>NW_027223756.1:1173161-3890661 GCF_028538775.1 Myotis yumanensis | reverse complement strand
GCACCACTGAGGATGCCCCCACCTCCTACACTCCCAGCGCTCCCTGCTCCCCCATCCCTCTGGGCAGGGTGGGGAGGGTAGGAGAGGGCAAAGGAGAAAAAGCACAGAGAGAATGTGAATCGCCTTGTCTTCATCACGGTTTCTCTGCTGCTGTACTTACGAGATTCAAAGAGCCTCCCAATGTGCCCACCTCCACCACCACCACCTACTGGCAGCGCCCTGGGTTAGGAGTTGCTATGGCTTTCTTGAACCCCTAATAACTTTCCAGTCCCCATTCTCTCCTCCCTGAATATGTCTGGCCACCTCACTGAGGCCCCCAAGGGCACCCCAGTGTGAGTGTAACACGGTGTCTGCCTGGCTTTGAAATCCAGCTGTGTGAACAAGTTACGTTCCCTCCTCGCACACCGGTTTCCTCACCCATAAAAATGGGGGTAATTACAGCATCTCCCAGGGTTGTTGGAGGACCCGGGAGATTGTGCTGTGAGGTGATTAGAACAATGCAATAAAAGTGCTGGTCCACTGTGACACTCAATAAACGTCAACCAGTCACAGCTAAAACGCCAAGTCTGAGCACTCTTCGGCGTAAACACCTGTGTGGCTCCCATCCCCTGTGGCTAGAGACTGGGCTCCCTGGCTTGGCATTCCCGGCCCTGCCTGACCCAAGCCACGTTCTCTCTCCCTGTTCCGGGGTGGACAGAGGTTCCAGCCATGAGACGTACACATCCTACTCTGAATGGCGGTGCATTTCGAGTGTTGTCAGTTCTGAGCCTCCCAAATGCCAAACCCTGGCAGGCTACGCGGTTCCCCAGGCTGGGAAATCTCTCCCATCCTGAGCTCAGTCCAGGACGTGAGACCAAATCAGGGCTGCTCTGGACACCCAGTGTCCCATAGAGCTTTAGGGGCATTCTGAGTTTACTCCCAGCTCTTTTCCCAGGGACCCAGTGTGCATCTGCTGCAGGGGGCTGAGCCTGACCGGGCCCTGTGAGTGACAGCCCAGCCTGCCCCAGCACTTGTCTTCTCCTCCTGCGACAGTGGTACTCTGAGCACATTTTTCTTGACGCTATTTTTAACCTAAACTCCTTTCCAAAAAGAGGGTCTTTATGGTTAACTGGGCCCCGTTGTTCTGTGGCGCACCTGGAGGAATCTGAAAATGCTCTCATCTGCACGATGGAACAATTCGGAGTTCCTGAGGCAAGCGTCCGGGTGGCAGACGTGAGGAGGAGGGATGGGAAGAGAGGGAGGAGACAAGAGCCACTAAGATGGGGACCGCGCACAATCCCAAAATGACACTCTGAGGAAAGGGAATGCCTGGCGTGCGTTTTATACGGTGTGCACTGATGTGATGTAAACCCTCTCCACCTCTCCTCCAGGAGAGTCCACTGTACTCATGAATATTTTGTAGGAGTGGCTTTTGGGGGGAATGTGGGAAGGGGTGGAGTTTCACATCTGGGTTGACATGGAACTCAATGGAAGGGGCCCTAGAGGAGGCAGGTGCCCAGAGGCAAAGGAGACCAGGAGGGTCGGAGAGTTTTAGCTCTTTGGAAAGTCACCAGTTTCGGGAAAGGCTGTGGACTTCCCAGAGGGTGGGGAATCTGTGGGATCAAACCAACCTTGTCCAGCTCTCAAGAGACTGGGAGGCCTCAGATGTCATTTTTTTTACATGGGTTAATAAAATCTACCTTGTAGGTTGCAGTGAGGAGTAAAATAAGTGATTAATAAGAGCGTCGGATGGATACATGGAGACACGATTATTTGAGGTGGCTTTTCTTCATGGTTACTCCTCAAGAAAAGTTCTCCCACTGAAACACATCCCTAAAGACAGGCCCAGCTCAGGCCAATTTATAGCTTGAGGCAGCCAGCCAGGGTATGGAGCCCTGACACATTGTAGAGATAAACCACAAACATGTTAACTCAGGTTTCCAGAACCACTCTTCTGGCAAAATGCGCACTGACCACTATGCTGCAACAAAGTAAATGGCACCCTCTTATGGGATTTTAAAAAAATCTCTTGTTGTGCTAACCCTTTTCTGTTTCTTTTCTTAATTGAGATATAACTCATATACCCTAAAATCTATCTTTTAAAAGTAGACAAATCAGTACTTTTTAGTATAGTCACAAAACTGTGCAAGCATCACCACTGTCTAATTCCAGAACATTTTCATCATCCCAAACAGAAACCTCATACCCACTGGCAGCCACTCCCCCAGCCCCAGGCAACCACTGACCTTTCCGTCTCCATGGGTTTGCCTATAGTTTGAACATTTTGCTATATTCACGTGCAGTCAGAGTAAGCTCGGAGTCCACAGTGGCATTTGCTGAAATTCAAAAACCCAGTTGTTCCTGCTGCTCACCCATAAAATTCGAATTAAAGCTTCTGACTATGCCTTCCAATGAGCTGTTTGATTTGGAGATGCCCCAAAGGCAACCTGAGGGAGGAACAGCCATCACCATAAAACGGGAAATATTTGGCTGAGTATTTTCAGAACACTGACTCCACTGGGGCCAGAGAATGAAGGAGTAAGTGAATTTCTTTCTGTATCTAGTTTTTTATTAACAGAAAAATCCGTTTTCCCTGATCCTACAGAATAGATGTTGAACAGAGATTGAAAGACGTAGATCTGGCCCTAACCGGTTTGGCTCAGTGGATAGAGCGTCAGCCTTCGGACTCAAGGGTCCCAGGTTCGATTCCGGTCAAGGGCATGTACCTTGGTTGCAGGCACGTCCCCAGTAAGGAGTGTGCAGGAGGCAGCTGATCAATGTTTCTCTCTCATCGATGTTTCTAACTCTCTATCCCTCTCCCTTCCACTCTGTAAAAAAATCAATAAAATATTTTTTTTTAAAAAAAAGAAAAGAAAGACGTAGATCTGAAGGGGAAGCTAAACTATTTACCTGCCTGGGCACCCATGTGCCTAGGTCCAGCCCTGACCCCAGCAAGGACTTGCTCAGTAAAGCCCTTTCCTATGGTTCAGAAAATGTACCCAAAACCTGGGAATAAGGGTGACAGCATGTCATCCGGGTGTCACATGAGGTTGTGACCTGGCCGAGACTGTTTGATTCTCTAAGGGACCATCCCCTTCTCCAATTTCCTATTTCCTATTGATTAGGGACCAGACTCTGCAAAGTTCCATGGTAAGTTGTAGAAAATTGATGAGTTGTGAATGATTTTCTTTTGGTCAAGTAGAAATACAAAGGATTTCTGTTCAGTAGGACAGATAACACCGAAGTTTCAGTTCATTGCCCCTGTAGGACACTGGCCAGTTTGTGTGTAACTTAGCGATCTTATTTCAAGATTCTTCCTCCCAGATATACAACTGACTCTCAGACACTCTGCCATCCTGCTTATTCCCTCATGAATGGGTTAAATTAACCTCTGTCACACGTTGACCATATATGTGTATGACTCAGGCTTTTAGTCTTTTAAAAAGTGTGCTTTGACAAAATCTCGAGTTTCTAACCACAGCCAGTGAGCAAGGAAGCCCCCTGCTGGCAGGGCCATTCTATCCACCAGACTCTATGAGCACAAGCTTTTCCAAGCCCTGCAAAGATATTTGGGACCTGGGGAAAAAAAATCCAGAGCCTCCAAAACATAAAAAGAAAAATGTAAATTAAAAAAAAAAGAATAAATGCTTAGATAAATGTCTACAAAATACAATCTTTTATATGCCTACCAAGTATAACTTGTCAACCATAGCTCATGATTACTTTAAGATTATTTTTAATATGGGACATTCTCAGTGGTCACAACTGATGCAGGGAATCCTTCAAGACAAAAGGAGAAGGAATATTCTGTGTATCAGTTTCACTGACCGTGAGATGGAAATAAAAGTATTTCTTGGGGCCATTCTCTTGAAGAGGCAAGTGGTCCCATCTGCCCTGTTTCCGAGAAGAGATTGACTGTCGCTTACAGAAACCCAGGTCCACCTCCCAAACTCGCCTGGGCTCCCTAGGACCTGGTGGGAGAGGACAGGCACACTTCATGCCCGCCCCTGACTTCCCATATCGCCCAGACACTGTTCCATCGCTCTGTGGTCCCGTGCCATGTTTAAGGGCCACTGGGGTGGGCTGGGGCCTTGACACAAGTTAGCTGCCCATCTGAGCAACAAGAGACCACCTCACTTTTTGCCCAACCCACCAAACGTCACGGGGAATGTACCAATAGGAGTCTCTTCTACCACCAGATGACCATAGTCATCACCTGGTTTGGCTTCACTGAATCCTTCCTGCAGGCTGTGAGGACCTGGCACTAAACAATACTAAGGACGTCCTGTTTTTGAGCACCTTCCAGGTAATCAGTCACTGGCTGGTATCCATGGTAACCCTTCAGGGCAAAAAAGAAGGGGCCCCGTGGGGATTTCAAATCTCCATGTTAACAAGGTCACAGATTATTTTTTTAAAGATCTAAATAATCCAGAAGTATCCATTGTGGTCCTCTATAGACAGCAAGTGAAGTGCAAAAGCATCACCTGTTTCAAGCACAAGAAACTCTGAACCAGACCAAAATCCCTCTTCCAGGCACAGGGTGGGCATTAAGGCTCCGGTCCTCACTTCTCTGAAACTGTCATCAGGCCAGTATCACTGTATACAAAGCCAAGTTCTACTTTGACCCAAAATAAAAGAAGAAAGCAAATAAATAAACTGTGAGCCTCAAGATTTTTACTAAGAAAGACCCTCACCCTCTTGGCCTCAAAACCCTGAGATCAGAATTCTAGCTGTAGTTCAAGTTCTAAGGGAACCTTGGGGCCGGTGACTTATTCATTTGTACCTCAGTTTCCCCATCTGTAAAATGGGCCTGGCCATTAGTTTAAGGATCAAGTCGGGATGGAATGAGATAATGAATCTAAAGTGTCCAATTCCTACTGAGTGCCTGGTAAACATTTGCCCTAAAAAGTCCCATCATTTTAAAGTCAATAACTACTTCACATGGCACCAAAAAAAGAGAGTAAAGGTTTCCAGGTTTTTAAGAAAACATGACTGGATGTTTGCGGAGGTCCGTCCTGTACAGATATGCTAACCTGGGAGGATTTAGGTCACATGGGATCAGCATATTACGTTTCAGACCTAAGTGAGTCTATTAGTGTTGAACTCTTTGCAGCTCCCCAGGTAGCATATTACTGCTTGCAGAATATTTTTAAATATAAATAGTGATTGGTTTTGATTTTGAAGCCTTTGTATATTCTGGAATCAACTTTTTCTTTTTCTTTTTCTTTTTGTAAAATGCAGGCAAAACCTAGATAAGGGGAAGGTGACAAGCCAGTGAGAAGCAAAGAAAGCCCCGAGCTGGGAGTTATAAATTGCAACATCTCCCACAGCACGAGCATCCGTGGGGTTGTTTAAATACTTAACCCACATTAAATAGAATGTGACTTGCAAAAAAATCGGAAGAGACTGAAAACCCTGTATTTGGCAAGATCAGATCCATCCTTCTTCCTTAAACCAGTGGTCTCCGAAAACAAAAGTGACATGTCATTAGAAGAAAATGTACTTGAGTGCTGCACACTGCTGAGGTGACTGCTGGCTTCAGTCCTGCTAACCTTGTTGTCCATGTGCTTACTGCCATGGCAGGCAGCTGTCCGTCATGGCTGCCTTCGTCAGGGAGCACACTCTCTCGCTCTCTCCTGGCGTCCTCTGTTGTGGAGCCCATGTGAAGTGCAAACATCTGCATTCCTGAGCCTCCTTGCCCCTGGGTGCAGACATGTGACCAGATCTGCCCCACCAAAGGTAGCAAGCACCTTTAATTGAAACATGAGCTCCGGGCAGAAAGCGCTGGTAGGTCTCAGGCAGCTGTGCATCAGCCTGGTGGGGGGCCGCCGCCACAAATCCCGGCCACACAGCTCGGCCACGAATCTGTAAGCTCCCTAGTAACCCCTGAGCTAATATAGCCCTTCCTGCTTAAAACCCAGCTTCTGGCAAGTAACAGACACTCAGTGAATTCTAATTGAACTGAGAGCCCGTTGAGCCGAAAACTCTGCTGTGTCCGGGGTTTCAGGAACCCGTCTGCTTGGAGAGAACTGTCTGCTTTGAGGTATGTCTTCCCCTACGAACTGGGAAGGCAGGGGCTGTGTCCACCAAACCCTTGGTTGCCAGGGCCTGGCAAGCACTTGGCCAGCGTGGGCCCCAATGAACCCTGGACGGTATTATTTAATCCCCTGTAAACCTTCCTGACTCTCTGGGGTTGCTTTTTTGTTCAGGCATATCCTTGAGGGGTGGGACTCACCCATCTGAGAAGGTCGGAACAAGGGGCTCTCCCAGGACCACCCTCAGGCCCAGGCAAGGGGCCCCACTGTGGTTCCTGGGCCTTAGAAAGTCCTGCTCTGGCCCCACAGCTGCACCTCACAGCGTCAGGAGTCCACAGGGCCAAGAGGAAGTGCCCACTAGGAGCCCACCCTCCCTTCTAAACCCCACTTAGGACCCTGAATTTCCTTGGCCCGATGATGCGAAAGCCCAATTCCAGGCCTACGGGGGCCATTCCCCCAGATCCAACCTCCCAAGAGCAGACTGTGCTGGTGATGTGTGCATGGCTGGGCCCAGGGGTGGCGATTTGCAAGGGAGGGATAAGTCTGGAGTTTTAACCCTTGGGCATGTACAAGGCCTGGGATGTATGGGATGGATCCCGAGGAAGAAGGGAGCGCGTGGGGAGGGTAGGGGTGGCCCCATGCAAGTTCCCGCTCTCCCTCCCACATGCTCTGGAGCAGAACTCCAAGGAGTCCAAAGATTCCAGATTTGAACCTGATATTCCAGGTAGTTTTTAACATATGCTTTGTCAAGGTCAATGGGTAGAACAGATGTAATTTAGTAGTTTGTCTGTGTACGGGTTACCTATTGGTGTATAAGGAATTTCCCCAACACTTAGCAGCTTCAACAGCCTAAACACACATGAACTACCTGACAGTACCTACAGGCGGAAGCCGGGACCCACTTAGCTGGCTTTTCTGCTCGCAGCCTCAGGAGGCTGTGGTCCATGGTCTCATCTGAATGCTCAAGTAGGGAGGGACTGGCTTGTGGGCAGCGTTCTGCTCCTCGCAGGCTACTCCTTGCCAGGTGGGCCTCCCCCACCTGGCAGTTGACTCCATCAAAGCGTGCAAGCCCGAGAGTCCACCAGCAAACCAGAGTCACCATTCTTTGTAACCTTTTGTGAAAGCGACACCCATCACCTTTGTCATATTCTATTGGCTAGAAGCAAGTCAGTAGGCCAGGCCACACTCAAGGGGAGAGCACAAAGCACCCGTTGCCACGCCCCAAATGTCTCACCCTAAGGCTGCAGCAGAACCCAAACGCTTCACTGTGAGCCAAGCCCAGGGCTGTGCGTGCATCGCTCAACCCAAGAGCTCAGCCTCCCCAGGGCACCACCCTGCACCCTGGACAGATGAGCAAAGCCCAATTCAGAGGGAGCGTCTGTGGAGGACAGAAATTACCACCTCCAGTTCCAATTACCAGCTGAGCTAATTGCAAAAGTAATTGCAATTGAAGGGTCTAATTAACAGGCTGGGCCAGAGAAGCGCCTTCTCCCTGCCTTTGGGGAGCCTCCTGCTGCCTCCTGGGGGCTGCAAACACGGTGGGAAACCCCTTCTTGAGGGAACAGGTCTGGCTTGTGTCGCAGAGACCAGATGGTCAGAGACAGCCCCCGCTTTCCACCCAGATAGGCTCCCAGCCCTGAGAGTGACCTCTCCCCTTGTATTTCTGCCCAGCTCTGGACCCTTAACATACTCCTGTGCTACAACCAAACACCAAGAAGTATGAGCAGTGGCCTCCTTGTGCCGGCATCCGGGTCTTGGCCCTCTCCCCTGCCCTTTCCTCCCCCATGTGTCTCTACACCAGGCATGATCAGCCCTGGGGCTCTGTCTCCTCTCAGAACACCCCTCCTGCTGGGTTCCACAACCTGCCTGCAGGAACTGTTCCTGGTACTTCCTGCCATGGCACCCAGGCCTGCAGAGCACACATGGCCCAGGAAGCCCAGCCCGGCCTGGCCCTGGGTACGCCCAGCATATGGCACAGCAGGTCTTATAAATCATTGTGGAGAGAATGAAAGTCAAGGAAGGGAGACCACCACGGCGGCCACCCTTCCCTACCTGACAGCAGCTTCAGCTGCCTGCTGCCCCCATTACATCCTCCAACCCCCTCTCCACACCCCAAACTAGCTATCCTTGGGCCTGGCCATGCACACACTCAGTGTGGACCCCCCGAAGAGCTGGGGCGAGGCTTGCACAGACTCTGGAATCAGGTCCCAATCCCCAGGGTGTGATGGGAAGGGAGTTGGGGTGACTCCAGGTGGGCACACTGTCCTGGGCCCATGGACTCCTTGCTCGTGGTGAGCAGTGCAGCTGGAGGGTCGGGGCAGGGTCTTCCAAAGCATGGGGACCATGGCAGGGTCCCTCTGCCTGGGTCTGGGGGTTTCCCTGGAAGAACACCTAGTTCTATAGACAACTTTCCAACTCAGGAGCGAGTGGGCCACTGAACCTTTAATGTGGCCTCACTGAAACCACACTTCTCAGCTGGGCCAACCTGCCTCTCTGCCTCTGTCATTTTATCCCCCTCCCCCCCTGCTATGGCTCCTCCTTGGGGGGGGGGCTGAGCCAGGTTTGGTGGAGCCCCGGCAGCTTACACAATTTGGGGTGGGTTGCCTGAAGGAAAGACCACAAAATGATGATTGCAACATGAAGCACAGAGCCCTGGAAAGCGAGGGCCCCTGAGCTTTGGACCATTAGCTTCATGGCAGACTCGCCCTTCTGCCCAGCTGTCCCAGCTCCCCTCTGACACTCAGCACCCCCCTTTACCTTTCTGGACCAGCCCTTCCTTGGCCCCTCCCACCACTCCCCATTCCTGCCGAGTTAGGGCTCCCAGGATGCCCTAGACCTGGCCTCACAGTGCCCACATCTCCCTGCATCGTGGGTGTCTACCTTTACCTGGAGGCTCCCTGGGGCAAGCACTGTGCTGAGTCATCAGCATTTTGGCCTGGGGCGCACAGGTGTCTTTGGAGACATGCTGAATAAATTAACAAATGAACACTTTTCCAAGAAGATAGCAACCACATGAGCATGGGCTATGGACGGCTGAAACCTCCAGCTTTCCCAAAGCAGGGGCTGCTGCACCAGGACAGTCTCCTCCAGCCCAGCCACAGCTACCAGCCTGCAGTTCCCAGCTCCACACTCCCACACCTGGAGACCAGGCACAGGGCAGCCACCAGGGGGCAGTGCGGACACATGGACACTCCTCCACTGGCAAGGGACTGCCCAGCCCTCAGCCTCTCCCTGCAGAAGGCGTCTCCTCCCAGCCCCACCATCCAGCTCCGTTTCACAGAAGAAAACCAGGGCTGGGGAGTCAGGCAGATGCAGGATCGAACCCCCGCTCCACCACTTCCATCCTGGCTGTGTGGATTTAGGCAAGTTCCTTCCTGTCTCTGAGCCAGTCTCCCAGCAGGCAGGGCTGCTGTGATGCCCGAGGGAGTCTCTGGAAATGGGAAACTGCCGAGAGCACGTTGATTATTGGTTAATTCCTAATTAACCAATTGTCTCTGTCCACTGTCTGATTTCCACATGATGACACATTAACCCAGCTTCAGCTTTGGGGAGAAATGATGAAAATGCCAAGCCCATAACAAGGTTATAGAAAGCTCTGGTTTTGTCTCTATTAAAGACATCATGAGCAGTTCATTGATTTTTTTTTTAAAGGGAAATGAGAGGACACAGGAGCAAACCTTTCTGAGCGCCAATTGAATTAGCAGCTGGGAGACGGCAGGCCCAGCTGAGCAAACACTGGTCCCTGCCCCTGCGCCTCCTCCTTCCCCTGACCACAGGCCGTGAGGAGACTGATGCCTCTCTGGACCCATGCGGAGCACAGGGGCTAGCACACAGTTGGTGCTCAATTACTGTGCAGCGTGTGGCTCTGAGGAAAATTTTGGGAAATCCTTTGTCACCCACCAACCTTAGGGGTGCTGAGACATCAGGGGTTCATGGCTGTGCATCCTGAACCCTGAGGTGGGGGAGGTGGGTGCACTGGAAGGTGTCAGTAGCTCACAGAAACGAAGGGCGAGTGGGAGGGCTGTGCTGGGCAAATGCTGGAGCAGCTCTGAGAGCCCAGAGCAGAGCGCCCGCCCTTCTGCTCTCTGCCAGGTTGCCACCATGATGAATGGCAAGAGGTGAGGAATGACCTCTGCTGGTCTCTGCCCATGATGTGAAACCTCTGGAGTAAGGCCACTCGTGGCCTGGCATGGCCTGGAGAACACGAGACCTTGATGGACAGCCCCAGTACAGGGGGCAGAGCGCAAGTCCCCCAGTGAAGGGGGCAGGGAGGCTGGGTAACCAAAGACCAGTGAAGGTCCATGACACAATCCAATGTAGTTGAGATCAACCTAGCCCTGAACCTTCCATGCTGTTCAGGGCTAGGCCCAGGGTGATGAGAGCTTACTTGGCACTGACTCTGGAGCTGCTGGGCAGAAGAGCTGCAGGTGGCCATCTTGGGGGAACCCCCCTGAGACTATACATGGGGACAGCAGGCTTGAACAATGGAGAGAGATGAGGACAGTGTTTGAGTGTCCGGATCTAGCTATACCTCAAGCCAACATGGGCTTCTCAGTTATGTGAACAAGATCCCTTTGGGGTTTAATCCCACCTCTAGCAGTTGCAACCAAACGAGCATGGACAAATCCAGCCTTTGGTCTCAGGTTCAGAGGCTGCCTTCAGTGTCTCCCCTTCTCCCCAGTCTTCCCCATCCACCTTTCCGAGTAGTCGTCCTGATTCTCCATACTCCCAGCTCACCTGGTCCTGCCTGAAATGTGTCCCAGAGGATCCCAACCTCTCCAGGTGGCCACCTCACCCAGGTACCTTCCCATGGACCCCTTGACCTTCCCCATCCTTCCACCCTTAGGTAATGAGCTGCCCCCTGGCTACCTGCAGTTGCTAGCACATGACCTTCCATGAATCCGTCAGAACCAGATGCTAAGCTGCAGGAGAGTCAACAGCTGCCAGGGAAAGAGCAGCTTGACTGGCTCTTCACCAAGGGTTGCTGTCCTATCCTTGACAGGACTCCGGAAGTCAGCTCAGGGCTTCTCACCCTGGTGTCCTTTTTGCAGCATCAAGGTTGCTCCCAACAGAGGAGCAATCAAGTCATCTGTCATATCCCCTAGACACAGAGAATCAGGAAGGGTCCTTGGGATTCCTGGTGCCCTAGCATGCCTCTGCCTGTGGTCATGAGTGTCTACTTAAATGCCTTCAGCGACAAGGAGCTGACCACTTCTCTGGTAAATCATTCTCTTGCTAGAGAGCAAGGTTCCGGAACCCCCAGAGTACCCAACCTCACCCCAGCTACATGCAAGACCTCAGCCAAGCCTGCGGAGGAAGACGTACAGAGTCCCCATCCTCAGACCTGCTCCTTTTCTTGAGTCCAAAGAGATCCTCATCCAGGGGACCAAGGAGGCAGATGGAGGGGTCATGTGGGGCATGGAGTCAGGCCAGGCACCCACCCCTCTCCCACGGGTCTCTCACCTGGGGCATCCAGGCTGGGGGTGGCCAGAACAGTGCACTCCCAGCTGAGGGACCTATTAGTATGCCCAGACAAGGACACTGAGCCTGGGAGAGGTGACCTCATATTGGATTCAGCATTGACATGAGTATCCAACACAGGTCTTCCAGGCTTCCAAGGACCGTCTGATCTCCCTGCTACACTGGGCCCCCGACGGGCTCTCAGGAAATGTCTCAGGAAGGAAGGGGAAGAAGAGGGAGGAAGGATTTCTGAGCACCTACTGGGTGCCAGGGCCTTTTACTGACACTTCACTCATCAAAACAGGACAGTGATTGCCCCCGTCCTCAGAGAGGATGTTTGACCCCAAGCCATGCCACACGGCGCCTCTCAGCCCTCCCTTCCTCGATAGGAGCGCACATGACAGATGTCTCAGTGATGTTGGCGGCTGCTCCAGCTCTTCCTGAAGAAGGAAGAGGTTACTGCTAAGAGGCAGATGCAATGGAAATTTGGGGGTGGTAGAGGGGGCGCAGTGATTTCTCCAGATCACAGCCTGAGAATTTTTGAGCCGTCACTTCTCCAAACTGGCTGGGCAAGGCCTCTGTCTGCCCCACACACCCTCCCTTCCAGGAGCCACCCCAGCCCTCCTCCCCAGCCAGTCTGAGCCCTGCAAACTGCCCGGTGCACGGCCTGGCCAGGCGTGGCATTTAACAAGGGGCAGGGAGGAGGGTGGTCAGGAACAGCCCACTCGGCTACTTTATGAACATTTATTATTATTACACACGCCACTTATCGAGTTCCCACCAGGCATGTGGTAAGTTCCAGCTGTGCAAATCAATTCTCTTCTCTCAGCCTGTTTCTTATCTGGAAAATGCACGATTCTAGTGTCTGCCTTAAAAGATTGTTGGAAGACATAAAGGGAATGACTAAGTCTTCAAATAACATTCGCTACTCTTAAGTACACTACTTCTTGACAACAGCGTGGTGAGAAGGTACTGTTAGTCCCATTTCATAGATGAGGAAACTGAGGCTCAGGGAGGTGCAGGACCATGCTCCAGGGTGACACCGGAGCTCTCGCTTTACCATACATGTGTCTGAATTTCTTGAGCTCCATGTTCACTCCCACCAGCCTGCCAGGGGCCAGGGGTTCTGAGGCGCACCAGGCTTGACCCGCAGTCCAGTGGAGGAAGAGACATAGACAGTTGCAATCCAGGAGTAGGTGCTGTGATGGACGGAGGGCCTAGGGAGCTGTGGGGAATAAGGGGGGGTCCCAACCCAGCCTAGAGCGCTGGGGAGACCTCAGAAGCAGTGCCCTCTTAGCCAGCCTTAAGGGATGAGGCCTGGATATCGAAACAGCCTCCAAATTCCTCAGGGAAGCAACTGGATCAGGGGTAAGGACAGGGGCTCAAAGCCCGGCTCTGCCCGCAGCTGTGCAAGCAACTGCCTCTCTGAGCCTCAGTTTACTCATCTATATAGCGGAGACTTGGTAACAGTGAGGTTGTGTTGGTGAGAGCACCTGGCACCTGGTAGGATATTCTAGTTGACAAAGCCCTCTCTCCCCTCAGTGTCCAAATGCTTGTTGAGCGCCTCCTGCATACCCGGCCTGGATGCAGGGCTATCATGATCTCATACAGACGAAGATGCTTGGGCTCAAGTTGCTGAAGGAATTTGCCTAAGGTCACACGGTTTCAGAGTCAACTCTGCAATCCCTGAGGGCTTGCTCTGGGCTCCTCCCTTCAGCGAACCCTCCAAATAGCCCAGAGGACAGTTACTTGCTTCCATTTCACAGACACTGGAATGAAGGATGGGGACCTGCACAAGATCGTCCAGGGCCCCCTTGATGAGGCTGTGAAAAGGGCCCACCTTAAGCTTCTTGGGGACTCCTTGTCCGAGCACCTCTGCCACTAGGTTCCATATATGGCCTTGGACAAAAATTGACACAAGTCACCTGGTTCCCAAAGGGCTTTATAAATGGACTATGTGATATCTGGGTCCCGTTTTTTGGAGGAAATCAGCTTATCAGAGGGGCAAGTTAGCTGTTGATGGGACAGGAGTGGACAGAGGTTGCTCCTCCACCTGTAAACTAGGAAACAGGAGCACTCCCTGCCTCAGGTAGCAGAGCGCCCCCCCCCGCCCCCCCCCCCCCCCCCCCCCCGGTTTCTCCCTGGGACTGGCCCCACACCTCTGTGACCATAGTCTGTGAAGTTGGGCCAGCATATCACAGTGCCCAGCTGCAGGGTTTGGGCCCAAGTCCCAGTACTCTTGGTGTCTCTAGGGGAAGGGAGGGCTCTTTCAATGGAGCTGTCGAGAGGAGAGGATGGGAGCAAATGGCTGCTCTGCCCAAGAGTGAAGGCAACACAGGGGAGAGGAGCCAAGACACAGACACTGCGTCCCGGCCCACCGCCTGACTGTCTACATGTAGCCGTGCCCTAGCTAAAGCAGCCCCTGAGAATACGGAATTACAAAACCCAGTACTCCACACTCTCCTTAAGCCTTTTCCTCCGAATCAGGTGTCTGACCCTTGCAACAGCAGAACTTGACAAATACAGTAACCCAGAGTGGAGCTATCACAATAGCCGTGAAAAAGATACAAGAAAGCATTAACGTTCTAATAGTAGTAATTAAACAAAGAGGAAAACAATCAAATTAAATAAGAGTTTTGCTTATCTAGAAGGCAGTACTTAAGGGGAAATCATTTGTTTAGGGAAGAATAAGGGGAAATGTATGGAGCCTCCTGCAATCCTGAAGAAGGCAGCTGGGCACTCGGGGCAGAAGCCATCGTGGATGAGTGCTAACTATGTACCAGGTGCTTCTGTGACTATGACTGTGTCCCATCCTCAAACACCCAGGACAGCAGGGGTTCACAAATGAAGAAACGGATGTTCAGAGGAAAGAGACCCTTCGCCAAGCACACTTAAAATTTGCATTGAGCTCCATGTCATTCTAAGTCCAAGGCTATTTGCTCATCAAATAATTCATTCAGCAATCATTTATAAGCACCTACGGAGTACCAGACCCTGGGATGGCTCTGTGATCAGTCTGCTGGTCATCATATGACCATCACAGAAGGTCTCCAAAAGTGGAAATCCGCAGGGAAAGTAAGGGCCAGCACCAATGGGACAGGGCTCCAGAGTCTGCCTCCAGCCCCAACCACTTCTGGGGTCTCCAAGCACAAGGCGAAGTTCTGGACTGTCTGGCGGTAGAGCCTGGGCATGTTCCTGGGACCAGCACAACTCCTGTCCTTGGAAGTGACATGCCCTCTGTTCTTGAGAAAAGCACTAACAGTCTTTCCTGAAAACCCCTCGACTCTTCCTAACATGAATGAGAAGAAGTCCCTTGCAGATAATTATACAACCTCTACTGGTGCAAATGAAATGCAAATTCTTTGTAAATCTTTTCTTTAAAAAAATTTTTTTGTACTGATTTCAGAAAGGAAGGGAGAGGGGGCGAGAGATACAAACATCAATGATGAGAGATAATCATGGATTGGCTGCCTCCTGCACATCCCCCCACTGGGGATCAAGCCTGCAACCTGGGCATGTGCCCTGACTGGGAATTGAACCATGACCTCTTGGCTCATAGGACAATGCTCAACCATAGGGGGAAGCTAGTGACTCAGGGCAGAGCAGGACTTGAACAGACTCCTCTGCTCCCAGAGGCTGTCCTACTCTGACCTCACCACCCTTCCTGCCAGCACACCGAGAAACTATCCAGCCAGGAGCAGAACTGAGCTCCCAAATAGTCAGTTCTGCTGCAAAAGAAAGCTGTAAGCCCTCCCCCCACCCCTGCCTGGTAGCTGCAGAGCAGGGTTGCAGGGCCTCTAAGGATTAAAGTCACTCACATTCTGCCCTGACATCCTCAGGATATATCGCGGTGCTCTGGGAACACGTCTCCTTAGCCACATAAATAATGGAGAACCCGTGCGTCCCGTGGCATTTCTGCTGAAATCATCTCTCGCTCATACTCTGTGCTTCCTGCAGAGCCAAAGGGATTCTTGCAGACTTTTTATAAATTCAGCCTTTAGTTGGAACTAGTTTTTGGATTCAGCTTCCACTGAGCACCTACTCAGTGCCATGCCGTGTTAGACACTGGAGACGCAGAGATGACCTGGACACAGCCCTGCCCTCACCGAGCTCAGACACTGCTCAGAGGAGAGAGGCCCACAGACCATTAGAATTGCCACCATGTAAATTTTCACCAGAATTAGGAGGAGAGGGTGCAGGGAAGAAGGGGAGGGTGGTAGGTATGTGCAGACTGGACTGCAGATCTGTACCTGGCGAGGGGGAAGGAATCAAGGCTGGGCCCATGGGTGGAGGGACATCCTGAGGAGAAGGGTGTTGTTGGAAGGGGGCAGGAGTAGATGGTGAGGCAGCCTACCAGATTCTGCTATGAGCCGTGCACTTTCTCTGTCAGCCTCAGGTCTCCAGTCAAGCTATCAAACTCACAAAATCACAAGCGCAATGGTTTTCGCCGGTCTGGAGACGGGCAGGGCACCAAGCAGGGCACACAGCAGCCAGCCTGAGTGACGCACAGAGGCAGAGCTGAGGATCGCATGGGAGGAAAGCTGGGGGGCGCGCGGAAATCAGAAAGGAGAACTGGCTCTGGAACTGGAGTTTCTTGGCCACGTTCACCAACACCTTCCATGAGCAGGTGGCCCCAAACGACACCTGGCAGCGTGGTCTTAAAGGCATGATCTAAGCACCCCCGCATGGCTGAAGCTCCCAACACCACTGGGTATGCAGCTATAATTTCCCTTTTCTGCTTAAAAATACTAGAAATGGCTTATCGGTGACCTCCAGGGTTGGGACAGTGGCAAGGCCGGGGTATGGAAGTTGGGCGGTGTGTCCGAGAGGGGTAGGATGCTCACAGAAAGCATGCTCACGGTAGCAGATGTGGTCACACGTGTAGGTAGGTGGTGACCAGGTCACAGAGAGCCAGGATGTGAAACCAAGCTTGGGCTGCAGGAACCAGGAAAGGATTTTAAGCAGGGGAATGGTCGAGGCAAACACATGTTTGTGGACTCACTCTATTTATTCAAATGTGTTTAAAACCTAGAAAGAATTCCGCAAGTAGAATGCGAGCCAGACGTTTTCTCGTTTGCAGCATGAAGGTGCTATCCAAGGTACTGAGATTCCCAAGAGGACTCTTCAGGAAAGGGAGCTGCCTGGATCTTGTGGGAGGAGATTGGCATGCTGTCTCAGACGCTCGAAATGCCAGCTAGCTCCAGTCCTTGCTTCTGGGCGAATGGAATCGGTGCTGTCAGCCTCTCTGCACCCGTTGAGGGGGAAGAAAGACTGTATGTGTATTGCTGCCCCCTGAAATCAACCTTGGACACACACAAGTCGTCTTTTTTTTTCTTTTAATGTTTTTATTGATTTTTAGAGAGAGAGGAAAGAAGAGGGATGGAGAGAGAAACATCATCGATCATATGCCTCCTGCACGCCCCCTACTGGGGATTGAGCCCACAACCCAGGTATGTGCCCTGACTGGAATCAAACCAGGGACCTCTTGGTTCATGGGTTGACACTCGACCACTGAGCCACAGCAGCCTGGCGCGCGCGCACACACACACACACACACACACACACCTTCTGCCTTGCCTCCGCCTGGGGTGATGGAGCAGGGGACTAATAGGACAAATAAGAAGCTGTTTGATACTGGAGATGTACAAACAGCCAGAATGATTAACCCACTCTTTTAGGACTGGGCTAATCATTATCGGACACACCAGCATTATTGGCCCAATTCTTCACCTCTCTTTGTATCCAAGCCCTTTGTCATGTGATGTTAGATCCCTCTCATTAAAAAATAATAGGGTGACAGCACTGTTTATGCCTGGTTTTCTCTGAAGCTGAGATGGCAGCCAAGTACCTGCTCTCTAAAGAGTGTAGTGTTGCTATTAATCACTCGGCATCTTATGAACTGCATATCAGTGATATTTATTCATCTACGCCTGGGTTTGAAAGACACCTAGGGCCTTCTGGAAGTCACAGGGCAAACCTCGGACCCCAGCCTGAACAAAGAAGGCCTCTTTGGGACAACCACAGAGACAACAAAAGGCCTGAGACAGATAACTGGCAAACGGGTATCAAAGCTCTAGAACAGCCGTGGGCAAACTACGGCCTGCGGGCCGGATCCGGCCCATTTGAAATGAATAAAACTAAAAAAAAAAAAAGACCGTACCCTTTTATGTAATGATGTTTACTTTGAATTTATATTAGTTCACACAAACACTCCATCCATGCTTTTGTTCCGGCTCTCAGGTCCAGTTTAAGAACCCATTGTGGCCCTCGAGTCAAAAAGTTTGCCCACCCCTGCTCTAGAGTCTGCCCTGGAATCGGAGAACCAATGAACCATGCTCCTGCTAGACCTGAAGACCACAGCTTCTTCCAAAAATGAATATGGTGTCTTATGCTTCTTGGGAAAGTTCCTGGAAGAACAGAATGATGACACAAACGACCTGCAGTTCCAGCTAGGATATCGTAAGGGATCAGAGAATCAGGCCCAGGAGGAGAAAGGCCCATTTAAAGAGCCTGCTGAAGCATTAGGTAAATAGACCAACATCTGAAGGCAACAAAGCAAGTCTTCCCATTGTAGTAGGTCCCAAAATCAGCTACTTAAGAATCTTGATCTTCTTCACTTGACAAAAGACTGCTTTCCTTCATTGGTGGTGTGTGTATAAATAAATGTTTTTGCGTTATAAAATAATAATAATAATAATAGGGTATGTTTCACCTTTCCTTGACTTTGGGATCGGCCATATGAGTTGCTTTGGCCAATAGAAGGCAGAAGAAGTGACAATGAGCCTTAAGAGACCGAGGTGTTTCCACGTAACTTCGTGAACGTCTGCCATCACATCGCCACAGGGGAGTCTGCACCAGTGAGACCACTGCTGAGGGATAATTCTCCGTGTCTCTACGCATCTTACAGGCAGAGGCCAGGGCTGAGTGCTATGTAATTTGCAGGTCTCACTGCAAAAAGAGACTGCAGGGACTCTAACCTACCAGGTTTCAGCCCAAGTTAAGGTTTCTCAAAGAACGGTCTGTGGGATGACTTCGGATGTACGTGGGGAAGCCTCACATGGTGCTGGGTTGCATCAGACAAAAGCACTGCTGTTTTCCATCCTCTTAGCTCATCACTGAGGAAGCCTTGGCCTGGTGCTGCTAAGTCTCTAATGCTTTCTTTCCTTCTGCTCATTCTTCATAACAGAGAGAGAGCTGCCCTGTGCTCAGTACCTCCGCTAGGTAACGGTACCTCTCTAGAATGGTCAGGGTGCTTGTTATCATTGTATTTCATTTTATTTACCTTCTGTGTCTGGCAAGCAATATTAGTTTCCCACTTATGTCAGTGTTTTTGTTTCCTTTTAAATGCAATTGTTTATGCAAAAATTGTGAGCTTATGTCAACAAAAACTATAAAGGTAATGTTATCTAAATGTAAGTAAATACAAGAAAAAAATCACCAGATGGTGGATAAATGGCTGAAATGTGGGGAGCACTGATGAGATGACTTATGAAGCCTCTCCTTTCTCTGAGTGCAGAGTGTGATGCTAAGCATGTTGGACCTGGGATGACCCTCCCTGGTTCAGGCTCTATCTTTGCCGTTCACTGGCTGGGTAACCTTGAATAAGTTACTGCACCTCTCTGAGCCTCAATCCCCTTGCTGCAAAATGGAGATGACAGCACTTGCCTCCAGACGGTAGAAAACACTACTGGCTGCCTACCAGCATGCTCCCTCTTTTGGCCCCTAATTTTGTTCAGGTATTTAGTACTCCCCCAAGTAGCCACATGCTTCAGGGAAGCTGACCTCAGCTCCACAGGTGGCCTGCATTCCCTGCCCTTTGCCAGTGACTTGCCCAGGAGTACATTATTACCCACTGCTGGCTACTGGGACATGAGAGACCTCGGTGAACACTTTGGAGCTCCCAAGAGTCTTTAAAAATAATGCTCTCCTGTCTTTGACTGGATATTGTTGGATCTGGGACTGGTGTAGCCAGCTGCCTCCGATGAAGCCAAATCCAATACAAGAGGACAGGTCTCCCAGCCCTTCCTCTCTTCCTCTTCTTCTGTCCCCTGTGGAGCTGTGATGGTTGGAGTTCCAGGGGTCTTCTTGGACTATGTGGTGACTCTGAGGATGCAAGCTTCAGACAGCAGAGTATAGAGATGGAAGGAGCCTGGGTCTTTGATGAATTCCTGAAGCTTCCATACCAGCTCTGCACTGCTGACTTCCTGGTGACTTTAATGCAATAAAGTAAACCCTTGTGTGTTTAAGCCCCTGTTACTTTGGGATTTCTGTTACATACAGCAACACCTAATCCTACTGGATACTGTATGCAATTGCAAATCCCTGTTCTTTATCAAGAGTGTTATGTCTGCAAATATATGTGGCTACAATAACTTTCAGATATACAAAAGGCCCCAGATTTAATATTATCTTTATTGACACGTGGATTCTCCAAAGAAACAGAGCATTGGGGAGAGTGAAAACAATGGTGTATGTGATACGCTTAACTCAGAATCTAGTGCATACGAAGCACCCAAGCAATAATGGCGTCTAGATGATTACCATCAGCTAGTCCAGCCCTTTCATTTGACTTGTGAAGAAACAGAGGTCCGGAGAGGGGAGGTACCCAGTCCAAAGTCACGTAGCCACTCGGCAGTGCAAGCAAGACTGAGGCTCACATTTCTCCTGCGTAAGCCCTCTGTAAGGTCATGGGCTCCAGCACGGGGAGGTTCCAGGAACACTTGCAGAGACTCTCTGGCAGTGATCTTTGTCTGAGTGCATTCTGGTTGCTATGACAAAAACACCACAGACTAGATGGCTTATAAGCAACAGAAACTGATTTCTCACAATTCTGGAGGCTGGAAGGCTGAGATCCAGGTTAGGGCTGTTCTGGGTCACAGAGTTCTGGTTGTGTCCTCACATGGCAGAAGAGGATGAGAGATCTTGTGGGGTCTCTTTCATAAGGGCACTAATCCCAAAGGCCCCACTTCCTGAAACCATCGCCTTGGGGATTAGGATCTCAGCATATGCATTTGGGGGTGGGAGGCACGAACACTCAGATCATAACTTCCCTCTCCTTGGGAGCCAGTTTAGCTGAACGACCTCTCGGTACCCTTCCGCGTTCAGGATCCTATACCTTGTTCTGGGAAGGGAAGGACTGGGAGGCCTGTGCTCTCGCATCTGTGCGCCCCCTGTTCCTGTGAGTATAATAAGGTATAACGTGAATGAGAACAAAAGTTGGGAAAGGAACTATTGTCTAAGCCCCCGGATTTTATGCAAACCTAGCACACAAGTAGGGTGGGTTTACAGCCTACCTCCTCCTTTCTCTGGGTCTTTGCTGGCCCTCCCTCCAATTGCCCTGTCCCCTGTGGGGACCGTGGCGGCCACGTGACATCAGGGTGGCTAACACAGCCCCGGAAAGCGGGTCTAGAGCAGCCGTGGGCAAACTACGGCCCGAGGGCCGGATCTGGCCCGTTTGAAATGAATAAAACTAAAAAAAAAAAAAAGACCGTACCCTTTTATGTAATGATGTTTACTTTGAATTTATATTAGTTCACACAAACACTCCAGCCATGCTTTTGTTCCGGCCCTCCCGTCCAGTTTAAGAACCCATTGTGGCCCTCGAGTCAAAAAGTTTGCCCACCCCTGGTCTAGAGTGTCTGATCTTGCTCCAAGATCAAAAGGGAAGACTGGAAATCTCCAGAAACTGTTTGGATGCTGCCTCCCTGCCAGAGAAATATCTGTTATTAGCAGAACCTTATCAACATTTTCTTTGTGCTATTATTAAGGCAGCCAGCTTTCCCTAAGCTGATGAATGTTAAAAGAAGCATAAAATAATTTTTTTAAAAAACCTGGAAGCTGAAAGAGTAATGAATGTTTAAAAGCTTGGCTCATTTGAAGCTCCTCTCTGAAGCAGATTAACCCATTCACTGGTTACAGGCTCTAAAGAAACGATTATTAGTAGATTCCAAAAGCCATGTTAGACATTAAAGCATCTCAGACCATTTAACTCTTAGAAGAACCCTGTGAGGCAAGAATTGTTGTCACCTGCCCCGCAACCCAGCCATAACTCAAGGAACTGGACCCACGCCGGGGCCCATGAGACTGTGTAGCTCACACGCTGGTCTCCACGCAGGCGCAGCCATGTTCTGGGCCTCCACTGCGGGTCCAGCCCTGAGGCTCAGCCAGGACAGATGGCCCACTTAGCCTGCCCCGGGATAATCTCCCGTGCTTGCCTGCCAGCCCTTCAAGCCTCCCAGCCTGGCCAACAAGGTCAGGAAGCTCTTCAGGGGGCAGGGGCCAGGGAGGGGATGCCGTGAGGCAGCTGCCTGGGCCACCTCCTCCATTCCAGTTTTCATTGACGTAGAGGAGCAGGATGCCACGCCCGTGGAGCGGAAGGGACACTGGTCCTGGTGGCCCCCAAGGCAGAACTAGGAACCCCACCTGGAGGCGAGTTTGAACTCTGCAGAAGACTGACTTCTAGCAGAGCTGTCCCACGAGCTTCCTGTCACTAGAGCTGTGCAAGCAGCGGCCAACTGCCGCCTTCCAGGAATGCAGGGTGAGGCATCATCCCAGTCTTGGGTGACCTGGGCACTCAATGGCTCCGAAACAACCCTTGTTCCAGGAGAACTTATCACGACCAGCAGCCCATCAGCATGTCCGAGCCCCTGCTCTGTCAGCCCTGCTCCAGGGGCCCGCCCAGGCCCAACAGCTCTGCGGGTGGCATCATTAGCCCGGTTTCCAGATGTTCCAAGAAGGTTAGTGGCTTGGCCACGGTCACGGAGCTAGACCCACGCCCAGCTCTCCCACACCTGTGCTTTTGCCACTCTGCATCCTGCATGAAGTAAATCCCATTTGTGGAAAGCAATCTTTGCAGAACAAAGAGGGAATCTCATCTTCATCAGATCAAAAATCACTATTTGCTGAAAGTTTGCTGCACACCAGGCACTTCCCCAAGCACTTTGCATATAGCACCTAAGTTAATCCATCGGATTCATCTTTCCCCTTTGATGTCTGAAGGAACTGACCTCCACAGCTGAGTCACCTGGCCAAGGCCACAGCGAGTCAGTGGCAGAGAGCCTGGCTGTCATCCCTACTGTTCAGGCAGGAGACAAACCCAGCCTCGAGGCCTGTGGGACCAGAGGAGGACAGTGAGGAAGAGGGGGGTGCGGGATGGTCGGGGGCAGCCGTGTGAACGAGAGAGCAGCCCTCACAGAGCGAACGGGAGGCTGAGGAGGACCCTTGTCGTAAAAAGGTCTGGTTGCTTCATGCTCAGGTGGTTTGTATGGCTGGCTGTGTAGTCAAGTCACTGCCCCTCTCTGAGCTTGAGATAAGCCCAGCCAGGAAGAGAGGACAATTGGGGAAACTGAGGCAAGCAGGCAGAGCTAGCCCAGATGTTCCCAGGCCCACTTACCAGATTCCCAGTGGAGAGTGCTAATTACCTTCCCTGCCATGTGCAGACAGGGGTGGGGGGTACTGGGGAATGGTGGTCCCACCACCTGCAAAGCATTAGGTCTCAACTCTTCACAGAAGGAGCTGGATGATCCTTGAAAGCTGCAGTCTGCCCCTGCATCTCAGACCCACCTGCACACGTTGCCATCTCCCAATCAGGACCTGCAAGGAGCCCAGTTTCCAAGCAGCTTCCAGGTAGGCGAGACTCTGTGTCCCTCTCAGCCATTTGTTTTTTCATTCAACAAATGTTTATTGGGCATCAGCAACGTGCCCCTCCTGGAGCCAGGCACTTTTAGATCCACACTCCTGCTACTCTGGGGTGGGGATTGGGCTAACCATATTCTCTCTCTCTCTCTCTCTCTCTCTCTCTCTCTCTCTCTCTCTCTCTCACACACACACACACACACACACACACACACACACACACCCTCCATGGACTGGGAGAGAAGCAATTGAGCCAAGGGCACATGGCTGAGAAGGGGCAGGGTCTGTTCTCAAGCCAGTGTTGGAGGTAAATCCACTACCAGAGCCTGCTGCCTGAGCCATGTGCGTACATGTCTGAAGGCCCTGGATTTCCCACCGTCCTGGCACCTGTCACAGTTTAACGTGTTACCATGGTATCGTTCCCAGCACCCCGGGCAGCGGGGACCACCATCTGTTTACACGGCTGTCAGAGGAATTGATGTCATGCGAAACTGTCGGCTCAGCGGGATGGGGGGAGGAAGAGTGGGCGGCCCTGAAAGCTTCCAAGCCATCAAAACTCATTTTGATCAAAGCCCTGAGCAAGTCGCTGCTGCTCTCCTGGGAAGAACGGGGCGGGGGGGGGGGGGGGGGGGTGGCTGAGAGAAAAACACATCCTGAGAGGAAGAAACAGGTAGCAATAGTAATCGTTGGTATTATTCTTTCTGTTTTTACCATCACTTCCAGGTCACAAGCTCACTTCAGCCTCTCGCAGACCTGGGAGGTGAGCAGCACCACTAGCTCCATTTTACAGACGTTCCAAAATATAAACCTGATGCTCAAAAACGTGAAGGGCCTGCTCAGGGTCATAGACAAACTGGGTGGCAGGTCCAATAGAAAAAGGATCCTCAGACTGAGAAAGACTTTGAGCCAAAATGAGAGGCCCAGGTGGCCCTGCCCAAGGGCACAGAGCAGTCGCCTGCTGTCCACACCTGCAGAGAGCTGGAGGAAAGGACCTGGGGGCACTGGGCTGAGAGCCAGGAGTCCCGGTTCTAATGACAGCTCTGACACAAGCAAGCTGCCGTGAGGGACAGAGCAGCTGGTGGCTGCCCAGGGCACAATCAAGAGACCTGCAATATCCCTGGAAATATAATCAGAGTGGAAATCTGGGACTTGCCTACTCAGCATCCATTCCCTCTTCTTCAGGAACAGCCTACGGATTCTCCTCAGGGAACCCAGCCTCCTCTAGTCTCACTCCATTGGGGTTGGGCAGAGGCTGACCCACCTCCAGATGACCTGGATATAAGCCAAGCACATCTCTACTCAGGCCGTGGTGACGGGCTCAGGCACAGGCACATGACCCAAAATGAGCCAATGGCGGTCAGGAAAGAGGCTCGCCCTTCTGCTGGGCTGAGAGAGACAAAGTGGACCAGACTAAGCCATCATCTTGTACCACGAGGGCAGAGCCTACCTGAAAAGAAAGCCAACATCGAGGACAACGAGGCCAGCAAGGGGAGAACAGATTGCCCCTGAACCCAACCAATCCTGAAGAAAAATCTATTGGACTTACATCCACCAATACACTTCCCTTTTTGCCGAGGTCAGAGTTAGGTTTTCTGTCTCTTATACCTGAAATAGTCCTGGTTGGTTCACCCCCAACTCACCTCAGAGAGACAACTCTGAAGAATAAGGAGGAATCACTGAAGAAGCTGCTTGGGATAAGAGTGAGACGCAGTGCAAACTGAGTAACAAGTGGTTGCTAAACCACTGTCCAAGGAAGGTGGGCAGGTTGACGGCAGGGCATTGGGACCATCAGCCCCTTCTCCAGCCTTCCCTGAGCAGCACCCAGCCTCATCTCTAAATGTCGACCAAGTATTTAGAAAATACTGATTTGAAGGCAACCAAAATATTAGTCTGCTTAAGTGACCCACTTGTCTCCAGCTAGCCTGCCTGTGGCCACTGGGGATAAATCCTGTTCCCTCTCTGGGCCTCAGTTTCCTCTGCTGTAAAGTGGGGACTCTGTCTTTTGTTGGTGAGGAATGGGCAGCAGTGAGGGGGACTTGACTGACCTGCACTGAGAAGAGCTGGACTCTCTCTTCCCTCACGGGGGGTCACAGTCTTCCATTTTCAAATAAGCAAAGGTTTTAGCTGAGAAATTGAGAAATTTTTCTTCCTTTAAAAATATATCTGTCACCCTAGCTGGTCTGGCTCAGTGGATAGAGCGTTTGCCTGTGGACTGAAGGGTCCCAGGTTCAATTCCAGACAAGGGCACATGCCTGGGTTGCAGGCTCAATCCCCAATAGGGGACGTGCAGGAGGCAGCCGATCAATGATTCTCTCTCATCACTGATGTTTCTATTTCTCTCTCCCTCTTCCCTTCCTCTCTAAAATCAATAAAAAAATATTTTTAAAAAAATATATGTATATCTGTCAATTAAATGTGTGTATATCTATCTATATCTATATCTATATATCTACATATATATATATCTGTATATATCTAATAGATAGATAGATATAGATATAGATATAGATATAGATATAGATATAGATATAGATAGATAGATAGATAGGTAGATAATCTGTCCTTACTTCCTAAAGACACAAGCTGAAATAGTGTGTCTATGGATGAAATGATACAATATCTGGGGTTTGCCTTGAGATCATATGGAGGAGAGAGCAGGTCGAGATTTGAATTAAACAAGATTGGCCAGGAGCTCTTGAAACTTCAGTGATAGATCCATGAGGGTTTACTGTACTGTTTCTCTACTTCTGTGTAGAGGAGAGGTTTGCAATGTCCATAATACGATGTTAAGAAAAATCAGCCGCCTGGCTGCTCCCAGTTGGGCTGTTCTGACAGGTGCCAGCACGCACTACCCGGAGCCCAGGACGGGCCTGGAGGAGGCAGAAGGGCGTGTTCCCGGGTAGTCGATGGAGCGGAGGCAATCCTTGGAGCTTTGTGCTTCTTGTGTTTTTTCTCCTCCTGCATCTCAAACAGGTTGGCGGACTCTGTGCTCCCTGACTCGCAGGGAGGCTGGGGCAGGGCAGGAAGGCAGAAATACTGTGTCTTCAGTTGGGGAGAGAGACGTCAGAGCGGCTTCCCCACGCCTGGGCGGGCCCCCCCTTGGCAAAGCCCCTTGAGTCCCAAGAGCAGCACGGAAACCACAGAGCCACCAGTGCTGCTGGAGTGAGGACTGGGAACGTCTCCGTCGTGAGCAATGGGCACTGCCGAGGCCCAGGGACACGGGGACTCCTGGAGGCTCTGGTAAAGCCTTAGCGGGCGTGGACTTTGCCTTAAACCCGGGGGAAGGCTGCTCGCCTAATGGCCGACACTGACCGCTGGTCTGTCAGGTGGGATGGGGTTTGGATTTCAGCCGATTTAAAGAAAATGAGGACATGCATCATGGTGGGCACAGGACAGGGAAGGCAAAACAAAGCAGGAAGCTCGGGAGTCCAAATAGCAGGATTTACTGACCCCGGTTCTGCTGCTCCAAGATGTGGGACCCCCACCAGTCACTTTAGATCCCGAGGTCCTTCTCCCAGTGCAAGATGAGGTGACAGAACCCACACAAGGGCTGGGAGGATGGAAAAGAAGGGCGGGAGCACCCTGCACACTGCCGGCTTCCTACCTCCTCCCTCTTCTCACCTCACACCCCCCCCCCCCCCCCCCGCCCCTTCCATTTAGGAAGAAGCCAGTTAAATGGAACTGCAATTGATATGCAGTGAGCAGAGGCTAATTAAGAATTTATTTTTGCTGCTTGATTAAATGACAGTTTAAAGTTTGGTTTCTCATTTCCTTGGTTGGCTACACATTGTCCCCTGGAGTCTTGCACACATGGCAAGGCAGCCCCCGTTAAATCTACAAACAAGAATCAGTCATGTCTGGAGCTGACAGCCCAGTTCGGGCTCTTCTTGCCCTCTGGCCCCACCTTGCAGAAAGGATGAAACTCACACTGACAAGTCTCCATTTCCTCCAAACTCACCCTCTCCTGGGCTGCTCCTCCTCGGGAAACAGAACCCCATGCCCCTGGAATCATCCTGAACGGTCTCCATTCCTCACACCTCACACCCCGCCCCTCACCTGGACTGCAGGCTCCATCCTGCCCCCGCCTTCTGCCCACTTATCACCCTGGCTACCTCCCAACTCACGAGGCCATCCTCCTGGGTAGACCTGCTTCCCTTTGCCCCCGCCTCCTCCCTCCACACGAAAGCCTGAGCTTTTCTAAATATAAACCAGAATGTTTAAAATATTCATCGGAAGCCTCGGGTGGCTTTGTGCTGAGCTTAGAATAGAAGTCCACGCCCCTTCCTGGCACAGCAGCCTCACGGCCCCTCCCCCCTCATCTCATTGATCACAGTTCCACCTTCCCTCACTCAGCTCCCACCCCCCGGGCCTCTTTCTGTCTCTTGAACACACAGGCTAAGTTTTTTTCCTGCTTCCCAGACCTTTGTACCTTCCCACAGCTGCCTCCTCCTCACTCTTCAGGTGTCGGCTCAAATGTCACCTCTTCAGAGAAGCTCTCCTGACCACCTCACCTAAAGCAGCCCTCGCACCCCATAACAGTTGTTATGTAAATGAGCCAAAGCCAGCTCCCCGCACACCGGGCGGAGGTCCTTTCTTCACAGCAGGCTGTGAAGGACCTGTTAGCACAAAGCCAGCCGGTACCAAACTCAAATGGTACACATCCACTCCCTTTAAAAACAGTCCAAGCAAGAAGACTTTCACTTGCTCAGGGCCTGCTGCTTTGCATACTCCACAAAACTACACCCAACATCTGCTGGCCATGGACAAGAGAGCGCCTGTGGTTGTAAGACCCAAGCTTCTGACCCAGAGGCTCCGGCTGTGCTGCTGGGTCACACCCTGACCCTGGACATCTGGCCCCTCTTCCCACCCCCCTTCTGGATGTAGCCACCTCACCATAGCCTAGGGACAGACTCCTGCTCTGAGGGACTTCTCTCATGCAACCTTCTAAAGCTTGCTGTGTGTCATCTCTCCCCTTGATGGGCCCTAACGCCCTTGAACCCCTGATTCTCTTACCCACCACCCTGTTTTACCTTCCTCACAATGCTTATCACTCTCTGAGATGCCTGGCTGCTCTGTTTGCTCGCTCTTGGACTCTCCCCCTCATTAGAATATAAAATCCATGAATTCAGTCAATAAGTCTATGAAAAGAATGTTTGCCCTCACTAGTAATTAAAGAAATTGCAGAGTGAAACAAGGAGGTGTGATTTTTTTTCACCCAAGTTGGTAAGATTCTAAAAGTTTGACAGTGGTATATATTGCAAGAGTTTGGGGGGAAAGGGGTACACTCATGCCCTGCTAGTGGGAGTGTACACTCTCACAGCATCTTGGAAGGCAAGTCCAACGTAAAACACATATAGCCTATGACCAAGCAATTCTACTCAGATCTATCCTAAAAAAAAACATCCTCATGTCTGTACAAGGAGGAATATTAAAAAAAATCAACCAAATCAAAGAGGACTTGAACTTCCAGGAAGATGGAGTCTGCTAAGTGCAACTAAACCCCCTAGACATTACATATAAAAGAAACATTAAAAAGCTCTGAAAAGTGAGAGAAGGCAGACTGGAGAGGAAACTCAGAACCCAAGAAACAGTGTTGCCTGGGTGAGTTCCTGGGTTTCCTTTTTGCCTCCTTCATCCCAGACTTGGAGCTGAAGAAGCCAGCAACAAAGAAATGCCAACAAGCATAGATTTAGAAAAAAAAAAGAAGCCCAACCAAAGCCTGCGTTCTCAGCCAAAGGTCCGGGAAATGGGTCTCTTAGAAAGACAGGAAACTTTTATTTTTTTAATATATTTTTTATTGATTTCAGAGAAGAAGGAAAAGGGAGAGAGAGATAGAAACATCCATGATGAGAGAGAATCATAGATTGGCTGCCTCCTGCACGTCCCCCACTGGGGATGGAGCCCACAACCTGGGCATGTGCCCTTGACCGGAATCGAACCTGGGACCTTTCAGTTCGCAGGCCGACGCTCTATCCACTGAGCCAAACCGGTTAGGGCTAGACAGGAAACTTTTAGATAATCACTACCCTCACCCTCAAAGGCCATGGAGAACCTAGGTTTCCATTCTCACCAGACTACAAGAAGGTACCCACATCTCCACCCCATTTCCCAGTGGATGTTAAACCCCAAGCAGAGGGCAGGAATGAGCCCCACCTGTACCCATGGTGTTGGTGGACACCACGTGAAGAGTCGGAACTCCCACACCCACACAGCAGTCACAAGGAGTTCCCCCAGTTCAGGAGGCTGGATGCGGAGTCTGGACTTCACCTCCATCTGACAGTAAAAGGCAGCACCCACTTGCCTTGCCAGAGAAGCTTCAGAGAAAGCCATTTAAAATAGAAGGTCGAAATAAGATGCAGAGTCTCATGACATAATACCCAACATGTCCATGTTTTAATCACATTATTTGCCATACCAAGAACCACGAAGATCTCAGGAGAAAAGGCATCAACATATGCCAACACTAACATGACATAGATGTTAATGCTACGTGACAAGGATTTTAAAGCAGCCATCCTAAAAATGCTTTAACAAGCAATCATGAACATGCTGGAAGCAAACAAAGAAATAGAAAGCTGAGCTCAGAAACAGAAAGTCTCAGCAAAGAGACAGAAAAGTACACACACACACACACACACAAGAATCAAACGGAAAACTTAGAACTAAAAAATGCAATAACTGAAATTAAAAAATAAAACTCAATAAATGGCTCAACAGTAGAATGTAGAGGACAGAGGAAAGAATCAGAGAACTTGAAAATAGAATAGAAATATAGAAATTACCCTATCTGAACAGCAGCAAGAAAATAGATAGAAAAATAATTAATGGAACCTCAGGGACATATGGGATTGTAACAAAGATCCAACATTCATGTCATTGATGCCCCAGAGGAGAAGAAAAAGAGGGCAGGATTGTAAAGGCACTGGAAGAAATAATGGCGAAAAGCTGCCCAAACTCGGCAAGAGACATAAACATACAGAAGCTGACCAAACCCTGCACAAGACACAAGAATGAAATAAGGAAAATCACTTTACCTCTAGAGAAAAAAACTATTTCATTTTACTTTTTCATATGCTTTTTACTTTTCAATTACAGTTGACATTCAATATTATATTAGTTCCAGGTGTACAGCATAATAGTTAGACATAGCACTTAGTTATAGCACTTACTAGAGGCCCGGTGTATGAAATTCATGCACGGGGGAGCGGGGGGGAAGGTCCCCTCAGCCCACCCTGCACCCTCTCCAATCTGGGACCCCTTGGGGGATGTCCGACTGCTGGTTTAGGCCCAATCCCAGGGATTGGGCCTAAACTGGCAGTTGGACATCCCTCTCACAATCCAGGACCGCTGGCTCATAACGGCTCACCTGCCTGCTTGCCTGATCACCCCTAACTGCCCCCCTGCCAGCCTGATCACCCCTAACCACCTCTGCCTGCCGGCCTGATCGCCCCCAACTGCCCCCCACCAGCCTGGTTGCCCCTAATTGTCCCCCCCACCCCACCCCCCGCCGACCTGGTCACCCCACGCAGCCTGCTGTTCCGTCGTTTGGTCATCCCTCACTAACGCCCCTGCCAGCCTTGTCACCCCATGCAGCCTGCTGTTTGGTCATTACTGTTACTGTGATGGTGTCCCGGACAATTTGCATATTTCTCTATTATTAGTATAGATGAAGTGATCCCCATGATAGGTCTAGTACCCACCTGGCACCATATATTGTTATTACAATATTATTGGCTATATTCCCTATGCCGTACTTTACATTCCCGTGATTGTTTTGTAACTACCAATGTGTACTTTTTAATCCCTTCCCTTTTTTCACCCGGCCCCACAACCCCCCTCCTATCTGGCAACCATCAGTTTGACTACTTTAACAACGTGAGATTTGTGGTCAGAAACCATGAATGCGAGAAAGAGGTGACACAACAGTTTTCAAGTGCTGAAAGGAAAGAACTGTATACACTGAAAATATTCTTCTGGAATGAAAGGGAAATCGACATTCTCATAGAAAGAAAAACTAAGAGAAATTGCCACCAGCAAAAGCTCTGGAAGAATGGCTAAAGATGGTTCTCTAAACAGATAAGAAATGATAAAAGAAATCTTGCAATGTCAGAAAGGGAGAACAAGGAAAGCAATATGGGTAAATACAATATAGTTTCCTTATCCTCTCGAGTTTTCTAAATTAAGCAAGAGTGGTGATAGCAATATCAGATAAAGTGGCTTCCGAACAATGAAAATTACCAGAGACAGAGAAAATATTATATCATGATAAAAGAGTCCACCAAGAAGAGAGCAGTTTTACTAGTAAATGTGTATGCACCAAAAAATATAAAGCAAACCTTGATGGAACTGAAGGGAGAAAAAGACAAATCCACAATTACATTTAGAGACCTTAACACACCCTCTCAATAACTGATAAAACACTGGACAGAAAATCAGTAAGGATATTAAATCACACCACCAACAACAAACAAGATCTAATCAACATTTATAGAACAGTCTACCAATGTATTCAGCATAATACACACTCAAGTGCCCACAGAACACATACTAAGGCAGACCACATCCTGCGCCATTAAAAAAAAAAAAAGACTCAATAGTTTTTAAACAATTGAACTCATACAGAGTATGCTCTCTAAACACAACGGAGTAAAACTAGAAATCAGTAACAGAAAAATCTCCAAACACTTGGAAACTAAGCAGCACACTTTTATATAATCCAGGGGTCAAAGAGGTAGTCTCAAGAGATACCCAAAAATACATTGAGCCCATCAAAAATGAAAATAGAATATGTCAAAATTTGAGGCACAACTAAAGCAATGCTGAGAGAGAAATGTATAGTACTAAATACATACATTAGGAGAAAAGAAGACTCTCAGGTTAATAATCGAAGCTCCCACCTGGAGAACTTAGAAAATGAGAGCAAAATAAACCCAAAGCAAGGAAAGAGAAAAAAAATCAACACAAGAGCAGAAGTTAATAAAACTGAAAACAGTAAATCAAATAAAAACTAATGAAACAAAGAACAGGTTCCTTGAAAAGATAAATAACACTAACAAACCCCTGGTAAGACTAACTAACCAAAGAGAGAGAGAGAGAGAGAGAGAGAGGACACACAAATTATTAATATCAGGAATGAGAGTAGAGAAACACTACAGACCCTACAGACAACAAAAGGATAACGAGAGAATACTACAATAACTGCACCCATAAATTTGACAACTTAGATGCAACGAATCAAGTCTTGAAAAACACAAACTACCCTGAACTCACTGAATTGTGAAATAGATCATCTGAGTAGCCCTAAAACTATTAAGGACATTTAACCCATAATTTTGAAACTTCCAACAAAGAAATCTCTAGGCACAAATGGCTTCACTAGAGAATTCTACCAAATGTTTAAAGAATTAATATCGCCCGGCCTGTGTGGCTCTGTGGTTGAGCATCGAACTACGAACCAGGAGGTCACAGTTTGATTCCCAGTCAGGGCACATGCCTGGGTTGCAGGCTTGATCTCCAGTAGGGGGCGTGCAGGAGGCAGGATTCTCTGTCATCATTGATGTTTCTATCTCTCTCTCCCTCTCCCTTCCTCTCTGAAATCAATTATATTAATATATATATATATATATGTATATATATACACATATATACATATATATACATATGTGTGTATGTGTGTGTATGTATATATATATATGTATATACATATATATTTAAGAATTAATACCAACCCTACACAATCTCTTCCAGAAAATAGAAAAGTAAAGACTTCTCAATTCCTTTTCTGAAGCTAGTATTACGGCAACACCAAAAAAACAAACAACAAAAACTATAAACTAATATCCCTCATGAATATAGGTATAAAATCATTAACAAAATATCAGCAAGTAGAATTTGCAATATGTGAAAAGCATTATTATATTATCCACCATGACAAAATACCAGTTCAATATTTGAAAAGTCAATTAATGTAACCCACCATATTAATCAACTAAAGAAGAAAAATCACATAATATATCAATTGATACAAAAAGATATTTGACAAAATTCAACACCCATTCATGATCAGAACTCCCAGAAAAATAAAAATGGGGAACTTCCTCAACTTCATAAAAGCATCTACACAAAACCTACAGCTAACAATATCCTTAATGGTGAAAGGCCATTGCATGTTTCCCCCCCTAAGATCCGGAACAAGACAAGGATGTCTGACCTCATCCCCTCTTATTCAATATAGTGCTGGAAGTTCTAGCCAGTGCAATAAGGCAAGAAAAAGAAATAACAGGTATATAGATCAGAAAGAAAGTAATACTGACAGTGTTTACATATGACATGATTGGGTATGTAGAAAATACCAAGAAATCTACAAAAAATATAAATAAACCTAATAAGTGAGTTCAACGTGAGGGACTATGGTGTTAGAATGTTCTGTATCTCCACTATATCATCCTGGTTTTGATATTGTACTATAATTTGGCAAAATCTTATTATTGGGTTAACTGAATAAAGGTTACATGAGATCTCTCTGTATTGTTTCTTATAAATGGATGTGAACCTACGATTGTATCAAAATAAATAATTTTATTAAAAAATAATATAACTTTTTGCAGCATTGCTTATATTCACAGGGGAAAAAATCAGAACAGCTAAATGTTAAATAGGGAAATTGTTGATTATAATGTCAGCCCCATAAAATAGAATACTGTGCAGAACCAAAAGAAAAAAGAAGTATCTCTGGCCTGAAAAGCTGCATTGCAGAACTGTTTATACAGCATGACGCCTTTTTATTATTATTATTATTATTATTAAAATGCACACATATTGTGTGGTTCCGGTATAAATGCCCTCACCCTGCCTCTCTAGGGTGGTGATATTGCCACACACAGGTTGACAATAGATTCCTGGGGTGGGGCGGGGAGTGGCTAAGAAATCTCACCCTTTTCGTATATAAAGCACAGATACAGTGGGGCCTTGACTTACGAGTTTAATTCGTTCGGAGACCGAGCTCCTTAAGGAGCTCGTTAACTCAAATTACTCTATCAACTCAATGCAAAAAATCGGCTGAGAGACAGCTGGTATCTCAAAAAACTCGTTAGTCGGGACACTCGTAAGTCAAGGCCCCACTGTATAGAGTGCACAAACAGATAAATGATACCTCGAGAGTATTAAAATACTTCACTTGGGAGGGGGCTGTTTAGGGGGAAAATGTCTCAAAAGACTCTAGGAGAGTGACAGTGAAAATAACTGTTAAGAACTCCTAGCCTAGACCAGAAGTTCTCAACCTCTGTGCTGCTGACATTTTGTTCTAGACATTCTTCATTGTGGGGGGCTGTCCTGTACCTTGTAAGATTTTTAGCGGCAACCCTGGCCTGAGACCCATTAGATGCCAGTAGCACCAATGCCCAGTGTGACAACCAAAAATGTCTCCAGAAATTGCAAGTGTCCCTGCAAGGCACAATCACCCCCAGCTGAGAACCACTAGACAAAGGACTGGAAGTCACACCCCAAACTCCAGGTGTGGGGCAGGCTGTGCAGCAGGAGTGGTGGATCCAGAGTGCTTTCCTTTTGACAAGTAGGATATATTCAGGGCTTATTTGTGTCATTAAAAATTAATTTTTCAAAAATTCCCCTAGCTGGGAATGCAGTCCTGAAGGTGGGAAGGGACCGGGCAGGCCCCTGAGACTTGGATCTGACCCCAGCCCTTCCCCTGCTTGCTCTAGGACAGTGATGGCGAACCTTTTGAGCTCGGCGTGCCAGCATTTTGAAAAACCCTAACTTAACTCTGGTGCCGTGTCACATATAGAAACTATTTGCAACCATAGTAAAACAAAGATTTATATTTTTGATATTTATTTTATATATTTAAATGCCATTTAACAAAGAAAAATCAACCAAAAAAATGAGTTTGCGTGTCACCTCTGACACGCGTGTCATAGGTTCGCCATCACTGCTCTAGGACCACCAGATAGCCCTCTCCCCGCAACTCAGTGACCCCCTATTTTTCCCATTCTCTTGTGCACACACCAGGATGCTGACACTCTCCACCATCCCTCCATTCTCCATGTTTCACCCCAAACACTGTGCTCATGCAGCTCTCCTCTGCCTGGAAAAGTCTTACTCATCTCTGGACTCGGATGCCCCGTCCTCCAGGAAACCCTCGTTACCTCCCACCAGCATTTAAAGGAACCTCCTCTGTGATTCCACAGAAGCTGGGATGTCCCTCCACGAAACAGTGCACACCACACCTGTCTATTTACAGAGCATGGTGGGTGTTCCACAGGCCCCTCCCCATCCCTGCCTCTCCACCTAGCTCTCGGCTGGGCCCCTTGGCCCTCTGAATCAGGTTGGCTGAGCAGTGTCAGACACCAGCAAGGATGGAGTGGGAAAGAGAGCAAAGTCAGTGTTGAGCCCCCACTGGCCTCCTCCTGGCAGGGCCCTCTTGGCAGAGCCTGACTTCCTCTTCCTAAGGCCACAGCTTCTGTGTGGCGGTGGCCTCTCTCCTCAGCCACCACTCTGGCAGGGCTCTGTAACTCCTCCTCCTCTTGTCCTTTGGCCCCTGAGGGTGGTAGACCATCTCCTGTTAGCGCCTGAGGCTGCTACACATCTCCTGTTAGGCCTTCACCTGGTCCCCACCTTGGAAATGCCCCCTTCACTGAGCTCTCTCCACTTGCCCTTCTTGGATGGTCCTGACACAACCCTGATCTGACACACATATCAATCCCCAACTCACATCTGCGCTCCTTGAGCATAAGAGCAGTGTGTCTTCATTTGGTTTTGTTTTGTTTTTAATCTCAGAACTCCAGTGGTCGGCACCGGGAAGACCTAGACATGGTCAGGGCTCCGTGACAGCTCACCAATAAAGGGATGAATGAATGAAGAATAGAAGAACAAATGGACTAACAGATGGACAGGTGGGCAGATGGACAAACGTGTGGATGGGTAGATGGCTGGGTAGACATACAGATGCTGCTTCTGCAAACATTAATAACAGCTAAAATTCCTTGAGTGCTCACACCTGCCAGGTCTTCATATGTACTCACCCAACCGCTAAACACTGTCCGTGAGGAATCATGGAGAAAGAGAAGCTTGGAAGGGTTAGGTCACTTGCTTAAGATCACAGCTAGGAAGCAACAAGGCCAGTACCCAATTGCAGGGCCTCCAGAGCCCGCACTCCTGATAACATGGGGGTGGGGCTGGATGGCTCCAGGACCTCAAGGTCCAACGTGGCCCATGGGGATGCTCTCCTGTCCCACACTCATTACCCCCACCCCTGACCCTGAGCAGTCCTTGCTCTTTTCACAGTGGGCCCAGCTCCAGCACACTTCCCTCCAAGACCATCCCTCACCCCCACTCACCCCAAGCATCTCTGAGGATGTCTGATCTGCAAGTATGGGGCCCAGGGAGGCACCAAGCCCTTCCTAGTCCACGTCAGCAAACCCTTGTGTGTTATCTTGGCAGGAGCTGGGCAGGTCTGCAGGTTTCTGCTCAAGGGAAAACCTCTTTCCCGAAAGAATGTCTGGGCTTGTGAAGAACAGCCTGGGGCACCTGCTCGCCATAGGTTCCCCAAGTGGTAAAGAGCACAGCTCTGGGGACACGAGGTGTGGCCCTCCATCCCAGGCCCGGGGGGCGGGAAGGGGGGGTTCCTTGGGACACTTCGCCTCAGAGCCTGCGAAACCAGGACTCTGGTGCTTCCTCGCTGGATGACGGCAAAGAGCAGATGGAATGGCGAGAAACTAAGCTGCAGGGCAGTGAGCAGTCGTCGCCACCGTCCCTCGGCCTGCCGTGTTCACCAGCTCACAATTTCCCAAACATTTCTGCAGAACTATTTGATTTGACCATCTCTGGGAGGATTGCCAAAAAGCTTTTCTCCCCATTTGGCCAATTAGGAAATTGAAGCACAGAGAGCTTAAGAGGACTGTCGGAGGCCATGCAGCAGGACAGAGGCAGAGCTGGGCTCAAGCCCCCAGCTCCCAACCCCCACCGCACAGCCCCGCTTGGCTTTGTTGTGGCAGCAGCAGGCATTATTTATTTCCCTCGGTATTTATGCACAGCACATTTGGAGCAGGGCCCTTGGTGATTAAAGCGCCTCGGGACAGAAAAGCCCAGCTGAAACATTCGTGGAAAAACAAAAAGGAAAACAAAACAACAGCATCGACAGGGACATCCCCAGGCGGGAGCACAGGAGTGCCGCTGAGGACATGACCTCATCCCAGGAGCTCAGGAGGTGACCTTGGGCCGGCCTTCTGGATTGCAGTCACCCCAGGCCCAGGCCCACGGTCACCATCATTGTCAACTGCAGTAGCATCATCCCTTTGTTTTGGAGTTAGGCACCCCAGGTTTATATCCCAGCTCTGCCAGTTCTAGCTGTGTGACCTTAGATAGCTAAACTAACCTCTCTGAGCCCAGAGAGGTTAAATGTTCCAACCAAGATCACACAAGTAGAAAGATAGCTTAAAATCAGATCAGTGACACCTAGCCGGCATGGCTCGGTGGTTGACTGAGCATCAATCTGCGAACCAGGAGATCACAGTCAATTCCCAGGCAGGGAACATGCCTGGGTTGTGGGCTCGATCCTCAATGGGGGGTGCAGGAGGCAGCCAATTGATGATTCTCGCTCATCACTGATGTTTCTCTCTCTCTCTCCCTCTCCCTTCAAATAAAAATAAAAATAAAAAAGCAGATCAGTAATGATGACTGTTGGCCTGGTTCCTAGGGCAGCTGGGAGTATGTGGAATGATGCAGATGAAGCCACCACTGGGGTCAGGCACACCTGGCACTTTATAGCCCTAATAAGCCATAGAGTCTGTTCTAAAAAGCCTTTGTGTACATCTGAGAGTCAGGTGAGTATTCACGCTCTGGAGCAGACGGTCTGAGATGTATCTCGGCTCCAACTCTGACTGACGGGAGAAAGTTATATAACATTTCCATGTCTTTTATTTTCCTTTTTAAATTTATCTTTATTGTTGACAGTATTACAGATGTCCCCCTTATTTCCCCATTGACTCCCTCCACCCCGCTCACACCCCCAACCCAGGCCTTCACCGTACTATTATTTGTGCCACGGGTCATGCATATAAGCATATAAGTTTCCATGTCTTTTAGTTGGGGCCAATAGTAATCCCTACCCTAGGCTTGTGTAAAGTTTAAATAGGTTTATATGTGCAGGGCATATCACAGTACCAGACACAAGACAAGTGCTCCATAACTGTTACTAATATTTTCCATCTTCCCAAATGCCTACTTGGTAGTCAAGGATGCGTACCACTGCCCCCATCTTACAGATGATGGAAGCGAGGCTAAGGGAGGGGAAATGGCTAGACGAAGGTCACAGGGCTGGCCCTCTGTACTGGGCTCCTAACTCTAGGTCAGTGCCCTTTCCATCACCAGCATCCTGCGGATGTTCACTCAGCAGGACCCGATGTCTTGGTCAGGTCTGCCCGAATAGAATGGACTAGACGATACTTGTGAAAAGAGCCTAGTCCACAGTCTCAGGTTGATCTGGTTTCAAACTGCCTTCCTAGCTGTGCGATCTTGGTTGGGACATTTCACCTCTCTGGGCCTCCGTTTCCCACATAGAACTTGGCAGTACAATTACTGCCTCAGTCCTCAGGACTCAGGGTTGATGGGAGCAGGAAATGAGCATGGTGTACAAGTTCCTGGCACCATGCCAAACACACAGTGAGTCCTCAGAAAATGCCATCATTCCCTCCCCTGCCCCCCTCAGTGCATCTGTCATTGCCTCCCCTGGGGCTTCTGGCACCAGCTTCATTCCTGGCCAGAGGGACCCAAGTGACTGACAGGACCTGACATTCTGGCTGACAGAGCAGCTTCGTCTCCATCAGCCTGCCCAGCCTGCCCAGGCCCTGGCCACGGCAACTTCCTTCCGCCTGGATACCGAGAATTAATGAGGCCATGAGGGGCTGGGACAGGTCCAGCCCGGATCCTCCAGGTCTGATCTCTCTCTCTCTCTCTCTCTCTCTCTCTCTCTCTCTCTCTTTCTCTCTCTTTCTCTCCCCCCCCCCCACCCCCCTACCCCCCACTGCCCTTCTCCAACTCAGATTCCTTATCCCACATTTCCCTCATACTCCCTCCCCTCGAAACTTTCACGGAAGCAGTGCCGAGGCCTCTGATGATGAGCCAAAAACTACTAACACCAAAAAGTACAAATTCTACAAACCCTCAGTGCATTCTTACCCTGATCTACGAAGTGGAATATGACACAGTCCTGCCCTTGGAGATCTCCAGAGAAAAATGATACAGCATCAGAAACGTACAAAACAATAGAGTATCCCATAATAAATAAAAATTATAACAGCGGCCACTTCTTTATTTGGAGCCTTATATGTGCTCCTGTTGAAGGTCATAGCTCGGGTTCAGAGAGGTCATGAGTCTTGCCCAAGCTCACATAACTGGCTCCAAACCCACGTCTACCTGATTTCATAACTCAGGCTCCTTTCACTTCACCAAGTTTATCTCTACTGGGAATGTCCCAAATGTAAAAGGAATAGTTATCATGCAGTGTGAAGAGCGAAATAAAAGGGCACAGGTGACAGAGTGAATGACTTACCTGGGGAAGGGGCAAGAAAAACTTCACAGAGAATTTTCATGAGTGGACTGCGGCAGGATGGCAACTACGTGTATAACTATAGCTCTATTTCTACTTCTCTATCTCCGTAATATGGTCTCCCGTGGCCTGGACTCCCTGAACAAACCTGTCACCCCATTCTGCACTGCAATGATGATCATAATTGAATTTACACAGTTGGGGCTGGGAGTTGACTAGTTAATCAAGAAAGTCAATTAAAGTGGGAAATAATTTGAATAATGAACTATATGCTGCTTGTTTTATTCTGTTCTGGCTGCTACAACAAAATACCACAAACTGGGTGACCTATAAAATACGTAAGTTTATTTCCCACAGCTCTGGAGGCTGGGAAGTCCAAGGTCAGGGTGTCAGCATGGTCGCATTCTGGTGAGAGCTCTCTTCCTGGATCACAGCCAGCGCCTTCTTGCTATACCCTCCCATAGTGGGAGGGGTAAGGGAGCTCTATGTGGTGTGTCTGTCTCTCTCTCTCTCTCTCTCTCTCTCTCTCTCTCTCTCTCTCTCTCCCCCTCACCCGAGGATATGCTTTTATTGTCTCTTAGAGAGAGAGGAGAGAAACATCAATGTGAAAGAGAAACATCGATTGGTTGCCTCCCATACGTGCCCCAACCTGAGTCGAACATTTGAGGTGTCCTCAACACGGAACAAGAAAAAGCAACCCGAGTGCAGAATCTTTCCAGATTTTTATGCTTATTTTCCAAATGTGATGTGAACTGATGAAATATGAGCACACACAAAACAGGTCATTGTTCCGATGAAAGCTAAGTTGAACGCTTTGGAAACACTCCATAAAAATGAGTTATTGTAAGGTAACAAATAGAACTGATTCATGCTAAACTGCAACTCGGCTGGCAGGGCATACAGACTGTGTCAACTCGGCTGGAGAGTGACCTCCTGGCCTTGGTTTTCAGCCTGCCACCAGCTTCAGGGAATAGGGGAAAGAGTCGTTTATCAGTGCAGACAGCTACGTGGAGGCCAGAGACGACATTTTCTATTTTGGAGCCCCATCCCCAACAGCATTTACTTGGAGTGGGGACCTGACCATGCTCCGGGTGCTCCTCGTCTCCCTTCTTGTTTTCCCAAGAGGAAGGTATGAACTAACTAGCAAGATCCTACAACATGGAACAGACCATCTTTACTAGTGGGCAGGGTCACTGTGCCAGAGGGACAGTTTGTTGCCCCAGCCATGTCTCACACTTTCAGAGCTCTCAGCTCGTGGTTCCTGTCTCATACTGGTGACAGGAAGTTATAAAGGGCGCATGTTGTGAGGGGATGGCAAGACAGGAGGACCTGGTAGAAGATAAGGCTGGGAGTGGGCAGGCCTAGGTTTGCAAAGATCTTGGATAGCAGGCTGAGGCATCTGGACTTGATCCTGTAGACAATGAGGAGTGACTGGGGTTGAATCTGTGCTAACAACAGGTCACCCAGGAAGTTGACATGCAGAATTAGTTGGAAGAGAATGGAATAGAGAAGGCATTGAGAAGGCTGCTGCAGTCACCTGGGCAAGAGATGATGAGGCTTAAGCTAAGATAGGGAGTAAGGTGGGGATGGGGAGATGATCCCAGGTCCAACAATGGATTAGACACGAGGAATGAAAAAGCAAGTTTCTGATGATGTCCAGAGACTTCTTGGCCAACTGGTCCCATCCACCAAGTGAGATGGGGAAGATGAGAGTGATAGCAGCTTTGGGGTCAAGAAGATGAAGGCTTCTGTGTTGGCCATTTAATAAGCTTGAGAGGCAGACATAAGGAGAATTCCAGAAACATTCAGGCCTACTGAGGAGATGGCATTTTAGAAAAGAAGCTGTTCTAGCTGCTTGAATCAGGTGAAAACCACCCCCTGAGTTGACAGTATCTAATGGCCTGGCTCCATTCAATACCTCCCAGCAGGAGCTAGCGTGGAAAAAGCCACAGCTTTGAGATCATCCCGATCTGGGCAGAAATTCCTAGCTCTGCTGATGTGGCTTTGGACATATGATTCCATTCCTCTGAGCCTCTGTTTCTTTATCTATGACATGGAAAGAAGTAAAAATACATTCATGGACTATATTGAGAATCAAATGAGAAAATAGATATAAAGCACCAAGCTTATGCCTGAAACATAGATGTTCAATATATGATGCTAACTAGTAACCAGCAATAGTATTTTATTTGTAATCTATAAAATGTCAACTATTATTTTAACCCTACAGCAGTCAAAAAGTTGTAATTCTGGAGGGGGGGGGGTTTGAGTGATTCCAAGGGATATGAGAAACAGATATTTATTCATCTCAGTTCAACAAGACTTTCCTGGCTCCCCTGGGGGCTCAGGCCTGTGATAGGTGCTAGGAATTTAGGAGGACCTTCCCGAGTTTGCCATGCTTCTCCCTCTCTCTCTCTCTCTCTCTCTCTGACACACACACACACACACACACACACACACACACACACACCCAAGCGGACAGTCAAGATCACCAAGGGGGCTCTTCCCAATTGCGTAGGAGCTCTCGAGAGCTGAGTTAACAGACATTCCATGCTGGGCTCTGGGCACATAGAGAAGTCATGCCGAACCTGTGCCCTGGGGGCTTAGAGCCCAGGGCTGAGCATCAGTGAGTCTTGAATGAGCTTTTTCTCCAGGAACCAGTGTCCACCCCCACCTCAGGCTCCCTGCCCATGTACAAGGCTGCCAGCCCATCTGTGTCCTTGAGAGCATGCTGGGCTCCTGACCCAGGCAGCAGCTGGTCCCCTACCTGCTGCCCCCGACCCGGCACCCGTCCAACTCTGAGGACAGAGAGATAGAACCCAAGAGCTGGGAAGGAACGTGGACCTCATCCAGGGCGAGGAATGTGCAACGCAGTAAACCCGGAGCCCGAAAAAGGCTGGATTTTATCGAGCTTTGGACCTTTACCAGCCGTGTGGGCTGCAGCAGTCACTCTTCACTCCAGGCTTCGGTTTCCTTATCCATAAAAGAGGGACAGTAAATCCACCTCATAGGATTGTTGTAAGTGCTGTGTAGGAGAAGCTCTGTTAGGGCTCTCTGATTGGAAATGACAGACATTCGTCGAATGCCAACTTAAGAAAAACATGTATTGGCTCAAAGCGTAACTGAAAAGTTTAATAGAGCTGACTTCAGAAAGCAGATGCTCAAATAACATCATCAGAAATCACCTCCCTCAGTTCTTGTGTCCTTCAGAATTGCTTTATTTTTACATAGATCTTCCCTTGAAGGAGCCCCAGACTTATTAGTACATTCTACTGACGGAGAGAGAGGGTGCTTCTATCCCAACAGTCTTAAACTGGCTCTAGTTGGCTTTTGTAACTTATACAGATGAGTGTGGCTTTTCAAGTCACTGAGTTTTGGAGCGGTTTACTGTGCAGCAAGAGTAACTGGAACACTATGAAATAGAGGAAAAGGCACTTTCAAGGATTTTGATATGAAAGTATTAAGAGACACCCTCGGGAAAATGTTTTCAGTTCATGATATTTGTGCAGAAATGAGCCTCTTGAGAAGTGTATTGCCAAAGTCAAACGAAAAATAAAGAATTCTGTAATGAGCTGTCAAGTTTTACTGAAAAAAATATACATACCCTCAAAAAATCCAATACTTAAATTGATTCTTGTTTGTCCTTAAAATCAGCACATGCTTTCAATTATGACTGATGTGCTGTTAAACTTAAGGCATCATTAATTTTATTTCCTATTTTAACTCTTGACCAAATCAAATCAAGTCTATCAACCTGGCCTCTGTCATTGGCAGACACTCATGAAATCTTACTAAACTGCACACCTTTTCACTTTTTCCTTTCCATCCTTTATCTCCTTGGAGCCTGACATTTTCTCAGACAGAAAAACACTGGTAACCCCGACGTCCAGATGAGCAAAAACTGAGATCCAGGCCAAGAGCCCATAACTGGTCAGTGGCAAAGATGGGACTAAACTCCTCAAGTCCATATTTGTTCATAACGAAGCCACTTGCTTCTTAGGAGATGAGTTGCTAGAAAAACAAATTCAAAGCTGCCCCAAATGGCAAAACATGGTCTGAGCACAAGGTCTTGGTCCCCCACTCGGCACAGAAATATGCCCAACAGCCTGTTTTATGACCTCCATGGTTCTAGACACTCTGAACTCCACCCCCTGTGAGTCCAAGAGATGACATGCCCACCCTCGGGCTCCTTGACATCTTACTATTGTCTCCCATTGATCAGATCCCTGGTTGTTTCCAAACCAGCTCCACTCTGTTCTTGTTCTCTTCATCTCATGTTTATCAAATATTTACTAAAACTCAATGCCCTCACCAGAGCAATCAAGCCCTCCCACCTCTACTCCTTTGACCTCCCCTGCCACCACTTCCCCTCGCTCACGCCACACCCGCCAACTGGCTTCGACTCAGATATGCTGGGCACAATCCCACCTGAAGGCTCTGCAGTACCTGTTCTCTACCCACATGGCTCACTCCCTCACTTCCTTCAAGTTTCTTCTTAAACATCACCTTGTCAGTGAGGTCTTCTTGACCCATCAGAACAAATGTACACATCCCCAGCCTCATTCCTGTTATAGTTTTTTTCCATGACAATTATCACGACAAATGTCTGCACACCTTTATGTGTTTATTGTGTGTCTCCCTGCCTATGAGAAGGTAGCCCCTGAAGGCAGGGCCTTTGTCTGCCTTATTCATTGGTTAATTCTAAGTACCTGTAACTGTTCTTAGCACATAGTAGGTGTTCAATAAATATTTGTGGAATTAGTGAATGCTATCAATACATACATACTCTCTTGCTTTTAGGATTTCCTAGACATGGGTGACACCATGATGGGGGGGGGGGGGGTCTAATGGTACCCAGAATGCCACTAACTCCAAAGAAACCCTCTCTCCATCTCTCTTTAACTTCACCCTTTTATGTCCGCAAGGCTGCACAAACTTGCTTGAAATTCAACTAGTGTATCCTTCCTGGGGGGACTGGCACCTCTCTTTGCCTGAGGGTGCTTAGCACCTATATTTTACTAGGGGCCTGGTGCACAAATTCGTGCACCCTGAAAAGGAACTGTGGGCTTCAAGGTGCAGTGGGCACAGGGGCAGGTCTCGGCCCATCCTCCGCACCCCCGCCCAGCCCCTCCTGCTGCAGCCCCTGGTCCCTTGTCTGCTGGCAGCCCCACTCCCACTGCTGCCACTCCCATACGCTGACACACTGGCCCCACTTGCAGCAGCTAACAGCAAGGAGCGATCGGGGCTGGTGCCAGCAGTGGGTGCGAGCTTCTGCCTGATCGCCCCTCAGCAGCAGGGGGAGGTGGAGAAGCCCTGAGGGGCCATCGATCGGGGCTGGCAGCTGCCACTCACACCCACTGATGGCGCCAAGCCATCAGGGCCGGCGCCGGGCGCTGGTAGCGGGTGTGAGCAGTGGCTCCAGCACTGGCAGGGGATGTGAGCAGGGCTGGCGCCAGCAGCAGGTGTGAGTGCCTAGTGGGACCATGGCGCATGGGAGCAAATAATTTTCAGTAACCACCAGAGATTCGCCCTGATGACAGCGACCGGTGCCCTGTCTAGGTCTAGCTAACCCCACTCACCTGCTCCAACATCCCATCGTAGCCGACGCCCACCATGTTCTGCACCCACTGGTGGTCAGTGCACGTCATAGCGACCAGTTGTTCGGTTGTTCCGCCATTCAGTCTATTTGCATTTTAGGGTTTTATATATATAGATTTCTGCCTCTGTGGCCTCAGCTGACAGTGAGATAGAAGCAGTCTATTTTAACACCCTGTTACACATACATCGTATCACTGAATGTTCAGAAGGACCCTCTGCAACACAGATGTCTGTGTCTCCATTTTGCAGGTAGGGAAACTGAGGCTCAGAAAGTCCTTCCCCTCTAGTCTCTGAGACTGGACAAATTACCTGTCTCTCAGCTGCCCCAGAGAGCTGTGGGTATTGCTGTCCTCGGCCCCAGGAAGCCTCCCCTAGACAGTGAGTTGGGGTCTGGTTACCTGCTGTTTTCTCTGTGGGACTCTGCCTCCTACCCATTCATGAGAACATTCTCGACCCTCAGCCAGGCAGCACCCAGAGAAGCTGCTGGCCCTGATCACTGCTACAAGCAGCTTGGTGGAGACATAATTGCATGCGATTATTAGCCTTAAAGGAGGTTTCAGGATTCTCTGTGGATTTTCTCTAGCCTTGTGGCAGGCACAATGGAGAAGGCACAGGCTATGGTTTTAGATCCTAGGAGAGAGGGGACCAGCACCTTCAAGACTTAAATTCTACCAAAGCTTGAAAGTCAAATGGATTTGGGTTTGAATCCAAGCTCTGTGACTTTGGACAAGTCACTGCACCTCCCTGAGCCTGTCACCTTTCTCTGCACAAGGAAGTGGAGACATGCTAAGATATGTTCTTTGACATCAGAAGAGGAACACTCCCAAATTCTGGTTTGAAGATTTTACATACAACTGTAAAGCTCTGAATTAACTGCCTCTGCGCTTCTTACCTCCTATTGCAACTCCTCAGCAACATCTTGGAGGAGCACTACATAAAACAACAATAATATCACCCAACATTTACCGAGCTCTCTTTATATGCAAGCATTTTACAGGCACATTAACATTTAATCCTCTCAATAACCGCCCCCCCCCCAAAAAAAATTGATTGTTTTGTTCTCATTTTACATATGAGAATATTTGGCTTCATGTGGTTTGTACAATGTCACAAAGTCAGTGAGGGGTAAGAACTGTCCAAAAACCCAAGTTCTATTCTCCAAAGCCCCATGTGACCCTCTGCTAAATGCCTCCATTGCATGTGCCGTGATTTCTGTGAAATATTCTGATATGGTTTGAACTGGCTTCACAAGAGTAATCTTTAGGCAATCTGATTGAACAACTTCTGCAAGCACTTCCTAGACTTGCCTCTCTGAATCCTGTTTATTCATCTGAAAACTGGGGGTGAGCACATGTCCCTTCAGGACTGAATGAGATATAATAACTACTTAAGAAATATCATTTTCCTTCTTTTCTCCTTAAGAATTAATACAAATTGATTTACTGAAACGATGTCAACTGGGATTTAGGAACACCAATAAAATATAGGAAAATAAGTCAAGTGTGAAATTGATAATGTTGGAAATTGTCTACCAACCTATTCAATGTGTCACATGATGCTATAACTTTTGAGATGTGATGCGCGGCACTAACAGTAGACCAGATGACATGGAAAATAGTGGGAAAGGTGTCATTCTCACTGATTCAACAAACATTCATTGAGTCACTTTTCCCAGCACTGTGGGTTCAGAGATAAACACAACTGACATGGTCCTTGTTCTCATGGAGATTACATTCTGGTGAGAAAAACAGAAAGCAACAAACAAATGTTTTAGAGAGCAGCAAGTGTTACCAAAAATGAAACAGGTAACCATATAAAGGGTAACTTGGGAGGAGAAGAGACTATTTTGGAGAATGTAGGCAGGTAAACCTTCTTAGAGAAGACATTTCTACAAAGGCTTGAATATTGAGGAATAATCAGCCATGGAAAGAGCTGAGGCCCCGAGCTGCTAGGAATGAGAGGTGTACTAGTACACTCAAGAAAGGAAAAAGAACTCTGGCTGGCGTGGAGTGGATAATAATAAGATTGGAAGGATAGGTGGGGTCAGACCATGTGAAACCTCATAGGTCATGATAAGAAGTTTGGATTTTATTCTGAGTTCAACAGAAATAATGCCTTTACAATTTTAGGAGGCTAATAACTTTCATACTTTTAAAAGCCACATTGGATCCAAACAAATATGGACTCTTGATCCATGACAAAAATAACATACAGAGCAGTGCAGAGAAAATGATTTCTTTCAATAAATGATGTGATGTCAATAGGGAAGCCATATGGTCAAAAAAAGAAATCTTAATCCCTATTGTATACTATACACGAAAATCATTCTATGTGGGTTGTAAATATAAATATAGAAAGTAAGACAATACAGATTCTAAAATATAACAAGGAGAATGTGTTCATGATGTTGGATAGACAAAAATTTCTTGAACAGAGTACAAATAGCACTAACCATGAAGAAAAATTTGATAAACTTAACTATTATAGAATAGCAACTTTGTTTATCAAAAGACTTCATCGACAGAGGAAAATAACAAGCCACAAGCTGGGAAAATTATATATATATATATATATATATATATATATATATATATATGATATCTATACCTATACCTATCATATCAAAGGATTCCTAGCCAGAATACATATAGAATTCCCACAAATCAATAAGAAAACAACAGATGTAACAATAGAAAAACAAACCCCAAAAAATGAACAAAACATTCACAAGAGAAGTTTTCCAAATAGTCATTAAACATGTGGAAAAGTACTTCATTAGTCATCACTTAAATTCAAATTAAAACCACTACATATTCATTACATACAGAGGATGGCTAAAAGTAAGAACATATTGAAATAGCAAGTGTTGGTGAAGATATGGAGCAACTACTATACTAGTACACAGCTTACGGGAGTATAAATTGGTATCTACACTTTTTAAAGTATCCACTGAAGCTAATGTATGCACACCATACCCATTTATTTCACTCCTGGAAATATAACCAACAGAAATCTTACATATATTTATCAAAAGATCTATACAAATTTTGGAAACAACCCAAAAATGCATCAACAAATTAAGAAATACGTAGTTACATCATGGAATACTACACAGCAAGGAAAAGTAAAACATTGCAGACACGGGACACACATAAATGAATCTCACAAACATGACATTGAGCAAAAGAAGCCAAACACAAAATAAAACATACTGTATGATTTCATAAATCAGCAACATTAACCTATATTGTCAGAAGGCAGATTGTGGTTACCTCTGAGGAGGAGCAATGGGGCAATAATAACTGGGTGCCATGATGGAGACTCGTCATCTTCCTTTTCACTACCTGGGTGCTGGTTGCACAGCTGTGCTCACTTTGTGATAATTAAACTGTACACGTAATTGGTGCTCTTTTTTGTATGGGATATCTATTTTAAAAATCACTCTGGGAAGCAAAGGTGGAACCAGAGAGACCAGTCAGGAAGCTATCGTAGTAACCCAGGCAGGAGATTGTGATGGTGTAGACGAGAGGGATGAGGTGGAGAGAGACAGAAGTAGACTAATTTAGGATATATTTTGGTGGAAGAGCTTAATTGACTTGCTGATAGATTGGGTGCTGAGGAAATGGAAGAATTCAACAGTGGCCCATGGGTTTATGACCCTCACAGCTGGGTAGATGCCGAACCAATGGTCCAGAGGAGGAAGACAGGAAAGGAATCAGCACTATTCAGATGCCTTCATATGTTACCTCATTTATTTCCCCCAGCAGCCTTCCTTGTTAGCTATTTTTTTATCCCCACTTTACAGAGAGGAAGCTGAGACTCTCAGAGATGACATTATTTGTCCAGTTTTATAAGGCCTCGGAGGAAACAGAATGGAAAGGTTTTCTCTGGGAGGCAGTCGGGTACACAGCCCGGGTTTGAAGCCTGCCTCTGTAAGGGTACAACCTTAGGCAAGTCTCTTGACTTCCTTTTTCTTCATCTGTAAGGTGTGGATAAGAATCATATCTACCTCCATAGGGTTAATGTACACAGTGGGTTTTAAAGGGGTCTGATACAAGATACAAGTCATCTGTCTGTAAGTTAGCCATTATTAGGGCCCATGTGGACTTTCACACAGGCATGGAGAAACAGAAGGTAGATTTTAATTCTTGAGCCAAGACTGAGTTTCATAAGCATAGTGATTGCCCTTTAAAACACTGAAACCAAGGGTGGCATATGTTACTGCCACATAATAGAGACCATCAGGACCGAAATCCAGGAGCCAAAAGACATAAAGTGCGTACAACAGAGGTAATCCTGGTTTGGCGGGGTGTTGGCCACCTGGTGACAACATGTTCTCCTGTATGTCGGAAAGGAAAATTATGGTAATTATGCAGCAACCATTTGGACAGCTAAATCCCAGTCTCCCCCAGGTGCTCAGAGGGAGGGGCCAGAGGTTTTTACTTTCTGGAGTAATTCAAAGAACTCTGATTAAGTGATGCTTCTCTTCACTTCCCTCTTACTTGAGTTGTTACAGCAGCCTCTACACTGGACTCCTCCAATTTCTTCCCCTCCGACAAATGCTGAGTACTTACACTGTTCCTGGTTCTCTGCTACAACACCCCCCAGGTGTGATGCCCTCGTGGAGCCTCAGGTCCACATCACTCGGGGTGATATTCTGCTAGTAGAAAGCACTTTGTAAACTGTAAAGGACTGACTCCATGTTGCTACTGTGGGTAATCAAGGTGACAGTGGCAGTTTTAATGCACAGCTGTTGTTGCCTTTCAGTGGCTCTCCACTGCCTGCAGGATAAAAGCACACAGCCAAGTTTAAACTGAATTCCAGCCTCACTCCCCATCCCCTAGCCCTTACATCAGCCTTCCACACAAAACCACTAACAGTCCCTTCATTTCTATAACCCAAGGTCCCTGATTATTTTGTTTTCTGTCTGAAATTCTCTCTCTACCTGTCTGCCTGGAAACTCCCACTTCATTCTTCGAGATCTAATTTCAACCTCTGTAACTCCTCCCCACAGGTAGGTTCATCCTTCCTTTCACTCCATTCACAGCACTCTTGACATGAGTTTTTTTCATTAGGGGTTAAAATATAACAGAATGACCTAAAAATCATCTTCAAATCTCAGTCCCCTCCCTGCTTACCAGATACTCAGATTCAGTAGGTCTGGGGTACATAATGGTTAAGATCCCAGGCTTTGAGTAAAAAAAAAAAGTCAGGTTAAGTCTCAGCTATTTACCAGCTTCATGACCTTGACCAAGTTACTTAACCTCCCTAAGGTACTGTTAACTCTGTAAAATGGGGATAGAAATAGGCAGGAATGATTAGCTGAGACACAGTGTGTAAAACACTCAGGATAGTATCTGGCATCTGGGAAGCGATGAACGAATGGTCATTATTATCGAAAAGAAGTGTGGTTTATTCTGAACCTGGCAGTTTGTCCATTTCTTGCTCACCCCAGCCATTCCCAGGGTGAGAATCACTGCTGAGTATCCATCAAATTGTATTAGATCCTCAGCCTGCAGCCCAGCACCGGGAAGAGTGTCATCTCTCACAAGTTGTGTGGTCTTGGTCAGGTCAGTCTGCCTCTCTCAGCCTCAGATGTTTTCAGTGTTGGAGAGAATAATACCAACCAGGTAAGTTTGTCACGAATATCAAATGAGACTGTGAAGTGAGCTGTTGCCATGGTTTTGCCTTCTACGGTGAAAGGGAGCTGTGATTCAGGCCTGGCATCTTACAGCCTCAGACCTGTGGCCCTCCGCCCTCCTCTTCTCCCCTATCCTATGGAATACTGATGTGATCCTCTTTTTTAAAACATTCTTGGTTGATTTATACCTAACAGAAGGTTCTACAGTGACGTGCACAATAGCTCACGCCTTTACAGGGAGAAAGGGACTCTGAATGCATTGGTGTGCGGCAAGTTCCTCTCAGAACGCTATCCAATGAGAACCCTGCAGTGAACAAGACAGACATGATCCTTGCCCCTGGACAGTTTCAATCTGGTTGAGAGAAATCCAATGATAAACAAGTAAACATGTCAGTAAAATAATTTGAAAGAATAATAATTACTAAGAAAAAATGATACAGGCAATGTTATAGACTAATTAGGGGAGCAAATATTAGAGTGGCCACAGAAGGCCTCTTTAGGAGGTGATGTGTGAGCTAAAATTCAAAGGACAAGAAGGATTCAGCTATGTAAAGATCAAGGTTATAAGGGTCCCCAAAATAACAAACAGCAAAAAAAATTTTTTTTTTTTGTTTTTAAAAAGCAGCTTGTTACAAAATGGAAGCCACTGGAGGTAGAATTACTGAGTCAAGAGAGAGTTGGTGGTGATAAGGCAGAAAGGTTAGGCCAGGATGCTGCCATGTGGGGCTTTGCAGGCTGTGGAGATCATATGCACTAGAGGCCCAATGCACAAAATTTGTGCAAGAGTAGGCCTTCCTTCCCCCGGCTGCCGGCACCAGCTTCCCTCTAGCACCTGGGACCCGGGCTTCCCTCGCAGCCCCAGCTTCATCCGGAAGGACATCCGGTCTAATTAGCGTATTACGCTTTATATATATATAACAAATGAACAATCACATGAAGGAAAAGAAGTTACTTTGCCCTCTGCTTCGCACATGTACATTCATTCCGATGTAATTCAACATCTGTTGTGTGTCAGTCACCACGCTAGTAGATGGAGATACAGAGAAAAATAAAATATTTGAATGAGCATGCTTTAACCTGAAGATAAAGCATAGTAGTATGGTTGGAAGAATATTCCAGCCAAAAGGAGAGCAGGTACCTGTTCAGAATGAGTGGTCAGATCATTTGTCCTGATAAGAACACAGTTGGAGAGGAGGTCCTGGGTCTTGCTGGTGAAGGAATGAAGACTGCATCTTATTATAGATGCACTATACTAATACATGGGACAGTTAGAAAGCTCTAAGGCATGGTAGATGATTGACAGGAATGATGTATGAGAGGCAGTTAGACCAGTTAGTCAAATTTGCAGCAGAGCAGGTACAAGGCCTGCATTTGGTTATTGGACACAGAAATGGAGAGGGGAGGGGGGTGATATTTTCAAGGCAGGATGTTCTTTGTCCCCTAAGTAACAGGACCGTAAGTCCTCAAACTTCAGGGCAGAACTGACTGTGGGGAACTCCTCCATGTCTCCCTCTCGCTTTCACAGACAACTCTGCTGGCGCCCTCTCTCCTCCCCGTCACCAGCCCCCCCCCCCCCCCTTTCTCAGGAAGCTTGGGTCTCCCCGGGAGCAGGTCTGCCCTAGGGGGAAGCCTCTGCTCTGTGCCTTGCAGCTCAGCGACTGACATTCAGGCGGACGGAAGAGGGGTTCGGCGCCCCCCCCCCACGCACCCACCCCACATGCACACGTGCTAGCCCAGGCAGGTGGGAGCGCTGCCGCGGAAGAGTCCAAAAAGAGGGAGGAGAGTCGTGCCAGAATCTCGGTCCGGTCCGGGCTCCAGGTCGGCCACAGAGGAGCTGCAGCCTCCAACAGGTTCGTAGAACGCGCGCTCGCTCTCTGTTGCTGAGCCGCCACCTCCTCCGCCCGAGAGACCCTAGTCACAGGCCCGCGCCGCAGAGCTCCCTGCCGGCAGCGGCTTCCTCTCCTCGGCTCTCCTTCCCTCTCCCGTAGCTCTCACCGCCGCCGGCTCTTCCGGGCAAGGCGGGGAGCGCCGGGGCTCAGCACCACCTCGGGGGCAGTTCCGTGCACTGTGGGGGTCCTCGCCCCGGCACTGGGCAGACAGCAGCCGCCCCGCCCGCGGGCTACTCTCCCGTTCGGTCCCGGTTCAGCACCAGGGCCCCTCGCCCCCTCAGGCTCTGCTCCTCGTCAGTTCGGCGCATCAGCACCGCGGCGGTGGACAGCTCCAGCCAGCCCCAAACAAAGCCGAGGGGCGGGGGCCTCCGCGCTCCATGGGGGTGGGTGTTTGCATCGCTAGGGGATCTCCGCCCGCCCCCACAGCAGTGTCAGGGGCGAGCTGAGGAGGGGGGCCTAGTCGCGATCGCTCTTCGGTCTACAGTTCGCCAAGGCCTGGCAGTACAATGGCGGGTTCCAGCTGGAAGTCAGGAAAAGGGTGGGAGGAGAGATAGGTACAGACGGTCCTGAGCTCCAGCTGGGTGAGCTGGGGAAGGAGGATGCCACCCCCTCTTCTACCCCAAGCTCCTACCTCCACTCTAGCTCAAGACCACGGACTTCCTTCCAGGAGCCTAACACCGATGCCCCAGGCCGGCAGCTGCAATCACTGACTCGGGCTGCCCCCAGAACATCCCTAGAAAGTAAGAGGCTGAGTTTCCGTGGGGGAGGGGGACCAAGAAACCACGGAGAAGCCTCACAAATAGGGCAGCTACATGCTCTTCTTCCCTCCTGCCCAGGCTTCCTCTCCATACCTTCCGAGTGAAGCCACAAGGAAGGGAGGTGAGGGGAGCAGGCAGCAGGTTGTGAATAGGTTTGGCTCTGGGAGGTTGCAATTAGCAAGAAAAGAGGTTGAAGAAGTATGAGAAGCTGAGAGGTTCCCAAATAGAAAAGCCAGTTCAGCGGCAGAAAACCAAATGTGAAAGTGGAAACCTTTTCCCTTTGAGCTGAGGCTGGGAGATCCCTTGGATCATGTGATCCTTTCGCTCACTGCAGGTCTCACTGGGAGACCCCGCCTAGGGGGCAGAAGGGATTTGCCCAAGGTCAGGCAGCAATTTAGTAGCAGAACTGGGCCTAAAGCCCAGGCTCCCCAAATCCTGGGTCTGTTGTATAACATTCATACAGAAGCCTTTTAAAATCTGAGATGCAGGGAGAAGAGCTGAGTGGTTGTTTTTTTGTTTTGTTTTGTTTTTCTTTAAAATCCACCTTAATTCCATCTGCAAATATAGTTCCTTTTAATCGTCTTGAGCAAGCAACATTACAAATATTCCTCATTTGTGCTGCCTAGCTGTGTCAGTCTATGGAAGGCTGAAACCAAAGTGGTGTGGGGCAGCTACAGACTGATGTCCATCTCTCCTTTTCACTGAGATGCCAGGCAGAGGACAGCCCTGAGCTCAAGAGCTCCCATTCTTGAATTCAAAAAGCCCATCACCATTGCCATCTTTATGAGCAAGTTTTAAGACCACAGCCTTAATATTTTATTGGTTTCTCTGGATCTCAGATTTTCAAACTTTTAAGGACAGGTCTGCTCGTGGGTCCTTAAGCAAGGCCACCTTAGTGACAAGAGGGTAAGAAGTAAGTAGAAGACGTGAGAATCAAATACAGGTCTGTCTCCAGGCAGAAATGACGGCCGCACATACAATTTAACATTTCCTAGTAGCCACACTTTAAAAAATGTAAAAAGAAACTGGTGAAATTGATTTTCATAATGCTTTCTTTAATGCCACACATCCAAAAAATATGAAATGTCGTCAATGAGGTAGCTCACATTATTTTGTTCTTACCAAGATCTCAGAAATCCGTGTGTACTTCAAAGTTACAGCACTTCTTCCAAAGACTAGCCTCCCTCCCAGCGCGCAAAAGCCCCAGGTGGTCGGTAAATGGCTTTCATATTGGATGACGCAGGTTTGGACTCTGTATTTTTCCCACTGAGCCATCAGTCCTGGAACGCTAGCCCCACTGGATGTTCTGGGGGTGGGGGAACATCCTTTGTTGAATTTCGCTGTATATTTAAAGAATTTAAAACTTTAACTTCACCATATGTATTTGACTCCTTCCGGCCCCAGAGTGGAGTGGTTTTTATTCTGAGTCCAAATCTCAGTTCTGTCACTGGCATGTGACCTTTGGCAAGTACCCTTCTGAGAAGACAAGTTAATGGTCCCACCTATGAGGGTTTAATGAAAAGCCTGCATGAGATGAGGGTGGAGCCTGGCACATAGTAAATGCTCAAAAATCATGGTAGCTACCATTCCTGTTATTATTCCCTTGGTAAACATGCTCTGTGTTGGGGCACTGGCTGTGCAGTAGGGAGACAGGGAAGTGTCCTGAGGAGGACACAGACCAGCTGAGGAAGCCAAAAAGAAAACAGCTGCTCTGTGATAAGTGCTTTAATCGAGGATACCAGGCCGTGGGCTCTCCTGTGCAGGAGTAATGAACTGTGGGGGAAAAGAAAAGGACCTCAGAGAGATGGAACTGTGTGGAGAGGCCTGAAGGCATGAACTCACAGCCACCAGGGTGATGTCACTGTGCCAGAGGGGCCTCGAGATGGGAACTGTGAAATGGGAATGGACAGAAAGGCTGGAGCCAGTCTCCAAAGGGCCTCTTGTGATGAAATATTTCAAACATATTTTTTTAAATAGAAAGAATAGTATAAGAAAGCCCCACTTATCTATCATCCAGCTTCAACAATTGGCTAATTTTGTTTCATCCATACCCACACCCAGTTTCATCATACACACAGAGAGACTTATTTTAAAGCAAACACAAGACATCACATCATTCAGTGCAGAAGGATTTTTAACATCAACAACAACCTTTGCCATTCGAATGTTGTTGTTCCACTAACTCGAATCATGACTTTCCCTCCTTGATCTGTTCTGAACATTCCTGTTTTTTAGCAGAAAGTTTTGAGAGAGGCCACACCATGGAGATGAACCATGTGCATTAGAGAAACTATTTCAGAAAAAAAAGGGGGGGTGTACATCAACCCTCAACAGGTGTGACCAAGCCAAAATTGTTTATCTTTCCGAACTACACCATGGCAGAGGAGAGTAACTATTTGCAAGCTGACCAAAAGACAAATTGAGCCCCATAAAACAAAAGTGAGAGCTTCCCTTTCAAAGTAATCTGAGCCATAAGCTCATAAGAATAGAAGGCCTGAAGGGGAGTGTGTGGACCAGGAGTCAGGCTGCCCGGGTTCAAACCCAGCCATGCCACTTAGCAGCTGTGTGAACATAGGCAAGTTCCTGACCTCTCTGTGTTTCAATGTCCTCATCTTTAAAGTGGAGATTATGAGAATCACAATACTACTTATTTCAAGGAGTTCCTGTGACAATTAAACAAGTTAAACTTCTATGTATAGCACCAGGTGGGTACTTGAAATATTGGGAGGATCACTTTGTAAAGTATATGATTGTCTAACCACTATGCTGTATACCTGAAACTAATACAAATTTATATTTAATGTTTTAAAAAAGTTAAAATTTGTGAAGCACTTGGTGCCTAGCATTTAGAACGTGACATATTGGTTAAATAAAAATGAGTGAAAGGGGGTAGGGAAGCAGAGAACGTGTGCTGTAAAAAGTCAACTAGTTGACTAGAGCTGGACTCTGAGGGGTGAAGATCAAGCCCAAATGCCCATCTTGTTCTTTAAGCAATGAGGGGCCATCAAAGGCTTTTAAGCAGGGGGATTTGGGAGGAGAGGAAGTTAAAACCCAAAGACCCAGAGAAGAAAAGGGGCCTATCCACAGTCACATAGACAGTCACTGTCAGGTCACTGACATCTGTCCCCCTACTGATCCAATATTGCAGGGGGCAAGGGCAGAATATAGTTTGTCCCCTCACTGCATCCTCAGGGTTAAAAGAATACCTAGGATATTCTCAGTAAATATTTGTGGAATACATTGCTGAATTGATGACCAGAGAGAGCAGGAAAAGTAAAAAACCTTGAATCCTCAAGAAAATCCATGCATTTTGGACAGTGGTGAAACCTCTCTCAGGAAAATAAATCAAACCCCTACAGATGGTGCCTTGGGGGGCTCAAGTCCTTCTGAACCCCAGCTTCTGTGACAAATGCCACTACCACTCACACTCCCCCTGACACCCTCTCAAGTTGCAACAAGCATTGCTGCACAGGGTTCAGAAGTTAATCTTGGTAAAATGACTGAAAGATGAAAACTATTCCCCAGACATTCAGCGTAGTAATTGCCAACGCAGAGAAAATCTATCTCCACATTTGCAAGAGGCAGGCCTTTGTGTTGCACAAAAACCAGACATTAGAATTCCTGTCTTTGACTCGTCAGGAAGCTGGGACAGCCACGTGGGCAAGTAGCGTCTTGCAGTTCAACCAGCAGATGGAAGGAGACTCAGAGAAAGTCAGAGCCAGCTCCCAGGGTGCTGAATGCCCACTTGGAGCAGGGCATGGAGCCAGGTGCTCATCCAAACTGCAGAGAACGCCAGCCCTGGCACTCCTGGCTGGGTGGTCTTGGGGAAGTCCCACCACTTCTCTGAACTTCAAGTTCATCATCTATCAAATGGGGATAGCACTGCTGTCGCCCCTGGGCCATTTTGCTGTTGACTCTGGCAGCATGGGGTTAGGGTTGTCATCCCATTTCACAAATGTGGAAATTGAAGCCCCAAGAATGGCTCATTAATTTCTCAACACTCACTGAGCACCTCTGATGGGCCAGTGACTATTTTAGGAGCTGGAGAGAAAATGAATAATAAGAAAGGGTCTGTGTTCTTACTGAGCTCACTTTCTAATGGGGAGAGAGAAAATAGTGAGTGAACAAATAATTTCACCAAGTTATATAAGTGCTAGGAAGGAACTAAAAGAGGTGTGAGCTAAGGAAAGTGGTGACTGTTCACCTAAGGCAGGAAGGGGAAACTTGAAGAAAGAGGCATTGAAGCTGACATCTGGATGGGAAGAAGCAGCTAGCTATGGGACAAGTGTCCGGGCAGAAAATACAAAGGTCCTGGGGTAGAAGGAAGCCTGACAGGGTGCAAGATAGAAACTAAGTGAGTGAGAGAGAGAGGGTGGTAGAGATGGGGGATGGAGGTTAACAGGGGCCAGAGCAGGAAAGCCTTGAGGACTGGGGGAAGCAGAGGCTGGCATAATCTAAACGGTGGTTGAGTCATTCCCTTGTCACCCCACTGGTAAGGGGCTTGAGAGGCAAAGCCCAGGTCAGAGTGAATGCCTGGACCCCCCCTCCCCCTTCAGGCCCACAGCCCCTGCTGCCATCTCCAGAGTAGGTCAGCCAAAGGGCAAACAAAGTAATGGGGTCCCCTGCTGGGAAGTAAATCCATGGGCTGGCTGGCTGTCAGGTGGGCACCACAGTGCAGGCAGCATCCTGATGCCATGAGGCAGGAGGGGGAGGGAAAAGACACAGGGCCGGCTGTGGCTGGCTGGGGTGAGGTAGGGAAGAGGCACCTGCCTCAGGTACAAAATGCTAAAAACTCAGTCATCAAGGTAAACATCTGGTGCAATTAAAACAAGATTAATGTAAAATATCCATGATGGATAAAATATCAAAATTTTCAAATAAAGCCAGGATTCTAAAAAAAACTAGGTTGAGGGTAAGGCAAATGGAATGAGTCATACATACACAGGATCTAATCCTGGGAGCCAGGATTGGAGCTGGTCTGCTCAGGATGAACTGAAAGTAAGATAGGATTCCTAGTAGGGGCCTCAGAGATCACTGCTCGCCTCGGCCATGGAGTCAAGACCTGAGCAGGGACCACACAGCCAGGAGCTGATGCTTGGCCTGCTGCCCCAGACACTGTTAATGTCAAGTTAGAAGAATAATTAAGTGAGCGAGAGAGAGGGTGGTAGAGATGAGGGCAGAGAGGTTGACAGGGGCTTACGTTTGAACTGACGCCTTATACTAGTAATGCTGTGGGACCCTGAGTAAGGTGTATTGCCTTTTCAGCTTCAGTTTCCCATCTGTGACCCTGGGGCTAATAAGACCAAGACTTCAGGATTCAATAAGATGCTATTTTAAATCCTCTAGCACCTAGCTATTCAAAGTGTGGTCCACAGGCCAGCACCATCAGCATCTCCTGAGAGCTTATTAGAAATGCAGAACCTCAGCTGCACCCCAGACCCTCAATCAAAATCTTCATTGTAAGGACACTCTTGGCGTGCATGTGAAAGTCTAAGGCGCTGACCAATCCGTGCAACATAGAGGAAGGATGCTTGACAAATGGCAGTGCCTCTGCCTACCTAATGCTGAGTTAGATCCTGACTTCAGGCAAGAGGAAAACCCAAGATGGAAAGAAGATCCTGAGATGGCCACCTCACAACATTTTAAATGGTTATGTTTTGCAGCCAGAGAGCCTGGCTGAGCTCCTTCTATACATAACCATATAGGCCCTCTATTTGTTCATCTGGAAAATGGGAATAATAATAGCAAGTGCCTTATATGGTTGTTGTAAAGATAAAATGAAATAATATGAGTAAGACCCTCAGCACAATGCTTGGCATACACTAAGAGTTCAATAATACATGCTGTTGTTGCTGGTGGGGTGAGGGTGGAAGGGAGTTCAATAAATCATTACTGAGCACAGCTAACAACAGTATAGCTCTGTGTCACTTATAAAGCACTTTTGTTTATACCACTTCAACTGATTCTCATAACACTTTGGGTGAGACAGCATGAGATATATTCATTTCACAGAGGGAAAAATTCAGGCTCAGAGAGGTGAAGTGACTTGTCCAAGTAAACCAGGATTTAAAAACCTGGAGTCTGACACTAAAATTTGTGCCAACAATAGAGCATCCAAGCAATAATCATGGAAAAGATAAAAAATGGGAGAATATTTGACTCTAGAGGTGGTGTTATCCCGCCTCCTTATTTTACAGAAGGGAAAACTGAGGTCCAGGGAGGGGAAGAGACTAGTCCAAGGTCACTCAAACACACCATCCCCCTGAGGTGAGAATTCAGCTTTAAAGGCTCTCAGTCCAGAGTCTTGTCCAGTGGCCAGACCCACCTCCCTCATCTGTTTGGCCAGCCTCCGCCTGCTGAGCCCAGAGGTACAGCCTACAGCCAGCCAGGGCTGGTTCCCTGGGCACGCCTGGTGGACACAAGGCATTCCAGCTCCACCTTCCCTTGCAGCCCAATCAGATCATGAGTGTGCAGAAGCCTGCGTTGCCAAGGTGAGGGCTGCAAGGTTGCTAGGACACAGTTTGGGAGCAATCAGGTGGCAAAAGAGGCCATGGCTACAGCTAGAGCTGGGGCTGGGGCTCGGGCAGAGACCAGGACCTGCCACTGTGATCTTCTCAGGAGCTGGAGGAGGACCTCCAACTCTACATGGTGGGTCAACCAATGGGAGGGTTGGTGCTCACAGACCCAGCATCTCCACACTCCACGCACCACCCCAGCCTGGAAGCTGAGTCCATTCTCTCACTACCCCACCACTCAGCAAGCACAAGTCCTGCTACCTGCTCCTCCCATGCCCCCACCCCCACCCCTGCCCCCAGAAGGAGCGCTCCAGAGCACTAAGCAAGAGTCCTGTTAAAAGCCCACGCCCCACCAAGGCTCCTCATAACTGGCCCCAACAACCTCCGAGCCTCCTCTTTCTCTCCAGGGCCAAACCAAATTCCTCTGAGTGCCTGGGAAGACCGGGCTTCCTCCATGTCTCTGTAGATGCTGTTCCTTCTGTTTGGAATGCCCTTCCAGCTCCACTGTCCTCTAAGCGTCTGCTTCCCAGGGAAGCCCTGCCCACGGCCTCCTTGCAGTGCGGCACCGCTGACAAGCCTGCATTTGAGTGGATGCCACACTGTGTTTTAACTGTCCATTTTCCTGTTGTGTCCCCATTAGGCTGTGAGCTCTTTATGCCTCACTCCTAGAGTAAGACCAGGTTCCAGGTGTGCAAGATCAAGACTGCTCTGAGCCTCCATGCTCTCCTCTGTGAGATGGGGATTATGGCCTTGGCCTTGCAGGATAATGTGAGTATTAGAGGCTGTGGATGTAAAGGGCTTGGCACATGGCCGATACGTGACAAGTGCTGCCGCTGCCCTGTGGTTTATGTTGACACTACTAGCGCCCCACACGAGTGCACAGTAATAAACGAGCACTGACTGTCCTCCTCACCTGTGAGAATAATAGCTGTTGTCTGAAAGGGGTCTGTGGACAGTAAAACCCCATTCAAGTATAAGTCATAACAATTCTGATCGTTAATACTTGATTCTCACAAGCCTCCAGACCTGAAGCATCCTGACATGCTTTCTGCCCACCCTGCATTCGCTGAACAGTATGTATTTAATACCAACTGTGTGCCAGGCAATGTGCAGGCTGTTTGGGACTCAGCAGGAGGCAGACATTAAACACGTAATGTCTTTCCGCCTTTCCTTCCTCGCCTTCTTAAAGGTCAGCCACAGGACCCAGCACGCAGGTGGCCCTGCCTGCGGCCAGGAGGCTCCTCTGTTCCCCAGTGCCCACTCCCTGGGCAGTCAGCAGGCTCTGCCCACATACACTCTTTCCCCACTTCCCCACCTTGCTGGCCAGAAAACAGTAACATCTGCCCTGTTTGCAATCCAGTAGCTAGTTTTAAATTCAAATATTGTCAGCTCCCTGACAGCAGGGAACAGGCCTGCCCTTTTCACTGTGGAGTCACCAGCATTTAGAAAGTGGCTGGGCCCAGTCGTTCAGCCACTCATTACTTATTCATTCATGCTCTCTGCAGATAATTATCAAGTCCTGCTAAGTGCCAGGCTCTGGGGAACCAGTGGGGCCCTGCCTCACCACGCTCCTCTCCTAGCAGTGGGATGCGGCTGGAGGAGATTGGGTTAGGAAGTAATAGTACTGTGGAATAGCTGAGACCCAGGGGTCATGATTTCGTTTTTTCCCTTTTCTTTCTTTTTTTGTTTTTTGGTGTGTTGTTTGTGTGTGTGTGTGTGTGTGTGTTTGTTTGTGTGTTTTTTTGAGACACAGGGGTTAGATGTGGGATGACCCAGGGTGCCCCTGGAAGGCTGCCGGCAACGTAAATGGCCCTGGGTCAGCTGATCTGCTGGAACCCCTGCTTCCTGGACCACCTCTGTGGTCTGGGCCAAGTCCTCTGTCCCAACCTCTGTCGACCAGACAAGAATCTCCACTTCCTTGAGGCACAATGAGCAGGGCTGTATGGAAGGAAGGGGAAACCATCGAGGAGGCAGCGACAGGCTATACTCGGGCCCCCAAGCACACATCTCAGGCCCCTGCACTGGCCAGAGCCTTGGTGTCCACCCAAGAAACGCTCGGGAAATATCGGGGAGTGAGGGCCCTGTTCGGCTCCCCGCTCACCCTGTGGGAAACTGGGCAGACATTTCCCCTCTCCGACCTGCGTCCTCATCTGAGGACAGAGTGAGACAGGGACCTCACCAGCCCTAACGATGCTGCGAAGGCACACTCGTCAGGCACTGTGCAATCAGCAGGTCGCACTGGGTGCCTGCTCTGTGCCAGGCCTCGTGCAAGGCTGTGGAAACAGTCATGTACGTCCCAATGAGTGCCTTTTGGGGAATGCTAGGTGCCTCCTAGAAAAATGCAGAGGACGGTAACTAAAATGTGAGGGCTACAACTTGGTAGACATCCTCACAAACATTATCTGTTCACCACCAACAACAATAACGTGCACTTACATGGCACCTAATGTATGAGACTGGTGCTATTAGTAGCCCCATTTTACACACAAGGAAACTGAGGATCCCAGAGATGTAACAGATTTCCATCAAGCCAGAATTCCAACCCAGATATAGCTGACAATAAATTCCATCCATTGTCACCAGTCAGAAATCACATGTAAGCCAGAAAGCAATGCTGTCAGTGGTATAATATAAGCACTGCTGAACCACTGACCAACATGGACAACTGTTGTCAGGAAGCAGGTGAGGTGGGGCCAGGGGAATGCCCGGCAAGTCTGCATCCTGCCCAGCCCCTTGCTGGAACCGACACCATCAGTGGTTGCCTCAGGAGAGGCAAGGGCATACCTTTGGTGGGTCTGGGGTTCAGTGCCGTTCAGAAAGCCAGCTTCCCAGAAGCTCTCTCCATCACCCGCAACACCCTCTCTCCTCCCCCAGGAAGCTGTGTGTCCCTGGCATGCTATCTGTTCTGCTCACTGACTGAAGGTCCCTGCATCCCAGCTCGGCCAAGAAGCAAAGAAAGGGAACTTGCAGGGCCACCCCAGGGGTGGTGCCCAGTGCCCCCCACTCCTGGTACAGGGGTCATGATGATGTTTCCTCTCCACAATCACCAAGAACACTCCTAAGTAGGAATGAGATGGATCAACTGAACAGTGTGGTGGGATAGCGTTAGTGTGCATTTTTTAGAGCTGTTTGCAACCAAAAAGCACTTCCTTGTGTGTTGCCTTATTCAGTGATGCTCCCCGAAAAAACCTTAGGTGGCTTTATTATTCCCCGGTTCAGAGATGGGAAACGGACGCTCAGAGAAGGGGAAGGACTTGCCCAAAGACATCTAGCTGGTAGTTCACTAAGCCTGAATTTAGACTTACTTTTTCTTGTCTGTATCCGCAAACGGCCTCTACACCTTGCAGGTGCTTGGTCCATGCTCGATGAGTGAATGAGTGAATTCATGAACTGCCCCAGATCAACAGCAGCACACAACAGTGCTGGAACCTGGCTCTCCTGTCACTCCCAGTTCCTATGCAATTTCTGCTAAACTATAGCTCAACACTCCCCCCACCACACATACACCCACTCCAGGATCTCAAGCATCTGTGTGTGGTGTCCGTCACCCCCACCAGCTGCGGACAGAGGATGAAGGTGGAGCAGGCAGCCTCAGCCCCACTTCCAGGGCCCCCAAGCTCAGAGCACATCCAGCGTCCCTTCATCCGCATCGCCTCTTCTCCACCACCCACAACCAGCAATTCAACGTGCAGAGTTGTAAACTTGTTTCTTTAAATAAACAGTCTTGAGTTTCATACCAGATAGTCTTTTAAGAGGAGGAACGTCTCCAGGGCACCTCATATTTAGCATACAGAGAGCCGCATATTTGCACAGAGAGTGTGTGTGTGGATACAGAGATCGCTCGATCGCTGTAGCTATCGTTGCTCACCCAGATGGGAGCTATTTATGACGCTGAGTCACTCGTAGCTAATGCCACTGAGGGATTCCAGGCTGGGCTCCAAGCCCCAGCATCACAGACCCCATGGCTCCCTGCCCCCTCCTCACTGCTCATGAATGAGGAAGAGTGGTCCCCATCATGGTGCAGGGACAGAAGGGGACATTTTGGCCACAAGAAATGGAGACTTTCTCATCACCAGGTCCTTTTTCAAGTCACTGTTCTCCATCCAAAGCACCACATCCTCATAGATCTAATCCCTTCATTGTACAGGAGAGAAAAATGAGACCCAGAGAGGGGAAGAACGTGCCTCGTGTTACACAGCAGGTCAGTGACGCTGCTGGTCCCAGAGCTCACATCTTCTGATTGCTGCCTGGGGCGCCTTCCCTTTCCCTGGCCACCTCTTCAGTTTTATCTCCCATGTCCTGCCATGTCACTCCACCGAGGTGCTTCCCGTCCTCTGAAAACTTGGAGATATCACAGAGCACTTCCTTCCTTGGGCTCCTCCAGGAGGGGAGATGAGGCTGGCTTATTTGGGTATCCCCCCCCCCCCATGCTTAATGCATAACCTGCACACACTGAGTGCTCAATGCGTGCACATTGGGTATTATATAAGACCAAACAGTACCAATTCCTGGGGAACACTCGTTCTCCATTTGAACAAGCACCCATTTATTTCCACCCTCTCTTTCTTGTCTCTAAGCCAGTTCTCTAACCATGCAAAAATAGACTCCCTCCCACTCACCACCCACCTCTGCCCAATTCTACAATGAATCAATTTTATTAATAGGCTTTGGGGTAGAAACTTGACAAAGGTTTTTTTGTAAAAGTCACCCTTTATCTCCCGATATAGTTCACTTCTCAAAGAATTCTAATAAACTGGTCAGGTGGGATTTCACCTTATATAAAATATTCATTACTGCCCTCTTTCCCTCCATATAGAATGTGCTTATTTAAGCATTCAATGATGTCCATCCTGTATTATAAAATCTATTTAATTATTCTAAGAGACAGTGGGATGAGGTGGAAAGAGCACAGGCTTTGAAATTAGGGCTGAGTTAAATTTTAGCCGGCTGCATACTGGTTCTGTGTCCACATTGATTGCTGAGAATTAAATGACATAATGTCTGTAAGGTATCTGACACATAGTAAGTGCTCAATGCAGGTTTGTGAATGAATGGATGGATGGAATAAATGAATGAATGACTCAGGACCCATATGGGTGAGGCACCAACTGACTCCGCAGACTGAAGTCTTGAAGTCACACAACCCCAGGAGGGTAGTTTGAGAAGTCTTGGGGAATGGACCCCAGGAATTAGGCTGTTGGTGGGGCTATCTCCAGGCTAGAGAAGATATTTCTTTCTCCAGCCCCTTGTGCAAGGAGTTCCTCAGCTCAAGGAAAAGTTTGAGTCTAGAATCTATGTTCAAAAAGGACAACTCTTTGAGAGTACAGATTGTGTCTTGTTAATTGTACAATTCTTCCTTCCCCAAACTAGAGCCTGGCTGAGTATGGAATAGGCAAAGAGATACACAGTAAGTATGCATTAAGTGGAACTGACTTGACTTTAGTTGAGTTGACTTGAGTGGGTTGACTTGGCTTGCACTGACTTGAGTTGTGTTGAGTTTGTTAATGGACCCAACTCTAGGGCCTACCAAAAAGCAGTTTCCTGGAATTCAAGCTTAGCTTAAACCTGACCCCACAACACAGGGGAGACCCAAAGGGTGATGTTCTGGGGACTTGTGGGGTCTTCCAAAGATGGAGGCATCTCAGAGAGGACTGAAGAAAAGAGCCATCTTGACGTGGTCAGGGGTCACCACAAGGCTGAATGTCCTTTAGGAATCTTGAAAACTTATTGGAATTCTGTCAGGTTCTTTCCATAGTTTTAGAGTGAGAGAGTCTTCTCCTCACAACAGAGAAGGATCCTTTGAGAATACCCACATCAGTGGGAGATGGTCTCTAGGTTGCGGGGGGGGGGGGGGGGGGGATGTCCACAGACTCTGCCATGAGAGGAAAAGGCAGACTGAGGCCAGGAGCCAGGCAGTTTCATATTGTAGATGTTGGCACAGTTATAAATTGGTCCTCCTGTTGGAGTGAGAGTTTGGGAGTCTCTGAGTAAGGTATGATTCTAACTCCAGTTTTACATCAGGCATTCGTTGTGGGGAACCAGAGTGGGGAATTAGACAAGACTTCTGGCATCTCAATATGGAGGGCTGCCATCACGGTGGTCCCTCGGCTGGTTCTATCTCAGGAACTGCCCATCACAGGATGCAACCAGGCACCTGAGAGAGGCAGGGACTGAGGAAACAGTGACATTCAGTGAGCAGCAGCTACTCAAACCCTTATTGTATTTGGCTGTGTCTGTGTGTGTCTGTCTTACATGCTGGATTGGGAACCCATCAGAGGCACTACATCTCCCCCCTCTCCTGTCCCCTGAAAACCTGGGTATAGGTTAGATATCAGTGTTCGATGAATGAATAATTAGGTCTGAATACGGCTTACAGCGCCAATGGAAGACTTCAAGATGGCAAGAAGGAAATTTTCAAGGTTTCAACATAGCAAGGGTCCAAAGTAGAGATGCCCAGCCAGGAAAGACAGCACAGACCCAGCAGTTGTCCCTCAGGAGTTTGGCTAACAGGGAAAATCTGACTAAACGGAGTCAAGAGACAGGGAGGTGAACTGTGGGTTTAAAATGATGTTCCTCAGAGTCCCAGGCTTGTGAGACGGGCTCTCAAGGGCCATTCTAGGTTTGGGAAAGGGAAGTTCCCAAAAAAAGAAGCTCTGGACCCAACAAATCTTATTTTAAAAGCTCCAATTTGATCTGTTGTATATATTGGATTTCCACCCACATTTTCACTCTTAAAGAATTCTTTGAATTGAAAAAAAAAAGATATTTGGAAAGCACTTTTGTAGAAAGAGCCTTAGCATTTTAGTAGGACTGTCTGGATTCAAATCTCAGCCCAAGTCTTTCAACCTGTGGGACTTCAGGCAGGTAACCCTTTGAGCCTCCGTATTTTTGTCTATAAACATCTTTCTAGGGATGCGTGAGAATTACCTGAGATGCTACACTATTCCCCAAAGTCTGGCACATGTGTGATTGATGGTGTACACAATGATTTTAGGTGGTATGTGGATGAACAGTTATTATTTTACTAGCTCACAATTGATGCATGTTAGAAAAACATAAGCAGCACACCAAATTCTGTGATTTATGGAAATAATATAGCATTTTCTTTTAAATAAAATTATGTCCTTCTTAAAGGGCAAGTCAATTTAAATAAAAATACTAAGTAAATAAATAGTGCAGATATGGCAGAAATCATGTCTGAAATGGGGGGTGGTGATGAGCTAATCTGTGTAAAACACTTATCACAGCATCTGTCACTTAGGAAGAGCTCAAAAAGGTTAGTGCTTGCATCCTTCTCTTGATTTTAACTCCCTGAGATGGCTGGAGCTAGAACCAAGCTCATCCACTGGGACAAAGCAGCTACCCAGGCCTGGTCTTATGGAACACAGTGAGAATGGGCAACAGATTCAAATCCAAGATGATAGCAGTGGTCAGGTCCAGGCGTGCAGCAGTGGTCAAGTCCAGGCGGGTAATAGTGGTCAAGTCTGGGCAGGCAGCTGGTCACATGATCTCAGAGCAGGTAGAGGCTGCTGAGGCAGCGTTTTCCAAAGAGTGGGACCAACCGTCAGTGGTCCACCAGGCCACTTTAAGAGTTATTCAGGCTCAAGTTAAATACCACTGGGTGAGAGTTACTTCCTTTTCAGTTGATTGCATTAAGGAGACAGCCTCCGTTGGAAGTGAACATCTCCTTAATTAAGCCTCTCTAGCACATGTTGGTCTTCTTTTTCAACAGAGGCTCAGCCCTCAGTGGCAGCAGTATCTAGCTGCAATTAAATAATAACATTGTATTTTCCAGGTATTTATTTTTACTCTTAACTTCTATTTATAGACCATGATACAGGCTTCCTGTGTATGAAAATAACCTTATGTTCCCTTTCAAATATATATATTAAAGGTTAAAAAGAGGGTTTGCTCAGTATAAAGTGAATCATAGTACAAGCAGGATGTACACACAGAGACAAGATAAAGCAGGATGTGCACACGGACAAAGACCAGGGAAACCCCAGTGCCAGAGGAGTCCGTGGCTCCAGAGCCCTTGCTGGGCCCACAAGCAGGATGCCCCTAGGCTCAGCCACAGGCTTCGAGGCAAGCCTTGTCCTGGGGAGCACAAAGGAGACCCCAGATTGCTGGGCAGGTGACCCAGAGCCTCCAGACCGAGCCGGGCGTCCAGGGACCAGGGGAGTGGCCCAGCAGCAGTCAGTACGGTCAGGGCTGCTCAGAGGATGGGTCTGGAAGAGATCCCAGGTCTCTGGTTTCTGGCTGGGCCTGCACAGGATGACCCAGCACAGGTGCAGAAGGAGCAGGAGGTAAGAACAGGCAAGGCCTGACTCTGCAGCCTGTGCCAGCTTGGTGTTCAGAGGAATCCGGTGTGAACCCAAACCACTACGCCAGCCTTTGAGAGGGGCTGTGTATGAGATGAGATGTGTCGGTAGCAAGCAACAGAAATCAAATCTGCCCTACTCAAACAAAAGTGGGGGTGATGGGGGAGGTTATCAGAAAGCACCCAGAATCAAAGGGCATGCAGGCGCTCAGGCTCAGGAAAGGACAGGAACCAGAGCCGACCAGGGCGCTGGGAGCAGGGATGGAGGCCAGTTTTTTCGAGGTTCCCCTCTGAGATGCATCAGCCACAACTGTTCTTCCCTCCTTGCACCACTCTGCTCAGGATTCACAGCCTCAGGATGGATACCAACTGGTCTGGCTTGGATCCCATGTCCTCCTCTTGGCTGGCAGAGGGCACAGAGGCCTGATTATACTCCCTCCAAGACTGAACACTGAGGAAGGAGTGGTTCTCAAGAAGAAAATCAAGGGGCTGATACTAAAAGAGGGAGGGATGGACTCTGGGCAGCCAAAACCATCAAATTTCCACTCTGAGGAGCCAAGGGAGGACCAGGCAATGGGGTCCCCTGGGCCTGATTCTTTGGGATTATCCCTGAGGCTTCCTTTCTGCCACCCTGGCTGGACCAGGGCCATTGTCCCTGTCTTGGGCCAGTAGTCAGCAATATCCGAGGCAGGCTTCCAGTGAGGCGGCCCCTGGAGCCTCTGATGGGCTGGGGGAGGGAAATGGCTAAACATTTCCTTGGCCCCATGGTTGAAAAGAATCTGCCGGGATGAGAAAGTCTAATGAGAACTGACTCACTCAAAGGTTGCAAACCCAAAAGTCTGCAGGGCTCGCAGGGAGCAAATGCACGAAGGGAGCAGTGGTGACCTGGAAAACGCATGCCTGTCTAAAGGGGCAGCTGCAGCCAATTGTTGCCCTACAGGCATGTAGCCCTGGTGTTGATCAATATCCTAATTTTATTTTAAGTGAAGTCCCAAATCCAGATTTTTATATGAACCTTCTAATTTTTAAATATTGTCAACAACCAGAAAAAAATTTAAATACTGAGCTGACCAAACAATACATACTACCAGTTTATAGCCAGCAGACTTGTATTCATCTACTACAACCCAACTGAGAAGTCTCTTCCTCCAGGAAGCCTTGGCACATTAGGAAAGAGCCCCTCCCTCTATCTTGCCATCCTTCTTTTGGACTCTCACAGACCCTGTATTTCCTCCTATCACAGCACTGATACTCTACATTATAAAAGCTCATTGGTTTTCATCTGCTGCTCCTTAACTGTACCTCCTAATAGGCGCCCACCACGTCTTATGTCCATGCTCAGAATGGTACCTGACACCAGGCACTGTGGCATGATGAAAGAGAGGCTGTAGGGACAGCATTTGTCAAGATGACGAGGCTATACAATGGTAACAAATCAATCCTGGAATCTCTGTGGCTTAATACAATGAAGGTTTGTTTCTTGCTTGTATGAAGTCTGCTGTGGGGCTGGAAACTCTCCAGGCAGCTTCCTTCCAAAATGTGACTCATGGGTGCAGGCTGGCTCCACCGTTAGGAAGCAAGGGGGAAAGGCGCTTAAAGAACTCACACCCACTCCTAAATACCACAGCATACAAGTAGTATGTGTTGGCTCTCTGTACAGCCCACTGGCCAGCAGTAGTCCTATAACCTGTCTCAATAGGAAGAGCTAGAAAATAAGTGGGGTGCATGGGGACAGACCCTGGCCTGCAGCTGCAGGCGCTGGGGAGCTCAGGGGTCCGACAGGTGGACTCAGGATGCGGGTAGGGCAGAGGCAGCCAGGGCCAGCCTTCAAGGATAATAATGGGACTCTTCATGGTCAGTGCACGGAAGCACCTCTTAATGTGCAGGTTTTACTCAAGACATCCAGAGAAGTGGGAAAGGAATGGGGAGAGAATTTCATTAGCCTGAGCTTTCTACCTTTCCTCATTTTTCCAATCAGTAAAAACTAGGAAATGAAAATCAAATTGATAGAACACAGAGTTCAAATGCCAATGAGCAAACCACTTAGAATGAAATTGTCACCTGGCCACCTGGCATCTCATTTGAGGTCCATGATGACCTGGGAGTGACTGCAGCTGCTCAAAGGGTCTCTCTTCTGTGATCAAATGCCAATGCATTCAGGGATCCTGACCCTTCTTGTCAGCCTTGGCCATAAACTTGGCTGACAGTGCATCAGCCGCTCCCCCCACCACATACACACACACACACACACCACCGCAGGAGGTTCTGAGGCACTGGCCATGCCTTTGTCAGGCTGGGCACAACCCAACAGCAGATGTTTCCTTAGAATGAAAACATCTTAGACATGTTCTAGAAAGAGGGCAAGCTTGGGAGCTAGAAAGACCTGGGTTCAAATGCTAGCTCTTTCCTAATATGTCAAATTTATAGCAAGACCTTCCTATGTCTGAGCTTCAGTTTCATCATTTCAAAAACAGAACTGTGGGGCTCCCTGTCTTGCTCAGAGCCCAGACCTTTGGCTCCCTCCTCCCAAAGCAGTGAGGCAGCATCCTTTTGGCTCATGCAGCTACAGCAGGCCCCTAGCGAGGTTTCCTCACTGCAAGAGCAGGTGTGCCGGGGGCAAGAAGAGCATCCCTCCCCCAGGCACTCCCTCTCCCTGCTGTGGCTGCTGCACTCAGGCTGACAGCCACACAATCAGCCCCAGAAGGCCTTTCTCTTCTCAAGGGCTCTCATCTTAGAGCCCAGATGCCTTTATTTTGGGAGCCTTGCTTGGTAAAGTGCTTTGTCAATGCCATCTCCAAGCAATGCCCCCGCCCCCACCACACACATACACCACGCACTGCCATCCTGCCTGTCTTTCCATTCATTAATCCAATCAGCATTTGATGAGCATTGCAGGCATCGTGCTAGGTGCTGTGCTAGGCACTGGGACACCCAGAAGGTCCCTGTCCTCATGGTGTTTTCCCTGCCATGTCTTCCACTGGGGAAGAGATAAATAATAAACAAGCAGATGGATACAATAAATAGGATCCATTTGGATGGTGCTCGGGTCCATAGAGATAGTGCAGGGCAAAGCTATAATGGAGAGGGGCAGCTGGTCAACCACCCAGCCCCAGAGCAGAGTGGGACAACTCTGCCTTCAAGGGTGTGTCCTTCTCTGGCCTGGGCTCCAAATTCAGGTCCTGGGGGAAGGGTTGTACTGCATCCACCACCGGAGGTCCCAGGATGTGGTCCCAGGAGGTCCAGCTACTGCTGACCCCAGTTCTTTTGTCCTCTCCCCTTTCTTCATTGCCAAATCTACCAACTCCTCAGGTCTACCAGTTCTCCTAATTATGTTGCCTCTCCTATCTCCAGCAGCTTCTCCCCACCCATGTCATAGGTTTATCCCTCCAACTCTACTGGGTTTGAAGCAAAACAAGTCTTTTCCAGATGGCTCCCACATAGAACACCAACTCAGGTCAACTGAACCCATCAAGACTGGCAGGCCCCAGATATCCCCATCCAGGACTCTTTCTCTTTCTCCTTCCCAGGCATCACCCTTCCTCTGGCTTTCACCCCCTCACTGACTCATTCTCTCTCTCTGTGTCTCATCTCAATTTCCCCCTCTATCTCCCGCCAGTCTAATTCACATCCGAAATGTACTTTTTATCTGGACATTAATTTACTTCAAATCCTTTTTTTAAAAAAAGAGCATTGAGCTCCTACTGGGTGCCAGGCATGGGGCAAGGAGCGTGGGTCTAATCGATGATGAGTACAGCATGGACTTCCCTGGAAGGGAATGAGTCATGCACTTAAGTGATGTGGGGAGGCCCAAAGTGACTGATGTTACAAAGTACATACTGATGGGGGCTGAAAAGCAAGAAAAGAGGGGGGTTCTTGGGGGCTTCTTGGAGGAGGTGACCTTTTAGCCAGACCTTGAAACATGGTCATGCAACAGAATATGGGTTGACTGTGGGGAGGAAGGTCCTCTCCCATGGGTGAGTTGCTCAGTGCCCTCCCCTCTCAAATCTAAATCCTACTCTCCAGCATCCTTCTTATTTAATCCCCAGAGTCTTCCGAATAAAGCATGGACTTTGGTGTTGAGTTCCACTGACTCAGCTCTCTGAGCTTTCATGCTTTCATTTCACCATCTGTAAACAGCCTCCTAGGGCGGTTGTGAAAATCAAACAAGACAAAGGATAGGAAAATGCTTTCCTACTGTTAATGAGACTCTTTACTGTTAATGAGTGCAATTTGACTGCAAGTGACAGAAACCCAACTTAAATGGCTTAAAGGAAAAAAGAAAAGTCTGACATTGCTGGTGTCAGACACATGTGGATTCGGGAGTCCACATGATGGCGGACTCCCCTTCTGCATAGCTCGATTCTGCTGTCCTCTAGTCGGCATCACTGTCGGGTGGGCTCTCCCGCTTGGGAATGGCAACACAGCAGCCACCTGTCCCCCAGCTAAGCATCTCCAATGGAAATAGGACACCCCATTCCCAATGGTTCTGGAAAGGTTCTGCATTGGATCTCAGTGGACTGATCCCTATCCAATCCCTATAGCCACACGCTCACCCCTGGAGCTGGTGATGATGTCATCTTCCCCCCTAATCCATAAGGACCATGAGTGGGAAAGGAGTAGGTCCTCTTGAAGATGTGCTGCTACACTGTTACCAAAAGAAGTGGTAATGGGAACTGGGTGCCAATCCCCTTGGGTAATGGAGACAAGAAACACGAAGGAAAAGAAGGTTCACTCCTTATCCCTCCGATCTCAGCTGAGCTGTCATCTCCTCCAAACAAGTCTTCTCTGACCCCCCAAGGCTGTGTTGAGTATCCCCCCTATGCTCATGCAGCACCTTACACTTCCCTTATCATCATACTCATCACATTTATTATAATTTCTGTTGACCTGTCTCCTTCACAGCACGATGCTGTACTGGGAGGGCAAACACAGGGCCTGTCTCATGTGCTGCTGTACCTCCAATGCTGACAAATGCTGACCACTTTGTAAATGCTTAGATGGGTAAATAATGGGTATATGGTTGGGTGGTTAGATGGATGGGTGTTTGGATGGATGGATAGATGGATGCTAAATAAATGAAAGAACAAACAGACAGAGAGAAAACTGGTAAGATCAGTTTGGGATGTGCTAAGCCTAGGCTACCTATGAACAGAGCTGTCCCTCAAGCCTCTGACAGATGGACCTGGAGCTCAGCAGAGAGGTCTGGGCTGGAAACAGAGTTTTGGGAGCTATTAGCATGGAGATGATAATGGAGGCCCCAAAACCAATCATCAAGATCACCAGGGAAAGGCCAAAGTGGAGCACCCAAGTCACACATCACATAGTGACACTTGAACCCAGGGCTGTGCGATGGCAAAGCCTGCCCTCATTCCCTCATCCCAAGGCAACCTGGCCACCACTGGAGGTGGCAGCACAGAGTTAATGCCTGTCCCTTCTCCCCTCCCTCCCACTCCTCAAACCACTCAGCCAGAAGGGAGCATCTGCCTGGGAGGACAGAGAGACAGATTATGTAAACTGTGATTGCCACCCACAGGAGGAGGAGGAAAGTGAATAGGTATTGAAATGTGCTTTCAATAATGTATGTCCTCCTCCGCAGAGGCCTGGGGCTTGGTGAGGGGGAGAGGAGCCTTAAAGGGACCAGGCCTCCCAAACCTAGCAGCAACACCCAGAGGCCCCTGGCCACACAGGTCCTCTGTCCACAACTGGAGGGCTCCTGGACATACACCCCAGGGGTCCCCAAACTTTCACTATCAAGGACACCTTTTTTTCCTCCCTTGGCCCCAGTGGATTTGAGTTTTTGCAGATTCTGTTTCCCAAACACACTGCATTTAAATAATGATTAATTTATTTTCCCCATTTTTATTAATCAAAGACACTTAACTGCCAGTCAGAGCTTTCATTGGCAAGAGATAAAACATGAGGTGATACCACACCAGTCCAAAGGGAAGAAATATGACAACACTGTCAGCCAGGCCCACCTCGCTGCCTCTCCCTGTCACGCCCATCCATGGCTATCTTTAGAAAACCCCACAGGTACAAGAACCCCAGGTTGGGGAACAGGGACCCTGCCCAGCACTCTCATCTCACAGAGGAGAAAACTGAGGCCCAGAAGGGTGAATGGACTTGCCTGAGGTCACAGGATCAGTGGGATCCTCTCTAGTTTCAACTGACTTAGAATTTGGCAATGAAATAGGTAATCTAAGAGACATAAAGTCAAGAGCAAGGCAGGAGCTCGGCTAGCATGGCTCAGTGGTTGAGTGTCACCTATGAACCAGGAGGTCACGACTCAGTTCCCGGTCAGGGCACATGCCCACATTACAGGCTCAATCCCCAGTGTGGGGTGTGCAGGAGGCAACCAATCAATGATTCTCTCTCATCATTGATGTTTCTATCTCTCTCTCTTTCTTTCCCTTCCTCTCTGAAATCAATATATCAAGGCAGGAAAAAAAGTCATTGTAGCCAGGAATTCCTTTGCGCTCCCACCATGCGCCAGACCCAGTAGATGCTTTCTCCTGTTTCATTCTCACACAACAGCCCTCAGAGGTGGGACTTTCATTCCCCTTATGCATATGAGCAAAATGAGTATCAAAGAGGCTCCATGGGTTCCATAATCCACTTGGCAGAAAAGTGAATGATCTGGATTCCAGCAGGTTTGGCGACTGACCATAAAACTCATGCTTTTTCTACCTCACTGGTCTGGCTGGGATGAGGGCAAGGAGGTCATTTAACCAGATTTAAAGTTCCACTTGCCACTTACCAGCTGTGTGAATCTGGCTACTGATTTTACCCATCTGAGCTTCCCTCCCCTCACCCAGGATAGAATCTTGTTCCTTGAGTGTTCGAGGAGGGCAAGAAGAGATGATGAGATTCAAGCTCCAACACAGAGCTTGGGGCACAGTGCTGGAGATGGGTCCTCTTCCTCCCTTCTTCCCTTCCCTTGTTAAAAATCCTCCATCCAAGCTGGCAGACGCCAGGGTGAGAGATCCGACTGCTGATGTCTTTGGGGAGCTCCTGAACTGTGGATTAGGAAAGCACTGCCCTGTTCCTCTCTGTTATCAATTAAATGGACTCTCCTCCCCCGGTCCAGTAATTCTAAGGGCTCTCTTGTGAGTTGAGGCTCTCTCCCTCTAGCATGAATGCTCTCTTGGTCATCATCATCTGCTTCCACATCTGCTTTTGTTGGCATTGGGTCAAAAAAAAGCTTGAAAATTCCCACCACCCTCCTAGAAACCCAATTAATTTCCAAGGCAACATAAGAAAGGTGGGGTGGGAACCTCAGCTCCCAGAAGGTAAAGAAGGTGGCCTCATGGACTTGCCAGACTTGCTCCCCTAACAAGGTGGAGGACTGAATAATTGATTCTCTTACACCACCACCCTCCCCTGGCAGAGGTTTTAAATAAGTGTAACAAACTTGGGACGTGGGCAGGAGCACTAAGCAGTTCCTTAAGCACAACGCAACATATCAGAGGTCTGTGAGGCAAACCTCTGTGCCAGGCTGGGCTGGGTGTTAAGGACTCAGGGATGGGGCCAGGGCCTGTCCTGCCCTCAAGGGATGGTTTGGGGACTGTGATAGAGGGATGTGCAGGGTACTGTGAGAGGGGAGGGCTGACTGAGTGGAGAAGGAAGCATGGGGAGGCTTCACAGAAGATGCACCTTTATGCTAAGCCTGGGGAGAAAAGGCAATTTCAAACAGAGGTCCAGATGGAAAGATAGGACTATGAGAAAGCATTTTAAGAAAGATTCTAGATTTGTCCTAATGCAAGGGATAGCTAGATTGGGTCAGATGGTGAAAGGTCTTGAATGTCATTGCCAGGGGGAATGGAGTTCAGGCGTTGGCCATAGGGAGTTATGGCACAAGTGTCTGTGGTCAGACTAGGGCTCAGGAAAGATTTCCCTGTTTGTAGAAAAAGATTCACAAGGACAAAACTGGAGGCAGATGTCTAAAAGCAGGAGTAATAGTCCATGCAAAAATCAGAGGGGCCAGAAACTAGGCCGGAGAGGTTTATGGAGGGTGAGTGGATCAAAGTTGGTAGTTGATTGGATGTGCGGATGAGAGAGGTAGGTATTTCTCAGGATGGTACCCTGGTTTTGGGACCCTACCCGTCCCTCTACTCTGCTTGGGGTGGGGAGAGAGGACCCACTGATGTCCAGGCTTACCCAGGTCCCCAGGAAAGCTGTCTCCTTCAATACTGGAGAAGAAGTTTACCTCCTGTACTCCCATACTGGTCAACACACTTTCAGTTGCAAGTGAAAGAAACTCAGCACAAAGTAACTTTAGCAAAAGGGGGAATTTATTAACATATGTGATGAGACACTCAATGGGTAACTGGTTTCCACCACAGATGGATCAGGGAAGCTCAAATGATGAAAGAAGACCTCAGTTTCCCAAGTCTTGGCTCTGCTATCCTGTTAGTTTCATGTTCAGGCAGGTTCTATTCTCATGGGGGCTCCTGCAGCTCCAGAGTTAGATCCCACTAACATAGCAACCCACCACAAAAGCAGGCTGCTCAACAGCACCAGCAAAAGTTCCAGAACGGAGTCCCATTGGCTTCAGTCACGTGTCCATCCCTGAACCAATCATTGTAGCCGGAGGAATGAACAGCACTAATTGGCCAACCCCTGGTCATATGTCCTCTACTGGAGCCCCAAGCTGAGGGCTCAGCCCCATCTAAACCACATGGAAGGAGACTGTGGGAAGAGCGAGTCCCTCAAAAGAAATTGGGGTGCTATTATTAAAAGAAAGGTAATGGATGGTTGGAATGCAAAACCACTAGCTATCCTCTTGATCACCTTTGCCCTGCAGCCTGGGGCTATCCAGAGTGGCCATCATTCCTTCTAGCATCTAGTATCCACATCATGGTCTTATAACTAGGCCTGCTCACCACACCTCCAGGTCCAAGAGATGAATAAGTGGGGAGATGCACTTGACCTTTTGCACATTCAAAATAACCACCAACTGAAACTATTAATTCACACAATCATTGGCCTCCTGTGTGCTCTGGCCAGCTCTGCCTGCCATTAGTGACAGAAATACGCCAAGGATTTCAGTCAGTAGAGTCTATTTTAAGTATAAATTATCTGTTAACTTAATAGAGTCAGACTTACCCTCCAAAAAATGCATTTCATTACATTTTTCCCCTGGAACTTCGATGTTTTTATTGGCTTTCAGATTAGCTGACTCACATGAAAAGTACTAACAGAAAAGGTCTTTGAAATTCCCTTTACTTCTGAGTTCATTCTGTCTTCACTAAAAAATACATGATTATTGCATTTATTGAACATTCACATTGAGGCAGCCTCTGGAGTTTTCATGATTTGTTCTTGGGAAATCTGGCTCTAAGTCCTGAGCAGGTGTGATGGTCCCTTCACCAACTAAGAGGGTGAGAGTCTGAGATCTGTCCTATTAGGACAAGAACTGCAAAATTGGAGTCTGGAGAATAAAAGACTCCAGGCATGTGATCTTTATGGTCAAGGATCTACCTGTGGAAGCAATACATGTTGATCCTGAGAGCAGAGACTGAAGTAATTGGAAATAGATTTTTAGCTCAATGTGAAAGAGAAATACCTAAGGACCAGAGTTATTACAAAATGAATATGCTCCCATAGTAGGCAGTGAGCTCTTTGTCCCTGGCGGTGTGTAAGAAGGGACTCTCAGGTGGAAGTTGGACCAAATGACCTCAGCTCCTCCTTACCAGGAGATTCCTGAGCCAGGCTGCAGTTCTAGCTCAGTCTCACTGTGTGGCATTGGGTAAGGCCCTGCCCCGCTCTGAGCCTTGGTGACCTAGATAACCCTGTAGCTTCCTCCTCTTCTAACTGCCTCCCCTCACATTCACACCAGCCTCTGCAGGCTCAGGCGGTTTTTGTCGCATGCACATCCTGAGGTTCCCAAGCAGCCCAGAAAACCCACAGGTGCGAAGCCCTTCTGTTCCTGGAGACACTATGATGCATAGCCTTGGGGATGCCTCCCCCATCTGACAGGTGGAGACAGTGAGGTCTGGGGGAGGAAACCAGCTGCTGGGACAGGATGTACCCACACATACCTGATTGGCGTCTCACACCACATCATTTCCCTGCCCCATGATTGGCCCACAATCCACAGACCACCTGGGAACAGGGATCACCGCATCAGGTCTGGCACAGGGCACCGTGGAGGTAGAAAGTTCACTTCCCACAGGTCTGCACATGGAGCAGCCTTGTTGGCTGCACTGCTCTCGTTCTGAGTTCTGGACTCCTAACTGAATGGGGGGCGGGAGGAGAGGCAAGAATGAAGCCCAGAATTGGGGTTCAGCCAGGGTGGGTTATAAACTAATTTTGTCCAAGTACTTCTTCCACAGATGAAATGACAGAGACCTGGGGCAGGAAACAGGAAGGAAGTGGTAGTGATCATTCCCATTGGTACCGCCCTTCACAGTTTACAAAGCCATCATTTCAGAGCAGGTGCCAGTGTCAGACAGAGAAGGAACATGAAGTCCAGGCTGCAGGAGAGCACACAGTGGTGGGGCCAGAACTTGTGGTCAGACCTGCAAGATTTCACGTCCCAGGGTATTTTCAATTCTCAGAAAACCTCTCTAGAACAAGCCAGACCTGAGCTTGGGTTTCCTAAATAACTGAGAGAGAATAAAGTCGGGTTCACTGAGCACCTGCCATGGCCTGGGCGCCAGAGCCAGGGGTTGCTCACGTTGGGTCTCATTCACTGCCCACTCCAAACCTTAAAGGCTGATCTCATGGATCTGAGGCTTTGAGAGGAGCCAAGACCTGGTCAAGGTCACCCAGCTGGGAAAGGGAATTCAGACCCTAAGCCATGCTCTCCCACGACCTTCACTCAGCTTGTATGAGAGAGACTTCCCTGCTACGCTGGGCCCCACATCAGGCCGGGGCTAATTGGAAGCCTGGAGCTTGAAAACTTCCTGCCTGGCACTGAGCGGCTGCTCCACCCCCACCCCTTCTCCACCTGGAGCCAGGGCCATCTGTTCCCTTTTGTCAGGATACCAGGCAAGATGAAACTGAATTTAAATACTAATAATACTTAACAATTGCCTGGAAAATGTTTTGCACACTAATTGCTGATTAATCCTCCCCAGGCCCCGGAGAGGTCCTGTCTTTGTGTCCCATTCTACAGACAGACTGTTGGGGACCTGGGCTAGGAGGCTAGAGGGTGAAATCGGGACTTAATGGGCAAGAACCTGGTTGCTCTCCATCTCTTAGTAGCAGGATGGGGGTGGAGTGAGTAAATTCATCCAATTCAATAGTGCTCCGCAGCTAACAATAAAGCCGGAAGCTAGATCGAAATTGTGACTTGACTGTCTACCAGCTGCCTGAGAGTGGCAGCCCCTTAACCTCTCTGAGCCTTGGTTTCCGTGGAAATAATGCTCCCTATTGGTTTGATTGGTCATTGGCCATTGTTGACTGAGTGCACACCATGTGCCAGCCACTGGCCAGGCCCGAGTGTCCACAATGAACATGACAGACTAGGCTCCTGCTCCCTAATGCCTCATAGGCTACACTGGAGAGACAGATATACTCAGAAAATAAACAAATAAGCAAGAGAATTACAGCTGGTAATTAGAGAGGTTGTTGGGAAACAATTTGTAATCGTATTTTTTAAAACACGATACACTTCAAAAATGCTCCAGGTTGGTAAAGTGACTCCTGTTTCTTGCAGTGTTCATCCAGAAAGCAGAGCTTTGGTCCCAAAGTGGAAGAAATGGCCTCAGTGGACAGAATATTGGGTCCAGGAATTTTGTTGGGGTGAGGGCATCCGAACCTATCCTGGCAAACCCAAGACACCAGTAGCTTCCCACCCTTCCATTCCCTGGTAGGAGTCCGTTGTTTCTAGCACGTTCACCTCTCCCCTCTTTTGTCAGTTACCTTTACACAGCTGTCCCGAATCAGAGCTGCAGAGCTGGGCCTTTCTTATGCAGTTGGAGGCTGGGACCGCATGCTTTTCCGGCGCTGTTCTTTGAAGACCCAGGGATTCCACAGCAGGCTTGGAGCCCACCTCAGGGAAGAGAGGGGCCCCACTCCAGGGTCTCCAGGCCGCCACCACCACTTTAGGCAGTGCTACCTTGTTCTAACCTTCTTACCCGTTTGGCTTCCGCCACAAACTCATCTGAAAATAGGATTCTATTTATTTAAAAGAGGTTGCAAAATAACTGTCTTTATGGAGACGACTGGAGTAGGAGACCAAGACCTAAATCCTGGCTCTATCGTTCAATAGCAAGCGACCCTGAATGGGACAGGCACTTCACCTATAAAATGGGGCTCCATCTGACCAGAGAACAGGAGGCCACATGGGGACAAAGACAATGCACTTCTTGGCTCAGTGGAGGCACTTCCTAAGCATTTGTTTTCATCCGAATCTTTCCCCCTGGGTATTTAATAAGGCAGAGTAGAGCTGGGTTGCAATATCCAACTTCAGCTCCAGGTGGACCCTGCCTGAGGTCATAAGATCTGCCAAACAAAGTCACACCATAGTTTATCAAGACTGTAGCTGCAAAAAATTCTATGTAACTCATTCATTTTAAAATAGAATATACCTCTCTTTTCAGTCTCAGAACTAATGTCTAGCCATCCATGCAGGATGAAAAATCAGCACAGTTCAACACAGGGCAGAGTCGAGAAAGCCCATGCAAGGCACGTTATCCCAAGACCAAGGATGGGGGGTGCTTGTTCTGAGTCATGCAGTGGGTCTATGGGGGGGGTCTCGCCTCTTCTGTGTTAGTTGGTGCCAGAGAAAAGGACAAGCTTGGCCAGGAAGCAAGGAGACTCTTACAATGGTGTCCAGGAAATACCCCCGTTACATGCGTGTAAGAGGGATCGCACCTGGTTTGACAAGACTTCTTTCTGTTCTTTTTTAAATATATTTTTATTGATTTCAGAAAGGGAGAAAGACAGAAACAACAATGATGAGAGATAATAATTGATCGGCTGCCGCCTGCATGCCCCCTACTGGGGATTGAGCCCGCAACCCAGGCATGTGTCCTGATCAGGAATTGAACCCAGGACCTTCAGTCTATAGGCTGACGCCCTATCCACTGAGCCAAACCGGCCAGGGAAAGACTTCTTCCTATAGCACATTCAGCTCAAAGAATCCCCTCTGCACTGGGCACACAGGGGGCATCTCCAGTCGACACAACACTCTGACAGAGGAAACCAGGGCCAGGGAAAGTGGGTACTTCAGCAGCCTCCCTCACAGCAAATGGCAGAGCTGGGATTTGAACTGAAAACTCTCTAACCAGAAAGGCCGTGCCAGATATGTTTTAAGGTAGAACCAAGGAAAAGGCCCCCCAGCCTCCTCCGCCCTGCAGGCTCCAGAGGATCAAGGCCTCAGCTGCAGAGGCGTCTTCTGAATGGCTTTCAGACACGTGGGCAGGGGTCTCCCTTCTTTGCCCCAAACCAGAATGGCACAGTGATTAGAAGAACAGAATGGGTGGGAATCCAGCTCCTCCTGCCCAGCTGTGAGTGACTTTGAACTAGTATCTTGTCAGCCTCAATTTCCTCATCAGCAAAAGGGGGATGATACCTATCTTACAAGGTTTCAGTAAAAAATAATATAAAGTGTGTAGAACATCTAGTACTAGTACAGACTGAATAAACGTTGACCATCTTCCCCTGACCATACCTCCCAGTGCTCAGGGCTCAGTGCAGCAGACAGGCTAACACCATTCAATCAGCTACAAACATTCCTCCCAGAGCCCCTTCCCTCCAGGACTGGGAGAAGACAGAAATACAAATGTCGAGGTAACCATCCAACAGAAAGTGCAGCAGAGGAGGGGCACGCGCCCACAGGAGGAAGTGGCAGAGCAGGCTGCCCAGAGGGGATGATGCTGGAGCTGCCTTGCAGGAGGGGCCACAGGGCCACATATCAATGAAGACAGCAAGCCTCCTAGAGCCCCAGGCAATCTTATTTTTCTACCACTACCAATGTTGCTATTTACTGAGCACTTACTATGTGCTAGACATCTTCCAATAGATGTTCCTACTCAGTGAGTCAATGCTCCCAACAATACATCCAAGAAGCTATTATTATCTCATCTTACAGGAAAGGAAACCAATAGGGGGAACATGACCTCCCCAAGGTCACAGAGATCTGAGTCAAACCTGACTCCAAACTCCATGCTCTTTCCCTATGTCCCCCTCTAGCTGCTGTAACAAAGAGCCCCCATGTCTTGACTGCCTTCCTCCTGAGTTCACGGAGGCCACACTGTATCCTCCTGACCTGACATCTCTTCAAACACTCAGCACCTGTGGGAGGATGGCCCTGTGGTCAATGCTCCCCATGCCCCAACTCTCCCCCTCCGACCTGCTTGCCTGCTTCACAGGCCCTGTCTTCCCACCAGCAGCTGCACGATGGCTCTGCAATGGCCCCAGAGCAGGCCTGTACCTCTGGGTGTTGGTGCATCTGCCTGCTCTGCCTTCTAAGATGCTCTCACTAGACCTCTGACTTGTGACACCATTTCACAGAGGAGAAAACTGAATAAAGGAAGACCAGAGGCCCCAGAAGTGAGAGCCAAAGGCCCTAGGGAAGCAATGAGTGTGAAGGTCCAAAGACCCTTTTTGCTGTCATATCCAGGGAATCAGGAGTCAGGGCTGAGCTAGGACTGAGCTCTGACTAAGGCAGGCTTCCCAGAGAATAGGCTAGGGAGCAAGATGAGTCACTCAGCCTCACAGGGTCAGCCAGCCAGCGTCCGGGAGGGTCAGCTGGCCAGGCAGACAGCATCAGCGACCCAGTGTCAGACTGGCAGTCTCTGAGTCAGCTGGATAGGGTCAGCTGGTCATATTACAGCAAGCTGGCCCTGGCTCACAGCCTCCTCCAAGCCTCCCTCTCCATCTCTGCCTTCCCGCGAGGAAGAAGAGGGAAACACGCCAAGCTCAGATGCATCACTGTGATTGCCAGCCCTTCCTCAAAGCATTGGCCAGAATGCCCCGAGCTGTACACAGTGGCCCCAAGAGCACACTGTGTGCTTGAGCCCTCTCCTCCCCCCCTCTCTCTCACACACACACACATGCATGCACACATGTAAATGTATATTGTGTAATATTGCACACATTCTCATAGTCACATACGCCCATATTTGCACATCGAAGCGCATGCGCGCACGTGCACACGCTACACACACATACTGCAGCACACTCACTGCGCCCTGGTGCTCAGGTGTTTATTGGGAAAGCACTCAGATTTCCCCCTGCAGAGGGGCTCCTGAGCAAGGGAACCCCAATCCTCACCTAACTCCATCACTTAAAGGACTAAAGAAGTCTTCAGGGGAGAGGCGGCCACTCCTCACCAGCAAAGAGTTAAAGAGGGAGCAGGGAGCAGGTGGCTGGCTCTGTAGGACTCAGGGTCAGTTCTGTGTGAGCTAAGCAGTGACCCTTCAAAATTATGCAGATCGCCCCTCTTGCTCCAAGCCTTGGGGCTGGGCAGCCAGTGATAAAGAAGGTTGCCTGAGTGCAGAGCTCTGAGGAGGCCCCAGCTATCCTCCACCCCTGAGACCTTCCCTCCCCTCTGTTTCCCTGCAACTTCTTTTGAGGTCTTGCCTGGTGTGGTGAAGATGTGAGGACAGAGGATCTGTGTACCCACTCCAGAAAGGACCCTCCTGACCTAGGGCACACCCAGCATCTCTACTGACCTCGGTTTTCTTATCTGTAGGACAAAGTGAATGAGCCTGTTAAAACGGAGGTGTGGGTTATATGAAATGCTATCTGGGGAGCATTTGGCAGACGGAAAGCTCTGTCCAATGGTAGTTACCAATAGCAGCCAGAGGTCAGAGAGACAAGAAGGACTAGCCAATGGTTGTGTCACAGTTTTGAATCAGGAGGGGACACTGATAGAAATGAGGGGGGAGGGGGCAGAGAGGCAAGAAGCTTCTGTGTCTTCGTCAGGAAAATGAGTGTCTATCTCACAGAATTGGTCATTCATTTGTTCAATAAACCTTCATTGAGCTGCTGCTCTGTACTAGGCACTGGGGTTATAGAGGCCAACTCTCACAGGGCTTCTGTCTAGTGGAGGAATCAGTCAACAAGGAGACAGATGAGGCCCAATGACAGTAAGTGCCATGGAAAAAATAAAGTAGAAAAATGTTCAACTGCGACGAGGCGGGCAACTTGTTGGGTAGGAAGTCAGAGCTAGGCCCTCAGAGGGGAGGCCTGCATTTGTCTCACCATCTGAATGAGCAGCCCAGGCAGAGAGAACAGCAAATGCAGAGGCCCTGGGGCTAGAAAGAACTTGTCACACCTGGAGGAACAGAACAAAACCAGTGTGGCTGAAATCAAGTGAATGACTTTAAAAGGGGTGAGGGAGTAGAAAAGGGCAGTTGCAGAGGGAGGGAGGGAGGGAGGGAGGGATGTGAGACACTGAGGAGGACCAAATGGGGTGTCTGTCAACAGCAGGGGCTGGGAATTGAGTCTCTGGGCTGCACTGTATTTAGGAGGCCCCTTTTCCAGACCACAGAGCTCAAGCTCCGAGGTGTTAGGAGACAGGACACTTCTCTATATCTCCACTGTCTAGTTTACACCATCATCGTCTCTCACAGGGAGCAGGAAGAGCCTTCTAACCATCTCCACACTTTCAGCCCCCTCCCCTAATCTGTCCTCCACACAGCAGCCAGAGGAGTCTTCTTGAAAGGCAATCAAACGTGTCCACCGGTCCCTCTGCTGTTTACAACCCTATAGGATCCACTAGTCTCAGACTAAAACTCACAGTCCTCATTGGGACCCCCAAGGCCCTGTGTGATCTGGCTGCTGCTGGCCTCTCCTGGCTCATTCCCCCAACCCTCCTCCTGCTCCCCAGCCCCAGTCATATTAGCCTTCTAATGCTCTGAAGCACCATGCACCTTCTTGCCCCAGGGCCTTTGCACCTCCTTTTCCCCTCCTTGACAAAATTCCCCCATCGTGCAATGTGGCCTCCTCATGAGGGCTACTCCCTCTAGAGCAGTGGTTCTCAACCTTCCTAATGCTGCGACCCTTTAATACAGTTCCTCATACTGTGGTGACCCCCAATTTCATTGTTACAAATTGAACATAATTAAAGCATAGTGATTAATCACAAAAACAATATGTAATTATATATGTGTTTTCCGATGGTCTTAGGCGACCCCTGTGAAAGGATCGTTTGACCCCCAAAGGGGTCGCGCCCCACAGGTTGAGAACCACTGCTCTAGAGTAAACCCTCCCCATGTCCCATCCCCCCAAAACCTCACCCTGTGTTATTTACTTACCATCTAAAATTATCTTGTCTTTTGTTTGCTTAGGTTATTATTTGTTGCCCCTAATCGACTGTAAGTCTCCTAAGGGCAGGGGGATCTCACTGGTAGTGGTCCATAGGGACTGCCCTGGGGATATTTGTGGGATTGATGGGTGGACAATGTGCCCGAGGTAACGTGGCTTTCAGATAAAAGAGGCATGACTTGCACCCAGGCCTTTGGTTTTCTAAGGCTAGAAATCTCAGGGCTCCAGGACTCTGAGGGAACCAGGGAGGGGTGGTCCTGGTCCCAGGAGAGGGGAGTCATTTGTGACTTCATCCTCAGCAGTCTGAGTAACACAGGTGACCGGCCTCCTCACCCCGCTTCCCCTCCTGGAATCTCTGGGTCAGGCTTTAGTCAGGGGATGAGCTCCCATGTGGCTCCCTAGGCTCTTTCCTTCCTTCACTTTGGAGCCTGGCTTGCAGCCAGCCATACACTGTGGGCCATGCACACCCACACTTCGGCCAGGTGCCTGGCCAGGCCTCCCCAAGGTGGGCACAGAGACCCACACTGGCAATTCTGTGCCCTAGAATCACAGTCCTCACTCCATAGGACAAGCACAGCACCTCAATTCTCCATCCCTGTGGGTTCCCAGGGGCGTGCTCAGCCTTGTGGTGGTGGAAAGAGGCCAGAGGGCTGGGTGAGGAGCAGCGGAAGGACCCAGGACCCAGCCCTCTCCACTTCCCTCTAGCTGAGTGATGTTGGGCAAGGCACTTTCCTCCTCTGAGGCTCAGTTCCCTCATCTGCAAAGGAAATCTTCCAGCTCCAAAGAGAAATAAAGGAATTTTTTAGATGCTGGATATTTTTTGAAACCTGCTGTATTCTCCCAGCAAACCCATCAAGACACTCAGGGACTCAGAGGGATAGAGACCTGCCTCACAGCTGGGACTTACACCAGGTCTGCCACGCTCCCCTTTACCAGCTGCTCTAAAAGCCTCTGCTGCCTGAGCCTTTTTTGATCCCACTACCCCATGCCTTCTCTGTCTGAAAAGGTTGCTTTTGCACCGATTCCCTCCAGGGCTGCTGGGATGATTTGCCGCCTGGCAGTGGAAGGCCTCAGAGCAGCAGGGCTAGCGCCACTGCAGACCTAGCTGAGCTCAGGCCCAGGAGGTCTCCAGGAGCAGCTAGGTCCCAGCTGGGACACCTTGAACAAATTGGTCAACCTCTCTGAGCCCCAAATACAACAGAGGGAGAGTGCCTCTTATCTTAGAGGGCATCAAGATGAATCAATGAGACGATGGCACCAAGGACACATGGAGGGCGTCAGGGCCAGCAAAGGGGCTGGGTGCATCCCAGGCAACATGAGGCCACTGCAGGAAGTTTCTGAGCAGGGGAGTGATATGATGAGAGGAGTATTTTGGGAAGATTCTTCTGGCAACACAGTCCAGGTTGGGTGGGAGATGCTGTGTGGAGGAGTGTGAGCAGCACGTATGGCTGGAAAACGCTTACAAAGGAGGCCCCCTCTCCCAGCCCTCCTCTGAGGCAATCTGAGAAGCAGGGACTGGGTCCCAGGCCTTCTCTTCCCCTACCCAGAAGGGCCCAAGGCCCCAGGGCCAATAGCATGGTCCAGGGAGCTGCGTCAGCCCCTTGGCAATTATCACACACTTTCCGGTACATCCCTTTAGCCACATCTGTCCAGCTCAGAGCAGCAGCTAAGCTGGGGAGCTGGGATGTGGACTCACACCAGGGCTATAGGACATTGAGGCCAGGGCCCCTCTGTGCAGAGTCACAACTGCTCCAGGGGAAATGGGACAGTCCCCAGAACTCTTTCCCTCAGGGGGACATCCTCTGCTTCACTTGGTCCAGGTCAGGGTTAGAGAGAGTGGGGGGCCTGGCTCAGCTGAGCCCCTCTAGCCTGGGAGGGGCAGGAGCACAAGTTTGTCCAGATCACAGATACCATCACTTGGTACCAACGGCAATGGTTGACCCCATCTTCCCAGGCCTGCTAGTGACCAGGGTGAAGAGAAGGCCACAGATAATCATTTTGGAGAAGGGGTGCTGCCGGCCCTGCCTGGGCCCCCAATCCCTGTGGTTGGCAGTGCCCTGGGAAGCTCAGGCCTTCTTGCTGTCACGAGCTTTCTGGCTCCCAGTGCTCCAGACCCCTCCTGGCACCTGCCTCACCGGGGTGATAATCCCTGCTTATTCACATAACCGTCTCCGGTGCTTGCTTTGTGCCTAGCCCTGCAGCCCACAGGCTGGTGGTGAAGGCGGGAAGCTACAGGTTCAGGAAGTGCTATGATGGAGGCAAATACTTGAGGAACTCAGGAAGGCTTCCCAGAGCCCGCTGTACCTGCTCGGACCGGGGGTGGGGAGCACAGGATGGCCAGCTACTGGGGTGAGCAGGAAAGAAGGAGGAGTGTCCCAGGCTGAGGTACAACGAGGGGCCAAGAACAGGACGGGACTGATAGACCCACTGGGGACAGTAAGCAGCCCAGACCACATGATGCTGAGCTGAGTCTTGCCAGAGACAAGAGGAGCAAAGGTGCTCCAGGCAAAGGGAGTGGGAGGTACCCAGCACAAAGACAGGAGCAAACGGGGTGTTTTCGGGAAACTGCAGGCAGTTCAGCGTGACTAATGGAGGGGCAGGGAGGCACAGGGGGAGTAAGACCTTGGAGGGCTGCAGGAGATGAGATTTTATCAGTGTTCTTTCAGTGGGGTGACACTACTCAGATCTGGGGGTGGGGGTGCCACAGGTGAGACCAAAGTGCAGCAGAAAATCCAGCTGGCTGCAGAGGGTCTGGTCACATGGGGGTGGCCTAGTGACAAGCTGGATGGTGAGTGAGAGAGATGGTGACTCTAAGGGGGGGGCACAGGGTAAGGACACTAGCTTCAAACTCCTCACACTGACAGCTTCTACCCGCCTGCCGCCCGACCCCTCCCCCCTGCTGAATCCTTAGCTATGGGGGCCCATGACCCTACCCCAGGGCCACAGTGAGCACTTTGTGTGCCCTTGTGCAGGTTACTTAACCTCCTCCTGCCTCAGTTTCCTCATCTTTAAATTGGGGACATCATCTGCCAGTAGGTGGTAGGGCTGAGATTTGAACCCGGACCTTGGCCCCTGCATTCTAACCCACTTTGCTGTCCTTTTGCTCGGGAAGCAGTTATCTTGGTTGTCCTCTTTGCACCTCAGTGGGTATTACTGGGGGTGGAGGTGGAGGAACACAGCAGTGAACAGGAAGTATGAGGTTCCTAGAGATTTTATTCTAGATGTAGAGACAAGCAATAAACACACAAATATAAACAAATAAGATAAAATCATTTCAGACAATGGTAAGTGCTATGAAGACCATTATACAGAGTAATGAGATAAGGAATTGGCAGACCCACTTAAACAGATTAAAAGAGGGACGGTTTCTTTGAAGAGAGGACAGCCAAGCCCAAAAGTGAATACAATGTGGAGCCGCCAAGTAAGGATGTGGGGGAAAGCGTTCTAGGCAGAGGGAACAGCAGGTACAAAGAGGTGGCACTTGGGAACCCAGGAAATAACTTTGGATTTCATTCTAAGTGCAGTGGTTTTTTCTAAGCGAACAGAGGGTTTTAAACAGAGGTGTGCCATGATCTAATTTGTGTTTCTGCAGAATTCCTGCCACGGGGATTCTGTGTTGGTGTGTGGTTTAATGCCAGGTAGTGCTACTGTGGGTGCTGTAGCACCATGCACGTTTCAGAGGGTGTCAGCAGAGAACAACAGTCAGTTTGCGTGTTTGGGTAGTGCCAACCTGTCCGTTGTCACCAGCCACCTCCCGTGGAGGGTCTGCAGCTCAAAGTGATGTCCTTGGTCGTCTGGCAGGCCAGCCACTCTTGAGCGAGAAGAGAAGAACAGAGCTGCTGATTCACAGGGATGCAGGATGGTGGTTTCAAAGCCCTGGACCTCAGTCCCTATCTCCCTAGGACTCTTCCCGCAAAGTCTCAGAATTTCCTCAGGCCTAGGAAGGAACACTTACCCCTCACCTCCTGCACACAGCCTCACGCATGCAGCCAACCCCAGGCTAGATGTCGGAGGTGCATGAGGGGCTCCCAGCCTGGAGGGGGAGATGACACAAGCTGAGGTTCACCGGAGCATGGGAGTGCCTCCCCGGGCAGGGGTACAGCCCCTGCGCAGGAGGCCCTTTGTAAGTGTTGGGCGAGGCATGAGTCCTGATTGGGGTCCTAACAAGAGATGCCAGGTTTGACCCTGGACTCAGCTGAGTCCTGGCATTATCACTTCCCAGCTTTGGTGAGCTCAAGCAGGTCCCTCAGCCCTCCCAGGCTCAGTTCCTCGGAGCTGCAGCCATCAGGACGTGTCTAAAGCACCAAATACCGGGCCCTGCACTTACTGGCGGACTCTCAGTAAACACCGGCCCCCTCCTGAATATTAATGGACTATCCCTTTTGTGCGGAGCACACATGTGACTCTGGGCATGTCTGTCTATTCGGGCTCTGGGTGCTGTCTGTGGTAGCTGACTTGGGAACTCCTCGGGAAACAGTCTATGCCAGTGATGGCGAACCTGACACACGTGTCAGAGGTGACACGCGAACTCATTTTTTTGGTTGATTTTTCTTTGCTAAATGGCATTTAAATATATAAAATAAATATCAAAAATATAAATCTTTGTTTTACTATGGTTGCAAAGATCAAAAAATTTCTATATGTGACACGGCACCAGAGTTAAGTTAGGGTTTTTCAAAATGCTGACACGCCGAGCTCAAAAGGTTCGCCATCACTGGTCTATGCAGTGGGCCAGGGCCACAAACACTGAGTCAAGATACGTCAGCGATGCACCATGAGGGAGGGGCTGCACTGATGCCGACTGAAATACTCAAGTTTGCAAATGATTATTTTTTAGCAAAATAGAGTGGATCCAAAAATTTCCCTATAATGACGTCACACTCAGAATGACCTAAAGTCTGCCAGGTTTGTGGCTATGGGGCAGGAGGGGGCTGAGAGATCCCCCATGCCATCCTCACTCAGAAAGGCTTGGGGAGGGATGACATTTGGGCTGGGCCTTGAGGAAGGCGGCCTTGGATGCGCAAAGAGAGCGAGTCTGGCAGGAGGGTGAGTGGGCGGCAGGCAGAGGCAGAGAGCCGCAGCAGGCACAGGGAGCAGCTGGAGTTTCTTTTTGGCTGGAACTTTCTGGACGTTAGTGGAATGGCCAGAGCAGCAGCTGGAAAGGTCGGCTCGGGCCACCCTGTGCAGGACCTTGGCCTCCCTGTGCAGGTTAGGCTCTGGCCAGCACACCGGCATTTCCTATGGTGTGTTCCTCAGAACACCCCTTCCCTTGGTGTTCCGCACAGAAAGGTTCCATGATCAAGTAAGTTCTGGAAATGCCGCACGCTCTGTCGCCTCTCTGAGACTCACAACCCACGAGAGCACATTAAAGGTTCTAAAAATTCCTGCAGGGGAAAATCTGTTTGACTGCATTTATCCCAGCAATCCCCACTCACTGACCAAGGGCCCCTTATTCACAGAACCCCTGCACCATCCACTTTGAAAGATGCCAGCGGAGAAAGGAGGGGACTGTTTTGAGCAGGGTCAGAGTTGCATCGTCCGATCTGAGCTCACAGAGGATCTGAGAGGATGTGAATGAAGACAGGGCCAAGGGGACAGGTGGACGTGGGGAAGTGGGAGGAGGAGGCTGCTGCAGGGAGCAGCTGGTATAGCCCAAGAATTAGGGATGGAGAGAGGGAAGGAGGAAGGGAGGGAGGGATGGAATGGAGTGACATCCACACTGACCAGGACTTTAAGTTTGAGGAACCAGGGAGATGGCAGAGCCACCACCTATGGCAGTTCTAGTGGAGATGAAAGAAGCCAGTTCAGAATGTCATGGGCTGGGCTGGCGGCTGTACCACTCTGGAGCGGAGAGCCTGTTCCCTTGTCTTCCTGAGGATGCTCTCTGTTTAGGAGCCTGGAAGAGGTCCTATACCCTCTCTTCCCTGTCTGAGCACTCGGCTGACCTTGTGGTTTGAGCTGGGGAGCCCCTCAACCAAACACTCCAAGGCCATCAGTAACATCTGCCAGGTCCCCCCTGGGTAGCGCCTCAGGGGTAACCGCCTTCTTAGAGACAAGCAGCTATGCCCCGTCACCCAGCAGGGAAATAAGGGCCATCAAGAAGCCTGCACCAAGTCCCAGGGATGCAGGGACCGACTCCAGCCAGGGGAAGTGACGTGTGTCCTGGGTCATGATCAGTTGTAAGAGGAGGAAGGGCATCCAGACAGAGGCCACAGCCACTCAAAGTGCAGAGGAGGGCTCAGCGAAGAGTAAGATCTCATCACAGAAGTCCCCTCGTGGCCTGGACCTCCGTTTTCCCCACTGTAAAATGGGTGTAACAACCCCCACTGCTGCCTCCTCTGCAGGGTCCACAGAGAAATGGCTGTGAACACTCCCTCATCCCTGCCAGACCCTGCCAGACCCTGTGCAGCCATAGGGGCCACAGAGACAAGCCTCGACACCAAGGTGGGCTCCTTGATGCCACCAGAATAGGGCACCTAGTCTTTGCCCTCTGATGCTTGGGAGGTGGTTACTACTGGCATCAAAGCTGGGACTGTACTCAGCTCCCACGGGCCGGTTCCAGATGTGCACATCTGGCAGCCGAGCTTAGGTCCTGGCATGAGTCTGAGGCTCTGTGGACCGCCTGAGAAGAGGCAGATGTATTTTGACAAGCCTGCCACAGCTTCTGCAACATCCTGAGTCAAAATAAGCCCTCTCTTGGGCAGCCCCTGGGACTGGTTATTTCTGCACGGCATTTCTTTTTTCCATATGGGGGGCTGAGCGACAACGGCTCCAGCTATACACAGAAGCTGCCTCAGCTGGAGCCCACAACACTCCCCTCAACAACACAGACATCAGCACGCAGCCTGTCGTGAACTCAGGAAGTCTTCCATGTGGCCTCAAACTCAGATAATTTCCCCCGGGAGTAGGCAGTCCGAGCCCAGGAAGACTCCAATAACCCTTCCATCCTGGAGGGCTACAAATCATAAAAAAATATCTGTACATGTGTACAAAACTTTACCAGTGACAAAGTACTTTCTCACCTATACAGTAATATGGTGAGATAGTTTCTATTGCTCCCACTTTAAAGATGAGCAAACTGAGGCTCAGACAGGTTAGTTGATCCTGGAGGGGATGAAAGAGAGGTCTGAGTCCAAGTCAGACTCTCTAGGTGAAGAGAAAGAGCCTGAGAGAGGAAATGGAGTTGCAGCAAAGGTGGTGGCACACAGTTTCTAACTTTGATCAGGTCAGGATCAAAGGGCAGGAAGGCATGTGCCCAAGTCCCTACTCACTGTGCCAGGCAGGCACCATGCAAAGTCACTGACAGAGCATCTCATTTTAATCTTTCAAACAGCCCTGGCAAGAGGAAATGTTATTCCCATTTCCTAGATGGGGAAACTGAGGATCAGAAGGACAAAGTGCCTTCCCTTTGGCTACCAGGTAAACCATTTCAGCCTGGGGTCTTGCACTCGGCAGCTCCACTACAAGGCCCTGGCTTCCTTGATGCTGGAGGAGCTGAGGCCAAGGAGAGCCCAGGCAGAGGGAGAGTGAGACTGGCCCCAGAGGAAGCAGGGTGGGCGGGCCAGGAGGCTGCTGGCTTTTCCTGAGTGGGAGCCTCAGTACTCAGTGACTGTAGGTGGTCCGGCAACAGCAAGTCGAACGTGGAGGAATTGACTCCTTGTTTTAGGTTCTCTTCCAATGCTTCAGAGGTGCCCATGAGAGAGTCTCCAGCTGGTGCCAGTGGGTCCCTCACAGGACAAGAAGGCTAGGCTCAGACTGTGCCAGAACTGGCCTGGACAGAGCTGGACCTCAGCTAGCATTTCCTTGTCATTGTGTCTATATGTGCTGTGACCCTCTCTTAGCAAGTGACGCTGGTTAGCGGTGTAAAGTGGCACGATGAGGGTTCCTTTTTAAATGAACACAATGGTTTTATTCTTGCAAGTGAGTGAAATGAGAGGACAGTGTTAAGTAAATAGCAGAGGTGGTATTAAATGTGGCAAAACCACAGAGGTGCTGCTCCGGAGAGTGAGGGCGGTATGTGCTGGCTCCTGCCTCTGGGCCAGGCCTGACACCAGCCCACACGGCAGCACCAGGAGTCACTGATGGGACCTGAGAAACCCAGCTCCAACGCCCCCTCCTGCTGAATGGCTGGGCCCCGGGGTTCTGTTCATCTCTGGGCTCCCGGCCAGCACAGGCACCACAGGTTTGCTGACCAGAACCCTGAGATGTGCTGGGGAAAGGGGGGATTGTCTCTCAAGGGTAAGCCATGAAAACAGAAATTTGGAATCCATAAGGGACGATAGTATAAAATAAGCAAATATCCACAATGGCCCTTTCTCTCGCTGGTAATAATAGCAAAGTTCAAACCTTTTGAGAAGGTCAGGTTGGTAGCGTGGAGGTTCTGGAGCCATGCAGCCAGGTCTCAGATCCCAGGTGCCTCGTAAATGACCTTGAGCAAGTGGCTGCACTACCCTACCCAATCTCCTTCTCTGCAGAGCAGGGTCATCATGGGGTCCCATTCCAAGGGTTATTGGGAGGATCACCTGGGTTCATGCAAGTGAAGAACTTACAGGAGCCCTGGCTACTGGCCTGTGTCCCATGCATGGTGCCGTCACGCTGTGTCAGACACTGGCTAAGCAATTTTTAGGTGTGTCGAGGCTGGCATCATCAGCCCTGCAAAGTGGGCTCAGAGAGGTGCGTGCCTTACCCCAGCTCACATAGCCAGGAAGAGGTAAGGCCAGGGTAGGGACCCAGGCTCTCCGGTTTCATGCCTGGTGCCTTTTCTCCATCACCCCTGAGGTCTCCCCCAACCCCACTCCCTTGCCCAAAGCTCCCTCCTTTCTCCTCACTGCTCATCCTTCCTTTGATCATCAGATTGAAGTCTCTTTTCCTTTCAACAGAGCACAACCAGGCCTCCATCTGCTGGGTCAACCTGTTAGCTCCCCATCGGCCATCCTGCTTCGTTTACTGCCTTCCAACCCAGCCTGACAGTGCCCCATTAAAGTCACTGGGAATAACTGGTTCTGCTCTGATTGCATAAGATAGAACCCCCAGTCAAACTGGAGAAACAAAACAGCCCCATACTCTCTCTGAGCCTCAGTTTGTCCTTAAGTGTAATGGGGCCATAATAGTACTTGCAGACAGTTGATAGTTGATGTAAGGCTCCAATCAGGCAATGCCTGCAAAGCCTTAGAGCCAGGCCTGGCAGATAGGAAGTACTCATTATTAGTATTATTCCTTGTATTGTTGTTGCTATTGCTATGACTCAAAGGGTGAAGCTGGGAGACACTGCCCCTGTCTTCAAAGACCTCACGGTCTAGTAAGGAAAACCATCTATATGTACACAAAGACAAGTAAGCGTGCAAGGTCAAAGCCTACCAACAGCAGAGTAGGAGCAAGCTGTGCAGTGTCAGAATGCCACAGCACTTCAGTCAAGCAGGTGTACACGGATTCAGGCCACAGGGGCAGTGAAAGAACGGCATGATTCATTTATTCAGCAAACATTTACCAGGTGCCCACCACAGGCCAGGCACTGCGCCAGACATTGGCGCTGCAACAGTGGCCAAACAGATGTCATCTCTGCCCCCATGGGACTCCCACCCAGAGAAGGAGATAAACCTGGAAAAAATTATTGTTGAAGTTCAGGCGAGCTAAGAAGAAAAAGTACATTGTGCCCTGACTGGTTTGGCTCAGTGGATAGAGCGTCGGCCTGTGGACTGAAGGGTCCCAGGTTCGATTCCAGTCAAGGGCATGTACCTTGGTGCGGGCACATCCCCAGTAGGGGGTGTGAAGGAGGCAGCTGATCGATGTTTCTCGCTCATCGATGTTTCTAACTCTCTATCCCTTTCCCTTCCTCTCTGTAAAAAATCAATAAAATATAAAAAAAAATACATTGTACCATAAAAATGCCTACCAGGAAACAGACTTAGTCTAAAGGTATAGCCAGGAAAGGCTTCTCCCCCAAGGAAGTGAGATTAAAGGGGTGAGAGCAGAATCAAGGAGAACAGTTGGGTGAGACCTGGAGAGGAAACGTTACAAGAGATATTGGGGTAGGGGTGTGAAATCAGTCTTCTACCGTAAGACAAGGCTCATCTCAGCCTGCCACATACTAGCTGTGACACCTCAGCCAACATAATATATCTCTCTGAGCCTCAGTTCCCTCATTTGCATAATGGGCACCATGTCAACTAACTCACTGGACCAAATGTAATAACATACATGGAGTGGTTAACACAGAGCCAGTCAATCCTATTTTAGATGCAAGTGATAGAACAATCAATCAAAATGGTTTAAGGGCAAAAGAAGGGTTGTATCTGTTTGGATAACTGAGAAAATCAAGGGCAGATACTGCACTTGAGGAAGGACATGCTCCAGGAGCTATGCAATGTCATCAGGGCTCAGTCTCCTCAGTGTCGATCAGTTCTGTTTTTCTCTGGCCTGGCTTCCACCTTAGGCAGGCTCTTTCCATACTGTGACCCAGACGTGCGCTCAGTTCAGTAGCTCTAACAGAAGGGAAATATTTCTAATATTTCCAGAATAAGCTCCAAGACTGATTCTCACTGGACCATCTTGAGTCACATGTCCATCCTTAGATCCTAGACCGGGATTGTGTGCCAATCCCTACAGTTTGAGGAAGGGGGTTGAGAGCTCCATCCAAACTACATGGTCAGAGAACAAGGGAAGGGTGGATCCCCAAAGGAATATTAAGGTACCATATAGAAGAAAGGCTACAGGACAACCTATGTCTACCATAGCCATGATACAGAGACACAAGCCACCGTGCTGCCGGAGCTGGCGACACACTGAGGGTGCCGAGTCACCAATGTGTCTCCTCACTCTGAACCCAGCCATGGACTGAGCCCCATCTCTCACTCAGACATCCTGGTTCCAGAAGAGCAGAGAGGTGAGTGCAGACCCCAGGGCCAGACAGCCTGGATGCAAATCCTTAATGGCACATTCTAGCTGTGTGACCTTGACAAGTTCCTGTCCTCTCTCTGCCTCTTTGTCATCTGTGAAACAGGCATAAAACGAATACTCCTATCATAAGGTTGCTGTGCAGCTTAAACCATATACATAAGGCATGGAGACGAGCGGCCAGCACAGAGCAGCTCAGTCAGTTAGTTCCTATTATCATCATCATTCCACAGGCTCTGCATGTCGAGGGCCATGTTGACTCACCCCTCCTCGCAGGTAAAGCCCCTTCCCACTTCTTCCACAACATCCAGTCAGAGCCAGTGAAAGGGCACATTTGACCTCTCCCTTCCACTTGATGAAACCAAATGTAAATATGAAACTTTGGGGCAGCAGGGACTCTGAGTGGATCCTGCAATCCGGGGGTGTCAGCCTGAGTTTAAAGCGCCCTTAGGAAGGGGCATTAGAGATCCATGAATAATCCAGACCACATCCTCCCAGTGACCAGCCTCCCCCAGTCACAGGCTCAGTGCTGGGAAGCTGGCTTCTTCCCATGCCATTTCCAAGGAGTGGATCAGTGTCCCTGTCTGTCCCCTGCAGGCTTCCGGGAGTATACTAATAGACCCTGCCCATCCCCAGAAATATCTAGGAGGCAGAACTGATTGGAGAAGGAAAAGAGAATGAGAGAAGGATGAAAAGAGGAAAGTCATTAGTCACTGCGTATATCCCACACTCATCCAGGCACTTATATACAAGTTCTCATTTAATCTCCATCACGGATGTTAGTTACTATCCCCTTCCCTTCAGGTGAGGAACCTGAGCCTCAGAAAGGTGAAGTGACCTGTCTAAGGTCATCCAGTTAGTGAACCACGGAGCTGGGGCCACTTGGCAGCTCCCGCCACGCTCCTCGCGGAGCCAAGCCGGGAACTTAACAACCCGAAGCGAGTCCAAAGAGAGAGCAGGTTTCCAAGGAGAAGGAGGAGAGGTGTTGGGAACATGCAGTTATTTACAGGATGCCGTGTGGGTTGTTGCATGACAGCGGGAAATGTCCTGAGGTGAAGAGGGAGTGGGAGATGCTGGGACCTCCGTTTCCTCATCTACAGATGGAGATGAGGATGCCAGCCTCCCGGGAGATGGAGCCCAAGCTCGGAAACAGTGGAAACAGCTCATGCGCATGGTCACACCACACCTGCAGCACAGCAGGTTCTGGGGTGGGAGGCAGGGTGGCTGTGGTCTCCCTCAGAGGGAGATAGGTGGGACAGACCTCACAAACTCTGGGCCTTTGTTTCCCCAGAAGTGAGGGAGGAACATGCTTGGATCCTTAATGAAGGCTCTCAGTTCTCCAAACATGGCAATTTGCTAAAGAAATTTGCAAATGAGGTCAGAGAACTTGGGACTGGAGACAGGAGAATTCAACCAGGGACTCTTTGCAGGTCTGGCTTGCTACTTAAAGCCCCCCAATGGGTGGCCCCCATCCCAGTTCAGTAACATCCAGATCTCTCACCATTCTGACAAGGACTCACAGGCCTGGATCCCCCACCTCTCTGATCGTGGAGGGTCAGCATCGGTGGGGAGCCGTTACTACCTCTAAACCTAACAACATAGTAAAAGGAGGAAGTGGCTGCCCAGTCTGCAGAGGACAGATGTTTGGGAAGGACCACACGATAGGAGTGGTGGCCTTCGGCTGAGGGGCACTCTGATCTTGTTCTCTTCCTGCCTCCAATCCCTGCTAGCACCTCCCATTGACAGAACACAACCAGAAGCCTGAGGACAAAGGGTGCCTGTTGACTGGGCATCTGGGCCAGCCTCCTAGGCACAAAGGAGGATGGGGAGGGGAGTGTGGATCTGGAGGAGCAAAATGAAGCTATCCAAGAAGATCACCTCCCAGTCATGGGGACCTCTGTGACACTCCAGCTCTCTCTTCCTACACAGTGACCTGGAAGTCATGCTGAGATGGTGCCCTCACAAGATAACACAGAACCTCCTCCTCCTTCTTCCAACCACAGCCAAGTTCTGAACATTACCATGAGAAACAAAACAACATAACAAAAGAAATGTCTGAGAAGCTATTGTAAGGGAAAAGGCATCTTTTGGAAAATCTTTTAAAACTGATGAGTTAGAATCTGGAAGCCCATTTGAAGCAGTGAGGCCTAAAATGATACAGTCTAGAGACACCCTGAAAGTCACCTTGAGAAGGACTGTGGGTCCAAAAATCAGAGGTCTTTCAAATCCATCGAATTGAAAGGTGAGATAAAGGACCGGCGAGATGCTTGATGATCACAGCTCTGGGGGAGAGCAGAGATGAGAGTGAGAGATCCGGAACATCTGAGGAAGCCTCAGCCTCAGCTTTAATGGAGGAGTTCCTCGGGGAAATTCCTGCTACCAGATTGTCCTTTGGAAGTAGGGGCGCCAAAGGCACTGCTCCGGCAGACAAATGTTCCAAATCCAGTTGACAAACGAGATGCAGACAAATCGCCAGGCACGGATGGCACCAGCCCAAGAATGCAGATGCCACTCAAGGGTGAAATTGCAGAGCTATTGGCCAAAAAATATGTGCAGTTTTGAGGGGATGTGGATATATGAACTGGGATCTGTGGGTATAAAGTTTGAGCTTTGGCAAAGCTTTGAGCAAGGATCCACAGTGTGAGCTCCTTCTCTCAAGTCGACATGACCATAGGGCCACGAAGTACAGGAGGCAGCCTAGGGACAGAGAACAGTGATCAGCAACTTCCTGGAATGAGAGATGATTAAATAGTGGGTGCTTCCAGGGTCAGGGCCTGCTTGATTAGACATTTTCTGAAGGAGGGGGACACACAGCTCCAAAGGTACAGACTCCAGGTAGCAGACACAGAAACCTCATTCAAAACAACTTAAGGGGAAAGGTGGCATTTATTGGTCACATAACAGAAAGGTACATGGGCAGATGAGCCTTAAAGGCCCATTAAGATTGAGGCACTTGAACGCTGCCATCATGAATGTCTCCCTTTTTTCTCTTGACTCTGTTCTTCTTTGTGATGGCATCATCCTGGGGCAGGCTATCCCCAGGTAGAGGCAAAACAGTCCAGCTGCTCAGGCCCACATTCTGCCAATCCTACAAATCCCATAGAAATGGAAAGCCTTTTCCCATTGGATCCAGCTAAGTCCCAGGGCTGACTCTCATTGGCTTAGCTTGTGTTATTATTTTTTCCTCCCTGTGCCAATCACAGGGGCCAGTGCTAATAGTGCTCTAATTGTCCGGCTATGGGTCCAATGCCCACCACAGAAATAGAGCGTGACATCAGGCCTACCCAGACCATAAAGCCTGGGAGTGGGGGAATACAGGGACTCCAGAGATACCAAACATACCAAAAAAGCATGTCACCACAGCAAATGACACCAAAAACATCCCAATGACAAAATGCCACAGTGGTGCGACTAAAACATGGAAGGAAATCATGGAGTTATATGGATGGACCAAGAATACAAAAAAAGATTTGTTAAGATTTAAACAAAGATGGCAGCACTATTATGTGATTTTTGGCCCAGCAAGATCCTAGGTCTGCAAGTCTCACCCTGAGATGGGCACCTCAAGGCCCATGGGCCAGGACAAGCCGTTTCAACCCAAGTAAGTAGGGCAATGCCATGCACGGATTTCACCTCTGGAAATATTCATTGAGCATTCACAGTGAGGAAGGCCCTCGGTTTGATGTTAGGGATTTAAGATTGAGCAAGACACCGTCCTTGCCCTCAAGCAGCTTATGATCCAGTGGGAGGAACCAAAAAGGTACAAGTTAATAAAGGAATAAAATGAACAGCAAAGGTGCTGAGTGCTCCATAGCAGGGAGTGCTCTGTAAGAGTAGAGTTGGTCCTGTTGAACAGGCTGGCACAGGAGGCAGAAGTTGGATCTAGGGAGGCCCTTGTGGGCCTGGACTTGATGCCATAGGCAATGGTGAGTCATCGAAGGCTTTTGAGCAGAAGAGTGACACAAGCAGGAAGAAGCTTCATCGTCTTAATGGAGCCAGACAAAGCCCAGAGGAGAGTCACAGAGATGATCAAAGGGCTGACAACAGGCCTGTGGAGGGAGACAGAGAGTGAGGAGTGGAAAGATGACGGCCAGGGAAGCCTTGATCAAAGTCAGGCGAAAGAGCACACCGCTTCCTGATGCTGGACTGAGATGGGGACAGAGCTGCCCCATGAAGTCAAAGAATGCTGCTTTGTTCAGTTCCCATCAGGAAAGGTGAGTCTCGCACACACACAAATGGCATTTATATAACTGTGACTCCCCCAAGAGGGGTGTAGGCTGGAAGTGGGGCATAAGTCGCTAACAAAGAGGTTCTGGTAGAGTCCAGAGTGACAGTCATAAAGGAAGGCTGAGGGCAGAAGGGTGTCCAGGGATGTTCCTGCTCTTTCATTCAAAGGCCACTTCCTGAGGGCCTGCCTGGAGCCTGGCCTTCCTCTAGGCTCGGAGCCCAGAGACATGAAGCAGGCATCCCCTTGTCTTATGTTACAGCCATCTTCTGAAAGGGCCCAGCCCCATGTGTGTTTACTAGAGCAGCATCTGCTTCCCCTACCAGACCAGACAGGAATTAGTCTATTTCTTGTCTAGAGGAGTCCCCGGCATGTAGTAGATGCTCAGTTCGTATTTGAGTAAAGGACGTCTCTCAGCCTCAGTGAGTCCCCATCCTCGAAGAGCTCAAAATCTGGAGAGCAAGTCAGACAAGGGTCAAGTTTAGTCTCCTTGGTGCTTTGATGACGAGGTCCAGGTGGGAGCACAGAGGACACTCCTGGCTCAGCCTATTTCCCAGAAGAGGTTTCTTTATGCTTTAGCTGAACTCTGGTGGACAAAGTAAAAGCTTGTCAAGTGAGCAGAGCAGACAAAGCCATTCCTCCAGGAGCAAGCAGCATGGGCAAAGGCTCAGAAATGCCAGTTGACACTGTGCCTGGAGCGACATGGAGCACAGATGGCTAGTGAAGCAATTGGAGAGAGTGGCCAGGGTCTGATGGTGCAGGGTCCTAAAGGCCAATTCAAAGGGTTCGAACTTTCTCCTGAAGGCAATGGGAAGACAATCAAAGGATTTAAAGGCAAGTAAAGGGTTTTTGTGTCAGTTAAGATTCTTTGGTTGCAAGTAAAAGAAAAAAATGTAAAGTGGCTTTAACAAGAACAAAAGGGAAGGACTGGTTATTGGCGCATAAGAACAACAAGGCCTGGCAGAGCTGTGGGCACAGCTTGATCCAAGGTATAAACAATGTCATCAGGCTGGGGGCTTTCGCTCTCCTCTCCTTGGCTCTGCAGGCTCGAGCTGGTTTCCATTCTGAGGCTCCATGTGGCAGCTCCTGGGAACCCCACTTCACGTCACAGTGGAGCTAAAAGGAGAGTCCATTTCTCTTAGCTGAAGCAGAAGTTCCAGAATTGAGTCTCTCTGGCCCTGACCTGTCTGATTTGAGTCCTGTGCCTCTCCCTGAACTAATCCAGGGGCCAGGGGACCTCATGCTGATTGGCTTAGCCCAGGTCATATGATCCATCCATGGGTTCAAGTGAAATACAAAGGTTGGTTCCTCTAAAGCTGATGCCACACAAGGGAGAGGTGAGTGCTAGCTGGCAAAATAAGCTGTGTCCACCACGTGGTTTAAGAAGGGGAATGATACAATCAGACTGTGTTTTAGAAGCTATGATTCTCCTACAGCTCTGGAAGCCAATCTGAAGGCAAGAGCAGAAGCAGGAGCAATGGTGAGATGGTTGGTGTTAAGAGCCAGGCTGAGCCAAACAGAGCAGAAGTGAGCACAGGGCTGCTACAGAGGGGACTTCTTATTTAAATCCTTAGGACACAGTCCTGACCTACTGCCCCATCACTTTTTTTAAATCCTCACCCAAGTATTTTTTTTCCATTGATTTTCAGACAAAGTGGAAGGGAGGAAGGAGGAAGGGAGAGAGAGAGAGAAACATCAATGTGAGAGAGACACATCGATTGGTTGCCTCCCACACAAGCCCTGACCTGGGCTGGGGAATTAACCTGTAATCGAGGTATGTGCCCTTGAACAGGAATCAAACCCACGACCCTTTGGTCCACAGGCCAACGCTCTAACCACTGAGCAACTGGCCAGAGCCTTCCCTTATCACTTTTGATCACCTTCAGACCTAGACCACCCAACCCTGTTAAGCACCAGCTTGTGGCAAGGTTCTCATATAGGTGCCCCTAGCAGAGTCACCCAAACTCTGGGGCCAGTTGCCCGAAGCTGCAGACCCAGGATCAGCTTCCAGAAACCCACCAAATCCCCCTCTGGAAATGTGGCCACCTGTAGACACCACCATGTTCAAACTGATAACAATATTTCTCAACTGTTACCCTGAACAAGGTGTTTAATTAACCTCTCTGAGTCTGAATATCCCTGTCTGAATATAAAGTTGAAGTGATGACATTTAAGGTAATGGAGCCCCTGGTGTGGGGATTCAATCAAATAAAGACTGTGAATCCCCTACAGCAGTGAGAGGCTTATTAAATGAAAAGTCCTTCCTCTTCAGTCCTTTAAGCCTCTCCCTGGCTTCATCTTCCCTAGCCCTCTCCAACCCCTTGTTTGTTTGCCAGATAAAAGGTGGGGGGGGGGGGGGGTTACTTTGTTTTTCTGCCAGGAAGGAACAACTGGAGGTCGAGTGGCACAGAGCAGCTGTTTTTAGACCTTGCCTGGGAAATCCCTCCTGTTCTTCAGCCTGAAGTCCCAGCCCTCTCTTGACTTCCTTCAGGCAGCTTCCATCTGGGAACACAATATCCCAGTACCTTCATTTCCAAGGAAGGGTGAAGGAGAAGAGGAAACATCTCCCCATTTTCCTCTAAGCTTCAAATTCTTGTCTTTCTAATTCCAACTTAAACTCAGGAAAATCATGAGGCAGAGTTCTTTGACCAAGAAGATCGTAGAAAGAGGCTTTGTCTAATAGTCACACTGCCCCAAACTCCAGAGAAATCCTTGCCTTGCTCGGGTGTGGGGGGGAAAGAGAATTAACATTCGCTGAGACTGTGCTGCTGCTTCCTTAGCATTGTTTTACCTGAGCCTCACAATCGCCCTGGGAGGTCAGGGCCATCCCCCACATTTTGCTGAGGAGGAAACTGGGTCTCCGAGTAAAGTGGTGCCATCTGGAAGGGGCAGAGGGCGGCTGAGATGTAACCCATGTTTCTCTGTGGCCTCCTCCATGGCACCTGAGATGACTTGGGCAGCCCCAGAACCAGCCACCCTGTCCCTTCCCTGCTTTGGGCTTCCAGTCCCATCTGTCTCGCAAGCTGTGTGTATTTGCCTCCCCTCCTCGGAGCTGCCTCTTCACTAGGACAGCGCTTAGCGTGTTGTATTATCGTCCACTGTTTGTGGGCATCTCTCCCCCGCTCCCTTCTGAGTGCTTCAATCGGCGGCTCTGAAAGGGAAAGGATCTTCTTGAGTGTCTGAACTGGTCCATGTGCTGTCTCTCTATAGAGTATTTGCATCTCTCGCTGCAGAATAAAGAGGGGAACGAGTAACTTCGAAACTTTTTACACATCTCTGTCTTCCTGGAGAGTGTCTGGCGTGTCATAGGCCCTCCACACACGTCTGATAAATCAATAATTGAGTGGAAAACACCTACCACCCCAGGCTGCCGTGCAGCTGAAAGGGCTGACACCTGTAACAATGCTTGGGCTGCTGGAGGTGTTTTAAGAAGTGTGGCGCTGTACACTGGGTTATAATTGGGAAGGGATATTTTCCCAAGAGTTAGGAGTTTCATTAACTTGTTGTATCATGTTGAGAAAGTCCCATCCCCTTTCTGTGCCTGTTTTCCTATCTGGATTAGATGACTAAAAAGGTACCTTTTCATTTGCTGACTTTTTGTGCATCTCTCCTCTCCTCCCTTCACTCCACTCCTCCCCCCACCAACACACACGCGCGCGAGCGCGCGTGCACACACACACACACACACACACACACACACACACATGCCCACCCATCAATCTTCAAGATTGAGTTCTGCTGTCCCTAGGCACACGCTCTCTCTTTCATTTCCTTGAGCAGAAGCTCCAGAGCTTATTAGTCTCTGTTGTCCGTGTTCCTCAGATACGCCTGCTTTAGTGGAACAGCAATAATGCCCCTCATATTCATTTTATCAAAGAGGGAGATCGGTCTTGTGAGCCAGGGTGTGCTGGCCCTAACTGCAAACGAGAAGTCATTTCCAGCTCACTTGCTCCATGAATATAGGAGTTCTGCCAGCTGCCTTTGCACCAAGATGGAAAGAACATTTATCTTCACAAATGTAGGTGATACCCTGGAGGCAGGCCTGCAAGGGACAAGGAAAAGTGTCTTCCATTCCCACAGGAGCAGCAAGGCTAAAAAGGGAAATTCCTCCCAGACCAGGAACAAAATCACTCTCCAGGGTCACTTCCAGCTCCACAATTCTGGACGATAAGATTCACAGAATTTAAGAATCTGAAGTTGTGAGTGAATATGTGTCATTGAATGTAGGCTTCTTATTAATCCTAATATAGCTTATGATTCCATGATTGCTATTTTTTTTCTGTAAGACTTGGGCCCAGAACCATATGGTTCTCAGATTCTATTGACCCAAGGGTTTTCAACTAGTGGGTGCATCAGAAATACCTGGGGGCCTGGTGCAAATTCCTGGGCTCCATCTCAGAGATTTTGGTTCAGTCTATGTGGAATGAGACCCAAGAATCTGCCATTTCTCTAACAAGTCACCACCCCCGTGGTTCTGAGCAGGAGTGGGCCGCTCTTGGACAAACAGTGGTTAGAAAGCCTGTTGTTGTAAATTCTGTGATTCTAGATGTGATTATAAAATGGCCTTTTGCTTAAGATCCTAGTGTTCTGGAACGCTGTTATTCTGTTTCCATGTGCCTAAGGAGAGGATGCTAAGGTGTACAGATTCTTTCGGAGCATGGGTTTCACAAGGAGAGGGGAAAAGGGAACAAGTGCCATCAGGGTCAAGGGACATTCTGGAAGGGGACCCTCCTGAGGGCACAGAGCAAATTCTGATGCTGCCTCCATTGTGCCTGAGCACATCCAGCACTAGGACTCAAATGAGAAGGCTTGGCGGGGTCACCGGCTGGCTCTGGAGTAATGTGAGCATCTGGAGTCATCAAGAAGAATTCCTGATGGACAGGGAGGTCCAACCACATCCCAGAGAGTTGGAAGGGCTGAGGTTAGAGGAAGGGAGACAGCAGAGAGCTCTTGAAATGAACCAGAGGCAAAGGGGAAAGAATTTATTACCAAAATACCCTTGTAGAGCTGGGTGGTGGGGGAACTGCAGGCTGGGGGGCAGAGATAAAAATGCATGGTTCAGAAAGCTTAAGAGAAGAGGGAGCTAAATGTGTGGGGACATCCTGGGTTACTGTTCGTGGGCTGGCAGAGGACTGCTTTGACATGCTAATGAGGGCCTGGAGCTGGCAGTGTGGGGACAGGATGAAGGGTGGCAGAGGACCTGTGAGGAACTGGTGGGCGGGTATGGGCTGGGGAGGGGCTTTGGGTGGGGGGAGGGTTCTGTGATTGAGAGGAGCTCCTCGGGAAGTTCCCACACACACCTTCCATGCGCCCCCTGTGAGTCAGGGTTCGGATGGGAACTTGGGATCCTTTTCTGAGAAACAAAAGTAGAGAATAGAGAATCCAAGATCTCGGCAGCTTGCCAGGTAGGGCAGGAGCTAGCAGGTTGGGTTGCCATAGGCCTGTCTGGCAGGGGGAGAATGGAAGAGGATGGGTTAGTCACTCTCACCGACACACTTAGCCTGCGTGCCTTACACACAGGTGATGACACACTCCTGGCTGCACACATACACCCCTGCTGCCCCACATAATGGCAATGACATATGTGCCAGCCCATTGTGACACACATCTGCACACTTACCACCAATGGGGGCACCATTTCATACTAACGGTAACATCCTATATCACCTGCGTCATCTCTTGTTGTCAGCAACAGTTAGACGTACACCATTACACAGAAATGGTGTCATGTCCCCAGAGCCTTTGCGTCTGGCACAGTCAATGTAAATGCCACCCTCTGTGGTTGTACAGTGCACAGCATGCACACTGTATGTGGTACCCTTGACTTACACCCAAACCATGGCACAACGCCACTGACATATTCCACTGTAACAATAACCCGCTTAGCTGCACACTACCACAGACAATACACTTCCAGCAGAGTCACTTCCCATCAGGAGGGACACACCACCACCACACACTGAGTCACATGGCGCAGACCCACACCTGCCCTGCTAGCACCTAGTACCCTCTCCCATGGTTCCATCACTCCCTGCATGGTCCCACACAAGTGCACCACTGCCTCCATGCTGTGAGAATGACTGGGATCCTAAGCACACACCCTGTCAGTGATGGCACCCTGGCCATTATCAGTGACAAGGGGGGGGGGGGGCACTCATCAGATGAGCCAGGTGGCCGAGGGCCCTTCCCTATGCACCACCCCACAGCTCTGTTTCTGTCTGGGGCACATGGCCACCCCATCAAACCAAGAGCAACTCTGCCCTTTCAGGCTCACGCTAGAATAGCAGGATGTGGAGTTGGCACTGGGAGCTTTCAGATGTCTCCCTGCACCCACCAGCTGAGGTGGGGCCCAGCCAGCAGGCTCCAGATCAGGGCTGGCAGCCAGTGCTTCCTAGATGCCTCCTGGCCTCCTGCGTGGCATCCAGAATGCCCTTTGGACTGAAGCAGTTGCAGGAAAAAACTGGCCGACCTTTGGACGAGCACCCTTCTCACTGATCACCACATTTACGGTCTGTGACAGTTGTCATTCGTCACACGCTGTTCCTCGATCCCCACACAAAGTACTGACATTAACTCTCTTGATTGGCTGCCTAGTGAACATTCAAGGCATGTACATATCATTTTAAAAATCTGTTCAAATCTGGCCCCCTGCCCCAGCCCAGAGAGCTCATAAATAAAAGAAGAAATTCAGCAGCAGCAGCCAGGGTAAGCCACCTTAAGCAGAGCCATATCCATATTTTACCAGGTGACTCTTAGCTGTCCAGAGAGCAGGCTCTGCAAGGACCGGAGGCCAGGGTGGGGGAGATGACTGGCAGCTGGCTAGATTAAAGATGCAGGAGACTGAAGAAAATGCTGACAACCCACATGACATGAGGACCCTGATCTGGATGTGAATTCATTTTTATTTTATTTTTTAGTGAGAAACTAGAGATAGGAAAGACTGTAAATGTCAATGTAAAAAAATATCTGCAGAGCAAAAGTTACATTTCCATAGGCTGTGGGATGTGTCAGAAGAGGAGCAGACTCGTGTGGTGGAAGGACCCCAGCGTGCGGTGACAGGCAGGCCTGGGCTGGCATCCTGGCTCTGCCCAAGACTCACTGTATTACCCTGGGCCTTGTCTTCCCCATCTTGAAAATGGGGTTTGTGTGAACTAAAGGAAAGATGTAATTTATGCAAAGCACCAAAATGAGCTCCTGAGATATATTGGGGACCCAGTTGGTTGCTTTGATTAGTAGTATTATAATCACTAGGAAATGCTTATAATATTTAGCAACTTTTCTGCAGTGATAACAGAGCATTTGGGAACCATGTCCAAACTGGTAACACTAAACAAGGAGCAAGTACTCATCTCTCCACCATCTTTTCTTGACAGGAAACACCAATAGCTAATGTGTCATGATTTACCCTAATCATTCAATAGGAATGAAGCCACCTAAACTTGACTGACTGTCCTTTTATTCATCAGTAAGATTTTCTGCAGCTAGATATGATTCATGTCAGCTCATGCAGTTTTAATAGACTCATAGAAACTTGGGTTCAAAGGGGGTTTTAGCTGTCACCTGTCACCCAACTGCCATCATCCAGGGCTGGGGAACTCACCACCTCTCATGAAGCACCTCATACTATGGCTGGACAGCTGCAATTGGTGTATGGTCTTTAGAGCATCTGTCTGCTCCCTTTACCTTTCCCACATTGCCCTAATTCTGTCTTCAGCACCAGCAAAAACAATAGTACTCTTCTTCCTTTTCAATGGTCATTCATTCATCCAACAAGCATATCCTTAGCACCTACTTCGCCAGGCACCATAAGTGCTAGTATTACAAATTGAGCAAGACCTGCCAGCCCTGGGAGGGCTAATCCCTCTTCAGTACTCTCTCCTTCAGGGGAGACACCCTCAGATCTTTCAACCTTCCCTCATTTGACCTGTCCAGAGCCCACACCAAACTACTCCCTTCTCTTCTAAACAGCCTTGATCTTATCAAATTCTATCTTAAATTGTGGTGCCCAGAACTGAGCTCCATATTTTTCTGAAAGTTAAGTTGGGTTTTTAGCCCAGCTTGGTCGACATCCATGTCAAAGGCAATGTCTGTTGTGGAAAAACCCCAATTGTAACTACAGGCTCCCGGCCAGATCCCATTCTAGAAGAACAGAGAGAAAGAGGGAAGGAGGGAGGACTGTGGCTCCTGAAATGGCAGGATGTCAGATCTCCCTGTCCAGAACTCCCTTCAGGCATTAGTGCCAAATCTGTCATTCTAACCAAACACTCTCCCCTCTGCCCCTCTCCATTAGTGTCTGCCACAGGAAAGGGAAGAGAAATCAAGAATGAGTATGCCAATGGCCCAACATGGTGCCAAGCAGGGCACTCAGACATAAAGGAAGGACCCTCCCTATACCAGCCCACAGCCTGTAAGGGGAGAACAGAGATGAGCTTCAGAAGAGACTCTGCAGGTGAGGAAGGGGGTCTACCAATGGCCTCTGACTTGTGGGGAGGGGGTTCCCTACTTTGAGGCCTCTGCTGTGAACATGTACAAAGGAAGAGTCCCCCCTCACTGGAACAAAAGCATGCCTCCTTCCTCTCCCAGGTCCGGTCCTCTGCAGCTCTTGCCGCTCCCTCCTTGGAAAAGAGCCATCCCCTTACAACACAGAAGTCATCCCCACTCTGGCATGACCCTGATTGAGGTGCAATCTCTTGCAAATCTTTTAAAGTCCTGGGCCAAGGCCCTCCTCTCCGAAGCCATTTTCCTACACATCCGGCTGGATTAAAAGACTCATTTTAGAGCCAAAAGATGGCAGGTGGGATGGAAAGGCTTATTATGAGACAGTAGTAAATCAAACAAACAAACAAAAAGAGTGGGAGAGAAGGAGGAAAGGCCAAGGGTGGGGGCAGATGTTGCCCTGCCACCTGGAGTCCCCTTTTCTTCCCTGGGCCTAGGAGAGAAGGAAATGCCTTCCAGAATAAAGTTTCCCAAAGGGGTCCTTATTCTTCACAGGATAGCAGATCTAGAAGGGCGGGGCTTGCTCACGGTCCACTGCAATGCTGCAGCTGTCTTCAACCTCGGGGTCCATGTGGAGGGCTCCTCACCCTTATGGGGACCTGACCAGTATACAGTAATGTTCATTGAGTGCCCATGTAGTGGGACACTGTACTGAGAGGCTTCAGAGATGATCTGGTGGCAATCCTGTCCTGTAGGAAAGAGGCGTGCAAACAGAGGAACAGGGGCTCCTGGAACCGGGGTGTGTCTCGGGGGGGGGGGGGGGGGTGGGAACCGTGAGGAGAGTGCGCCCAATTCCACCTGGCGGAGTCAAGGAGGGCTTTCCTGCACAGATGGCCTTTGAGTTCTGCTTCAAAGAACCCTTCCTCCATCCCCTTGCTCCCACTGCCCCTCAGGGCATTAAAGCAGCTAGTTTGTGGTCCTAAGACATGTGGCCAGGACAGGTGGCAGCAGGGGGGATTGGCAAGGAGAGGAGGGCAGGCAAAGGTAGAGAACAAAGGGGAGTGGAGGGAGGAGAGAGGGGGAAATCAGGGGAAATGGGAAAGGGAGTGGGAGGAAGAAGAGAGGGGGGATAGTGGGGGGAGAGAAGAGAAAGAGAGGATGAGAGGAGAGAGAGGGAGAGAGATTTGAATTTCCCATCTGAAAGGGGAGCGGTAGCACGTCAGGGCCTGGCTGAGGGGCCTGATTGGAGGGCGTCTCTGGCAGCAGCAGCGGCCCCAGCTCGCCAGGCGGAGTTGCACGAGGCTGCGAAGCGGCGGGAGCTGGAATAGCAGAAGCAACCGCCTCGCTGAGTCCAGCCGGAGCCCTGCAGTGGCTCAGACGGTAGCAGGGACCGCCAGGTCGGTGCTGGCCATGGGCCGGGAGGGCGGAGCCGGGCTGTGGGCAACAGGGTCCCGGCTCTCGTCTTGAGGCCGCAGGGCATCCCGGGAGGCTGGGGTTTATTGCTTTGGGGGTACAGCACCCCAAGACTGCTCGGGCGCAGGATTGGGAGGCTGCATGGCAGTAGCAAGCACCTTCCCGGGGCGGGCGCGCTGGCCGCTGGCCGTGGTACTGAAAGGACAGCTCCCTGCGAGCGGAGCGAGCAGGCTGAAAGGGAGTGAAGCCGCATAAACTGGGAAAAGGTATGGGCCCCCTTCCCACCCCCAGGAGCGCCCCCGCCATGGGCAGAAGCTCCAAACAGCCCAGCTCCTGGGGAGTCAGGACCGCCCCGAGGGCAATGGGAGACTCAAGTCTGAACCCAGAGAACAACTTCGAGCTGGGGTGGGGGTGGGGATCTCCATCCAAGCTACTTAGCAAGAGCCTGCCAGGGCCCTCTTCCCCCCAGAGGAGGAAGCCGCCCCCGTGGGGTACAGTTCGGGCTCCCGGAGTGAGTCAGAGGTCGGCGGGAGAGGAGCAGACAGACCAAAGAGGAGGGGAGAGCCTAACCACTGTTTGGGGGTGGGGGACCAAAGGGGCTATTTGTTCTCAGAGGAGGCGCGCAGGTTTGGGCAGCACAGCAAGCCGCCTAGGGTCATTAGGGAGAATCTCTTTTATGCCGTCGCCTGCCCCACTCTGCCCCCTCCCCTGGCAAAGTTTGAGACCTGGCTGGGTCTTGAGGTTGGAGCTATGTGTTGGGGGAGGGGCACTCTCGGTGGCCTATGGAGAGCTGGGCAGAGGTGCTGGCTATGTTGGTCTGTGAGAGGGGCGCCAGGGTTCCTGTTCCCTATTCTGGGGGGGCGGGGGGGGGGGCTCAAAGCCCCAGCCACTTCTGCTCTTCTCCCGGAGCAGGTGCCCTACCCCCTTCCATTCTCCACTGCCCCTTCCCCTCCCCCAGTGCTTCCTTCCAGGGGGTTGGGGTGGGGTGGAGATAGACGGACAATCCCTGTTAGTTGAGGGTGGCAAAAAAGCAAATGAGTGTTGAATTGAGTTTCAGTGAATATACTAGTAGCCTGGACTTGAACCATTAAAAAACAAACAAAAAGACAAAAACAAAAAAAAACAGAAAAACAACTACAAGGACACACACTGCAGGTGCCTCGCGTCTACTTGTCAGGTGGCAGGAGCCCAGTTCCTACACAGGCTGGGGCTCAGGAGGCAGAGCCTGAGGAGGTGCCTCCGCAGCCTTCAGGCTGGGACAGGCTGGGACCCGCTGGGAGGGAGTCAGGGAGAAGCTGCAGATGCGATCTGGGCCCAGGGCATGCTGAAGGCAAGGAAACCGGGTGCTGCAGCTGCTCTTCCCCACCCCCTGGCTGCCTCCCCTCCCCCGGCCCAGCATCCCCACCACCACCACCCTTCAGCAGCGGGATAAACCAAAGCTCCCCGCAGAACCGCTGAGGAGCGCCTCCTGGCGGTCTAGACGAAATCCTCAACTGCACACAACCTGCTGGACCTCAGCACTCCTACAGGCATATGGCAAATCCCTACACACACGCCTGCACACGCCCACGCGCGCACACACGCTGCCTAAGTTCAGAGTCAGAATGCAGATCATACCTCGAACGCGTACATCCTCACATACTTGCTGACACAGAACATTAAATTCAATCCAGCTGGCTCCACCACGAACCAGGAGATGCTGCAGACACTGGGATTGGAAAAATGCACAAGATACAGGGAGGAGCCCAGAGGGACCAGGAAGAGAAAGACACATAACTGGACAGAGGGCACGAGCTGGAGGTAGTCAAGGCTGCCCTAGCAAGTACAGGGGAAGACATCATCATATCTCATTGAGGAGACCCAGGAAATTTCATGGAAGGAGTGACAATTAGAGGCATCTTTGAAAATGAGTACTGCTGCTGCTGATGATGATGACAATGATGATAATGATGAGAATGATAATGACAGCCAATATGTAGTGAGCACCTACTATGTGCCAAACACTGCATTATCTCCTTTAATGTTCACAACATGCCTTGGGCATAGGTGTTATTGTCTCCATTTTACAAATGAGGAAAGATTAAATCACTTGCTTAAGGTCACTTATAAGTAGTGGAACCAGGATTTGAATTGGCAGAGATGAGGTTAAGAGGTTTCGAGGCTGTGGAAACAGCATGAACAAATGCCCCAGGGTTTAGAAGGCATACTCTGTGTTGGGGCACAGCTGAGGCAGAGCCACATGCAAGGTGTGGGAAATGAATGGCAAAGCAGGCAGGTGCTAGACTGTGCTGGACTTGAAGGTCAGCACAAAGACTCTGATTGGTTTAACAGGTCATGTGGAGCCATGGCAGGGTGTGTTTGCATGAGCAGACCTGCCCTTTAGAAAGATTAATCGGATGGTCGTGTGGAGGGTGGATGAGAGCTGGAGGAGAGACAGTTTAAATGTATGCACAAATCCAGAGCCTTGAGGCCCCAACCAAGGCATTATAGCAGCCACAGGAGAGAGGAGGGTGTGAACACAGATTGTGAAGCTACAGTCTCCGGACTTCTCCCTCAGCACCCATCCCATTTGTAACTCACCAATTCCTTGTGTGGTCTTTGTCCAGTGTCTGCCTCCCCAGCCGGCTGAATGCTGTGACAGCAAAGGCTGGGACTCCCTTGTGCCCTGCCACAGCCTCAGCACCCAGAACAATGCCTGGCAGAGAGCAGGTGCTCAAAGAATATTTATAGTGTGAGTGAGTGTGTGAGTGAATAAATGAAGAAGTCGCTGAGTCTAGAGTTTTCAGTTGAGGCAAGTGTAACCAAGCATGCTGGAGGAGAAGATAGTTGGGTGGGGGAGGCAAGGATGAGACTGCTCCCTGGACAGGATAAATTGAGATTATCCATGTGACAATACCCAGCCGAGAGTTAAATGTGCAGGTTTGAGGAGAGTGGGTGAAGGGAGGAGGGTGAGATGGGGGGGGAGGAATCAATCTGTGGCTATAAAAGGACATAAACCTATAAGAGTAGGTGAGATTCCCAAAGGAAATAGTGGGGGAGGGAGGGGCAGTAGGAGGGGAAAGGAAGAGAGATTCCCTAATGAACAGCTACATTTTAAAGCAGCGATTTTCAACTAGCATGCCACTGCACACTGGTGAGCTGCAAGAATGTTTAAAATATGCAATACCTGCCTATTTAGTCAGGGGCACTGACCTCTTTTCCCTTAGATTGTGAAACAAAAAATGACAACAGCCAACACAACAATAGCCATCTGGTGTGAATGAATCAAAATTACACCTATTTTTTTTCTGTCAGATTGGCAAAAAAATATTTTTTCTGAAGTGCCCAGAATTTTAGTAATTAGTTTATGTAGCCAGGAGATGAAAGAGGTTGAAAATTGCTGTTTGAAAGGACAGGAGTCAGGAAAGGAGAGAGAGAGAACCTGTCTGATAAGAAGACCACAGAGTGCTGTGTCATGGAATTCAGGAAGTTCAAGAAGGCAGAAAAAACCTGGGGGGCAGGGGCAGGTAGGGGTCATCTCCAGCATCTGATGCTACACAGGGATGGAGGAGGACCAGGGCTGTGAAAACACTCCTGGGTCTGACGGTTAGGCAGCCTCTGGCGAATCTGACTAGGGTAGTTTGGGTGGCACTGCAGAAGCAGCAAATCCCGGATCTCACAGAGCTGTAGGGCTTAACTAGGAGGTGAAGAAGCAGAGACACCAGGTAAAGACTCTCGCCATGAAGTAAGAGGGCAGCGATTAAGAAAAGGATGGGGTCAGGGCAAGAGTTGGAGAAGGAGGGGATAAAAGACCTAAGGATGCGGTTAGAGATGTGAGGGACAGGGAGTGATGAATGGATCGAGGAGGAGGTGCGAAGAGAGAAAACCTGGAGTGAAGGCCGATGGGTTGGCTCCCAGGGAAGGAGGGGTCCTCTTCCTCAGGAGCTAGGAGGAGGGGAAGTCACAGGAGCTCACACTAGCTGGCATTAATCATTTTGATAACGATAACAGCCACCATTTACTGAGCCTCCATCATGTGCCAAACACATTCCTAGGTTTGTTCTAACCTTTCAAAGTGGTATTATAATCCTCACTTTATAACAAAGACTGAGACTCAGAGATGTTAAGTCAATTACTCATTATCACTCAGCTAAAAAGTAGCAGATTGAGGATCCCTGTCAGGTATGCCTGACCCCAAAGCTCACAGAGCCTTCCCCTGCATCACATGAAGTGTGGAGGAAGGTCACCTGCTGAGCGGGATGGTATAAGAGGACATTGGGCCTTGAGCTATTGGTTAGGAAAGTCTTGACAGGGTGAACAAGACACTGCTTAAGAGCTGAGAGGACCATACTGGGAATGGGCAACAAGCTCTGGGGGGGACCCCAGGAGCCTGGTTAAGTAATCCCAGCAGTCCCGGAGTAGGATGCACCTAGAGCAATACGGACATAAGCATGGAGAAGACTCAGCCCTTGAGTGGATACACTGCATACTGGGGGGGAGGGGTGGTAATCAGTGTTTGCTGAATGAATGAATGAATGAATGAAAACATGGGAGTCTGGAGAGGGAGATGGTTTGGTGTAGAAAGATAGCATGTTGAGTCTGAGCAGTGCCCAGAAAAAAACATCTAGGTATCATCAGTATCAGAGATTTTTTTTTTTAAATATATTTTATTGATTTTTTACAGAGAGGAAGGGAGAGAGATAGAGAGTTAGAAACATCGATGAGAGAGAAACATCGACCAGCTGCCTCCTGTACATCTCCCACTGGGGATGTGCCCGCAACCCAGGTACATGCCCTTGACCGGAATCGAACCCGGGACCTTTCAATCCGCAGGCCGACGCTCTATCCACTGAGCCAAACCGGTTTCGGCAGTATCAGAGATTATTAAAGCCCCTGGAAAGGATCATTTTTCCCTAGGGGAAGGTGAGAGAGGAAAAAGGCTAAGTCCAGAGTCCTGAGAACATCTTCATTGAAGACACAAGAGGAAGAAGAGGAGACAGCAAAGGACAGAGATAGAGAAGAGGGGACAGAAGTGAAAGGAAAATAGAGAAGTAGAGGAGAGAGAGCAGTAGGAGATGGGGTGGTGGGGAGAGAGAATAACAGAACCAAGAGAGGAGAGGGGTTTAAGGATACAGTGGAGTGGCCAGCAGTGCAAATACTTTAGAACAGAAGTGCCCGGGAAAGGGCTCAGAAGGAACACCTGGTCACGAGAGACGTGCCAAAGCAGCAACTTCGGGAGGAGGCTGGAACTAAAGTCCAGGTGCCCTGTCAACCAACTTGAAATATCTCGAATTAGAGTCCTGTGTCTTCTACCACCACCTGCAATTCCTTGAGCAGCGTGTAAACACAGGAGGAGGAACCCAATGGTTCCTGGAACCATTCAATGTTTAAGTTGTGTGTTTTTTCCCTGTTCTTAGAAATGCAGTCTCTTTACAATGTTTGGAACCAAACGAAACCACCTTGATAGACTGAGCTGAGCAATCTTCAAGCTCAGAATGTTGGGTCAGGGTGGGTTCTCTTGCATTTCCTACAAGTGCTGGTCCGTTTGGGTGTGTCCTCGTCAACATGCAGTCAGCAGTGGCTAATATTAATGAGTTCCCACACACCAGGCACTGGGCCAGTTTCTTGTCTTCTCCTTCAAACACCAGTACAAGGGTAGCCTTAACATAGCCCATTTTGTAGGGAACACAATGAAGCTTTCCCAGGGACCCAGTCAGTACTGGAGCCAGTGTGTCTGATGCCAAAGCCCGTGGGGACTTTTTCTACTCCATCATGATTTTCCCTCCTCAAAACAACCAACTTCTCAGGTGGTCTGACCATGTAGACATCTCAAACAGACTCTCAGGCCCCATTTTATGGAAAGATCTCACTCTGACAATATGTTTTCTCGTTTTGAAAGAAATGAGGGAAATCCATCAGCAACTGAAAACCAAGTGACCTTGAACTCCACCTGGTTGCAATATCTGGTCTGGCTTCTCTGCCACCATTTCGCAGGACCTTTTTCCTTCTAGCAAAACACAAAGACCCCAAGGCTGTGTGGGATGAAAGGCCTTGGGAAGTCATTCTGCCCTCAACTGACCATCAAGCCACATCACACTTTGGACAGCTCACGGATGTCCCATCCACACCCAAAAGGAGATTTATGGCGGCTTTGCCTATGAAAGAACCAGTGATACTAAATGGTTAAAATAAAAAGGAAACCTCTAGGAGTTAGAGCACCGGTGTTCAAATTCTTAGGGATGTGGAGGAAACAGGGTACAAAGGAGGCCAAGGGTGGAGGGGGGGCTCCAGGCTCTCTACCCCTGCCCCGACCCCTGGAATAGTTCCACTTCTACATATTTTGCATATTGAGATTCTCATTAAGCTTTTATTTGAATAAAATCTTCTGAGGCAAAATAATAACAATTAAAAAGTAAAATAAAACTGAAAGTCAGTGATTTAGGGAGAGGGAAGGAGGACTAACATAAGCTGAGTGCTTATAAGGCCCCATGCTTGGTACTTTAAAGGTTCTAAGCCCCAAGAAGAGTATCATGTCTCTAACCCCCTATGTGTAATTCAAAATAAATATTAAGCTATAAACAACAAACTTGCATGTATACTACAACAAAAATAATGTATTTCTCCATTTGCCTGTTTTCAGAAGTCTGGATATGTTCATCCAAGCTAGCTGTTTTCACTTCCTCACCTGCCCTGATTTGTGGGGCCCTGAGCACACTCTCATTCCATCTAGGGGTCAATCCAGTGGCCCAAGCTGGAATTCTCTGGTCTCCACAGTAGCTCCGGGAAAGGAGGCACTGCCATTTCTATCTTATAGTGGAGGAAAGTGGGGTTCAAAAAGGTTCAGTAATTTGCCTGAAAAACACATAGCAAATAAGAAATGAGGGTGACATTACTAGTAGAACCTTGCTCTGCCTGCATCCAAATGAGAGGCTCTTTCTAAGACTCCTGACTATAATCAAATTCAAGCAATACAGTCAAGATGGTTTTAAAATAGGGATCTAGCCCTAACCAGTTTGGTTCAGTGGAAAGAGTATTGGCCTGCAGACTGAAGGGTCCCAGGTTCGATTCCGGTCAAGGGCACATGCCCAGGTTGTGGGCTCAATCCCCAGTACAGGGCATGCAGGAGGCAGATGATCAATGATTCTCTTTCATCATTGATGTTTCTCTCTCTCTCTCTCTCTCTCCCTCCCTCCCTCCCTCCCTTTCCCTTCCTCTCTGAAATCAATAAAAATATATTTAAAAACCGCCCTCACTAGTTTGGCTCAGTGGATAGAGCGTTGGCCTGTGGACTGAAGGGTCCTGGGTTTGATTCCGGTCAAGGGCACATGCCTGGGTTGTAGGCTAGATCCCCAGTGGGGGGCGTGCAAGAAGCAGCCAATCAATTATTCTCTCTTATCATTGATGTTTCGATCTCTCTCCCTCTCCCTTACTCTCTGAAATTAATTTAAATATATATAAAATAAAATAGGGATCTGAGCCATTTGGCAGCATATGGTGTGCCTGGTACATAGCAAGTGCTCAAGAAATAGCACCTTTCCCTGCGGTTCAAGGGCATTGCGTCTTGGCCTCAGACTGATGGTGTCCCATGGTGCCTGTGAACTTGGATGAGGCCACCGTCTGTCTAACTCCAGCAACCTGCCTGTGCAGAGGTCTCTCCCATCTAACTCCCAACTCCTCTTTTGCAGGTTGGCAAATCTCCCCAGCCAGGCCTGCCAGGAGCCCTGCATGCAAATTCAGCTGTGGGCTAGGGCACGCTAACCGGAGTCATAGGCATGGACTTCGTCATGAAGCAGGCCCTCGGAGGTGAGGCCCAACCCCTCAACCAGGGTCTGAACCCAGATGGGAGAGGCCCTCGGGGCACCAGGCACTGCTATCCCAACTCTGGGCACCCCTGACCTCATTCTCTCCCTTCCCAACCCCTCCCCTGCAGGGGCCACCAAGGACATGGGGAAAATGCTGGGGGGAGAGGAGGAGAAGGACCCAGATGCACAGAAAAAGGAAGAGGAGCGGCAGGAGGCGCTGCGGCAGCAGGAGGAGGAGCGCAAGGCTAAGCATGCGCGCATGGAGGCCGAGCGTGAGAAGGTCCGGCAGCAGATCCGAGACAAGGTCAGCACCACCCACCTGCCCACCCTGGAGTGTAGGAGGCACAGGGGAACAATGGGTCCCCAAACCCTGGGCTCAAGTTCCCCTGAATCCCAGCTCTGACCTTAGACCTAGTTCTCTCTGAGCGTCAATATTCTCATCAGAAAAATGGATGTTACAGGAACACCTCCCTCAAGGATCTATGGTGATTACAAATGATGATGCACATAGGAAGTGCTCCCTAATGTTGCTGCTATGGGTCTGCAATCTCCTATTCAAAACCCTTGAGACCAAATATGTTTAGAATCCAGAATTTGGGGATTTTTGAAAAGTACCATAGGGCCCTGAGCACCTGTTACTGTTAGGTATCACTCCTAGTGGGTCTGCGACTGCCACCCTATGCCAAACAGATTAATACATGTCTGGCCACACCACTACAATAAATCAAGATTATAAGTAGCCTTCCATCAGTTGAAGTCAAGTTTTGTCACCAAAATTCGGGTCCAAACATATGGGAGAACTTTCAGATTTCGGCAATTTCAAAAGAGCAGAGAAGTCATTATGAGCAGGTATTGATTTTAAAGGAAACCCCACACACCGCCTCTCTACTTCTGGGGACAGACATAATTCTACAAGAAGGTATCCTTATCCCCATTTTATAGATGAGAGGACTGAGGTTGGGGGAGTTCTCATGAGTTGCCCCAGCTGAGTCTGCATGACCTTGAGATCAGCTCTCTCCTTGCCCTGTTCATGCTCATGTCTGCCCTCCCCCTCCCCCTAGTATGGGCTGAAGAAGAAGGAAGAGAAGGAAGCTGAGGAGAAGGCAGCCCTGGAGCAGCCCTGCGAGGGGAGCCTGACACGGCCCAAGAAGGCCATCCCCGCGGGCTGCGGGGATGAGGAGGAAGAGGAGGAGGAGAGCATCCTGGACACGGTGCTCAAATACCTGCCCGGGCCGCTGCAGGACATGTTCAAGAAGTAACCAGCCCTCCTGCCCATCCCCACTCCACTTGTTACTATTTTTTTTTTTTTTTGGTTCTTTCTTTTCTTTTGATTCAGTTAAGTCTCAGTTCTGACAGGGAAAACCTCAGTTGGCCTCTGCCCACCTGTCCCTGGCTAGGGGCTCCTCTCCTTAGCACTCCCTCATACACCCTTCATCCCAGAGTATCCAACCCCACCTCACATCCAAGTTTCTTGAAAAAGGGAAGACAGCTATTCCCCAGCAGGGGCATTATCCAGTGTGGGAGGCACTGGGGCCCCCTTCTAGAAGCCTAAGGTCCATGCTTGTGTGGTAACCCCCATACATTCCTTCATGCACCCCACTGCCAGGAGGACCACTGTCCCCAGCCAGCCAAAGTAATGACACATTCCAGCCCTGCCCAGCATGCTGACCTTTGGCCTCTGACCCCCAGTGGGTTCCAGGTCAGGGCAGGGGTTCTGGGTTGTCTCGCTCTGAGGAAGGGAGTCGGGGTAAGCCTGCCCTGTGAGGGCCCAGCCTGAGAGGCCCCAGCCTGAGAGGCCCTCTGTATTCTGGGAAGGAGGCTGAGGCTCTCCTTCTTCACTCCCCCTGGTGACACCCAGGAGTACCCCTGCCCCGACCACCACCTGAAAAGGTATAGCCCCCACAAAGCCAGTCCCTCCAAATGGATCCTCTTTGGACTTTAACTCATCTGTGGAGGGGCCCAGGGTAGGGTAGCTCCTTGTTCCCCCCACCCTCCACTTAGATCTGGGGGGCCCACTGCCAGTCTGGGCCCAGCTTGCCCAGACAAGGGGCTGCCCAGGCCCCCCCCAGAAAACACTTGGAGCCATTGGGCAGCGATGGCCCATGCCATGGGACCCCCCCATTGGTGCAGCCAAGCTGCCCCCATTCCTATCCACCCCTCATTCCCACCACCCTGTCCTGTCTATGTGCTTCCAGGACTCCATGGTCCCCTGGAGGACCCTTCCTGGCTAAAGCCCCAAGCCTTTGGGGAAAAGCCAGTCCCCACTTGACAGAAGGCATCTGTCCATTCATCTCATCAGCCAAGAACAAACTCTCCTCTGGGATGTGGGAGACTGGTGTTTGTTCCTCCCACCACAAATTGTTAAGGCCTCTTGCTCAGTCAGTTTTGTGAGAACTGAGGACCATGAAGCAAGAAGAGAGGAAATTGTGTGTCCATGCATGCATGCGTATGCGTGGCAGAGAGCGCATCAGCAATTATGTGTCCAGAGATTGTGCATATGGTTAGAAAGAGAGAGAGAGAGAGACAGAGAGAGAGAGAGTCTTGAGACTATGAGTGTGTGTTAGTCCCTGTGTTAGAGGTTGTGTATGTTAGGCAGCCTGTGTATATGTGCTTGTTTGAGGTGGTATATATGAGTTGATATTGTGCCCTATGTGTGTGCTAGCCATCTCACATGTGTGGGAGAGCTTGCATGTGTGAGCTTGTATTTGCATGTGTTTTCAAAGCATCCTGTGTGTTAGGAGTGATGAGTATGTGTTAGATGATGTAGAAATGTGTGTGAGAGTTGTTAGATGTGCTAAGACTGTTGTGTGCATGTATGTGGCTCTAAAAAGGCAGGTGTATGCAGAACAAGCTCTTGGAGAGAAAAAATATGGGTAAGATGCCTCCTCTTGGCCCCAAAACCATTTGTCACAAATAGCCACATTCAACAGGAGACCTTGTCCTTGGCCTAGAGTCCTTCCACCCTTGGGGGGTTCCTGCCTGAGGTCTTCACACGTCCACTGGGACAGATCCAGGCAGTGCCCCAAGAAGCCATGCTGGGCCCCGGCCAGGGCCTACCCCCAAAGCTGGGGCTAGGGAGGGGCGACTTGCCTGCCCCTGTGCCCCTGCCCCATTGGCCCCAGTTTGCATTCTGCAGGTTTTCCATTTTAGTGGATTTATGCTTTTATTTCAGAGAGAGACATGTGTCTTCTCTGTCCATTTCCAATAGTTAAAGCCATATCAGTTAGACTGCAATACTTTAAAGACGAGACAAAACAATCCATATGTTTAGGGAACCAGAAAAGTACCTGGTCTGTCCCTTCTCTGGGGAGCCGGGCCTCAGCAGCTCCAGCTCCCTGGATTTGCCCTTCTCCCTCGCCCCCGCCCCTTCCCTGTGCCCATGTCCTGCCCCGCATGGGGCCTGTCTCTGTATCTGTGCCTGTGTCTGTGATGGGGAGCCACCTTGCACCCCTACTGTCTGCTTGTCTGAGTATGTCTATTATCCTGGGCAGGATGGTCATTCTCTAGAGCCCTGGGATCCTGGAGCAGAGATAGGCAGGGCCCAGTCCAGGAGCCCTAGGCCCCCACACACCCTGTGTGTGAGACCCACTGGACACAGGGGTGGATCCCAAGTGTTCAAAAAGGTCTCCCCCTTGACAGGGACCCACTGATCATGAAGGTGGGGCCAGGGCACAGATCATGCTAAATGGACAGTGGAGACCGAGGCCTGGGAGCTCAGATGAGTAGTGGAACCCAGCCATACAAGATATTTCAGGTGAGCCTGAGGGACCCCAGAGCCTCAGAGGGCATCCTGGTGGTCTCTGAAGCCCTCTGCACCCCCAGAGTGGGCTTGGGGCTTTTCCCACAGGAGAGTGCCCTCCAGGCTGGCTGGCTGGCTTAGTCTGGGACACCTCCCAGACTCTCCAGACTCCTCTAGCCTGGTCCCAGCAGCAGGATTGGAGGTCTTTGGGAGGTGGGGGCAAGGAGAGAATTTCAGCCTGGGGCATACCTGGCTCTAACCACTGCCAGGTTATCACTCTCTGGTCCAGGAGAACATGATGACTATCATTCCTGACACAGACTTGACTCTGGAGAGCAGTCAATGTGCAGCACACTCGTGAGGAGACAAAATATATGTGGAGGGCTCTAGCAGGGCAGGGAGAATCACATGATGTGCCTGGGGTAGGAGATGTGTGTGTCCCACTGGATGGGAGGGGATGAGAGTGTCGCCACAAATGGGGCAACGTGCATGTGACGTACTTGGGAGGCCGGGTGGGGAGCCCCAGAATTCAGCACACACACAGTATGCATAGCAGACATCTGCTAGCTAGAGATATAGGAAGAGCAATCATTGTAAATGGTGAGAACAGAACAAGATGCAGGGGAATGCGCACTGCCCGAGGTGGGTATGTGTACTTCCCAAGGAAGGCCACCGCCAGAGAGGAGGGACCAGGCCTCTCTGGGTTTGCCATGTTAGGCACCTGAGACAGGCAAGGATGTGGGCATCCTCCACTCCAGTTCCAGAAGGTCCTGGAGGGTGTTCTTACCAGCAAAGCCATATGGGGTCTCCTCCACACACAAGCAGGAAGTCAAGAGACCCTCCCGTGTGTGTATGATAGATAGATAGGTAGATGATTGATTGATAGATAGATAGATAGATAGATAGATGCACAGATGGGTGGATAGATAGGCAGGCAGGCAGACAGATACATGAAAGGGGAAAGAAAGGGCAAGAGAGACAGAGAACAGAAGTATATCAGTCCAGGGCCCTCATGTGGCAAAGAAGCCACCCAAAAGTTGGTGGTTAGAGTGCAATGAGACAGACCCCAAGCCCCAAGAGCCCCCGGCACCCAGCTGGCAGGGTTGCTGACCCCCACCACTCAGTTGCTCCATCCTTCTAGGATCCCACAGGCCCTTGACTGCACAAGGGGGCTGGGGTCCAATTGGCTCAGATGAGGGGACATCTCCCAGGCCTGACGATTTGCCCCCCACCACGTGTCCCCTGCTCCCCTCTCTACTCCTCTTCAAGGTGAAGAGATGGGAGGTGCTCGTGCTGGTCCTGGGGTGCAGGTGGGGGGTCCTAGTGAGGCCCTGATGAGGATGACCATCCTGCTAATGCGGGGGTATCCTTTTCCCATATCTGTGCTGTGTCTTTGTTGCTCTGCTTCCTTTAAATGTGTCAGTGCCTGGGGGAGGGGAGGGGCACCCCTTATGCCCCCCTGAACCTGACCAAAAGCCATGGCTGTTGCTCCCCCTTTGTATGACGCAGACGCTAACATGTACCAACCCAACCATGACAACAAAGAAAAGACCTTGTACAGCAGCTCTAGGTCCGTCTGGTCTCTTCTGTCCATCGGCACCAAGAAGGCTACATGGGGTCCCAGCTGGCATGAGGGGGGCTGACCCATAGAGTTCAAGAGGCCACAAAAAAATCAGTTTTACCCTCGCTTCTGGCTGAGACACTGTGGAAATGACCTCAGAAATCAATCAAGACCACAGTGAGGGATGGCCTCAGAGATTTAGAGCCACTCACCTCCTGCCCTTCAAAGCCACTGTACAACCTCAGGAGCTGGTGGTGCAGCCTGGTCACAACACCCACACCCCATCTCTGGCCACCCCAAGCTCCTCAGGTGTGACATCCGGCATAGAGCTAAGTCACATGGATGAACAAGGTCTGTCATTGGTCATCCCACCAACATTGATGGAGTTCCCACTCTGCCTAGCAGCAGGAGGCTGGGACACAGAAAGGACATCACTCAGCATTGCTCCTGGACACAGACACTTCCCAGGCCTTGCTGAGGAATCAGGACCAGACTAGAACCCCCTCTACCCTCGCTGCCCTTCACCATCACCCTGCCTTACATAGGCCTCATCTTTTCACTTCCTGGCTGGGCACCTCCCATCCCCACACACTAGTCTCCCAGTCACTGCCTCTTCCCTCCCACTCATCCTATCCCCACCACCCACCCGGCCTAGAAAACTGACCAAAAACAACACAAACTTAACCGCATCACTCCTCTTCCCAACACCCATCATGGCCTATAGGATAACATCAAGGTTGTCAAAATGGCCCGATGTGCTACGACCCCAACCTGCTAGGTCAGACCTACAAACAACTCTGCTCCAAGCATGCCCACACATACCATGCTGTTTCATGTTTACATACTCCGTCCCTTCTGCCTAGAATGAATTCTCCTCTTCCCAACTGGTGCACTCCTCTAAAGTCTCAAGATCCAGCTCAGATGTCACCTCTTGAGTGAGGCCCACCCTGACACAGCCCCGGCCAGCGGCCCACCTCGGAGTCTGTTGCTGTGCTCACACAGTGCAGAGCATCGCGGCTGGGTGCTCAGACAGTGCTGGCTTTGCTGGTGGGTTCTCCCACCTGGCAGAGTGGTCTTGAACAAGCCACTGAACCCCTCTGAGTGTTTGTTCATGAGTAAAAGGGGATAACAGTAACTGTTCTGATTTCCACAGTTGTGAGAAGTAAATGGGGTCCCGCACCCACACTCTTAGCACAGCGTGCCAAGCATTTAAGGAGTGGCACTTTGCAAATTCTACTGTAACTTATGCCATTGCACATGTCTCTCTCGCTAACTTGGGAGTCCTATCAGGGGAGGACTGGCTAGCGCCCCAGTGCCTCCCAGCACCCACCAGAGTCTAGCCTACAGTGTCCTCCATCCTCGGGCACCCTGGTTGACATCCCAGAACACCAATGCTGAGTAGGGGCCCAAGCAATCAATCTCCATGTCATTTACTTGGTGGCCAGTCACTTTGCCTTTAGCTCTCTGCACCGACTGGACAGTGGGGTGTGGAGGTAGGACCTGACCCTCCCTCCTCTAGGCCCTAACATCACCACTCCTGCCTGTTCCCAGATCTGCCCATACCCCTGGGAGAGTGGTCTCAGTAGCAGGTCCCCTGGACTCTGAGTCGGGAGAGGTCAGTGTGCAGTGAGAAGATTCAACCTGAGGAGAAGGAGGGCATCCCAGGCAGAGAGGGGCTGGCATGAACAAAGGCCCGTAGGAGACAAAGTTGGTCCAATGTGAATGGAGAAGCAGGGGCTGACTGCAGGGACTCAGTGAGTTCTTGGTAAAAAGCTGAGAGCCTGGGATGTCAACCAGGGGGCCAGCGCATGGAGCGTGCACTTTACCTGCAGGCAATGGGGAGCCAGTGAAGGATCTTGAGCAGAGGTATGACATGATCAGATGTGCAGACTGAGTAAGATGAACTGGGAGTTAGCTGAGGAAGCCGGGAGCCCAGGGGTGAGCTGGTGCAAAGTCAAGGTTGGAGATGTTGAGGCCTGACCTCAGGCAGTGGCAATGGAACAGGGAGAAGTAAGCAGATTAGAGGGACATAGGAGGGCAAATTGGCAGGACCTGAGGATTGGATGTGGGGGACAGCAATAGGTCTAGGCCAGTAGTCGGCAAACTGCGGCTCTGAGCCACATGTGGCTCTTTGGCCCCTTGAGTGTGGCTCTTCCACAAAATATCATATGCAGGCGTGCACGTACAGTGCGATTGAAACTTCGTGGCCCAGGTGCAGAAGTCGGTATTTTGTAGAAGAGCCACACTCAAGGGGCCAAAGAGCCACATGTGGCTCAGAGCCGCAGTTTGCCGAGCCGCAGTTTGCCAACCACTGGTCTAGGCCAATGCCTGTGTGTCCATCTTGGTGGCCCCATTCTCCATTATCGGGAGTACTAGTGGGAGACAGGTCTGGAGGAAAATAATGAGCTGGGTTTTGGGGCTTCTGAGGAGAGTGCAGTGGGCAGTGGGCATCTGCTCTCCACACTGGAGGAGAGGAGAAGCACAAACCGTACTTTATGTGTTTCCCCCACTCCATCACCCCCCCACCCCCCCCACCCCCCGCTGGCAGCCCTGACCATTTCCCAAGCACAGGAAATCAAGAAGCCTGGGATGGGAAGGAGTTCCCAAGTCACATTCATCCTCCCGTGTCCCCAGAGTCCCTCCAGTGCATCTTGGTAGACAGCACCCCTGCTTGCATCCCCCACAGTGGGAGCTGGTTACAGTTAGACAGGTCCCAGCTTTCTCCTACACCACAAGCTGCCAGGAGGCAGGGGGTTAAAGACAGGTCCCAGCTTTCTCCTACACCACAAGCCTCCTCCAGCACACCTTTAATTGACTGCAAAATCCTGCTTCCAACCACTCACTTAGCACTTGTAATTAATTGGGGCTTCTTGCCTGATCTGAGACATGATTCGATACCCCCCAAGGACAAGGTTTTCTCAGCTGGGATCCTCCAGCTGGAGCCATCTCTACACACAGGCTTCTCCAGGACTGAAGACAGGCTCCAGCCCTTTCTCCCTGCGTGAACTCCCCCAGGGCGCTTCCCCCTCTAAGCACAGAGGTGGCACATTATACAGGTTCAGTGGGCGGTGCCAGAGCTGGTGTTACCATCTGCTTGAACTCCAGGTCCAGTGGTCTCCAGCTCTCAGCCACATCAACTCCCCAGTGTTCTCCTAGTGAGAAGCACTTGGCATGATCCTGTCTACACGAGGGTCAAACAACCCATTTTAAAGTTCATGGAGGGTGGGGGGTTAAGAGGGCAAGGAGGGAAGGTAAGGGAGCCTCCATTTACTAAGCCCCTGGTACATGCCATCCACAGGGCTGGCTGCTCATCTGTGAGGTCAGGATTATGCCCATTTTACACATGAGGGCACCAAGGCTCAGAAGTAGAGGTGTACAATAGGAAGGAGAATATGTTCTGTTTTTTAACAAACCTAACTTTGAATCCAGATTCTCTCTGTCTTGTCTTGGGCAGATGACACAACTGCTCAGAACCTTGGTTTCCTTATCTTTAATAATAAATAAATAAATAAAAATAATAGTGAGTATAACCATACCTAACTCCACCACCGCCACCAGGGGCAGTGAGGGAATTAACTAAAATCACACCTGTAGATCCCCTACAGTGCCCGGCATGCAGCAGGTACTTAAAAAATGACAGCCACCACTATAAGGTGCTACAATTACTATGGCAAGACTGATGAAGACAAATAAGATGAGTAGAGGAAAGGAGGGAGAAGACGTGAAAAGGATAAGAAGAAGAATTCATTTCAATCAAAATCCTCAAGTCATCCAAACAGTGAATTGGAAAGCCTGGATTTAAAACCAGATCTATCTCGTCTTCTCACTGTAAAATGGGGCAAGGGTCACAAGTGAGGAGGACAGACAGGACTGTCTCTTCCAGGAAGCTCTCTTCAGCTCAAAAGAGACTCAGAAATGTGTATTAGTTATCTGTCACTGCATAACAAATCCTAAAACTCAGTGGCTTAATCTAATAAATCTTTACTTCCCACAGTTTCTGGGGGTCAGGAACTCTGGAGTAGTTCTGGATCGGGGGCTCTCGTGAGTTGCAATCAAGATGTCAGCTGGGGCCACAGTCTCACCAGAAGGCTTGTCTGGGGCTGGAGGATCCACTTTGACAACAGTTTGGTCACATTGCTGGCAAGAGAGCCAGGTGGAAGCTGCAAAGACTTTCAGGACCCAGCCTCAGGAGTCACACACCATCACTTCTACAGTATTCTGTTGTCCACACAGACCAGCTCGGATGCACTGTGGGAGGATACAGTGGGCATGAACACCAGCACGGAAGATCATTGGGGGGTGGGGACCATCTAGGAGGCCACCTACCTCAAAATGCATAGCTCAGCCCACCTACAGATCTTTGTTCAGCCCCTACTACACTCCTTCATTCATCCATTCCTTTGTGTCTTCAGCAAGCTCTTCTCCAGGGGCCTCCCCATGGCCAAACTCTGGCTAGACACTGCCTTTCAGACCTGAATGTGGCATGGTCACAGGAGCTCAGATCCAGACATGCACACCAACACACCACCGAGCATCATAAGCAAACATCTGGATTTTTTCCAAACAGACCTGGTCCCAAGTCTGGCTCGTTATGTTGAAGCCACTTCACCTTGAGCACATTATTTTAACTCTCAGGGCCCCCAGACAGAGATAATAATACCTGTTCTGCCTAGTTAGTGCAACAAATGTATTAAAGTGCCCAGTACACAGCAAATTCTCAATAAATGATGAATAACACTATTAATATTACTACTCTAAATAAACAGAGACTGTACTCACACACCTGGGCAGCAGCCCCACTTACGTCTCCTCTGTCCCCCAAGGGAAGGCTGGGCTCTTGGAGCCCAAGGCTGCCACTTCCTCCCACAGGCCCAGTGGAGCCACACCATGGCCCTGACAGCCAGAGGCTCCCTGGCCGCCAGACCTAATCAGCAGCTCCAGCAGAGACCTCAAATTGATTTGCCATTGGTTAGCTAGGAAGCAAGAGCTCTTCTTGACTCGTGGCCAAAATCCATTCTGTGAGAGCAAAGTAATCACCTCTTTGGCGGGTGTCCGGAGAGTGTGATAGAGACTTAGGACAAAAAGTCTCCATCCCACCACCCAGAGCAGGCCTCGCTGCAGCCGGCTCCCTCCTCCTGTGTGTGTGGGCTGCTGTGCGTGTCCTCACCCAGCAGCATGTGCCCCGTGCTCCGAGTGGTCTGATGCAGCCAGTGGCTCTCAAACTTTGCAGCAAGTCAATAACCTGGGGATCTTTAAAAAATACTGATGCCTGCTTTGGGCCCCCAGACATTCTGATTCAATTGGTTAGGGGTGCACTCTGGGCGACAGTATTCTTACAAGCTCTCTGGGTGGTTCAAATGAGCCGCAAAGTTGGGGAAGCGCTAGTCCCATCTGGATGCATGTACCTCCACAGTATTCATTGAGTCACTTGACCATTGTTCATTGAGCACCTACAATATGCCCCACAGTGTTCTAAAAGTAGGAGACATCACAGAGAACAAAACCACTGCCCTCGTGGAGCTGACATTCTAGTCAGAGGAGGCAGACAAGAAACATATGCCTGACTCTGGGCTGGATGCTAGAAACAGCAGGACCAGCAAGATCCTGGCCCTCCAGGCTCCTACAGCCAAGTTGGGGGCAGGGGACAGATCTGCTGTCAACACTGATAGAGACTGATAAGTGCCATGATCAGAAGGGTGTGGGATGCTACAGAGCCCACAGGAGAGACACCTAATCCTGCGGAAGACGGGGAGAGAGGGCATGTTCAGAAAGCATTTCATGGAGGAGTCCAAGCTGAGCTTACTCTCAGGTTGGCTGAGATTTACAACCAACGATGGGGAAAGGCTTTCCAGGGAGAGGGAACAGCATGAACAAAGGCTCGGAGTATGAGCGAACATGGCACATTGTGGGAATTGGAGCATGACAAGGGTTGGAGGAGATGTGGAAGCAGAGGCTGCAGTAGGAGGCAGGCCATGTGGGGCCTGGAGTGCCCGGCCACAGAGGCCAAACTTCATCCACAGGTGCTGGGGAGCCACTGAAGATTTTAAGTAAGAAGAGATATGATCAGGCAGCGTGGAGGGTCAATTGGCAGCTCAGAGACCAACATGGAGACTCCAGCAGAGAACGAAAGCTGTGTGTACGAGGGCACAGCAGTGGGGAAGGGAGAGGAAGGAGACAGTGAAGAGCTAACGGATAAGAGGAACAGGCTGGTGTGGCTGGCCAGGGTGAGTCAGGGAAAGAATGAAGCTGGGAATGACTGTGTTTTCTGGTCTGGGCTAGTGGGCAGACAGTGGAACCCTTCTCTGAGATGGGACAACTCAGAGGTGAGCTGGTTTGAGTGGGGAGGGAGGGGTGGTGATGAAGAGGAGTCTGTGGGGCCTGGGAGCATCCCCCGGAGAGCACAGGAGAGCACAGGAGGGCACAGGAGAGCACAGGAGGGTACAGGAGAGTACAGGAGAGCACAGGAGAGCACAGGAGAGTACAGGAGAGTACAGGAGGGTACAGGAGAGCACAGGAGGGCACAGGAGAGCACAGGAGAGTACAGGAGAGTACAGGAGGGTACAGGAGAGCACAGGAGGGCACAGGAGAGCACAGGAGAGTACAGGAGAGCACAGGAGAGTACAGGAGAGTACAGGAGGGTACAGGAGAGCACAGGAGGGCACAGGAGAGCACAGGAGAGTACAGGAGAGCACAGGAGAGTACAGGAGAGCACAGGAGGGTACAGGAGAGCACAGGAGGGCACAGGAGAGTACAGGAGAGCACAGGAGGGTACAGGAGGGTACAGGAGAGCACAGGAGGGTACAGGAGAGTACAGGAGAGTACAGGAGAGTACAGGAGAGCACAGGAGAGCACAGGAGGGCACAGGAGGGCACAGGAGAGCACAGGAGGGCACAGGAGAGAACAGGAGAGCACAGGAGAGCACAGGAGAGCACAGGAGAGTACAGGAGAGCACAGGAGAGCACAGGAGAGCACAGGAGGGCACAGGAGAGCACAGGAGAGCACAGGAGAGCACAGGAGAGTACAGGAGGCAGTTGCCCAGCAGAGAGTCTGAACTGGAAGTAAGATGTGAGTTATCACTGATGAGATTCAAGGTCCTACGAGTCGATGGCCCAAGGGGCTGGTGGGAAGGGAGAAGAGGCCTGGGGAACTTGGTTCACTTCACAGGTTTCTCTCTATACCAGAAAAGGGAAAATGATATAGTCTACAACGTGAGAGCAGGAAGACACCTCAAAGGCTACAAATAGAACTGTCAGGATTCTCACACACAGACAGGACAGGGAGTGAGGGTTCACTGGACACCACAACCCCCAGCCCAGCCACCATGGACCCAAGGAGCTGCAGGGTAGGGTGTATCCTCCAAAGACCCTGGGGACCAGGTTGGGAGTTGATCCAGCTCCCTGCCAGCATCCAAAGGTCCCCATGACACCATCCCTACTGCCAAGGAGAGGTTTGCACCATGGTGACAGGTTTAGGCCCTGAAAATCCCCCCACCTCAGTGCTCCCTTCACATGAGAAGAAGGGGCTTCCTGGTCCCGACAGAGCCAACCCCACCCCCCTCCACAACTCCTACAGTTGTTTTCTTCCCTTGCCCCCCAGGCTCACCATCCCTGGGAGCATTTAATAACTGGCTGCCAAGTCCCCTGGGGACAGACTAATGAAACTGCTTCCTCTGGACCTTGAGCTCTGGTTGCCCTGGAAACTCTGGTTTCTCTGTACAAAGGGTCAGTGGATGCCATGGGGACAGGAATCCCCTCTCTGGCTTCCCTTAGGCTGGCCTCCTCCAGGGTGGGTACTAATTGGTAAAACCCTTTTGCTCTTCTGCATAATCCACTGCATATCCCGGAAGGCCTCATTGGACAGGCTGATGGTTGGGCCCATGATTCTCAGATCCTTCCATCACACCTCCTTACTCCACACTGCAATCAGGACAATGTGGGGAGGAATCAGGAGGCTGCCCGCCCCATCCACAGGGCTGACCATGACTGTGCCAGTGCACAGCTCCTCCACTGTCAGGGGCTAATGGTACCACACATGCTGTTGCTCAGTCTGATGCTTTCCCTAAAGGGCTCCCCAATGTCTTCCCTGACTACTTGGCTACATCTGGGTCATAGGGATCAACAGGCAGGTCTGTCTTCACAGACCAGGCTGTGATCTCTGGTGTCCTAAGAAACATCTGCTGAGTTTGCCTGCCAGCCATCTCCCCTTCTTCTGGGTGCAGGACCCCAATATTACTTGGGGGGGACTACCCCTCATTCACTCTCAGCCCTATAGTTCTGGATCCGCTGTCTCTGGTGTGGCCATGTGACCTTGGTCTGACCTATGAGAGGACCACATCTTCTTACCCACTTGATTGGCTCAGGGATGGTCATGTGACCCAAGTGTGACCAGTGAGAACCCTACTTGGGACTTTAACTGGAACCACTGGAGGAAAAGCTCCCTCTCTTCTCTGTAGTGGCTGAACTGGCCCAGTGAAGGCCCAGAGCTGCCAGCAGACATCTTGCTACCTTATGGGAAAACCCACCTGGGAGGGAAGCTCATACAGAGTAGGGCAGAGCTGAGAGATGGTGAGAGTTACTGGTTTGAGCTCTTGAGCACCAGATGATCAGACCTGAAGATTTCAGAGCATTGTCCATAATACAACCCTGGGTACATAAAAGTGTTGTTTGATTCAGGCACACTCATTCAGAGGGCAAGGCTGCCCCACATTCTATGGCAACCAAACTTATAAACCCAGGCCCTGGTTTGCTGACACTTACAATTACTCAGAAGAAATCAGAATACAGATTTATGCTGGCAGCTCCAGGCCCTCACTGGGCCAGTTGAGCCACTGCAGAGGAGAAAGGGAGCCTTTTCCCCATGGTTCCATCATGAATGAGTTGTATCATGAATGAGTCTTGGGAGCAACAACACTCACATTTTGAGTTAAGCATTGTCCACTGGGCTCTGAGTCAGACAGAACATGGAGTGAGTGTCCAGTGGACACCACAACCCCTACCCCAGCAACCATGGACCTAAAGAGCCACAGAGTAGGGTGTGGGCCACAGCTCTGCAGGTCACATCTTCTGTATGAGATTTAGTTACATCCTCTTTGAAATGGAGTTAATAGCTGAAGGTTAATCAGGAGACTCATTCTATTTCTTATGTTAGAATGTGCTACTCCCACTTCTTCATCCTATGAACTCCTACTTAGCCTTCAAAACACCACTCAGTGTCACTTCCACACAGTCTCATTCCTACCTCAGTGCCCCACAAAGATAATATACAGGATTGGGCAAAAGTAGATTTACAGTTGTTTGTATGCAAAATAATTAATAAATATTAACACAAGAATAAACTCTGTATTTCATATACTCACAACTATAAACCTACTTTTGCTCCACCCTGTATATGAGTGCTTATTATATGCTAGGCATTATGCTGTTGCATCTAAACCTGCATAATAACCCTAAAATGTGGGGACTAAAATATCCCTGTTTTGCAAATGAGACATCAGAAACTTAAAGTTGAATTAACTTACCTAAGATAACACTGTTAAGGTCACCGAAGAAGGAACACACAAGGCCAAAAGTGGTAAAGAATTATAAATTTCTTAGATCATCTGGATACCAGATGGGCTGAGCCACAAAATGGCACCAGCAACCAGGGATGGGGAGTCAGAAATTTTAAAGGCCTCTAGGCAGGCTTTTTCTGAGCAGAGAATTCTCTGGGTGGGTCCCTGAGAAGGTCCAGAGGGCAAGGATAATGGTCTTGGCACGTGGAATGCGGTCTAAGCGAAAGGGAATGTCCGTTGTGAAGTGGTCTACAGGTCATTTCCCAGGGGAGGGGGTATCGATTTAATTATTTGATCAGACTTAACATTCCAGCCTTTGTGTTTTATGGAATAGGGATAGAGGTCATATCTTCCATAGTTACTTCCTGCTGAGGGGGGACGTTGAGATCATAGGGGGATGGACTTGATTGTAGTCAGCTGGAATGCTATATGGATTCCTCCTGGTTGGAGTGAGGGGTTGCAGGAGCATGATTTCCCTGAGGGACTGGTTGGCGAAGACTCACAAGCAGTCCTGAAGGAAACATGGCACAAAATATATGGGCCAAAAACGAGGATGAGGAATAGGAATGTTAATGGTCTTATGAAGGGAAGTAACTAGGTATACCAATTTATATTCTTTAGCCAGTAGTCCCATGAATTTCATTGACATTCTTTAATCTTTGTGGCTCTTTCTGTTAATTTTTGGGTGGCATCCCTGACTAGACCAGACTGATTGACATAAAAACAACATTCTTCTTCCAGAAAGAGGCATTGACCCACCTTTCTCCACAGTTAGGTCTAGTTCTCTCTGATTCTGGAGGGTGACAGCTGCTAGTGAGTCTATCTGATCCTGAATTTGAACTAAACTTTTGGTAGTGTCATCTAGGCTTTCTTGTAGGTCCTGAGACAGGATTTCAAAATATGATAGAGCAGTGGTTAAGCCCCCTATGCCAGTCCTGACACCTGCTGTAATGCCGAGGGTTATAAGGAGAGAAATCATCTGGACTGCCTTTTTGTGTCAGATATGTTGGGTTACGGGGATAGGTGAAGACTAATTATTGGGGGCTACATCTACATTGGGTGAGAGATAGACGAGAGTACAAGTTCCTGTCCAGTTGAGAGACTTCATGCCAGACTAAAGCATCCATGCGTGTGCTGTGACCACCAAGAGAATCTTACAAATACTTCCTCCTACTCATCTTGCTCCCCATTGCCCCCAACTTTCTTGTCCCCACCCGTGGGCCCTGGCATTCACTGAGTGTCCCCAGGATATACCATGAAGACTGAACTATAATGTCCCAAAAGGCCCACTGGACAAGCAAAGAAGAAAGCTGGTGGAAAGGAGACTTCCATTAACGGAGAACCTGGCCCCTTCAGAGGACCAGCATCTCTCTATAAGTTTGGAAATATCTGCTAGACACATCATTAAGTCATCAAAGCAAAGGCAGGACCTATTATAAATAAAAGAGAGTTGAAAGAATACCTAGTCATATTTGTTTGCATCTGCATAAAAAAAACTAGAAGCATACACAATTATCTAATACAAGGGTTTATTTGTGATGAAGGGTTCAGAACAGAGCAGATGGTGAGAGGTGTGGGCGTTAGATCTTTTCATTCTATGCTGTTTTATATTGTTTTGATTTTTGAACCCTGAGAATGTATTACCTATTTAAAACAAACAAACAAAAAGTGTTAAATAACAAAAGAGAAAAGACCCACTCATCTCTAGCTAACTGTTGTCATGCAAAGATCCAGGCCCTGGGTTGCTGACACTTACAATTTGGGCTCCAAAGGAGGAATGTCAGTCAATTTCCTGAGCTGCCCCACGGTGACTCATGATATGGCTGAGTCCCCACTCATGGGATGGGGGAGGGAAGATGTTCAGCCTCAGTTTCCCCAACTCCAAAATGAGACCATTAAAGATGTACCTGCGAATCTCATGCGGCTTCAGGGTTTGCATGTTTGCAGGCTCCTGGCACACAGACTTGGCTCCATGAGTGTGTTCATTATTCAGGAGCCGTGCATTCAATTAGCCTGGCTGCTGATGCAACAGGAATTCGCAGCAGCAACTGGCCTGTGAGGGGAGGAGGAGGCTGGAACTTCTCGTTTTGACAAATGGCTTTTGTTTATTCACGACGGGCAAACAAACGCTCCACCAACATGCAGCTAATCACCAAAAATAACAGCACATATGTTCCTCTGAGGACCGTTCCTTGCTAACAAGCACATCAATTGTGGGGCGCTGGAGGTGGGTGGGGAGGTTCTGTGCTCTTCTCCTGCACCCCACAGCCCTGTGAGAGCCACCCAAAGGCTCTGGATGCCCTAACCATCTGAGCTACCTGGCCAGGGCTGTTCTCCTCCTGAAGGCAGCATTTTGTTCACAGCTATAGCCTCACAATTGGAACAGTGCCTGGCACATAGTAAGTACTCAATAAATATTTTTTAATAAATGAGTCCCCACTGTCCAGCCTCCAGGCCACCTGGCAACTCATCAAACTGCAGGGAAAGCTCCATGCTCTGTCCTCTATGAGGCTCCCCTGATCACAAACATCCTCCAGGCGGAGGATATCACCCCTTGCCTGAGCTGCCAGGGGCTGGAGTGCCCACTGCCCCACATAATCCAGCCTGTCCTGGGGCCACTACTCCACAGCACCAAAGGCCTGCAGGTGTGTTGGCCACATTTTCTTTTTCTTTTTTCTTTTTTGTTGTGGTTAACCCTCACCCGAGGATATTTTTTCCATTGATTTTTCAGAGAGAGTGGAAGGGAGATGGGGGGGGGGGGGGAGAGAGAGAAGAGAGAGAAGAGAGAAAACAGAGAAACATCAATGTGAGAGACACATTGATTGGTTGCCTCCTGCACGTGCCCCAACCAGGGCTGGGGATCAAATCTTGTACGTGCCCTTGATGGGAATCGAACCCTTGACCCTTTGGTGTGAGGGCCAACACTCTAACCACTTAGCAACACTGGCCAAGGCATATTTTCTAAGTTAAAAAATAAAAGTAATGGAGATAAGCCATGTGTCAATGAGGACAGCGAGACAGTGGATTTGAAATCAGAGTATCTGGGGGAAGCCCAGGCTGCAGAGTCCCTGGAATAGACGGCCCTCCTTACCCCTGTATGACAGGGGCAAGGGGTAAGTCTCTCCCCTTCCTGGTCTCCCCCTGAACTGAGCTCCTCCACGGTGGGAATCATGTCCCTTTCACCTTTGTATCCCCGGCGCCTCGCCCATGAGGCACGTGGGAGGTGCTCACTAAAGTGTGAGTGAGTGAGACATGAACAGCATGGGGAACAAGCAGGATTATTTCTGAGGCTCCCTGTAGGGACTGGTTTGGTTCCTGTTGTCCCTACAGGTAAAGAATACTCCTGGGAAGAGAACAATGATGGAAACCAGAAAGAACACTGCACTATCCCCTTCCTCTGGGTCACATTTCACTAAGCACGAATCCACATCAGCGATCTTAACAACTCGCCCACCGCTCCACCCCCAGAGGCAGCGGTTGTCACCCCCCAGTCCGGATGAAGAGACTGAGACCCAGAGATGAGCAGTTTGCTGAAAGCCATTCCAACTGCAGTGACGGAGCTGGAGCTGGGCCTCGGCCACCACCCAGCACTGCCTCTGCAACGGGCCCAAGGTCACAGTGACCCATGGCAGGAAGGGTGTAATAGTGCCTGGGTTGTTCTTTCACTCAGTCCACAGAGCCCTCTGAGGAGGGAGGAGAGAGAGAAGAGGGCACAGGACGACAGACCCTGCCCCCGTCAGCGCTGCTTTGCTGCTCTCTTCCCACGGGGCACCCTGAGGACCAGCCAGGCTCTCCTCCCACACCTGCTCTGTTCCCTCTCTTCCTTGTACCATAGTTCCTTTGTCCACAGCAGCTTCAGAGCCATCCCTACATCAGTTCCTTCCCTGAATCATTGCATTTGTCTCAACATTTTTGGGATATTAATGTCATTCCGCACTAATGAGTTGGGCCCACCTGGTCCCAACTGGAGCCTTGGATGTCTGCTGATTAATTGGTACAAAGCTCTTGGAGAGAGGGGAGGAGGGAGGAGAGGGGGAAGGGAGAGAAGACTGGTTCCCGAGAAGACATAGGATTCCTCTGCTCACTAGTGATTTCTACCCCCGTCTTTAAGCCTTCGGCTGGTTACAGGGCAGACAGACACTAGAAGGCCAGTCCATCTTCGGCTGCTTACTGTCCCCAGTTCAGAATGAGACATGTGGACAGGGTGCATGGGGGCGGGCTAGAGGAGAGCACAGGGTAGGAACTGAAAGACCTGGCTTTGCCTCAACCCAGCCCTGCCCGGTGGTGCCTGGGTCAAGTCATTGGCCTCTCTGAGCCTCATTTTTCTGGTCTATAAAATGGAACAAAAATCCCACTAGAGCACAGGGAGTATGAAGCTCTCAGATCTGACAACGTGGCTTCCAATTCTGACTTCTCTGGATTGTGTGGCCTTGGGTCAGCCCCTAAACCTCATCTGCAAAATAAGACAGTTAGCAGCCCCTGCCTGGGTTGCAGTTGGAATTGGATGAGCAATTGAAGTACAGTGCGGGCCTGACACCCAGCAGGGCCCAGCGCTCAGTGACTGGTAGCTACTGTCACCAATCCAGCTATCGCATCTACCACGTCAACTGGTTAAGCAAAGCCTATGGCTTCACCCAGCAGAATACGACACAGCTACCAAAAAGGATGCACAGGAGACGGGATGGCCCAGGAACCCTGTTCCCCTGCAGTACCCCTGTTCCAGGGAATCATATGTCCACTTTACAGAAGGAGAAGCCAAACCTCAGAGAAGGGGCTCAGTGTGTCCCACGTCACGGAGTAGGTAAACAGCTGAGCTGAGAACTGAATGCAAGGAAGACCTGCCTCGGAATGCAGACTCTGTCCTCTTTGACACAATTCCCGCACATCAAATTTTAAAACCCAATTTGTTGAAGTCATGAGCCTCAGGCATTTCATTCCCCTCGCTGTCCATGTGATATGATGGGTTTTTGCCCGACATAATCATTTTCCTAGGGCAGAAATAATCCCTGTCCTATGCGCCCCACCTGGCTGCTGCACAGGTCAAAGGAGCTAATGGCTGTAAGAGGGCTTTAGAAACAGGAAAGGACTGGGCCCATGGGAGCAACCCTCAGCATCGTTGCAGGACCTGAGAGGCTTGGCTTAATATTACTCATTCATTTATTCAGCAAGCATTCATAGAACCTAAATGTGCCTGTTCTAGGCTTGGAAGATATGGCAGTGAATGAAGGAGATGACATCCCTGTAGAGGAGACAGACGATAAACAGATACAAATAGTACAGAGGGAAATAAAGGAGGATAAAGGCACTGGGGAATGGGGCTCTTTTGTCCACAGGGTCATGGAAGGTCTCTCTCTGGTAGGAGACATGGGGGGGCTGAGATTTAAACAAAGTCAGGAGGTACATCATGATAACCAGGGAAAAGCATTCTGGCCTGAGGAAACAGCAAGTGCAAAGGCCTTGGGGCTGAAGTATATTTTTGGTGTTCAAGAAAGTGAAGGGAGAGTGATAGGAAAGGGGATGCCATGGAAACAGCAGGTGACATAGGGCCTCGTAGGCCATTGTTGAGAACTTCAGAATTTATACTGTTCAACTCAAAGGATCAAGTTTATCATTTTCTCATTTGTAGTATTGTTTGCATTTCCTTTACCTTCCAACAATTTTCCATTTCTGACCAGATAAAACCAAACTCGTTGGCACGGCATTCAAGGCCTTTCGGAGTCTGACCACCCACATGACTTTCCAGCCATTCCCCGCCCCTCCCTCTCAATCCCTCCACCCACCTCTGTGCCTTTGCCCATGCAGTTCCCTCTGCTTGACTTCACTAAGGATCACACTTGACAAATATATGGCAATCACCTGCTAGATGCCAGGCCCGAGGGGAGGTGCTGGGGAAACAGTGGGGAACAAAACCGCCTCTGTCCCTGCTCTTCCAGCGTTTAGCAGTGAAGACAAATAGTAACCAGGAAAGTGAGAGGAAATAGCACAGGACTCCCATGAGCTGTGGAGTTGTGGCAACAGCTAACAGGGTACCTACCCACTCTGGGTGGAAGGCGGTCAGGGGGACCCAAGAATGAGCAGGAGTGAGCACTGGGCAGAAGTACCTCCTAACCCACCGCCCTCTGCAGACAGTGCAGAGGAAGGTTACAAGAAGAGACAGGACGAGGCTGGTCTCATAGGACCCTGAGGACAAGAGTCGGGACTTTATACTGAGGCCCATGCAGGGTTTTGCTGCCAGGGAGGCACCCCCCACTCCCCACCGGGCACATCTTCTGCTGCCCCAGCTTCCTCCCCAGCACCTGAGCCAGGCCAGGAATGGAGCTCAGCAAACAGGCAGCATCGCCTGGCTCAGCTCTGGGTAAACAGGACTCTGCCCAGCACCTGCAGCCCAGCTCAGCCTGCAGCTGCAAGGGATAAATATTTGCCTACAGACCCATCTTGCCTAATGAGTGTTTGAGCATCTGCCAGGCAGGCCTCGTCCAAGGGGAGCTGGAAGGTAGGGGGCCAATCCTTGGGGACTCCAGTGCCTCATTCCTTGGGGTCCTTGGGTGCAGGACAATGACTTGGAAGAACTAGGGCAGGGGCATCCCTGAAGGGCTTCACCAGCTTCAGTGGGGGTCTAAGGAGGCCCGGCGCCCAGAGCCAGGGTCACAGAGTGACCCAAGAAGGGCAGCCCCCCTTACACCTGGCTGGCCAGAGTAACAGCCAATGCCCTCCAGCCTTCTCACTCATTTCTCCTCCCCGTCCTCCTCCTACACACAATACCAACTGGCTAGGAGTATATTCATTCCCTCTCAGGGAGCTGGAGAAGGGAACTGAAAAATGGTACACCTCCCCTCGGCACCTTTTGGACATTTTCACCTTGTGCATCATTATTAGGCATTCAACTGTGTAAACAAAATTGTAAGGCAGTATGTGTTCATAGTTTTAAAAATCAAATTGTAAATAAGAAGAAGTTGAAAATCAAAGTCCCCTGACCCTCTAATCCTGCTTTTCAACTGAACTTCATCTTAACGCTGGTAAGAGTTCATTTGTTTCAACACAAATAGCATCGTGCCACACATCCTGTTCTCTCCTGTCGATATGGTACACCCTGGGCACCTTTCCACACCCACACAGCCAGGGCCACCTCATTCTTCTCAGCAGCTGAAATTTATTCCGCAGCGTGGAGGTACAGTGACTCATTTAGACAGTCCCTTTTGGATGGCACTTGTTTCCAGCTTTTGCTATTGCAAAAAATTCTGTATCAAACGGTCCTTTGCTTGTCTTTGTATATTTGTTGGGATCTCATCAGTAGACTAAATTTCAAGCAGGAGGCCAAGTGACTTGTGTATTTTCACATTTAATAGACGTTGCCAAATTGCCCCGCAAAAAGACTGTGTGGTTTTACCCTCCTACCACCAGCTCATGGAAGTGCCTATTTCCCCATCCCCAGGTATTAGGTAACCTTTAGCTCTTTGAAAAACTCATGGGTGAAAAATAATATCTCATTTTTATTTGTATTTCTTCATTTTTAGTGAGATTAGACATCTTTCAGGGATGTGTTTCCCATCTGTATCTCTTTTTCTGTGAACTGTGTCTTCATATGCTTCATACACTTTTTTATAGGGATGTTCTTTGTTTCTTTTCAACAGTATTTTAGCACCTACCCTCTGGTAGATATTGTGTTCCCCTCTTGAGACAGGATAAAGTATGTCCATACCCCAGGCAGGCACTGGAGGCATCGAACAGTCTCTATGTGAGGCATTCCCAAAACAAGAAAGTCACCAAGCCTTGAATCTTGTGAGACTTGAAGCACCTGATTACAAATGGACTGGGCCCCCATCTCCTATTTCACTGAAAAATAGAAAAATACAGTAATTCCTGTCCATTGGTTTTTTTTAAAAATTCACAAAACCATTTAAGTCAGAGTCATTTCAGGTGAAAGTTACAGAAAAATCAATCAAAACTGGCATTAAAAAAAAAAGGAAATGTTATTGGCTCATGTGACTAAAAGCTCAGGCTTCAGCAAGGCTGGATCCAGGTGCTCAAACATCACCGAGCCTCATCCGTCTCCATCCTTCAGCTCTGCTTGCTTCAGTCTCAGATGATCCTCTGCAGCTCAGACTTATATCCTATTGGTTCAGCAACCCATGAAGAGTGACTATTTTCCAGGAGCTCCAGTAAAAATCCAGGCATCAGTTTAGGTTGGTCAGGCCAGGTCCTATTTCCATCATCAGGCCAATCACTGAGGTCTGAATGATAGATTACATAGATTAGCCAGGTCCAGAGGTAAAATAAGAGGATGAGTATGGCCTAGGTATGAGAATGGGAAAATTCAAGTACCATTACTAAAAAAAATGGGCAGACTAAAATTGCAGCTACCCCTGCACTGGATTCTAGCTCTGCCTTGTCTGTGTGACCCTGGACAAGTCACTGCTCCTCTCTGGCCCTTGAGTTCCTCACCTGTAAGATTCAGACATTAAATTCAATTCCTGATTTTGATACCTTTTATAGCAGCCTAACTTCTTACTTTTCAACAAATACACATGGAATCCAACATAGAAGAGGTAAGAGCTTGTTTTATTCAAATAGTGTCAGCCCTCTCCCCTATCTGAGCCACTGTGAGGGCAGGCTGGAAACAGATTCCTGAGACCTGGGTCCCAGACCAGCTTCTGTGACTCTCAGACCCTTATCACCCCACCAGGAAAATGGGATTATTGATCATTGAACAGAATGTATCAAATGAGATAATAAAAGCCCTCAGGAAACGCTGAAGCCCGGGAAACATTTCCCAAAACATCCCCAACTACTGCCACAAATTGCTTTACTGTTTCAATTTCAGCTACAAAAAGCCTTCTGCAGACCCCAGCCTAACAAGTTCAAGGATAATGCGGGTCAAATCACATTACGCCAAATCCTATTATAGCGCCACTTTACCATGTAGAAGACTCCCCTCACCATTGGATTACGACCTCCCAGGGGAGCCCTGTCTGACTGGTCTTTGTCCCCTGCTGACCTAGCACGGAGCCTGGCACAGTGTAGGAAGCCTGGCACATTACCAAAAGGCCTTTCACCTACAATCAAGAATTTTTTGTTTGGTTGACATGATTTATGTTTTAATTACATGCCAACATTAACCATTGAGAAAGTTCATTTACAAATTGAGCTTTATGGAAAATTACAAGACTTACACCCTGAGGTCAAGTTCCCACATGTGGAGGAAGTCTGCTGGGAATGCATTGCAGCTGCCCCTTGTCCCTTCCAATGGTACCTTTCTTGTGTCCTCCACCCTGCAGGCCCCAGAGTTCCTATTCTTATCCTGTATTTATGCCCATGTCCAGCAGGAATCAACAGGCAGTTAAGCCTGGTCCCATATTTTACATTCTTAGAGCATGTAGAAAGCCCGTCTACAGGTACCATCTTGGTAAGTCCATAGAAACCTCTGTGAGTTAGGAATTATCATCCCCATATCACCATATCATAGATGATAGAAGTGAGGCTCTCAGAGGAAAATTAATGCATCTAAGACCACAAACCCAATAAGACACAGAATTGAGACTCAACCATAAGTTCCTGTTAACTGGAGGTAGATTAAAACTTCTGTCAATGGCATCCACTTATTTAAAGCGAGATTCACTATGATGACATTCTGGCACAAAGACACTGAGCCAAACACACCTGGTTTCAAATCTGGACTCTGCCATGTGCAACTATATGACTTCATCTCCTCTATTTCTGCAGCTCTATCATGGAGCATGAAATACCTTCCTCACAGGATTATTTGCTAAGCCCTCATAGATCTTAGTCGATGAATCTAGAAAATGCCACCTGACCCAAGAATAACATGAGTCAAATGAAAGTGGTTTGGGTTGGCTTTGGTTCTGAACAGAGTCTCTGAGAAGCTATAGAATCGAAAGCAGCTTTCTTAAAAACATTTGAGCCATCCTATATAATAAAGAGCTAATATGCAAATGGCTGTCACACCATCATGCCGGGCCCAGGGGACCTGAGACTGCACCCCGCACCCAGAGGGACTTGATGGGGGATCTGAGGCTGCGCTCCCCACATCAGGCCAACATGACAAAGTGCCATGGACTGTGGCATAAACACAGAAATCTATGTACTCACCGTTCTGGAGGCTAAAAATCCAAGATCAAGGTATCGACAGTGTGGTTTCTCCTGAGCCTCTCTCCTTGGCTTGTAGATGAACACTTTACTGTGTCCTCGGTGAGGTCTTCCCTCAATGTGCACATGTGCCTGGTATCTATCACAGTCTGTGTTCTCATTTCCTCTTCTTAAAAGGACATATGGGTTGGGACCAACTCACATGACCTCATTATACCTCATTTACCTCTTTGGAGCTGTATCTCCAAATACAGTCCCATTCTAAGGTACAGTAGTCCCCTCTTATCTGTGGGGGATACATTCTAAACCAAGGAGAATACCAACCCTATATATAGTATGATTTTCCCATAAATACATGCATACATACATACTTATGATAAAGTTTAATGGCTTTCCAACTTCACTAAGCACTGTGGTTTGAGGTGCAACAGCAACACTAGCACAAATTTCTTTTTCCTTCTTCACCATTTCATGGGTAGAAGATTCGTTCTTACCATAGATCTTAGCACTCTCAGCATATGATTTTTTTCTTACCTTATTGAGTCAAGAACTTTCACCTTTTCATTTAAAGGAAACACTTTACATATTCAAATTGTCAGCATCACTACTTTTGCATTTTGGAGTCATTATTAAGTAAAATAAGAGTTAGTTGAACACAAACACTACAATATCACAACTGATATGATAACTGAGTCAGTTACTAAGTGACTAATAGGCAGGTGGTATATACAGCACGCACACACTGAATAAAGGGATGATTCATGGATGAGCAAGACGGAGCAAGACGGCGTGAGCTTTCATTATGCTCCTCAGAACAGTGCACAATCTAAAACTTATTGTTTATTTCTAGAATTTTCCATTTACTATTTTCAGACCATGGTTGACCGCGAGTGACTGAAACCATGAAAAGTGAAACCACAGAAAGTGTGTGGGGGGCGGGCGGTGGTTGGGGATACTGTACTGGCGGGGGTAGAGCTTCAACATGTGAAATTTAGGAGACCGCCTGATTTCAGGAATTATATGGAATTATATGAAGCTACATTAATCAAGACAGTGTGGTATTATCATCAAAGTAACCACATAGAAAAATAGAACTCAACCGAGTTGAGAAATTGACCCACATATATATGGATTTTTTACAAAATTGCAAACAACATGCAATGGAGAAAATATAGCCTTCTCAACAAATGGTCCTGGAACAACTGGATATCACAGACAAAAATACAAACTGGGAGCCACACTTGTCACCATCTATAAAAATCAATTCAAAAATGAATCATAAATCTAAACATAAACCTAAAGCTACAAAACACCTAGAAGAAAGCTTAGGAAAAGACCTTGTGGCTTTGAGTTAAACAAAGACTTCCTAGATCTGACAACAAAAGCATGATCCATAAGAGGGCAAATCAATAAACTGAACTTCATCAAAAATAAACACTTTTGCTCTTTGAAACACACTTATAAGAAAATAAAACAATGACCAACATACAGTGAGGAAGCATTTGTGAAGCATATAGTGTCTGATAAAGGACTTACATCCAGAATAAACAAAGAACTCTCAAAACATAACAATAAAAAAACAACCCAATTTTTAAAAACCAGCAAAACATTTGAACAGACTCTTAACCAAAGAAGATATACAGATGGCAAATAAGCGCATAAATAGATGTTCTACATTATTAATCATTAGTTATCAGAGAAATGCGCATTAAAACCACAATGAAATTACGCATCCATCAGAATAAAGTAAATTAAAAAGACTGACCTTACAAGTGTTGGTGGAGGAACTCCCACACTGGTGAAGTTAAACACACACTTACCTTGCTAGATCCCAATTACCACCATCACTACTCTCAATCCAGCCATTCCACCTTGGGTGTTTACCTAAGAGAAAAGAAAAAATATATATATTATTTTTTAAAAAGAAAATATATACATTATACAAAGACTTATACACAAATGTTTATAGCAGCTTTGCTTATAGCTCAAAACTGGAAACAATGAAAATGACCATCAACAAATGGTGATATACCCATTTAATGGCATACTACAGAGCAATAAGAAATTAGCTATTTATATAAGCAACAACATGCATGAATCTCAAAATAATTATGCTTAGTGAAAGAAGCCAAACAAAAGATACATGCTATATGATTCTATCTAATACTCTAGGACAGTGGTTGGCAAACTGTGGCTCGGCAAACCGCGGCTCGTGAGCCACATGCAGCTCTTTGGCCCCTTGAGTGTGGCTCTTCAACAAAATACCGGCTCTTCCACAAAATACCGGCTTCTGCGCATGGGCCACGAAGTTTCAATTGCACTGTATCTGCGCACCCGCACGTGGTATTTTGTGGAAGAGCCACACTCCAGGGGTCAAAGAGCCGCATGTGGCTCTCGAGCCGCGGTTTGCCAACCACAGCTCTAGGATATGTAAGCTAAATTATAGTAACACAAATCCAAATGGTGTTTGCTGGAGGGAGGGTGAATCCATGAGGGAGTGACTACAAAAAGTCAAGAGCACACATATGGGGACAATGGATATGTTCACTACCTTGATTGTTGTAATGGTTTCATAGGAGCATAAATATGTCAAAGCTTATAAAAGCATATACTTGAAATTGTGCAGTTTACTGTATATATCAATCACATCTCGTGCTGATTAACAAATGAAAGCACAGAGTAATGTGTTAAATGACACAAGAATGAAATGCACAAAATCCAGACTGTCAGAATCTCTTCATGCAAATAATCTAGTTCCTTCAACTAATAAATTGCAAGAAAAAAAGAATGGGAACCTTAGGTTAAATAGACCAAAGAGATCTATCAAGTAATGGCAATTATGCTGGTTTGGATCTGATGCAGACAACCAATTAGAAATTTGAACACTGACTTGATATTTCATATTAAGTATTTTTAATTTTTAGGTGTAATAATAATGTGGTTACAAGTTTTAGAGTCTTAGGGATTCATAGCAAAATATTTGTGGATAAATTATATGATGTCTGAGATTTGCTTCAAAATAATATGGGAGGGGATATAATTGAAACAATAGCAGCCATGAGCTGGCAACTATCTAAGCTGAATAATGGATGCACAGGGTTCGTTATATCTGTTTCTCAATCTAGTTTTTCACTATCAGCCCCCAAGAGCCTTTTTTTAAAAATAATTTTTATTTCTTGAAGTATTACAAAGAGTATTATATATGTATCCTTCCCCCCCGCCCTTGACATTCCCCCGGCCCCTACCCCCCAGTGTCTTGTGTCCATTGGTTATTCTTATATGCATGCATATAAGTCCTTCGGTTGATCTCTTAATCCGCCCCCCCAAACCCTCCCCAGGCTTCCCACTGTAGTTTGACAGTCTGTTCAATGTTGCTCTGCCTCTGCATCTACGCCTGTTCATCAGTCTATACTTGTCCCCATTATCTGTCCCAACCTCACTGGAGCAGTCCCAACCTCACCGGGGCCATCTCGGCCTCACCGGGGCTATTTCAACCTCACCGGGGCCGTCTCGACCTCACCGGGGCCGTCCCTACCTCACCGGGGCCGTCTCAACCTCACCGGGGCCATCCCGACCTCACCGGGGCCATCCTGACCTCACCGGGCCGCCCCGACCTCACCGGGGCCGTTTCAACCTCACCGGGGCCGTCCCGACCTCACCGGAGCCGTTTCAACCTCACCACCCAAGAGCCTTTTTAGACATTACTTTGAAATCACTCATGGACCCCTGAAATTTCAATATCAAGGATAAACCGTGTACCTGCTTACGTACTGTGATCCTTTGGAGGATCACAACCATTCTAACAGTTAAGATGTATTCATCACTACCCCCCAAAAAAAAACAAAAACAAAAAAACAATTTTTGCCACCTTTTGACTCCCTTCTCCAACCTGATTGAGAATGCATGCATTATATCTACTTTTGTATATGTTTTTAAGTTTCTATTAAAATGTTTTTAAATAATTCCATTTTTAAAAGAATCAAGATAAGCCCGCCCAGCATGGCTTGGTTGTTGAGCATCACCCTATGAACCAGGAGGTCACTGTTCAATTCCTGATCAGGGCACATACCCGGATTGTGGGCTCAATCCCCATTGTGGGATGTGCAGGAGGCAGCCAATCAATGATTCTCTCTCATCATTGATGTTTCTATCTCTCTTTCCCTCTCACTTCCTTCCTGAAATCAATAAAAATATTTTTAAACATATTTTTTAAAAAGAATCAAGATAAGAAGTATAATTGTTTTGGTAACAAGACATTGGGCAGGGAAGAATCCATGGAACCAGTCTGAGCTGCCTGGAACCAGGACTCAGCACCAAGAGTAATGAAGCTTGTGATGACACCTGAAACCAGAGAGATTTATGGCTCCTAGATCTGAAAGGCCCATAGGTAGGGCAGGCATCAGGGAAGAACTCACCCACTACCAGACCCAGTGTCTTGCTCGTCTCTCCTCTATAAGTGTTGACCTCATCCCAATACTGGCTAAGCCCAAAACGGAGCCCATGTGGTAGCTACATGCTTCTTAGCTCTCACTGAACAGGAAAGAGAAACTGTGCCTCAGCATTTAGTAAAAGTCCTTAATTCATCCTGACTGGACCAGCTTTGGTACTGCCCATCTCTGGCAGTGGGGGATGGAATATGCTGAGTGGCCCAGCCCAGGTCAAGTGATTCCCTGTGGAGCTGGGGAGCTGGGGGCGGGAGGAGTGGGGGGGTGGGGTGTCACTGTTTCCAGAATGCCACAGCTCTCTAAACAGAAATTGGAGGTTTGAAGGGGGGAAGGGAAATGCCCTCTTCTCCTTTGCTTCTACCTGCATGTCTGTTTAATTCTTTCAAGTCAATGTCTCCACAAGGTGAGGAATGTCAGATGATCACTGTTATGTTAAGGGACAAACAGGACTGTCAGCTCATTTTTTTAAATACCAGGAAAGGATGTGACTGGCCTGGTTTGGGTCACATGCTCATGCCTGGCCCAGTGACTGTGGGCAGGGCGATGGAATACATGCCTGGCACAGCTAGGGTCAAACACCCATCCCCCACCAAGGAGGGTGCTGGGTGTGCAGCGCCTGTTAGGCAGACAGGATCATAGGAATCCTCTCAATGATATTTACAAGGCAGGGTTGTTGTGAGGTATGAGTCTTCGATATCTTTTTTTCTTTCCCAACTCCCTACCCCCACCATGCCCTTCAGATCCAAATTTGCCAAACTGAAGAGCATATCCTGGAAAAAAACACACACACACACCTTTAGGTGATTTCTATCTAAGCAATCTCTTGCTCCCCATACATATCTCTCTCATCCTATATAATAAAAGGCTAATATGCAAATTGTCCCCTCAACCGGGAGTTCAACCGGGAGTTCGACCAGGGTGTGGGGCCAGTTGGCCAACCACCTGAGCCTCCCCCCTTGCCAGCCCCACCCCCGATTGGTCCCCCACCCTGATCAGGGTGGACCGGCCGGACCCCCCGCCTGTGCATGAATTCGTGCACCGGGCCTCTAGTTTAAAATAAATATCAAAGCAGAAGATGCTTGAGCAAGTCACCACATCCCTGAGACTCAGATTCCTCAGCTATCTTCAGAGTTAGTAACAGTCCCTGCTTCAGAAAGTAGTGGTGATATGAAAGTAATGGCATACAGTAGACACTTAATAAATGGTAACTATTATGCTCAATTCCATTCCATACTTTTTTTAAAAAAAGTCTAAAAAGAATCTTACTTCAAAAAAATTCTCCAAGAACATTTTAAAGCCACCCATGAAAGGACCATATCACCTTCGTTGCAGAGAGCACCTGTCCCCAAGGTGTCACCCACCAGTGCCCGCACCTACAACTCTACACGCCCAGGCTGAGCCCCCTCCACCTGGTTTCTCAGAGCTCGGATCTGCGAATTAGCCTGCTACCACCTCCCTCCCCACCCTCCAGTCACCTGTACTGCCCACCCTGGCAAGCTGTAGCCCTAACACTTCACCTACTCACAGCTTCATTATTTTATTCCCCCGTCTTTCTCACTCAGAGGAGGAAGAGGAGCAGGGACAATCACACAAGGCGGGAGAGTGGTGGAGAGGATGAGAGACTGTTACACCTACAACCCCACCTGAGAACAGCTTCCAACATCCTGTACTTCCGTCTCTCCAGTCTGACCCAACTGCCTGGGTTGATCCTTCTAAAATGCCCACTGACCTAAATTGCTTCCTGCTGCAAACTCTACAATGGTTCCCATTCTGGCTCTGGGAATGGTAGTCAAGGTCCTTTTAAAAGAGCCTTTGACACTCTCTCCTATTAGGCAGCCTTGAAGGAGTCATTAAATTGAACAGAATATCTCTTCCTCCCAAATCTATCAGGCATTCTCATGCCTTTGCCATGGCTGTTCCCTCGGCCTAGAAGGTTCTTTCCCATCCTCCCCATGTAAAATCCTACCCAAGGTGCAGCTCTATTTTCACCCTCAGAATGAGCCTTCTCAGAATTAATAGGCAGAAGTGCAAGTCCCCTTTTGCGTCCCATCTCAACCCTTCATATGGAACTTTGAGGCAGTTTTCTGTCTTCCCTCACCCCCGCCCCTCCAGTAGATGTGACAGCCTAAAGAGTAAAGATTTTTTTTTTACTTATCTCAATTTCTGGCACTAGCCCAGGACTTGGGGCCTTATAGATGCATTGATGACTAGATGAATGGATAAAAACATAAGCAGCCGAAACCGGTTTGGCTCAGTGAATAGAGCGTCGGCCTGCGGACTGAAAGGTCCCAGGTTCGATTCCAGTCAAGGGCATGTACCTGGGTTGCAGGCACATCCCCAGTGGGAGATGTGCAGGAGGCAGCTGATCGATGTTTCTCTCTCATCGATGTTTCTAACTCTCTATCTCTCTCCCTTCCTCTCTGTAAAAAATCAATAAAATATATTTAAAAAAAACATAAGCAGATGTATTCATGGATGGGTGGAGAGAAGCAGATTGATGGAAAGATGATAAATAAATAGATGGATGGGTGGATGAATTATGGATGGATGGATGGACAGATCATAAACACTTCAAAGACAGATTGTTTCTTATGCAATTCTGTTTTCTCAGTGCCTAGAATAGACTCCAGAATACAGTAATAGATGGTCAATATATGTTGCTGAAGGAGTGAATAAATGATTGAAGGACCACATTATTGTATAAAAGTTCTGGACTGGGTCAGAAGACCTGAATTCTATCTCTATCTGTATCCTCAAGATATCTATATGAACATGAGAAACTTAAGCAAATATCTTCAATTCACTCTTCTGTAAAATGGGTAGATGAAATTAAATGATGTCTAGTCTTTTCCAAACGGTCTTGTGTTCCCTAATTTGAAGCTGCCCAAATCTTAAGATAAGGATATAGGCCGGGGGAGGCACACATTTGAGCAAATGTGTGTTTACTTACAACATGTCATAATGCAAAGCTGATCCCAGATGGGAGAGAAGAGTTAACACACTCCAGATGAGTTTCTGTTCAAACTGTCTGGCTGAAAGCCTTGTGGTGGAAATGAAAGACAGACTGATATTAGAGCCTGAGGGGTAATTAGTGTGAAACACGAACCTCTGTGAGGCTGTACCCACCCCAAACTGACAAAAAGAAGGGAAGGGCCAGGCCACACAAAACCTTCCAGGGCCCTTGGCTGCTGGCCAAAGGCACCCTTTCTCCAGAACGGTTGCTTGTTCCCCGAGCACGTGGTCTGTCCTGTCAGAGCCACACCTGGGTCCTGGCGTGCTCTAGAATAATGACTGTACTGAGAATACATCTCCCATTCGTCACAGACCGATATGTGCCAGGCACTGTCTATATATCACTTCATCACATCTCCCTGCAACCCTGGGAGGCAAGAATGATGATCTGCCCTTCATGCAGGAGGAGAATGCAGCCAGTAAGTGGCAGATTGAGGGTTTGAACCCAGGGGACATTGGCTGCCTGTGTGCAGGCAGCTGCCCTGAACTGGTCAGGTAATAATCCAGACTCTAGACTTCATGCCACACCAAACTGCAGTGACTCCTGCTGGGACTTGCCTGACCCCTTTGCAATATGCTCTCACACTGATACAAGCCTACAGTGCTGGACCATCACTCCTATTTTAGAGACTCGGCCGCTGGGACTCAGACTGACAGGTGAAATGGTCACACAGGGCTGGAACTGAGATTCCATCCCTGGGAACTGGAGTCGCACGCCAGGGCGCTTTATTGTCAAATTATTCTGTTCCCATGTGGCAGCTGTAGTGGACATCTGTGGAGTTTGCCTAACCATCCATTCTTCCTTCCTCAGATGATAGCATCTGAATTTTCTGAAGTGAATCACACTCCCTACACACCCCCACTTGCCTCTTCAGTCCATGTGATTTAGGCAGAACTAACATGCCCTGTTCTCTCCCTACCTTTTGTAGGTGGGCAGATGATCCCCCTGGCCACAGTGAAAGCACGTGACCAAAGATATCTGGTGAAATTCTATCCCTTGACACTAGAGGAAGCCATTGAGAAACAGGTGCCCTCTTTCTCCTGGGATTTCTTAGCAGGTGAGATGGAAGTCAGGAGCTGCTGGGGGTCACCTGTGACCCTGCAAATGGACAGAGTGAAACCAACACAGAGAAAAGCAGGGGTCAGGATGGAGAGTGACAATTTCCTAAGGACCTATTTTGAGACCCTGGATCCAGCCATGCCTGAATATATTCCAGGCACACGAGCCAGTGAATTTCCTTTCTATTTAAACCAGTCCAGGTTGAGTGTCTGTCACCTACACCTAAGAGGTTCTAGACCAGTGATGGCGAACCTATGGCACTCATTTTCTTGGTTGATTTTTCTTTGTTAAATGGCATTTAAATGTATAAAATAAATATCAAAAATATAAGTCTTTGTTTTACTATGGTTGCAAATATCAAAATATTTCTATATGTGACACAGCACCAGAGCTAAGTTAGGGTTTTTCAAAATGCTGACACGCCAAGCTCAAAAGGTTCGCCATCACTGCACTAATCTAAGCATTTTACCTGTATTAACTCATTAAACCCTCAGAGCAAACTAGTGAGGTCACTACTGTTATTATCCCCCATTTTACAAATGAGGAAACTAATGTCCAAGGTCACAGAGATGGTGAGTGGCAGAGGCAGGATCTAAGCCCAATCTGACTCCAAATCCACGCTCTTAACTGGCCCACTGATGGGATCATGAGTACTTACTTGGCAATTCTGTCATAAGCCTGGCCTTCTCCTTCTGACTATCTACCCACTTCTGGAAAGAGCTGGGCTAAAAGGAGAAGTGACCATGCCCAACAGCTGGCCAAAAGCTTGGGTTCTGGAGGGAGACACACTGGAATCTCCAACAGCACCCTTCTTTTGGTCCTATGTATCCTACAGTAACCTCTATGAGTTCCAGCTACTTCGGGATTAATAATACCACAGAGCAGTTATTAGGGTTGAAAGGGCAAATATGTGAAAACCACTTAAGCCCAGGGCCTGGCCCAAACCCATCCGTAAGTGCTGTTGCAGTCATTGGAATCTTTTGCTGTTCATACGGGATAAACCACCTCGCCAACGCAGAGAGCTTGGCACAAGGTATGCCATCGAACATTATAAACGTGCTTCCAGCTTTTTTCTGCTCTCACCGCATTCTGTGACCTTGAAAGAGCACCTGCACTTCTCTGAAATGATTCAACTAACACTGTGTACCAAGCCCCTAAAAAGCCCTGCTTCCAGCCAGCCTTCAAATGAATTAAGGATTTGGAATTCCCATTATTTCTCCACCCACAGAATCAAAGGGAACCGGCGAGGGCTGAGGTGCGGGGGAGGAATGCAAGATGGAACAGGCCCCGTTTTGAACTGGCAGAAACACAACTGTGGTTCAAACTAGGCTCTGCGGTGCTGCAGGGTACAGGCCCCCACCCCCGTGCTCTGCTCTGCCTGTGCCCTTGAGAAGTAAACACAGCTGCCAGAGAGCGGGACACTTCAGCCATGGCTAATCCCAGGCCACAAAACGAGCTGGAACTCAGAGGTGCCCTGCGATGTGATGTGAAGTGTTTTCCAAAAACGTCAGCAAGTACACAGAGCAAGGAGGGAGGGGACAGTGCAATGCAAATACAATTAGGCCTCGGGACTGGAATAAAGGCTGAATGCACAGACCCGCTCCAACCTTCCCAGCACGCAGCCTTCCTGATGCGGCCTTGGCTCCACTGCCCTCTAGTGGCCAAACAGGGACCAGGAGGCAGGTTTTAACCCAAGGGCAGATGCTGGAGTGATTCCTATGACTCCTACCTGGCCTCAGTCTCTCTCTCCAGCCCCACTCCTATCCCTCCTCCCTGGCCCCAGTCTCTCTCTCCAGCCCCACTCCTATCCCTCCTCCCTGGCCTCAGTCTCTCTCTCCAGCCCCACTCCTATCCCTCCTCCTTGGCCCCAGTCTCTCTCTCCAGCCCCACTCCTATCCCTCCTCCCTGGCCCCAGTCTCTCTCTCCAGCCCCACTCCTATCCCTCCTCCCTGGCCCCAGACTCTCCCTCCAGCCCCACTCTATCCCTCCTCCCTGGCCCATCTCTCTCTCCAGCCCCACTCCTATCCCTCCTCCCTGGCCCATCTCTCTCTCCAGCCCCACTCCTATCCCTCCTCCCTGGCCCATCTCTCTCTCCAGCCCCACTCCTATCACTCCTTCCTTAAACCCAGGAAAGCAGGGGGTAAAAGGGGAGTGAACCTAACTCTAATCTAACACCCTCTGTTGTGAGCTCCCCCTGTACTGAGCATACTCCCTGCCTGTGGGAAAATCAAACTGCCCAGATTGGGGAACCTGAAACTCAGAGAGGTGAGGCCTGCCTACATTTGTGCAGCTGGTAAGTGGCAAGGCTGAGACCCTGGGACCATCTGACACCACTGCCCCAGGGCTTCCAAGCCAGATGAGGCCAAACTAGTTAGGAAGCTGGGCCGGATCTCTTTGCTGTGGGGTCTGATATCTGAATGGGCACAGGCTTCCCATGTAGGTTCTGTCTTTATCTAATGGAACCAACAGGCCAAGGTCCAGCTGATTCCACCCAAAAAGCCTTCTTGACCTTCTTCTCTGTGACCCTAGTAAAGGGGACAGGAGTTTAGAGAGGCCAAAGCTCGGGCACTCCTGGGCCATTTGTATGATTCCGCCCAACCTTCTACAGACAAAGAAACAGCAGGCCCAGGGCAGCGGTTCTCACCCAATTAGGTGTGAGAACTCCCTGCGAGTGTGGCTGGGGTAGGGTGGTTCCAGTGTACAGGGTGGTTCCGGGGCTGAGGAAAACTACTTCCGGGGAAGGACCTGGGCTTCGGAGCCGCAGAGGTTTAGATCCTGCTCCTCCCGAGAGCTGCATCACTGGAGTAAGGCATGCGCCCCTAGGCCTGCTTCCGATCCAGGAGTTGAGGGCTACACCGCCTACCTCTGTGGGTCGCTGAGGGTGGAGCCGAGGGCTTTACCTTTCTTCTCTGGTTTCTGCCCATCAGCATCTTTGCCAGAAAGCACCAGACAAACCCCAACTTTGATGGTTAACAACCCTCTCAGATTCCTACCCTTTACATCTCTGTGATTCTTAAGCCACGTCGAGACTAGGCTGAACCTAAACAGTTGGGATTTTGGACTCACATACAGGACATAACACAGTGGAAGAACATGGGTTTCAAAACTGGACCACCTGACCCTGGACAAGTTCCCTAACCTCCCTGAACCTTGGTTTTTATTTGTAAAATGGGTCCAAGTACAGTATAGTCTGATTTCTCCCTCGTTTGTAGTGCCCAGCACTCAGAGGAAGCTCAGACATCTGATCACTCCAGCAATGATTCCTTCCTACAAAGAGGACAAGAGGGCTTTCCCTTGCCCTGGCCGGTTTGGCTCAGGGGATAGAGCATCAGCCTTCGAACTGAAGGGTCCCAGGTTAAATTCCAGTCAAGGACACTATAAACCTGGGTTGAGCTGATCCCCAGTAGGGGACATGCAGGAGGCAGCCGATCAATGATTCTCTCATCATTGATGTTTCTCTCTCTCTCTCTCTCTCTCTCTCCCTCCTCTCTGAAATCAATAAAAATATAGTTTAAAAAAAAAAGACGGCCTCCCCTCCACTAAGTAGTGAGCATAGCCCTTCAGCCGCCACCCGAGATGCAGCCCATCATGTACATCTGGTCAATTGTCACAGGCCTGGTTGTCTTCCAGAACTCCACGGTGATGCCCACTTCAGGAGGGACTTTCCTCCGTTGACTTGAATCCCCACTCTGGGAACCGGCAGTGCCCAGCTCCGTTCTCCTTTGGTCCTCAAGACATCTTGAAATCTTCTCACAGATTCCTGGCTGTATCTGTGCCATCGCCTGACCTACATTCTAGTCTTAAGTAGAAAGTAAAAGGAAACTAGGTGAATTGAGCAACATTTTCTTGGCAAATCCAGGGTGGTCCCAGGGAGCCCCGATGACAATCCAGCCAGGGCAAGTAGCAGCCAGTGACTTTGTTGCTATGACACTGCAGGTTAGGGCCATGTTTTCACACTCTGCCTGCTTCTCCAAAGGGGTGGCAGGCTGAGATGCTGGGTGCCTTGAAGTTCAATAGCTGGTGGCTCCATGTCAGCAACAATTTCAAACATATAAACTGCTAGTAAACTGGTGATTACTGGATGACTAGTTCTCAATTTAGTATCCCTAAATGAAAATAAAGAGCCTAAGCTCTAGAAATGGGTATTAGACAATGTGTTAAATACTCATTTTCTCCAAATTCCACCCGATCCCCATCCTTTATTGTGCCAAATGAGATAAGCTTAGGGGACAATGAAAGGTAAGAAGGTAAAAAGGTTTATATTGCACTACAGATATGGTATAAACACCTGCACAATAGCTATTTATTGAACATCCACAATCTACCAGGCATTTAACATATATCAATTCATTTAACCCTCATAAGTTGTACTATTATTATGAACATCACAGAACTCAGCCAACTGCAGCTTACAGGAGTGAAGTGATTTGGCCAGTCTCCCTATTAGTGGTGGCAGAACAAGGAATTGACCTGAGGTCTCGCCTGCTCTTCCCTGCTTATCAGGCGACTCTACCGACCAGTGCAAAATGAAAGAGCCCAGAGCCTGACACCCTCCCTCCCTTTGTCTCCAACGCTATCTCCTATTCCATCTGACCATCGTCCCCACAGCCCAGGAAACTATCAACACCTGGGCTTTGCTCCAAGCTGCAGCATCCCTTATGTGTCTTCTGCCCTATATTCACATTCTCTACTTGTTCTAGGTCCGTGGTCGGCAAACTGTGGCTCACGAGCCACATGCGGCTCTTTGGCCCCTTGAGTGTGGCTCTTCCTAAGCCTTAGGAGTACCCTAATTAAGTTAATAACAATGTACCTACCTATATAGTTTAAGTTTAAAAATGTGGCTCTCAAAAGAAATTTCAATCGTTGTACTGTTGATATTTGGCTCTGTTGACTAATGAGTTTGCCGACCACTGCTCTAGGTCCACCCTCTCACCCCCATCCTTTCCCAGCAACCTCAGCAAACAAGAGCTTTACCCTCCCTGACTCCTATTCCTGCCACTAGTGTACAGCTCTGACTGATGCTCCACTGTTTGCATGCACCCATCCATCATGGGCCCAGACGGGAGCAGAAAGCAGATCCAATCTCTCTCCTCTGACCTGTGCCATGCCCAGGGTGTGATGGACAGCTCTGTTCCCTTCACAGCACCAACTCCTGGAATGATTAACGTGGCTCCCTCAACTCTGGCATTTAGAGCCGGGAAAGCTGATGGACTGATGACTTGTCTCCACTGCCAGCCCGTGTGCTCATTAGAAGCTGCTGCTCCTCGAGGGGGAGGGGTGCATTAAGTATGCCAGGTGCTGTGGCAGACACTTCACAAATACTTTATCTCGTTTAATTATCCTAACAACCCAAAGAAAAGAGGATTCGTCATCCCCTCTATGAATGAGGAAAGTGGGACAGATCAGTCACTGCCGGAGCTGAGACCCAATTCCGGTTCTGCTCCAGTATGAAGCCAGCCTTAACCCCACTGCACCAGTGTCTGAGGGAGAAAAGGGAAGCCTCACCTATATACAGGTATGTCTGAGTGTGCAATGCACTTCCATTTGTACGAACTCTATTCCCCTTCTGAAACACAGGGCTTACCTTTAATTCCATTTATGGGCTGTTTTCCTTCCCAAGAGGGCAGACATCCCATGGTCCCTTTTGTGACTAAAATCCTTAGGGATTAGAATCCATCTTTGCCACAGGAAAGAGATTAACATTGTTTCTACCCCATTCCTGGTCATTTTCAATGGGACCCACCCATAATTACACCGCAACCAACTCAGAACATACACATAGCACACTGCTTTGCTCTGGGACCTTCAAGAATTGGCCTCTTTCCAATTCGCCTTGTGGTAGGTACTCCACACCTCAGCTCCTGACATGGAGCACACAGCCTGCTCCTTGGTCTGATGGCCTCTGACCAGGACTCCTGTTCTAGCCTCCCAACACCACCCCTTGCTGCACAGCCTGAGCCTAGACAGGTGAGGGTGAAGGAAACAACCCTCAAGGCACACACATACGTCTCACACCAGCTTACCATTTGGCACCTCTTGCCCCAGAGAATCCAGGTGCTCAGCAAAAGAGATGAGAGTCTTAACTACCTATGTGTTAGCCTGACTTCCAGTCATCACAGCCATGGGTCACTGGCCCAGCACATGTGACTTTCCCTGCCAAGTGAAGTCTAGATCAGGGCTGACCTCACCACCCGCTTCTGGTTGGCTGGTGTCTGGAGCAGTGACTGACAGCCCTAGACTTACTGAGTAATGAATGGCCACTTGTGCTTGTGAATGGCATCCTTCCTGCTCTGAACGAAACCTCACGCAAACCACAGGAGGTCCCAGGTCTGGGATGAATCCTGTCATTTCTCCACGAAGGAGCCCCTCCGGGGCTCTGAAGCTAAACAGAAATGTCAGCAAGACCTTGACAGTCAGTGAAGGTAACCACGAGCTGGAGCTCCTTCTGCAGGGGTGTTTTCCTGACGCTAAAGTGCCCATCCCCACTAGCTGAAAGCCACAAAGCTCTTGTTGAAGTGATGGGCGGCAGGGATCACTACTTTACAAAACCCAGGGGGAAAAGTCCACATGGATGGAAGAGGAGGAAACCGATCGAATATCAAGAATCTAAACTTGTAGCACCTGGTTCTGATGCCAAGGGGAGATATACGGAAAAACATGGCAGCAACCAGAGGAATAACAAGCAATTGCAAAATCAAGAAACAACACACCAAAGTTCACTCCAGTGACATGAGCACTGAACCTCTGACGTAATGAGGTGGCATGCTGTTTGCAACTGAAAAGACCATTTTTCCGCAAAGGTGGAGGCAGAGGCTGTTCTGGCAGCTGGAGGAAACACTACTGAGCCTGAAGACTGGATGCAACCAGTCAGGCACTAACCCAGGCCGAGAGCTGACTGCTCAGAGCCATGGTTTCCTCTTCTGTAAAATGGAAACGCACGTGAAAACAGAAGTCACTGCAACAGAAGGCACCTGAACGTCGCCACTTCATGAGTAACACCGAGTAACTTAAACTCCCTAATACCCAGCCTCAGTAGGCTACCACAAAACTTGAGTAACAGCTGATATAAAGTGCTCATTACAGTACCAGGCACAGAGGGAATGGCGGGTAACTAAAAATGTCTAAGACTCACTGAGTGTTTATAATACTGCCCAACACAGTGCTGAGCAACTTGCATAATTATCTTGTCATACTTGACTTGTTTTCAAGATGTTTATAAAGCTACACACGTTTTTGTGTAAATGTAAGTACAGGAAAACTCCTAGCATATACACTAAAATGCTGGGAATATGACTGGTCTTTTTGCTTACCTGCTTTTTCCGAAATTTTCTACAAATATCGCTTACTGAGGTATATTCCTACTTTTTATGCTGAAATACATTAAAATACAATAAAAATCTAAATATTACTCACCAGTAAGAATCCCTGCATGAGCCATTTCTTTTGGAGGTCAGAGCTAACAACAGCGTGGCTCTCCCTGAGGAGCTGGCATGTGCTTTTCTTTTTCAGAAAAATTCGCTGACTTATCCCTTCTTCACTTTGCCACCAGGAAGTGCAGAGTCAAAATTTTAGTTCAACCATTCAATTGACTCATTTTTTGAATGTTTCTATTTTAATTCTTTCTATTCTAATTTCTATTTCTTAACCCGAGTTTTTATTAACCTGATTTTGTAGTTCTTATTTGTATGTTATTACTTTTCCCAGTGTTTATCATAAATTCGAAGAGCGAGGCCAGATAGACATACACATACATACAAACAACTGCTGACTCAAAGGACTGCTACTGCCCACACACTTCACACCCTGTCCCTGCATTTCAGAGTTCTTGGGTTAGGACAGTAAATAACAGATTACCACCTTTACATTCTACTTGAGATTTTTTTCTAAATGAAAAACTGAAGTATCTTCCTGTAATAACATCATAATACCATAGTTTAAGAAGTCCTAGAAGTCTCATAATAAAAAAGTCAGTTTTATTATTCAATTCTCAAAATTATATGTATTTAATTATTTAAAAAATCTCCATCCCCAATATTCTTCTTTATTTTTTTAATTAATTGATTTTAGAGGGAGGGAAGAAAGGAGGGAGGAAGGGAAGAGAGAGAAACATCGATTTGTTGTTCCACTTATTTATGCATTTATTGGTTGCTTCTTGTATGTGCCCTGAACGGAGATCAAACCTGGCGTATTGGGACAGCGCGGTGCTCTAAGCAACTGAGCTATCGGGCTAGGACCCCCACCTCACCCTTTTTCACCCACCCTCCAAACTAGGTAGTGTCCAAGCAGAAGCAAGTCTAATGAAGTCCACCCTGTACCCAAAAGCAGGACAGGAGATCCCCAGAGGACAAGGTATGCTGGTGTCATCACCCACACTGCAGAGCCCTCACGCAGGAGAGAAAGAAAAGGAACTGTTAACATAACAAACAAGAAGGCAACTGGAATGGGCAGCCTGAAAAAAAGACTTTTATAATTTATAGCAATGTACAAATACTGTAGGTGCACACCAACTCGGAGAGACAGACCAAACTAATTTTAGTTCAATCTGTCTCCCTACGCCAGGTCCTCCTAATCAGGAATCATTGGGAAGCCCAAACAGCTTCACAGTTCCTGCTTCCCGACTACTGTCATATTTGCCATCTTTGTCATCACAGGCAAATGCCAGCAGAGGCCTTTTGGGGTGCCAAGCCACAGTGAAGGTCGGGGACTCACACTGCACCTCCCATAGCTTGTCTCCTATAAAAATCAATATAGAGAAACCAATCAATACATTAGTAAGAGAACACACTCATTAAGTACTTAGCTATATTGACTCATTTAATCCACTTGATAGCCCCATGAGACAGACACAATCATTAGCCCACTTTACAGAGAACACTGAGGCGCGGAGAGGTCACAAGTCATTTAGTGGCAGAGCAGGTCCTGAACACAGACCGGTTAACGTAAGAGCTTATGCTCTGACCCTGGTCTACACTCCGTGGGAAAACAGTGAGCAGACACTGATGTTCACAGCATCCTATGAACCACATGGACTATACTTTATTGCCATAAAGTATAATGACAACCCAGCAAGACAGGTAATGGTTTTAAACACCATTTTATAAAGAAACGAGTGACTGAACAAGTAAATCACATCTCAAGGAAGCAACGAAGCCAATCTGTTTCCAGGCAGCAGATCCATCTACCAAATCTCAATGCCTTCTAATAAGAGTAATACAAGCTCTTTTTCCCAAAAATATATTCCTCCCGCTCGTTGAAATTAAACATGATTTTCTAAAGCTATTATTCCTTTAATCCTGCTTAACTTTTTTTCAACCTTAGGAGTAAGATGCATGTAGTAAAATATTTACAGTGTGGTGCCAATTTAAAAATGCAGAATACACTCAACTGTCTACTTCAAACTAGCCAACTATGGTACGTGAATTATGTCCATAAAGCTGTTTCATATATACTTGTGTATGTGGAAAAAGAAAGAGAGTGAGGGAGGGAAGGAAGAAGGGAGGGAGGGGAGGAGGGAGGGAGGGAGAGAGAAATTCTATTTCTGGGACAGCTAACCACTTTTCATGATGCTAGTACCTGGCAGCCTGTATCTATGTCTGAGCAAAATTCTGAGTTACAGAGACACAAAAAATGGTTGCAAAGTGTACTACTCCTTCTTCATTTCTCTTTACGCCTTTAACTCCATGTCATTTGATATGGGATTGATAAAAGAAATTTATATAGTTCAAGAAAATCAGAGTAGACATGAAGAGGCCTAAAATTTCCCAAATAACCATGTGGCTTCATAGACTTTCACACCATCTCAGTTTATTGGAAAGTCTAATCTTTGAACGATACATCAGTGCTGACTGTGAGGCAGACATTACTATTCCAGACCATCAGAGTTTCAATAGACTGATGCAATGTGTATGGGTGTGTCTGAAAAGCTGAAAATTAAGTGGACTATATTAAAATGAGGTTCTATTATATATGCTATCATATATAATATGACATATGGCCGAAACTGGTTTGGCTCAGTGGATAGAGCGTCGGCCTGCGGACTGAAGGGTCCCAGGTTCGATTCCGGTCAAGGGCATGTGCCTGAGTTGCGGGCACATCCCCAGTGGGAGATGTGCAGGAGGCAGCTGATCGATGTTTCTCTCTCATCGATGTTTCTAACTCTCTATCTCTCTCCCTTCCTCTCTGTAAAAAATCAATAAAATATATTTAAAAAAAAAATATATGACTTATGGTTGAGTATGGGCCTATGAACTAGGAGGGCACATGCCAGGTTGCAGGCTCGATCCCCAATGTGGGGCATGCAAGAGGCAGCTGATCAATGATTCTCTCTCATCGTTGATGTTTCTATCTCTCTCTCCCTTTCCCTTCCTCTCTGAAATCAATAAAAAAAAGATACATTATATTTACATATTTATATATTTACATTTAAAAATATATATACATATATATAAAATTCTTTTATATATATATATGTAAGATACAAAATTACATCTAACATATGATTCCAACAACAGAAAAAAATACATATGCATGTAGGAGGAAAAAAAAGACCAGAAGGATAGATGATAAGATGTTAGCAATGGTTATCTCTAAATTATGGACCTATATGTGCCTGTTAATTGCTCTTTTGTATTTGTTAGCATTTTCCAAATATTCTATAATGAATATATATTACTCTTATTTTACAAACTACTATATGAAGACTTAAAATTCAAACAGGTCAAGGGTATAGAGCAGCACCATACAACAAACATGTCTGTGATAGACACATTCTCTATCTGCACTGAACAATACAGCTCCCACTGGCCACATGGGCTACTGAGTCCCTGCAATGTGCCTAGGGTGACTGAGGAACTGAATTTTTAATTCTGTTTAACTGGTTTCAGTAATAATCGGTAATTTAAATTTATTATTTTTCCCTATTTAAGTCTTCCCTTAATCTTATAAATCTGAGATAAATTCTTCTAAATGTTTTCCTACCAACTTCACTTTATTTTCTTTACCTAAATGGGAACATACCCTATGCATGGCTGACTACTTGCTTTGCTCATTCATCATTCAGTACTACGCCTCACGCATCTTCCATTTCTCTTGGCAGACTGTTATATGGATGTATCACAACTTATTTCATTAGTCCATCATAATGAAATTAGACTGTTTCCCATTTGTGTATAAAAATGCTGTAAAATAATATAATTTTGCTTTGTTTTATTATCTTGCTTTTAATTTTTAATTGAGGTTATCGAGAAAATTTGTTTAAAATCCAACATGTTTAAAAGTATTTGTCTAAATAGTACTGTATGTCAACTATAACTAAAAAATAAATTTTAAAAAATAATAATCTCAAAAAATATACTTGTTAAAGCATTTACAAAAAGTTAATAGAGCTACATTCAATATATTCCTGAAAGAGTACTATTAATTGCCCTGACCAGTTTGGCTCAGTGGATAGAGTGTCGGCCTGTGGATCGAAGGGTCCCGGGTATCGATTCCAGTCAAGGGCATGTACCTTGGTTGTGGCCATATCCCCAGTGGGGGGTGTGCAGGAGGCAGCTGATCAATGTTCCTCTCCCATCGATTTTTCTAACTCTCTATCCCTCTCCCTTCCTCGCTGTAAAAAATCAATAAATTTTTTTTTAAAAGAGTACTGTGAATTAAACTGTATTTTACATATATTAGGTAAGGTAGAAAATTAAAAGAAACTTGCACAAAGACGGCATGAGGAAAACAAGTATATGCACACACGGATGCTAAGAGCAAAACTGCAGTAATTTTTTTGTACGGTGGTTTGGTCCTTCACAAAATGTGAACAACTAGGACTCAGCAATCCCACTTCAATGGTTTACCCAAAAGGATGATCACATAAGTAAAATGAAGTACAACAAGGACACTCATCACGGCATTATTGGTAACAGTGCGACAATTAGAAGCCACCTGATAGCACACAGAATGAGACAGTATATAGAATGAAATTCTAACCCCACTCAAAGTGGCAGTGACTCAACAGCTGCCGCACTAAGAAGCTGTAACATTCTGCAGGTGAGGCAGGGCCCCAGAATAACAGGTGAGTACCCAGCATCACAGGAGCTGCATGTCTGGGTGGCTGGACCATGTTCCCGTGATGTTACCAACAGTGGCATTCTTTAAAGCGTGGAGTTTCAAGTTTTTTACTACTACTCTGAAGTTTTCTACATAGTTTTAATTCTTTTACTAATGTATCATGTATTTCCAAATTAATACAGCTACTTTAAAAAATAAAACTGAGGAAATTCTTTTATAAAATGATTACACTCCTCGCATTTTTCTATTTGCAAGTTCTGTTTTGTTATTTTTAAAGCACATTGCACCTACTTTGATGATTCCTTAAAGTACAAATATACATATATATATATATATGTATATATATATATATATACACACACATATATATTCACATACAGGCAAAAGATAAAAAGAAATATATTACAGTGCTAAAAAGAGGTAGCAATTACTAGTAAATGGTGGGACCACAGGTCCTACCTTCCTGTATTGTAAATTTTTCATTATAATGAAAGAATTCTAAGTTAATAAAATACAAAATATTTTCCTAAATCACTTTCCTTCAGACCTGCCCCTGCCTTTCCTAACTCTTTGCTCCCTCATTACCTGACTGTAACAGTCGTAATAAACAAACTTGTCTTAAGGAGACAAATTCATTGACGCTAGTACTGATGGAGTAATGTGCAGAAATGAAAACACATGACAGGAGAAGTCCTGATGGCCAGAGATGAAGGACAGAAGGTTCTTGTTAAGATAGGAAGGTTTTAGTCACCTGTCTCTACTTCAGCAATGTCAATAAAGTGATCTTCTGATGCTGAAGCCAGCATTTTCCCATCGTGGCTGAAACTGAGGGTCCTCACAGGCCAATCCAGCCTAAGGAGAAAGTAGACAAAGGAGAGATTAGAATAACCCAATAATAAGGGATGTAAAGTTCAGCATAGGGAATATAGTCAATAATACTGTAATAACTATGTATGGTGTCAGGGGGTACTAGACTTATCGGGGAGAACACTGTGTAAGTTCTATAAATATGTAACCATTATGCTGTATACCTACAACTAATATAATATTGAATGTCAACTGTAATTGAAGAAGATTTTAAATAACCCAATAAGAAGGCACAATTTCGCCCAAAATGAAATAAAATATCCAAGGCAAGTGCTGGCGAGTCGCTTACCTGGAAAAGCACCGAACACACACTAACTCATCCACATCCCAGAGGCTGACCAAAGCATCTGCACTTCCTGTGGCAAAGTACTTCCCTGTGGGGTCAAACTTGATGCAGATGCAGTTAGAAGGGTGCGCATTGATGGACTGCACAGGCTTCAGCTCTGGGTAGCTGCAAAACAAGACAGACAAACAGCAATCAAACTGTGGAAAGAGGACTGTGATGCTAAAATGATAATAGGAGACACTGAAGGGGAAAACCAAAGACAACAGAATATCAAAAACTGTATTCAAGAAAGCTTTCCTTAAATACAGATTCCAAACAACATACTGAAACAACACACCACACACCTGAGAATATAAACCCAGATGTGACACAGAGGTAAAATTACTGGATTGAAAGAAAAAGAGAATTCAATTATTATTAGACCCTTTAGCCAGTAACACTTTATGCCAAAAGAAAACATAATACATATTTAAGATACACAAGCAAGGATTTTTATAGCTAGCAAGACTGATTATCAATTATAAAGAGTTCAAATAAGCACAATAATAAACCATCTATAAGTTTTATAAGTATACTAGAGGCCCGGTGCACAAAAATCTGTGCACTGGCGGGGGGGAAGGGTGGGGGGAGTCCCTCAGCCAAGCCTGTGCCCTCTCACAGTCTGGGACCCCTCTGGGGATGTCCACCTGCTGGCTTAGGCCCGCTCCCCAGGGGATCAGGCCTAAGCTGGCAGTCAGACATCCCTCTGGCAGCCCAGGAGCCCTCTGGGGATGTCCACTTGCCAGCAGGGAGCGGGCCTAAGCTGCAGTCGGACATCCTTAGTGCTGCTGAGGAGGCGGGAGAGGCTCCCACCACCACCGCTGTGCTAGCAGCCGTCAGCCTGGCTTGTGGCTAAGCAGAGCTCCCACTGTGGGAGCTTAATGACCACCAGGGGGCAGGTCCTGCATTGAGCGTCTGCCCCCTGGTGGTCAGTGTGTGTCATAGTGACCAGTCATTCCCAATCGTTCTGCTGTTAGGGTCAATTTGCATATTACCCTTTTATTATATAGGATGTTATAACTATGAACTCAGGGAATATTGTTCCCATGAACCATTCCTGAGGAATCTAAACTAGAGAATGAGCTTTGACAATCCAAATGACTAAAGATTTATCAACACAGTGCTGGTGATGAGCATTGCATATATTTTCTTATAGAAACTACATATGGTTAAAAGGGAAAGTATAATATGGAATGGCTGTATACTCGGACAATCTACAGTATTACTATTTTTTTAATAGAGGAAGAATGAAGAAAGCACATTCAAAAAGCAAAATTTACTGTTTTAAGTAGTTACATTGGTGGTGGTGGTTATTCTGGGATAACTGTATGTGTAACGTGGGATAAAAGTAACAACAACCATGGAGCATTCTAATTCTATAGTTCCCTGCATCTTTGGAAACCAGAATACTCTGTTTGAAAGGAAAGAGACTTGAGTATGGAAGAGATTTAGTAAAATTCCTGTAGCCCTGCATTTTAGTTGGAAATCATCAGTATGAATTCCTAATGTATATTATATTTTAAAAAATTGCTTAAATACCTAGGTCCATAATGATTCATTAAAACACACACACACACACAAAACCTCTAGTTGGTCATATTTGAAGGTGATAGGGAACTGATTCATTACCCAATGATAAAGGGAAAGAATCAAGCATTTTATCCTGTCTTTCCTAAATGAACTATATTTCTGAGTAACCAAATAGTAGGTGAGAAGACGTGTCTCATATTCTGACAAATAAATACGCATTATGAGATCAGTAAAATCCAGACTAGGAGAATCTCTACAAGTTAATAGTCTGGTTTTTCATCAGCTAAGCCATAACTAAAAGAAAGGGATGAAGGGCGACGTCTAGTTAAACAGACTTAAAGAGACATATCAAACGTTTTTAAATGGCCAAAGGCTGGAATATCTAGAGATACATACTTGGTAGCTAAAATTATAAATAAGATAAAACTTCAGACAGTGTTTACTTTTCAGGAGAGTGGGTTATGATTAGGATAAAGCCTATGGACTGGCTTCTGATATGGCCAGCAAAGTACTATTCCTTGACCTGAGTGGGGTTACACAGGTGTCATGCATATAATTGTTCATTAAGCTACACATTTGTTTTATGTGGTTTTCTGTATCTGTTTTAGTTTCTAATAAAAAGACTTGAAAGAAAGTTATAGAATCCCCACTGCCTACAGAATAAAATTCAAGTTACCAAGCACAGAAATCCAAGCCTTTTGTGATCTGGTCCCAAATCATATTTCAACTTTATCTTGCCATGTTTGGACCCTCTTTTCAATACCTTAACTGCCACCACTCTCAGCAACCCTGACCTACCAACTACTCTCCCTTTTGTCATGCTCATTCACACCTGCTTTGGCAACTGTGCAGTTCCCTTTTTCTGATTCTTAAAATTCTACTCATCTTTCAAAGTCAAACTCAGAAGCTGCCTCCTTCAACCATCAACTCAAGTTTCTTTCCTTGGGATTCCATAGCAAACCCAGCCTCTCTAATGTAAAACCTATTTCACTCTGCCTAGCATCGCTCACCCAGGACAGCAGAAGGAAGAGCACCAGAAAGACCTGAATTTCAATTCCACCATTTCATTCATTTAGAGAGCAAGTATTTACTGAAATCCTTACTATGTGTAGCAGGGACTGGGCTAGGCATTAGGGATTCAACAGTAAACAAGTTAACCACAGTCTGTACCCTCATGGAACTTAAGTCTCATGGAGGATACTGAGAAGTAAACATGCATTTACAATGTAAAATGAGAAATGGTTCCAAAAGGAAGTACATAAAATAAGCCTCTGACCTTGAGAAGGGAGGGGAAAGACGGCTTCCTTGCAGTGAATGTAATGTATTTAAGCTGAGACTTCAAGGATACAAATTAGCCACAATTCAAGGTGCATCCAGTTCTAGTGCTCACCAGCTGACCAGTGACTCTGAACCCCAGATCCTTATCTATCAAATGGGAAGCACACCCTCAACCCCCTACAATTTCTGTGAGGACCCAGCAAAATACAAGGTGCCCGGCTGGGAGGTACTCAACAGAGGTCAGGGTTCTTTATTACAATACTGTATATCCGTTAAGCTCCTTCAGGACAGACTCACACCCAATTCATCTCTGCAACCACCAGCGCACCCAGCTGTTAAAGTAAGACAGTTCCCTAGGCTAGAAGCCCCTCACCTGAGGATGTTGATGCAACCATTGCCATTTGTCAGGAAGAACATGTTATTGTCATTGTTCCAGGAGATTTCATTAACCTCAAACTTGAACTGCTCCTCTGCTTTCGAACGATGTGTCTTGGCATCAATAAAGGTCACGACATCATCCTTGTTGCCTACGGCTATGGTCTGCCCATCGGGACTCCAACATATATTAATGTTCTCCCCTAGAAAACCAGATATAATCAGTAAGATCACCTGTTTGCCCAGAATCCTCAAAAAGTTTATTTTGTTATCCTAGAACAGTGGTTCTCAACCTTGGCTGCAAATTAGAATCACCTGGGAATCTTTTTAAAATCCTGATTTCTGGGCCTCATCCTCCGGAAATTCTGTTTCTTTGTTATGGGGTGAGGCCACAACATTAGTAACAAAGGCAACTAGTGTGAAGCCATGGCCCAGGTGGCCTCAGGTTCAAAGACTTGGGGAAAGGGCAGACGTGAAAATTAATACACAAGACAAGAAATATAATTTTGAAAATTACGGGGGAGTCAGTTGTGAACCTAGTTCAAGTGACTAGACTAAATTCCACTGAATTTCTGTTCCCATTTGTTTTTATTTACTAGAATACACAATTGCCTTTCAGGAATGCAAACAGACATATCAAAGGTGATTGTTTAGTAAACCGTAAGATTATCAGGTTGGGGGAGTTTGCTTTAGGCCATTGAGTCAGCAATAGGTAATAAAATGCAGATATTCACCCTGGAATATCAAAGACCCAATTCAGCCTTCTTACCAGACTTCTTCCATTTATATTAATTACTGTTGATCTTGGTTCTCAGCAAACTAGCACCTAAGAATCCGGGCACATTCATCAACAAATTTCCCCATTTGGTCCTCACAATACTCTCTTTATTAGCAATTCATTATCCTTATTTTACAGATGAAGAAATGAAAGACAAGAGAGATGAGCCCAACTGTCAAAGCTAGAAGAGCCGCTAGATTTGGCTCCAATGCCTCTAATTCTCTTACACCAGCATTTCCCAAACTCCAGTCACTCACATGCCACTTTCACAATTGTTGTCCTAATCATGTAACAGCTATACTTTTCTTTAAAATTGACTCAAAAAATTTAATTTAGCTTTAATTTAGCAATAATTTTGATGAGCTGGTTCTTTTTTAATAGACATTAAAACATACATCTGATTTTTAATGTTCATCCACTTATGCATCATAGGGAAATGACTACATTATTCCACTTACAGGTCTGAGTCTTGTCAACAAAGTCCAGTGGCACACACTAAACACATCAATTAAAAATCTCATCAACTTTACCAATTCTCTAAGATGCATTATTTTTTTTCATATTTTGTTATCTATGATGCATTTTAAAATGCATCAAATGCATGTCAAAATTTTTGGTATACATTGTTATCTGGAAGCTTTATTTCCTTTCCTAATGGCACTTAAAATATTGGTGTATCTTATAACCAATGACATCTTAATCAATAAGACACGGTAAATTACCTCAAGGTTTATAGGACGCTACTGGTGAATAACAGAGTCTATAAAGGCACAGGTCATTTTCTCCCAGACCCCCAAGACCATCCAGCCGTCAGCCACCCTAGCCTGTGAGCAGTTCCCCAAATGCACCACGTCTTTGCACACGCTGCTTGTTCCCTCCCAGAGCTGCCCTCCCCTCCCAACCCACCGACCACTCCATTCCTATGGCTGCTCTAAGAGTCTGCCCAAATTCTGTGAGGCCCTCCCTGGCTCCCCCAGGCAGACCTCAGCATTTCCATTCTGGGTACCCACTTTACAGAGTCTATAACATAGACAGCTCCATTCTAAGATGAACCATGTCATATTTTGTTAGATGATTTTTTTTTATGCACTAAACTGTGATGTTCTTGGAGCTCAGGATGTCCCCTAACTAGCGCCAGGCCAGGCACACAAAAGGTATTTGGAATATGCTTGTTGAATGAAGGTAAGTAACGTATCTTCCCACTGCCCCCTCTCCAAAGTCACCTTTAGTGTTCACAGTCGCGATGCACTTGGTAGTCCTCACATCCCAGATGCGAATGGTTTTGTCTCCGGACGCTGTGACGAAGAGGTCAGGGTTACTTGGATGCCAACACAGCTGGTCCACGCTGTCGCCATGTCCGCGGTAATTGTTTTCTTTGACCTGAAAGAACAAACTCCAGGTGTCACGTCACAGGTGTGTACCTGCCAGACGTGGGACTCCTTAACCTTATTCACGTGTAACTCCTTGACCTTATCGGACCAACAAAAATTTAGAAAATTAACGTGAGTCTGGTGCTTCCAAGCCTCTTCCCAAATCCCCCTGCCCTCCCTCCCCAGTCGCCCTGAACCACAGGAGGCTGGTTTCCACACCGACACCGTTGCTTCTGCGGGTCCTGGCCTTCCTCCTCCTTTCTGGTTTGCCACCTTCCAATGCCACCAAGGTCCCCAGCCATCTGCTCATTCCCACCGGAGGCCCTACCATGGTCCAAGGGGCCCTCCTCACCAGACAGGGACCCCACAACAGCCCGCCACTCCGCCCACACCAACCCTTCCCACCACCACCCGCCCTCCACCTGCTGCACCATCCCACCTCCTCCTCCACTCCACTCCCGCGCATCCGCACCCCTCACCACCACCGCCCGCACCCCTCCTCGCCCTTCACCACCCCCCTTCCTCTCCACCACACCCCTCCTCGCCCCTCACCATCCAGCACGTGCCCCGACCCCCCCGCGCCCCCTCGCTCTCGCACCACACACACCGCTCCCCCGTCCCTGCCTAGCCTCTCCCCTCTAGCCCCTCCGGCCCTTCCCGCCTCACCGCACCCGCTACCCCCGCGGCCCTTCTCCCTGGCCTGTGCCGGGCCCTGGCAGCTCACCAACCGGTCCTTCTCCAGCAGGAAGACGCTAGCCGTCTTGTCGAAGGACCCAGAGGCCAGACGCCGCCCGTCGCAGCTCCAGGCCACCGAGTGCACCTTCGCGCTGTGCGCCGGGAACTCGCGCGTCTTGCTGTGGCCCCGGAACAGCTCCTGCATGCCCAGCACGTAGCGCGTCGGGCCGCTGCTCACGGAGCACCAGTGGGCCATGGAGCCGGGCCCGCTCTGGCCCAGCGCCGAGGGCCCCATGGCCGCCGCGGGTACCGCCATGCCGAGCTCCCGCACAGCCGCGCCCACCCGCGGCCTCAGTCCAGTCAGTCCTGCCGCGGTCCCGGCCTCGGTCCAATCAGTCCTGCCGCCGCCGCCGCACGCATGCGCTTGGACGTGCGGCGTCTCTCCCGCGCAGCCGCACTGTGGCCCACCGGAAAAGGACTACAAATCCCGCCGTGCAGCGCGCGCGCGCGCGCGCTGCTGCCTTTTCAAACAGTAATGATTCTGCTTTAAATGCACTGCAAAGTGAACGATTCTGAGGTTTTTTGGGATTCCCATTTCCCCCCCTTAGCTCCTTCTGGGTAGATAACATTTATATCCGTGTGTAATCGAAGACGGAAACCAACGTTATCCTTCTAAACCTCGGTTCCTCGTCAGTAAAATAGCTTTTTTCTAGAGTTGCTGTTCATCCCTCAGCCCCCTCCCTTAGAGCTGAAGGCCCTGGACTTCTTGCTGGAGAAGGGCGTGCTGGTGAGCTCCTTCCAGTAAAGACTAGGGGTTGGGAGGAGGGTTATTGAGAAGGGGTCTGGATTTGTTTAAATAAACAAATTCTTTGTTTTTAGAAGATACTATATGCACATGATTATATATGCAAAAAAAATACAAAAGATACAGAGTAAATTCCTTATTCCCCACCCTTCACACCCCCACCTTAAACCACAGATGCAGCAGTTTTGAGCTGAAGAAAACAGTGGTGAGCTGTCAGCGACAGGCAAGATCCTGGAGAAGGGCTGTGGACTAGGAGGGGTCTGGGGTGGTGAGGAGGTGTCTGGAAATGTGTTTAAAAACACATCTTTTGTGAATTTACAATTATCTCAAAATAAAACGTTGAAAACAAAATATTTTAAAGATAACACATACAAATGTGTTAAGATAACTTGGTAACAAATTTAAAAAGTACAAAAATAGAGTGAAAAGTAAGTTTCCCTCCCTCCTGTGTGCCCAAATTCCCCTTCAGAAAAATATTGTTAAATTGCTTGTGGGCCTTTCAGAAATAGTGGAAGAGTAAATAGGTGTGTGTATATCCTTCCTCCTCCCCCCGCAAAATGGCACTGTTCCTTACATATCTTGCTTTCTATGACAAACACATATAAGAAATCATTTCTTGCCGAGACCGGTTTGGCTCAGTGGATAGAGCGTCGGCCTGCGGACTGAAGGGTCCCGGGTTTGATTCCGGTCAAGGGCATGTACCTGGGTTGCGGGCACATCCCCAGTGGGAGATGTGCAGGAGGCAGCTGGTCGATGTTTCTCTCTCATCGATGTTTCTAACTCTCTATCTCTCTCCCTTCCTCTCTGTAAAAAATCAATAAAATATATTTAAAAAAATAATAATAATGAGTTGCTTTATGGTATGAATTTCAACTTAACATAAAAAAAAAAAAGAAATCATTTCTTATCAGTATATGCAGATGTCTCACTCTTCATGGATGTAGCATTTAATGATAATTGTTCACACACCCATATTCAACTTATCATTCAACTGATCCCCTTGATAGACATTTACGTGTCCATGAATTTGCTTGTAAACAATGATACAGTGAATATCCCTATACAAACTTCATTATGCAAATGTAAACTTTTTTCATTAAATACGTATTGCCAAAACACTTAGGAAGAGGTTCTAACAATCTACATTCCCCCCAGCATCACAGGGAATATCATAAGGTCCTAAATGAGTCCACACATGCAGCTCCAAGAAGACTCTTAGGAAATGAGCCCCTTTCTTTTCCCAATTCCCTTCCCTTCCCCACTGCAACCAGAAATTCTTGGAGACTTCAAACCTTTTCAGACTCCAAAGAATACCAATGAAATCACTAAAATCGTGGAGTAGGAGACTAGGTGGTATTTAGTTTTCCCTCCCTAACTTTCATTTTCAGGAATCTTTTTCATATGCTAGCCCCCTCTGCCCCCACCCCAACCCCCATACATACACAGAGGTGTCTATCTCCCAGTCCCAGATGAAGAAACTGAAGAACAAAGTGGTAAAATGTCCTGCTCCAGGTCACATGGCTGGTATATGACAGAGAAATGATTAGAATTCAGATGTTACTGAAACCGATACGTTGTAATTACCCTAGTCTATACTAATAAAAGAGTAATACGCTAATTAGACTGGGAGACCTTCTGGACAAAGCCATGGTGGTGGGGCCAAGGCAGAGGCGGTTAGGGGTGATCAGCCCAGCAGGGGAGGGCAGTTGGGGGCAAGCAGGTCAGCAGTGGGGGCGAGCTGGCTGGCAGGGGGTGGCAATTGGGGGCAATCAGTCCAGCAGGGGCGGGCAGTTAGAGGTGATCAGGCCAGAAGTGGGGGCAGTTGGGGTTAATGAGGCAGGCAGGTGAGCGGTTAGGAGCCAGCGGTCCTGGATTTCGAGAGGGATGTCCAACTGCTGGCAATCAGACATCCCCTGAGGGATCCCAGATTGGAGAGGGTGCAGGCCGGGCTGAGGGACACCCCCCCCCCCCACCCCAAACGAATTTTATGCACTGGGCCACTAGTTATTAATAATAGGAAAGGAGCAAAGGGAAGGCCAGATATTATAAGTGTGTCATTTGGGCAGCTTCGCCAGGAAGTTACAACTTTACACTCCCCGGCGGTCTGTTCTGTATTTTTATATGTTATATTTCATTTCCCTTGTGTTCTTTTTCTATATTCTATAAACAAATGTCAGAACCCACCGTGCTTTCACAGTGACTGGTACAGAATAAACAATCAAGAAAGCCTGGCAGTAGCAGCCCTGGCAGTTTGTTGTGGTTTATTTCAAAGCTTTAGTTGATGGATTTTTGCCCCCTCGGAATTGATACAGCTGCCTCACCTGACAACTAAAACTGCTAGTTTCAATAAAAATCAGAACAGTGGTTGCCTATTGGGGGAAAAATCTGGGATCAGATGTCCAATTGCCCCTAGTGGTGGAACTAGGCAGTGTGCGTGTAGAGCCCTTTATCCTTCTATGTCTTTTTTTTTTTTTTTTTAATATATTTTATTGATTTTTTACAGAGAGGAAGGGAGAGAGATAGAGAGTTAGAAACATCGATGAGAGAGAAACATCGACCAGCTGCCTCCTGCACATCTCCCACTGGGGATGTGCCCGCAACCCAGGTACATGCCCTTGACCGGAATCGAACCTGGGACCCTTCAGTCCGCAGGCCGACGCTCTATCCACTGAGCCAAACCGGTTCCGGCATATCCTTCTATGTCTTTATTGGAGGGTTGGTTTACACAAGGATATACATTTGTCAAAATTCATTGACTTATACCCTTAAGACCCACATATTTTACTGAATGCAAATTTTTAATTCCATTTTTTTTTAATTAACATCTTAAGCTAATGACTGTCCTATTCAGGGAACAAAGGCGCTACTTCTTAGTGTTTAGCAGGTAAGAGAGACAGAAATTATTTTTGAGGCCATGCAAAAACTCGTTTTTCTTCCCGCCCTAAGACTACAAAGTCCCACAGTGGGAGAGAGGTTGAAGACATTGAAAATTAGAAGCAGCAGTTACTTACTACTCAAGCTCTGCCCCCGCTTCTCCATATCTAGGTTTATGGCAGAGGAAGGAAGTGATGAAATGCTGATTGAAATTTGGAAACCCTAGAATAAGACTTGTGCACCAACTCCTGCCTGGCATTGTGAGAGTTGCACCCCCATGTATGTCCCTGTAAAAAGCAGGGAAAAGGACAGCATGCTACATTCGGACAAGGAGTCAGGGAGACCCCTCAGGGCTCTGGGGGTTCCCCAGTGCCCCAGAGTTTCTATATACCCAGATAGGTCACGGACAAAAGAACAACATAACAATGTTAGAAGGCTTACTCTGTTCCAAGTACTTTTCTAAGTGCTGTATATGTATTATGTCAGTCATTCCTCTCAGAAACCCTATGTAGGTAGATAATGATTATTATTCCCTTTTTTTATTTCTCAAGAAACCAAGGCCAGGATGGCTAAGAAATTTGATCAAGGATGCATATCTAATAAGTGGTGGAACTAGGCAGTGTGCGTGTAGAGCCCTTTATCCTCCAACTTTGTCCTTTTCAAAATTGGTTTTGCTATTCTGAATCATATTAGAATCAGCTTATTATTCTACATCGACTCTATAAATCAATTTGAAGAGAACTGACATAGCAACAGCATTGAATCTTTGAATTCATGAATATGTTCTATTTCTCCATTTATTTAGGTATTCTTTTTATCATGATGCACATCTTTTATTTGCATAATGATTTGTGGAATAAAGTTTATGCAACAATTCACAGTTATTATTGTGGTAACTGGAATATCAACCATGTTGTTGAGACACTGCATGTGCCCCTGACCTGAATTGAACCCGAGACCCTTCAGTCCGAAGGCTGACATTCTATCCCCTGAGCCAAACTGGCTAGGGCCAAAACCCAGGAATCTTTTTCCGACATCTCCAAGAAGGTAATTCCTTGAGCTGAGTCTCTTTGTCTAGAATCTGGACAAAGTAAACAAAAAGGGGGCAAAGAAGCAATCGTGCTTAGAAATGTTGTCATCATTCTCACGAGTTTATTTCTTTCTAATCCCCATGTTGTGGCAATGGGTCTTGCAGAAAAGGGTTCGTTGAATTAAAAGTTGACGTGCCCAGCCGGTGTGGCTTAGTGGTTGAGCACCGACCTATGAACCAGGAGGTCAGGGTTTGATTCCCAGTCGGGGCACATGCCCGGGTTGTGGGCTGGATCCCTAGTGTGGGTTGTGCAGGAGACAGTCGATCAATGATTCTCTCTCATCATTGATGTTTCTATCTCTAACTCTCTCCCTTCCTCTCTGAAATCAATAAAAACACATATTTTTTAATAAAAACACAAAAACAAACCTTCCCTTAAAAAAAAAAAGCTGACGTCATCTCATATTAGACTCATTCAAGCTCCTCTGGACTCACATGTCTATGGCGGACTGTACCAACTGCTTCTATATTATCTCCACGTCAGGAAACTACCGAACAAAATGGCACGCCTCTCAGTAAATAGTTGACTTTTGGCCCAATTTGTCTTCAATATTTCTAGGGCACCACGCTTATCCTCCTCCTGTCCCTTCCTTCCGTCATCTCCATCCCTTTCAGAGCTTGCAGCCAGGGAACCATGGTGTGCCCATGGATTCACCCCAACTGTGGTCCTGCCTCGCTGCTTCACATTCTCAGGCTTGGCCTCACAAGAAGGGCTATGGCACCTGCATATATAGGCTTTAACCAGAGTGGGTGAAAATAGTAGGAGAGTAAGCCCATTACGGGAAAATCCCCTCACCACTCGAATTAAGGTCTTCCTTAGTTTCTTTCTCAGAGCTATTTTGCAGGATTTTGTGTACAGGTCTTGTACATATTGTGCTAAATTTATCCTTTAGTATTTCATATCTAATGATGCTATTGTATCAAGCCCACAACCCAGGCATGTGCCCTGACCGGGAATCGAACCCGTGACCTCCTGGTTCATAGGTCGACACTCAACCACTGAGGCATACCACCTGGCTTCCCTATTTTTGACCCCACTTCTAACTCAAGACTAACCAGAAAAAGACAAATATATAAGATGACCACCATATAAGATGCCCACTTCTAGTTTACCCTCCTCTAGCTCCCCTGTCCCAGTAGCCTCTAATCAGCGCATGACTGAAACCTTCCTTTATTTTTTTCATTATAAGCTTTCCCACCCCCCTGCCTGACTTTGATCCTCTGCCAAATGCCAGTGCTAGTGGCTGGCTACCTGCTATAGAAAACTCTGAATAAAGTCTCAGTTTTCATTTGGGTGGTCTTCATTTATTTCAACATATTTGTGACTAAAGATAGTTTTACATCTTCCTTTCCAATTGGTGTGCCTTTCATTTCTTTTTTAACATTTATTTTTCAATTTCAGCTTACATTCTATATCATGTGTGCCTTTTACTTCTTTTCCTTGCCTTCTTACTCTGGATAGGACCTCAAGGATGATGATTTAATAAAAGAGACTCAGCTCAAGGAATAAAAGTGGTTGCCTCCTACACACACCCCTATCTCTTTCCTTAGGGTACTGAGGTATTTTTTAAATATGTTTTTATTTACTTCAGAGAGGAAGGGAGAGGGAGAGAGAGAATTATGGATCAGCTGCCTCCTGCACGCCCCCTACTGGGGATCGAGCCCACAACCCTGGCATGTGCCCTGATGGGTATCGAACCGTGACCTCCTGGTTCATAGGTTGATGCTCAACCACTGAGCTACGCCAGCCGGGCCTGAGCTATTTTTTTAAGTGAAATTAACTTGGTATGGTATTTAGATTTCTTTGGATACATTTAAAAGAACGGAGAAATAGTTTTATTTTTAAATGTCAATATTTGCAGTAACCTAGTACATCTTCGGCAACTATTTAAACTTATGATGAAAAAGTTTAAAAGTCAACCAAAAATTGAGTAAGGAGGTATGCATATAAATGTTCAAAGTTCTTTTATAAGGCCACCAGCCAAGTTTGAAGCAGGCTCCAGTAAAGGCCATCACTGAATCTGGGGGAGCAACAGTGTCTCCTTGGTCGGCAGAGGCCAACCAAGAGGACTGGGTCCAGCTGGCACTGACCAGGGGTGGGCAAACTTTTTGACTCGAGAGCCACAATGGGTTCTTAAACTGGACCGGAGGGCCGGAACAAAAGCATGGATGGAGTGTTTGTGTGAACTAATATAAATTCAAAGTAAACATCATTACATAAAAGGGTACGGTCTTTTTTTTTTTTTTTTTTTTTTAGTTTTATTCATTTCAAACGGGCCGGATCCGGCCCGCAGGCCGTAGTTTGCCCACTGCTGGGCTAGGAGGTGTCTGCCATGATGCAGAATGAGGGTGCACAGTCAGAAATTAAAAAGGTACTAAAATAAAGAAAAGTGCACTTTATGCACACCTGAGGTGGTGACTGAATTTTAAATTCACATTGTGACTATAATAATAATTATGACTATTAGAAAGCTTCCTACGACATGCTGTGTTTGCTGGTTGGGGAAAATTACAAATCAGAAAGAACCGGTCTTTAGTTGGCACAATTCCTTCTCTCCTTGGGCATCACCCACTAACTGGAACTGAGAGTCACATCTGTGATGCTAATAACTAGTCCTAGGGATGGCCCACTGTTGCCCATCTGGCCTACTATCTGCCAAGGACTCAATTTCTAACTTCCCAAACAAAAAGCTACCCCAGTGTCAGCCGCAGCTCCCAGCAGCTCCCCAAAGAGAAGAGGAGCAATGACCACCGGCTGGCCTGGCGTCACCCTAGAAGTGGGCCTGCCGGTTGCAGATAGAGCTCTAAGGAAATGCACGTGAAATAATCAGGGACAAATCAGGGGAAATATCCAGCCCTGGTCTTCCCCCAGGAAAACACGTCTTACCAAAATAAGGCACAATCTGCAAACTCGGAGAGCTGGGTGGCTCCTCCACAGGCCCCAGGAAGCTGGAGGAGGGATTTGGAACAAGATCCGGGAACCCCAGGTCCCCAGGGGACCCAGATCCTGGGAATGCTGAAGGATGGAGCCAGGCCAAAGGGGTTGTTGCTCAGTTTCTGCCACTGAATCTTTCAGCGTCTTAGCCCTTCCCCTGGCAGGAGGCTTCTCAGGCTGTGCATTCCCAGCGCTGATGAAAAGCAGGATAAGATAAAAGGGCTGTACCTCCTAACTGACTCCACTGGCCCCAGGCCAGGATGAGCAGCGTGCAGGCAGCTGGGGGTTCCTTACGAGAGTAGAAATGGCAGCGGAAGCTGTCAGGACCAGAGCAGATGGCCTCCAGGCGGACTAGCACCACCAGCACTAAGAACAAAGCAACACAGCTAAACAAACAAATTTACTAGGATAGAAACCATTTCAGCAAGGTCACAGGAGATAAGGTAAATATTTTTAAAAATGTTTTTTTATTTACTGACAATGAACATTCCAAAATGAAATCAAGAAAACAGTTCCAGCCAAAACCGGTTTGGCTCAGTGGATAGAGCGTCGGCCTGCGGACTGAAAGGTCCCAGGTTCGATTCCGGTCAAGGGCATGTACCTGGGTTGTGGGCACATCCCCCGTAGGAGATGTGCAGGAGGCAGCTGATCGATGTTTCTCTCTCATCGATGTTTCTAACTCTCTATCTCTCTCCTTTCCTCTCTGTAAGAAATCAATAAAATATATTTAAAAAAAAAAAAAAAAAGAAAACAGTTCCATTTACAGCATATCAATAACATCAAATGCTTAGGAATAAATTTAACAAAGTAAGTATAAGACCTGTACACTTAAAACTACAAAATATTTGCTAAGAGAAGTTAAAGATATATTTATTTTTTAAAAAAATATATATTTTATTGATTTTTTACAGAGAGGAAGGGAGAGGGATAGAGAGTTAGAAACATCGATGAGAGAGAAACATCGATCAGCCGCCTCCTGCACACCTCCATCTGGGGATATGTCCGCAACCAAGGTACATGCCCTTGACCGGAATCGAACCTGGGACCTTTCAGTCCACAGGCCAACGCTCTATCCACTGAGCCAAACCGGTTACGACAAGATATATTTATTTTTAATCCTCACCCGAGGATATTTTTCCATTGATTTTTAGAGAGAGTGGAAGAGAGAGGGAAAGACAGAGAGAAACATTGATGTGAGAGAAACACATCTATTGGTTGCCTCCTACACATACCCCAACCAGGGCCCAGGCCCGGGGAGGAGCCTGCAATGGAGGTATGTGCCCTTGACTGGAATCGAACCCGGGCCCTTCAGTCTGCAGGCTGACGCCAAACCGGCTAGGGCAAAGATTTAAATAAATGGAGAGACATTTTATTTTCATGGACTAGAAGGCTCAAACTTCTTAAAATAGCAATTCTCCCCAAATTGATCTACAGATTCAATATAATCCTATCAAAATCCCAGCTGCCTATTTTTGCAGACATTGACAAGTTGATCCTAAAATGCATATAAAAATGCAAAGGACCTAGAACAGTAAAAATACTTTTGAAAAAGAAGAACAAAGTTGGAGGACTTACAGTTCAAAATTTCAAAACAAATTATAAATCCACAGAAATCAAAGCAGGGCTCTGGAATAAAGATAGACATAGATCAATGGAACAAATTGAGAGACCAAAAATAAACTTACATTTATGGGCAGTTGATTTTCAACAAAGGTGCCAGAACAATTCCATGGAGAAAGAATATTATCTTCAACAAATGATTCAGGGACAATTGGATATTCACATAACAAAAGATGAATTTAGGTACTTCACTCCATTTAATATAACTCAAAATGAATCATGGACTAAATGTAAGAGCTAAAATTACAAAATTTTTAGAAGGAAACATAGGAGAAAGTCCTTGTGACCCTAGTTAGACAAAGAGTCCTTAAATATAACATAAAAAGCACAATCCATAAAAGATAAATTGCGTCAATACTAAAAAAATTTTTAGTTTAAGAAGACATCATTTATAACAGAAAATAACAACCACAATGTCGTTGACCACAATGGGGAGAAATTGGAACCCTTGTGCACTGTTGCTGGGAATGTAAAATGGTGCGGCTGCTATGGTAACCAATATGGGTGATTCCTCAAAAAAAAAAAAAAATTAACTTCTGGAAATATACCTGAAGGAACCAAAAACAGTATGTGAAAAAGATATCTGTGCCTCCCCCCTCCATGTTCATAGCCACAGTATTTACAATAACCAAGACATAGGAGAAACCTAAGTGTTTGTGAACAGATGAATGGATAAATAAGTTGTAATACTAAGTGCATATACACAGTGGAATATTATTCAACAATGAAAAAGAAGGAAATCCTGTCATTTGTGACAACATGGGTGGACTTTGAGGACATTATTCTAAGCAAAATAAGTCTGACAGAGAAAGACAAACTCTATAGGATCTCACATATATGTGGAATCTGAAAAAAACTTACAGAAAAAGAAATCAGATTTGTGGTTATCAGAGGAAGAGGTGCGGGGGTAGGAATTAGAAGATGGTAGTAAAAAGACACAAACTTCCAGTTATAAGATATATAAGTAAGTACTAGGGATGTAATGTTCAGCATGATAACTATAGTCAACCCTGCTGTATGGTGTACATGAAAGTTGTTAAGAGAGTAAATCCTAAGTGTTCTTATCACAAGGGGGCAAAACCCTTTTTAATATTTTCTTTATTGAATCTACATGAGCTATAGATATTGTGGTAATTATTTCACAATATATATAAGTCAAATCAGTATGCTGTACACCTAAAAATGATGTAGTGTTATATGTCAATTATCTATAATAATAAAAGCATAATATGCTAATTAGACCAGACAGCCGAACTACCTTTCAGATGTCATTCTGGTCGTCCTTCCGGATGACCTTCCCAATGAAGCCGTGGCGACGGGGGCTGAGGCAGAGGCAGTTAGTGGTGATCAGGCAGGCAGGCGAGAAGTTGGGGCAATAAGGCAGGCATGCAGAGTAGTTAGGGGCGATCAGGCAGGCAGGTGAGTGGTTAGGATCCAGCAGTCCTGGATTGTGAGAGGGTGCAGGCTGGGTTGAGGGACCCCCCCCCCCCCACTCCCGCCATGCACAAATTTTGTGCACTGGGCCTCTAGTATCTCAATAAAACTGCCAAAAAGAAAAGGTGTGAAATAAATAATTATAGAGAGTGGGAAATAAAATTGATCAGAAAAGTGGAGAATTACCCAAAAGTGCTGAGGGCTGATATGATGTTGATAATCATAGTTTGCTGGAAGTATTTTTTAAAAAGCCCTGGCCGGTATGGCCTAGTGAGTTGGGCACCATCCCATGTACCTAAGGGCTGCTGGTTCGATTCCCAGTCAGGACACATGCCCGGGTTGCAGGCTGGATCCCTGGTAGGGGGTGTGATCAATGTTGTGCTCACACATTGATGCTTCTCCTTTCCTCTCTCTCTAAAAATCAATAACTATTCTTTAAAAAAACAACAACTCTGGAAAATGGAAAACAAATGGCATCAGACTGAAAGACAAAATCAGAACCTAAAATAAATCAGAAAAAAACTGACTTGAAGGCTCTCCCACCTCAGAGGAAGTGGACATGGGGAAATAGGAATGAGACCAGAGTAGGACAACTGATAAGATAACCAGCCCCGCTTCTGCCTCCAGGTAAGAGCAGTAAGTGGGAGGGTAAGCACCTGGGAGAGAGAGCCAGGCATCCCAGTGCCCATGGCAATAATGTGGTTGTCCCCAGTCCCAGAAGACTAATATACCACCCCTCATCCAGCAGCAAGTCTCTTTCCTAAAATTACAGCAACAACATGCCATACCCAGATCCTGCACTCACACGCGGGCTGATATGGAATTTCAAAAATTGAGATGAATGCCCAGCGCAAGAATGTCAAAACATTTGAGGAAAATTCTAACATCCAAAAGGAGAAACACCACATATCAAAAAAGAGGGAAATGCCCTGGCCGGTTTGGCTCGTTGGATAGAGTGTCGGCCTGAGGACTGAAGGGTCCTGGGTTCCATTCTGGTCAAGGGGCATGTACCTTGGTTGCGGGCTCGACCCCCAGTAGGGGGCGTGCAGGAGGCAGCTGATTGATGTTTCTCTCTCATCGATGTTTCTGACTCTCTATCTCTTTCCCTTCTTCTCTGTAAAAACCAATAAAATATATTAAAAAATAAAAAGAGGGAAGTAACACCTGAGGAAATAGAACTATCAGACCAAACAGAACATGTCGTGGTTCTTCTTGCCTCTGAGCACGGGCGAAGAATCAGGCTCGGAATGCCTTACCCTGAGCCTTGGCTTTGACATTCACGAGCCAAGAATTTGCCTCTATTGTATTCTGTGACAACGAGAAAGGGTTACATACTGGACAAAAATGCAGGGGTTTAACTATCAAAATATTTTCCCAGCATACCAAACAAAAGATCATGTTGTAAATGTTGCAATATTAAATGTAACAAACAGTAGAATTCAAGGAGAAAAGCACTAACGGGGACAAATAGTGATATTTCATATCAATAAAAGAACAATTAACAAAGAAGTACTGAATTTTTACATGTCTCACATCAGAGCCTATAAAGCAAAATCTAATATAAACATCAGACTTCTGAGTAAAGATGTATTTCCTCCTTCAATCCCTAACGAGATGAGCAATAAATGGTGAATACACACACACTCACACATCATCGTCAGCCAAACTAGATTGGTGCCCTAGAAAATAACCGGATTTGTCCTGAGCCAATGGAGAGGTCCAACTTAGCTCAGATCCTGCCTTCCATCTCTATTCTCGGGAGCTTTACTGGTAAACCGATAAGATCCTGAGAAGTCTTGTTAACGCCATCAAACCAGGCGTGATCCAACCTGAACGAGAATCCTTATGTCTGACCTCTCCCGGCGAAGAGGTAGTACATATGGCTCAATTTTATGGTTTGTTTGATTCAAGATTCAAATGAGGTCCACACACAACTTTTTAAAGCAAGTAATAGGGCCTTACACATTAAAAACAAAAATATACGTATCCCTTGATCTGGTGAGCCTGTCCTAATAATCTAAGGATGAATCTGTCAGAATATGTATTGTGGCATTGTTGGCAATAACAAAAACTTGAAAACAACTTAAATGTCCATCAATGGAGGAAGATGAATAAATGTGTGTATCAAAGTATGGATAACTACGTTGCTATTAAAAAGTCAAGTTGGCCTCCCTGGTTGGCTCAGTGGTTGAGCGAAGACCCATGCCGGGGTTATGGGCTTGGTCCCCAGTAGGGGGCGTGCAGAAGATAGTGGGTCAATGATTCACTCTCATTGATGTTTCTATCCCTCTCTCTCTCTCTCCCTCCCTTCCTCTCTCTGAAATCAATAAAAACATTTTTTTTTTTTTTTAAAAAGTCAAGTTGGGCTCTGGCTGGTTTGGCTCAGTAGATACAGCGTTGGCCTGCGGACTGAAGGGTCCCAGGTTTGATCCAGTCAAGGGCATGTACCTTGGTTGCGGGCACATCCCCAGTAGGGGGTGTGCAGGAGGCAGCTGATCGATGTTTCTCTGCCATGGGTGATTTTAACTCTCTACCCCTCTCCTTCCTCTCTGTAAAAAATCAATAAAATATATATTTTAAAATAAAATAAATAAAAAATAAAAAGTCAAGTTGGATCTCTAGCTACTGGTCTAGTGGGTTCCCCTAATGAATTAAGCAAGAAAGAATAAAGTAACTGAGAAATATGATCTCACTTTTGTAAAAGCAAATGACAAATTCATATTATTTATTTTTTATTTTTTATTATAATTTTTATTTTTTTGAGCCTGTCTTTCCCCAATTTTCTCTGCGGAATATTTCTGAATATTAGATACATGGGAAGAAATGACATATTCTCCTTTTCCCTCTCCTCATGTAGGGATTTCACAATTGAACTCCAGGGGCCTGTAGAATTCTTTCTCTCTGAGTGATCAACAAGAGGCAAATGTGAGTACTTTAACCTCAACAAGTGGTGTTAGTTGAATACACCAGAAAAAAGAAGGTGATTGAAAACCTCTACTTTAGGCCCTAAAAAAAAAGAGAGGAAAAGAGTACAGATTGGTTTGGCTCAGTGGATAGAGCATCGGCCTGGGGATGAAAAGGCCTGAGGTTTGATTCCAGGAGACAGAGAGAGAGAGAGAGAGAGAGAGAGAAAGCAAGGAGGAGCGCCGCTGGGGAGGGAAGGAGGCGCTGCTGACACCCTATCCACTGAGTTAAACCAGCTAGGGGAATTTTATATATTTATTTATATGTGTATGTACATGTTTCTGAATACCTTTGTAGATATTTACATGATTATGGAGAAAAATTTGTGAGCTTACACAGCTTTTCAAAGGACACTGGTTACATGATAGTGCATAAGGCAAGAGGAAATAAGAATAAAAACAGATTAGCAAAACAGAAAAATATTTACGGTATAGGAAATGTAGAAATCAAAACTCTTGAAACTAATAACAGTGCATGTCAATTATAATTTTACAAAACCCTAGTCATAATATTGCTGCAAATATAGGAAAATGAATATGTATATGTAGTGACAAGGATTAATAAAAACTCAAGTGGTAGATTTTTATCTTATATATTTTTCACAATAAAGTAACATTGGAAAAAAGAAAACACAGATTAACATTATATATATATATGTGTGTATATATACACTCATAATGCTCAAATAAATACATATTAGAACAATTAACAGCCAACCAATTTTTGTCTGTTTCATTTTGCCTATTGAAAATGCTAATGCAGAAAATGTCTGTTTGGAGAACTGTGTTGTACAAAATGGTGTCAGTAACTCCAGTTCTTTGCTCACACCAGGCAGACCTTATACTTGGTCCAAACTGCCCCCACGCATTCCTGGGATGCCTGGTTTAGTGCAGTGTCCCCGGAAACTCGTGTAAAACTCAGGCTGACATTGTGGCCATTCATGCAATTTGGCCTGAAGTGGTGTCCTAACCCAATTATCACTCAGCCGGCAATGCAACACTTCTCCACTCTACATTTCCTACTACACTTACTGCTGATGAACAAGCTGTTAGGTACAAAGGCAGGATTTATGCAGTTCACCCTCCCCCAGTCTTTGTCCACATTCCTCTGATTGAATGGATTGCTTTGTGCACAGATTCTTTTGAACTCTGCTTCCCCAGGAGTCCACCAGTCCCATAGGTGAGCTGCCTCAATTCTCCCACTCCTCCCCTCCATTCAATTTAAAGTCATAAGCTACCATAATGCCAACTGTTCTTCCAACAGTATGTTCCAACTCAGACAATTGTAAACAGAAATATAAAACCAATATTAACATTGCATGGCCATGACATGATTGCAAATGAGCTTTTAATTATTTTTTAACTACAGGCCCGGTGCACAGATTCGTGCAACAGGGGGGCGAAGGGGGGTGTTTCCCTCGGCCTGGCCTATGGGGATAGGGTCAAAACTGGCTCTCCAACATCCCCTGAGGGATCTTGGATGACGCATCCCAGAATCAGGCTCCCTCCTCTCTGGTTCCGGGTGCCATCACCTGAGAACCACAGCTGCCAAATCACCGCAGAGCAGCAGCTCCTGCGTTGAGCAACTGTTCCCTGGTGGTCAGTGCGTGTCATAGCTACCAGTTGGAGCATTTGCTCCCAGGTGGCCATTGTGTGTCATAGCTATCTGTCGGACGGTCGGATGGTCAGACGGTCGCTTAGGCTTTTATATAGAGAGATACTATTATTCACTTGAAAATTACAAAATTATTATTTTTCTTTCCCCCCATAGAATTTTCAGACTCCAGGAGGTCTGAGTCCCCAAACAGAGAGGGAGGTTGAGGGTTTTCAGCACTTTTTTGATGAGAGCAGCTAGGATGGGAAATAACGACAATTGAGCCTGAGAGCTCAACTCTAACGTAAAGCCGATTGGCCTTGCAATTAGGGGCAACTATTAGTTCCTCCTTTATTCCTTCTCATTTTTCCACTTGGACCATTCCCCCACTACACACAACTGTTTTTAAACGTTTGGCGAGAATTTGGCTTTAAATCAGCAATTCCACTTCTAGAAATCTAACTTAAAGAGATATTTGGTTCAGAGCACAAAGAAGTAAGTACAAGAATGTTTGAAACAGCAGTATGATATTTAAGTATCCTACATGCTCATTATTAGGGACTAATTGAATAAATTATCCAAGCAAGGCAATACTTTGCTCAATGAATGTTAGCTATTCATACACATTCTACTAACAGCTATTGAAAAAAATGAACAGCCAAGGAGAAAAAAAAATAAATGTGTATGAACAGACAATTAAAATAAAACTATAATTGGCCAATGAGCATTTAAAAAATATCCCAACTATATTCATAATAAATTAAATGCAAATTGGAACAAGATAGCACTTTTAATTTATTTGATTGGCAACAACTGAAAAGATTGGTAACCAATGCTTGTGGAATTTTGGGAAACAAACATTCTCAACACTTTTGTTGGAATGTTATTTGATGCAACCTTCCTGGATGACAATTTGGTAATTTCTATCAACATATAAAACACATATACCCTTGCCCTAACCGGTTTGGCTCAGTGGATAGATCGCCGATCGGCGGACTGAAAGGTCCCAGGTTCGATTTCGGTCAAGGGCATGTACCTTGATTGCGGGCACATCCCCAGTAGGGGGTGTCCAGGAGGCAGCTGATAGATGTTTCTCTCCCATCGATGATTCTAACTCTCTACCCCTCTCCCTTCCTCTCTGTAAAAAATCAATAAAAACAAAACAAAACAAACAAAAACACATATACCCTTTAACCCAGGCCCCAGTGCTTAAGAATTTCTCTGTGGCTATGCTGGCAAGATTTGTTAAGATAAGCACAAAGATGCTCTTATAGCATTATTGGTAATAGAAAAATAAAAACCACACAACAAACAAATATACAAAATCCTACGAACAACCAGAATATCCATCATGGGGAACTCGTTAAATAAACTGCAGCACATTCTAACAAATGACTTTTTATGCAGGGGTTTAAAAAAGAAAGATATATTTATCTTGTAGTTAGGGAATGGTCCCCAAGATATGTTAAGTGGGGAAAAAAGCAAAGTGAATAACTGTGTATAGTGTGATCTTTTTTTGCTGAAAACAAAGAGATAGAAAGAAATGCGTATAGATAGTAATTTCGCATGTTTTGCAGCATTCACAAAAAGCCCTATTGATTTAGGTAGTTAGCCTTGGGAAGAGCTAGGACAGGGAGGGTGACTTTCAATTTTCACTTTTTATTTTGTAACTTCTTGTAGTATGAATTTTCTAGTCTCATAGCTATGTTTCTTTTAATTTTACAAACTGTTCATTGTAGGATATCAGGGATGGGAGAATGTGATAACTCTTTTGTTGGCTTCTTTGTGCTTTTCTATAAAAGAAGAGTAAATGTCATACTATTTTAAGAATATTTTTATGAGCCAATAACATGGATAATGTAGATCTATATTCACAGACACACAAAACTGTAAAGACATATTTCTTAATTTAAGAAAGCCAATTGCAGCTCTAACCAGTTTGGCTCAGTGGATAGAGCGTCAGCCTGCGGACTGAAGGGTCCCAGGTTCGACTCCAGCCAAGGGCATGTGCCTTGGTTGCCGGTGCATCCCCAGTGGGAGGTGTGCAGGAGGCAGCTGATCGATGTTCCTCTCTCATTGATGTTTCTAACTCTCTATCCCTCTCCCTTCCTCTCTGTGAAAAATCAATAGTATTTTTTTTTAAAAAAAAAGAAAGCCAATTGCAATACAACAGGCATAGTATGATCTCACTTCCATATAAAATGATGTACACACGTGTACCTGTGAGGGCTGACCCTTCAGAGAGATCTGGAAAGGTGTTATCGAAGTGTGATGTGGTTACACACGCTGCTTTGGAACCATTCTGAATTGCTTGAATTTTCTCAAAATGAGGATGATTCATCTTTGGATGTCGAAGATACAGCGAAATTTTTACCAAGACTTTAACATCTACTTGAGAGCTTGGCAAACTAGAAGCTGGTAGGGGAATGGGGAAAGGAAAAGAAAGTGACTTATCTGAAATGATGTACACCGAGAGGCTCCCTACGAAAGCCGTCCAGAAACGCTGGTAGTGACGGGCAGTGGGAGGTTATACTGGAACCCGGCAGGGGACAAAGTGTTCCAGGGAAGGGGCAGGACTGAGCGGCCAGCTTCAGCATGAAACAAAAGCGGGCCCACAGGCACCAACCTGCCATATGATGAAAAGAAGAAAGTGAGAGAAAAAGACCTTTTTAAGATGCATATCCACTCAAAAAATCCCCATTAATAAGATAGGAACCCTTATTGCTTGGAACATTTTTACCGTAAATGATGGTTTCAGATTTCTATACTAAAGCAGACTTAATCTTTGGATAAAGCAAACAATATGTCATTTTGATAAGTACATATGAATACAGGTAAATGTAAGAAAAACTCTAGAAGAGCGAACACGGAAGCACTGAGGAGGGGGCATTGGATCCAGATGGAGGAGGTGGTCAAAGGGGCCTTTAACCTGTTATATAATGTTTTGATCTATAATAATAAAAGCATAATATGCTAATTAGACCGGACATCCTTCCGGACGGCCTTCTGAATGAAGCCAGATGAAGCCCGGGTTCCAGGTGTCAGAGGGAAGCCGGTGCTGGCAGCCAGGGGAAGGAAAACCTACTCTTGCATGAATTTCGGGACTCTAGTTGGTTAATAAAAGGAAAGTAGTCACATATTTTTATTGCGTTAAAATATAGATAAAACTTGCCATTATACCCATTTTAGGTGTACAATTCAGTGGCATTAGAACAGTCACAATATTGTATAGCCAGCACCACTATCCATTTCCAGAACTTTGTTGTTGTTGTTGTTAGTCCTCATCCGAGGATATTCTTCCATTGATTTTTAGAGAGAGTGTGAGAGGGAGAGGCAGAGAGAGAAATATCGACGTGAGAGACACATCGGTTGGTTGCCTCCTGCACATGTCCCTACCAGGGACCGAGCCTGCAACTGAGGTGCGTGCCCTTGACCGGAATCGAACCGGGGTCCCTTCAGTCCACAGGCCGATGCTCTATCCACTGAGTGAAACTGGCCAGGCCATTTCCAGAACTTTTCATCATCCCAAATGGAAATAACTCTCCCTTCCTCCAATCCCTATAACCTCTATTCTGTTTTCAGTCTCTATGAATTTGCCTATTGTAGGTACCTCATATAAGAGAATCATGCAGTATTTGTCCTCTTGTGACTGGCTTATTTCAGTTAGGGACAATGTCCTTGAGTTTCACCCATGTTGTGGCATCTATATAATAAAAGCCCAGCGACCGTTATGGCAGAACAACCAGAACGACCGGTTGCCATGATGCACACTGACCACCACCAGCCAATGCTCGATGCAGGAGCTTCCCCCTAGTGGTCAGTGCGCTCGACAGTGGGAGCACCGCTCAGCCAGAAGCCAGGCTCATGGCTGGCAAGCACAGTGGTGGTGGTGGGAGCCCCTCCCACCTCCGTGGCAGCGCTAAGGAGCAGCTGGCCGAGCCCAGCGGTAAGGAGTGAGCAGGCAGGTGGTTAGGAGCGAGAGGTGCCCTCCCGCACGAATTTCATGCATTGGGCTTCTAGTATGTCATAATGTCCTTCCTTTTAAAGGCTGAAGAGAATTCCATTGTGCAGGTAGACCATGTTTTACTTATTCTTTCATCTGCTGATGGACACGGGTAATTTCCACCTTTTGACTATGATGAATAGTGCTGATATGAAGATTGGTAGATAAGTATGTTTGCATCCTTGCTTTCAATGCTTTTGGGCAAATACCTAGGAGTAGAATTGCTGGATCACATGGTAATTGCACGCCTAACTTTTTGAGAACCTGCCAAACTATTCTCCACAGCAGCTGTACCATTTTATGTTCCCACCAACAATGCATGAGGGTTCTAATCTCTCCACATCATCACCAACACTTGTTTTCTGTTTTTTTAAACAATAGCCAATGGGTGCAAAATGGCAGCTCCTTGTGGTTTCGATTTGCATTTTCACATATAATTTTTTCATGTATAAATTTTTAATTAAAATTATTTTAAAGCCCAGCTGGTTTTGCTCCGTGGATAGAGCATCAGCCTGCAGACTGAAGGGTCCTAGGTTCGATTCTGTTTCAAGGGCATATGCCCAAGGTTTCGGGTTCCATCCTCAGTTAGGGGCGTGCAGGAGGCAGCTGGTCAATGATTCTGTCTCATCATTGATGTTTCTATCTCTCTCTCCCTCTCCCTTCCTCTCTGAAATCAATAAAAATATATTACAAAAATTACTTTAAAAAAGACAGGAAGGGGTAAGGATTTGTTTTCTTCATTCACAAACAAGGATACCTGCTTCTCTGCGAAGTTCTGTGAGGACAGAGGCCATGGCTGTCTTGTTCACTGTTACATCCTCAGCCTGAGCAAATCGCCTGGCACCCAGCAGGCACTCGATAAATCAATATTCATTGGATGAATAAATAACTGTGTGAGGCTCTCAGTTTACATGGGATTGATGTATGATGTGAAGGTAGTAAGTCTATGAAGAAGACATGAAAAACACACACACAAATATTATTCAGCCATAAAAAAGAAGAAAATCTTACCATTTGCAACAACATGGACAGACCTTGTGGGCATTATGCTAAGTGAAATAATTCAGACAGAGAAAGACAAATACTGTATAGTCTCACTTATATGTGGAAACTAAAAACATCTAGCCCTGGCTGGTGATCTCAGTGGTTAGAGCATCGGCCCACACACCGAAAAGTTCAATGTATATGTGTACCAAAACATCACATTGTACACCTTAAACTTACACGATGTTATATGTTAATTATATCTCAATAAATCTGGAAAAAAAATAAGGCATCCCCCAGAAAAAAAGAAAAGCAAAATACACATACATACTAATTTCTATAAAAGATACCATCATTTTGGAAGTCTTGAGTAAACAGCATATTTCAAGACAGATCCAGGATGGCCAAGAGGGCATAAGTGGCACTATTGACAGTTTTAAGACAAGCAACTTCAGGGCCGGTATTCATCCACCTGGGCTGCCAGATAAGGACAAGATGCTTCTCAGGTGTACTCATATTTCACACAGGAACACTGTCTTTCTGAGTTTCAGGCAGGATGGCTGATGAGAACGATATATACAATGAAGCTATTGTACCCCTGACTTCATAACACTGTTTTTATACTTGAAAGTCAGCACTTTAATCACTTTATCATAAAATCTGCAAAAAAGTAGATATTTGAATTGTTCTTTTTTTAACCCTCACTTGAGGATATTTTTCCCATTGCTTTTTAGAGAGAGTGGAAGGGAGGGAGACACACATACACACACACGGGGAGAGAGAGAGAGAGAGAGAGAGAGAGAGAGAGAGAGATTGGTTGCTGGGGTATGTGCAACCCAGGTATGTGCCTTTGACTGAGAATCAAACTAGCCACCTTTCAGTGTGCAGGCCAACCACTGACCAACACTGCCCAGGGCTGAAATTTTCTTAGTTAGTTCATCTCTCCATGGATGAACGTTACTTATTATACATGGCAACCATCCATTGCTTCTCGCCAGCTGAAGAAGATGGGGACCATTCAGCGTGTTCCCCGGTCCCTTCTTCCACAAATTTAAAGGGCAGCAAACAATTCCGCTCCCCACTCCGCAAGCTGAGAATTTGTCTGAAAGTCACTGAACCATTGACCTGGACAAGCCCTGATGCCCTTGGGGGTGAGGAAGGGAGAAGAGAGGTAGTTGGTGCTGAGAGAGGGGCACCAAGGTGGGAGCTGCCTGCATTTCCTTCTTGAATTGTGCATGGAACTGTCCGTGAGTCAGCTGGAGAGCACAGAAGGCGTCAATTGGAGAGCACAGGAGGCGGCTGAGCCTTGAAGCTTCTGCTGGCACTCCCCAGGCAGCCCCTCCACACAGTGATCCCCCAACAAGACTGCCCCTGGCAGGAACGGGGGAGGATGTCCAGGAGAAAGGGACTGAGGCTCCCCTCTCCTGGGTTGAGAGTGCACAGGGGAGGCCCCAGAAAGCAATGATGTGTCCAAAGGAAGAAAGCTGGCATCTGGACTCCTGACTCACTGGGAAATCTGTTACTGAAGTAGCAACGAGAAGCAGAAAGAGAACAAACAACGCTTCATGGGCAGTCTTGCTGAGAACATTCTTTCCCCCTCCTCCTCATCCTTACTTGGGAGGAGCAAGAGCCAAGCGAAGCGGAAGAGAATGACATTACCACCCCCTCCACTAAAAGCTGTTGTAGCCACAAGCCCACCTTCACCAGAATGAGAAGAGCTATGAATATGAAATTAAATATTTAAATGGGGCAGATGGGCAAGCCTGGAATGAGACTGTAGTAGCTACTGAGAGTGACTGCACAGTTATGGGACCAGCGTAGGATATTTCTAAGGGAATCTGCTGTGCAGGGAGCAAGATGATTTGCTAGAGACAGTGGGGATGGTTAATGGAGGAAAAAAATGAAATTAGTTTCATATACTATATATATATCTCACAAGTTAAGACATATAAAACTGGTTATATACTTATCATCTATATTATAAAAGGCCTGTGACCATACACCATAACGCCATAACGACCAATGATCGGACTCACCAGGTGCACTGATGGGTCCCGCGGCAGCAGTGGGAGGGAGTTTGGGGTCCCAAGGTGCAGTCGGGGAGGGGGCGGGGGGGCGGTCTGGGTCTCACACAATTTCTCGCACTGGGCCTCTAGTAATTTATAAGTATTTACGAGTTTATTGTTTGTCTTCCTTATAAACTATCAGCACCATGGACCAGAGACCATGTCTATGTTGTTCACTATTATATCCCTTAAGAAGACAGCATATGTGCTCAAGCAGGATTTGTTGAAAGAATATTTCTTATCTTTTAAAGATACAAACTAAACTATCTACAGAATAAACAATGTGATGTCTAGGGTTCACTTTAAAATAACTCAGGAAGGCAGGGTTGAAAGAGTGGGTGGGAATGTAAGTAGAACAGATTGATATTCTTGAAGCTGGATGTAGGGCACACAGGGTTCATTATAATCTTCTCTCTACTTTTTTTAACTTTTAAAGGTTCTGACAAGATCATCATCAACTTTCTTAATTTAAAATTTTTTCTCAATGTAATATGAAAACATTCAAATATACATAAAAGTTAAAAGTGAACCCCCGTATAACCACCATGAAGATGTGACGACGCTCACATTTTGCTGTGTTTGCTTTATATCTACCCATCTACACATTTATCCCTCTTACTTTTTGTGCATTTCAAAGTAACTTGCAGACATCAGTACATTTCACCCCTTAACACTACAGCATGCATATCATGAGAGTTCACAATTTTTTCCATTTCTTTCAGGTAAAATTTACTTACCACGAAATGATATATTTGCTGCATAGAAAAACATTTATTTGTATAATCTATAAAAATATAAATATAGTCCTAGCCAGTCTGGCTGAGCGGATAGAGTGTCGACCTACGGACCGAAGGATTCTGGGTTTGATTCTGGTCAAGGGCACGTACATGGGTTGCAGACTCCATCCTCAGCCCTGGTCAGAGCCGGCGTGGGAGGCAACCAATCAATGTGTCTCTCTCACATCGATGTTTCCCTCTCTCTCTCTCTGACTCTTCCCCTTCCTTCCACTCTCTCTAAAAATCAACAGAAAAATAACCTCGAGTGAGGATTACAACAACAATAAAAATACATTTCTACTTAGAAATTTATAGTGTTATGTTTCTGTCCCCCCCAAATTCATATGTTGAAGCTCTAACTCCCAAGATGATGGCATTTGGAGATGGGGTCTTCGAGAGGCAAGTATAGTTAGATTAGGACATGAAGACAGGGCCCTCATGATGGGGTTAGTGGCCTTCTAAGAAGAGGACAAGATTTTCTCTCTCTCTCTCTCTCTCTCTCTCTCTCTCCACCCCCTGGGGAAAGGCCATGTGAGGATATAGGGAGAAATCTGCAGCCCAAGAAGAGAGTCTTCACCAGGAACTGAACTGGCCAACACCTTGATCTTAAACTTTCCAGCTTCCAGAACTGTGAGAAAGTAAGTTTCTGTTGTTGAAACCAACAGTTCGTGAGATTTTGTTATGGCAGCCTGAGCAGACTAAGACATTGTGTTATTAGGAAGTCACCAAGGGGGCTTGATTACATACTTTCTTAAAGATCACTCTGGAGCCGAACCGGTTTGGCTCAATGGATGGAGCGTCGGCCTGCGGACTCAAGGGTCCCAGGTTGGATTCCGGTCAAGGGCATGTACCTGAGTTGCGGGCACATCCCTACTGGGGGCTGTGCAGGAGGCAGCTGATCGATCTCTCTCATCGATGTTTCTAACTCTCTATCCCTCTCCCTTCTTCTCTGTAAAAATTCAATAAAATATGCCGGAACCGGTTTGGCTCAGTGGATAGAGCGTCGGCCTGTGGACTGAAGGGTCCCAGGTTCGATTCCGGTCAAGGGCATGTACCTGGGTTGCGGGCACAATCCCCAGTGGGAGATGTGTAGGAGGCAGCTGATTGATGTTTCTCATCAATGTTTCTAACTCTCTATCTCTCCCCCTTCCTCTCTGCAAAAAATCAATAAAATATATTTTTAAAAAAAAATTCAATAAAATATATTAAAAAAAAAAAAGATCACTCTGGCTGAGTGTGGAGAACGAAATGAAAGAGGGCAAGAATAGACTCAGGAAGACTGGACAGGAGGCTATTATAATAGACTGGGTCAGAGATGATCTTAGGTTATCTAGAATCAGCAGAAGCCAAAAGAACTGCATGGGTACTGAATTAGAAACTCCAGGGTGGGGTCCAGAAACCTGTTTTTTTATCCAGCTTCCTGGGTGATTCTGAAGCGCACAAAAGTTTGACAATCACAGCCGCAGATAGGGCTTAGCACCTGATAAGGACCTGACCCCCCTTCTAATAAACACATTTTCATTGGGATCTGTTAGTACATTTCACCTACTTGCTTGAGTCTAAGAGGCAGGACTTTGCCAAAACCCCCACATTTAGTGTAACACAGATCCCGTCCTGATTTTAATGATCCTACCTTACAACCAACCAACCACCTACCCCTTCTCCCTCTACTGGGTATATCTTTTTTCATTTTTGTAACCTTGCTCATTCATAACATCTAACTACTACCTCATGGGTTCTCTTTGTGCATTTTGTTTGTTTCCCTGATCCTACTACCAACTGAACAAGTCTCTATATCTCAGTTTATTTTTTAACTAGAGGGCCGGTGCACAAATTCATGCACCAATGGGGTCCCTCGGCCTGGGCTGTGGGCATCAGGCTGAAACCGGCTCTCTGACATTCCCCCAAGGGGTCCCAGGTTGTGAGAGGGCGGTTCTCGGGTGACACCCCCTGGAATGGGGCTCCCTCCTCTCTGGTTCCAGGTACATTGCCCGAACACCGCAGCTGCTAAGTCCCCGCAGCTCAGCAGCTCCTACATTGAGTGTCTAGCCCTGGTGGTCAGTGCACGTCATAGCTACCAGTTGGCTGGTCACTTAGGCTTTTATATACATAGATATTTTCATTGATTTCAGAGAGGAAAGGAGAGAGAGAGAAATATCTATGAATGAGAGAGAATCATTGATCAGCTGCCTCCTGCATGCCCCACACTGGGGATGGAGCTCGCAACCCCGGGCATGTGCTCTGACCGGGAATCGAACCGTGACCTCCTGGTTCATAGGTCCACACTCAACGACTGAGCCACGCCAGCTGGGCTAAATCTCACAGTTTATATCTCTGAATTACATGGATTGTTGATGAAACTGCAAGTTAGTACAATTTAGAAGAGTAATTTGGCATCATTTATTGAAACAACTAGGGCAGTGGTCGGCAAACTGCGGCCCCTTGAGTGTGGCTCTTCCACAAAATACCACGTGCGGGCGCGCACATACAACGCGATTGAAACTTCCTGGCCACACTCAGGGGACCAAAGAGCAGCATGTGGCTCGCGAGCCACGGTTTGCCGACCACGGAGGAAATGTCGCCTTTGACTCAGCAATTACACTTCTAAGAATTCCTCTTACAGCTGCATTTGCACATGTACAAAGAAGTGGGGCCTCCCCCTCCCTCAGTCCCGGGACAGCCCCATGACAGGTCTCCCCGCCCTGGAGGGACCCTGGGGCTCAGGCACAGGCCTGTTCACACCTCACTTCACACTGGAGTCCTTTAGCAGCAGCTGCGGAAGCCCTCGCAGCCGCAGCCTCTGACGCCCGCCCTCATCACCGGCCCGACTGGCTGCAACTTGACTTTTCTTCCTTTTTTCTTATCTTCGGTCAGGAAGGACGAGTGCCACCACCGAGCACGGTGGCCACGGCCTTGACCCCGCCCGGGGCTGCTCGCTGCTCGCTGCCCGCGGCCTCGGGACGGGGTCCAGGGAGGGCGGGGCTGGGAGCGGACTACGCGAGAGGGGCGTGGTTAGGGGCGGGAAGGGGCGGGGCTTGGGCGGGAAGGGGCGGGGCCGCGGGTGATGGCCTGGGTTGTCGCTGCCGCGGCTGCCGTCTCCTCAGCAGCAGGAACTGAAGTCCTCGCCGCCGCCGCCTGGGTCGCCGCCGTCGCCGCCTGGGTCGCCGGTCGCCCGCGCGCTGGCCCGGCCGGGGCCCGCAGCCATGGAGGACTTCATCGTGATCTCGGACGACAGCGGCTCCGAGAGCTCGGAGGGCACCCGCTCGGGCCGGGCGCGGAGGCTCCGCCGGGCCCTGTCCCGGACCCCGGGCGCGCTGCCCCGCCGGACCGTGGTGAGTGAGCGCGCTCCGCGGCCGCCGCGCCGCCTCCGCTCGGGCCGCGCCGATCCGCGACCGTCCGCCCGGCCCTGGGTCCCCGCGTCCCCGCCGCCCGCCGGGTGGCGCCGCACAGCTGCAGGGGCTTCCCGCCTCGCCGCCTCCCGGCCCCGCGGAGCGCGGCGGGCCCGCACGGGGGCGGCCTGGCCTCCCGGCTCCGAGTTCAAGCCCGAGCGGCCGGGGGCTGGCGAGGGGCGGCCGAGCACATGGGCGACGTCCCACGGCCGGCGGGGGCGGGGGCGGGGGTTCCCGGGGCCCGGGGGCCGGGGGCTGCCCCGACCTCGAGGCGGCCCGCGGGCGCGTGTGATTGTTTGGCTGCTGGTGGGTGCAGATGTGCGGGGAGGTAACGGGAGCCGAGGCGGGAGGCGGGCGGCGGGCAGCCGGGCCTGGGCCGATGGGGCGGCGCTGCAGGCCCGGCGGCCGCGCGAGGGGCCGGGGTCGGAGCTGTGCGGGGGGCGATTCCTGTCGCTTAGCAAACGCTCGCCGCGCCCCGCAGGAACCCAGGGGGGACACCTGCCCGGTTTCTTTCCCCCTCGGTCTCCTTAGTCTTTGTCCTTCGTCCTGAGAAGGTGAATGAGACGTCTGCGGCCCCTGCTTTTCTAGAAACCTCCAGAGACTTGTTGGACCCCCTCCCATGGGCCAGGTGTTCTCGGGGAGGGGGACACAATAGAGAACACGGTGTCCGCAGTCCCTGCTCCCAGGAGGTGACAGAGCCAACAGGTGGCCCTGGAGTGCCCACGGGGCAGGGACCTCGGCCTCGGGCCTCCCGCCTCCCGACGCCGCTCACCCCGAGGTAGAGGAAGGATCTCGCTGCTGTTATTTGACGGGTCTCCCATGTGCCGTGTAAGGAAACCACCTTTCTTCACACGCAAATACCCCTTCCGGGCAGTTCTAGCCTCCGCGCCTTCATGCCCCTTCCCAGCAGCCACTTTGACCCCTCGGCCTCCAGCGAGCCCCCTGTGACGGTCACTGGAGAATGAATGGCGTGCAAAACGAATGGACATACAGTGCTATGGTGCGTGGTTCAAGCCGGAGGGGTTCTCCTTAAATCTCAGTAAAGACTCTAGATGAGATGGACACACAAGAGATTTTCACGGGAGAAGTGATCCACCTGGGTAGGCGAATGGGTGTACCCAGCCCTGTGGCAGTGAGCGGGGCATCATAGGTCCACAATGCATTTTTTGGGGTGAAATAATGATTGAAGGAAAGGGAGAGCGAGTTCAAGAGTGGGAGCAGGCTTGGTGTGGACGCGGTGCTGCGTTCAGCCTGAACCTACTGGGTGCGAAGAGCAGCTGGGAAATGTACATGGAGGTGGCCCGCCCAGAGAAATCGGTCCGGAGAACAGGCAGAAGGGAGAGATTTGGTGGCCATCCGTATAGACAGCACCGAAGGCCTAAGAGTGACGGAGGAAAGAGGTGGGAGGGAAAAAATACCGCAGAATCACTCAGCCGCCTTCCCTCCTGGTTCTCCCTCTTTCCTGCTGCCCCTTCTCTCAGTCCCCCTTGGACTTGGTTCTTCCTGCCCGCCTCCCTCACCCTAGTCCGGCTTCCTCCTTCAAGCACACAGGTGGCACCTTACCCTAGTCCAGTGATGGCGAACCTTTTGAGCTTGGCGTGTCAGCATTTTGAAAAACCCTAACTTAACTCTGGTGCCGTGTCACATATAGAAATATTTTGATATTTGCAACCACAGTAAAACAAAGACTTATATTTTTGATATTTATTTTATACATTTAAATGCCATTTAACAAAGAAAAATCAACCAAAAAAATGAGTTCCCGTGTCACCTCTGACACGCGTGTCATAGGTTCGCCATCACTGCCCTCGTCTGTTGTGTCTGTCGTGACTCTTCACACACACATGCGTCCACTCTCGGGCAAGAGCATTTTGCTCTTGAGCCTTTGGAGTTGAAGAGAAATGAAGGTCCAGTTCCGGAGAGTTATACCCAATTTAAATCTTGCTTCTCTAGATATTTTTTACTTCAGCTTTCTAAAAACTCCAAGCTTTTCTCCTTTTATCTTTCTTGCCAATTAGATAAGGGCAGTTGGGTAACCGGATAAGGATAGCCAGATAACCATGTAAAAGATCAGGGGCATTGAGAGACTTGCAAGGTTTTAAAGCCTCAAGAGCCTTTATCTCACTTTTCCTGAAGGCCCTGAGGTCAGAGAGACCTCAGCTGTGTGAACTTTGGCCAGATCTGTCACCTCTCTCAGCTTTTGCCTTTGGGAACATGATTACCTTCCTGGTAGAACCCTTAGAAGATTTGCAATGAGGCAATGCAAGGAAAATGCCCAGCATAGATGAGAACTTTTGCTACACTCTGTGTTGTTTCTCAGCCGGTCCTGACCTTCTCACACTTGGCAGGAATGAAATAAAAGGAACAAGTTTTACAATTATTTTTTCTCTTTTACAGTATTGACTGAGGGGAAGCAGCGTGCTTAAATTCAGGAAATCAGAAAGCTATCTCCAATACTGTAGTTAATGTTTTGAACTCCTGGTCTTCACCTGGGCTTTAGTGCTTCACTGAATTGATGAAGTTTGTTTTTAATAATCTTTATTGCTTTTTTTTTTCCACGCAGAACATGTACAGATAGTCGATTAATTTTTGGTTGACCTATTACAAAAAAATTTAGAAATGTATCTAAAGAAGAAAATTTAAATTGCCCTTAATCTCACTATCCACAGGTAACAAATGTTAACATTTTTTTTTAATGTTAACATTTTGATGTTTGTCTTTCCAAACTTGGATCTGTAAATGTGCATGTATACTCGTACATATCCATGTATCCCCCAATACTTGTTTTTGCAAAAATGAAGTCTTGCTATATATGTGTTTTTTTTGTAGCTTGCCTTTTTCTATTTATGTACTTTTATCTCTTTCCACATTAATAAATATATGTCTTTACCAATATTTTTAATGTATTTTATTGTACAGATTTATAATTATATTTGTAATCTATTAATGGGTATCATGCTGGTTGTTTCTAAATTTTCTCTATTATAAATAACGCAGTGAGGAATTCCCTCATAAATAATCATTTCTTTGTTTCGGATAAGAGCCTCTTGGATGTGAGATTGCTGAGTCAAAAGGCATGTCCTCCTTTGAGAGCTTTTGACATATACTGCCTACAGAATTTCCTACAGAAATTGTGCATCAATTATAGTATCATCATACCCCTTCCTTCACTGCCCATTCACCCCTAATATTGTCATTTTGTTCAGTAAGTATTTATTGAATGCAGAGGGTCCAGCAATGAACAAACCAATGGAGATTTCCTTCTAGTCAGTGAGAGACAACCAGCTCACAACCACACAAATGTAATCGGGTTATATACAGAGTGTGAGGAGGGAAAATAAGGCCTTTTCATCTTTGCTGATTTGAGGCCCAGATTCTGTGAGCTATCATGGTTTTAATTTTTTTCCTTTGGTTGTGATTCACTCTTTCAATAAGTATGTTCTCAAGGGGAAAGACAAGCAATACACAAATAAGTGAACAATATAATAGAGAGTACTTGGGTAGGATTGGGTACATCAGATTGTGTGTTTTCAAAGAATGCCTCTCTGAAGAGTTAATAATTGATCTGAGACCATAATGACAGAACAGATTTGTTATGAGAAGGTCTAGGAGAGTGGTCGGCAAACTCATTAGTCAACAGAGCCAAATATCAACAGTACAATGATTGAAATTTCTTTTGAGAGCCACATTTTTTAAACTTAAACTATATAGGTAGGTACATTGTTATTAACTTAATTAGGGTACTCCTAAGGCTTAGGAAGAGCCACACTCAAGGGGCCAAAGAGCCGCATGTGGCTCGCGAGCCCCAGTTTGACTCTAGGGGAATAAGGTAGGAGCAAAGGGTGCAGCAAAAATAAAGGCTTGGAGCCCGGCTGGTGTGGCTCAGTGGTTGAGCGTTTGACCTACTGTTTTGAAGGTGTCAAGACACCTGTGGGTTTGCCAACTGGAGATGCCAGCTGTGATGTTTGTACTGAGGTTATAGGACAGGGAGGAAGTCCTCACAAGGGACACAAGTTTGTTGTCATTAGCACATCACATAGATTAGAGTGATTTGGATGTGATCGTCTAGGCTCAGAGGCCACAAGAAGAACATCCAGGGCGCCCTAAGCCTAGGACCACAGTGCTGCGCCCAGGTGAAGGCCAGGGGTGAAAGAACAGCTAGTGAGGCTAGAGGTCAGAGAGTATGCTCAAGCAGGTTGCCTTTTCCTGGCCTGTTGGGGTGTAAATATTACGTATATATTAGATTCATTATGGGTTGAACTGGGTCCTCCACAATTGAAGTCCTAACTTCTCACTACAGAATGTGGCCTTATTTGGAAATAGGTCATTACAGATGTAATCAGTGAAGATAAAGGCATATGGAGTAGGGTGGTTCCCCTTTATCGCCGTGTGAAGTCAGAGGAAGAACACCATGTGATGATGGAAGCAAAGATGGGAGTTAAGCAGTAGCTGCACATTAAGGATTGCTGACAACACCAGAAACTAAAAGAAAGGCATGGAACAGATTCTCCAATGAGCCTTTAAGAGAGCTTGCCCTTGCACACACCTTGATTTTGGGCTTCTAAACTTCCAGAACTGAGAGGATAAATTACTGTTGTTTTAAGCCAGCCAGTATGTGGTAATTTGTACTAAAAAACTAATAACAACAGCCCTTTGTGTCATACATGTTAACATTTTCCCCACAACTTTTGATTTTCTGTACAGGAGTTATATATATATTTTTTTCAATCCTCACCTGAGGACATACTTAGAGAGAGGGAGGGAAAGAAAGAGAGACATCGATGTGAGAGAGAAACATTGACTGGTTGCCTTCTATACGTGCCTCAACCCGGGATCAAGCCCACAACCCAGGTTTGTGCCCTGACTGCCAATCAAACCCTGACTGGGAATCGAATCGGCAACCTTTCGTTGCACAGGATGATGCTCAACCAATGGAGTCACTCTGGCCAGCCAGCCACAACAGTTACAAATTTTTATGTAGTCAGTTCTGTCACTCTTGTCTATTATTTGATTTCTGTCTTCCTTGTTATGCTTAGAAAGGCTTTCTTCACTCTTAAGGTTATAAAAATATTATTCATATTTAATTACTTCATTAATCTATCTGGAATTAGTTTCAAAAAAGGGATAAAACGGTAATCTAATACTTTTCTTCTAGATGGTTAGTTGTCTCCTCATCATTTATTGAATTATCCAGCCTTTTACCCAGTGGCTTGAAATATTACCTTTATTAAATGGTAAAGTTTTATATATTTTTGTGTCCATTGTGGACTTTGTATTCTGGCCTTTTTACATGCTGTTTTAATAAAAAGTAGAAGAAACACTTCATTACTCTTCTTTTTTAGAATTTTTCTGTCGAGCTTTGCATATTTATTCTTTCAAAAGATAAATCATTTTGTCAACTTCTGAATAATTTGTACTTTTAAATTGGGATTACACTCAATTTAGAAATCTATAGTGTGTGGTATTTTACTTAATAAAGCATAACATTTGTGTTTATGTATTTGTACATCTTTTTTCTTTGCTTTATGTTTAGAAAAATCTTTCCTGTCCTGATTATTTTCCTGTTATTTTGCCATCTCTTTTTAATGCTTAGTCCTTTATTCATCTGAAATGTTTTATATGGCATGAAGTATGCCTAACGTTTAACATAGACTATATTGCCTTATTTCTAAGACAGCACTGAATGGAAGACTTGCCAATTTAAGAATAGCTTTTCAAGAAAAAAGGAACTGCACACAAAATTTACACAATAACTGTAAAATGCATCCTGATTGTAGACGTATAGGGAAAACATTCTGGATATTAGAGTGTATATTGTTAATCAAGTATGATGTTAAATCAGTTATCCAGGAACAATTTCTTTTTTTTAATATATTTTTATTGATATCACAGAGGAAGGGGGGGAGGGAGGGAGAGAGAGAGAGAAACATCAATGATGAGAGAGAATCATTGATCAGCTGCCTCCTGCATGCCCCACTGGGGATAGAGCCGGCAATCTAGGCTTGTGTCCTGACAGAATTGAACTGTGACCTCCTGGTTCATAGGTCAATGTTCAACCACTGAGCCACACTTTTGTGGGTTTTAAAATTTTATTTATTTTTGTGGTTTGATAATATTTTTGGTATCTAGGAGAGCAATTATCTGTCCTTCCTTCCTCTCCCCCTCCACCTCCAAGATTTCTTGGCTATTGTGCCCACTTATTCCTCCAAATGAACTTTAGAATCATTTTTTCAAGGATTGAAATAGATCAGGGTTTCTTGGGCCAATAATTCTTTGTTGGGGCAGGCTGTCACATGTCCTGTGGGATTTTAGCAGCATCTTTGGTCTCTACAACTCGATGCAGTAGCAGCCCCCCACTTGTGACCACCAAGAATGTCTCGACATTGCCAAATGTCCCCTGGAGGACAAAGCCGCCACCAATTCAAAATTACTACATTAGATTTGTAAGCTAATTAAAGAATTAATATCTTTATAACATTGTCTTCCTAATTAGAAGCATAGAATACCTCAATTTAAAAAATATAGTTTTATTGATTTCAGAGAAGAAGGGAGAGGGAGAGAGATAAAAACAACAATGATGAGAGAGAATCATTGATCAGCTGCCTCCTGCACGCCCCCTACTGGGGATTGAGCCCACAACCTGGCCATGTGTCCTTAACCAGAATCGAACACGGGACCCTTCAGTCTGCAGGCTGACTAGCCAAACCTAACAGGGCAGTATAACTCATTTTATGAGGTTTTCTTCTTGGCAATCAGACTTTGTTTGGGTCCAGGTCTTTCTTATCAAGGAGCTAGCGTTTTGATCCTGAATGACTATGTGTCACATAGGGTTGAACACGTTATCCAGATGAGCATCACCCCCACTATAGGTGGCATTCATGCCTCACACCTTGTTATGTGCTTTGAGTGGATTAACTCATGTAATCTTCACTATAGCGCCACGAGGTAAATACTGTTATTATATCTATTTGGGGAAACTGAGGAAGCTTCAACCAGGTGCTAATAGGTAGAGTAAGATTGAGACCAATAGTCTCAATCTCAAGATCCTGGGGTAAATTTGTGAACCTCTCACCAGGTTTCCAAGGGAACATCCTCTAGGGATGCTAGAAATGGTTGAGGGGGAAAATGCAAGTTGCAAAATACAATATTTTTTTTTAATCCTCACCTGAGAATATGTTTTTATTGATTTTAGAGAGAGAGGGAAGGAGAGAGAGAGAAAATTAATGTGAGAGAGAAACAGCGATTGCTTGCTTCCCATATGGGCCCCAACCAGTCGAACCCGAAACCTGGGTATGTGCCCTGACTGAGAATTGAACCCACAACCTTTTGGTGTACAGGATGACACTCCAATGAACTGGGCCACCCAGAGCTATAATTCTGGTTTTTTAAATGTGTGTTTTTATAAGAATAGATGGACCAGGGTTTTTTAATTTAAAAATTATTTTTTAAAACCCTATCATCTATTTAAAATATATTTTTAAAAATCACTTAAAAAAAAAATCACTCTTCCCTAAAATAGTAAGTTCACTGCTGTATGCAGCCATATCCCCAATATCCCCAGCAACTAGCTTATGCCTCAAATAGAGTGGGTGCTAGTAACTATTTATTTAAGGAGAAACTGAATTCTTATTGTTAGTATTCTAAGAAATCCTTTCTTTCTGATAAGTTATGTTATAACTAGAGGCCCAGTGCACGAAATTCATGCACGGGTAGGGTCCCCAGGCCTGGCCGGCAATCAGGGCCTATTGGGGTCTTCCAGCTGCTGGCTGGGGCCTTCCTTCCCCACCTGCCGGCTGCCAGCCAGAGCCTTCCTTCATTCCACACTGCCCTTTGGGTGGTCAGCGCACATCATAGCGAGCGATCAAACTCCCAGTCGAAATCCCACGGGGACACTTTGCATATTAGCCTTTATATATATAGACTTTATATATATAGACTAGAGGCTCGATGCACAAAATTTGTGCAAGGGTAGGGTCCCTAGGCCTGGCCGGCGATTAGGGCCAATCTGCAGGGCGACCAGGGGGCCTCTGCTGGCACCCTCCTTGGCTGGCCTGGGACCTGTGGACTGGGGGCAGCTCCTGCATTGAGTGTCTGCCCCCTGGTGGTCAGTGGGCGTCATAGCAACCGGTTGTTCCGCCGTTCAGTTGATTTGCATATTAGGCTTTTATTATATAGGATTATGTTAAAATACTCTCTGTGATGGGAGAGCCAAGGGATAAACATGGAATCTATCCCAGGCTAACTTTTTTTTTTTAAAGATCAGGTGGGCATCACAGAGAGCCTGGGCACACGCCCAGAGTGGGTCTCTGGAACTACTTCTCCAAGCCCAATATGAGGACACCAGTGCCCACCCAGGGCAATGGAACACTTCATGAATTTTCAAGTCATCCTTGCACGTGGACCAAGCTAATCTCTGTACTATTCCAATTTTAGTATATGTGCTGCCAAAGCAAGCACCAGGCTAATTTTTTAATAAAGACTTTTTGGAACTAAAATATGGATATGTCATGAGTAGAAAGCAAAATTCACCTACATTTTTAATTTAAAACATCAGATGTCAAAATAATTTGTATCTTAAATCAAGGTCAGCTTCCCTTAAGGCTGAAAATGACTTCCTCATCTACCATTAACAGCGTAATAGCTTTATTAAGATACTAGTGGCCCAGTGCACAGATTCATGCACATTGAAAAGAAATTAATTAGAAGAAATATTTTAATATTGCTATTCTCCCTTTCTCTACAATGGAAATTAATGATCAACAATGACAGATAGAGAGAAACCAAGATGGCGGCATAGGTTAACACCGGTGATTGCTGCCTCGCACAACCACTTCAAAAATACAACTAAAAGACAGAACGGACATCTTCCAGAACCACAGGAAGGCTGGCTGAGTGGAAATTCTACAACTAGAAAGAAAGAGAAAAGCATACCGAGACTCAGAGGAGGTGTGGTGCGAAAGTAAAATACAAAGGTGTGGAGGTGCATGCAGAGAGGGCTGGTGGCTGAGGACACGATTGTCTTTTTCAATCGGGAGGGAATCTCAAGCTCTGAGCTCCAGTTCTGGGCGAGTCTCTGGGGACCCAGACTCATACGGGGAGAAACTGGACTGTCTGGCATCAGTCAGAACTCAAGGGCAGCTTTCTCTCGGAGGCACTCGCAGCAATTGCCGGGGCCTCTGAGAGCAGGACTGAGAGCAGCCATATTGCTCGCTCCGCTCACCCTGTTGATCCCCTGGGACCCCGCCCTGCCCAAGCCATGCACAGAGGCTTTTGCATATGAAAGGCCCAGCCCTTTGTAATCTGAAAATTACTTAACAAACTGCAGCTGCCCCAAGGCCCCAGGGCAACTTGCATTGCTTTACAGCTGGCTTCTGCAGAGGCTAGATTAGCACCTCCTTAGATCCAAGAGCCAGTGTACCCAGTGGTCAGAGTGGGACCATCCAATTACAACTCCTCAGATCCATAAGGGACACACTCAGGGGGCAGACTCAGTGAGCACCAAAGCCCCACTGAAGCAAGTCTTGCCCCAGAAGGGTGTCTTCAGCACAGAAGTTCTCCCACCGTAGACACAGCTGATTCTCACAGCCAATTGGCCTGGAGGTCAATTCCTCCCAGTGTTACCTACAACAATCAAGGCTTAACTACAACAAGACTGTGCACAAAGCCCACAAGGGGGTGCACCAAGAGTGTCTACCTCAGGTAATTGGGGAGGCTAAGCCACTGGGCCCTATAGGACACTTAGCACAGAAAGCCACTCTATCGACACACCGAAGCATAAAAAATGCCGAGACAAAGAAACAGGACACAAATGACAGAAATGGAGGAAAGTAAACTACTGGATATAGAGTTCAAAACCACACTTTTAAGGTTTTTCAAGAATTTTCTAGAAACCACCGATAAACTTAATGAGACCCTCCAGAAATCTAGTGAGACCCTCGATGTTGTGATAAAGGACCAACTAGAAATTAAGCATACACTGACTGAAATAAAGAATATTATACAGATTCCCAACAGCAGACCAGAGGATCACAAGAATCAAGTCAAAGATTTGAAATACGAAGAAGCAAAAAACACCCAACTGGAAAAGCAAAATGAAAAAAGAATCCAAAAATACGAAGATAGTGTAAGGGGCCTCTGGGAAAGCTTCAAGCGTACAAACATCTGAATTATAGGGGTGCCAGAAGAAGAGAGAGAGCAAGATATTGAAAACCTATTTGAAGAAATAATGACAGAAAACTTCCCCTACCTGGTGAAAGAAATAGACTTCCAAGTCCAGGAAGCGCAGAGAACCCCAAACAAAAGGAATCCAAAGAGGACCACACCAAGACACATCGTAATTAAAATGCCAAGAGCAAAAGACAAAGAGAGAATCTTAAAAGCAGCAAGAGAAAGAGACTCAATTACCTACAAGGGAGTACCCATATGACTGTCAGCTGATTTCTCAACAGAAACTATGCAGGCCAGAAGGGAGTGGCAAGAAATATTCAAAGTGATGAATACCAAGAATCTACAACCAAGATTACTTTATCCAGCAAAGCTATCATTCAGAAGTGAAGGTCAGATAAAGAGCTTCACAGATAAGGAAAAGCTAAAGGAGTTCATCACCACCAAACCAGTATTATATGAAATGCTGAGAGGTATCCTTTAAGAAGAGGAAGAAGAAGAAAAAGGTAAAGATACAAATTATGAACAACAAAAACACATCCATCAACAAGTGAATCTAAAAATCAAGTGAATAAATAATCTGATGAACAGAATAAACTGGTGAGTATAATAGAATCAGGGGCATAGAAAGGGAGTGGACTGACTATTCTTGGGGGGGAAAGGGGTGTGGGTGGAGACTGGACAATAATCATGCACCTATGGATGAGGACAGTGGGGGTGGGGGGGTGAGGGTGGAAGGAGGGGTGGGAATCAGGTGGAGGGGAGCTATGGGGGGGAAAAAGAGGAACAACTGTAATAATCTGAACAATAAAGATTTAATAAAAAAAAAAAAAACAATGACAGATAGAAACATGCATGTGATTGGTGCCAGTGAGAGCTTTATATGTATTGCATGAGTCAACTTAGCCTTTTCTATATATAGAATAAACTTGCTTAATTAGACCTGCTTTCTGATTTAGCTAAAGTTTTTCCAGCCCAGGGAAGCACCCCAACTACTCTTTCAGGTAATTGTCAGCAACACAGCAGTCAATATCAACATGAAGCAAATTGTAGATCACACAGGGAGAACGAAGGGTAAAATATTTAACTGCAGCAGTGTTGACTATATTCTGTGCAGTGAGAAAACCTGAAGTCATTGTCAGTGTCCACCATTTCTTACTTTTTTTCAGTCGGGTCAAGTTTCTAAGCTTTCTAAATCTCCGTTTTCCCACTAATGAAAAGAAAATAGAATTCCACTGAGTCTCCTATCTACCTACTCCAGGGCTTCTGTGAGGATCGAATGGGATGAGGCATGGGAAAACGCATCACAGACATTTGGTTAAAGTGTAAAATGTTTGCACCTGGCTATAAAGCAAGTCATGTTCCTGGACTGAAGAAACTGAAAGGAGGTTAGTCGCTAGGGAGAGGAAGCCGGGTGTTGCTACATGACATCATTACCGGACAGACACTTAGCATATTAGCCTTTTATATATATATAGATAATTCCATACCAGACATAAAATTCCCTGAGTTGTGCAACCACCAGCACTATCACTTTAATAAATTTTTCTTTACTCCAAAAGGAAGTCCTGGACCCTCCAAGGGTTCTCTGGGTTTTTTCTTTAAAGTACACAATCATATCTTTTGAAAAAAAATTACCCATTTTAAATTATAAAAATTATAAACAGGAAAAAATTCAGGACATCAGTAAGAACCCACCTCTGTTCATTCCCACTCTCCCAAGATAACTAACAGGTTTTTGTGTATTGTTCCAGAACTTTTTTGTGTATGTACATAAAAATATATGTGTCTAATTTTTTCCCAATGGAATCGTACTTTTTAAAAACCATTTAATATATTTTTGTCATTTAAAAAATATTAGGCCTGGCCGGTGTGGCTCAGTGGTTGAGTGTCAACCTTTGTACTGGGAGGTCACAGTTCGATTCCTGGTCAGAGCACATGCCCAGGTTGCAAGCTCAATCCCCAGTGTGGGGCATGCAGGAGACAGGTGACCAATGGTTCTCTCTTGTCATTGATGTTTCTGCCTCTCTCCCTTCCTCGCTGAAGTCAATTAAAAACTAAATAATAATAATAATTTATAAAAAATATCAGTATCATTCCTACTATTGTCCATTTTGCTCACAATGGTATTCCCAGTGCATAACATGGTGCCTGGCACAAATAAATATTCATTCCATGCATATTTTATCAGCTGCATCTTATCTAATACTAGAGGCCCAGTCTACTACCTCCCTTCCCCCTGTCGCCTGCTGCCGCAGCCACTGCCACCAGCCAGTGTACTCCCTCCCTTCCCTTGGCTTGCCCCACCCCCGGTCAAACTCCCCGCGTTGAGGGGACAATTTGCATACTATGCTTTTATTATGTAGGATTAACAAAAACTATTTAATCAGTCTCTCATTGAATTGAATTTTTCTTTTGTGTTTTAGATTATGATGTGATGAACTCTTCATAAAAATATGTCTGTAGGATAGTTTCTTACAGTGGAATTTTGGAATTAAAGTCTAATGTGTATTTATAATTTTAATATATGCCACTGTTATGGACATACTGTTATTCTTTGTGGGAGCCATTGGAATTTTGTCTAGATTTATAGATTAATTAGAGGAGAACCAATACTTTTTAAATTTTAAATGTTTTGTTTTAATAATCCTATGAATAGACAATCTGAATAGACCTATATCAAAGAAATTTAGTCATAATAACCTTCAGTATCATAAAGCACCTGGCCCAGGTGTATTCTACTGAACATTTTGTTTATTTTTCCATTGATTTTTATTTATCTATCTATCTATCTATCTATATATAAGCCTAAGCGACTGTTCGACTGTTCGACCGTTCAACCATTCAACCGGTAACTATGATGCGTACTGACCACCACGGGGCAGACGCTCAACACACAGGCATGGAAACATGGAGCAGACTGATGAATCTCAGAGAGAAGGGGAGAGGGGGGGAGGGCGGGAAGAGATTAACCAAAGATCTTATATGCATACTAGAGGCCCAAAACCGGCAGTCCGACATCCCCTGAGGGGTCCTGGATTGAGAGAGGGCACAGGCCAGGCCGAGGGACCCCACTGGTGCATGAATTTGTGCACCAGGCCTCTAGTTTAAGTATATTTTCATTGATTTCAGAGAGGAAGGGAGAGGGAGAGAGAGAGATACAAATATCAATGATGAGAGAGAATTGCTGATTGGCTGCCTCCTGCACGCTCCACACTGGGGATCAAGCCCACAAACCAAGCATGTGCCCCTGACTAGAATTAAACCTGGGACACTTCAGTCCGCAGAGTCAAACCAGCTAGGGCTCTATTGATTTTTAGAGAGAGTAGAAGAGAGGGGGAGAGATAGAGAGAAAGAAACATCAGTGTGAGAATTCTCTTTTTAAAGTCACCTGGGTCTGGCTTTTTTTGGAAGGAAAAAAATTTATTGATTTGGTTTACTAGTTAAAGAACTATTTTGACTTTATATTCTTGAGTCAATTTTAAAATATCTTTTTATTATGGAAAATTTCAAACATGGAAAAATGGAGCAAAACATGTAATGATCCCCCATATACCCAGCACCCAGTTTCTTAAGTCAATTTTACTAAGCTTTATTTTTCCAGAATTTATCTATTTCATCTAAGTTCCCAAGTGTTTTTGACATAAAGTTATTCATAATATCTTCTCTCTTTTTTTTCATCTTTTTTTACCTTAAAAACATCTATAATTTTGTCCCTTTTCATTCTTGATGTTGGTTACTTGTGCTTTCTCTTTGTTTCCTTAATTTTCTTATCAGATGTTTGACAATATTAAAAGTCTTACTTATTTGGGGGGCGGGGGTAGGGAAGGAGGCTGACCAGGAATCCAACTCCCAAATGTTTGTTTTACAGAAGGATGCTCCAAGCAACTAATCCAACTAGGGCTGGACTTTTATTATTATTTTTAATCCTCACCTGAGGATTTTAAAATTGATTTTAGAGAAAGAGGAAGCGGGGGGGGGGGGGGGGGGGCAGAGAGAGAGAGATACATCGATGTGTGAGAGAGAAACATCTATCTGTTGCCTCCTGTACACGCCCTGACCAGGAATTGAACCTGCAAACCTTCTGGTGTATGGGACGATGCTCCAACTAACTGAGCCACTGGCCAGGACTATTAATAATCTTTTAAAAGAACAAACCTTTGACATTGCTGCTCTTCTCTGCTGTGTTTGTTCTTTTGTTCGTTTCTACTTTCTTTGGGCCTGTTCTGTTCTTTTTCTGTTGTCTAAAGATGTGTATTTAGCACATTAATTTCCTTTCATTCTTCTTTTCTAGTTAAGTGTCTAAGTCTCTAAATTTTCTTCTAAATTGCTGCATGTCTCATTTTTGTTACTGTTTAGTTCTAAAGTTTTTCTAATTTCTATGATTTCTTCTTTGATCTATATGTTATTTGGTCATACTTCTTAATATGCAGTTGTGTGGAGTTTTCCCTAGTTATTTTTTTTTTTGTATTGATTTTTAACCTAATAGTATTTTGGTCTGAGTATTATCAATCTTTTGACATTGACTAAGATGTATTTTAACTACTAGTATATGGTTAATTTTTGTAAATATTTCATTTGGTTGTGAATAATTGTTTTACCTGAGCAAAAGCTTGTTAAATATGTTCAAGTTTTTATATACTTAGTAATTTTTTATTTTCATAATTGACCAAAAAAGATTTGTGAAAATTTCTCACAATGACTGGATGTTCTTTTTCTCCTTTTACTTTTATCTGGTTTTGCTTTATGAAACCTATGTTATTAGGTGTATAGTTTTTAAATTGTATCTTTTCTTTTCTTTTTTTAAAATATATTTTATTGATTTTTTACAGAGAGGAAGGGAGAGGGATAGAGAATTAGAAACATCAATGAGAGAGAAACATCGATCAGCTGCCTCCCGCACATGTCCTACTGGGGATGTGCCCGCAACCAAGGCACATGCCCTTGACCGGAATCGAACCTGGGACCCTTCAGTACGCAGGCCGACGCTCCATCCACTGAGCCAAACCGGTGCTGGCTAAATTGTATCTTTTCTTTGAAGTCTATTTTATCTGATATTAATATAGCTACACTGGCTTTCTTTTAGTTGGTTTTTCCTTGTTATATCTTCTCCCATGTTTTTACATTTATATATTAATTCTAGCTTTTATTGGATTGGTTTATCAGAGTATCTAGTTAGTCCTTATGATGAGAAATGGAACTCTTTTAAAAAAAAATACTGCAGTTGATTTGCTAATATTTTAGAGAGGATATTGGCATTTCTATTCATGAGTGAGACTGGTTAGTAATTAGGATGACATTATTTATTATACACACGGATACACTTTTGAGAGTGAAAGGGAGTGCTGATAATAATTGCCCAGGACAACAGACATAAACTAGGAACATCCAAGGCAAACAAGGAGCACCTTTCAATTTTTCTTTGCTTTTGATTGCATTTTGTTGTATTATGTGAGATTTGCAAAATGAAACAGGAAGCTTATGTGCCTTTTTACAATGATCTTGAATAGGATAAATAACTTAATATCTGTTTCTCTAAGTTTTGTAGAATTTGGGGTTTTTTTGTTTGTTTCTTTTTAAAATATATATTTTATTGATTTTTTACAGAGAGGAAGGGAGAGGGAGAGTTAGAAACATCGATGAGAGAGAAACATTGATCAGCTGCCTCCTGCACACCCCCTATTGGGGATGTGCCCACAACCAAGGTACATGCCCTTGACCGGAATCGAACCTGGGACCCTTGAGTGCACAGGCCGACGCTCTACCCACTGAGCCAAACCGGCCAGGGCAGAATTTGTTTTTTAAAAGTCATCTGAACACAAGAAGTAGGTAAGAGTGATTGTTTCCTAGGGAGTGTGACTGGGCTCAGAAAGAAAGTGTTTACCTTCCACCTTTTGTACTGTTTTAATTTTTCAAACCCTCTCTATGTTAGGGTTTGCATGTTTGTCTCTACTAGTTAGCTGTATAATCCTCAGGTAAGTGACCTCATGTCTCTGAACCTCAGTTTCCCCTCTGCACAATGGAGGTGATCATGCTTACCTGATAGGGTCATTGTGAAAATTAAAGGCATGTGAAAGCACTCAACGTGTTCTTAGCACACAGTAGAGTCTTTTATATTAGAGTCTCTTTTTCCGTAGCTTGTCTTTAAAAGCTAAGGTTTATCTTCTTAGATCAAGCTGAGACTACCTACTTGACCCTTTGTCTTCTCACAATCCTTTGACAGGACTTCATTGACTTAACCAGAGAAACCAGACCAAGGCCAAAGGATCGCAATGCAATCTGTGTGATTGACCTGACAAGAACTGAGGAAGAAAACAGACCTATTGCCACTCTTGACTTGACTCTAGAACCCGTTGCTCCTTCCCAGAAGGAGTCAACCAATCTTCAAACATGTGCCAGCCTCTCCAGCAAAGAGGCGATGGAAGGGCGGGTGGGCAGAAGCTCTTGGCCTGCGGCACGGAGAATCATTAACAGCGACCCTGTGGATTTGGACCTTTTGGAGGAAACCACATTTGAAGGCTCCCAACCCCCTGCATCCATCAGTGGGGACTCTGTTTATCCAGCACAGCCGAACTGTAGCTCAACTGCATTCAAAGATGACTTCAGCTTCTTGGCAGGCCTAGAGCTATCTTCAGATGTTCACTCCCTCTCCCCAGTAAGCAATAATGGTCACAGCAGCAATCACAGGGTGCCCTTGCCATGCCCACAGCAAGATGTACCTTGCCCACCACAAGCCTTGCCATGCCCACTGCAAGCCTTGCCATGTCCACCACGAGCCTCCTCCTGCCCACCACGAGCCTTGTCGTGCCCATCACAACCTGTGCAGTGCCAACTACAAGCTTTGCCTAACCTGCCTCAAGAAATGCCATGCCTTCAGAATATGTCATGCCCTCAGCAAAATATGACAAGCCCACCTCAGGACTCATGGCATCCTCAACATTTACCATGCCCACCTCAGGACTCATGGCATCCTCAACACTTACCATGCCCATCTCAGGACTCATGGCATCCTCAACATTTACCATGCCCACCTCAGGACTCATCATGGCATCCTCAACACTCACCAAGCCGACCTCAAAATACATCATGGCATCCTCAACACTCACCAAGCCGACCTCAAAATACATCATGGCATCCTCAACACTCACCAAGCCGACCTCAAAATACATCATGGCATCCTCAACACTCACCAAGCCCATCTCAAGACTCACTCTGCCTGTCTCAAGACTCTCTGGGCCTACCTCAAGGGGTACCTGGCCCACCTCAAAACATATCCTATCCACAAGATGTGGCACACCTGCAAGACATGCCACAGTTACTGGGAGACATGCCACAGCCACCAGATATGCCACAGTCATCAGGAGACATGTCACAGTCATTGCGAGATGCTCCACGATCACCAAGAGATGCTCCACAGACACCAAGCTATGCACCTCAATCACCAAGAGATGCACCACAGTCACCAAGAGATACACTGCAGTCACCAAGAGGTGTGCCACCGTCACCAAGAGATGCACCAAGAGATACACTGCGATCACCAAGAGATACACCACAATCACCAAGAAGTACACCACGGTCACCAAGAGATATACTGCGGTCACCAAGAGATGCACCGAAAACACCAAGCTATGCACCGCAATCACCAAGAGATGCACCACAGATACCAAGAGACGCACCGCAGTCACCAAGAGGTGTGCCACAGTCACCTAGAGATGTGCCACCATCACCTAGAGGTGCACCCCAATCACCAAGAGGTGTACCACAGTCACCTAGAGATGTGCCACCATCACCAAGAGGTGCACCCCAATCACCAAGAGATGTGCCACAGTCACCAAGAGGTGTGCCACAGTCACCAAGAGGTGTGCCACAGTCAACTGGAGAAGTCTCACATTTACCAGATGTGCTGCGTTCACCTGGAGACATGCCACACTTGCCGGGAAACAGGCCTAACTCTCCCCCAAATGATGTACATTACCATGACACTCCTATGGATGTCTCAGCTCCGTCTTCTCCAAGCTGCTCTCTCAGCCCACAGTCTCCACAGTCTAAAACTTCCTTAGAGAAAATTCCCTGGCTCTCTGTCCCAGAAACTCCAGCCAGAAAGGAGATAGCAATGTCAGAGCCTGCCAACCCCGGGTCTGCCCACATACAAGCACGAACACCACCAGGCGTGTTGTACAACAGACCCTGCCTACATAGACTGAAGTACTTCTTACGACCTCCGGTGCATCACCTCTTCTTCCAGACACTAATACCCGATAAAGACGTAAGAGAGGTGAGCTAACCCTGTGGTCGGCAAACTGCGGCTCGCGAGCCACATGCGGCTCTTTGGCCCCTTGAGTGTGGCTCTTCCCAAGCCTCAGGAGTACCCTAATTAAGTTAATAACAATGTACCTACCTATATAGTTTAAGTTTAAAAAATGTGGCTCTCAAAAGAAATTTCAATCGTTGTACTATTGATATTTGGCTCTGTTGACTAATGAGTTTGCCGACCACTGAGCAACCTATCTTCCCCTAGGGCTTAGATGCCCTCTGAACAGACCAAGAATAAGGTTAGTATGCTAGCAGGAATCCATGCATGAGAGAACATGCCCAATATGAACTTGACATTTTTATCTTTCCACTATTTGTGAAACCATTTAATGTATGACAAATGCTTACTTTCTGAATCTCAGTTTTTTAATCTATAAAGTAGGAATAATAATATATATTTCTTTTTTTAAAATATATTTTTATTGATTTCAGAGAGGAAGGGGGAGAGAGAGAGATAGAAACATCAATGATGAGAGAGAATCACTGATCAGCTGCCTCCTGCATGCCCCCTACTGGGGATTAAGCCCGAAATCTGGGCATGTGCCCTTGACCGGAATTGAACCTGGGACCCTTCAGTCTGCAGGCCAGTGCTCAATCCACTGAGCCAAACCAGTCAGGGCAATAATAATTATTTCTTAAGGTTGTTGTGAGAAATGAGGATAAGTTCAATGTACAAAAATTGTTTTATAATTATTGCTGTTATTCCCATATCAAACTTCCTAATGTTTGTTCTTCTTCTGGTTATGAAAGTAATATATGTCTATTATGGAAAAATTGAAAATACAAAAGAGCATATACAGAAGAAAATCACTATAATTCCATTACCCAGATAATAGAAACCACTTTCACATTTTTCTCTCCCAGACTTTATATACATACTTTTTTGGGTGAGAAAACAACTTAATATTTACTAGCAACTCAAAAAAAGAAAAAGAAAAAATGGGATTCTTCTCCTAACAATAAAACATATTTAAAAATATATTTCTTCCTCTATTTATTTCAGTACCTGATAAGCTATTATAACTACCCCTAAATATCTTATCACCCTCACCCCAAAATCAGCTTAGGCTAGCTCTTGACTCTTTTGTGCTTTTCTTTCTATGCTATATTTTAACACAGATGAAATCATGTTATATGTATAATACTGAATTCTTATTTTTTAATTTAATATAAGCATTTGCCCATGTCATTGAACATTTTTAGATAAGGCCTTCCAGTCTTTTTTTTAAAAAATTATGAATATTTCAAATCATGGAAAACTTTGCTGTCTTCAACCTATTTCAGAACCTCTTGTTTTTAAATCTGTAGAAAACCCATCCTAATTTATTTCTCTTTATCTCTACAGAACAAGGGTCAAAAATTAGAACCCATCCCCCATCGAAGACTAAGAATGGTAACAAACACCATTGAAGAAAATTTTCCCCTGGGGACGGTGCAGTTTTTGATGGACTTTGTGTCACCCCAGCATTACCCACCCAGAGAAATTGTGGCTCACATCATCCAGAAAATCCTGCTCAGCAGCTCTGAGTCCGTGGACGTCCTCAAGGAGGCCTACATGCTTCTCATGAAAATTCAACAGTATGAACCTTAGATGTGGGCAAACCTTCTAGGGAGCTTGGACTGGGGCATAGCTTTCTCTTGCCATGGCTCTATTCAGCTACCCATTAGAGAGGGTGCCTTAGTCTACTAGTGTTATTTGGATTACTAGTTGACAGGAAAGCCAGTCCAAACTGGCTTTAACAGGTAGTAAAAGAGAATTTAGTGATGCATGTTACTAGAAACCTAGGAATAAAACGACTTAATTCAGTTCAAAAACAGTTACAAAGACTCATTTTTCAGTTCTGCTTTGCTTCTGTTTTCAGGCTTCATGTGGTAGCCTTCTCAGTCTCTAGCTTTTATGATACTCTGAGTGGGAGAGCGAATCTGCTTCCTTTATAATCACACAAGAGTTCTGCAATTAAGTCTTATAGGATTTAATTGGCATAACCTACAACATGAGCCCATCTGTGAGACAGTCCCTGCGAGCTGAGGGGTAGAAGTTATGACTGGCTCACTGCGCTTCATAGGCTTCATCCCAGAGTCCTGTGGTAAAGCCAGTGGCTAACTAATAACAGTTGATTTCCTCCGGGCAAAATTGGGCCACTAATAGAGTGTCAGCCTGTGGACTGAAAGGTCCCGGGTTCGATTCCGGTCAAGGGCATGTACCTGGGTTGCGGGCACATCCCCAGTGGGAGATGTGCAGGAGGCAGCTGATCGATGTTTCTCTCTCATCGATGTTTCTAACTCTCTATCTCTCTCCCTTCCTCTCTGTTAAAAATCAATAAAATATATTTAAAAAAAAAAAAAAAGAGTAAAATTGGGCCACTAATGTCTCCAAAGAGAAATGGACACTGGGTGGCAAAAAAAGAAAAAGAAATTCTAATACCTTCAGTTGACATAGTAGTGTATCAAAGGGGGGTGGGCAAAAGCACTCAGGATAAGAGGAGGCTTCTTGCTTCTACCTTCTAGATCCCATCCCTTTTCCCACTAAGGTCTCCAGAACACTAACTTCATGTCACTTGACTTTCAGGCTCCATCCAGCTAACGCCAAGACAGTGGAGTGGGACTGGAAGCTGCTCACGTACATCATGGAGGAAGAGGTAACGTCAACGTTACGACGGTGTGTCTTTTGCAGTGGAAATTTTAACTAGAAACAAAAGTAACAACAAATCTGATAGTAAGGTCTTTGGCCATTATTTCCTTTATACTCTCATCCCCATCAGATAATTCCTACTGAAGTGGTATGTGCTGGCTTCTAATTCAAGATTGAGGACATTCACTTATCCCTCTCTTTCTTGAGATCCCATGAGCAATAATCGTAAATGAGTAGGGAAAGTTATAAATCCATGGCAATGAAAATAAGAAGGACATTAGATCTGAATGAAGATGGGAAGAGGAAAGGTAAGAGTGATGACTGATGAAGCCAGGCAGAGAGAGGCAGAGGCTAGAGTACATGTGGAAAGGGCTGCGGCCACGGAGGGAGGAAACCTGCCCAAAGGACATGTAGCATGGCCAGTGGACACACCACAATGTGGTGAGGGACAGAGGGAGGGGGGGCGGTCTGGGTGGAGGAGGGCAAACAGAGACATCGGGGACATGTGTAATGTCAACAATTAAAAAAATAATAATAATAAATAAAATGGTGATGGTGATGGTTGCAGAACTTGATATATTTATAACAAATCATTGAGTTGTACATTTAAAATGGATGAATTTTATGGTTTGTCAATAAGTTGTTTTTAAAAATACCAAAATAAATCAATTTGGGAAAGAAGGGTATTCTCAAAATTCAACACTATTCTTGAGGAGGTGAAAGAAGTAAACTGATAATGTCAAGCAATGTAGAAAGGATATAAAAGAAGCTTTAAGAAAATAAAAATCTTCACCAGAAACAAATGATTTTCTTAGAATACTATATGGATCTCCAGTGTAATAAATAATTTTAACATGGTCCTCACACTGTGAACACTATTTGGTTATCATGTTTAAAATCAATTTTATACAAAGCATGGAAGATAATTTTATTAGTTTTGACAGTAGAAAATAGAAAAGTATAGAAGATAAAGGTTGGGAAGTGAAAAGAGATAGCATCTCTGAGAATAGTGGGGCTATTACGGTATCCTTATCTTACAGCATAGAGATAGAATATATTATTTGTAGGTGTTGGAACATAAATTGAGGTAGTTATTTTAGGAAGAGAACTGGGATGTGGCATAAATGAGATAAATCCTCATCTAGCATAGCAGAAACCAATAGGTAATGTCTAAAGCTGATAAAAAAAAATAGTGTGATAAGAGCATTTTTTTGGAGATATTTAGGGTAACCTTCAGAAGAGTTCAAGCTCTTCCCTGCAGGGCGCTGGAGGGGACAAGTGGCTATGGAGAGGTGTCACTGGAAGACTCTTCATAAATCTAGCACACATACTTGAGTTTTTCAAAAGCATTTATATCAATAAAGGTTAGATAAAAAAATTATACTTTAGAAGACAAAGGTATCCCATCCCCACATCCTCCAAAGGAAGAAAGAAATGGTAGATACTTAGAATGGTCATTCTTCTTCCTGTTGACCAAGAGTTTGGTTTCTAGGAAACATGCCTGCCCTGTGGTGTTTGAAAAGTCCCCACAGAGGCCAGAAATGGTTGGGTGCCCTCTCATTCTTTGAAATTTCAAAGCCTGAGTTCCCAGGCCTGGATCCCAGCACTTGTCTCCTAGGAAAGGGAAGCTGCTGACTTGTGCGTGCCGCCTGCTGGGTGACAGGTACTTACATTGGCTTTGGTTAGAATGGTCACCACAGAAATCACAGGGACACTGAGACTCAGAGGCCTAAGTTAATAAGAGGATCCAGCAAACAAAAATCCGTAAATGAGGTCCGTGTGCCACCAAAGCCCCTGCTCTCTACCTGCCCAGGTGGGCTTTCTCAGGGGGGTCTTTTTACCTGTAACAGAAAACCCACCGCAGACTTGCTTACACAGTAAGGCTGCGCATCAGCTCACATTATAGAAGGTCAGCAGCTGGGGGATGTCCTGGTTGCTTGATCTAGCAGTTCAGCAGAGTTATTGGGAAACCGGTTCCTGCCTCTCTGTTCTGAGAGCCACAGTTAAGGGTTTATTCTGGCCGAAACCGGTTTGGCTCAGTGGATAGAGCGTCGGCCTGCGGACTGAAGGGTCCCAGGTTCGATTCTGGTCGAGGGTGTGTACCTGGGTTGCGGGCACATCCCCAGTGGGAGATGTGCAGGAGGCAGCTGATCGATGTTTCTCTCTCATCGATGTTTCTAACTCTCTATCTCTCTCCTTTCCTCTCTGTAAAAAAATCAATAAAATATATTTCAAAAAAAAAAAAAAAAGGGTTTATTCTGAAACTGATAGATTTAGTGAGAGACTCACTTCCCATGGTCATCTCTTACCATCAGAAAGTCTGCACTCCTGAGCCTCCAGGAATGCCCTCTTTGCCCTCTTTTGTAATGACCTAGTCTGCCTGCTCTCCCTTCCCGGTATAGACACACTGTTGACTCGTGGCCTTCCTTTGACTAAGTCTTTATGAGAGCCCAGTGCTCACTGTCACCCAGGAGATGAAATACTTCTCATTTTTCTCCCACAGGGACAACATCTGCCTGGGCGAGTCCTTTTCCTGCGTTATGTGGTACAGACCCTGGAAGATGACTTCCAGCACATCCTGCGGAAGCAACGCCAGCACCTGCAGCAGTCCATTGCAAACATGGTGCTGTCCTGTGACAAGCAGCCCCACAATGTCAGGTAACCAGCCCCTGAGCACTGGGATGGCAAGAGGCAGGGGGGATAGGTAGACCAGGGAACACCAGATGGGTGAGACCATCCAGAGCGGGATGGTAGGCCAGGGACAGTTACTGAAACTATAGACCACCCTAAAACACATTCTCTCCGTACCAAGCGTATGCTGGCACCAGAGCTTGCGTTTTTCTCTCAAGGCCATCAGACTTCCTTTGGTCTATTTCCCTATTGTCCAAACAACCTCGGGAGATCTAAGAGAAACCTCAACTCCTCTTAGTCAGTCTAGGGATAGAGAATTAGTAAGTAGAGAATCCTCAAAGAGCACAGGAGAGTGTAGTTGGGTTTTAAATTAGAAAATACCAAACGGCCCCGGTGTGGTAGGGACAACCCCAGTCAGGTTGAAACAGCCCCGGTGTGGTAGGGACAACCCCGGTGAGGTTGAAACGGCCCCCGTGAGGTAGGGACGACCCCGGTGAGGTTGAAACGGCCCCCATGAGGTAGGGACGACCCCAGTCAGGTCGAAACGGCCCCGGTGTGGTAGGGACAACCCCGGTCAGGTTGAAACAGCCCCGGTGTGGTAGGGACAACCCCGGTGAGGTTGAAACAGCCCCCGTGAGGTAGGGACGACCCCAGTCAGGTCGAAACAGCCCCGGTGTGGTAGGGACGACCCCGATGAGGTTGAAACGGCCCCCGTGAGGTAGGGACGACCCCAGTCAGGTCGAAACGGCCCCGGTGTGGTAGGGACAACCCCGGTGAGGTTGAAACGGCCCCCGTGAGGTAGGGACGACCCCGGTCAGGTCGAAACGGCCCCGGTGTGGTAGGGACAACCCCGGTCTGGTCGAAACGGCCCTGGTGTGGTAGGGACAACCCCGGTGAGGTTGAAACGGCCCCCGTGAGGTAGGGACGACCCTGGTCAGGTCGAAACGGCCCCGGTGTGGTAGGGACAACCCCGGTCAGGTTGTAACGGCCCCCGTGAGGTAGGGATGACCCCGGTGAGTTTGAAACGGCCCCCGTGAGGTAGGGACGACCCCAGTCAGGTCAAAACAGCCCCGGTGTGGTAGGGACAACCCCGGTCAGGTTGAAACGGCCCCGGTGTGGTAGGGACAACCCCGGTCAGGTTGAAACGGCCCCCGTGAGGTAGGGACGACCCTGGTCAGGTCGAAACGGCCCCGGTGTGGTAGGGACAACCCCGGTGAGGTTGAAACGGCCCCCGTGAGGTAGGGACGACCCCGGTGAGTTTGAAACGGCCCCCGTGAGGTAGGGACGACCCCAGTCAGGTCGAAACAGCCCCGGTGTGGTAGGGACAACCCCGGTCAGGTTGAAACAGCCCCGGTGTGGTAGGGACGACCCCGGTGAGGTTGAAACGGCCCCCGTGAGGTAGGAACGACCCCGGTGAGGTTGAAACAGCCCCCATGAGGTAGGAACGACACCGGTCTGGTAGGGACAACCCCGGTCAGGTCGAAACGGCCCCGGTGTGGTAGGGACGACCCCGGTGAAGTTGAAACGGCCCTGGTGAGGTTGAGACTACTCCAGTGAGGTTGGGACAAATAAAGGGGACCAGTATGGACTGATGAACAGGGGTAGATACAGAAGCAGAGCAACATTGAACAGAATGTTAAACTATAGTGGGAAGCCTGGGGAGGGTTGGGGGGGGGGGATTAAGAGACCAACTGAAGGACTTATATGCATGCGTATAAGATTAACCAATGGACACAAGACACGGGGCGGGGGGGGGGGGGGGGGGGCGGGGGGTAGGGGCCGGGGGAATGTCAAGGGGGGGAAAAAAGGAGACATATGTAATACTCTTTGTAATACTTTAAGAAATAAAAATTATTAAAATATAAAAAAAAAAAAAAAAAAAAAAAAAAGAAAATACCAGTTTGAATGAGAGCAGTTCTGCCAACCATTCTGCTGTGTGAATGTAAGGCATTGGATGGAGTAGGCAACGGGAGACAGGATCCCACTCTAACCAATGTTGCCAGTCACTTTCATTCCCACCTCTCCGGATGTGAGCCTCTCACTCACTATACAGAGCGATTCTTGGGTTTAAAAATAGGCATTTGTGCCCTCAAAATGCAAACCAGGTCCTGCATTTGTGCTTTATCAGTGAAAAAAGCCATCTGTTCCAGATGGGAAAACTAGCTGTCTTTGATTCAGTAAGAGATGGATATGAGATTAAGGTTGTGGCTACATGGATGTATGTATGTATTTATCAAAACTCATCACACAAAACCTGTATGCCATTTATTGTATATAAATTATTCCTCACAGATAAGGTCTTAAAAGAGATGGTAAGTCAGTCTCCATATGACCCCTTTGTACGGGATTTTCTTTTCTAACTGTGCCCACAAAGGGTAAATTAGTTCCATAAGATTTAAGAAATATACTAGTCCCCAGTCCCTTTACCTGCATTTTCCTTTCCCACAGTGGTAACTACTTTGAACTCTTTCATTTAAGTGATTCTTTGGATATTTACATCTGTGTGGCTAAATAACCTGCTGTGTTGCTAATTCTTGACTTCTTCATTACTAGCTACTATCTATCAATTTCCCACATGAAAGATGAGGAGTTAGCTCTTTTTGCTCCCTACCTTCTTCCTCCCATACACACATTTCCCAGCCCCCATACCATTAATATAGTTATATCATAATTTTGTATAGGTCAGTATTTGATGTTTCTATTACTATGGCTATGTAGCTAGTCAGAGTTGAGTCAATACTAAACTATGATACCTTTTTGTTTTCCTTTGAGTTGATAATTGCCTTAGTTTTAGTTTCCTTGTATTCTTTGTGCATATTGGAAATCAATCCCAAATTCTTTACTATTTGGTCTGAACCTCCCCTCAGATGTTTATTTGCACTGGCTAGTCTTACCAGTTTCTTCTCGAATATCTATGGTGAAACATTTTGGCCTCCTTTAATCTGGATCGGTTGTCCTCTTTGCCAATCCTTACTGTAAATGAGGGAATTCCCTCTGCCTGTTCCTAGTGTTGGACTCTTGTTTATTTGCTCTACTTCTTCTCTTTCTTGGTTCACTCCCTCCTTTTGATGGACCAGTCACCAGTAGAATCTTAGAAAGTTATGTGGGAAGTAAAATTTTTGAGATATGGTATGTCTGAAATTATCTTCCCACAAATTGATTCATAACTGAGTGTAGACATTTAGATTAGAAATAACTTTCCTACAGAAAGTTGAAGGAAATCTTCCATTGTCTTCTAGCTTCCAGAATCACTGTTAAGAAGTTATAAGCTACTTTGATTACTTTTTTTATGTAGTTTTATTACATCTGCATGTGTTCCTACAAAGTATATATTTTTATTTTTAGCTATATATAAAAGGATATCATGCTATATGTAATCCGTTATGTTAAAAAGTCTTTTATTTTTCACTTAATATTACAGAATACTACAATTTGTCCATATTGTTACCTAACACTGTAGCTTATCCATTTCCACTACTATATAATATTCTGTTATGTGAATATACTTCATTTTCCTCCCGATATCTAAAATTTCATGATTGTGTTTTCACCTCTTTTTCTCATTCCTTGTAGATTTTTAAAAATGATTTACTGTAGTATTTATTAGTGGGATTTTTGAAAGGTACAAAGTTAGCTGTGTGTGTTCAATCCACCATTTCTGCCTCAGTTACCTAAGTGATCATCAAAGGAATCTGACTGTATAAGATGTTTTTGCCTTGCTGACCTTTAGAGCCTACACCCTGTGTAAAATATGACTCTACTGTACATACTTTAAACCTGGAGTGTTAGCATTAATAGATGACACCTAACAAGTGAAAGCCAGCAAGGACTTCTGTGGTCATTCACTTTAGCTCATCACCTAGTCAAGGGATGTTTCTGGTCAGGAAGCCAGAAATAGTGCTCTTAGACCTTGGAGGTACCTTTCAATGATGGTAACTCAGTAAATGTTGGTATCTTAGTTACGTGTATAACCCTACTGCATTTAGTGTGTGGTTTCCAGTAGACTTACGTACATTGAAAATAGCCTAAGGGCCTTCTGTTGCCATTGGGGAAACCTAGGGGTTTAGGAGCCCAGGTTAAGGCTGCAATTCTGAGCACCATACAATCAGACAAAAGTTTAAACTTTTTCTTATCTTTTTTCCCTTGCAGAGATGTGATCAAGTGGTTGGTTAAAGCGGTGACGGAAGGTGGATTAACTCAGCCCCCAAATGGGAGTCATACCTGTTCGGGAACAGGCACCATGAAGGCCAGCAGTAGCCACGCTTCTCCCCAGCCTCCTCTGACGAAGAACACCACTCAGGTGTAAGGGCAGAAGCTGCCTTTGCTGGGGCTGCTGGGATTGACTGTAGAAACAGCCCCACTCCCTAAGAGCAGTTCCCCCAAGTTAACAAGCCCTGAAACAGAATGATTCTTACTAAAGACTGTCTTGTTTGATCAAAGGCTAAATTTCTAATTCCAAAGGTAGAACAACAGCAGATGCTTTCCCCTAGATGGATAGGACTCCATAGTGAACACAAATTTATAAACTGAAGTGAAACAAAAAACGAGGATACAGCCCTCCCTTTCCTGGACACCAAGAGACAGTGCAGTTACAGCTGCGCATCCTTCAGCTTCACTGACAGAAGAGAAGGGATGGGTAGTGGGCGATAGGCAGCCTCTAGTCCTCGAGGACCTGCGTCTCTCTCCTCCAGTCCTGGGAGGAGTCTGGCTGTTCAACCTGCCGGTTCTACCAGGTTATAACAGCAGTGGTTCAGACCAGGCCGGTCCCAGGACCTCAGACAGCACCGGAAAGAGATTCCTGGAGTTTTTTTTATGGGGTTGGGAGTGGTCTTGGTATTTTTTGAGAGATGCCAAGATTTTAGCGGCTGGAGCTACCCTTATACAAGTAACCCTCTATCCTGTGTCAATCATATTGTGAGAAATCAGTCACACTCGGCATTTCAAACACAGCACTTGTGCTTAAATTCACAACGCTATATTACAATCTAGTTGCACGGATTTTCATGTAAGGCCTATGGGTTTTGACTAACTTAGGAGACAATCTTGTATCAAAATGGAGAATGTCTTGGAGCAAAAAAGCATTGACTTGGGCAGCCTTGAATTAGGGTTATCCCAGAACCCCAGTTTACAGATCCAAGAGAGGCCCACATAGTTCCTTTAAGGGAAGCTAATCTCATATAAATAATAGTAATGAGAAGTTGATTATAAGTGAATACTAATAGATCTTACCAACAATAATAGGCACTACTGTTTATTATCAATGACCGCCTGTCTGCCAGATGTCCCTCAGAGCACTCACAACTTTCTGAACTAGGCCTGTCAGTAACTTGTCAACAGGTGAACAGCTTGTCACTGCCGGCCCAGAATCTAAGGCCCATGCCTCTGGTCCACCTATTGTGTTACCGCCTACAGATTTTCTGCCAACAGCCCTCTCTTCCATCACAATAATAATGCATGTTAGAAAAGGTGGACTTTCTGAGAGGTTGTCCAGATTCCTTCTGCCATATCAGCTGGTGAGGTCTCATGGGAGAGGGCCTCGTTCCATCAGTTGAAGTTCTGAGAATGAACTGAGCAAAAGATTAATGTAAAGGAATCAGTAATAGGAGAAAACTATATGGTAAATATCTACAGGGGTGGGCAAAGTAGGTTTGCAGTTGGAAAAAGACATAATACAATAATTAATAAATAATACAAGAATAAGCTCTGCATTTCACAGCGGTTAGCCTACTTTTTCCCACCTCTGTGTCTCCCCCTGAATGAAAGAGATTCAAATACTTGGAAGCAGTTCTGGACCCATTTCTTCATCTGCATAGAAAAAGTTATAGGTTAGATGATCCTCAAAGTACTCTAGATCCTTATGATTGTATGTTTCTATCTTTGAATTTAAAAGCAGCTTGCTTTTGCAGCTCAACCCCAGGTTCTGAGAGGTTCAGATAGTATGATCTGGCAAAAGGGATTCAGGTAGGTGAAACTGCTGAACAAAAGCATGCTGGTGGCTTGAGTAGTTCTCCCTGACCTACTGTGTGCTTTACAAGACCCTGTAGAACGCTGGTGGGACCTCCTCCCTGCCAGCAGGTGGCTCATTCCGACCTCCTGCTCACCCGTATCTGTTCTGGACTCAGGATTGTGTGCCAGCTGCAGAGGATGCTGTCCATAGCCGTGGAGGTGGACAGGACCCCCACCTGCAGCTCTAATAAAATTGCCGAGATGATGTTTGGGTTTGTGCTGGACATTCCGGAGCGGAGTCAGAGGTGAGTCTTAGTTCTGTTTTTCTTTTTTATTCCAGGAACATAATTTTGAAAGAAAATTCCAAACAGTAGTTAAATTGGGGGGGGAGGGGGGAAGGTAGTTCCTGTTTCTATAACCTGTAAAAGAAGACAGTTTTCTTTTTTTAAATATATTTTATTTATTTTTTACAGAGAGGAAGGGAGAGGGATAGAGTTAGAAACATCGATGAGAGAGAAACATTGATCAGCTGCCGCCTGCACACCCCGCACTGGGGATGTGCCCGCAACCAAGGTATATGCCCTTGACCGGAATCGAACCTGGGACCCTTCAGTCCACAGGCCGACGCTCTATCCACTGAACCAAACCAGTTAGGGCAAGAAGAATGAATTCTTATTATTTGCAACGAAGTCGTAATTTTTTGGGAAAAGCCGGGATACCTTAAATGGAGCCTAAATTTTCCTACATTACCCATTTAGCTAACAATCTTACTCATCCTTCAAGGTTCACCAGCTAAGCACAACCTTCTTCCCTGACCCTCAGCCATAGAGCCTGGCATAAATGTCCATGGGAGGCCTGAGAGGCGAATGAAACAGGCATGTCCAATATTAGAGATGATCAAGAATGAGCAGGGCTGGACCTGTAGCGTGAGCCCAGAGAATACGAATAAGGAATTCCGTTTCTCTAAGCATGAATTAATAAAGCATTCCATCAGGAGGGGATAAAGGAAGAGAGTTCTTGGCTAGAACTAATGATTCTTTCTTTGAACCAGCAATTTTAGAATCCAGAGGAAGACAAACTGGAATGAATATGAATTCGTAAACACTTGCTGGTACAGGAAGTAACTATGGGAGAGCATTGGAGAAATTATCTCCCTCGGCTCTCTGCTTTTCACCCCCAACCCCGATGCTCCCAGTTGGCAGCCAAGAATATTCTTCCACAGCTCTGGTTCCTCCATTAGAAGAAAATGTCCTACCAACTATTGGTCACAAAGATTTAATTAAAACACCTGCTAAGATTAAGACAGGTGTTTATTGGGTCCCTACAATGTGCCAGGCATGGTCACATTCTCATATTTTCATGAAACTAAAAGACGAGAAAAATACTAAATGTAGTGAAATAACTAGTCCAGGGTTACACAGCTAATCAGATTCAGAATCCAAATTTAAACCCAGGACTTCTAAATCCCAGGTTCATTATTCAAAGGAGGCAGTCTGTGAGAGGTCAGAGAGGAGGTGTGCATAGATGCTGTGCTCCCTTTACCACTTCATTTGGGTCCAACTCATACCAGTCAACATTTAAGCCCAGACTCTGCTGAGAGGTGAGAAATCTAAGGAATACATAACTATAAGCAAATTTAGATTTAACATAGACAAAAATAATTTAAGTAAAATATGTCTCTACTTTAAAACTCTTCCAGAAGGGGCAAATTAGCATTCACCAAGTTATACTAGAAAACCCTTTATCTTAATGTTCCTTACTGAGACAAACAGTATCTAGCACACTGTGAACATCCGGAAATATTATTCTCAATATTAACTCTCTTAGTGAAGTAATTCTTCTTAAAGTGTCCTAAATTGGTCTTTTCCAAATACCAAGGCTCTCCCATTTCCAGTAGTTGTTAGTTCATGAACAAATCTGTGTCTGCTCTGTCCACGGGGCTGGTGAGTGTGTAGACCTCCATCGTGTTCTGTGTCTGCCCTGTCCACGGCTCAGTGAATGTATAGACCTCCATCGTGTTCTGTGTCTGCCCTGTCCATGGGGCTGGTGAGTGTGTAGACCTGCATCGTGTCCTGTGTCTGCCCTGTCCACGGGGCTGGTGAGTGTGTAGACCTGCATCGTGTCCTGTGTCTGCCCTGTCCACGGGGCTGGTGAGTGTGTAGACCTGCATCGTGTCCTGTGTCTGCCCTGTCCACGGGGCTGGTGAGTGTGTAGACCTGCATCGTGTCCTGTGTCTGCCCTGTCCACGGGGCTGGTGAGTGTGTAGACCTCCATCGTGTCCTGTGTCTGCCCTGTCCACGGGGCTGGTGAGTGTGTAGACCTCCATCGGGTTCTGTGTCTGCCCTGTCCACGGGGCTGGTGAGTGTGTAGACCTCCTGCGGGTTCTGTGTCTGCCCTGTGCATGGGGCTGGTGAGTGTGTAGACCTCCTGCGGGTTCTGTGTCTGCCCTGTCCACGGGGCTGGTGAGTGTGTAGACCTCCTGCGGGTTCTGTGTCTGCCCTGTCCACGGGGCTGGTGAGTGTGTAGACCTCCATCGGGTTCTGTGTCTGCCCTGTCCACGGGGCTGGTGAGTGTGTAGACCTCCATCGGGTTCTGTGTCTGCACTGTCCACGGGGCTGGTGAGTGTGTAGGCCTCCATGAGGTTCTTTTGTAGCTGCCTGTTTTAGGGTAAATGTTAGAGCACCGAGGGGGAATTGTGGAACGTGCTCCTGGATAAAAGAGCCGTGCCTGTTAGCTGCCTCTTCACCTTCTCCATGCAGAGAGATGTTCTTTACCACCATGGAGAGCCACCTCCTGCGCTGCAAAGTGTTGGAGATCATATTCCTGCACAGCTGCGAGACGCCCACCCGCCTGCCCCTGTCTCTGGCCCAGGCCCTCTACTTCCTGAACCATTCCACGTCACTGCTCAAGTGTCAGGTACCTGCCTCCCTGCTTCAGTTCAGGACAGGACACCTTCCCCACCCTTTGAGCATCATGTCCAAGTGACTAGGAAACGGCACGAAACCTTTAACTGAGGGAGGCGGTTATAACAAGTGCTCTTACTGTCTCCACAGTCGGACAAAACCCAGTGGCAGACGTGGGATGAGCTGGTCGAGCACCTGCAGTTTCTGTTATCCAGCTATCAACATGTTCTCAGAGGTAAGGAGCATTTGCACACAAGATGGTGCGGGAGTCTCATGGGGGACAGTGTTATGCATTAAAGTTACGTGGGGATTCCAGTCAGTTAGCATTGTTCCTTGGTTGTACCTGTAAGGAACAAGGAATGACATGGCTGGAATCACTGCTATGAAACACAAGAGCTCACCTGTTCATGACAGTATGTAACACATTGGTCCTCACCAGTATGAGTGAGCAAGAGTCACCAAAACATGGGAGTTGCTCAGTCATTTCCTGACCAGCCCTGGCAACTGACCCAGCCCCTCATTGCCATGTCTTTGCTGGGTCGATTGCTCACTGACTGTGGACATTATAACATCGTCAGTATGATGCAAACACAGCGCGCGTCAGTGGGAGGTCAAAGTGTACATCCTACAAAAGATAGAAGACATCCTAACGTCTGCCAGAGCGGCTCTGCTCAAATCCCAGGCGAAGCTGAGAAAGCTGCTTCACATGAGAATGATTGGTTAGCCAAGGGTTAATGGGGCCCTTGGAAAAGTGATGTAATTATGAATTACAAAAGGAAAGATAGCAACTTCAGAAGAAAACTGGCATTCCTCCTGAGGTGACGCCCCGAGGACACCTCAGCCTCATATATGTAATGTTCTTGCCAAAAGTCCATGACCTTATCACAAGGAGGATCAGAAAAACCCATTTTGAGGGATTTCACAGAACTGGCCTGTACTCCTCAAAAGTGCCACTTTCTTCAAAACCATGGAGGAACGAGAAACTTCTCCATTTTAAAAAGGAACTACAGCATGTGAGTACTACATGCAAAACATGGTCCTAGAGGGCATCCTGAACCAGGAAATAAGAAGCTAGAAAGTACATTATTGGGACAATTGATGATATTTAAACAGATTATAGAACTGCATTAATATTAAATTTCCTATTTTTGATAATTACCCTGGCCTATGAAAGTAAATGTCCTTGATCTTAGGAGATCTATACTGAAGTATTGAGAGATAGAAGGGCAGCATCTTATTCTCAAACAATAGGAAAAGTGTGTATATAAAATTTATCTGCATGATCCTGTTGAGGTTGATTTTAGCTCAGCAGAGACACTTGGGAAGGTAAGAAAGTCTTTATACCCTCCCGGGCCTAGAACTGAGGCTGATGTTGGAGAGACAGGAAAAAAAAACCCTCTGGATTTAAGACAGAAGAGCAGGGTTTAAGTCCAACCCCAGCACTTATTCTGCGTTGTGCAGCTAACTTGGTCTCTAGACCTGCTTCTCCTTCTACAGAATGGGGCTGGTAATATTTAACCTGCCAATGCCGCTTGCAAGTGGGTGTGAGGAAAGAGTAGGCATGGCTCAGGCATTGTGAGTGGACCTTGGTCTGCCTATTTGCCTAAACAGGGGTAAGCTACAAGGGTCTCCTCTGTTTCAAGTTCTTGTAACTGAACAGAGTGCATTGTCAAGGCCACAGCATATGCTTGCGTAGTCGGGCGTTTCTAGCACTCCCAAAGCACAGTACATAGCCTTCTCAGAACAAAGCCCCAAAGGCAAATTCCATGGTGCTGAGCTTTATGTAACTATTTCTTTTGGAGATCTAGCAGAAAGTTTAATATTAAAGCCGCTTGTTTTTGTTTAAAGTTCACCTTTAAAATGTCTTGTTCATTTGTTTTGCTTCCCAGGAAATACACCTGCGTCATGGGCAATAGTGACTTAACATAGACATGGATTCTGGTTTAATTACAGAATATTCTTATGCTTCAAATAAGGGAAAGGGCCCTAACCGGTTTGGCTCAGTGGATAGAGCGTCAGCTTTCGGACTCAAGGGTCCCAGGTTCAATTCCGGTCAAGGGCATGTACCTTGGTTGTGGGCACATCCCCAGTATGGAGTGTGCAGGAGGCAGCTGATCGATGTTTCTCTCTCATTGATGTTTCTAACTCTCTATCCCTCTCCCTTCCTCTCTGTAAAAAATCAATAAAATATATTAAAATTAAAAAAACAAAAAAGGGAAAGGAAGGCCTCAGATCAGCATACAGGGGTGGCAAAAGTAAGCTTACAGTTGTAATACAAATAAAGAATACAATAATTAGTAAATAATATAAATATAAACTTTCAAGTACTCACAAATGTAAGCCTCCCTGTATTGAATAGATGGGCTGTGATGCGATGCTATTTTATCCTGACATCCTCTCCAGCTTCAGTAGTTTGAAAGTGTCCTACCCTGAATGGCACCCTCAAATGGTCAGTGAGGGCTCCCTAGTCATCTCTGCCTCTTCACACGGTCTGAGGACATTTGGAGCTCAGCCGGAGTTGTCAAAGGTGGGGGAGAAAAGGGAGAAGTTGAAAAGCCTCTTAACGTGGAGAGAGGAAGGAAGCTAAGCAAACTCACATACACTAGCTTATGTCATCCAATGACCTTGCAGAAGTCACTGACCTTTTACAGATGGGGACACAAAGACTGAGAAGACAGGAAAGGCAGAGCCAGGACTCAAACTCAGGGCTGTTGCCAAAGTCTGTGCAGTGAAAACACTGGAAGGAATTACTTTCCTATGAAATCGCTAAGTGAAACAGAAAGTGAGAGTCTAAGGCAGGGGTGGGCAAACTTTTTGACTCGAGGGCCACAATGGGTTCTTAAACTGCACCGGAGGGCCGGAACAAAAGCACGGATGGAGTGTTTGTGTGAACTAATATAAATTCAAAGTAAACATCATTACATAAAAGGGTACGGTCTTTTTTTTTTTTTTTTTTTTTTTTTAGTTTTATTCATTTCAAACGGGCCGGATCCGGCCTGTGGGCCGTAGTTTGCCCATGGCTGGTCTAAGGAATTTCCAACCCCCTTTTCTAAACTCCCTACCCATGATTAAATTACTTTCGTATAGACCCTTGACCTTGGGAGAAGTATAACCCGAACCTTCACATTTTACAGACATTTCCAGAGGCAGAGCAGCCCCACAAGACACGGGTGCTGGGCTGTCCGCTGAACTCATTCTCTGGCTAAAAGAAACAGCGCCCCACACCCCCGTTTCTGAGCACAAATGTACTTACTCATTGGCCTTCCCTACGGCGCAGACGAAATGGTTTCACTAAACAGTTACTACAATAAACCGACACCACAATAAACTTACTGAGTATAAGTTCAATATTTCTTTGCAATTCTTCCCTACTTAGGAAAAATCTACCTGAAGATACTCAAAATTCACTTGAATATTTTTCAAGTGGTTATATTAATCTTAAGTATAGTTTCATTGTTTAAACCAACAAGGGAAAATTAAAATGGAACAGAAATTTTTTTTAATATGAAAAACTTGATTACCAGAGAGAACAAGAACAATGGACCTTTTGGAAATAGTTACAAGTACCCACTTGGCCTTTGACTTGTGTCCCAGTAACTAGTCGACAAGTCTTTGCCCAGACCCTGCCTAAAATTGGACTTCAGTGTCTTCAATCATAAAGGGATAAAAAGCAGTTCTTTTCAACTGACTTGTTCCCTCTTGCAGAGCATTTGCGGAGTTCGGTGATCGATCGAAAAGACTTAATAATCAAAAGGATTAAGCCCAAGCCCCAGCAAGGCGATGACATCACAGTGGTGGACGTGGAGAAGCAGATCGAGGCCTTCCGCAGCCGCCTGGTCCAGATGCTGGGAGAGCCCCTGGTCCCCCAGCTCCAAGACAAAGTGCACTTGTTGAAGCTCCTGCTCTTCTATGCTGCGGACTTGAACCCCGACGCAGAGCCCTCCCCGAAGCACTGGAGCAGCCCCTGAGGTCCTGCTATGCACTGAGCACCAAGAATACCTCTTGAACTGTATCGCCAACTACTTGCAAGTTCTGAAAGTATGGAAAGTAGTTAAAAGTCTTACAGGACCAAACCTATCTTATTTATCTGTAGGCTATAATAACTTTCTAACTCTTTAGTAATACCTTTTTTAAAATAATCCTATCATAGCCTATTCTCAAATATGGCTTAAATATACAAGGTGTATATATTTTTTGATAAATTATTTATCTATACTTTTTGGAACAGGTAATACTATATGCACTTACATGTTTAACATTTCCATTCAGGATGTGAAAAAAATCCCTCTGAACAAATCCTAGACATCAAATGTTACTCAAGGTACTGATGACCCGTTTCGAAAGAGAAAGACACATTCATTTCTCCCCAATGGAACACAAACATCAGTATTAGACCTGTTATATTGCCTATGAATTTGATTTTGTGGCAAGTCTATTAAGATCTAATGTAATAGGGGAAGGATGGAAGGTTAGAAATAAGAGGATGAGTGTTATAAAAAATGTTAAAAGGATACAATAAAAAGGCAATGGTTTTTCAAAATACCAAGTTTACCTGCTTACCATGACTATGAGTAAGCAGAATGCAATAACGACTCTTAGCAGGACAAAAACAACAGCTATGCACATCTGAGAAAGTAGTAAGGAATTTTATTGTCAAAACAAGTAAGAGATACGAGCTTAACAGAAGACACAAATAAATTAATTGTTCTCATCCTTTGAGATGCAGGGCCTCTCTGGGGAAGGCTCAGCCCAGCTCCCTATGTAGACACGACCCCTCCAAAGCAAGAACAGCAGAGTCTGAGACAGTTCAGGACAAGGACTGCCCACGGCCGCGGTGGAGGATGAGCAGGTGCTTTCCCTGGCTCCTGTCCCCAGCACGCTCTGTGCTTACACAGGTCCGAGGCTTGTTTGGGGGCAACGGTTGCATGTAGAACCTTTTTTCATCCTTCTATGTGGCTCTTAGAAAGAGTTTCAGGTCCTGGTGACACTTGTTTCACATGAACGTCTGGACTAGAATCTACGTATAGTTACCACCATCTTTATTTTAAAAAACCTTAACATCCATTAATCTACACCAAAGCAGTAGGCTGCATTTTCTCCCTTAGAAACTTTCCTACCAGATTGGAGTTAACTTAATCTCACTTTAAAGTGCAGCAGAGGATATGCAAGACTTGTGTTTGCTGACAGGTGAAGAGAAGCGCTGCCCAGCAGAACTGCCCTGGAGGCACCACAGTAGGAACCAGCTCTGCCCGAAAGCTAGAGCGAGGGCTCTGGTCTCCACGCAGGAGAAGGGTCCCTGCCAAGTCTGGCTCTTCTTCGTGCCCAGATCTCAAACGGATCGTAGGTCCCCGCAGCCACAAGGATGGAGCACACAGCACCAGCCGCCAAGAGGGCCAGAGACTAGACAGTGAGCACCTCTACTCCCCAACTTACCCACGCCCTCGCTGACCCTGGTCTTTAAAGGAATCAAGAAGTCTTGGTTTGGGAACAACATAAGCATTATCTACCTCGTAAGCAATGATCAAGTTCTTGTCTAGGCTAAATAATGCAAAAACAGGTGATTAGGCCTCCATACGTCACTGCTGAGAGTATTCAGTCTAACTTCAAATTAAAGTAATGCACAATGGCTTCTTCCACACAGGACAAGCTTTGCACTAATGTTTCTCAAAAACCAATAATGTCTCCAGTTCTAGCCCCAGGTTAAGGTTTAAAAAAACAAAAAACAAACCATTCCTATGTCAGAGCCAGGGTAATAAGGAAGTGGGTGCAAGACACCTCGATTCAGTCAATGAAAGAGAAAGCTCTAGAAGCCGGTGGGTGTGAGCACATTCAAGTCCCGGGGTTTGAGATTATGGGTCCGAGGCGGTTGTTTCTTCCCTTCCATCACTGGGAGGTCCATGTTGGGCGGCTTGAAGGTGGCTGGATCATCGGCCATCCGCGAGGCCTGCATGCGCATCAGTTCCATTGGAGAAGGCTTCTGGGCGCCTCTGTAGGGCTGGGTGGCAAAGCCTCCTGCAGAAGGAACCAGAGCAAACGATTTCAAAAGCAGCAAGCAGCTCCTGCCGCACACGGTAAATGCCGCACAAGCTTTCTCTCTTGAGGGAGCTCGCTTACCCGAATCAGACTTCTGGAGGGATCTTGGTCCAAAGAGGCTCCATTTATCTGCCGAGTTTCTGTCTTTATCTCCAGAATCCATGGTGCTAAAATGTGGGCCAGGTAAGGCTGTGGAAGAGCCCGAAGAGAACCAGCCTCTGGCAGAGAAAGAACACAACAGCCAATAGATCTCTTTCTAGCCCCCGAGAAGTGCCTCTCGCGAAAAGCCTAGGAACGGTCAGCTCCCCCTTCTCGCTCAGAAACCAGGCTGCAGCCCCATGTTCGCACATGCAGGCTCACCTTGGCTTCTGCCTAGGGGAAGAGTGGGGGGTGCTGCTGGGGGTGGACTGGGCGGAGGCTGGCTGCTTCTCTTCCCTCGTTATCTCTCCACTCTGTAGTTTTAGTGTCTGTTCAGATGGGTAAGAAGAGAGACGTGAGCCAAGTTTGGGTATAAACATCCTGGTCCACACCAACTTCAGGCAAAAGGAAGACATTAATAGGCAGAACAATTTTGGATTATAGAACAGATATTCCTTTGATTTTGTCATACTAGATAGACATCCATCTTTTAAAAAAATGATTAATTCTACAACACATCTTCAACATTTCTGCACTAAATACTACATTAGAGCTTTTAGTTTTCCCACCTCATCCAGCCAGTAAGTGCAAGAGCCAGAACTCAAGCTGCAGGCCTTCTGTGCCTTCTCAGTATGGCCTTGAACTCTTCCCTTACTGTCTCTCCTGCCACGGACAATCCGTCACGCCCGTCACTCGGGCATGCTACTCCTCCAGCTGCCTGCTTCCTCTGTGGAGCCTGCCCATCTGAACCTTTTCCTCCTGTAACCAGCCACCCTGGTTCCTTCCGCTCTGTAAACATACCGCTGACATACAGACAAGCGGCTGCCGGGGGGGAGAGTCTACTTCCCAGTTCTTCCAGGTCGAGGCTCCCTGACTGCCTCTGTGCTCCATGTCTGGAGTGCCAATGCCGAGCCCCAACCACATCCAAACCAATGCCCCTGCCTGAACACTCAAACACTCCCCCTAACACTTCCCTCAAACACTCCACGGCAGCTTACGCAAGCGGCACCTCAGCTGGCTTCGTGTTCTAGTGCTGTGGCCAAGATGCAGAAAATGGCCCAAAGTCAACTCTGCCATTATGCAGGGCGAATTGCTCAACTGGAACTCAGACACGGATCCTGGGAAGTTCTCCGAATCAGAGACCCACGTGCCCCTCTCCGGAAGCATCTGTCTTGTCTGACAGCTCACACTGGCCAGCCCAACTCTGATCCCCCTCAGCAGTGGTTCTTATACCCAGCGTGCAAACATCATCTGGGATGCTCATTAGGAAATGCGAGTCCACAGGTCCTACATCCCTCCCACAGGCCACTCACTACACCTCACTCTTCCGTCTACATACTGTGGGCATGATCCTCCTTTGAGGCCTTCAAGAGCCAGGGTCTCTGACAACTTTGGAATATGGGGGAAACACCAAGAAATAGGACATCAGGAGACCTGAGCTCAGGTGCTGTGAGGGGTTAAGTACATGAACTTGGACGCCAGTCTCTGTATTGATAGGACATGAAGAACAGTTTCTACCTCAAAGGATTAACACAAAGACTAAGTGGATGCGAGCGCCTCCGAGATCATTAAGCACTGTTAGGTACAGAGTGGTGTTCCTTGAGCTAAAGTCATTTGAAATTATTTCATTCATACAACTATTTGGTCATCATTAACCTTACCAAAAATTAGTCTTCATTCCAATTTTAGAATAAAGACCAAAACTTCCCAATTCTGCACTTGCTTTTAATTTTTTAAACACAGAGCATGCATTCTTTCCAGCGAGTGTCGTGCCTCTGACATTGCCGATGCTCCTCTCCCCTCAGCGCCCATCGCTCTGGTACAAGAAGCGACCCACACTGGCTTTACTGTTCCTGACGTGCGCGAGCTCTCTCTCCCTCCCCCCCCCCCCCCTCTCTCTCTCTCTCTCACACACACACACACACACACACACACACACCCCACAGGCATGAGCACAGAGGCTCCTCTCCTCCTGACCAGACACCCCCACTTCACAGACAGATAAGCAGGACCTTCCGGGTAAGAGCCCTGGACCTTAGGGCTCCCTGTGCCACCACAGGTGGGCTCACACAGCTCTACATTCCTCACCTCTTCTCTTTCCATCATTCCCCGCAACCCCCACCTCGCTGAGCTGGTAACTTCTAAACCACAGCCACATCTCACGCGGAGTGATGACGGTGTCGTTTTTGTCAAACGAGCTTACGTGGAGTGCTTCTGCCACTCGAAGGTACTTGGTCTCCTCGGTGGTAAGGCCCTTGTGAGGTGTGTAGCCAGCATCTCTCAGCCCTGCCTGTTGCTCAAAACGCTGAATGTTCTCCTGGGTCTGTTCTGGGAGCAGAGGAGATGACAGTCATGCCCACCCGCTCTCCCATCACAAATGGGGGCAGAGAGCACAGATATCCACTCTTCTCCCCAGAAGCAAGGACCACACGGGCCGCCCGAGGAGGTTTCCCCAGACCAGCAGGAATTCCAAACCTCACACGAAGGAGGGAACCAGAGGGAGCCTTCCCTCACACCAAGAACAGAAACCGCCAGGGAAACTGGCCAAATAATAATTAAAATAAGCCAATAATAATTTATGCTTACCTTCCTGCGATTCGTACACTGTGACACTCCCCTTTGTTTAGAAAGGCAACATGGAGAAGCCAGCTGGCATTCTCCAAATACAATTTCCTAAGAGGCTCACCGCCCTCATGACCCACACAAGGACCTTCACCAAGAGAAACGGGCCACATTTTGCCTAGATGGCACCAAGGTATCAATTCAATTCAAACCAGAGAACGTGCCTTGAACTAGTCCAGGTCTACGGAGCCAACGTTTCTCGTGTGTCAAAGTGCCCCTCACGGCGCCTGGCACAGCAGACAGACAGACGTGGTCGACTTATATTGTAAACAATAAGTCAGTTATGGGAGCGTTTGAGACCCTGCTTCCTGGCATATGCTGGCAGTTTGGCTCAAATAAAGTCATAAAATTTCTCTAAAAGAATATGTAAATAAGTCATTTATCCCGTGGAATGAATGACAGCTGAGTTTTTTGCTTACTCTGGGTACGACCTAACACAGCCCACGCACAGGAATGTGGCAGCTGTGGACTGAAAGTCCAGAGCCCAGAGTCCTTTATGACTCAGTCATGCCCCTTCGCAGGAACTATTTTATTTCTATCAGAAATAGAAGCTCAGGAAAAAACCTAAATGTATGAAGATGTATACTGTCTTACCAGGTAGTTACCTGAAAATTTAAAAGGTAGGAAAGGATTTAATGCGTCACAGCACACCAACACCAGTACTTTGAATGTAGCTATTTTTTAACAATGTAAGAATAGAGCCACATCCAAAGAAGTTCATGGCAGTATTAACTGAAAGAAAGGTATGACCACATCTGCAATCATGTAAAAATATGCACACAGTGGAAGTGAATTAGCCGACACCCTGGGGAGCTGGGACGCTCTGCTGCTGGGGAAGCGCATCTTCCAGAGAGAAGCCAGTGTGCTGGGAGGAGAGGACCGAGCCTTCCTTCTAGCACCGCCAGAACATTCTCCAGCTTGCACAGTACAAGCAGTGGTTGCTGATCCAAATGGCGAGTTTCCATGTGAATGAGAGGACGTCCAAGGGCAGTTTGGACTTTTGGTTGTTGGACGAGTTCTCGAGTAACTGCGCGGATAAACGATGCCTCCCAGAGCAGAGAAACAAGGACTTCAGACTCCAAAACTGAGCCAACCAGGAGAACCTCTAAGTGCTCTGTCCCTGGCAGAGGCTGCTGCTGACAAGCAGAACTGAGTATCTAATGATTAACTGTTAACTTCCCACAGCAGAACCAAAGTTAAAAAAAAAAATGCAAGCTTCCTATTGTCAGTCTCATTAGGACCACAAATCACACATCCTTAAAAATAAAGAAGCTGAGGCAACAAACTTGCCTCAAGGTCCAGAAAGGGGAACATCTTTGAACCACTTAATTAAAAAAAGAAAAAACAGAAAGACAAGACAAGTGGGACCCTCCTCCACCTGCCAGCCAGACTCCCCAGTTCATTTAGGAGTCTTGCCAGTTAAGTCACTGGCCCCAGGCCATTCTGATGGACTTGGGCAAACAAGACGATAGCAGCAGAGCAGCAGGAATACACCTACATCAACTGGGATGCCTAGTATTTGGCAAATCTTCACCTCAATGGAGCTTCACTGGTGAGCTGGCACCTGTCAGGCACAGCCAGGACAGGTGAAGGCAGTGTGTCTGCAGAACCCCATGCACGCTTCCTCTCCCCAACCCTCTTCCACTCTATTCTGAGGGTGCAGAGCGCTTACTTGTGATCAGAGAACTCATGATGACACGGGTGGCTTTAGCCTTCACCACTGGGACCTTGTCCATATTGTCAGTGGCCGATGACAGGGTCATGGCAGGGGAGGAGACACTGGCTTCTCCTTCCTCCACCTGTGCAAGAGAGGTAAGGAGGCACTTAAGCAGAGCAGGCGGGTCACACCTAAACTGTTCCCCTTTGGGGAGAAGTCACTGAAACACCTTGAATCTGATATGTGAGGAAATCTTTGAAGGGAGGGTTTTTGTCTCCTTCCGATTAGATAAATATCATCCATAGTGACAAGAGATAAAGACATATAAATAACCTGAATTTATAAAAGTGGGAAAGCCAGAATGTGAAGCTGAGGTCTCCTACTTCCCGTGTCTGTCCAATAGGCTGCTAGAACCCACTACTGCTCACTGACCATGTACCAGGCGTAACTACGCTGGCTTTGGCTTAACTCATCGCTGCATTCACTCAGTGTTGTCAGACTTCAGAGCATCAGGATGCCCTGCATGGCTTGTTAAACAGATCGCAGGGCCCCACCCCACAGTAGGCCTGGGGAGGGGGGGGGGGGGGGCTCAAAAACTCATGCTTCTAACAAATTCCCAAGTGATGCTGCTGGTCCCCAAGACCGCGGCTCTAATGGTTCTTTTAAAACAAACCAAAACAACAACAAAAAGGCCCGTGTGGCTTAGTGGTTGATCAACCTATGAAGCAGGAGGTCACGGGTTCCATTCCAGGTCAGGGCATGCCCAGGTTGGATGCTTGATCCCCAATAGGGGGTGTGCAGGAGATAGCCGATCAATGATTCTCTCTTATCACTGATATTTCTATCTCTCTCTCCCTCTCCCTTCCTCTCTGAAATCAATAAAAATATATTTAAAAAAATAAATAAAATAAAAAAACTCTATGTAGCTCCTAATCTTTAATGTGAGAGCCAAGAGCTCGCCACCTTCTGTCACTCCAACCCCTGATGCCATGCTCAGGACGAGCAGGGAGGAGAAAATTGGGTTTATTCTTTGTTCTCTATTTCCCTAAAGGAACTAAGACAGTCAGAAAGGAGGGGAGAAGTATGAAAAGTGTGTTCTTGTTACAAAACGGGGATTATAATTTTCAGCTGTGACCTCACTGGAGTAGAACGTGACCCTCTGCTTCCTTACTTGGAAGATGCGGGATAGGCAGGCCGAATGAAAGAATGCATGTGATGAGTCCAGCTGCGCTTCCCTTTAAGAGCAGCTGTTCAAAACTGCAGCTGTTCCAGCTGGGGCACCACAGCAAATGGGAAGCCCATTCTCTGCCTTGGCAAACAGCAGCCTTTACAAATGGGAGGGTGTGCCGCCCTTGGGAGCACTGGCAGAGCCCGGCTTACCAGAGGCTCCAGTCCCTGGAGGCCACTGCTGTCACTGCAGGCAGGCTGCCAGGGTCCGGCTCACCAGGACTGCCAGTCCTTTCTACACGGACGTTTACTCCTAGCAACTAACTAGGTCAGACATTGGTACATAATGGACGGGGAATTTCCCCCAGAGCTGCAGGGGAAGCTTGTGATGAAAGGAGCTCCCTGTTCTGAGAGCTTTAGGGAAGGGGTGAGGAGGACCCATTAGAAAGGCATCAAATACAGCTCTACCGAGCCCAAGTTGGGCTGGGAGCCAGGAGTCAGTGTCTCCTGCACACCTAATATGTGTCAAATCTTTCAATCTTCTTTTATTTAATCCCACCACACCTCCATGGCAAAAGCATTCCTATTTCTCAAGCGGAGACACTCAGGCGTGAGGTTCTGTGCCCAAGGTCATTACTAATATATAGACCATTATGGGATTCATACCCAGGTCTGTTATAGTAAATGAGGGGCCCAGTGCACAAATTCGTGCACCTTGAAAGGAACTGTGGGCTTCGAGGCTGCGGTGGGCACAGGGGCGGGTCTCGGCCCATCCTCTGCGCCCCCGCCCAGCTCCTCCCACCTGCCTGCAACCCCATTCCCCGCCACTGCTGCTCCCACATGCTGCCGGCACCAGCCCGCTTGCACCCACTGAAGGCGTGGAGCAATTGAGGCCGGTGCCAGCAGCAGGTGCGGGTGGGGCTGGCACTGTCAGTGGGTGCAAGTGGCAGCTGCTGCCCTGATCACCCCTTAGGAGCAGGGGGAGGTGGAGAAGCCCTCAGGGGCGATCAAGGCTGGCAGCAGCCACTTGCACCTGCTGATGGTGCCGAGCGATTGGGACTGGCACCAGGCACAGGCAGCGGGGGCGAGCGGAGCTGTCACTGGCAGCAGGTGCAAGTGCCAGGCGGGACTGCGACGCATGGGAGCAAGGAATTTTCAGTAACCACCAGAGGCTCGCCCCGATGACAGAGACCAGCGCCCCGCTTTGGTCTGGCATTCCCCCCTCACCTGCCCCACCATCCCACCGTGGCCTACGCCTGCCATGTTTAGCGCATGCCCCCTGGTGGTCAGCGCACGTCATAGCAACCAGTTGTTTGGTTGTTCCACCTTTTGGTCTATTTGCATTTTTTCTTTTATTATACAGGATGCTCACTATGCACTTCCTGTCAGGCCCTGAGCTGTCACACAGCTCAAAGCTCAGTGAAACTAGCTGTAGATTAAATGGCCTCGTCTGAACTTGGTAGGCCTTGTTTATTCAGCAACAGAACCAAGCAGAAGTGACAGCAGCAGCCCCCACAGCCAGGAAGCACAGGCTTCGGTAACATGCCTGCAACGAGCACGTGAGAACCCGAAGCCTGCACAGAGGGGCTGTGGAGCAGGTCACAGTGGGACGAGGCGTGTAGTGTTTGAGAGTGGGAGCAAGGCCTGGGGAAGAAGGCAGCTCTTATGTGGGAAAGGCATCTGCGGCAGGAGGAAGAGCATGACAGAAAGTACAGCTCGTGTTCAGGAAAGAGCCAACTGTTTCCCCCCAGTCACTCCGGCATCAGCTTCATGCCAGGCCTCTGCTCGACACTGCAGGTGGAGCACAAAACTGGCACGGCTTCTGCCCTGCAGAGCTAATGGGAGGTGGCAAGTAACGTAGGGCTTGTGACAGGGGCCTGTGGTACAGCGGAGGGTGACAGTCTTATCGGGAGGAAAGTCCTCGCAGAAGAGATGTCTGTGTTAAGACTGAAAGGACACCCCTTGTCAGGCAGGGGGGGAGCAGAGGGAGGAGGGAGGAGGGAGGAGAACAGGATGGGATGTAAACATTCCAGACAATGAAGTAGTGGAAGCAAAGACTTAGGCACCCAATGCCCTGGTGAGTGCAAGAAACCTTGGGTAACTTACATGGTCAGATCACTGGGGGGAGCAGCAGACAGGAGCGGGTCATGCAGAGCCAGACTGTGGAGCTAGCATTTTTAATGCTACGGCAAATGAGATGGTTTGGACAGAGGAGTCTCAGGTAGGAGAACACATAGCCATTCTAGTTTGAATTAAAAAGAAAAAAAGGCCCACCAACTCCAGCTGAGGCCCAGAAAACACACACAGGGACTGGTGGCGGCCAGATCCTGCGGGTGCCGGAGCCACGGAGGCTTCCGGAGCTGAGGAAGGAGAACGGAAGGCTGGGCTTGCCGGAAGCAATCGGCAGGGTCAGGTACCTTGGCGAGGTGCTGGTACTTGCGCTCTGGAATCACTGGCTTCCAGGGGAGGCTGCCCATGTCCGATGGAGGAGGAGTCATGGGCGTAGGGTCCTCCAGGGCATCATCATAGCTGAATGCCCGGCGGCTCATCCCGATGGGCAGGGACATCTTGCCTAGAGGCCCACTAGGCTCAAGAGCTAAGAACAGAGACACCTGTCAGGGTGGGTTCAGCAACTGAGCACGCTAACAGCTTTAAACTCATCTGTAGGCAGGAAACTCTGGGAAACAGCAAGAAAAGCTTGTCTGGAAAAGCGAATCCATCCAAGGAAAGTAACCTGTACACTAACCCCTGCCTTTATGCCTGGCACCTAGATGCTCCTCTGGACCCACTCAGCAGCCCTAATCCATTGACTTGGTTTAAACGACCTGAGCAAGTCACACACTTCAGTAAGTCATCAAAGTCCAATCATGTCTCATTCAAAGCTTTTGCTCTTATGCCACAGACTGCCCCACAGCACTACCACCGCTCTCCACTCACCGAGACTGAGGCTAATACGTGCGTATTCCCATTTCACAGATGAGGAAAGGCCCACAGGTAAAGTGATTTGCTCCAACTCACACAGCAAGCAGCCAGCTGGGGCTCGACTGCAAACCCTCTGCCTTCCCTACCGCACCAAAGAAAACAAGAGCGCGGCGACAAGAAATGGTTTAAATACGCTGCCCAGCGCCACCACTCCACTCGCTCCGCTCTGCTCCGAGTGCTCTGCAAGATTTAAGCAGCAGCTCGACTGCCAGCCCAGAAACTGCTGACAACGGTGCTGCCAGCTGATCCTGCCCTTCATCTGCGGGCCTGACTGGCGGAAGGCCCCGCTGTGACACAGGCACCCGCCCCGCAGCCCTGCCAGCAGGGAGCAAAGTTCACTGAGGGTTTGTTTCATGCAGAACTAATGTCCACATCCTGCCTTCACGTGACATTTTCCTGTTGCTAAAATTATACAATCACTCTCCAAAACATCAGCCTGGGTGGCACCAAGTCCAAAACGAGCAAAGACACGTCATTTAAACAGCAAGGGAACCAAGTATCTACCATTATTATTGCTATTAACATCAATAATAATTACTGATAAATCCCTAAAAACAGAAAGAGGATTAGTGGTTGCCAAGGGTTGGTGGGGGTTAGAGAGTGGGGGGAGGAATGGGTATGAGGTTTTCTTTTTGGAGTGATGAAGATGTTCTGAAATTAGATAGTGGCCACAGTTACCCAAAACACTAAATTATTCATTTTAAATGGGTGAATTTGATGGTATGTAAATTACCTCAATAAAAATAAGCCAATAATAATTACCAAATGCCCTTCCTTAACAGGCACTTACATCCCACATCTTACCTTATTCTCATCAAACAGATTTCCTTCCCATTTTCCAGCTCAGGAAACTGAGGCATAGATCTACGTGACACCCAGCTAGCAAGTGTGGGTGGGGCTAGAACACAGACCTAAGCCAGTGCTCACTCTACATGCAACACTCCATGCGCCCCACACTCCAAAGCATTCACATGACAAGTGCAGCACGATGGTCTGGGATGGTCACAGCAGAATTTATGCTAATCATGAGAGCAATGAAAGACAAACGGAAACGCAAGCTGATGAAGTCGAAACTAGAGGATCGATACCAGGATACATGGGAAGATCCCTATTACTCCTCTGAATTTGGGAGCAATTTCAAAAACATCTTAAGACTTCTCCCAACAGCCATCCCCACAGCTTTCCTAAATAATGATAAAGTCAGCTAATATTTACTAAGAAACATCCTACAGATTTTCTGGGCATTAAACACATATTCATCACTAACTCTGACACATTTTCACATATTTTATGTTTAATCTTTACCGCAGCCCTAAGAGATAGACACTATCATCTATACTTCACTGATTACCTCAAATTGAGTGATTCAAATTTTGATGACAAAATCACTGCCCCTCCCACTAAAATAGTCCAAGGTGGGACCAATGACTTCAGTAACCCAGAAACGATTGCTGTACAGAGACCCACGACTCATGAAATGACTGCTGTTTTTCCAGTTAGATTTTGGGTTCATTATCTTATTAACTACCCAGCCAGGTAGTTAATTAGTTAATAAGATAATGCTATTATCCACCTGGCTGGGTAGTTAATAAGATAATATTTAAGTGATGCCAATCTATTAAATCTAAATACTTTACTGGCGACCAAGAGTAACCATCAATATGTGGTTCAGAAAAAGTGGTTTCTGGCTAGCACCGTTGAGGACCAAACATGATTTCACCAAGAACTGACTTTACCAAAAAGAATTAAGTTTACCAGGCACTTCTGATGGTCTCGAAGCCATTGAAAGACCGGATCCGGGTACTTTTTCTATATAGATTTCAGAGCTGAGTCCCTGCCACCTAATAAGAATAACAAAAAGCATTTTCTTACAGTGAACACCAAAGAATAGCTCCAGCGCTGTTCTTTTGACAGGCACACAACGAGTGTTATGGCTTGTTTACAACGCTGAAACAACACACATAAATGAGCCAATGGGTGAGCAACATGCCAAGGCAAGAAAAAAAAGATAATGTCAACGATCTCACCACACCTGTGGCTGATCTTAACACCTACGATAGGACAGAAACACTACACCTGGTGAAAAGGTCACCTTACCCGAGTGAAATGATGTTTACGCTGCCAGAGAGAGATTAGTGAGGAACATGGTCCAGCTGCTGCACGTGAACTAAGTTCTCGGGAAGAGTCCATCCATTCCAGAGGTTCTAAGAACAACAAGCAAAGAGCATTGGGCCGGCGCGTCAGCACCTGCCAAACAGCCTCCTATACATCCAGGGGTTCCCCGGCCTGGCAGAAGGGTTAGAAGTCTGGTTTGGTTTGGTTTTCAGTTAAGTTACGGCTCAGGGTTCCGCCGATAACTTGACCCCACGGCGAGGGGCTAGGTAGCACAGAGGGTAAATTCATTCTTTGTTGCTAACGCCGACTAATATTTATATGGGTTTTTATACAATATTTAGCTAGTGTTTGAACCCTTGCAGGAATCCCGCCAAGCGGGGATTGTTTATCCCCAAGAAGAAGAAAACTGAAAACCAGGAGGTAAGTGAATTGTTCTGGGTCACCGATAAGCGGCCCACCTGCAAGACAGGTAGTTGCATCCCGTTCGCCGAGGAGTTCAAGCAAAGCCCCGAGAAAGCAGAGTTATTTGCTTTTCAACTCGCTACACGACCCCTCTATCCCGACGCAGCTCAGAGGCAAACGACGTTAGTTCTTCATTCAAGGGCACCGAGGGCACCAAAGTGCGGCCGTCCCCCGGGTCCGGGCGCCTTCCGAGCAGATACACCCCTGCCACTTCCGCCCCGTCCCCGCCCCCGCGAAGCTCCCGCATCCCCGACACAGGGCGCACGACCGTGTCTCCGGGATCTGCAGGGCCAGGTCTGACTCAGCCCCTCTCCCACCCAGCGAGCAGGGAGAGACCACGGAGGTTGGGCCGGGGCCTGGCAGCCGGCGGCAGGGGAGTGGGGGGCTTCAGAGGTGAGGGCGGGGCGGGTCCCGGGCAAGTCCGGTCGGAGGAAGCAGAGGCGAGGCCCCGCGCGGAACAGCGGCAGAGGGAAGGCCCACTCGGGATCCCAGAGCCTGGGGGAGGGAGAGGGAAGGACTCGGCCCAGGGCCTTGCGGGAGGGGCCGGGAGCGCGCCCCGCTGGCCCCGCGGAGGATGGAGCCCCCGGGAGGGCCCGGCCAGGCCCACCTCCATACCTGCTTTGCCGCCGCGGAGCTGCCCACAGCCCGTGCTCCGGTACTAAACAGGCTCCGAGGACCCACGTCTCTCTAGAGGTGGTGCCGCAGTCGGGATCCAAGCCATGGCGTGAGCGTTGTGGTGTCAATCTCGACTCAAAAGCCTCGGGAACCGACCAGGGAGCCTAAGATGCCGGCTGGGCCGCCGCCTTCGTGATAAAGCCTCCCGAGCCGCTCAAGTCACGCGAGACTTGGTCCGGAAGACGCTCAGGGCATGCTGGGAGTTGTAGTCCACGATCGGAAAGGCCCCCAAGATCCCGCTGTTCTTCTAAGTCTTAGATTAGAATCTAAGAGAAGCAATGAGCAGGGACCCTCTTCCAGCAAGAACTGGGTTAGTTAGGGTTCATACTGGTAGCAAAACCAAAAAAGGGGGCAAACCCCATCCGCCTCCCCTAGACAAGGTGGTCCGAATGTCATTTCCCTGTTAAAACACTAACGAAAGTGACGCCTGAAGAGATGCCCTCTCAAATGTCACAACTTGAAGGAAGAAAGTTGTTTTCCCTGTAGGGTTTACAAACATGATAAAGCACCATGTTTCTACCCCACGTTCCAAGCTTGTCATCAAGCCTCATTTCTGAGGGCTGTGGTTGGCTGGGGAGTAGGTCTCATATTTAGATTTCAGCATTCATAATCAGGTATGCATAACCAGTGATCATAGACAATAGTGTGGGGAAGGCCTGGGGTGGGGCAGGGGCTGGGAGGAGAAGAGCAAAAGGGGGGTGGAATGGGGGACATCTGTAATACTGTCAACAATAAAGTAAAATTTAAAAAAATAAAAATAAAAAACAAAATCAAAAGATTTCAGCTTTTGACACTTGCCAGGTCTACTGGCAGGACTGAGAGGCTTTCTCCAGACAACTTTAAACTTGAGTGTCATCACCAGGCCACCTCACCTGACTGCATCACACGTTAAAGTCGTTTCTAAGTTTTAAAAGTAGCTTGTGAATAGCAACAATTACATTGCAATGTGGTGTGTGTGTGTTCAAAGTGTTATTCTGGAACTTTTAAAATAATATATGCCATCATTTTAACCCTTCGTGGAAGCAAAGCTGACACCTTGCCCTCCTCCATCAGCAGAACAGAATGCACATCACGCCTCAGTCAGAAGCGGAGGAAACAGCACTTTGCAGCCTTCTATGAACCAGAAGGCAGGATCACCTTGTTTCATTCTTATCCTCAAATAAAAGACAACTGAAGCCTTTCCTGGAAGTTACCGATTCTGACTTAAAACAACTTTATCTCTGACTTTTGCAGTACTGATGTCTGAAACTATGGCATGATCGAGGCAGGTAGTAGCCATGTGAGAAAATTGCTGTTTTCCACAAAGAAATAGACTAACTATAAACTTTTAACCATCACAATCTTATGGGGTTCTCCCCTTTAAATGGGTATTGTATTTTTTTTTAAATTGGGGACCTTACTCATCTAAGGCCTGGACTCCCTTCAAAGCTTTCCATGCAACTAAACTAGTTTTTTTTTAAATTTTTTTTTTTATTGATTTCAGAGAGGAAGAGAGGGGGAGAGAGAAATATCAATGATGAGAGAGAATCATTTATTGGCTGCCTCCTGCACGCCCTCTACTGGGGACCGAGCCCGCAACCTGAGGTACCTCCACTGGGAATCAAACCCCGACCTCCTTGTTCATAGGTCGACACCCAACCACTGAGCCACTCCAGCTGGGCTAAATTAGTTTAATAAGTGTCTTGGTTGCGTAGTTAAGGAGGATTCAGTCTGTCATGACTGAATCCACAAACCTAAGAAGGGTACCTTCTGAGCTAAGTCAGGACATCGTCCTCAGCTCCTGTAGGGGCTCTCTTGTGGCACTAGAAGTTCCCCTCTTCTGTGCTTTTTTCCTGACTCTGGTTTTGGTTCTTAACCAAGCTGCTTCCAGTTCTGTACATGGCCACCTTCCTTCCCCTAGGGCAGCAGCATCTTTGGGAAGTTCTATACAGTCTGACTGCATGGTTCTTTCCTGGGGCCAGACACTGGTCAAGGAGCCCTGCGTGTGGCTGACCAGGGAATGCGGTTGCCTTTTTTATGTATATTTACAACATACACTTATGAGGAAACTAATTTTCTAAATCAGTTTTGACCCTGAATTGTCTTTTTGTACTTCCTTGGGCATTTCATACTTTAGTAAACATGGAGCCTTGAAAATTAGAATTGACCAGGATCTCTCTTGCCTTCCACTTCATGGGGAAGGGGTCACCTGCCTTCCTGTAGACCTCTCCCCTCTCCGGCCAGGCCAAGCCTTCAGAAAGGCCCGTTCCCTAGACAGAGCTGCCAGACCCCTCGGCAGACAGGAACTGGGTTACTAGGAGGGTAGCAAGAGGGGGCATTTGCATTTCTCGAGACTGGGAGCTCTACCTGGAAGCCTGCCCCCTTTGTCATCATAGATGAGGCATCCACCTAGCAGTGCTCAGGGATTGTCCGTCTCCATTGCCCAATTGGCAGCTGAAGAAACTAATACTTTCAGGGGGACTTTGGCAAAGGTATCTCAGCCAGGAAGCCAGAGTTGAAATTCAAGCCCAAGGCTGAGTAATCTACCTGATAGTTTGGCTGCTGGCTGTCCTTGGCCTCAGTGCCTCCACTTTTTTTTTTTTTTAGAAATATCAGTGAGAGAGAAACATCGTTGATGGGCTGCCTTCCTGGCAACTATTGGTTTACTGGACAAAGCTCAACCAACTGAGCCACACCAGCCAGGGCAGCTCCTCCACTTTAAATCCCCGAGGACAACAGGTACATTTCCAAGGAAGAAAAAACTAGAAGCCACATCTCCCTCTAGTGGTGAGGGGGGAGAAAGATTTCATTGTAGAGATTAAGGATGCTGGGCTAGAGACTCAATTGTCAGACTGTCCCTGCAAACCAACTTGCCCTGGCCAGATAGGTCAGTTGGTTAGAGCGGGCACCCGATACGCACAGTTTTGGGTTTGATCCCCTGACAGGGCACATACAAGAACCAACCAATGAATGCATAAATAAGTGGAACAACAAATCTTTCTCACGTCCTCGCTCCCTCTCAAACCAATAAAATTAAAAATTTGTCTGGCCAGTGTGGCTCAGTTGGTTGAGTGTCGCCCCATGCACCGAAAGATTGCCGGTTTGGTTCTTTGTCAGGGCATATGCCCAGGTTGTGGGTTTGTCCCCCTAGTGGGGTGCATATGGGAGGCAACTGATAGATGTTTCTCTCTCACATTGACGTTTCTCTCTCCCTTCCTTCCTCTCTAAAATCAATAAAATATCTTTAGAAAAGGTTAAAAAAAAAAAAACCCAACTCATCCAACCTAATATTACAGATGGTGCAACTAAGGTGCAGAGAACAGAAGGAATCAGGCCAATGTCACACAGCTAGTCTGGAGCAGTTAGTTAGATAGAAATTGTGTTCCTGTGTCTTACCTTTTGTCAGGCACTATGCTGGGTGCTTGGGGTACACTGGGATGGAGGACACAGTCCCTGTGTTGGGCTTAGTTGTGTCCTACCAATACTCATATGCTGAAGTCCCAGCCCCCAGTACCTCAGAATGTAAGTCTACAGGCTTTTTGGGGACCCACAAAAAAAATCTCTGAATACTAAAAGTAAAATAATTGGCTCTAATATTTTTAAAATCTGCATAATCAAAATTAGTATGTTTAATTGAATGTCTGCACACAGATTATGTTGACTTCATTCATTACATTATATCATTTCCATAAAGGTGGCATTTGAGCCTGGCCGGCGGTGGCTCAGTGGTTGAGCGTGGACCTATGAACCAGGAGCTTGATTCCTGGTCAGGGCACAGGCCCGGGTTGCGGGCTCGGTCCCCAGAGTGGGGAGTGCAGGAGGCAGCGGATCGATGATTCCCTATCATCATTAATGTTTCTATTTCTCTCTCCCTCTCTCTTTGAAATCAATAATAATATTTAAAAACAAAAAAAGATGGCATTTGAAAACAATTTGGGTTAGTTTTCTCCCTTTGAAATAAATTCCCAGTGAGCACCTTAGTACTCCTGAAAGTCAGTCAACCACAAATTAGATGAGGTACTGTAGCCATTGCCCCCTGAGGTCTTTTTTCTTTTATTGATTTTAGAGAGGAAGGGAGAGAGAAACATCAATGGGGAGAGAGAATCATTGATTGGCTGCCTCCTGCACCCCCCTACTGGGGGGAGTTGAGCCTGCAACTTGGGCACGTGCCCTTGGTCAGACTCGAACCTGGAAACTTTCAGTCCACAGGTTGACGCTCTATCCACTGAGCCAAACCGGCCAGGGCCTCCCTGAGGCCTTGAGGGAAGCTCAGGACGCAGGTCGCTCTCCCGGGGTGCGACCTGGGCCTCGGTTTTCCCTTCCAGGAGGCACGTTTGCAGGGGTGACCGGGGCAGCCGGGAGCTAAGCCCTCGGCGCCCAGGAAGAGCTGGGTGGAGGCCGATGTCACCGTCCCCTTCCCCCCGGCACCGCCTCTCGCTCCATTCCGCACCGGCAGAGGGGGCGGAGGTCCCCACGCTCGGCCCGCGCCCCCACCCCCGCCCCCGGTCGCGCGGCCTGTCGGGCACGCGGAGGTGCATTGTGGGGCTTGTAGTGTTGAGCCGGGTGGGTGGGTGGGCGCGGCCGCAGCAGTCGCAGCGGGGCCATCTTCGGCGGCCGCTGGTTCGGCCTGCGCCCCGCGCCCCGCGCCCCGCGCCCGGCCCGATGGCGCCGCGCCCGCTGAGCCCCTTGGTGCTGGCGCTGGGCGGCGCCGCGGCCGTGCTGGGCTCGGTGCTCTTCGTTCTCTGGAGGAGCTACTTCGGCCGCGGACGGGAGCGGCGCTGGGACCGCGGCGAGGGCTGGTGGGGCGCGGAGCCCGCCCGCCTCCCCGAGTGGGACGAGTGGGACGTGAGTGCGGGGCCGGGCATCTCCGCGCGAGCGACGGGAGCGCCTGGGTCCAGGGCTTGGGGCCGCCGCCCGCCGGCGCCGGGCGGGCAGCCGGGCCGTCGTGACCTGTGGATCTGAGGAATGGGTGGGCCTTGGGCTTTGGGGGGGCGGCTTCCCCGCGGGCGGTGTGGGGGCCACGCCGGCCCGGCGCCTGCGCAGTGCGCGCGGCCCGGGGCTGTCGTGAGGCCCTCCGCCGGCTCCGCGAGCCGGTGGCCCCTTGGACCCGGGAGGGGGCGTAAGGAATTCGCCGAGGCCACTCAGGGAGACCTGCGGAACGGGGCTGGGGATTCGGATTCCAAGGGGCGCGCTCGTCCCGTTGCACCAGGCTGTGCCCGCTTGCCCTTGACGGGGGGAGGGCGGGATGCGCGCCGTGGTGCCTCCGGTCTGCCCCCGGGACGGGCCAGGCTGGAGGGCGAGACGGCCCAACCTGTGCCCCGCAGCCCGAAGAGGAGGAGGACGACGAGCCGGCGCTGGAGGAGCTGGAGCAGCGCGAGGTGCTGGTGCTGGGGCTGGATGGCGCCGGGAAGAGCACGTTCCTGCGCGTGCTGTCCGGGAAGTCGCCGCTGGAAGGCCACATCCCCACCTGGGGCTTCAACTCCGTGCGGCTGCCCACCAGGGACTTCGAGGTGGACCTGCTAGAGAGTGAGCAGACTCCCCCAGCGCCCCCCCCCCCGCCCTCCCCCCACACACACTGTCTCCCATCACCTGAGGGGACCCAAGCCTGGGCTCCAAAATGCACAACTAAGCGCCCCCGTATGAAATTCTTCTCCGTCCAGGGCACAGGATACAAAACTGTCTTCTGACGTGGGGGGTCTTCATGAACAGGCAGCTCCAGCTTGGTCCTCCTGCCTGTGCCTCACGCCAGCAGAAGCCCACATGCCTAACACAGTTACTGACAGCTAGTGTTCTGTAAGCCAGTCATTTGACAGGCACGTGGGCGGGGATGCTGCCTGGGAAATGCATCCTTAGGTGATCTTGTGGGAGCATCATGGAGTTCCCCTATACACCTAGGTGGTACAGTCTGCTACACAACTAGGCTGTGTGCTGTAGCCTGTTGCTCTTAGGCTACAAGCCCGTACAGCTTGTTACTGTACTGAATGCTGTAGGCAACTGTAATGTGTTGTGCTACGATGTCACTAGGTCCGTGGCCGGCAAATTGCGGCTCACGAGCCACATGCGGCTCTTTGGCCCCTTGAGTGTGGCTCTTCCACAAAATACCACGTGCGGGCATGCACTTACAGTGCGATTGAAACTTCGTGGCCCATGCGCTGAAGTCGGTATTTTGTGGAAGAGCCATACTCAAGAGGCCAAAGAGCCGCATGTGGCTTGCGAGCCGCAGTTTGCCGACCACTGCACTAGGTGATGGGAATTTTCCAGCTCCTTCTAATCTAACGGGACCATTGCCATACATGTGGTTCAATATTGGTCGAAATATCATATGGTGCATGACTGTACTTAATAAAATCCTCCCAGCAACTCCATGCAACTGGAAACAGTTATTAGCTTCATTAAGACATGGGGAAACTGAGGCCCAGCAACGGTGACTCTCGATAAGCACCATGCTCCATTGCTTGGTTCTGAAGGGGACTTAGGTTTTCCTTCTTGCTTCTGTCCTTTGCAAGCACTGTTCCCTCAGTCTGGAAAGCCACCTTCCCTTGATAAACTAATACTCATCCTTCAAGATCTACATCAACATGATGTCCTTGGGAAGCCTCCTCTGAGGCCCTTGCTAGGCTTAGGGCTCTCCCTTAGGGCTCTACCTTCTGCTGCAGTATTTACTACATCCCAGCCTCTGAGACAGACAGGTCTGACCAAGCGCTGACCCCAGGCCCAGCCCCAGGCAGGTATCTGGGAGAGCTTGTTGAGTGATCAGAGAGGGTCTGAGCTGCCCTCTGCCCGCGGTATTAGGCTTTTTGGGATCTTGGGAGAGCAGGACAGAGAGGGCAGCAGTACTTAGCCACCTGTGTTCAGCCACAGACTGGATGGAGGGACAGTAGACTTCCTGTCAGCCACAGGACTCGGACCATGAAGACTGGGTGGCTTTGGTGGAGTGCTAGGTAGCGGCTCAGACTCTGAGGGCCTGGCTGTTGGCCTGACTGGGCCCAGTTCTTCTGATCTCAGGCACTTGCCTATTGGTCTGATCTGCCTGCATCTTTCCTCCCTGATTGTAGCAAACATTGATATTCACCTGGAATCTGGTCTTTTCAGCAAGCTGCCCCCATCTCCCTCGTTGGTGCCAGGGACACAGAAAGGTCAAATGTGGGTTCTGCCCTTGAGGCCCACCCTGTCAGGAGAGACAATGCCCCTCTCCTCCAGCCCTGGGAGGAGGGGTTCCGTGTCTTCATGTTCCCCAAGAGTCTGGCCAGTAACAGTGCACCTCCACAGGGTCTTTCAGCCTGGATTCAACCACAGATCTCGTGCTGAAATCCTAGGGCTTTCGCCTCCCAGAACATGCACCTTGCGGTGGTCTCCTACAATGCCAGGCCTGGGACCCACTGAGAATGAGCCTCTGTGGGTCTTAGATAACTCTTCCCTTCCCCCACCTCTCATATCCATTTAATTAGCTTAGTCCTGTCCGCTTTATCCTTGTCTGTCCAGATTCTGGTCTGTCCACTTCTCCCCACCTCCACCACTGCCTGCCTAGTCCAGCCCCAAATCATTTCAGTACAACAGCCTCCTTGCTGGTCTTCCTGCTTTCGCGTCTGTTCCAGGTCAGCCAGTGGTATCTTTCAGATCAAGTCACTCTCAAAACCCTTAAGGGGCTCACAGCCCCACTCCGGCCTTCCAGGCCCCGTGTGGTTCAGCCCTGGCCAGGCTTGCTGGTCGTGGCTTCCCCCTCCCTCAGCCACTCTGGCCACCTTCTGTCAGTGTGCTCTTCCCTCTGCCTGGAATACTTTTCTCTGCCTCTCCCATGGCTAGTTCCTTCTCATCAGCCCAGACTCAGACCACATGCCACCTCCTTGGGGAGACTTTCCTAGACCCCCAACCCAAAGGCACCCCCATAGCCACTTCCACTTTTTCTGTTTTATTTCCTTCCTTTCTGAAATCTTGGTGTTGTTGCTGTGTCTGTCCTGATTGCGGAGGGAACCCCATGAGAGCAGGGCCCCTGCCTGCCTCACTCACCTCTGTTTCCCCAGCACCCAGATCAGTGCTTGGCACCTAGTAAGCACTCAGTAAATACTTGTTGAGTGCCTGCTATGTGCCAGGCATTGTGCTGAGGGCTTTGGGGGGATCCAGAGGTAAACAGCTCTAACTCTCAAAGAGCTTAGAATCCACAAGGGTCAGAATTCTAACCAGAAACACCAGGCTGCAGGGTGACCAATGGGGACTGTGCAGAGGTACAGAAGGAAAAGGAAGGCAACCCACGTTAGGGGTGTATGTGGGCAGCCACGTGGTAGGACTGAATATGGCATTTCTGGGGGAAGAAAGTGGGGTGACCAGACCGAACAAAAGAAACTGGATGGAGAATGGCTGTGCACAAGCAGGGTAGGGAGTCCTGGCTTCTGACCACAGCTGCTGACCCAGGAGGAAGCCAGGAATTGGCAGGAGGCAAGGCAGCCCAGGAGGAAGAAGTGGAGAGTACTATTTATTGAGCACCTACTATACACCAGCCCTCAGAACAGCATTGTATATGTACCTTTGGGTTTTGCTGTTAGGTAAATTTAGTAGGAGGAGACTAATATTTGAAGGTAGCAACTTGTCCAGGGAGAGCCAGCGCTCAGGCAGAACTAAACCCAGGTCTGATTGGCTCTGGAACCTGTGGTCTTTTCCTTGCTCCTGGTGGGTGAAGCCTTGGGAAGCTGGATGAAGGTGGGGATGGGGCTGTCTGTAGAGAGCCAGGCCTAGGGAGGCTCTGAGCTGGCCCCTGCCTCTCCTCAGTCGGTGGCAGCCAGAACCTGCGCTTCTACTGGAAGGAGTTTGTGAACGAGGTGGACGTGCTGGTGTTCATGGTGGACTCGGCTGACCGGCTGCGGCTGCCCTGGGCCCGGCAGGAGCTGCACAGGCTGCTGGACAAGGACCCTGACCTGCCTGTCGTCGTGGTGGCCAACAAGCAGGTGAGCGCCGCAGCAGTCTGGCTCAGGTCAGACTTGATCCACAAGTGGCTGGGCTGGGTGGGCGCACTGGAGAGGGATTCAGGCCCAGGCCCATGACTAGAGCCCTGGCGGAGAGCCTGTCCCCCACTCGTCTGCCTCTGCTCCTTCCTCACCCCATATCCCCATCCTGTCTGCCTTCCCTGCTGCCTCCCTGTCATTTGTCATCCTAGAGGAGTGAGAAACTAGATGCCAGGTGTGGCTTTGAATGACATTTTCATATTATGCTTCTACTGACCCTCCAAGGTATGAAATACTAGTCCCATTTTACAGACAGGGCATCTGAGGCTCAGAGAGATTCTGTCATCTCCCCAAGGCTGTTCACATTGAAAATAGTGAAAGTGGGATATCTAACTCCAAAACCTGCGCCTTTTCACTCTGCTATGTCCTTGCGACTTCTGGCTCTGATCAGAGAGCTAAAGCTGGGAAGGCGTGGGAGATTAACGAATAAGTCTAATAACAACGAGCACTTGTGTGCGTGCTTACGGTGCACCAGGCACAGTGCTGAGCACCTGACAACCTGACCTCGCATCAGTCCCACAAAACCCCACGACAGGCCTTGCTGTTGTCCCCAAGTGCCCAAAGTTCTAGTTGGTAAGCGGCAAAGCCAGGACTGAACTCAGATCGTCCTCAGAGACCCTGTTAACCACTACCCATACCTCTCCCAGGTGCCAGAGCGGTGCCTTGGGCCCAGCCGCCCTCGACCTAAAGTGCCATTCTCAGCACCAGGTGAAACGGCCACAGTATGGAGTCCTGAAATATCTCCTATGGCCTGTGCCCATGTCCCTGTGTGTCATGGGACGTGTTTCCAACCTGTTTGGAGAGAGGCCTGCGTCTTTGACCTCAGATTCCCCCTGCCTTTTGGGAAATACGTGACATTTATAAACAGGTAACTATACATCCTCGTCTGCCTGGGACAATACCCACTTATGCCTGTTATTCTAGTATAATTATTGGTAGTACCCACTTTGAGTCTTAGAAATACCCCAGTTTGGATGATGAATTACATCATCCTCCTACATATAAACTGTAATTTATAGCAATTTTTAACCTACAGGAGACAACACTGAAGGTCCCAGCATTCTATGAATCGCTCCAAGAAAAATCATTTTAATCTTAAGCCAGGCTTGAAATTACAATGTACCCTCAGCAGCCACATTCTGCAGTGGCCTCTGACTTGTCTGGAAGTGAGCCCACTCTAGATCTCTCACTCCTGAGTTTAGGACACATCTGGAATTCCTGGAAGGGTCCTAAGCTTGGGCATCACACCAACCTGAGTTTGAAATCTGGCTCTGCCAGTTGTTTCCTTGACAATGACTTCACCTTCTCTGAGCCAATTTCCTCATCCGTTGGTTTAAACTGTGAGAATTGAGTAAGACTTGGTGCCTATCACATTGTCTGATGTATAGGAAGTGCTACTTCTAACCACAGTGGTTGATGATGATGAGAGATTAGTACAGAGGAAAGGCAGAGATGAGGAAGAGTTTACCAAGGGGTCCAGAGGCCACTCTGGGAACTTGGGCCCCAGGGTTCCCTGAGGTAGCTCAAGTTTATTTCCTGGTGGACGAGGCTGGGTGTTGGGATACACTGTGGCTGTTCCACCAGGACCTGAGCGAGGCCATGAGCATGGTGGAGCTGCAGCAGGAGCTGGGTCTGCAGGTTGTCAACAGCCAGCGGGAGGTCTTCTTCTTGGGGGCCAGCATCGCCCCTGTGGGACCCGGATCTGAGGACCCTGGCACCGTGCACATCTGGAAACTACTCTTGCAGCTTCTCTCCTAGGCTGGCACCACCTGCTCACCCACCAGCCCTGGGAGCCTAGTTCTGCTGCTCCTGCTCTTCATCACTGGCCTGGGCCTGGGCCTGGGGCAGGAGCTGCGTGGCAGCACGTCCCTTCTCTCCTTGCCTTCATCAGAGCCAAGAACCACACAGAATCCTTCCTGGTGAGGTGGCCGTGGGGCCGAAGTGGGGTGGGGCAGAGGGTGGGCTCAGTGCTCCCCTTCCTGCAGGTCCTGGGGGTTGAGGAAAGTACTCAGTCAGGCTGTTCCCTCCTGGCAATTTCATGCCCCTCCTCACAGACAGGTTCTAGGCAGGACTCAGTGAACCCTGGCTCTCAGTTCCACATGGTCCCCCAGCCCCAGCTCTGCCCATCTAGCTTGTGGCTTTGACCAGTCTCTTCCCCTCTGGCCCCGGGGCCATCATTTTAATAGGAAGGTGATTTCTGTGTTTTGTGTGGGGTTTTTTTTTCAAAGTGAGAGATGCATTTCCCAGCATCGGAGATGTGTGAGGACAAACCTGGAGATCCTAGCAAGGGTCTGCAACCTCCCCGCTTCCCCAGGCTGAGGCCCGGCCGCAGCCTCTCATGACTGCAGAGTAAGTGGTGTTCACCCCCAATCAGAAACACTGAATTTCCCCACCACGTCTGGAGACAGAAGCTGCTGCTCTTGTGTGAACTATGCCGGCATCGGGCTTCCGTAAGTGGGGGAGACCAGAGTTCCATTCCTGAGAAGACTGAAGACTGTCCACCAGAGCTGGGCCTTGATCTAGAACTGCATTGTGATTATTTATTTATAAAAGGAACAGGCCAAAGATTTAGCCTCTGTTTCTAGGTGCTGCTATCAAAACCCCAGATGATTGTCATGGAAAATCTGGATCTTTGAGGAAAATGGCTGGAATCATTAATGACAGTGATAAGTTGATGCAAGTCAAGGAGCCAAGCTGTAGCTCCCCCGCCCTTTGATATAATGATACCAGGAGAGTTCACACTGATCCACATGAACTGTACCTCCATCGGTATGTCAGATCCCTTCTGTGTAGATAGCAGAGGACTCTGGGAAAGGAAATTTCAATCGTGTAAATCCAGGTAAAGAGATGGGATGTAGCAACCAGCCAGTGGGGTAGCCTGGGGCATGTTGCTCAGCCTCCCAGACCCGTGGGTGCCCAGCCACAGCAGAGTTGGACGGAATTTCTGGTGTTCTCGCCCGTGCACATTCCATGATTCTCTTTCCAGTGACCAGCCAGTTAAGACCATTTTGTCTCTGCATCGACACTTCTCTTTCATGCCGGCAAGAGGAGCCTTTTGTCTGTCAGGGTCACTGAATAACCAGTGGCCACAAATGGACTATTTTTTTTTTATCAATTGTTTGCTTTTTCATTGAGAACAGAGGTTCCGTGCCTTCCTTTCATTTGTTTACTTTGTGCTCAATCCTTCAGCTGGTGTGAGGAGAGGGGAAGGAGGGAGGCAGAACTGAAGAGTAGCTCGCTCTGCTCTAGGGCTTCGGATTGACTTTCTGCATTAAGAAGGGACTTGTCTGCTTTTATTTTAAACAATTAAGGAACAGCTTGGATTATAGAGTAGCCTCTGAAACTTTTCTGACAACTTTTCACTTCTGTGTTCTATGAACCCCACCTGGATCCCAGTGCTTGAAAGTTACCTTTGGAACCAGTGCTGGTGAGGGACCCTTTCTCCTCAGAGATCTGCCTTTGGTCTATTGAGTATCAGTCCCTATGTAGTAAGATTTTTAAAGGCCCTAGTAGGGAGAGGTGAACTTGAATAGAGTTCAACTACATGTAGTTGAGGTACTTTTAAAGACCACTCGGAACCGATGGGTCCCAGTGGCATCAGAAGACACTGCAGAGGAGCGCTGAAGGGCCAGCCTGCCACCACTCTGATGCTTGCATGGAACACAAATGTTCTGTTGGCCTATGGGTGAGCCTCAGCACGCCTGTGGCTGACAGCTGTGCTCCTGTTGGAGCTGCTGGGCCATACTCGAGGCAGAGTGCCACCGGGCCCATGTGCTCTGATTTCCAGGACCTGATTGGGCAAAGCAGAACAATAGCCTTTCTTAAGGACAGCTAGCTGCCCAGCCGTGTGACTGATTCAGGAGCCAAATAAGTGCTTTTGGAAACCAGGCATTACTCAGAGCTATTCATCTCAGTGAGGTTCCTGAGCTAGTCTGGGTGACACTGCTCCCACCACTGCCCTGGCTCTACAGCTCCTGACCTGTCTACACATGGGAAAGGGTAGGAGGTGTCCAGGCCAACCTGGCCCCGAGCTGGCCCATGTGGATGGTCTGGGCAAGAGGGCTCTTGAGGCTGCCGGGACCACCACCTTGGACGGACTGCCCATCCCAAGAAGCCTCTAGCACCTCTTGGTGCCCACAACTGCCGTTGTAAGCTTGCGCTGATGCAGTGGAGCCAGCGTAAGACGGGAGGGGACGGAGTCAGTCCTCACTGCTCCCCCACCCCAACCCTCCGCGGAAGTGCTGATGAAAACCTAACTCTGGCCTGTCTGCCTGAAGGAAGCGTCAGGTTCTCCATGAAACCTTTCCATTTGCCTTTGAAAAACTTTGTTCTTATGTAGTTTAGTAGCAACTGCCAACATCTCGCACCAGCTGCTGAAGCTCGCCTGTGGTGTGGTCCTCGCACAGCTGCCCGACCTCGGAGCAGGGGCACTGAGCGGTGGGCCTCGTGCTTGCTCTCTGCTCACACGTCCTCAGAGTCCTTTCTAGTAGCTCTGAAAAGGGACCCTCCAACTTCTCATCTGCTGCCTCCAGGAGACGGGGCACTAAGGGACAAGGGGAGGTTTGCCCTCAAAGATCTGGAAGTGAAGGGCCTTGCTGTCCTGCCTGTGCCTTGTGCCCAGGCCCACAGGCCACCAAGGGTGGACAGCAGAAGAGCTAGTGCTGGCGGTGTCTGAGGTACTACACAATAAATACCAAAAACGGTGTGGTTTCATTGGAATTCTGGTTTTGAGGACTGTTGGGTGCTTACAGTCTCAGTGAGGGACAGCTGTAGAGGGTGGTTCCAGAACACTTGCTGTGATAGTTTGTCAACAAGTCCCGGTCCCTGGGCTCTACAGCCCACATCGGTGGGTGGTAAGGAGCATCAGCGTTGGTCTCAGTACCTTCTGGGGAGTATCCAAACCTTTCCCCCACTCCTGACTCTGGGATGTCAGCCAGGCATGGAAATGGGAGCAAGGATACCTGACAGCCTCTGTGCCTAAGGTCAGAATGGAGGCCATTCCCCCAGCATTTACAGGCAAGGTCCCTGTACTCTAGTAGGGGACGGGGGGACGTCAGGCAGATTAAAAGGCAGCTATGCCAGGATGATTGCTAACAGGAAGTCTGGGCATGGGGACTATAGGACACTTACCCAGCTCGGGGGCAGGGGATAATAGGGAAGGCCTCCTAAAATTGGCACCTGAACTGTAAAGAAACAAGGTCAGGGGCAGGCTAGTCTAAGGCCTGAACTTGGGATGCTGTGAAGGACTAAAGTTATGAGGTCAAATAATGAAGGCCCTCGAGCTCTGCCACAGACTAGATCAGCGGTTCTCAACCTGTGGGTCGCGACCCCTTTGGCGGTCAAACGACCCTTTCACAGGGGTCGCCTAAGACCAGCCAGCATATCGGATATTTACATTACGATTCATAACAGTAGCAACATTACAGTTATGAGGTAGCAACGAAAATAATTTTATGGTTGGGTCACAACTTGAGGAACTGTATTTAAAGGGCCAGAAGGTTGAGAACCGCTGGACTAGATCCTAAAGGCAGCGCCTGCCATGCCTCGTGGCCAGTCACTGCTGGAGTCTATGTAGCCTGAAGGTGGGTCGGGGCTGCCTTCAGAGGCCAAGGGGGAGAAGCAAGTGAAAGCCGAGGCTCAGCAGTTGGAAAGACTTCGACCCCCCACCCCTAATGCCCAAAAAGCCCCAGTTTCCTTTCATGTAAGATGAAGATAAAACCACACACCTCACAGTTTCATGTGAAATAATATAAAAACCTTCTTTCCCAGAGCAGCAAGAAGAGACATTTTAGGGGCTTGTAGGAGAAACAGAATTTTTCTATGGTTCATAGCTGAAGACAGACAAGAAAATGCCCAGTGCCCAATCACACTCTGCCTGTGGTCCTGCTATGGAGCAGTGACACTCCTCATGCTGCCCAAACCAGGCAGGCCTGGCCCCGAGAATGGGGTTTGGCCAGCCTCTGTAGCCACACCCCCCTCCTTGCCTTAAACCCTGGCTCCAGCTTCTCGGGTCCAGGAGGCTTCAGCCCGGGGCAGGCGTCAACCAGTCACGCAACCTCCATCGCATTCTTCTGCAAAGAATGAGCGAAGGCTTCCCACTCCGCTGGGTAAAAGCGCTTATAGACGTTAATCTTATTCCGAATCTGTTTTGGGGTATCTTGATAATAATTCTTCTCATCCCGGGCCATAGCCTAAGAAGGGAGAAAGGCTACTTGAGGGATGGATAGGCAAAGGTTCAAACCCTAGCTCTGCTGGAGGTGGGCCACCACTTCCTGTCCCGGAGGTTCAGCTTCCTCACCTCAGAAGCCATGGTGTATGTGGGGAAATGGAGGCAGATGCTGCAGGGGCCAGCTGAACAGCTCATGCTCCACCCACAGCCAACTAATCTCACTGGCATGGGAGGGAGGGGGGGAGGCCAGTGTAGCCCGATCTTTCCATGTTTAACAGAAGCTAAAAATAAGGACTTTTATTTAAAACCTTCCATAACTAAAACAGCAAGTAGTTCAAGTTCTTTGTAAGTCCCATGCAAACAAACCAACATATCTGGGACAGCCACTCAGTCTGTCTCAGCTATTAGCACTGTCAGTAGGGTTCACTGCCAGAGTCTGTCTGCCCTATTTCCGCGCAGGAAAAGGCCCTAAGCAAGCAGACCAGACCACAAATGGTCTGCAGTATCTTCCCAATGGGCCCAAGTGTTGCTCTCCGCCGGGCCTGAGCCACTCACCTTGTAGTCCTCCCCATGGTTCTCCACCATGTAGCGTACGTAGTCTATGAGGTCCCGAGACAGCGTATTTCCTTTCTTTTCCGGGAGGCTGGCCTCTGCCTCGAGGTCTGGGGTGAGAAGCCAAGAGACAGGGAATGAGGTGTTGCTCCCTGCACTATTTGAGCTGTCCAGTCACCCCTTTGCCCAGTCCCAAGCTACAAGCGTTGCTACGCCAGCTATCTGATGGACTTGGCCTCCATCTCCATATTTGGTGCTCGAACCTTCCTCTTCAGCCCCTTGGATCCCAGGCTCTGCCTATGACACAATCATTTATCAGTGGCAACTACTTGAAAGGCAAGTCATCTCTTTGGGCCTCAGATGGGTAAAAAAAAGGCAGCAAACTTACAATCTTTACTGAGTGCCAGGTCCTGGGACAGAGATGAAGATACACTGCCAGGAGACAGGGAATGAGGTGTTGCTCCCTGCACAGGACAGGGCTCCCTGCCGGCTCTAAAGAGACCCTCTTTCCTTGAAGTGTTCCAATAACACATGAAATGGAAAGGTCCGAACAAATGAGAACTAGGGTCTAAGGCTGGGCCCAGGCACCTCTGTTCCACTGGAGAGAAAAAAGCCAAGCTGTGGAGCCAATAATGGCTTTGCTTTTAAACTAGCTAGGCAAATACTCCCTATTTCTCATCTACGAAGGAAGGAAAATACTGAAACCAGGTGGTCAAATCTTACCCAGAGTTAAGTGCTAAAACTGCTTATAGTAAAAAATTTTACCGTAATAAGTACACGACTTTATATATGCAATCCAATGCAGTACTTAATGAGAATCACCGAGAAAAACTAAAGATAGGACCTCAAGGAATTCTATATCAAATGTCTGGCCATTCAAATCCTACAGTCACAACTATTAAAAGCCTCAGACAGGTAAGCCCTGGCCAGTGTGGTTCAGTGGTTGAAGGTTCGATTCCTGGTCAAGAGCATGTCCCAGGGTTGCGGGGTTCACTCCTGGCCCCAGGTGGTGTGTGTGCAGGAGGCAACCAGTCAATATGTCTCCCTCACATTGATGTTTCCCTCTCTCTTCTTCTCCCTCGCCCTCCCTCCCACTCTCAATGGAAAAAATATTGAGTGAAAATTAACAAAAAAAACACACAAAAAATCTCAGACAAGTAATAGGAAGGGTGGGTAGAGAATTCCAGAGTATTCTGTCTTCCCTGCAGAATTTATTTTCTATTTTAATATTCAGTTTCTGTGGCCTTTATGAACATGAAATTGATTGGTCATTGGGAAGATTAAATAAGAGGGTGAAATCTCTAAAAATCTGTTCATCCTTAAATTCAGGAGAAGCTGAAATACGAGCCTGAGACTTAATGGGTTTCTCTTCTAACCTCTCGGGCACCTGGCTCATCCTCCCTGAACAGCTCTGACCTCACTTCACACACTTGAGTTTAACCAGTAGACTGCATGTCCCAGCCGGAGACACAGCCCTAACGGTGTGAGCCCTGGACCAGCTTTTCTTCCCTCTGGTCCTGGCTTCTCTTCCTGCCCTTCCAGCCCTGACTATGCTGGATGGTGACCCGAGGAATGTGGCCAGCACCCACCATTCAACACATAGGGCTTCCGTACGAGCTGCCGTCTCTCGTCTACGTCCACCTCCATGGCCTGGACCTGCAGAGAACAGAGCCAGTGAGACCAGCAGATGAAGGAAGGATCCTGGGTGAGAGAAACTTCTAGAGGCGCTTGTCCATCCCAGCGCCACTGCATGACCCCTAAGAATCCCGGCACAAGGTCAGGCAGGAACAGATGACAAGGAGAACCAATACCCTGGAGGTTTCATGATTCTCAGAGACTCGAGCAAGCAATTCATAGCAAGCCTTGTCTGCCCACTTTGTTGGATGACAATCCAAGGAACCACCACAATGAGGGGAGCCACCTGACAGCGCTGGGCTGCAGCCTCACGTCTGTTCAAGAAACAGCAGCGCCAGTTCCCTGCAGGAAGGGATACAAAGAAACTTGCCTAAAGGCAACGGGGCCAAGTCAATCAGTAAATCCCTTTATTAGGTTAACTACTTATTGGATTTTGTTGGGGGAAGAGATAAATATACAATACACCACCAAGTGCTATGAATTAAAATAACGAGGGACAAAGTAAAAAATAAGTAAATAAATAAAATAACGCGGGACAGAAGTTCCTGAGTGGGAGAGGTGCTGTTTCTTAAAGGGGTGGCCCAGGAAATCCTTCCTCGGGAGAAATTGGTCCTAGGAGACGCCTCAGAACAAGGATAATTGGAGGACTTGGGGGAAGATGTAAGGGAAGTAAGGGACAGGAAATGGTAAATTCGGGAAAATACCACTGAGATGCCAAGGGACACAAGTTAATTTCAGAGGAAAAAATAAGTGGAGAAGCTCCAACCCGGGCCCAGTGTGTGCTGGGGGGAGGTAGAGGGAGGGAGGAAAGGGACCCGCAGCCGGTCGGTGAAGGCGCCGAGGGCTGTGGGGTCGCAACCCCGGGCAGGACGCGAGGGAGGCGACGGGCGGGCGTTCGGAACCCGGCTAGTTACGGCGGGGCGGGGCGGGGCGGGGCGGGGCGGGGGCCAAGCCAGTACCTTTCTCTTACGGAGGGGCACCGCCTTATTGGGGTCCATGGCCAAGCCCATCTCGGCCAGGTTCTGCCGCACAGACTTGGTGTGGTCCCAGGCATGTCGGATGTGGGAGCTGCGGGAAAAAAGGGAGAGCGCGGAACTGTCAGCTCGCCGGCCGTGCCCGCCAGGCCCGCGGCCTCCTGAACCCGGGCCCCTCACCACTCGATCCGCGGGGCTGCCTTCCGTCGAGCACTCCGGTTCAGACGCTTCCGGTTAACACTGTAACCGAACTTCTGCCGCCGGGTCTTCCCCTTGGCCTTGGGCATCACGCCGACCACCGCTCAGGCAACTCAGACTCGGCGCTTCACGCTCCCAGAACCTCGTGTCGTGTAGTGGACGCCTTCCGGAAGCTGCGCGCACGGCGTGGCAGGCTTTTTGGGAAATGTAGTCCTCCCCAGAGCGACACAGTGCTCTTACTACAACTCCCAGAAGGCAATGAGAAGTTGCACATGCGTACACTATTCAACAAATCCCCCCGCCCCTTTCATGACCAGGAGGCGGGGCTTAACGTCCAGTTTTCTCTTCTCGCTGTTGCCTGGGACACCGCGTCTCCTGGCCACGTGACTCCCGAGGCATCCTTGGAACCATCGCAGCGCCCCACCTAGCACCTTAGCCTCTAATTCTCCAGTCTGCAGTGTTCTTTCCTCCGTGTCCCGAAGCTGGCTCCTCCCGCCTGGCAGGCCGTGCTTGACCTCAATTGTATGACCCTCTCCCTCTGGGCCCCATCCCTTGCCCAGGTCCAGAGTTAAGTCGAGCTGGACCCACGACCCAGCTGGTGTCCAGTCTTTAAGGCCAGCCAGGCCTGGCCACCCTCTAGGAGGAAAGACACGCTCTGCTTGGTTATGGCAGATGGGAGCGCCTGCTTGGGCCAAGGAATGTCCAAGGAGCAGTCTGGTCACTCCTCATCACCATTGTCTGATCCTTGCACGGCCCTCAGTGACAGCGACGTCACCGGGGGCCAGGTTTGAGCACAAGCACCATTTTAAGCAGGCGCAGAGAGGGTAAACTGAGGAATAACGTCATTCCCTGAGCAGGGACCCTGTGCTCAAGCCCCTCTCTCTGGAGGGGGTGTTCAAGGCCCGTTGCCCAGCGCCTGGCATACGGTAGGCTCTCAACGTTTCTCGAATGAAGAACCGCATCTCTAAGTTGTGTGCGTCACAAGCGGAGCAGGCACCCGGAGGCGAACCCAAAGGGGCCTGCTCCCGGCTCTGCAGCGGTGCGTGCGTCCCCGGGGACGCTGAGTCAGAGCGGGCACGCGCAGACCCGGGAGGGGAGGGGGCGCAGACCGGAGGCGCGCGTTCTGGGGAGCGGAGGGGAGCATCGTGGGGAGAGGAGGGTGCGACGAGGGGAGGGGGGATGCAGGAGGGGGCCCTGAGCCGCTGACGTGGGCTGGGGTCGGTGCGGCTGGCTGTGGGAGGCGGCGGCGCGCAGCGACACCGTGTCCCCAGCGAGGACGAGCGAGCGCCGCGCCCGCACCTCCCCGCACTGCCCGCGCCTTGCGCCCGGTGGAGAGGCCACCGTCGTGAAGTCGAGTCGCATCCTCTCCAGCTCTTGCTGCTCCTGGAGCCGCCATGGCCCCGACCCTCTGGCTGCGCGTCAGCCACATCCTCCGGCTCGCCTGTCTCCTGCACTTGGCCCCAGCTGTGGTGGCCGCAGGTAAGGCGCTGCGCGGGCCGGCACCCGCCCTCCCAGAGCCGCCGCGCGCCCAGGGCCTTGCCGGGAGCCTGGGCTGCGGAGCTGGCGCCGTGCGCCTTGCGTGCACCACCTCCCCTCCTCCTCCTCCCCCCGTGAGACCCTCTACTCTCTCCCTCCCTTCACCGTTGTCCCCAGAAGTCGCCTCCCCACTTGAGGGGGCTCCCCGCGCCCCTCGCTTTGTGCTGCCACCCATGGATGGGCCCTGCGCTGCCCTCGGAACAGTGCGCGGTAACCCGCGAATCCATCCCGATGCTTGGGGACCTAGTAGCTGATGGGGGTGGGGGGACGGTGCGCGGAGACCGGGTATGTGCGGGGTCCGCCATCACGTCACAGCCCCCCAGGGAACGCAGCCAGGTTGTCCCCGGAACAGCATTTTTGCTGTGAAACGTCTCCTTATCTGGAGAGCCTTTCACCCGATTTGTGTTGGTTTGGGGGGAGGGATGCGATTTAAAAGCCCAGCCTCCATTTCCTCTCTGGGAATATTTCCAAAATGGACCCCGGGTAGGTTCCGCGGGTTCCACCCCACGTCCCTGGTCGCTCCTCCACCATCTACAACGCCCCCCCCCTTGGTCCCCCCCGCCCCATGTCAGCACCAAATTTTCGAACTCATTTTTGCGACGAAAAAGCATTGTCCAGATTAGAGAGTTGTTGGGGAACAGTTGGGACGGTTATGGGAGGGGGTGTTAAATATTACCTAACATTTTCATTCACTCCCACCGCCCCCACCCCAACCCCACACACAATTTAAAAGAATGCGAGAGAGGAAGGCAATTCCGTGCAATGAAAGCCATAAAGTAAAATAAGAACTTGCATCTCAGGGATGAAATAAGGGAATTCTGTGCTTGGTCAGGATCACCTGCCTCCCCCCAGAGATTCAGATAGAAATGGGATCTTGTCTCCATTAGGTTTATGCGTCCAGAAATGATCAGTGTGGCCTAAATCACAAAAAAAGGTGAATTAATTATTTGGAAGTCATGTGTGGTTCCCAGACTGGCCTACTGTACCCATGATATGGTCAAAATAGCTGGGAATGGGGTTGGGGAAACCCACAGGGAAAAATAGAGGCTCGGATGCCCATTCCACCCTCCTGGGGTCTGGGTCAGCCGCATGGTGTTGTTCCTATACCAGGGGTTGAAATCAGAAGTCTGTGCCCTGGATGTCAGTGTGTTCTCCAGACTTCAGAGGTACCCAGAAGTGTTTGGGGCTGTCTACATGTGCACAGTGAAAGGCTGATGTAGCCATATTCTAGAATGTTCAGGGCTCCACACAGTGTTGTCAGAGAAAATGTGTTGCTCCTGAGGCTTGCTGGTGGGTGTTGCTTTGTGGAGTTACCACTTGGCCTTCTGCTTTGGCCCTTTCAGCTTGAGGTCTCTCGGGACACCTCTGGTGCCCTCTTAGCCAGGCCTTGGCTGCTCTGTCACGCCGACTCTCAAACTTGCAAAGATAGATTTCGATGGGTAGGGTACCGGGACCTGAGCCTGGTTCCTTCAGCCAAGCCTTCATGGTCCATTTCAGCCTGAATGTCCTGGAGACTTCCCAGAGCCCCCAGGAAGAGGGACAGCATCGCCCAGGAACTGAGAAACTTCTGCTTTAAATGCTTAATGTCGGCCCTCAGACGGAAGGGTCAAAGACGTATCGCCATGGCAGGCTCCGTCCCTGGCCCTGGTCAGGGCATGAGTGTGTGCAGGAGGCAACCAATGGATGTCTCTCTCACAGGATGTTTCTTTCTCTTTGACTCTCCCCTTTCCTTCCACTCTCTCTAAAAAAATTAAATGAAAAATATCCTCTGGTGAGGATGAACAGCAACAACAAAATGCGTAAGAAAAAATGCCCTTGGAGGCTTTTTGTATCTGCACAGGTAGGGGTCTCCCAGGAGCTGTTCCAGGGTCTGCCACAATGTTTGCTGTAGGCACAGCCCCTCGCTTTCATCCCTCCTCCCAGCTGAGCCCGCCCTCCTGATTCCATCCCCCTGGCAACGGATCTGCGTCTTGGTGCTGACATGCGCCGTGGCAGGTGCCTGTCCCTGCAGATGCTGCCAGCCAAATGTCCCTGCCCCCTGCCAGCCTTGCTCTGGCCCACACTCCTTGCCCGGGGGTGGGCAGGAGCACAAGGGTGAGGGAGGAGATGGTCTGTTATCTGAGCACCTCTTTCTGCGCAGTCCAGCCGCCTCCCAGCCAGAGGGAGAGAGACTGGAACTCGGCCTGTTCTGCTGTTCTGCTCCCTGACCACAGGGAGTGGTGTGATCCCAGGGGGCTCAGGGTCCCTCAGTGTAAAATGCACCCCGCATCTTCTTGGGGCAGCTTCTGCCACAGCATCTGGAAACGCACCCCCCCCCCCCCGGGCATGGGTGAGGGGCATTTCGTTGGACATGTGCGAGTCCAAAGGAGTGGGCAGCGATGGGCACTTCTCAGCAGCAGCTGCCAGGGTTCCTCCTGCGACTTGGGCCGGCAGTCTCTTCCCGTAGCTGAGATGCAAGTCCAGGAGGCTCAGGCCCAGGCCGCGCACAGGCTCTGTGAGATACTAGTGCGTCTGGGACACTGGAAAGAGCACGTGATTTGGAGTCAGTCAGGCCCGGGGTGGAATCCCAGCTTGACAATGAACTCTTGGGCGAGTCAGGTGAGCGGCCTGGGCCTCAGTTTCCCCACCGGTCGAGTAGAATAATAGAAGGCAGCCCAGCCCAGAGGGTGGCAGTGTTGTTGCTTGCCATGTCCCCTCCGGAAACGCAGTTTTTGTTTCTGGGCTCCTAGGCCTGTATGAACTTCACCTCGTCACCGATAGCCCTGCCACCACGGGGGCAGAGGTGAACATCACGGCGAGCCTGGTGGCCAGTGACAACGGCAGCCTGGTCCTGCCCACCGACCCGCACTCCTACCGCTTCCACTGGGTCCACAGCCCGCTGATGCTCAAGGGGAAGACGGAGGAGGCGTTCAGATCCACCATCCGCGCCGTGGGCAACGTGCCTGGGGACTTCCCCATCTCCGTGTGGGTCACCAGCGCCGACTGCCAGATGTGCCAGCCGGTGGCGAGGAGCCGCCTCGTCCTCTCCATCACAGGTGGGGGCCTTTCCTGCTTGCTAATTGGCCTTCAGACTCTGGGTGCAGGGAGACATCCGGCCTGGCTAGTAATGACAGAAATGCACACTAGACCCCTGACTCCTCTGTGCTCAGTTGAGTTAACAAAGGATCAGCCTGGCCCACGTGGCTCCGTGGTTGAGTGTCGACCTACGAACCAGGAGGTCATGGTTCCATTCCAGTCAGGGCACATTCCCGGGTTGTGGGCTCCATCCCCAGTGTAGGAGGCAGCCAATCAATGATTCTCTCTCATCATTGATGTTTCTCTCTCTCCCTCTCTCTTGAAAATCAATAAAAACATGTTAAAAACAAAACAAAAACAAAGGGTCAGAAAATGGTAGTACCCACTGCTGGCAGGGCTGTGCTGAAACGGGCACTATAAAAGCACCCGTTGCTCCTGGGGGCATAAATAATACAACCCCTTGGAGAGCAGCGGATCAACATAGAAACATTACTGTTCATTTTCATTCTCTCCTTCTCCCCCACTGCCTTCCCGCCTTCCAAAAGGTCCCTGCTCTCTTGGAATTGACAATCTCTTAAATAACTTATCGTCAGGAAATAACCCTCCATTTGTGTAATGCTTTATGCACAGAGGTGTTCATTGTGGTGGTGTTCATAATAGTAGAAGATATAAACAAGCTAAGTATGCAACCATGAGGGGAATGGTTAAGTATATTGACATATTTTGTGTAATGAATAATAATGACCTTTATATTGAATTCCTAATGTCCTGGGAGAACACTCATGCTTGCAAAATTTTATTTATTTTAAAATATATTTTTATTGATTTCAGAGAGGAAGGGAGAGGAGAGAGAGATAGAAACATCAATGATGAGAGAGAATCATTGATCGGCTGCCTCCAGCAACACCCCCACTGGGGACTGAGCCAGCAACTCAGGCATGTGCCCTTGACTGGAATCAAACCTGGGACCCTTCAGTCCCCAGGCTGACGCTCTATCCACTGAGCCAAACCAGCTAGGGCCTTATAAAATTTTAAAAAGCAACACAACCCAGCTGGTGTGGCTCAATGGTTGAACATCGACCTATGAACCAGGAGGTCATGGTTCGGTTTCCCTCAGGGCACATGCTGGGGTTGTGGGTTCGACCTCCAGTAGAGGGAGTGCAGGAGGCAGCTGATCAATGATTCTTTCTCATCATTGATATTTCTATCCCTCTCTCCCTCTTCTTTCCTCCTGAAATCAATAAAAATATGTTTTAAAAAAGCAAAACATAACCAGTTTGATCTACTGTGTTTAATATGGATATACACACGCACACACAAATACTTCGCAATTCTTCAAAAATGCCAACAATGGTTGTGTGTGAGTGATAAGAATTTTCTTTTCATTCTACTTTTCAGCATTTTCCAAACGAGCACCATTGAGCACCCCTTACTCTTTGCTTTTGTGCTGGGGGCGGGGAGGGGGATCAGCTCTTCAATTTTTTTTCTTTAGAGAAGGACACAGAATGGAGGTCCCACCCAGCCCAGCACATTGGGTGTAGAGATGCGATCAGTAGAGCTGCTCACTCTTTAAGGGTCCTCCAATGCCGTGAAGTATGTCCCAGAAGGCACTTTCGAAGCCTGTGCATTTCCTTCTGATTCTGGGCATCTTTTGGGCCAGAAAGTTCTGGGCCTCACTGTTGAAAGGGGTGCAGGAAGCTATGCACGTCCCACCTGCTGTGGGTCTTCAACGCCGTCTACACAGCAGGCACCATGACTCGGGGGATGTGCGCCGGTGTGCAGTGACCAGCAGGGTCCCCTCTCGGCACCCCCCAGCTCTGACAGCTGGAAGGTCAGGTAGGGGGGCGGCTGCTCCGCCTGCAGGCCCCTGAGGTCACTCCTGGCTCTGCCCTCCTGACACCTCCGTGGGCCCACCCTCCCTTGGTCTCTCTCTCTCTCCCAGAGAACATCGTGGGGAAACTCGTCATCACGCAGAACGCGTCCCTGCCCTGGCCCAGCACCTATTTCACCAAGACACTCCTTAAAATTTCCTTCCTCCTCCACGACCCAAGCAACTTCTTCAAGACCGCCTCCTTTCTCTACAGCTGGGACTTCGGAGACGGGTATGTCCTTGCCCCAAAGCCTTGGCCCCTGGTGGTGGCCCCACTGTCCCACGCAGGGGGCCCTGGACTGTCCCGCCTTCACGCATTCACTCTCTCACACTCCAAACTTTCCTTGAGCACCGCTCGCTGACAAGCTTGGGGTGCGTGGGGACCGTGGTGAGTCTCCTGGGACCTGCCTCGAGGTGCCTGCAACTTAGCAGAGGAGGTCACTGGTGCCCCAAACAGTTCTTTGAGGAAGGCCAAGGTTGGCAGGACTTTCCTCCATTTGACTTTGGGGGGACCTGTTCCAGCTTCATTTCTCCATACTCCTCCTCTCCAAACAAGCCAGCTCCAGGGGGCAGGTTGGGGAGTGAGCCCAGGCAGCCCACAGGCACCCCAAGTTCATGCAAGGCTGGTGCTCAGGGGAGACCCCTTGCCCACTTGAGTCCCCCGAACCCCTGAGCCTGCGAGTCCCATGGGGCGAGGAGGGTGGGTGGGGAGGGCTCCTGAGCCTTCGATGAACCTGGGAAGCGGCGTGTGGGCTCTGAGGTCTGATGGCCTCAGCCTAACAAATGTCTGTCCGTGAGCGATGCTGAGGTTTGGAGGCGGCTGCCGTGGCGACAGGTTTGCTCGTGAGGCCTGTCCCTGTACAGCCACCTGCCTCTAAGAAGTCACGTGAGTCACTTCTGTCATCTGTCTCCTCCCTGTCACCTTACAGCACCCAGATGGTGACGGAAGACTCTACTGTCTATTATAACCGTTCGATCATGGGGACCTTCACCGTGAAGCTCAAAGTGGTGGCGGAGTGGGAACAGGCGGCGCTGGCTGCGGGGAAGGGCATCGTGCAGAAGACGGGGCACTTCTCGGGCTCGCTGAAGCTGCAGGGTGAGTCCGGGAGGTGTGTGTGTGTGGGGTGGGGGGGGTGCAGGTTCAGTGCTTCTTGTTCCCCAGCCTCATTGGCCTCTGGTCAAGGGCACAAGGCGACCTGGACTGCCTCCGTCTAGCGCACGGGTAGGAAACACCGAAAGCCGCTCTCCCTGGCTTTGGCAAGAGGGGCGCTCACACAGCCCGGGCCTGGGAGCCCCGAGACATCTGTCCTTAGCCACCAGGTTTAACGGGGCCCTCTGCCTTTCAGAAACCCTTCGAGGCATCCAGGTCATGGGGCCCACTGAAATTCAGGCCTTCCAGGAGATGACAGTGACCTTGAACTTCCTGGGGAGGTGAGTGAACCCGAGTGCACTGTGTGACCTGTGGCCCTGCTGCTCTCTCGCATAGATGTCCTGAGCCTGCTCCATATCCTGAGGGGCCCCAAGTCTGGGGGCTCTTGGAGGGCCAGGGCCACCCAGCCCCTTGGCTGTGCTATGGGAGAGCTGTGGGCACAGCTCCATTCTCGGGGTACAGGGGAGAGGGCACTGGCCTTTTGGGCTGTCTGCAGTGTGGGCATCAGGGCAAAGGCCAACGAGGGACCCCTTCATGAAAGGCCCTCCGTTTGTGACTCGGGCCTGCTTTCCAGTCCCGGAAAGCAAGCCATCCTGGGTAGGACGGGGCCCAGCTCTTGGCAAGAAAGCATTAAGCTGAGAGTGTAGTAAGCGACAAGACAGGGAGAGGCCGGGGCGTTTGCCCACAAGGGTGGACAGAGCTGCAGAGGGCAGCAGCCAGGGCTCTCCTGGGGAAGACCAGTTCCCTCCCCGACAGGACAGGTTCCCTCAGAGGGAGGGAGGCAGGGATGGAGGGAGAATGAGCGAAGGAGGAGGACACGCCGTGGGGCTGGAGGGAGCTTGTGAGGCCTTCAGGAGGCTGTGGGGCTTGAACCTGGAGAACGGCTGGGAAGCCAGGGGCTTGGCAGCCTGATTCTCGTGTGTGTGTTTTACACGAGCCTGGGGTTGTGTGAGATGGGAATTCTCACTGGGCGTTCCTTAGACCTGCGGTTCCCAGCTCGGAGCCCGTGCTGCGCAGGCAAACGGCATGAAATGCCCTCGTCCCCTTTAAACCGATCACAAGCCAACTTACCCTTTCGGATCCTCCTCAATGCCACCTCCTCCGGGAGGCTTGCCCAGCGCGCCCACGCATCACTGGGGCATTTATTCGGCCTCTGCCAGCAGTCCGAGCAGGCTGCTTGCCTCACGGCATGGAATGCCCTCGGGGTCCCCACCTCTATCCGCTGCTGCTCCGCAATCTGGAAGGTGTGAGGCCAGGACCGCTGGGGGTTCTGTCTGGAAAGGACATGGAGTTCCTGGCCACCTGGCCTTCCTTGGCCTTGGTCTGTGCCCACACTCTTTGCTGAGCCTTTTCTGAAACGCGGCCCACATTTCCCTGCAGCCCCCCTCTGACCATGTGCTGGCGCATCAAGTCCGAGTGCCTCCCGCTGGAGGAACACGAGTGTCGCCCGGTGTCCGTGGCCAGCACAGTTTACAACGTGACCACCATCATCATGGACCCTGGGGACTACTGCTTCAGCATCCGGGCCGAGAATGTCATCAGCAGGACACATCAGTACCACAGGGTCCAGGTGTGGCCCTCCAGTAAGTGACACCTCCCTTCTGCTTCAGAGCCTCACAGGCAGCAAGACCCAGCCACCCTGCCACCAGCCCATGCTGCTCATGCCATCAGCAGCCAGTCCCTCCAACACTAGAATCACCAATAACCCTAGTCGTCAACCAATACCATTGACGACTGCCCGTACCCCCTCCCACCAAACTGTACCAGCGCCACCAACAGCCAGCTCTAGCACCGTCCATTCTAGATGGTGCTTCCCTCTGACCTGTCCCCGTGGAGGTGGGGGGCCGGTCTTCCCCAGGAGAGCCCTTGGAGGGCTGGGCCTTGGCTGCTGACCTCTGCAGCTCCATCCACCCTTGTGGGACAACACCACCCTTGACACCACCACCAGCAGTAACAACAGCCAGCTCTGCACCACCAGCCCAGCTGACCAGCACCGCGACCACATGCACTGCCGACACCTCCCAGCAATGCCCAGAACCAGCGGACAGCTCTGCAATTGCTGCTCCCTTCAGCACTGCCATTAACACCCCTCCTGCCAGGCCCAAGCCACTTGGACCAAGGCCACCACTGCCATGGCGCCCCAGTGTCTCAGCTCTCTAGCTGCCACCACCCTTGTCACCAATGTCCCTTCCACGTTACCAATGCCACACATGTCCCCAACATGAACACTCCCACACGAAATGAGCCACCATGATCCCCATCTTCTGTTTATCCCCATCTCCCCAGCACGTGACCTCTGTAATGGCACTGTTGGGATGCATGTACATAAGAAAAAGGCTTCGGTGGGGTTAATTTTTCTCTCCTGCTGCGGCCTCCTGAGAGTTAGCATTCAACACTGAATACCTGGGTCCATGACTTCTCCCTTTCTCACTCCCAGGAATCCAGCCAGCTGTCTTTGCTTTCCCCTGTGCCACAATTATCACCATGATGCTGGCCTTTATCATGTACATGACCCTGAGGAATACTACTCAGCAGAAGGACATGGTGGAGGTGGGTGCTAAGGAGGGTGGGAGGTTGGACCTCTAGGCCCTGAGAGGATAATGATGGAGAAGTTGTATGGAGAGACATGGGGGCAAGGCCAGAGGGCTTAGGAGGGTCTGGATCCAGTGCAAGACCCTGGGGCTGGGGGAGATGTGCCCAAGAGGCATCCATAGACCAGGCAAAATTGTTGATTTGGCTTCTTCCCATCTGACTTAGCTCTTGCCTGGCAGCTGTGCCCAGGAGCTAGTAAGGGAGAGGGACACTGAAAGAGGGAACCCCAGGAAGCAGAAAAGCCCAGGACACAGTGGCATGCTGTGCGGTGCCAGAAAGGTTTTTGTGCGTGCTGCCACTAGGCAGCTGAGCTCGTAAGGCCACCTTAATGGGGCTCCTGGTGGGTGGGTGATTGACCCATGGGGTTTTGTTCATCATAGGTGGCTGATTTTGACTTTTCCCCCATGTCTGACAAGAACCCAGAGCCACCCACTGAGGCCAAGTGCTGCCAGATGTGCTGCGTGCCCTTCCTGCTGGAGACCCCGTCTGAGTACCTGGAGGTCGTCCGTGAGAACCACGGGCTGCTGCCACCCCTCTATAAGTCTGTCAAAACTTACACGGTGTGAGCACTCCCCACCCAGCCTCCGCTTTAACTAACTGCCAACTCCACGCTTTCGGCAGGTGGTGCATGCCACCCAGCAGGAGGGGTTCATGTGTGCGGAGCCATCTGCCCTGGCCAGCCGTCCATCTGTACAGTCCAGCTGCTGCCACAAGCCCCCTCAGTCACCATCCCCCAGCCATCTGTCCATCTGTCCAACCCAGCCACCGCTGTAAGCCCCTCTCAAGTCAGCCCCACCCCTCACCTTTGAAGAGGCTGGGTACCTCCTCTCTCCAGGTGTGCTTGGCTGTCCCTACCTGATCCTCCCATGTTGGCATGTCTGCTGGCCACGTGTGGTTTGAGCTTTCCTCCCCCAGGCACCCCTGTCTGGGTCAGAGACCTAGGGGGAAGGTCACAAACGATTAGGGATACGTCACAAAAGGTCATGCATAGAGATAAGCTCGTGCATGCACACACACACACACACACACACACACACAGGTCACACAGATATCTCGGATGATCTTCGTATTCAATCAGTTGCTGGGATGTACCCTGAATTAGAACCAAGATGAAATCTGATCTCCTCTTGCCCCAATAGCTCCTGGGCCTGGTCCGTCCTTTTGTGAGTGGTTTCTGCAGCTACCTGGTCCCATTCTAAGGACGCCTGTCCCCTGCCTGCTTACCGGGGGCTGGGAAGGGGCAGGGCTAATACTGGGTGAGTGGGAAGTGCTTCAGAAAAGCACTTTCTTCTACTGAGACTCTGTTAACATCCATTGAGGAAAAGGCCTTGAAACAAAAGAGAAGTCGAGCGGGTGGGGACTTGGGATCCCTGGGAGGGGAAGGTGGTGTTGCCGCCCAGATGTCCCCAGAGGGGCCTTGAGAAGGAAGAGGCAGGACTGGACACCAAGCCCTGGCCTCTCCCCTGCAGCCCGGTGGCTGGGGCCGGCAGAGAAGAGGGAGGGAGCAGGTTATGGGTGCAGAGGAGAGTCACGAGGCCCCAGCCCACCGTGCCAGGGGTGCCAGGAGCAACCTGGGCCTGTTTGGTGGGGGGAGGGCAGGGCGTGGGGGCCGGGCTCTGTTGCTGTAATCGTTTGCTCTCAGACTTTGCACAGAAAACACAGTCGTGCAGCTCATCCTCATGAAACACTGCCATTGTTGCTGAATAAAGCTCGCGTGCTCTGAGTATAACCACCCATGCGCTGGGAGGCCGAGTGCTTTCTTTCCCACGCGTGACCTTGGAGTGGTTCTTGGCTGTGGCAGGATGTCCCTGGCGTGTTCTCTGGTGAAGTGGTCTGGACGGAGCTGCTGTCTGGGGCCTTGGGACCGGGCCAGTGATTCTCAAACTGCTGCTCGGGCCGCATCATGATGAGGGTCTCTCGGAGGTGGGTCCAGGCGCCCTCGGGTGACCAATGTGCAGCCGAGTCTGGTGCTCCGGGCAGATCCAGATCAGAGTGGGAATGTGCCACGCCTGGGCCCATGTTGAAAATGCACATCCTTGGGCCCGGCCCACACCTGGTTCAGCACCTGGGAGGGGCAGCCACCTGTTTCCAGAGCCCTCGGGGTTCCAGGGCATCAAGTGTGAGAACCCCCGTCTCCTGCAGGCTTCTTGAACTTGGAGTCCAAGATCAAGGTGCCAGCAGAGTGGGTTCCTCTGAGGCGTCTCTCCTTGGCTGATAGAAGGCTGTCTTCTCCCCGTGTCCTCTCATGGTCGCTCCTCTGTGTGTTTGTGTCATAATCGCTTCTTCTCCTCCTTCTTCTCCTCCTTCTTCTCCTCCTTCTTCTCCTCCTCCTTCTCCTTCTCCTTCTCCTTCTCCTTCTCCTTCTCCTTCTCCTTCTCCTTCTCCTTCTCCTTCTCCTCCTCCTCCTCCTCCTCCTCCTCCTCCTCCTCCTCCTCTTTTAAAAAAATATTTTTTATTGATTTTTTACAGAGAGGAAAGGAGAGGGATAGAGTTAGAAACATCGATGAGAGAGAAACATCGATCAGCTGCCTCCTGCACAACCCCCACTGGGGATGTGCCCGCAACCAAGGTACATGCCCTTGGCCGGAATCGAACCTGGGACCCTTCAGTCCGCAGGCTGACGCTCTATCCACTGAGCCAAACTATGTAGGGCCTAATCTCTTCTCAAAAGGCCCCCAGTCAGATTGGGTTAGGACCACCCTAAAGGCCTTTTAACCGAGTCACCGCTTCAGAGGCCCTGTCTCCGTGTTCTGAGGAGCTGGGGGTGAGGGCTTCACAGATAAATGTTGGAAGGACACTTCGGCTCACAGCACCTCCCTTTCAGATGTCTGGCTCCAGAACTGGGGGGGAATAGGATTGTGTTGTTTGATGCCTCCCAGTTTGTGGTATTTGTTTCGGCGGCTACAGGAAACACGTACGCTTTCCCCTTGTCCATTTTGGCAGCTGTCTGTCACAGTCCCACCCGTCCAACAGGAAGTCCTTCCAACCAGATCCTGCATCCAACCACTTCTCCTGTCTCCGCTGCCCTGTCCACCCCCCACAGAACCTTCCCGTTCCACGTCCCCTCACCCCGGTCCAGAGCGGCCTCAGAACCACACCGGGCCCATGTCCTCCTCCGCCCAAAGCCCTGATCCTCTCCCAGCTCAGAGTCCTCCCAGTGGCCCCAGGGCCTGCGTGACCTGACCCTTTGACCTTGAGGACCTTGACCCCGCAGAGCATCCCTATGACTCCATCTTCCTCAGGGCTTTGCTCTTGCTCCTTCCTCACCTTCTTCACATCTGCTCAGTGTGGCCTCCTCAGTGAGGCGGACCCAGCACTCCTGCCGCCTGCATCTTACACCTGACCCCTAAAAGCACAGGTCACCTCCTAACATTCCGTTACTTTTACTAATTTATTTCATCTGTCTCCTTCTGTGAAAGAAAAACTCCAAGAGGAAGGGCCTTTGCCTACTGTGTTCACTATTCCTAGTTTCAGCACCTAGAACATGCCTGGCACAAAGTAGGTGCACATTAAATATCACCAAGGAAAGGAGGGTGGGAAATGCACCCCCCCCCCCAACCAAGAGAAACTCATGTCCTCACCATGTCTAGAATTCAAGAGAAAGAAAGGGGATATTCTAAAGAAAGGATCCAAGGTCTCCCCAGATTGTCCAAAAAGGAAGCCCTGGTTTGGATCTTCTCTCCTGTACCCTGGAGAGAGGGACCGTTGCCTGGGGGATTGGGGGGGGGGGTGGTCCTTCCCTGCCTGGAGGACTTGGAACTGCCCCAAGGTATGGTGGCGTTTGAGAAATCAGCTCTGCTGCCTGTCCATCATCAGAGCAGGAAGCCACGGGGCTGGTTTCTGAGGATGATGCCTTGTTCCGTACTGAGGAGGGGGGATCAGAAGGGGTGGGGGAGGCAGCTGGAGTGTGGAGGGTGTGCCAGGGCCGGAGAAGCAAGCAGGGCTGGGACCTGCTTGGCCAGAAAGCTGGGGAGGAGCTGGGGCCACCAGGCAGGGTCTGGCCATTGGCTCTTAACCTGGGGTGCCCGACACCCAAGGGATCCATGGAGAGAATTCACGAACTTTCACGGGAGAAATTACATCTTGAATGTCACAAGCCTTTAATCACATCATGCACTTCCTTTCACCGTAAATACAGGCAAAGATCGGTGGTGGTGTTAGCAGCCGCTGCGACTGTGCTGTTGGTAGAAATCACACACGCTCGCACATCACAGTCTGATTGCTGGGGATCTCACAAGATCATCTGTGCTGATGGTGTCTTCAAGATCAGCCGCTATTGTCCTGCCGCTGATCTCATTTCACTGAGCAGATCCATTATAATCACCGTTTTGATATCCGTATTTCAGTATAACTGGTTTCCTTTGTAATCCTATTATTTTATATGCTTTTAAAACATTATTCTGCGGGCTTGATTGGACTAGAGGGGCTTATGGTGCCCAGAGACTATCAGGCCCCTGTAGCTGTTCCCCTAGAGACGCCCACAGGGACACAGGGGCGCCTGGGGGCCCTGCTTTCTTCCATCTTCCAGCCATAGGAAAGGATACATCTGGGGGTCCTAAGGCTGCTGCCCCCAGGAATCTGGTCCAGGAGCCCAGGCGCCAGCCCGGACAGGCTGTCTGCCTGCAGCGCCCAGTGTGAACGGCAGGTGGCAGCCATGCCCGGCCATGCTTCCTGCAGTCTCTTACCAGAGGTAGCAGGTGGGCGCTACAGGGGGACAGCGGGACAAGGATGGCAAGCACGTCGGGAACATTTCAGTCATGAGAGTCATGTGACGAGTCAGTATTTTGGAGACTGTGGTCGGCAAACGGGAATGGAGGCTTTGTTTTTCTTTTCATTTTCTTCTCCCAAATGCTCCAGTGTGCTTCCAGGAATGGACAGCAGGGGGCGCTATAAACTCTCCTGAGAGGAAACCAGCTGCAGAGCAAAGACTGGAAGGCCAGGCCTCCCCTTCCAGAATCAGTGACTCCCACTTTGGCTGTAGTTTCTGACCAGTCACTACGGTGACCCTGAGGGGTCCCTCCCAGGTCTCCCAGGAGCATTTGACTGGGGCCCAGGCCACTCCTAGCCCGATCCCGGAGGCGGCTGGTGCGGGATGGGGCTGTGGCAGGTGCTGCATCTTCTCTCAAACAGAAACCACAGTCTCTGGCCCCCAACAGAGGTCAGATCAGCTCGCTCTCCTGCTCACAACCCTCAATGCCTCCGCATAACCTTGAGCACCAGGTCCAAACTCTCCGTTTGGCATTCGAGGGACTCCCACGTGCACCCCAGCCTTCTGTGCTAGTACTCACCCTGGGCCAGGACCCTCAGGGCTCACCTTTCATTCATTCATTCATTCAGCAAATGTCACTGTGCCAAGTGCTGGGACGTGCAGCCACGAACAAAGCCAGGCCGGGCCCCTTGGGCTTCCCGTCCTATGAACAACCAAGCAACACCGAGCCAAGAGCCACCGCCATAGCCACCAACCGGCAGGGGCCGCTGCTCGTGCCGCTCGGGTGCCTCTCCTTCGCGGTCCGCCCGGGAAACTGTCTGAAATCTGGCCGGGGCCCAGCAGGCGGCCTGGTGCCCGAGAGGCTGAGAGTCCCGACTCCGGCCCCGGCCACAGCCACGAGCGTTCTGGTGAGGAGAGTGGCTTTTCTGGCAGAAAACCACGAGGCTTCCCCAGGCTTGGGCTTCCCATGGAGTCGCTCTCGGATTCTGAACTCCAGGGGCCGAAAACAGCAGCCAATACCCCGCAGGTGCCTGAGGACGCCGCCAGCACCAACTCCACCCGTGCGATGCGCGCCCTTCCCCAGGTGTAACCGCTACTAGGAAAGGGCAATGCCGTGGCCTACTTGTTCTCATACCCACTATGGACACCGTGGGCGTTCTTGCTATTTTCAGACTCAACCCCTTCACGAGAACGGTGGCACCTGAGCCCTGTGCTCCTTTGTGTGCTGGGAAATGGCTGGTTGCAGAGCCGCCTGGCTCAGCGACTTCTCCTGCAGGACTTCACTGCCTGGCTGTGGGCTCCCACCTGGCTCTGCTGGCTCCTCCGGCCTTCAGAGGGGCCCACTGTCCTGGGCGTGACCAGGACAGAAGCTGAGCTGCAGGGGCCGCTCTGACCACCAGGGGGCGGCTAGGCCCCAAGAATGGCGAACCCATAGGCCCAAAAGCAGGGCTGAGAGCAGTTCAAGCTCTGTCTCCCCCTTTCTTCCCCGCCCCCCAAGACCCGAACAGCTGAACTCAGTCCCGAAGGGCAGAGCCTAGCCCCGAGAGCCTAGCAAAGCCCCGAAAGGTGTAGCCCAGCCCCGAATGAATAGCCCAGCCAAGAACTAAGAGCCGAATCTAGACCCAAAGGGCGGACACTAGTTCCGAAGAGCCAGCCTGGACCCTAAGACCCCAACCTCGGCCCGAATAGCAAAGCCCCTCCCTCTCTTGAGCCCTCCCCACAGGCCTCAAGGTAAGCCAGGCAGGGCTGCCTGGGCTCCAACCCTTGCAAGCTGTGTGCCCTGGGACCAGTCTCACTTCCCTGGTCTCAACTGAGGAACCACGGAGACAGAAAGAGCGGAGGGTGTGAGTCCTGCTCGGCCACTGACCTCTCTGAGCCTCGGTTTCCCCCGAGATGAGGCCTTGGAAGTGGTTGGGAATTAGGTGTGGGGATGTGTCCCCAGTGAGCTGGCCCCACCTTGGGGTTCCTGGAGGACAGGGACAAGGTCTGAGGTCTTGTTCCCCGGGTGTGCGATGACTACACCCCAAATGCAGGCAGCCATGCCCATGGGGGCCCGGGGGTGAGGGTGGATTGATCAAAACAGCCGTCCGTGGGCGTCAGAGGAGGGACCCTGGAGAGGGAAGGGTGTGGGGCAGTGGGGGGCGTGGGCAAAGCTATGGCATCTCCTTTGGGAAAGTGTGAAGCCCCGAGTGTGGCGGGAGCCAGCAGCGTCCTGGACGAGGGACCGGGACTTAGGGGTCACGCCGCCCTTGTCTGAAGAGACCAGGCTAGGGATGCTATGGAGGATGGGGGCCACCTGTGCGCCCCTGGGCAGGACGGAGCTGTGTTCCGGAAGTCACACTCAGGACCCTGCCTCTGATGGGCCGTCCTGTGGGCCGGGAGGAGCCCAGCCCTGCGTGTTGCCCTTGGGGCCGGGTGACCTTCAGGAGTGGCTCTGTGATTTTCCTCACAGCCTGGCCTGCAGCTCCAACTTTAAAAATAGTTGCAAAAGGCCCATTGCTTATTCAATGAGCTCTTTTGTTAAAAAAAAAAAAAAAATACCCTGCAGCTTGGGTTTGTTTAGTTCATAAAAGGCCGCTGCGATTATTAAAGAGGCGGCTCATTAAAGAAAAATGAGATGCCGGGAGGGAGTGGGGGAGGGCAGGGGTGGAGAGGGTGGGGACCAGGCGGGCTGTGGGTGCCGGAGGGGCTGGGGCATGCGGGCTCCAATCTCAGGCCCCTCTGAAAACTGGGCCATTGGCTCACACCCCCCGCCCCCCTTGAAGCCTTAATCTTATCTGTCTGTTGGGGTAATAATAATGATGGCACTGGGCCTGGGAGTCAGAGCTGAACGGGACCCCCACCTCCCTCCACTTAACCCCTCCCCAGCCCAACTCCAGAAGGCAGTGCACCCACTCTGGCCTCCCTCCCTCTCACCTCTGCTCAGCAGCGGCTCTTCCCAAGGTTACCAGTGCCTTCGTTTGTCAGGCACCTCCTGTGCGCAGGCACCGCTCCCTGCAGCGTTCGGCTCTCACCTTGCTGCTCAGCGAGGCGGCCTTCTCCTGGGCAGCAGCCCATCCTCCCCGAACCTGCAGACCCCAGCTCTCCCCGGAGCCTGTGCCCTCCCTCCCTCCCCTGACTGCCCTCCATGGAGGTGGTAGTTGCTTGCCCAGTCTCTGTCCATTCTGTTTTCGTTAGGATGGTGGTCCCCGTTTGCTCTGAACCACCATGAGCCCAACTAAGTGACTTTCCCAGCACCCTGTGCAGCTGGGGGGCTGATGAGAAGAAACGCAGAAGTTTGGGGTGACAGACTTAAAAAGGAGAGACGGCTACTCTCTATCCCTGCAGCCACCATCCTAATCAAAGCCACTGGCATTGATGACAACGGCTTTCCAACTGGTGTCCTGCTGGCCCGTTCTCCTCAAAGCTGCCAGAGGGATCCTTCCGAGGCATAAATACCTGACCCTGTCATTGACCTGCTCAAGCACCTGCTGTGGCTCCCCACTACCCAGGAAGAAGTTCAAACTCTGTGTTGAGCCAACAAGCCCTCCTTGCCCACTGCATACCTCTCAGCTCACTGCCCATCCCCTCTCCCTCCCTCTAGGCCCTAGTCCAACACTGTCCCATAGAAAAAAATTCAAGCCATGTGTATCATTTAAAAGTTTCTAATGTTCACCTTCAAAAAGAAAAGGAACAGGCCAGATTATTTTAATAATATCTCCAACGCAGCAGAACCAAAATATCGCCGTTCAACATGTAAGCAACATAAATTTAACTCATGGGCTGATGCACCTTCGTTTTTTCCTGCTACGCCTGCGCCATCTGGCGTGCGTATCTCCTCTCACGGCATATTTTAACTTTAGATTTCACGAAATGTACAGTTGGAAAAATAGATGCACATACCCGCCTTGTTCCAAATATGATTAAAAGTCTTCCCATGACTGATTGGAAGGTCTGGTTTTCAATTTTAACTGAAATGAAATAAATTTGAGATTCGGTTCCTCAGTGGCACCAACCATATTTCAAATGCTTGGCAACCACGTGTGGCTGATGGCTGCCAGCACGGACAGCACGGCCTGGGGTCCGGCCCAGCTGACGGACAACCGCCCACAAAGATGGAAATGCGACGACACTGCCCACTGAGGCGGTGGCTGTGGAGTGCTGAGGAGCTGCGTCCTGGGTTCTGTTTCATTTTCAGTGATTGAAATGGAAAAGCCACACGTGGCCCGCGATTCCTCCGGGGAAGCTGCTGTCATCCCCAGGCCTCTCGCCTCCCAGCCTTGGCCTTGCCTGCCGCTGCCTCCGCCTGACCCCCCTAGCCTCCCCCTTGGCTGGGTCGTAAACATCAGCTCATTGTTAGGTTGCTGCCCCTCCTCTGCGGTCCTCACTACCCTCTTTCGTTCTCCATCCCAATAGTGACCTTTAAAAATATATGTATTTTTATTATTTCAGAGAGGAAGGGGGAGGGAGAGAGAATCATTGATGGGCTGCCTCCTGCACACCCGCTACTGAGGACTGAGTACACAACCCAGGCATGTGCCCTGATCGGGAATCGAACGGTGACCTCCTGGTTCATAGGTTGACGCTCAACCACTGAACTACGCTGGTCGGGCCCAGTAATGACATTTTTATCACAATTAATTGTGTTAGGTTTCTTCCCAGGTGGAGGGTGAGCTTCAGGTGGGCACAGGCCATATCTATCTTGCTCATCACTCTATGCCCAGTGTCCTGACTAGTACATGGTGAGCGGTTCCGTAACACTTATGAATGAATGAATGAACATTCCAGAGTGAATGAAGTGTCCCAGTGCCTGGAATTCCACTATTAGATCGTTGTTTGCTTTGTGGTTAAGCTTTGTCTTCTTTCTCTTCGTATACACCTTCCTTTCCAGGTCAACACATTCAGGAGACCTGGGCTCCGCATTCCCTGGGACCACTAACTCCTGGCATGGCTCAGGCCTCCTGGTTCTCTCTCTGACTTGGTTTCCCCTCTGAAGGTGAGGGGTTTCTGATAGGTTGCCCAGCACACACACGCCTGGATTCTCGCCGCCGAAGCTCAAGGTCGGGGCTTCTAGAAAGACCAGAGGATGGACTTCCTTGAGAAGGGCTAGGAGAGTCCCCCAGAGCCGGCTGGGAGGGGCACAGTCCTGGCCCGCGTGGTACCCCAGGCCTGAAAACCCGCTAGATTCCATGTGGGGTGGGGAGGGGCTGTCTTTGTTTAGCAACCGCCTGGTGGGACGTTCTGATGACAGCGGCCTTGGCAGGTCTGGACAGGGGCAGGGAGGTCCTCTGGCCAGGACAGCTCCCGGAAGCAGAATTGGTCATGGCCTTGGGCCAGGGCTGCCTTGTTTCAGTTTAAAGACAGCAGAGGCTGCGATGGAGCCGGAAAGAGCCGCCTCCACAGAGAGTCCCTGAGCTCTGCAGTGTGACGCCTGGAGAAGGGACGGCTGGCACAGGACGACGCATCCTTTGGCAGATGGAGGATTTAGCCAAAGCCGGAACTCGGCCTGCAGAGGATCCCCAGGGAGTGGCGTGAGGCTGGCGTCCCTCCCAGGCTCTGGACAGGGGCCAAGGCCCGTGTTGCTGAAATGTAACAGGACAAGGTGACTGCAGCGGCTGGCGGGGGGCGTAGGGTGAGGGGAGAGGCTGGGAGAAAGCCCGTGCTGTGGTTCCGGCTGAGTCCCCGGCGCTCACCCACCTGCTCACCCACCTGGGCAGGTACCACACTGTGCGGCGTGCACCCAGCCGGCACGCCCGCAGACACGCACAGACACACGCAGGGCAGGCTTACCTCCCCCACCCCCGGGTTTACCGCCCACACCTTCTGTTCCTAGAGGTGTGATGCCCTAGAAATCCCTTTCCATTCAAGGATTTCTTGGGTGTGCAGCCAATTTGCATCCCTGCCATGGAGTTCCTCCGCAGACCCTGCCAGCAACGTCGCCTGTTCGTTTATTTCAGGAGCCGGAGAGGCAGCGAGAGGAAGAGCCCTGCAGACGCCTGGAGTATTTCCATCCACAGGAGGCCTCCTGAGCACGAGCCCCGGAAGCCAGGGCCTGGCTCCAGAACCGGGCCGTCCTCTCTCTGGAAGGGCGGGGCCGGAGCCCCTCCCCGGCTGGCAGGGAGGCGGTGGTCTGCCCTCCTGGCACCAGCACCCGGCACAGCACCCGGCCCACAGAGGGGACGAAGTGCAGTCTGCCCATCATCAGATGTCAAGCCAGGATTCTATTCGGGGAAATGCCTGGTGGAGGGTGGGAGCGTGCCCCTCCCCCAAAATTCATGTCCTCTCAGGCCTCAGGATGTGACTTATTTGGAAGTCGGGTCTGTGAGACATACTTAGGTAAAGGTAAGGACCTCAAGAGGAAGTCATCCTGGAGTTAGGAGGACCCTAAGCTGTCCCATTAGAAGAGGAGAGGACATGGGGAAGTGGCCATGTGACGATGGAGGAGAGGCTGGAGGGATGCGGCCGTGAGCCAAGGGAACCAGGACTTAGGGAACTCACTGAGCGCGGTCAGACCTGTGGAGGGTTTATTCCAGCAAAGGAGACAGATTCGAGTCAGCCACGGGCAGAGACGCAGGGGGCAGAGTCCAGGAGGCTCGACGTGCCCGGCTTCCAGCGGCCCCTCCCTCCAGGGGAGCCTCGGGCAGCACTCACGTCTCCTGGCAGTGACACAGGGTAGTGCTCACTCTGAAGTCCCCTGAGCCGTGGTGTCGAGTCTTCATTGGAGCTCCATCATAGACACGGTTAACTGTCCACGTGGCTGACCTCAGCCCCTCTGGAGGTCAAGCTGATAGGCCATGACCCAAAGTCCCACCCTTATTCGCATTGTTAGACTTCCTGGCAGGCAAACAAAGTCACTCTTACCAGACAGGACATCCCGAGGGCGTAGAGAGCCCTCCCAGGAGCCGAGGACAAAGGCCAGCCCTCCCTGGACGGTTGATTGTTTAGTAGACACCTATGCACGGACCTGGGACAAGATACTAAACCTCTTGGGACCTCAGTTTTCAAACCTGCAAAATGGGTACGTGGGAGCCTTCCTTCCAGCATTGCCAGGAGGATTATGGGAGGTGGAACCTATGTACACAGCTGGTCCTCAGGAGGAGGAGGCTGCGCTGGCTCAGACGGACGCCTGACTCACACGTGATTCATCCCCATCTCCGGACGCCAAGATCTAAGGGCCTTGTCCGGGGTGTGGGTTCCTAAGGTGAGCTGACAGCCCGGCTGCAGAGGCAGAGCCGAGCTCATTATGTGTGACCTTTTTGATGAATGATAAAGAGAGGGAGCCACATGCTGAGCATGGGGAGGGAGGGAGGCGAGGCAGGCAGATGGGAAGGAGGGGGATTCTGGTTCTGTCCCAGGAGAGCTGTACCTTTGCACAGAACAGCCGAGCAGGCTCAGGGCTGAGAGGTGCAGAGCCGGGGGACAGGGGACCCATCGAGGAGAAGGCGGCAGGACCAGGTGCCTTACAGGGGACGCTGCTGTGTCACTCGCTGGCTGGCGTGAGAAGGAGCCGCGCTGACGGCTCCCTGAGGTTTCTGCAGCAGTGGAGGCCCTGGCCTTCAGGCGGGTGCTCCGCTGGGCAGCCCTCCCTGCAGAGGACGCTCAGGAGGCAGAGGGGGCGGCCGTGGCCCTGGATGTCCCACGCCCCTGCCCTTCACTCCTCTTCCTGTCTCTTGAAATGGGTTCCCAACGGGCCTGGGTGAAGCCCGGGTTTCTTTTCTGCTTTGTTCCCCACAACCTGCTCCTCCCGGCCTCCCCACTTCATTTGATGACAACTCCATCCTCCGGGGTTTCAGGCCAAACCTCGGGGGGCGCCCTGGACCCCTCTCTCTTTTTCAAACACCACATTTATCTGTCAATAAGTCCCTTTGGCAATTTTGTGATTTACCCAGAATTTGCTTGTTTCTTCCCACTTCTACAGCTCCCAGCCTGGCTCAAGTCACCACCACCTGGTCCCTGTGCTGTCTCCTGTTTAAACCTACGCTGATTAAAACCTGCGCAGATTGCCAGAGCCGGTTTGGCTCAGTGGATGGAGCGTCAGCCTGTGGACTGAAGGGTCCCGGGTTCGATTCCGGTCAAGGGCATGTGCCTGGGTTGCGGGCACATCCCCGGTGGGGGGTGTGCAGGAGGCGGCTGATCGATGTTTCTCTCTTGTCGATGTTTCTGGCTCTCTGTCTCTCTCCCTTCCTCTCTGTAGAGAAGGTCAATAAAATATATTTTAAAAAAAACAAACAAAAAAAAACCTACGCGGATTATGCCTCAACCCTGCCCCAAACCCTGCAAGTCTCCTGATCTTGCTCAGACCTGCTCCCTCTGGACTCCCTGTACTGCAGCAAGGGGGCCTCAGTGGGCAGCAGGGGGTCAAGGGTGTGTGTGTGTGTGTGGGGGGGGGTGTTACCCAGGCCCTCTCAGTGCTGGAAACACCCATCCTGTGATCAGGTATCAGAGTGGCACCCGGGTCCCAGGAGGTGAGATGGTACCACCCGGGTTTTCACCTCTCTCTAACCTCCACCAGGTGGAAAACACCCCATGACTAGCCAGGATCTGCCCCTGGGAAGTATGCTGGCTGTCCTTCTGTTTCATAATGGCAGCCAGAATCCCAAAGAAAACGCTCTAAATAATGTACATGTTTGTGTACACACACACACACAGGCACAGGCACAGGCACACACACACACACACACGCACGCACACAGAGGCACACACAGGCACACACAGCCCTCAGCTCCAAATTCTTGATGTGATTTGAATCATTTAATCATTTAATCCACAGGACAGCCCACGAGACAGGCTGCTGCTGTTGTCTCCAGATGTTGCTGCCACTGTCTCCAGATGTGTGGGTTTCACTCTATTCCCTTTAGGAACCTTGACAGTATTGTCAACACCAGCTAATTACTTGGAAACTCTTCCCAGAACAGGCAACGCCGTCACCCTCACCGCCAGGCCTCACCACGGCGCCATCGCGATGACGGTACTAACCCTGACGTGCACTCTGGCCATTGCTGAATGCTTCGTGCTATCTGGCTGCCTTCATCCCAACAGGCCCCAGCAGCATGGGAGTGGGGGTGTAGGGCGACCTTCATTTCACAGATGAGGGCACCAAGGTTCAGAGAGGCCACACCAAGTGCTCGAGCCACTGACCAGTGAAGCTGCAGAGCCAGCCCCGAGCCTGGGGGGCTCACTCTGACCCCCAATGGCCCTCATCTCCAGGGCAGGGTGGGAACATGCGAGCTCTTCTCACATCTCTTCCCCTCCACATTGTTCTCAACCTGCCAAGCCTGTGCCCCAAAGGCCACCGTCACGGTTTTCCAGCGGCCTGTCCACCCCTTATCCAGACTCTCCAGGCTCTACCCAGGGACCAGTTTCCAAAAATACACATCGGCTCCAGCGCATGGCTGAAGGGCAGGGCAGCTGGGGATTGGTGGGGCGGGGCGGGCGGGGAAGGGGGGGGGCGGTGCGGGGAGGGTGTGTGTGTGGAGTGGGGGAGGAGACACTGTGAGAGAGTCAGCTGGCGGCTCCCTGGGATGGAAAATTTTACCCAAACTCCTGGAGATGTGGGGGGGAACCACTCCAGACCCCAAGACCGGTGCATGGGATGGGTGTCCAGACAGTTGGTCCCCCAGCCTCCCCGGGAACCTCTATCGGCCATCAGAGGGAGGAGGCTCCTTCCGGCCGGGAGGGCAGAGCTGTGGCGGGGCCATGAAAGCGCATGCATTTGCCCCCGGAAGACTGGCTTCTCTGTCTTCGCTCACAACCGTCCCCACAGGCAGCTGAGCCTCCTGGGGCCCAGTGCTTCCGGGCCCACGAGGAGGAGAGAGGGGGCTGTGCTTGGCCTCCTTTCCCGGCTCCTCCCGCCTCACTGCAGCCTGGGCCTCACTGCAGCCCGGGCCTCACTGCAGCCAGGGCCTCACTGCAGCCCGGGCCTCACTGCAGCCAGGGCCTCACTGCAGCCCGGGCCTCACTGCAGCCAGGGCCTCACTGCAGCCAGGGCCTCACTGCAGCCAGGGCCTAGGGAGTTGTGATGGGGGCACAGGGCCCGTCCAGGGGCCGGGAAGCTGAAGCCAGTGGCCCTCTGGGGGGCGGGCTGGCTGCCATGGGCACGTTTCACCGCCCAGCTGAGTTCTGCTGCCTGTTCTTCCGAGGATGGCGCCAACCCTGCTGGGCAGAGTCCACTCTCAGATGTGGTCCCTGCCACCCAGGGTGGGGCAGGCCGCATGGCAACGAAGGGGGTCCCGCTTAGCAGCCACAGCCACGCATGGTGACTCAGACGGGCTCTGTAAGCACCTCTGTGACCGCCCCACGCACCCCCCTTCCACCCAGGGAGGTGGGTGCCTGGAGGCCAGGCTGCAGCCACGGCTCTGGCCCGTCACCGCTCTGCACATATGGGGGCCACTGCCCCTGAGCATGTCCAGCGGCCCCATAGCCCTGCCAGCGAGCTCAGACGAGATGGCGCCTGGCCGAACCTCCGTGTGGGTCGGGAGGGGGTGGGCTCGCTGCCTCCCGGCACCTGGCTGAGCCCAACGCCGCTGGGCGAGAAGCAGTCAACACGGACACTCAGCAGCTGGGCCACCTTGAGGACATCCCCCGCCGGCTGTGGTCCTCCTTTCCCTCACCCCTAAAGTGGGGAAACACGCACAGCATTCCCCCCACCCCCACCCCCATCAGCTGGGAGCAGCTGCAGAGGCAGGGCCTCAGGGGAGCGGGCCCAGTGCCCACGCGAGAGGCTGTGACTGAGTTCTGGGGTGTGGGTCACAGCTGGCAGGGCCGGCTCCCGCCCATCCCAGGGTTCCTGCTCCTGGTTTGAGCAGGGGTGGGGGTGGGGGCCCTGCTTCTCCATATTCTAAACAATTAGAAGTCAGCATGGCCAACTCGGGCCCTGGAGGTCCCCAGGGGTCTGCACAGGGACGAGAGTGGCCGGGTCCCGATGGCAGGCGTTCCCATGGCGTCCGGAGGAATTTTCGTGGGCTGTTCTTGCCCGATTTCGAACTTGTCCCCCTGAGGGCGGTGCCCCACCTTGACTTCCTCCCCGGGGCACACCCGATGCACCCTGACCGTGTTCTACGTATGTTTTCTGCGGACTGGGTTCTCCAAGCTCTGCTCCCGTGTGGACATCGTACGTACAGATGGCGGAGACCACATGAATCTCCACTTCCCACGCCCACCACGCGCACCCCGGCCGGCCTCCTGTGCACGCTGCTATCGCACCGGTCCTCTCCTTCAGGAGAGCTGGGAGGGGGACGCTGATGCACCAGGCGGTCATCAACACACATTTGCAGGTGGGGCCTACGGCAGGCTTGGCGGCTGCTGTCTTCAGGCCGGGCTGGGCACGGCTCTGCCTGGGCTGCCTGCATTCTCCGGCAGCCTCTGTCCTGGCTGGGATGGTGTTGCTGGCGCCTCTGGGGACATTCCTGCCTGACTGGCCGGTGGGCAGGGGACCCCATCTCATCCAGCTCCTCGTATCCGGCAAACAATTGGCATTAGTGAGGCAAGCGGGGGGGGTCCTGCAGTGGCCACTGCCCACAGCATCCTCACGGCCTCCGGGGGAGTCCCGGGTCCTCGGCAGCCTGGCCGGCCTGCCCGGAAAGCCTGCTTCATCACCCACGTGGCTGCCAGGCAGCCAGCTCCCACGCCCCGTGGGCCGCAGGCTTGTCGGTCTGGAAACTCGAAGTTGCCTTTTTTTTTTAAAACTTCTGCTGACAGCCTGAGAACCCTGTGATGTATACGATTAATATGAGGAGCAACATCATTATCCCCTTAATATATTATTCATCTCACTAGTGATCCATTCTCTCGCACCGAGCTCTGCGAGTTGATTTCCCCCTCCCTGCTATTTTAATAGAGCCGCATTGTAAACGGCGAGAACGGCGCATTAAACATGTATAAGATGTAATCTCATTCCGAGTCCGCTCTTCCAGCGGAAAAGACAACAATGCCGCCCGGTCTTCCTGTGATGCGGGCGGGCGGGCGGGCGAGAGCCATCGGCTCTAATGAAGGAATAGTTACAACTTCGATGGCGCCTTTGGCTCAGGGGCCTGGCGAGCCCGCTCTGCTCCCGGCCGCACCTGCAGCTCCGCCGTCCTTCCAGCTCACTCTCTGTGGCTTGCTCAGCAAACCTGCAGGAGGGGTCCGAGCACCCCCATTCCGGCGGAGGGGCCTCACCCCAAAGTTCCCACTGCCCTGGCCCCTCCCCCACCCGAGGCTCAGGACAGAGGGGGTCGTCCCCAGCCGGCAGTCGTCTCTCCGTCCTCCGGTGCCCACAGACCTGTGCGCGGTGCGGGCTGCACGGTCTCCAGCCGCCTCCCCAGGTGGATGTGTGACTCCCACCGATGGCCCAGCCGCCCTCTGTGCCCAGCGGCCGAGTGGACGACAACGCTGTTCTAGAATCAGCAGGTCCTGTGCTCAAAGGCCCGCTCTCCCTCTTTCGAGCTCTGCAGCCCCTCTCTCACCAGCCCTTACCAGGGAGGACATGAGAGAAATGTCACCCACAGTGAGCAGGTGGCGACAGCCCTCACCTACAGCTCACCTACAGGCTGTGGGTGTGCAGACAGCTCGGGCCTCCTGGGGGTGGGCTCCGCCCCATTTTCAGAGGGTCAGGCTCGAGGCCACGGGCAGAGGAAACACCACGGGGTGTGGTAACGAGATGGGCACAGGCCAGCCTGGGAACCTGACTGCCGGGTGCTGTGAAGCCGGTAGCTGACTCCCCAACACCACTTGGGTGCCCAGGGCGGATCTGGGGGGTGGGTCGTCCTCTACTGGGCCCACGTCAGGGCTCCTGTGGGGTCCAGCCTCCTCGGAGCCGAGGCCCACACCTGCCCTGTCCCCCAGACGCTGGTGAGCGGGGAGGGGCTCACGGGCTGGGATGGGCTCTCCTACGCTGCCTTCCTGCCTCCCATGTGGACCCACTGCAAGATCCCGGGCAAGTCTCAAAGCTCCCTGAACCCCAAGGAAGGAGCAGCTGTTCTGAACTTCATGATCCAGAGCCTCCCCGGCTGCCCATCGCAGCTAAAGGCTGCGTCTGCCGGGCCCGCCTGGAGCGCTGGTCTCGGGAGCTCGGCCTCTAGCATTCAGTAAGTGGCAGGAGAGACCCCTTCGCCCCCGGCAGCCCTCAGCTGGTCCCGAGGCTGTGCTGTGACTCTCCCTCCGCCTCCTCTCTCTCCCTCTCCTTTTCTCCCCACGTTCCCCCGCCCCCGCCCTGCCACCCCCTCTGCACCCCGTTAATGAGTCCCGAGGAGAGGCCTTGTGCCAGCATCGCTTCCCGTTGGCAGGCGCGAGGCCCTGAGAGCCCCTGGCATGCTTGGCTCTGTGGAGTGTGGCCCTGACTCACGGTTTCCATGGCGATGGCACTCGCTCTCAGCCTTGGCTGGTTACCAGGGCAGATGACAACCATGACAGCCGGTCAGATGCGTCCAGCTGCGCTCACAGCCGGAGAGGCCGGGAGCTGAGTGGGGGCAGTTCTCCTGCCTCTGTCCACGGGGGTCCAGCCTGGAGCGCTGAGCCCAGGAGGCCCACCCTCTTGTTTGGACAACTTCAACAGGGATGGTAGGGTGCAGCAGGAGCCCGGGATGGGGACCAGGACCGAGGAGCAGGCCAGACCATGCCGCTCCCCTGCTGGGCACCCCTGGGCAGGACTGTGTCCCCTCTGGGCCTCTCTGCTAGAGGCGCTGCAGGGCCCCCCGCGACTTTCCTGGGAGCAGACCCTGTTTGGCCTGGAGGGAGCACCTCCTCTTGGTGAGGGTGGGAGCAGTGTCCCTGCCTGCACCCTTCCCCTTCCACCGTCCAAGGCTGGGCATGGGCTCTGGGCCCGCCCTGTGGCCCCAAGAGGGCGTGGGCCCAGGTGACGGGGCTACGTGGCCTGCCTGACGCTCTGGCTCCCAGCAGGCGGGAGGGAGCTCTCCGCGGAGAAGGCTCACTGCTGTTCTGCCCCAGCCCAGTGTCCCTGCACACCCTCATCAGAAGGGCCAGCTACCGGGTCACACCGCGGCCCCCAAGCTCGCAGTATCCTCGGCCCTGCTGCCTCCAACAGGCCCACACTGTCAGCTGCAAATACCTCAGAAGGCACAGAGGGGGGTGGTGGTTGGAAGCGGGCGCCTCCTACCCCCGCGCCTCGCTGGGGTGGGTGCTCACACACCACTGACATTTCACATGGGATTTTTTTGCAGATTTCAGCCCCGAGGGAAGCAGAGCGTGAATCACGGCTGCTTCGCTCACTCATCCCCGCAGAACAGACCGCCCCAGCAGCTGTCCCGCCGTCCCCCTCGGTCCCGGGGCTGGCTGGGCTCAGGGAGCAGTTCTTCCAGCCCCCCATAGCCTCGCAGGTATTGCCGTCTGTTGGGGGGCGGGGGGTCACCCATGGGACACGGGGGCATCTCCCCGCTCCGTGTAGTGTCAGCATCTGCCTCTCCGTGCATCGTCCTGACCTCCTGCAGGTGAGCGCGTGGCCTCGGCTTCCCCGCAGTCGCCTAAAGGAACCAGGTGGGAAGGGTTTACTCCCCCGGCAGCAACTCTGACCAGAGGAGGTAGAAGATGGGATGCAGCCGGTGGATACATCCTTCCCCTTTCCTCCTCCTGAAAGACGGCTCCCAGACAATCTATCCATCCTGTCGGCAGCACCCCAGACCGAGGGCCCCGGGACACCTCCGCAGGTGAGGCAGCGACAAGCCCGGGAGCATGTCTGCCCGTTTAGGTCTCCCCCATCCTCATGCTCACCCGCTGGGAGGGCACAGTCAGGCATTAGCCCTCAAGTCGTGTCTTGGGGTCTATTTTCTAGAAAACCCGCCCGAGGCAGACGCGGGGCACAGCGTACGCTGTCCTCCGGGTCCTCGAGAGGCTGGGCCTTCCTCCCGAGGCGGGACAGCAGACCGAAGCCTGAGCCTGGAAGCTGAACCTGCATATTCAGACCCTGACTCTCGTCCGGCCGGCGTGGCTCCGTGGCTGAGCGTCGACCTGTTAACCAGGAGGTCACGGTTTGATTCCCGGTCAGGGCACATGCCCGGGTGGCAGTGCAGGAGGCAGCCAATGGATGATTCTCTCTCACCATTGATGTTTCCATCTCTTTCTCCCTCTCCCTCCCTCTCTGAAATTAAGAAAACTACATTTTAAAAAAAATCCTGACTCTGAATTAGTAGCATGTGACCTTTGGGTCCCCCATCTGTAAAATGGAGAGGTGTCGTTACGTTTGCTGGGGCTGCCGCAGCCAATGAGCACGCGCCTAGTGGCCTAAAAACGGTAGAGACGCCTTCTCCCCGGATCTGGAATAGGGAAGGCCCTGGCACCACAGCCTTCTGCAGGTCCCAGGGGGGCTGCCATGGGGTCCCCTTTAGTCCTGCTCCCTCCAGACCCCGCCCCCTGGAGTGCTCTGCCTCTGTCCCGGCCATGACCTGCCTCACGTGAACCGCGGGACCCCACCCTGCTGAGGCGCCCACAAAAGGAAGCACCTGCCGCTCCCCTCCTCTCCTTCCTCGGCCGCGGCCTCTGCTGCCTGAGAAGCCACGGAAGCCCTTGTGTCAGCTGCTTCCCCCCCAGGCCCCAAGGCTCCTCTGTGTGGCCCATGACCGGCTTTCCTTCCCTTTACTGGCTGAATGATAGTCCACTGCGCAATGGACCACGTTCTGTGTCTCCATTCACCTGTGGATGGGCACGGGGTCTGCTTCCTCAGGACATGTCTGTGGAGGCCCTGCTTTCAATTACTTGGGGTGTAAACCAGAACTGGGGTGACTGGATCACAGGGTAGCTCTATTTTTAATTTTTTGAAGAATTCATCCACTTCTGACAGGCACCGCCACCTACGAACCTGCAGGAGAGCCAGGTTCCCGCAGGGAAAAGCCTACCATCTCCTCCCACAGGCGTCGGCAGCGCGGCCGTGGAGGTGGGTGAGGCCGGGCCGCCGTCTCGCCTTCTCCAGGCATCGCTGGCGAAAGCTGGCACTTGGATCATTGGATCACATCAAGGGAGAGAAGAAAGGCGCTTCGATGGGGAGGCCACATGGCTGGTGCAGAGGCTCCTCCGGAGAAATCCCACCACCTGGGGAGCGCGAGTCCTCTGTTCCATTCCGCACCCCTCAGGTCCTGACGCTTCGCTTTGCCCCACACACTGGCTTGCAGCCGCTGGGATCCGCCCGGCAGGACAGGAAGAGAAATGATTCCCTTGTTCCAAAGCGTGGCTCAGTCAGGGCGGGAGCCCAGTGCCGCGCACCGGGAGCCAACGCCGATGACGGCAGCGCAGCCCCTGACGCACGGGCAGCGTCCTGCGAAGCGCACGTCACACCGTCCGGACTCAAAATGACCGTGGTGGCCCGGGAAGGGGCTGGTCACCGCGCTGCCCGAGAGGAGAAACTGTCCCTCAGCCCGAGGCCCGGGTGAGGAGACTGGAGAATCATGTGATGGGCGAGCCTGGTCAGTGGCTGCCCTGCTGGGCCCGGGAGGAGGGAGGGAGGACCCAGCCCCCCTGGCCCAGGGGTGGGAGGCAGACACGGGGAGGGAAGCTGTGATGCTGGATGGAAAAGCCGCGGCAAAGGCCAGCGCAGGATGTGGCCACCTGGCTCAGCATCCCGGGCCCAGGGGGGGTGGGTCTCAGGGGCCTGCAACTCCCCGGAGGCCGCCTCAATGGTGCGTGTGCACGAGAAAGAGCACACGTATGCTCGTCGCTGTGTGCGCCTCGCGGAGGAGCGGGTCCGTGGTTGTCTTCGGGCTACGAGAGTGGGTCCGTCACCGCCCTGCTCCACCCTCAGAAGCTCAGCATCGCTGCCTGGACCCTCCACCGCCCCCCGCTGGGACCTTGCCCTCGGGGTCTCCATGTGGGGTGGTTTCTCTGCTCCCTCCGAGGCAGGAGAGCAAGACGCTAGGAAGATCCCTGGGCCGGTGGAAGGGGGAAACGGAGAGACAAGGACTGAGCAAGGCCAAACAATATGCACAACCTGCAGACAGCTAGTGCGTCCAAGCCCTCCCCTTCCCTGAGGACGCTTGAGAGCCAATGGTCTATGCTTCTCCTCCCTTAAGCAGAGAACAGACAGCTGAAGGCATGCTGGTTGGGGAGACAGAGGGCAGAGACCCAATTAACGCCATTCGTGCCGGCCAAACCCAAGGACGGCTGAAGTCAGGGGAACAAGTAACAAAAACAAGTAACTGGGTGAGAGCCGGACAGACCCGGGATAAATAGTGAAGCAGTGAAGCCGACCAGAGAACGACCCCAAACTCCCCAATGTGCTCACTGCGATGCATCCGCATATTAAAAACGCCCTTGGAGAGCGGTGACTAGTCTGAGATTCTCGCCCAAAGAAGAGAGAGAAAACCCACAAGACAAAGGATACCCCGTGGGCTCGCTCTGGCGCACGCCCAGGCCTTTTCTCAGACGTGAACTTTTTACTTTCTTTCCCTTAAACGCTGAGGGTCCCCAGGAGACTTGCAACCAGGGGAGCAGTGGGCAGCGGCAGCTTGTCCCAGGTTCCTCGCCCCCCTCCGCCCCCCTATCCTGTCTCCAGGGCCCCCTTTTCTCTGACTTCCCAGTGAGCTGACAGCAGCCCAGCCCTGGCTCACCTCTTTCCTAACATTTCCAGAGAGTTGAGCAGAGCCCTGCGTAGGCTCCCCTGTGGCTTCTCCTGCCCCAATGCCTCCTTTGTTTCACTGTCCCAACTTTAATAAACGTGCCCTCAACACCACCTGCTGTGAAATCGTTCCTGCACGAGGTCAAGAACCCCCAAGACACCAGCCGGCTGAGGCAGACTCGCTCCGCAGGTCCCCGTCAATGACACCTCCTGCCCCCAAGCTCCACCGCCTGCACGGGGTCCCGGAAAGGTCACAGACTTCGCCACGCCACCTCCTGCATGGGGCTCCCCCACACTCGCCCTTTCTGTAAGACCTGCACCACTTTCCACGGACAGCAAGACCCCCCCATCATCCTGCCCCTTCTCAGTTTCTCCCCCGCTTTGCCCTGCACGCTCCACTCCGGCCACAAACAAATTCCCTGGGTGCCCTGTCTCGGAGGACCGACTGTCCAGGTGGCCTGACTGTCTGAGGACCGGCCCAGGCAAACCTGGACAGCTGGTCACCCTGGGTCCATCCTCTTCCCAGCTGGTCAGCCCTGCTCCCTCCTCATTGCTGACCACTGCCCCACCCCCACTGAGTTAGGGGCCCCTCACCTGGGCTTCCACAGGGCCCCATGCTTTCTGTCATAACACCCACCCTGCTGACGAGCACTGCTTCCTTCATCCCCTCTCTCACTGCTGCCTGACTCATGTCAGGTCCCCGTCCCTGCACCAAGCCTGCATTCCAGATGAGCTGAGTAACATGTGTGGTCGGGCCAGAGGGAGGATGACTTCACACTGAGCAACCCTGATGCGCAGTGAGGTTCCGCCCCCTCCCTCCTGCCTGGAGACCTCCCTGACAAGGGGCAGCTCTGGTTCTGGCGTTTGATTGGCATTCAGGAACGTCTGACTGCCAGCAACAGAAAAAAAATAAATCTGATAGAGTCATTCCCCCATATTAGGAGGGTCTGGGGGTACCTCACAGAGTTGAAGGGGAGGCAGGAGGGAGGGAGGTTCCCACAGGAAAGTCACCCACCTGGGGGGGTGGGGGAGTATGGCAGGGTCATGGGATCCGGATTCAGGGAGGGGCATCAGATCAGCACCCTGGCCAGAGCAGGTGAGGGTGTTGTGACTGACACTCCATTAAAAATACCACAGCCCTGGCAGGGGGACTCAGTCGGTGGGAGCACCGTCCCAGACAAAAGGTTGCAGGTTTGCTCCCCGGTCAGGGCACATACCTAGGTTGCAGGTTCAATCCCCAGTTGGGGTGTGTACAGGAGGCAACCTATTGATGTTCCTCTCTCTCTCTCCCTCTCTCTCTCTCTCTAAAAAATCAATAAAAAATATCCTCAGGTGAGGATTAAACAAACAAACACAAAAACAAAACACAAACTGAGTGGCTTAAATCCCAGAAATGTGTTGAGTCACAGTTCTGGAGGCTAGAAGTCCAAGGACAGGTGTCCACGCTCCCCCTGCAGGCCTTAGGGCAGCACCCGTTCCAGGCCTCTCTCAGGGCTTCTGATAGCGTCTTGGCTGGTGGCAGCCTCACTCCAGTCTCCACGTGGCACTGTGTGTGTGTGTGTGTGTGTGTGTGAGTGTGTGTGCATGTGCATGTGCATGTGAGTGTGCGTGCATGTGCGGGTGTGTGCATGTGTGTGTGTGTGTGTGTGTGTGAGTGCCTGTGTCCGAAGTTCCCCTTTTCACAGGGACGCCACTCATACTGGATTTGGGCCCCGACCACTCCATTATGCTGATTTTAACTAAATCCATCTGCAGTGACCCTGTTCCCAAGTCAGGTCACACCCTGCAGTCCTGGCGTTAGGAGTTCAACATATGAATGTGGGGGAGGAGACACAGTTCAACCCATGACACCCACCAAGACAGAATCCAAGGGCGAGGTGGCCCCTCAAAACAAAGCAAGGGTGTCACCCCCGGAGGAAGGCAGGATGAACGCCGGGCAGTTCAACAGCAGTTGCCCTCGGGGCCTCGAGAGCGACTCACCAGGGGACTCGGGGTGGCTGAGGGCGCTCGGTAAACGAACCACTTGCTTTCTCCCACATTGCCCTCCCTCGGGCTGAAAGAACGCGGGCTCCTGGTGGCCCACCCTGCACCCACTGGCAGGTGTGAGCGGAGCACCTTCAGCTGCCCTGCCCTCGGGGGCTGCCTGCCCTCCCTCCTCTCCCCTCCCCGTGCCTTTCTCGGTCTCAGGAACCGAAACAGGAGGGAGTTTATCAGACACAATGGCTCGAGGACCTTATTCATTTCGTGCAGTAATTAAAATAAAAGCTGTTTGGAAATATGATTATAGATTGGCCCATCAAAGCAAATTAAATCTTCGAAGAGTAATGGCCTAATTAGCTCCCAGATTCTGTCATTTAAAAAACCCAAACGCCCTGTTGTCCCCGAACCAGGAAATGTCGGGGGCCCAGCTGTGAAAGGGGCAGGTCAGGTGACTCGGGGTTCTGAGACGGGAGAGGCCGCAGGTGCAGACCATTCATCCAGGTTAACCTGGCTGGACCTCGGATCCTTAGTTATTCACCTGCCTCACAGGGTCCTTTTAGGGGACATTTGTGTATAAACCATCCACTCGGGGCTTCTGGGCCCCACACCCTGGCGGGGCCCCACCCCATACTCACGCCCTTCCTGTCCCAGGCCCAGGACTCAACCCCAAACATCTGCCCCCTGTTCCCTCAAGACCAAGCCGGTCTCTGCGACAGCCTCCCCCACCCCGACTCTGCTCACCTCCAGTTTTCCCACTGACCTGGGAGACAAGGTGGGTGAGGTTCTGGAAAGTTCTGGAACGTGCAGGGATGGCTCAGGTCCTGTCCCTGTCTGCGTCCTGACCCTGTGAGGACGCCCGTGGCCTTGGGCTCCCCTCTGCTCAGCGCCACCCTGCCTGTGGTCATTCCGTTCCCTTCTTAGAAACGGTACCCAGGTCTTCCTGCAGGGAACGGCCCTCCACTGTGGGCCCAGGTGCCTGGTGCTGGTGAACCCTACCCCTGGCCCAAGAATAGACACGTGATCCTGGTCTGGCCAATCAGAACCCTTGATTCCCTGGCCTGAGTGATTGGCGACCCACGCCGGCCAATAGAAAACTGTGGGGCCACGTGGGCTTTTCTACAGAGTTGCTCAGAGGGATGCCCTCTTGCTGCTGGAGAGCCCCCTCAGCTGTCCAGCCCCGAGGACAGCGGAGCCCAGGGCGGCTGGGGCCCTGGCCCTGCCTGGGCAGGGAGTGAGACCTCCTGGGCCCTCAGTCACTGCACCAGCCTTTCCGTTTCCTGCGTTGGCCAGTGGAGTTGGAGCGCTGGGCTTGCAAATGCCCTAATCCTGCCAGTCTCCCAGGAGGCCTGGTTACCAGATTCATGGGGCTCCCGCCAGAGCCCCCTGTCTCCAGTCTTCACTACCCAGGGGAGTGACCATTGGGACCTCATCCCTTCAGGTCCCCTCAAAAGCAGATAGGGCCCTGGCCGGTGTGGCTCAGCGGGTAGAGCGTCAGCCTGTGGACTGAAAGGTCCCTGGTTCGATTCTGGTCAAGGGCACATGCCCGGGTTGCAGGCTCGATCTCCAGTAGGGGGTGTGCAGGAGGCAGCCAGTTAATGATTCTCTCACATCATTGATGTTTCTCTCTCTCTCCCTTCCTCTCTGAAATCAATAAAAAAATATTTTTTAAAAAAAAGCAGATAGGACTCCTTTGCACCCCCTGAGAAGTGGATGCTAAAACTGTGTTAGAATTTTATTAGGAGAAACACCCTTGGGGGAAATGGGGAGGGAGTCAGGAAGGACTGGGACCATAAGCCCATGATGCAAGGTGGACCTCCTTCCCCCAGAGGAGGGGAGAGGGTGGGAGAGGAGGTTGGGTGGAGTGTCCTGGACGCCATGGAGTCCAAGGGAGGCCTGGGGCCCTGACTCCAAAGCCCAGCTCCCTTCACGGTGATGCGGGACTAACAAAGACATGTCCTGGAGATAATCAGACTGGACACGGGTGGCCCTACTACATGCGGGTGTGTGTGTGTGTGTGTGTGTGTGTGTGTGTGTGATCTCCTGTCAGCTCACGCCAAGCCGACCAGGCGCGAGTGGTACTGCACCCATTTTGCAGGTAGGGACATTGACCAGAGAGGTCAAGCAACTTGCCCAAGGTCACACAGCTGGCAGGAGGTGGAGCCAAGACGGGGACCTCTGCTCTCACCTTCACTGTACTGCCAGGAGTGCTAGCCCTGGGGCTGCCACCCAGGACCCTCTGTCCCTGGAGACCTTCCTTTCCCTCCTCAGGCCTCAGCTGCCTCACCGCAAGTGAGGGAGTTGGACTCCAGCAGGTCCCTAAGCAAGGCGTGTCCCAGAAGCAGCTGGAGGACTTCTGATAAATCCACCGGGCCTCATCCTGTGAGCAAGACCGGGGGCATTTCGTGGACGTCCCCTGGGTGACACTCCCAGGTGGCGTCTTGAGAACCCCCACCCAGGAGAACCCTCGGATCCCCCCATTACTCCACCTCCCTCCCGGCGACAGCTGGAGCCCAGGAGGCTTGATGGATTCCTGTTCATTACTGGTGCGCTCTGCAGAGCTGCGGGAGGACGGGCTGGCGGGCCGGGTTGCAAATGAAAACCAAACACATTCTAAATTATGAAAGGCACACAAGGCCCAGGAAACCAGGCTCTTCCATTCAGATCCAGAGAACTCGATGCCGTCGCCGTGGCAACACAGTTTGTGAGCACCGGCCAAGAACCCAGCCTTATGTTGGGCTCCTGGTCTCTGACAGGCAGGCGTCCTGGGCGCTGACCTGTGGGAGAGATGCTGGGGGTGGTGGGGAAGGCTCCACGGCCCACGGCCCACGGAGGAGGCAGATTTGATGCACAAAGAAGTGTGAGGTGGGTGGAGGGACACAGGGAAAGAGGAGCAGTCAGACCTGGCAAGGAACCCAGGTGCCCACTGGGAGGCGCTCCAGGGGGTGAGGTCCTGCTACAGCTTCCACTCTGGCAGGACGCCTCCCCATCACCGTATGTATGGGTGGACGGGGCGGTTCCGGTCCACAGGCCATGAGGTAGCGGTGCATCGAGGAATGGGTGCAGCGGGGAGAGAGGGGAGGGAGCTGGGAGTAAAACAGTGGTGACTCCAGGTGCTGCGTATGGAGCGCTGTTGAGAAGGGGGCAGTCCCTGGGTCCCTGCTCGGCCACCTACGTGGGCCCTGGCCTGGGACACTCACGCAGCTGTGCTGGGCTAGCCCCCGCGCTGGGGTACCTTCCCGTTCCCGCCCCGTGTGCTGCTTTGTTCTGCTCACGTGTGAGGGTCGGAAGCCCCAGCTTTCTGTATTTCAGGCCCCACCGGGGAGGTCGGAGCCCCTCCACTCAACAGGAGGTGGGGGTGCAGAGGGGACCAGCTCTCCTCTGACCAAGGACAGCGGTGGCCTCCTGGGCAGAGCGTGCGTGGTCCTTAGGGGTGTCTTTCAGCCAGAAGAGGCGGCCGTAGGGTAGGGGTGTCCCATCTACCAGGCCCGGGAGGCCCAGGGTCCTTGGGCTGTTGGCTTTTCGAAGGCGGAGAAAACATTTGAAATCTGGAAGAAGTAATTTTGGGCTGTGAAATATGAACAACATTACAAAACCATAATCGATAGAAGTCTAATTAAACATCTACAGAATGTCATGTTATGGCTGCTGGGCGGCAGGGACGCGGTCCGACTCCCGTGTTGTTGGCTGTAAATGGTATTTAATGAGGGACGCGGGGCGCTTGACGGTGCTGGGTGAGGGGGATGGGCTGTATTGGTTCTCTGGGGCCGCCCTGACAAATGACCAGAACCGGGGGGCTGGAAACAACAGGAATGCATCCTGTTACAGCTGTGAAGGCCAGACGTCCAAAGCCAAGGTGTGGGCAGGGCCGCACTCCCTCCGGAGGCTCTGGGAGGACCCCTCCTGCCTCCTCCAGCTCCTGGTGGTGGCCGCCACCCTCCGTGTCCCTTGGCTGGTGGCAGCATCTCTCCAATCCCCGCCTCTCTCTTCCCATGTCCTCCTCCTCTGGTGCATCCTCTGTGTCCTCTCCTCTTCCCAGAGGGACACCAGCCACTGGGTTTAGGGCCCCTCTCACCTGGTGTGGCCTCCACTTGCTGACGTCCGCAAAGGCCCTATTTCTAAATCAGGTCACAGTCTCAGGTTCGGGGTGAACGTGAATTTCAGGAATGCTTATTCGACACACCACAGGTAACGGTGTCTGGGGCCAGGAAGGCCTCGGGTGGTCTTAGGGGAGAGACTGTTCCTTGAAGCTCCGAGAAGTGGGGGAAGGGATGGCCCTGACCAGGAGCCGGATCCCAGCTGGCTGACCTTGGGCCTGGATGCGGGGGCGGGGGTGGGGGTGGGGGTGGGGGGGGATTGGAGAAGGATGAAGCAGGGAGGTGATCTGAGCGGCTTGCAGGGAGGGACAGTGGGGTCAGAGAGACGGGGCATATTTGAGTGATGAAGTGCTAATATTAATAACAAGAGTCAACGCTTTTTGAGTATTTCCTGTGGACAGCTCTGAGCTGTCCCAAGTTTTAAGCCGTTGAGTTCTCCTGCAGCCGTAGGAAGAAGGTACGGCTGTCACCACTCCTGTTTTATAGACGAGGACACGGGCTCAGAGAAATGAACTTGCTCGGGGTTATGTAGTAAGGGGGAGAGTTGGGATTTGAACCCAGAATCCCTGCAGTCTGTACCCATCCTCACAACCCCAAGTTGACTTTGCATGGGTGATGCGGAGGGAGCAGGTAGGAAGGGGGTGGGGGGGAGGGGGGTATGCCTTCCTGAGATGGGGAGTGGTGGGAGGAGCGAGTTTGGGGGGAATCAGGGGCTCATATTGGAAACGTGGAGGAGGAGGGGCCTGTGGGATGGGCCTTGGGACACCAGGGCTGCGGCGAGGCCAGTGGGCAGACCCTGGGGAGAGTGAGGGATTTGGACAGTTTGCCGGGAGCCTGTAGACCAAGAATCTGAGTAAGCAGGACAGCAGCCCTTCCCCCACCGCCCACCCACCTGTGTGCTCTCTCAGCGGACTCCGCGGACTCCCCCTCTTTTTCTACTTTATTAAAACTCCCTTGACAACGTGCCTCCCTCTGTGCGCGTGGACACGGCAGCACAGGGCGCCTATTTCAGGACGTGCCTCATCTCCACGCCGTTCCTTCTCCCACAGGTTCTATTCGCATCGGTTGTTTGGCACAAGGCTTTGAATGGCTGGTGTGTGCGCTAAGTTCATTTCCCAGAAATGTCAGGCATCGCTAAGCCGAGAGTGGACACGCCTTGTTCTCCGTCCTTTGTTCCGATGCTCCTGTTTCATGCACAAAAGCGGTGCTTCCTTTGGCTGCGCTGGAACCTCTCTCTCTCTCTCTCTATCTCTCTCCTGGATTGAGCGGAGAGCGGGGCCTGCCTATCACACACCAGGCTGCCTCCTGTTCCACTGGCCCCTGAAAGGATTGCTTAAAGGGAAGGGGCGGGCGGCCCAGGTTCTCAAACCCCAGATGAACTTGGAGCCAAGGCGCTCACCCCTGGGTGGAGCTGGGCAGACACTGGCCCACGCTCCCTGGGAAAGTGGCGCTGGGTCTGTGTGCGGCCAGTGATGAAGGAGACCGCGCCTCTCTGTCCTTCTCCGAGGGGTCCCTGGCAGACCTCAGAGCCCGGGGACAGTGCCAGCCTTCTACGCCGACCCCTGAGGGCCCTGAGAGCTGCCAACTCAGCACCCACATTTCACGGACATTTCTTTTTTTGTTGTTTTTCTCATCGATGTTTAGAGAGAGTGGAAGGAAGAGACAGAGAGAGAGAAACATCAATGTGAGAGAGACACGTCGACTGGTTGCCTCCCACACGTGCCCCCATCAGGGCCAGGGATCGAGCCTGCGACTCAGGTATGTGCCCTTGACCGGAATCGAACCCACACCCCTTCAGTCCCTGGGTGGATGCTCTATGCCCTGAGCCAAACCGGCCAGGCTCGGGGACGTTTCTCGAAGCTGAAGCCTGTGTGCAGGTGTAAGTGTCGTGAGGGATCTGGAGGGTGGAGACCTGTGATCACGTGGCTGATGGAGCTGGAGGCCGCTGGCGTCTGACAGAGACGGCGTCTGTCCTCGAGGCACTGGGAGTGTCTTCCTCAGCTTCTCATTTCCTCTTCGGTGGTTTGGGCTGCTTCCGAGGGCACAGAACCAGGACTGTCACTTTGGGCTGTGGCCCTGGTGACCTGGCAGGCAGCCATGACTGAGGGTGGGGTGAAAAGTGACGGGTAGGTGCCCCATTGGGATGGCGTCCGCTCAGGGGTGAGCACTGGGGTATTCATGAGAGCGGAGGCCATGCCACAGTATCTACACTAATAAAAGACAAAGATGCTAATTGACCATACTTTTGCTACGCCCAAGCCACGCCCACCAGCGAATCAGAGCGACTATATGCAAATTAATCCAACCAATGGTGGCCGGCAGCCATGGAGCTGGAGCAAGCTGGAGGATTGGTTGCCCTGGCAATGGAGGAAGCCAAGCTTTCTGCCTGCCCTGGCCGGCTGTGGCCTCCGCAAAAGGCAACAGAGTTTCAATTACAGAACCTAAATAAATCCCAGATACCTGCTTCCAGCCAGCCTCCACTGGGAGCTTGGGTGGCTGGGGGCTGTGGCCAGCCTGCAAACAGCCATCAGCCCCTCACCCAGGCTGGCCAGGCACCCCAGCAGGACCCCCACCCTGATCCGGAACAGCCTTCAGGGCAAACCAGCCAGCCCCCACCCATGCACCAGGCCTCTATCCTATATAATAAAAGGGTAATATGCAAATTGACCCTAACAGCAGAGCGACTGGGAATCACTGGTCACTATGACACACACTGACCACCAGGGGGCAGACGCTCAATACAGAAGCTGCCCCCTGGTGGTCAGTGTGCTCCCACAAGGGGAGCTCTGTGCAGCCACAAGCCAGGCTGACGGCTGCCAGTACAGCGGTGGTGGTGGGAGCCTCTCCCACCTCCTCAGCAGCGCTAAGGATGTCCGACTGCAGCTAGGCCTGCTCCCCGCTGGCAAGTGGACATCCCCCGAGGGCTCCCGGGCTGCCAGAGGGATGTCTGACTGCCAGCTTAGGCCCAATTCCCCAGGGAGCCGGCCTAAGCCAGCAGGTGGTTATCCCCCGAGGGGTCCCAGACTTCGAGAGGGCACAGGCCGGGCTGAGGGACCCTCCCGAGTGCACAAATTTTTGTGCACTGGGCCTCTAGTATAATAATAATAATAATAACAACAGTTACGAACTCGATCTGTGGTTCATGCTCTATGTGTCTGAATAATTAATCCTCACAGCAGCCCTGCTGGCTGCCAGCAATGCCCTGTCTCAGCCAGGGTCGTAGGCAGGGGTTCTGTGTCCCTCCCAGGATGCTGAGCCCTAACCCTGGACCCGTAAATGTGACCTCATTTGGAAACAGGGTCTTTGCAGGCAGTCAGGTGAGAGGAGGTCACTAGACTGTGCCTAAGCCAATGTGTCTGGCGTCCTTATAAGGAGGGGACATTCGTACACAGAAACACTCACAGAGGAAAAACCACGTGACGACAGGGCAAAGATGGCATCCACAGCGAAGGAGAGAGCTCGCGGAGGGAACCAACCCTGCTGACACTCTGACCCTACATTCCCAGCCCAGGACGGGGACGATGCATTTCTGTTCGGCTGCTGGTCTCTGGCACCTTGTTGTGGCAGCAAGGGCCTCACTAGGGAGGTCTCCCCTGGGTGATGGGGAGGAAGTGGGGGAAGCAGGGCAGGGGACGGGAAGAAGCCAGCAATGGGGGAGGGGGGGCAGAGTGGAGAGTCTTGTTGGGGGGGAGGGGCGTGGGAGGTGGGGCCATAGAAACAACCTGTGGCTCATATTTGTGATATGAATGATCTTGACAGACATTAAATTATATAAATAAATTGTGACCAGAGCACGTTATTCAATGCTTATAATGGACCAGGCTTGCCCATTAAAGAAGCTTGTGGGGCGTTGGGGGGGGGGGCGCGCCTGGCCATCCTGGTCAGTGGTTGAGCGTCGACCTATGAACAAGGAGGTCACGGTTTGGTTCCCGGTCAGGGCACATGCCTGGGTTACAGGCTCAATCCCCAGTGTGGGGCGTGCAAGAGGCAGCGGATCGATGACTCTCTCTCATCATTGATGTTTCTCTCTCTCTCTCTCTCTCTCTTCCTTCCTTTCTGAAGTCAATAAAAATACATTTAAACAAACAAACAAATAAAAAAGAAGCTTCAGGGATTAAAACACACTTGGATCAACTATTTAAAAAATTCTCTTCTATCTGGTTATGTTATCAGTTTGATATAAAGTATGGCCCATTTACTTATGTTCATAATCATTCTTAAGCCTTCCCGCTCCCCATCTTTTTGAGCTAATTTTTTGATACAGAAGTGAAAACGATACAAGAGAGATATAGTCGGAGAAGCCCCCCATCCACCCTGTGGGCGGCCAATGGCACTAATTCTGGGCGTATCCTCCGTGTTCCTGTTTGCAAAAACCAGCGGATATATATGTTTGTGGGATTATATTCCCTTCTTACACAAAAAACAACCCCGCCATAATGCTTTTTCATACCTTGCTTTTTTCACTTAACAATACATCCTGGAAAACACTCTGTATTAGTACATAGAGATCTTCATTTCTTAGAACAGCCGCACAGTCTCCGCCACGTGGCCAAGCTGCGGGCCTTGCGCTGCGCTCGCGCTCAGATGTAGAAGTGTTTATGGCAGGTGATGCCGCAATAACTCAGCCGTGTGCCGGGCAGGCTTGTTGAAGGGGTGTTTTCAGGCTCGGTTCCTGGAAATGGGATTGCTGGGCTGGGGAAATGCACGAGGCTTTGTGGGCTCTGATCACATTTTCCTCCCTGGGAAGGTGGCTCCATTTTGTCCTCCCACCAGCAATGTATGAAAATGCCAGATATTCTTTTTGCAGGGACGCAGGGGGGACCCTAACAGACAGATCAACATAGAGCCTCATTGTGTGATGCCCGGATGGTGTTCCTCCAGCAGCAGGGACATCCACCAGAGGCCAGGACGGCAAGTGGACGGAGGGACATGCATTTGTCTGCGAGATGTTTTCTGCTTTAATTAGAAAGGGCTGGGGTCGAGCCGCCCTCTAATTCCCTGATCAAGAGAGCCTGCTCCTTAGAGAGCTGTCCCAGGACCACCTCCCCCACTCACCCTGTCTGCTCTCCCCTGCTTTTATGTGTCTAATAAAAACATATTAAAAAAATACTTCACATCATCATGACTTGGGCTTTGGCCTCTGGGTGGACATGGCCATGTGCCAGAGTAGGGGTCAGGGTGCCTGCCAGGCCAGGGATGACCCCCCTGATAACTGAGGGGTCAAGAGAAGGTTGGGGAGTCCCAGGGGAGTTGCTGGGGTGGCCAGGACAGCAGAGACACTGAGGGAGCTTGGAGCAGAGACCATCTACCATGACATATTCCAGCACATTGACAACCTGTGGAGCACGCGGACTACTGCAGTTATCTGCTGCTGCATGTGTATCAGTTACCTACCGCTGCATAACAAATCGCCCCAAAACTTACTAGCTTAACATACTAAGTGTCATCTCACACCGTTTCTGAGAGCCAGGCATCTGGGAGTGGCATAGCTGGGTGGCTTGACTCAGGGTCTCTTGTGAGGATGCAGTCAAGATGTTGGTGGGGTCTGCCACCTTCCGAGGGTTGGACTGAGACTGGTGACCTGGTCTCAGAAGCCACACACCGTTATTTTTGCCGTATGCTGTCAACTAGAAGCGAGTCACAAAGTCCAGCCCACACACAGCAGAGGAGTAGCAGGCTCCGTTTTTTTGTTTTTTTTTTTAGGGAATGTCAAACCGTGTATGGACATATTTTAATCCACTACACTGTGTAACGCACTGCCCAGAACCTGGGGGCTTAAAACAACGGACATTTATTTATTCTGTTACCCGGGCTGGGCTCAACTAGACAGATCTTCTGCTGGGCTCCTGGGGGACCCCCTGAGGCCATGAAGAGCCAGCAGCCCTGGGCCCCAGCCACCTTTGCCTTCCGAGGCCCCTTGAATGAGTGACAGGGAGGAGGCCAGACCCCCAGGGACGCCCTGGGGGTGGGGGAGGGGCGCTCCCACTGTGGAGCTGTGGGCACTGCGGTGGCCGCCTTTCTGGGCGTGGCCCAGGACCCGCCCACGTTTTCCAGATTTGGAATGTTTTCTGGACCCGAGGGGAAGACACTGCCATCGTGTACGCTCCGGGATCTGGATTTAAGGTGCAGCCCCTATCCTTCCACTTCTAAGCGTTATTGAGCATTACTTCTTTAATAAAAATAATGACCCACCTGCAACTTCTGAACAAAGAACAATAAAAGTGACAGATCTTGGCGCACCGTACACAGACTGTCACTTTGGATTTACTGCCCCCCAACCTCTGCCGGCGAGCCGCACTACATTTACACCTCGGGTCTCCATCCATCACTCTATCTTCTCACGCAGCATCTAATCTCGCCGGCGCGCTTCCTCTATCGCGGCTCCTCCGAGGTGCGTGTGCGGGACTGATTTTTATCGTGCGGGATGTGTTGGAGACGAGGCGCTGGCTATAAAACCGGAGCCTTTCTTGGGATGCTTGAAAAGTTGCCTGACACACAGTAGATTTAGTGCCTTGGATTCATCCTGGGTCATCCGTCAGCGGGAAGAGAACGGAGTCCGCTTTGAACTCAGGCTGGGAGACTCGGCCCTTCAAGGTGAAAACCATGGCTGGCCGTCTGGGGCCCCCGGAGCCTCGCCCGGGCCTGGGAGGAAGCCTGGGGAGGCTCCCGGGGCACCCTGCGCCCCGCTGCTGGAAAGGAGGCCACCCCAGCCTGGGAATTCCGCCCAGAAGCCACACGACCGAAATGACGGGGGTACATGACTCCCAGCGTCGTTACCAGCAAGCCATTCGGGGAACATAAATTTCACAAGAAATTAGTCACTCTAAATGGCTTTATTTGGTTTTAACTTAGAATAGCGCCTGGATTATTCAGCGAGGGAGGGGGAGGGAGGGGGCCGGAGCGGGTTGCCAGGCCCCGCACCAGCCTGCGGGCGGCACGGGCAGAGGAGCGGGACAGCTGTCTGGGGGTGGCCCGTGTAGCTGGTGGGACGCTCTATTCCTTCTGCATTTGGTAAAAACCCCGGGATGTGTGACGCGCACGCACGACTTTGCATCAGGAACACGCCTGTTTCCTTTGATTGCAGGGCCTGTGCATTCACAGGGGAGAGAGAGGTGTTCCTGCCTCTGAGAACGCCCCCCCCCCCCCGCCCCCTGCACCCGCTCCCAGCTCCCCTCTGCAACACAACTCCACACCCCAACCCCCCAACCTCCCCAGCCCCACTCCAACTCTGCCCTCCCTTCCTCTCTTAATCCCGTGACAGTAGGTGTGCCCACACTGCTCAGGAGCCGCTCCGAAGACAGAACCTCCTGCCCCGAAACCCAACAGCCGCTCTCAGCCTCAGCCCACACCCAACTCCCTCGAGCTGCAGCCAGGCCTCCTGGGAAAACAACGTTCCCTCGGTTTCCTGGACCCACATCTCCTGCTCACCTCCGGCCTCCAAGGCTGGTTTCTCTCTCCACCAGCCCCGCCCCTTCTCATCTCCTAGTTAGGTCCCAGGGCTGGGACCTGGGGCTCTTCCTCTGACCACACCCCCTCCCCTGTGGGCCTGAAAACACCCCTTCAGCAGTGAGCCCTGGATGCGTCCCTGCGGACCAGCCCCCCCTTCAGCGGCAGACTCACATCCGATTGCCTGTTGGCCTCTTCACTTGGATGCCTACTTAGACATCTGAAAAGTACCCGCCCCCCAAACTAACTCCCGGTACCCCCCACCCCCTCCCAAAGGACCTCTCTGTCTCAGTAATAGCAGCCTCCCTGTCCGTGGCTCAGGCCCAATGCCTGGCAACCTCCTTGGTGTCCCACTTCCCCTCATGTTCCCCCCTAACCCACCGGCAAGTCCCACGGGCTCCCCCTTCAGGACATGTGCGGATCCAACCTCCTCTGCCCCCACCCTCACCCAAGCCGCCATGTCTGCAGGTGCCCAGCATGCAAGCCCAGCCTGCACACAGTAGGTACAGAGCAAACAAGAAGAGATACGTCCTCAGACAAGGCGAGTTGTTAAAAACACCCAGAACACACTCCCCGCTCCTTGCGCCCTGGGCCCAGAGGGAACTCATTCTGCGCAGGAGTCTGGGCCACATTTCCTGGCTAAATTGAGTGGGGATCCCAGCAGGCTCAGAGCCCCAGGCGGGCGCCACGGGAGAGTCAGACTCCAGACAGAGGAAGGCACTCCCTGCAGAGGCCGAGCAGGCCCAGGGAGCTCCCCCTGGATGGCCCCCCGCTGTGAGTTTGGGAAGGAGGGGAAAGAGCTGGCAGGGCCCACCAGGGGCAGGTAGGCGCTGTGAGCCGACCGGCTGACATTTCACATCCACCCCATTACATTCCGTTCCCAGGATGTTAGGGCAGCTACTTTCCCTCCTGAGCCACAGGCTTGAGACGCAGAAGGCTTCTGAGCAGGCGATGGCCTTCCAGTGGCCTACACGGGGCAAAGCCAGCCCCCGACCCAGGCCCTGGGACTGGATGCTGCAAGCCCAGGCCCCCCTCAGCTGGCTCCACCAGAAGCCTTTGCCCCCCACTGGCCCCTGCCCAGCCTCCTCCTGCTCAGTCCCACCCCTGTGCCCCTCAGCGGGCGCCCTGCCCACTGCCCACACTGTGGCCATGCCTCCTGTGCCCCTCCCTGGGCTCTGCACACCGTGCGGCTGCCCCAGCGACCAGGACCCCAGGTCGTTCAACAGACCCCCACTGCTCGCCTAGTGCCTGGAGCTGCCCCAGGTGCCGCCAGTGGCAGAGGGAAAAACACGTCCCTGCTCCCGGGGCACCTCCAACCCCGAGTGAGGATGCAGAGAGGGCCCAGGGCCCGCCCGAGGTGCTGAGTGCCCCGAGGAGCATGTGCGGGAAGGAGGGCGGTGTCGGGGGTGGTCAGGGAAGGCCCTTTCCAGGAGGGGACAGTTATGGGCTGAACTGTGTCCCCCACACTCATATTTTGAAGTCCTTGCCCAGCCTCTGTCTCCTCACAGGGATGTTGAGCAAAGTAAGGGAGAGGATGGACAGAGCGTGCCCAGCCTGGGGCAGACCCTCAGCAACAACAGCGATGATGATGATGATGACGACGATGATGATGATGACAACAGCTGTAGGTCCCTCCCGTGGCCCTGTGCTCTCCCTGTGCAGTCTCCCCACCCCCTCCCACCCCAGAGCGGAGCAGCTGCTGAGCTGGCCCCTGGGGGGCCCCAGGCTGCCCTTGACCCAGCACCGGCAGCTGCCAGTTTGTTTGTTTTCTCCGAATGACAGATTGTTCTCCAGCCGATCCCCATGCTGCGGGGTAGCTTCATCCCTGTCACGTTGGGGGACCTGCTGTGAGACTCGCTCCCTCGTCACAGCAGGTCCTCGGACTCGCGACCCTCGGAGCCTTTGGGAGGCGCCCAGGAGCCTGACTCAGAGGCACGGTGGCTGCTGGTGGGAAGTGGGTCGCCTGGTTCACCTTCCGTTAGGCAGGAGCCCACAATTTGCCGAGAGGTAAATGAGTGAGGGCGCCGAAAGGACAGAGTTAAAGGCCCTTCAACTCTGTATTATGCACAGATGTGCCACTCCTGGCCACTCCAGGCTGCCCCCTGCAGAGTGAGGGTCAGCTGGGTGTGCGCTCTGCATAAGGAGAGGGACTAAGAGCAGGACCCACCCAGGGGTGTGCCCTCAGAATATACCCACTGGGACCCTCTAAATCACCCGCAAAACAGGCCCGCAGAGAGAGTGGGTGGGGGAGAGAATGACCATATTGCGGAGTCAGGACCGGACTTCCGGTTGAATCACACCTCCTTGCTGCTGTGTCCCCAGGCACGTCCGAGCCCAGGTGCAGGCTGGCCGCCTGGCGCTCCCCAGCTCTGTACCCAGATCGCTCTGACATTACAGACACCCGCTTCCCTCCTGCTGGCAGCTGGCAGGCCCCTCATTACATGACTTGTGCTGGGAGGGGGGCTGCTGAGAAGGTATTAAAACAGCTTTTAGAAGCGCCATCTGCAGCAATGCCCTGGATGGAAGCCCGGGCCTCAGTGTCCAACGGAGGCCGGCCTCTCCAGGGGCCAGGATAGGATGCTTGAAGGCACAGGATCTTGTAGGAGAGACAATTCCACCGTAGGACTGTGGCTACCACCGCGGGCGGCCGTGATGCAGGCTGGATGCTGCTGGGTTATGGGTTCAGTGGTGTGTCCCCCTAAATTTACATGTTGGAGTCCTGAGCCCCCTACTCAGAGTGTGACCTTAGTTGTAAATAGGGTCTTTATAGAGTTCAAAGGAGGTTATTAGGGCGGGCCCTCATCCAATAGGACTGGTGTCCTTGTAAAAAGGGGGAAATTTGGACACAGGTGCGAGCGTGCACACACACAACACACACACACACACACACCCGACCCCAGGCTGCAGGGCGGAGCTGACTTACTGTGTAAAACAGCCTCCCTGCGGTCTCCACTTCCGGTCCGCGGGTGTCAAGGTTCTCTCCTGCGAGTCTTCCGTTGCTCATTCAGGAAGTTTTTTCTGGGTCTTAGTTGTCATTCCAGTTTGTTCCTGGGAGCATGTCCGCGTGGCATCCACTTTCCCTGCCAGCATCCTTGCTCGCTGTGTAAAATAAAACCGCAAAAAGCAGAGGGAAAGAGTAATGTCATTAGAACCAGTTTCTGGGATGAGTGTGGCTGCTCCCCCTGTGAATGCCAGACCCCTTCTCTCAGGCCCCGTGTCAGCCAGCCCGAGGGGGTGCCCCTCCCCAAGCACCCCCTTCCCCAGGGAGGAGGCCCCAGCGGACCTGCACTGCAGCCCCGGCCAGGAAGGGCCTCTGCTGGGGCTCCTGGTTGGAGCAGGTGCCCTCGCTGTGGGGGCGGGCACTGCGCCAGCCTCAAAAGTGACAGGTGACCCCACACCACAGGGACATCCACGTCCACTTAAAGGGGTTCCTGCGTGGGCCTTGCCCCGGATGCCCTGCCTGGCTCCACAGAGACCCACAGGAGAGCCCCACTGAAACCATCTCAGGGAGTGGGTGCCCCCGGGGGAGCCCGAGGGCAGAGCTGGGGGTCTCCTCTTGGTTCCTGGGCACAGAGCAGGTTCCCGCTGGGAGCACGTGGGCTGATCTGGGAGTCCCGGGGAGACGGGCTTGGTCTCTCCGGGCATGTCTGCTGGGTCAGCCCAGAGTTGGCATCCGACCAGGCACAGTTAGTTCTTCCTGGGGGGAAGGAATTCACCCCTCACCCCAAAGAGGGGTCTGGCCCTGTCCCTGCTCCTGGGACGTAACGTCCAAGCACTTGGGATTTCCCCAGTGATAGAAGGGTCCCTGTTAGTCACGGGGTCCCAGACCACACCTGATTGTTGATGCTGACAAGGTGACTCAGGGTGGACCCCTGGACAGTGCGGGGGTGGCTCGGGGTGAAGCCTGGTGACCAGAGGCTGTGGCTGAGCCATGAAATGTCAGCCTGGCCTCCGGGGAGGGGCGGGGGTCTGGAGAGTGAGTCCCACCACACAGTTCAGTCAATCACACCCTCAAACTGAAACCCCAGTAAAGGCTGTGGACACGGAGGCCCAGAGGAGCCTCCCTCGTTGTCGATAGACTCTGAGTCTTGTCCTACATCCCAGGCAGGAGGGGGACGCCACCCAGGACCACGGGGAGAGGGTGACAGGCGCTCCACACCTGGACCCGCCCACGCCTTCCTGGGGTTCTCGCTGAACCCTCTGCTCTCATAACATGCCATCGGAGCACCGTGCTTCCCCGAGTCCCGGGAATGACCAAATTCGAGAGCGGTTTTGGGATCCCCTCTCCGCCCCCCAACTAGAAGTTGGCCAACTTGCCCTTGAGTTTGGCTAACTCCGGGTTCAACCCCACACCAGCAGGGGGCAGTGGGGAGTGAGTGGGGCTGGCTCAGGGGGATGAGCCCCGTCCTGGAACAAATCCATGGGCACACACACCCCAAATGAGAGGGAGGGACCAAGACATCTCATCCCTTCGCCTGCTTTTTCTGAGTTGAAGAAATAGAAGCCCACACAGGAGCCCCTGGTGGCGAGGCCCATCTCCCCATCGCCGGCTCTGCCCCCTCCCGCCTCTTCAATTCTTCTGTTACAATATTGATGGGGGGGTGTTCTAGGCTCCAAGCGTAATTTATACATGACGCTGCCCTCACGCTGGGATCAGTCACCGCACAGCAGAGACCAGTTGGCGTTGGTGAAGCCCACACCGTGGTCCGTCCCTGCAGCAGGTCATCAAGGCATTGGTTCTGGGGAGAAGAATGTCTCATTTTCTCTCCGCAGCACGGCCTGGACTGTGGACAGGGACACAGGACAATTCCCTCTTAACGCACCCACAACCCTGCAGTCACTCAAATATCACGGAAGATGAGTCATTCCCCCAAAACCACCGCCTCGGAAAATGAATTTCTCTCGTTGCTTGAAAACAATTTTCCAAGTGTTTCCCTGTCAATTTGGAGCTGGCCTACGTCCTTGGTTGGTTTCCTTTCATCTTGATTCAGATGATGGATTCTTCTGAGGCTCCCACTTTGGAAACGTAATTGACCATCTACAACACAAAGGCTGCTGATGGCTGGGAGAGCGCGTGTGTATGTACGATATTTGATGGGCTCATTCTGCCACGTTTTAATTACAAGACTGGGTGGCATTATAAATTGGTGTTCAATTAGGCTCAAGCCATCAACTGCTGAATACATTATATGTTTTGTTCCATCAGCCCCGCTGACGTTACAAGCGCCAGTGTAATAGCAAGCAGAGCTCCTGTTCCCAAAATCTGCTTAACCCTCCCATCCCCATTCAGACCTCTACGTGTGGTCAGACAGTTGGTTGAATAAAGAAAGAACAGCCTGATCGTGGACATGAGCGTGGACACACAGTCAAAGCATACAGCACACAGCCGAGTCCACAGCAGATCTGGGATGCTCGCTGCCTGCAGTTCCACAAAGGACAGAAATGGAGGGGTCAACGGGGCAAAAAGAGGGAGACTAGAAAGGTTCAGATCGGATCTCTGCAAATCTGCCCCCCCACGCCCCCTCCCCCACCAACTGCAGCAAATTTGAATGAGGTGCACTGTTGGCTAAATATTCCAGCAGGAAAAGGAAATGGGTGAGGACCCAGGTGGGCATCCCAAGGGGTCCCCGGTGTCCCGCTCCCCTCTCCCTCATCGCCCGCGGAGGCCGCTCTCTTGCCATCAGGCCCGGCTGTGGGGCCGGATCCGGCCAGTGATGCATCAGAAGTAGCAGAGCTGCTTCTTCCATCTGAATCCAGCCCAGTTCCTGCATCTCCACAGCCTCCGCCTCCCAGACCCACCCGAGCTCCTGGATCAGGTCCTGGAGACAACACCTGTCCGGTCGTTTTAAACGCTTCCCCCGGCACCTGGGTGAGGCCAAGGCGTGCACTCTCCACCTCTCCCTCAGGCCCGTCCCTTCCACCTTCAACGCCAAGGTGGTGGGAGTTTCCGGGGAGTTTCCTGGGAGGTATGGCGGCTGGGCCACGCTTCCTGGAGTGACCATCTCTCCTCAGCAGTCGCTCAGCCCTGCTGTGCACTGTCACAGCCTCTCTGGAGGGGCACCTGTCTTTACAGCCCCCAGGAAGCCCAGGTGCAGCGCTGAGAGCAGCTCCGCGGGGATGTCGGTGGGAAGCTGGTGCAGACATCAGGCAGGAAGTGTGAGGCTGGTGGAGGGTCCCTCTGCCTCCTCCTTGCCTCCCAGCATCCAGCATCCAAGTCGCTGCTGCCAGGGGAAGCCACAGACTGTCCCTGAGTCCCAGCGGCTGTCCGGACAGCGTTATGTTGTCCCTGGGTGTCCACAGCAGCTGCAGGTTGACCGGCCTATAGCTCATCCTCACCACGACCTCCTGCACTTCAACACCACCCTGAGGTAACCACAAAGGATGGTCTGAAATTAAACTTGAACTAAAAGCAGTTGTGGGGGGTAGTCACCTCCCAGGCCGGTATCTTCCCTGACAAGGTCAACCTTTACCTTAACCGAGCCTATTGTCTTTTTGCATCTACGATAACATACCCTTGAAATGTCAGGGTAACTTGTAACTTTCCTTTTTTCCGGACCCCTCAGGGCACAACCAAACGTCCTGGGCACCGGGACAGAGACACAAATCCCTTCATTGTCACTGTTACCATGTTAATTGTTGACTGTTAGCTATCCTGTACCCACCTCAGTAAAAGAGGTCTGTGTCTCTCATTTCACTTTTTACCCAATCCCAGAGGTCCCCCCTCCCCCTCCCCCCCTTTGCTTTCTCCCGCCTCTCTAATCTATCACCAGTGGATTTCATGTAACCCACCTACATCCCCTCCTTTGATTGCAATTTATAAAAATGGGTGAGAAACCGCCATTCTCCGGAGCACTATCCCAATCCTGCTTCCCGGCAATTGTCGACAGTTTGGCTCAAACTCACAAACATTCTTCACAGGTTTGAATGTTTTTACGTTAACAGTGACGTGGAGGAAAGGGCCCTGGATTGAGTGAGGACACCTGGCTTCTGACCCGTAATTACCAGCCCTGTGATCATGGGAAATGTCCTGAGCAGCAGTAACTTCATCTGTCAAACGAGGATCATAGCATTGTCCTTGCCGGGCCCAGGCAGGGCTCCGGTGACCTTGTGCTGATGAAAATGTTGGTAAAATGCCCAGGATACATCTTTTATTCACTCATTCACACGTTCACTCGGCAAACATTGGCTGAGCGATGCTGCCCACAGGCTGGGAGCTGTGAGGTCATGAGGCCCTTCCCCTCCAAGTAAAATCACCTGAGGGCCCTGACCGGTTTGGCTCAGTGGATAGAGCGTCGGCCTGCAGACTGAAGGGTCCCAGGTTCCATTCCGGTCAAGGACATGTATCTGGGTTGCGGGCACATCCCCAGTAGGGGGTGTGCAGGAGGCAGCTGATCGGTGTTTCTCTCTCATCGATGTTTCTAACTCTCTATCCCTCTCCCTTCCTCTCTGTAAAAAAATCAACAAAAAATCATCTGGGAAGACATCCAGAGACAGGCCAGAAAGATGGGATGTGAATCTCATGGGCCACTGAGACTTTTAGAGGGGCTGAGTGGAAGGCGGTATCTTATTTTATTATTTTATTTTTTCCCCAAATTTCAGCTTAAAATGTTTTACTATCATTTAGACGTTTCCCCAAAAGAAAAATATCGATAGCATAAAAATCCAGGTATCAGAAAGACTCACAAGGCTGTTTTTCACTTTGTTCAAGTTTTGTTTCCGGGCATGAAGTGTGCCATACAGTTGCGGCCATTGCTGTTTTCCAAATGTCCGACGTGTGCCATGACTGCAACTGCTTTTCGCCGGGTCTGACCAGTGTTGCCGGAGACCACTTTTGTTTTCCTGGCATCAATAACCAACACTTCAGCATCATCAGCTCTGATCTGAAGTCCCTGTTGCATTGTATCAAAAGGAATTTCTTGATTTCCCACTGTCATTCCCATTCCCATACAAGCAGGTCACAACCACAAGTGGTCTCACTTTTGCCATCTTCTACTCATGTAATAGTCCAAGTGAATCTCTGAAGTCTTTATTATTCTGATAAACCTTGACACATGGTGCCAATTTAGCATTCACAAAATGGTTAAAAGATCATGAATAGGCTCGCCTTCCAAAAACGTGACTGGTTTCAAAGTAAGAAGATGGTTGAAAAGAAATGCATTTGGATCTCTCGGTGCTCGTACGATACACCTGTGGGCCTCAACGCACGCCTGGGAAGCACTGGCCTCCGTGTAGCTTCCTAGCAAGTCTACCATGACTTTTGGAGTGGCGTCACTTTTCTTACAGCCCACACGTGCCTCCGAAAGTAGCCGTCAAAGGGTGTGTGCTTTCTCGGTGGTAAGGTTCCAATCAGAAATCCGTTTTCTAACCTGACCCACTCAGCTGGAATATTCTGGATGGCCCCACAGGATGCTGCCACTTCAATGAGGCTGCACTATACTGTATATCTTACAGGCATATTCTCATCCATCCCGTGGAAAAGGTTGCTTGGCAACTGCAGTCTCAGAGATGGGCGTGCGCCTTCCCGAAATTTGACCAGCTTTTCACAGAGGTTTTCCATCAGGGCTCCTTGCTTTTCTGGCTCCAAGACCCACAGGAGGGCTGCCACGCTGTTCATCACACTTTCAACATCTTTATCATCTTCCTTCAGACGTACATCACAGGTTCAATAATCTGAGCTAAATCTGCATGAAGCCCACCTTCTGAGTTCTCTTCCGAAATTTCAGCTCCTTTGGATTTCAGAAAAGCTCAGCAGCCTGGCCTTCCTCACTGATGTCGATGAAGGCGGGGACGCTCATGGTGAGGGCCCGGGCGCGGAGGCCGCTGCACTCGCAAACCACGCCCGGAAGGCGGTATTTTAGGTTTTATTTATTTTATATTTTTTATTTTTAAAAATATATTTTATTGATTTTTTACAGAGAGGAAGGGAGAGGGATAGAGAGTTAGAAACATCGATGAGAGAGAAACATCGATCAGCTGCCTCCTGCACGCTCCCTCCTGGGGATGTGACCGCAACCAAGGTACATGCCCTTGACCGGAATCGAACCTGGGACTCTTCAGTCTGCAGGCCAATGCTCTATCCACTGAGCTAAACCGGTTAGGGCGGTATTTTAGATTTTAAAATTAAATTGTGCCCTAGGTGGGTTGGCTCAGTGGTTAGAGTGTTGGCCCTCGGACGGAAGGGCCTCGGGTTCGACTCCAGTCAAGGGCAGGTACTTCAGTTGCAGGCTCAATCCCTGTTCGGGGCGTGAGGGAGGCAACCAATCGATGTGTCTCTCACATGGATGTTTCTATCTCCCTCTGTCTCTCCCTCTCCCTTCCACTCTCTCTAAAAAAAAAAAAAAAAAAATCAATGGAAAATATCCTTGGGTGAGGATTAACCAAAAAAAATATTTTTAAATTAAATTGTGAAACTTTTATCTATTACCACTCCCTTTCCCTCCTCCGCCTCCTCCTTCTAGCCTCTTTTTTCCTTTTTCTTCTGTAAATGCAGAGCCATTGTACTGTTATCAGCATAATTTCTTATTCACGATTTCCTTTCTGACAATAAAACCCTCCTCACATCTCCATTTACGAGGCTATCTGGGGTTATTTGCATTCTGACAGTTTAAATCAAATATTTTAAGAGCGGTCACGAGGAAAGCAGTAAATCTGTGACCCAGCTCCATCCCACACAAATAATGAAGATCTTGCGCCAGAGCAATAAACAACCGTAATGCGGTGGCTCATTAGAGTTCGCGATTCATCATCATGACGGACAAGTATTTTAATAAACAGGGAAGGGACGATGAGAAACCACAATGTTTGCCATTCTTCCTTTTATTCCGTCTTTGCTCTTTATTTGGACCTGATCCTGGTGATTTTGGATGATTAGTTTTGGGGATGAGAGAGTCCTGAGGTCTCTGGGTTTGATGCATAAATACAGTCAGACATGAGCTTGCATGGGCAAGGCAGAAGAAGAAATGCCCTGGTCGGGAACCACTGGGTGAGTCTGAGCCATTTTCTGAAAAGCTCCCATTTCTTTTCCTAATACCCCACCATGTTTGGGCCAAATTATCCTGTATTTCCGGAGATCTGTGACAATCCATGATCGCCCTGGTGTTGAGGGGGAATATAGAGGGGCAACCTGGGGGTGTGGGAGGAGACCAGCAATCTGAATCTGTGCGGTAACCGGTACCCTAATGCACACTCTTGTTAGCCTATAATTAAGTCACTGCCCCTTCCTTAGGCAATACAGTGGGGCCTTGACTTACGAGTTTAATTCGTTCCGTGACGGAACTCGTAACTCAAATTACTCGTATGTCAAACCAATTTTTCACCATTACAATGAATTGAAATGCTGGGCTGATGTTGTGGCGTTCACGGTAATGTTCGCTGCGCCAACTAGCGGCGGGGTATCTGAAGCTGGCTAGTAACCCGAATTTTAGCTCGCAACTCAAAGCAAAAAATCGGCCGAGAGACTGCTCGTATCTCGAAAAACTCGTTAGTCGGGACACTCTTAAATCAAAGCCCCACTGTAATCTGTTTTCCGAAATCCTCCCAGTTCACAAGGGCCACAAACCAAGAATTTAACAGCGTAGCCAGAGGGGAGGTCACCGGCACCACCCAGGCCAGGCCTTTGGGTGTAACCTCACGTCCCCCATCCCAACCCACAGAGGGACTGCAAAGCCCGAGAAAAGTCCGGAAGCCGGGTGCATATCTGGGGAGACAGAGAAACCAAGGGGACAAATGGGAGAGACCCTCCACATCCGGTGCTCGGGCTTTGGAGAGCGACTCCCCTGAGTCACGTAAGTACATCTGCAAATAAAGGGTTTTCCCGAATCTTCTGAGCACCCGTTGTGTGTTTTCCGGTTGCCTGGTCAATTCTGCAACAGTGTCACCAGGGTGTCTCTCCTTGTGTGGCCTCTTCAGGAATTGTGATTAGTTACCTCTGGCTGCATAACCAATTACCACATTCAGCAGCTTAAAACAACAAGCATTATCATCTCCTGCAATGTCTGGGGGCCAGGAATTGGAGCCTGGCTCCGCGGGGTGATGCTGGCTCCGCGGGGTGATGAGGTTCACTCCTGGGGTTGCCACGCTGGTGCCGGCTACTGGTGCGAGGCCTCAGTTCTTCTCGGCCGGGGCCTCTGCACGGCTGCTTGAGTGTCCTCATAACATGGTGGCTGGCTTCACCCAGAGTGGGAGGTGGGAGACGGAAGGCCAGCCAGGCGAAGCCACGCCTTCCTTCCTTCATAATCGAGTCTCAGAAGGTAGGCCCCCCCATTTCCTCTCGGTCACACAGATAAGCCCCATTCAGAGAGAGGGGACGACCAGAAGGCAAGAGAGGTTGGGAGCTATCCTAGGAGCTGATACCACTCCAGTTCAGTTTCAGGAGTGGGTGTGTGTGTGTGTGTGTGTGTGTGGCCCATTTGGTTCCAGAACTTTCTTTGAAATCCCTGGGAAAGAATGGTCTTTTCTGCAGCAAGGTTAGTCACTAAGCCTGGGTACCAAGGACCCAAGAGGCCTTTCTCAGGCCTTCCCATGCCTTATGTATTCATTGAACACACACAGGGCGTTCCCCCCCCCCACCCCAAAATATATACACACTTTGAATAATTATTAATTCCAATGGGTTACATCTGAAAAGAAAGAAATATCAATTGTTCTATGAGCTGTTAAGCGTGTATACATTTTTTGGGACACCCATATACCTCTTATGAAAATTATAAAAACTAGAGGCCTGGTGCACAAAATTTGTGCACAGGTAGGGTCCCTAGGCCTGGCTGGAGATCAGGGCCAATCGGGGCCTTCCGGCTGCCAGCCAGGGCCTTCCTTCATTCCGTGCTGCCCACTGGTGGTCAGCACACGTCGAACTCCTGGTCGTACTCTGAGGGGACAATTTGCATATTAGCCTTTTATTATATAAAAGGATAATATACATATTTTTTATAGAGACAGTTGAAGGTTATTCCTAATGTTGCCACTGAGGAGAAACTCTTGCTAACATCGTGGGGTCTTTCTTTTCTTCCTCCTGGTCTCTGTCCATGACTGTCTGGCTTTCCCTCTCTTCCCACAGCCCCCCATCCATCAGCATTTTCATAGCAAGACATTTCAATTGATCTCAATATTGCACCTCTTCTGTGGCACAAAACTAAAAATAATAGCTCGTGAGTCACAGTATCTGCAGGCTCGTTTCCCAGGAACCTGGGTGCTGGGAGCACCCTCATTGCCAACTCCCCACGAGCCCAGCCCCTCACGGGGTAGGGCCCTGGTCCACCTGCTTCCCCTGGGGGCTGGCAGGACAACCCAGGCCCTGAGGAGTGGGCTACCAGCCTCCAAGCCTTCAGCCAGGGGCTGTGGGTCTGGGGGAGGCTCGAGGGAGGGGCATCTGTGAACACTGAGAGCCCAGGGCCGGGGGCAGGTTGGCCTCTGACGGGGCAGGGCTCCTGTTTGCCCTTCTGCCCTGGCTTCCAAGGCTTGGTCTCTTTCCTGGGGTCAGCTACAAGCGGGGGTGGGGGGACCCCTGGAGCAGACTTGGGTTGCTTCTCATGGCAGCTGGATCAATGAAGTTGTAGATTGACCATCTCTCCTGATCCCACGCCCACCCTCCCTCAGGATTTTGCTCTCTTGGTTGCATTCTCCAGTAGCCACCGAGCCTGGTGGCACCCCTCCCTCAGGCCATGGCAAAGCTGGGTACACCCCCACACCCCCACCAATACACATACCTTCGGGCCCTGCTGGAGCAGGTACAAGCAGTGGGGGTGGGGGTGGGGAAGGGCGGAGGAGGAAGCCTGTCTGTTGTAGCTGAGCCTGGGCTCCTGGTCTTGGCCGGGTGCCCACTGATGCCAGCTTCTGCCCAGCCCTGCTTTTCGTCCTCCCCCCCTCCTTCTCCACTTTTGGGGCTACCCCCACAGGCCCCACCAGCTCTGTTTACCCCCATCATGCCCCTCCCCCAAGTCACTCCTGACCCCCAGCCCCCTTCCCCCAGCCATCACCTCCAACTGCGGCGGTTCCCCAGCACACCTGGTAGTAACGAGGTGACAGGGGGCCCAGGCGGCTTCAGGATGGCGCTGGTCACAGAAAGCCCACACCTGGGACCAGAGGGTGGCAACCTTCAGCCTCAGCCCCCAAACTCCAGGGAGGGAGACCGAGTTATACAAGTTCAAAGGAGACTGGAAGCTTCTGGTTGGGAACTGGGAGGCGCTGGGAGGTGGAGGGGGCACTGACCGCCCTGTGAGCCCCTCCGCGCTGCCCCGAGCTGTGCCCTTTATAACAAACCAGTCGGCTTGAGTACCCGTCTCCCGAGCTTGTGAGTGGTCGAGGATTACGGAACCCGAAGAGGAGGCTCCCCAAACGTACGGCTGTTTGGTCCCTGGGACTTGCGACCAATGTCGGACATCGGGGGGCAGTCTTGTGGGGCTGAGCCTCACCGGTGGGATCTGCACCAACTCCGGGAGTTAGTGTCAGGACAGGACCGAACTGTGGGGCGCCCAGTGGACGTGTGAAAGTGGAGAACTGGGTGTGACATCACATTCCCGGTGTCAGGAGAGAAAGAGACATCAGGCAGCCCCAGCACATGAACCTTTGGAAATGGATTTGAGAGAACAGGAAACCTGGGGTCTTTTTTTTTTTTTTTTTTTTTATTTTTTATTTTTTATTTTTTTTTTATTTTCCTCTTAAAGTATTACAAAGGGTATTACATAAGTATCCTTTTCCCCCCCCCCCCCCCGCCCTTGACAAACCACTACCCTCCCTTACCCCCCAGTGTCTTATGTCCATTAGTTATGCTTATATGCATGCATACAAGTCCTTCGGTTGATCTCTTACTCCCCTCCCTCCTGCCCCCCAACTCTCTCTGGCCTTCCCACTGCAGTTTGACAATCAGTTTGAGGCAGCTCTGCCTCTGTATCTATTATTGTTCAAAAGTTTGTAATGGTCTTTATTATCCATGAATGAGTGAGATCATGTGGTATTTTTCCTTCATTGACTGGCTTGTTTCACTTAGCATAATGCTCTCCAGTTCCATCCATGATGTTGCAAATGGTAGGAGTTCCTTCTTTTTAACAGCAGCATAGTATTCCATCGTGTAGATGTACCACAGTTTTCTAATCCATTCATCTACTGATGGGCACTTAGGCTGTTTCCAGATCTTAGCTATGGTGAATTGTGCTGCTATGAACATCTGGGTGCATATATCCTTTCTGATAGGGAAACCTGGGGTCTTAAGATGTGCGATGATCCTCCCAATCAGTCCCTCCCCACAGCTCCCCCCACTCAGCTCCCTGCCCCACTCAGCTCCCCCCCACTCAGCTCCCACCCACTCAGCTCCCTACCCACTCAGCTCCCCACCCACTCAGCTCCCCACCCACTCAGCTCCTCCCCACTCAGCTCCCCACCCACTCAGCTCCCCACCCACTCAGCTCCTCCCCACTCAGCTCCCCACCCACTCAGCTCCCACCCACTCAGCTCCCCACCCACTCAGCTCCCCACCCACTCAGCTCCCCCCACTCAGCTCCCCACCCACTCAGCTCCTCCCCACTCAGCTCCCACCCACTCAGCTCCCTGCCCCACTCAGCTCCCCACCCACTCAGCTCTCCCCCCACTCAGCTCCCACCCACTCAGCTCCCCACCCACTCAGCTCTCCCCCCACTCAGCTTCCCCCCACTCACTCCCCACCCACTCAGCTCTCCCCCCACTCAGCTCCCACCCACTCAGCTCCCCACCCACTCAGCTCTCCCCCCACTCAGCTCCCACCCACTCAGCTCCCCACCCACTCAGCTCTCCCCCCACTCAGCTTCCCCCCACTCACTCCCCACCCACTCAGCTTCCCCCCACTCAGCTCCCCACCCACTCAGCTCCTCCCCACTCAGCTCCCACCCACTCAGCTCCCTGCCCCACTCAGCTCCCCACCCACTCAGCTCTCCCCCCACTCAGCTCCCCCCCCCTCAGCTCCCCACCCACTCAGCTCTCCCCCCACTCAGCTCCCCACCCACTCAGCTCCCCACCCACTCAGCTCCCCCCACTCAGCTCCCCACCCACTCAGCTCCTCCCCACTCAGCTCCCACCCACTCAGCTCCCTGCCCCACTCAGCTCCCCACCCACTCAGCTCTCCCCCCACTCAGCTCTCCCCCCACTCAGCTCCCCCCCTCAGCTCCCCACCCACTCAGCTCTCCCCCCACTCAGCTCCCACCCACTCAGCTCCCCACCCACTCAGCTCTCCCCCCACTCAGCTCCCCCCCACTCACTCCCCACCCACTCAGCTCCCACCCACTCAGCTCCCCACCCACTCAGCTCTCCCCCCACTCAGCTCCCCCCCACTCACTCCCCACCCACTCAGCTCCCCACCCACTCAGCTCCCCACCCACTCAGCTCCCCCCACTCAGCTCCCCACCCACTCAGCTCCCCCCACTCAGCTCCCCACCCACTCAGCTCCCACCCACTCAGCTCCCACCCACTCAGCTCCCAGTACAGTTTTCACAGCCACTGACCCACCACCACTCAGCTCCCCGCCCTTCACGTGTGCCCCTCCTGGTTCCCCCTAGGAGGGGCCAGGGCCATTGGCACCAAGTGTCCTGGCATCATGGGCTGCGAGGGGAAGAGCCGGGGTCCCTGGTGCTCTGCCACACAGGAGCCCACAAATCACCCTCTTCCTTTGGTTGTTGCTGAGGTCCGATGCTCGCTCTGCTAAACGTGTCTCCCGCTGCAGATGGAAACCGGCTTCTCTGTTGCTCATTCGGAGAAGGGAGCCTCCCTTGGAAGGCAGGTTGCAGTTATTAAGTCGCAGCCAAGGAAACGCGGCCAATATCTCGCGTTTGCGAGCCCGCCGGAGCGGCGCTATTAATTTGGAGTCTAGTACATGGAGGCCCCAGGAACCGGTCCTCGGTCTTGCCAGGCAACCGCATTGCTGCTCAAGTGGGGACCCATTTTTCATCCAAATAATTCTTGGCTCTGTCAAAATAATAATATAAACACCCCCCGCTTCTCAGCGTGCGTTCTGGCCAGGAACAGCCAGAAATGTTCTGCTCTTAAATTCTCCCCCTGAGCTAAGTAGGCCGGCGTTCATCAAGGGGCACAGTCTGTTTCCTTCACACCGCTGGGCTGCCTTCCTGTGTTCATTCAGAGAACGAGCCTGTCTCCAGAGAAGAAAGGGAAGGAGAGAAGGAAGAAGGAAGGGAGGGAGCGAGGACCGGAGCGAGGGAAAGGTGGGTGAACGCTCCCTCAGGACCCAGAGCAAGGACTCTGACATTCCAACGTCCAACAGGCCCGGACGGGGATGGGGGGTCGGGGGACAGGGAGCCACGGAGCCCTGAAATCCGCCCCGTGTCCTTTGACAGCTCAGAGGCTCAGTTTCCTCGAGTAGATAATGCGACTTATCCACATACCTTACAGGACTGTCACAGGGAAAAGAATAGGAAAACAAGCCATTCCTTAACAAGGGGTGAAAGGCTTGAACGGACACTTCACCACAGTAAGGGCATGGCTGGCCAGGAAGCGAATGACAAGATGGTCCCCGTCGCCCGCCGCGAGGGAACGGCCGTACACCCCACAGGAGGCCCTGTGACAGCGAGAGACGGACAGGAGCGGATGCTCGCCCGGCTGCTTCGGAAGACAGTTTCCTACAAAGCCAGCGCCGGCCCGCCCGCGGCTCTGCTGGACGGGGCCCGAGTTCCCTGTGCAGGCCCGCATGTGCCTGTGGGATGCTCAGCAGCGCTCCCCCCCCACACCCCAGGTGTGACAACCAAGGCGGCCCGGGCATCGGTGAATGTCCCCTGGGAGTCAAGGTCACCTGCACTGAGAGCCATCAAGTGAAAGGCACTGGGCATCTGAGCCAGGCTTCGCATCCCCGGGCCCCTACCCGAGAGAGCTGTCCCCACAAAGGCCTGTTCTCTGACTCCAGGCAGCTCCAATGTCACTGCCCTGAACCAGAAACGGCCCAAAGTCCCTCCGAGGTATGTGAGTAAAGCTGCGTGTGTGTTAGGCTGAGGGAAAGGAGCCCGACGCAAAAGGCAACTCAGATGATTCCATTGGCATGACCATCTGGAAGAGGCAGAACTCGCTCTTTTGGAGAACTAGTCTCTGTGGGGACGGTGGTGGGGGAGGGGGCGGGCCGATTCCCAAGGGGTACCAGGGAATTTTATTTTTAATATGTATTTTTTTTTATTGATTTCAGAGAGGAAGGGAGAGGGAGAGAGAGATAGAAACATCAATGATGAGAGAGAATCATTGATTGGCTGCCTCCCGCACGCCCCCCACTGGGGATTGAGCCTGAAACCTGGGCATGTGCCCTGACCTGGAATCGAACCGTGACCTCCTGGTTCATAGGTTGATGCTCAACCTCCGAGCCACACCTGCGGGCACGCCAGGGAATGCTTTAGCACAACGGAAACGCTCTGTATCTTGACTGTGGCAGGGACACATGGTAGGCGGTTGTCAAAACTCATAGAAATGTACAAGATAGGCTGTACAAGAAGTGGAGTGAATAATTCTATTATATGTAAATTATGCCCCAAGAAATCTGATCTCCAAAAAAAAAAGGGAGAGAAGGAAGGAGGGGGGAAGGGAGATTGAAAATCACATCTCCCAGGGCCCAGATGACAAACACTCAACAAACCGAAGTGTTCTAAATCACCCCTGTTCTAAAGGCAGAGACAAGAAGACAGGGACAGTTGGACAAGCACAGTGACCTGACAAGACCCAGCATTAGGACCCCATTTGGGGTGGAGAGCTGGGGGTCCCCACCAAACATTCTCTGAACCCTTTCCCCTACCCCCCAAGAACACTTTCCTGACACCCTGCACGAAGGAGGCACGGTTCTGGAAGGTGAATGTTGGAGTCTCGGGCCGGAGTGCCCCCCACCCCAACACATACATATTCAGATGGGAGAACATGGGGGGCTTGTTCCGAATAAACAGTGTCACGGGCCTAACCCAGAGGGCCCAGCAGAACCGAATCTCTTCCTCCTGCTGCGTCCAGGCTTGGATTTCCACTCCAGAGGGCGGGCGGGTTGTTCACCTGCCTGCACTGCCCCCACCCACGGGAAAGGCCTCTGAGACAGGAGGCCCACGGTACTTACCCTGGGCGCTTAGTACAGGGCGGGGGGCATACAGGAGGCGGAAACCCAATGAATGCTCTGCTCTCAGCCCCTTGATGAGTGAAGGAATGAAAGCTCGGATAAGCTCATCAATAAGCGCACGGATAAGCCAATCAATGACACAGGCCTCAGCTCTGCTGATGACAGCCTCCGGTTTGCTCCGTGGGAACACCTGGAAAACTCCGCAAACAGGGTCGGCACCGAGAAAGCCAAGGCCCGATGGCTTCCCATCGTCAGCTTGGGCGCCGTGGAGTTGCAGCCGGTCCGGGTTTCACAGCCCCTGAGCGGCCACCGTTCAGCATCCCCTTCCTTCCCCGGTCGGTGCGGACACGCCCTGGGCAGGCCCGGGGGACAGAGAGGCGGCCGGCGGTCAGTCCCAGGGCTGACGTTGGAGGGGAAGCTCAGGGCGCCGCAGCCAAGCACAGGGGGGCCTCGAGGGAATCAATCTCCCGCTCGTTCCCGCGCGAGAAGGCAGCTGTAATCACAGATTTCCCCGCCAGCCTGGCCTGGCAAAGACCCCCTCCTTCTCGTTTCACAGAAAAAGAAGAAAAGGCTCCCTGACTCTAACTCAGTGGTTCTCAACCTTGGCTGCACATTAGAGTCACCTGGGGATCTTTTTAAAATCCTGATTTCTGGGCCTCCTCCTCCGGAAATTCTGTTTGTTACTCATGTTGTGGCCCCACCCCATAACAAAGAAACAGAATTTCCGGAGGAGGAGGCCCAGAAATCAGGATTTTAAAAAGATTCCCGGGTGATTCTCATGTGCAGCCAAGGTTGAGAACCACTGCTCTAACTCCGTGGTCGGCAAACAGCGGCGGGAGAGCCACATGCGGCTCTTTGGCCCCTTGAGTGTGGCTCTCCCTAAGCCTTAGGAGTACCCTAATTAAGTTAATAACAATGTACCTACCTATATAGTTTAAGTTTAAAAAATGTGGCTCTCAGAAGAAATTTCAGTCGTCGTACTGTTGATATTTGGCTCTGTTGACCAATGAGTTTGCCGACCGCTGCAGTCTAACTGGACCCAACTGCGAAGCAGAGAGAGAGTACAAATCACGAGGTTCCCAGGACTGAGCTTCCCGCCCAATGGAAAGGCCAATGGAAGTTGTCAGCTGAGGGAAGTTTCTGGATGATGGGTCATTATGTAAATTTTGGCACCAACTCTGAAGCTCAAAGCATTGAGGGGGGGCTGCTCCGACAAGACCCCTTTCCTTTCCACCTACTTATTTTAGGAACCAGTATATATATGCTTCATAAAATATGTTTTTATTTATTTCAGTGAGAGAGGAAGAGAGAGGCGGAGATAGAAACATCAATGATGAGAGATAATCATTCATCAGCTGCCTCCTGCACGCCCCCTGCAGGATTGAGCCTGAACCCCGGGCGTGTGCCCTGACTGGGAATCGAACCATGATCTCTTGGTGCATGGGGTGACATTCAACCAATTGAGCTACACCGGCCGGGCATGAACCAGTATATAGTTTTAACCTTACACTAAAAAACAGGAGAAAAAATGGCGCTGCCCGGTGGCTCACTGAGGCACGAGTAAGCACTCAGCCATGGTGCCTGAGCCGACGGTAGGAAGAAAGACAGTTTCCATCCATCTGGAGAGATGCAATTCTAACCAGTTTTGTTCTTATGCTTAATAATTACTTATAAAACTGTGTAATGAATTGGTTTTGATAAATGGGATACTCATAATTACACTGTTAGCTCAAACCAGAAAAAAAAATTTTTATTTTAATTCCAGAGCTTTATGGTCACAGGTAATTAAAAAATGTAATTTTAACTGATCCTTTCTGCTGAGAGAATTATGATGGGATAATTAATAAAATACTTCCAGGCATAACATATACTGCAGGAGAACACAATTCCGTGGGGGAAATGGAATGGAAATTCGGGTTCAAGGAGAGACACACGAGTTACAAAGTTGCTGGCTATTAAAAAGGAGCTGGTCCCTGGGTCCCACTGAACAACGGTGGCCATCAAATCACTGTGGCATTTAGGTTTCCTTGGATACCTTTCCACAGGATGACAGTTTTACTTTCTAAGTGTCAATATTTTACAATGCATAGCAAATGTTAGCCTCTGCAGCCATTTAAATTTATGAAAGATTTTTAGATGTCAATTAAAAATATGTGAGAGGGTACAAAGTATTTTAAATTCTTGGTGGTGGTGGAAGAAGGTACATAAGCAACTAATAATTAATAATAAAAATTTGTGCCCTCAGAGGACCCCTCAGACTCTTACCTTGAGACCACTAACTTTAAATATATATATATATTTGTATTGATTTCACAGAGGAAGGGAGAGGGAGATAGGAACATCAATGATGAGATAGAATCATTTATGGACTGCTTCCTGCAGGCCCCCTACTGTGGAACGAGGCCGACACTCTATCCACTAAGCCAAACCAGCCAGGGCGAGACCATTAACTCTCGTTTTGCAAAAAGTGCTAACAAGTCTCCCTTTTCTAGCTTCCCAGCCAGCAGCTACTAGAAGAGGCAAAATAAAATAAAAATGGGGGGAAGGCGTCTGCCCGCAGGGATACCTACAGGTGGCAACAGTAGCTCCCGGTTAGGAGGGAGGACACAGAACCTGAGCGTCAGCTGTGCCTGGCTCTCTCAGGGAAGAACAGACACCTGTCAGGCTGGCCCAGTGACGGGGCTGCCCAGCAGGAACCGTGTGGTCACCATCGCTGTGTCGGCTACGAGAGACTGAGCCACAGTTCGAGGCACAGCTGGGCGATTGTGATACATAGAGGCACTTCCACGAAAGGCCTCGCTCGGCTCACGGCGTCTCCCAGGGCAAGCGGCAATGCCCCAGGGAAAAGTACTCCAACAGAACCCGGTCGGCAAGGTGTGCTCCGGTGTGAGGTGGCCCTTCCAGCCCCAAGGGCTCGGAGACCAGACACAAGCGCCTGCAAGAAGGGGCTGGGGGTCCAGCGAAGGCGTCAGATTCCCGTTCCCAGTGGCCTGGGCCAACGGGGACAACAGGTGCCTATCTCTGCAGCTTTCTAGGTGCCGGCAGGTTACAGGTTTTCCCTCAAAGACCCCTCACCACTATTTTACGGGGCAAAGGCCGCCCAATGACATCAGGTCTTAATCCCTGGAACCTGTCACTTTGCAAAGAAAAAGGGTTTGGGGCCCTAACCGGTTTGGCTCAGTGGATAGAGCGTCAGCCTGCAGACTGAAAGGTCCCAGGTTCGATTCCGGTCAAGGGCATGTACCTTGGTTGCAGGCACATCCCCAGTAGGCGGTATGTAGGAGGCAGCTGATCAATGTTTCTCTCTCTCATTGATGTTTCTAACTCTCTATCCCTCTCCCTTCCTCTCTGTAAGAAATCAATAAAATATATTTTTTTAAAAAAAGAAAAAGGGTTTTGGTGGTTTGTTTTTTAATGCAATGAAGTTCAGGGTATTGAGATAGGGGATGAGCCTGAGTTCTATCCTGTGGGCCCCAAATACAATCACAAGTGTCCTCATACGTGGGAGGCAGAGGGAGAGGTGGCGTGAAGGCAGAGACAGACGAGCCAAGGACCGCCAGCCACCGGGCATGTGCCCTGATCGGGAATCGAACCGTGACCCTCCCGGTTCATAGGTCGACGCTCAACCACTGAGCCACGCCAGCCCGGCAATGCAGTGATTTTTGGCTCTTCTTTCAACTGCCACACACACAGAAGTACGTGCTTGGATTTGGGACGTAAGGGACATCTTTGTGGTGAACACCAGCACTAAAGTGATATTAATCTATCACTGGAACAAGAGCCCTGCTTTTACTGCATCGCACCGAACTGGATCGTTTTGCGCAGATGTTAGGCTTTGGTGAAAATATCCAAATGTCTCTGTTATGGGCTGGTTCTGTCCCTGTCACCCCTGGAATCTAACCGGAACACCCAAGTCAGCTCCTGCATGTTGAGACACGGGAGAATGAAACGGAGGAACAGCTGCTCATGTCTTTAATGTCTTCTCTTTGCCATGTGACCAAATTATTCCTCAGCAATTGCTGTAACGGAGACCCGTTCATTTAATTTAAATGCTTAACGCATTTTCCTGCTTGAAATAAATGGGGCCCGTGAAGGATTCCTTTCCAGGAAGTCCTGGGATTGGCTTTCTGCCTCGATGTGAAACACACCCCCGGCTGTTAGGAACCGGGGCCGCAGGAGAGAAACCGGGGGCCCGGGGAGAGAAAGCACGCCTCGCAAAGGGAACTTGCCCGGGAGCTTTTATAATAAGAACCCCTTCTTTCTCTCTCACAGGGTCGGCTGCGTTTCCCAGAACACAATTCAGTGAAAGTCTTTTGTTTCGTGGCAAATCCTGAGACATGGAGGCTCTGCAAGCGTTAGATAGTGTTTCTCACACTCTGATCACGTCTGTGACGCCTCTTTCGAAAGGACTCAGCGCTTTCCTCCTATTTGCGATGCTTAGTGGGAGGATAGACGCTGGCTCTGGTGGACATGAGAAAGCTAGTCAGTGAGCCCCCGAGATGGACGATCACGGAATTGTGTGAAAATTCATCTTCTCTTACTCAAAATAATCACTTTGCTGCAGATTTCTAAATACATTTGAAAAAGCAGCTCAAATCGGAAGGCGTGAGGTTCTGTAAGGCGTGGGGTTCTTTGTGTAACTGGTGTGACATTTCAGGTAAACAGGTGCAGACAGGCTGGTATGTGACTCAAGGCTGTCTCCTTGACCCGGCTGCTGAGCTTGCTCCAGGAGAGGCGTGAGGCTCTAATGATGGGATCTTTCTACAAGTTCCCCAATCGGGCTTAATTCTCAACCATGTGCCATCTGGCAAATGACGCATACAATTTTTATTTCTAGACGCGTTCATCTTGGTTGATGAGTAGCTCGCCGACGTGGCTTCTCCCACGAAGGTGTAGCCAGGGCAAGCGACAGGAACAGGAGAGATGGGTTCATTCTGCAGCAGCTGGGCCCCTGGTTCCAAAGGCATGGAAGGCGGAAGAAAGGAGACGAAGGCCACGAGGAATGGGAATCTGACAACTCAGCAGCGTCCTGAGCAGCTGCCAACTCAGGATATGTTTATTGATTTGAGAGAGAGAGAAATATCCATTGGTTGCTCCCCGTATGTACCCAGACTAGGGATAGAACCTGCAACCTAGGTATGTGCCTTGCCCAGAAATTGAACCCGCCACCTTTTGGTGCATGGGATGATGCTCCAACCAATTGAGTCACCAGGCCTGGGCTTGTTATGTATATTCATAATTTTATTTGATTTTTCTCCTCTGATTTTGGAGGAGAGGAGAATAAAGGAGACAAAGAATGACTTAGAGTGTGTTCAATGTATGCAGAGAATAATTAATTATTAAGGAGCGATATGAGGGCTTTCATTATTCTGAACAACCCTCCCACCCCCAAAATTTCAAGTATTCCGATTTTTGAAATAAATGTATAGCCTAAACTCCTTTTAAGGTGCTTGTCTAATTGCGATATTTTAGTTAGATAAGTGACACGTTATCCATCAGTGCCATTTAAAATACTGACATGTATAAGATTATGAGAAAAAGTTTAGTTATTGCATATAACAGATTGGAGGTATTTTATCTTATTCACAGGGGAATGTACCTGGCTCTTGAGAAATCATGGCAACAATAAAGAATTAAGTGTTGATAATTTTTTTTTTTCTCCAGGTGAGGCTCGAACTCACAGCCTCGGCATTATAAGATAATTTTTTTAAAAGGCTTTTCTGCTGTTAACATTAAGGGAAGCTGGGTGAAAAGGATATGGGAATCCTTTGTAGAACCTTTGCTACTTTTCTGTAAGTCTATAATTACTCAAAAATAAAAAGTTAATTTAAAAAAGAGATTATTCTGCATCCTCATTAGAATGGCTAAAATTAAAAGGAGGAACAATACCAGATAGTAACAAGGACCCCAAGAAGCTGGAAGGTCAACTGGTATACCATTTGGCAGTTTTACTGAAGTCATTCATGTTGTCAATCCAGGTGTATACCCCACAAAAACGAGTGCTTATGTTTAAGGAAAGACCTGTACCTGAAGGTTCACGGCAGCATTCTTTTTTTTTTTTTTTTTTTTAGCAGCATTATTCTTAATAGCCTATTATGAACTGAACTGTGTTCACCCCAAAATTCATAAGTTTAGGCTTTAACCCTCACCATGACTGTATTGGGAGAGGGCCCTATGGAAGTCATTATCGTTAAATGAGGTCATAAGAATGAGACCCTGCTTGATCCCGTCTGACTGGTCTTCTCATTAGAAGAGGAAGAGACACCGAGGATGGACGCACAGAGAAAAGGACACGTGAGGACACAGGGAGAGAAGGCCATCTGCAAGCCAAGGAGGGAGGCCTCGGAGAAACCAACCCTGCTGACACTTTGATCTTGGCCTTCCAGCCTCCAGCACTGCAGAGTCGATTTCTGTTGATGAAGCCGTGCTGTGCGTGGCAGCCCAGGCAGACTAACACGTAGCCCACGCTGGAACCAACCCAGCGCCCGCCAAGAGCAGGATGCATGGAATGAGTTGCATATGTTCATACAACAGAATAATATGTTTGCATGAAAAAGAGCAAACTATTGACATGTGTGACCTCATGGATGAATCTGAAAACACATTGCGAGAAAGAAACCAAAAATACTCTTAGGTTTCAGTTATAGGAAGCTTAAAACCAGGGAAGACTCTTAGGCAATAGAGGTCAGGACAGTGGTGACCTTTGGGGTTCTGGCTGGGAAGGGACGCGGGGGTCTCTCTGGGGTGGCAGATGTTCGGCATCTGGACCTGGTGGTGGTTCCATGGGGCCCATGCATAAAAAATCACTGAGCCATGCACTGAGATCTGCCCACTTGGTCACAGTATGTGTCTGTAAGAGGTGAAAAGACAGACAGACGGAAGGAGGAAGAGAGTCGTCCTGCCCCCATCGACTTTACGCTTTTCAACCAACAGCTCTGTTGCATGAACACAACCTCGGGCATCTCATCTCCATGTGGGAGGGACGGTGACAGCCCCTCTCCGCATGCCAGGAGCCCCCTCCCGTGCCCCGCCTCTCCGCAGAGCCCCGATGATAGCACTTTGGACGTGTAAGCCTTAAAAGGAAGCGAATTAAAATATCAAGACAGTAGAAATGAGTCTTAAAGCCCAAACATCAGTTCGAGTTTGAAAATTAAGTCGGACTTCCTTGAACATCGGTGTTAAGAGCCCGGTAAGCTCCCTTTCATGAAAGGGCTGCTTAAATATTGCATGCCAGGCCCTCTCCCCGGGATTGCAGGCAGCCAGCGTTTCATCTTCTGCCTCCATCAAAGGCAGGAGGGCTTCATCACAGATTCAGAGAGTGAGTGTTGGCGGCTCCCCGGGGGCCAGCCCATGGAATTAATATCTTCTATATGCAACTGATGAAACGTGGAATAAAATAAGGCAGGCGTGATGCAGAGAAAAATGAGGGCTGCAGTCAACTAGGGCTGTGACTGTGTGAGGTGAGGTTGGTCCCTGTGGTGGGTGCAGCCAGGGGGGCTTCCTGGAGGAGGTCGGTGTTGAGATGGGACTGCGTTCAGTAATAATAATAATAATAATAGTCTTGATTTAAATTCTGCCTACAAGCAGACCCTGAGACAAGGATTCAAGAGAACATAGTTTATTTGGGAGGCACTGGGAATACCTCCCAAATAGAATAGAAGATGAGGAAATGGGAAAGGGACAAGAAGACAGCCCATACAGGGTGTGATGACAAGCCAGCCTCCACTGTGGACAACTGGGACCCTGGGCCACGCTGTGTAGCACCAGCCTGGAGTCACCCACCCGAGAGGGAGAGAGCTGGTGTTTGCACACTGTTGGCTGAAGGCGGCTGAGAGGGGACAGCGTTTTCCCCTGCACGTCCATCACGCTCCAGGCACTGTCGCAGCAGGCTCTGGCTGCCAGGAACGCCACAGGCAGAGGGACACAGATGGTGCCAGACGGCAGGACGCAGGTGGAAGGTGCCAGGTGCAGGATGGCCTGGCTCCTGTGGCCGCCCTGCACTGTGTCCCCATCATAGACCAGGCACTGGGCTAATGCTTTACCTGCGCTTCCATGTCATCCAGGCAGCTCCTGACATGGAAACTGAGTTCCACAGAGGTCGAGGGATTGGCCCAGGAAGGAACACTGGGGTTGACCCCGAGGCTATGTCAGCCACAGGCTCAAGCCAGCAGACGTGCTGACAGGTGTGTGCCAGCTGCCCTCCACCCTCCTTCTCCATCCACGCCTGCACCTCCTCGTCTCACCTGAAATGTCCCAGCACAGATTTTGAGCCCTGATCAAGGAAGAGCGGTTCAGGAACTGAAGGGAGAAACACATGCTCTGCGGGCTCAGAAGAGCCAGTGGCAGGAGAAGGTGGAAACAACCCAAGTGTCCATCAATGGGTGATGAGTCAGTCCATCACGCCGTGGAATATTACTCACCCAAGAAAAGGATTAACCTCAAACACAGGATGCCAGGGGACGAAGCCAGGCATCAACGACCGCAAACCTTATGAACCCACTGGCATGGAACACCTGAAATGGACAAACTCATGGAGACAGAAAGTAGATTAGAGGTGGCCAGGGGCTGGGGGGAGGGGGGGCTGGGGAGTCATCGGTTAAGGGGTACAGAGTTTGGGCTGTGGAAAAGGTTTTAGAATTAGATGGTGGTGATGGTTGCCTAACATAGTGAATGCACTTAATGTCACCGAATTGTACACTGAAAGGTGGTTAAAATGGCAAGCTTTATATTTATATATATCTTAGCACATTTAAAAAAATTAATCATGTAATATCCCGAAATCATTGGCTTGCGCATGGGAAGTGGGTGCGCTGTAGGGAGTGTGAATTCTGTCTCAGTAAAGCTGTTTAAACGCCCAGGGCAGGTGTGAACTCTGCAGGAAGGCCCGCCTCCTGCTCACCTGGCTTCCTGCTGCCATTCCTGACGGAAAGGCCGGTGCTGTGGACGGCACGGGTCATGTTGGCGGCAGCTGCCTCATCCGGCACGACGCTGGCCAGTCAGGCAAACGTGGGGACGTACAGAGGGTCCCTTCCGAGTTGGGGGGAGGCCCCCCTAGAAGGCCACATTCCTGGAGGCCACCGCAGAGCCCCATGGTTTCCTGGGTCAGTAACCGAGAGGTTGCAGCTGGCCGTGAGCTCGGACGGCTGACTTGCTGCAGTGTGGTGCTCTGCTTGGCTGACTTGCTACAATGTGGTGCTCTGCTAGGCCAGGACGGCTTAAATGTTTTCAATAAATACAGCTTTGTTCTGCTTTCTGGTTATATAAAAACACATGCTCATTGTAAAAGAAATTGCAACAATATAGAAAATTATCCAACAGGAAAACGGCCTGGGTGCCACTGTTAACGTTTTGAGGACCATTATTTCGTGCAACCCTAGAAGCATTTACACGCACATGCACTCACACACACACACACACACACACAGGCTCATCCATGGGCTTGTGTACAAGCACATTATATCACAGACACTTTTTTTTATTGCCATTCCTTCCTGCCCGTCTCTTCCCTCGCCTCTGGTCGATGTTAACAGCCTGGTGTACGTCTCAATCCATGCCCTTTGGAACTCATTAGTGAGCAAACATAGAGCTGTTTATCTGGTATGCTTTGCTGCAGAACAAGCCACCCACGCTTGGTGGCACGGGACACAATCACTGGAGGAAGCTCCTGGCTTCTGAGGGTCTGGCATCCAGGCAGGGCTCATGGATTGGTCCACGTGTGTGGAGGCCTCAGCTGGGAAGACTCAGCAGTGGGGGCCGAGCGGGTCACCTGGCGGCTTCTCCACTCGCACGGCTGCTGTCGGGGCAGGGATGTCTTGAAGGCTGGGCTCAGCTGGAACTGTTGCCTGGAACCTAAACATGGTTCCTCGTGTGGCTTGGACTCCCTCACAGCATGGCTGCTAATTTATGCGCGGGAGGGTCCCAAGAGGCACCCTTGGGAGAAGAAGAGTTTCAAGAGTCCCGAGGTCACGCAGCATCACTTTCCTCTCCATTCTATTGGCTAAGAGCGAGTTCTAAGGCCAGTCCAAGTTCAAGGTCAGGGAGAGGCAAGGTCACCCTGCAGAGGAGCTGGTGGGATGGGAGGTAATGCTGCAGCCATCACTGGAACACAGTGTGGACTACATGTATGGCTACACACACCCCTTAAACAGAGGTCCTCTATGGCATCCGCCCATGGTGAGGAGGTGGTACACACTGTCAGCTGCTCGTCAGCTGCAGTATTTGGTAGGCTCCCCAGTAACGCTCATGCCTCCTCACATCGTACAGGCCGGGAGGGGGGGGGGGGGTGTCACCTGAGCCCGTGAGACACCGGAGGGCCTTTCTGCACAGGTAACACTTGTTCTGAGACAGGGAGGTGATCGCATAGGAGCCTAGAGAGGACCTGCCTGGCCCCTCTCCCCCTAGGCCAGTGGTCGGCAAACTCCTTAGTCAACAGAGCCAAATATCAACAGTACTTCTTCAAAATAGACTCACCCAGGCTGAAAATCGACTTCTGTGCATGGGCCACGAAGTTTCAATCGCACTGTACGTGTGCCCGCACGTGGTATTTTGTGGAAGAGCCACACTCAAGGGGCCAAAGAGCCGCATGTGTCTCGTGAGTCGCAGTTTGCTGACCACGGCCCTAGATGGAGTAATTTCTGGGGACAGGATACAGGTGTCTTAGCTGAGGATGAGCTGGAGTGACCCGGTGCCATCCCTGGGGTTCACTACTGTGGGGTTCTGTAACCTTTGCTTCTCTGGAGCACAAAGTGTGGAAATCTGTGTCCCTTGGTTCACCAAACCTTGAGGATGTCTTGGTGTTTGGGCATCAGGTCAAAGTGGAGGAAGCCCAGAGCCCTGGTGGCAGTTGAGCCTAACGGTAACCAATGAGACAGAGAGGAAGCAAACGGCTTCATTTATTCCAGATGTTACATCTATTAACAGATGGTAAGAGCCCAGCTGGCATGGCTCAGTGAGCGTCAGCCTATGAACTGGGAGATTATGGTTCAATTCCCGGTCAGGGCGCATGCTGGGGTTGTGTAGGGGGCATGCAGTAGGCAGCCAATCAATGATTCTCTGTCATCATTGATCGCTCTCTCTTTCTCTCTCTCTCCCTTTTCCTCTCTGAAATCAATAATATATATATATATATATATATATATATATATGACGGTAAGAAACACACAGCTGGTCAGAAGACATGGCCAGAAAGTGTTGCATTTCCTGCCAATCAAGGAATGGAAAGTTCACCTTGATTCACTGAAAGGTGAACGTTGGCCCCTCATCAGAATCTAGGATTTGTTACCGATGTTCGTAGAAGAGCAGTGGCAGCAAGAAGCAGGTGCACCGCACAGCTACTGAAATGCAGGCTTCCGCCCTCTCCTTGGCGAGGGTCCATTCCCACACCGGCTCCTAGTTTTTCATGGCACCTTTGTATCCTCTCCTTAAAGAGGGTCCCCATATCCAATAAGCTTCAGGTCCTGCGAACCCTGGACCCACCCCAGGGAAGCGCTGTCCTGCCAGGTGCTTAAGGCAGAGTGTCAAGTGCGCCGTCGGTGACCTCGAAACTTCTCGAGACTCCTGAAGGACACTCGGGGAGAAACCCACAGCTGCACTTCAGCTGGGGAGCCTTTGTTAGCGTCTTATCTCGTCAGGAGCACCAAGGCTAGGGAAGGAGAGAAGCTGGGGAATGGAAAATGTATTTGCGTGCTATCAGATTATTAAAAATAAATACTTATACTGTTGTATTGATTTCTCGAATCCAAATGCAAATGCCTTGGAACACAGCCCTCTTTTAAAAAGCCAGTTATAAGATTTCATTTTCAACAGTGTCTTTCATTGTCAAGCCCTTCGGCAAAGAAGCTGAAAGCGAGCCAAGCCTGAAATGGCCACAGTGACGAGCGGCATGCTGACTCACTGGTTCTTGTTCTGACCGAGGACGCCACAGTCTTGGCTATTCCCAGTACAGCGGGGGTTCAGCATTTTCAATCCTTCACAGGGACGACTCAGCAAACCAACCCATCATGCCCGCAAGGAGAGAAACAGATGTGGAGGGTGTGGCTGATGCAAACAGGACAGGAGGTGGGGTGACTCCGGGATCGCAGGCAGGAACTGGGGAGGCTGGTTCAGGGTCAGCCACAGGCCGGTGAGGCCCCTGATGCTGAACTCTTAAAACGATCCAGTGGGATGGCCTTCAATTCAACACGTGACACAGGTCACTGGCCTGTGGGTGCTGTCCCTGATGCCCTGGCGTACTATTCCCACTAATGCCACAATGAACTCTACTGGCACCTCTTAATCCAGTCACCAGCTTGCAATATGCAAAATGAGCTGGGTGCACCTGATTGGTCAAGCTTGGATCACATAACTCCAGGTTAGTTGCAAGGGAAACTTGAAAAGTGACTACCAGGCTTTTTTGGTTTACATGGGAGGCAGGCTTCAAAAGCATTAAGAGTAGACAAAAGATTTGAACAGACAGGCCTCTTACAAAAGCAGACGCATGAAAGGACAAGAAGCATATAAAAAGATGGTTAACATCGTCATTCACCAGGAAACTGCAAATTAAAACCACGGTGAGACGCTACTGCATATCTACTCAAGTGGCTAAAATGTAACTCTGACAATGACAAACGTTGGCAAGGACCTGGAGCAATTAGAACTCGCATGTGCTGTGGGTCAGCCTGGAAAATAGTACTTCCACTTCGGAAAACAATTGGGCAGTCTCTTATGAAGTTAAACATACACTTACCTGTGCCGCGCCAGCACGGCCAAGGGTGAACCTGAGTGGCGGTGGCTGAAAGGCTTAGAAAAGACAGACAAGAGAATGAAAGCTGGGTCTCGGCGGGACGCTGCTTCTCTAAGAGACAGCAACCGTGCCCACAAACCGTGTCTTTATTTTATAGCAGATGCCATGAGGCAAAGTAAGGGCGTGATCAAGATGTCTACAACATTCTCGTGGGTTTCGATCCTACTCAACTACATGCACCTGAACTCTATCAAGCCCACATCATTCAGGCACGAGGGGCCACGTGTTCGGACCATAGATTCAAGCTTACAACGACAGCTGTTGGCTATAATTGTGCTGGGAGGGCCCTGCCCTCCAAGCTGGGACTTGCACGTGGCAATGAGAGGACTGTGCCCTCTCATCAGTTCAAGGCTTGAACCTGTCCAAACACTGTAGCGGCTCCCCACACTTACCGAACAACTCAAGGATTCCACTCAGGTCTTTACCCAAGAGAAATGAGAATATATGTCCACACAAAGACGTCTACACAAATGTTCATGAAAGCTTCGTTCATAATAGCTCAAACCAGAGACAGTTCGAACATCCACCAACAAGTGAACGGATAAGCAAATTACAGATTGTGACAGAGATGACATGGAAAACGACTCCATCTTAAAAAGGAAAGCAGCCACATGGACAGGACTAAAAACAGGAAGGCGAGTGAAGGAAGCCAGTCCCACAGGTACCTACAGTGCGGTTCTATTTTCATGAGCCTCGAGGGAAGAGTTGTGATAGAAAGCAGGTTGGTGGTTGCCTGCAGCCTGGGGTGAGGAGTGTGTTTAGACTGGGAAAGAGTTAAAAAGGGGAACCTTCAGTAGTGATGGAAATGGTCTGCATCTTTTTTATTTTAATTTAAAAATCTTTATTGTTTTTTTTCCCATGTCCTATTTACTCTTTTTCTAATGAATCTTTATTGTTGAAAGTATTGCATGTGTCCCCCACTTCCCTCCATTGGCCCCCTCCAGCTGGTCTGCATCTTGACTGTGGTGGTGCTTACATGTGCATATCCCGTCAGAACTCATCAAACAGAAATGTGTGCATTTTATTGCATGTCAATTGTACCTCAATGAAACTGATTTTAAAGAAGCATCAGGAGAATGCAGGGCCTGCTTGCAGATAACTTACCTTTCCTAGAAAAGTCAAGGTGGACATACGGGTAGGTCCAACCAGAGCAGAGTGCAGGAGGCTTTGAGGGTGTGGGAAGCTAGTCTCCTGCTCACCCTCCCCATCCTCTCTCACCCCCTCCCCCATGAGAAGGATGCCGCCTGCAGCTGCCGGTGCTCTGGCAGCCACCTTGCGACAATGGGGGAAACCAAGGTGAGGGAGAAGCCAACAGTGGAGGAGGGGAGGCCAGAGAACAGCGGCAGTGAGACTGGGCCCGAGCCCGCTCAGACAGCCTGCTGCAGGACCCGCCCCTCTCGGAGATAACAATGTTCCCTGTGCTCAATCAAGCTCGTTTGCATTGTATTTTCCACCATCTGCAACATATTCCCTCAAGAGATTTCCTAAAGACAGGCCCAAGCCCCTTTACTTCCCTTCTCGTTTTTCTCCCCTAATGGATTCTACTCTGCTCCCCACCACTTTGCATTTCTCTCTTAGATATGCAACTTATTAGATCACATCTAGAATAAAAACCCAGCGCTTATCTGGTTTAAGCAACCCCTTTCATTCCAAAGCCTTTACAATCACGTTTATTCTTACCCCGGAGTCTGGCACCATCTTCCATTAATGTGTCAGCATCGCGCTCCCTGCAATAAAGTACCGGAGCAGGATTGCTGAGTCCGGCTAATTAAAGATGTGTATCATGGGTGGAATTGCCTCTTTGGAACCAAAAAATTAATTATGTTTCTTTGGCCCGGTGACCAGATGTGGAAAACAAACCAACAGATACACATAACTGTTTGCTATCTACAGTTCTCCCAATAAATTATCTTCAGTCCTATTTGCTTTTTCAGAGTCTGTGGGTACCGATGGGATCTAAGAAAACGGGATTTGGAGGGCCCGCAGCTTCTTGGAAATGATTAGTTTCCTCTGGGGACACGTGACTAAGGCGGAGACACAGGGGCACAACCCAAGGATGAGGCTCCAGAGGCCGCGTCCCAAGGAGGGGGAGGTCTGTAACTCAGTGGCCCAGAACTGCGTCTGCTTGTCTGTTGGCATCAAAACAGGGAGCTGGAGTCTCTGTGGGGGCCCAGGTGGCAGTGACCTGAACTGCAGAGGAGAGGCTGCTGGACAGGGCCACCCGGGGACTACCTCCCCCTCCCGTCTTCTCTCATGTCCTCCTGGGGCCGCTGTTTGCAAAGTTAGGGGAACAGTCCCCAGGACCACCCTCCCTCCTGACACCAGTGGTCCCCAGATCACCCTCCCTCCTGACACCAGTGGTCCCCAGACCACCCTCGGGTTTGATAATTCACTGGGAGCTGCTACACTCACACTCAGGGTTTATGACTGAGAAAGGAAACATGAAAATCAGTGAAAGGAAGAGGCTTAGGGCAGAGCCCAGGAAAGTTCCATTTGTCCCCTCCCAGGGGCGGCGGGGACAGTGTTAACATCTCCCAGCAGTGACATGGGACAATGTGCACGGAGTATCGCCAACCAGGGAGCCCCCAGCCCGGGTGTTGGGGCTCCATCACAGATGTGGTTGACTTCCCTGTGGCTGATCTCAGTCTCCAGCCCCCCTGGAGTCAGCTGACAATACAACCCACTCCCTCCCCTTCCAAAAAATGACATCATTAGACTTCCTGGCATGGCCCACGGCCCCCGGGTAGACAGAGTCACTCTTATCAGGCAAGACATCCCGTGGACTTAGCGCCTCCCAGGAGCCGAGGATGAAGGCCGACCTCTTTGTGAACAAGGTTAGATTCTGCATCTACACCGCGCCCTGGTCATTGTTTTCTCCCATTTTTGTCAAGGTGTAACTCACCTAGGAACGAGCTCACAAGCCTTGAGAGAACCGCTCGGTGAGTTTTAGTGCAGATACAACCAGGTCGCCGCTACGCAGATAAAAACAGAGCATTTTCAGCCCCTGGAAAGCCCTGCGTGTCCCCTCCCCAGTCAACACCGCCCTATCCTCCCACTCTCCTGTCCTCTGTCACCACAGAATAGTTTTCTCTGCGGTTGACCTTCAAATGGCCACCCTGCGGCATGGTGTCTGTGCCTGGCTTCACTGGCTCACTGTCCTGCCTCTGAGAGTCCAGGCTCTTATGTCACTCGGCACTTTGTCCCATGTTATCACTGCGTAGTTGTCCAATTGTATGAATGCATCCCGCCATCCTTTCTACTGTCGACACACATTGGGGTGTGTTCCAGTTGGAGCGATGTATGGAAAAGCTGCCGTGGACGTTGGCGTGAGAGTCTCCAGGGGCTCACAGGAGGGAGCGGAATTGCTGGGCCACCAGGCAGGGTGGATGTTAGTAGAAGTTGAAGGCTTCCTAAACTAGTTGCACCAATTTGCTCTTTGCACACGACTTGGAGCAATATCCTGGGATGAGTTGGGACGAATAGACCTAAGGTCTGAAGCAGATTAATGATCTGGGACAGGCAGAGCCCCCCTGGGACTGGGGTACAGCCCCAAGGTCCAGGAGAGCAGCTCCTCCCCAGGGCCCACCTCTGGGGAGACACCTAGAAAGGGACCCCAGGCTGACCAGGTCCCGTGTCCTGAGTCAGTCTCCGGAGCCTTTCCTCCTGTCTCTTCACTTTACCTAAGGGAGGTCCAGGCCCAGAAGGGACTCCAAGGAGGACCAGGCAGTGACATGCCTTTAAGGGAAACTTCTCCACCTGGCTGCACTGGCCCAAGGGTTCTTGGGCCTTTCTCGTGAGCAAACCTTTGCCTGCATTACTTTCCTTCCCCAGAAAGTCTTGTCTTTTTCCATCTGTCCAACCCAATCCCACCCAGCTGGTGAGGTTGCCCCCAGCCAGCCTGCGTCCCCCCTGGAAGACCTCAGGGACCTTCCAGCTGGTGAGGTTGCCCCCAGCCAGCCTGCGTCCCCCCTGGAAGACCTCAGGGACCTTCCACCACGGGGTCTCCTCCCCACGGCCTCCCCAAAGGGCAGCGCACACAGTGGGGTCTTACTTCTGCAAGATCAGCTACAAAGGCTCGGGGAGTGTGCCCAGAAGGCTACCCCCCAGCCTCAGCTTGTCCCCAAAACAGACTCTCTCCTCCGTGTTTTGAAGACCCCACTCAAGTGCCAGGCCGAGGCCACCTGACTTGGCAAGTGGATGAGTGGCTCCCAGAGCCCTCTGAGCACGAAGTGCCCACAATGTCCTGGGTGTGTTTCTCAGCCTTTCACCACGTTCCAGATCAGTTATGCGACGTAGGCCTGAGACAGCCACAGACAGCACGTCCTGGGCAGGAAATCCGGGTCTGAGAACTCTCGGGGACCTTACAAGGAGAGAGCCTGGACCGAACCCCTTGTTTACTGATGCAGAAGCTGGGCTCAGGGGAGGGAGCAGGCCCCGCCAGGCTCCCCGAAGCTCCTGTCTGCAGCTACTAGTAGCACCGGTAGCGAAAGGGTTTTATAATTAACGTGATGAATGTCATTCCGTGGGCCTTCGCAAAATTGCCAGATTAGAAGGGCTGAAGTGAGATCTTGTCTGATCACACGCTAAGCTCCGTGATTAACCGGCAGCGTGGCCTGAGGCACGAAAAGGACAAGACATGCTCCTTGCCGGCATGAGCTTCAACAGCATCTGCCGCTGAGACACGGGGAGACGGCCAAGACGGGGCACTGCCCGGCTGGGAGAGGGAAGGCTGAGTGGGGAGGAGCGGAGGGGACCCAGCTGACTGTCCGTGGAAACGCGCCCCGTTGTGCCTGCTCTAACCCGCACGGGCTGGGCACCCTGCATGTTTATGGCTTTGTTATTCTTTTGCATCTGCTGGGGAAAGCATGCTTTTCGCGTTGTGTCCAATCTATGGATGCATACGTGTAATTACTCCAGGATGCTACGGCTGCGCATCACACCCGGAGGCTGGGCCGCCCCACCAGTTTTTACGTTGGTAAGTCGCCGGGCCTACAGAGGAGCGGTTTGTGCTCTAAGTAGCAATTGACCGCAGGTCTCTAATTATAAAACGAGCTAAGGGCTCATTAGGGACTCAATTACCGCCCAGTCACCGAGGAAGCTTACTTCTCGTTCTGCGAGGAAGCACAGTGGTTGGCTGAAGGCGCTTTGCTGTATCATTCATTCATTCATTCACTCCCCCACTCATTCATTCATTCACACAACACCCAGTGGGAGACGCTCGGCGGTTGGCCACAAGCTCCCCGGTCATTTGTGCAAACTGACGAGGTGCCTCACTGCGACGTTTCAATCGAGGGCCATCCCAGCCCAGCCCTGTCCTCCCCTTCGGCCAAATGAGCTCTGTGAGTCCAAGGTCAGCTGAACCGGAGACGTGTTGTCGCAAACATTGGGCGAGTGGGAAGCCCGCGTGGAGAACATGGCCTCACACATCTGGAGAGCTGTCCCCAGGGACACTCAGGCTGTCGTGTGGCACCCGGGAGCGTCTCCCTGTCACCCGGATGCCTGGGTTCCCCGGGGAACAGCTCGCCGTCCATCCTGACTGTCCTCTGTGGCTCAGGCCCCCAGTCTCTTGTGATTGCAGATCTTCCCGCCTCCTCTCAAAGCCCCCACAGTGGTTGGTGGCCATGTCCTGACATCCATCCTTCTAGCAGGCACTCCAGAGAGGGGCCTGCCCTGGCTCAAAACCCTTCGGTGGCTCCCTGTTGCCCCAGGTACCGTCCAGACACCTGTGACCTGGTGCTTGCTCCCTCTGTCCTCATTCACGCACCCACTCACCCCCTCCCTGCCCCGCCCTGTCCCTCCCTGCCCCTCCCTGCCCCGCCCTGCCCCGTCTCAGGATTTCCTGGGCCCCGTGTTCCTTCCCGAAGCTGCTTCCTCGGCCTGGAGCGCCCTTTCCCAGGGACAACTCATCTCTCCTTTCCTTCCAGACTCAGCTCCTGTGTCCACGCTGTGACGGTGCCCGGAGGAGACTAAATCCGAGGGAGGAAGAGGTCATTCCCGGGAGGAACAGGGCCCTCCGCGCTGAGAGACTGAAATGCAAACGGGCCGGACGGGGCATGAAAACAACCTGACCCACAGCCCGAGGCGCCCGCCTGCCCAGGCGGCCGGGACTTCGGCCGGGACTTCAGCCACCGCGGGCAGCTGCCCTAGTTTCTGCTCCTGCGTCCAACTTAGCATCCACCACGGAAAGCCCAGTGCGCCTCCTAACCCGTCACCGGGGCGCCCCGCTTCCAGGGCGCCGGCCTCCCTTGCTCACCGGAAAGCCCCCACCCCCTGCCTGGCGGGCCTCTGGAGGCGCTGGAGGGGCCCTGCACAAGGAGCCTCCGCTTGTTCTCATTATTTCCGCACCGACAGCCCCCACCCAGCTGCCTGCTCCCCGAGCTCGAGGTCCCACGCCCTCCACAGCTCACCTCCACCATCACCACCTTCTCGGCAGGTTAGAGGAGCCAGTTAGCACGTCTGTCTCCCCAGCACCCAGCGCAGGCCTGCCCTCAGGGGGGCGCTGGCCAGTGAGGGCCACACCTGGGCTCCCCGGGGTTGGCGGTGTTTAGGAAGCAGGGGAGCACGTGAGGTGAGGGTGGCGGGGTTCCCGTGGAGGGTCCCCTCCTCCTCTGGGCATGTGCATCCTGAGGGCAGGGGCGTGGCTTTGCAGTTACAAGACCTGATGTAATTTGGCATCTTTATTAGCACCTGGCACATAGTAGGTGCTTATTAAATGTTGCAAGAAAGAAAGGAAGGCAGGAAGACAAGAAGGAAGGAAGAAAGGATAGGAAGGAGGAAGGAGGGAAGGAAAGAGGGAAATGGAGGGAGGGAGGAAAAGGGAAGCAGGAAGGGAGGGGGGAAGGAGCGAGGAGGGAGGCCACAGAACCTGGAGTCTCTTGGGGTACCCCCCCCCTTAACGTTATTATCTTGACCTTTCCTCCTCCCCCTGGTTTCTTCCAGCTTCCACCAGACACGTGGTCAGGGCAGGCAGGACAGTGTGAGGATCTGAATGGAAGCATGGAAGACCAATGTTTCTGCGCATCTTTAATTGGGGTGTTCATCCCCCCTCTTACCTGAATTCCAGGCCGGTGCCAGCCCGGGGCACCCACCCCCTCCCCCGAGGGCAGGCCTGACGGGGCGAAGGCAGAGGCGGGGGGGGGGCCTTCTGCCAAGGCTGGCACCTCCCCTGAAAACACCCCCAAACGCCAAGCACCGCAAATGGCTCCGTGCGTTTCCCAGGAGCCATAAATATTCCACAGCACATTCCCTCGGCTCTGCACGCGCAGGAAGAGGTGCTACCTGCCTCCAACACGGTAATGAGGCGGACTCGGCCAGTGGCCAGGCTTGTCGTGAAAACCAGCCGCCCTGCCTCCGGCCCGTCATTAGGAAGGTGCCGGGCGACGAGGATCCGGGGCCAGAGAGCGCCCAGGGTCTAATTGTCAGTTGCTGGGTGAGATCTCCAGATTTTATTCTCATCCCGCTGCTATCCGAGGCCGGTAATGGCCTCACCAAATCCTAATTGGATACATGTTTTAGGGATTCGAGTCTAAGCAATATCAGCAAACGTGCTACTTTGGGGATGAATTATTTATTTCTTTGGGGCTGGAGCAGATCCACGCAGGCGGACCGAAGCCTGGAATCGCGGCAAACCGAGCTGGCACGGAGCGTGGCTGCTGCCAGCTGGGTGGGTGCCATCACTCGCCACGCCCCGGTGTCCCCGCCAGGTGGCCCCGCCGGGAAGTGCTTCAAGGTGTCCTCGAGTCAGACTTCTGGTTTTCCAGAAGCAATGGTCTCCGAAAAGTTTACTGGAGTTTTTACGTTTTGAGTCTCCGTCTAGAGCAGTGGTTCTCAACCTTCTGGCCCTTTAAATACAGTTCCTCATGTGGTGACCCAACCATAAAATTACTTTCGTTGCTACTTCATAACTGTCATGTTGCTGCTGTTATGAATCGTCATGTAAATATCTGATATGCAGGATGGTCTTAGGCGACCCCTGTGAAAGGGTCGTTCGACCGCCAAAGGGGTCGAGACCCACAGGTTGAGAACCGCTGGTCTAGAGAGCAGGGGTCTGGAGGGAACGTGGAACCAACCTGCCTTCTCGTTGTGAGCTGGGACGGGACTGAGTTTTCTTGCCCAGGATTTTGTAAAAATATTACAGGTTTCATTGGGGGGCATTTGGGGGCCACATGGAGCGTGTGCCCTAACCCAAAGCCCCTCGGGGGTGAGCGGAGGGTCTGATTCAGTGCCCGATGGGTTCATGTGTCCCCGCCCAAAGACCCGGAGACTTGGACCTGTTCTATCCACAGAACTTCCTGTCCCCGTGGGAAGCGCCCTCGCTGTGCCGTCCGGGGGCCACACGTGGCCACCAGGCCCTTGAAATGCAGCCAGTGGGGCTGGGCGGTGATTTCATTTTCACGTCTCGTTTGCTCTCCGCTCATTGACATTTTAGAGGGGATACTTGATGCGGCTGTTGGAAACTCGGGAAGATGTTTGGAAGAACTTGGGCCCTTGCATCTGCTTTTCAACGAAAAATTTCCTGAAATCGAAATGAAAAGCAAGCCTTTCTGGTGAAGATGTAGAGTCTGAATTGAGATATACAGTGAGGACATCCATGCCGGATTCCCAAGACTTAGAACCAAGATGTAAGATGTGGCATTAACCAGCCTTCCAGGGGCTGTGTGTCGGGAGGATAACCGGTCTGGATATATTGGGTTTAATAAAATGTACTGAGAACATTTATCTCCTCCGTTCCGTTTTGCTGTTTTCAGGCAGGGCACACACGTGGCCTGTACGTGGTTCTGGTGTCAGTGCTGAAGGCCGAGCCTCAGCCGGTGCTGGGTCCAGGGGTGGTGAGGTCTTGGCAATCCTGGGGCTCAGGGCTGTGGGGGAGACAGGCTATGCACAAGCGATAAGCATGCAAATAGCAGGGAGGCAGGGCTGTCCTGAAGACACCCGCCCTGTGCACACATGTACATGGCAGACCTGCTGGGGCCATGGATGCTGGCAGCTCCTGGGTCAAAAGCAGGAAGGCCAAAGCCAAGGCCTGGGCGGTCGTCCTGGCAGCCGATGAGGATACCCTTCTGTTCTTCAGAGCAAAAACCAGGCCCCAGCAAGGTCCCCACGTGCAGCCTCAGCTCTTCTGCAAAACCCAGACATCGCCGGGGAGGGCTGGGCCGAGAGGAAACTCCCCCACCGCAGATTCCCTTCCAGACCCACCACCCCACCCCAACCCCCCCCCCCCTTGCCCCCGGCCACGGCTGTGCCCACCTTGCTGTCCTGGGTTAATGGTCTATGTTGAGCCAGGGCGGCTGACCTTATTCAGCAGGAGGGACCCTTTGTAACATCAGAAAACTCCACGTAGCCAGGGTGGGGGTGGGGGGTGGGGGGGCGAGTATTAGCCCATGGAGACACCCACAGAGGACGAAGAGCGACTGAGCATGAATCCAGGCACATTTTTAAAAGAATTTGGAAGTTATTTATCACAGCATCTACAGGCATTGGAGAAGTAATCCATCGCGGGAGACTGTTTTCACCAGCAGCAGTGTGGGGGTGGGCGGAGGATGCGGCAGTCCTGGGGTAGCTTTCGGCTGGGACTGGGGGTTCTGGGAGTGCCTTGAGCAGGGATGAAGGCAGGGGTCTGGATGACCTTGGGAGCCCCCTTGAGTGCTGACCCTCACGCGGATTCAGGAGGCATTCTTGGGGGCGGGGGGGGGGGCGGGGGGGTGAGGCCTGTAGGAGAAAAGGGCGGGGTCAGGCTCCTGGGCCTGAAGGACCTGGGCCCAAGGCCACTAGAGGCCACTGCCAGGCCCCTTGGGAACCAGGGCAGTGACCTTCCCTGAGGAGGAAAAAATGACCAGAGAAACAAGTCAAATCTGGTTACAGGTCAGGCCTTGGGGTGGGTGCGGCTGGCAGGGGCGGGTGGCGGGGGGGGGAGGGGTATGGGGATGGGAGGATGGACAGTTATTCCAGGGCCCAGCTCACCCCACGGCCTCAGAAGGACACACGGGTCAGGCAGCAGCCTCTGATTTCCTGCCCCACTCCAACCCCACGTGGGCAGCCCATCCCCCAAGAGAGCCCGCTGCCCGGCGTCTGCTTGGTTTGCCATCAGGACACTAACGCTCCTAATTCAATTTCCCCTTTGCGTCTCTCTCTCTCTCTCTCTCTCTCTCTCTCTCTCTCTCTCTGTGACTCACTCCGAGCCACCTCTGAGAAAAAACGTGCCGGAGGGGAAATCAGCAGATTTTCATAAAAACCTTGAGCTGCATACAGGCGCTCGGCATTCTCCAATGCCTGGCCCAGGGCAGTGCACACAGTCAGTGCTCAATGTATGCTCAATATGGGTGAGGGACCTCGCCAGGCAGGACGCACGGCCCAGCCCCTCACAGGTCTTCCCGCCGCAGGAGCCCTGGGAGGAGGCAGGACGAAGGGCACTGAGCGACTGAGACAGGCCGAGCGTCGGGAGTCCTCATCAGGGCACACATTTCCTGAGTGGCGCCTGCCACCTCCCGCCCTGACATGAATTTCTGGAGCGCCTTTTTGTCCCAGACGCCTTGCTTACCCATTGGGCCCCGGGGGGGGGGGGGGGGGGCGTTCCCAGGACCCGGGACAAGTCCGTGTTACTCCCCCGGACCAGGAACTGACTGCTTGGAGACCAGCTCCAACCACAATGGGTTGGGTGGCCCAATGGTCAGTCTCATCCACTCTCCCTGGCTTGGTCACCTGGGCCAGATAAGCAAGGAATTCTGTGTGTCTTCTCTTCTTCTTTTTTTAAAAAATAAAATATATACATATTTTTTATTGATTTCAGAGAGGAAGGGAGCTGCCTCCTGCACACCCCACACTTGGGGTCAAGCCTGCAACCTGGGCACTTGCCCTGACTGGGAATCGAACTGTGACCTCCTGGTTCATAGGTCGATGCTCAACCACTGAGCCACACCGGCCGGCTGTCTGCTCTTCTTATTCCCTGGTTCTCATCCCCGAGGGACCCCAGGAGCTGGGCCAGCCCAGGTCACAATGCCCAGCTCCACACGGAGGCCAGTTCACCTGCTGCCGCCCGCTCTCAGCACCTGCACGTGACCCTCAGAGCAGAAGCGAGCTGTTTCCTGGGCAGGACCCGCAGCCCAGCTTTCTTCGTCTCCCTTGTTCAAAATAAAGTGCATCACAGTAAGTGGGTGAGGTGGGGGTCCCAGCTCCACCCAGGAGAAGCCCAGGCCAGGCCTACACCTGGGACCTCCAGGCCTCGTCAGTCTGGCCTCGTGTCCCTCAGGGCCAGGCGGGCTCCCAGCTGCGGCCCTGGGAGCCTGCTGCTCGCATCCCTCCTCTGTTTGCTGCCCCCACCGCCCCTGCCCCCAGCTCTGAAGGAAAACAGGTTAGCAGTCTCCACCCTCCTCAGCCTCAGGTCTCTTCAAGCAAAACTCTAAGCTACCTCTGCAGGGATTTTCGCTCGAGATTTTTGCATAATTTGGGATAGTTCAGTAAAATTTCCAGAAATACATGAACTGGGCCTGCTGCCTGGCTTTTATGTAAATATCGTTTCCCTATTATAATGATTATAATGCTGTTTACCACGTGTTAAATACGCACTGTGTTCCCGGCACTGCGGCTCTGAGAGGGAGGTGTGTGATGGTGCTCGCTTTCCAAATGAATAGACAGGAGTTCCAGCAAATACCTCGCGCAAGGTCACATCCTGAGTGAGGCTGCCAGGTCTGTCTGTCGCTGGCAGACAGCAAGGATCAGGTGCCCAGAGCCACTCCCAACCCTCTTTCCTTTGCCTTTCTCTTCTTAAGAGAACAGAAAGCTGAAATACTCCTTTTGCCAGACTTTCTTGCAGCTGAAAGTGGCCAAGTGACCCGTTTTGGCCTTCAAGATGGACCAGACAGAGGATCTTGGAGCAGCAGTTCCATCCACTCAGATTTCCCCTTTCATCCCGTCTGGAGTACAGATGTGAGAGCTGGAGGCCCAGCAGCCACCTTGCAGCCAGGAAATCAAATCCACTCGCCAAGTCTGGCAGACAGAAAGGTAGAAACAATCCGGGGTTTTGATGACATCGGTGGACTGTCTTCTCCAAGACCCTTGTTTCACGCTTAGGGCAGAGCTGGAGCCCCCGTGCCTGGGAGCTGGAGCCGGAGGGATGCGCTGTGCGGGCCAAGGAGGTCAGGGCGGACAGGAGACAGAGCAGGAGCACCTGGGCACTTTGCTGCCCCAAGAGAAGCAGAGGCAGCGTCGCCTCCGTGCGGAGTGCAGAGGCTTCGTGGTCTTAGAAGGAGGGGGGCCTAAAGCCCTGCAACGAGGAGACACATAACGGGGTGACACTCTCCTTCGCGGGGAGCCGCCTCGGTGATGCTGCCACGTGCAGATGGGGTGGGACAGGAACGGCCCGCCGTTATTCATCAGCAGAGTGGGGGGCAGCGCCACCACCACCCTGCTCCCCAGCGGTGGCATGTCCAGCGCTGGCTTTAGACCCACAACAGAGTTACGACGTGTTGCTGCACCCATTTTACAGATGAGGACACTGAGGCCCAGAGACGCCTGGTTCCAACCAAGGTCACGTGGCCAACTAAGTGGTTGGTGCAGGTTTCAAGCCCAGGACTGCGGACCCCAGAGCCCTTTCCCCTCCCAGGAGGCAACCAAGGGACGTCTGACAGATGGGCTCAGCACCAGGCGGGGCAGCTGGCAGGGAAATGCCTGGCAACCCAGGAGCTGGCAGCAGGTTCAGGGACATGACCGTGACCCCAAAAGAAACCTGGGCAAGGGGCTGGGGCAATGGTGTCGGCACGAGTCTGAAACCCCCGTGTGGTCCCGGGGCTCTAAGCCAGGCCTAGTCCTGGAAGCAGAGAGAACCCTGGGATACGGGATTGAGCAGATCCAGCCCAGGCTCCTGAGGCCCCCCTGCAGGGGACAGATTCGCTCCTCCTACAGCCCGTCAGCTGCAGGCAGGGCATTTCCCTGGGTAGCTTTGCATTGAGATATTGGCTGCATATGGTGGGGAAATTAAGGCCTCTTTTTCTTTTGTTGTGTTTTAATGACTTAATATGCAACAAAAGGGGAATTTTTCTCCTGGGAGGTTCCAGCAGATGTTGCTGTTTCCGTCCAGGCTGTGCTTCCCAGTCCAGCTGCTTACCCCAGATCATGTGATGCAGGAAGGACCCCCCCCCCCGACCCCCCACCCCTCCTCCCTCACCCCCACCCCAAGTCACAGAGGCAGGATGTGGCCCAGCAGCACAGTGAGGACCAGCTGATCCAATCTGGGTTCTTTCTGATGGGGTGGGGGCGGTGCCGATTTAAGTTGCTGGTTTTCTCCCAAACTGAAAAGACAAGTTAATCACAATGATGCCAGCTCATAGCCACCCTCTCGGGACTCTCCACCAGCTGAAGAAAGCCCCAGACTGGCTCCTGTCCCTCCCACCTGCAGCCCTCACCCTGCCCCCTCCCACCTGCAGCCCTCCCCCTGCCCTTCCCACCTGCAGCCCTCACCCTGCCCCTCCCACCTGCAGCCCTCACCCTGCCCCTCCCACCTGCAGCCCTCACCCTCCCCCTCCCACCTTCAGCCCTCATCCTGCACCTCCCACTGAGTTCTCTGTGTGGCATTCGCAAGGATGATGTTGCCAGAGGAAATCTCGCTGTAGAGCTAAGGGCGAGGGCTCTGAAGCGCGCTGACCCAGGTCTCAAGTCCTGTTCTGAGCGACCTTAGGTGACCTTGTGTTTCTGACGTTTTGAGGTCTGGAGCGTGGCTGACCCTGAGAGACTGTCCTCCCATGGCTGGCCAACCCTTAGAGCCCGAGGAGGACTCTGCTGGGGTGTCTTTCCTATGCAAACCAACTCATCCAGAGGCCGCACCCCAGCCCTCCCCACTTGGCCACTCTCCCCCTGCCCACATCACCCGGCCAAGTGCCAGACCCGTGGAGTCTCTAAAACAATCCAGATCACCCAAACCAGCCAGGCCGCAGCCTGCCTTTCTGCAGGAACCTCCATAAAGGCTCTCGTCCACGTCTCCCCTCTCCCTCTACTTCCCGACGGGCCCTGGTGCTGCCCGTGTGGCCCAGCGGGGCATGATGGGCCCCCTCCTCCTGGGAATCGTGAGTAACAAGCTAGAGGGGTGACTGGACCTTCGGGGCCTCCGTTCCCTCGCGGTGAAATGGAGATTGACTTCAGCTGCGCAGGGCTGCTGAGAGGCGTCACCTGAAGGAGGCCGCACGCTGGCCCCAGCCCCAGGCCGCTCCCGGAAGCATGTGCTGTGCTGGGCACGGAGTGTGTTTGCAGCAAATGCGAAGGAACAGGTTTCCAGTCCCGAACATCGATCGAGCGCTTCTTTTCATCTCAGCCCGCAAGGAGGCTCGCTGCTCGTCCTTTCATCACTGGCCACGCGGGAAGCCAGGACGCCGGGCCCCTGAGGTGAGCGGGAACTCATACTTCTCAGCACCCGGTGGCCATGAAAGCTCTCTCCTCCTGGGGGGGGGGGCGGGGGGGAGGGGTCGTGGGGGCGGCGTGAGCAGGGGGCCGGATCCAGGAGCCTTGGGCCTGGCTTCCCATCCTGCCTCCACTACACTTATTGACGGTGCCACCCGGCAAAAGTGACTTTATCTCCATGCGCCTTGGTTTGTGCATCTGAAAAATGGGCCCTGGCGAGGTTGACACAGCCCATCCATGTAAAGCGCTCGGCAGGGCTCCGGCCCTTGCACACCTGGTCCCCACTCTCCCCTCACCTTCTCGCTGTTCCTCAGGAACTCTGAGCTCAGACAACAACGTGGGGGGCGCTCAGCCTGCTGCCCCCGTGTGAGACCGGAGGAGCTGGGGTGTTCGGGGAAAAGGCACAAAAAAATAAACAATTTATTGAGCACCTGCTCTGTGCTAAGCACGGTCCTGGGTTAAGAGGCTGTGGATTCAGAGGGAACAGGATGAGCCCAGCCCCATGGAGATGACATTCAAACAGGGGGCCAGGCCACCCAGAAACGAGTAGCACCCATAAAACCGTTCCGTCCCAGCAAGAGCTGTGGGGACGAGAAACCTGGGTTTCCAGAGCGAACGATGATTGGGACGGTGAGATGGGAGGAGGGTGACCCTGGGTGACCCGGGGAGGAGTCTGCGTTCCAGTCTGAGCGTGTGCATGTCCGGGGAGCTGGGGGATCGCCGGCCTTCCCCACAGGCCCCCAGCCAGGGGGGAGGCCGAAGGCCCCGGGGAGCTGGAGGAGCCCCTAGGAGCTGTTTTAATTGAAAGAGCGCTTCTGTCCTGTGTGCTCGGTAGCAGCGGGGGTTTGAATTAAGCATGAGCGGTGATTTATTTATCGAGTCTTTGAAAAAGTCCCTCTCTGACTCGGATTCCCTGCACTGCTCCCGTTAACCCTTCCCGGCCTCTGACCCAGGGCAGCTGAGAGCATGTCGGCCAAGTTCATTGGCGGAGAACGTGCGCTGGGCGGGGAGGGGGTTAGGATGGTAAATTTTTTTAATGTATATTTTTATTGATTTCAGGGAGGAAGGAAGAGGGAGAGAGAGATAGAAACATCAATGATGAGAGAGAATCATGGATCTGCTGCCTCCCGCACGCCCCTCATTGGGGATCCAGCCCGAAACCCGGGCATGTGCCCTGACTGGGAATCCAACGTGACCTCCTGGTTCAAAGGTCGATGCTCAACCCCTGAGCCACGCTGGCCAGGCAGGTGGGAAATTTTGTGTTATGTGTATTTTACCACAATTTTTAAAAGTTGGGAAAAAGACTGCCAGGCCAGGGGGCCTTTTTCCTGTGGGGACCACGAATGACACCTAAGGGTGGGCTTCCTCATCTCCCACCTCCTGCTCCCACCACACCTAGGACAGGTGTCAGGGCGGGAAGCTGAAAGGGACCACGTGAGACTCCAGCCTCCGGCAGGGCTTGTACAGCTTCCCCGCCCCCCCCCCCCGCCCCCCCCCCCACACACACACACCCGAGCGCAGGCTGCAGCCAAGCCCAGCGGAGCCTGGTGGAGCAGCAGGGGACACTTGTCACCAGCGAGGAGCTCCCCCCAAGGTCCCATCGAGTAGTGAGTAGGACAAACATGCTGGCTCCCCCCAGGCCAGCTACCCTACAAATGGGGCGTCGGCCCGCCAGGGAATGGGGTGGGGTGGGGGTGGGGGGCGGCCTAGTGAGTGTCCTGCAGCCCAGGAAGGCGGTCATTCTGCAAGTCTCTCCCACCCGGGAGATCAGCCCCATGAGGGCGGGACCGGGTCCAGCTGGCCCGCTGCCTGGCAGGGAGCTGGCATGGACCAGGAGCCCTAGAAACTGGACAGGAGGGCAGACGCCCTGCAGCCAATGGCAGCCCTCGGTTCCTCCTTCCTATGTGTCTGTAGCTCCAGGAAGAAGGTGGAGGAGAACAGGTGGGCGTCCGACTGAAGCACCCACCTGGGGTTCGGGTGACATATTCCCAGAGCTCAGGCCCTCCTGCCCTGTCACCGGCCTGGCCCCTCAGCCCTCTCCTCGGCCCTCTGACTCGCGGGGGCCACCCGTACCCCGCTCCTGAGCACTGCCCACCGCCAGCCTCCGTCCCGGGGCAGAGGCTCCAAGGAGCAGCCAGGCTCGGCCGCACAGTCTGATTAGCGTGCCTGATGAACTCCGAATCCGCTCCATCTTTCACATGAAAATTGTATTTTCTCCCTAAAATTGCTATTGATTGCTCCTACGTGGGCATGTAGGTGTGAGGAACAGCGTTCGGCACATGGCGGACACGGAACCAAGTTGTGGGCGTGGAGAGAGGCGGAGGCCGCCGGGGATGACTCGGTGTGGATCTCGCCAAGGCGGTGGGACGGCCTCTGTGTGGACCGCCCTGGGCCTGGCGGTAAGTCCGAGGTGCGAGCAGCCAGCTGAGGGGTGGACAGGGCTGCCAGATTGAGAAAATAAAAACCGAGGTGCCCTGTTAAAGCCAGACTCAGATATGCAACAGATAAGTATCAGTACACCCCATGCAAACATTACTTGTTGTTTGTAGGACATTCAGACTTTACTGCGCATCCTGTATTTTATCCGTCAAGTGTAGCGTCGGGGATGTGTCCCCAGGTGCCAGAAGCTGGACTGCACCCCCGGAGCCCCCAGCCTGGCCCACGTGAAGGGTCTTACAGGCAACCAGTCCCACCAGCGGCCTAACCCACAGGGTTCCTTCTATCAGCTCCGCCCTCTGGTGCGGGGGCGGGGGGGGGGGGGCGCCTCGGCTCCTCCTTCCTGGGCATCGAGGCCTCTCCTGCCCCATGTCCAGGCACCTCCCCCTCCTGCCACACGGGGCCTCCGACTCCGAGAACCTCTCCCCCCAGGGACTCGGCCCCTGCTGGTCCCTCAGCCTATAGATATCCCGTTAGGCCCGTTTCCCTGGGGAACCCTGACCAGTACAGTTACCACCTGACAATCTATACAGTTTACTACATACAGGGGTGGGCCAAGGTGGGTCTATAGCGGTGAGTCTGAGAAGCACAGAGTTTATTCTTGTATTATTATTTAATGTTTGTATTATAACTGTAAACCTACTTTTGCCCACCCCTCTATATTACAGATAGATGACGGATAAGTAGATAATGATAGATAGAAAGATAGATAGATGATAGATAGATAGATAGATGATAGGTGATGATAGACAGATGATAGATACTGCATGGCTCTGCTGTGTGCTGGACTGGGATGCAGGCCGGGTCTCACCAGGATGCTCCATGCGGCAGGAGATCAGCACTCAATGCCAAGTGGCTCCCACAGGTGAGGTCAGGGCCGTCTCCCAGGGCCCAGTCAGCAGGTGCCTGTGGCTGGCTCCACCGGGATGGGGGGGGGAGGGGGAGGGAAGGGCTGTTCCCCTCCCCCCCTCCAGCTTGCCACCCGGCCCAGAAGAACTCTTCGCTCTCAAAAGGGCCAGGGAGAGTTTTTGTGGGTGTCCCCTGCACGTCTCCCCTCAGCCAGGATGGGGTCCCATGCTCCTTCTGGAGCCAGTCCCTTCTGCCAGAGTTACTGCCCGTGTGGGTGCACAGCTCTGCTCGGGCTGCCATGGCAAAGGCCCACAGACTGAGTGACTTCAACAGCGGAAAAGTATGTTCTGTCATCTGGAGGCTGCAAGCCCAAGAGGAAGGTGTCAGCAGGGCTGGTCCCCCTGAGGCCTCTCCCCTTGGCTTGTAGCCGCCGTCTTCTCCCTGTGTCCTCTCGTGGTCGACCTTCTGTGTGTCTGTCCTGACCACCACCCTCTTGGGTTAGGGCTCACCTCACAGCCTCATTTTAACTTAGTTCTTCTTTAAGGACCTTCTCTCCAGATAAAGTCACGGCCTAAGTACCGGGGGTTAGGGCTTCGTCATATGACTTTGGGGAACATAATTCAGCCCATAACAGTGGGGTTACCCTAAATGGGTTTAGAATAGCCAGGGCCCACCCGGGAGATGGGTGTGGGCCCAGTGTCTCCACCCAGACACAGTGGAGAAGGCAGGAAGAAGGCAGTGGCGGGCGTCAGAGAAAATAGGCCACCTGTCTCCAGGGCGGCCTTTGGGGACCCCCTCCCAGGGTGTTAAGAAAGCTGGAGACCCCAGTATCCAGCACACAATCCATTAACTGCAATTCAAAGGCAGGGGAGACGTCAGGTGTGGTAGGGACACTTCCTGGAGCAGGGGGAGCAGGGGGAGCAGGGGGAGGGAGCTGGGCCTGAGGATGGGCAGAGCAGAGAGATGGAAAGAAAGGGCGTTACTATGGGGCCACAGCCGCCCGCCCGGCATCTCAGCATTGTGGGAACCTCCCTGAGGACTAGCGCACAGCAGGGGGTTCATAATCCTTCCGCTGGCCATGCACCCACCTTAGCAGGCGGGTAGACCAGCCCCCTTCATCCTTCCTGCTGAGTCAAGTCCCAGCCCCCCCCCCCCCGCCGAGCCCCCCCAGTTTACAATTGATCGCCCACATCCACCCAGTGGAATCGCCTGCAAACAGCCGGGGCTCAAAGAAAAGATGTTAAATTTCCATGTTAATGCAGAAAACACGATTTACATTCCAGTTGGGTGGTGTGTCATTTTTTTCCTTTGCTTCTAGCTAATTGGAATTTAATATTTGGTTCCCCTGCCGTTTGTCGGAGTTTGGTTATGAATCTAGAGTGACCCAGGCGAGTGGAGATGGCAGTGGGGCCACGGGCCTGCCGCTGTCCTGGGAAAGCTGACGGGTCCCCGTCTCCGTAGGGGCTAGGCTGGCCCCACGGCTTTGTCCGTGTCTCCTCAGGCCAGCAGGTACTCCCCAGCCTACGAGTGCCAGTCTCTCCCCTTCTTCCTTCGATTTCTCTACAGACGCTCCTGTGGGAACCCAGCAGAGGCTGGTGCGGGGCTGGGCTCGGGGCTCGCAGACTCCAGCAGCTTTCCGCCCCACGGGAGACAGACAATGAACAAGCAATCGAGGGACAGGCGTGATGGCGGAGAGCACTCTGGGGTGTAGAAGTAAGGCAGGGGAGGGGGAGGGAAGAGGGAGGGGACTGCACACGGGTCCGGGAGGGCCCCCTGGCCACTGTGGCACTTGCGCAGACTCCGGGTGGGACTGGAGGGAGTTGCACACGAGAGAATCTCATTCCAGGCTCTTTGCCTCTTCCCAGCGCTCGAGTGATTATTGAATTCATTTCTGGGCTCCAAGGCGGGTGAGTGAAGCGCGTACACAGGCAAGTACAGAGAAGCTCAGGAATCCACAGCGGAGGTGGCTGCAGCCTGAGGCTCAGGACGTAGTCAAACCAGAAAGAAGCAGTGAGGGCCCTGGCCGGTTTGGCTCAGTGGATAGAGCATCGGCCTGCGGACTGAAGGGTCCCAGGTTCGATTCCAGTCAAGGGTATGAACCTTGGTTGCAGGTACATCCCCAGTAGGGGGTGTGCAGGAGGCAGCTGATCGATGTTTCTCTCTCATTATTGATGTTTCTCTCTCTCTCTCCCTCTCCCTTCCTCTCTGACATCAAAAAAATATTAAGAAAGAAAGAAGCAGTGAGGGAGCCAGTGGAGCTGTGCAGGGCGACAGGCAGCTTCAGAGAGAGGCTCCAAGGCCGAGGGGTCCCGTGTTCACTCCTCCCCAGACGGCCTCCCTGCTCCCAGGGGCGCCTCTGGGATTCCAGGGAAGGCAGGCTGGAGGGTCCACCTGGCTTCCGGCTGTGACCTGCCCTCTCTACCTGGCGCCTGCCTCCTGTCCGTCTCTCCTTGCTGGGTCCCCTCCCGCCCCGCCCCTTCTCCTCCTGGCACTTGTCTGGTGGCCGTGTCTCTTTACGTGGGAGTGTGCCTCCGTGGGGCCTGGAGCCCCAGTGCTGGGCCTGGTCTTTTTCCTTCATTCCCTTCTCCAACCGGAGTCATTCCAGGCTCTGGGTTCGTGTCCTGCACAATGACCGTTGTCGCCGCCGCCCACTGAGAGTCGCTGTGTGCCGCACTGGGTGCGCCGCTGCCTCCGGTGGTAGCCCGTCTCCAGGGCGGCCTTTGGGGACCCCCTCCCGTGCGCCAGGTTTGTCTGTATGGCCTTGGGAGACCACAGAGGCGATGGCATGCCCCCTCGGAGGTTAGCTTACAAAGATGACCATGAGCTCTGAGACGCTCACTTTGGGAAGCCAGCTGCCTGCCTCCTGAGCTGCTCCCTGGAGAGGCCACCTGGGGAGGAACCGAGGCCTCCTGCCAACAGCCACGGAGAAGGCGGCCTCGGAAGCGGCCCCTCCGCCTCCCGAGACCTCACCCGCCAGCATCTTCATCCTGGCCGCGGGGAAGACCCAGCCAAGCCACACCTGGATGCCCCGCCCACGGGAGCTGGAGATGACGTCGCTGTCTTCAGCCACCACGTTGTACAGTGATTTGTTCCGCAGCAGCAGGTGGCCCGTGCGCTCATCTCAGCCCCTTCAGGCCTGGAACAGCCCCACCTGCGCGTCCCCGTCCTTACGTTACACGGGCAGGAGGCTGCAGCGAGGGCGCGGGGCGTCACCGGCCCCAAGTCCCCCCGGGGAGCTGGGCAGAGAAATGGAACTTGGGCGTTTGCGTCTGTCCTAACCAGACCCCTGCTCCTTCCGTCCACCTACAGCCACACTTTCCTACCTGGACCCCGTGTCCTCAGCTGAGGGCTCGGCTCCTCAGAACAAGCCCCGGAGGGCTACTGGCCCTTCTTTTCGGGATGAGCAAGCTAAGCTCAGAGAAGCCTGACCTGCCCAGGGTCCCACCGCGGGGAAGGAGCCTGCCCGACCAGCACGCGGTCCCCTGGGCTCCCTGGAAGCTGGGCCCCTGCTGCCCGGGGGAGGTACCTCTTCAGAGAAGGACTGAACCTTGGGGTGTTCTCCCCAGGGGGCCTGCTTGGCTCTTCTTCCCCACCCAGGGCTGTGGGGCCTGGGAAACCCTGAAGCCCCTCCCGCTTCCCCAACTCTCAGCCGGCGAAGGGCTGGAAGCCTAGAGCAGGGGCCACTGCCACCCGCAGACCTGTTTCAAGAAGCAGCTGTTGACTCTGGGCCTTGAATTTTAAAGAGGTTTGAAGTCCAACTTGGACCCTCTGCTCCTGGGATGCCTGTCACCATGGCAGCAGCTCACCCAGTAACAGCAAATATTTGTTGGAGGAGAGAGAAAGAACCAGGGAGGGAGGGGAGGAGCCCCGAGGATATGGGAACCAGGCTCTGCCCTGGGCACCTGCAGATGGCTGCCCCTAGGTTCCCACTCAGATGCCTCGAAGGAGTAGTAACTCCTCTACCCGGCCTGTGAGCAGGGCAGTGCCCCACCTCATGCCCCATTTCCCTGGGTCTCTGTGTGAAGTGTGCCCTCAGGCAGCATGGCCAGGCCAGATCCCGAGTGAGCCTCCTCTGCACTAGTAAGTCCCCTCTTTTCCACAGGCCTCAGTTTCCTCATCTGTGAAATGGGAACGACACGCCTGCCTGCCTTTTCTGAGCTGTCATGTTGCTTAAATGCATTCCAGCCCCCTGGAGCATCCCCGTGAGAAATTGTCCTAAAGACCCCTGGCTGGATTTCAGAACGGGGGATGTCAAAAACTCCAGGCCACTCCAGATGGCCCAGCGAGGGTGGCCACTTGTTTAAGGACACACAGCAAGTGCACCTGGGCCCAGACCCAGTCAGCTGTCACCTCAGGCCACAAGGCCTCCCTGAGCAGCTGTCAGCAGTTGAGCGGTTGTGAATCACGGCCGTGCTGTGCTTCCCTGTGGACATGCTCAGGGCTTAGCCACAATCTGGGTCAGGGCCGGGTGTACCAGGCACGTGGACCGTGTCTGCCAAGTGTGTCCTGGCAGAGAGAAGCGGAGGAAGCAGAGCCTGTGGTTCCTGCAGGAGCCTGAGGCCGGTGCCCTGGGCTCTCCCTGCTGGCCTTTCCCATCCCCCCTGGTTCCAGGTTAATCGGTCCATGCACACACCTTGATTTGTAAATAGGCCAAAAGCCGCATTTATTTTTGAATTGCATGCCAGGGAATAAAAACGGTTACATCCCACTATTAAGAGAATAGGGGGTGCAGGGCCCGCATGAAGAACACACTGCTCAGAAGCCTGGGGTTGAGTCTTGGCTTTATCAGAACTCTAGGGCCTCCGTTTCCCCGCATGTAAACAGGGGGTGGTCTCAGCATCCGCCTGTCCTCCCCCGTCCGGGAGTGAGTCTGACGTTCTCAGGGGACGCTATTCTGAAAGTCTCCTCTCAGCAGTCTCCACTCGACCGCCTCTCTCTGCTGGAAGCACACATTTATTTATTTATTCTGTTTTCCTATTTCTTGCAATGGAAACTCCTGAAATAGAACAGGAGGGGGCTGTGAGGAGAGGCTCCCACGTGGAGGCTCCTCTCCCCGGGCCTGACGGCAGCTAGGACTCTGCTGCCTATGGGGAGGGGATACCTGAGCTCCCCACGCACAGCACAGACCTGCCTGCCTGTCCAGGGCATGGTGAGTCTTCTGGTTACCAACTCGGCCAGGCCACACTGGCCTCCTCTGCTCTTCCGGAGGCCCCGCTCCTAACGGGCAGCTTGGGAACCAGCTGACTTGCTGCCCTGGGGTGAATGACGGCTGTGTCCACAGCAACTGAGCTGGCCCTGGTCCTGGGGGACAGCTCCCTGCAGAGAAGGTGCTGATCATGGCCGATCTCCAGGGGCGTGGACATGTCTCCAGGGTCCTCCCAGCCACACCCTGCCAGCTCACAACAGGCAAGGGCCTCATTCAGTATGTGCCACCCCCACTTCCCCTGTCAGGCCCATTGTCTTGCTCCCGGCAGGCAGCTCAGTCATTCCACTATTTTAAACAAAAATAATGATGTAGTGTGGTATTCATAACGTGTAAAAGTAAAATGTACGACAAAAATACATCAAGGAAGAGTGGAAGCATAGAGGGTTCTAAGATTCTTGCACCTTATGTGAAGTAGTATAACCTTTCATGGTTTAATTTAACAAAATAGTTACAGTTAATAAGCCAAAAAAAGGAGATAAAAATGAAATCCTACAGCCCTGACCGGTTTGGCTCAGTGGATAGAGCGTCGGCCTTCGGACTGAAGGGTCCCAGGTTTGATTCCAGTCAAGGGCATGTGCCTTGGTTGCGGGCACATCCCCAGTGGGGGGTGTGCAGGAGGCAGCTGATAGATGTTTCTCTCTCATCGATGTTTCTAGCTCTCTATCCCTCTCCTTTCCTCTCTGTAAAAAATCAATAAAATATATTTTAAAAAAATGAAATCATACAAAAACAGTTAATCCAAAAGAAGACAAAAAGGAAAAAAGGAACAAAAAAGATGGGACAAATGCAAAACAAATAGCAAGTTGATAGGCTGAAACCTAATCGTAAAAACAGCCACAATAAATGTAAATGGTCTAAATTCCCCAAGTTAAAGTCAAATTGCATAAAGAGCAACGCCCAACTGACTAATACTAATCAAAATAAAGCTGGAGTGGTCATACTAATATCAAAGTAGTTTTCAGGGCAAAGAATATTACCAAAGGTAAAGAGGATTTTTCATAAAAAAGTGTCAGTTCATCAAGACGATGTAACAATCTTGAATGTTTATGCACCTAGTAACGAAGCTTCAAAAAACTTGAAACAAAGACTGCAAGGAGACAAGCCATGGACGGGAAGGAGATATTTGCAACACATACAACTGTCAAAGAATACGTTTCTAGAACCCAAAGAAGTCCTACTAGTCAATAAGAAAAAGGCAAAAATAACCTAAGGGTGAAATATGTAAACAGTTATTTCTTGGAAGAAGAAATGCAGATTTGCATAAACATATGAAAAGATGCTCAGCTGCCTTAGCAAACAGGGAAGTGCAAACAAAAAGCAAATTAAATATGTTATTCCCATCAGATTAGCAAAAAAAAATCTACAAGTCTGAATCCATTAAGCACTGGTAAGGATGTGGAGCAATGGGGACTCTATTGCTGGCAGAAACGCAAATAGATACAACCTTTTAGGCAAACAAGTTGGTGTATTAGTTTGCTAGGGTTGTTGCAACAAAGTGCCATCCACGGAGGTGGGGGGGAGGGCGGGGGTTCAATAGTAAGGATTTATTGGTTCACAGTTCCCAAGGCCAGGATTCCTTCTGAGGGCTGGGAGGGAAGGAAGGACCTGCTCCGGGCCTCCCTCCTCGCTTCTGGTAGCTCAGGTGTTGTTCCTTGGCTTGTCGATGGCATTCACTGTGTCTTCACATTGTCTTCCCTCCATCCTTGGTTGTCTCTGTCCGGATTTCCCCTTTTTATAAGGACACCAGTCATATTGGACTAGGGCACAACTTCATGACCTCATCTCAACCTGGTCATCTGCAAAGACCCTACTTCCAGATAAATTCACATTCACAGATGCTGGGGGTGAGGGCTTCCACATCTGTGAGGGGAGCCGCAATTCAACCCGTAAAACCTGGTTAAATGTGAAGATGCTCATATCTGTCAGCCCAGCCATTGCATCCCGGGCACCGGCCGTAGAGATAATTCTCACAGATTGTACTGGTAGATACACACCATCCAAAAGCTTATCAGCAGGTAAATATGTGTTTAGATAAATGTGCATTTCAAAAGACTACATAGCATGAAAATTAATAAATCGCAGCTATGCACGTCAGCCTGGAGAAATCTCAAAAACATAATATTGAGTTGAAAAGAGCAAGTCACGGAAGAACCCGTGTGGTTTAATTATGTAGTAAAGGTCCGAGTGGCCAGTTCTCTCACCTCCTTCAAGTCTGCTCAGGCGTCATTCTCTCGATAAGGCCACTCCTTTAAGTTGCAAACCCATCCCCACAACCACACGTCTATTCCTCCTTGTTCTGCCCTGCATGTCCTTCCCCACAGCCCTTACCCACTTCTAGCAAATCTATATAATTTTCTTACGTGTCCAGTAGTTATTACCAACCTCCAGAATGTTTGATACACAAGGGCAGAACCTTTCTTTCCTTCTGTTCATTGATATCAACAAAGTACCTACAAGAGTACCTGGCACACAGCAGGCACTGAACAAATATTTCTAAAACCGAGTGGTCACTACACAAATCTTCATGGATGATTATTTTAAAACTGTGTTTTTGGGTCACACCCAGTCTGCTGTATATGTGATGTCTCCCAATAAATAGTCTTTGAAGAAAATAGATGTATTTCTTGCCAGACCTGAGTGTTCAGCCATGATACAGACCCTGTGTGATTGGCACCCTCTCCCCCCAACACCCCTCCCACCCCCCACCCCCCCTTAGCCACAGAAAGCCAGGGCGTGGTGCAGCTTCCCCCAGGGACATGTTCTCTTGTGTCGGATAATGAGTGACAAGGAAATGTCAATCTCCCCGCGAGATGCAATCTTCAGTGTCTTACTTCTGCTTGAACAGGGCTTTCAGAGGTGCCCGTGAATATTTGCGCTGGCAACTACAGAGAGCGCGGCTGCTTTGTAGAGAGAAGTGGAACCACCTGGTAAATTTGCCTTGCGCTTCCTTGAGAAAACAATGGGAAGCCAGCTGCCTGTCAAGGCCAAGGCCATGGAACCAAACATGCACAAGCCTGGCCTTGACCAGCTTCCTGATCAAGCCGCACGACACCCACGTCCCTGCCTCACAGTTCCCATGTTCACCTGGGAACTGGGATTACTGCTGGGAGGACGGAATGGGATGGATGGCAGAGCACCACAGAGTGGGCCCGAACAGGGGCCCAGCCTGGGGCGGGGAGCCGAGGGGCGGGGAGCTGAACTCGATTCCTGGTTGGGGAAGACAGGGCTGGGCTGGGGACAGGGAGGCTGGGCAGAGCCTGCGGGGCGTCCACCGCCTAGGCCTGGGGTTGAGGAGGGAAGGGCACCACACCCTCCTGCAAGCACCCTCAGCTCCCTGGGTCCACCAGACGCCGGCCCCAGGCGTGCCCACGGCCGCCAGGCCCAGACCAAGCAGGGTAGCCCTCATGCTACCTGGAGGGAGGGGTGCAGAGCCTCATCCCTCTCTGCCCTCAAACCCGGACACAAAGAAAGCCGACGCCGAGGCCTCGTCCTGTGTACTTTAATCACAACTCCACGGTCGTTGTGTGCTGGCCACAGAGAACAACCACACAAGGTCAGGATGGGCACGTCAGCGCGGTCCTACAAATGGAATCTCCACAGATCTGCACTTCAAACATGTATGAAAAATAAATATATAATATTTAGCTTTATAAACTTCCCCAGGCCATCGCTGTGTCTTTAAAGTAACCACCACTCCCTCCGTCCAACCAATTCGGCAGCCTGGCGTCACTAAGCACGTGACCAGCCAGGTGACGCCCATCTGGGGAAAACACTGGAGACAGTCAGATGGGTTAAAACTCGCCAACCGCTCACCGCGAGGGAGACATCACACATGGGCGCCAGCTAATGGCTGGCCTCCTCCGTTGGGAAGAATCAATTCCCCAGCGCACACCGAGGGGCTGGGAAAGCTGCAGAGGAACCTTTGGCACCAGTGGAGACGACAGGCCTTCGAAAGCCAGACTCGGTGACAAAGCATCGACCTGAGGGAGAGGCCACGGAGGGGACGAGACGCTGCCACCACCGACCTTCTCCCTTCTGAGCACCCCTCCCAGCTCCCTCTCTGGAGCCATAGACACTCCTCTACCTTGGAGGGGGCAGGGCACGTCTGGCTGCCTGCCCTCCTGGTGCGTGGCCTAGAGAACTGCGGGGGGAGGTGGGGTGGGGGCTGCTTGCTACGTGCTCATGGGCAGCAGGATGTACTCAACACACCAAGGACACGGCCACTCCAGCGGGACGGCTGCACAGCCTGTGAAGGGGACGGACAGGAGGCGCGCACGAGACACCAAGGACGGGGGGGGCGGGGCAGGCTGGGGTGCACTAGCATGTACAGGGGTTCCGAACAGCGCCTGAGGGTCCATACTCCCCCGGAGGAGAAAGTCAGATCATGGCCCCCTCCGTGGCTCAGGGCTTTCCCCAGGGACTCTGGCCCTACCCCCAAAACAACGAAATCTGGGTACGGAACAGCTAAGCAAGAGACAGGTGCTGCCACAGAGCCTCAGGTCCCGGGGACCCCAGGCCGTTCGTTCAGGAGGAGGTGCAGACAGTTTAACCGGGGCGTCAGCAGAGCCCCGCCCCCCCGACAGGAGAGGCGGCTACAAGTCCAGCAGGCGCTCCTCACAGGTCTCCGCCGGCCACTTGGAGGCCCCTCCAAACACGTCGACGTTGTTGTCCACCCAGGGGATGACGTTGCCCGGCATGTTGGTGGAGCAGTTGGCGATGTTGACTATTTCCTGGGCACGGAGGACGCGGTCCCAGATGTTGAACTGGCTGAGCTCCCCCACAAACGCCTGAGTGGCGTCAAACCTGCCCCCAATGGTGTCCTGCGGAGGGAACAGAACCACATCAGAGCTGCTCAAAGGCTAACGCCCCCTCCCCCCCTGCATGGGAGCGGGTGGGCTTTGGGGAGAGGATGCCAGCTTGTAGAGACAGAGCTGGTGGGGGGGCACGGAGGACTAGTGCATTTTCCTGACTCCCAACTCTGGCCGGGAAATATCTTTACTCCACCACCCAGTTGACATGGGGAGACACTTGGGCAAAGTCCCAAAGCCAGGACTAGACCTGGTCTCGCAGCTCCAGCCCATCCCCAGGGAGAGGTGACAGGCAGGAGAGCAGGGCCTGGGCCCTTGGCGCCTGCTCCCTCCCTCTCCATCAGCCTCCAGCTCAGCTTTGAAATCAACGCTCATCTGCCCAAGACCAGGTGCCAACCTGTGACCCCGGGGCACTCCATTCTGGAAACTGTCTGAACCACCACCCCAACCTGGTCCCCCCTCTGCCCCCAGACAACAAGATGGTGTGAGTAGAGCCGGGGGGGGGGGGGCCTCACCCCTCCAGGCAGCTGCTGTGCCCTCAGGCTCCCCTCCAGCAGGCAGACAGCTGGGCGGGGCGAGGGGCAGCCTGCAGGCCGGCCTTGTGCTGCTCGTCTGGCCCGCGCGCTCCCATCTTTCAGTCCCTGTACCCACCTGCTCCTGCCCGAGGATCAGCACGCCCCCCGGCTTGATGGGGTGCCAGGGGGCCAGGTTCTCCCCGGTGCCGAGCTTCTCCCCGTCCTGGAAGGCCTCCCACATGCCGTCCCGCGTGGTCCAGGTGACACAGATGTGGTGCCACTTGCCATCGCTGACAAACAGGGGCAGCTGTGCAACCTGCGGGGGGCAACGTGCCGGTGAGGCCCTGCGGGTCCCCCAGACAACTGAGCTGGGGGGGACGGAGCAACGGGGCCACTGCTGTTCCCATCACGTGGGGTCCCTCCTGGCCGGCCCTTCTCTGCTCTGCGGGTGACATGCCTGACCCGCCCACCTCAGAGAGACCTTCGGACTGGAAACACCACGTGCCAGCAGACACTCAAGAGAAAGGGGCCCAAGTCCCGGGCCCCAGGGCAGCCCTGCTTTCAACTGGACGCTCTTGGTCCTGGCTTGGCTGAGGGGCCAGGACACTGAGCCGAACAAGCAGATGTGACAGACGGCGCCCCACGCTGGCCTCGAACACCCGGGGCTGGAGAGGACACAGGGCAGCGAGGGCACACTGGGCAAACTTCTCTGGACAAGAGCCAGACCAGGCACCTGCACTCACAGGCGAGGTCCCAGCCTCCCTCAGGACTGTGTGTGGGTGCCCTGCCGTGCGGAGGACAAAGGCCCACAACTACACGTGAGTGTGGGGGAGGGACATGCTCACCGCATCCATCCACTCCCGCCCTGGGAGGGCTCTGCAGACCTGCTCCTCTGCCAGCAGCTGGCTGTTACTGCTGGTGTCCTAGCAACCCCAGGCCCTCCCTCCCAGCACCTGGCTGTTTACAGGGCTCTTGGCCCTCAGGGCGGTGTCCAAGGAGTCATTTAATACACTTAGTCCCGGCTCCGGGCTCCCGGGGCTCAGAGGCGGGGCCACTGCTGGGAGGAGCCCCGCAGGTGGATTACACCACGTTTTCCACTGAAGCAAGCTCCACCCAAGGTGTCTCAGCACAGACAGAGTGAGGGGCCGGGTGGAGCCACTCTGGGCTCGGGCAGCCGTCCCAATGCTCAGCTCCGGCAAGGGGGCTGTGAGGACGCATCTCTGGCCACGTGGGGTCTGACTTCAGAATGAATGTCGGAGTGGGGCTGCCGGAGGGTCCCGCAGACGCTTGTCTCTTGGGGGGACCACACTCCCGAAAACCATGCCGTCTATTAAAAGGGGACATTTGCTCTGGGAAAGGCAAGACCGTATGGACGAGGACCAGATCAGCGGTTGCCATGGGCTGGGGTAGAAAGAGGAGCTGACCACCAGGGAAATGAGGAAATCCGGGAGGTGATGACACCCTAGGTTCTAATTGCAGTAATGGATGTGCAACTGACTGCATTCGTCAAAGCCGGTCAACTCAGTAAAAAGTGTAAATGTTACTGCGTGTAAATTATATCTCAATACCTCCCCCCCCCAACAAAAAGATATGCTCATGAGAACCATCACTCTCACACACACACACACACACACACACACTCTCACACACACACACACACTCTCACACACACACACACACACACACTCACACACACACACACACACACACACACTCACACACACACACTCTCACACACACACACCCTCCTCTAAGCAGTGCAGCCCAGGAAACACCCTCATGGACAGGCCTCAGGGCCCATGACAATTCAGCCTGGCATGCAGGCGTCCCAGCTCATTCCGGGCCTCCCTGACCTCTGGCCTGGACCCTGCCCCCCGACTCGTCAGCTGCCCAGAGCAGGACTGAGTCAGGGCAGAGCGGTCCCCACCAGGAGGAGGACAGCCCGCAGCCCGCTGCCGGAGCCCCTGCGACTTCCCGGCCTCTGTTGCCACCGTGACGAGGAAGGTGGCCTCCGAGCGGCCTCACCTTGTCGTTGATGAGCAGCTCGATGGGGTTGTTGCCCCACTCGATGAGCACAATCTCGTTGGCCTGCCCAGGCACCGCATAGGAGAACGGGGTGCCGATGCCGGGCGAGGCGCTGGAGCGCAGCCACAGGCAGATGGTGAAGGCGTACAGTTCGGGCAGCGTCTTCTTGACCTTGCCGTACAGGTAGTTTGTGCGGAGGGGGAGGGACACTTTGAATGCATCGGGCGACTTGAACGCACTGTTGCCTGGGGGAGAAGAGAGGCCAGCAGCCCGTTAGCCCACCCCCCGTCCAGCAAGGACGGAGTCCCAACTCACCTGGAGCCCCCTCCCTCACTTCCACCCCCAAGTCAATCCTTCCATCAATGGAGCATCTGCTACAGGACAGCCGCTGTCCAAAGTGCTGGAACTCCAGCCGTGACCGAGAGTGACCTCGCTCTTCAGATCTGGAGGAAGCAGGTAGAGACAAGCTGGACTTCGTTTTCTGGTTAAATTGAGCCAGAAAACCTTTTCTCGGTCAAGTCTTATTATGTCCTTGCCATCTTGGACCCTCAGCTCCTTCAGCCAGGGCGGGGGTCAGGAGCACGGAGGCAGGACATGTGACAGATCCCAGGCACTCGACAGACGCCTGTCAAGCCAGTAAGCCTTTGTCACTTCTCACAGGAACGAGTCGCCGCTGCCAGGGCAACAGAGTCAGGTGATTGTGTCCTGGCTCTACAACGTAACTCAGACGTGGCCTCTGCATACATCCCTGACATGGATTGGCTCGTGGTGTGGAGTGGCTCAGGATTCGCCCTTTCCTCCCCACTGGCCGGAGCCTTGACCCTCCTGGACCCACCCGGGACGGGTGAGAATCCTCCTGGCTGTCCCCAGGTAAACGATGCTTCCAACATCCTTTAAAGTGATTGGTACTCTTAAATGGGTCCAAGCAGTTTTCACTGCAGCCTTGATTTAAGTTCAAAATTAACAACAAGTAAACACACAGGAGGTAAGACCTGCCTCCGGTCACCAGGTTCAGACATCTGCAGGGCACCCCCCGATTCTGTGAGCCGTCAGGCCAGAAGCTCCCCTCTCATTTGGGGACCAGATGCTGCCGGTGAAGGAGCCTAAATGCCCTCCTCCAACAAGTGTTGATTAGGCACCACAAGGGCCAGGTGGTCCCCATCGCCGCCAGAGACCCGCAGGCTCCCAGGACCCAGGACCAATTCAGCCCCTTCCTCACTCCTGCAGAACAGGAGCCAGAACAATCAACCCTTCTCCACCGTGACCCCCCTTCTCCACCGTGACCCCCAAACGCCTTCTCTGTCACAGTACATCATACACGAGCCAGGGTTCACACCACCCAGGGAAGAGCTTCTGAAAGGGAAGCAGCAGGGCCCAGCGTCACCCTCCCAACCTCTTGGGAGCAGGCCAGCGTGGAAGCACTCGAATCTGGGCTCCACGTGTGGTCTCACTCCTCTGCTGATGGTGTCGTCTTGCCTGATCCACCCCGACCTCCCCGCAGGGCGCCCTCACCCCAGGCTGCAGGGCTGCTGGCCACCTGGCGAGGGCTGACAAGAAGACTGGGTCACCTGCGGGAGCCACGGGTGGGGCCAGGCCAGGTGAGAAGGCCCCACAGGAGCTGAAGAAAAACTCAGAGAACCAGGAAGCCCCAACTCCCGGCTCCACAGCTGCACCCTGGCTCAGGGCGCAGCTAAGGGATGACGGCGCAGCGAGCAGCAGCCCCTCTTCCTACTCTACGAAGCCACCGAGGGTGTGTAATCTGCACGTGCCCATGCGCTTCACGAAGGCGCGATTATCTAATAAAGAGAAATAGCTCCTGCCCTTGCAGGTGGGCAGGCGTGCTGACTTAATAAGGTTGCCTGTTGGTACCGCTGTGAGCTTGGAAACGACAGGTTTAATGGGAGCTGGAGAGCCAAGAGGCAGGGGAGGGGGCCCATCCTACCAGAGGGGATGCCTTCCGGTTTATACCACACAGCTGGGAAGTCCAGAAGAAACTTAGTTACAACCAATGAAGGCATTAAAGGGCCTGGCCAACACATCAGAGGCTGCAGGTGGCAGACAAGGCTAAGCAGCCCTGGGGCCAAGGAGATAAGGGACGGGCGGGCTGCTGCCTGCACGGTGAGCCGTCAGGTGGTTCTTGGCACCTGTCAGGTGGGCTCAGGGATGACTGACAGCAGCCTCGGAGCCTATCTCAGCAAACGACCTGGGAACACAGTCAGCGGGTGGGGGTCCGGGAGCAGCCACTCCCTCACCCAGCTGGCCTGTCTGTACATGGGCAAGAGCGCGCCGGGCTGGCCCCTCTCTGCCTGCCCTCCCTTGCTCTGAGCCAAAGGGGTGGGGGGTCTGGAGGGAGGGGAGGCAGTGGGCGGGCGACAGAGACACGAGGAAGCACTGGCACCCACCTCGCTCCAGCTCGCTCACCCTCTGCAGCAGCGCGTTCAGGGTGCTCTCGGTCTTCTGCCGGTGAGCCGAGGTCTCGTTGTGCAGCAGGGACTTCTCGTCCTCCAGCTCCGCGACCTTGCGCAGCAGCTGCCTCTCCAGCTCCCCCAGCCGCCGCTGGAGCACCTCTCGGAAGTCCCCGGGCAACGAGGCGGTAGACACGTTCCCTCGGAGCTGGTGCTGGGGGGGGGGGGGGGGGGGGGGGGCGGGGGGGGGGTGAGGGATAAGCATTAAAGGCCAGTAAGAAAGAAACTGTGACATGCAGCTCTGACGGCCCCGCCACAGGGGGAGCTGCTTCCAAAAACGGGAGCATCACCCCAGCGGAGCTGACACAAAGGGGAGCGGTTCACAGATGCTTTTTTTTTTGTATGGCAAGGATTTCAGCCAGACAATTACTTTGCGGCAGTATCTGAAACTTAGGAATTTCATTTTCCCCCTCTCAAAAAAATCGATCTTGGCACCTCTAACTAGAAAGACAAAATGTTAACCAACTTCTATCGTTTTCCAGCAAAACCCCAAACACAGCCAGGATCTTTTTTTTTTTTTTTAAGGAGTTAATCAAACGGTACTCGACGCGGATGCACTTTCATCTAGAAATGGAAACAGCCCCCCAGTGTGGCCCACATGCTGCGTGTGGAGACATCACTGGAAACGGAGATCTAAAACATGACTCCCCTGAATCCCAGGAACCCAGGCTTCTGATGCCACTTCTACCTCCTCCTCCCTGTTCCTGTCACTCCCCTATCACCATGCGAGCTCCGAGGCAGCCTGCCGCTGCCCAGCCGCCAGCCCCAGCCAAACTGTGTGTCCCTCTCTCCAAGCTCCAAATTGCAGAATGCAGTGACTAGGACCTGCCTCCCAGGGTGGTTGGAAGGGGTAAAATTAGATACTATGTCTACACGTCTTTAGTGCTCCAAAAAGGTTAGCTGTTATTCATCGTAATGAATTAAGGGATACACAGATGCTGGAAATACCGTCTGTAACCATCATGCCCCGGGTAATCCTCAAATAATGTTGCAATAATCACCGCTTGTCATTGAAACCTAGCTTTGCTAAGAAGGATTTTGGTAAACATGTTGCACAGAAACGTCCACACTTCGTAGCAGAGATGGAAATGAAATGAAGGTTTCTCTCTCAAAGTTCCAAACTGCATCCGCCTTCCCAGAGAGGCTGGGATAAGGTCCTTTCCCACAAAGCACGCGGGAAGGGCACCTTAGGACCGCGCGGCTCTCCGACATTTGCCTTTGAAGTTAACCCGGCTTCCTCCAAGGTGAGTCCCGGTGCGGGGTGCGGCCCATGACCCTCCAGCCCGCGCTGCGCTCGCGTCCCGCCGAGGCGCCCCAGGCCCCTGCCCGCTCCGGACCACCCCGACCTGATTTAATAATGGACATGCTGGGGGCCAGGGGCCGCTGACCTCACGCAGCAACCTCAGGTCACCCCGCAACAGCCTCCGGGAGCGCGCGGGGCCCCGGGAGACTCGGGGACTTGCAAGAAGAGAGCAGGCCGTCCGGGTCGGCCAGCCCGAACCTCATGGAGTGAGTGGTCGCCCAGTGAGCAGTCCCGGCTCGCGGGGGACTTACAGGGTGGAGGGTGCGAGCCACGCAAGTAGGATCTAGACCTCCCGGCCCCAAACCCAGCTCATTCCATTCCCGCGTGGCCTCGCGGGCAGGACCGCGCGCCCCACCTCTGCCCGGCCGTCCCCCGCCCGTAGGACCCCGGCGCCCCGCTACCTCGAGGCTCTCCAGACGGTCCTTGAGGGTCTGCAGCGAGCGGCTGAGCTGCTCCACCAGGTGCCCGGGGTCCCGCGGCAGGTCGCCCATGGTGTCCTTGCCCGTGGCCGCGCGGCCCGGCGCCTTGGCGCCCGCCAGCCCCTCGCAGCGCGCCAGCTTGGCCGTGAGCTCGCTGATGGCCTCGCGCTGCGCGCCCAGCATCTCCTTCTGCTGCACGATGGTCTCGCGCAGCTGCAGCACCGCCGCGCGCAGCTCCTCCTCGGGGCTCAGCGCGCCGCCCGGCGCGGGCATCCCGGGCAGCGGGCAGCCGGCGCGCGCCGCCTCCGGGGGCAGCGCGGTGCACACGAAGCGGCTGCCGGGCGCCGGGACGTCCTGCGCCGCGGCGGCCACGGCGAGCGCCACCCCGGCCGCCAGCAGCGCCAGCATCGCGCCGTCGCCGCGCTCACTCCGGCATCCGCGGGCGGGCGCCGTCGGGGCGCGCGACTGGGGCGCCTTCGGGGCGGGCGGAGGCCGGGCGCGGTGCCCGAGGGGAGCGGGGCTGGAGGGGCGCGGAGCCGGAGTCCGCGGAACGGCCGCCGCACACGGCGCTCTGGCTGGGCCGGCCCGCGCGCCCTTTCTTAAGCTGGGGGGTGGCGGCGCGTGGGGCGCGGCGCCGCGAGCTCTGATTGGCCCAGACGGGAGCGCATCACGCGAGAGGCGGGGCAGGGGTGCCTTCTCACCGCGGGCCGGCACCGGGGCGCGAGCTCCAGAAGCCCCCCAGAAAGAAAGGGCTGAAATTTAAAAAATCCCCGGGGTGCCCTTAGGAGCCTTGGCTGGCGAGTCCAGGTGCCCCTCTGACCCACCCGAGGAGGCCGACGGCGCTCCCCGAAGAGAAGCTGGGAGCCCCCTGGTGCCCCGGCGCCCCAGGCGAGGTTGCTGGTCGCCAGGCGCGGCGGGAGGACTCGCTTAGCGGTCGCCGCAGCCCTGAAGTGGGGGTCGCTGACGCCCACTTCACTAGGGAGAAAGGTGAGACGTCCCTGGAGGGTCTTGAACCCAGGGCTGTGTTCTCGGGGCACCCGTGGCTGGCGTGGGCTGCTGCCACTTGACGCTGAAGGCGAGAAGGAGACGCACGAGGCTTCCCAGGACACACACACCCCTCCGCATCCGCGTCCCTGTCCCCGCCTGGGGAAGATCCTCAGGTCCGCGGGGACTGACTCAGGCTGCAGGCGCTGACTGCTGGAGGGGTCGCCCGCACACGGTGTGTGCAACAGGCGTGGAGTGGGGCCAGGGTCAAGGCCACGCGCAAAGCTCTCGACAGCCCACCAGATGGGGACCTTATTCAGCAAGACCTGGGCGGGATGGGGTTCATTCCACCGCAGTCATCGTAATGGTGCCACGGAGTAAAGCCGTGCCCCACCCATGTGCTAGTATATGGGGTGCGCACATGTCTGGTTTCTCAGTTTGAGACCCCCTGTGCTCAGATTCTTGGAGAGAACAGATAGGGACAGAAACCCCAAAAGGCAGGAGCACATTTGTTTCCAAATCTTGTCTGTGGTTTACAAACAAGTTCCAGGAGATTTTCAATGCACAGCTGCAGACTGAGCTGGTTTACTGCACGTTATAAATGGAAATCCTTATTTTTTTCTCTATGTTTTTTAAGAAATCCAGTTGCAAGGCCATTCATCACATTATCCGTTATACCAGAAACAAATGGATTTGTCACTTGTGCACAGAAGCTGAGGTTGATTCTGTATCAAACTGTATCAAAACAAATGAAATCATGATGATGATATAAAATAGACTGCAGCGATTAATCTCCAGAAACCCAATTTTGATCTGCTTTGCACTTCAAACAATAGCTTCTGTTATGTAAAGAGCTGTTGGATATTCAAGGACAATGTTGCTAAATTATAAGAAAAGGTCTGTTCGTGAAAATCTCTTCATGGATGAAATGAGAGACAGGAAGTCTGGTCTACACAACACCCGAAGCAGAGGACAATGAACTCGGCGATGGCTCAGGTAAGAGCATTCGTTAATAGAAAAGGTGTGGGTGGGCCTGGGGAGGGGGCATTGGGCTAATGTCTCTTTTGGTCTGCATCACCAGCAGAACAGGTATCAGCTTCACACTGTCAACTCGACCTTGGTTAGATTCATGCCTCCTGCATCTTTCTGACTCCAACCCCTTGGGAACTCCAGAAGTTTAAAGGAGCTCACATTATACACAAATTGCAATTATGAAGGTGATGAGGTTGCAAAGCACTTTATAAAATGCTACATTTTAGATGATTCCGTAAGGCACCAAATCCAGACAGGTTCAGAATTATCCAGATAAGGATTTCACTTTCAATTTTCAACTCATTGGGTTGATTTTTATTTATTTTTTTTTAGACCACGGTGGATCTTAATTGCATGTGACAATAGAGCGCTATAGCTCCACATATCCTTTCTTGACACAGACCGAAGCATTTATATTTGCAACTACTTGAAATACAGCCTGGTTCCTTTAATAATTAAATAAAATCAAGTGTTTCCAGAATTCTAATTTCCTCCTGCACAAAGAAAGCACAAAACAAAAATAACAAAGCATATATCCCCCAATAATTACTCTTACATTTCCCAAAAGAGATTGCTATGTGAGACCTAATCAGGGACATTGCCAAAGCCCAGAAGGAAAGACAGAGGCCTTTAAGATGTTATTTTATTTGAACGCAGTATAAGTAGAGGGCTTAGGTACAAGAGTAGATGCTATTTGGGGTTTTATTTTGTCTTCCTGACGGGAAGTCGGCTGGCTTAGGAACAAGGGACTCAGGCCTAATAACAACACTGTCACTAGCTAAGTGGTTTAAGGCAAGTCACATACCCTCTATGGACATCTGTTTGCTTGTGTAGAAGATTTGGGGATTAGACTGGGCTCTCCAAAGACACACCCACCCACCCCCGGCTCTGCTCAAGAGCTGGCAGTTTGAGCAAGAATCACTGTTCAGGGAGATGAAGATTCCAGGACTTTGTTATTTCTGCTTGTGTTAGGAACCACCTGTGTCCAGGGTGAGCCTGGGAAGGCAGGCAGGGGGGTGTGTGTATACAGCAGGCAAGCGTCCACATCCGGGGATGCGGTGGCTGTGATTGAAACCTGCTCTCCACAACAGGAAAGCTCACGCTTGATCTACTCACAGCACAGCAACTTGTCTGCCTGAAGGATCCCGCATGTCTGACTCAGCTCCCCTCGAGGGTGGCGATGAGTGGCAGAGACCGGGGCCCACAGGTTTCCCTCTGCTTGAGAAGTCGTGCAGCTCTGTAACAGTGAATCAGCGCCACCCAACCTCTTAGTGCAACTGACGCAGCAGCCTAGTAACCACCCACTCATTCCCTTTGTCTCCGGGCTCCCAGGTCAGCTGAGAGCCCCGTGTGGACTCGCACCGTGTACTGGGAATCCTGATGAGCTCATTCTGCCTCCATTTGATTGCCCCATCTGTTGGGTTCTCTTGTTCTTCTCACATGCATTTTTCATCTCGGTCTTCTGGGAGATGTGCTAATTTCCACCATGGTGTCAGAGGACCCCATCTTCCACTTTCTTACATCTCCTCCTCTCTGTCTCAGTGCCACTTGGGAAGTCAAGAATGCGGTGTGAGCTCCTAACAGCCACCAAGGACAGCCCCCTGCAAATGGAACCCGGGAGCTGTCCTCGGTGCTGAATTCCCATTGGGCGGACTACAAGTGTGTGGGGTGGAGGTTTGTGTGTGTTTTTTTGTAGGGGGCGGGATGGGATTCAGTGCAAATACAAAACGAAATGTAGAGGCTCCAGAGAATTGTAACTAAAACTCTCTTAAGCCTAAAATGAGAAGGCCCTTTCAGGGGTGGATTTTTCCCCCCCACTAGACTGAACTCCACCGGTAGAGTAGAAAGTGCTTGAGCTTTGGAATCAAGCAGCTCTAGTTTCAACCCCAGTTTTATAACTTGCCATTTGACCTTGAGAGGCTGGCTTGACCTCTCTGCGCTTCAGTTTTCTTGTCTCTAACATCAGAGCTAAATTTACTATGAAGCATTACTGTCAGGTTGCCGTGAGAATGAATGTGACATGTCTGTCATACAGCAGGTGCACAATAGATGTTAATTGTCCCTTTTTCTTCACTGAGTTCAGAGCTAAATTATATAAATTCTTTTTTTTAAGTTAAAAATTTTCCTTTATTTTCTACAAAATCCATTTGAAATTAAAGCACGAATTCTTGAAAAAAGAACAGGCTAACCTCTTTGGAGGAGAGACAAGGAATGAGAATTTCAGGAAAACTTACTGGTGTTTCAGCAAGAGGAAGTTATCCTACTTTGTGTGTGTGTGTGGGGGGGTGTTAAAAGATAAAATTATTGTGTTTTTTTAAACTTTAATTATAGGGTTCAGTTCAACTATTTCACATCTACACTCACTTAGCAGATATCACTAGACTGTGTGCCCAGATCCAACTAAAAGATTCATGGTCCTTACACATTTCAGTGGTTCTGAGTGTGTTGCTATGGGATTCCAACAGATAGAAGACCCCCCAAATAAAGCAAATGTCCTGTCTTCAGCGCACCTGGGCTCTTCCTGGTGACCATATTTCAGGCTTAATTTTGGGAGCATGAGACACTGAGTTTCAGGAAGTGTATGAGCACATGTGACTGTAAAGATATGATTTGGGGGGATTGATTGTTAATGTTACCCAACTGTTTTTAACAAACAAAAAAGGCTTTTGGGGGCATCCTCTGATTTCAAGCAATAGAACAAGTTGCTGGATAGATCAGGTGTAATATGTTAGTTCTGTTCTTAAAAGAAGAGGATAGTAGACTTGGGATGGGAGGAAGCTGTAGGAAAGGACCTCATCAACTTGGTTTGCTTGGAGAAAATACTCCAAGTCTCAGTTTCTCTATATGAGGAAACTCTGAAAAACTGCCTCTCTTTCACATAAGTTACAAGTAATGAATTTGGTCTGTATCTAATAAAAATGTGTAGCTTAAGCCCAGTCAGTGTGGCTCAGTGGTTGAGTGTTGACCCATGAACCGAGAGGTTCTTAGTTCGATACCCAGTCAGGGGTTGTGGGCTCGATCCCCTGTGGGGGACGTGAAGGAGGCAGCCGATCGACATGTCTCTCTCATCGATGTTTATATCTCTCTATCCCTCTCCTTGCCTCTCTCTCTAAAATCAATAAAACATTTTTAAAAGTTATTAGCTTAATAGTTCTGTATAGTTCAGGCACACAAATAGCTTGCTTGAATCTTTAGAAGTGAGAAGTTATACATATATGCGTAACCCATGGACACAGACAATAGGGTTGTGAAGGCCTGGGGCAGGGGAGGGGAGGAGGCAGGTTAGAAGAGGTCAATGTGGGAAACAGGAGATCTATGTAATACTTTTAACAATAAAGATTGAAATATATATATGTGCATCTATATATATAAAAACCTAAGCGACTGAACAACCGGTCGACTAGTTGCTATGATGCACACTGACCACCAGGGGGCAGATGCTCAACACAGGAGCTGTCCCCTGGTGGTCAGTGCACTCCCACAGAGGGAGCACTGCTTGGCTGACCTACTGGTGCCAGATGCCATGGCTCAAGCCTCTCCCACCTCCACGGCAGCGGCAGGCTCAGTGGGACTGGGATGAGCAGGAGCAGCGCTAGCCCAGGATCAGGCTCCTCCCCTCGCCTGCGGGGATCGGGCCAAGGGGTCCTGGATTGTGAGAGGGCTCAGTCCAGGCTGAGGGACCCCACTTGTGCACGAATCCATGCACCAGGCCTCTAATATATATATGAGTTGGAAGAGATTTTTATAGAATTTAGGAGATAGTTTCAGAAAGGTTAAAAGGTCATCTGGTTACTTAACAACAGGGCCAGGCTGGACTGAGGTTCTCTAGTTCCCTGTCGAGGGCTCTTGTCGTCTCTGTACCACTCCCTAACTTACTCATTATTAGACCCGTTTCAATGCTTGGCTTACTCAAAAACAGCTTTCTTAAAAACCAGTAGTTTTCCACACCAAACCCAATGATCATTTTTCTACAATTCTCCTGGAACATTGTTGGCTAAGTCCCTTTTATTACTAAAACTTTCCATTGTTGGTTTCTATGGCATTGTATTCTTTTGGTTTTCCTTCTTGCTTTCTGAGCATTTTCCCTTCCTCCCTCCCTCCCTTCCTTCTCTCTCTCTCTCTCTCTCTCTCTCTCTCTCTCTCTCTCTCTCTCCATTACCTACCTTCTCAATACATGTGTCCAAAGTTGAGTTGTCATAGCTCTCTCCTTTCTCTCACCACAATCTCTACATGAGCAGTTCATACACTTAGCTATGATTTCTATGTTGGTGTCTCTACCGCTCATCTGCACAGAGCTCCGAACTGCATGAGAGATATCTCAAGGATATACTACCAGCACCTCTAACTCAATGTGTCCTCAACTAAATTCATTGTTCTCTTCCCCATCTCCTCTTTCCTTCCTCCTGCAGTCCCTATTCCTGATGTATTAATGCTTTCCAAGTCATCCAAATTGAAAATTTTGTAGTTACTGTGTCTCCTCTCCAACCCCTCAAATCCATTCCAATTCTAGTGAGTTTCTACGTTCTAGTTATACTTTTACAATATGTCAACTCTACATTCACTGCTACAACCTCATGACTGCTGTTCTAAACTATACGATCGCCTCCTAACTGAATTCTCCAGCTCTTCCATCTGCATTTCAGCTACTTCAGCATTCTATTGCCAGGCCTGTTTTCCTGAAGCACAACTCTAAAGCCTTTAACTCCTCTGCTCAGAAACCTTCAGTGTTTCTCTGGGCAAATTTGTAGACTCCTTAGTCTCCATCATCTGCCCCCCAACTTCCTATTCAACCCTGTTTTCTACTATATTCCTTGATCTACCCTTCACTCCAACCACAGTAAACTATTGGAGGCTTTTCATACGTAACCCGCACTTCCCATCCCTCATATTTGGAGTTGAGGTTGTTTCCTACGTCTGGAATGACCTTTCCACCAGTTCTAGAACCACAAGCTCATCCATGCTTCACAGCTCTACACACCTGTTGCCTTTCCCACAAAGTTCACCCTGATTTTGCTCAATCTGAAGTGATACTATAAAGGACAGTAGCTTATCTTTGCATTCTTTAAACAACATTTTAAAAAATGTATATCTTTATTGATTTCAGAGAGAAAGGGAGAGGGAGAGAGACATAGAAATATCAATGATGAGAAAGAATCATTGACTGGCTGCCTCCTGCATACCCCCTACTGGCGACTGAGCCTGTAACCCAGGCATGTGCCCTGACCAGGAATCCAGCCCTGACCTCCTGGTTCATAGGTTGATGCTCAACCACTGAGCCATGCCAGCCAGGCTCTTTGCATTCTTTATCTCTGGATTACAATGTTCTTCTGCACTGGACAGCGAGTTTCTTAAGGGCAATGTCTAGGTCTGATGTACTTTCTCCTTTCAGCAATTCCTGTTGGATGTCTTTGTGCATCATTGTGATGGTGCTGTGGGAGAGAAACAGAGGTTTTTGCTCAGTAGAGAGTCTGTCCTGTAGTTTTGCAGGAAGAAAGTCACTCTGTTAAAATGGCAGAGGACATGTTCAAGGAGAAGTTGGGAATTGAATTAGCTTTTGAAAGGGATGCTGGAGGGCACGATAGATAGAAAGTGTTGGGTCCCTTAAGGAGCAGGCAAGAGAAGGGAAGGCTGAAGCTGTGGGAGAAAAACTAAATAGGTGGTTAGTAATCCCTGACTTTCAGCCCTCTGTTCCAGATCTGTTCACTGTTTCCAAGGATACCTTACGATACATTTCTCTCACTTCCTGTCGATATCACCCACCCAGCATCCATAAGGAAAGACAGGGATATTACTTTGGCCAGGTGACCAACTAGCTACTTGCAAGAATGAACAAAGGATGAGTAGTAACAATGCCATTTAGCCGAGGAACGAGGGAATTTGTGTTGGAAATGTCTCTATATTCCAGTCTTTCTGAAATTCCCCCATCTGGATACCTGGAAATGTCACAGAAGTGGTGGAGGGGCATTCACATGATTTTTCTGCTGCCTCTGTAACGCTGCTCGATGGTGATAGGGGGCAGGGGCGGCGGGGGGGTGTTAGGTGAAATGATAAAGAATAAACCTCTCGCCCAGCCCTATCCAAGGTGCTGAGCCCGACGAGCAATTGAAATTAGGGGGTCAGAGCCAAGACAAGTTCCCCAGTGCCATTTATTCTCTCAGCACATTAAGTTCAGTGCAGCCTTGAGCTTAGAGCTAAAAAATTCCTATTTGCTCTTTGATCTCATCTGGATTACTCGTTCCCCCTGGAATCTTGATGACCGTGCTGGCTGCCGCCGCCTTTCTTTAGCTGAATGAAAGGTGCAAAGAGACGGCCCGTTTTAGAGGGCGAAGCAGAGAGGACGCGCACCAGGAGAGCCTGCTCCTCTGTGCGCAGGGGTCCCGCTGCCGCCTCCACCCAGCCCTGAGCCTCAGGGAGGGAGTGAAACCTGTCACGTCCATGGCTGCCTTTGTCAGCGGTGGCAACTGATTCCATCCCGACTCTTTCCTCCTTTGCTCTGTGATTCAGCCCATTCTGGGTGGAAGGGGGTAGAGGACACGCCCCTTCACTATAAGCAGCCTAAGTAAATACATTCTCCAACTCAGAGGCTCTCTCCTCTTCAACCAGAGCCAGCCAAGCAATCTGTCTTTCACTGCCCAACGCCAATGAATCCCAGCTGGGTTCACTAGAAAACATGTTAAAACCCTTAGGATGGAGGGAAAATCTTGTGTGGAAAGAGACACTTGTACTATGATGGGTTTTTAAGTCCAGCTTCCTGAAAACCACACAAGGTAGTAAAGGGATTATGAGAACAAAGGCATAATGCTGTATTGCCGCCTGGAGCCTCCGGGCTTGACAGAGAAGGTCAATTCGGTACCAGAACACACACACACGCACACACACGCACGCCCTCTCATGGCATCTGAAAGCAAAAAGAATCTGAGTCAGTGTGTGGTATTTGAGGTCAAAGCTCAGACTTCACTCTTTTTTTTTTATTGTGCCTCATATTTTTCTTTGCCATTTTGGCCCTGAAAAGAATTCTCTCAACTTCCAAACCCTGTAACAAACACAAATATGCATGAAGTATGCCCCTTGAAATGGCAGCTAATGTTTTGATGTTTAATCTTTACTCTTAAACAAATAAGCAGATCACGAGTTCTGGTATGAATACCACCGAGGCCGGGGAATATAACGGACGAGTGTTTGCTGGGGGCTAGGGCAGGGGTGGGGAGAGGGGCGGAGAGATCGCTGTTTCCTTTGTGATCGAAATCAACACAAACCCTCAAATTGTGACGTAAGTGCAAGTCTTGATGTTTCACCTCCTGAGGAAGGCTGTGCTTAAAAAGTAAACTGGCCAGGTAAAATCTCGCTGATCAGGATAAAGATTTGTTTTTGTTTCTTTCTGTGTCTGAAGTATAGAGCCTGGCGCACTGTGAGTGCCCGATAAATATGTGTTGTGAAGGTGTGCTGTTGTGGAGAGGGTGTGTGCTCCACAAAATCCCGTTCCTGTGAGCGGTGGCATGCTGAAGTGGAGTAGCCGGCTCCTCACGTCTTGACCGGAAGGTTACTCGATCGCCTCATTTTCCGAAAACGACAGTCAAGGCCAGTATATTGCAGTTGTAATCATACCTTGGGGATGTGTAAGTCCGGGAAGAAGAACAGGAACAGCCCTCCCAATGTTGATTGCCGCTGGAGGAACTAGAGAATGGAGGCGAGACCTCGCCCAGGGGACGGGAACCTGAGAAGAGCACCCTTTGAGGCGAAGGAGCCCGAAACAGAGAACAGGCCTGGAAGGGCTTTTCTGCTGGGTTAAGCCTCAGCTATTCTCGATGCATCATTGCAATGAGTACTCCTCGTGGAGCCTCAGCCACCATCAGAGCCATATACACAGACACGTACACGGACACTGCCAATGGAATCTTGGAAACACAAAGCAGGAGAAGAAGAGCGTCCGCTGACCGCCAGCATTGCTCATGTCCTGGTTGCACACAGATGTTTATCGCAAGAGCCAGAGAGTGGGAACGATCCAAATACTCATCCATAAGTAGGTGGGTAAATAAATTGTGGTTAAAGACTCAGCCATAGATGGAATGAATGATCAATGTGTGGAACAGTGTGGATGAATCTCAAAAATAATGATGCTGAATGACTGGAGCCAGAGAACAAAGAGGAATGCTCGTGGTTCCATTTCTATAAAATTCTACAAAATGCAGAGTTAGAGCTGATCAGCAGAGGGAGCAGGGGGCCGCAGAGGGGCCCAGCAGGATCACAGATGGCCTGAAGGAAACTTTGGGGAACAATGGATGAATTCATTGTCTTGATTGTGGCGATGGCTTCATGGGTGCATACATACATAAAACTTACCAAACTGTACACTTCCAATATGTGAGGTTTATTTCATGTCAATTATACCTCAATAAAGCTTAATTTAAAAAAGAGACCCCAAGAAATCAGAAACACCAATCAGAAAGGACATATGCACCCCTATGTTCATAGCAGCACAATTCACCATAGCTAAGATTTGGAAACAGCCTAAGTGCCCATCAGCAGATGAGTGGATTTAAAAACTGTGGTACATCTACACCATGGAATACTATGCTGCTGTACAAAAAAAGAACTCTGACCATTTTCAACAGCATGGATGGACTTGGAGAGCATTATGCTAAGCGAAATAAGCCAGTCAGAGAAGGATAAATATCACATGATCTCACTCATTTGTAGAATATAATGAACAACATAAACTGACGAACAAAAATAGATCCAGAGACAGAGAAACATCGATCAGATGGTCAAACCTCAGAGGGAAGGCAGGATTAAGAGATCAACCAAAGGACTTGTATGCATGCATATAAGCGTAACCAATGGACACAGACAGTATCGGGGTGAGGGCATGTGCTGGGGGGTGGGAGTGGCCGGGGAGAGGTCAATGGGGGAAAAAGGAGACATATTGTAATACTTTCAACAATAAAGAATTTAAATTGAAAAAAAAAAGAAAAAACATCTACCAGTGATCATGCACACATGTGATGTCACCTGCATAAGTGATTGTACACCTGAGATCATGGACATGAGGTCACACTTTTGCACAAATCTACGTAATGCAAGCATGTACGATAACTGTACATACAGGTTAACACGTGTACCTGAGAAACCATCAATGTGCATTTGAGGCAACGTATCACATGCTATGATATTTGTAATGGCCTCACATGGAAACATAATGTGATTGGAATAGAGAAAAGCCAAGGATAAGTGTTCATCCAATGAGCGTTCATTTCCGTCCTCTCACCTTAACTCACAGACCCGGCTCCTGACGTGCGTGACCTGTTTCCCGCTGCGAACCACCTTGTCTTATGACTCACGGCACCTCAATAAGGGAACACAATGGAGGCGTCGGCGCTGGCGGCTAACGCCGGCTCACCCTTTGCTCTGGAACCTTGCAGATTCAGCCCGGAGGGTTCTCTCAGAAACCAACTACTTTCCAATAAAGCTGCAAAGAAGAAAAAGCACCTCTTAGAGAAGCACACTGGGTAAAGATGTAGACACTTTTTAAAAAATGATTCTTTGTTTTCTGTGAGATGCCAAGGCCAGGATCTGTGTGAGTACAGGTCCAAAAGGAAGAGGAGATGAACAATTCTCCATAATTTACTAGGACCTTGACCGATTTCTTTCAAGGTTAAGTAAAACTGATCCTTAGAGAACGCACCTGACATAATATACAATAAGCCAGTTACATAAACTTGAAAAAGTAATACAAGGCTTACAACATTTAATCTTCCTCCCTCTCCCTCCCCCTTCCTCCCTCCCTCTCTCTCTCACACACACATACACATTCCCTCTGTCTCCCTCTCTCTCCCTTCCCCCAACCCCCAACACAGTAAATCTGTAAAGGAATACCTCTGGGCCGAGTCTCCACCTCTGTGAGATGAAGAGTTGCCTTGCCCCGAAGGCCCATGGGAGCGCATCCGGCTTGGAGATGCTGAGATATACGGCTCAGTTGATCACCGAGGTCCTAGCACAGCCCAAACGAGGCTATATTTTAAGACAGACTAAAAGCCTCCCTGCTAGTGTGCCCTGGAAGGTGAGAAAGTTAGAGAATTGTAAAAAGCTAGTAAAGCGACCTGCGTTTTAAGATCTGAGTGGTATCAGAGAGCTGGCTTAACGGGTTTTAAAAGGGGATGGAAATCACAGCTACGTAAGTGAGCCCGCCCCTTCCTGTCCGTTAGCACCGCCTGGGATTAATGGGTCCCAGGTGTGGGGAGCAGGTGTCCGTTGTTGTGCTGCTGCTGCAGGTGTTCCCAGCGCCCTCTCGGGTCTAACTCACAGCGGGAGGGGCACCCTGCCTTCACACTGCACCAACCCTCAGGGCAAAAGCAGGCCCGTTCAATGTCAGGTACTTACAGATGTGGAGCTTGCTGGCTGTGTGTAGGCCCAGCTGGAATCTGAGGCAACTTCTGGGAGTTCAGGCTATTTCTTCCCCGCAAACCCAGGCACCCCCAACCCCTGGGTGGGTCACAGAGGTCACTACACAAATCTTTAAAAAGTGAGTCTGTGCAAAGCAAATACATTTTCAACATAAAAAAATCAAAGTAATACTGTGTACTAGCGCAAACAATTCAGGGCTAAATGCATTTGAAAATAGCAGTATTCCTCCCTCTGCACCCCCATCTCTAACACAAGGCCCCTGGGTGACAGGCGGCGTTAGCCATCGAGAGCATGTTGCTTCCGCGCCATGGTAAACGCACATGCAGATACGCGGACTCACATGTCACGGTTTGTTCTTCTCCCTTTCTTCCTGCCGATGCCTTAGTCACTTCATCTGCACCCCGAGAGTTCGGGGTGGTGGATCCCATGCCCTCCAACCTCACTTCAATGGCAGCGGAGGGCGGGGAAGAACACGCCCCTCGAGGGTGAGGAGGCAGCCGAGGGGAAGAGAACAATGACGCCTGGGAGCTGGAAAGAAGCACACGGAAGAGCTGAGACTGTTTTAGGAAACCAGGGGAATGACACCAGGCCCCCGAGAAAGACCCCCAGCCACTGCTTCCCAACACGGAGTCTCGGGCTGCGGAATTGGGGACCCGGGCACTTCCAGAAGTGGGGACGCTGGAACCTGGGTGACTGGCTGAGCATCTGCACAAGAAGCTCCTGGATCCTGGGGTTCCCCTCCCTAGTCTGAAAAAGAAAGCCACGGCCAGCTCCGGCCTGTGTTGCTAAGTGGTTAGAGCATTGGCCTGTGTACCAAAGAGCCTGGGTGCGTGCGAGAGGCAACTAATCAATGTGTGTGTCTCTCTCTCTCTTTTCCTCTCTCTCTCTCTTTTCCATTCTCTCTAAAAATCAATGGGGAAAATATCCTCAGGTGAGAATTAACAAGAAAGAAAGGAAGAAAGAAAGAAAGACAGAAAGGAAGAAAGAAAGGGAAAGAAAAGAAAGAAAAAGAAAGGAAGCCAGAAAGCCACAGCCAGCGGGGTACTGTGTAGAGTTTAAGAATTCAGGCTTTAGAATAAACAAACCTGTGGCCCAGGCATCATCCATCACAACCAGCCTTGTAACTTGGGACCAATGACCAAACCACCGAGATTGAACGTCCTTTCCTGGGAGACAGGACTAATAACATCTTCTCGTTGGGCTGCGGTGAAGATGAGGTGAAATGCTACCGTGTTTGTTAAGCGAGGGCATGGCGCCAGGTCCCGAGCAATCCTCACTCATCTCGGGAAGCAGCCGTCGTCCTAGGACTAATAACACAGAAGCTATAAAAGTGAGGAGGCCTTACAAAGTGACGTCGTTGATCAGCTTGGTGGCTCATAAACGTCAAAGACACACACAGGTGCTGAGTTTAGTTCGCCCTTTTACAAACACTCGGCCCAAAAAGATCCCTATTTTTTAACTTTTCTTTCATCCACGCCGAGATGGGTTTTCACTCCACTCATGTTCTTTTGGGAAAGGGCCTAACGGCCTCTGTCTCGATCTGTAAGGATCTCTGAAACGCTGCTTCGGATCTGAAAGCCTTCTCTTCTCTTCTCCGCTCCTCAAGGTTAGCATCGTACTTAAGGAATCTGGAGATTTCTGACTACATTTTAGAGGTGTGATTTGCCCGCATGAGGCCTAGATATTAAGAGAGGAGGGGGTGGGTGTAGAGGAGGAACTTCTACATTCATGGCAATTCACCGTTTTAGAAAATGTGTCCTTTTCTGCACTGCAAAGCTGAAAACACCGCTCACAAAATACCTGGTTAATGTGGGAGCAACTCAGATGCAAACATCTGTTGTCAAGAGGTAACAAAAACACGTCCAGGAAGTGTGAGCATGTTGAAGCGGGTGGCTTTCTCTTGGCTTAGCCTCTGGTACCCGGGCATCAGCAGAGAGGGACCATGCGTCACGGCCAGGCCGCAGGCACATGTCCAAGGACAGTGCGGCAGTCAGGTGACTGGTATAGCTGCTGTCCTCCGGGTCATTCAGGGCCTGAGAGACTGGGAATGGTGACACACAAGAGAGGTGATATGCCCACTCTTTTACTGGGGTTCCACGTCCTTACTCTACAGAGGGAGGGGTCTGTGCATGGGCTCGTCCACCTGTTGGCATCCCCACCACCCACATCCCCGCGCCCCCTCATCCCATCAGGTACCCCCCCAGCCTCAGGGATTATTCTTAAAAGACACAGACACAATATAAACTTCTGAAAGGAACACGCACCCACACACACAGCTCTTTGAACTCACAGACAGCACCTTCACACACATGCAGAATTTTCTTAGGTGCTTTGTCGTTTGATACAAATAACACCCCCGTGTGGAGCATTCCCCCATGTTCTTCCTCGCAAGTGAGGAGGCCAACGAGCTCAGTGCACACTCAGTCGGTTGTGAAGCCCCAGTTCTTGACTAGAAGTGACATACCTTTTCCCTGATGCCCCGCTGCTCCTCCTAACATAATAATAACAGCAAATGTCTATGAAGCACTTTCATTGAGTCACGTGATTCTAATGACAATCCGGTTGTACAGAGGAGGCCACGGGGGCACCGAGGAACACGTTTTATTCTACAAAATAACAGGCGACTCTCCAGAGAGGTCGTGATGGTCAGAAGGGGCCACTGCTCTCCCAGGCTCCACTTGCATTCCTTTCTCTTTCACAAGGTCAAGGTCCTTTCCCTCCTCGTTTGTGTCCTTTCAGTGCCGGAAGGCCCTGGTAGCACACACCCCTTAGGCGTCTACTCTGGCCTGCACTGAGGAGCGACTCCAGCCAAGGAAGGGTGAGCCCTCTGTTTAGGGCCCCCCTTTGTTGGTGAGCGAGGTGATGATGGGACGCTTCACGCTTCCCAAAGTGATGGATGAGCCCATTCCCGCCCCCCTCCCCCGCCCCCGGGACTTCTGGGAGGTGGAGTCCACATCTGCTTCCTGCCACGTCCAGAGCATCCTCGTGTTCATGTCCCACGTCCTCCAGGCCCCCAGGACACCTCCAATTCCAGTGTTTCAGCCCGCACGCCCCTGTGCTCACATCTGCTTTACACCGGAGACTCCCTCCCCGTGCCCTCGGTCCTAAACCAGGGTCCTGACTGGCTCAGTCTCTCTTTCTGAGGAACCCCTTCAACTCCTTAATGAGTTCGTTGGTCTTTAAGATTCCCTCCAGATCTCTGGCTTTTCCACATCCAGAGAGGCACTGACCCCTTCGGTGAAGGTCAGGGAGGAGCCCGTTTCTGCCGGGCGATGCAGCTTCCTCGAGGGCTGGGTGGCAGCCACTGTCCTTCGTGCTCAGGGGGGATCCGCACCAACACCCGTGCCATTGGCTCTCCAAGGCCGCTTGACCCGCGTGCCATGCCGTTAGCTTCAGGGCTTCATGGCCATGTTTCCTCCTGTTACGGTAAATGCTCCCATCCCCCGCTGCCCCGGTCGTGTAGTCACCCATTTATTTAGGAGACCGATGAGCAGACAGCCTGCAAGGAGCTAGAAAGACAGCAATGAGTAAGACAGCCCTGGCCATCGTCCTCCGGGGAGACTGAGCAGCGGACGATGGAAGCACAGCATGTTGTAGGAGTCGGAGTATGAGCTGCCCAGACCGGGGAGCGCCCAGCAGCCAGTGGGCATCAGGGAAAACTTCCGAGAGAGAGAGAGAGAGAGAGAGAGAGAGAGAGAGAGAGAGAGAGAGAAGTAGAGAAGGAAGGACCAGGAAGAATAATCAAAGGTGCTTGAGGGAATGGGTGTGGGGAAGGGGAGGGGAGGGTGGGGAGGGCAGAAAGATTGCTTTAGACAGATTCCCTCCAACATACGCGCACACACACACACACACACACACATTTAGGCAGGACCAACATCCAGTGACCAGTGTTGCATTTTGGAAAGAGCCCTGCTTCAGGGGAGGGTGGTGGTGAGGACCCGTCTGCAGGAACAAATGAAGGTGGTGCCCTGTGCACGCCTGCCGGGGAGGGCGGGCCAGGCGCTGTCCCTCAGCCCTCAGCCGAGTCCCTGTCTGGCAACTATGACAAAACTTTCAGATATCTAAGAAGGTGCGTTCATCGGAATGAGCTTATGATATATTTGCTCCACTTTTTTTTTTTTTTTTTTAAGTTTTTCATGTCTGGCTGGAGTGGCTCAGTGCTTGAGCATCAAACTATGAACCAGGAGCTCACAGTCAAGGAATCACATGCCTGGGTTGCAGGCTCAATCCCCAGTGTGGGGCGTGCAGGAGGCAGCCAATAAATGATTCTCTCTCATCGTTGGTGTTTCTATCTCTCTCTCCCTCTCCCTTCCTCTCTGATATCAATAAAAATGTATTTATAAAAAAATATATTCAGAAAGAAAGAAAGAAAGGGAGGTTTCCATTTACAAGAAATGCCTGTGTGGCTCTCGGTCGTTTTGAACAGGAGGCATTTACTAAAGGAAATGTTCTTTCTGAAGAGGCTTTAGTGCACAGATTGTTCAATGTCTCTCTTTCGGAGAAAGCTCTCCACCATCTCTTTCTTCAGAACAAATTGCTTACTTCCCATCATGCTGGCTGATGACAGGCTTGCCCCGTAGCATTCCCACTCGGTCCCCATTGTTCCGTGTCCTGCTGTGCTGTGTGAAGTGCACACTGAGCTTGCTTCCAGGCATCCCTGTGAGGTAGGCTTCCGGGTAGCACTTCATGTTGCCCACGGCGCGTCAGGCCAAGTAATAGCACCGACACACCTCCACCGTCATGCTGAGCGATGCTTGACGCGCGCTCACTGCACGGGGGCGCCGGCCTCGGGGCTGGCCGTGGTCAGCGCACTTTATCCTCACCCGGCAGGAAGCTCAGAGGCTGAGACGCCTGTCGTGCTAGGAGGTAGACAAACTGGAAGCTTCACCTCCAGGTGACAAATGGGGAAACTGAGCCACAGAGGCCATCCAGCCTGGATGTGAGCCCTCCCGGTGACGGGCGACTCGGCCGTTCCCAGGAAGCCCCGGAGAGGTGGGCCTCGGGTCAGCACGTCTGTAGGTTTGGGGCTCGGAAGCCTCGAATATCCATTGCCTTCCCCAGACAAAGGACGAGGCGGGCTTTTCTCGGTGTCCGAGGAGGATGGGCATTTAGGTAACCGGGGTTCTGTCCTGTCCCAGTCACATCCCCCCTGGGACCCAGTCTCTCCGCCTGTAAAATGAAGGCAGAGACCAGAACAGGAACTGCCCGTGGTGGCCCGAGGGACCCTGGACACCCCCCGCTGTGTTTTTTTGAGGCTGCATGTTTTGTTTTGTTCGCTTGTCTTTGGGGGCCGGGGGGTGGCATTCAATTTGAATTCCTCTAAGGCGGCCAGTTCAGACACGGGCCCCGTGACGCCTCATGGTCTTAAACACGCCTGACTCACACAGGTATGTGCTTGCTGGGTCCCTATAGGCTTTTGAGATCGCAAGTCTGGGGTTCAATTCTCTCTGGGACCCATATCAGAGGGTTTATTTCCGCCCGGGATGCCTGAACCAAGGAGACACAAGAGCCTGCGAGGGCAGACTACTAGTAAATGAGTGATTGCGGGCCCGGCGCTTCCTCAGGGTCCCGGGATCCCAACACCTGAGCCAAGGGGGCCGCGCTGGGAAGGCGGGGGTGGGTGCGCTGGCTGTGCTGCTGTCAATCACAGAGGTGAGCCATGGTTGGTGCCCCCCTGGGGAGGGGACATCTGCAGAGCAAGCTCCCAGCAGCGCCCGCAGGTGCACAGGTGCCGACACGGGGAGGTGGGAGCTGCCCGCGGGCTTCAAACCGGGTGGGGCTGAGCCCGTCCCACTGGGTGCAAAGCAGCCTTGAGTGTCAACCTTGACGGATCCGGCCTTGACAGAGCCAGCTCACCGCTCTCTGTTGCTCTGTGGTTGTCATAGTTACGAGGTCTCACTGCCTGATTCAAACTAACTTCTTACTGGGGACGGGAAACCAGTTGCCAGCTGCGTGCATCGAGGCCACCCCGAGATTGCATGGCCAACACCCTTGTGGCCCCCAAAGGTCCTGCCGAGTAGGAAGGGCCCCGTGTCTTCAACGTGTGTGACCGACCTTCCCTTCCTTTCGTGTTGTCCCTTTTCACTACCTCCACGCCCGGCTCAGTGACTCACATAATCAGAGCTGCTGTTCTCCCTCGAGCAATGTGACATCAGAGAACACCCAGGCCGCAGGAGGACCCAGACACCAGGGAGGCTCAAGCCCTAAGGGGAGCCAGGGAGGGAGGGAGGGGAAATACAGAACCCCATTGGGCACAGGGCGCTCAGAGGAGCCAGCCTCGTCCAGCTGAGTGCAGACTGAGTGCTGTAGGGGGGAGCACGCTCCTCTTCTCCCTGGGGCTCAGGGAAAGCATCTCAAGCCGAAGAGAGAATTAGATCAGCGAACGACAGCACGCACGCGCCCTGGCGGGAGCCCTCCACTGCATGTCCTCCCTTTGTTTCGGCTCTCATCCTGTTGGCCTAGCGTAAGCTGATTTTATTTAAAAAAAACAACCACGATATATTTTTACATTATTGTGTCAACCTCGCCCCACTGAGCGTTAGCCTTATACGTACATCGTAGGCACTCGGCGGGTGTAAGGGGAGTTTGTCTTTATTCATTGTCGTCCACACCGAATTACATAGTTTTGCTAGAGTAGGACTCCTACTCTACTAGCTTTTTTCCAGTTCGAGCTTTGCAGGGTAGACTTCATTTGCATAATGAACTCAAAACACTGTGAAATATTTCGTCAGTAAGTCATCATGAGGTGGACCTGGCGGGCGTTTCTCCCCGTGGCCCAGCTCGGATAGGAAGTTCTGCGGGCAGGATCCCGCAGCCTCTTTTCCATAAGCGTCCCTTGATTACCAAGCGGCATTAGTCTGATCCCTTGAAGTCCTAACCACCTCAGACGGAGCTCAAAGTAAGTATGTGGGCACCGCAAAGCAAGAGGGAAAAAAGTGAAGCCCCGTGTATCCCGCTGCGTGACGAGGAGACCCATTCCCACTTGTCCGCGTGGGACTGAGCCTCCGTGAACTGCCACCGCCACGCACCCGGAGGATCGGGATGGAGACCTCCCGGAGGGAGCCGCCGGCCAGGTCTTCCCGGCCGCGCTTTCACACCTCCGCAGTTTGTCTCAGGCCCGCTTCACAGAGACTTAGCGGGAGGCACGGAGCGAAATAAACCCGGAGCTGAGAAATAAGATGCGAATGACGGACAGGAGGGAGCCGGCGAGGCTCTTGTCACTAAACCCCAGGGGCTGTGTATTTACCGTACTCAGCAGCAATCATCATCGTCCACTCATTCTTTTGTCCATTCACTCATTCATTCAACCCACTTGGAGGAACGCCTACTGTGTGCAGGGCACCACCCTGAGGGGGTAAGGGGTCTCTGACAGGCTGTTGAAATGACTCCCTGCCTACAGGGAGCGGGCCGGCCCCATCGGTGTGATTCCTGTGGGGACCCATCTCTCGGATCTACACCATTTGGTTGTATAAACGTCTTAGTCCAGTTTGTCACAGATGTTAGGTAAGAATGGATGCGTAAGCCAATAGATAAAATCTCTCTTGGACCAAAATTATCCACGATGAACAGTCTTCTTCACAATCTCAAAATTCCAGAAGGAAATGGCTGTTCACTGAATTAGGCGGCCCCACGCACCCAAATTCGTAGGTTGGAGCCCTAACTCCCGGTGTGGTTTTACTTGGAGACTGGGGTGTTCCTCCAGGAGCTGCAGCCCCTGGAGCAGTGCAGGTCCTCGGAGCAGCCAATCACACCGGGCCCCTGGGATCTTGGTCTGCTCCCCAGGCCTGGCTACAGTGCAGGGTTCCCAGGCCCATGTCTGGCCATTGCCTGGCCCTTCTGAGCTGCCATACCTTCCCAGGGCATCTGGACTCTCGGAAATGCAGGGTTGACTTCCCAGCCTCGTGTCTCCCACAGTCTCAGCTGTGTCCTGGTTGGCTTGGCCTTGCTATTCCCCAAACATCCTGGGTCATGTGGCTTAAGAAAGGCTGGCTGGCTGGCTGGCCGGCCACAAAGAGGCCCCATGGACTTGGCCTCAGGGCCCTCACTGTGGGGCCGTGGTCAGCCACATACTGCAGCCCCACACGAGGGACCTCGCTGGGGTCTCAGAGAGGATCGGCCTCAGGCCTGTCTCCTCTGAACCTCTCACAGGAGACTGATATGTGAAACCAACATGATAATTTATGAGGAGAAACCAAACTGTGAAATAATACTAACAGGCCCAATCAATTTCTTCTCCCCCTACAGGCACACTGGATGGGGAGCTAAGGTATAAGGTGGCTTAGAGCACCAGGAACCAGAATGGAGGGGAGCTATTCAACCACTTCTGTGGCTGGGCTGTTTGTCTGCATCGGGTTCTGTGTATCAGTCAGGTTTCTACAACGATGCTGCCGCGTAACAACTTGACCTCGAATTGGCACTCATTTTCCATCCACAAGTTTGCAGGGTGGGGTTCAGGTCAGCTTCGAATGGGTCTCACTCTCAGACTGAAAGGGTTACTGGGGCAAAGGCTTCGTGGCAAATGGCAGAAGAGGCAGGCAAACCATGCCAGCCTGCTCAGAGCCCCTGCTCACGTCTCACCCGCTGACATCCCTCTGACTGAAGCAAGCCCAGGCCAAAGACATCGGGGTGGGGAACGGACTCGCCCTGGGGGGAGCCATGGCAAAGGCAGGGGAGGAAGGATTCTGTACAAATACGGCAACTGGCACCCACAGGTAGCCCAGGAAGTGTCTCTCCGCCAGGAGAGCGTCCCCATCAGGGCAACGACCAGGATGCCAAATCTCCAGTGGTGCTGGGACAAGTGGCAGACAGGGTCCTCTTCAGTGACCTTCACTCTGTTCCGCACAGTCTTTCTTTGTATAAGTTACACATTAAATCCAATTACATCCTGCTGACTGGGGCGCTCTCCTAAGGTGACTTTGCCTGCTTGGCTCTGAGACAGGAGGTCGAGTCCATAATTCAGCTCTACAAGGTGAGTCTTCTTTCCTTTCCTCCCTGCTCCCTTGGAATGCCTCCAGGTAGGCCCTCTCCCCCACTCCCCCCACCCCCACCCCCAAAAGAAGACCACTCCTTCCGGGCAGGGCCCATGTGTTTAGAATTTGCTCTGGTGTGAATGCTTGTGTCCTCCAAACCCCAAAAGTGATAGCATTTGGAGGCGGGGCCTTTGGGAGGACACAGTGAGAAGGCACCTCTATAAACCTCCACGTCCTCCCTAAACACTGAATCTGCCGGGCCACGGCCCCGGACCTCCCAGACTCCAGGACCGTGAGGAATAAGCGTTTGCTGTTGATAAGCCACCCATCTGTGATACCTTGTTACAACAGCCCACACGGATGAAGACAACATGTTTCCCAACTCTCTCAACACATCTAAGCATTGAGGATTGGTTCCCGGGAGCTTCCGGAACACTGATGCGGCCAAACCCATTTTCACTGTCTGTGTTCCCACTAAGGTCCGTGACGAGGATGATGTTTTGGTCTCAGGGCATCTGCAGTGCCTAGAACGGTGCTTGTCACAGAGAGAACTGGGATAAGTAACGGTGAGTGAATGAATGAATGAATGAATGAGTGAATGAACGAGTGAATAAATGAATTCTTGCGCAGCTCCTCCCACCGTCCTCTGCAGGGCCCTCCCTACTCTCTGCCTCTCGGCCTGATAGCCTTGGCTTTTCAAGGGTGTCTTCTGTGTCACTGTCCCTGCCGTGACTCTGCCAAACAGGCCCCTCTCCTGGGGGACAGAACAGAGCGTTCCCTTCAGCACCTTTCCCGGTGCTTTCCCCACGAGCCTCCTCAGACTCACGGCTGGTTCAAGGCGGTGAGTCATGCTGGCTCTGAGTGTGAATGAATGGGGGCTGTTGGACGGACGTTACCCGAATCACACCCACTGACAAGGTGCTGCTCCATTTGCATCGAGACCAACACAGAAACGATCTGCTGACTCTTGGGGGGGGGGGGGGGCAGCCCAGCCCAGCCCCACCTTCCCCAGGTGACTGAGCCCCTGCCCTCTCCGCCTGGCGCTCCTGACTCCGGCTCTCAGCCTCCCTGGGGCTCCGATCAGCACCCACCAGGCCACCGAGTCCTGTTCCTCCCTGCAGGGTGCGTTCTGTGAGCAGGCACTGTGCCTGTTGCCTGAGGGCCATTCAGGAGCAAACACTTGAATCCCACTGTTCTGTTCAGCTCTTACTCATTTTTTGCTCCACATTCGATAAGTGAGAAAAAGGTGCCCTCCAGTCTCCCAGGCTCCCAAGCAGCTGCGAGGGGGAGGGGAGGCCCGGCCTGCCGCAGTGCGTTCCCTCTCCTCCCCCTTGTTCCTGGGGTTAATTGGCGTCCACCAGGCTCTGCTGGGCCTTTTTAAACAGCACTTAGTATCGGGGCCTTGACTGATAATAGGAAATCAGATCGAAATGAGAAACAGCGTTCAACCCCCGGCTGCTCCTCCAGCAAGACGGCCAAGGGGGCCACCTGGTGACCAGGCACGGGCTGAGCTGCCCTCCAGTAGCTCATGGTCCGTGGCTGGGAGAGGGACGGACACAAACCATTACCTGCCCCCAGGTGGGAGCACTAGATGGAGACCACGAGGAAGCAGGGGATCCCTTTGCATTTAGTCTCCCTAATTCAGGAATTAGGGTTCTCTCATTCAAGTCAAGAATAGCTGGCAGAGCACCTAGTGATTGGGACGGGGGCGCGGGGAACAGGGGGAGAAGGTGGTGTTGGGCGAGCAGAAGGAGTCTCTGCTCCTGTTGGATCATTGCTGCTCCTTTCTCTTTCTTCTCCAAAGCTGCCCTTGTTAAAACAAACAAAAAACACCAGAGCTGCCCATGGCACGGCAGAGCGGATGGCAGCCTGGAACAATACTGTGAGTATAAGAGCCCTTTACAGCTTGATGTAGGAGCCAGCACTGCGCCCATTTTATAGATGAGAAAACTGAGGCTCATCGAGGTGGAAAGATCTGCCCAAGGCCAACCAGCCAATGAGCAGTGAAGCCATGGCCCCACTTTGTCTTGGCCCAGCCTATCCCAAGAGGTCATTTCCATTGTCCCTGGGGCAGAAGGAAGAGGGAGGGTGATGCTATGACTGTGAGACCGTGGCCATCCATCCCGGCCACGTGGGGGAGGCTCCTCCAGGCTGTGAGCTGAGGGACACACACCACCTATGCTGCCATGATCTGGGCGCTGGGGACAAGGCCTCAGCTCAGCCCCCTGGTCGGTGAGGGCTGCTTGCCAAGGGCACAGCTGATTACTCCGTTCTGGCAGCTCATTAATCGCCGTTCCCTCCGCTGCCTGGGCCCTTGGTCCCCTCCTCCCGCCAGCGAGGTTCCTCCACCTCAGCCACAGTCTCTCCTTGTTTCCACATCAATCCACATCCTGCCATCGCCGTGGTAATTAGGGGCGAGCACTTGGAAACCTTACACCGCGTGGAGATGGAACATTTTTTTAAAGTGCTTCTCCAGCCAGCGGTGCCCGTAATGGAATCAGGAAAATGAGCTCTTCCCCTGTCTTCTCCGGCGCCTCCCAGGCTCTCAGCTGCCTTTGTCCGGGGCTTGTTTTGTTTCTGTCGAGTGTGTCTTGTCTCACACCCGGCCAGGGTTTGGATTCGGGGGAAGGAAGTTGGACAGAAATAAAGAGACCTGGGCTCCTTTTGTTCAATGCAGACAGACGCCTGAGAAGTTTCCAGGCCCACGAAAAGAAAGCCTGTCTGGTCACAAGACTCGTCTATTAATTCCGTGAGGCCTACAAAGCAAGTTCCTTATCCGGCTTTTTTTTTTCCTGATGATTGTTGCAGCGTCCGGCCCTCATAGGAACTATAGCTCTGCATCGAAATAGTTGTGGCCTCAGTGTCCTAATGCCACAGGAATGGCAGCCTTCACGGAGAAAAAGACAGATGGCAATTCGCACCGACTTTTTTCTTTTTTAATGGGGTGACGTTGGTTAATAAAATTATACAGGTTTCAGGTGTACAGTTCTCCAGCACATCATTGTATTGTGTTGTGTGATTATCAAGTCTCCTTCCATCACCATTTATCCCCCTTTTACCTTCTCCTAGCTCCCCCACCCCCACCCTTCTCTCCCACAATCCAATGAATAAAATAAACTAGCACAGACTTTGACATACAAATCAAATATCTCAAAACAAAGGCCGTTCGCTGTGGACCAAAGTTTCCCAAACACACGCGTTTTTCTTTTGTTTTGCTTTCTCTGAAATTAGCTCACCTAAACACACACACACACACACACACACACACACACCCCAGTTAAATGGGAGCCCAGACCACGCACCCCCACCAATTAGCGGTCTCTCTGGAACTCAGGATCTAAGCACGGTGACGTTCTGGGAGCCAGGGAGACCTCCAGACATCACTAGGCTAGCCGGTGGCATTTCAATGCGATTGGCACAGCCTGGGGTCCTCTCGGGACTGAACTTCCCTCCTCCCTGCCCTGAACAGAACAGGCCTGCCCAAGTGGGTTCTTTGGGGAATTTTCTGGTCTTCATTTCCCAACACTCAGCCTCTTCAGGGATCTCTATGGTCTTGGCCAGGCCACAGGCGTGGTGTCCACCCTTGTCCTCCTGACGCCGGGCACTTCTCTGCCCCCAAGTCACTTGTAGAGAAACTTTCCTTCCTGGGGGGGTGGGGGGAAGGAGTGCCCTGTTGGTTCTCACAGGAACAAAGGTTAATTGGGCGTCCTGGCTTTTCATTCTGGTGCGGTTGGCATGGCTCAGCAAGAGTCCCTGGAAACAGCTCTCCCCGGTTGCACGACTTCTCAAATGAAGACGCTCCTCCTCCGCCCTGCTCAGTCAGGCACGTCCTTCTCCGTGTGTCCTCTTGGGGTTTCCTCTGGTGTGGTCCCCATCTCCAGGGGTGAAGAGTAGCCCACTCTTCCATCTAAGGCAGACACTAATACACCAAGGGAACCGGAAGCTTCTTCGAGATCTGAGGCAGAAAAGCCACTAGGTTCTCCCCAGACACCGTGCTGTGGTTTCTGCTAGAGAAGCTGGACCAAAACACAGGAAAGCACAGCTGCTCACAGGGACACACATGTTCACAAGGACACACATGCTCACACGCTCTAACAGACTCTACCTAAGGATTTATAGTCAGGACCAGATGAGACCGGTGCGTGAAGGTGCTGTCGGTTACAACATACCAAGGAACCGTAGGGAGTCAGAGGAGGATGAGAACAGAACACATGTCCGGCTCTTCACCCATCCAGCCATCCACCTATCCACCCACCCATCCATCCACCCACGCATCCATCCATCCACCCATCCATCCACCCACCCATCCATCCATCCACCCATCCATCCACCCATCCATCCATCCACCCATCCACCCATCCATCCACCCACCCATCCATCCACCCACCCATCCATCCACCCACCCACCCATCCACCTATCCACCCACCCACCCACCCACCCATCCATCCATCCACGCACCCACCCACCCATCCATCCACCCATCCATCCACCCACCCATCCATCCACCCACCCACCCATCCACCTATCCACCCACCCACCCACCCACCCATCCATCCATCCACGCACCCACCCACCCATCCATCCACCCACCCATCCACCTATCCACCCACCCACCCACCCACCCATCCATCCATCCACGCACCCACCCACCCATCCATCCACCCACCCATCCACCTATCCACCCACCCACCCACCCACCCATCCATCCATCCACGCACCCACCCACCCATCCACCCACCCACCCATCCACCCACCCATCCAATCATTCATGCAGGGCGCCTGTTACTTTTAGCTCTCAAAGCAATCAGCATAGTGCTGCGTCCACCATGGGAGCTTAGTTACACTGGTAAACAAAGAAACTACGAAATGTACTGTGGCCGCCGTGCTTGCCAGGCCCCCACAGCTTCTCAGACACTCTCCTCTTGTTTTACTGGCATGCTTAAGGGTGTACATCTAGACCTCTACTTAGTGTCCCTCTACCAGAGACACTGTGGGGAAGGAGTGTGAGTGAGCAAACCAGACGCAACTGAGTTTTCCATTGGAAAAGTTCCACTTCCCGCCGCGGATCCCCAGTCTGTCCCTTCCCTTCCGGATGGTCTTTCCGGAACAGCCTTGAGGCCTGGCTGGGATTGGAGCTCGACAGATGCTGATGCTGTGGACACTGGGAGGCCCTGAGGCAGGACCCCCGGGAGGCCCCCGCAGCCCGAGGCCGTCAGCCCCGTGTTTGTCTCGGCTCCCGATTTCCACCTGGACCAGAGGGTCCCCTGGGCTCTGTATGTGCATCTTCTTGTCTAAAGCCAGAACTCAAGTCTGAGAAAGAGAAAACAGAACATCTGAGCGGCGCTTGTCACCTTACCGCCCCCTCTTTGACCAGATGTGTCTCAGCGCCACAGCCTGCCAGGTGCATCTGGTCCCATAAACCCCTCTGCCTCCCGGTGCGGCTCTCGCTGTCCCGCCCCAGGAAGAGGTCCCTGCGAAGGCCTTCCCTCTCCAGCCGCAGTTGAACTCCGTAGCCTCATTGGCTACCATCACGGCTCCCTGCACTCACAACCAGTCCTGAAGCCTTCAGTCCCCAGGCATGCCCCGCCCTTCCGAGCTCGGCACTGCACCCCTCCCAGAACAATCAGCGCTCTCAGACTCCTCCCCTGCACCGGGCAACCAGGTGCCCTGAGCCTCCCCCTCCTAGTGGTCTCAGGGCCTGGCACGCAGGCGCAGCTCAGAGAATGCCTGCTGGCTCAACAAACGAGGCCGTCAGGAGGAACCCGGGGGCACCCCCACGTCAGGACGGGGTGACTTGAACCAGGTCTGGGTAGTAACGGGGAACATGCATGTGACAGCCTAGGCCCTAGGGCTTGGAATGAGCTGGCAGCCTCCTTTCTGTAGGCACCTGGTAAGAGTGGTGTTGATGAGCCGCTGGATGGGAGGAGGCCGGGCGCCAAGGCCAGCCCCTTGGCAAACATCCTGGGGGCTGAGTCTCCCCACCTGATGAACTGACCTCCGCTGCCTGCCCTGCCTGGTGCTCTCCTCCCTCCTCCCGAGGGTCCTGAATTAATGAACTCTGAGAGTCTCTCAGAGGACTAGGGTCTGTTTCTGACGGGCTCAGCTTGGCGGGGCTCGTGGAAAACCCTCCCAGAAACCATCACAGGCCCTAGTCCTCTGAGAGCCTCTTCCTCTGACCTTTCCCTCCGAGAGGCCAGGCACACACCCAGGGTCCACTCAGGCTCTCGGCTTCAGCGAGTTCAGTCCCGTGGACACAGAAACGAAGCCACCGCATCCCCGGGGCTTGGCTGGCTGCCCCCCTACAAGGCTCCCCCTCCCAGCACACACGGCACCAGGCTTCCGGGAAACACGGGGCTTCCGAGAGCTGCCCACCTGTGTGCCCAGGGAGCTCTGACCACCCCCCATGCCGTAGTGACTGTCTCGGGTGACCAGGGCTCAGCGAGGGGTCTGAGCAGTGTAGACCCTCCTGTTAGAAAATCTCAGTCGGGGTCCCCTGGCCCTTGGGGTGCAGTGAGTTATGGCTGCTCTGAACCCACAGCCGCTGAGAACTGGGGCCTCTGGGGACGTTCACAGCAAGAAAACGCCCACGGTCACCTCCCTGGTGGAGAACCCAGGAAGATTCCAGCGGCAACCAGGGGCGTTAAGCCTGCTCCATCCTGCCTCCCCCCAGGTCTCCCTGACCACACTGCCCTCTGACCCAGCGCATTAGCATGAGCAGCCGGGGACCATCACTACCATCGCGTTCACTTAAGGCAGTGGTTCTCAACCTTGGCTGCACATGAGAATCACCTGGGAATCTTTTTAAAATCCTGATTTCTGGGCCTCCTCCTCCGGAAATTCTGTTTCTTTGTTATGGGGTGGGGCCACAACATGAGTAACAAAGAAACAGAATTTCCGGAGGAGGAGGCCCAGAAATCGGGATTTTAAAAAGATTCCCAGATGATTCTCATGTGCAGCCAAGGTTGAGGACCACTAACTTAAGGAAAAGCTGGCGATGGTACAAAAACAGGTGCAGGCGACCACAACGAAGGTTAACCCATGCTTCCAGCTGCGTGGCCCCGGGAGCGCCAGCCGCATGCGCACAGGCTCCGGTGGCCAGTCGCTCACGCAGACCCCTAGGAGGAGAGAGACCGCTCTCGTTCTCCCAAGTTCATGAATAAGGAAACAGGCTCCAGGAGTCGAGGCTTATAGGGATCCAACCCCCGTCTTTTTGGTGTAATTCTAGCGGGCTTTTCATCAGCGTGGTATTTATTTGCCTGCCTTCCCCCCCTTACCCCCCCCCCCCCAAAAAAAAGGCAAACCCGAGGGGAGAAGGATGAGTGAGTTTCCAGACTCCTGTGAATTGTCAAATCTGCAGGTCAAGTCCTTTCCTCTCCCGCTAATCGCCCGCCCCGCCCACCCAGCCCCCACCTGCCCTCCCATTGCCTGGCATGGTGCGCTCCTCTGAACGCCCGCCCAGCTCTGCTGAGAATTGCCAGGGGCTTGGCCGTTTGCAGCCGCAGCTGATATCCCGTCTCATCAGTGACCGCACTTCCAGGAAGCCCCTGAGCGCTTCCCGCCGCCTGGCATTTCACTTGGCTCCGGCACCAAGACCATCTAGAAGGGACGGCGTGCGTCTGGGCGCTGAAGCTATTTGTGGTAAAAGGATCCGGGTGTGCAAATGGCTGAGTTCCCTGTTACTGGATTGCTTCTTCCACTCGATGACAAACAGGGTGTTTTTTTTCAAACTGGCTGCAGCTCCATTCAAGTCACAACAAAAAGAACACACGGAGGCGTGTTGTATACACGGTAAGTCTTTAAAAGAGCAGGCCCCACTTGCTGGGAGGCCGGGCCTGGAGGACACGGGGTGGCTGACGTTGTACTCAGTAGTGACCGAGCCCCTTTTTGTGCCTGGCACCCCAGGGGCTGGGCTGAAAGGGAAACCCATGAAGAAGGAAGACTTGCAGGCAAGGAGAGGGTCTGGGCATGCCAGGCGGAGGACCGCACAAAGTCCATGCCAAGGAGGGCAGCCCAGGGCCTGGCCAGTTTAGGGAGCAGACCCCCCCCAACCTATGTGAACTGGGTGGGGGTCCCGCAGGCCAGGCTGCATGCAGGGCCGGCAGTAAATGTCCTCTCCCGTCACCTGTTACCTAAGCAGTGACTCGGGTTGGGGGCTGAGTAGGCAGGTGAAATGGGTAAGGCCAGAGGCAGGAGGCCAGTTAATGTTGCCGGGCGGGATCTGGGCCCAGAGAGGGTCTGCCTAGGGCAGTGGTTCTCAACCTTGGCTGCACATTAGAATCACCTGGGAATCTTTTTAAAATCCTGATTTCTGGGCCTCATCCTCCGGAAATTCTGTTTCTTTGTTATGGGGTGAGGCCACAACATGAGTAACAAAGAAACAGAATTTCTGGAGGATGAGGCCCAGAAATTTGGATTTTAAAAAGATTCCCAGGTGATTCTAATGTGTGGCCAAGGTTGAGAACCACTGCCCTAGGGCCTGCGGGAGTGAGTTCTTGACTTCCTGCAGGAAAGATTTCACAAGACGAGCCCAGGTGATTTTGAGAGTATGTTTATTAAAGCTGGGGACAGCCCTGGCCAGTTGCTCAGTGGTTAGAGCATCGGCCCACAGACCAAAGAGTCTCTGGTCCAATTCTCAGTAAGGGCATGTGCCTGGGTTGCCGGTTTTGTTCTTGGCCCTGATTGGGGTGTTGGGGTGTGTGGGGGAGGCAACCAATTGATGTGTCTCTCTCAATATATATATATATATATATATATATATATATATATATATATATATATATTGTATATTTCTCTCGCTCCTCCCCCTGCCTCCCTTCCTCCCTAAGAACCAATGGAAAAATATCCTCAGGTAAAGATTAAAAAAAAAAAAAAAGCTGAGGACAGTGAAGCAAGGGAAGGAGAAGCAACAGGAGAGCGCCCGGCTTACTATGAAATAAAGTCAGTGAGAGAAGTGAGCTCACGGGGAAGTCAGAGGACAGGGGGCCCTGGGGACAGGCTGCACTGCTCTCTGCTCCCCTGGTTGCAAGTCTGGTGGGGACCCTTAGTGCTCAGGAGAAAGAGAACAGAGATACAAGGCAGGTGCGGGCTCTGGCGAGAGTTCCTCCGAAGGGCCTTTACCTGGAGGCTTTTTCTCTTTCTTTGGCCGGGAAACCCCCGGGAGGTCTCAGGGCGGGTCTTAACATTCATACACTTTTCAGGTGTGTCCTTCAATATGACGATACATCAAAATGAGCATATAGAGGGGTCAGGGTTGTTTTCTGGTTAGTTTCATTTTTTAAGAACGTCATCCAGGTCTGGAGGTCAGACAGAGACAAGACAGACCAGTTCCCGGCCCGCCCAGGGCTTCCATTCTCCGATGATCGCGGGGAGACAGGTGTGGCGACGCGCCCGTCATAAAGAGAATAAACGTGGAGGCGGCCAGAGCCCGAGTTGGCCACCTGGGCTGTTGGCTTTACTCCAGCTAACCGTGAAGACAGTGAGATCAGGCCGTTCAAAGCAATTCAGATCCATTACCTAAGCCGTGCACTTCCCTTTCCGAGTGGCCTTTCCGAGTGGGTGCAAACCCTCGGGGCACAGCATGCTCTGAAGGGGTGCATGTGGCCCTTCCCCTCCCCCACTGCCACACTCTGCCACGCAGGTGAAAGGAATCAAGAATTTCGCTTTCTCTTCCAGCGAGCTGCGTGGGCTCCCGAGCTCTCAGCAGCTGCCAAAGCAAGTTCCCCAGCACCCATCACCACCACCACCACCCCCCCACCCCCCGGTTAAACACGGACCCTACGAATACCTCACTGCCAGGAACTCCACCCCACGGTGGGGCTGTGTCAGGACTTCGGTGCAAGCAAAGCCGAGACCTTTCCTCTCCTCGCCCTGAGTCAGGACAGAGACCCCAGCAAACGCGTGGCCCCTGGCTCTGGACTCTGTTTCTCTTCAGGAAAAACAACCCCCAGTTCCAAACGCACCGCTGCATGGGTTCCCTGAGTGAAGCCAGAAGCACAGAAAGGCTGTGGTGATGCTTTCAAAGGCCAGGAGGTAGGCAGGTAGCAGGACTGCCAAGGGCATGAAGCCGACATTTAACGGCAATGCCCCGGGAGGCATCTGAAAGGCGGAGAAAACAGCCTTCTGACCACTCACGGACGCCACACAGCGTGAGGACCCGTGCGCCTCCCTGGGCGGTCGCATCCTCCACTCCACAGTCATACTCACCATCACCCCGTTCGGGCTGCAGGCCAAGCACCCTGGGGTGTGCCCAGCCAATGGCTCCATCTCCAAGAGCTCCAAGGAAACCCAGGCGCCTTGACATTCCAAAGCGCCCACCTCCTGCCCCGGCCGGGGAGCTGCGGCTGGAGAGAGATTTCCCCACGTTTCACGATCAAGAGAAGAGTCGGTCCCCGAGCTGGCGTTTCATGCTGCGACCTTGGGTCTCGAGCTGTTAAAACTTTATCGAATTGGTGCCCAGCCTTCCCCTGGGGCGGGTGCGACGCTTCAGAATGTACGCTCTTTCTCAAACAGAAGATGTTGTGTCTTCCCTGGCTGCACCTCGCTGGGGCCCAAGAAGAACAGATTCCCTCGTCAAAAGAAGTCCTCACTCAACTGGTGACACCGCAGGAAGAAACTCAATCCACACGCGAAATAACTCTGAGCCCAGTACCTGGAAGATCACCCAGAAATATTGTGCTCCTGGCTCACCCCTTACGTCGATGCCGCTGAGCCGTGTCAGGGTGCAGGCACCGTCTTTCTTCAACAGCAAACGATATCAGGGTGAGGACTCGCCCCACAAAGACCCCGGAGAGCTGGCCCAGGAGACTGAGGCCAGGAGCGGAGAGCCATGCAGGCACGGGGAGAGTTGGAAAGAGAGGTGTAAGGGCTCCTCTTTGGGAATGAGGTGGGAGGGGGGAGCTTCAATCCTACTCTGGGTTATTTTGAAAAATAAACTTGAACTAGTTCAAGCCTTTGGTTATTGATTCTAAACTTTTCGTCCCCCCAAACAAGCCAAGAAAGAGGCACCTGGCCTGGATCCAGCTGGTGTTTCTTCCAAAGTAGCCGTTGTCGATACACATGGCCTCAGGCTGAGATCACCTCTCTTAAGGAAAGGCGGGAGAGGAAGCCAGGAGAGGGTCCGGGAGGCCTCCCGGTGCAGCAGGCAGGGAACCCAGCTGCCCCCTCAGAGTGATCGGTGACGCTGACATTTCCAAAGCCCCCTCTCCTCATTTTACCCCCGAGATGGCCATCAGACAGGCAGCCTCATTGGACAGATGAGGAAACTGTGGTTAAGAACTTTAGAGTTCTATTTCTCCTTTATTTTATTTTACTTTTTAAATATGTTTATTGAATTCATAGAGGCAGGGAGAAGGAGAGGGATAGAAACATCAATGATGAGAGAGAATCATTGATCAGCTGCCTCCTGCACTCCCCACACTGGGGATCGAGACCACAACCCTGGCATGTGCCCTGATGTGGAATTGAACTATGACCTCCTGGTTCATAAGTCAACGCTGAACCACTGAACACCACCAGCTGGGCTATTTCTCCTTCATAATAGTATACAAGGTGTTTAAAGTCCTTTAGATATTCCCTGGGTGCCACCCCCCTAAGCACTTCCTGTAAGTCCATTAGTCCTGACTGGATGTTGTCCAACCACTCCCTCAAGTGAAATGGCGAGATAACGGGAGGAACTGTATTGGAACCTGGGGCACGCTGAATCTGCTGCGTGAACCGTGGAGCACAGCTTAGCCTGGCCTCCGCCATCGCACAGGGTCACTGGGCACATGACCATGACCTAGACATTTGGAACAAAGACGTGCTCAGCGGGAAGAGGCGCTTTCAGATTCTTCAGGACTCAAAACACCTCCCTCTTCGACGTTTTGGGAAACCTTCCATAAAAAGAGCCATCATCCTGGCTTGGCACTGAATTTTTCCCCTCTTTTTCCCTTTTTTCTCTTTGGTAAGTGTAACAGCTCTATCACGAATCATGCTAACTTTACTCTAAAATTACACTTGACCCTCAGAGCAGTCGGTCCAATTGCATTCCTCCACACCATGACTCAGCCCTTCTTGGCGCTAAAGAATGTCATCTTTCTCTCCAACGGCTTCAAACAAATGCATGTATTTCTAGCCTACCGATCTGTGAGCTCTCGGGTGTGAACTGGTTGTTTACTTTAAAGAGCAGGCAAAGGTGGGGAGCGTAGCCATGGTTGCCGGGCTCTGAGGGCTGGATGCCGTGGGCAGACGGAGCCTTCTGGGCTCCCGTTTGATAACTGCCTCCCGGGAGTTCGCGATGGGGGAGGCGCCCCTTCCTTGCAGGGGGTGATTCTCGGGGGCAAAACCCACCTTTACTGCGATAATTCCAGACTTATTCGTGCCCAAATCAAATGTGTGTGGACCATTGTGGCTGGCGTTCAAGGAGTTCTCACGGCACGCACGGCCCTTTGCATGCAAAGAGGCATTTCATGCTCCCAGCAGCCTTTGAGGCGGCTGCTGGCATCATGACCATGGAGATGAAGGTCACAGAGGCTGAGCTGGGAGGTACAGGGCAGAGTCCCCCCTGGGCTTGTATCCAAGGCTTCCCAAGCCCCATTGTGCACCCAGAATCCAGCCCCGTCCTCCCCCCAACCCTCCCGCCCGGTTCTATGGCCACCCCAAGGCCAGGCACTGTTCCATTTGTCAGCAGCTCCCAGGAACTGACTCTGCTCCTAAGATCTCTGGGTGCCATCTGGGTGCTACAGGGCGGAGACGCTCATGGTCATCAGCACAAACAGACAAAGCCCAGCGCACCCCACTTCCTTCCCGCAGGACAAGGCTCTGAACAGCCTGAGAAAGAACCAATGTCGCACTTCTCTCTGGGCCGAGTCACGTCCATGGCATTTAATTAACATAAAATATGGGAATGGCTCTTCTTGTTTCACGCACCGTGTGCGGTCCTGGCAGATGGGTGGAGAGTCCTTTCATTTTCCTCCCTCTGAATGTCGGACATAGTTCTCATTTAGTGAAAAAAAGGACTCCCTGCATGGGAAGTTGTCTTTTTTAATAAAAGTGGATGTGTGATATGGGGCTTACTTGAGCTACAAGTTCTATTTGCACCAGGAATTTATATGTCAGACACCTGAGCTTCTGCCCCAAAGGCCACAGAGCTACCCACAGATGTCACACTCTGCTTACCACATGCCACAGCAGGCCCCACGTCCCTGCAGGCTTGGCCACCTGGACACAGCACAGCCCAGCACGAAGATGAAGGCAGGTGCTGGATTAGCGTGGGACCTAAATCCAGCATGGCAGGGGTCCTTGGCAGAAGAGGAAGTGAGACCTACAGGGACACACAGAGAAGAAGCCACGTGAAGACAGGAATAGAGAGTACAGTGATGTGTCCGAAAGCCAGAGGCACGAGGGTTGCTGGGAGTCCCCAGAGGCTGGAAGAGGCAGGGAGGATCTTCCACCCCCAGAGCCTTCAGAGGGGTTTTGGGGTGACAAATGGAGGCTCCCTCCAACCTGGCGGGCGGGGGCACCGCGGGCACTCTTGGGAGGGCTGGGCCACGGCCTGACCAGAACTCAGCTCACGGGAACACCTGCAGAGTCCCTCAGAGGCGGCCCATGTCTCCTGCTGTCACCCAGCACTGCCCGGGTGAGAGTTTCAGAGAGGCCGGCTTTTGCCCAGAGCTTGGGGGGTGGGGGGGGCGGGGTAGGGGGCATTTAACCCATCCGAGGAGAATATGCAAGGACAGCGACCACCGATCGGCATCTTGTGAAGGACCCGTGTTTAAAAGTGAAAATAATGATGTTGGAGGTCGTATTTAACTCAATTAATGAGAGAACCAGGAGATGTTGCCCAAAGGAGAATTAAGAGAGTCGCAGAGAGGAACGCTGAAATGAACCTGCACATCGGTGAGAACTGGTCTGTCCGGGGGCAGCAATAAATGGCTTTCCGGTGGACGCACTTCGTTTGCACCTCGATGGACAAGAATCATTTGCATCGTGATCGGCTTTCTGCAATCTGCAGGTTGTAAAGGGCTCCGTCACTTTCCCCGCCTGACACGAGGCTCCATGAACTCAGCCCACAGGAGCCTTCTCCTCAGAGGACCACGGGGCTGTCTCTGGCCCCACACCCTCCCCTCCCACCACCCGGGGCCTGGTTGCAGCAACAAGCCCCTCTGCCCGGCGATGCCATCACTTTTGTGACGGCTGCTGGATCGTTCCCAGCCGCATAAAAACAAACGGTTCTTTCTGCCATCTAAAAAAAATGTTTTTAAATACAAGAAAAAGGGAGATCGCGACTCCTTGGCTTTGCTCGTCTTGGGAGTAAAACTCCCTGGAGAATGACCACATCCTCCGGCCAGCCTTCTCTCTCCCCCGCTCAGCCCCTCGGAGCGGGTTTGCCCCGGCCCCTCGGAAGGTGCTGGTCGGAGTCATCTCTGGACACCAGAGCAAAGTCCCCCCAGGCCGAGCGCAGAGCCCTGGCCATCAGGTCCCATCAGAGCGCAGGGCACCGATGTCGATAGAAGATCATATTTTACCAGGAAAGACAGGCCCTGTCTCCGTGGAAGGAAGAATTCAATCTCAGAGCAACGTGCCCTTGTCCAAGGCGACATCCAGGCAGCTTGCGAGCCGATAAGGTCCTGGCCCAATTAGCCTGGCAGGTCTGCGCACCTGGCATGAGATTTAGGAACAGCTGGCAGCCCTCATCCCATCACACACACACACACACACACACACACACACACACACACACACCAGAACGAAAGAACAAACATCCTCCTGCAACCGTGACTGTGTGACAGCTTCTCCCAAAGGGCTGATCTTCCCCGTGGCTGTCCCTGGAGGGCAGAGGAGGGACTTCCAGGGTCAGGTCAGAGAGCACGGGTTACACACCTTCCACCAGGTGAAGCCAGGAGCCGCCTGGGTGGGAGTATTTGCCGCTTGGGAGGCCCAATGGCCCTCAGATGTGGATGAATGAAGTGGCCCCGCACACCCTTAGTCTCTACGTGTGCCTGCCCCCTCAGGAGGGACCCGAGGGCATTTGGAGAAACAATGCCCTGGGCTCATTTCTAGTTGTTATGGGAGCAGAGAGCTGTGGGGGACACAGGGGAGGGGTGAGTCTGGCCTAGACCTGCAGCTGTGCAGAGGGCTCCCCCTCCCCGCCCGCCTTGGGCCCAGCTCATGCCTTTGGTGAGCGCTGCTGCTCCCTGCTGGCCACGGGGGTAAATGCTCCCCCAGAACAATCCAGGGGCAGGTGGTGATTCAGGAAAGCTGGGAGGAAGTGGTCAGGATCAACAAGCAGCCTCATTTCAAACGCCGGGCTTTCCGATCGGACCCCTGTGACTGCCGCCTGCCCCAGACGGCCGGTTCCAGCTGCTGGCCCTCTGCCCCCGGCCGGAGGCCCCTGGGCCCAGAGGTGAGTTATCTGGCAGTCACTCCAGGTGGCTGGAGGCCTGCAGTAGGGAGGTGGGGGGAGGGGAGAGGACGGGGGGGGGGGGGGGGTGGGGGGGGGGGCGGGGGGGGCACACTCAGAAGCCATCTGGGAAGTGACAGGAAGGGGCCCTCTCCTCTCTTTCTGGAACCCCAAGCACCGTCTTTTCTGTAATTGGCTTTCACAGAGAGCAACCGGTGGCTGTGGACGGCTGTCTTCTCCCTGGGCGTCTGTCCCCACTTCCTCTCCCCACTGTGTCTGTGTCCACATTTCCCCTTTTCGTTAGGACCCATCCTAGCGGAGTAGGACCCACCCTGATGGCCTCATGGAATCATCTGCAAAGATTCTATTTCCAGATACAACAGCCTCCTACGGTGGTTCGACTTTATGAGGCTGCCAAAGTGATATTCACTCAGTAGAAACCATGCTTTGAACTTTGAATTTTGATCGTTTCCTGGGCTATCGATATGCCGGGCAGAGAGCCTCCGCTTCCGGTCAGCCGCCGAGGGCCAGGGGAAGCGCCGGCACGCGGCCAAGCACTGTGTCCCCGGCGGCTTTTGGATTCCGTGTTTTGCGTTTTCCCGTGCCACCACGTCTGCCCAACGCCCATCTGTGTCTCCTGCTTCTGGTGAGAAGAGGAGGAAGGCAACTACTCTTGAGATGATATGATAATTGCCCATCGCGGTGGCAGGCCATAATCATATGAATTCCACGGAAGTAAACACTTTTTAATAAAACGGGCTTTGTGTGTGATGATTGCACCCAGCTGGAGGATAATGCGACTGCGCTGAGCAGGTTTCAGGCCGGCTGGCCTGAGCTAAAATGTTTGGTAGGTTAGATGTGTTAACTGCATTTTTTACTTGATATTGTCAATCTGCGATATTTTCAATTTACAATGGGTTTATCAAGGTGTGACCCCTGATGTAAGTTGAGGAGCATTCTGTCGCATTCTGGGGGTTCCGGGGGATTATACTTGAGCATGTCAATTGGGGGGAGGACATAAATCAGCCCAAGATAGAGCCTGGAGGAGGGGCGAAAACCTAGAGGGAATTGACACACAAATTAGGGTCCCAGTAAGCGAGCCGTTGTCTGTGAGAAGCCTCCCAGTTTGGAAGGAAGGAGAGGGTCGTGGTATATGCTCCGAGGGCAATTGCCGTGGCGAGGAGATCCCCACGCCACCGAGGGAACGGTGCAGGAGACGGGAAGGAAGTGAATGCTTGCCAGCCGCTAATCTGCTCTTTTGTCATTGATGAAACGATTTTCCCGGCTGGTTTGCTCATAGGACCTCAAGCTCAAACTTCCGCCATTCGTGACTGCAGACATTCTGAAACCCCAAACTGGGCTCCTGCAACTCCACTGCCTGCCCCGGAAGGTAAGAGGGGAATATAGAGCTAATGACACAAGGGGATAAAATACCCGTTCCCATCCGTCCCTTGCATTATCTAATACTGTGTTCCTGGAAAAGTGGGTGTCCATTGATTTCAGTAAATGGGATCATTTAACGTGGACCAGAGAAGTCTGTTCCTTAAAGGGAACCGCACTGAGTTATTGGGGAAATTCAGGAGCTCACCCCTATTTTGTGTTTGAGATGCACGTAGGCTTCCGCTGACTGCCTCCACTCAGAGACGATAGCACACAGGTGTGGCTGCTCCCCACCCATGCAGACACCCATTCCTCGGGGGGAGGCCAGCTTCCCCTCGGCACAGCCCGGCCCCCTCGGTTAAATCTAGACTCACCCTTGGCCTGTGGGCATCTCGTTCCCACAATGGGCAGGGACTGTGGCCTGCACCCCCGGACACACACACATATACACACACACAGGCCCATGAGCCATTGGAGTGGGCACATGGAGACTTAGTGGGAGCAGAAGGCAGGGGACCCCCCCACACACACACACACAGCACCCACAGGGGACTCCTAAGTGTGACCTCGTTTTGGAGCCAGAGAAGCCAGGACTGTGTGGGTTTTGTGGGAGCATTCTTGTGAATCCAGGCGTCCTTGGACTTGGGGAAGATGGAAAACCCCTTCTCTAGCCCCAAACCCTCCCTTTTTAGGTGGGACAATTGCCTCTGGGTGGCTGACGGTCACACAGCAGGCGGGGGCAGTGCTGAGGCTGGAACTTGGGTCTCCTGGTCCCTGGTCCCTGGTTCCTGGTCCATTCTAATTTTCCCGGCTGGTTTGCTCATAGGACCTCAAGCTCAAACTTCCGCCATTCGTGACTGCAGACATTCTGAAACCCCAAACTGGGCTCCTGCAACTCCTGCACACTTAGGAGTCCCCTGTGGGAGCTGTGGGCGGGGAGGGGGGGGTCCCTGCCTTCTGCTCCCACTTTCCCCAAGAGGAGGACACGTGCAGGCCCCACCCAGGCCCACACAAGTGCACGTGCACCGCCCGGCCCTCTGTAGGGCGGAGCAGGAGAAAGCCAGGGGAAGGAGCGAAGAGAACTCAATCCTAGAGCCGCCTGGGTGCCAGGCCCTGTGCAAGGGATTTGCATGCACCATCCATCGGACAAGCACAAAGCTTTCCTGAGGAGGAAACCGAGGACAAGGAGCTCGCTTGTCTCCCACAGCTGGCCAGCACCAGAGCTGGGTCTCAAGTCCAAAGGCCGTGGTCTCCCCTCAATCACACCTCCTCTCATGTGCCCACATTGCCCTGCAGTTACCCCTCTTGCAACCTCTGCTGATAGGTCCAGAGCTCCACTCATTCTATCCAGGCCCCGCCCATCGCCACCCAGGCCCCGCCCATCTCACTCCGAGCCCACCCCTAGCAAGCCTAGGCAGACCTCTGTGTTTCTGAGGCACCTCTTCTCCAAGCTGTGGATCTTCCCAGCCAACACTTTCAGCCTGGGTCCAGCTTGGTTGTGGTACCTCCGGTTCTAGCCCTGGCTACACTTTGACCGTTTTTTATTCTATTAAAAGTCTCAGTTAAAGCTCTTTGGAAAAACTAAAATAAACCAGAGCCAGCGATGCCCCGTTCTGGGGAGTTTCGTTGGGGTTTTACCCAAGAATCCAGCTCACGTAGGAGAGGAGCCTGCTCCTGGGAGAAGAGCCCCCCAGCCTGTGCGGGGCCCTCCCAGGCCTTCTGGGGTACCAGTCACAGGGGCTGCTGGGGCCTGGCAACATGTGGGAGTCATCGATTTAGTCCACAGAGATCGATGGGTAGAAATGAGCGATATGACCAGGACATCCGTGAGTGGGTGTGGGGTGCAGGGGGAGGCTCAGGAGTAGCTATACAGATGCTCATGACGATGGAGCCAGACCTGTCTGGAAACCCAACCCTAACTGACAGCTGGGGTGAGCCCAGGCACCCCCGCACCCTGCTCTGCATTGGAAAGTGGAAGAACGGCCTGGTGGGGTTCCCATGAGCCTCACGGATGGAAAGTGCTCGTAGAGACTTTCGGATCATTCAGAACGCTCACCCAGTTCCCGAGAACTGGCTGCCCCCGACTGACCCGCTGGCTGGAAACGTCTGCTCGTGGCCAGAGACTGTCTTTGCGGGAGAAGGAGAACCGTGTTGGTTTGACCCAACAGCCAGTTCACCTCCACCGTTTTTCGGATGTCTTGATGCTCCCCGAACTGCCCCAGGGTGAGCAATTGTTTCAAAGCCTCGAGGAAGCTCAGCGTGGATGGAATTGTCTGGAACATCTATAAAGGGAACCTGGGAAGGCTCAGGCAGCCAATCATCGGAAGACCTTGCCCCGCTCTCTCTGCAGCGTGTCTGCCCAGGGCAGCACCGGCGGCCACGCTCAGGCTCCGCGTGGCGTCACGGGGCCCGTTAGAAAGGCTGATGTGGTTTTCCCGCTGAAGAGACAGCCTGAGTGAAGGATAGGAACGGAGAAGGAATGCACCCTCGAGGCAGGGTTATTGGTGAGTGAGAAACTTTGTCAGGTGTCTGGAAAGCGAGAGGGGGAGATAGGGCCACATGGAACCATGAGATGGGGGAGGGAGGCGGGTCACAGAGGAGTGGGTACAGGGGCACAGGCAGCGTTGATTAGCTCCATATCCAGCCATGGAATGTTCCTCATAAATGAAACTGTCAGTATCGACATCACGGTTATTGTAATCATGGCGGTTATTCAAGCAGGACCGTGATTGCTGGCTGGTTAAAGATACATCAGCCGCTGACTCCGCCGACCAACCTGGAACCTGAAACGTTTGTCATCCCCTCCACCGGTGTCACTGGGAGCAATTGGGTCTTGATTAGTGGTTTGTGGGTGGAGCTGGTGTCCAATGATAACAGCTTGACCTGTGTCAGATACAGTCTCCCCAGGAGTCTGGGAAGCGGCTGGAGAGGCAGCTGTCAGCCACCGCGCAGACCAGCCCCGGAGGGCTTTTCTGAGGTCACCTGTGTGCACAGGGCAGACCCGGCTCCAGCCAACTCCGTCCCTGTTCCGGCTGGATTTGGACAGACGTGGATGGATGGTTGGATTTGGATGGACGGATGGTCAAACCACCATCACCCAACAACTCACAACTTTATTCCTTTCACCAAATTGCAATGAGCTCCCACAATACGCTATATACGCTGGGGACACAGCTGAGAAGAGTCCACCAGTCCCCCGCCCTCGTGGGGAGATAGACAATCAACTCCAAACAAGTAACTGAGAAAATATTGGGGTGCAAGGCGCATGTGCAGGGTACTGAAATGAGATGACATCATGGAAAGTGACCTGGTGCCCACTGAAGAGGGAAGGTCAACGTTAAGATGGCATCTAGGCTGCGAAAGGAATGACTAAAGGAGCTCTCCATGCCAATGACAGGGGATGAACGCTCCAGGCGGCGAGAAGCACCTGTGCAAAGGTCCTGAGGCAGCAGTGAGCTCGCCATGTTTCGAGACCGGAGGACAACCGCTGCTGCTGGAGCACTGGGACTGAGGCAGAGAGAATTCTGCCAGGTGTGGGGACAAGCCCGGCTCCAGGAGGCTGGGCTCTGAAATCACGCCTTGCCTCTCTGCGGGTGAGCCACGTGGGGCAAGCCCCTTCCCACCGAGCGTCATGCGGCCCCCATGCCCCTGTCACTGGGCATCGGAACCGACCAGAGTTCCACGCTGGGCAGACATTTTGGCTTCTGGACAAGGATGTCCTTTGAGGCCCAGACACATTTCTGTAGAGACAATAGCCGGCTCAGGGCAGGCTCAGCCTGGCCGCTCCACCTCCCACCATCGCCACCGTAAGGGAAGCTGCACTGGGCTGGGCTGCGATTTGTATGTTTCATGAGCACATTTCAGTCAACTCTCTCTCCAGCGAGGCTGACGGATGAGAATTTCTGTCTCGATCAGCTGTCCTGGTTACTGGAGCATTCCAGTAACAGCCGTTCCTCGCACGGATCTCCCTTCTCGAAGAATTATAGAACAATCAAAAGCCTTTGGCACTAAAACCAACAGAGGCCCGCATTTAATCCAACTCTGATAAACACAGAGGCTCGCCAGCATTTTTGGTTGCCGGGGAGTCATGATCCTGAACATCAGTTACTCTTGGTACCGCGACTGTGCAGACCTGCTGGGTAACAGGCATTTCCGGGGCCATCTCCTATGACCTCCACCCTTGCCGACCGTGAGAAGCTGCGCGTACAGATGCAGGCAGCTGTCCTGGCCCTGCAAGCACCTGTCTTAACGAAGACGTCGGCTGCCCTGTGTACTTACTCCCTCCCGCCCTCCCAAGCTTGCACGCTAGCTGTATGGCGGACGTTTGCAGAACCACCAAATGCTTCTACACCCGCTCAGGCCAGATCTTCAACCGCCCGTCTCTCCCCCAGGAATCCGCAACCTGCCGCCCGGTCCTTCTGCCCTTGCCCATCGGCGGACCAACACAAATTGACTCCGTCAGGCCCTCGTCATTAGACTCTGTTGAAGTGATACAGGGAAGTGTTAAAAGCAGCCCACATTAATCTCCCGGAGAAAAGGGGCAGGCTGCATTCTGAGACGACATTAATGTCGGGGCGAAGCCGTAAATTTTATTTTTATTATTCCATGGTGATGGATGCTCTCATTACCTATCACGCTCGCGTTTGATAAAAAGCGAGCGTGGAAGTGCCTGCTTGCCGTACAGGAGACCTCCTACGCCGTGCCGAGGATGTAATCATTAGACGTACGCGTTTCATAGCAATGTTTGCTTAACAGCCAAAAGCACTTTCATTTAATATTAATAACACAGATGTTTGGCCGAAAGGGCCTGGAAGCCACGTGGTTTCACGCATTCATGAATGACGGTGCCTGCACTGCACGGTTCTCTATGTGGCCAACGGTGCCCGGCCCGTGGCCCGGCCTCCCCACAGAAACCCAGGCAGGTCACCGCAACCCTAGCCCCTCTCACGGCCTGAGATGAGGGAAATGGGGGACAGTAGACTCCGATTCCAATTAGCCGAGGTCTGACAGGCAGGGGGGTGTTGGGAGATAGACGACACATTCTCCCTGCCGCTTCTGCATGACGGGCCCCTCCACGGGAGCCAGCCGTACCTGAGTGGGATGGAGACATTGCCACGGGGCGTGCAGCCTTCACACAGTCAGTCCTCGGAAAAAGTGTGGGGCGGTGGGAAAGGACAGAGCTCCCAGGAGCCATGGCGGCGGACTCGGAGGATCCTCCTTGCAAGCTGTTCTTGTGGCCACGTGGCAGCATTCCACTCGAGCTCTCAGCCCGGGCACGCTCCCTGCCTTCGTAATGAAAAGGCGGCTGGTTGTGTCCATTTCCCTTTGGCAACCTCTTGTTCAGGTATATGATTTTTTAAAATATATTTTTATTGATTTCAGAAAGGAAGAAGAGAGAGAGAGAGAGAGAGAGAGAGAAACATCAATGATGAGAGAGAATCATGGATGGGCTGCCTGCTGCACACTCCCTACTGTGGATCGAGCCCACAACCCGAGCATGAGCCCTGACTGGGAATGGAACTGTGACTTCCTGGTTCATAGGTCGATGCTCAACCACTGAGCCACGCCGGCAGGGCCGGAGGTAAGATATTTTAAATGTGTGGGATCTTTCCTCCGTGACGCCCTGGAAGATCCAAACAACAGACCCTACAAATAAGAAGGAATGCCCCCACACCGGCAAAGCAGAGCCGGCGGCTTCCCGGCCTGCCGGGCAGGCAGGCGTCCTATTAGGAATGCCTCCCTCCCGGCACAAGCCAGGAACGCAGTGGGCGCTGAGGGGGGAAGGTGAGGACTGGAGCCTGATGGATTTTTGCTGGCGGGCAGCCTCGCCAGAAACACAGAACCGCAGGGCGATGGGGAGGCTGAGGCGCTGGCTGCAGCGGCCCGGCTTTGGGGAGTAGGCTGTTCGCAGCACTGATTACCTGGGGGTCCTTCTGTTGAGCAGAGGATGGGTTTTGAAGGCCCGGCAGCCCCCCAGGAAGTGGCTCTGCGGTCGGGCAGAACGGACGGATGGGTCCCTGAGGCCTCAAGAAGCCACGGTGAAAGCTTATGTCAGCCGAGATGTGTTCTTCTGCACAAGGACCGCTAACCCACAGGGGCTCTGCACCCTTCGGCCAATTACCCAGTCGTCGGCCTTGGGCGGACACAGCGTTTGGAAATCGATGGCTTTATTTACTGCTGAGCAGGGCGCCTGCTGTAGGACCCGTGTTAGCTCACGCCTTTAGTGGATGGTGGGATGAGTGGGTTAACGGATGCGCGGGCACCATAGCTTCCTCAGGGTAGTGAGCTGGCCTTGCCAGCAAAGCACATGTGTCGTCAGAACTGCCTGGGGAAACCGCTTCCTGGGTCAGAGAGAACCAGGACAGTTGTCACGTGGCAGGACTCACGGCCACGACCACAGGGCCCGCTGGGAGCTTCGCACCATCTCTCAGAAGGGCTGGCTTTGCACCCAGCAAGCCAGTCCCACGTCCCTGGCTGTGCCCAGAGGGACGGAGCAGTGGGCTGGCTGGCGCTCGGGTGTGGGGTGCACAAAGCAATTGGCTCAAATGCCAGAACCCACCCTGCCCGGCCACGGAAGCAAACGCACTTCCCACCACAAGCTGGGGCCTGTGGTCCACGCATCGACATCAGTGTTTTCCTGTGCCTCTCCCCAACCCTCCTATTTTTATGTCAAGCGTGATGGTTATATTCTGCAACTTTAAACACCTATGTGAGGGTGTTGCAAGATAAGAGCTGGCGGCTTGACATCCCATGGCTGTAAGCGTCCTTGGCCCCAGGAAGGGACTGATTGCTCTTCAGGCCCAGGGCCCCGGGCGCCTGTCCACGCAGCGTACAGAGCCCGCGAGCCGAGGGCTCCTCCGGCTCCTGCAGAGGCGGCTGGTCCAGCGGGGACGGGAGGCCCAGGCATTTCAGAGGAGTGGTGGGGAGTCGCCCTCGCTATCAAAGGTAAGAGTGTCTTGCCAGATGAATAATGGAATGGTCTCCAATAATCCATCTGTGTATATTAAAAGTTCTGAAAGGATATAAGGTGAGAAGACCTGGAAAGTAGTCACTATGATTGGAGCCTCCCTGGACCCCCACCACCTCAGCCACACATGCAGCATCCCCTGCACCCACAACACCCGAACCCCGCCTCAGTGCCTCTACTGCCCTCCATTTCTTGCTTAAAAGATAAGGGCCATGGGCCTAGCCAGCGTGGCTCAGTGGTTGAGTGTAGAGGCACAGAGAGAAGAAGCTGTGTGACAAGGGAGGCAGAGGTTGGAACGACATGTCTTTGAGCCAAGGGATGCCTAGGGTTGCTGTAGCCAGCATTTCAGTGGTCGGTCCTACGTGTGTAACGTGGAGACTTAGCCTAACAAACCTGATATTAATTAGCGTCTCCGGAGTTGTGAAGGCTCGCCCTGAAGCATCAGTGCACCTGGCAGGTCCGTACAGCCGCCTCTGCTTTTCATGATGTATACATTTAATTTCACCTTGTTCTTAAAAATCTCTAACATCCGTCTTTGGTTACTGCATTAAATATTTACCAGGTGGTGAAGAGACTTGGATTTTCTCTGGGGGCCTCCCCTGAATTAGCACACATGCATCTACACACACTCACACACACACGCACACAGAGATGCGTACAAACATACAGAGACACGCCTGCACACATGCACCTGCACACACACTTTCACACTCACGCACACAGAGATGGTATGTCATTCCCTGGTGCTTAGAGACTTTCCCCAGGAGGAGTGTGGCCAGAGGTTCCAGCCGCAGGACATGCCAACATTTAGCACTTAGCAAAGGATGCTGACGAGAGGCCACGGCTTGGAGCAGTTGTTCCATGTTTTCTTAGATTCAGTATCTGTCTATTTGGCATCCATTAATCATGGGACCAAACTAGCAGTTCGGTTCTGCCTCCCCTGTGGTCCAGCTTTCATGGGGACACGAAAATCATATTACAAATAATCCAACAATCCTGAGTCTGTACCCCCAACCACCCCCTTCCTCTCTCACCCACAAGCCAGTATTTCCCCTGCCCTAATGCACCAGGGCCCCGTACCAGACAGCTAGAGACCGCGCTGGAGCCAGAGCCTGCCACCCTATTCAAACCAGCCAGTCCCTGCCCTGCCCACCCTGCCCTGCCTTTCCCTCGGCAACAGCCAAGGAGGTGGCCTCTGCTCCCCCCACTCCTGCTCTGCCTCCTGCCTCGGGGTTCCCCACGTGGCCCTGCGTGGAGAGGCGGCTTTGTTTCCAGGAGGACTAGAACCGCAAACTTCTCTTTTAATGGCACTGTCCTCTCCATGTTGTCACCCCGTCACCTTTAGAGGTTAAGTCCCAGGGGAGGTGAGGTTGCAGAAGCCAAGAAAGAAAGGAGGCGCCCGGACCGGTGTGGCTCAGTGGATAGAGCATCGGCCCACGGATGAAAGGGTCCCGGGTTCGATTCCGGTCAAGGGCATGTACCTTGGTTGCCAGCACATCCCCAGTAGGGAGTGTGCAGGAGGCAGCTAATCGATGTTTCTCTCATCGATGTTTCTAAGTCTCTATCCCTCTCCCTTCCTCTCTGTAAAAAATCAATAAAATATATTGAAAGAAAGGAAGGAAGGAAGGAAGGAAGGAAGGAAGGAAGGAAGGAAGGAAGGAAGGAGCTGGCGAGGGTCTGGATGCTACGAGAGCCCAGCCACTTGGCCGGAAGCGCCCATTTGGTCTGGCAACCCAGAGCTCAGAGGTGACTTTGTGTGACAATTATGGTGTGTGTGGCGGGGCGGGGGCAGGTGGGGGGGGCAGCAGATGGCATGGGTGGATGGCATGGGCTCAGCAAGAGCAGAGAGCTGATGGAGTCTGAGCTCTGACCAGGGGCCCTGACAGGGCTGAGATGGGAGGACGGGCAGGTGAAGGCAGGGTTGCATACAATGCGAGAAGCGTGCGAGCTTGGTCAGGGGCAGGAAGGGCCTGGGGTGGAGGCTCGGTTGCAGTTGCCCCTTTGGCGGCTTCCTACACAGGCTGGGCCGAGGATTCCCTGAAGACCATGAATAAAGGATTAAAGATCAACATTGATCCACGACCTGAGGCCCATCTGATGTCTGCCTCTTGTCTCTTCTAGTGGTTGCTCTGAATAGGTGTGGAGAAGGCAAGCCCAGGACCCGGGTAAGAATAGCTCGTTCCCCGCGCTGGTGAAACTTCAAACCCCTTTCCCATCGTCCTCGTCTAGCTGGTAGCTCTCCTCACCCTGGCAGCGGCCCATGGGTCCAGGATCACAGGGCCTGCTCCCCATGTGCAGAGAAGGGGTTGGAAGGATGCACACACAGAGACACACCTGCACACACTCACACATTCACACATTCATGCACACAGAGATGCCTGCAAACACGCACACATAGAGACACACCTGTACACACTCACACATTCACACACTCACAGACACAGATGCCTGCAAACACGCACACACAGACACACCTGCACACATGCACCTGCACACACTTGTGCACACAGAGATGCCCACAAACACGTACACTCACAGACACGCCTGCACACACTCATGAACATAGAGATGCCTGCAAACACATACACTCACAGACACACCTGCACACATGCACCTGCACACACTCACACACTCACTCACACAGAGATGCCCACAAACACACACACTCACAGACACACCTGCACACATTCATGGACACAGAGGTGCCGGCAAACTCGCACACTCACAGACACACATGCACCTGCATTCACTCACACACTCACACACTCATGGACACAGAGATGCCTGCAAACACACAGACACACAGACACACCTGCACACACGCACCTGCACACATGAGGTGGGGCAGTGGCCCGTCCCCACAGCTGCCCTAATTCTGGCGACAGGAGCTGGTGGGTGGGAGGACAGGCCTGAAGGAGGACGGGGCTCGGGGAGGGATTGTCTGTTTTAGCCGGAGATCCTTTTTCTCGGGGAAACTTAAACATGTGTTTAACGAGAGGCTTTTTTTTTTTTCTCTCTGAAGACCGTGTCTCTTCGAGAAGGTTTCTCTTTAAAAGACCAAGACACGTCTGGGACGTTCTTTCCCCGGCCACAAAGCCATCAGTTTTCCTCGCCAGTCTCCTCTCCTGGTCCGTGAGTTACGGCGGTGTCTGCGTTACTCTCCGTCATTATTACAGTCACAGGCACAGCCACCTAACTCATTGCTTCCCAGAACTGACTTCATCTCGCTCCTCAGATGCTCACCAGCTGGAATGTCTCCTGACAGACTCCTGGCCCCACTTGGCATTACCTTCCCCGACTGGGCACGGTCATGTGGGCGCGTTATTGGAGTTCTCCTCACAGCCCTGCAGGAGCAATCCGGGCCGCCACGTGTCACCGCCACTCAGCGCGCGGGGAGGACGAATGAGGACAAAAAGGAGCTGCCTGCGCTCTCTACACCGCAGAGGAGATTCCAGGCGCCACATCCCAGCCGCCGTGGGCTGGGGAGGGCGTCACACGTGTCCCCTGCCTCCTGGGTGACCCCCGTGACACGGACTGCCACATCTGTGGAGCGCCTGGGAGGGCGGAGGACCGGACAACATCTGGATGGGCGGAGGCTGTCGGCAGGCAGGGACGGGAGTTCTACGGTCGGTCCTCCTGTGGCCCCGTGGCCAGCCCACCCAGTTCCCACCCACATGATGCCTCCTACTCAGTGCCCAGCGGGACCCCTGCTGTGACCCCAACCTTCATCCTGTCAGAACTCACCTGCCCTGTTTCTGTTCCTTCCGGGGACTTGCCTTCCCTCCTAGAACAAAGGCAATGCCGTCCGACGGAGCGCTCTGCAGTGATGGTCTGCTCTCTCTGCGCTGCCCAGTGAGGCATCCAGTGGCCACAGGTGGCTACTGAGCACTTGAAATGAGGCTGGTGCCAGCGAGCACTACATGTTTAATCTTATTTCATTTTTTTTATATTTTATTGATTTTTTACAGAGAGGAAGGGAGAGGGATAGAGAGTTAGAAACATCGATAAGAGAGAAACATCGATCAGCTGCCTCCTCCACACCCCCTACTAGGGATGTGCCTGCAACCTAGGTACATGCCCTTGACCGAATCGAACCCGGGACCCTTCAGTCCGCAGGCCGACGCTCTATCCACTGAGCCAAACCGGTTAGGGCACCACAAAGAAATCAATGAAAATATCTATGTATATAAAAGCCTAAGCGACCAGCCAACTGGTAGCTATGACGTGCACTGACCACCAGGGCTAGACACTCAATGTAGGAGCTGCTGAGCTGCGGGGACTTAGCAGCTGCGGTGTTCGGACAATGTACCTGGAACCAGAGAGGAGGGAGCCCCATTCCAGGGGGTGTCACCTGAGAACCGCCCTCTCACAACCTGGGACCCCTTGGGGGAATGTCAGAGAGCCGGTTTCAGCCTGATGCCCGCAGCCCAGGCTGAGGGACCCCGCTGGTGCATGAATTTGTGCACCGGCCCTCTAGTTAAAAAATAAATAAACTGAGATATAGAGACTTGTTCAGTTGGTAGTAGGATCAGGGAAACAAACAAAATGCACAAAGAGAACCCATGAGGTAGTAGTTAGATGTTATGAATGAGCAAGGTTACAAAAATGAAAAAAGATATACCCAGTAGAGGGAGAAGGGGTAGGCGGTTGGTTGGTTGTAAGGTAGGATCATTAAAATCGGGACGGGATCTGTGTTACAATAAATGTGGGGGTTTTGGCAAAGTCCTGCCTCTTAGACTCAAGCAAGTAGGTGAAATGTACTAACAGATCCCAATGAAAATGTGTTTATTAGAAGGGGGGTCAGGTCCTTATCAGGTGCTAAGCCCTGTCTGGGGCTGTGATTATCAAACTTTTGTGCGCTTCAGAATCACCCAGGAAGCTGGATAAAAAACAGGTTTCTGGACCCCACCCTAAAGTTTCTAATTCAGTACTGTGAGGTGGGGCCCCCAAAATTTGCGTTTCAAACAAGTTCCCAGCGGATGCTTCTACTGCTATTCTGGGGACCGCACACTGAAAACCAGAGGTCTGGTGGACGGGGAGTTTATGGCCAACAGGTTTCAGATGTTCTGGTCGAGCAGCTGAAATCATCCTCATTACATTGTCCTCACCAAATGCCATGAAACACTCAGTTTATTTAACTCCCTGCTTCTCTAGGCTTCGGTGAATCTGCACCACTCTTACAACTTCTCTCTGTCTCTTTACCTGACTGCTGCTCCTCTTCTCACCTCTTAAATATTTTTTAAAATTTATCTTTATTATTGAAAATATTACAGATTCCGCCCCCCTCCCTCCGAGACTCTTGTAGCCTGCACCACCCACCCCAGGCCTTCGCCACACTATTGTCTGTGTCTATGGTTATGCATATATGTGCATACGTTTTTTGGTTAATCTTGATGTCTCTCAGAGTTCTGTCATAGATCATCTTCACACACTTCTCCCTACACAATCTCAACTATTCCCCTGGCTTTAATGACCATTTTTATGCCAATGACTCCCACAGGTTAATTTCCAGCCCAGTCTGTCCTCAAAGCTCCAGATGTATATATCCAATTGTCTGTTGACTCTCACAGGCATCTCAAGTTGAATGTCTAAAACTGCACTCACCCCTCTGTGCTCCCCCCAACCCCCCCGCCCCCCAAAGCCTGCTTCTCCTTCTGTGATCCCTGACTCAGTAAATGGTGGTACCACCAGCCGGCAATTGCTCATGTGAGAAAGCTGATCATTATGCCTTATTTCTATCTTTTTCTCATCAACAGGTCATATCTGTTCTACCTCCAAATGTTTCTTGTACCCATGCAGTTCTTTTGGCTTCTGCTGATTCTAGATAAGCTAAGATCATCTCTGACCCAGTCTATTGTAATAGCCTCCTGTCCAGTCTTCCTGAATCTATTCTTGCCCTCTTTCATTTCGTTCTCCACACTCAGCCAGAGTGATCTTTAAGAAAGTATGTAATCAAGCCCCCTTGGTGACTTCTTAATAACACAATGTCTTAGTCTGCTCAGGCTGCCATAACAAAATATTGGTTTCAACAACAGAAACTTACTTTCTCACAGTTCTGGAAGCTGGAAAGTTTAAGATCAAGGTGTTGGCCAGTTCAGTTCCTGGTGAAGACTCTCTTCTTGGGCTGCAGATTTCTCCCTATATCCTCACATGACCTTTCCCCAGGGGTTGAAGAGAGAGAGAGAGAGAGAGAGAGAGAGAGAGAATCTTGTCCTCTTCTTAGAAGGCCACTAACCCCATCATGAGGGCCCCGTCTTCATGTCCTAATCTAACTATACTTGCCTCTCGAAGACCCCATCTCCAAATGCCATCATCTTGGGAGTTAGAGCTGCAACATATGAATTTGGGGGGGACAGAAACATAACACTATAAATTTCTAAATAGAAATGTGTTTTTATTGTTGTTGTAATCCTCACTCGAGGATATTTTTCCGTTGATTTTTAGAGAGAGTGGAAGGGAGGGGAAGAGTCGGAGAGAGAGAGAGGGAAACATCGATATGAGAGAGACACATTGATTGGTTGCCTCCCACTCCGGCTCTGACCAGGGCTGAGGATGGAGTCTGCAACCCATGTACGTGCCCTTGACCAGAATCAAACCCAGAATCCTTCGGTCCGTAGGTCGACACTCTATCCGCTCAGCCAGACTGGCTAGGACTATATTTATATTTTTATAGATTATACAAATAAATGTTTTTCTATGCAGCAAATATATCATTTCGTGGTAAGTAAATTTTACCTGAAAGAAATGGGAAAAATTGTGAACTCTCATGATATGCATGCTGTAGTGGTAAGGGGTGAAATGTACTGATGTCTGCAAGTTACTTTGAAATGCACAAAAAGTAAGAGGGATAAATGTGTAGATGGATAGATATAAAGCAAACACAGCAAAATGTGAGCGTCGTCACATCTTCATGGTGGTTATACGGGGGTTCACTTTTAACTTTTATGTATATTTGAATGTTTTCATATTACATTGAGAAAAAATTTTAAATTAAGAAAGTTAATGATGATCTTGTCAGAATCTTTAAAAGTTAAAAAAAAATAGAGAGAAGATTATAATGAACCCTGTGTGCCCTACATCCAGCTTCAAGAATATCAATCTGTTCTACTTATATTCCCACCCACTCTTTCAACCCTGCCTTCCCGAGTTATTTTAAAGTGAACCCTAGACATCACCTTGTTTATTCTGTAGATATCTTAGTTTGTATCTTTAAAAGATAAGAAATATTCTTTCAACAAATCCTGCTTGAGCACATATGCTGTCCTTTTAAGGGATATAATAGTGAACAACATAGACATGGTCTCTGGTCCATGGTGCTGACAGTTTGTAAGAAAGACAAACAATAAAGTAGTAAATACTTATAAATTACAGCTCACGAAATTGCACGAAACCCAGACCCCCGACCGCACCGCGGGACCCCAAACTCCCTCCCACTGCTGCCGCGGGACCCATCAGTGCACCTGGTGAGTCCGATCATTGGTCGTTACGGCGTTAGGGTGTATGGCCAATTAAGACAGGCCTTTTATAATATAGACTAGAGGCCTGGTGCACAAAAATTTGTGCACTCGGGAGGGGAGGGGGGTCCCCCAGCCCGGCCTGTGCCCTCTCCCAGTCTGGGACCCCTCGGGAGATAACGACCTGCTGGCTTAGGCCTGCTCCCGGGGAGAGGGCAGGCCCAATCCCTACGTGCAGCCCCTGGTCAGGCTCAGAGCAGGGCCGATTGGGGAGTTGAGGCACTGCCCCGTCATGCACAGAGCAGGGCGGATCGGGAGGTTGCGATGCCACCCTCAGTCACACTCAGGGTAGGGCCGATTGGGGGGTTGGGGCACCGCCCTCTGTCACACTCAAGGCAGGGTCGATGGGGAGGTTGCAGCGCCACCCCCTGTCACGCACAGAGCAGGGCCGATCAAGGGGTTGGGGCGCTGGCCCCTGTCACTCACAGAGCAGGGCCCATCAGGGGGGTTGGGGCTCCGTACCCTGTCACACACAGAGCAGGGTCGATCAGGGGGTTGGGGAGCTCCCCCCTGTCACGCACAGAGCAGGGCCAATCAGGGGGTTGAGGAGCTCCCCCCTGTCACTCACAGAGTAGGGCCGATAGGGGAGTTGGGGCACTGCCCCTTGTCACACAGAGAGCAGGGCGGATCAAGGGGTTGGGGCGCTGCACCCTGTCACACTCAGGGCAGGGCCAATGGGGAGGTTATGGCTCTACCCTGTCACACACAGAGCAAGGCCCGTGGAGGGGGGTTGGGGCGCCGCACCCTGTCACACACAGAGCAGGGTCGATCAGGGGGTTGGGGAGCTCCCCCCTGTCACACACAGAGCCGCAGGGTGATCAGGGGGTTGGGGAGCTCCCCCCTGTCACACACAGAGCCGCAGGGCGATCAGGGGGTTTGGGCGCTGCCCCCTGTCACGCTGATCCCGGTGCCAGGAGGCCTCACGGCTCCGCTGATCCTGGTGCCGGTAGGCATATTACCCTTTTACTATATAGAATAGAGGCCTGGTGCATGGGTGGGGGCCGGCTGGTTTGCCCTGAAGGATGTCCTGGATCAGGGTGGGGGTCCCCACTGGGGTGCCTGGCCAGTCTGGGTGAGGGGCTGAGGGCCATTTTCCGGCTGGCGGGTGACTAAAGCTCCCAACTGCTCCTTTTTTTCTTTTTTTTTTTATTCTGGGCCAGCTTTAGCTCTGAGGCCTCGGCTGCTGAAAGCCGGTTTCTGGCCTTTGTTTTTCCTTCTGTATTTGATACAATGTTGCGGTCTGGCTGGCTGAACCTGGCTGACTGAAAGCCGGTTTCTGGGGTTTTGTTTAGCTTCTTATTTGCAACATAGTACATAGTTGCTTAGAGTTGCAGCTCAGAGACCAGCAAGTCAGGCAGGGAACGTTGGAGTCTGCAGTCACTGGAGCAAGCAAGCCTCATGTTCGCTTCCAGCTGCCTGGCTGCCGGCCGCCATTTTGGCTGACAGTTAATTTGCATAAGGATATGCTGATTAGCCAATGGGAAGGGTAGTGGTCATACGCCAATTACCATGTTTCTCTTTTATTAGTGTAGATGATAAGTATATAACCAGTTTTATATGTCTTAACTTGTGAGATATATATATAGTATATGAAACAATTTCATTTTTTTTTCTCCATTAACCATCCCCACTGTCTCTAGCAAATCATCTTGCTCCCTGCACAGCAGATTCCCTTAGAAATATCCTATGCTAGTCCCATAACTGTGCAGTCACTCTCAGTAGCTACTACAGTCTCATTCCAAGTATGATGACTTAGGCTTGCCCATCTGCCCCATTTAAATATTTAATTTCATATTCATAGCTCTTCTCATTCTGGTGAAGGTGGGCTCGTGGCTACAACAGCTTTTAGTGGAGGGGGTGGTAATGTCATTCTCTTCTGCTTCACTTGGCTCTGGCTCCTCCCAAGTAAGGATGAGGAGGAGGGGGAAAGAATGTTCTCAGCAAGACTGCCCATGAAGCGTTGTTTGTTCTCTTTCTGCTTCTCGCTGCTACTTCAGTAACAGATTTCCCAGTGAGTCAGGAGTCCAGATGCCAGCTTTCTTCCTTTGGACACATCATTGCTTTCTGGGGCCTCCCCTGGGCACTCTCAACCCAGGAGAGGGGAGCCTCAGTCCCTTTCTCCTGGACATCCTCCCCCGTTCCTGCCAGGGGCAGTCTTGTTGGGGGATCACTGTGTGGAGGGGCTCCCTGGGGAATGCCAGCAGAAGCTTCAAGGCTCAGCCGCCTCCTGTGCTCTCCAATTGACGCCTCCTGTGCTCTCCAGCTGACTCACGGACAGTTCCATGCACAATTCAAGAAGGAAATGCAGGTAGCTCCCACCTTGGTGCCCCTCTCTCAGCACCAGCTATCTCTCTTCTCCCTTCCTCACCCCCAAGGGCATCGGCGCTTGTCCAGGTCAATGGTTCAGTGACTTTCAGACAAATTCTCAGCTTGCGGAGTGGGGAGAGGAATTGTTTGCTGCCCTTTAAATTTGTGGAAGAAGGGACCGGGGAACACGTTGAATGGTCCCCATCTTCTTCATCTTGTTTACTCAAGACTTCCAAAATGATGGTATCTTTTATAGAAATTAGTATGTATGTGTATTTTGCTTTTCTTTTTTTCTGGGGGATGCCTTATTTTTTTTCCAGATTTATTGAGATATAATTAACATATAACATCGTGTAAGTTTAAGGTGTACAATGTGATGTTTTGGTACACATAGACATTAAACTCTTCGGTGTGTGGGCCGATGCTCTAACCACTGAGATCACCAGCCAGGGCTAGATGTTTTTAGTTTCCACATATAAGTGAGACTATACAGTATTTGTCTTTCTCTGTCTGAATTATTTCACTTAGCATAATGCCCACAAGGTCTGTCCATGTTGTTGCAAATGGTAGGATTTCCTTCTTTTTTATGGCTGAATAATATATGTGTGTGTGTTTTTCATGTCTTCTTCATAGACTTACTACCTTCACATCATACATTAATCCCATGTAAACTGAGAGCCTCACACAGTTATTTATTCATCCAATGAATATTGATTTATCGAGTGCCTGCTGGGTGCCAGGCGATTTGCTCAGGCTGAGGATGTAACAGTGAACAAGACAGCCATGGCCTCTGTCCTCAGAGAACTTCGCAGAGAAGCAGGTATCCTTGTTTGTGAATGAAGAAAACAAATCCTTACCCCTTACTGTCTTTTTTAAAGTAATTTTTGTAATATATTTTTTATTGATTTCAGAGAGGAAGGGAGAGGGAGAGGGAGATAGAAACATCAATGATGAGAGAGAATCATTGACCGGCTGCCTCCTGCACGCCCCTAACTGAGGATGGAACCTGAAACCTTGGGCATATGCCCTTGAAACACAATCGAACCTAGGACCCTTCAGTCTGCAGGTTGATGCTCTATCCACGGAGCAAAACCAGCTGGGCTTTAAAATAATTTTAATTAAAAATTTATACATGAAAAAATTATATGTGAAAATGCAAATTGAAACCACAAGGAGCTGCCATTTTGCACCCATTGCCTATTATTTAAAAAAACAGAAAACAAGTGTTGGTGATGATGTGGAGAGATTAGAACCCTCATGCATTGTTGGTGGGAACATAAAATGGTACAGCTGCTGTGGAGAATAGTTTGGCAGGTTCTCAAAAAGTTAGGCGTGCAATTACCATGTGATCCAGCAATTCTACTCCTAGGTATTTGCCCAAAAGCATTGAAAGCAAGGATGCAAACATACTTATCTACCAATCTTCATATCAGCACTATTCATCATAGTCAAAAGGTGGAAATTACCCGTGTCCATCAGCAGATGAAAGAATAAGTAAAACATGGTCTACCTGCACAATGGAATTCTCTTCAGCCTTTAAAAGGAAGGACATTATGACATACTAGAAGCCCAATGCATGAAATTCGTGCGGGAGGGCACCTCTCGCTCCTAACCACCTGCCTGCTCACTCCTTACCGCTGGGCTCGGCCAGCTGCTCCTTAGCGCTGCCACGGAGGTGGGAGGGGCTCCCACCACCACCACTGTGCTTGCCAGCCTTGAGCCTGGCTTCTGGCTGAGCAGTGCTCCCACTGTCGGAGCGCACTGACCACTAGGGGGAAGCTCCTGCATTGAGCATCGGCCCGTGGTGGTCAGTGTGCATCATGGCAACCGGTCGTTCTGGTTGTTCCGCCATAACGTTCGCTGGGCTTTTATTATATAGATGCCACAACATGGGTGAAACTCAAGGACATTGTCCCTAACTGAAATAAGCCAGTCACAAGAGGACAAATACTGCATGATTCTCTTATGTGAGGTACCTACAATAGGCAAATTCATAGAGACTGAAAACAGAATAGAGGTTATAGGGATTGGAGGAAGGGAGAGTTATTTCCATTTGGGATGATGAAAAGTTCTGGAAATGGCCTGGCCAGTTTCCCTCAGTGGATAGAGCATCGGCCTGTGGACTGAAGGGACCCCGGTTCGATTCAGGTCAAGGGCATGCACCTCAGTTGCAGGCTCGGTCCCTGGTAGGGACATGTGCAGGAGGCAACCAACCGATGTGTCTCTCACATCGATATTTCTCTCTCTGCCTCTCCCTCTCACACTCTCTCTAAAAATCAATGGAAGAATATCCTCGGATGAGGACGGACTACAACAACAACAAAGTTCTGGAAATGGATAGTGGTGCTGGCTATACAATATTGTGACTGTTCCAATGCCACTGAATTGTACACCTAAAATGGGTATAATGGCAAGTTTTATCTATATTTTAACGCAATAAAAATATGTGACTACTTTCCTTTTATTAACCAACTACAGTCCCGAAATTCATGCAAGAGTAGGCTTTCCTTCCCCTGGCTGCCAGCACCGGCTTCCCTCTGACACCTGGAACCCGGGCTTCATCTGGCTTCATTCGGAAGGTCGTCCGGAAGGATGTCCGGTCTAATTAGCATATTACGCTTTTATTATTATAGATTAAAACATTATAGAACAGGTTAAAGGCCCGTTTGACCACCTCCTCCATCTGGATCCAATGCCCCCTCCTCAGTGCTTCCGTGTTCGCTCTTCTAGAGTTTTTCTTATATTTACCTGTATTCATATGTACTTATCAAAATGACATATTGTTTGCTTTATCCAAAGATTAAGTCTGCTTTAGTATAGAAATCTGAAACCATCATTTACGGTAAAAATGTTCCAAGCAATAAGGGTTCCTATCTTATTAATGGGGATTTTTGGAGTGGATATGCATCTTAAAAAGGTCTTTTTCTCTCATTTTCTTCTTTTCATCATATGGCAGGTTGGTGCCTGTGGGCCCGCTTTTGTTTCGTGCTGAAGCTGGCCGCTCAGCCCGCCCCTTCCCTGGAACACTCTGTCCCCTGCCGGGTTCCAGTATAACCTCCCACTGCCCGTCACCACCAGCGTTTCTGGACGGCTTTCGTAGGGAGCCTCTCGGTGTACGTCATTTCAGATAAGTCACTTTCTTTTCCTTTCCCCATCCCCCTACCAGCTTCTAGTTTGCCAAGCTCTCAAGTAGATGTTAAAGTCTTGGTAAAAATTTCGCTTTATCTTCGACATCCAAAGATGAATCATCCTCATTTTGAGAAAATTCAAGCAATTCAGAATGGTTCCAAAGCAGCCTGTGTAACCACATCACACTTCGGTAACACCTTTCCAGATCTCTCTGAAGGGTCAGCCGTCACAGGTACACGTGTGTACATCATTTTATATGGAAGTGAGATCATACTATGCCTGTTGTATTGCAATTGGCTTTCTTAAATTAAGAAATATGTCTTTACAGTTTTGTGTGTCTGTGAATATAGATCTACATTATCCATGTTATTGGCTCATAAAAATATTCTTAAAATAGCATGACATTTACTCTTCTTTTATAGAAAAGCGCAAAGAAGCCAACCAAGGAGTTATCACATTCTCCCATCCCTGATATCCTACAATGAACAGTTTGTAAAATTAAAAGAAACATAGCTATGAGACTAGAAAATTCATACTACAAGAAGTTACAAAATAAAAAGTGAAAATTGAAAGTCACCCTCCCTGTCCTAGCTCTTCCCAAGGCTAACTACCTAAATCAATAGGGCTTTTTGTGAATGCTGCAAAACATGCGAAATTACTATCTATACGCATTTCTTTCTATCTCTTTGTTTTCAGCAAAAAAAGATCACACTATACACAGTTATTCACTTTGCTTTTTTCCCCACTTAACATATCTTGGGGACCATTCCCTAACTACAAGATAAATATATCTTTCTCTTTTAAACCCCTGCATAAAAAGTCATTTGTTAGAATGTGCTGCAGTTTATTTAACAAGTTCCCCATGATGGATATTCTGGTTGCTCGTAGGATTTTGTATATTTGTTTGTTGTGTGGTTTTTATTTTTCTGTTACCAATAATGCTGTAAGAGCATCTTTGTGCTTATCTTAACAAATCTTGCCAGCATAGCCACAGAGAAATTCTTAAGCACTGGGGCCTGGGTTAAAGGGTATATGTGTTTTTGTTTGTTTTTTGTTTTGTTTTTATTGATTTTTTACAGAGAGGAAGGGAGAGGGGTAGAGAGAATCATCGATGGGAGAGAAACATCGATCCGCTGCCTCCTGCACACCCTCTACTGGGGATGTGCCCACAACCAAGGTACATGCCCTTGACCAGAATCGAACCTGGGACCTTTCAGTCCGCAGATCGGCGCTCTATCCACTGAGCCAAACCGGTTAGGGCAAGGGTATATGTGTTTTATATGTTGATAGAAATTACCAAATTGTCATCCAGAAAGGTTGCGTCAAATAACGTTCCAACAAAAGTGTTGAGAATGTTTGTTTCCCAAAATTCCACAAGCATTGGTTACCAATCTTTTCAGTTGTTGCCAATCAAATAAATTAAAAGTGCTATCTTGTTCCAATTTGCATTTAATTTATTATGAATATAGTTGGGATATTTTTTAAATGCTCATTGGCCAATTGTAGTTTTATTTTAATTGTCTGTTCATACACATTTATTTTTTTTTCTCCTCGGCTGTTCATTTTTTTCAATAGCTGTTAGTAGAATGTGTATGAATAGCTAACATTCATTGAGCAAAGTATTGCCTTGCTTGGATAATTTATTCAATTAGTCCCTAATAATGAGCATGTAGGATACTTAAATATCATACTGCTGTTTCAAACATTCTTGTACTTACTTCTTTGTGCTCTGAACCAAATATCTCTTTAAGTTAGATTTCTAGAAGTGGAATTGCTGATTTAAAGCCGAATTCTCGCCAAACGTTTAGAAACAGTTGTGTGTAATGGGGGAATGGTCCAAGGGGAAAAATGAGAAGGAATAAAGGAGGAACTAATAGTTGCCCCTAATTGCAAGGCCAATCGGCTTTACGTTAGAGTTGAGCTCTCAGGCTCAATTGTCGTTATTTCCCATCCTAGCTGCTCTCATCAAAAAAGTGCTGAAAACCCTCAACCTCCCTCTCTGTTTGGGGACTCAGACCTCCTGGAGTCTGAAAATTCTATGGGGGGGAAAAAGAAAAATAATAATTTTGTAATTTTCAAGTGAATAATAGTATCTCTCTATATAAAAGCCTAAGCGACCGTCTGACCATCCGACCGTCCGACAGATAGCTGTGACACACAATGGCCACCTGGGAGCAAATGTTCCAACTGGTAGCTATGACGCGCACTGACCACCAGGGGACAGTTGCTCAACGCAGGAGCTGCTGCTCTGCGGTGATTTGGCAGCTGTGGTTCTCAGGTGATGGCACCCGGAACCAGAGAGGAGGGAGCCTGATTCTGGGATGCGTCATCCAAGACCCCTCAGGGGATGTTGGAGAGCCAGTTTCGGCCCTATCCCCGTAGGCCAGGCCGAGGGAAACACCCCCCCTCGCCCCCCTGTTGCACAAATCTGTGCACAGGGCCTGTAGTTAAAAAATAATTAAAAGCTCATTTGCAATCATGTCATGGCCATGCAATGTTAATATTGGTTTTATATTTCTGTTTACAATTGTCTGAGTTGGTACATACTGTTGGAAGAACAGTTGGCATTATGGTAGCTTATGACTTTAAATTGAATGGAGGGGAGGAGTGAGAGGATTGAGGCAGCTCACCTATGGGACTGGTGGACCCCTGGGGAAGCAGAGTTCAAAAGAATCTGTGCACAAAGCAATCCATTCAATCAGAGGAATGTGGACAAAGACTGGGGGAGGGTGAACTGCATAAATCCTGCCTTTGTACCTAACAGCGTGTCCATCAGCAGTAAGTGTAGTAGGAAATGTAGAGTGGAGAAGTTTTGCATTGCCGACTGAGTGATAATTGGGTTAGGACACCACTTCAGGCCAAATTGCATGAATGGCCACAACGTCAGCCTGAGTTTTACACGAGTTTCCGGTGACACTGCACTAAACCAGGCATCCCAGGAATGCGTGGGGGCAGTTTGGACCAAGTATAAGGTCTGCCTGGTGTGAGCAAAGAACTGGAGTTACTGACACCATTTTGTACAACACAGTTCTCCAAACAGACACTTTCTGCATTAGCATTTTCAATAGGCAAAATGAAACAGACAAAAATTGGTTGGCTGTTAATTGTTCTAATATGTATTTTTTGAGCATTATGAGTGTATATATACACACACACACATATATATAATGTTAATCTGTTTTTTCTTTTTTCCAATGTTACTTTATTGTGAAAAATATATAAGATAAAAATCTACCATTTGAGTTTTTATTTATCCTTGTCACTACATATACATATTCATTTTCCTATATTTGCAGCAATATTATGCCTAGGGTTTTGTAAAAACCCTTTGTAAAACCTCAGGCCCTTCAATGTCCAGGCCAATGCCGTACCCACTGAGCCAAACCAATCTGCACTCGTCTCTGCTCTTTTTTTTTAGGGCCTAAAGTAGAGGTTTTCAATCACCTTCTTTTTTCTGGGAGATTCAACTAAGACCACTTGTTGAGGTTAAAGCACTCACATTTGCCTCTTGTTGATCACTCAGAGAGAAAGAATTCTACAAGGCCCTGGAGTTCAATTGTGAAATCCCTACATGAGGAGAGAGAAAAGGAGAATATGTCATTTTTTCCCATGTATCTAATATTCAGAAATATTCCCCAGAGAAAACTGGGGGGAAGAGACAGGGAATAAGGTTATGTGTATGTGTGCCTAGCTCCTGATAAGCCTTCTCAAACTCTGAAAGAATAACAGGATAACTCCCTGTGGACTAAAAGGCATCTCTGGTCAACCTCAAAAAAATAAAAATAAAAATGAAAAATAGCCCTGGCTGGTTTGGTTCAGTGGATAGAGCGTCGGCCTGCGGACTCAGGGGTCCCGGGTTCAATTCCGGTCAGGGACATGTACCTTGGTTGCGGGCACATCCCCAGTGGGCAGTGTGCAGGAGGCAGCTGATGGATGTTTCTCTCTCATCGATGTTTCTAGCTCTGTGTCCCTCTCCCTTCCTCTCTGTAAAAAAATCAATAAAATATTTTTTAAAAATAAATAAATAAATAAATAAATAATATGAATTTGTCATTTGCTTTTACAAAAGTGAGATCATATTGCTCAGTTACTTTATTCTTTCTTGCTTAATTCATTAGGGGAACCCACTAGACCAGTAGCTAGAGATCCAACTTGACTTTTTATTTTTTATTTTTTTTATTTTTTGTAATATATTTTATTGATTTTTTACAGAGAGGAAGGGAGAGGGATAGAGAGTTAGAAACATTATCAGCTGCCTCCTGCACGCCCCCTACTGGGGATGTGCCCGCAACCAAGGTACATGCCCTTGACCGGAATGAACCTGCCCCCCCACCCCTCTGCTGAACCAAACCAGTTAGGGTGATCTTATTTCATTTTTAAGTTAAACATTAAATTGAAATCAAATAGCGACGTGTAACTAGTAGTGACCAATTGGAGAGGCCACCTCCCCCCGAAGAGAAAGTGAAGCCGAAGCTCCCAGAAGGCACCCCCCACGGGCACCTCCCACCGAGGCAGAGGCGTGAGTGACGCAGGCTCAGCACCCTCTTACTACAGAAGCCACTGGGCTCCCAGGGCCAGGTTCCCTCGGACTCCGCCCACCAGGCCTGCTTCCTCACCTGTCTCGACCAAACCTGGCGCGCCCACCTTGGAGAATAGTCCGACGGTTTTCTGAGAAGTTAAGCATTCGCCCACCATATGACCCATCCTGTCCACTTCTCGGAGAAGTGGAATCTGTGTCCACACAAAGACGCACACCTGTGCCCATAGCAGCTTGATTCACAATAGCCCCAAACTGGAGACCATGCAGATGTCCATCGGTGGGTGGGTGGGCAAAGAAATGATGCGGGGACTGGCGAGAAGGGATCGATGGGAAAAAACACTGGGTGAGAGTCTCGGATCATTACAGGGAGTGAAAGAAGCCGGGAAGAGCAGGATGCATACAGCATGCGTTCATTTATATAAAATCCTAGAAAATGCCAGCTAATTAAAAGACCCATCGGTGGTTGCCTAGAGATGGGAGAGAGGCATAAGGAAGCTCTGTGTGTGTGTGTGTGGGGGGGGGAGGGGTGATGGAAATTTTTTTCCTTGAGTGTATGATGGTTATTGATATAGATATAGATAAATGATCAAATTGTACAGTTTTAAAATGTACAATTTAGCATACTTCACCTGTACCTCAATAAAATTGGGGGGGGGGGGGATCACCCTAGCCGGTTTGGCTCAGTGGATAGAGTGTCAGCCTATGGCCTGAAGGGTCCCAGGTTCGATTCCGGTCAAGGGTATGTACTTCGGTTGCTGGCTTGATCCCTGGCCCTTGTCAGGGTGCACGCAGGAGGCAACCAATCGATGTGTCTCTTTCATCACTGATGTTTCTATCTCTCTCTCTCTCCCTCTCCCTTCCTCTCTGAAATCAATTTTAAAAATTGGGGGGGGGATCAACTCAAGGAACTGGAATAAAATATTTGAGGAGGACCCCACCTCCACATGACCCTGCATTTTCAGGTCTCTTAACCCAACTTCTAATTTTAGGCAGAAAAGAGAGGGGAAGACACCAGAGTGAGACATTGCTTTAGAAAGGTGTTAAAATATATTAAACACTGAGCTGTTACCATAATAAGTTAAATGAATAATTTCAGGCCTTTTGGGCAGATTTTTTTTAATTAAAATGAGCAGATACAGAGAAAACTAATGTGAGCAAACAATTTTAACGAATATGTCCTAGTATGTCCTAATGAGTGGCTTTCTGAAATGTGATTCTATTTTTGTCACGGAAGCTTGTATTTCCAAGTCTTCTTAAAGGGACTTTTGCTATCACATGTTTTTAAAGTCCAATTTGAAGAGAACAAGTTCATTTTTAAACAGTGACATGAGGATGTTTCCACAAGGAACAGACTTAGAAGTTAGCCAGTCCTTGCGTTCAATCCCATTTCTGTTTTCTTGTTTATTCTGAGGCCTTGGACTGGTCCCTGTGCCTGTCAGAGCCTCAGTTTCCCCATCTGTAACACAGAGCTAAGGATCCCACCTGCAGGGAGCCCAACACATACCACATACTATAGAGACTGAACATGGATCTCCCCTGTATTCAGTGGTGGCTGACAATTATTCAATTTTATATTTAACTAGAGGCCCCGTGCACGAATTCGTGCAGGGGTGGGTCCCCCAGGGTGGCCTGCGGGAATCGGGCCCCAGCTTGTGCCCCCCAGCCTCACAGCCCCGCAGCCCCGCCTGGCACCCCGCCTTGGCCTGGCGCTACCTGCTCACCTGCTCCACCATCCCGCTGTGGTCCCACTCTCGTTGGGGTCCATCGGGGCCAGCGGCACCTCCACTGCCGCCCACTGCCAGCGCTGCCGACACCCGCCATGTTCGGCACCACCCCCTGGTGGTCAGCACACGTCATAGCGAGTGGTTGAACTCCCAGTTGGACAATTTGCATATTCGGCTTTTATTATATAGGACTAGAGGCCCGGTGCACAAAAATTTGTGCACTCGGTGGGGAGGGAGGGGGGTCCCCCAGCCCGGCCTGTGCCCTCTCCCAGTCTGGGACCCCTCGGGAGATAATGACCTGCTGGCTTAGGCCTACTCCCGGGTGGCAGAGGGCATGTCCAATCCCTAGGTGCAGCCCCTGGTCAGGCTCAGAGCAGGGCCGATTGGGGAGTTGGGGCGCCGCCCCGTCATGCACAGAGCAGGGCGGATCGGGAGGTTGCGATGCCACCCTCAGTCACGCTCAGGGTAGGGCTGATTGGGGGGTTGGGGCACTGTCCCCTGTCACGCACAGAGCAGGGCCAATCAGGGGGTTGGGGCGCTGCCCCCTGTCACTCACAGAGCAGGGCCCATCAGGGGGGTTGGGGCTCCGTACCCTGTCACACACAGAACAGGGTCGATCAGGGGGTTGGGGAGCTCCCCCCGTCACTCACAGAGTAGGGCCGATAGGGGAGTAGGGGCACCGCCCCCAGTCACACACAGAGCAGGGCGGATCAGGGGGTTGGGGCACTGCACCCTGTCACACTCAGGGCAGGGCCAATGGGGAGGTTATGGCTCTACCCTGTCACACACAGAGCAAGGCCCGTGGAGGGGGGTTGGGGTGCCACCCTCTATCACCCACAGAGCAGGGCCGATCAGGGGGTTGGGGAGCCGCCACTGTCACACTCAGGGCAGGGCTGATGGAGAGGTTATGGCTCTACCCTGTCACACACAGAGCAGGGCCGATCAGGGGGTTGGCGCACTGCACCCTGTCAAACACAGAGCCACAGGGCAATCAGGGGATTGGGGAGCTCCCCCCTATCAGGCACAAAGCAGGGCTGATCAGGGGGTTGGGGCGCCTTCCCCTGTAATGAACAGAGCAGGGCGAATAGGGAGGTTGTGGCCCAGCCCCCTGTCACACACAGAGCTGCAGGGTGATCAGGGTTTTGGGCGCTGCCCCCTGTCATGCTGATCCCGGTGCTGGGAGCCTCGCTGCTCCGCTAATCCCGGTGCCGGGAGGCATATTACCCTTTTACTATATAGAATAGAGGCCTGGTGCATGGGTGGGGGCCGGCTGGTTTGCCCTGAAGTGTGTCCTGGATCAGGGTGGGGGTCCCCACTGGGGTGCTTGGCCAGTCTGGGTGAGGGGCTGAGGGCTGTTTTCCGGCTGGCAAGTAACTGAAGCTCCCAACCGCTCCTTTTTTTCTTTTTTCTTTTTTTTATTCTGGGCCAGCTTTAGCTCTGAGGCCTCACTGCTGAAAACATCGATACAATGTTGTGATGGTCTGGCTGGCTTTCAGTCCGGCTGGTTTCTGGGGTTTTGCTTAGCTTTTTATTTGCAACATAGTACATAGTTGCTTAGAGTTGCAGCTGAGAGGCCGGCAAGTTAGGCCGGGAACGTTGGAGTTCGCAGTCACTGAAGCAAGCAAGCCTCCCTGCTCGCTTCAGTGCATGGCTGCCGGCCGCCATCTTGGCTGACAGTTAATTTGCATAAGGATATGCTGATTAGCCAATGGGAAGGGTAGCGGTCGTACGCTAATTACCATGTTTCTCTTTTATTAGTGTAGACTAGAGGCCCGGTGCACGAATTCGTGCACGGGTGGGGTCCCTCTGCCTGGCCGGCGATTGGGGCCGATCAGGGCATCTCACCCAGTCCCAAGTGGGGCCTATCAGGGCCGGCTGTTTGGGGGTGGAGAGGGACTGCAGGAGGTTGGCCAGCGGGGAGGGAGGGGCCATGGGAGGTTGGCTGTGGGAGTTCACTGACCACCAGGGGGCAGCTCCTGTGTTGAGCGTCTGCCCCCTGGTGGTCAGTGCGTGTTAAAGCAGCTGTCAACCCGTCATTCCAGTCATTCCGTCATAGCGGTCGCTTAGGCTTTTATTATATAGGATTAGTCCTAAAACTGCCATCCCCCAGAAGGATAGTTGAACGGTGAAAACTGTGATGCTCGTCATCTTCACTCAAGGATGAATGTGGGTCACAGGATGAGGTGGACGCTCCGGATGCATCACTGAGCGTTCTCCACACACACAACCCCGGTCTGCGTTCTCCCTGCCCGGCCGCGAACCGCAGCGCTGTGAAATATGAAGCAAGGCCACGCTTACAGGCGGGCATTCATCTTCCGACTCCTTGGCATACGAGTCCCTCCAAGTTATTTTATTCCTTCCAAGAAGCAGTCACTGAGCGCTTTTATATACCTTCTGTTGTCATAAGCGCGCTCGCACATAAAGCACGCCAGCCCGATAGGAGCAAGGCATCCGTCATTGCCGTTATGGTTTCCTTGAGACAGCCGCTCTCTGGGTCTGGTCAGCTGGCGGTGTTGATCGCGTTATTGAACTTGCCTTTTCCAGTAACGGAAACCTCAGTGTAGAAGGTTCCTTCTCGGCCAGTTCAGCCGGGGCCCTGGGGTCCCGGAGGCTCCTGTGAGCAGAGGGGAGGCTGGTGGGCCCAGGCAGCTGTTCTGGGCCAAGTGGAGGTGCTGAGCTTGGACTAGATGGACCCGGCAGCTGTGTCCCCCATCTTCCTGCGGTTCTGGTGCAGGATGCCAACCCTCTGTCCAGCCTCAGGTCGCCTCCCCTCTTCTGCTTCTCTTCTCCTTGTTCCAAAGAGACAGACCTGGCCTGGCCGATGTGGCTCAGTGGTTAAATGCCGACCTATGAACTAGGAGGTCACAGTTCAATTCCCAGTCAGGGCACATGTCTAGGCTTCAGGCTTGATTCCCCAGTGTGAGGCGTGCAGGAGGCAGCAGATCAATGATTCTTTCTCATCATTGATGTTTCTCACTCCTTCTCCTTTCCTCTCTGAAATCAATAAAAATAAAAATTTTTAAAGAGACAGACCTGATTTCAGCTTGCCTCCCTCACTGGGCCTCAGTTTCTCAGTCTTTAAAATGGGGATAGAAAACATGCCAGTGCGGGGTTAGTTTTGCTTTTTGTTTTTTTGTTGTTTTTTTTTGTTTTTTTGTTTTTTTAAATATATTTTTTATTGATTTTTTACAGAAAGGAAGGGAGAGGGATAGAGAGAAGTTAGAAACATCGATGAGAGAGAAACATCGACCAGCTGCCTCCTGCACACTCCTCACTGGGGATGTGCCCGCAACCACAGTACATGCCCTTGACCGGAATCGAACCTGGGACCCCTGAGTCCGCAGGCCGACGCTCTATCCACTGAGCCAAACCGGTTATGGCTGCTTTTTGTTTTGACTAAGGATCAAACCAGATGGTGGCGGTGGGTAAGCTTCGTAAATTATGGCGGTTCTCAACCTGTGGGCTGCGACCCCTTTGGGGGTTGAACAACCCTTTCACAGGGGTAGCCTAAGACCATCAGAAAACACATATATAATTACGTATTGTTTTTGTGATTAATCACTATGCTTTAATTATGTTCAATTTGTAACAATGAAATTGGGGGGTCACCACAACATGAGGAACTGTATTAAAGGGTCTCGGCATTAGGAAGGTTGAGAACCACTGTAAGAGGACGTCCCAGAATCCCACAAAAGTTCTGAAAAGTAATTTTAGTCTCATTAATTCTGGAAACACACAAGAGCAGAAGGAGAAGGAAGATGGTGACCCAAATTAGAGAGAGACCTGAGGTGCCTCGGGGCAGCTGAGAACAGAGATCCCAGACCCAGGACTCCAAGGGGAGCAAGCGAGGGAGGGGCGGGGCCCACATAATGGGGCGGGGCTCTGTGGGGCGTGGAGTGGTGGGGAAGGGCAGGGTCACAGAAGTGGAGGGGAAGGAAGGTCCACAGGTGGGGAGTGGAGGGAGGATGAGGAAGGCTTGGGGCAGGGCCAGCCAAGGTCACCCGCCTTGTCTACATCTTCCTGGAGGACTGAGTTCTGCAGAAAAAGAACCAAGGGAAAGAATATGGGGGGGTGAGGGTGGACAGCATATCCAAGTGATGTGGGTTGAATTGTGCACCCGTATGTCACATGTTAAAGCCCTAATTCCCCCACCTCAGAATGTGATCGTGCTTGGGAATGGGGTCCTCGCAGATATAATCAGCTAAGAGGTCACCCGTGCGGGCCCTAATCCGGTAGGGCCTGTGTCTTGCTGGGGGAAATGGGGACACAGAGGGCACCACGTGGAGAAACATGGGGAGAAGACGGCCGTGCAGAGCGAGCGTTTTCCTGGGGACTCATCGCTGTCTGGGCCCAGCCCGCCCCCGGCTCGCTCAGAAATCTAGTTTTCATTCATTAGGGTGATATCTACCGCGCTGGCCCCGCACCAGACATTGATTCTGTGGGCACAGGGAAGTGGCTCCATCTCTCTCGGGGATGAACTGGCAGGGACCAAGTTCAAAAAAAAGAGACAGATAAAAACCACAATGCCAACTGAGTTATCTGCCCTGCGAGATACAGCCACTGGGCGTGCCGGTCAACAGGCCAGGACCCTCTGTCCTTCAGATGGGCCACATGACCACCGGCGGCTCACTCCGGGTGGACAACCTTATATATGTGTGTGTGTTTATTGATTTCAGAGTGAGAAGGGAGAGGGATAGAAATGTCAATGACAGCAGAGAATCATTGATTGGCTGCCTCCTACACGCCTCCTACTGGGGATTGAGCCCGCAACCCAGGCATGTGCTCTGACAGGAAATCGAACCAAACCGTGACCTCCTGGTTCATGGGTCAATGCTCAACCACTGAGCCACACCAGCTGGACTTTTCTTTTTTTTTTTTTATGTGGACAGACATTCTTGCAGGCCAACTACACTTCCTTGTTCAGCGGGTAGGCCTCCTGAAAAATGACTGTGATGTACCAGTTCGCCCAGAATCAAAACAAACCGAGTGGGGTTTGTCTTAGCCAAGACGCCACCAGCCTGGCCCCAGCTGGATGGTTCTGCCCACAACTGCCACCAGGCCCTGGCTTGCCAGCTCCCTCCTATCTATGTGATCTACCTCTGACGCAATTGGCCAGATTTCATCCACTCACATTGCAAACCCCCATCAAGCTGCCTCCAGGCAACTGCCCCAAATCCCTACGCCCAGGAGTGCTGGTCTTTCCAAATCCAGCCTCTCCTTCACTCAGGCCCTGGGTCTAGCCAGAGGCAAATCGCAGGCCGGGGGAGGTGGGACTTCTCTGGGCAGCCTCATCCCCTGGGCAGATTCTTGCTAAAGCTAAGGAAGCCTCCTTTGCTTGGGCTCCTGCGAGAGCTGGGAGATGCTGGGAGCCAGAGAGCATGCTAGGAGGGGAGAGAAGCCAGGCTGGGGTCGGCAAACATGTCTGGTAGGCTGCCTGAAGAGGGAGGAAGAACGGGACCTGAATTCCCAGGGCTCCAGTGCTGTGTGGTGATTTCCTTTCTCATTCCAAACAAACGCTCATTTTCATACCCAAGTTTACATTGTCTTTGTGGATTCTTTTTCCCAAAGGGAAACCCTCAGCTTGTCTGAGCTCACAAACCCCCTTGTTAGATCCGATCCTGCAAGTTTCCCTGGAATCTCACGCCTCCTGTAGGCGCAGGGGTAGAGAGTGCCTTCCGGCTCACGGGCTCTGTGGGGGCACTGCCCAGGAGGCCAGTTGACAGGAACCAGAGAAAGAAGCTGGAAAGCCCGGCCAGCGTGGCTCGGTGGTTGAGCACCGACCTATGATCCCGGAGGTCATGGTTTGATTCCTTGTCAGGGCACATGCCTGGGTTGTGGGCTCGATCCCCAGTGTGGGGTGTGCAGGAGGCAGCCAAGCAATGATCAAGCAATTATTTTTTTTCTCATCATTGATGTTTCTATCTCCCTCACCCTCTCCCTTCCTCTCTGAAATCAATAAAAATAAAAAAAGAAGAAGCTGGAAGTTTCCAGCACATGAACCTTCGGTGTAGTGGCCAGTGGATCTAACCTCTGCCCCACAATGAAGGGCATCCCCGCCCCCTCGGCCCCGCCCACGGGGACCACCACTGCCGGGAATATCCAAGTGTTTCCTTCATTTCATTGACGGGAGAGGCTTTCATTTTTAGATCACACATGTCTTCTTCATGTTCCTTTCCAGGGACATTTTTAAGCTTAAAAGAAAAAATTTTGAAAATTGCTTTAAAAGTTGAATCACGAATTTCTGTGCCTCCCCCTCAAAATCAAAATAATGTATTTTTGCAAACGACAGAAACATCGGATGTCTTCCCTCCGTTGTCCAGCTGTCTGACTGACACGTTTTTAGGGACTGGCGCTCGCAGGGCTTCATTTCCGTCTTCACACGTTTTAACGAGCTTTGTGCGATCCTCCGGGTCTGGGAGCTGCCATATGCCCCGTGTCTCTCATTAGTCCGGGTGTCTGTGGTCTCCTCACCTGCGAAGATTCCCCCCCACACACCCTGAGCTTTGTTTCCTATCTGTCCGCTCCCTCCCCAGCACACCCCCGTGTCCGCCGGGCTCCATATGGGACTGTTTCGGGTGCCAAATCCTGCGATCAGGATGGTCTGTCACGTAGGGACCACGTGTGCAGGAGGGGCGGTAGCCAGAGGCCCGTGGCCACGTGAACTGAGGCAGGGCTCCGGGCAGGCCAGCTTCCCCCAGGAGCCCACATCCTTCTCCCCATTCCAGGGTCGGCTTCCTCCCGCTCCCTGTCTCCACTCCCCGCTGGAGTCCCCGACCCTCTGCCTCCCACACTCACACGCCTACCCTCTCTCTCTCAGCCAGGGCGGCCACCTCTGCGAGCAGCAGCCACAGGAACTGATGCATGATTCATCGGAGGCTCTTGGCCCAGGAGTGAGCGCCCAGGGAGAGGGGATCACGAGGCCCACAGAAGCACTTTGGTTCAGAGAAATCCTTTCACTGATGCACATCTGTGCCGTCTGGGACGTGCATTCAAGAGACTCAGATGTGCTGCTGCTTCCCAAACAGCTTTTGAATGTGCACAGTGCCGAAAGTGGGGGGCGGGGGAGGGGGGGGAGTGGCCAGGGCTGACGAGGCCCTGGGCTGCTCCGCTCCACTCCAGCTTCGTCCGGCTTTGTCCTTGAGGCAGAAAGTGCTGTGTGCCCTGTAGCGGCCCTCCTGGACCTGGGGAGCAGAGAGGCCAGCCTGGGCCAGGGTGGGGCCAGCACCATCACCTGAGCCTCCATGCCCACTGTCACCAGGAGAGCTCTTTCCGCTGGGTGGCCGTTGCACAAACAAAAGGCTGCCATCCTGGCCTAATGAGAAGACACACACACACACACACACACACACACACACGCGCACGCACATGCACACGCGAGCGCTCGCGAGTGCAGCCTTCACCAGAGGCCCAAATTCTGGCAGAGCCACCAAAGGGCCCAACAATCTGGCCAGTCCCAGCCCCACCACCTATCACTTAGGGGCTGCGGGCAAGTCATCAAAAGCCTGGGATGGAAAAAAATATACCCTCCTGGCTCTAAAACCCGCAGATGGTGTCCCACCAATTTCTGATCTGCTTATCTCTGTGCAAACCACATGCTACAGAGGGACCACTCGTCCTATGGAGCCGATAGCCAAGGAACATCAAGTCCAGAAGGCACACGAAGGCCGGGACCTGGGCCCATGGCACGTGCATTAGTCAGGACTCACAGTGGTAAGTGGCTGAAATCCCAACACAACTGGGCCTTTCAACAAGAGGGAACTTCCACCCGGCTGGTGTGGCTCAGTGGTTGAGCGTTGACCTATAAACCAGGAAGTCGAAGTTCAATTTCCACGCAGAGCACATGTTGGGGTTGTGGGCTCAATCCCCAGTAGGGGGCATGCAGGAGACAGCCGGTCGATGATTCTATCTCATCATTGATGTTTCTCTCTCTCCCTCTCCCTTCCTCTCTGAAATCAAATATATATATATATATATATATATATATATGTGTGTGTGTATATATATATATATATATATATATATGAATGAGGTGCAGTGCACGAAATTCATGCACAGGTAGGGTCCCTAGGACTGGCTGGCGATCAAGGCCAATTGGGGCCTTCTGGCTACTGGCCAGGGCCTTCCTTCATTCTGTGCCACACCCTAGTGGTCAGCGCATGTCATAGCAAGTGATCGGTCTCTCAGTCAAACTCCTGCAGGGACAATTTGCATATTAAGCTTTTATATAATAAAAGGCTAATATGCAAATCGACCAAACAGCAGGACAACTGGTCACTATGATGCACACTGACCATCAGGGGACAGACACTCAATGCAGGAGCTGCCCCCTGGTGGTCAGTGTGCTCCCACAGAGGGAGCACCGCTCAGCCAGAAGCCGGGCTCACAGCTGGCAAGTACAGCAGTGGTGGCAAGAGCCTCTCCCACCTCCACAGCAGCGCTAAGGAGCAGCAAGCAGGCAGGTGGTAAGGAGTAAGGAACCCCAGATTGCAAGAGGGATGTCCGACTGACAGCTTAGGCCTGCTCCTGGGAAGTGAGCCTAAGCCGTCAGTCAGACATCCCCCGCGGCTCCCAGACTGCAAGAGGGCGCAGGCTGAGCTGAGGGACACCCCCCCAAGTGCATGGATTTCATGCACTGGGCCTCTAGTATATATATATATATATATATAGAGAGAGAGAGAGAGAGAGAGAGAGGGAACTTCTTAGCACCCATGGGTGAGATGTGGCTTCAGGCATAGCTGCATCCAGGCTTAGAAACAATGTTGTCAGCACTCACTCTGCTGCTGTGGCCCATGGCTGTGCTTTCCCCTCTGTTGGCTTTGTTCTCAGGCAGGCCTGGTCCACATGGTGCCTTCACGGCCCTGCCAATCCAGTGGGAGATGGTCGCTCTGGTCCCAGGACTCAGCTCAAGTCTCCGGCCAGTCACTGTGACCAAGAGACTGGATTGCATGATGAGCTTGGGGCTGAGAGGTGTCAGTGCTACCCAACCCTCAAGAAACGGGAGAGATCCCTCAGGAAACTCAGGCTTCAGAAGGATGAGGACAGGATGCTGGAGGAGAAAACCCCAGGCATCCACTGTGGCGTGGAGATGGGGCCCCTCACTGCTCTGTGCTGTTCGGACAGACTGAGGCGCTCATGTACTGGGCAGAGTTTCAGTTGTGCAAGATGGACAGGTTCCGGAGGTGGATGGTGGTGATGGTTGCACAACAATGTGCATATACTTAACACTACTGAACTGTACACTTAAGATGTTTAAGGTGGTGCCCTGGCCGGTGCGCTCAGTGGTTAGAGCTTTGGCACACGCACTGAGGGTTGTGGGTTTGATTCTCGGTTAAGGGCATGTACCTGGGTTGAACGCTCAATCCTGGCTCCCAATCGGGTGCATGAAGGAGGCAATCAATCAATGTATCTCACATTGATGTTTCTCCCTCTCTTTCTCTCCCTCTCTCTCTCTTTCTCTCTCTCTCTCTCTCCTTCCCTCCCTTCCACTCAATGGAAAAAATATCCTCAAGTGAGGATGAACAACAACAAAAATGTTTAAGGTGGTAAATTTTATGTGTATTTTATAATAAATTCTTTTAAAACTGGGGGGGGCAGGATGAAGGGGGAAGCCAGGGTCTGTCCCCACCTCTTTCTGGGTGGCGTCACCAACATGCTCCGCCTCCTTCATGGCTCTGGTGCCCATCACACTGTGCCTCCCTCCAGGGTCGGTCGCAGCCCCCCTACCCCTCCAGGATCCAAGGCCCTGGCCATGACCCCGCCTTCCCCCAAATGGCTGCAGATCCCGGGCTCCAGGAAAACCACTTCCTCCCTCGGTCTGGCCAATCCAAGGGCTGCAGCTCATCACGGAGCCGCTTCACTTCACACTTGGGCTTCCCCACTCTCGCATCACCTGGGTAACCACCAAACCCACTGCGTCTCAAATACCCAGGCGGTTTCTCTTTTCCTAATGCACACTGTCTGTTCTTCACCCTAATGCAGTGGTTCTCAACTTTGGCTGCACATGAGAATCACCTGGGAATCTTTTTAAAATCCTGATTTCTGGGCCGCATCCTCCAGGAATTCTGTTTCTTTGTGATGGGGTGGGGTCACAACATTAGTAACAAAGAAACAGAATTTCCGGAGGATGAGGCTCAGAAATCAGGATTTTAAAAAGATTCCCAGGTGATTCTAATGTGCAGCCAAGGTTGAGAACCACTGCTCTAATGAATGGCTCTCCCATGGCAAGGGGCTCCCAGCAGAGATCCCAGCGGTCCCTGGCTGGCTGGGGCGCCCTGGGGGCCAAGCAGAAGTCTGCACCTTTCCCTGCCTCTAGAGCAGCGGTTCTCAACCTCTGGTTCGAGACCCCTTTGGGGGTCGAATGACCCTTTCACAGGGGTCACCTAAGGCCATCGGAAAACACATATAATTACATATTGTTTTTTGTGATTAATCACTATGCTTTAATTATGTTCAATTTGTAACAATGAAAATACATCCTGCATGTCAGATATTTACATTACGATTCATAACAGTAGCAAAATTACAGTTATGAAGTAGCAACGAAAATAATTTTATGGTTGGGGGGGTCACCACAACATGAGGAACTGTATTAAAGGGTCGCGGCATTAGGAAGGTTGAGAACCGCTGCTCTAGAGCAATGTGCTCAACCCTGAGCCAAACCACAGGCAGCCTGGAGGCTCGGCTTCCCCGGCAGGTGGGCACACCAGGCAGACACCCCACAGGGGCAGAGGAGAAATCAAAGAGAATGCACAAGCACGCTCCCCTCCTGATGGTTCTGTAAGCAGCCACAGCAGTGCATTATTCACACCTGCCTGCAGGAGGCGCTCTCCTCCTCGGGCCTGAGCTCCTCCTCCTGTGCCCTGGGCTGGCCTTGGGGACTCCCTGGGAAGTTGTCCCAGAACCTCTCGAATCCAACTTTTCCTCAGGTTAGGCCCTGGTTCAATATCTGCCATCCTGAGCGCATCTGCCCTCTGCGTCCAGGTTACCCACACCCTGCCTGGGGACAGCCCTTCTGCCAAGCCAGGAGAGAGAAAGGAAAACATGCTCCCTTCCCCGGGGAGGCCATGGCCCCCCGAATCCTGGTGCTTCTTATTGATAGGCGCCAGCCTGCCTCCTGGACACAGACAGAGCGTGGAGAGGCCACCTGCACCCTGGACCCAACTCAGGGACACAGAGCGCAAAGGCGAGAAGGGAGCCCCCCAGGGACCCCAGGCCACCCCGCTGCATAAAGAATTCTGCCCTGACCTGGGCCCCAGTGGCTCTCAAAGTTTTTTCCCCTCCCCCAGGAAGCGAGCTGAGCTACTAAAGACCCGGTCTCCAACGTCAGGGGTGAGCAGAAGGACCGTCCCAAGCGGTGAGGGCTCATTTCAGGTGGTCTCGTGACCGGCGGTGCGTGCCAGCCGAAACATGGTTTCTGGTTTGTCTGTGAGGGTGTTGCCAGGTGAGATCAGCATTCGAATCCGTAGACTGGGTAACGCAGACGGTCCTCTCCCATGTGGGTGGGCTTCCTCCAGGCCAGTGGTCGGCAAACTCATTAGTCAACAGAGCCAAATATCAACCGTACTTCTTCAAAACAGACTCGCCCAGGCCGAAAACCGACTTCTGCGCATGGGCCACCAAGTTTCAATCGCACTGTACGTGCGCCCGCGTGTGGTATTTTGTGGAAGAGCCACACTCAAGGGGCCAAAGAGCCGCATGTGGCTCGGAGCCGCAGTTTGCCAACCACCGCTCCAGGCCATCGAGGCCTGAATCGAGCGAAAGGTGGAGGGAGGAGGAATTCTCCCCTTGTTTCTTGCCTCGCTGCTTCTGCTGGAGTGTCTCCTCTCTTCTCATCTCCTGCACCGCCAGCCTGGCGGGGCCTCCGCGTGCAGATGGCCCACCGCAGGACTTCTCAGCCTCCGTCATTCCATGAGCCAGTTCCTCACAGCAAGTCAGTGTGATTGGGCGTGTTCTCCGGAGACCCTGACTGATGGACAAGCCCAAGCGGGGCTTACGGACACATTCCGTCTGTCCTCTCGGACACCTTCCGCCTGTGATGACGGCAGCCGGTGTTTGCTCAGTGGTCTCACCATCAAGGGGAGAACATAGATCATCTCATTCAACGCGAGCCTTACGACGCCCTCGGATGATCCATGGAGTGGAGGCGAGTCCCGTCCACTGTCACAGAGGAAAGAGTTGCAGCTCAATGCAGCCGAGCCCTGCCTGGAGCCACACAGCCCAAGGGGGCGAGGCCCACCTCCCGCCTGGATCTTCGGGTGCTGAGACCTGGGCGTTCCCAGAACACCAGGCTGAGACCGCACGTGTCCAACCCTGACCCAGAAACGCACGAGATCCTCAATTATTCAAATGAAGCCGCAGCCACATTTATTCTACTCCATGCACCACAATGGACGCTCTAGAGAATGTTTTTCGGTAGGAATTTGAAAGTTGGTTCCCAAGGGGCCTCTGATGAGCGCTCAGTTAATAAGCACTAGACGGCCCCTCTGGCTTTGCAGAGTAATTAGATTGCATTCCTGTTTCCAACCAGCCCTGCCTCCTGCATCTCTAAGCAGGCCAGGCGCCCGACCGCTGCGGAAGGAAGAGGCGAGCCGATGTGTCTGCCTGTCTGCCTGGCTTGAGCATAAACTGAGTCCTCCGACATCCCCAGGTCATCCCCCTCACAACTTACCCCCCAACAACAGACGCGGTCCAGGGCACCCTTTCCCGCCCAGGCGCCTCTTCGCTCCGGTTTCCAATATACTTTTGACAACACATTTTTTTGCCTTTGAAAGGGGTCAACACACAGCTCCTGCCTGGGGAGCCCTGGTGGACAGGCAGTGTAGCAAGTTCAAATCCAATCTCCACAACTCGGTGGGTAACCTTGGACTTGCGATTGGACTTGCTGAGCTGTTTCTCTGCCCATAGATTGGGGGCAAAGGGGACTCCCTTACTCAAGCCCACCCAACACGGGGCTGGGAGGAGAGAATAAACACCATTCGTCGCTGAGCATAGCGGTAGGGCTTCGAGGGTCGCTGGAGACCTCAGTGAGCGGGAGGCTTTGAGGATTCTCCCGAGGCCACTGCAGAGAGGACATGAGAGAGGAGTCGCTTGTCTCTGCCGCTTGGTCTGAGCTGGGGATGGGACAACGGCCACCGACCACATGGCCCGGTGAGGGCTGGCTGAGCAGAGGGTGACCCACAGCTTCTAGGGCTGTCGGGGGCACTGCAAACTGACACCCCGGGCGGTGGGGAGGTATGGGAGCTGCCCCGAGGGAGAGTTCTTGAGGAAAAGCTTTCTGAGCAGAAACCAGACCCCTTCAGGTGGCCAGCTGGGATCAGTGGCAGAGCCACGAATAGACAAACCAATGACATCCACTCAACTTCAAGGCCGGTTTTGCATGACTGTGTCCAATTTCCCCCCAAGGAATGTCACACCCTGACTGACACAAATGAGACTGTAAGGGAGAGGAATTTAATGTTAAGTAGCATGTCCAACGTGGAGAGGGATATGAAAATGTGCCTTCCTCCCTGGAGCCAGTGCCCGTCCCCCCGCCCCCTAGATACGGGAAAGGAAGCCCCCTCCCCCAAACAGGAGTCCCTCTCATGACAGTGAGCCCCAAAATCAGCTCATCAGACAAGGACTTCGTACATCGGACGGTGTCTCTGGAAGGTATGTCAACGAGAATGATGCCCGCAGCTTCCATTTGGGTTGCATTGCGCGGCGGGCGTACAGGGGGAGCCCCATGGCTGATGGGTGGACAGAGGGGTGAGCGGGTTATGAAGTGGCCCCTTCACAAGCCAGCACTCCTTACAGCCTTCCCACGATGGTCCAGGCGCAGAAGAGCTGTTTGTGGAAAAGGCAGGGAAAGGCAGGAAATCTGCAAACCCTCCTGTTGGCCTCACACTAATAATTCATGCTCGCCTGCATCTAATAAAATATGGAAGCGATTTTACAGGAACATTTTGTGCTTTAGCGATTCATTTAACTATTTCCTCCGGGGGCCAAGTCCTATATTCCCATCCAGATGTTCGGGAAGTTCCGTGAATAAATCTGCAAATATCAAGACGAGCCGCTCCCCCGCTCCGTCCCCCGGGAACCAGCCTCGCTAATCAAGCCTGGAAGTGGGGACCCACAGAAGTCATTCTGGCCTCCACTGCTGCTCACGGCCTCCGAGCCCAAAGCACCCGGGCCTGTCCTCCTGCTGAGGTGACCCTGAAACTGCTAGAGGAGCCGAGTGCCCAAGGCCCTTTCCTCGGTCAAGTTCAACCCGTCCCTCGGCAGGGCCCTGAGAGATGAGCGGCCTCCCCGCCCGCCCAGCCCCCACCTGGGGAGCTCTAGGAAGGGCACGCAGGTGCCACAGCTGCTGCCGCTGTCCCTCAGACGCCAGGCACAGTCCCTTCACTGGGCCGTGACCACCTGTGCCAGCAGCCCCCAAGCTCCGGGCACATCTAGGAGCTGAGGAATACGGGTGGGTAACACCTTCCCGGAGCTGCCAATCATTCCACTCACATCGAGATTTTGTGGGTCACCACATGTTTTAATTAAAATTTTAATTTTGAGATCATTGTAGATTCACGTGCAGTTATAAGAAATTTTATGGAGAGATACCATACACCCTCTGCTCAACTCTCCCCCTCCCTCGTTGGTAATGTCTTACAAAACCGTTGTACAATATCGAGTCTCCCTCTTTTAAAAAATGTTACGTCCTTGCCCGGCTGGTGTGGCTCAGTGGTTGAGCGTTGACCTATGAACCAGGAGGTCACGGTTCCATTCCTGAACAGGGCAAGTGCCCAGGTTGTGGGCTCAATCCCTGATTGGGGGGAGCCGGCACGGCCATGGCATACTCATGCCAGCTCAGCCTGGTTCAGTGACCCCGAGTGGGGGGCAGTGAAAGGCTTAGAAAAGACAGACAAGAGAATGAGAGCTGGGTCTCGGTGGGACGCTGCCCCTCTGATGGACAGCGCCCTCACCCACAAGCCATGTCTCTATTTTACAGCAGATGCCACCAGGCAAAGTAGGGGCGTGATCAAGATGTTTACAGCATTCTCGTGGGTTTCACTCCCACTCAACTACATGCACCTGAACTTTATCACCCAGGCACGTGGGGCCACGTGTTCGGACTATAGGTTCAAGCTTACAACGACAGCTGTTGGCTAATTGTGCTGGGAAGGCTCTGCCCTCCAAGCTGGGACTTGCATGTGGCAATGAGAGGACTGTGCCCTCTCCTCAGTCCAAGGTTTGAACCTGTCCCAACACTGTAGCCGCGCCCCATACCTGATCCCCAGCAGGGGGCGTGCAGGAGGCAGCCAACCATGATTCTCTCTCATCATTACTGTTTCTATCTCTCTGTGCCTCTCTCTTCCTCTCTGAGGTCAATAAAAAAATATTTTTAAAAGAAACATCCCGTGTCTACTTGCTAACATGTGATAGGAAGTATATGTTCACCAAATTGAGACTCTTGCACCCACTCTTCCACTCTGCCATTGGCCACTGCCGGGGCTCTTCAGAACTGGCTACGGAATTTGCAGGCCCCATGGAGCGTGAACGGATGGAGCCCCTCGTGCAAAAATTACTAAGAATTTCACTGTGGCGGCAGCACAGCACGCATCCTAGTGCAGGGCCCTTCCGAGTGCGGCGGTGGCCTGCACAGCCCCGAACCACGAAGCCACCTGCCCTTCAACCAGAGACCACCAGGAGCACAGCTGACAATGACCAACCAGGAGAGAGAGACCACACACAAGGGGGAAACCGAGGCATCTCAGGTGGGACCTGTTACAGGCCTGGGGCGTCTGCTGTGTGATTTGGGGAGGGCTCAGGGGAGCACGGCTTCGCTCCGGGTTGGATGCCATCGGGAATCAGGGGAAAAGCGATGATGGGGCATCTGAACAATTCTTCTCTAGAGGATGGACAGGACGGAGCCAGAGCTGTGATTGCATTTTTTAAAAAGAGGAGTCACGCTAGCCAGGATGGAGGAAGTTGGGTTCATTGTGTGGTTGGAACGGCGTCCCGGTTTTGTCCGTGTGCAGGCATGCTCTCCCTATGGGGTCTCGTGGCTGCCTTGATCCATCGTGGTCACGGGGTGGCCTGGTCCGAGGTTGGTGAGCCGTGACATTGTCTGTGCCCAACAGGAGAACGCCTCTTCTCTCCCTCACCCATCACCTCCGGCCCAGCTGCTGGCAGCAGCGCGCCGACCTCGCCTCCCCGCCTGAGGTCTGTTCTCCGTAGAGTCGCCAGCACGGTCCTGCTCTGCGGACTCTGCCTCCAGCTGAGCAAACCCACCTGGGCCCGGAGCCGCCCTGGGCGCTGGCCACCTGGTCTTCCTGGGCGCAGAGAGAAATACAGTTTTTAAGAAGGAAAGGGGATGCTAAGAGTGAAGAATCCGAAGTGAGAATGTGAGTGACGCCCGGGAAGACATGGGAGGTGAGCAAGGCCGGAAACGTGCAAGAAAGAAATCTGAGAAAAGAAAATGAAGCTTTCACACCGAGCAAGCCCAGTCCCCGCCAGGCGCAGACACTGCCCCCAGGACGCCGCCCCACGGCCTCACAATGCCCTCACCTGGAGGTCAGCGCCAGCGATGATTCATCTGGTTCATCTGCCGTGGTGATTTTTTATTTCCAGGTTAAAAAAAAAAAAAAGAATAACTCTTTGTTGCCTTTGGCAACCTCCATCCTCTCAGCCCCTAGGTAAACAGAAGTTACTCTGAGTTTCTTTTTAAAAAAGTCTCAGCCCCACCCCCACCCAACCACCCATGCTCATCCCTAGTCAGGTGGCAACTAGAAAAATTCCTTTTTACAGAAAACTGAGTGACATTTCGGTCCCCAACCAAAAAGCTAGTTCTCTGCCCTCTGGTGAAAGCTTCCCGTTGACAAGAATACAGGGGTACACGGAGAGTGACAAGCTCTAGTGAGCAAGAAGGGTGGGACCCAGGGCTAGGGGAGGGGCAGCGGGCCTCAGAGAGAAGCCGGATTCTCCTCTTAGGATGTGGGGATGGAGAGAGACGCACAGACCAGAGAGCTCACGCTGCCGGCTTCTCATGTCTGGATGCAGGTGGAGATTCGGGCTTCTGAGAAGCAGAAGGAGGCCCTCGGGGGCTGGAGGAGAGAGGGGAGCATGAAGTCATTGTTGCAGAGAGTGGGAGAGCGAGCCTACGGAAAGTGGGGGGCTTGCTTGCGGGCAGCATGGGGCGCCCACTCCTTTGACGTCCCTGATGGTGAATTTACTAGTAGAGTGAAGGGAGCCCGGCTGATGGTGCGATTTCCCCGGGATGCTGGGCGGCCTGCGTGTGGGAAGAGAACCAGCCAGTGTGTGTCATCCGTGCTGGGGTTTGCTCATCGGGGGGCGATGGTAGGAGAGAGAGGCGAGGGAGTTGGCTAAATAAGGGACCATGAGTAAGGAAGGGAGGACCAGCCAGGAGATGGTGGGCCCTCTGGGGAGGCCAGCAAGCCGGTGGGGTGGCATGAGGTGGGGGTGGGGGTTGCTTGGGTCTCTCTGCTAGAACATGGCAGGGTTCCGGGTGTGACCACGGGAAGGGTGGCTGGGTGGGAGTGTGGGGAAGATCCCTGGAGGTGAGGACGTCAAGGTAGCGATAGGCCAGGGGGCGGGATGGCCACCCACATGGGTCATTGAAATATGGCAGGAGGATGGAGGAGACGGTTGGTCAGGAGCGGAAATCTTCAGTGAGTGACCAGCAGACCGACAGACGGCAGCCACCCAGAGGGACAACAGGTGAGTGGCTGACTTTTGAGTGAGAACACACGGGAAATGTCCTAGAAGCAGCATGGAGGATGCCGCCCCAGCTCAGATTCTGCAGGTTGGGGGTGCGGGGGAGGTAAGAGAAGAAAGGCCCCACGGGAGAGGGCACGGGGCGAGGAGATGAGTCAGGTAAGAGGGAGCTGAACCTGCCCAGAAGGGGCCACGCCTGGAGGGGGCTTGCTGGCCACTGATCTAGTGGTGCCGTCAGTCCAGACTGAGAAGGTGAGAAGGATGGGGGGGGGGGGGGGGGTTTGTCAGATTAGAGAGGAAAGAGGGTCCATGACTTGGAGGTTTGATGCTTTGGGGGTGGCCGAATTAAGAAGACAAGCAAGGCATGATGGGAATAGCCCTGTAATGCCCCCAGAGGAAAACACCGTTTCAAGCTGTGGGGTTTGAACAGTGTGGGAGTTTCAGGCCAACTGCTAGGGTGACAGCGCCCCCTGGTGGCTGAGGCAAGTGGAAGTTCTGCAGCGGCCAGCCCCAAACTTGCACCAGGTGCTGCCACTACTAGTAAGGGGCCGGGCGGCCCTAGCAGCAAACGCCATGACAACGAAGCCCAGGCGCCCAAAGCCCAGGCCTTTCCCATTATCGCTACCTGTGGGAGTATTGCAGCCCAATCAATTCATCGTCAGGAGTAAAAAACAACACTCGCCCGATGCGTCATTTCTCCCCAGTATCTCTGTCCATGAATGGCTTAACACCTGTTACCCTTGAGAAAGAAACGTATCTCCCTCCACGTGGTAGAATTTTTCATTCGGGAAAGACCCCGATGTAATAAATATGGGCATACGGTACCAGCTTCCGAATTTCCCTCCAACATTTCATTCTAAAAACTTTCCAACCTCTGCCCTAACCGGTTTGGCTCAGTGGATAGAGCGTCGGCCTGCGGACTCAAGGGTCCCAGGTTCCATTCCGGTCAAGGGCATGTACCTTGGTTGCAGGCACATCCCCCTACCCCAATAGGGGGTGTGCAGGAGGCAGCTGATCGATGTTTCTAACTCTCTATCCCTCTCCCTTCCTCTCTGTAAAAAATCAATAAAATATATTTTTTTTAAAAAACTTTCCAACCTCAATAAAAATGTGAAAGAATTTTATAGTACATTCCCATGTACCCACCACCTGAATTTCCCAATTAACATTTTATTATGCTCACTTTGTCACATGTCTACCCAACCCTCCCTCTACCCATCCAACAAGCTGTGTATTTTTTGGGGGGAGATGCATTTCAAAATGAGTTGTAACATCAGCGCAACTCACCCCTACACACTCTAGCACAGATATTATTAACTAGAGTCCACTGTTTGGTTACAGCCCTTCTTTTCTGTTGAGGTCAATATGCATACAGTGAAATGCACACATCTTAAATGTGCCATCCAATCGCTTTTGACAAATGCACACACCGGTGCAACCCATATTCCCATCAAGACAACAGCACTGTCACCCCAGAAAGTTCCTTCCTGCTCCTTCCCAGGCGACACCCCCTCCTGTTCCCCTGGCAACCACTGTTCTGATTGTTCCCATCAGAGAAGAGGGTTTGCCTGTTCTAGAACTTAATTTACCTGGAACTGAAAGTATGGGCTCTTTGGTGCAGCAGCGTCTGACTTCGGGAAGCTGCCCAGGTGCTTCTGATGGGCCGGCAGGGCTGGGAACCGCCTGGGCTCCGGCCTTCCTCAGGTTACAGATGAGGAAACTGAGGCTCGGAGCAAATTGGCCTTACGCCACAGCTAATTGGCTACAGAACTGACTTGAAGAACCAAGGTTGACAGACGAATGAAGCAGGAGCTTTAAGTGAGTGGCCGAGTGAAGGTCCGAGAGGCCAGCTGAGGTCTGGGACACGCGGCGTCCGTGGGTCCCAGGAAGGCTGTGCCTCCGAGCCTCACAGAGCAGCGTGTCCGGTAAGAAAAGTCACGTTCCTCTTCCTGCCACCTCGCAGTCGTTGCACCAGACGTAAGAACTGTGCTTTTCTGCATTTGCACTTTGTGACTCATTTTGCATATTATTCTCAGTATCTTATGATAGCTTCGTTCTTTAAAATGTGTGACTTTACATACTAGTATTTGCTGCAATTTGAAAGTGGGATTGTTATAACATTTTTGGGAGTAGAATTCTTTGTCCTTGAGGGACACATTTTCAATATAATGAAAGTCAGTGGGAAGATAAGACTCTGCGTATGGAAAATTACTTTGGAGACAAACTTCCAATATCTTTTTTACTTTAAAACAATGAGTTCTGTTGTTATTAAAAAGCAACTTTATTCAATTATGTTTATTTCCTTCTCTATTTTATACTCTTCCTCATTCAATATAGATTTGAAATGACTCTGGAAAGAGCACATGTGAGAAAGTAAAAATTAAAAACCAAAACTGGGTATTAAAGGTAAAGTGAACACGCAAATATGCAGGCTCTACAGACCCAAGTGGTTAATGTGTTACCGCTGAGTTTTGAATTTGGCTCGGAGCTCCCCGGCAGCTGAAGGGAAAAGAGACCCAGTCTTTTAGTGATGCTCATTTTGGGAAAAAGGGAAGCATATCACTTCCTGGGAGAGCAGAGCTGTTCCCAGGACTTAGCAAGAGATGAGATTTCTTACGACAGAGGGAGCATTGCATGATGTAAGGGACCGCGTCCTTGACATCCCCAAAGCGGAGAGAACAGACTCACTTGCCTGAGCCGCGTCGTTGTCCATACGACTCATCTGAAGCCCAGTGCGCGATGCTGCATGAAACTCTCTTGAGTTTCTCTTTATAACCAACCGAAGTGTTTTAAGACATTTAACTGTTGGCACCATCCTTCCATCAATGACTCCCAACTTTACAGTCACCCGACTCCAGGCGTATTCATTCAATGCCTCACACACATCTCCTCTGGGGCTCTAGTCCACTTTTTAAAAAATGTCTCTTTTCCTTTTTCTTTTTAAATCCTCACCTGAAGATATGTGTTGTTTTTTTTTTATTGATTTTTAGAGAGGAGGGGAGGGAGAGGGAGAGAGGGGGGGAAGAAAGGGGGAGAGAGAAAGAAACATTGACTGGTCACCTTCCATACACTCCCTGACTGGGGATTGAACCTGCAACCTACGTATGTGCCCTGACCAGGAATGAAACCTACTACCTTTTGGGGTACAGGACGATGCTCCAACCAACTGAGACATCTGGTCAGGGCTCTAAGCCATATAAACTCAACAGCCAAAACACCTGCTCTTCCCCTAAACACCTGCTCCATCTGCAACCTCCCCTCCTCAGCTGATGACAATGCCATTTCTCTGTTTTATGAGGCCAGAAGCCTTGACCCCTCCCATCACCAACCTGATCTATCAGGAAACTTCATTGTTCCATCTTCAAACTATATCCCAGATCTGACCATCTGACCACTGCTCACCGCCCCTGCTGTCACCACCCCTCGTAAACCACCAATAGCTGTCACTGGAACCATGCTGTAGCCTCTTACTAGCCCCCCACGTCCACCCTGTCCCCCACCCCACTCACTGTCTAGTCTCAGCTCAGATGGCAGACTGATCCTTTGAAAACATAAATCATATGATGACCTGGGTGGAAATCCCTAAGCGGGCTCCCTCTTTCACGCAGAGAACACGGGCAGGTCTTTACCTGGTGACAAGGCTCCCACAACAAGGCCCTGTGACTTCTCTGACCTTACCTGCGCTCGGCTCATCACATCTCCCCTCCGCTGCTCCTTGAACCCATCAGACATGCCTCCAGCCCCCAAACCAAACACACTGCAAACACGTAGAGAGGAGGTTCTTAATCCGTTTCTGTGCTATTCTTGAAGCTCAGGAAATTATTTTCAAACTTTTCCCAAGGAGAAGTCCTAGAACTTTCACCAGGTTGTCAAAGGTGCCTATGAACTAGATGAAGCCCTGACCGGGTGGCTCAGTTGGTTGGGGCATCGTCCCATACACCACAAGGTTTCCGGTTCGATTTCCAGCCAGGTTGCAGATTTGATCGCCAGTTGGGTATGTGCAGGAGGCAACCGATTGATGTTTCTCTCTCACATCCATGTTTCTCCCTCTTCTCCCTTCTTCTCTCTCTAAAAAATCAATAAGAACATATCCTTGGGTAAGGATTAAAAAAAATTATAAAATAGATCCAGAGCTGATCCAGGAAGATAGGGATTTGAGGTATGTCAGGTACAATGCCAGAATCCACAGCCAATACTAACTAAGGACTGAACGACAATAGGTGAGTCACTTCAGCTCTCCGTGCCTCAGTCTCCCCATCTGGGAACTGGGCTGCCTGTGGGGATCGAATGAACAGGTGCTCTCCAGGCTGGCAAGTGACTCTCAAAAGCTGGAACCTCCAAGGGGAGGTGTGCCACATTCTCCTGTGCAGCCAGTGCGCCATCTAGTGGGCACAGAGGGCAGCCAGGGGGCCCGGCACAGGCCCCGCCCTCCTGAGTCCCGATGACAGCTGTCCAAGTCTATCCAAACCAGGGAGCAAGACAGGACTTTCCGTCTCCCCTGCAGGGCAGGATGGAGCTCCAGGGCCGAGCTGCCGGGGGGTCGCCTGCTCTGTCCAGCTATACCTCTCTGATTCCCTGACAGCAACTGGGAACAAGACTGGACAAGTGAGGTGAGGGAGGCAGCTGACTCAGCACAAACTGAAGGGAGCACCAAATGACTCAGTCATCAAGAGAGCTTAAGCCCGGCTGGTGTGGCCCAGTGGTTGAGCGTTGACCTATGAACCAGGGGGTCACAGTTTGATTCCCCATCAGGGCACATGCCCCAGTGTGGGCTCAATCCCCAGTAGAAGGTGTGCAGGAGGTAGCTGATCAATAATTCTCTCTCATTATTGATGTTTTTTTCTCTCTCCCTCTCCCATCCTCTCTGAAATCAATTTTAAAAAAATTTTTTTAAAGATATCTTAAGATGCCTGACCAGTGTGGCTCAGTGGCTAAGCATCAACCTATGAACCAGGAGGTGGAAGTTCAATTCCCTGGGTTGCAGGCTCCATCCCCAGTAGGGGGAGTGCAGGAGGCAGCTGATCAAGGATTCTCTCTCATCATTGATGTTTCCATCTCTCTCTCCCCTCCCTTCAGCTCCGAAATCAATAAAAATATTAATAAAAAGGCAAACTTTTGGAAAAATCCAAATTAGGGCAAAAAAGATAATGGTAAACAAAGATTCAGATCTTTCCATCTGCCTCGGGCCATGGTAGGGCTCACAGGGCAGGTGACAGATCCTATGCCTCATCCCCACCCCCCCACCCACCCCCCCCCACTCCCACCCCCTCCCAAGAGCCCTGAGGGACCACGCCCGCCAGCTGGCCTGGGGCAGAGCCTGGGGTCCTGTGCATACCACGCATAACCAAGAAGGGCATGACCCTGAAGAAACTCCAGCCTTGACTGGTTTGGCTCAGTGGATAGAGCATCAGCCTGCGGACTGAAGGGTCCCGGGTTCGATTTCGGTCAGGGGCACATGCCTGGGTTCCGGGCTCAGTCCCCGGTGGGGGGTATGCAGGAGGCAGCCTATCAGTGATTCTCTCTCATCATTGATGTTTCTATCTCTCTCCCTCTCCCTTCCTCTCTGAGATCAATAAAAATATTTTTAAAAAAACAAAAAAAAACCAACTCCAGTCCTGCGGGTACTTCACTTCCTGGGGGAGAAGATTGGTGTGAGTTCCCTGCCATGATGAGGCAGGGAGCAAGGGGCTGACCCTGCGTCCTTCCCCTCCCCCCAGAGCCCACCATCTTTTTGCTGAGACACATATGGACAGGGGCAGAGTGTTAGGGGCCTCTCTGGCTGGGCTTTGAAAAACAGGGACCTGGGGGAGACAGCACCCAGCCTCAGGTAGCCAACCAGCCATCAGGGACAGCCGCCACCTGGCGTCCTTTCCCTGCGGCAGCCAAGGACCCCCGACCCCCCTCCTCAATGACTGGAGCAAAGTCCCTGAGATTCTCAGGCCCCGTCACAGACGCCTGTCATCGGCCTGTCATCGCACAGAGTTAACACCCACAGGCTGGTGTCCTTGTCCCTCCTGGCAGAGGCTGGAGGGGTGGGGAGGGGGGCGTTTACCTCCAAGGCAAACAGAGCGGCCTCCATACCCGTGACTGGTCATGTTTACTGGCAATATCACCTCCGTGGGGCTAGCTGATCTGTGTGACTCAAGCTGCTGGTCAAGGTGAGTCATGCCTTGACCCACCCAAACAGGGGAGAACCTGCCTCCCGGGAGGGACCCCGTCGCTGGAGGGCTAAGCTGGAGTGGAACCCCGGCAGCGGCCTCCGTTGATGCCAGGTGTGGAAATCTCACGGCATCTCATTACCATTTCTCAAGTGAGAAAACGGCAGCAAAATCGGGCCCAGAGCAATGATTGCATAAGGCAGAGAGCAGAGAAGGCAAAGCCAGGTTGGAAAAAATCTAGCTGGAAACTAAGATCTCTTAAGTGTGGGCCCAAGTCCCAACAGCATGTCCCTGGCTTCCTCCGAAGCAGTCTTCTCCCATTGGTGGCCTGGAGCCCTTGGTGGCCCAGGAACCGTGTCTTCCGACCTGTCACCTGGTCCCTCTGTGACTGTCCCCTCTCTACCATCACAACTGCTACAGGGCAGTGACTCAGATCGGGTGGGTCACCAGAAAAATAATGAATCAGGACGTGTTATAGAGAACAGGCTCATGGTTTGCCAGAAGGGAGGAGGGTGGAGAAATGAGAAATAAATAAATACCTTACGCAGTGGTTCTCAACCTTCCTAATGCCGAGACCCTTTCATACAGTTCATCATGTTGTGGTGACCCCCAACCATAACATTATTTTTGTTGCTACTTCATAACTGTAATTTTGCTACTGTTATGAATCGTAATGTAAATATCTGATATGCAGGATGTATTTTCAGGGGTCGCGACCCACAGGTTGAGAAACGCTGCCTTAGGGGGAAAAGAATGGCTTCAGAAATGGCTAGATCCAGGTGAGTCAGGAAAAAAAATACAAAAAGCGTTAACTCTGCAGAAAATAGTGATGATGATGGTGATAATAATAACTTGAAATGCATCTACACGGTAGTGGCACAACCTGTGAGGCGTGTGAAAAGCCCACGTGACTTTACCGACCAGGCTGGAGCCTGAAGGTGGGGTGAAGGAGCAGGCCAACCAATCTTGGCATGAGCTGCAATCTCTGTTGACAGTGGAATGATCTGGCAATCAAAGGCAGACACGAAAGGAGAGAGCGGGGAGCAGGCTGCAGCCTCAGAATGGGGACCCATGGTCCCCCCTCAGCCTCCACTAAGGTAGCCCAGCTGCCCAGGCCTCCTCCTGCCAGCAGCTCCAGGGGCAGGGTGACCGGCGGGCTGCGCAGCTGCTCCTGACTCGGTGTATTCCAAGGGGGAGCCTGGCTGGGTAGCGGCATCTCTAGACACGTGCCACAAGGGAGAGCAGGCCCCTCACTACCCTCAGGGTCATCTGGAGTCTTGTCCACCCCCATTCCTATTGATCAGGACAGGGAGGCCCAGGGACAGGACGTGACTTGCTCCAAGTCACCCAGGGATTGTCATCACTGAGATAGAAACTAAATTCACGAGACCTAGGTCCTCCCCACCATGGCAGGCACCCTGTCGTCTCTCATGTCAATGGCAGAGGAGACCCCTGTCAGCAAGTCACAGTGGGGACAGACCCCAGAGTGTGGGGCTACTCTGATATCACTGCCAGGCTTATGATGGCATTCCAAGCTCCAATTACTTTTAAATATATACTAGAGGCCCAGTGCATGAAATTCATGCATGGGGGAGAAGGGGTCCCTCAGCCTGGCCTGCACCCTCTCGCAATCTGGGACCCCTTGGGGGATGTCTGCAGGATCAGGCCTAAACGGGCAGCCGGACATCCCTCTTGCAATCCGGGACCACTGGCTCCTAACCGCTGGCCGGCCTGCCTGCCTGACTGACTGCCTGATCGCCCCTAACTACTCTGTCTGCCTGCCTGATGGCCCCTAACCACTCGCCTGCCTGCCTGATGGCCCCTAACCATCTCTGCCTGCCTGCCTGATTGCCCCTAACTATTTGCCTGCCTGACTGATCACCCCTAACTGCTCGCCTGCCAGCCTGATCACCCCTACCGCCTCTGCCTTGGCCCCTGCCACCACACTTCGTCCGGAAGGACATCCAGAATGACGTCCAGAGGGTTGTTTGTCTGTCTGGTCTAATTAGCATATTATGCTTTTATTATTATAGATATACTAGAGGCCTAGCTCTCCAAAACTGGCTCTCCGACATCCCCCGAGGGGTCCTGGATTGCGAGAGGGCACAGGCCATGCCAGGGGACCCACCGGTGCACAATCAGGGCTGGGGAGGGACTGCAGGAGGGCTCCAGGGCGTGTCCAGCCCATCTTGCCCAGTCCCAATTGGCTGGGCCCCAGCAGCAAAGCTAACCTACCAGTTGGAGCATCTGCCCCCTGTTGGTCAGTGCGGTCGAACGCTCGAACGAATGGTCGGACACTTAGCATATTAGGCTTTTATTATATAGAATATTTCTGTTGATTTCAGAGAGGAAGGGAGAGATAGAAACATCAATGATAAGAGAGAATCGTTGAAAAAAAGAGAGAGAGAGAATCATTGATTGGCTGCCTCCTGCATGCCCCACACTGGAGATCAAGCCCACAACCCAGGCATGTGCCCTGACCAGGAATTGAACCATGATCTCCTGGTCCAAGCATGTCATACTTGCAGTTGGTGGGCCGCGAGTTTGACATGTTTATCCTGGTCCATAGGTTGATGCTCAACCACTGAGCCATGCCAGCTGGGCCCCACATACTTCTTTCTCCCAGATGCTGATTCTACTCAGAGGAAGAACCCATGAGCCTGCATTCAAGAGTCTACTCAACAACCCAGCATCTAGCTCAATCAGAACGAGAGGAAATGCAGACACAAAGATATCTTGTCTGCTTGGTATCGAAGAGCCGAACGTTTCACAAGCTAAGGAGCTCTGAATGACTGCGTTGTAAAATCTCCTCTCCTGTTGTGTTTAGAAGAAAGCCATTGCACTGGGAGAAATCCTCCAGGAATTATGAACTCAATTACAGGCCCGGAGATGGATCAACATTTTAGCTATTAACAATGCAGAATGCTTTCCCATTCGGCGCCTCTGGGGATACGGTCGTTGCTGCTGCTGTTGTTTTGTGGGAACAATAACTGACTCAAAAGCAAAGCGGGTGATTAGTCTTTACCAGTTGAAAGTGATTCAGAAATCTTTTTCTTGGAAAAGTGGGTGTAAAATTTTGTTCTTCGATGAAAGTACTTTTACAAAGTAGCCCAAGGATGTAAACTCACAGATAATAGGGGATTTCCCCTAGAGAGTCCCAATTTTAATAATATCCCCCCCTTTGTCTCTATCATCCTATCCTTATTCTGCAATCCATGGGTCTTTTTATTTTATCTCCAAAGTATGGCCACTCCCCAAATAAAGAAATGTAAACGTATTAAAATTTCAAAAAGCTCTTTTCTCGCTGTTTGGATTTTTCATTTGGAGATTCATTCCATTTTTGTGTGTGGACTTCAAAATCCTCCCAATTTTAATAACAAAAGATGTCACTTGGGAAGGCTTTCGGTTGCAAAGAACAGAAAACCCAGCCCAGCCAGCGTGGCTCGGTGGTTGAGCATTGACCTATGAACCAGGAGGTCACGGTTTGATTCCCTGTCAGGGACACATGCCTGGGTTGTGGGCTCCATCCCCTCTGTGGGGTGTGCAGAAAGCAACCAATCAATGATTCTCATCATTGATATCTCTCTCCCTTCTTCTCTGAGATCTTTAATAAAAACATATATATTTTTTAAAAGAACACAAAATTCAGTGCTGTCCATTCTCTCCCTCTCCACTTGCTAACCTCAACGTGTTGATTCCAGCCTCCTTCGCTGCTTCGAGCTTGCAAGACGGTGGCTACTTCTTGCACAGACATCACCTCTGCTTTCTAGGAAGTGATGGGGGAGGGGGCTGCCTGAACCCCAACTGTTCACTTTTTACCCTCTCAGCAGATCTTTGTTTACTTGCCCTCTGTGGCCGGAACTGCGTCTATGCCGCCACTCCTCTGCCAGGGAAACCAGCAAAATCAAGATGTGTGCCCTCCCGCGCCTCTACAAGGATCGGGGATTGAGTATCTGAGTCCTATTCTGCCGGTCGCCTTCCCAAGGCCACAGCAACTACAGACTTTAGATGTCTCTCAATACAACAAAGAATGCACGCGTGCGTGCTGTTCATTGGCGAGTGCACGCGGTGGAAGACTTTTAAAGTAGTGAAGCACTTCCCCCGGTCAGGGGCCCGGAGTAGCGCCTGACTTCATAGCTAAGTGCACGCTAAAAGTTTTCTATACCTGCTGATGGCATACTAATGGCCATTATAACCGGCTTAAGTGGCGAAGGCTGCCTTCTGTACTCAGCAGAGTTTCCATTGATTCCTAAGCCTTCTTGTGCTTCTTGGTCAATGTCAATATATTGGGGACATTTTTAAAGAAACAAATTACTGCTCAAGGTTTTTTGGTTAATTATTTATAATTGCATGCATTTGCCTAATGAAAAAAAGTTCGTTTTATGCTGAATTTCAAGATCCCCGGGGCTAATGCTTCCCCTTTTAGCAAAACAGTCGCATCCTCTCATCGTGCATTGCTCCCATAGATCCGTGGAAATTCCGAGTCAGTCAGAGAGGAGGCCCAGTTATAGACACAGGGAAAAGTTACAGCAGGTCTGAACTGTTCTGGAAAAAAATGCACTGGAAATGCCAGAGGGCAACGTTGCAGGGACCCACGTGGTGAGGTGGCACCTGGCAGGTGCGTGGACACAAACGCGGGCGTGTGATAAGGTGGGCGGTGGGGCAGGGTCAGACAAACAAAGTTCAGGGGCAGGCAGGCCTTGGCTCTCCCTGAAAGAGAAAGTGTTGAAAGTCAAATCCTAATGGAAAAAATTCCATTCTATTCCATCCCTGAGCACCCCCTGCTGTTCACTTTGGGGGAACTGCTTGACAATCCAGTTTCTGCCTTCGCAGCGGTGACAGTGGCAACAGGGAAGAAAATGAGAATTGTTTATCTGGCTCGATAGATTTCTGTAAAAACACTCCAGGCGTGTTCCAGAACTTACTGCACTTGTGTATCAAGGAAAAACACTGGGTATTCCGTGAAAGGATTTCAGTCTAGTGAAGAGGAAATTTGCAGAGGTGGTCGATGTTTGGAATTTGCTAAATACAGAAAACAAGTCTGCTTACAGTGGTTCTCAACCTTCTGGCCCTTTAAATACAGTTCCTCGTGTTGTGACCCAACCATAAAATTATTTTCGTTGCTACTTCATAACTGTAATGTTGCTACTGTTAGGAATCGTCATGTAAATATCTGATATGCAGGATGGTCTTAGGTGACCTCTGTCAGAGGGTCGTTCGACCGCCAAAGGGGTCGTGACCCACAGGTTGAGAACCGCTGGCTTAGGAGAAGTCTGGAACTTTCTCTGCTGCTGCTTTCCCATGGAACAATCAAGACAAGGCCAGTGGACATTAGCCAGATCCACTTCCACAAATCGACCCTGGAAGCCATATCTCTGAGGAGTTTTCAGGGCAGCAGCCCAGTGTCTCTCCCTTCCTGCCTTTGGAAAAGGAAAGAATGTGCAGGTTATCTCGGCCTCTGGCAAACAGCCTCGCTTCGCAGAGGCCGGCAGCGCCCAGAGATAAGAGAGAGCTCCGAATCAGTGCTGGGAATAGACGTCAAAAGAAATTCTTTTTCAGACAATTTCAGAACGAAAAGTAACTGGAAGATCAACCACCCTCCTTCAGAGGTGAGAAAACTGAGACCAGGACGTGAAAAAATACCTCGTCCGGTCCTACATACCGAGACAGGCTGGCAGGAACGGGAGCCTGGCCTCCTGGCCCGGCCCTTATCGCGCCAGGAGCAGTCTCCAGGGCAAACTACAAAGGCCCTTTCAGGCGTCTGGGAGACGGAAGACCCAGAATCCCCCAATTACACATGGTTAACGTTATGGATGAAATGCGACAAAACTATTTTAACGCATAGCTGAGTTTGCAGGAAAAAAGGAAACATCTCCTGTCTCAAAAACACAAAGGGCAGGAAACCAAGCCCTGAAGCAGACGCGGGCCTTGTGGGTGCGGATGGGAGGATTGGAGCTGGAAATGGGCCCCAGTGGTCGGTCAGGCATTGCAAACGTCGCATGTTTCACCTGTGTGGGGACTGGAGCCCTGTGCGAGATGGGGGGCAGACACGAAGACCTATTCGTGCAGGTGGGGTCCTCAGAAGCCTGCGTGCCAGTAAGAGAGGCGTGAGGGGGAGGACGGAGGAGTTTGACTTCACTGAGACCTTTAGTAGAAGAAAATAATAATATCCTAAGAGAAATGAACCCAGGGCTCGATCTCAGTTTTACACTCCTCCGTGGAATGCCTACCAGGAATGAATGCAAAACTTTTCCGGAGGAATACTTCACAAGCCAGGCCCACAGGGTTCTTACAGACATAATGAGTCGCTGCTGGGGCCCAACCCCAGCGGGTCCAGTGGTCCCCAGAGGTGTGGACGGAGTTGGCAAAGAAGGAATGACACGGAGACAGCCTTCAGTTGATCAGCAGCCTAGCCAGGACCTCTAGCCAGGATCTCCAGCCAAGTTCTGGTTAGGATCTGATTAGGAACTGATGTTTATTGTCTTGTTACATCTGTATTTATACCAGTTGATTTTAATCCTGTCAATTTCTATTGCAAAGGTTAGGGCGTTTCTTATCTCCATTCCAGGGAGTAAAGATTATGTAGCTTAAGCGTAATTGTTTGTAGTTAAAGTGATTAACTACCCGCCTGGCACTTAGTTAAGGGGTTGTATCCCCTCCCTAACCTCAGGGAAAAATCCCCACCTGGGGAAACAACCTTTCTCGGAGAGGTGACCTTGGTTAAAACACATGGCGCTAAGGAGAGCAAACATATTAAGAACAATATGCTATATATGCCAGGTCCCTTGAAACATATGTTGTGCAGATGTTTCTTTCCTGCAGCGACTGTGTCAAGCAGCAAGGATGGACTGGCTTCCGGCAAGTCGCCACTAAAGATGACTTCATAATACAAAATAAAAATAATGAAAGGATGTGATCCACCATAGTAAAGAATCAGCAGGCACAACGGGGGCTGAATGACACAATAAACAACCAAACAAAATAAAACAAACAGAAACCACACGGAGATATCTGGTAGAGACCATACACAAATACTGTAAATAATTAAAGAGATAAAGGAATAGAAACCATAAGGAAGTAACATTCTCAGAAAGAAACTGAAAGACCTATAACGAAAGAGCAGATTAGCAATTTTAGCATATTCCATAAAGCAAAGTTCAAGCTTAGATGGGCTTCAATGGTGAATTCTACCGAACATTTTAAAGAAAAGTAAATACCAATTCTTCACAAACTCTTTTCAAAAATAGAGGATGAGGGGACACTTCCCAACCCCTTCTATTGGGCCAGTATTACCCCAATATCAAAACCAAAGACATCACAAGAGAACAACAAAGTAATATCCCTTATGAATATAGACACAGTGTCATCAACAAAATATTAGCAAACTGAATCCAGCAATAATGTAAAGGATTAGACACCGTGACTAAGAGGAATTTAATCCAGAAATGCAAGGTTGATTCAACCTACAAAAATCAATCATTGTAATACACCCAATCAACAGACTAAGGGACAAAAACCACAAGATCATCTCAATAGACACAGAAAAGGCATTTGACAAAATCCAACACCCTTTCGTGATAACACTCAATAAACTAAGAATTGAAGGGAATTTCCTCAGTCTGATAACTATTAGAACTAATTAACAAGTTTAGCAAGGTGGCAGGTTATAAGATCAATATACACAAATCAGTTCTATTTCTATACACTCATCATGAACAATCTGAAAATGAAAATAAGAAAACAGTTCCATTTACAATAGCATGGGGGAAAAAAAACCCTTAGGAATAAATTGAACAAAAGACATGTAAAACTTATACTCTAAAAACTACAAAACATGGTTTTAAAAATGTAAGGAGGCCTAAAAAAATGGAAGGACATTCATATTCATGGATCAGAAGACTTCTGCCAAGGATTTTTATTGAATCTGGGTGGTTAAGGAAGGCCTCACTGAGGTTGCACTAGGCTGAAATCCAAATTATGGAAAAATGCTATGGGGGCAAGGGGAGCACGTTCTAGGCAGAGGCAACAGTTAAGTGAAAAACTATGCAGCAGAAATGAACTGGGCATGCTAGAGAAGTTAATGCTTCCTGGATTGAAAGAAAGTTACAGGAAAGTAAATGAGTTTTCAATTCACATTTGCTTTTTCAGACTAAAAACACGTACTATTGACTGATAATTTAGCTACATATAGAAATCGTACCCCTCTCACACTCTTTCTCTTGGTATTTTATAGGGGAATTGGCCCCAAACTGCTGTTATCAGCAGGGACCTCTTTTGTCACAGAATAGTAGCTTTCACACGGACATCCCAGAGCGTCCATCAAGGCAGCGAGCCCCTCTGCAGGCCCCACAGTTGGTTCAGAAAAAGACATCAACCTCAAAACCAGAGCGTGTTTGCAGCATGGCTTTCAAAATTTCATTGATGTTATCACAGGCAATTGCATCTTACAACTTTTGTTAACATAAAGAGGATTTTCAATTATTTAAACTCAAGCAGGCGCTAAAAGAGGAAAGCAATGTTGGTGGCCTGCCCCTTGTGGGGTATGGTACTGGTCTCCAGGGAGGCCAGGCCAGCTCTTCTTCAGTCCTCTGCTCTGGGCAGTTGGAGAGTGGCTACATGGCCTTCTCCACACACAGAGGACGGTTTTTTGTTTGCATGTCTGTTTCTTTGTTTTTTTTTTCCCTAGTCCGGCCTGGCCTGAAAGAGTTCTGTGATGTCACCACATCGAGCGAGACTCTAGATGATGAGAACCATTAAAGCCACCTGCTCACCTTCTCTTGAGTCATTCCTTCCTTCCTATTGGTTCACTTCCATTCACTCCGAGCATCATGAAGTCTTGGGACAACTACCACTGTGGATTTTCAAGTTTACGTGAAACTCACAAACACACTTGAAGCATCTACCTCAAACGGCCTTTTGAGACCACACCCACCCTTTGACACCACAGCACTTAGGGTTGTACCTCTGTTACAGCTTTCATGATCGTGCTCCTGAAATTCTACCACCTGCGCACGTATCAAAGGCCTGGGGCAAGCCCAGTGCACTCTGCACTCCTGCGACCCCAGCAGAGCCCCTGGCAGAGCAGATAGATCTTCAATGCTCACTTGTTCTTTTGTTCAACAAACACCTGCCAGGCACCCATATTGATAGGGGGGTACTTATAATCTAATAGATAGAGCACCTGAATTAATCTGAAAAGTAATCATATTATTTTAAATCTTAGAACACATATACTTATGTGAATAGGGGGTTAGATTTCTTATATGAGAACAAGAGGCCCGATGCACGTAATTCATGCAAGGGGCTTGGCTCTCGCAGCCCTGGCTTCGTCCAGAAAGTCGTCCAGATGGTCGTTCTGCTGTTCGGTCTAATTAGCATATTAGCTCTTTATTATATAGGATAGGGAGTTAAGTTTTTCTAAAAGTTTCCTTTAAAGGCCTGTATGAAGCGATTGAGGAGGTGACTCAGCTGTGAATCTAGCAAGCAGAACCAATAAGCATGGTCAGGACCCACCAGGAGTCAAAACATCATCTCATCAACCTCATCTCATCGCCTGATGACTAATTACAATAGCTGAGGTCTGCGACCCCCAGGCCTGCATGTAGCTGCATTCCTCACCCCAGCCCCTTCCCCTTTATAATTCTGTCCCCTGAATTTTGCTGGGAGGTAGGATTTGATGCTCGTAAGTGCCCTGTCTTCTTGGTTGGCTAGCCTTCTCAATAAATGCCTAATATGATTCAACTCTGCCTCCATTATTGGACACAGCAACAGGCAGGCCGAGCCCAACCGGGGATTCCTGGTAACAATATGCCAAGCACTGAGCTTGGGGTTAAATGGCACTACTCTTAATGTCAGTACCAACCAAGAAGTGACGATTCTCAAAGACTTCTAAAGGAGCAGAATGGTCCTACCCGGGAAATTGTTTCTATAAAGGAGAGTTGCAATAGCCAAATATCTGATTGAAGATTTGCATATGATTATGAACTTGGTCCTTCGATCATATTCCAACTTTGGCAATCAAACTGGGCCATCAGAGCTGCTTGCTGGTTCTGTAGTGGATTGTTAACCTGTCTCTTCCAGCTCTAAATCACACTGCCGAGCTGTAGGGTGTTAAAGGTTACGCCTCTGCTCTCTTTCCAGTTCTTTGGTTGACTGCCTTGCAGCTGAGCTCAAATGACCCCACTCATCAGAGGGCACAGGTGACCTTCAAAGTCGAGGCAGTGATTTTCAAGTGTAAATAAAAACCGACAGACATTCTGGAGAAGCCTCATATGTAACCGCGGTAATGATAAGGCCCAATATAAGGAAACCCATCGGGCTAATCTTATGAGCCCGATGCTAGAAACTTGTTCACAAGAGAGGCAGCTGCTTCCACTGCCTGAGACTTAGAACTGATGTGTGATTCCCCCGCAACATGTAGGAACACATAAGCTTTTGGTTGCTAAGCATACCACGTTTTACAGCTTGCAAAGCCGATAACATTGTCCCAGAGTCCAAGTGTTGGTTTCTGTTCTAAGTCCAGCAGCATCTCATACGCTTGGAGTTCACTTGGGCCACATATGGCTTTCTCTGTGTGCATTTCCCAGTGAACTTTATCACAGGAGCCTCATATCCTAACAGCCCATAAAAGATGCAATTGCACCCAGACAGAAGTTTGTTGGGTTTTTAAATATATATATTTTTATTGATTTCAGAGAGGAAGGGAAAGGGAGAGAGATAGAAACATCAGTGAGAGACTGGGGATTGAGCCTGCAACCCAAGCATGTGCCTGGACGGGGAATCAAACCGTGACCCCCTGGTTCACAGGTCAACACTCAGCCACTGAGCCACCTTGGCCCAGCCAGTCAGGAGTTTTTAAAAATCAAAATATAACCTCCTGCCGAGCTTGTTGGGTGAACGTCTCAGATGCCGAGTGGTGGTTCCAGGTGGGAGAAGCCTGTTCTGGGTCCTCAGAATCTAGGCTGGTGCTGGCGCTAGTTGTGGGGACAGAACAGGAAGCGCAGGCGCCACTGCACCTGCTCAGACTCTGAGTGCTGAAAGGAAGAGCTGCCTCCACACCTCAGCTCAACGTCGATTTCTAGATCTAGTAACGGTCTTGTGAATAGCATGGTGAAGTTGCATTGAATTAAAGGCCATTCTTTTTTTAAAAATATATTTTATTGATTTTTTTTTTTTTTTTACAGAGAGGAAGAGAGAGGGATAGAGAGTTAGAAACATCGATCAGCTGCCTCCTGCACACTCCCTACTGGGGATGTGCCCGCAACCAAGGTATATGCCCTTGACCGGAATCGAACCTGGGACCCTTGAGTCCGCAGGCCGGCGCTCTATCCACTGAGGCAAACCGGTTAGGGCTAAAGGCCATTCTTAATGTAAAGTTTAAACAGGTACTGCCATTCCTGTCACCAGATCTTGGCATTTATTAATTTTTTATATATGTGGAGCTTCCCAAAGTGCAAGTGGCAGGCTTCCTTTCTTCATCTATAAAAGCCAGTGTGTGTGTGTGTGGGGGGGGGGGGGGGTAAAGGGGAGGCGGTATCCCTCAGATCTTTGGGGTCAGCGGCGAGAGGGGTGCGTAGGAAGGAGTCAAGAGGGGAAATCAAATGCAACTGGGGGACGTGGGCCCCTCTTCCGGCGGTCCACAAAAGGCAGGGCTGGGCGTGGGGAGAGAGTGGGTCTTGGGGCCTATGAGACCAGCTCAGAGTGGGACAAGAGACGGCTCTAGGAGGCCTGAACGCGTTCGATGCAGGTCCTGCCCAAGCAGAACAGAAACCTGAGCTATCGACGCCCTGCGGGGGTCTCTGAGTCACCAGGAGTTCCCTGCCGGAAGCTCAGGGCACAGCTTGGCTGTCCCCGCGGGTGCAACACAGGTGGGGACACCCCGCCCACTCGGCCCAACTCACCTCCTCCCCGCCCACTCCTGCCGCTAGGCCACGCCCACCAGGTCCGCTATGCACCTCCCACAAAGCTCGGCCCGCCCACCCCGGACGCCAGGCCCCGCCCACCTGCCACGCTCCCTCCGGCCGCCCCGCCCACCCAGGCCGCTGTGTACCTCCCCCAAGGCTCGGCCCGCCCACCCCACCGCCTCAGGTAGGACAGCCTCGCCCCGCCCCTCGGCCCCGCCCCCACCGCCTCAGGTGGGGCCGCCCGGCCGGGCCCGCTCGTTCAGCTGGCGTCGGCCGCGTCTCCTTAGCTCCTCACGGTCTTCCCGCGGCGCGGCGAGTTTTGACACTTGGGCGGCTGGAGACGCGCGCCGGCTCTCGCGGGCCCACGGCTGTGGCGGCGGCCGACTCTCGAGGGCCCCTCAGCCGCGCCCCCGAGCTCCCACCGCCCAGGGTCGGGCGGCCACGAGGCCCGGCCGCGCCCGCCCGCCCGCCCGGCGGCTGCAGCCATGTCGAAGGGGCCGGAGGAGGTGAACCGGCTCACCGAGAGCACCTACCGGGTACGCGGGCCCGGGAAGGGGGCCCAGGGGCGGGGAGCCGGGGCCCGCCGTGGTTCGGGGTTCGAGGCTGAGGGAACGCGTGGCCGGGCCGGGCAGATTTGGGCTTTTTCACCTTGGGGTGAGGAGGGAATCGCCGTCCCTCCCCGCCCCTCGCTCCGGGCGCTGGGGACGCCCGAGGAGCTCCTAGTTTGCACCCCGACGTTTGTGGGGGGAGTTGGAGGAGGCGGGCAGGTCTGTGCCGTTTCGGGAGCCACGTCCTGCTCCCACCGGCTCCTCGGAGGGCGGCTGCGCGGAGCGGGCGGAGCGGCGCCAGGTGCCGTGGCCGCACCAGGTGAGCGGGGGGGGGGGGGGGGGGGGAGCGAGGGGGGCCCTGGACTGCCCCGCGCGCCGCTCCCCGCGACCCTCCGCTCGCCTCCGCCCCCCCCCCCGCTCCCTCCCCCCCTCCCCGCTCCCCGCTGCCTCTCGCTCCGCGGGGCTCTGACCCGCCGGCGGTGTGGTGAGTCCCGGGTCCGGAGCAGCCGGGTGTCCATGGAATTGACCGGACCTTAAGGAACGCTTTGGGGGTCATGCTCTTAAAACTGGCGTTTATGGTGGGAGAATTTTTCCAGAAACACACAGACTTGGGATTCGTGGCCAGCGGAGTAAGTTTCCAGCGGTTCTCAACCTGTGGGTCGCGACCCCTGAAAGCACTTCCTGCATATCAGATATTGACATGACGATTCCTAACAGTAGCAACGTGACAGTGATGAAGGAGCCACGAAAATGATTTTATGGCTGGGGGTCCCCACCACAGGAGGAACTGTTGTATGACGGGGTCGCGGTGAGGAAGGTTGAGAACTTGAAGCGCTTATGGGTGGATTCCGGTGGAAATGAGATCCGCGTCTAATCATCTGTTCCTAATAGGATACAAAACAACGTTTGTTTTAAGTCGGCTGAGGCCCGCGGGGCTAGCTCCCCGAGACTTTTAGTTTTCCAAATTTCCCTTGCAGTCATCTTCAGGGCCCACAGTATGGTCATTTTTATAGACTTTTTAAAATTTTTTTTACCCCTAAAATGTGGCTTCTAGATTTGCAAGGTCTGCGTGAATTCCTGAAATAAGAGTGGATTGACTGTTGTTGGATAATAATTTCAAAAGAGCGTGAAAATATATTCTTAATGGATCTTTGGAAGTTAAAAAAAAATTGTATTTCCTTCGTCTGAATACAAACATGTGAATTACAACTTGTAGCCAGACACAGCATTTGGGGGCTCAGGAAGTCACTGTGACCAAAATCTGTTCCTTACTCGTGTGTTTGCTTTAATAGAGGGCATTTCGAAATTCCAGAAATGTGAGTGTTAAAGTTTAACGTTTGTCCGGGGGTTAATGTTTGAATATTCCTGACGATGGTGGGTCCGGACCGGACGTGTGGGGTCTTTCCCGAGGGTGTGAAGGAAACATTCTTCCTCTTAGACTCGGGGAGTGGCAGCTACGCTGATGACTGTCAGTTAAGTTTGGAAAAACTGTATGTAATTGAGGAATGCAGACATTGCAGATTGGAGGCAGACTCTAAGTTTCCACAGGGCCACGAAAGCTTTAAAAAGTGAGCCCAGCCCTAACCGGTTTGGCTCAGTGGATAGAGCGTCGGCCTGCGGACTGAAGGGTCCCGGGTTCGATTCCAGTCAAGGGCATGTACATTGGTTGCTGGGCACATCCCAGTGGGGAGAGTGCAGGAGGCAGCTAGCTGATCGGTGTTTCTGACTCTCTATCCCTCTCCCTTCCTCTCTGTAAAAAATCAATAAAAAAATTTTAAGTGAGCCCACATATGCCCCTCCCCCTGCCTCTGAGAGTCAGGCGCGTGTCTTCCCGGTCCCAGTGGAGATAACTGGAGACAGGCACTCAGGTGCTCTCATGGGAAGGAACATGGCTTTGCTTTTTCCTCCACGCACTCCCAACTTTCACTTTCAGTGATGACTGGGTGGAGGGGCTGTATACTCCAGTGCATTACGGCGCCGGCAGTGCCAACCACTTTGGCCTGTGCAGTTGCCAAGGAACTGGAGCAGGAGGGGAGAAGTGCGGATTTCATAGTTTTGATTATATGTATTTGCAGATGTAAGGCAGGGTGAGTAATTTTCATATTTTGAAAGATTATAGCACTGAAGATCAGAGACCAGGACAGGCCTCGTGGCTTTTCCTTCCCAGGTGTTTTCAAACATACTGAAAGCTCACAGATGTCTGTTGATTTATTTTAATCACCATTTCCTTGTTCATGTCTTAGGATCATGGCTTTTTTTTTACGTTGAGATGGTGGAATACGAATTTATAGCTCTAGACAACAAGTTTATGTGTAATCTTTGAAGTGAATGCTGCTATCTCATGCCTTGGCTGTGATAGAAATGCACAGTAAAATTTTACTTTCAATTGAAAGCCTGAAATTCTTTTACCTCCTGCTCTTGGGTTCTTGCTCCCAGGGCCGCTTCTCCACTACCAAAGCTGAGAACAATTTAAGCCTAATATGGTAAAAAAAATCTGGCAGTGTGATGAGCTAGCTAGTTCTTTTAAAAAAGGGACTTCCTTTTATGTTACCTAGCAATCTACAGTGTTTTACTAATAGAACCAACCATAACCTAAGCAGGTGCATTTACAAAAGCCACCTGCAAATGAGATTTTATGACTTGCTTGTATGGGTTTTAGGTGTTTTCTTTAACACTCAAATTTCTCCAACTTTGAAATAGAGGAATAAACTCTTACAGAAAATGGGGATTATAAAGTATGCAGTGTCAAATATCTTTAAATATTTACACATTGCAGAGTTTTCTAAACATACACTTAGACAAATGATTGCTGGAGATCCATGCTAAATCCCCGAAGGTTGTGTGTTTTACCACTTCACAAACAAATGGCATGATAATAAGCCCCAAGATGTCAAGTAATGTTGCTGTTGCTAATTAAGAATTAAATTAAAGGTCCCTCCCCTTCCCCACACTTCAGTCTATAGTATGCCCATAATTTGTAGCTTGCTAGTAACTTTGCATGGTTTTCTGATGAGTATATGCCTGAGTGGTAAGAGGAAGAAGTAAAGTTTAAAAAAAGCAAACCTTAATTAAGAGTAACCACAACCTTCCTAGAAGTTAGAACAGTTAAAGTCAGGAAGATGAGGAGGGATGGGTGTGACATCATTAGGGATTAATCTTGCTAAAGCAGCAGTGAAGGGGAAATGATACTTAAAAAAAGAAAGGAGGGGAGAGGGGACACAGAAGTCTTTTTTTTAAAAATATCACCTTCTCAGAGTGGCCTGCTCAAACAGCTCTTTAAAATTGCAGAAAACGCCATCCATCTTGCAACCCTGCCTAACTGCCTTTCCACCATATCTCTTACTGCCATAGGGTCTACGTATTTATTTATTTGTCTGTCTTCCCATGCCAACTAGAATGTGAGCTCCCAAAGGAAAGGAGCTTTGTTCTGTTGTACATAGTACAACAGGTCCTGGCACATAGTAGGTGTGCATATGTGTTGAATAAATGGACATTTAGTAAGCACCTATCTTATGCTAGGCTCCCACCCTGCCTTGACACTTTTTATAGAGTGTTTGTTTCATTCTAAATAAACATCAGCCGTTAGGGTGGCTATAAATTTTATTTGTTTACCATTAAGAAACTGAGTCCCATGCCCTGGTTGGAGTGTCATCCAGTGCACCAAAAGGTGGTGGGTTCAATTCTCCATCAGGGCACATACCCACGTTTCAGATTTGATCCCCATCAGTGTGCTTTCGGCAGGCAACTGATCAATAGTTCTCTCTCACATCGATGTTTCTCTCTCTCCCTCACTCCCTCCTTCCCTTCCTCTAAAATCAATTAAAAATATTTCTTTTAATATAAGAAAGAAACTGAGTCCCGAAGTCTATGTGTGACCAGTGTCCACATTCCAGCCTCAGTCCCTTCCATTTTTGTATAGTAATTTAGTTTTAGTGACTAACAAATGCACAAAACAAATATCTTTTATAATTTGGTGATCTAAGATGTCAGTAACATTTACTGTCATTCTGGTAATTCATTGTCATTGGCTTGTTTTTTTTATGAGAAAAAGTACTTTTGTTTCACTGGGTAAAGCAAGCAGTCTAGGCATGTATACTAGATTTTGTTTGCTTGTTTGATGGTTTTATTTTCTCCACTTGGATTTATTTGGGGAGAGGGAGAGGAAGTGAAAATCCCTGCCTGGATGGTGTCCAGTGCAGACTGTGCTGTACAGGTCTAGCTTTTGAATCTCTAAATTGCCTTTTATGTTCCTTGCTGTAGCTTTACACAGTGCTTAATATCTTCATCTGTTCCCATCACACTTTCTTCAGGTATGCTGAAGATAAAAATGGGGTGTGCAGAAGCCCGGACAACTTGCTCTTGGCTCCATGGTGACTAAAAGGAGGGGGATAGTAAGACTGGTGTGCCAGATAGTGGCAGAAGGGTTGCCAGGTAGTGATATCAAACTGAACAGCCCAGTATTGTAGCTTTTTGTTTGGGGAAAATGGAAATACAAAGCCAAACAGTCGATGTCTTTTTTAGTCATAACATTTTTTCTTGATTGGAAAGAGGTTTTAGAACTAGGATAACACGAGTGCTCTGCAGACAGAGCAGCGGCCTTTATTGTGAAGCCTGGGAGACTGGGACTACTTGGACAGGTGACACCATTCACAAGTTTCAGGTTGCTTTTGAGTTTGTGACATTATGCCAGTATTGGGCATGAATTCTTGCCTTGCATTTCCACTGTAATCAGCCACAGGCAGACTTGCAAGGGAATCCTAATGTGCATGGAATTGCAACAAATTGGATTTTTGTTTCCCCCCACCTTCCACACAGCTGTTTCTTCTGCAGTTCCAAAGTAAAAATGGTTCTAAAAGCAGTGGAAACACTAATTTAACCTTTGTTGTCATTTTAAAATATGTTTTTATTTCTAAAACTTTTTTATTGAGCTATAATAGACACACGGAGCCCTGGGTGGGTGTGGCTCAGTCTGTAGGAGTGTTGTCCCCTGCACCGAAAGGACCCAGGTTTGATTCCTGGCCCTGGTCGGGGTGTGTGCGGGAGGTAACCAATTGATGTGTCTCTCTCACATTGATGTTTCTCTCTCTCTCCCTTCCCCATTCTCTAAAAATCAATGAAAATGTCCTCGGGTGAGGATTTTAAAACAGACACACACAGAAAGGTGTGCTTAGGTGTGTATAGTCACTAAATTGTCACAAACGGAACACGGCTGTATAACCAGCACCCAGATCAAGAAGCAGACCATGACCAGCCCCTCAAAGTCCTTCATATACCCTCTTCCAGGTGCTACACCCCCTCCAAGATAACTCTCTTGACTTCTCACTGCACTAAAATTAGTTCTGCCTATTTTGTCTGCCTTCTTTCACTACGTGTTTGTCAGATTCACCCATAGTATTGGAAGAATTGTAGTTAGCTCATTTGCTGTATAGTAGTCCACTGTGTCAATATATCACACTTCTCTTGAGAGGCCTTGGGATAGTTTTCACACTACTCCAGGCTATTATGAATAGTGCTGCTGTGGACATTCTAGTGCATGTCTGATGGGCATAGGTGTTCTTTCTCTTAGGTATATCCATAGGATCGGATTTGCTGGGTTATAAGGTATTTGAATATTTAGTTTTGGTGCAAACTGCCAGGCAGTTTTCCAAAGCGATTGCATCCATTTACATTCCCACCAGCAGTGTATCAGAATTCCTATTGCTTTACCTCCTCACCAAAGGTTGGTGTTTTCCTTCCTTTTTATTTTGGTGTCTCTGATGGGTGGAAGCAAGTAAACACTTTTAATTAAAAGCAAAACAAACAAAACCATTTGTCCCAGGCTTACTAGTTGGACATCTGCAACCTTGGCAGGAGCCTGGTCTCCACAGGGATTACTTAATGTCCAGAGACAGAGCCAGGACCTGGGAACATGGGCCTGTGAGAGACCTTACAGCTGTATTCAGTAGGATAAAACATACATTGAATTTTCTTAGATTCTAAAACTGTCAAAACTGAACACATCAAAAGGTTTGTGTAAGAGATGTTGGGGGCATAGATGTAAACAAACTGGAATGCTGGGAGCATATGGAGTTATGGTTAATTGAATTTTTAAAAATATATTTTTGCCAAGGCTGGTTTGGCTCAGCGGATAGAGCGTCGGCCTGTGGACTGGAAGGTCCGGGGTTCGATTCCGGTCAAGGGCATATGCCTGGGTTGCAAGCACATCCCCGGTAGGAGATGTGCAGGAGGCAGCTGATCGATGTTTCTCTCTCATCGATGTTTCTAACTCTCTATCTCTCTCCCTTCCTCTCTGTAAAAAATCAATAAAATATATTAAAAAAAAAAAAAAAAAGCTGTCCTTTGAAAAAAAAAATATATATATATATATATTTTTATTGATTTCAGAGACGAAGGGAGAGGGAGAGAGATAGAAACATTAATGATGAAAGAGAATCATTAATCAGCTGCCTCCTGCACGCCCCCTACTGGGTATTGAGCCCAGGCATGTGCCCTTGACTGGAATCGAACCCAGGACCCTTCAGTCGATAGGCTGATGCTCTATCCACCGAGCCAAACTGGCCAGGGCTGGTTAATTGAATTTTATTGTTAATTGAATATTAATGAAAGTACCTTTCCCTTTTTTTAATATGACTTCTTGCAAATGTATGGTTTTTTAAAAGAATTTCAGTGAGTTGCAGTTGAATTAAGAGGTTTTAAGGCTAGTACTTTCTGAAGGAGATGTTATTTTTTGTGTATGTTAATTGTCACCAGAGGATATTTTTTTCCCATTGATTTTTTTTTTTTAGAGAGAGTGGAAGGGAGGGAGGGGAGAGAGAGAGAGAGAGAAACATCAATGTGAGAGAGACACATTGATTGGCTACCTCCCACATGCACCCAGACTGGGGCTAGGATTGAACCTGCAACCTAGGTACATGCCCTTGACGGGAAATCGAACCCGAGACCCTTCAGTTCATGAGCTGACACTCTAACCACTGAACAACACCAGCCAGGGCGGAAATGTTATTTTTAATTGGCTCTTATCCCCACTTAGGTTGTACGTGCTTGAGAACAAGTCTGCCAAATTACACTTCTTAGTATTTCCAACAGTCATTAATATTTTTAGGTATGTGTTTCGGTTTTAATCTGTTTTTTTAAACTATATTTTTCTCTGCGGCCAGAAAATTCCTTAAAAAGATTTTTTTTTTAATTTCTTGATTTGCAAGTGAGAGAAACATCGATTTGTTGTTCCACTTATTTATGCATTCATTGGTTGCTTCTTGTGCCCTGGTCGGGGATTGAACCCACAGCCTTGGTGTATCAGGACACAAACCAAGTAAACTACCTGGCCAGAGCTGCTGCCAGAAAATTTCCAAAATTTCTATGAATATTTATACTGCAAGTAAAAGTCACCTGGAAACCCACAACTCAGAGATGACCGTATTAACTTGTTGTCCCTCTTCCCAATATTTTTCAGTACATCTTTCCATGTTAGTCAGTATTCTATGCCTCGTTTTGGTGACCACAGAACTTCATTCTTCATCATAATTTACTTTATTTTTTTTAAATATATTTTATTGTTTTTTTACAGAGAGGAAGGGAGAGGGATAGAGTTAGAAACATCGATGAGAGAGAAACATGGATCAGCTGCCTCCTGCACAACTCCCACTGGGGATGTGCCTGCAACCAAGGTACATGCCCTTGATCAGAATCGAACCTGGAACATTTCAGTCTGCAGGCCGATGCTCTATCCACTGAGCCAAACCAGTTAGGGCTTCATCATAATTTATTGATCTAGTCCTTTATTGTTTGACATAAAATCATTGCCAGTACTTCCTCTTAAGACACTGCAGTGAGCATTGTTGCAGGTAAAGCTTTGCACAGATGGGTGGTGTTTCCTAAAGTAAATTCCCAGCAGGGAATGTGAGTCAGAGGGTAGGTGCATTTTAAAGCATATTTGCTACACGTTGCAAAAATTCCTACATAAAACATACCCCAAATTATGCTGTAATCTGATTGAGTTCAATGAACCTTTTCTAAGCCAATGGAGTAGAACTTTTCAAATCACTTTCTTTCCTGTAACCCATAGAGGACTTTTTTTTAACAGGTAATAAAACATGCATATTATAATACATATAGTGGCTTGTGGACATTGGCCAGGAGAACATCCTCTTGGTGTTCCTGTCTACCGCTATTGGATATCATTTCCTCTGTAAACTTTGTAACTTGTGGATGTGTACAGAGTAATTACAGCTCTGTGACCTTTCAGGCCTGTATACTTTTGTTATTTTCTTCAGCCTTGGTTCTACACTTCTATTTATGTTTTCCCAGACCTTGAGTGTCTTTCTAGTTTATCATGTTTTTAGGGACTGTGTTTTGATTGTAACAGCTGCCTCAAACCTTTGTGGATAAAGCTGAGACTTGTATAAAATAAGATAAAGTGTTGCTGGTTTCTCTCTTATTCAAAACTAAATGAAAAGTATTCCAGAATGTGTTTGCCAACCCAGGGAACAAAGTAAATGAGCACCCCACGAGACCTAACCAAGGGTTCACTCTGGCCTTCTGTTCTAGGGCTACCTGTGCTTTAGAGAGAACAGCAGGCAGGGGAAGATGCCCTCAGGTTTGCCACTTTATTTATATGGTACTTTGGAGGTTTAAAAGTCCCTAAACAGTAGCAATTCCTTCACAAAAAATATCAAAACATCGTGGTGGTTTACTCTTGGGTAGGGTTGAAGGAGACTTCTCACTTATAGTCTACCTTTTGGAATGTTTACGTTTTCTTTTGTGAGTGGATGACTTTTATAATGTTTACGTGTTTTAAAAAAAGCAGTTGATATAGATATATATTCCATTTTAGTAGGCAAAAGGTTTTAAACACTAAACTAAAATGTGCCCTGTTGGGGTCCAACCCCAACGGGTCCAGGGATCCCCAAAGGTGTGGACGGAGTTGGCGAAGAAGGAATGGCACGGGGTCAGCTTTCAGTTGATCAGCATAGCGAGGTTCTCCCTCCAGGATCTCCAGCGAAGTTCTGGTTAGGACCTCCAGCGAAGTTCTGGTCAGGATCTCCAACCAAGTTCTGGTGCCATGTTCTCTCGCTAGGTTCTCCAGCCAGGTTCAGTCACCAGGTTCTTTAGCCAGGTTCTATCCAGGTTCTTTTGCCATGTTCTGTCTAGGTTCTCCAGTGAAGTTCTGTAGCCAGGTTCTGTCCAGGACCTTTTGCCATGTTCTCTGGCTAGGTTCTGACGAGGATCTGACGAGGAGCTGATGAGGAGCTGATGAGGTTCTGATGTGGATCTGATGAGGAACTGATGAGGATCTGATGTTTATTGTCTTGTTACATCCGTACCTATACCAGCCGATTTTAATCCTGTCAATTTCTATTACAAACGTTAGAGCGTTTCTTATCTCCATTCCAGGGAGTAAAGATTATGTAGCTTAACTACCCGCCTGGCACTTAATTAAGGGGTTGTATCCCCTCCCTAACCTCAGGGAAAGATCCCCACCTGGGGAAACAACCTTTCTCGGAGAGGTGACCTTGGTTAAAACACATAGCGCCAAGAAGGTGAGCAAACATATTAAGAACAGTATGCCATATATGCCAGGTCCCTTGAAACAGCAAGGATGGACCGGCTCCCGGCAGTGCCCTTTTCTTTCTCTGTTTGGCAAATTAACATTTCAAAGATAAACCTAGTTTAAAATCCTGTTTTCCCTTAATTATTACTTGTGGGGAGTACATTTTTAACATTTACTCACCTGAGACTGAATGGAGCAGAAAAAGAATTCTAAACTGAGACCATCCAAATTCCAGTTCTTACAGTTATCTTTTAAAGGTCTTGTTCCTGACGTTACAAGCAGCTGCATCCTTGAAAGGTGCAAAAGAAGTAGTAACAGCCTGTCAAAAGTAAGAAGGGGTAAAAGTTCAGGTGATTAGAACACGTGGCCTAGAGTAAACATGAGATGGATTGGGTTTGGGGGTCAGAGCAGATTTCAGATGATGAGTCGACAGCCAGGCACCGTAAGTGCTGCTCTTTGGCCTTCCCCTGTTCTGGGTTATGAGAAGGGAGGCCCCTGCTTGTAGGGGGAGGGAGAGGAGTACAGGAGACAACCTTGGTCTCCTTCATGTGCCTGTCAGGTGCAGATATCCAAGACCTAAGCTAACAGACCAGTTCATTTCTGGCCACAAAAACTCAAGTGACAAGAGAAAATCAGGAAAATCACAATGATAATTCCTTATTTAAGTGTTATGATTTTTTGTTATAAAACTTTAATGGCGCTAATAGACTCATTGGCATATTTTATCACAACATGGGCTTCATTGTACACTTGGAGCAGCTTAGGTGCCAGACACCAGCTACATCTGACATTACTGAATATTTCAAGGTGTGAAACCCACTGTAAACGTTGTTCCTGACAGTCCAGTTGTGCCCTTTGAGAAGACAATGTCTTCAGCTAACCAGTCCGGCCTTGGTGTTAGCCCACATTTTTTTATGTACTTGGTAATGCCATATTCTTCCTCCACGTGACCCAATGTGCTTCAGTTTTCTCACCTGTAAGTAAGATGATAACAGTACCCACTTCATGTGGTGGTTGTGACGATTGAACATGATAAAACATGAAAGCACTTAGAACAGTGTGCTAGCCTTCAGCGTAGGGGCCTGTGTTTGCAACGCTGTAACCACCACAAGAGCATTGATTTTCATCTGTTTACTGCTTATCCCTGGTATCTTATCCCCAGGGTGACTGACACAGAGGTGGAGCTGAGTAGATATTAAAGAACAGTGTTGAACAGTTATTGGCACACATTTTTCTCTGTCAGTGAGCTCTCCACTCCTTAAGGGGTGTGTGTGTGTGTGTGTGTGCGCGTGCGCGCGTGTGTGTGTGTGTGTGTGTGTGTGTGTATTTAATCTTCATTGTGCTGTTGCATAGTAAGAACTCAGAAATACTTGTTGAGTAAATACTGAAGGGCTGTATGTATCACACAGTTGTAACTAAAATCCTCACCTACTCCATTGCTGGTGGGACTAGGGATAGCACTCAAAATAATAGCTTCCATGTTTTGGCAACCTGTTATATATGTGCCTAGCTTACCACCTACACTCATTCTTTCTGCATCTGTTCTCTTTTGTGTCACAGCTGAGCCAAGCGGTGGGGGGTCACCACTGGGACCCACGCTGGGAGAAAGACAGTCTGTCCTTATCTACCATTTATAGCTTACGATAGGACAACAGTGCCAAATTTTAGTGTCTCCGGCCTTTCCCCTCCACTGTGGCCTGCCCAGCATCATTCTTCCCCACCCTCTCTCCTAGAGTTCTTTCGACTTTATTTCATCTTGTAATGGAAGTATAGGAAGAAAGAAGGGAAATTATAATATACGTGTGGGTTAAGTTCATGAGGAGTGTCTTAGGCAATTTGGAAAGTTGGATGTATGAGAGAAGTAGATGAGAGACAACAACAGAAAAGAATGTTGGAAATTTTGATTCCCCTGACTGATATTTGAGACATATAAGTAATGAACTTGAATTATTTTAAAATTATTTTTGCTGTTTTTAACAAACTGTATGGGCTGTGATTTTAATACAAAGCAGAATGACCCATCTCCTGGGGTCTGGTTGAATGAAGTGTTCTAGAATTTCTGGATTACTCCAGATACTATTATTTGAAAGAACTAGTGAACTAAAAAAGAAGAAAAAAGAATGTCACTTGCTATGTGAAATCAGCAATTTACTTTGATCTAGTAAAGTTCCTCTTACCTAGCAAGTACTTTGGGGCGTTCTAAACAAACAGTGGAGCACATGAGACATTCTGTCCCATACGTTCATTGCTCTGTTCCAGGGCACACCTTTTCAAAGCAGCCGGGCAGGCAGGGACACTTAGCCAGACAGTCTGGTGTGCTCCATGGCCTTCAGCGTGTGAATCCTTTGACAGCTATTTAAAACCCAGGAACTAAACAGTTACTGTGTCCTTAGCATAAGACATTTGTCTGTGATAAAGTTATATATTTCTAAATTATATTCAAGTAATAGTAAAGGTGTTTGCATGTCTTATTTTCGCTACATCAATCTGGATCGCCTTGGGCTTTTTTCTGCCTGTGTCCCTATTAGACTGCATTTTTCAAGGGCTGGAACTCTTTCCTCATTTATCTTTGTGTTCTCTCCATCTAGCATAGGGCTGGGCTTGGGCTCGCTGTAGGTATACTACAGTAAAGATTGAACCAGTGTATGTTGTTTCAAAGGCCCAAATGTGAGAAGGGTTTTACAGAGTTAGTGGAGTGAAACGTAAGTGCACATAATATCTAGTACTTGCTGTAATCTCATCCATTCATCTCTCCCCTTTCCCCCTTCTCCCCCTCTCTCACACACACAAACACGCACATTCACACAGGAAAATACCAGAAAAGAGATTGTGATTGTGATTGAAAGTTATATAGCAGTTGTCCTGGTCTGTAGCTAGCTATAGGAAGGACTATGCTTCCATTCTTTCAAATAAGAACATGTACCTCTACACACCAAGCAAAAATGGATACTTGTATGATCATAGTTGGAATTTCAAGAAGTGGTTTTTACTTCGATCTTACTACTCCCTCTCTCTGAAGTTCAAGGTCCAAAAATTGCTTGAATTCTGAGACGGGTCCCCATATCCCCTGGCCAATGAAAGCCAGTGTGGCCTGGACGTTGGTACAGTATCTGATAACCTCCTAATTGCTAAGGCTAGGAGCACCTGCTTTCAGCCCCAAAAGCTTTCTTGGCACTTCCAAGATATAACTACATAGAGTTAGAGAACATGCTGGCCCCTGGCCCCAGTGTGATTGTCTGCATTTAAACTACAAGGAAAAGTGGTTTCAAATGATCCCACCCTCAGACAACTATAAAACTTTTGTCTCGAATGAAACATTCTAGTGTTAAACTAGGTTCAGACCATTATTTTTTCTTCAGGTTACTTTATCAGATGGTCATGAATTCAGATTGCCCATAATTTGGTTCTCCCTCCACATTAAAAAAAATGAAAACCTGTATTCTTACACTAATTTACTGGGTGGGACAGCTCTGGGACTTAATTTTTCTAGATTCACTTGATAATTTCATCCAAAAGGTTTGAACCATTATAAGACACACACCCTTACTGTTCCCCACCAGTGTGTTGGTACCTTTTTGTTTTGCTTAATTATGCTTTTGCTTCAGAATAGTTCTTGCTGCCTCAATGAGTAGGGGATAGGGAAAGCGGAGTTTGTCGCAGAAATCTTTTTCTTTAAACAATGAAATAAAAGGTCATGGAGACGTACTTTTAGTAATGTATCTTAGCAGGTGGCAACACATACCTTTCCAGACAATCACACTGGTTCTCATCACTTGGTTCTTAAGAAACTCAGGATCCAGTCAGTGTTTTCAGAATTCTCTGAGAATATTCTAGGAGAGGAGAAGCCCAAAGAGGTGGCCCTGTGCTTGCTGACCACTAGCCCAGTGGCTTCTCATGCTCGGGTCACATGGGAGGGATGGAGCCAGGTAACCCCGTGGGGCTCAGGGCTTCCTCTCTAGCATGCCCTCTGCACTCTGAAGGACCACTTTGGCAGAAATCATTTTTTTATAAACCCAAGCCTGGGTTATGGATAAAGAAAGGAAAGGAAAAATGAAGGCAGAACAGTGTTTAAGCCGCAGTGGAAGTTTCATGGAGCGTTATCTCTGGGGGCTGAAGATTTCCTATGAAACTGCCTTAGAAGGACACAGTAATTACCCAATTTTTTATTTATTGCCTGGAGACATATTTGCCAAGCTCCTTCCCCAATCATAGCTGGAAAGACAACTGCTAATCCAGCAGAGATTTGTCTCAAAATAGCTGGGTTATCTTTTTCTACTAATGGGTCCAATTGATTTTCATGGGAGGAGGGGACGTTGCTGCAAACAGCTACGTGGGCATAAATGCTTTGCAGGACAGTAGCACTTTTCAGGCAGGTCCTGGAACAGTCAGTGTTCACAAAGGAGATTGGCTGACCTGCATCTCAATGTGTCTGGCTCTTCTTGGGGCAGGCTAGGTAGAGGCAACCTAGGAATGAGCAGGCACACAGCTCCATGGCCTTCCATAGCAGTAAGGATGTACAGCAGGGATGGGGAACCTTTTTTCTGCCGAGGGCCATTTGGATATTTACCAGGGTATAATGTCATTCAAGGGCCATACAAAATTATCAGCTTAAACATTCGTCTTCTGTATTTGGTTAGACATTCATTAACTCACCCCTAATGCCTTGGTAGGGCCAAACTAAATGATTTCAGGGGCCTTATACGGCTGTGGGCCGGACAGTCCCCAACCCTGATGTAGAACCTTAATCCTCAGCAGCCTGGAACATTCAACAGAGCCAAGGCTCTTTGTTATTGCTGTGTGTGTGTGGGGGGGGGGGGGGGGGGGAGTTCCTTTTTAGAATAAAAAAAATAGCTCTATTGAGGTGTAATTTATAAACTGTAAAATTCATTGGTTTTAAATGTACAAGTCAGTCATTTTTAGTAAATTTGCAGAATTGCGTAATCATCACCACAATCCAGTTTTATAACATTTCCTTTATCCCAAAAAGGTCCTTTGTGCATATTAGCTTCCATTTCTCATTCTCACCCCTAGGCAATCACTAATACATTTTTGGTCTCTATAGATTTGGCCTTTCTAGACATTTCGTAAAAATGCAGCCACACATGCTCTTTTGCGACTGGCTTCTTTCACTTAGCATAATGGAGTTCATCTGTGTTGTAGTGTGTCAGTACTGTATTTTTCCTGGCTCAATAATATTCCCTTTATGGATGTACCACATCTGTTCACCTTTTCACCAGTTGATGGACATTTGAGTTATTTCCAGCAAGGTATTTTTTTAAGGGCCATATTATTGACCAATACCTAAATAATTTAAATGTCAACTTGGAAAAATGTAGAGTTAGGAAGCAAAATTCACAAAGAAAGCCCTAGCATTTTTTGATTTTTTTAAGGCCATTATGCCTTCATAGGTAGAAGGCAGAACCTTGCAGCTTTTGTGACCCTTGGTTGGAGCTATTACTTTGAGCTAAAGAAGTAGAAAGCAGTGGCCTCATTACCTCATCCCCGATTTTCTAGGCTGATTGGCCTGCTGGGTCATTGTGTCTGCAGCAGTGTGTTCAGATGAGTGGAAGGTACATCTTGCGGCCGGTTCATCTGTGAACTCGTACATTCCATTTCTCAGTCCTGCTGCTGATGGGGCACTTTGGGGTCAGATGGTCCAGGCACTGTTCTTGGTGCTGGAGGTGCAGTGGTCCTTGGCCTTGGTTTACATATGGTTCCTACTAAAGAGACAGAGTAGACAGCAACATCATGTGAGTAGCCTTTTGAAAAAAAAAGAGAAGCAAGGAACTACTGGAGAGAGGGAGGCTGGAGCTGCTACCATCCGAGGGAGGAGGATGGAGGGAGGTCTTTGAGAGCTGAGACCCAGGTGGGTGGGGATCCAGAAGAGCCTTCTGGCAGAAGGAGAGGGAGTAAAAACTCCCTGTGGGAATGGGGTTGGCCTGGTCTGACAACAGCCCGGAAGCCGTTGTGCCTGGAACACAGTGATGGGCCTGGAGAAGGGGTGGGCACAGCCCAACCTGCTTGATTGCAGGTAATATCCAGGCTTTTGGTGCCTCTTCCACCCTGTTGTTACCATGACAAGTCACTAGTAACATTAATCTGTGATAGACATGAGAGCTGAGAGTAACTTACACAGCCATACGTTGCTTAGTGACAAGAACATTGTGAGAAAGGCATCACAAGGCAGTTTAGTCCTTGTGTGAACATCAGTCACACAGGCATGGATGGTACAGCCTACTACACACCTAGGCTGTAAGGTATAGCGCACTGCTCCTAGGCTACAAACCTGTGCAGCATGTTACTGTACTGAATACCATAGGCATTTGTAACACAATGGCAAGTATTTGCCTATCTAACCATAGAACAGATATAGTAAAAACACAGTATAAAAGATAAAAAGATACACCAGTATAGGGCACTTGCCAGGAATGGAGCCTGCAGGACTCCTGCAGGACTGGGCATTGCTCTGGGTGAGTGGTGAGTGAGTGAGTGTGAAGGCTAGGACAGTACTGCACATGATCGTAGGCTTTATAACACTGTGCACTTAGGCTACACTAAATTTATTAAAAATAGGGTTTTTCCTTCAATAATAAATGAACATTAGCTTCATGTAACTTTTTTTTTTTTTTTTTTTTGGTAGTAACACTTTATTTTATAATTACATTTACAAAATCTATATTTGGTATATTGAGAAAGGAAAGCTTTTTTTTATATATTTTAATAATTTTTATTTCTTAAAGTATTACAAAGAGTATTACATATAAAAAATATGGAACGCTTCACGAATTTGCGTGTCATCCTTGCGCAAGGGCCATGCTAATCTTCTCTGTATCGTTCCAATTTTAGTATATATGCTGCCGAAGCGAGCACTCATGTAACTTTTTTACCTTATAAACTTTTAAATGTCTTTAATATTTTTACTCTTATAACACTTAGCTTAAAACACAAACACATTGTACAGCTGTACAGAAACATTTTTTTCTTTGTCTTTATTCTATAAACCTTATTTCTGTTTAAATTTTGTTTTAACCTTTTTGTTAAAAACCAAGACAGACACACACGGGGTCAGGATCGCCATTATTACTGTGCCCCACCTCCACATCTCTTCCCAGTGGGAGGGCTTCAGGGGCAATAACTGGCATGGAGCTGTGACCTCCCATGATAACCATGTCCTCCTCTGGAACACCTGGAAGACCTGCCTGAGGCTCTTCTTGAGGAGGTATCACTCTTTTCAGAAGTACAGGATGTCCCCAAAAATGTATATACACTTTGAATAATTATTGATTTCTATGAGTTAAATCTAAAAAGAAGGAAACATCAATTGAGCTATCGGCTGTTAAGTGTATACACATTTTTTGGGGGGGACAATCTGTATGTCCATGTGGTTTAATTTGTTTCATTTTTCATCACATTTGCTTATAAGCAGAAAATCCACCATGTACATTCCTATTACTAAAAACCTTTTCGAGTTGGGATCCATGTTTGAACCTTTTTTTTTAAAATATATATTTTTTATTGATTTCAGAGAGGAAGGGAGCAAGAGAGAGAGAGAAACATCAATGATGAAAGAGAATCATTGATTGGCTGCCTCCCATGCGTCCCCTACCAAGGATTGAGCCTACAACTCAGGCATGTGCCCTGACTGGGAATCAAACTGTGACCTCCTAGTTCATAGATCAGTGCTCAACCACTGACCCACACCGGCTAGGTCCATGTTTGAAACTTTTTAAGGAGCTTGTTGAAGTCTGCAAAAGCTTCTGCTAAACCGTTCACTGTGAAATCTCTAGGGCAGTGGTTCTCAACCTTCCTAATGCCGTGACCCTTTAATACAGTTCCTCATGTTGTGGTGACCCCCAATTTCATTGTTACAAATTGAACATAATTAAAGCATAGTGATTAATCACAAAAACAATATGTAATTATATATGTGTTTTCTGATGGTCTTAGGCGACCCCTGTGAATGGGTAATTTGACCCCCAAAGGGGTCGCGACCCACAGGTTGAGAACCGCTGCTCTAGGGGTTTCTTCTTTTTCTTCTGGTGTTTCTGCGATACCATAGAGAAGTTAAATAAGAATAAATTCAGTCAATATGTACCAAGGTGGACAGGTCTCAGAGGCATAATGTTAAATTAAAAAAGTAAGGTGTGAAAGTGAACTGTGTTATATGATACCATTTATTAAATGCACAAAACAATTATTAACCATAACTAAATGTGTATATAAAAGCATAAAATACTTTTTAGTAAGTTAGGAAGCTAACAGCAGTCTTAATTAACAGTTTCCTCTGGGGAAGAAAAAACGAGATATGAGACTTGGATGAGGTGATTAGGCATCCTGTGGTTTTGTAATGTAGTTCTGTAATGTTTTACTTTTAATCCCTTTTCAGCAAAGGAAATCAATATGACAGTGTTATTCATTATTAATTCTTGTGAGGTTGTTGTAGAATCTTCTTTTTCTTTTCTCTCTCTCTCTTTTTTTTTAAAGGAAAGAAAAGGAGGTCAGAAATATTTGTTTGCCTGGGCAGAATTGGTCCACCATATTGGGATGCTATTAGATTCATTATATCCATAAAAAATCAGAAGTAAGATTATAAGAAAACTTCTAAAAACAAAATATTGTAGAGATTTTTGTAATTCCTCACACTAAACGGGTTCTATATCATAAAAGCATTTTCATCTCACTTTTATTGCACAACTGCTTCAAGGAACTTGTTTCAAGGTCAGAGGAGTGAGTGCAAAGGTCAGTAGGGAGGTTGCCGGGCCTGACCGCTTCTTGCTGCCTGTGGGACCTCAGTAAGGTGTTTAATGTACCATCTCAAAGATGCGTTGTCTCATCTGTAAAATGGGCGTAATAATAATCATGTTGTTAGGATCTAATGAGACAATCCATGGGAAATAGTAGACATAGAGCCTGATGAAACGGCAGCACTCCAACAATGTCAGAAGGGTTCTCAGATGGAAAAGAAATAAAATGTTCTCAACTGGATAAAGCAGAATGTAATAACACTTTTGATTTCCTTTGTGCTGCACACTTTCTTGAGGTTTTTGTATTCATGGTCTCTCTCCTCCTAACATGACACTTTGAGCCGGAGAGCTAGTATCATTTATTGCAAGTTACAGGGTGGAAGTGAGATACCTGGAGACACCTGTGGAAATAGGAATGTTTCTCCATTTGAAGAGTTGACTGATGTTTGAAAGCTTCTGTCTTCAATGTTAATTGCCGCACTGATTTGGTGTGCACTAAGAGTAGTTGGAAGAGCACAGAGTAAGTACTCTGTTAAGTATTAGTTATTACTCATTGACTTCATACACCTCATGAAGTGGAAATGATTGTTCTTTCCATTTTATGGAGGAGGAGACTGAGGCTCAGCGGGGTGGTGATTTGCCCAAGGACTCCAGGCCCAAGTTGTTTTTTAAATATGTTTTAGAGAGAGAGGAAAGGCTAAGGAGAGGTAAGGAAAGAGAGGGACAGAGGAAAGGCTAAGGAGAGGTAAGGAAAGAGAGGGACAGAGGAAAGGCTAAGGAGAGGTAAGGAAAGAGAGGGACGGGGCAGTAGGGAGAGAAAGAAACCACAATGTGGAGAGAGAAACATAGATCAGCTGCCTCCTGCACACCGTCTACTGGGGACTGAGCCTGCAACCCGGGCTTGTGCCCTGATGGGGAATCAAACCAGCGACCTCTTGGTGCATGGGATGATGTTCAACCAACTGCGACACACTGGCCAGGACAGGCTGAAGTTTTTTTCAGGCTCATTGCTATGGGGATGGCATGTTACAAATTATATCAAATTGATTTATAAACCTTGTTTTAAATTGGTTTATAGTGCACACTAATAGCTAGTAGCATAAATATACAATACAGACTAAAAGGGAACTTTGTTCACATTTAAGTGACGGGGAACATTTTTTGTGTGTTTATATATTTGAATCTGAGTTTTTCTGCCCTAGTTTAATACTTCAAACAAAAAGCATATCAGTTGTCTAATTTTCCTGTAGTTGGCTTGTGCCCCCATTCAAGATGAGTTTGAAAAACATGACTCTTCTAGCCATCTGTTAGCCACAAACAGCTGCCTTTTTACTACATTTACTCACTAATATTGTCCCTAAAGGCAGGGACATAATCAAGTATTGACAATGTTGATCCAGAACAGCAGCTTCCAAGAACACGAGGAAGGAGGAAGTGAGATTTTCTATGAATGACGTCTGTCTAGAAGTATTCTCAAATATTTAATCCTTATTAACAGATGTTCTTGTCACATGACACTGAATTAGTTTAAGCATTTGCAATATTGCTATGCCAATTTGTATGAGACTGTATAGAACAAAATAGTCTGGAAAATTTCAAGCGTTCATACACTACCTGAATCAAGTTCTAAAACCATTTACTTGGAAATTCTTAAATCACTTTTAAAGCTTAGTCCAGGGTGGATAGTACCCACATTTTTCAACTGAGAAAAATAAAGCCCTCAAATATCAAGTAATTTGTCCTTGGTTGTGGGGAGGACTGGACAAAGAAACAGAAAGAGAAACCAATTCTTAAAAAATTTAAAGTCAGCTCAGTTTAAACATCTAGCTCAGTGGTTCTCAACCTTCTGGCCCTTTAAATACAATTCTTCATGTTGTGACCCAATCATAAAATTATTTTCGTTGCTACTTCATAACTGTAATGTTGCTAGTGTTATGAATCGTAATGTAAATATCTGATATGCAGGATGGTCTTAGGCGACCCCTGTGAAAGGGTCATTCGACTGCTAAAGGGGTCGAGACCCACAGGATAAGAACCGCTGAGTCATAATTGTATTAATTTATGCTTCATGTCTGTAGTTCTAGGTTGGCAAAGGGAATCTTTTTTCAAAACTTAAAGAAAAATCTAAATGATGCAGAAGTTAAAACCATCATAAGATTGTATAATTCATTTTGAACTCATGATCTGTAACTCCTGAGGAGTAGAGGAAATGCATGCGATAAATGGACCAGCTAGAAAGCCGGTGAAACGTGCCTGGGGGTTCCCAGTGGCCTATCCTCGGTGATCTCTATGGCGTAGCTACCCAAAGAACCAGCCCTCTTCACAGGGGGTCCGGCCAGGTGAACAGCGATAGTGCCGGTCGTTTCATTTCAGACGAGGCTACCCATATTCTTCTCTGAATGAAAATTAAACTCATTCTGGTTGGAACTAGTTTGGCAAATTATTCTCCTTGCCAGCCAGTAACTGGTGGAATATGTACTAAGCTTTTGTTATTGACTACAATAAAATAGTGGTTCTCAGCCTGTTAATACCTTTTATAATTTATCTTTTTTATACTTGGTATCTTAAACCTTTTATTCTTAGTTTAAATTAAAATGGATATGTTTGTTACAACTAGTGATACTTCATAAATTTTAAGCTTTGTAAAAATTCAGGTCTTAATAAGCCTTGACACAGCATGACCTTTGACCCAACTGCTGTCCTCTCCCCAATATATGGGACCATCCAATTCACAAGGACACCCACTGCTCCTGTAAAACTTTATAGCTTGTGGGACACAAAGGAAGCACTGCTTTTTTGATTTTGGGTTTAAAAATACATGTACTTCAGTTAAAATAGCTAAATTAATGGCCAAGAGCCAGTGCAGAAATGGATTTTCCACTGTTCAAAGAGGCCAAAATTTACAGGGGGGAGATTTCTGTAGCTGAGCCTAAAGAAAAATAATTGAAGTATATGCTGAACTTTCCAGCTTAAAAACTCTTGTGTTTTCTGTGAAGTTGATTGTACTCTCAAGTCTTAAACTTTTTTTTTTCCAGTAGCATCATTTGGATAGTGATTTATGCTTGAATGCTAACTTTGGAAGTTCTCGTTAACTCATTGTTTTTGACATTTTAAGATAGGAGTTATATGTACACATTTTACGAATTATATAAAGAAATCAAGTTATATTTTCCCTTTCTTTGGATACGAGGAACTAAGGATAGTCTTGAGAAAGAACAAAGGTCCGGGCTTCTTTTTGTGACTTCTTGTTTGCCAGAGGACCGGCTTGGCTCTGTTTCAGTTTCCTTATATTCTTACCCTCCACACTCAGCCTCATAAGATTATTATAAGAATTTTAAGTGAGATCTTTGAAAAATCATTTTATCTTTTCATTAGAAAGTAACCATTTTCTAATGAAGTTATTTGATTTTTAAATTATTGAAATTTTATGCATTGCTGATGGTAATGTAAAGTGGTATGGCCACTCTTGAAAATAGTTTAGCAATTTCTTACAAAGTTAAACGTACACCTACCATAAGACACAGCAGTTGAACTCCCAAGTGTTTATCTTAAGAGATAGGGACATTCACATTCACACAAAACCCTGTATGTGATGGTCTGTATCAGGTTTATTTGAAATTGCCCAAAACTGGAAACCAACCCATATGATCAGTGGGTATAAGGATGAGCAAACTGTGATACTTCCATACTGTGGAATACTATTGGCCAAAAAAAAAAAGAGGCAGTAAACTTGGATGGTACTTAAGGGCTTTGTGCCAAGTGAGAAAGCCAGTCTCAAAAGGTCACATGGTTCCATTTATATAACATTTTCACAATGACAAAACTGTAGTGATTGAGATCAGTGGTTGCCAGGGGTTAGGACTGGGGAAGGGTGTGGCTCTGAAGTGGGGAGCATGAGCGAGATCTTTGTGTTGATAGAACAGGTCTGTATTATCATTGAGGGGATGATTTATACAAATCTGTACATGTGATACAATTTCATAGAATCAGTTCACCTCTTCAAAAAAAAAATGAGTGATATAAGAACTGGTCAAGCCACATAATGTCTACAGTTCAGTTTATCATGTTGTGCCCATGTCAGTTTCCTAGTTTTGATAATGTGCTAGATAAGGCGCTATGGTTATATAAGTTGTCTTGGGGGGAAGCATACATAAGAATTCCTTGTACAATTTTTACAACTTCTTGTGAATCCTAAGCTTTTTCAAAATAAAAAGCTTAAAAACAAACCAAGGGAATTGAGGAAAGAGACGGAAGTAGCGGTTGTGCTACAGGTCCCGTGCTCAGGTAGTTTTCCCAACTTGCAGACAGACTGGTGAGGGAGTCAGCGCTGGCTGGGGCCCTCGTGGCTGCTGGTCGTGAAAGAGGCTTCAACAGCCAGCTGGCTTAAATAAAGCAGGACAAGTGGACTTCCAGTGAAGCGCGATGGATAGACTGCCTGTGTTTTTCTACTTTTTTTTTTTAATGAAGATATGTTAAAATGAGGGCAAAAGAACTTTTTTTAAAAAACTGTAAATCCATAGTGTAGCCCAGCTGGTTGAGCACCGACCTATGAAGCAGGAGGGCACGGTTCAATTCCTGGTCAGGGCACATGCCCAGGTTGCGGGCTCGATCCCCAATAAGGGGCATGCAGGAGGCAGCCGATCATTGATGTTTCTATCTCTCTCTCTCTCTCCCTTCCTCTCTGAAATCAATAAAAATATATTATTTTTTTAAAAATCCATAGTGTAGAGACCTGGAAAAGGAAATATCAGTTGACAAAAAGCATGAAGAAATTTGGGGTGATAGAAATGGGCAGAGGAGTAGTAACTGCTTTATGAGAACCTCAACAGCCTGCAGAGGGAGTGTTGATAAGAGCTGAGCCATTCACTGGAGCACCCCAAGGCTGAGGAGCAGACCCCACAGAAGGGAGGGGACACGGGAAGTAACAGGCATTCTATAAGATGGTTAAACTACCAGGTTCCCTTCCCCACTCCAACCAGTAGTGTCCTCTGCCTGCCAGACTGGAGATTTAATCTCAAAATATAGTGACTTGGAAATACCCACCGAGGTGGGGGAGTAAAACTCAGAGCTAAAAACAGAGGAATTCAGTAAAAATCAGCTCAGTAAACTGTGGGATTCCCACCCCCCTAACTTACTGGGAAAGCAGACCTCCTGGTGATGGCCCTTCCCCCACCCAAGGACAGGGAATTAGAAACATCTCTGGAATGACCCTGTGGCCTCTGGCTACTGCTGCGTGGCCAGTTTGTCTACAGCCGACCTGTCAGTCACCCCACAGGAAGCCTGCTGGTCCACAGCCACCCTGCATGCATCCCCACACTCACAAGCTTCCAGCCGGCACGTTAGGATTTACTCCCGAAGAACTGATCAGGGGTCCCCAGACAGTTGAAACCCTCCAACACCAAAGACAGATGGATGCCAAGCAATGAGAAGAAATAAACAGGAAATAACATGGGGAACTGAAAGGAAATACCCAAAACTACAGTTTATTGAAATAAGAGACAATATTGCCTCCATAAAACAAGAATAGGATACTTTTAAAAAGGATAATAAAAAAATAGGAATTATAAAAAAATAAATACATAAAGAGGAATAATAAAAAAAAAACTTGACAGAGCCCAAATTAAAAATATATCAAAAACATTTAAAATCTAGTAGGAGAATTGAAAGGAATGTAAAGTTGAGGATATCTGTCAGAACAAAAAGTGGAAAATCAGATAAAAAAGGAAAAATTCTTAGAGTATAACTCCAGGATGTTTTTCAGACCTGAAGGACATAATTTCCTATGTAGATTAGATAGGGCCTTTTGAGTGCTCAGTTAAATAAATGAAAAAAATACTGAGAAAAACCATGTAGTTTCAGGACACAGGGAGGGAGGGATGAACCAAAGGCTTCCAGAAATAAGCGCCTCTCCTCCCCCAAAAAATGTTATATAGAAAGGAAGAAGAAATGATAGCCAACTTCTCTATAGCAAAACTGGATATTAAAGATAGTGGAACATTATCTTACAAGTTCTAAGGGAAAGTCACTTTTGATGTGTAATACTCTAGCAAAATATCAAATGTCAAGATAAAGATAGTCTCAGACACATAGGTACTCAAATTTACCTTTCACACATCCGTTCTTAGGTCATTCTTGGAGAATGATCTTCAGTAAGTAGGAATAAATGAAGAAAGAGGAAGATGTGTGATCCAGGTCGTGAGAGGTCTAACATGAAGGACCAGGAAGGGACATGCAAGGGCAACAGCGTAGCAGGGACACTCAGGCCAGACTGGGCAAGAGGACGGAGAGTCCTTGGAGGAAGTTCTGGGTGGGGGTGGGGGAGTGGGTGAATGGAAGATTAGCTGACAACTTTGTGCATTTGAAAAATACTATTGATAGGCTTCTGCTAGATCCTACAGAGCATGTGGAAAAATTTAAGGTAGCTACATTGAAAATTAAGCATGGGGGAGGGGGTGAGACAATTGTTAATCCCACAAGAAACAAAAAGTCCATACACCAGGAAAGGAACTGTAATCCTTGGTACATTTTTTGATTTGTAGTGACCAATATTTACAAAGTAACAAAAAACCCTGACTATTGATTTAACAGGAAATTGCCATTAAACTATGTAGGAAGGGTTGGGGAAAGGAGAGCCATGTCTTTATCAACTCTAGCAGAGAGCCTATTGTTATGGCCCAAAATTGAGAAATCAAGACTATTACTCAAAACTACGACAGTAAATACAAGAATAATAGCTCTTGGGAGTAAGTAAGGCCAGGCAGGAGCGGGGATAGGTGAGTCAGGGGTGGGGATAGGTGAGGCAGGTGTGGTTTTCATCAGCCTTTATCACTGTTTGATAAAATAAAAGTTGTGTTCTCCTAGCCCTGGCCAGGTAGCTCAGTTGGTTAGAGTGTTCCAGTACGCCAAGGTTGTGGGTTTGATCTCCAGTCAGGGCACATACAAGAAGCAACCAATGAAAGCATAAATAAGTGGAGTAACAAATCGATCTCTCTCTCAAATCAATAAATAAAATTTTTAAATATTTAATAAAAGTTATGGTCCAGCCGGTGTGGCTCAGTGGTTGAATGTCACCCCATGAACCAAGAAGTCCCCGGTTCAATTCCCGGTCACGGCACATGCCCAGGTTGTGGCTCAGTCCCCAGAGGGAGGTGTACAGGAGGCAGCCGATCAATGTCTCTCTTTCATTAATGTTTCTATCTCTCCCTCTCCCTTCCTTTCTCTCTAAAAATCAATAAACATTAAAAATAAAAATAAATAAAAGTTGTGTTCTCTCTCTTCTAACCCATAATGGAGAACCTTTATATCTGAAATAGCATGTGTCAAGTATCTGCCCCTTTGGCCGTTGCTTAGTTTTTCATTTGTTATATTGCCTGGTCCTCTCCAAGTGTTAACATTTCGGGAGAGGGGCTGAAGAGACTTGAGTCATGTGTCTGGAGGGATTCATATGGTGAAGCTCAGTGTTTGCAGGTGGAACAAATGTATTCAGCCACTGTATGTTCTGAGCCTAGTCGGAGTCCCCTACATATGATTTCTTATCTGAGCTTCAGATTTAGGGTATTTTACATTTAGACTAACATCTAAATAATTGCCTTACACCTGACATAGCATTTGTCTCCAAGTTTTGAAAAGTGTGGCATCTGGCCGTAACCAGTTTGGCTCAGTGGATAGAGCCTCGGCCTGTGGACTGAAAGGTCCCAGGTTCGATTCCGGTCAAGGGCATGTACCTTGGTTGCAGGCACGTCCCCAGTGGGGGGTGTGCAGGAGGCAGCTGGTCGATGTTTCTCTCTCATCAATGTTTCTGACTCTCTATCCCTCTCCCTTCCTTTCTGTAAAAAATCAATAAAATATATTTTAAAAAAAGAAAAGAAAAGTGTGGCATCTGCAGAGATACAGCATCGTGAAATCCATGAGAGGGAACCATGTCTCCCGTCCACAGCTGTGCACAAGACCTAGTGCACAGGACTTACTCCAGAAGCACTTAATAAATGCCCTGATTACTGGGAGTGAGGGGCAGTGACCACCTAGGAAGAAAGTGTCCCAGAGCTATCAGCAACGCTCACCCCACTCCCTCCCCTGTAATTAGGCAGAGTAAAAACACAGCCTTTTGGACATTTCTGTCCAATTGATAGCCAACACATTACCCATATAATTAAATTCCCATCACGAGAATGACAACCATTGACCTACTTAAAACCAGGCGGCATCAGCTTCAGGGCTCACAGCCTCTGCAGGGTTTGCTTTGTAGAGGCAGCCTGTCTACTACTTGCTCCATTTACAAGTAGGTCCAAGGCAGCCCTTGGACAACTGGAGAACTGGCCTGGTTACAGACCCCTTACCAGGGTGAGCACCCCGGTCATCTGTGCCCTTCACTGTCTTCAAGTCAGCATTCCCGACCGGTTCACATAGGTGTCCCAGGCTCTGTGTAGTAACAGCATCTAAAGATGACTGGTGCTGGCCACTTACTTTATTAATTTGTTTGTTCTGTTTGTTTTCCAGAATGTTATGGAACAGTTCAATCCGCGGCTACGAAATTTAATAAACCTAGGAAAAAATTATGAAAAAGCTGTTAATGGTAAGTCTGTCTGTTTTCTAAATTTATAAATATAGAGCACATATAAAAGCCATTCAGGCCCGGCCAGCGTGGCTCCGTGGTTGAGCACAGACCTATGAACCAGGAGGTCACGGTTCGATTCCCAGTCAGGGAACATGCCCAGGTTGTGGGCTCGATCCCCAGTGTGGGGCATGCAGGTGGCAACCAATCAATGATTCTCTCTCATCATTGATGTTTCTCTCTCCCTCTCCCTTCCTCTCTGAAATAAATAAAAAAATATATATATTTTTAAAAGCCATTCAGTAAATATTTTACTTAATTATTTTTAGATGCTTGATATTAAATTTTTAAAATATCTTTAAATTGGTAGAAATTATTTACAAATAATTTAATCTACAAAACTTGGCAATAATAGGATATTAGTATGTTTGAAATGAGTACATTAAATAATAAGCTACTATGAGTTATGTACAAGTATTTTCTTTTTTTTTGTTAATCTTCACCAAAGACATTTTTTCCATTGATTTCTTTTCTTTTCTCTTCTTTTCTTTTTTTTTTAAACAGAGAGAGAGTGGAAGGGAGGGAGGGGGCGTGGAGAGAGAGAGAGAAATTTCAATGTGAGAGAGACACAGAGATTGGTTGCCTCCTGCACGAGCCCCAACTGAGGCCGGGGATCCAACCTACAACCCTGGTATTCGCCTTTGACCAGGAATCAAACCCACAACCCTCGGTGCTCTGGCCATGCACTAACCACTTAGTCACACTGGCCAGAGCTGCTATGTATTTTAATGATTTAATCATACTTTTTGACATGGTTCAGTCTTTATCAATGCCAAAAACATGTTTTCTACTTTTTCAACCAAATTATTTATGAACTAATAACATTTAAAATGTATACTTAAAATATTGATGTTAGTATCCCGCAGCAAAGAAATTATTCTCCTTTTACTTATGTAGAAGAATTTCTTGCCTTTGAGTATATCCCTTTTGATGACTATGTGAGAAGTTAAACGTTTAGCCTAAATGGAAAAACATCTAAATTAAAGATTGAACTTAGATTCTCAATTTATAATGAGTGCTTTCTTCAAAATGAATGTGAGCACTCTCTCTGAGAACCAGTTTGTCTGCTAGTTTGAAAAGATTTCATTGGAGGAAACTGGCATGCATCTCCACGTGTGTTTTCCTGCTAAAAGGTGAGTGTTGTCAGTGATCACCTTAAAAACTGGAGGTGCTAACAAACACCAAATTCTAACCTGGTCAGAACAGTTTCCTCTTGGTAGCAATCATCACCCCCAAAATACTCAGACCCCGGTTTCACCCTCTAGCATGGTTCATTAAGACCCCCAGGGAGCATAAGTAGAGCACTCAGTTTCTAATGGTTAGGTTTGAAAAAGACTTCAGATCTAGCTCTTATTTTTCTCTTTCACCATGCCCCACCTTTGGGTGCTTCCTGCTGGTATTTTGAAAATAAACCTGTGGCCTCACACACTTTCCACATGAGCATGCCCCAGGTAAGGGGCGGGTGCTGACTAGACTCTTGATGATGGGTGCCCCGTTGTGGTAGTTGCTGGAGAAGTAGGCTGCTTATTTACTTCTGCATCTCTGTGGCGTTTGCCGGATGTTTCCAGCGTCAGGAAGTGCAACAGGCCTAGGACTTGTTCCCTCACCCTTCAGCAGTATCAGTGACTCCAGTGACTTCTGCAGGTGCCCCCTCCCTCCTTCAAAGAGCAGGACCTTGCACAGCTGACTCTCCCTTGGTGACTGCTTAGTCACAAGGCTGCAAAGTCATTGCTGGAGATGCCCCTGGGAAGGGAATCACCAGGACCTGCAGTGATTTTCCTTCTAGCATTTGCTGCCTCAGGTAGTTTTACAAGGTGACTCAGTGAATAACCTGCCACTTAGCCTCCTGCTAAAAAGGCTTCTCCCCAAAGGGCTCATCACTTTAACACCTTCTGGGGACTATTCCACACTCCGAAGGTGTTTCCAGAATTGATGCAGGCCATCTAGGCTTTGCTGGGCTTTGAGATATTTAGATAAATTTGTAAAGTCCTTAGGAAGGATTTTTACTATATTAAAGAGTCCAGATGTGCAGTCAGCAGTTCAGTTATAACTCAAGATAACACGCATAGCTAACGACAAGCACAGGATGGGCAGGCAGGAGGCCTTGTAGGAGCTGAGCTAGCAGATAGATATTAGGTTTTAGTAGGCAGATGGCTGCATAGAGCACTTCAGGCAGAAAAGACAGTATCCAAGCCAGACCTGGGGTCCACACTGGCATGGGTAAGACAACAATAGTTTATTATTTCTCATGGTCCTATAAAGGCAGTGCAGTTCTCTGGGCCCCTCAGTCTGACTCCTGCAGCTACAGTCACCTGGACTAGGCTGTGGCTCACTCCCTCCTGCAAGAGTGCAGGCCCCTGTGGGAGTTACACTAGCTGGTCCCCCCGCCCCCCCCATTGGCCAAAGCAACCCACCCGTCAGTGTGTAGAAGACTACACAGGCTGGAAATTCTGGGAGGTGTGATTTTTTTGAAGGCCACTACTTAAAAATCTATGATGAACTCTGGACTGTGGGCTTAACTCTTGAGCAGTGGGAGGCCCATAAGGTTTTTTGAGTGAAACTGTAACCTAATGAAATCATATTTTAAGGAAAAATCATCTGGTAGAAGTATGTAAATTAGATTGATGAAGTAGTTGATTAACCACTAAAATAGCACTAATATGAGAGTGATGTCAGTATGATGGCAGAATAAGAAGACTCCATTGTTTCTCCCCTTCAATTTACAAGTCAGACAACTATAACTCCACAAAGATTCCCCTGTTCAGCACACAGACACACCTGAAAGAGCCACATATTGGGACATCTCCAGGTGGGTATACTGGAGGCATGACAGGAGGAAGGACAGGGACTGTAGCCTCGGACAAAGTTCAACACCCACCGCTGCTTAGGCTAGTGTGGTAGCGAGGGGAGGAGCTGAGCTGCAGTTTAAGAAGGACAGAAGCAGTTTATCTCCCTGAAAAGGCATCTCCTTTCCTTGTTCCCCATCATAGCAGAACCAGGTAGAGGTGTCTGGGAAGTGGGGGGCCAACAGCCCTAACTGGACCGGTGGAGCAGAACTGCTAGATCACAGACTTGCCTCCTCTCCCCAACACACCCTGGTAAAGCCCAGCAATGCCAAAAACCCAGCAGAAAAAGGAGGTAGCCTGAGAGCTCACAAAGCCATTCCCCTATCACAGTGGAGGTGCTTCATAACCAAGATGAGCTGGTCACAGAGAGGACACCCATGATCCCAGAGGTGCAAACAGTGCAAGAGAAAACATAAACTTGCAATGTAGCACCACCTACTGGAAAACAAAAGAAAGCACCCTACCTATCAACTGGCTGAATTGTTGAGAGCAAAACAGTATCTAACAAGAGAGCATTACCCCAAAGAAACAGTCCACTCCCCTTCATGAAGCAGTATGAACCCTTGCATACTGCTTGATGGGCAAGAAATAGTCCATCAAGCACCATGAACAACCAACGTACACGGAAGCATAGAAAGAAAATGAAAAGTGAAATCATATCAAAGTAATGGAAGACAGTGATGTAAATAACAGAGAATTCAAGATTGCAGTTATGGGTCTAACTGGTTTGGATTCATGAATAGAGCATCGGCCTGTGGACTGAAGGGTAAACCAAGTTTAATTACAGTCAAAGGCACGTACCTTGGTTGCAGGCTCAATCCCTGGCCCTGATCAGGGCATGTGCAGGAGGCAACCAATCGATGTATCTCTCTCACACTGATGCTTCTCTCTGTCTCTCCCCCTCCCTTCTACTCTCTCTAAAAATCAATGAAAAAATTTCCTTGGGTGAGGATTAACAACAACAACAAAAAAGATTGTAGTTATGAAGAAACTCAAGGATATACAAGAAAACTCAGAAAGGTAGTTTACTGAACTCAAGAATAAAGTTAATGAACAAAAGGAGTACTTGACCAAAGAGGTTGAAATTATAAAAAAGAACCACACAAATTCTGGAGCTGAATAAATGAAGTGAATAATATATTAGCATTGGAAATAGAGCAGTCCAGATGGAAGAAAGAATTAGCAAACTCAAAGATAAAAACCTAAAAGTGATCCAGGAGAAAGAAGAGAGGACTAAGAGTTTAAGAAAAGGAAAAATCTCTAGGAGAACTATCTCACTCACTGGACAGAGCAACCTAAGGATAATAGATGTATCAGACGGAGGAGAGAGGGAGAAGAGAATAGTCTGCTCAAGTTGCAAGCTCAAAATCAATATACAAAATCTGTTGTATTCCTAATACTCGCCACAGAATATGAGGAAGAGAAATAAAGAAGACAGTCCCATTTACAACTGCAACATAAGGATAAAATACCTAGGAATAAACTTAACAGAGAAGGGGAAGGACCTGTACAATACATTGTTAAAAGAAATTGAAGAAGACACAAAGAAGTGGAAAGATGATCCATGTTCATTGGTTAGAAGGATTAACATTGTTAAAGTGGCCGTATTACCTAGTCCAATATACAGATTTAATGCAATCCCCATCAAAATCCTAATGACATTTTTTGCAGAAATAGAACAAAAAATACTCAGATTACCCTAGCCGGATTTGGCTCATTGGATAGAACGTCGGACTGTGGACTGAAGGGTCCCGGGTTCAATTCCGGTCAAGGGTACATGACCGGCTTGCAGGCTTGATCCCCAGTAGGGGTTGTGCAGGAGGCAGCCGATCAATGATTCTCTCTCATCATTGATGTTTCTATCTTTCTCTCCTCCCTTTCTGAAATCAATAAAAATATATTTTTTAAAAACCTCAGATTTGTCTGGAGCCACAAAAGACCTCGAATAGCCAAAGCAATACTGAGAAAAAAGAACAAAGCTGGAGGTATCCAACCTCCCTAACTTCAAACTATACTACAAAGCTAAAATGATCAAAACACTCTGGTATTGGCAGAAAAACAGACCCACAGACCAATGGGACAGACTTGAGAGCCCAGAAATAAACCCATGTATATATAAGCAACTACTTTTCAACAAAGGAGCCAAAAACATACCATGGAAAAAAGGAAAGTCTCTTCAATAAGTGGTGTTAGGAAAACTGGAAAGCCACATGCAAAAGAATGAAATTATGCTGTTATTTGACACTATATTAAAATTTTTTAACAAAATAATTTAAAAGACCTGAGAATAAAATACATAGAAGAAAACATAGGCACTAAATTTATGGAACTTGGTCTCAGAGGGTTATTTTGTGAACTTGACTCCAAGACAAGGGAAGTAAAAAAAATATTAATGAGTAAAACTGCATCAAACTAAAAAGCTTCTGCACAGCAAAAGAAACAGTCAACAAAACTAGAAGGCAGATCTTTTCAAACAATATCCAAAATATATAAAGAACTCCTGCAACTCAACAACAATAAAAAATAATTCAATGTAAAAGTGGGCAGAGTGTCTAAAGAGTGTCTAAATAGACACTTTTCCAAGGAAGACAATAGATACAGGAAGAGACACTCAACAGTACTAGTTATAAGAGAAATGCAAATCAAAATATGATCAGATACCATCTCTCATCTTTTAGAATGGCGATTATCAATAAAATAAGAAACAAGTGTTGGAGAGGACATGGAAAAAAGGGAACCCTTGTATACTGCTGGTGGAATGTAAATTGGTGCAGCTACTATGGAAAATAGTATAGAGGTTCCTCAGAAAATTAAGAATGGAGCTACCATATGACCCAGCAATCCCTCTTCTGGGTATCTACTCCCCAAAATTTGAGAACACTTATTTGTAAAGATGTGTGTACCCCTATATTTATTGTAGCATTATTCATAATAGTCAAGACATGGAATCAACCTAAGTATCTTTTGAAGATGATTGAATAAAAAAGATATGGGGCATGTATACAGTGGAATACTACTTACCCATAAAAAATATGAAATATTGCCGTTTGCAAAAATACTTGCAAAAACATGGATGGATCTTGAGAATATTTTCCTAAGTGAAATAAGTCAGATGGAAAAGGGGAAGAACCATATGATGTTACTCATATGTGGGATATAAATCAAAAAACAACAAACAAACTCATAGATACAACAGAGTGGTGGTTACCAGAGGGGAAATAGGATAGGGGAGGCCGAAGAGGGCAGAGGGGTTCAAAAACACATGGTGACTAGGAGGCTAGCCACCTCAGGTGGTGAGCACACAATAGAGTATACAGATGTCATATTAAGAATTTGTAGACCTGCAATTTAAATAATGTAATTAACCAATGGTAACCCCCAAAGTTTAAATACATAAAATAGAACTAATATTCTTCACTCCTTAAAACAATAAGTGGTAGAAAATCTCTTCATGTATTCACAGAGGGAAGCAAAATTAGGAAAATTTTTTATTCCTTATTCTGGATAAATTATATAATTTTGAAAGTTAATTCAACTTTATCCTAAAATCAAGGATATTTTACTAGAATAAGAAGGTTAAATAGTTTTAAACATAAGTGAACAGATAATGAAAAATTTTATTTCCATGTGTGGGTTCAGACCAAAAATTTTGTTTAAGTATTGTATAATCCTGTATACCATTCTCCCACAAATTTGCATTTCGGCTTATCAGTACCTTGCCATTTAAAATCTTTGTGCTAAAATATTGTGTATATTACCTTGACAGTTTGCTGGCTACAAACTTGTTTTTAGGTGCTGTTATCCCTTTCTCAGTTCTGAGGCCAAAGAATCAAAAAACACTGTAATTCAGAGCTGAGGAAGTGAAGTGCCTTAGCTGGCATTGTGTGCACACCCTCTGCCTTGCCATTGACCTTGGGAAGGACCCAGAATGTCTCAGTCCACTCCCCTTCATGTACTGGGCGCAGCTAGAACAACTCAAGCAATGACTTGGAAAGTCTACACAAATGTGACTTATTATTATTCTTCCTTATGATCCTACTTTAAGGTCATCCTCAGTCTTATGAAATAACTGTATGGTAGAACATTATATTTTCTGAACTTGTATACATAGATAGTAAAAGCTGCAACTTTTTAAAATTTATCTTTATTGTTGAAAGTATTACAGATTTCCCCTTTATCCCCCCAGTGACCTCCAGCCCTCCTTCCCGCCCAGGCCTGTCTATGTCCATGGGTCATGTATATATGCACATAGCGTTTATGTTAGGAATACATCCATCCTAGAACTGGCATCAGGAGCAGGCAGGGCCTTCTCTAGACTTCCAGTGCCTTCGCGGCACGTTCCCTGGGGCTGGTCATAGGCAAGGTCCCGTGGTGCTGTCAGTGGTGGGGCCTCTGCCCGGCACAGCTATTGGGCACACGCCCTACCTTCCCAGAGCCAAAGGGACTGCAAGATGCTTGGAAGAAAACCTCTGTGTTGCTTCCTCCTTTTCTCATCTAAGTGATGATTTTGTGTGTCACCTTCCCTGTCTAGCTATGATCCTGGCGGGGAAAGCCTACTACGATGGAGTGGCCAAGATTGGTGAGATTGCCACCGGGTCCCCTGTGTCGACAGAGCTGGGTGAGCTGATCGTCATTATATGTAAACCGGGCAGCGGTTTCGGGGCCCTTCATCCTGCAAGTGCTGATAAGAAGATAAGAACGTGTGAATGGTGCAAATTGGGACTAGAAAGGAGAGCTAGCCCAGCACCCCAGTGTGGCCACTTCTGGGATGATCAAGTTCACTGTGGTGTGTCGAAGGTGGAGGCTTAGAGGGCAGGCCAAAGCCTGTGCCCTGCCTCCCTGCTCCTTAGGAATTGGGCTTCTGCCCCTGAGGCTTGGGCTCAGCCCTTCCCCCTGAAGCCCAAAGCCCAGGGAGCTTTGACCTACATTCGCAACTGAAGGAGCTGGGCGGGTTCTGGTCTGGCGGGAGGGTTTCCTGTGACTCACCTAGCAGAGAGTCAGCCCTTTGCGTTCTGTTCTTGGCTCTCCCTGCTTCCACAGTTGCTCTCAGTTGTGATTTTTCCGGTCTTGCTGGTATGAATTGGTCTCCTGTGCACACGCGAGGGCAGCCACACCCTCAGTGGTGCCAGCTGCCAGGGGAATCTATCTGGGTTTCTATTTACAGAGCCAGTTCCTCCTGGCCCATCTCCTAAGGGGGAAAGGTCCATTTTTTTTTTTATTTTTTTTTTGGTCACGAGCCCCACACATAACCATCAGTTTTAAAACTTGTCAAATATGTTTTATAAAGGGTCAATTTTTGGCTTCAAAATGCTCTAATTTGGAAGGTTGAGAAAGCCAGAGGCAAAGATTGGTAAAGTGCGCCTGATGAAAGAAAAGGGGGTCTGTTTCCCGTTAAAAGTGGAGAGGGAAGCAGAGAGCATACACTTTAAAGTTCATGTAACTCACCCCATTTCTACGTCAGGTGTCTCGAGGGTTTTCAGCATTGCTTGGAAAACACCATAAAAGTGGAGGAACAAATCTGAGGTGTGGTAACAGGGCTGGGGCTGGAGGCTGGGCTGCTGGCTGTGAAGTGGGTCTGGGTGCTCGTTAACATTCTCTGACTTAAAAATTGGGTTTTGTACTTGTAGCATTTATTGTCTTAGAACCTGGAGATGAAGCCTAAGCCTGAAGGGGTGCTGTATGATGGATAAGTCAGTACTGTATTTAACAGAATCAATTACACACAGAAAATTTTCAGAACCCTCCCTGACTTGGGTTCTGTTGGCTCTGTAGGTTCTGGCGAGGCCTGAACTAGAGTAACTCTGTCCTGAGCAGGGTCAGTGTGATAAACTATTCACTGGGACATGGAGGGATGCCTGCAACGTTTATAGGGTTCCAAAATATCAGACTAAATGAAAAAGAAACATCCTATACGGGGAAACATGCATGACCCTCACATTAAAACTCAGGATGCTCTGACTCACCATTGCTCAGTTTGCCGATTTTGTTTTATGGTTCTGGCCACTGTTTAAATAAGACTTCTGTTCCACACCTTGTTTTATTCAGCTGTGAGTTCATAATGTTGAATCAGCTATTTCCACAGCAACCCGTGTTGTTATGAACACAGGCTTAAAACTTCCATTCCAGTAAGGAAAGTATGTTGCACTGGTGGAGTTTCATGTGGATATGTGTTTTATTCAGAGGGAATGGAAGTAACTTTTGTTGTGTGTTATTTTTGTTTCAAGTTGTCCTTCTGCTTATATTTGTTATCTCATATGGTTATTAATTTTCTATTCATTTATATCAACTCCATGGTAAAGTTTTGTCCTAGTAAGAGTTGCTTTTGGAGACCAATATTTTTTTATTTGCTTAGTTCATTTTATTGTTAGTTTAGACTAAAATACTTCCCTATACCTGTTTAAATTCCCTGTATGGAAGTGTAGTGGAAAATTCATAGGAAAAAGAGAAAGACCTAAGTTAGATCGTATTTTTCTCACTTTTCTAGATTTTATTGATATCCTTTTCTCCAAAGAAAAGCAGTGGGTTTAGTATCTAAGCGCTTGGGTTTAGTAGGCATGAGCAGCGTGATCCTAGCAACCACAACCATGTAAGAAGTTTGAGAGCTTAACCATCTTGCCTTGTTGGGAGCAATGAGCAAACAACAAAAAGCCAGAAACCAGAGGTCTGTAGTCAGGATTTGGCAGGTAAAATATTTTAATCCCCTGTGTTTAATTGGTATGTAGTAAGTCATGTGACTCAGGTTGTCAGGGTGTGTGCCTGCGGTCACATACATAAGTCAAAGAACTGGACTCATTTAAAAGGGGAAACTGAGCCCTAGCCTGTTTGGCTCAGTGGATAGAGCGTCAGCCCTTGGACTGAAGGGTCCCGTGTTCGATTCTGGTCAAGGGGCACATACCTCGGTTACAGGCTTGATCCCTGGCCCAGGTCAGGACTCGTGTGGGAGGCAACCAAATGATGTGTCTTTCTCACATCTATGTTTCTCTCTATTTCTCCTCCTCCACTCTCTCTAAAAGTTAATGGAAAAATATCCTCGGGTGAGGATTAACAAAAAATAAAATAATAATAATAATAATAATAATAATAATAAAAAAAAAAAGAGGAAACTGAAATGCATGCAAAACTTCCAGTTTTGTCCCTAAATCAAACAACACTTATTTTTAAAAACTTAGAAAATATTGAAAAGGTAGAAAGGAAAAACACATGGTCAGTGGGAAATGTTTTGGCAAAATATTTAAAAGAAACTTTGAACCTGTTTTAGCATCCTTAAAGCATACAAAAATAAAACTTGTTCTCATTTATTTCTCAAGGAATAACAGGAGACTTTCTTTGGGGAGTTGATGAGTTTGCTTTGAGATCCTTACAGCTCACCATTACATAAATTTAGACTGTTATTTTGTTCCCATTTAGTCAGCTATTACATTATTTTGAATTTGAATTGCTTATTAAATTGTTTGGGCCAGTTTCTTAAATTGGGCACAAAACGGAAGTTTTTTGTCCCCTCAGAATATTAATGTCCACTAGGGAACATTAAAAAATCATAGGTTTTCTTTTGTTATTAATAGAATGTTTATAGGTCTTGCAATTTAAAAAATATATATTTATTACAGTTTTGCCCCATTGATACTCAGAATTCAACTTGATGGTCTTAGGTCTTAAAAAAAAAAAAAGAGCAGGAGAAAATTTGAAATATTTTAAAAGAAGTGTTATGAAATCACAAAAATATTAATATAATCCTAAGGTTTAGATAAAGGAATTCATACCCGAGTTGATGAGAGAGCTAAGTTGAGCCAGAGCAGTTATTATTGACCCAAACCACTTATCTTTTCATTGCAAGTTTGACTCACTTTAAAGAGATTAAAATCCATCCCACAAAAACAGAAAACAATAAATAGGGAATTTATTTTATTTGGTGAACATAGCACCTGCTGAGTGCCAGGCACTGTTCTGAGCGCCTTGCAGATACTGACTCCTCTCCTCATCACACAGCCCTCTGAAGCACCTGCCATTGTCTCCATTTTACAGGTGGGGAGACAGGGGCTCAAAGGGAGTAACTGCTGAGGTCACCCAGCCGGTTAATGGCCAGTTAATTCGACGCAGGCAGTCTGCCAGCTCTGTGCCTAGCGCGTCAACTTAATTGTGTATATGTCCAAAGATGTGCTTTTTCTGACGGGCTTTATTTTGAGGCAGTGAAGCTGACCCTGCCCAGTGTGGCTCAGCAGGTAAAAGGCTGTGTAAGTCTGTATTTTGTGTCTCCTTACGACATAATCGGAGTTCTACGAAAAGCATTCCTTCTCCCAGCTTTGAAGTAACTCAATGTGGAAATGATGTTCTACACTTAGTAAAAGGAACTACAGATGTAAAAGCTAAGCTGTCGAATCAAGGTGCCTCCGTTTCACATCTAGTGCCTCCTGAGTGTAACTTGCTACATCGCTGCCCATGTTTCAATACACTTGATTGTACCTGTCCATTCTCGTAACGCTTTGAATTTTGAAGTGTGTGCAGAGATAATTGTCTTGTTTAAACCCAATTTTCACAATGATTCAAATTGGTCTTTTTCTTCTTGAAGGATATCGTGTGTCCTATCAACTCAGGATGGGGAGAATGTAGTGGCCCTTGTTCTCATGCTCTCTGCCCATAGCCAGGAACAGCCGCTCAGGGTTCCTAGCAGCCATACCGGCCGCAGGAAAGGTGGTAGCTCAGGCCCAGGGGGCGCCGCCTCCCCACTGCCGCTGTTAATGTTCATGAGAGCCACTCACTCGCATCCTCTTACAGATGGGCGGTTCCTACTCTGTGGCACTGTGCTGGGCCTTGAAGTATGTGTCGGAAACAAAACCACTGAGTTCTGACACACAAACCAAGGAAGGCAAGAAAGGGTGACTCAGGTCTGATGCACAGGAAACTGCAAAGGGAGGTGGCCCCTGTGACAGGCTGAGGAAGGAGGACCCGGAAGACGGGTATGGATAGAATCATGACATGAGTGAGGCCTGGCCTGGTGCACGTTCCCAAGCCCATGGTGATGTAACAGTGGAGAGGGACAGCCATGGCTGGGTTACATTCTGAAAGTGACATTCTGGAAGTTTGGGGACGACTGCACTTCCTCTGGTGCTCTTTCCTATAAAGTATTAAAAAGTAAGGACGCCAACAAGCCCATGAAAAGATGCTCAACATCATCAGCCACTAGGGAAATGCAAATCGCAACCACAATGAGATACCAGTTCACATCCGACACAGTGACTGTCATTAAAGAGGCAGATGATAACAGTGTTGGCAGAGATAAGTCGAGTCCTCACACATTGCTGGCAGGCACGTAAAATGGAGCAGCTGCCTCAGAAAAGAGCCTGCCAGTGCCTCAGTTTAAACAATTGCCACAGGACCCAGCAATGCCATTTCTTTTTCTTTTCTTTTTTTAACCTTATTTTTTATTGATTTCAGAAAGGAAGGGAGAGGGAGAGAGTAATAGAAACATCAATGATGAGAGAGAATCATTGATTGGTTGCAACTCAGGCATGTGCCCTTGACCAGAATCGAACCTTCAGTCCGCAGGCTGACGCTCTATCCACTGAGCCAAACCTGTTAGGGCCAGCAATGCCATTTCTTAGATACTATTCCAGAGATATGACACTGTGCCCACACAGAATCTAGGCAGCACTATTCACAACAGCCAGAGGTGGAAACACCTCACACGTCCAGCAGCTGGTGGATAAACAACATATAGCATAGCCACACGTGGGAATATATTCAGTAATACAAAAATGACGTACAGATCCACACTCCAGCATGCTCAATAAAAGCAGGCAGGCTGAACGGTCACGTGTGCATGATTCCATGCATGTGAAATGTCCAACCAGCAGACCCTTACGAGATGGGAAGCAGGTGGCGGCTGCCAGGGCTGCGGGGCGGAGAGGTTGGGAAAGGCTTAGCGGGTGCAGGTTTTTCTTCTCAGGCAGTGGAATGGCTTTGAACTGGATGATGGTGATGGTTGTACAATATTGTGAATATGCTGAATGTCACTATTGGTAAATTATGTGTATCCTGTCACCAAAAATAAAAAAGAAGGAAAGAGAAGAAACAACCAAAAAGCATAACTGCCGCTTCTGAGAAGTTCCCAGTGTGGGGTGTCTTAGTTAATTCACACTAATGTAATAGACGGTAATGACTCAAAAGGCTGTGGCACCCATTCCCCAGCCCCCTGGAATATGCAGGCAGCCCAGCGGCACTGTTACTGACCTCCAGTCATGGCCTCATTCTCCTCAGCTTTTCACCAGAGAAATGGAAAACCTGAAGTAGAACCCAGGTCGGTCAGAAATCTTTTTTTTTTTTTAATATTTTATTGATTTTTTACAGAGAGGAAAGGAGTGAGATAGAGAGTTAGAAACATCGATGAGAAACATCGATCAGCTGCCTCCTGCACACCTCCTACTGGGGACGTGCCCACAACCCAGGTACATGCCCTTGACCGGAATCGAACCTGGGACCCTTCAGTCCACAGGCTGACGCTCTATCCACTGACCCAAACCGGTTCTGGCATGGTCAGAAATCTTTCAGACAGTTCAGCTCGCTCTGTGCTTTGCAGCACGTCCCCGTGTGCTGCCTCGTAGCCACTACGTAACCCCGTGAGAGCCGTCGTTGGCCCCGCACAGTGTGCATAACACAGCAAGTGGGTTTTGTTGGCATGACTGGAAATGCAGCAGTCCTCGGGGGTGGGGGTATGGTCCTTTAGCAGCGTCTGTTGTAGGGACATTCTAGAGGGGAGGTGGCACTTATAACGAATGTGCCAGCCCTTGCCCTGCTCAGCAAAATTGGTGAGGCAAGGATGTGAGAGCTAGATATGCTCTAGGACAGCGGTCGCCAACCTTTCGGACCTCGCAGACCATCAGTGGTCCTCGGACTACTGGTTGGTGACCGCTGCTCTAGGATGAGCTTAAAATGTTTGTTGAGCAACTAAAAGAGTGTGTCAGACCCGGGGGTTGGGCTCTTCCATTCAGACTCTGTGAACCAGGTTTCTCTGGGCCCTCTTGAAACCATGGCTGTCATTTACAGCATTAATAAACTTGGTCCAGCCCTGACCAGGTTTATCAGTTGGATGGAGCATTGTCCCGATAGAACAAGGTTGCAGGTTTAATTCCCGGTCAGGGCACATGCCCAGGTTACAGGCTCGATCCCTAGTGTGGGGTGTACAAGAGGCAGCCAATCAATGATTCTCATCATTGTTTCTCTCTCTCCCTCTCCCTCTCCCTTCCTCTCTTAAATCAATAAAAAAATATATTTAAAAATATATTTTAGGAGCATGGGTTCACAGATAAAATAAAAATTACAAGGTGACCACAGAGGCAAATTACGTGGCAAGCTCTTTACAACTAAGACCTGGACTCTGTCCAGAATGAGCCTCTTCCTGTAACTCGAAGGCTGTGAAGCTGATGTACATGTGAGGCAAGTGCTCATGACTCAGGCCTCAGCTAGCAGCAGCAGCTTCCATTGTTGCAACAAAAGAAATGTGTGACTGAATGAGGTCTGTTCTCTGCATAGATATTGAATATTTTAATCTCATCTCACTTGTATTCTCTACCTAGTCTTCACCCGAGGATATTTTTTCCAGTAATTTGAGGGAAGGGAGAGACAAAGAGATATCGATGTGAGAGAGACACATCAGTTGTTTGCCTTCCATGGGGCTGTGGATCAACCTGCAACCCAGGTGCGTGCCCTTGACCAGGAATTGAACTCAAGACCCTTTGGTGCATGGGCTAACACTCTAACCATTAGGTAACAACAGCCAGGGCACACATATAAATCTATTAAAGTAGCTTATGAGTCCTTTAAGAAGTTTAGAACTATACTTTGATTTTATAATGAGTATAAAAATGTACTTCATTTTTTAAAACTTACCTTACTAAAAATAAAACTAATAAACAGTTTCTATATTATTTTAAAATATCTCTTTTTTACATAATTAAAATCTGTGGCTATATAAAAACTTTTGTGCACTGCTTTTTAAAGTTTAGCATCCCATTCATATTTCTTTGACTTCATATGTCATTCATTTACTCATCATGTTTTATCACTGCCTACATTTCCCTTCTTTACATTTTCCTCTGTTGGTGCTGCGGTGGAGTCCCAGCTCTGTGAAGAGGGTGGCACTATGGTGCCAGGACCAATACGGGGTTTGTTTCTGATTTGCTATTTTGAAAAATTAAGCGGGGAGGGGGCTGGAGGCATTCTATGGTATACTGAAAAGCACATAAAACCAAATATTAGTGATCAAGGGATTATAGTAGTTTTTCTTTCCTCATTGAGATGACACTGTGCGCATTCCAGTGAGCATCTCTACCTGAGAGGCATTGATCTAGTCCCTGAGGATAAATCAGTGCATCCAGTCCCTGCTCCTAAAGGGGGGAGTGACCCGGTTAGGTAGAGTGCTCAGGGGCACACAATGGGGAGGGAGCGATGTCTGGGGAGACCATTCCAATGGGTGCTGGCAGTGCAAAGGCCCTGAGGCAGCCTCAGTTTGGGCCACAGTGTGGAAGCCAGTCTGGTTGAGGTGCAGTTAAGAATGGAGGAGTAGGAGGGGTGGGGGTCTTGAGATGGAGCGGGCTCGAGGATGGGGCCAGGTCAGGTAGGGCCTTGTGGGTCATGGTAAGAATGTTGCCTGAGGTGGGGGTGGGATGCCTCAGAAGGTTTTGAACTCAGGAGTGTTGTGGTTTGACTTATATTTCAAAAGTTCAAATGTGTTAGGTTTGGGATGTTTGTCAGACTAAGTGGAAATGTCGACGGGGCAGCTGGGAATGTGAGTCCGGAGTTCATTGTGTGAGTGTGTAGTTCTATATCCCTGTGAACAAGACAGGCCCTGTTTTGTTTGCCCAGCAACAGTGATACTTAAGCCTCCTGCCCTGTGGCTTCCCTCAGCCCCAAACTAACAATTACTGAGGCTCACAGCTGTCAGATGCTCCACTTCTGTGTTCTCATTTGGTTCTCACCTGCCCCTGGGAGGAGCTGATGGTTTACAGGACATCTTACAGATGCATGAATGGCACCCGGCCTCCCGCACCCAGCCCTTTTCCCTGCGCCCCTTCTCCAGTGCAAGTTGTCTGTGTGGCAGGCAGTGGTGTTCCCTGCCATTGGTCATGGATGATCATGTTTTCATGCCTCCTTAGTTCCCTTAGGGTTTCCAAATTTCTGGTTCATCTGGCCTTAGGCTACTGTTTGTCTTGGAGTTGGTTCCTCTCTCTGTGTGTCATGAGGTCATGACAGGTGGGCCAGGGGGGCTGGTCTTCATGGGGCTGGCACTGTGGGGAGTCAGTCCCACCACTTTGGTTCTACTTCCTGCCTGACCCAAACATCTACACTGAACTGGCTTGGTGACTGGGCCAGCCCTCAGCCGGTACGTTTATACCTCTGTGAGGCTGCCCCTGCGCACACACACACAGGTAGCCTGGTCCATTTCCCACAGCACTAATCATTCAGGTGTTCCGGCCGATGGCAAGCAGACATCCCTTTCCTGGAACTCCCAGGTGACGGGCGTTGTTCCCCCCTCAGGTACACAGTAGAGACACCGAATTCCTCTTGGACAAGATTTCTCTCCGCACATGGGAGGAGGGTGCAGAGTACTTACAAGTGAGGCCCAGGATCAGACGTGTTCAGATTCCGGCCCCTCCCCCTGTCCTTGTGTGGCCTTGGGGAAACCACCTAAGAGCCTCTCGGTGGCCGCCTGTGTGATGAGGGTAATGGCAGTCCTCCCTTCGGTTGGGAGGACTCAGTGAGGCCATCGCTGTAGGGGTTGTTAGCACAGCGCTTGGCACAGGGAAGGACTGAAGCCATGAAGCCATGGCTGTCTTGGAGGGTCCTGCAGTGGTGTGCCCTGTCTGTCACCTTCCCCTAAGGTAGAGGAGGGGGAGGGGGACGTTTGAACCGGGATGGCACGGGGTCATTGTTTGCTCTCCTTCTGTGGTTCAGTGGTCAGTGTGGAGGAAGAGATAATAAAACGGATACTAAGTTTTGTGGAATCTTCCTTAAATTCAATCATAGTAGGACCACCCAAAATCTCCGAGGGGTGTGTGGTTGTAGGTCAAAGGAAAAATGGCTTTCCGACTGAACGTTGGGATCTGTAGTCTGTTTTATTTTGTGTTTTTAAACTTGTTGAAAAATTCTTCACTTAAAATATGTAAGATGGTTTTACTCAGTAATACTGAACTAAAAACTGTCTCTTAGCACCTTTTTTACCTCGGCATTGTCCACATCTTTGTGATTCAGGGTCCAGGTTTGTTTGTTTATCCTCACGAGAGGATATTTTTTCCCTTGATTTTTAGAGTGGAAGGGAGGGAGGAGGTGGGGGAGAGAGAGAGAAAAAAATCAATGTGAGACACGTCGTTTGGTTGCCTCCCGCACACACCCCTACGGGGGGCTGGGGATCAAACCTGCAACCCAGGTATGTGCCCTTGACTGGGAATTGAACCCAAGACTCTTTGGTCTGAAGGCTGACACTTTGACCACTGAGCAAAACCGGTCCTTTTTAACATAAAAAAAAAAAAAAAAAACTTTAAAACATTTTGGCATTTTTTTTAACTTGAATGGAAATGCCTACAGTTAATTAGTGATACCATAAGGAATAACTAGTTGTGAGCTTCATTTATTATTGATAATACTCTGCTTTCATTTTCACTAGTAATCAAAATGGTTGCATTTTAGCCTTAATCTACTAATCAATGAAAAAGGAAGATGAATAATTAATGTCAAACTTACCTCACCTGATATAATAGCTTGTAGAAAACTTTTAATCTTTTTAATGCTGTATTTTACATTTGGGTGTAAATAAAACAATCACTTGTGATCTGTATATGGATGTGAAATTGATCAGTTATCCCTGTGTGATATATAATTGATAGCCTTGAAGAAACTGCCGTTGTCCTTTAGCTAAATAAGAGCAGCACATTAAAATCCAACTCGGGAAACAGTGGCTCTTCATCCAAATCCTGTCCTTCGTTTAACTTGATGTTCCTAGTGTGCAGCAGGCAGGCTGGCTTAGTTTAATCGCTAATCAAAATGAAACGGTAAGAAACATCCCATTTGCTCTCCGAGTCGATTGATCAGTCTGCATGGCACCCTGACATGACGTTTAGTTATTTAGTTACCATTTTCAGAGAACACCTCTGCTCGGCATCACCCTGCGCACTGAGGACTGGGTCACTGATACCCTCTGCTTGCTTTACCTCTCTGCCTCACTGAAAAGACTTGAGCTTAAAATAGCCAGGATATTTTATTTGTAAAGCATTTCTTTCATGCAGGTTAGGAATTAACTCACATGTCCGTCATACAAGGCGTATTGGTTTCCATGCATTCTTCCCTCACACCTTAAGTCATCCCTTTCTTAAAAGAAAAAGGAAGAGTGCTTCGTGTTGCCATCTCTAGCTACCTTGTGTCACTTTTCTCTTATTGCTAAACTTCCTCAATAAGTGGTTCGTCCCAACTTTATCCGCTCTGCACCATCCCTCCATTCCGGCCCACTTTCTACCAGAAACCAGGAAGCTGGAAGGAATCTAACACTGAGTCTTGTGTGTGCCTTGCTCTTGGCGCCTTTCCCGTGTTAGGACACTTAATCCTCTCACCTTGGGTTGCCAAGTGTCCAGCACTGAGCCCACATAGTCTGGGATTGTAGCTTCTTGTTTGGCAAAAGGAAAATTTTGTAAACAAAAATGTCCCTTGTTTAAAAAAAAAATCTTGTTTGTGGTTCAGGATCCTCTGAGACCGGACCTCTGTGTTAGTAAACCTTGGTTAACTGAAAGCTGCCAGGAATTTGCTCCTGAAAACTCTGAGTTGGATGCAGCTCGGTGTGGGTGCCAGTCCTGCCTGAGGGGCTCACTTTGCGGGGTGCTGGGCACCCGCACTCCAGGAGCTGCCTCACCAAAGCCTCTCTCTTCATCTGAAAGTAGTTGTTTCAGTGGCGGAGAAAAGGATGGCAAGGTGACGGCCAGGCATTCAGGTTCAACAAAACTAATTTTCCCATAGGAATTTCTGCAACAAATATAGTATTTATTATAGAAATAATAAAAGTGCGATATTTGTTATGAAATAAAATCCAGTATGACAGGCGCCACCTTCGGATGGGTCAGGCCTTTGCTGGAGTCTCTTGTCCTGCTCTCTGTCACTGTTCTTTACGTCCCTTTTCACTGCAATGACCCCTTCATTCGTTTGTTCAATATACTTACTTATTGACTGGACTTTTAAGGCCTGTGTAGGCCAGACAGGGGCACAAGATCGCTAAGAATCAGATGGAGTTCTTATCCATTGCACCTTCCAGAAACATTCAGACACGCATGTGCTGTCCCCCAAGCAGGTGCTGGCTCCTGCTCACTGCAGTTGCAGATGGCTGCTGCGATGTTTCTTTTGTTATTGTTGTTAATTAATAGACTTTATTTTTTTAGGGCAGTCATAGATTTATAGAAAATTGAACAGATCTTACCCAGAGTTTCCACACACTCTGCTCTCTCCCCACTCAGTTTCCCCTGTTTGTAACATCTTGCATTGCTGTTACATTTGTTATAGATAAGAACCAATCTTGATACATCAGCAACTAAAATCCATAATTTACATTAGAGTTTACTCTTTGTGTTCTATGAGTTGTTGGGGTTTTTTTATTTTTTTGTTGTTTGTTTGTTTTTTAAATAGTTTATTGATTTTGAGAGAGAGAGAAACATCGATGTGAGAGCAGAACATGGATCGGCTGCCTCCTGCATGTCCCCCTCCTGGGATCAAGCCTACAACTTTTGGTGCATGGGATGATGCTCAACCAGCTGAGCCACACCAGCCAGGGCTGTGTTCTATGAATTTTGACAAATGTTTAATGATATATCTACCATTACAATGTCTACTCCTCACTCCCCCCTCCCACCCTTGTCAACTACTGATCTTTTTACTGTCTCTAGTTTTGCCTTTTCCAGAATAATGTCATATGTAATACTAGAGGCCCAGTGCACGAATTCATGCACCAGTGGGGTCCCTCAGCCTGAACTGCAGGATCGGGCCAAAACTGGCTCTCTGACCTCCCCCAAGGGGTCCCAGATTGCGAAAGGGCACAGTCCAGGCCGAGGGACCCCACCAGTGCATGATGGGGGCTAGGGAGGGATGCAGGAGGTTGGCCAGCAGGGGAAGGACTGCAGGAGGGCTCCAGGGCGTGTCTGGCTCGTTGTCTCGCTCAGTCCCAATCTGCTGGACCCCAGCAGCAAGCTAACCTACTGGTTGGAGCATCTGCTCCCTGGTGGTCAGTGCATGTCATAGCGAGCGGTTGAGTGGCCTTAGCATATCATTAGCATATTACACTTTGATTGGTTGAACAGCCAACCGGTTGACCAGACATTTAGCATATTAGGCTTTTATTATGTAGGATGTAGCCTTTTCAGACTGGCTTCTTTCACTAAGCAATGTGCACTTCAGCTTCCTCCATGTCTTTTTGTGACTTAATAGTTTCTTTTTCACTCCTGAATAATATTCAATAGTACAGATGTACCATGGTTTGGTTATCCATTCATCTTGGTTGCTTTCAGTTTTTGGCAGTATGAATAAAGATGCTATAAACATTCATATACAGGTTTTTCTGTGAACATAAGATTTCAGGTAACTTAGATAATGGTAAGACTATTTACCTTCCTAAGAACCTGCAGGTCTGCCTTGTCTAGTGGCTGCACTGTTTTGCATTCCTGCTAGCAATGAACGTAAGTTCTATTACTCCACATCCTCACCAGCATTTGGTGTTGCCTGTTTTCTGGATTTTAGCCATTCTGGTAGGTGAGTGGGGGCATTTCATTGTTGTTTTCATTTCCGGTTCCCATTGGCGTATGATGCAGAGTATCTTTTCAAATGTTTATTTGCCATCTGTATGTCTTGTTTTGGTGAGATATCTGTTCAGATCTTTTGCTCTTTTTTAACTGAGTTGCTTGCTTCCTTATTGTTGAGTTTTAAGGGTTCTTTACGTGTTTTAGATACAAGTCTTTTTTTTTTTAATATATTTTATTGATTTTTTACAGAGAGGAAGGGAGAGAGATAGAGAGTTAGAAACATCGATGGGAGAGAAACATCGATCAGCTGCCTCCTGCACATCTCCCACTGGGGATGTGCCTGCAACCCAGGTACATGCCCTTGACCGGAATCGAACCTGGGACCTTTCAGTCCGCAGGCCAACGCTCTTTCCACTGAGCCAAACCGGTTTCGGCATAGATACAAGTCTTTTATCAGTTGTGTACTCTATTTTCCCCCAATCTGTGACTTGCCTGCCATACTGTCTTATTCTTTCTCTTTCAGCCTTTCTGGGCCCCTATATTTAAGGCCTCATCTAAGCAGGATAGAGTTGGGTGTTGTTGCTTTTTTTAAAATCCTAACAATCATCGTCTTTTATTTGGACTATATTGTCTATTTTTTTTTTAAATATATTTCTTTATTGATTTCAGAGAGGAGGGGAGAAGGAGAGAGATAGAAACATCAATGATGAGAGAGAATCATTGATTGGCTGCCTCCTGCACACCCCACACTGGGGATGGAGCCCGCAACCCAGGCATGTGCCCTTGGCCGGAATCGAACCTTGGACCCTTCAGTCTGTAGGCTGATGCTCTATCCACTGAGCCAAGCCGGCTAGGGCATATATTGTCTATTTACTTACATTTTTTGCTTTCTACTCTCTGTCCTACGTTCATTTCTTCTCATCCTCTTTTTTTTTTTTTTTTTAACATATTTTATTGATTTTTCACAGAGAGGAAGGGAGAGGGATAGAGAGTTAGAAACATCGATCAGCTGCCTCCTGCACACTCCCCACTGGGATGTGCCCGCAACCAAGGTATATGCCCTTGACGGGAATCAAACCTGGGACCCTTCAGTCCTCAGGCCAACGCTCTATCCACTGAGCCAAACCGGTTAGAGTGCATCCTCTTTTTTAAGGGCAAGAAGAAACTAGCTTGGTAATTAGGCATTTGATCCTTTCAGGTGTACCCTGGAGGTGTTAGCACGTGTCCTTTCTTATCAAAGTCAGATGTTAGTGGCACTGCACTTTCACCTCAGACAATGAGGGAACTTTAGGACACTACGTAACCCTATTGTGTAGGCCCTGTGTGTCCCATTTGTCTTCATCAGATGGGATACACGGTGATGAATGGCAGAATAAGTATAGTCTCTGTGCAAGGGGTCAGTGAGGACTGTGGTGCTGCAGTGGGTAAGTCAGAGGCCCGACTTTTGGAGGAACGTTCAGTGATGCTCCCCTACTCTTGGCATTACCCCTCCATGCACATTGTTCACTGGGACGTGTCAGCACCGACCAGAGGAGAGCGCCGCCCATTGCACCCAGGGACTGGGTTTACATAGCCCCTGGAGCTATTCTTAGGTGGCAAAGCCTTTCAAGTGAGGTCACAGGTTCATGACATAATTGGCCTCTCAGCCTGGGTGGGTGACTAATCCTTGCACTACCTACTTGTGTAGTTTACTTTTACTTCCATTGTATTTTCTCCTCTCATTTGAGATTTGGAAAATAGTCAGGAAAAGTGGATCCTTTCTTCAGTAACATTTTTGGTCATTCTACGTTAATCCATGCAGTGTAACTTTAGGCCAGGCTGGCTTCTACGCTGTCGTTTCATTGTCTGCTTCCACTTGAAGTAACATGGAGGCCGTAGTGTGTGAGTCGGTCATTGCTCTGTGCTTTCTTAAAATAATAAATGTGCTCTGATTACCCGTGGCCAAATATAAACGGAAAATAACATGTATGGCTTTATATTCACATGTTCTGTGCTATTCTGGTCCATTAGTGTCCCCATTCCGTTCCTCTAAATTTCTACTGTGACTTGATGAAGAATTATCTAGTTGAAGATATATTAATAGTCCAATGACTAGTCTGTATTTCAGATGAAAACTATGTGTTTATACCAATACTCTTTTATTATTATTATTATTATTATTATTATTATTATAGGGGAGAGAGACTTCGATTTGTTGTTCCACTTATTTATGCATTCATTGGTTGATTCTTATATGTGCCCTGACTGGGGATCGAACCTGCAACCTTGGTGTATTGGGATGTCGCTCTAACCAACTGAGTACCCGGCCAGGGCCAATACCAATACTTTTTAAAAATTTTTATGTAACTTTATTTTAAGTTCATACTTCCTATTGTCTAAATATATACCTTTAGACAATATTGTCCCCAAAATGTTGGACATATTTGTTCATAGTACCTAAAATTCGCCATTATATGAATTTTAGGGAAAAATGAGTGGTAGACATTGACTTTTAATTATGTCAAGTTCATGATTTTAAAATAGCTATATTAACTTAAATTCCTTTAATATTGCCATTTAAGAACATAATATACTCCGACTTAGTCACATGACTGTACCTACTATCAGTTTCTTCCCAAAATGTTGACTCAAAACATAAAAGGGAAAAAAAGTAAATGGTTGATTTGTTACACGCTGTGCTGTGATTTCTGGGATCAACACGTTAATTCCTGTTTGGGTGTGTGTGTTTAGTTCTGTTCCATTAGAATCTGGGCTGTGCTTTCTCAACTCCACCCTCTTTTTTCAAAAAATATTTTTCTTAAATGTAATTTATGAAAAAGTAGATTACAGGGCTAAGAGTAAACAAACGTGTGTGATACCACGTTCAGACATAAAGCAACACGTAGTACCTAAGAATAAACTTCTGTAGATTAAACATAAAGGCCGTTTTCATGTTCTGTTTCAAAATACACTGTTGGCAGCTTGCATGGTCACAATAAAGATGTTTTCTGATCCTTTTTATGACCGAGCACTCCATGGCTGCTGCTATGAGGCTGGCATTTAAATTCCACAAGCTGCAAGGGACAGGAATAACAAGGGTAGGGGCAGGTGTTTGGTTCCTGCCCACAGAGTGAATGGGCTTTTCACTAAACCTTTTGAGCCTTCCTTCCCCCGCCCCCCACCTCCCACCCGCTGCCTGCTGGGAGGACTGTGGGCAGGAGGCCGAGAGTGCTGAGGTGGGTGCGGGGAGCAAGGGGGGTGCAGGGAGCGGGGCCTCCGCCAGAGCGCAGTGCAGCAGTGCCCACACTGGCACAGACTTCTGTTTTGGCAGCTCGCTTCTCAGAGATCTACATTATATAAATAAGGTTATAGAAATAAAGTTCCTGACAGTACGAACAAATACAAATGCCTTGATTCTAGCTTAAATCACTCTGACTGATTTAAGCAAAGTTGTTTTTAGACTTTTTTTATTTTTTTAAGTAGATCTGATTTGCCAAGAGTAGAGTGTTTGATTTTCAAGTAACGGAGGTGGGCTTTTGCCATTGTTTTCTTTATCTGCCGCCAGGAGTTACTTATGTGTTTAACATAGATGTGAAAGTTACGTGGGTTGTTGCACTATCTGAAATGACCAAATGATATAAAGTGACATGGATGTAATTATATTCTTGGTCACGTGAGGGCTTCCTTTGTGAAGAACTCTGTTCCGTGTTGAGCTTCAGGAGAACTTAATTATGGGGTAAATGAGGGGTGTAGAGCGGGCACTTTGATTACTTGGCGTGGTGGACCCGTGGGCGCTGGGGATGAGTCTGCCCTCACTCTCCAGCAGGCTGTTCTGTTAGGGGCTCCTTAGGGACTACAGGCTCTGCACCTGTAACCTCATCAAGTCCTGTCTTACAGGAGGTTCTCTGCCCCCCACCCACCCCCATGGTCGGACCACTGTCATTGTAAGCAGAGCTGTGCAGGCGGACTTCCTGCTGAGGAGTTGGTTCATCTGGGACGCCATGGGGAGGGACCTGTGACCTTTGCATTTGGAAAGACCCCTGGCACCTGTGAGGAAGAAGATCAAAGAGAATAAGCTGGGAGGCCAGAGTAATGATAAGAGCGTGGCGGGCGGGGGGGGGGGGGGGGGGGGGGGAGGGCACCCTTAGAGGGCCACCTGGCAGGTTGGACTGGGGGACTCCTCTTCCTCCTCTGGTGGAACACGTGCTGCTCCCATGTGCCTTCTCTCCTGGGCAGGGAAGGGCTGGCACACATGTTACCCAAGGTAGCAGGACGAGTAGGGGCCATGGTTTCACCCTAGAAGTGGCCCAAGTGATGGCACCCCATGCACAAGGGAATGCGTCTTTGGCACTGGGTATCACACAGGTGTGCCCGGCTGGCTGGCAGCCACGATCTGGGGTTAGAGAGCGGGTGAGTTCACTTTTAGACATGTTGAATGTGCGGTGCCTAACAGGACATTCGAGTGGACATGTTCATTTCTGAGTCTGAAGATGTAGGAAAGGCTGGGCTAGCCCTTTGAAAGTCGATGTCTTGCAACGTTTTGAGAACAGGGCCTGGTGGAGTCATCGTGTGGAGGTGTGGCCGAAGTCCTAGTCCAGTCGGTGTTCTTTTCTCTCTCCACATACTACCTCATCCATAGCCTGTCATTTCCCCCAGAGAACTGTGGGTGACCTGCCAGCACATTTAATCTCTTGGTCTAGTCTGGGGTTTGTCCATGTGGTTTTTTGGTTTTACCAGCTCTTAGCTACCAGACTATTTGGTTCCTGTAGATAAGTTGGCAGAGAGAAGCACTCATTCATCTTCATCAGAGTTAGGAGCAGAGATGTGCACGAAGCCGTGAGCGGCCATGAACGGCGGGAGATGTGCTTTCCAAGCAGGTGCTTGTCCCGCTGCTCTTTGGAGTAAGCCCCCCTTGTCCTGGGACATCCTGTCTGTCACGTGCGATGGTCCTTAGAATGGACAGCGTCCCAGGAGATGCGAGGCAGAGCGCCGTCCCGCCCGCCGTGGGTTCCACAGCATCGTATCTTCCAGATGAAACGAGAACTAATGTGAGAAACAAAAAAAGCTTTTATCTTTTCTGACTGATAGAAACTCAGACTGCTCTAGGGAGTAGATAAAAATAAAGCATTTGTTCCTATAGTTAGTCACTATAATGACCAAGAGAATCCTTTTTAAGAGAATTTAAAATTAAACCAGATAAGTTGAGCGCAGGGAATGAACAAATATAGAAAGAACAGGTGAGTTTTAAGACAGACTTGGCATTCTTTTAAGGGAAGGGTATTTTAGAGTGAGTTTGTGACCAGCTGCGTCCCCTGTGCCCACCCCATCATGGGGCACGGTCAGCTGTCTGAGTGTCTGGAACGGACGCCCACGGGTTCTGGGGGCAGCAATGGACTGTGAGGCACTTTTTTACTTGCCTCTTTACAATACCACACAATGGCTTCCCCCCCTAACTTGTCTGGTTTTGTTCTCAGGCCACGTTCTCATAGAGATTTCAAGTACCCACCAGAAACTTGATGAGAGTTTTAGAGAAAATGTATGTGAACTCTTTTTCTATTTTTACAACATGTATTTCTTTTTAAATTTTATTTTGCTTAACATCTCAAATCTGATACGAATATTTTTATTTCCTTTTGTTAACAGTTCAAAGCATTCCACAAAGAGATTATACATGAGCTGGAGAAGAAGACAGAACTTGACGTAAAATACATGACCGTGAGTATTCGGCGTTGCTCTGCCTCCGTGGTGGAGGCAGGCGCGGGCACGGGGCCTGGCTGTCCAGGAGGCTGCACTCACTTGACTCTGAGCCTGACTCAGCAGCAGATATGGAGGGAGCTCGTGTTGAGGGTGTGCACGATGCACAGACAGACAGGTCCCTTGAGGCTGAGTGGGCTTGTTTCTTCTAACACTCAGGATTCTTATTGAAAAGCATAGAAAAAATACTGCGAGGAATCCTGCTGCTTCTGGAAGCCTTGCCCCCAAGCCCACACACGTGCTGGCGACAGCTGCATCTGTGTTGGAGCAGCTGTGGCCCTCACAGCCGGCTCCGTGGGACGGGGGGTGTGGGAGAGCACCGTCTGGGTGCCAGGTCTGATGGCAGAGGCCGCTCCTGCGTTGACCTCTTACCGCCACCTGGTGTTGTCGGTTCCAGCAGTTTCCTCCTTCCTGGTCCTGCCCGGCACACAGGGCTCTTCCCATTTCCCCCGACTGCCACCCAGAGTCCCCTTTCTTCTCACCAAGACCCCGTGCGGCAATAAGCCGTGCTCAGAGGAAGGCGCAGGACCAGCTGAGGCTGCGGAGCGGGGTGTGATGCTAAGCACTTTGCATCCCTACAGAAATTCCGAAATGTGGGAACGAACTCATATTATCCTCACTGTACAGATTAGAGGGCAGAAGTGGACCTTAGAGAAATTAAGTAGTTGCTGAAGTCGCACAAGAAATGAGGGAGGAACCCAGAATTTTAACCTAGGTCTGTCAGGCTCCAATAAAAAACTGTTGCACAGCTCCCAAATGACCGGAGTTGATTGTACTTCTTCAGTCTTTTTCTTGAAATCATAAGTCATAAAACAGGAACCTGGGATCTAATATTGTTGACTTATTCTCACCAAAGTACTGACCACCCAGTGTCCAAACACCCTGGAGGAAAGAAGGAATAAGAGAAAGAAAAGATGTTGTCTCCTGAGAGCTGCCCTCTGGTCAAGAGCCCCTCATATAAACAGAACTTTAGGACAAAGCATCAAACCTTAAAGTTGACGGGAGGGGAAGTGTGAAGTGAGGGTGTGCAGGACCACAGCCCAGGGAGGGTGGTGTGAAGTGAGGGTGTGCAGGACCACGGCCCAGGGAGGGTGGTGTGAAGTGGGGGTGTGCAGGACCACGGCCCAGGGAGGGTGGTGTGAAGTGAGGGTGTGCAGGACCACGGCCCAGGGAGGGTGGTGTGAAGTGGGGGTGTGCAGGACCACAGCCCAGGGAGGGTGGTGTGAAGTGGGGGTGTGCAGGACCACAGTCCAGGGAGGGTGGTGTGAAGTGAGGGTGTGCAGGACCACAGCCCAGGGAGGGTGGTGTGAAGTGAAGGTGTGCAGGACCACGGCCCAGGGAGGGTGGTGTGAAGTGAGGGTGTGCAGGACCACAGCCCAGGGAGGGTGGTGTGAAGTGAGGGTGTGCAGGACCACGGTCCAGGGAGGGTGGTGTGAAGTGAGGGTGTGCAGGACCACGGCCCAGGGAGGGTGGTGTGAAGTGAGGGTGTGCAGGACCACGGTCCAGGGAGGGTGGTGTGAAGTGAGGGTGTGCAGGACCACGGCCCAGGGAGGGTGGTGTGAAGTGAGAGGCAGACCGGCCACACCCGTGAAAATGCTGGCAAAATAGCTGCCTTCGGGTTTGTATGGTGCTGCTATAGTCAAATAAGTGCAACGTTTAACTTGCAGGCCACTCTCAAAAGATACCAAACAGAACACCGGAATAAATTAGATTCTTTGGAGAAATCTCAAGCTGAATTGAAGAAGATCAGAAGGAAAAGTCAAGGAGGACGAAATGCAGTCAAATACGAACACAAAGAAATTGAGGTAAGCTCTTCAGCATGACTTTGTTTGTTGGTGATGATTTATAGTTTTCGGGAAGAGTTTACTGCAGTTAGCCCTTCATCCACTTATGGCTGAGCTGCTGTTGAAGTTAAAAGTGAGCATCTGACTTCGCATTGTGAGCTGCTGCAGACTTTTCCAGGGTGAAGCATGCTTAGTCAGTGGCCTCTTAACAACATGAGCGTTTCCTGCCCACTCAGGGAGGGTGAGCATTGTTACCCCCATTTTACAGATGGGGAGGGGGCTTAAGTCAAGTCATATGGTTGACACTTTGATTTGAACTCAGACTTTCTGATTCTAAAGCAACAGGCTCTTCTCCCTGGAGTACAAAGCGATACTTTGTGCCAACAGCCCCCTGGAATGTAAGGCCTTTGGCAGCTTCTCTCACAGAGGAGTCTGGGATCTTGATAAAAGTGATGCTATCTGCTCGGGCCAGGTTACAACTTAGTTATTTTGTGTAACGTTTATCTGTGTTTAGTAGTTACTCCTTTATCCAAATAAACCGAGTATAAAGATGGCGGAAGATAAATGCTGGGCTGAGCAGCTGCTTGATTCCTCCTGTCATACTGCATAACTGCTCCTTGCTTTCCTAGTACATAGAAACCGTCACCTCTCGCCAGAGCGAGATCCAGAGGTTCATCGCGGAGGGCTGCAGAGAGGCGCTCCTGGAGGAGAAGAGGCGCTTCTGCTTCCTGGTGGACAAGCACTGCAGCTTCGCCAGCCGCACGCAGCACTACCACCTGCAGGTGCGGCGGCCGCTGTGTCCCGTGGATTGGTTTTATGTCGTCTTTAAATGCCCTTGAGATGCTTTTAAAGGCAGTTCCACACAAACCCCAACACAGAGCAGCGGACCTATTTTGCCAATGAGATTTCAAACAGTTTTTGGCCAATTTGAATATTTAACTTTTAGACATTTATAGACATATAGATGTTTATAATTTTCATTAGTGTAGTTATCCGTCCATATTTAAAACCATTGATAAAGTAGTGTTCAGTAATTGAAAAATGGTATGTTTTTCCTTTTCTCGCCTGTCCAACTCCCAGGGCCGCATCTTCGGCCTCAGTGCCTTCATCAGAGCCACAGAATGAGGCCTGGGCCCAGGTCCACTCCCCACATGGTCTAAGATGCTCACCTCGAGGGTCCATGTGTATGTGTCCCTGGAAATTGTACCCAGGCCGCAGACCCCATTTGCAGCATCAGGGCCCGTGGTCGGAGCTCCTTTTCATTCTTCTTTAAAGTGTTGGCAATCTCGTCAGCTTTCCTGCCCTCCTTCACAGCAGCTGTGAGCTTATATCCCCAGAAAACATTACAAAACATGCACTCAATGGCCTTTCCTCTTTGTTAAATTATGAATTGTGTTGGGTTTATGTAAGCATCCAAAAGTAGCATTGATTGACATCAGTTATTCATTGTTATTCATAATAAAGTAATTTGGAGAGTGCTGCATGATATGAGGCACTAAGAGCATGGTTATAAGGCAACTTCCCCTTTTTTTCAGGTGAAAAAAAACAAAACAAAACTTGGCCTTGTATGTATGCGTATATCATGTTATGTGTTCTATAAAGTCTTTAAGAAATATTTAGCCACCAAATCTAAATAGCAAAGATCTGCCCAGCCGGCACGGCTCAGTGGTTGAGCGTCGACGTATGAACCAGGAGATCAGGGTTTGATTCCCGGTCTGGTCTGGTCTGGGCACATGCCCGGGTTGCGGGCTCGATCCCCAGTGTGGGGCATGCAGAAGGCAGCCGATCAATGATTCTCTCTCTCCATCCTCTCTGAAATAAATATTTATTTGAAAAATAAATAGCGAAGTTCTAAACTTGTTACAAGCATGAACTGCTCCCTTAGGTGATCACTTTTGTCACCAGTGCATCTACTAGTTCCACATGGGAGGGTGCCCTGGGGCAGGGTCGTAGGCTGGAGAGGACAGAAGCAACCGTGAAGTTCTTTGGCGACGTCCTGTGGGCGATGGGGCACTCAGTGTCGTGAGGTAACCTGGCCAACTTCTGAGAGCTCTAGTTGTTAGCAATCTTTCTTACACTTAACCTTGGGTCCCAGTTAGGCTTTTTATCATTATTTTTAAAATATATTTTTAATGATTTCAGAGAGAGAGAGAAACATCAACAATTAGAGAGAATCATTGATCAGTTGCCTCCTGCACAACCCCTACTGGGGATCAAGCCCACAACCCATGTATGTGCCCTGACCGGGAATCAATCTGTGACCTCCTAGTTCATAGGTCAAAGCTCAACCAGTGAGCCATGCCAGCCAGGCCCAGTTAAGCTTTTTAGAGGGACACAGACCAAATCTGCTTTTCTATATGCATCTCTTCAACTTTCTGAACATCCCTCTGTGCTGTCTCATACCCCAGCTAAGGCACCCAGTCCTGTCAGTGGCTCCTGGGTGAAGCAGGCTATGCAGTTAGTGTGTCGGGGTGACAGCACAGAGGTGGTTTGGGAGACAGGCTTTGCCCTCTCAGGATTTCCACCAACACCCCCAGCCCATACCTGATGAGCAGAGACTCTAAGTAAAAATAGTGTGTCTGCTATGAAACCAGTTCCAAGGAAGGCCCCCTGCTTCCCTTTTCCAAGCAGATTGCTGCCCTGGAAAAGACCTTCAGGGAACCTCCAGCTGTAAGAAGCAAAGCCAGGCTTGTGGGAGCCTCTGGGGTTGTGGGACTTCTCTCTGTCCATCTGTGACTCTGCTGCACAGTTCAGCCCCATGGTCTGCCAGCCCAAGGGCCAGAGCGCCCCTCAGCGCTGGCGCTGACTGCAGGGCCCACCGCACTTTGCCTGTAGCCCCTCGTCTGTGCACAGTTCTGACTCCTCTGACTTGTAAATCCGGTTTCCCTAAGCTGAGTCCACTGGGTCCCCCACCCGTCTTGGCGGTGTTTTCCATAGGAGAGAAAGCGGTGGTTGGCATTTCTTGGTGATTAATACGGATTGCTCAACCCTTCCCTTTTAGCTTTAGAACTTGTTCTTAATCATTTACAGTCCTTATATTAGTCTTAATTATTCACAGGGAGGGAGAAGATAAATTCTTTTAGAACAGAAGCCTACAACCCTCTCAGCAAATAAGACAGCAGATACTCACAAAGGCTCAAACTACTCCCTGAATTTCACTCAGAGCTCCCATACTTCTGGTGATAAGCCGGCAATGCATTGTCAGTGATAATCATTTGATGTAATTTTTGTCAGCTCTTCCGACAATACACATTTATCTGCCATTGTGTTTCCTTTGGATTTACAGTCGGCAGAATTACTGAATTCCAAACTGCCCAGGTGGCAGAAAACCTGCGGTGATGCCACCAAAGTGCCAGAGGAAGTCATCAACATGATAGAAGAAATAAAGACCCCTAGCTCCACCCCCACGTCCTGGACGCCTCAGCCTTCGCCAATGGTCCAGAGAAGCAGTGTGGTAGGAACCCACTACCTCCAAGATCTCAATTGTGTATTTGCATATTTAAAAGATATGTTTTTATTGATTTTAGAGAGAGGAAGGGAGAGGGAGCGATAGAAAAATCAATGATGAGAGAGAACCATTGTCAATTGCCTTCTGTACTCCCCCTAATGGGGATTGAGCCCAAAACCCAGGCATGTGCCCTGACCAGGAATCGAACTGGTGACCTTAGTGCAAGGGACAATGTCCAGCCCACTGACCCACACTGGCCAGGGCCAAACAATCCACCTTTCTGTGCAGGAAGTGATAACTACTGGAGCTAGGTGTTGGGTGCATGGAGATTTATGGTGCTATTCTCTCATCCGTTTGAAATCTTTCTAAAATAATTTTTTTCCCATTTCTTTTTCTGCCCTCAAAACAATAACAACTGATGGGCTCATTAGAAGAATGGAACTGCTTGGAAAATTAAACCGAAACACTTCCAAAACACAGTGCAAACACAGAACGAGGACTTTTTTTTTAATGGGAAAGAGGAGAAACATGTTAGGCCAGCTGAGACATGGGAGGTACACTCCACTGCCTGCCCAGCATCACCACCGATGTCTAATGGGGATCTCACATTCACCTGGTCCAGAACCAGTGAACGGCAGTGTCGTCCTTCCAGTAGCTCAGACACAATGCGGCAGCTCCTCTCTCTTGTTCGCTTATGCCACTGTCAGTCCATAGGCCAACCCTAACGTTTCCATCGTCAGAGCATGTCCCAGTCCAGCCCCTCAGCCCTGCGCTGCTCTGACTGCAGCCCCTCAGAGAGACCGCAGCAGCCTCCCGCCTAGTCTCTCATGTGGCAGCCAGGCCGATCCCGGACGCGCAGAAATGACCAAAACCTCGATAAGATTGCAGAATGTTAGGGATAAAGAGAAAATTTGGAAAACCTCTAGGGAGGGAAAAAACAGATTATTTACAAAGTAAAGAAACCTATGCAGACCAGATTTCTTGTTAACAAAGCAAGATGTTAGAAATTAATGGAACAGCCAGCCGGTGTAGCTCAGTGGTTGAGACCCATGAGCCAAGAGATAGCTGGTTCGATTCCCGATCAGGGCACATGCCTGGGTTTCGGGCTCGATTCCCAGTAGGGGGTGTGCAGGAGACAGCTAGTCCATGATGTTTCTCTCAATGTCTCTCTCTTCATTCCTCTCTTTCAAAAAAAAATCAATAAAAACATTTTTTTAAAAAAAATTAATGAAGCAAAGCACTCAAAGTTCTGTGGAAAAATTATTTCAGATGTAGAATCCTCTGGCCGAGTAGCACTGACGAGGGAGCCTGAAATCCACAGAAGGAAAGCAGATTACTGGTCACCAGGGGGCGAGAGTATCGGGAGTGCCTGCTTTGTTTTTGTTTTGTTTTTAAAGATAATGGTTTTGTTTTTTTAAAGACAAAAAATGGAAAAAATATATTATTTAAATAATTCAAGATGGGGTATTGCCCTTCAACTAAGGGAACTTGGGGAACTGTGGGACTTAGAGCATGTAATGTGGAGCAGCCTGGAAAACTGTACTTCCATTGCTATGTTAGACTAATAGTAAACTAATGAAGACTTTTTCACAGGCTGGGAAAGACTACGACACCCTTTCTAAGTACCCACCCAAGGTGCCCCCGGCTCCTTCAGGCAGAGTGGTCACCAGCCCTTTGATTGATATGTTCAATAACCCGGCGACAGCTGCACAGAACTCGGGTAAGGCATTTTTCTGTAAAATTCCTGTCTAAAACTTTAAAATCAATATTTTGGATAAATGCATCTTGAGGTAGCGGTGACTAAGCATGTATATGGCACATGTCCAACACTGAGGAGCTTACACCTCAGAACAAACACAGGTCTGGGTTTGTGGAAAAACCAGGAGACGTGTTATACGTGACACCTTTTCTGACACATACTAATTCTGTATACCGATTGCTGTTTACAGGAGTAAATGTGCTATTGAAAGGTTGTTTTTGAAATAGGATATGATGTACAGAGAGCCTCCCACTGTGTCCTGTATTTGGTGGTAATTGTAATAATTTTTTTTCAATAAAACTATAAAGGTTCACGTAACAAAATTGTGGTTGTTGATCTTACCAATAGGCTCAGTTTGAGTTATAATCGGTGATTTTCATCATCAAGCAGCACCCAGGCCTCCTGGGTATGTAGTTCTGCTGCTGAAAGTCCTTAGCTCTGTTGACTGTATTGCAGTAAATTGGGACCAGTTGTTTGCGGACATTTCAGGAGGCTTTGGTTAGACTCAGCTCTGCCTAAAGTAGTCTGGCACCCAGGACCCTGGAGACTGTTGCGGCGGCGAGCCCCTGTCTCTGGGTGACTCGCAGGGTGAAAGTCGTGGCCGCTGAGCCGTGTGCTAGAGAGACCCCGGGTTAGCGCACATGCAGCTATTGGGGAAGAGATGAGATTTTCCGAATGGCAGCTGGGGAGATAATGGTCTGCAAGCATTTGCCTTTGAAGGAAGGACTGCAAGTTATATACCATGTAGTTAAAATACATAATGCTGTGTGCATCCCAGGCATTCAAATGATTCTTTGATTCTTTTTGGTAAAAGGAAATAACATTGCTAATGGATTCAGCACTGCTGACGTAATCAGAGAGCGCGTGGTGAGAAGTTAGCAGAGTTTACAGAGTAATTAGTAAGACTAAAGAGGAAAGCAGAGAGAGATCTTACATTGTTTTAAATAGTGGGCTAGCAAAATCTGACTGGAAAAAATACCTAAAAAGAAAAAAATCTCCTTTCCAATTTTGGTTTTGAGTGTAAATAACAGGCGGTATTTGAATTGAGACACGAAGTGCACAGCATGCTGCTCCACGGAGTGCGGTTTGGGCTGTGGAGCCAGGCTGCCTGCAGCTGGTTCCTGGCTCTGCCCGGGCCAACCTCAGAGGCTGTGAAGGGCTCAGTTAAGGTGCTTGTCCTCACGGCAGCATTTCCAGTCTTTGGCCCAGATCATGGGCAGTTGGGTTAGAGTTGAGGCCTCTCTCGGCCTGTGGTTCGTATTGAGAGCAGGGAAGGGAAGCATCGTTTGGTGGTGGGCGGCTTGCCTGCCTCTGAGAGCCGCCCCAATTGAGGCAGGAGTTCGGGGAAGCCCGGCAGGCCCTGCTTTATCCCCTCCGTCTGCAGAAGGGGCCTCCTTGCAGTCCCCTGTAGTCCCTGTCCCTCCCGAAACGGTAAGGGTGTGGCAGTAGAACCGCCTGGGCTTTGTGCTGGAAGTGGCCCGATTGTCGTTCTTGGAAAAGCCATCACCACTGTGTTGTCTTCAGCTTCTTCGGAGGATCCCAGTTTACAGCGATCGGTGTCTGTTGCAACGGGACTGAACATGATGAAAAGGCAGAAAGTGAAAACCATCTTCCCGCACACGGCTGGCACCAACCAGCTTGGCTTCGAGCAGGGAGATGTCATCACGCTGCTTGTTGCTGAGGAGAGAGACGGCTGGCTCTACGGAGAGCACGACACCTCCAAAGCGTAAGTCTCGGGTGGGTGGTCCCCTCAGGAGCCAGAGCCCAGCGCTGCAGAGAACTGCCGTCTCTCCTGTGAGCGGCACATGGTCCTTGTGGACATACTAGCATTTTAGCGAGCCTCATGGTCCTAGTTTAGCTGTAGTTGTGGTTTAGTTCAGCGGTCGCCAACCTTTTGGACCTCACAGACCACCAGTGGTCCTCGGTTGGCGACCGCTGGTTTAGTTAACTGGAGCTGTTGTGTCCCAGGCTGTTTTCTGCATGTGTGCATGGATAGATCAGTTTGACACAAGAATAGAGCATTAGATCCTATGCGTCACCTCTGAAATAGGTTTTAAGTATTCTCTTGTTTTTTGAGAACAAAACACGTGACTTTGGATTTCTCAAGGATAATCTGCATATCAGATGTACTTTGAGACTTAGCACATAAATGGTTTTCTGTGTAGATTACTCATCTATTAAACAAAACCAGGAAGGGGCAGGGGGCATTAAAGGGAATCCAAATAAAAGGAACACTGTATGTGAAGCACACATTGTGTGATGGGGTGAGAGGTCCTCAGTGTGTTTATTGTTCACGTGTCCACTGCCAACCCACAGCCAGGCCTTTCTCTCCTCCGCCCGAGCAGGAGGGGCTGGTTCCCGTCATCGTACACGAGGCTGCTGGAAGACAGCGCGCAGGAGGCAGTGAGTGTGCCCTCGCCGAGGTAGGACCGGCTGTGCTCACAGGGCCCAGTGACAGGGAACTCGACCTGCTGTTTCCAGGCGGGTCAGAATTCTGTCTGATTTGTGGGGACTGAGCAGGAGACTGCTGCTCACACGCTTTCCTAGTGGTTTCTGTGTCCACAGGCTTTACTGACTATCTGCCATGAAGTTTCCCAGCCCAGGCCCACCCCTCAGCCCTCTAGGGCCACTCCCAACGTCCCACCCACACTGGCTGCATCCCTCTTTTCCCTCCTTTTTTTTGTTAATCCTCATCCAAGGGTATTTTTCCATTGATTTGTAGAGAGTGAAAGGGAGTGGGAGAGACAAAGAGAAACATCAATTGGTTGCCTCCCACACAAGCCCTGACCAGGAGCCAGGGATCAAGGGCCTGCAACTGAGGTATGCGCCCTTAGCTGGAATAGAACCCAGGACCCTTCAGTCTGAGGGCGGATGCCTTATCCACTGAGCCAAACCAACTAGGGTCACCTTTCCCTCTTGACCTTCCTGAGCAGCCTGCAACACTGGGGGACACCTCTGTAACGCTCCCTGCTGGTTTCCGGACCTGGCCCTCTATTGTCCTGGCACCTCACCGGCATCCTCCCTCTCCTCACAGGCCACTCCCCCACCCCCTGTTTAAACATAGGTGTTCCTCAGTCCTTTTTCCTTCTCTCCTTCCTGTGCTGTGTCTACTACCATGGTTCCTATTACACCGATGGTCTTCCTTTGGCACCTCTATCCCAGTAACCCCTGAATCTGCACTCCAATCCCGATAATATCTACGATATTGTGTGTGTGTGTGTGTGTGTGAGAGAGAGAGAGAGACCTCCTCCTACCCAGTCCTTTTTTATGACGATTCTGCTGTCGTTCTGATCGTGGCTATTTTAAGTGCTGGGATCTGGTGGCAGGACCTTCTCTAACTTGTTCTCTAACTCGGGCCATTAGCCCAGCACCCGTGAGGAGCATGAGCACCGTGGACTTGTCGGAGAAGAGCTGTGCTGCCGTCCCCATCCCCCCTCCCGATTACCTGGAGTGCTTGTCCATGCGAGCGGCCACAGACAAGAGAGCAGATGTTCCCAAGCCCACGTCTACCTTTAAAGCCCCGGCGTCCGGACCAGAAACCACGTCTCTCGTGAGTAGAGCTGTATATAATGTCCTGTGTACCCAAATCCTAAGTGGCAGTCTCTGGGGTGTGGGAGACAGTCTCTGAGGTGTGGGGGTGAGTCTCTGGGGTGTGGGGGACAGTCTCTGGGGTGTGGGGCGAGTCTCTGGGGTGTGGGGGACAGCCTGGGGTGTGGGGCGAGTCTCTGGGGTGTGGGGGACAGTCTCTGGGGTGTGGGGCGAGTCTCTGGGGTGTGGGGGCAGGACCTTCTCCTCGCTCCTCTTGGTTCCCTTCTCTGTCACATAGCCTTTCCAACCTGCTAACTCCAGTCCCTTCATTTTTATGTACCTGTAAGTGACCATTTATACACAAAGTCCCTAGTTTGCCAGACTATCTCAGGTTTTAGTCTCTCCTTGCTTTTGGTCATGGCTGCAGTCCCTGGGTCTCTTAATCACTGTTTTCTGCATTTTCTTCCATTTTCACATTGTTTTCTGAAGGAAGGTTTAAGGTTAAAAGTGGCAACCTAATCCCTACGTCTTCAGGAAGTGTTGTGCAGAAATCGTATATGCATTATCTTTAATGCTGAGCCACTTGTAAGAAAGTCAGCAGACAGCTGTTATACCTTTGGCAATGGTGTCTTCTGAGTGACAGGCCGGGGTGGGCTCTGGAGGTCATGAACAGAGGACCATGTGCCAGCAGCATCCCTGCAGCCTGGAGTCTGTCCCTTGGTCATGAAGGGGGGATCTGGGTGGCACGTGAATACCAACAGCAGAGGACTTCTGAGAGGGTGACATCTAAGCCAACACCTGAATTGCAAGGAGCCCACCATACAGGGGTCAAGAGGAGGAGCTTCCCAGGCAGGAGTAGAAAGTTTAAAACCCTGAGGAGGGCACATGCTCGGCATCTTCGAGCAGCAGAGAAGGAAGGCGACGATTCCAGGGTTTCTTGTTCCCCTCACTTTTTTCAGTGTAAATTATATAGCAGAGGAGGAGGAGGAGGAAGAGGGGGAGGAGGAGGAGGGATGGAGAACGGGAGGTGGCTGGGAAGGTGCAACTGGGGGGGCAGCTGGGAGCGCCCACGTGCGCTCAGTGAAGTACCATCATCTCGGGTCGGAGTGGGCAAGTTTGGAAAAAGAAAATCTGTTCTGAAGAGTAAGAACGGGAACATGCTTTAGAAGAGCAGTAGGCATGCAGGGCCAATGCCATAGGCTCAGTGACAATTTGGGGTCAAGATTTAACTTGAAAGCAGTCAGTGTGGCTGTTTCTCCAGCAACATGCAGCTGCTCTGCTAAAGTCCAGAGAAGCGGAAGGAGCCCGGGGAAGGCGTGCCCAAGGTTGCAGGTGGCCTGGCACCCAGCCTTCCTCCCAGGAACACCCGCAAGGTGCTGCTGGTAATGCACACAGTGGGTGCTTTTTAGTTCTCTTCCAGTCAGTGTGTGGTCCTTTCTGTGATGCGTGTGGAAGCCATTTCCCTGCTTCTCATGGCCGGGGGGCGGGGGAGAGGGGGTCTCAGTCAGTCCCCATGACCACCACTACTGGTGGTCTTGTTCACCTGTGAATGGTGCACAGGTGGGCTCTCTGAACTGGGATTCCTCCTAAAAATGGCCGTGTTTTGTGTGAGCCTTCAGATGTCTGGAACATGCCTGCCTTTTCCCAGGCTGCAGTGCCCTGTTCTGGTCCAGGAAATGCAAGGCTTTGAAAGCTCATTCAACTACATCTTTTCTAGCTTCCCTTCTTTGATAAGCTCACTGCACGGTATATTGTTTGCAGCTTTTTCTTTCCAAATTACCCCAAATAGCTAATTCCAAAAACTGTTCAAAAGTGGCTGTTGCCAGAACCGGTTTGGCTCAGTGGATAGAGCGTCGGCCTGCGGACTGAAGGGTCCCAGGTTCGATTCCGGTCAAGGGCATGTACCTGGGTTGCGGACACATCCCCAGTGGGGGGTGTGCAGGAGGCAGCTGATCGATGTTTTTCTCTCATCGGTGTTTCTAACTCTCTATCTCTCTCCCTTCCTCTCTGTAAAAAAATCAATAAAATATATTTAAAAAAAAAAAAAGTGGCTGTTGAAAATGGAGCTATTCCATTCTGTCAGCATGGAGGGAGCTATTGCTTGAAAGGGCAAAGATATCAAATGCTATTTTATGAAAGGCCCTCGTATGTTTTAAAATAATATTCAAACTATTTGGAAATGACCTTAAGGCATTCCTAAAAATATAAAAGTTCCTTTTGCTTAGAGAAAAAAACTTTTACAGCTGCACGTCCCAAACTCAGGGTCCAGGTTGGTCCAGTGTGACCTGTGGGTCTCTAGCGCCTTCCGGTTGTGTTTGATTTTCATCTTCCTTATAGGAAAATTCAAGCAACATGAAAGTGAAAAGAATAACCCAGTGACCTAGTAATCTAATTCCAGTAGCCACTCCATCTACCTATCTTGTATTCAGCTCTCCCCCACTCACTCCCAGATCAATTTGAAGCTAATGCCAAACCCCCTATCATTTCACCTATAAGTATCTTAAAGGTCCTTTTTTAAAAAATATGACCACAGTACCAATGATCATATCTTTAAAAACTGACAGTAATTCACTTCCAGTTTCTGATTGTCTCATGAAAAATTTGACAATATATTTGTTTGAATCTGAATCACGGTTGGTCGCTGAGTCTCATGACAAGTGTTTGTCTATCTACAAATCTCCCGTCTGTTGTTCCTGTAACTTATGGGTAGAAGCAAGTTGTAATCCTGCAGGTGTCTGTCCCAACCTGGGTTTTCCCAACTGTAGCTCATCGTGTCCTTGTCCACGTTCCCCTTCCTCCTGTATTTCCAGCCTTGATCAGAGCCTGTGTTGTTTTGTTAGCCTGTTTTGTTTTGCTAGACCATTTCATTGGCCATGGCTAGTCCGTCCGGAGGCACATGTGTCCCATTGTCCCTCTTCTTGTGCCATTAGCAGCCATTGATGATCACCTACTCCATTACTTTAAGGTCGTATGATGCCTTTTTTTAAAAAATATATTTTATTGATTTTTTTTTTTTTTTTTACAGAGAGGAAGGAAGAGGGATAGACAGTTAGAAACATCGATCAGCTGCCTTCTGCACACCCCCTACTGGGGATGTGCCCGCAACCAAGGTACATGCCCTTGACCGGAATCGAACCTGGGACCTTTCAGTCCACAGGCCGACGCTCTATCTACTGAGCCAAACCGGTTAGGGCTCGTATGATGCCTTTTAAGGTAAAAAGAATCTTGCCCCAAAATCATATTGCTGGAATTACAAATAAAAACACTGGCATTTTAGCCAATGCAGACAGTTGCCAATTTTAGAAAATGATAGCATGTTTTACTTCTCAGCATTTTTACCATGTGGATGAAGAAAGCATTGATGTAGTTCTTACTACACTGAATTAGATAAATTGAAAGATCACATTTTTAAATACCAATAGAGTCAATGATAACATTCATTATTTAGCATTTGGACTTCAAATGAGGTCTAATTTTATTTTTAAACCTTTTTGTTGGCTCATCCGAACAGACTGTCCATAAGGAATGCTGCCTTGGAAGGGCTGAGACTGCCCAGTAAGCTGAGGCCTGCGAACAGTGCCCACCCTGGAGCTGCAGAGCTGGAGGCTCACAGCTTCCTCCTGAGGACCGGGTGGGGCTGCTCCGGAGGCGACCTGGTGCTGTGCGCTCACCAAGCCTCCTCTGGGTCAGTTCCACGTGGAAGCCTCTGCCCTTCCCACCTGGACCCGTGCAGGGGTCCTCAGTTCACACTCCCTGCCTGCTCCCAGCCTTCTGTCTCCCGAAACCGCCTCTCCCTTCCACACGCCATCTCCACGCCATCAGTAATTGGAAGTCTCCCACCACAGTCCCACACCCGATGGCGTGGCGGTGAGGTCCACCCCACATTTGAGGAAGAACTAGCAGCGGTCCTTTGCACTTTCCCGTGAATCGAAGAGGAAGCACTGCCCCGACCTGGTGCCGTGAGGCCAGCACTCCCTGATCCCTCGGGCAGGCCGACTCTGTCTTGCAGGCTAGAGGCCTTTTCAGTCTTTCATTTCACAGCCTGTAGTCTTTGGTTTCATTTAAAAAGAACATTTAAGAGCCCCAGATATCTCATGAAAAAGCCCTGCTTGTGTGAGTTCCAATGGCGACCTCAGTTGTCACTGACTTTACAGCTGTTAGAACAGTGAATGTTGTTGGACTCTTAATGATTACGGAAACCTTCCATAAAAAGCGAGTTTATCACGCAAGTCAGTATAGTCGATACCAACAGTGAGGTCACATTTACAACTTAGGCAACAAAAATTACTACAGCATCCGACTACTGTGCCCAACCAGACTTCTTTCTAAACATCAAAACAGTTTGTGAAGGAAGGCGCCCTGAAGAGAGGGCTCTGGGTCACGTGCGGAGACCTTTGCCCTGGAGCTCATCCACTGGGCATCACTGATGGCTTAGGGTGGTCCAGGCCCTGGGCTGGGCTCTGGGGAGATGAATAGGAGTGAGGCCAGCCCAGCAGTTGAGCCCAGTGAACAGGTGTTTATTGTGTGTATAGAGGTGCAGGGTGAAGAGGTGACAGGAGGTGGCAGGACTCCGCTCCTGGGAAGCATCAAAGGCAGCAGCTGGGGGGCAGGCGGTTGAGCCACATTCAAAGGAAGAGCTCTGACCAAACACACGAGGCCTGCAGGCGTGCGTTCTGGGAACTTGGGTGGCTGGGTGCTGTCTGGGGCGGTGGTCCGAGAAGCGGTAGGATAGACAGGCCAGGAGTGGAGCGCTGAGCCGGGAGCATGGGCTGCCACTGTCCTCCCTCCACCCGAGGGTGTGCGCTGGAGCCGGAGGTGGGCCGGAGGCATGCGGTCATGGGAAGAGGAGGTTCCATGCAGATGGGAGGGGGATTGACAGGTGAGAACTGACAGGCCTAGTGACTAACTCGTGTGGCCTACACAGAGAAACCAGTTCTGTTGGAACTCTGGGAGCAGGTCTGATTTACTCATGTTTACATATTTTGGAGGCTTTTAAAAAAAATAACATGTAATTTTGAGCTCCAGATCTTTAACATGCTAACATTATAAAGGAAAAACGTTCTTATCTGAAATTAAGGTACTCATTTAACTACTAGAAAAAAAATTGTTTTGGACCAAGGTTCTGAATAATTAAAAAATAATCAGGGCCCTGCAAGCATGACTGTATTCAGGAAAAACAAAGCTATCTGTGGTTTTTTTAAGTACCTACAATTTTAGAGACCCTCTTCCCACATTTGCTCAACAGATTGAAAGTTATCTTTCATGGGGGTATTTATATAGTTTATGATTTGTCACACTGTTAAACATAGAAAGAAATGGCTTTATGGTGCAGTTCTGTGTAAAAAAAGTCTACTACAGATAAACGGATGGATGATGCCACTCTTGAGACAGATAAAGATGAACTCCTGCATTAACCTTTATCCATCCCCTGCTACTCTAAGTCAGCAAACCTATGTTTGAATATTTTTTACACCTGCCTGCCAGTCACAGCTGCAGGTTATGGCTGAAGAGCCAAGGCCAAGTTTGTAAAAATTAAAATGTTTAATCATTATACTGTATTTAAAATACTTTTAAAAGTAACACTTTTTCTGCTTATAAAAATAACCCAGAGAATTTCTGTTTGGGTAGAAATTTTGGGAAACATACACTAAGTATTGAAAAGAAAATTTTAGTTATCTATAATCAGATAACTACTGTTAACGTTTCATTCTGTTTCCTGTGAGATGGACATAGGTAAGTATGTTTAGATAGAGTAGCTGTTTCTCCCCAGCGTCCACACACAGTGGGATCCTAGCACTGCCCTGGCCCCGGCGAGCTGCTGGCCTGGGACCCAAATGGTGCCCCAGTGCCGGCCTGTGGATGGCGCCTCCACACCCCTCCTGCCCTCAGTGCCTCCTGGGCGTGGGCCCACTTTCTAACGTCCCAGGAGGCATTGTGGGGCCTTGTTCAGGCCCAGAAAGGTGAGAGCAGCTTTCTGAGGTCCCAGAGCAGATACTCTGACCAGTATCTCCCATCAGAACACTGTTGGTGAGACAAGTACCATGTACTGTTTATGAGGTGCTGACAAGCTGCTGTATTATTTTTCTTATCTGGGGGGTGTTGGAAACTCCATTTAATAGCAGTCACAAGAAAAGAGGAGTCGACTTTAGAGAAAGTCAGCCAAAGCTGGAGGGCTTGAGGCACTGCTGGCCGTGATTCCAGGACGGTCACTGTTCCTAATGTCAGACCATTGGAGAGGGCAATGGTCCAGAAGCAAGCAGAGGGCGTGTCACAGGTGCACAGCGAAGTTAAAGGACTGGCTCATGTGTCCGTCACTAGCGTCTCGGAAGTGATACTCGATGATCCTGTGCAAACTGCAGAAGAGTAAAAACGAAACTCTGTCTCCAACACACCCTCAGGTTGCCTCTGCCATACCCTTCAGCCAGTTAGACCGCCTCCCCCAGGGGGCGGGAGTGCCAGGAACTCAGCTGGGGGCGGGCAGAGAACCGGTTCTGCTCCACCGTGACCTTGTGACCTCGGGAGAGGTGGGAACACCTGGCTTTAACAGCCTCTTGGCAACAGCAGGAGGCACAGGCTCCAATCTTCCGTGTGTCCGAGCAGAAAAGACAAGAAGTGCTTCTTCAGTACATTAAACTGGAGACTTACAGAGCAGACAAACATTCCAGAACTGCACTGCCCAGAATAGCCATAGGGCCTGGGGCAGCCGAGCCCCGGAGAATGGGTGGTGCAGCTAAGGAACGGGATTTCCTACTTTAAATTTGTTCACTTTTAATCTGGTCATATATGGCTCGTGGCCACCATGCTGGGCAGTCAGGCACAGACCGCACAGAACAGACCGTGTTCCAGTTAAAAACCTAAGAGTATGGTGCTCGAGAAGTACCATGGTTGACCCCTGCCCGGGGCCCTTGAGGGTGGCGGGGACATGGTCCTGGAATTTTGTATGAAAACTTCTTGCGCCCAACTGGACTGGTTGTTTATCTTTCCTAAACCAGATGCGTATCCACCTGCTGCTGATTGGGAAAGTATGTTCTCTGTCAGCCAAAGGCTGGGTCCATGGGAGCAGGCAAAACAGTGCTCTACGTAGTTTCTGTAGAGGCAGCCATCGTTACTGTCAGTTACTGTCGAGTTTTGTTTAAACACCAGGACATGTAGGCTGAGTCCACTGCACACCCGATACCGTGGGTGGGACGGTCCTGCACCACGAACAGCTGCGAGGCTGCCCTGTGATGAGGGGCAAGGGCATGGCTGTGGGGCTCAAGCAAGTGTGTGTTCCCTACTGTAGTGGCAGCCGTTTTAAATAATCAGATAACGAGACTCTAAAAGGCTGTTGAACAACTAGGCCTGCCTTCTCTTCACCGCGCATGTTTGCTGACCCAAAAGGGCCTGTGCAGGCCCTGCCAGCCGCCTTGTTTGCATCCACCTTCCACTCCACGAAGTGGGCACCTTGGTTTCAGAAAGAGCCTGTGACTCCAGGTAGTTGCCTTTTCCCCTGGCCAGGCTTCCGGGTCCCCAGTTTAGGAATAGAGGGGTTGCCAAGGCCGGTTTGGCTCAGTGGATAGAGCGTCGGCCTGGGGACTGAAAGGTCCCAGGTTCGATTCCGGTCAAGGGCATGTACCTGGGTTGCGGGCACATCCCCAGTGGGAGATGTGCAGGAGGCAACTGATCGATGTTTCTCTCCCATCGATGTTTCTAACTCTCTATCCCTCTCCCTTCCTCTCTGTAAAAAATCAATAAAATATATTAAAAAAAAAAAAAGGAATAGAGGGGTTGAACTAGGTTGGAGGTTGTGAACTGGGAAGTAAGTGCGGCCACAGCCAAGGACTGGCATGTGCTGTAACATTTAACACAGGGTCAGGTGTGGCAGGTGACAGCTCACCTCCCGCTGGCCTCAGAGATGAAGGGAGGCTGTTGCCAGGGAGCAGGACAGAGAGGGCAGGCTCCAAAGATGCCCTCAGGGCGTCTCTCACCACCAGCCCTGCCTTCCACCATGTGGGGCCTGCCTCACCCTGCCTGGGGGGCCACAGATCCCTTGCCTGGAGTTCTGCCTTCCATCTGGGAAACGGGCTGTGCTGGTGGCCTGAGCTGACCAGGATCACTTGTAAGCTTGGACCAACTGGTCCCCTTCAAGGCAGGTGGGCCTGTGAGGGACATTCCAGCAGAAATCTGGGTGGAATGGATGCCATGTGAGTCAGCAAGTGCCCACTCCAGGTGGACTTGGGTTTGGGAAATCAGGATGTGCCCCACTCTGCTGATTCCTGCTTGGCCATGGTCAGCTGGTGGGGGTTGTCTTGCTGTGCAGTCACAAGGCCTTGCCTGTCCTTGTGTCCCCTGGGCAGCCACTCCACCCCCTCATGACATACCTGACCTGTCGGCATCTGGTTTCGTGCCTTGGTAATCTCCTGTCGAGTGCACTCTGGACCAGCACCATGCTGGTTGCCAAGAGGGGACACAGAACACGCAACAGGCTGCGCCTACAAGGCCAGAGGAGCCGGCCCAGCCCGAGGGACCGGTGCGCAGAGCCTTGCTTTGGAAGTCCGAGGGGAAGCATGAGACAGGACGCACACCACCACCTCAGAGGACACGCTCTGCACAGGAGCAGTTCTGCCCATTGACTGTGGGACCTCGAACGGTTTAGGTCCACAGAGCTGGTCTGAGCTCACGCCATGTCTGCACTGTGCATGACCTGAGGGGACAGGGACAAGGAGGCAGCACCTAGGCTTGCAGGCGCCATGCAGGACCGCTCAGGTCCAGGGCAGGGGCACCAGGAGAGGCCTGCAGAGACCTCGGTGTTGCTCAGGACAAGGCGCATTTGCCTGGTGACACGGGGGCGGGGCGGGGGGTGCAGAGGCCAGGAGACCCCAAACCCCACTGCTCGGCCTCAGCGAGCCAGTGGAGGGACACGCTCAGATGGGCGCTTTGGGGCAGCAGGCAGGACAGACATCCCTCTGGGGCTCCAGCGTCAACCAGTAAGAGGGATGGGTTGTGCTCAGGTGAGGTGGGGAGGTTCTGCAGACCCTGGGGATCTAGCGCGAGCTCTCCTCACTGGAGGAGTGAGGGCAGTGCCATGGCCAGCCTGGAGGTGCCTTTCCACTGCAGGGGGGAAGGGGGAGGGGCAGGTCTGGGACAGTGTAGACTTGGTAGATGTTAAAGGGGAAACCTTTGAAACGGTCCTATTTTTATGGCAGATATTGAGGAATACCATATGAAGACAAGTGCACAGTGACTTCACAAAGCAGCAGGTGTAGGCAGCACCAGAACCAGACCATGACCCGGCGCTCGATGGTTTCCAGCTGTTGTCTTAGGTCATCGTGCCCTCCTCCTTAGCACAAGCTGTCACCTTTCTTCCCAGGATGGACTGTGCTACTTTTCTTCCACTTTTGTTTCTCTCCGATGTTGTGGCACCAGGTGACACAAGGCGCTGAACTCGTCCGAAGCTCCCGGGGGTGGAGGCCCTCTGAACAAGCCCTGAGGGTTTGCCTTGAGGACCCTTGGGCTGCTCCCAGGTGGGGTGTTTCCGGTTCAGGGCAGAACCCTCCTCAGACGTGATACCCAAGGGAGAGCGACACTGTCCCACCCTGAGGAAAGGCAGGAGGCTGTGGTTTCGTGTGTCACCTGGAGGCCGAGCCTGGGGATTCTGGTTAAGCAGGAAGTGCACTTCGCAGGCCAAGAGGACTCGGCTGCCCTTCCTCCTGACCCCAGGGACCTTTTCACGTGGGACCCTGTACCTCTGTTCTGGGCTTCCTGTTTGGCAGTGTTGGAGCACTCTCGAGATACGCGTCCTGGTGTATTTTTATCTCTAAATCACAGAATGTGAGCACGGCACCAGGAGTGCTTGCTCTGGGGCCTGCGTGCCCTGTGGGAAGAGCCCATGTAAGCCCTGCTAGGATGTGCTTCAGTGAGAAGAGAGCCAGGACTCTGCCTCCTGGTGCTGGGGCCGCCATCAGGATGAGCTGGCTGGTCCCGAGGTTCAAGGTCAAGATGTGGGTCCTCAGAGGCCCAGAGACAGCAGGTGCAGGTCTGAACCCCAGTGTCCCTAACCCTCTGCCTTGAGAGTCAGTAGGTCCAAAACCCAGTAGAGGCCTCCCAAGGAGCCCTGGTGTGGGCTTGGGCAAACCCCAGCTGGCGGGCAGCCGGACGTGACCTGCGAGGAGCTGTAGTCAGTGTTCAGAGGCCTGTGCCCTGACCACGGGGAGCCTGGGAGCTTTCAGTCAGGTCTGGTCTGCCAGCCCGTCAGACAGTGGCACACTGCCCTCTCCTGGGCGGCATCTGAGTAACAGGCGCTCAGAGCAGTGCTTTCCTAGAACAGGCGGAGCAGGTTCAAAGGGGATTCTTAGCCTGTAAGCTTTAGGGAAAGAAAGAAAGGAGGCCCCTGGCCCCACTGGGAGACCCCAAGTCCCTGGGACCTGCAGGCTCTGGTGGTTCCTGAAGACAAAGACAGTGTTTACACGTCCTTCTCTCCTCTTTCCTTTGTGCAACTTCCTGCAAGATCTCTGGGGAGCACTGGGCACCAGTCTGTGGGCACCAAAACCCGTTTCATTTTCACGCAGTTTTCCCGTGGCTTCATTCAGGACTGGGCTCCCCAAAAGCCACCTGCACTCACAAGTTTTGCACCTGAAACAGGCTGTGGGCAAGGAGCCGCAGGCCTATTCTCCCTGAGTGTGAGATGGCCCAACACGGTGCAGGTCCCTCACTATCTTTTAAAATGTTCTGTTCTTCCTGTTAGTCTTTGAAGTGAATTTACATAGCTAGACAGTCCCAAATGAATTGAGACTCCAGGGCACCTTTAAATATTCGTAGCTTTCAACAGTCACTTGTGTTTTAGATGCCTTTACCTTCAGGTCTTGTTTAAAATGTCTCGTTTCATGAGCCTTCCATAAACTTCTCTATCTTCCCACAGAATAACACAAACGGGACTGCCAAGCTTCCTTTCCTCAGGTACGTGAACTCCTCCAAAAGCCCTGAGCGGCACGCTGCCTTCCCTGTTGGCGAGTGGCCTGTAGTGTCCCCGAGTGGGCCTTGCCCTGTGCACAGCCCAGGAGGCCCGATCCTGAAAACAGCCTCAGGCCTGTGGGGTCAAGAGAATGCAGCCACCTTGCTCTCATCACAGTCCTGGGAGGCATCTGCCCAGATGCAGAAGGGTGGTCTCCTGATGACCTGCTGTGCTTGGCAACACAGTAATCCAGGCCTAGTCTTAGGTGGCTGTCTCACCCGACCCCCTTCCAGAGGACTGCAGAGCGCTGGGCTCTCCTGTAACTCCAGGTAGTTCTGGATGAGGTGGACTGGGGAGCTGCCACAGTAAACTTTTCATATCAGAAAATGCTGCCCGGGATTTCCATCCAGCATATAACTTTACAGAGCAGAGCAACCGTTTGTATTTAGTTCATTTAAAACCATGTTCCCTGCCTGGTGTTGCCGAGTACTTACAGCATCGGCTGCTACACTGAAGGGTCTCGGGTTCAATTTCTGGTTAAGGGCACATACCTGGGTTGCAGGCTCAATCCTGGCCTGTTCGGGGGTGTGTGCAGAGGCAACTAATCAATGTGTCTCTCTCATATCGATACTTCTCTCCCTCCCACTCTCTCTAAAAATCAATTGGGGGGGATCATCAGGTGAGCATTAACCAAAAAAATAAAATTCCCATCTTGAGGTATTTCTGCACTTTTTTTCCTTCCCCCACAGTGGAGAAAACCCCTTCGCTACTGTGAAACTCCGACCAACAGTGACAAACGATCGGTCAGCACCAATCATTCGATGAAAAGATGGCTAAAGACTTCTCCTGGATCTTCTTATGTTCTCACATGTGAAGTCATAGGTGTGGTGCATCCTGTACTGTCATGATGCTTCACCGGAGGTGCCTGATTTTAAACGTATTCTACTTTAGCAAATCAATGCATTTTCTCAATTTCACAGTTGGGTTTGCACATTTCTGTCTTAAAGAAGATAAATTAGTTGAGTGACCAACTCAATCACTGAAAGTATTTTCTTCCTATTTTGTTCAAAGAGCAGTAAATTTGGTTCTAATCCTTACTGTATCATTTTTTAAATATTCTATGATTATTTTTGAAATAGCCAGAATAAGGGATAGTCTGTGCTTTCAGGACTGGCTTTCTGTACCTGCATGCAGCTGAGACCACATTTGTATTTTATAAAATACCTGCTCTTACGTAGCATTGTAATGTTTACTCAAAGGAGAATCTTAAGCAATATAAATTATGAAAATATTATATAAATTTTAACTTTTAACTTAAAATTTTTAAATTTTTGTTTAGTCAAATGCAGAGCTACCCAAGATGGAGAAACCCCAACCTTCCCATGATTAGGCCCAGCTGTAGAGTGCTGAGGTGTTTTGCCTGTCCCCATCACAGCCATGGTACTTAGTACTTGAATGCCCCAGAACTTCTGGATTTGGGCTCTGAGGCACCAATGAAAACCCACCAGGCCAGGCTGCATGTGGGCCTGGCCAGAGGGGACCACATGCACCAACCAGGGGACTCTTGCTAATAAGCTAGTTGACCAAAGCGCTTCTGTCACTAATTTCCTCTGACACTTTCCCATCAGGTACTGACGCACAAACAGTGCTCACAGAGCCAGGAGGACCTCTGGGAGTGGGGGCTGGGAGGAGCTGCCCTCTAGCTGAGACCCACTGTCATGCGCTAAGAATCTGGGCTGCTCCGGGAGGGAGTTCGTCGCTGGCTGTCAGGGATTAGGCCCTGTGTTGGAGGAGTGGAGAATCGTGGTTAAATGTCACACCCAGGCCATTCACTGTGTGGGCAGGGAAGGGGGGCTTGTTGCTCATACAGCTCCTTTGATCTTACCATAAATATTATCATTTTTCTATAAGCTTGAAATTGGCCAAAGTCAACTGCAGGTAAAACCAGTGTGAGTGCGTGACACTTCAGGTTCATAGTCCTATCCTCCTCCTCCTCCTCCTCGGTCAGCCAGTGGGGAGCTAATGACACGGGAACGTGAGGGCTCCCCAGGACTGAGTCAGGCGAAGTGCAGGTGTCAAGCAGCACCTGTCCTGAAAGAAGACGCGCCAGCCAAGAAACCAGTCAGTGAAGTGGCCCACTCTCCTCTCACCACTTAGGTAAGAGTAGGGTCCACAGAAGCCCATTATTTTTAGAGATGCGAGAAGGAGTGGGGACATCACCCTCCACTCTGGGGTCCTCTGGCTTTGTTTCAGCGATACATAGGCCTGGGGTTACCAGGTGCAATTTGCAGGCCTGCTGGACTCACCCGGCCCGTATCCACCTTCATAGAGTGGACAACAGTGTCACCTGCCTCACACAGGATGGGAGGGCTTGCCTTGTCCTCGGCACTGAGGGGCATGCTCTGGAAATGTCAAGGTATTCTGTTTCATTATAAAATAAAAACGTGAAAACAAGAACATTTTCTTGAGCTGTAAATGCCTATCAAGAAAAATAACAGGATTGAACAGTGCTGAAGCTGGGTGGTGGCTACATAATTCTAGTCTCTATTTCATGTTTGAAGTTTTCCAAACAAAAGCAAACACTGAATAAGCAGAACCAGGTAAACAATGGTATGAATCTCATTTATTTAAAACAATTTCTCACCTTCTCAAATTGAAGACTGCAAAAAATAAAAGTGCTTTTCTGAATTGTCGTTAACCCTGGGAGCAGTGTTGCCGCGTGCCCACACTCTGTGACCTGTGCCCTGAACCCAGCTCGCACATGCCCAATCTATCCCACCTCCCTTACAAAACAGTCCTGAAGCTTAATCAAATAAAGCTACTGTACACGACATATACATTAGAAAAAGACAGCTGGATGAAGGAAAGCCAGGTGTGCTGTTCCCTTTAGGTAAAGTTTGCTCCACAGTTGGGACATCTTCGCTTCCTCAAGGCAAAACAGCAGATGAACCCAAAGGGGAAAAAGACGATGGCCAATAAGATGCCCAGGAAGGTGAAGGAGTCCTCCAGAACCCCGACTCTGTGGAGAGAGAGAAGGGGGGAAGGGGGCTCGAGTTAGGGCCCTCGGCCTGATGTTCCACCAGACCTTTGGCGTGTTAGTGACGGTCTGCAAAGGCCTGCCTTCAGCAACCAGCCATATCAGCCTGGAGATCCGCCAACACGTCTGCCATGTTCGGAGGGAAGGCAAACTGCTGCTGTCAGCCACTACCCAGACCATGTGAAGAAGGGAAATTACTTGAAAGCTATCATCGCTTACTTATAAAGGCAACATTCAGTTGCCATGTAATCTGCCATATTTCCTTTTACAGAAGAACAAGAAACAAATGCTAGTTTCTATAAAATTTCTTACATCTCTGAAAACACAAGACCAAGAAAACCCAATCATTTGAGTACTTTTTCCCAGTATTGAAAAGTTTTTCTATTCCCTAGAGCAGTGGTCCTCAACCTTCCTAATGCCATGACCCTTTAATATAGTTCCTCATGTTGCGGTGACCCCCATTTTCATTGTTACAAATTGAACATAATTAAAGCATAGTGATTAATCACAAAATAAATATGTAATTATATGTTTTCCGATGGTCTTAGGCGACCCCTGTGAAAGGGTCCTTTGACCCCCAAAGGGGTCTCAACCCACAGGTTGAGAACCGCTGCCCTAGAGGGAAATGCCACAAATAGGGACAGAGTTCAGAATTTTGTTTGATTTTTCTATTTTCGGGGGGGAGGACAGGCAGCAGATTTTCAGTGAAAGACTGAAATCAGCCATGTTCACACAATGTCTGAAAGGTCACTTGAGAAATTTCAAAGTTTCAGGGGGAAAAAAGTCACATTTACCTTTTAGTGCACAATCTATAATACCTAAGACACCTGGGGACATCACCGAGATCAGGTGCCAGTGAGTACAGGTCAGAGACCTGGACTCACCACCCAGATTGAAGGGTCCTTTTCAAAGGCCCCCAAAGTGGGAAGCAAGAGCTGTGTGTTCAGCTCCACCTTTAGTCCTTAGGCTACTTCTGGAAAGTTCTGAACACAGTTGAAATTAAAATGAGAACTACAACAGCCAGCTCAGCCCAAATGAGAAATGTTTCACTCCCACCAGACAGACCTGGGAGCCAGAGAAAGCCAACAGGGACCAGCTGCTCCCTGGAGGCCAAGGTGCCTGCAGCCCTGACCACCTTACTGTGAGCTGAGGGCAACTGCGCGCGGGGAGGGCCTGACCCTCCTCCCACTGCTTTGATACCTTTGTACCCATTCTCCCATGCCGCTGCATGTCCATCCCAGCTTCCTTGGTCTTTCTGAAGCCACTGTCTATCCACTTCTAGCCCCATCGTCAGCAAATATTGCTGAGGATCCCTATGCCCACAACATTCCGCTCCTTATTTTGCCACCTTTTGCATGAAGGAGGAGAGAGGTTCAGCTTAATAAAAGAGTAAAGTGTCAAAGCGAAATGTGCCAAAACAGAGGGCTTCCTCCTCAAAATGCCAGAGCTGCTGCTACTGCTGCAGCCCCTTCTCAGGAAGTCACGAGCCCATGTGACGGCTGCTACCCATCACAGCTGCAGGAGGACCATGCAGCAGCACCCCCGCCCCCACCAGCCCAGCAGAGCAGGCTCCCTGCTCCATTAGGAGTCATGAAAAAATATACCAGACTAAGAGGAAGTCTGGTTTTCAACAGCTTAAAGAAAAAGTCACACTCAATGCCCTCCCACCCACTCAGGAGGGAAGGGCCTAAAACATCTACAAGGGACACAATACATTCTAGAAGTTCCCAAATGCACTCATCCTGAAACACTAGTTCCCCTGTAAGCTCTACAGAAAAGGAAGGGGGGAGGGAGGGGTGGCGTGTTTGGTCAAACTGCCCATTTTCCCCACCTTGAGTCACAACGTGCATTAGTTTAGTAAAGGATCTGAGAATTCCCACAGGAAAGAGACCCATTTACCTTCGTTTCACTCAGTTTCCCAGACTCATGGGTACCACCCTTTCTGTGTGTGCTGACCAGCTGGACTAGAGCACAGGCAAGGCCAGGTCTAAGGGACAGCGACCAGCAGGCCCGAACATGTGTGGCAGGCACCACTTCTGGCATTCTCAGTGCTACAAAGGTCAGTCCTCAGCCCTCCCCGGGGCTGTTCAGGGCCCTCTCAGAGAACGTCAGGACAGGTGGCGTAAGATCCAGCTGAAGAGCACCTGAGGCCCTGCTACCAAAGTAGGGAGTGGGGGCTTCAGGAAGGCCCTGGGCCACCAGCTGTTTCCCTAACGTAGGTGGATGTATAGGCTGCTCCAGCCTGGGAACACACCTGCTCTGTCCACAGTCATGGCCAACAGTTCCTACAACTACTGGTGCTCATCAAGCCACTTCCAGGGCAGCAGAGGTGGCCTTCGGGCCTCGGACCACTCGGAGCTCTGGCACCAAACCAGCTCCACCATCCAGGGCCTCCCCACTTCTGTGCCCTGGGCAGTTAGTGCCCCGACTCCGGCAGCCCTTCCTCCTCATCCCCCCTCACTGACTGCATAGCACAGGGTAGCTCAAGAGAGCATCCAGCCCTGGGAGCAACCCCCAACCAGCCCTCACAGGACAGCCTCAGGAGGACTTCCTCCAGGTCATCCAAGGCCTGGAGCCTGGGGGGTAGGGGGCAGATGCCCCAAAGCACCCAGTCAGCTCCCTTCAGAGACCAGGTCCCATCTCTACGCTCAGCAGTAGGAGGCACATCTGCCTCTCAGGGGCAGAGCTACCGGCCACTCCAGGGCAGTTGTGCACAAGCCTGATGACCAGGCCTCTGAGCAAAGTGTAGGCCAGAACAGGGGTCTGGGAGTCTTCCACCATCCCCAACCCCCAACCCGAGGATGTCCAGGCACAGTCACCTCCTCAAGGTTCTGTCACAGGCCCCCTCCTCTCATGAGCTGCCCACACTCCACCTTGTCACCCCGTGCCGTGTCACACACTCAAGCCCTGCCTCTACCTCCCAGAACTCTCCCAGGGTCACCAGTAGTGCCCATGCTGACCACCCATGCCACATCCTGGACTGACACTATTCCTTGAGCCTGTCTTGGCTTCCATGACCCCACTTGTTCCTGGATTTCCTCCTACCCCTCTGGGCACCCTCAAAGCTAAATACCCAATGATACCTATCCAGTGTCAGTGGGGGGCCCAGTGCCAGCCAGGCCCTGCGCCGACTGCTTGTGCCTACCGCTTGCGTCCCATTCCAGGCTTTGACCCCTGCTGCTCAGGGCCTTCTCAACAGGCTCCCCCACCACAGCCAAAGTGAACTCAGCCAGGCCCAGATCCCAGACCACATGCTGCCGCCTCGTCCTGCATCTAGGGGCAGCTGTATCCCCACGGGAAGACTAGTTCAGAGGCCACAGCAGGGGTGAAATGAGGAGTATGTGCTGAAGTCAAAAGAAATACTCATGCAGTCGGCTAAAAAGGGAGGGTGGAGTCAGGCTGCTTAAGGGAAGGCTGGACGATGACAAAATGACAAGTGACAGACCTCTTACACCAGACCTCACTCAGAGGGAATCGCAGCCGTGTGACTTCAGCGAATTCCTGCCAAGCTGCCAGGGAGGGACAGGGACGGAGCTTGGCGGGCTGGATGGAAAGGGAGGCAGCAGTGCGGTCACTGAGAAGTGGCCTGTCTCCCAAGCCCATGACTCCAGACACACGGTGGCTGCACTGGACTGTGCCCAGAGGAAACCTCTCCTCTCCCCAGAGAGGACCCGCCCCAGGGCCCCTACACCCACCCCCCAAACCATAGTGGCGCTTCCCCACAAAGTGCCTGGGCCTCTCCCTCCTCAGTGCTGCCCAGCTCTCTTGCCCAGCCTCAGTCCACTGGCCAGCCACGCCCACACCACACACCACTGCAAAGGCAGAGGACTAAGGGGCCTCCCGCTCTCTAGCAGGAAGGGCAGGGACACCCAAGTTCAGGGAAGAACCCTTACTGCTGGCATCTGTTCTTCTCACCCCACAGACGGGAGGGCCCACAGGAGGACATGCCTTGGGGGGAGTCAGTGTTTGGTCCCAACTCGATCCCCCAAACTTGTTCTCAGAGCACCCATTCCTCCTCGCTGCCTGCCACCCACCACCCAGAGGCGGGAAGACAGTGATCCCAAGGAAGAAGCCTGGCTCCCAATGCAGGCGCCCCTGCCCTCAGCCCCATGGAAGACTCTCCCAAGAGAGCAGAGAACACAGCCCAACCTTAGCCCAGATTCCGAATGACTGGGGGCCACGGGGCAGAAGCCACAGGCCTCCGAAATGACACAGCTCCCACTCTAGGGAAAGGTGGGTATTGGGAAATGCTCCCCACCTGGCAGCAGCCCAGCCAGTGGCCGGAAGCTTCACAGCCCTGGAGACAACTCAGCCTTGGCTCCCAGCCTCCACTGGCCACAGGGGCCTTGGTGCTGGTGTCCACTCCTCTGAACTCAGGGACTTGGGCCTACAAGAGCCTCACAGACCATCCCATTAGATATCCCCACTTTGCAGATGGGGAAATAGGCCCAGGGGGTAGCTGCCAGGGCCAGGATCTGAACCCAGCTCCTTTGGCAGGCTGGGCACTCCTAGGAAGTGGCAGACATGGCAGGGAGACACTGAAATCCCAGCCAGATTCCTCTGCTGCAGGCGCCTTCCTGATCCTCCTTGAATTTGCCAGCCTGACACCCCACAAACCCCAACAGCTCTGACGCCCCCTAGGGTGCCACACGGAGAGACAGGCCCTCAGGCCTAACTTTCACCAGCTGTGTCAGAAGAGACATCCTTTCGGGGTTTGCAAATGGGGTATCCTGGCACACAGCTCCAGGGGCTCTCCCCTGCCCACAGCCTCCTTTTTAGGCACATGGTTGGCTCTGGTCGGCCAGTCTTTGGCCCCCATCTCTGTCATGCCCTCCCTCTTCCTGAGCCCTAGCTGCCCCCTGTGACTCTGAACTCATTAACTTCCCTTTGACTCCACTCCGGGCCTTCTAGATGCACTTTTGAAATTAAGTGTAAGTGTAAACCAGGGTTTCTCAATCCCATCTCAGAAATTTGAACTTCCTCCTCCCAGACAGGAAAAATGGTCCGTGCCAAGTCCGTGTTTTCTAAACTGTCCAAGCACTTGAATCCACCAAGGGCAGGGACCAAGTCTTGATCTGAATTTGAATCCTGAGGACCCACACAGAACAAGCATCTGGGGCCACAGAAACAAACTGTCATTAGAAGACTTGTGGAGGCTCCAGTTCAAGGATACGAAAAATTGCTCCTGCTGGGAGAACCATGGGTTTCCACGAACCGGCTCACAGCTGTAGCTCTCCTGGCTTCTAGGACCTCCAGCTTCCTGAACACATGGACCATCTGAGTCAGGGCCCCCCTGCCCACACTCTTCAAACAGCCCCTTCCCTGAAAAGGAAGTCTCCCACCACCGTCAGGAGAACCAGGGATGTGAGACTGACAGTCCAACTGTTAATATTGCTGCATCCCATTCACTTAGGGCTCAACTCTCCAAGAAACAGAACCCACCCCAGTTGCCCTACAAAACAAGTTCCACCCAGGATAACTGAGCCCATGCTTGCCCACCACAGCTTGTCCCAAATCCAGACCGACCCACCTCAACCAGCCTGCCTTTCTGAGGTTCTGGCTATGTGTGTCCCGAGGCTTCTGGGGGCCAGCCCCCGACCTGTGACATACCTGCAGACTGGGCAGCCGCCAACGACAACGATGGAATTGGCAGGGTAGCGGGTGACATTTCGACTGTGGATGTTGTAGACCCTGGGGTGGTGGGTGGGAATCCCTGTGGACGGGAAGGCACATCAGAAGAGGGCAGGGAGAGCTGCTCCTGCCCTTCCTCCCCGCCACAAACACTCTCCTTTCCAAACTCAAGACAACAGCTGCCTTCACTAAGTGCCTCCGAGGGGCTTTATTAGGTGCTAAAGTGCAGACAGAGCCTCGTTAATAAAGTTAATTTGAAACTGGGTTGTGATGCTTCCTTCCTGAGAAGGGCGGGCCTCGGGCGCGCAACCCCCCAGGTGTGCTGAGGGCGCTCGGGCAGCGCCCAGACGCCAGGGCCCCACAGCAGCTTCCTGGTGCGGGAGATCCCCCCGAACCCTTCCTCACGGGCTGCCTGGCACGAGGGCCCCGCGTTCCCGAAACTGCGCGCCGGTCCCTGGCAGCGCCCGGAGGAAAGTTGGTTTGGGGGTTAAAGGTCGCGGGAGGACTCGGTCTCAAGTTTGCTCCCGGGGCGCCCCGCCCGCTTGGCCCGCCCCCGGCCCCGCCCCCGAAGCCCGTTCCCCCAGCTCCCTTCCCCAGCCCCGCAGACCCCGCACCCCAGGCCCGCCCGCCGGGCCCACCTGTGACGAGGTAGGGGTAGGGCGGCGGCGGGGGCGCGGCGGGGATGGCGCCGTAGCCATGCGGGCCGCACGCGAAGTCGCCCTGGCCGGCCTCCAGGTTGTAGGTGGGCGGCCGGTCCTGCAGCAGCGGCTTGTGGTCCATGGCGGGCGGCGCCCACCGCGCCCGGCTCGGCTCCCGCTCTGACTCCCGCTCTGGCTCAGGCGCTGACTCGTGGGGACACCCGGACGGCGTAGCGGCGAGTCCCGCTCCCGGCGGGCGGCGGGCGGGCTTCCCCTCCGCGCCCCCCCTCCCGCCAGTCACAAGACTCGGGTCACGTGGCACGGCTCCCGGCGGGGGTGCGGCGCGGGGCGGAGCTGAACGGCGTCTTAAAGGGGCCGCCCCGCTAGCCACCTGTTGGCGGTAACCCTCGGCGCCTTTCTGCCTGGTCTTCCTGCCTGGCATCCGCGGCTCCCAGATCTCCCATCTCAAGGAGAGCGCGCGCGGGCACACATACACCCCCACCCCCAGCCGCAGACGCCACTGAGAGTCGTGGCCCTTGGACCCCCAGGCCAGCGTTAGGGCCGGTCACCCATCTCCAAGGACACGGAGACTCCTTGCCGGCGGGGAGTCCTAGGGCCCAAGACCACCCACCACGGGGCTGGGATGGCCTAGAGGAGGGCCTGGCAGCGCGAGTTCCCGGGCCACCCCCTGGATGTCACCACCAGGGCTCCACATTCTGAGCGACTCTGGATCCCCATCAGGATGTAGTCAGGGTCAGTAGAAGCGTCAACTCCTACAGGAAAAAGCAGGGAGTGTGTGTGAACCCGGCCTCAGCTGGGGTTTTCTTGACTAATCAAATCATGTGATTTATAGCACTGATTACAAATACCTCCCCCATGAGGACAAAAATACTAGCACCTACTGTGTGACAGGCACTGTCCAATCATTGTTCCTCGGTTTTGCTAACTTTCACAGTAACTCAGGAGGCATTTATTCCTAATTTACAGACCAGAGACTGAGGCTCAGTAAAGAGGAAGTGACCTACACTTGACTGAGATCACTCTGTCAGGCTCCCTCAGTGAAGCATTTTTGTTGTCAAACCTAATGCTTAATGGGTTTGTAACAACACTTCAAAAAGAAAGATCTGCAGCCCTGACCAGTGTGCTCAGTGGTTAGATTGCCCCCACCACCACCACAGTGAAGGGTCTCAGTTCCATTCCCAGCCCTGGTCAGTGCAGGAGGCAACCAATCCATGTGCCTCTCTCATCCATCTCCATCTCTCTCTCTCTCTCTCTCTCTCTCCCCCCCCCCCTCACCTCACCCCCCTCCCCTCCCTCACTTCCACTCTCTTTAAAAATCAAGGGGGGGAAATATCCTCAGGTAAGGATTAACAAAAAAAAGAAAAGAAAGCTCTGCAAGCCTGAGGCCCCTCACATTTGTAGCTCCTCAGAACCTCCCATACTTTTTCATGTGGCCTGAATTTTGACTTAGGTCAGGGACAACTGCAGTTCCCTGTCTGATCTTCAATTGCTCATAACGCACCAATGTCAACTGAAGGTCGCTTGTTATAGCCAATTCAACTCAACAGTAAGCAACCCTAACGGGATGTTACAGCTCCACTGTTGCGGTAACTCCAGCCACCCAAGTATGTCTTTGGTGTAAATTGAAAGTGTGCAGTCTCAAAGCAGACTTATATAGCAAGAGGTATCCACCGCTGATCCCTGATTGGCCCACTTTCATGCAAATAAGGACTCCAAATTCTCACCGGTTGGTCTAAAGACCACTGTCCTGATTAGTTGGAATGGAGTTGTTCTAATGGTTCAGTGAAAATGCTAATGAGGATATAGTTGTGCAGCCTGATTGGATGGGGAAAGTCTCAGTCCCACTGGTCCAATTTTGATCCTGGGAGCTCTCATAAGTCAGCTCAGCTAGAAGACACTGCAGAAAGCCTGACAGCTTAGTCTATAGGTTTTCCCTGAAAAGTAGTGTACATGAGGGACCTATATAAACAATGGCCCCTAGACTCTGGTTATTAATTTGAGCCTAATTAACCATGAGGAGTCCTTTTCGGCAGGTATATTCTTCTCAGGATCAACATCATCATATTTCTTTATCACAGGTATAGCTTCTCAAAGCCCATTCCCATCATCCTGCCAATCCTGTGGGGTTGGAATGAGGGGCAGGCCAGGTAAGGGCCTGGGCTAGCATTAGGGGGAGAGCCAGGTCAAGAATGGAGACTGGCTGAGTGGGTCAGGCAAGGTCCTGTCCTGGAGTGGCATGGCCCTGGGCTCCTCAGAGCAGCTGTAAGAAATGAACCATAGGATTAAAACAGCTGAAAGTGAAAGCCCCTGCTGGCAAAAACTGGGGTGCAACCCCATGTCATGTCTCATCAACCATTGAGGAGAAGTGGGCTCAATTCAGACATCCTAACACCTGGACAGCTGTGGACACCCAATGGGGCCCCTGTCCATCCCTGCCTTGCAAATTGCTAATGAGCAGCGTCAGCTAGCTCAGTGATGTCCTTCCCTGTTGGACTAAATGTAAGTTGGCGGCTGTCCCTTCAATTTCATGGTTAATTGTCCTTTCCTCACAGGCCTATGTTTGCTAATCAAACTCCACAAAATATGTAGCTTCTGGCTCCCTTCTCTTCCAAAAATTGACTTCCTCTCAGAAGTGCCCCAACTTGGAAATCCTGGGGGCACCCCATTAGTGTGGCTTGGAGATTTCCCCACATCATTTTGACGAAGGCTGCCCAGACTCAAAGCAGGTCCCTCTCCTTCATTCATCCAACAAACTGAGTGTGGCACGTTATCCCAGGTTCCACCTGCAAGGTGGACTGACCGGGAACACAAAAAAGGAACAGCCTGGTAAGGAGCCAGACAATAAATTCACAACAGCAGTGCAGTGAGAGGGTTACCGGTGCCCGGGAGCCCTGGGTGCCTGAGAGTGAGGAGGAAGCCCCACCTGGAAGGCCAGCGGTGATTTGGCAGGACCGGGGGACAAGCATTCCAGGCAGAGTGAACTGCAGTCCCAAAGAGCGGGCCACAGCCCACTACCTACCATGACTGAGTCACTTGGTGTGGCTGGAGTCCAGGGAGGATCTCCAGGAGGCAAGGGTGGGGCTGGGGGAGGGAAGGCGGGCCCAGATATTGGAGGTGGGATGGCATCCTGTAAGAGCTTATAGCGGAACTGCACCGTTTAAACAGCGAGAGGGAGCATCAGATCTGCATATTAGAACAATGACTTTGGCAGCAGTGTAAAGTGTAAAGGAGCAGGGGGGTCAAGAAGGAAGGGGCAGCAGTGGAGAGGAGAGGAGGAGAGAGGTGTGAAAGAGATTAAGAGCCTATTAAGACTTGATGACCTCCTGGGTGGATGTGGAAGACAGGATGCTCAGGTTTCCAGCTCAGGTGACAGTGGTGCTAGAGTCTGGATGTGGATCAGAAGCAGCAGACTGCACAGGGAGGGGTAAGGAGGCCAGCTCACATTGGCACCCGGTTACTTGGTGCATGCAAATCCTGAAGTGATGCCTAACCAAAGGAGGGCACATGCAGGAAGGTGTCTGTGAAGCATTATCCTATGATAAAAGGTCTGAGACTATCTCAGTGGCTAACAGCTGTCCACCCACTTGACAAATATTTTGGAGCACATACTTTGCCCAGGATGCAATAAAACGGGTGCTAGAGTACCTTGTGGAGTCCACACTCTAATGGGGGAGGGGTAGTGTTGGAAAGTGGTAAGCGCTGGGAGGGGGGGGCGTAAAATGAGCAGAGTCATGGGCAATGTGAGGTGGACAAGGAGATGCAGAGGCCTGTGATTTTACAGGGTGTCAGAGTCGAGGTGGGCAGAGCCATGAGGAGGCCAGGAGGACGAACTTTTGTGTGTTTGCTAGTTTGTTTTAATGGGAGGGAAAGTAACAGTATGTTGATAAGTTAGTGGGAACAATCTGATCTGGAAGAGGGAAGGAGGTGGCATAAGGGGATGGAATCTAGTGCCCCAGGGGGCAGTCACCCACAGGACTGGGGGAGAAGGTAGAGCACGTGGGCACTCGTGCAGGTGGGCAGCTGGAAGGAGGGCTGCTTTCATCTGATTGGTTGTTTTCTATATGAAACAGGAAGCAGGTCGGCAGCTGAAACCTAGGACAGAGAGGGAGTGTTGGGGTTTGAGGAGAGAGGAGAAAGGTGTGAAGCCACCGTGGAGGATGGGTGCTTGACCAGGCTAGAGAGCCATGATCTGTAGTGTAAGAGCTGACTGAGGTCAGTGACACTGCGGAGACTAGGAGCAACCTTTCCTGCAACATACTTTCTATCTCAATTCCCCATCCGGCCATCCCATGAAGTAAGGAGGCATCAACGGCCCCCAATGCTTGATGAGGAAACCGAGGCACAGAGAGGCTTCCTAACCTTTTGGAGGACTCGGAGCCAGGAAAGATGGCTCTTCAGATCCCAGAATCAGCACACGGGACCCTAACAATCACAGCGCACTGCCTCCGTACAAAGTGCACAAGAAAAGCCCCAGTCACTGTTTGCCAATTTTAACAGAAATCTGTTCCTATTGAAGAAGATTTGGAACATACCTTCCTCCATGCATATTTTTCAGTTAGCTGAAATTCTGCTCTGAATCTACTTTTATACTATGCCTACATTAAAACAAATTTTAGTATTGCCATTTCCATAAAAGTGAGTACGTATGGTTTTAATTGCTGTGTGTACATGTTTTTGCTGGGAGCAAAACCATGTTCAGCAGGGGAACTGGTAGGGCAGTGGAGCCAGAGGAAACCAAAACAGTAAGTGAGACCTTCCCGGCATGCTTCGGGAAGTACTGATAACGCATCACATGAGCTTCCTGCACATTTAAGCTAGGATCTCACATGGTTGGGACTGTGGCAAGAAACGAACAAAAAAAGGGAAGCAAATTCATTTCAAAATCCAAGGCTATAACCAATTACAAGTGCCCAGCTCACAGAAGGCCCTCAACAAATATTTGGTGAATGTTTGCTAAATGTTTATCTTAGATAAACACTGAGTTTTTTAAATATATTTTTTTATTGATTTTTACAGAGAGGAAGGGAGAGAGATAGAGAGTCAGAAACATCGATGAGAGAGAAACATCGACCAGCTGCCTCCTGCACATCTCCCACTGGAGATGTGCCCGCAACCCAGGTACATGCCCTTGACCGGAATCGAACCCGGGACCCTTCAGTCCCCAGGCCGACGCTCTATCCACTGAGCCAAACCGGTTTTGGCAACACTGAGTTTTAAGTTTTATAGTAAGCCTATGGTAAGCCTTACAATTCTACTAAGCAAGTATTTCTAAATATTTTGTAAATTAAGTGCAAACATTTTTACATGACATACAACTTCATGCCAAGTCACGTGGTAAATCTTATCACAAGTGATATATATATTACTGTATTAAAATCCATACTACAGCCCTAACTGGTTTGGCTCAGTGGATAGAGTGTCAGCCTGAGGACTGAAGGGTTCCAGGTTCGATTCCGGTCAAGGGCATGTACCTTGTTTGTGGGCACATCCCTGGTGGGGGGTGGTGCAGGAGGCAGCTGATTGATGTTTCTTTCTCATCGATGTTTCTAACTCTCTATCCCTCTCCCTTCCTCTCTGTAAAAAATCAATAAAAATATTTTTTTTAAAATTCATACTACACCCTCCATTCTCTAAGACATGGGTGGGGAACCTTTTTTCTGCCAAGGGCCATTTGGATATTTAGAACATCATTCTCGGGTCATACAAAATTATCAACTTAAAATTAGCCTACTATATTTGGTCAAACATTTAATTAACTCACTCCTAATGCCTTTGCAGGGCCAGACCAAATGATTTCACAGGCCTCTACAATCCACGGGCTGGACGTTCCCCACCCCTGCTCTAAGAGGTATTCCTCACTATAATTCTGCCCCATAGACCACACTTACTTGTGCAATGAAACCTAGAAAGCATCTCTGTAAGTCAACTTTTTCTAGCAATTCTTACAAGAACAGAGTAAATTTAGAACAGGCAAGTTTCTAGCTGAATAAGTTTCCAAACAGCTGTACTCAAAAGCCCTGAAAAGCCTTGCAGTATTCGCAGATGTACTAACATGCAGATTAGTAAGAGGCTCAAACATGATCATCAACACGTTTGTGGCAACCACACACAAATTTAGTTTAGCACCTTTTATCTGTCATATTCAGAGTAACAGTACAGGTGCTCTTCTGAGACTTTGAGGTTGGAGGCAGGAGGAATGCAAGAAGATTTCAGCCAAATTTGGATGTTGAAGAAGACACGAGGAGGAAGTGGGTTGTGGTTGGAATGACCTGGTTCCCATCTGAGTTGTTCTACAAACTCCTTGTGTGACTTGAGCTTCACCTCTATGAGCCCACTTTCTTACACCAGGATTTCCATACCCTTTCAAAATTGTAACAATGTCTCCTATGTGGAGGCAATTTTACTTCATTGCCTTCCAGGAACGACAGAATCCCATTTCTAAATGGGACTTCAAGGAAGAAGCTAGTAAGTGAGGAGTCAAACCTAGGTCTCCCACCTCCAGAACTGAGCTCTGGCCCATAGACCGTGAAGTACATCCCCCACTCAGGCTAGCAACAGGTCTGGATCATTTCATAAGGCCATTCCTAGTTTTGAAAAATCTCGAGTGCCCAGCATATAGGGAAGATGCCCATGAAGATGACTAATACTCTTTGGGATTTCATTCGGTGGCTTTTTGAGATTAGAGTATCACTCAGGGGACACAACATAACTGAAACTTTTCTACCCTCTGTCAAGGGGAGTTACTCAGATTTACAGGAGGTATTTCCCTATGAAATCTGTCACCAGTGTTTATGATGACAGAGAGAAACCAAGGTAAACTTGAACTTGTTACCATTCACGGAGTACTGAATTTGGTGACAACCGGGCATCTTCTTTGGTTGGGGCAAGCAAATGACCACTGCCAAGTTGAGATGGAGAGGTCACCTCCTAGGGCAGTGATGGCGAACCTATGACACACGTGTCAGAGGTGACACGTAAACTCATTTTTTTGGTTGATTTTTGTTAAATGGCATTTAAATATATAAAATAAATATCAAAAATATAAGTCTTTGTTTTACTATGGTTGCAAATATCAAAAAATTTCTATATGTGACACGGCACCAGAGTTAAGTTAGGGTTTTTCAAAATGCTGACACGCTGAGCTCAAAAGGTTCGCCATCACGGTCCTAGGGTAAGGGACTTGTGTGAACCACCCCCAGATGGTGATTTTTACAGGACCCTTGCAGGCCCATGGAGTCTTGGTCTCCTTCTCTAGGCCATTATTTTATTTTGCATCAACACCCAGAACTCAGCTCTCCTGCAGGTGCAGAGGGAAGCAGGGAACCAAGGCTGTGAGGTGGTGCTTCATGAAGCCTGGGGCGTGGAGGACTGCAGTGGCCAGGGTCCTCAGGAAGAAGAGAAGCCATCTCTGCCACAAGGGCCCCTCTTCTCTTCTCCCTGTCCCTCTCCTCCTCTCAGGTCGTCCTCCTCTCCTCTGGCCAGGCCCACCCTGCCCTCCCTCCTTGGCTGTGTGTTGGCTCTTACCTGCTGCTTGCACTGTGGTCATGGCTAACTTCAGTGAGCTGCCCCTGGGTGGTGAGAGGGAGCCTGAGGACTGGGTTGGGAAAAGACCCCTTATGCTCCAGCAGAAGACCGGCTGTGACCAACAACATGAATGAGTGGTGGAGGAGAAAGCCACGGGGGATGAGCCATCTCAGATGGGGTGACCGGGGAGGAACTGGGCAGGGCCAGTTCAGAATGCAGGCTCACAATCCTTCCCTACCACGAAGATTCTCAGGTTCTGAGCCTGGAGTCCTGCCACGAGGAAGAGGCTCACAGTGCCACTTACCACATTTCACTCTGGGAGCTGGAGAGGTTCAGGAAATTGCCTGTTTAATTCCACTGCCAAGGCAACTCCTGATAACAACCATAACCATGAGAGGGACCATAGGGCCAGTGAGTAAGGATAAAATGTGGCAGGCACCAAAGACAAAGTCCCGCAGTAAGGCTTTTTCCTATGTCCATGACTAGGCAAGAATGGCCCCCTTAATTCCAGGAACCAAGCCCTCCCCAAATGAGACCATCATTCATTCGTCCGTTTTTATGGGTCATTTTCCTTACTTTCCTAGGACAAGTTCCTTCTGCAGTTCCAAAGTAGACCTAACAGAAAGGGAAATGCAGTTCTATACCTCTGCCAGGAGAAAGGGTGTACCAGGTGCTGTGCCTACAGGTATCCAGGTCCAGAAAAGCAAGGGCTTTTGGGAGGAGCCCAGCAAGGCCCACTCTGTCCAGGCCATTCCCTATGTTCACTGACTAGCAATACTTCAGGCTGGCTGCTGCAGGCTAAAAAGTGGAACAGATGTGAAATGGATAGAGAGAGAGAGAGAGAGAGAGAGAGAGAGGGAGAGAGAGAGAGAGAAAAGACGTGGGATCAAACCCGAAATCTTGGCTGATCGGGACAACATTCCAAATAAATGAGCTACCCAGCCAGGACCTGAAGAATAATTCTTTTTTTTTTTTTAACTAAATCTTTATTGTTCAGATTATTACAATTGTTGTTCCTCTTTTTTCCCCCCATAACTCCCCTCCACCCGGTTCCCACCCCACCTTCTGCCCTTACCCCCCACCACTGTCCTCATCCATAGGTGTACGATTTTTGTCCAGTCTCTTCCCGCACTCCCCACACCCCTCCCCCCCCCCCCACAATAGTCAGTCCACTCCCTTTCTATGCCCCTGATTCTATTATATTCACCAGTTTATTCTGTTCATCAGGTTATTTATTCACTTGACTTTTAGATTCACTTGTTGATAGATGTGTATTTGTTGTTCATAATTTGTATCTTTACCTTTTTCTTCTTCTTCCTCTTCTTAAAGGATACCTTTTCAACATTTCATAAAATACTGGTTTGGTGGTGATGAACTCCTTTAGCTTTTTCTTATCTGTGAAGCTCTTTATCTGACCTTCAATTCTGAATGATAGCTTTGCTGGATAAAGTAATCTTGGTTGTAGGTTCCTGGTATTCATCACTTTGAATATTTCTTGCCACTCCCTTCTGGCCTGCATAGTTTCTGTTGAGAAATCAGCTGACAGTCATATGGGTACTCCCTTGTAAGTAACTGTTTTTCTCTTGCTGCTTTTAAGATTCTCTCTTTGTCTTTTGCTCTTGGCATTTTAATTATGATGTGTCTTGGTGTGGTCCTCTTTGGATTCCTTTTGTTTGGGGTTCTCTGTGCTTCCTGGACTTGTAAGTCTATTTCTTTCACCAGGTAGGTGAAGTTTTCTGTCATTATTTCTTCCAATAGGTTTTCAGTATCTTGCTCTCTCTCTTCTTCTGGCACCCCCATAATTCGGATGTTGGTACGCTTGAAGTTGTCCCAGAGGCTCCTTACACTATCTTCATATTTTTGGATTCTTTTTTCTTTTTGTTTTTCTGGTTGGGTGTTTTTTGCTTCTTCGTATTTCAAATCTTTGACTTGATTCTTGCAATCCTCTAGTCTGCTGTTGGAACTCTGTATAATATTCTTTATTTCAGTCAGTGTATGCTTAATTTCTAGTTGGTCCTTTTCCATAACCTCGAGGGTCTCACTAGATTTCTTGAGGGTCTCACTAAATTTATCGGCAGTTTCTAGAAAATTCTTGAAAAACCTTATGAGTGTGGTTTTGAACTCTATATCCAGTAGTTTGCTTTCCTCCATTTCTGTCATTTGTGACCTGTTTCTTTGTCTCCGCATTTTGGCTGCTTCCCTGTGTTGATAGAGTGGCTTTCTGTGCTAGGTGTCCTATAGGGCCCAGTGGCTCAGCCTCCCCAATTACCTGAGGTGGTCACTCTTGGTGCACCTCTTTGTGGGCTTTGTGCACGGTCTTGTTGTAGTTAAGCCTTGGTTGTTGTAGGTATCACTGGGAGGAATTGACCTCCAGGCCAACTGGCTGTGAGAATCAGCTGTGTCTGCACTGGGGGACTTCTGTGCTGGAGACACCCTTCTGGGGCAAGACTTGCTTCAGTGGGGCTTTGGTGCTCACTGAGTCTGCCCCCTGAGTGTGTCCCTTAAGGATCTGAGGAGTTGTAATCTAGATGATCCCACTCTGACCACTGGTACATTGGCTCTTGGATCTCTAAGGAGGTGCTAATTTAGCCTCTGCCTGAGGCTACCCAGCAGGAGCTATGGAGAGATCTGCAGATTCCTCTTCTTTGTTTGGGGTTTGGAGGTGCCCAAATGAGGCCCAGCTGTGAAGCAATGCAAGCTGCTGTGGGGCCTTGGGCCTTCTTTTGGAAGTTCTGGGTCTCTCTGACCCAGCTGCAGTTTGTTAGGTAATTTTCAGATTGCAAAGGGCCAGGCCTTTCATATGCAAAAGCCTCTGCGCACAGCTTGGGTCGGGCAGGGTCTCAGGGGATCAACAGCGTGGAGCAAGCAGCTATGGTTGCTCCTTAGTCCTACCCTAAGAGGCCCTGCGTCTCAGTGTCCGGGCAATCGCTGCAAGCACCTCTGAGAGAAAGCTGCCCTTGAGTTCCGACCAATGCCAGACAGTCCAGTTTCTCCCAGTATGAGTCTGGGTCCCCAGAGACTCGCCCAGAACTGGAGTTCAGAGCAGTCAGGAGCTTGAGAATCCCTCCCGATTGAAAAAGACAACTGTGTCCTCAGTTGCCAGCCCTTTCCTCACTCGCGCCTCCGCCTCCGTACCTCTGCACTTTACTTCCGCACCTTCTCTGAGTCTCAGTGTGCTTTTCTCTTTCCTTCTAGTTGTAGAATTTCCACTAAGCCAGCCTTCCTGTGGTTCTGGATGATGTCCGTTTTGTCTTTTAGTTGTATTTTTGAAGTGGTTGTGCGAGGCAGCAATTTCTGGTGTTTACCTATGCTGCCATCTTGGTTTCTCCTGAAGAATAATTCTTTTTTTTTTCCTGAAGAATAATTCTTTTTTTTTTTTAAATATATTTTATTGATTTTTTACAGAGAAGAAGGGAGAGGGATAGAGAGCTAGAAACATCAATGAGAGAGAAACATCGATCAGCTGCCTCCTGCACGCCCCCCAGTGGGGATGCGCCCACAACCAAGGTACATGCCCTTGACCGGAATCGAACCCGGGACCCTTGAGTCCGCAGGCCGACGCTCTATCCACTGAGCCAAACCGGTTCGGCATGAAGAATAATTCTTAACTGCATACAACATGCCACATTGTCTGAGGAATCCATTTCCAAATGTGAGCTGTCACCTCAAGTTCACGATTACAAGCCAAATCCATACCTTTCATCTCGATAGTTTCAGTGAAAACATATCCCCTTCCTCTATTTCTACATGTGGGAACTGGGACCTGTAGTCTTGTTTTTCTTTTTCAAAAACAGCCTTATGGAGGTATAGATGTGTGTTCTTTCTTTCAAAGGCTACACAGCCTTCTTTTCCATCTCGTGACAGCAGATCTTGGTCTCCGTCACGTCCAGTCTCTCTGCAACCCCTTCACACCAACTATCAGAAGAATCATCTTTAGAGCCATGTGCTCTCTGCAACCCCTTCACACCAACTATCAGAAGAATCATCTTTAAGAGCCATGTGCTCAGTCATGGTTACCAGCATTCCCTGATGTAAGCCTTCAATGGCTCTCCACTACGCTTTTGTCTTCCAGCCGAGATCTCGTGCCCCTGCACGAGAAGCACCCACCACACAGGCCAGTCTTTCCTTCCTCCTCTGACTTCCCATGTTGCTCATTTGGCATGTTCTCTTATTTATTTTTATTTTTTAATCCTCACCTGAGGATATTTTTCCATTGATTTTTAGAGAGAGTAGAAGAGAGAGGGAAAGACATAGAAAAATATCAATGTGAGAGAGACATCGATTGGTTGCCTCCTGCGTGCACCCTGACCAGGACCCAGGCTGGGGAGGAGCATGCAACTGAGGTATGTGCCCTTGACCAGAATTGAACCTGGGACCCTTCAGTCCATGAGCCAATGCTCTATCCACTGAGCCAAACTGGCTAGGGCATGTCTGGTTCTTTTGAATACTGCAAACATTTTAGTTAACAAAACAAGCATATACTAATATAACAGTAACAAAATCAACTTCTTACTCTAAATATCAACATCATGGATTTAACCAACATGTCCATTATTTCCTTTACTTTTTTAAAAATACCTTTTTTGGGTTACTGCTATGTGTACTTGGATATTTTTTCAGGGTTGAAGGCCCCAGTGAAAAAGAATGCCATCCCTAACAAGTGAGTTAAGGCATCCTATATAATAAAAGCTTAATATGCTAAGTGTCCGGTCGTCTGGTTGGCCATTCAACCAATCAAAGCATAATATGCTAATGATATGTTAAGACCGCTCAACTGCTCACTATGTCATGCACTGACCACCAGAGGGCAGATGCTCTGACTGGTAGGTTAGCTTGCTGCTGGGGTCCAGTGGATTGGGACTGAGCAAGACGGGCGGGCCACACTCTGGAGCCCTCCCGTGTCCCTCCATGGCCCCAATTGTGCACTGGTGGATTCCCTCGGCCTGACCTGCGCCCTCTCACAATCTGGGCTGAGGGACCACCCCCCGAAAGTGCATGAATTTCGTGCACCGGACCTCTAGTTTTGGCTATAGACGGCCTGATTCTTGGGTAGGGCTGGCTCTAGATTGCTCTTCCCAAGCCCATCAGATTAAAGTTGCATTAAGCTCAAACCCTTCACATAGGTTTCAATTCTCTGCATCCTTGTGTCGCCCCTACAACAATGCATTTTAAAAGTTTTGCTTGGTAGTAGTACATAACCCATCTTTGGGTTTTTATGATTGGCTAGCCTAGTCTTGTCATTGCAAAATAGTGACCTGATTAGCATTGTTAAAAATGTATGTTTGCCTTCTTAGTACTGTATTAAAATGAGCAAGATCATTTATAAATATGTCACCAAGAAATGAAGGATTGCATCTTCGTGGTGTGTCTTCTCTTGAGGACATCTGGGTAGTGTATTATCTGGGAACTCACTGCTGACCTGCTCATTACCTAGCTTTTGTGTGTGAGCAGCGGGCTAGGCACCTCTGGTTCTCAGGAGTAACCACCAGTGCTGACAGTTCCTGCTCGTTCTGGGGCCACTGACTTTGTTTATTGGTCTCTTGCATTCACTTGTTTCTACTTACACAGACAAAAACACATACACAGCATCACTTTATAATCCGGGAAAACAACATACCCAAATATTAGCACTCTCCTAATATATTAGTTTTCTAGCTACACCACCAATTACCAACAGATTTAGCAACTTTAAACAATGCACATTTATTACCTCACAGTTTCCATGGGTCAGCAGTCGGCACAGCTTACTTAGCTAGTCTTCCCCTCAGGGTCTCACAAAGAAGGAGTCAGCCAGGCTGCGTTCTCACCTGCAAGTAGGAGTGGGGAGGAATCTGCTGTCAGCCCCATTCAAGTTGTTGGCAGGATTCATTTTCAGCTAAGGATTGAGGGCCCCAGCTTCTTGTGAGCTGTTGGCTGCCCTCGAAACCTAAAGGTCTGTGGTCCCCTGCCCCGTGGCCCTCCCCAGAGGCTGCTCACAACACAGTTGTTTGCTTCTGCAAAGCCAGCAGGAGAGTTTCTAGCCTCAAAGAGCTGCAGCCCTCTTTAAAAGGACTTTTACCTAATTAAACCAAGTTCATCCAGGATAACCTCCCTTTCAATTAACTCAATATGCAATTTTGTGAATACAGTGTGGTGTGGTTGCAATAACAGATCACTTTTTTGTTCAGATTCTTTTGTGTGAAAGAACCTTAGTTCAAAGTTGCTGATATGAATACCAGTAATATGCAAGTGCTTGCTGGGTGCCAGGCACTGATGTAAGGGCTGTGCACACACCTTCTCACTTCATCCCTCAGACATCCCAGAGAGGTAGGTAGGTGATGTTATTCCCAAAGTTAGGATGGAGAAGGAAAGAAAACAAAAAAGGAGACATGACTGATGAAAGGCCAGGCACAGTGCTCGTAGAGGCTGAAACTGTCACTGGACCTAGGTTCCCTCCTTCCCCCCTGGATCTTGCTCCTTTCCAAGGATGCAGACGGACTTTTTCCCCCGATTGTGATGACTAGGAGGCCTCATGTGGGCCAGCTCTAGTGGGAGAAAAGGCAGAAGCCTCTGATTCACCCTGATGGCTTCGTGCAGTCCTATGTCTAACCTGGAATCTAACTTGTGAGGGAATGGTTGTTATGGGTTATAGAGTTGCATTCCCTACTCTCAAATTCATAATCCCCAGTGGGATGCTATTTGGAGATGGGGCCTTTGGGAGGTAATTAAGTCATGAGGGTGGAACCCTCATGATGAGAGTACTGCCCTTATAAGAGGTATGAGACAGCTGCAGCCCCCTCCCCTGTGAAGATATAGCAAGTCAGGAAGTAGGCTGTCACCAGAGAGCAGATCTGCTGCAGCCTTCATCCTGGGCTTCCCAGCCTTCGGAACTGTGAGAAATATTTGTTGGGTAAGCCACCCAGCCTATGGTGTTCTTGTTTCAGCAGCCAGAGCAGACCAAGACCCATGGCACGAGGGCTCATCGAGGCAAAAGGGTGGTTCCTTAGAGGAAAATTAGGGTATTAGCAGGGGGATGAGTGGCTGCCAAACTGCAGAAACATTAGTCTGCAAGTAGTAAGACCTGGATTCTGTTCTGGCTGTGACACTTTGTAGACATTTTTCCTCTCTGGCCTCAATTTCCACATTAGAGGCATTGAATCGGGAGCTCTCCAAGGTCCCTGCAGTGCTCATGTGCTGTGACAGAGTTCAATACCAATTTTCCTGAATTCAGGGTCTGGCACAGCAGACCTGGGGATCTCTGCTCTCCCCCTCTCCCCCCACTACTTCACTCCCCACCCCTAGTCCTTTCAGACTTTGCAGAGCTGACTTTCTGCAATTGTTGTCAGAAGGTCTGTGTTTTTCTGCCTTTACAACTGATAATCCTCATTCCCATTTCGGCCTTTTTGTTGTTGTTAATCCTCACCCAAGGATATTTTTCCATTGATTTTTTTTTTTTAGAGAGAGTGGAAGGGAGAGAGACAGAGAGAAAAAAAATCGACACATGAGACACATCAATTGGGTGCCTCCCACACATGCCTGATCAGGGCCAGGGATCAAGCCTGCAACCGAAGTACGTACCCTTGACCAGAATTGAACCTGGGACCCTTCAATCTGTGACCCTTCAGTCTGTGGGCCAAGCAAAACCAGCTAGGCCAATTTCTGCTTTTTTTTTTAACTTTCATTTCTTGTTTCTTCTCCATCCTAACCCTGCCACTTTTCTCCCAGGCCAGGTACAGGGGGTTCAAATCCCAGCTCCATCACTTACTATGTCACTCAACCTCTGAGCCTGTGTCCTCAATCTGTAAAATGGGACTAACACCACCACCTGCCTCTTTGGGTCGAAGGGAGGGTGAAGTGAGTAGGAGCATGTTCAGCGCTGCCAATGGTGCCTGGCACCCAGTGAGCACTCACATATTGCTAATATTATTATGATCTCTGCTTCTCTGGGATTGGGACACTTGGCCATGTCTATCACTGCTTAGTCAGAGTTCCAGAAACACTGGCTTCAGTGCCACTCCAAATGATGAATAGAGGGCTGCTTTCAGGATGACGGACATTACTGTATACATCGCCAGTGTTTGGGACAGAGAGGGCTGGCTGAACTGATGCCAGGCTGCGCGGGCTGGAGTCCAGGGCCAGCCACAGGAAAGAGCTCTGGCTTTTCCTCACCGGGCTCTGCCTCCCTTGTAGCCTCATTTCTGCCGCAGCTCCCATTAACCTTCAGGCCTCAGCCTCGGCAGAACTCACTGCTGCAGGCCCTCCTCTACTCCATCAGACTCCTAGGCTTCCCCCACACAGCCCCACTGTCCCACATGTCCTAGTGACTTTCCTTCTTCCACTGTCCTTCTCATTCAGCCTTGCATCAAAGGTAACTTCCTGAACAAAGGGGAATAGCCCAGGCCCCTACCCTCTCATACTCTAGGTTCTGCACTCTAACCCCGCACATGCTGCACTGTCATTATTTTCTCAGCTGTCTTCCTGACCACACTGTGAGCTCTCTGAAGGAGTCACTTTCTTACACATATTGGAATTTCCAGGGCTTAATAACTGCTTAACACATAATAGGTACTCAGTCTTTATTAGCAGAATGAACATGTCTCCCTCAATTCCCCAAATAACAGCTAAGTCATGCATTGCAAAACGTTTGGAAGAGCCTGAGCCAAAAGGGCAGAGTCGCAGAGCTGGCCTGCACACGTGTCTGTCTCCACCTCCTCCCCCAACTCCACGAGTTAAACAGAGGCAGTTAGGTCGTTCCTCAGCTCTTTCTGATGGTGTAATCTTTGTTAACCACTGTCCATTTTTAACTTCTTCTGTAGAAACTATTATTCGTTAGGAGTAAACTCCTTATCACAAGTGATTCATGGTATCTTTACTTTGATTTTGTTTACAGTCATCCTTCCCTTTGCAAAGCCAATGAGCCAACGTCCAGTGTTGAGTCTAGTGCTCCTTGCTCCTTGCCCTTGGCTACCCCCTCTCACCACTCAGTCAGGCGTGCCCAGCTCCCAGGGTGGCCCACACTGTGTCCATAGCTCCTTCCTTACACTCTGCTAATTAATTTCAACATTTGTTTTTCCTTGTGATACATAAGGTGGTAGGTAAATGAAGCAGCTAAAAATGTGATCTTTCCCTCCCTCCCCTCTATCTTTGGCAAAGGAAAACTTGCAGAAACTGTAGAAAAGTGCAACTAGAAGTTCATGTGCACGTCCTAATTCACATATCTAAATACAGGCAACAATGCCTTGAAGAGAAGTGGTGTTTTTGTTTCTAAAAGAAAAAAATCCCTAACACCTAAATCACAGACAAACAAGGGGCTAAGCCTGGAAGTCAATGATAGTCACTAAGAAACTCAGCTGTCTGCCCTCCCCCTGGTTATACAAAGTCATGCAAACATGGCCAAGGCAAGTGTTCATTCCACAAATGTTTACGGAGTGCTTGCCATGTGCTGGGCTCTACGCTAGCACTGTTGGGAGTTCACACTGGCCAAAAGACCTTTTCACCTGGAGCAGAAAAGGTTCAATGGGGGAGAGAGATAGAGAGAAGGGGAGACTGAAACCCATTGGGGTTTATGTGCGTTGTGTGTATAAAGGTGGTTATGGGGGGGGGGGAGGGGCTGGAAGGAGGATAAACTGATGTCAACAACAAAGTACAAGGGTCAGGAGTAGATAAAAGAGAGCCCAGGTTAACCTGCTGAACATAAACTATGCCCCAGGGAGCAAAGTGACATTTGCACTCAGACCTTTAGTTACGCCCTGACGTTTCTGTACCAGGAGGCACGTGGGTCTCTGGATGGATCTGGTGGACCAGAACCCTCTCACACAGGACCTGCCTTCCACTGCTCTGTGCATGGCTCTGCACTGCACCACGTACCGGCCACCGGCTGACAAAAGCTCGAGGCATTTCTACTGGCAGTAAACTCAAACAGTAGAAGAAACATACTATATATTTGGACTCCAGAAATATAACTTGTCAAACAAACCGACTGTACCTAAAATGTCTTTCGCTGTGTTTTACAATCATTTACACACACGAAGCTCATTATTAACCTGCTTCAGAGGGATGTTTTCTATCCGAAAGCCCACAGCTGTCTTCCCAGCACAGAAACAGAGCTCCGCTGACTGCCGCCACCTGCCCTGGCAATTTGGACCCTCATTGTGCCCCAGCCTCAGCTCCGATGAGCTCCCCACAGCTCCCCGGGGCGCAGGGCACTGAGGATGGATGCCACCCGGCCTGGCCCGTGGGTGTGAACGCTGGGCCCAGACCCAGCTCTTCCGTTTGTTTCTCCATCCCACACCAGAACCCATCCGTCTACAAGGGCCAGAATCAGAACTAGCAAAGAAGTGCTACTAACTTCTCCCCCGGAAGAAAAGCTTAAGGAAACTTCACAGACACTTCAGATGCTAGGAGAAGAGACGTAAACCTAGTAGGTACTATGGCCACTCTAATGACAGGTCTAAGTGTGAAGCAAACAAACCTTCTAGAATAGATAACGTTCTTAACACCTTGAGAAGGATTTCTACCAAAAAAAAAAAAAAAAAGGTAAAAAGCACCAACCTTAAAGGAAAGATACAATTCAACGACTTTAAAATCACGATCTTCTCTTTATCAGGACACCTTTTCTTTAAGAGGGTAAAAAGGCGAGCCACAGAGTGGGAGGAGATCAGGTGCAACACCCATGCCACAAGGAAGGAGCGGGAACCAGGAGGCAGAAAGGACTGCCAACCAGTAAGAAACACACCAACATCTAAACTGGGGGGGGGGGGGGGGGGGGGGGGGGTCGCCAAAAAACGAGAAGAGACACTTTAAAAAAAGAGGAAATACAAATGGCCAACAGCCTTATGGAAAAGTGACCTCAGCAGGAAGCAGGGAAACGCCAATTAAACCCAGAAGGGGATGGCCTCCAGGTGGGTGAAGTGCCAGGGGTGCGAGGACAGGGAAGATTGGCGTTTTCCGGAGAAGGTGGGAGGGACAACCCCGCGCGGCCACGCGACACCCGGAGCCCCTCTCCCAGGTCGGAGCGTCAGGGCGCCCTCCAGGGGCCGTCAGCAGCCGGACGCCGCCACGCACCTGACTCACCGGGCTCTCCTCCCTCCTCGGCCACCGCACCCAGGCTCCCTCCCTGGCCTGCTCGCGGGCCGGGTCCAGCGGTCTAGTCCAGGGTGGGGGGTAGGGGGGCGGCCTGCGGGCCAGGACCTGAGGGGAGGCGGGCAGGGTCCTGAGGGGAGCGGGCCGGGAAGGAGGACGGGACCTGAAGGGAGCGGGCCGGGAAGGAGGACGGGACCTGAGGGGAGCGGGCCGGGAAGGAGGACGGGACCTGAGGGGAGCGGGCCGGGAAGGAGGACGGGACCTGAGGGGAGCGGGCTGGGACCTGAGGGGAGGCGGGCAGGGTCCTGAGGGGAGGCGGGCCGGGAAGGAGGACGGGTCCAGAGGGGAGCGGGCCGGGACCTGAGGGGAGGCGGGCCGGGACCTGAGGGAGGCGGGCCGGGACCTGAGGGAGGCGGGCCGGGAAGGAGGACGGGTCCTGAGGGGAGGCGGGCCGGGACCTGAGGGGAGGCGGGCCGGGACCTGAGGGGAGGCGGGCCGGGACCTGAGGGGAGCGGGCCGGGAAGGAGGACGGGTCCTGCGGCGGCGGCGGGCGGTCTGCAAGCCGCTTCGCTCCTGGGAGCGGGAACTCGCTCCACGGGACCCTGCGGCACGGACCTCGACGCGACCCCACCGCGACCCCGAGGCCGGCCCGTGACGCAATGCGCCTCAGCCAATGGCGCGCGCCCTGCTTCTACGTCACGGAGAAGCCGGCCAATGGGCGCGGGCCTGGCTGCCGCTTCCTACGCGCCCGCTGTCCGAGCGGCTGAGAAGCGATCGCGGCGACCCTGCCGGCCCGGCGCCGGCCCAGGTGAGTGCAGCGGCCGCCCGGGCTCTGCGACGGCGCCCCAGCCTCTCCGGACGGGTCGGGGCGACGGAGCAGCGGCGCCTCCTCCCCCGGCGGCTGCGATGCCCGACGGGAGGAGGGAGGGAGGGGCTGCGCCCGTGCTCTTTCCTGCCCTGGGGTTCGGGCGCCGCCCCCGCCCCCGGAACGCGGCGTCCGGGTGACGCCGGCACCCCAGCCCTGACCCTGGAGTGACGCGGGAGGAGGGTGGCCGGAGCCTGGCGGGTTTAGGGGATCGCGCCGGGAGGAGCCCGGAGGCAGTGGCGGGAGCTAATCTGCTCGGCGTGGGATGAGCGCGGGCAGATGGTCAGGGCCCGGCGCTCCGACTGTGCCACGGGCGGCCGGGCCGGGAGCCCACCTGTCGCCCAAGCGCACGGAACGGGAACGCAACGGGGCTGACCCGCCCGCGGTGATGGGGACTCAGGGCTCCACAGGGAGGGCTCTACGACCGTGCACGCCCCGCTGTTTTCTCCTGCCTCTTTGGACCCTCGCGTCGCCTTCCAGCAGCCCCCGCAATTGGCAGGCAGGCACCGACCTCATTTGCCCGGACTCTGTTTGCAAAGGGGGTGGGATTGACGGGGTGTGATAGGAATACAGACCAATGGGCAGCCTTTCACGGGGCATCCTGAAGCCGACTCGGGGAAGTGAAAGCGTCAGGCGCTTCCTTGGGATGATCCTGTTCCCCGCCCCACCTCCCTGGGGCACCTTTGGCCTGAAGGGATCTGCTCATAAACCCGCGCAGATAGGCAGACGGCTCTGAGAATGACCGAAGGTCCCGCTGGAATTCATTGTGCCACGTTCTTGGTGAGTCGGAAGTGGCTTTCTTGAAAGATGTTCCTTCCATCCCTTCACCCCTACAAAACAAAGAAATGCCAGGACCCCAGAACCACGGGATTAAAGCTCCAAGAGTCCTCTGACCCAGTGACCCAGTGTCCCCGACAGGTTACCTGATCACCTCACACCGGGGCAGTGGCCTGTAGGGAGCCGGGGCCGCACCCTGGCAGAGGTGGAAGGAGGTGAGCGGACCTGGGTAGGATAGTCGCCCCCTGTCATCTTTAGCTGGGAAGGGACTGGAGCCCAGGCCCCACTCCGAAGGCAGTTTGCAAACACAACCCCACCCCCATCCGTTCTCTGCATTAGGTGCCCCGAAGGTTCAATTATGTCCGTATGGAAATTACTGCTTAGTCATTTCTCTGAGGGAAAGTGTATCAAATACAAGTCAAAGTCCCCATTCATTGAGTTCAACCGGCAGGCTGAGCCTGACTTAACTGGTCACATATATTAGGACAGTGAACTGTCAGCTAACACTGGAGTTATATTAAAAATAACACCATAGGAACGAACATTTCCCCTCCAAAAAAACCTTACTTTTCTCCCCCAACAATTTATGAGGATTTTCAAGCATACAGCCACGTTGAAAGAATTACACAGTAAGCACTTGCATGCCTACCACCTAGATTCTACTGTGGATGTTTTACTATATTTGCTTTATCACACAGCTGTCCACCTATTTTGACCTGGCTGCTGACCTGAAGTAATTAGTGATCTTTGGCTTTCCTGGAGCAATATTTCCGTCTTAGCTCAGGGAGTTGGCAGTGTGGTGGTTGGAGGTGGTGGTAATTATCTTTAACTTCCGGTTGAAGACCCACTGTGTGCAGAGCACTGCTAGGTGCTGAGGAAATGAAGAGGCTGAAGGCTCAGGCTGACCAGAAAGGGGCTTGATTTTTTGTTTTGTTTTTAAGAGATAGAAGATAAGTGGCAATTTGCGGTAGCAAATGCCAAGTAATAAGATGACAGCAGTAACATTCATTGCATTCTTTATGGGTACTGGGCGCTATTTATTAAAAGCTCTGCAAAAATAAATAAGTAAGTAAATAAATAAATAAATAAATCTATATTAATAAAAGGGTAATATGCTAATTAGACTGGGAGACTTTCCAGATGTCCTTCCGGGCAAAGCCATGGTGGCGGGGCCGAGGCAGAGGCAGTTAGGGGCGATCAGGCCAGGAGGGGAGAGCAGTTGGGGGCCAGCAGGCCAGAGAGGGGGTTAGCTGGGGGTGATCAGGTCAGCAGGGGGGAGGCAGTTGGGGGCAAGCAGGCCAGCAGGGGGGGCCAGTTGGGGGCGAGAAGGCTGGGGTGGGGGGGACAGTTGGGGGTGAGCAGGCCAGCATGTAGAGTGGTTAGGGATGATCAGGCAGGCAGGCAGGCAGGTGAGCGGTTAGGAGCCAGCAGTCCTGGATTGTGAGAGGGATGTACGACTGCCAGTTTAGGCCTGATCCCTATTTATTTATTTATTTATTTATTTATTTATTTCTGCAGAGCTGCTCTGTTTGGCTGCCATGGGTCTAGCCCAGCCGTGGGCAAACTATGGCCCGCGGGCCGGATCCGGCCCGTTTGAAATGAATAAAACTAAAAAAAAAAAAAGCCCGTACCCTTTTATGTAATGATATTTACTTTGAATTTATATTAGTTCACACAAACACTCCATCCATGCTTTTGTTCCGGCCCTCCGGTCCAGTTTAAGAACCCATTGTGGCCCTCGAGTCAAAAAGTTTGCCCACCCCTGGTCTAGCCACATGGCCCTGTGGGATCAGGCCTAAACCGGCAGTCGGACATCCCCTAGGGGGTCCCAGATTGGAGAGGGTGCAAGCCAGGCTAAGGAACACCCCCCTCTTGTGCACAAATTTTGTGCACCGGGCCACAAGTAAATAAAATAAAAGCTCTGCATCTGTATTATATCATTTAATTCTCAGAACCACATAAGTAGGTCACGATTCCTTTTTGCCTTTTACAGATCATGAAACTGAGGCACAGAGGTTAGTTGACTGTTGGTGGTGCTGGAAAGAGGTGTAGCCGGGACCGGAATTCCAAAGTCTGGGTCTGAGGTGGCTCTGGGCACTCTTAGTCACAGTGGAGATGCCACAGGGATAGTGGACCCTCAGCCTGACCAGGGAGGAGCAAGGGATCACTGGGGGTTGCCGCAGTTCTTCCAGGGGTCCCAGCTCAGGCACCTGGACTCAGGTGCCAGTTTTCAAATGGCTCCAGAATGCTGGTATTCTGACTTCCCATATGTTTGACCTGGCGCCGGTGCCATAGGAGACAGATGGAGGTTCTGAGAGAGCTCCCGGGGTGCGTGTGCTCCACTGTGCTGGTCAGGCTCCCTCCTGTCACCTTATCCACTTCCTGTCCCTTGGCTCCTATCCCTTCTGCTTCCTTTCTTCCTGTTCCTTATTCTCCTCTCACTTCCTTTCTAACTTGTCATTTCTCTTGGTGTTTGTAAGACACTTGTTCCCAAAGAGCCTATTTGCCAATGGCAGATGCTCCTGTGTTCAGACGCGGTCCATCTCGTGTTGACATTGCAGTCACCAGCCTTCCGAAGGGCCCTCGCTCCCCTGGCATTCACAGGAGCAGCCTCGCCCTGCTCAGGGTGCCCAGACTCTGTCTCCTGGTGGCTCCAGTTTCCAAGCCAGACTGGCTGTGTCCTCACCGCCCGGCTCTTCCCTCCGTCCTAGCCCTTGGGCAGGCTGTAATCTTGGATGTGGGAGAGCTCCTCACAGCCATTCCCTCTGCCACCCTCATCCAGCTGCTCTGTTTGGCTGCCATGGGGCTGGCCACATGGCCCTGCTATGGAGGGAGGCTCATTCCTATCCGAATCCAGGCTCCAGGAGTTATGCCCCAGGGTCAGCAGCACAGACATTCCCCAGGGTGGGGGGCGTGGCCCACCCTCTGCCAAGAAGAAAGGAGAGAAAAAGGAATAGGAAAGGAGAAAGGCAGGAGAGGGATGGGGAAGAGAGAGAAGTGGTCACCCAAGGAGGGTGAAAATAGGACTCACACACCCTGCCACACAGCCGCAGGGCTCCTGCAGGACCACGCCAGGCTCTGGCTAGGGTGCCAGGCCCAGGTGGTGACCCCACCAAACCCCTAAAGGAAGGTCCCAATGGGACCAGCACAAGGGAGGGGACCCTCCCACCGTGGGGCAGAGGCCTCCTGGGGTGGCAGCAGGACATTGTCTGGAATTCAACTAAATCTATGACTTTTCATTGATTCTTTTTTTTAAAAAAAATGTTTTTATTGACTTCAGAGAGAGGGAGGGAGATGAAGAGATAGAAACATCAATGATGAGAGAGAATCATTGATCAGTTGCCTCCTGCACACCCCCTAATGGGGATCAAGCCAGCAACCCAGGCATGTGCCCTGTCTGGGAATCACCATGGCCTCCTGGTTCATAGGTCGGTGCTCAAGCACCGAGCCACACTGGCTGGACTCATTGATTCTTTTGGCATGAAAGATCTGAAGGCAACATGACAGAATAATATTCATTTAATTTGGGGAGGGAGAGATGTGGCGGTGACATTTTTTTTCTCTGTATTCTTTTGTATGTGTGAAGGAAGTCCCCACAATTAGATTGACAGAAAGACAAAGAACGAAAAAGGGCCCTAGACTGGAAGCCAGGCTCTGCTTCTCATTTGTGGGGTGACCACTCACCCGCTGTCTGGACCGCATTTTGCCATCTGTGGTATGAGCCTAGAGCTGGCTGTGGACACGACACTGACACTCACCCTCGCCCATCACCTCCGGTTTTCCCGCAGCCCTTGCCGCCATGCCCAGCTCGGCGCTGTGGGCAGTGGACCTCTTCGGGAGGGTGTACACACTCTCCACAGCCGGGCAGTACTGGGAGCTGTGCAAGGACACCCAGCTGGAGTTCAAGCGGGTCAGCGCGGCCACACAGGGCTGCTGGGGCATCGCCTGCGACAACCAGGTCTATGTGTACGTGTGCGCCAGCGACGTCCCCATCCGCTGCCAGGAGGAGGCCTATGAGAATCAGGTGGGGCACGCGTGTTTGGGTTGCTGAGTTGGTTGGTTGGTTGGTTGGCTGGGAAATAAAGTCCCCACTCACCAGACTTCAGACGGTTCTCATGTTCGGCTAAAGATCCAAGTTGCATAGTGTCATGGGCCTTTGGGACCAGAACCCCTATTGTGTCCTCACCAAGGCAGGCTGGTCAGGTTCACACAAGGGTGGGCTCCTAGCGGTTTCCAGGAGCCCAGAACGGGCCGTGCCCTCCACTGCTTGCCCCTGGGGGGCACCGTGTCCTGTGGCAGGTTCTCTGCCCTTTGGGGCTGTGATGATGTGCTGGCTGATCCCTGAGTTCCAGGCAGGCCCTCTGCTCACATCCCACCATGGAGACGAGCCCGAGTACTCTGCTGGCAAGGGCCTGGCCTCCCCAGGCAGCTGCAGGCCTAAAGCCCGTGCCTGCCTCCACCCTCAGCGCTGGAACCCCGTGGGTGGCTTCTGCGAGAAGCTCCTGCCGAGTGACCGCTGGCCGTGGAGCGACGTGAGTGGGCTCCAGCATCGGCCGCTGGATGGGGTGGCACTGCCCTCGCCACACTGGGAATGGGAGTCCGACTGGTACGTGGATGAGAACTTTGGAGGGGAACCCACCGAGAAAGGGGTAGGTGAACTTGGTTCCTGGCGTGGCTCCACATGGGAAGGGAATGCTTTAGGCTTAGCCCGTCCCCTCAGTGCTGGTCCCAGTGTCCTGTGGCAGCCGACCCCAGCCTTTGCCCTGCATGCATCCCACTTTCTGCACAGAATCGGTGGGGATCAGTGCTGTTCTTTTGCCCTGCATGCACCCCACTTTCTGCACAGGATCAGTGGGGATCAGTGCTGTTCCTCCTCCTGCCTGCTCCCCCCTTCCTCAGTCCTATCACTTCCTTCCCCCAGAGCCTTACAGAGCGCACCCACCTTGTATTTCAGGGGTGGACATATGCCATGGACTTTCCTGCCACTTACACAAGGGACAAGAAGTGGAATTCTTACGTGAGGCGGCGGAGGTGGATCCGGTACAGGAGATACAAGTCCCGCGACACCTGGGCCAAGGTCGGAGCCTGCCTGTGGCCTGGGGGTGGGGCAGGGCCACAGCAGTCCCGCTGCTGGGAGGATCACATGGACCTTCATTTCTGCCTTCCCGCCTGTGCACAGAGGGTGCCACCCCCACACTGGTCCTGGCCTTTGTCTCCTGGTAACATTGTGGCACTGTGTGTCCCTTCCTCTGGGAGATGGCCACATGAGGAGGCAGGCCAAATTGGCCTAGGACAGCACAGAACCTGTCCTGACCCTGGTCTCCGGTTGCCCTGTCCCAGAATGAGGCTCAGTCTGTGCACGTCTTCCTCCCTTATTCCTGAACTAGAAGCCTGGTGCATGAAATGCATGCACGGGTAGGGTCCTTAGGCCTGGCTGGCGATCAGGGCTGATCGGGGTCTTCTGGCTGCCAGCCGGGGCCTCCCTTCGTTCTGCTCCGCCCACTGGTGGTCAGCATATGTCATAGCGAGCAATAGAACTCCCGGTTGAACTCCTGTGGGGACACTTTGCATATTAGCCTTTTATATATATAGACTAGAGGCCCAGTGCATGAAATTCATGCACGGGGAGGGAGAGGGGCAGTCCCTCAGCCTGGCCTGCACCCTCTCCGATCTGGGACCCCTCGGGGGATGTCCGACTGTCAGTCAGACATCCCCCTTGCAATACGGGACCACTGGCTCCTAACCGCTTGCCTGCCTGCCTGCCTGCCTTCCTGCCCGATCATCTCTAACCCCTCTGCCTGCCTGATCGCCCCCAACCCCTTTGCCTGCCTGCCTGATCGCCCCTAACCCCTCTGCCTGCATGCCTGATCACCCCTAACTGCCTCTGCCTGCTGACCTGATTGCCTCTACCTTGCCCCGCTGCTGGCCGATCGCCCCTAACTTGCCCCCCTGCCGGCCTGATTGCCCCTACTTTATGCCCTTGCCGGCCTGATCGCCCCTACATTGCCGGCCTGATCACCCCTAACTTTCTCCCCTGCTGGCCTGATCGCCCTTAACCACCTCTGCCTCACCCCAGCCTAAGCCGCAGTCTGGCCTCCCTCTGCGGCAGGCAACCTGGCCAATTGGAAAGGCGCTGCCCCCATCACCCTGCTGCTGCTGCCACTGCCGGCTGCCATGGCTGCCTGAGTCAGGGCCCTTGCAGCTATGCGGCTGCCTGAGCTGCGGCTCGCCTCTCCTGCACGGCGCTGGCCCTAGGCCCTCACAGCTGCTGTGGCTTTGTCCGGATGGACGTCAGGAAGATGTTCTGCTCTAATTAGCATATTACCCTTTTATTAGTATGGATGAGCTACTTTGGCTCTTGTATTGTTTTTGTGACCCAGACACACCTCCCAGCTTAGGGACATGAGGCCTGGACTGGGTCCTACATGGCCTTCGAATGAGGGGAAGGCCTCGAGCCCTCACCAGTCCTCTCTAGAGGGTCCATGCTTTGAGGTGGGTCTGCCAGCCCAGCCAACCTGCCTGTTGGGCTGGGAGCAGCCCAGAGAACAAGGGCTTACACCGCGGGGCCACCTTCTGTGATCAGCCCCCTCTTGGTGGGGGATGGAGTCACAGCGTGCAGGTCACTGCAGAGCACAGAGCCAAGACCCTATGTGTGCAGCTGCCTTCCTTGCTGGAGCAGCAGTGACCACTCAGGGATGGCAGCTGGAGCCTGGTGGCTGGCAGAGGGAGGACAAGGGTAGAGAGGACCCAGGGGCAGGAAACCGGTGTTCTGATGTGCCTGCTCTGTGAAGTCAGGCAGCTGTGCACTGAGGTGGAGAATGAAGGCAGCGTGCTGAGGGCCTGTGGCACAGACTGGTTCAGGGCAGCTGTCTACCAGGAGGGGAACAGTGCCATCTGTCGGCCCAAGTGCCCACAAGGTCTGACTGCCACTGCCTCCACCTGTTTCAGATCCCTTCGAAGGATGACCCCAAACAACTGCCCGACCCCTTCAACGACCTCTCTGTTGGGGGGTGGGAGATCACAGAGGAGCCCGTGGGCCACCTGTCCGTGTGGGCTGTGTCTCTGCAGGGAAAGGTAAGGCCTGTGGCCCCTGTGCCTTGAGCAGGGGGTGGCTGAGGGGGTGGCCACAGTCAGGAGTGGACAGGAGATAAGTCGGCCTTCGTTGTCCTCCCAGAGGTAGAGGAAGGAGGAAGGCTGCCCCTGAGACCTCCTCGCCTCCTGTCCCCACAGCAGGTGGCTTTTATCAGGGTCCCCATAATTGCCCTTTCTGTGAATCCTGCTGTCCTGTTGACCCCTGGATTCTACTCCTCCCAGAAGCCTCTGACCTCCCACCCTACTCCTGGCCCTGGCCTGTCCTCCTCTGAGCCCCCAAAGCACTGACCAGTGCCCACCCTGGGCTCAGATGCCATCAGTATAGTCTCCTCAGACAGACTCAGAGTTCCTGCCAAGTCCCTGTGGCACCTCCACACCAGTCTCTGGAAGTACTGCTGGTGGGTGGGTGAAGGGGGATGGGCAGGTGGGGAGGCCTGGATGGATGGATGGATGGATGGATGGGTGGATGGGTGGGTGGGTGGAAGGATAGGTGGATGGATGGATAGGTGGGGAGGCCTGGATGGATGGATGGATGGGTGGGTGGATGGGTGGATGGGTGGGTGGGAGGATAGGTGGATGGATGGATGGATGGATGGATGGATGGATGGATGGATAGGTAGATGGATGGATGGATGGATGGATGGATGGATGGATGGATGGATGGATAGGTAGATGGATGGATGGATGGATGGATGGATGGATGGATGGATGGATAGGTAGATGGATGGATGGATGGATGGATGGATGGATGGATGGATGGATAGGTAGATGGATGGATGGATGGATGGATGGATGGATGGATGGATGGATAGGTAGATGGATGGATGGATGGATGGATGGATGGATGGATGGATGGATGGATAGGTGGATGGATGGATGGATGGATGGATGGATGGAAGGATAGGTGGATGGATGGATGGATGGATGGATGGAAGGAAGGAAGGAAGGAAGGAAGGAAGGAAGGAAGGAAGGATAGGTGGATGGATGGATGGGTGGAAGGATAGGTGGGTGGGTGGGTGGATGGATGGATGGATCAATGGAAGGATGGAAGGATGGAAGGAAGGATAGGTAGATGGATGGATGGATGGGTGGGTGGGTGGATGTTTGGATAGGAGAGGAGAGGAGACCCTTTTCTCAAGGAGTTTGTAAATTAAACAAAGGAATAAAACCAACCTGACTATAGCAGCAACATAGGTGGCCCTGAGTGGGATGACCCAACACTTACTCGTGACTATTCAATCCTCCGTTCCACAAACTGACCACAATCCTCTGGTTGGCTTTGGGACAGTCACGGCAGGCTTTTATCAGCCTTACCTCTGGGGTCCTGTTTGGCCCTGGCTTCAGTCAACCACAGTGTTTCTGAGCTATGCTGCAGGACCTGGCCTGGGACAGGCCCCACCGAGGGGCCACGCCCACCTGGAAGCAAAGAGAAGGGAGAATGGGGGCTCAAGAGCACTGTTTGTGCTGCCAGCTGTAAGCCAGTGCTGCCCTGCACTAGTCCTATGTTCCGTAAAAGCTGTGACCAGGACCCTGGACTAGCTGGGCTCCAGGAGAAGCTGGGAGACAGGGGTGGCCCCAGACCAGCAGGTAGCAGAGGGAGGCTGTCCAGGCCTAGTTCTGCAGTGCGGGCTGTAGGGGTGAGGTGACAGGTTGGGAGGCCACAGTGCCCAGTATGGAGACAGGTCCCAGGAGGGGGCCCCCAGCCCTCCTAGACCACACAGCAATGTACAGCCCCCTCCAGAGGAAACGTGCCAGGCAGTGCGGACAGTATGATCAGGTGGCTCAGTCTTAAATATTTGATTATGCTCACTGTCCTCAGGTTAAAGAGAAAAATAAGTGATTTTTTTTTTTTTTATTGATTTCACAGAGAAGGAGGGAGAGGGATAGAGAGATAGAAACATCAATGATGAGAGAGAAACATTGATCGGCTGCCTCCTGCACACCCCCGACCAGGGACCAAGTCCGAAACCCGGGCACGTGCCCTGATCAGAATAGAACCATGACCTCCCGCTTCATGGGTCGACACTCAACCACTGACCCACACTGGCCAGGCACCTTAGACATTCCTTCGAAGGGGAGTGGTCAGCTTCCCCTAGAGACAGGTGTTTTGAGAGCTTGTCACCACTAGAGTGTGCAGGACGCCCAAGCTGGGGCTGAGTTCTCACTGGGCACATGGGTGAGTGAGGAGGGTGTTGTCCCCTAGGACAGCGGAAATCCAGGTGTGGCATTTCTAGCAGCCGGGAGAGATCACCGCCCCTGGCACTCTGGGCCCTGGTCTCCCAGGACTGCACCGATGCTTGGCCTGTGCGTGTGCTGACACACATGCAGCCTAGCTTGGGCAGCTGGTTTTTTCAGAGTCCTGGCCTGACCCCGCTGGACCCTTCCTGTGGGTTTCTCTCACTCTCAGGTGTGGTACAGAGAGGACGTCAGCCACCCCAACCCAGAAGGCTCATCGTGGTCTCACGTGGACACTCCGGGGGAGGTGGTCCAGATTAGCTGTGGGCCTCACGACCTCCTGTGGGTCACGCTCTGGGAGGGGCAGGCCTTGGTTCGGGAAGGAATCAACAGGAACAACCCCAAAGGTGGGAGCCCTACACCCGTACAGGGAGGGGGGGTGCCCAGCTTTTCCCTGTGCGCTTGCTGATGGGGACCCTGCGCTTTCTTCTGGGGTCGAGTAGGAAGTTCCTGGTGCCTAGTGGAGCCTCCCACCTCTGAAAACGGCATCATGCACATCTCCGTGGGAGTGGGCGTGGTCTGGGCCGTCACCAAGGACCGGAAAGTAAGGCCGGGTCGAAGGGGGGCTGGGTCCCAGGACTCTGTTTCACATTGAGGGTGGTGTGTGTTTTGTTCTTTTGTCCTGAACCCTTGAGCAAATTAGCCAAGCACCCTGCACTGTCTGTCACGTCTGAGATGTCCGGCACCTGCAGAATCCTGCCTGCTCGGGCCCTGTACCAAGTGCGGGACAGCTGCATAGGCCGTAACATCTCCAGGAATTAGAAGCTCATTTTCTAAAACCCTCACCTCATTGGTTGCCTCCCCCTGCTCCTGTTCATGCTTATCATTTTTATTTATTATTTTTCCCCATTGATTTTTAGAGAGTGGAAGAGAGGGAGGAAAGAGAGAAACGTCAATAAGAGAGTGAAACATTGATGTGAGAGAGACACATTGAGGTACATGCCCTTGACCAGGAATCGAACCCGAGACCCTTCGGTCCCTGGGCCGAAGCTCTAACCACTTAACAAAACCAGCCAGGGCTTGTCATTTTTATTCTATCAGAGGAAAGGCCAATAAAATACAGGCAGTCCTCAGGTTATGTTGGACTCCACGTGTGTCATTTCGTGGTTACGTATGTCGTTTCGTGGTTACGTCGCCATCTCCCATTTACAGCATTTATTAAAAAGTTCCGTCATTTTGACATATGTACATATGTGCTTTATGTTTTTTATTATTTAGTTACCACAAGTAAAGGTCAGGAATTGTTCTCTTTTAAATTTTTTTACTGTTTCACTTCATTGCTGCTGTGTGTGTGCTCCATGTGAGTGACGTAGGTGCTTATGTAGGTGGGTTCCAACTTACAGCGAAAATCGCGTTACGTCACCGTAGGAACTGATCTCTGACGTAACCCGAGGACCTACTGTAAGCTGATTTCAGGTTGCTTACAAGTTCTCTAACCCCACCCACATCCATCCAGGGCATCCCCTACCATCCAGGGGGACGGGTCGCCCACACATCCGATCCATCTCCAGTGAAGCTCCAGAGCCTCAGCCACACGCCCCCTGGGAAAGTAGAGATGGGCTATCCCCCCAGGCCCCTGAGCACCCCACTCTCAGAGCAGCAGATTAAATGAGCAGCAAATTAGATTAAATGAGCAGTGTGCTCAGTCTAAGACAAATATTTGATTATGTGTGAGCTAAGGTGGGGGTTGCAGAGGTCCATGGGATGGGCTGTCACTGGTCAGGCTCATAGGTCAGAGTCTGGATTTGAGATGGAGTATGTGCCCTTCCCTCCCTCAACCCCCTCCCGGCTCTCACTGCACCAAAAAGCCGACACCTGCTGCTACCTGCTGCCAACAGGTGCCACTAGTGTCCGAACTGGCGGGGAGAAGGTTCTAGAACAGTGATGGCAAACCTTTTGAGCTCAGCGTGTCAGCATTTTGAAAAACCCTAACTTAACTCTGGTGCCGTGTCACATAGAAATTTTTTGATATTTGCAACCATAGTAAAACAAAGACTTATACTTTTGATATTTATTTTATATATTTAAGTGCCATTTAACAAAGAAAAATCAACCAAAAAAATGAGTTCGTGTGTCACTTCTGACACGTGTGTCATAGGTTCGCCATCACTGTTCTAGAATGACCCAGGCAGCATTGTCTCCTGGAGAAACAATGCCCTGAGCTGGAGAATGGACAGGAAGCCACCAGGACAAGTGTGACGGGGGCAGGTGACCCTCAGCCCGGAGGGATGTGGGCAAGAGGCACGGGGTGAACGTTTCCTTCCTGAAGGATGTGTTGTGCTCATTTTCGGCATGAACCACAGGGTCAGATTATTCGTGTTCTTCTTTCGCTTCAATGAAGAACAAAACACCCCACGTGTGTCAGTGGCATTCCAGGGAGGCGTTTATTTCTGACTTTCCCAGGTGTGGTTCCGCAGAGGTGTCAACTCTCACAACCCCCGTGGCACCAGCTGGATCGAGATGGTTGGAGAGATGACTATGGTGGACGTGGGGCTCAACGACCAGGTGTGCGCGTGGTTCCGAGCCTGGCTTCCTGGGGGCGGGTCTCAGAATGGGGGCTCCTGATGCTTCCTTCCCACATCTCTTCCTGGTGCCCCCATGGGTGGGGGGGGGCCCAGCACCTCCACACTCTCCCAGCCTTTGTCCCAGAGCCCCCGCCTGCCTTGGGTCACCCCCCGCCCCTCCGCAGGACCCCCAGAGCAGGGGCAGTGAGCACAGATCTGGGGGAGAGACATGCATCCCGGAGACGGGAGGACTTCGGTTGAAAAATATGTGCGGGAAGTCAGACCACCAGGGAAGGACGGAGCCGATCTTCCCGACTTTCTAGATGCAGGGTCTCTTCAACGTCACCCGTGTAGTTCGCACAGAGGAGCCTCCTCCTCATAAATGATGAGGTCTGGCGATTTTTAAGACTCGACGTGTGAGGGTGACATGTCCTCCCTGTTGCACTGTGATGGAAGCTCCTCCCAGGGGTGCTGGCCCTCCTCCCACCCGCCCCAGTGAGCTGTGTGTACAGCGGTCAGGGGCGACGCAGGCGCCAGCAGGTGCACACAGGGATGGAGCACGAGGCCAGCCCGCCTGGCGGAGGCCCCGGGAGCCCTCCCAGCAAGGCCTCTTGGGCCCAGGCTTTGCCAAGCCTGGCTGGGGCCCGTCAGGCACCCCAAGTCTAGGCTCGAAATGGTTGTTCCCTGGACCCCTCCCCTGGGCCCTTTGGCTGCCCAGCACCCCTTCCTCGGCGCCCAGAGGCAGAGGGGAGGAGCGTCCTGGCCACCTTTCCCATGGAAAACGAGGCCAGGATCAAGGAGGGTATTTTACTTAAAGACCAGGACCACCCTCTGTGTTCACTGGGAACAGCTTCCCTCCCACCAGAGACACAATGAGGGCATGGGTGGACTTCATGTCCCAGCCCAGCGCCCACCAGCACCACCACCTACTCTGGCCCCGGGTCTGCCTCAAGGTCGAGGAGCCACACAGGCCCCTGCTTCTCCTGAGCTTGGTGCCGAGCCCTCACCCAGCTTCCTGAATTTTACCTCTGCACCCCGCCCATGGCCATGCCATCCACCTTCCACCCCCAACACACGTGTACACACACACACCCCACTGCATGTACAGACTCTCCCCCACCCCATCCTCCTCCCACACCCCCAACGGAAGGAGAGCCCCCAGGTCTGCCCCGGCTCCCCACCCAGCAGCACCTCTGTTCCAGGTCTGGGGCATCGGCTACGAGGACCGGGCCGTGTACTTCCGGCAGGGCATCACCCCGAGCGAGCTCAGTGGGAAGATGTGGAAGGCCATTGTCGCCAGTCGTGTGTGTGACCGGTCACACTCCGGCAGCTCCTCAAGTCTCCTCAGGTGATCCCAGGGGCGTGGGGCATGGAGGAATCGGGTGGGGAAGGGCTGCCCGTGGCCTTGGTGGGCAGTGCCTGGAGGACGCCGCTGCCCAGCCTCTCAACAGGGCGCTGAGCCTCATCTCGGGCAGGAAAAACGGCAGCCTGTGGGTCTCCCCTTCCTGTGCCTGGTGTTGAGGCTGGTCCCGAGGGTGGGAGGTGACAGGGGAGCGAGGCTGGGATGCCTGTCCCTATTGGAGCCTCAGATTGTCCCTGAGCAGAACTGGCCAGTTGGTTCTGGCATCTCAAGGTCAGGGGGGAAAGGCCTCTTTGCAGGTGCATGCTCAGGGATGAGGATGGACAGTCTCTCTCCTCTGGAGCTGGGGCTTCAGCCTGGGGTGTGCCCCAGACTCTTTGGGGGCTTGTCCCATGGGTGTTTTCCAGGCCCCGCCCCCAGAGCATCTGTTTCTGTAGATACGGGCACCCAAGATTTTGTTTCTTGCTCCGGCCCCAGGTGTGCTACTGCCTCAGTTCTGGGGCCGCACACTGAGGTCCTTGGTTCTAGAGGGTGTGGGTGAGTCCCAGCCCTGCCCACCGGCGCTTAGAGTGCAGGCAGGTGATTTAGCATCGGCTCCGCTCCGCAGGGCCGTGCCCACAGTGCTTACCTGCCTGTCGTGCGGCACATGGGACCTCACACGGTGCTCCCCAGCCCGCCAGGGTCCTGTCTGCAGCCTGGACCCTCCCACAGCCTGGTGGTCATTGCACCACCAGCTGAGAGGGCCGGGAGGCCAGCCAGGCAGGGTTTCCCCCCACTTACCGGAAGTTTCCATCTCAGCTGGTGGTTCTCACGCTGAGCAGCACATTGGAATCAGCTGAGAAGCTTCTGAAACTACTGATGCCAAAAATCTGCCTGGCCTTGCAGTCGGCAGTGGCTTCTTAAATACAACAAAAGCACAAGAAACAAAAGGAAAGATAGATTGGACTTCATCAAAATAAAAAGTTTCATGCACCAAAGCACACTATCAAGAGAGTGAAAGATAATTCAATGGGAGAAAGTATTTGCAAAGCATATATTTGACAAGGGCCTAGTATCTAGAATACACATCAAGAACTCTTACAGCGTGACAAGGACAAACAACCCAATTTTAACATGTTAAGCACCAGGTCAGTCACCGGTGACTGACACTATACTTTCTGTCCGGAAGACAAAACAGGCTGGGCGCTTAACGTGTTAAAAGGGCAATGACTTGAATGCATTTCTGCAAAGTAGATACGTGAATGACCGGTGAGCGCAGGGAAAGATGCTAGGTGTCATCAGTCATCGGGGAAATGCAAGTCAGGGCCCAGGTGAGATACCACTGCACAGCCACCAGAACAGCTGTGATCCAAAAGAAAGACAGTAAAAGTGTTGAGATGTGGAGGAATTAGAACTGTACACAGCTGCAGGAATTAAGCTTTGGGAAGCAGTCTGGCAGTTCCTCTGGAAGTTAAAGATAGAGTCACCTTGTGACCGAGCAGTTTCGCTCCTAGACAGGTACCTGAGAGAATTGAAAACAGGTGCTCACACAAAACATGTGTGCGAATGTTTGTAGAAGCAGGACTCACTACTGCCAGAAGGTGGAAACAACCCAATGCCCATCATTGGGTGAATGGATAAGTACAACGGGGTCTAGCCATAAAGTAGAACATCACGCAGCAATAAAAAGGAATGAAGCACCACCCTGGCTGGTGTTTCTCAGTGCTTAGAGTGTCAGCCCGAGCACCTAAGACTCCAGGGTTCTATTCCCAGTCAAGAGCACATACCTGGGTTGCAGATTCTATCCACAGCCCTGGTCAGGACATGTGAGGAAAGCAACCAATTGATGTGTCTTTCCCACATTGATGTTTCTCTCTGTTTCTCTTCCCCTTCCTTCCTCCCTTCCACTCTCTCTAAAAATCAATGGAAAAAATATCCTCAGGCGAGGACTAACTAACTAAATAAATAAAAAGGAATGGCCTGCCCAGTGTGGCTCAGTGGTTGAGCGTCGACCTATGAACCAGGAGGTCACGGTTTGATTCCTGATTGGGGCACATGCCTGGGTTGCGGGCTCAGTCCCCAGTGTGGAGCATGCAGGAGACAGCCGATCAATGATTTTCTCTCTCATCATTGATGTTTCTATCTCTCCTTTCCTCTCTGAAATCAATAAAAATATCTATATATATAAAAGGCTAATATGCTAAGTGTCCAACTGTCCGGGTAATGACATCACATAGCAATGCCCGGCTTCCTCTCCCTAGTGACTAGCCTCCTTGCAGTTTCTTCAGCCCAGGAACATGACTTGCTTTATAGTCAAGTGCAAACATTTCACACTGTAACCAAATGTCTGTGAAGTGTTTTCACATGCCTCATCTCATTTGATCCTCACAGAAGTCCTGGAGTAGGTAGATAGGAGACTCAGTGGAATCCTATTTTCTTTTAATTAGCCGGAAAACAGAGATTTAGAAAGCTTAGAAACTTGACCCGACTGAAAAAAAGTAAGAAATGGTGGACATTGACAATGACTTCAGGTTTTCTCACTGCGCAGAATATAAGTAAACACTGCTGCAGTTAAATATTTCACCCTTTGTTCTCCCTGTGTGATCTATAATAATAATCTGCTTTGTGTTGATATTTACTGCTGTGTTGCTGACAATTACCTGAAAGAGAAGTTGGGATGCTTCACTGGGCTGGAAAAAGTTCAGCTAAATCAGAAAGCAGGTCTAATTAGGCAAGTGTATCTCTATATAAAAGGCTAAGTTGACTCACGCATGTGCTATACATATAAAGCTCTTGCTGACGCCAATCGCACACATGTGTTTCGATCTGTCATTGTTGATCAGTAATTTGGTTGACACTTCTATTATAGAGAAAGGGCGAATAGAGTTATTAAAATATTTCTTCTAATTAACTTCCTTTCAATGTGCACGAATTTGTGCACCGGGCCACTAGTATTAAAAATAAATAAATAAATAAAAAGGAACGAAGTACTGCCACCAGCCACAACATGGGTGAACCTTGACATCATTATACTAAGTCAAAGAAGCCAGTCCCAAAAGGTTGCATTTTGTATGATGTCATTTACATGAAGTGTCCAGAATAGGCAAATCCACAGATACAGAAAGCACCTTAGTGGTTGCCAGGAAGCTGGGCAAGAGGAGGATGAAGAGTGACTCAGTGGTACAGTGTTTCCATTTGGAGTGATGAGAAGGTTCTGGAACTGGGTTGTGGTGATGGTGGCACAACATTATGAATATACTTAATGCCACTGCATTGCATGATTTAAAATGGTAAACTTTATATCACACATATTTTGCCACAAAAAAAAAAGATATTAGATCTCCACATCCAGGAATATTGATTTGATGGGTGTGGATACGGCCTGGGTGCCGGGACTGTGCACAGAGCCCACCTCCCTGCGTTGCAGAGAAGCTGTGACTTGCCTGAGGGTCACACAGGTTCCCTCCAGGGAGTCATAGCTCTGCCCATTTCGTCCCCAGTGCTGGCTGTTTCTTTGGTGACGAGGTGAGGGTCAGTGGCGATTCCTGCGCACCGAGCGACACGGATGCCTCCTCGGAAGCTGAGAGACCAGGGCCTGAGCAGCCTGTCCCTGCAGAGTCTCCGGAAAGTCCTGGCAACTCCAAGGGCAGCTCGGCGTCAGGCCCAGGCACCACCAAGACTGCAGAGCATGCCTTGGAGGGTGCCAGCCCAGCTGATCAGACCCCAGGGCCTGAGCCTCGCCCTGGCCCGGCCTCCACCCCTGCCGAGCTGCCCTGGACCAGTATCGACCTGAAGGAGCCCAAGAAAGCGTCCAGCCACTCCGCTGAGACCACCGGCCTCTCCTCGCTGGAGATGCTCCCACTGGGCTTGGAGGAGCCCTACTGCGCTGACGACCACCCGCTGTGGGTCTGGGTGTCAGGAGGAGGCTGTGCCGTGGAGGCCCACACTGTGCTCAAGTGGTTCACCGCCCAGGCGGGTAAGAGGGTGCTGCCCTGTGCTTGCCATTCTAGGCTGGACTGGGGGACACCAGGGAGAAGGGTGAGGGGAGGGCTCGTGGGCATTTTAGGGAGATCATAGCTCTCTAGCAAGAAAGGGCTGATTTAAAAACAAAACCCTGGCCTGCTGCACAGCTGTGGGCGGGCCAGACACCTGGCCCTGAGGCTCTGGCCGGCCGCAGGCCTGTCTTCCTCCATGCAGACACAGTCCCTGTCCATCACGCCGGCCCAGACCGCCGCCTGGCGGAAGCAGATCTTCCAGCAGCTGACGGAAAGGACCAAGCGGGAGCTGGAGAACTTCCGACATTACGAACAGGCCGTGGAGCAGGTGGGTGGGCGCCGGGACACTGTTTCTCAGCCGGCGTTTACTGAGTGTCTATGTATACCGGCCCCAAGGTGAGGTGGGAGAGACAGACAGATGGATGCCTGCATCCCTCTGCCCATCTCTCTCGGATGGGAAGCCTGCCCTTCTCCTTGTAGATTCCAGAATGAAAAACAAGTTCGTTCCTTTATTTGTCCACCCCAAAGGCCTCTGTCAGGCCCCACTGTGATGCGGGCACAGCATAGACCCTGGGACCAGAGACCACAGCAGTCTCAGCGGGTGGTGGGGTGGGAATCACACTGTCCTCTCCCTGCAGGAGGGGTCCCCACGTGCCCGATGGTGCAGTGTTTTATTGAGAACTGAGGACAGGATTGAGGGTAGTCTCGGGCCCCTCAGGCCGAGCCCAGCCCCTAGAGGCGGAATTACATGAAGGACTCAGCGGGGTTCATGCAGAGGACCCGGCTGTGTCCCGAATGGTGGTGCAGAAGCATCTCCCAGTGGCCAAGGGGCCACCCGGCAGGCGGGCAGGGTGTGCGCTCGCTGTGCCCCTGGCTCACTCTGTCACGTTGGGCCAGGCACAGACTCTCCCCAGGCCTCCGTTTCCCCACCCAGAACAAGGGGTGACTGTGACCCCACAGGCTGTTCTGTGCAGCTGACACTGGCTTGCGGCCTGGCCCCTATTGGGGTCCAATAGTGTCCCTTGTCGTTAGGGTGAAGTGGGGGAGCTGGGAGCGCTGGGCGGGAGTCCCCTGTGAGGTGGCGAAGGGACTGGGGCCAGGGTAGCCTTGGGGCGCTGGGAACTGGGCACACGCAGGGCCCAAGTCGGGGGCCCGGGGGCCTGCCTGTGACGGTCCCTCGCCTCCGGGGCCTGTGCTGCAGTCCGTGTGGGTGAAGACGGGGGCCCTGCAGTGGTGGTGCGACTGGAAGCCCCACAAGTGGGTGGACGTCCGCGTGGCCTTGGAGCAGTTCACGGGGCACGACGGGGCCCGGGACAGCATCCTCTTCATCTACTACGTGGTCCACGAGGAGAAGAAGGTGCAAGGGAGGGGGAGGCGGGAGGGGTGCGGGTGCCCGGGGGAGGCGGGTGCAGGAACAGGCCTGGGACGCTGGCCCCGAGGTGCCCAGCCCAGGACAGCGTCTGGCACCTACAAAGTCCCAGCCCCCATGACAGAGTCCCCGTCGGTGGCAGGCAGGTTTTGGTGGCCCGCAGAGCCGTCTCTAGGTCTGACGCTGACAGGCTCCCGTGTTTCATGAGAAGTCAGGCTCACAGAGATAAAGCCACCCCTCCCCCAGGGCTGGTCTGAACCAGTCAGTCAGTCTCACCTTGCCACCAAAGGTGAAACCCAGCATCTGCTCACGAGCTGGGCTTCCATGCTGGGACGCCCGAGCCACCAGGGTCCCAAGGACTGGCTCTGTGGAAAGGGGGCCACCCAGGCCGGCCCTGTCCATCCGGGTGACAGCCTCGCCGTCGCCCTCTGTGCGCAGTACCTGCACGTGTTCCTCAATGAGGTGACGACGCTGGTCCCCGTGCTCAATGAGGACAAGCACTCCTTCGCCCTGTACACCCCCGAGAGGACCCGGCAGAGGTGGCCCGTGCGTCTGGCTACTGCCACCGAGCAGGACATGAATGACTGGGTGAGTGGGCAGTGGCCCCACAGGCCAGGGGTCAAAGGGCAGCAGACTCAGGGCAGCCCAGCCTTGGCCTGCTGCCCGTCTCCTTCCCAGTGGTGACTGCCATCTGCCCACGCCAGCTGGCCCTGCTCAACCTGTCCTGCTGTGAGAGCCGGAGGGTCCTTGGCCGTCCCTCCCTGCAGGCCATCTGGTCCATCACCTGCAAGGGCGACATCTTCGTGAGTGAGCCCAGCCCGGACCTGGAGGCCCCTGAGCACCCGCTGCCCTGCGACCAGATGTGAGTCCACCCTGGCCTGGCCACTCCCACCTCGCAGCCAGAGCTGAGGCTCCACAAGGAGGGGCCCCAGCAGGACACACGGCCTCGCTTCCTGCCGCCAGCCACACGGCCAGCTGGTTCTCAGGCCCGAGTCTGCCTGGGCCTGTGCCAAGACCCTTCCCCGGAGGCATCAGGGCGGGTCACCCCGCCGAACAGTTTCTGTGTCAGAGTGAGGAGATGGCTCTGCAGGTGGCATTTAAACCAGGAGGAGGAACGAGGCCGCCCACTGGGGGCACTGTGATAATCTGGGGCACCCACCCTTTTGGTGAGGACATGGTGCTCCCGATTCTGTCCCCAAAAGGTCACCCAGAGCCAGGGAGGACCAGGGAGACACGCGAGTAGGAGGCGCTGCCCAGGAGAGGAGTGGCTGTGTCTGGCTGCCCTTTGGTGATCCCCTCTCATCTGAAAGAGTCAGATCCCCTCTGGGCCAGTGGCGGGGCCTTGGCCACAGGAGGTTGACCCAGGTGGCAGCCGCACCCTGTACTCTGCCCCCCAGAGGGTCTCACCGTCAGGGCAGCAGTGTAGGCGTCGCAGGCTCGCATGGCTCATCCAGCCGATGGGACGACCCTGCTCCCTGCCTACACTCTTGTCCCAGGCCCCAGGGCTCCAGGGGGGAGGCTGGAAGGCCCTGCTGGGTCGCTTCTCCACCCTCTCTCCCCTCCTCCCAGGTTCTGGCGGCAGATGGGCGGCCACCTGCGGGTGGTGGAGGCCAGCAGCCGGGGCGTGGTGTGGGGCATTGGCTACGACGGCACAGCCTGGGTGTACACAGGTGGCTACGGAGGAGGCTGCTTCCAGGGTGAGGGTGAGGGTGAGGGTGAGGGTGAGGGTGAGGGTGGCCCGCCCCCGAGGCTGGCAAGCCTGGCTCCCGCCCTGCACAGCCTTCCTAGCAGTTCCCTCTAGTCCTCTGGCTCCCTGGCCCCACGCCAGAGCCGCCGTCCCGGTGTTGACACTCAGTTGGCAACCAGGTGACAGGTGACCTTCAGCACTGCCAGCCTCTGCAGAGGACGATCCTGGGCCAACCCGGGGGCATGACAGCCCGGAGACCAGGCCTCGCCTCCCATGTGCCTTCCCGGCCTCGAAGGCTCTAGGAAGGCAGCCACCGAGCTCCCCCCGCCCATGCCCAAGCCCTCATTTCATAGACGAGCCTCAGGCACATGGGGCAGCCCAGCACCTGGGTCCCCTGATCCCAGGCCCAGGTTCGAGCTCCTCGTTAGGTGGGTTGTGCCTCGGGCTGGGAGCCCCGTGCACTCCCCCAGCTCTGGGAGGCAGGGGGCTCTTTCTCCTCCTGGGAAGGGGAGCAGAAACAACGCCGGGACGGGACACACCATGCCCACGCCTAACCCTAACCCATGCCCACGCCCCGTGCCGGGGTGCGGGGTCTAATGCTGTAGAGCTGGGTGTCCACTGAGACCACAGGCCGCACCTCTCACAGAACTAACAGCATCCATGCTGGTGAGGCAGGCAGTGCCTTGGTCCCCGATTCACCAATGAGGAAATTGGGGTGCCTGGAGGTTATTGAGTGTTAGCAGGGGGTGAGCTGGTTGGGCCTCTCGCCTGCCCAGTCCAGGTAAGTGGGATGGTGAGGAGTAAGAGGTGCAGCCAGGACAGAGTGTGAGGCGGCGGAGCTGGCGGGGGTGTGGATGGGTGCCTAGCGGGTTCTTCTCACCAAGGTTACGCAAACCCAGAACAATCAGAGAGACCCCGCGGGCCGGGCCCTGCCAGATAAGCTCAGCAGGCCTGTGAGCCCCTCTCGCTGACCTTCAGCCTGACCTCCTCGCCCAGTCTCTGGGGCCTTCGGGGCCCAGCGGGAAGGTGCAGCCCACGGCCTGGCAGCCTCCTCTCCCCCCAGGCCTGGCCAGCAGCACCGGTAACATCTACCCACAGTCAGATGTGAAGTGCGTCTACATCTATGAGAACCAGCGCTGGAACCCGGTCACGGGCTACACCAGCAGGTGAGCACGCAGCGTGGATGCTGCACCAGCTGCTGGGGGGCTTCCAGGTGCGACCGGCCCAGGCCACAGTCTGACAAAACGGGGCAGCCACGGCCAAGGTGGTGATGCAGCATGAGAGCTGGAGTCCGGGCCTGCCGTGGCCTCACAGAGGCTTTTCTTCTTGAGTCTTTAAATGTATAACAACTCACTTGAGAGGTACAATATACATGAAATGCACAAAACGTAAATGTACATACAATGAGCTACAGGTCGATCTGTCTGCATGTAGACGGGTTCATCCATAGATAGGGGTAGACAGAGAGGGGGGCTTCCTGCCCTCACGGTGGCCACAGCCCTCAGTGGATTGCAGGCCAGGCGCCCTCATGATGTGGGGTCACCCCAGTTGTGGTCCCAGACCTGGGGCAGTTCACCCCTTCAGAGGTGCAGTGGTCCCAGTGTGTGTCTGTCACTGGCCACTGTCTGGGTGGGACAGGCTGTTCTTGCCTCTCGAGTCACACACAGACACACACACACCCCCGCCTTGTCCTGCCACAGGGGTCTGCCCACTGACCGGTACATGTGGAGCGACGCCACGGGGCTGCAGGAGTGCACCAAGGCGGGCACGAAGCCCCCCTCCCTTCAGTGGAGCTGGGTGAGTTCCAGCAGTGGGGCGGGCAGGGGTTGGAGTGGAAGGTCGGCCTGCACTGACCCACCCCTTCCCCAGGTTTCTGACTGGTCCGTGGACTTCACCGTTCCTGGGGGTACTGACCAAGAGGGGTGGCAGTATGCCAGTGACTTCCCTTCGTAAGCATATCTCTCTCTCTCTCTGCATGGGGAGGCCTCGGGGGCTGCCCTGAGCAGCAGGACTGGGGGTGTGGCCCAGCCGGACCTCCTCCCTAGCAGCGGCCCCACCGCCCTGCCAGGCAGAGCCCTACCCTCTGCCCCCCACCCCCGAAGCACCTGGGCATCGCTGAGGAGCAGACCCTGTGTGCCTGCCTCAGCTGCCAGCAGGGTTTGGAGAGATGTGGAGGGGCCCAGATGGGCCCAGGGAGGATGCCATGGCTCCTTCGACACCTGGTTGTGTCTCTGCCCAGCAGGGTGTGGGAGGGCCAGCTGGGGGCCTGGTTCACCAGCTGAGGGGTCTAGGGAGCTTTGGGCCAGGTAGGAGGCCAAGTGTCAGAGGCGGGCAGGACAAGGAAAAGCGGCTGACACGCCTGCTGGGCTGGGGTCCCAGGCCTTCAGGGAACACAAGTCATAGGTTCAAGTGGAAGATGGAGCTGGAGAGCCCAGCCAGGGCCCGAGCCATGTGAGCCGACCAAGGAGGTGACAGGTGTCAGAGGCCTCAGGCCCTTGGCTTGACTGTTCCCAGGAGGGCTCTGGTTGGGCCTGGGGTGGCGAGGGGCAGAGTTCCCTTAGCTAGAACCCCCTGGTCAGGCAGCTGCCATGTCCTGGCCCTGGGAGACCCCAGCCAGGCAGGAGGTGTCTGAAGGAGGAGCATCGTGTCCTGTGATACCTGCTCCCTCTGAGCCCACTCCACAGCTCACAGGCTCCGAGCCCTGTACCAGTGGAGAGAGTGTGTGTGTGCATGTGTGTGCGCAGCGTCACTTTCCCCGAAGTGGTCTCGATTTCAGCTTCTTCTTCCTCTTGCAGCTCATATCACGGGTACAAAACCATGAGGGATTTTGTCAGGAGGAGGTGCTGGGCCAGGTAAAGACTGAGCACAAGGTAGCTGGGGGTGTGGCCTGGCCCCTCGTCCTGGTCCCTTCTAGGCCAGACCCCCCCCTCCTCCAACTTCAGTCCCCTGGAAGGAACAGGGAGGCCACGGGGAGGGGAAACAGAATCAAAGTAAATGTCAGCCCAGGAAGTGCCCGCGGCTCCCAACGCTCTTATTTCTGGAGAGTTTGCTTTCAAGAACAAATAAGAGAAATGTCATTGGCAGCCTCTGCTTGTAGGCAGGACAGGAGGCCTGGCTGGGGGAGGGAGCGGCCGGGGCAGGAGGGTGGGGCCACCCATCCAGGAAGGGGTGCCCACCCAGGTGCAGGGGTGGGTGGGGTGTCCTGCCCTCCCCAGGCTCCCACGGAGGCTTCCTCCTGAGCCTCCGGGTGCCCAGGGCAGGCGGCCTGAGGCTGGCAGCAGCATCTGGGTGCCCAGGTGCCCAGGGTTGTGCCCTCCACTTACAGAAAGTGCAAGCTGGTGACCAGCGGGCCCTGGCTGGAAGTGCCTCCCATCGCCCTCAGGGATGTGTCCATCATCCCCGAGAGCCCGGGCGCCGACGAGAGTGGACACAGCATCGCACTCTGGGCCGTCAGTGACAAGGGGGACGTGCTGTGCCGCCTGGGTGTGTCCGAGCTCAACCCCGCGGTGAGCACCCCAGTCCTTGCCTCTGGGGAGCACCAGCCTGCCCACCTGTGGTCACTCGTGGGGTTCTGACAGATTGTTCCAGAAATAGGACTCTTGCTGAGGAGTCGGGCTAGGTGTGGGCCTGCCCAGGGGTCGCCAGGCTCTGTGGGCAGTTGGAACCGAGGATGAGGTTGGCGTGAGGAGCCGCCAGTTCCTGGACCCGGGGCTGGGGTGGCAGAGGCTGGGCCAGGCAGCCCTCAGTGCCTCCTCACTCGGTCTCCAGGGCGCCTCCTGGCTGCACGTGGGCACCGACCAGCCCTTTGCCTCAGTCTCCATCGGGGGCTGCTGCCAGGTGTGGGCCGTGGCGAGGGACGGCTCTGCCTTCTACAGGGGCTCCGTGTCCCCCTCCAAGCCGGCTGGTGAGTGCTGCCTGCCCTGGAGGGGATAGGGCTGTCAGCGAGGCCCCTGGCTGCCCCTTCACTCAGCAAGCCTGTGGTGAAAGCAGCCTGCGGACCAGCTGCTGGGCACAGCCAGGATCCCGAGGCCACGCCCCTTCCCTGCAGCTGCTCTGCACCGTCCTGGCCTCCTGCCAGGGCAGCTGGTGGTGGGCGCTTTTGGGTGCCTTGCAGGTCCTGCCCGCCAGGGGACAAGCCTGTTGGGACGCTCCTGAAGTGGCCCCACTCGGCCCACTCCACAGTGGCCACTCCCTGGAGGGCAGCCTAAGCCGGCGTGTTCTTGACTGGATGTCTGGACAGTGTCCGGCACGGGGGAGGGTGGCACTGGAATGGACGGATGAAGAGGTGGTGGCTGGTGCGTCGTGCCCTCCACATGGGGCTGAGGGCCTTGGGTTTGCATAGCAGCTGCAGGGCTGGCTCTTGTCCACGTGCCGGGCTGGGCACCATGTGTCCCTGTGTGTGAGACCGGCCCCTCCAGCCCCACCATCTGGAACCTGCCCCGGCCTCTTTTGGGCCTTGAGAGAGACCAGGGTGTTGGAGGTCAGCAGGGCATGGCACCCACCCACCCTGGGAGCTGCAGAGGAGACCACGGGCCCCCAAGTGCCTGGGTCACAGGTTCGGTGCTTCCCAGGCGCCTCCAAGTCCGACCTCCCTTGGCAGGTGACTGCTGGTACCACATCCCATCTCCTGCCAAGCAGAGGCTGAAGCAGGTGTCTGTGGGCCAGACGTCCGTGTACGCCGTGGATGACAATGGCAAGTTGTTCCTGGTCCCCAGTGGTCACCAGGGGGGTTGGGGTTCTCTGAGCACCCCGAGGGGATGAGACCCTCACCAGCCCCCAGGTCCCTGACACAAGACCTATGTCAGCCACCAGAAGAGGCCCGAGGTCGGCCTCCACACAGGCCCCTCCCCCATGTTCCCCAGGGGGGACCCGGCCCTCCCCCCGGCGGTCAGCCCTGCCTGGGCCGAGGGCACGATGCCAGGGCCTGGGTGACGCTGCGTAGCAGGGCCTGTGACCTGCGAGCCCCGAGACAGGCCCTGGGGGAGCGGAGTGGCCACGTGGCGCTGCCTCCGGCGCCTCTGTCACCGCTCCTGTTCCTGTGGTGCCGTTGTCCCGGCTGAGCAAGGCCAGGAAGGACAGAGCCTGGCCGGGGACCCAGGCTCCAATTCCAGGCCGTCCTCTGTCTGTTTCTCATGCGTAGAAAGCAGAGGAGGGTGGCAGCCCAGCCCAGCGGCACAGTGGCACTGGGTGTGGGGCGGGCAGAGCTGGTCCTCTGGGCTTCTCTCTCGCTATGAGTCAGGGAAGCCCAGCCAGTGTGGGGACGTTGGGGGGGGGGGGGCGGGCGGGAGAGGGGGTCAGACCACTGGCATCGCAGACCCTGCCGTGGGTCCCAACGCCCTGGGCCTCACCGTGGGTCACACCTTCTCTCCCCAGGGAACCTGTGGTACCGCCAGGGGGTCACGCCCAGCTACCCGCAGGGCTCCAGCTGGGAGCACGTGTCCAACAATGTGCGCCGAGTGTCCGTGGGGCCCCTGGACCAGGTCGGGGGCTCGGGACAGGCTGATGCTCGCTCTGGGGTTGGGGACTGAGGGGCTCGGGTGCCTGCTCTGGTCTCCCTACTGCCATCCCCGCAGTGCCACCACAGCCAGGGCTGGGCCCTCAACAGGTCTGTGTTCCAGGTCTGGGTCATCGCCAACAAAGTCCAGGGCAGCCACAGCCTGAGCCAGGGAACCGTGTGTCACCGCACGGGCGTGCAGCCTCTGGAGCCCAAGGGGCAGGGCTGGGACTACGGCATCGGGGTGAGCGAGCCGGCGGGGATGGCTGCTGGGCCAGGGCTGCCTGGTCACGTACGTGCTCCCCAACGGGCTGGGGCCTGGCCTGGGGCTGGTGGGAGACCCGGGCATTCCCTCAGGAGTCCTTGGGCCCCAGCCGTCTGGAAGGAGGGCCCCTGCCCCGCGACCCCCTGCGGCCCCAGTGACGCAGCTCTCTCCTTCAGGGGGGCTGGGACCACATCTCCATCCGGGCCAATGCCACCAGGGTCCCCAGGAGCGCATCCCAGGAGACAGCTGGCGAGCAGGGCCTCCCCAGCGGGCCCTCGAGTGTGGCTGGTGCCCTGCAGGAGGCCGTGGGCCCCGTCTGCTGCTGAGGCCGCCTCCCTTGCCTGGTGGGTTCTGTCTGAAGAATCAGCGCGACCGTGAGCCTTCCCCCGGAGTGAGCCACTCTGCTGAAAGGCGGGTCCTGGCGTGGCTTGGCCTGAGGTCACAGCTCGGGCACCAGAAACAGCCCAGAATGTGAGGCCTGGTGGACGTTCCCACACTGTCCCTGTCAGCAAGGAGGGCGCTGGTGTGGAGTGGGCGCCCTCACCCGGCCTCTCCCACCCATCCATCCCCCCTCCGCCTCCCGCCTTTCCAGGGCAGGAACCTACAGCCTGGAACCTTCCAGGAAGGCTGGCCCCTGGGAAAGCCATGCCCACAAATAGCCGCCGGTGGCCCAGGGGGTCCAAACGCAGAAATAGCTGAGGGCTCAGGGCTGTGGCCCACGCTGTGGCCCACGCTGTGGTGCTGTGGTCGTTTCTCAGCACGGGACTTGGCAGATACGGTCTCATTCCAAAGGTCAAGGGCGGAGTTGGCAGGTCCGAAATAAATGCTGGAGAGGTGTCACCTTCCCCAGGTGGGCATGGGCCCCCGGGGTGGACCGAGGACCGAGGGGCCTGGGAGAAGCGGCTGGAGTGCTCAGCTGGCCCCTCCCGATGGGGCTGGGGGCTGGGGCATCTTTTACTTCTGATCATGTTGCAGGGCAGGGGCAGGATGGAGACGGAGACCCAGCCAGGCGGTAGGAGGGCACCTCCCCAGCGTCCCCCTCCTGTCCCGCAGCTTCTGGCTGCTTTTTATCCGACGACGCCCCATTGGTGAAGGCCCCGGTTTGCTTCCCACAACCAGTCCAGAGCTCGGAGTTGCTCCCACCCTCAGGTCCCATCGGTGGGTTGTCCTGACCACCACGCGCCTTCCTGAGTAGCTGCACCTGAGAGCAGTCCAGGCGCACGTGGGCCCCACCTGGCCCAGCAGAAGGACGGCTCGGACAGTGGAGCGTGACCACATAGCCCTTCCCAGGGGCTTCCCCCGCATGCTGGCAGGAGGGTGCAGTACCTCCCCGGGGACATCTGAGGGTGCCAGCAGCCTCTGCATTTGCAGGTGGGACCAGGAGGCGTGAGTCGGCCCAGGGCCCAGAGGGGCCGTGTGGGGTTGCCGGTCTCGGTCTGTTTACATCCCTTCGTCAGGGTCTGCATGGGCATTAAGGTTCATCCACAGCAGCTGCTGGTCTCACCCTGGCTGGTCTCACCCTGCCCTTCCTCTAGGGACCCTGTGTCCTCTCACTGCTGAGCACCACCTGTTTACCTGCTCAGCATCACTGAGTCCCAGATGCTTTATTCAATTAAAACTTACACCAGAGTGTGCGTGGCGAGACTCTTTTGTGGCTGCAATCATGTGTACAACGCGCAGTTCCCGTGCTGGAACGCAAACTGCTGTGAAGTCTTTTATTTTCATTTTGTGACACAACATCAATTTCATGAGTACTTTGAAGGGGCCATTAGGGAAAATAAAAACCAAATTGGGGTCATTTAAGAAACGTTTTCACCACAATTACCGCCCGGGCCGTTCCGTCCAGGGGTTTTCCCGGGCAGAGAAGTGGACGTTCTGGTTGCTCCGCCCATGGCTTTCGCCTCGGGGCTGTCTGGTCTGCAGGCAGGTCCACGGCCCAGGAGGGGGCCAGGCGCCAGGGCTCCTCCAAGGACAGGTGAGTCCCGCTGGGCTTCGGGTCCACAGTGAGGGTGGAGGGAGCAGACTCAGCAGCAGGCCTCTCACCAGACCTGTGCCCTCGCGCCCCCGTAGTTAGCATCCCCAAAGCGGAACTGAGACCTTAAAAAACCTTCGTGATGTGGCCACAGGGCATGCAAGTGCCCTCCGGCCTCTGGTGAAGGATTGGCATGTGGGCCCGGGTCGCCCTCTGGGGAACAGAGCAGGTGCAGGTGCACGTCAGGGGCCGAGAGCAGGAGCCCCCACGGCTGTCCTACAAGGCGGTGGCGCAGGCCCTCCCGCGCCCGGCACGCTCTCCCGGACAGAGGGGATTGCTGGGTGCCTTCCTTGTGCTTCCGGCTCAGTTTGTCAGTTCGCCCAGCAAGTTCAGGGGCGGACGGAGCCCTGCTCTGGCCTTGGCTCAGCCAGGACAAGAGCCACAGGTTTGCGGCCTCACCTGTTGTGTTCAGCCAGCAGGCCGTCAGCAGGGTCGCACGGACCCCATCGGTCCCGAGCTCGGAGTTGCTCCCCACCTCAGGTCCCATTGGCGGGTTGTCCTGACCGCCCCTCACCTTCCCCAGCAGCCACGCCTGAGGGCAGTCCAGGTGCACCTGGGCCCTCACCTGACCGGCGCTGACGGCTCCCAGGGCCACCTTCCAGAGGGGCCTGCACTGGGGCCTAGGGAGGGCCCGGCCAGTGTCTGACTGGGAAGTGGCCACTGGCTGTTCCGAGGGGTGCCACCCTCTGTCCTTGGTGCTGCCAGGGCTGACACACAGCCCAGGGGTGCATGAAATGGCTGGGCCTGGACCACCGGGCTTGACAGTGAGGGCACGCATCAGGAACAGGTCCTGGGCTGTACAGCCCACTCCCCACCCAGCCATCCGCCATCTGCAATGCCCAGGAGGGCCGGCAGGGGACTGGGCCCCACGTGCCAGGCCAACTCTACCCTCACCCCAGCCCCTGTCACTGTGGTTCCGGCCTGAGGCTGCCAAGGGCCCTGCCCCCTCCCCATGTTGGCTGTGGGCTGGAGGACAAAGTCGCCAAGCCTGCTGAAGCCAGCGGGGCAGGAACACAGAAGGAAGCTTGGCCCAAGGCTGCGGAGAGCTGCCAAGATGCCAGTCCTGTCTTTGCAGAGCAGCACCGGGTGGGGGAGGGAGCTCCTGCCACCCAGGCTCTCCCAAGGGCACCCCACAGGGCCCCCAACCCCAACCAGGACCCAACATCCTAAAGTCCTAACAGACCACACAGTCAGCGACGACTATGACAACGAGCAGCAAACCTGGGTGGGCCCCGGGGGAGGCGTGGGGACACAACCTCCCCAAAGGGCCAGGGCTGAGAGGCCCAGCCTCCCAGTGGAGCAGAGCCCAGTGGCCTCTCTCCCGTCCTGCCCCAGCCCCTCAGCACCAGGCCACAGACCCTCTGACCCGCTCAGCCCCTCCGCAGTCAGGAGCCCCCAGCACAAGAGGAGGCAGGAAGAGATCCCAGCCCCTCGGGACGTCCCCCCTGAAGGTCCCTTTCCAGTTCCTTTGAGGTCGTCTGATGAGGGAGTCTGTCTAACACAGATGCTGAACTCGCTCCAACCATCTTGGCTCAGCCACACTTCCCCAAGTGGCCCTGAGCTTTACTTGCTTTGTGCCTCAGTTTACCCCGAATGAGGAGGCTCTGATGCAGGTTGGAGGCGGTCCCTTCCTGGGCCTGGGCTGCAGGAGTGACTGGGGGAACTTACCCAGGACGCCTTTCCCGGGGACCTCCCTTGCTTCAGGAGGGAGCCAGCAGAGACGAGAATCTACCTACAAAGGCCTGTCAACTCCTGTCTAGTCAATGGAAAGACAGGTCCGGGGCCCACGTGCTCCATCCGGAAAGGCAGCGGAGTGTTCAGGGAAGATGAAGCCGCGGGGGCCACGTCCACGTGGGGATGTCGCCACCAGCCTGGGGCTCGTGGCGGGCCCAGGGCGGGTGCTAGGAGCCCTCCCGGAAGCTGTGGATCTGTGTGGAGTACTTGTGCAGGTGGCCCTCGGGCTGGGCCTCCGGGGCCCCCAGGGCGCCCCCGGCCGCCTGCTGCTGCTGGTAGTGCTGGTAGAGCTTAGGGCCAGGTCCCTCCAGGCCCGGGAGGCGACCGCTGGACATGGTCAGGATGGTGGCCGTCAGCGACTTGATGTAGTTCTTGGCCAGCGTGAGGGTCTCGATCTTGGAGAGTTTCTTGTCGGCGCGCACGTGCGGGATGACCTCGCGCAGCGCCTGGAAGGCGTTGTTCAGCGTGTGCATGCGCTGCCGCTCGCGCTCGTTGCTCTCCAGCCGCCGCTGGACGCTGCTCTCCCGCCGGCCAGCCTGGCCCGAGAGCCCCGGCCGCCGGCGCCCGCCCTCCGCCCGCACCCCCTGCGCCCGCGCGGTCCTGCTCCGCAGACCCTTGGCCAGTGGAGCCCCGGAGCCTGGCTGGGGCCTGTCGGGGGTCTGCTCCCCTGGGGTGGCCTCTGTGTTCTGCGGAGGCACCCGGCGCCTGGGGGGCCGGTTCTTGGTCTTCATGGCTCCAGACTGGTTGTCCCAGGGGGTGGTGGCTCTGAGGGGGGCCCTTGGAGCTGAAATCCAGAACACAGGCCACCCCGTGGTCACTCGGTGGGCCAGTGGACACTTGAACAGCCAGCGGACACTCAGGGCAGCTGCCCACAGCAGCCTCCTCGCTGCCCAGTGGCCGCTGACCGCTTGGTGCACAGTGACCCCAGGCTGCTTCTCATTGACACACGGAGCCCCAAGCTGGCCCCACACACCCCCATGTTCCTGTTTGATCTCATGGTGACCCCTCAAACCTTTCCCGGACCTGGCGGCCCCCTCTCCCCCTGAGTGAGGCGTCCGGAGCCCCGGACTTTTCTCTGGCTGCTGCTTCTCACGGCCCCCAAGTGCCTCCTGGGTTTAGGAGTCAGGCCACTGAGCGCTGTAACCCCTTCCCAGCTCCGAGGTGCCCTGACCGACTGGCCCCGATTGAGGCCACCGCATCGACTGCACTGCCCGGCTGCATGTCACACGCAGGGACAGCACTGGGCCAGCTGCGGTAGACATGGGTGAGCAGAGGTCCACGGTGGCCAGCGCCTGCAGCAGCCCCCTGGCTAAGCCGTGGAGAGGCCTAGTCAGGGCTCTGGGCCCAGACCACCCACCCAGGTTCCTCTCCAGACCTCACCGGCCCTGACCTGGGTCCTCTCCCCGCGGCTCCCCCACCGCCGACCCCTACCCCGTTACCTGGGGATCAGCGACCGCACGCACCAGGGCTGTCCACGGGGGACAAGGACACGTCGCTTTAGCCGCCCCAGGCGGGGCCGCGGCCACATGTAAATGACCCCGCGGGGCGGGGCCGGGGCGGGGCCGGTGTCCGCGGAGGCGGCGCGGGGCGCGCACCTGGGGACCCAGCCCGGGTCGCGCCCCCACCCCAGCTGCGGAGCCCAGGCCGCGGCTGGGGAGACTGAGGCCTCCCGGCGAGCCCAGCGGCGCGGAGAGGAAGCCGGCGCTGCACTGGCGGCCGCACCTGACCGTGGGGTTAAGGCTCGGAACGCGGAGCCCGTCTGGAGAATGCGCGGAGGAGCGTGTTTAATAATGCGTATCCTAAACGGGAAGCGGCCACGTCCTCCAGGAGCGGGAGCCCAAGTTCCGGCGAACCCGGCAGCGCCCGCCCGGGGGCTCTGGGACACCCCCTCCCCCACCCCTCCCCGCCGCCCCGGTCCGGGTGCCAGGGGAGGCGCCCCGCCCGCGGAGCACCTGGGCGCCGCCTGCGCGCACGTCGCCGGGAAATAACTGGTCGCCGGTGTGAGGTTTCCGGGGAGCAGGCAGGCAGCTCGGGCACAAACCGGGCTCTGCACCCACGTGCTTTACCCAGTCGCACTGTTCACAGGCGCGTGGAAAGCGTCTGGCTCGGGTCCTTGGGGGCTGACAGGACGCGCCCCGAGTGCAGCGAGACCATGGCCGGTGCCGCAGGAGCCTGTGCCCCACCCCCGCAGGGTCAGGGTCAGCGCTGTCTCTCGCTGCCTGTCTTGGGCATCTCTGAAGCGGGGGTCACGGGTCCCCATCTCCTCCCTGAGGGTCACATGGGAGTTCTTATAACCCGAGCTGGAGCCAGGTGTGGTCAGTCTTGGTAAGAGCCTGTCAGGTGCCCTTGGCCGCTGGGACCAGGAGCGCAAGGCCCGCGATGGGGATGAGGGCCACTCAGGGCGCGGAAAGGCTGGTTTCTAGCGGATTCGCCTCTTGGTTTGCTCACTGGGTGCTGGACCTCAGGAACTAAAACGCTTCTGAAACCATCAAAGGCTTCGGATTACAGCCACGCGTTAAGGCAGCACAAATGCGCGTGAAAGCTCAGTTTCCCAGTCACCACGGTCTGTTCTCTGGGGCGCGTGGGATTCAGGTCTGTCTCGGAAAAGGGCATCTGGAGACCAGGGCAGTGCCAGCGACCCACCCAGGGCCTCCGTGTTAAAATTACAGAATAAACACAGCAAGAGTTTATAAATATATAACTATATTTATTTTGAATATTAAATAGTTTTTAAATTACAAGCAATTTATTGAATCACACTATGCATCAATATACAGTAAAAATCTTACAATTTAAAAATGTACACAATTTAAACTGAAAGTTCATTAACTTACATTGCCGTGAATATAACTCTTACGATTGTGTTAAAGTTCAACAGGGAAACCGCACAGGTGTGACTGCCCCTGGGGTCCTTCTCTGAGACCTACTAGACATGTCCAGCCATTCCAGTAACGGCTAGTGGCAGTTCAATACTGTCAACACATCTTTGAGGATTTATTCATACATTAAAGAGAACTTTCCTTTTAACAGTCAAAACTTGAGCCAACCCCATCACAACCTAGGAAGATTGTGTTTGAGATTCAGGTCTTAAGGAACTACAGCATTCTTACTCTAAGGCTACTTCTCAGAAGGCGCGTGTCTTGCAGCCCCTGACCCGGGTTCGGGTTCGCTTCTGGGATTCTCAGATGACCAGCTGAGTCAAGTCAAGCCGGGAGCTGCACCCTCACACCTGGGCCCTCAGGGCAAACATGCGGCAAGTTAGGTCATTAACCCTACACACACCCTATGGACATAATACCAAGAGGCTTTTAAAGGTGTTTCATGGCAGCAAGACATACAAAGACTTGTCTTAGATAAACCCATTTCCATAGAAACAGTCACCTGTACGTTTAAAAATGAACAGGTTTTCAATTCAGCGTTGCTGAGCTGGTTCACCCTTAAGATGAATGGCTTCTTCCCAGACCACAGTCCAAGTTTCAGAAGGATTTGGGAGCACTTTTCTACATTCTTTTTGACTTACAACAGTCAATGATAACACAAGTTAACACCTAGCTAGGAAGGAAATGAAGGTTAGATTATTTGTACCATGGGATTAAACTCCACCTGATCAATTGAAACCTGATCAATTCCAAGGGAGGCCAGGAAATGTTGTGAGGCAGGTATTTCAAACCCCACCCGTATTCCCTAGAGAATCACTGATTTATTTCACTGCATAACTTACTAGAGCAAGTACTGCTTGAAAACCCACTACTTTTATACAACTGAGTAAAAAAAAAACAAAGCACACGCTGGCATTTCAAAAATGGGCTGAAAATTTTAGTGTACACGATTTATTTCCTGTGTATTGCTTGAGATTTCAAAAGAACATGTTCACGCACGTGTTCATTATAAATATAAAATATTCCCCACCATGCAACCCCACAGTAAGATCTACTCCAACCCCTCCCCCCCCAACTCAATGTATAAAATGCCTTTTTGGCAATTATGAGAGTGACACAGACTTAAAATAAATAAAAATGAGAATTATGTTTTTAAAATCTCCTTGATCATAGTGAAAAATGGTCAACCCAAAACACCAGATTTAGCCTGGGCTGACTGTATAAGACTATATATTCTATAGATCGGCTTGATTTTAGTCATTAAGTCTGAACCCCTTAAACCTATACTTTGAAAAATCTAGTATAATGGCCTTATTTCTCTCTAAACCAAGCTGGTAGTTAGATGTAAAAATTCAGAAAGCTCAGGAAGTCTCCATAAGTAAGAAACTCAGAGTTTGGCAACTTTGGCAAAATCACCTTCTAATGACCTGTTAACTTTCAAAGTGCACACCACAGGGTCCAGCTCCCAGCAGCGCCCCCCCCTCCCCGCCCCGTGGTGCTCCATGCTCACAGCAAGTGGGGGGGAAGGGCTCTTCTCCACCTGAAGTCTCTCGCTCTGGAACGTTATTGCTAGTATAACAAGTTAGTGGAGTGAACCAGAATTGGTAATAAGGATCAGCATTTACTACGGACACTCTAGCCAGTGTACACGTTTGCATCTCGCCCTGGGACGGCGTTCCTGTGACTTACACCCCGGGGCCCCCTGGGCCTGGAGTCAGCCTAGGGCCCGGCTGGAGTGGGAAAGCACCTCAGCACCGAGAACACTGGGGAAGGGCAGCCTGTGGGGCCTGCAGACCTGGCTTCAGGACGGACACGCCGAGCCCCCGGGAACTCCCCGAGGTCAGAGCAGGACTCAGAACTGCAGGAGGAGGCCACCAACACTATGAGGTTGCACTTTTCCAAGCAGCAAGGGGAGAACTCGGTGCTTAACGCAGACAGGAGGGTCAGTGCAGTGCGCCCCGGGGTGGCGTCTGGGTGAGCGGCCAGGCAGGGCTGCCCCGCTTCCGACCAGGAGGACATGCTGGCTGCGGAGGCTCCGCCGCTGTCCCTCGTCCCCCCTTCCTCAGTTGCGGGATGGGATGCAGGGCACCTCTTCGGCTGCAGACACCAGCCACCTGGCCGTGACAGGCCTCGGAGGGGTTCTAGGGGAAAGTTCCGCTCTGGGGGTATTAAGAGCTCAACACCAGAGGCTGAGCTTTTACAAACAGAATCAAACCCTCATGTTGCCAGAGGCCTGGGGGAGCAGCCCCTCCCTCCGAGTTCCCACCTTCCTGCGGAAGGAGCTCCAAGGACACGGAAGCCACAGCAGCCTGCGCTTCTGAAAGCCAAGCAGGTGTCCAGTGATGGCAGCTTGGAGGGAAGTGCCTCTGGGGGAAGGGCCCGGGGACCGCACAGTCTAACCAGCACTCAGTGCTGGGGCGCACCACCTGTTGGTGTTTACCCAAAGGGTTTAGAAATCGGGGTGGGGAATCACACAGAGGCTGCAAGGCCCTCAGCTCCTCAGAGAAGCCTCCTCCGCTACAGGGAAACCACCGCGTCGAGAAGAGACAACCGGGGTTCCAGCCCATCGACCGAAGAGCAGTCTCTCTGGGCTCATCCAAACCTTTCCTATGAGGCTCGAAGCACTAGTGTTCGGAATCAGTTATCGTTTACGAAAGAGGACCATCTGTACAACTCCAGCAACTCTAAGGACTGCACACACTCCAAATATTTCAGCTTTACAAGTACCATGCAGAGCAAATAAACTATAAAACAACCAAAAAATCAAACTAGTGGGCAGCACCAGCTTGACCTGCCTTATTTTCCTTGAATAACTTAAGATTCTGTACAATATCAGGGACTCTTAGAACATGTACCCACAGTGCAATTACAGAAGCAATTAGTGATTTCTTACAAATAATAAATATGGCTCACGGTGCCCAGTCCCACCACGCGTCCTCTGGGCCCGTGCGCAGATGGATGCACGGGTGTGGACAGAGAACCCCGCGTGGAAACCAGAAACAGCCGGGAGCCCACAGTTCTCCACGCACCTGAGCAGTGCCAGCCCTCCCCAAGGAAGACCAGAGCCCGAGTGTCTTCAGTGGTGAGAGCGGCTGCAGGCGCGCAGCTGCCAGGGCAGCAAACCACGCGAGACAGGACCCCGGCTCCCTAGACGGGCTTCCTGCCGTGGGTACTGGGCTCAGGGCCCAGTGCTGGCTCCCTCTCCGCCTCTGAGTCTTTTTCCCTGTCCCGCCTCAGCAGATGTCGCGTGGATGGCGTTGTTCAGTGGGCAGCACAGGCCCGCCGCCGCGGGGAAGCAGCCTGGAACCTGAGAGTGCATCGCCATCCACCTAATCTTTTTCTCCATCTTCACTGCTTCCTGTTTAGGAGAGAGCAAGCAGAGCGGGGTTAAAGTGATTGTCCCAGATAAAACAGTCGGGGTAGCATCTGAGCTGCACGGCAGAAAAAGGAACTGAAGCTGCGAGTGCAGACGCCCAGCACCTGCCAAGCCCCAGGTGTTCTTCCCAGGGCAGCGAGCACATCTGCTCAGCTCCCACGCTGGGTCAATGTCGAGGCTGAGGGCGCAGGAGAAAGCGGCTCTGGCCGGCACACATCTGCCCCTCTGACAAGGCGGTAGGCCATGCCCATTATCTAATCGGCACAATTAAGCGCAGCACAAACACAAACAAAAGCTCTTTATGTTTCCTAGTTATTATTTGATCTGCAAACTTCAAATAAAAAAATGTACCTCTTAACGTTTATCTTCCAATCTAGCCATGGGGAAGAAAGGGTCCATATGTGCAGATAATACGACTTCAGACGTGCCCGCCCGTGATTCCCACCCAGGCCTCTGGTATCGCACGAGGACCAAGACTTAATGGCAAAATCAACATTCCTGGGAAAAACCAGGGTGAATTTGGGCTCAATCCCAAACCTGGGGCCAAGTGTTCTCAGGAGCATAGCCTTCTGAAGAGCTGCTTCTAGGGGAGGAGGACCTGGAGACAGGGGTGGGGTAGCCAGGAGCAAAAGCAGAAAAAGGGAGGAGAGATGGCCCTCACACGGGGGCAAGTCGCACTTCTGCCCAGGCCAGCCAGCCCAGCAGGGGCAGCGAGGGGACGCCTGCAAGGAGTACTGGGCCCCTGGAGTAACAGGGTCTGGAAGGTGGGATGTGGCCCCGCAAGCGGCATAGAGAACTGTCCATACCCTACCCCGCCAGGCAAGCAGCAGGCTAACATGCATTCAAGAACAGGGGGATGGGTCTCCCAGGACGGCCTGGGCCAGCACCCCCTCACCTCCTGGCTCAATATCCGAGTCGGTAAGGTGTGTGAGAGAAAAGCTGGCGATGCTGGCGGGAGAGATGGAGAACCGGGAGTACGGCGCCGTCTGGGGCCAGCTCTGCTCCGCGCTCCGGGGCGGTGGCGGTGGAGAAAAGTACTTAGAAGTCTGCAGAGATGGCTTGGAACTAAGAAGGTTACTCGTTGTCTTTGACATAAAGGAGTCTGGGGAGAAGTCGTCATCCCATTCAAAGCCTCCACCTACAAGGCAAAATGAGACATCATTCTCCTGTGATCGGCTGATGACAAAGAACAGAGCAAACACACAAGTGCACCCTGCAGCTCAGCAAACACGCGCGGCCAACAGATGGTGCGCCGGGTCCCGTAAAGCAACAGTGAAGTCATCTTCAAATGTTTACGTTCACAACGCACTCTTTTTAGTTGATTTTAAACCCATCTGTGAAGTGAAATACCTTCTTCATCGGTGGAACTTTCGGAATTTATGCCCCTGCTCAGGTAGGGGGAACCCGAGGACGGTGCTGGGCTGCTCCGCTCAGGGCCACGTGCTTCTGCCCCGCAGTGTCCCAGCTCTTTGGTTGGGGTCTCCTGAAAAGACAAGCAAAAGCCCGTCAGGAAGCGCCTGCCCCGGGAGCCGCAGGTGCACGCATCACAGGCCGCCGTGCGTCTGACCGACCGGCTGTGAAATGTTCATCTTAAAGGAGGTGGTTTCTGGTCCTGGGAGGTGGAATAGGAACACACAGCCCTGTCTCTCCCACTGAACGCAGCTCCAAAGCCCGGGCAGAATGCACGAAGCAGCTACGTGGGGCCTCTGAGAAGTAAGCAGTCGCAGGCCGGTGGGGAAGAAGGCCAGAATTCAAAGATAGCAAACAGCAGTGAATTTCACCCCCGCCCCTGCCCCCAACCACAGCTCCTGGCCTGGACTCCTGAGCCTGTCCTGTGCACGTGCCCTTCTCTGGCCAGACTGGCTCCTGGAGCGGCAGTCCCCCGACCGCTCCATCTCAAAGCTGTAGTGTGCAGTGTGCCGTTTCAGGCCAGATCTGCCATGTGCACTTGGAAGCAAGCGAGAGCTCAGAAACAGCTTGATGGGGCTGCTTTTCTGGGCGCCTCAAAAATCTCTGTGGGGTCTCTGGTATTCCTGGCTGGGGCTCTGGCCCCCACTGCACTGCACACTTCATGCAGCTCCATAGGGGAGCTCAGGGGTTCTCCTCGCTCTTGGGATCACAGGCCCTCTGGGTGGAAAGGGCATTTGCCCCCTCACGACCACCGGAGCCAGGCACCCCTACTGCTGCCACCCTGGGATGGAATGGGGCTGGGACCGAGAAAGGGAATAAAAAGGGACTTCTTCTCCCCTTTCTGGCAGCAGAATACCCCCTCCTGCTGCTTTCAGAACCAGAACCAAAGGGCTCTTGAGCTCTCTCTGTTCACTCCAGGGCCCGCTTTGCATTTCGGGGTGTGCTGAGTTCAAATAGCACAGCAAACACCTTAAAGAGAGAACCCCCACCCACGAAGGCTTAAAAATTAACATGTGTATAAATAATCTAAGAATCAAAGAGGAAGCCGTGAGGAAAATTAGAAAGTATTTTGAACGGAATAAAAATACAACATTAAAATTTGTGGGATGCAGCTAACACATAGAGGGATGTTTATAACATGAAATGCTCATATTAGGAAGAAAGGTCTTACATGCTAAGTGTCTTCCTTAAGAGTCTAGAAAAAGAAAAGCAAAATAAACCTAAAGCAACTGGAAGGAAATAAATGACACAGCAGAAATCAATAAAATTGAAAAGAAAATAAGAAAAAAACACTCTATGAAATCAAAAGCAGTTCTTCAAAAAGATCAATAAATCTACACAATCTCTTTCAAAAAGAGAAATACTGCCCACCTTCCTTTATGAGACCAGTGACATCTCCTCGTGAGGGTAATCAAAACAAGCCACAGCAGAACACCCTGCACACACTGAAAACCAGCGGATGGAGAGGCACAGAGGTCATGATCCGGGCTCAACACAGTAAAGAGGTCAATTCTCCTCCAGCGGAGCTTTAGGTTTCATGCAATTCCCATCAAAATCCAAGTATGATTTCTGTTTGTAGCTATAGACAAGCTGATTCTAAAATCTATAAGGTAAATTACAGGAACTACAGAAGCCAAAGCAATTTTAAAAAAGAGGAAAAATGATAGAGGAATCACACCCCTGATTTTAAGACTTAATCACAAGAGTGAGGTATTGGCAAAGAGGTAAATACACAAGTCAGTGGAACAGAACAAAAAGTTCAGAAATAGACCCATAGAGAGATGGTCATTTAATTTTTTTTTTTTAAATATTTTATTGATTTTTTACAGAGAGGAAGGGAGAGAGGTAGAGAGTTAGAAACATCGATGAGAGAGAAACATCGACCAGCTGCCTCCTGCACATCTCCCACTGGGGATGTGCCCGCAACCCAGGTACATGCCCTTGACCGGAATCGAACCTGGGACCTTTCAGTCCGCAGGCCAACGCTCTATCCACTGAGCCAAACCGGTTTCGGCTGGTCATTTAATTTTTGACGAAAGTGCAAAGGCTGTTCAATGGACAGTGAGCAGTCTTCTCAACAGACAGCACTGGAACAGCTGCACACACATCCCAACATAAAACAATGAACCCCAACCTAAACCTTACACAGAAATCAACTCAAAACGTGTAACAGATCTAAACATAGAACTTAGAGAAAATATTCATGATCTAGGGGTTGGTGAAGGGTGCTTAGACATAACAAAAGTATGAGCCGGCCCGGCCGGTGTGGCTCAGTGGTTGAGCATTGACCTAGGAACCAGGAGGTCATGGTTCAATTCCTGGTCAGGGCACATGCCCGGTTTGCAGGCTCGATCCCCAGTGGGGGGCATGCAGAAGGCAGCCGATGGATGATTCTCTCATCATTGATGTTTCTATCTCTTTCTCCCACTCCCTTCCTCTCTCTGAAATCAATAAAAACAGATTTTAAAAAATTATGATCTATAAAAAAAAATGATAAATGGGAGTCCATCAAAATTTAAAACTTTTGCTCTGTGAAAGACAACCTACAGACTGGGAGAAATATTTCCAAACCATGGATCTGACAAAGGACTCATATCTAGACTTTATTAAAAAACTCAAGACACAGAGAATCCAGGTAAGAAAATGGGCAAAAGATGGGGCATTTCACTGAAAAGGACGTACAGACAGCAAATGAGTGCATGGAATAAATGCGCAATGAAGAGTTGTGCAGCCTCACTGGCCAGCCACAGGGAAATGAATTTAAGATCACGACTGAGGCTATTAGAAAAGCTAAAATAAAAGAGAGTGACACCACCAAATACTGGGGAAGATAAAGAGAAACTGAACCCCCCTGCACTGCGGATGGGAGTGGTACAGTTTCTGTGGAAAAGGTCATTTTCTTTAAAAAACTGAACACACAGTTACCATACAGCCCAGCAATCACACCCCTGGTGTTCACCCCCTCCCCCATCTATGTCACTCGAAAACCTGCACACATTGTTCAAAGTGGAAAAACCACATTGTCCCTCAGCAGGTGAATGCCGAGACCACTGGCACCCACACGCGGAACAGCGCTCAGCAACACAAAGGCAGGCACTATCGACCCGTGCGCCCTGGGTGGGTTTCGAAGGCATTACGTGCTGGAGAGAAGGCCAGCCTCCGAAGGTTATATGCTGTGAAGTCCATGTGGACGACATTCTTGGAAAGACAACCTCGCCTGAGGAGGCACAAAGCTGAGAGAGGCCTGACAGCCTCAGTCCCAAGGACTGACACAGAGGGAGGGCGGGCGGCTCTAGGGAGTCCAGGCCCAAGGACTCCCACACCTGCTGGAACACAAAGGGTCCCATTCAGACGTGTCTGTGACTGAGCTTTCCTCACCATCTAGCTCATTCAGGAAGCAAATTCAAGGACTACAGAGACTAGTCGACAAAGAGTATTTTTTTAAAAAGTCTGAATTACAGGCTGGTTCATTTTTAAAGAAGGCAAAGTCTGAGCCCACCTCGTGTGGTGCACAGCGGCCGCCTGCTCCACAGTGGGGAGGAGGTCAGGAGGGGAGAGGAGAACAAAAAGGGGGGAGGAGGAAGGGAGAGCCGCAGACCCTGCTGCTGCCCCACAGGCACTGCCACTGGGCCACGTCTCCAGGGCTGATCATGAGCCAGCCTGTGCCAGCGTGCACCTGCGTGCGGGGTGTTACTGCCGACGTCAGATTATAACAACGTCTGTGAAGGGTAACCAACCTCAGCAGGACTCTGCCGGGAGACCCAGGAAGAGCACAGATGTCCTTCCTTAATTTGACAGGAGTTCCCTGTGCAAACTACATTTCTGCATATTCTTGGAATTGTAACAGCCATCAACCGCAAATGGCTTTTTAAAAAAGCAGTCCGTGGCCTCAAAATGAAAAGTGGGAAAACAGAGTACACTCCATGTCCCGCCACATTCTGGAACCCTCTACTATGACGACGTGGAAGTAACAGATACCTGGTCAAACAGATAGACGGTGACGTCATCAAAAAAGGTCACTGCCTTCTTTTCTTTCTTCCAGGCGTCCGGCAGCTGGTCAGCAGCAGCCGCCGCCGGGGGTTTCAACAGGCTCCGCAGGTGCCTCCCGTCCTCGTTGCTGAGGATCACGGGGACAGGGTGCTCGACCTCATCCTCCGACTCGGAGCTGAGGCTGTGCAGGGTGAACGCCCGCAGGTCCTCGTCTGAGTCGTCGCTGTTCTCATCTTCCTCGTCTGCATCGATCCCGTCCTCGGAGAGGTCGAGCATCCCCGACACGCCGAGCTTCCCCAGGTACTTCCCCTCGATGTCTGGCTCCTTCAGCTTGGGGCCCTCCGCGGGGCTGGGGAAGGGCTGGTCCACCGGAAGGTCCGACGGGCTGCCGGAGCGGAGGGTGGAACTGGCGAACCCAAGGAGCTCGTTGGTGTTTGTCCCGGTGGAGGCGATGGTGCAGGGGGGCTCTTCTTGTGCCTCGAAATCATCGCCGCTGCTCAGCTCCGAGTTTACCACACTCGAGGGACTGCCAGCCTCGTCTTCAGGAGCATGCAGCTCTTTGGAACTGTCTGTCAGTGCTGGCTGGGCCATTTCTCCTGATTCCAGGAGACTGGAATTCTGCAAAGCAGACAGACCACTTTGGTCTGGCGGGCTGCTTTTGGTTTCCAGGCCACTGTCCGCGGTGCCAGGACTTTGCTCCGGGATGACTGGCTCTGGCAGAGGCTGACCCATCACCAAGGCCAAAGCTGACACTGAGGTTCCTTGGACCCCCTCCGACTTCTTATCAGGTTCAGAATCGTTATCTGAGAAGTAGGCAGAGTCGCGGTGTGAGCTCTGAGAGCCAGCTGCGGAGGTCTGGGAGGTCACTTCGGTCCCTCTGTGGCCGTCAGCTGCGTCTGAGATGACGATGACAGGGTTGGGAGGCAACTCGCCATGTCGGCTGTCGCCTGCTAGGGCCACGTCTGAGGCTGAGGCACCGTCGGGAGCAGGGTGCAGAGTCCACTCAGGCGACTCCAAGTTCTCGGTCTCATACCCACTGTCTGCAGGCTTGTCAGGGGGCATGAGTTTCTCCTGCCCGCCCCCTAGAGGACCCAGCAGAGCCTCATGGACGTCCACGGAGTCCAGAGAATCGGGGGTCTCCACCGACGGTTCTGAAGTTGGAATGGGTGTTGACAAGCTATCTTCCAGAAGGCTGTCCTGACTAGTCGAGTCCGAGGAAAGGGCGGACACCAAGCCCCCTTCGGCCGCAGCATCTTTACAGCTGAGCTGATGCAAAGTGTCCCCGGCTCCCAGGCTCTTCTCTAGTGGACGGTCACTGGGATGGTCTTCTGAAGGGGGATGCTTTTGCAGGTTTTGTCTCAGTTCCGGAAGACTACTCTCTGTACTCGCTTCCCTGGCAAAGATGTCATCCAGCAGAGCAGAGTCACTCTGGGTCCGTCTCGAGGCCTCTTCACTTTGCTGAGTCAGCTCGTGGGACCCAGGGCCTGTGCTGTTTGCTCCAGCATCGGCGGAGGGAATTTCAACTGGGACGGTCACAGAATCTACATTTGTTTCTTGGCCAAGACGGTCGTCATGGATCCTGACATCTAAACGCCTGGGCGTGGTTTCTCCCGGCTTCGGGAACGTATCTGTTGGTGCGCTGTGAGGTGTTCCTTCTGTTTCGAGCGAGGTAGGAGGTACCTGCACTTCCGGGGAAGACGGCCACGAGGTGCTCAAAGCGTGGTCCTTGAGCACAACACGTGTGTCTTGACCCTTTGCGCTTATGTTTTCCTGCAACAAAGAAAGGCCTGGTTTATTTTCAGCAAACTTAAACTCGGCGTCTAAAGTATTCCTACGTGGAGTTTCTAACATGGTTTCCGTAAAACCAGCATTTTTAAGTTCTGTTTGAAGGTCATTTATATGTTCTTTGCTACACAATGAGTCTCTTAATAAGTTTTTCTCTTGAAGAAATAAAAAGTTTTCTGACAATTCTTGCACATTCAGTGGATCAAAATTATCTTGGTGCGCAAGGCTTTCTGAGAAGCAAAGAGGCTCACAGTCAAAATGCTTGTGGGGCTTTTCTCTCTCAAGGTGGCCTGTTATTAGTGAGTCTTTGGGGTCGTCCAAACTTGAACTTAAAGTGGTCGGCTTCAAGTCCACTTGAACTCCATTCAGTTCCATTAAGTCAAATATCTTTTGGTGACTGGGCAGATCCTCCGATTTGTCAAGATCATTAAATATATTGTTGAAAGGGCTCTCGGGGCCCCTGGTGGCACGCATGTCCTCAGGGGTGCTGGGATCTTTGGGGTCTGTACTGCTTTGGAAGAAATCCTCATCTGTACTGGATTCCTCAAACTCAAGGGCCCTGAGTGTCAGAAACTGGGGCGCCTTGTCACTCGTCCTCTCTGGATTCTCCAGTTCAGTGGTAAGCAGTGCAGGTGGGTAATCGAGCTCCAAGTTGCTACCACTTTTTTCTTCTAGTTGGATGTAATAGTCGCTTCCAACAGAAAGGTTGTGGGCATCAAAAACGGGAACCACTCCCGGGGCTCTCACGGGGACTTCCTGGCCACTGCTGTCCTGTTTCCCGGGCCCGGGATCTGAAAGTGAACTCTCAAACACTTCAACTGGGAAGAAGATGCTCGTGTAAGACAAGGCCTCGTCTGGGGGGCCCCGGCTGCGTTCATCAAAGTGGTCGTGCTTAGCTGCCTCCCAGACATACTCGAAGCTCAGGCCCTGGCTGGTTTCCGTCACGGTGAGGACTTCCTCCATTTCACGACCAAGCCGATCCCTGGAGAAATGGTCGAGGATGGGGAACGCAGCGCTGTTGGAAGTGTCCCTGGTGTGTGTATTTGGTTTCAGAGCGTTCCACTGTTGTTCGAAGTCGACCTCTGGGTCCCTCTGGCTTTGCATGCGCAGGTAGGTGAGCAGTCTGTGCACGTCCTCTGCCACTGGTCTCTTGTCTGGTGGCAACCAGCAGAACTGCAAAACTTCATACCTGAGGGACACACGACAGGTAGTTAACGGACTGATAACACATCATTTTTAGAATAAGAAAAGACTTTACAAGAGCCCCTAAGCCAGTGGTTCTCAACCTTCCTAATGCCGAGACCCTTTAATACAGTTCCTCATGTTGTGGTGACCCCCAACCATAAAATTATTTTCGTTGCTACTTCATAACTGTAATGTTGCTACTGTTATGAATCATAATGTAAATATCTGATATGCAGGATGTATTTTCATTATTACAAATTGAACATAATTAAAGCATAGTGATTAATCACAAAAACAATATGTAATTATATATGTATTTGTCCATGGTCTTAGGCGACCCCTGTGAAAGGGTCGTTCGACCCCCAAAGGGGTCGCAACCCACAGGTTGAGAACCGCTGCCCTAAGCCAACTGGACATCCCAGAAGTTTCTACACTTGAATCACTGCTGGCCACATGAAGTCGTTCAGTTCCTGGTGAGACCATGGTGAGAGAGGAAATGCAGAAATAATGCATTTGACCACTAACTTCTGTGTTCTCAGGACATTCCACAGGATCACGGCAATTCTGTTGCCTTGTCATTTGTTCCTGTGGTGTTTAACCAAGGACTTGTCTACTGAATTCAGAAAGAACAGTTTTAACATGCTGTCCTCGTGAAACAATTGTCACAGGTATTCTGTGTGGAAAGAATGCACTTGCCTTGAGTTTGTAGATTTATTCACTTTATTTTGCAAAAACTCACACAGACAAATGCTGCTTTAACTCATCTCACTACTCCCCTGACGAACAGCAACACTACACTCTTCTGCAGCACATGGTTTCCTTAGACCATAAAAGGAGCTGCAAGTGGAGGGAAGAGAGAATGAAGCCCAAGAAGGCAGCAGCCAGGAGTTGGTCTTCCAAGGGCTGGCTGAACACAGCCGAGGGTAGCCATGCGCAAAGACAACTTCAAAGTATTCAACTTACAGCGTATATGCCAAGTTATTCTGAGGCAATGGTTCTAGCAACCTGGGAAGCTGAGCACTGCCTATAGGCAGGGGCACCAACCTTCAGGGGCAATGCCAGCTGGGCACACAGGGATGTACACAGAGGCCTAAAGGGAAGTGAACCAGATCCTAATTGGAAATGGAGTAAGAACTGGTTCAAAGACGCATAAAAAATAAGTTTGTTTTGCAAATGTGAACATGTTATGTTATGCAAATTAGTTTCAACTGCCAATTTAAATATTATCATTTTTATGCTATCTTTTTTCTCACGTTAGATATCACTTATAACTATCTTCATTTGAAAACAATTCCACAATAGCAAACTCAATTACTGTTGACTTTAACGAATCTGACTTCACATTTTTTATTGTGCATAATACACAAAAATTCCTACTTATTCCATACATTTTTCAAAAACAATGTTAAATTATAAAAATATACATTAATTCTTTTAAAAGTCATGAATAGTATACAAATGAAAAATACAACATTTACTGTATAAAAACAGAAACAGGAAGTCACCAACCATCTGTCAGAATAAGGCTGCTCCAGCTGGGGCTTGGGGAGTTTTGTGTCTCTCTCTCGAATGACCCGGTTAAGAACATCCAAGTTGGAAAGGTTGGAATACGGCTGAGCAGCATTATCAAAAAGTTCCCAAAGCGTCACACCCAGGGACCTGAGGGAAAAAGAAAGTGATTATTTCTTTCTCCCTTTAGACATTGAATTTTTAACATCCACAGTATTTGTGCAGTCACTAGGAACTTTAAGGACAAGGTGTGTACTGAAAGGCAGTAAAGACAGCTCTCTAACATGATCTAAAAAAGAGACATTCTCACGAAACTGAGGACCACGGCAAGCAGGACTCCTCTTACCTACTGGTAAACACAGCTCTGGTAGTTCTGGCCAATGCAAAACCATGTGAAACAGACACAGGCACAATTACAGGGAGGAGCTAATCTGACTCTCAACTTCAAAAGTCAAGAAATTATTTGAAAGATCATGAAAATGACTTAAGAGTTCAGCAAAATGGTTAGATAGAAAATAAATATACTGAATTCTGAGTTTTATGGTAGAAAAAGAGTTCCATTCATAATGGATCTAAAAGAAATCTTTACACGAACAACTCTTCCCTGTTGGACCCTCACATTTCTTTTTCTTTCTTTTTTTTTTTTTGTTAATCTTCACCCGAGGATATTTTTCCATTGATTTTCTAGAGAAAGTGGGAGGAGGAGAGACAGAAACACCGATGTGAGAGAGACACATGGATTGGTTGCCTCCCACATGAGCCCCGACCAGGGCCAGGGATCAAGCCTGTAACCGAGGCACATGTATACGGAATCGAAGCCGGGACCCTTCAGTCACAGCCAACGCTCTGTTCACTGAGCCAACCCGGCTAGAGCCCACACATTTCTTGTAGTTATTCCCGTAGTTGGGGGCATGTTGCTGTTATGAAGGGATTTCCCTCCGTCACTCTGCCAGCTATCTCTGTGCCAAGAGCGCCACCTGCCCAGCCTCTCAGTGCCTCCAGGTGTGCAGCCGTTACCAAAGGCAAGAAGGCCCCTTCTCTGCTGGTCCCACTTGCTCTCATGTCCACTGCTTGGTCCCCAGGGAAGTGGCCTCTGCTGCTCAAGTCAGATGGACACTGACCCTTCACCTCCTCTACATCGTCTCCGCATTTCTCTACCATGTTTCCTGCCTTCTGTCGTGCATGACTGTCTCCTCCTTATGGCAATGGCTCCCACACCAGGCTGAGCATGTGTGTTATCTGGGCAGCTTTCAGGAGCACTTTGGTATTTAGGGTCCCGCGCCCCCAGGACTCTTAGCTGGCAGATGCCGGTGTGGCCTAGGAAATGGTTTTTCTGAAAAGCTCCCTCCTGATTCTGATATCCAGCGAGGTTTGGATAATGATGGTTTACGTGACTGTGATCAATACCCACCAGAATGCTTGTCTGAATAAGCTGTATGGAATTAAATAAATGTATTATCTGACATTGTACAATACAATATAACATGAATTAAATTCTCCGATGCTAATTTCACAAACCAGTGAAAACAATCAGCATATTCAGTATCTAAGCTAAGAGATCATTTCTATCAGAGGAAATAAAAGGACCCACATTTCTCGATCAAGTTCAAGAAGAAGTACTTAGCCTTTCTGTGTTTTCATTCACTTCAATAAATATTCATTAAATTTGTATTATATGCCAGACCCTGTGGTAGGCACAGAAAATGGACTTGGACCCTGCTTTTATGGAGCGTATTATTGTTGAATGGGTAAGAGAGGCAGTATTCAAAGTTAATTATGTAACTGCAATGTGACTACTGCCACATCAATACGTACATTGTCTTTTCCATACCACCAGGCACTCTTGAGTCCCTACATCTTATTCAATTACTCCCTTTAAGAAAGTGCTCCAGGAGAAAGAGCTAGGACGTTGCTACACAAAAGCCTAGTAGAATGGTAGATCAATACATACCAAATGTTACTGTACTTAGTTTGATCTGCAGTTAGTAGTCTGTCTTGAAAGCTGGTTACTAACTCTGGAGCAGTCCATCGCAGAGGGAAAACTTTCTTGTCATCTGTTTCAATATAATCCTCCTGTTTTGTTAGAAAGCACACAGAATTTTGAATTCTTTCATACTTTTAATGAGCTCAGTAATTTAATTCCAGGTCATTCTCAGAAAACAATACTCAACCCAAAAGAAAGTGGGCATAAAGAGAGACTTTCTGGGCAGGAGGTGGGTGAGGTCTCTCCAAAGCCTCCTGGGCTTCATGAGCTGGTCTCAGCACAAACACTTGCTCAGTCACCCTTCCTGGAAAAGGAAGGTACACTGTATCTGATGCCCAGAACACAGACTCTGAACGAAAGAGGAGCAGGAGAGTGGTGCCAGTTAATAAGGGCGCAGGCTTCAGAACAGACAGGCTGGGTTGCAAGTCCATGTTCAACCATTAACCAGCGAGGTGACTCCAGGAAGGAAACAAATATGCCCGGCCTCTTTCCTTATCCATCAAAGGAGGTGATGCAATCCCTCCCTCTCTTCGTGGTGAGGATTAAATGAGATAATGCAGGCCAGCACCTCAGAGTGCCTGGAATATACAGTAAGTGCTCAAGACACTAGAGCTACTATATCAACAAATGGCCAACTTATATTCGCAAATAATGTTTGGTTAAAAAGTACTGAGCCACACGAACCCCATAGTACAGCACAGATATTATCCTCATGCTGCTGCTCAGAAAAGGAGGTCCAGCGGCTGCGCCAAGGTCTCCGGGCAGCGTGGAGCGGACAGTTCCCTTCTTTGCCCCACATCAAGCTGCCTCCTTCCCTTCAGCTGGGCTGCACACACACACAGATAAAACCTCAGCTACTCTTCCTTTCTTTGGGGATATGTTTGTGACAGTTTAAAAACCTAAACCCCAGCCGAAACCGGTTTGGCTCAGTGGATAGAGCATCAGCCTGCGGACTGAAAGGTCCTGGGTTCGATTCCGGTCGGGGGCATGTACCTGGGTTGCGGGCACATCCCCAGTGGGAGATGTGCAGGAGGCAGCTGATTGATGTTTCTCTCTCATCGATGTTTCTAACTCTCTATCCTTCTCCCTTCCTCTCTGTAAAAAATCAATAAAATATATTTAAAAAAAAAATTTAAAAAAAAACAACCTAAACCCCAAGCTTACTGAATTTGATCCAAAATTTTACTGAACATAGAAGGGAGAAATAGTTATGTGACATGTGTATTTTATTATACACATGGCATTAATTATACTGCCCAATGCACACTAACATTTATTATACAGCATCAAACTATGTCAATCACACCCAGTGCACGTCTTTTTAAACAAAGCATCGGGGAAGCTGAAATCAAACCTCCAGGACAAAGTCACTGATTTAGAAAAACCACACATCAGACTCCAACACTCCCACTTAAATGACTGGGACTCTCCAAAAGGGCCACCTGCACAAGATTCTCACCCTCTTTCAGAAAAGGAGTGGCATTCTGTGCTATCACCACCTTGGGACCAGGAAAAATTAAATCCAACTAACGACTAAGGAGAGAACCTATGAAGCTCTGGCTTACCTTGTACCTGCTGAATCCTATTCCATAGTCTCCCACTTTCACATTTAGATCCGAGGTAAGAAAACAATTCCGCAAGGCTAAGTCGCTGAAAACAGAGAGAGTGAAGTGAACTCAAGAACAAGGAAAATCCGTGACCAGAAAACATGACAGGACATCGCTATGGAAAAAGGCTTTCTCTGGGAATCAGAGTAGTATGAGCTCCCTACTTAATAATTTATATTTTAAAATTCTTTTTTTTATAGCAAATGGATTACATATTATATTTTAGTGACTTAAATAATGGAGATGATCAGATATTTTTGCAAATAGCTATGACAGCTAAGGTCAAATACTGAGCATATCTGTACCTTGTGCTGCATTAACACCAGGTTTGTGGCTCCTTTCCTAGTCTTTTAAGAGTGGTCAAGAAGGAACTCTAAAATACTACTGTCTAAATTGTCTGAATATTTTTTACAATAACTTGTATTACTTGAGTAATAGTCTGGTGAAGATTAGTAAAGTTACAACCTCAAGCCCCCCAGGTTACATGATTAAAACTGTTTGTTTTTAACTCCCTTTCAATGATGCACAGGCATTAGAAGGAGCCCTTTTCAAATTACTCATCTCCTCCAAACTCCTCCTCTCCACCAGGGAGTTGAAGAGCACATTTGCAAGAGTTACTTAAAACAATTTACTGCCGAAACCGGTTTGGCTCAGTGGATAGAGCGTCAGCCTGCGGACTGAAGGGTCCCAGGTTCAATTCCGGTCAAGGGCATGTAACTTGGTTGCGGGCACATCCCCAGTGGGGGGTGTGCAGGAGGCAGCTGGTCGATGTTTTCTCTTCGATGTTTCTAACTCTCTATCTCTCTCCCTTCCTCTCTGTAAAAAATCAATAAAATATATTAAAAAAAAAAAAAAAACAATTTACTTACACAGTTTATGTAAGAGCAAACTGATTTTCAAAAACACATAATTTGAAAAAAAAATTACTTTTCTTAAAGGAACTTCCTATATAAACAACAGATTAAATTTCTTTTATTTTGTCTTTAGTCCTTGGAATTTTTAAAGTCATCAACTGGCATACACATAAAAAAGGCCACTAAATTAAAAATGAGTTTATAGTTTTAAATCATGAATAAAAGTTATCAAAAACTGAAAATCTATAGTCTAAAATTTAAAATGTTTGTCTTTATATGATGATAGAAGACCAAAAACTTTAACTCTTAAATTCTTACTTTCAAAGATTTTAATTTCCAAAGCTCACATCTGAAATATAATCATGAGAATGACAACAGCAATAACTAACACTGGTATAATTCAATGGCAACTTGGTATATAACACTGATTCAATTATATTCAAATGGCTAATATTTACAAAGCACTTACTTTACACAACTCGTTTCTCTAAGCACTTTACGTGTGTTGTTACTCATTTAATCTTCACAACAAACCTTTGAGGGGGATACTATTATTTTCCCCATTTACAGACAGCAAAACCAAGGCACAGAGAATTGAAGTGCCTTTGTTAGGGTCCCAAAGCTGACAGGACAGCAGCATTTCACCCTGTCCACATCAGTGACTATCCACGACAATACGTTCACAGCCAGAGCACTGCACTGTGCGTATGGCTGGTCCTCCACAAACGTGCTGATCTGAATTTCCAATTAATCTCCCAAATAATTAAGTTACACTAGATTCCTCTCTACACATCTCTGTTTACACACGGTGATTTTCAGCATCCCATCCAGAAGCCTTCAGACCTGTGGATGTGTCTGGGAAAAACCTGGGCCCCCTGCCCCCCGACTCCATTGCTACAAATAATAGAGAAACTTCCAATCTTAAGAACAGAATTGGCCCCTACATTTAGAAAGAGAAGAAAAAGGGACGGAGGGACAGAAGTAGTAGGCCATTTGAGGGTAGAAACAAGAAAGCTTGAAGGGGGCAGCTTTATCCTCGGACCCAAAGCTGCAGCTGGACAGTGTGCAGGTTTTGCCAACAGAGGTCCTGCTACTGAGCACCACTAATGAGCATCTCTGGAGTTTCTATACACAGACCCTTCTCAGCCTCCGCACACCTCCCTCCTGAGACCAGAATTAAAAGCTGGGTGCCAGCATTCCGACAGGGAGGGGGAGTGTGTGTGTGTGTGTGTGTGTGTCTCTCTCTCTCTCTCTCTCTCTCTCTCTCTCTCTCTCTCTCAGCCTGGGGCTGGCTGCAGCCTCTTCAGAGCTCCAGACACTTTGTGCTTAGGCCATTCAAGCAGTTTCTGGACTGCCCGCTTCCTCCCTCCTCTCCTTACTCGTGGTCTCTGTAGGCCTTTAGATTTCAGATGTGACGGTCAGGTGAAAGATGGGACATTATGTGCAAAAGGCACCTGCACATTGTAAACGGCACTGCAAACCTCGCATACAGTTCACTGACCGTCTCAGGGAAAGCAGGGAAACCTCTCCTAACTGAGCCAGAGCTGAGGGGGAAGAAGACAGTGGCATGACTGGGGGGATTTCTGTGAAACCTGCTCCCTCCCTCCACTCCCAACACCCCAGTCACCACTGTCAGACCCGGGCACTAGTCTCAGCTCCACTGCTTAAGAACTGGGTAACTCTGGCCAAGTCACTCAGCACATGAGAGCCTCCGTGCCCTCACGAAAACAGGGCTGAACCTGCAAGGGCTAATCTTTATCAGGATAAAATAAAATACACAGGAAATGCTAACGTGCTACCCAGATTCAAGATGATAATGATATAATTTGATTCAAAAATTGTTAAAAAATATTCTCTGAAGCCCAGAACACGCAAAGCTAAAGATGAGAAAAACACAAGGTGCAGCTTCTTAACAACAGAGTTAACTCTTGACGTCAATGCTGGTTCTGGTCAGGAAACACAAACACACCCAGTATCTTCTTCCTTCAAGTTGAAAAGCAGGTCCAGTGGGCAGGCTGCCAGCGATCGGCTCTGAGAGGCTCTCCAGGCTCTGGCTCGCCCCTTGGCAGCGCCTCCTGTCGCCGCAGCTGTCAGTGGCTGCACACGACTCAGCCACCCGAGAGAGTGGGGCTGACAGACACGGCCTGGGAGCTCGCAGTTCTCAGGAGTCCCCACCCGACTTGTCCTCAACTCCCCCCAGATCTGGAGTTTACCATCTGCAAAAGGACTGCTCTCATGAGCAGCTCAATGCCACTGCAGCCATTTTCCAAAACCAACCACACCCCCACTTCCTGCTTGTGCTTTCCTGAATAATCTGAATTCCTGGTAGCAAATGGCAAGCAAAATGACTGACAGTCACTGAGTGTCATGAATGTCCTGTGTCCGACTGCAAACATGCAGGCTACCTAAAGCCAGGCCTAGCTCTCTTCTTAAACGACAGTAAAAATAAAATGTACTGGGGTGCTTTACCACAGCAGTTTCCAAATACAGCTCACAGCTTTCAGCTGGACATGTGGACTATTCTATTTTCAACCAACACAGAAAATCTGACTTTGAGTCAGCCAATAAATATTCTAAATTTCAACTTTAAAAATGCTCTACCACCCTGGCCGGTTTGATTCTCATTCAGGGCACATGCCAGGGTTGTGGGCACGATCCCCAGTAGAGGGCGTGCAGGAGGCAGCTGATCAATGTTTTTCTATCTCCCTCTCCTTTCCCCCGTCTTTCTCAAATCAATACAATCTTTAAAAAATTGTCATTCTATAAATATATCCCAGTCTAACCTGCCTTTTTAAAAAAAATTTTTTTTATTGATTTTTAGAGAGAGGAAGGGAGAGATAGAAACATCAATGAGAAAGAGGAACATCATTGATTGGCTGTCTCCTGCATGCCCCCTCCTGGGGATTGAGTCCAAAACCCAGGCATGTGCCCTGACCGGGAATCGAACCTGCGGCCTCTTGGTTCCTGGGTTGACACTCAACCACTAAGCCACACCAGCCGAGCCAACCTGCCTTTTAAAAAATATAATGTTTCATTGACATTCCTTCACATCAATACACACAGGTGTCCCTTTTTAGGTCTTTAGATTATTAAGAGTTAAATGTTTTAATTAAATTCAACTAAAGAGACACTGTCTGGTTTCCCAGGAGACCCAAGAAATAATTTTAACCCTTTGAGGTCCAATTTTATTTTTGGAATTCAAACAGTCTGGTCCAAATTAATTGACGGGATTGAATGCTGAACTTTTTAATGTTCTTATTTTAAAGTTTAAACCAAAAATTCACTGGTTATATTATTATGTTCAATCAAAGAGTTTATTCTTTAAAACATTTCATAGTGTGGTATCTTTTGAAACTGGTCTGTCGAGTCAGCCTCGACGTTGGACCGAAAAGGGTTAAACATATTTTAAACATAAATCAGAGCTCAAAAGGCTAAAGAATAAGCAGAACTCTCCCTTTGGGTTCACGGAACCATCATATCAGGTGGGACTCAAAGCCCTTTGTTTTCTTAATTACAAAAATTACATCAATGATCTGAACAAAATGTGCCCGAGGAGCTGCGGTTGTGTGAGTAGGACCAGAAAGCTTTGACAGAAAGGTGTTTACCTTTCTGCACAGAGCAGCTTCTACGATTTAAACCAGAGCGGACTCTACAGCCTGTCTCTTGGAGCTTTTGATAGGCCCTTTGACAAACTGCATGGCCTCTCCCCGCCGGACGGACCCACCTGTGCAGGAAGTGCAGCTTGTGCATGGCGGCCAGCCCCGCGGCGATCTCACACGCCATCCGCTGCAGCAGCATGGTCTGCGAGTCCCCCCGAACGTGCTCCTGCTCGTTGCGCAGGTACGCTTTCAGATCGCCCTGCAAAGATCAGTGCAGTTTGCTTTTACAAGCAGACAACAAATGGGCAACTAAACATGTGCCTTAACTGACGTTAGTTATGAAGATTATTTATTAGAAATCACTTAGAGTTAGCTTAATAAAGCAACTCAGACTGAACAAGTTTCAAATTACAAAATACTTCAACCAAATACTTCAGAAGTATAGAAAACACTATTCACCTTTAGGATCATTCTGATTAAACGCCAGCTTATCTTTGTTATATAAACCCATGTAAGACAAAACAGTAAAAAAGGTAACTTTGCAATGGTGCACACTTTAAACTAAGTGCAGAAGTACAGAAATTTCCAGGGAACAGAGATGATAAGAGAGTAAAAGAAACGGTGTCCCTAGCACTACCTTTGGGGGTGCCTGGAGACACAGGTCAGAGAGCACCCCATCATGATGGCTACTCCCAGGCGCTCATGAACAAGGCAGAGGGACAGAACAATGGAACGGGAAAAGAAAGGGTAAGTAAGTGCAGTACTGGTACCAACTGCCTCAGGTGTCTGCCAGCTTCCCCCAGGCCCCGTGTTGTGCAAAGACCACCGTGAGAAAGAACATTCCAGTCCCTCAAGAAAAATTCATGAAGCTAAGCAGCCTATTCAAAGGACAGCAGCCTGGGCAGGAAGATGCACAAACTCACACTTAGACACGCACTACACGTACAGGTAAACACTGAGCTAGCTCCCAGGTACTCCGGCCTGGCTCCCCATGTTACTACTGTCTTTATTTCATGACTAATTCATTTTCATTCCAGACTTCGTGCTTTTGGGAATTCACTTTTGAGGAAATAAGTATTCTGCATTCTCTTTACCATACGAATAAATATTTATTGATGTGATTTAATTCCAAATTAAAGCTTTATACAATCATGCTAAGCTCTCCCCAGCATGGAGTGGTGGGAATAAAAACAGATTCGGATGACAATAAATTAACCCAGAAAAATTCCAGCAAAAAAGTCCAGGCCTACAGGCTGTGGGATTTTTATAAGGTAGACCACATGGAAACTAAGTATGAAAACAAATAGCTTAATTTATTTATATTGCCAATGAAATGGCAGCTTAAATTCATTTGTCTAATCCCTTTCCAGAAGTACCCATCTACGGTAAAAGTTACCCCACACCGGGTAGCATTACACTGGCTGTGTCTGGCTAATTCTCAAAGCAAACACAGAAGTTGCTGGCAAACCAGGAACACTTCACGAGAGACTCTGCCATGAAGGCAGAGTGGGCAAAGTTACTGCCCAAGGTTATCTGAAATATATTCATTACTACTCACTGTTCTTTTTTTTTTTTTTTTTTAATATTTTATTGATTTTTTACAGAGAGGAAGGGAGAGAGATAGAGAGTCAGAAACATTGATCAGCTGCCTCCTGCACATCCCCCACTGGGGATGTGCCCGCAACCCAGGTACATGCCCTTGACTGGAATCGAACCTGGGACCTTCCCGTCCGCAGGCCGACGCTCTATCCACTGAGCCAAACCGGTTTCGGCTTCCACTCACTGTTCTTAAAGTATCTTCTCTCCACAACTGAGTCCACTCCCCAAATTTCACTAGAAGACAAACATAACCAACAGGAGACTCTGCTTCCTAATGCTAACACTCCTAATGTTTCTAGCTGGGCAAAAAAACCCAAAGCCTCTCCCCACAGATCCCTAACCTGGGTGAGGAGTTTACATCAACAGTTACAAGGAGCCTGAGCAGTTTCTCATGGGTGAGATTTGTGATGACTGGCAGGATCCAGGGTTAGATAGAAAGATCTGTAAGAGCTCTCCATTTAAAAGAAAAATCTGAATAAAAGCTTTAATTATATAATAAAAATGTTCCTATTAAATAAGTACTAAAAATTGATCCATTCTATCCAAAACAAAGCTGTTTTTCAATATCTGGTTTGTTTTATTTATGTTTTAACAATGTTTAGTGAGTAGTCGAATTACTGCTTTGGTTCGCTATTAAAAATGCCCAACACTGCCCTAGCCAGTTTTGCTCAGTGGACAGAGCGTCAGCCTGGGGAATGAAGTGTCCCAGGTTCGATTCCAGTCAAGGGCTCATGCCCAGGTTGCAGGCTGGATCCCCAGTGTGGAGTGTGCAGGAGGCAGCCGATCAATGGTTCTCTCTCATCATTGATATTTCTTTCTCTCTCTCCCTCTCCTTTCCTCTCTGAAATCAATAAAATATATCTTTTTTCAAAAAATGCCCAACACTTAAAAACAGCAATGTATTCTGCAAAAAAATCTCAGATCCTCCCCCAAAAAACTCAAAAACAAAAATTTATGACACTAGATGGCAGCAAAGTGCTATGCGTACAAAGAACTCAGCTAACAGAACAAATGGGACCGGCTTCTTGAGTCCTCCCGTGAATAACAGACCTGTAAGTGGGTTACTTATTTAAATTCCAACACAAACTGCCATGAGGGTTTTATCCAGCTTTTGGCAGGATACTGAGGACCATGAATTAATTTAAATACAATGTAAACACCAAACAACTAAATAGCTTTATAACTGAAAATTTAGTTATTTATGTTTGGTAGAATGATTTGGGGGAGGGGGGAAGTTATCATTTTTAAACAAAAACGTGAATGAAAGGATGAATGGCCTACATAGCTACATATTGAGCATTGCTGACTATCACAGCTGCAGCCCCAGGGACCCTGTCTGTACAACTACTTTTTCTCACTACCACTTGAGCCCCCCCCACCACTCCATCCACCCTTACGCACCTCCACACCTCTGTCTGTTAATATGGACTAAAGGCCCAGTGCACGGATTCGTGCATCGGTGGGGTCCCTTGGCCTGGCCTGCGGGGATCGGGCCGAAACCGGCAGCCCGACATCCCCAGAGGGGTCCCGGAGTGCGTTGAGCACTTGTCCCCTGGTGGTCAGTGCGCGTCATAGCTATCGGCTGGTTGGCTGGTCGCTTAGGCTTTTATATATATAGTCACCCCGTTGCCTTCCTAAGCTCAACCTCTTGGTGAGTCCATCCCTTCTGCCACTCCAATGCTCAAATACCTCTCAGGTAAATCCAACAAAGAACCAAACAAGTTTCCTTGGCCCCCACTCCTCTCCCCAGATAACCCTCACAAACCTGGTCTATTCTGGCTGTTCCTCCTCCTGGCCTCCCACTCTCTCTTAATCCTTTACTCCCCCAACTCCACTGCCCCTCCCCCCATGCTCAGCTGTGGCTGCTCCCAAGGGGTTAGGTCTATGGCTGACCGCCTCTGCCACATGCTGGTCCCTGGTCCAAGTCTCACCAGCATAACCAAGTGATGGGCCCCTTCCCTTTCCCCACAGCCTCCTGGTTTTCTTCCTGTCGCACTGGCCACTCCCTTCTCATGCCCTTTCTTGGATCCTCCCCCTCTCACTGATCTATAAGTGCTGCCACACCCCAGGGCTCAGTCCTTGGTCCTCATCACTGTGACACTCATTCCCGGGTGATTCTACCCACCCCATGGCTTATAAATAAATCACTCAAATACCTTTCCTGGCCCCAAACCCCTCCATCTCCTGAGTCCTAGGCTCATTTGTCCAACTGCTGACTTGATACCCTTTCCTGGATGACCTAGGAGACACCTCAAACCTCACATGTCCTGTGTGAAACTCCACCAATCTGTTCTTTCTCAGAAGCGGCACTGCTTTCCCAGTGGATCAGACCAAAACCTCCCGGCCTCCACCCAGAGCAGCCACTGCTTAAAATCACCCCAGTCCTAACTGGCACTTTGCTGGTCTGTCCTTCCCACCAGAAATAAGCTACACAGGGCTGGGGCTCTGTCTGATTCTGTGTCCCCAGAATCTATAACACCATGAGTTTGGCAAATACAGCCATCCCTCTGTATCTACAGGTTCCCCACCTGTAGATTCAACCAAACACAGATCAAAAGTATTTGAAAAAGAAATTGTTGCTGACATGTACTAGTAGTTGGACCCACAATGATCGCATCTGAACTGAATATGTAGATTTTTTTCTTGTTACCACACAGTATAACAACTATTTACATAGCATTTACATTGTAGTAGGTATTATAAGTAATCTAGAAATGATTTAAAGTATACAGGATGGCCCCAGTCAGATGGCTGGGTGCAGTGTCTTCCGTTATACTAAAACGGTTGCGGGTTCAATTCCCAGTCAAGGCACATACCTAGGTTGTAGGTTCAATCCCTGGTATGGGCACATATAGGAGGCAACCTATCAATGTTTCTCTCACACATCGATGTTTCTCTCTCTTTTTCTCTCCCTCCCCCTCTCTCTAAAATCAATAAACATATCCTCAGGTGAGGATTAAAAAGAAAAAAGTATACATGAGGATGTACATGGATTACATGCAAATACGACACCATTGTACATAAGGGTCTTGAGCATCTGTGGATTTTGGTATCTGGGCGGATTTTGGAACCAATCCCCTGTGGATATCGAGGGACATCATTGCTTAATGTGGATACCATTGCTTAATGAGTGAGGGGGAAAAGAAACACTTACTGAGAAGTTTTAAAAGACGTTCTCCCAAATCAAAGTTGAGACAATCGTTTTCCACAAAGCAGTCCATCATATTTCAATTTAACAATATAATAATGAATTTAGGAGAAAATCTCTAGTTTCAACATTTTATTGGGCTTAATATTTATTACTTCATTATTTTGCACATTAAAGCTAGCAAAAAGAGGCAATATGGAAAGTATTTTATGTTAAGTAAAATCTAACTTATTCTGTTTGAAAGTTTTATCTTTGTTAACTAGGAAATGGAACAGATTCTCTTCAAGAACAGGAGTGTGGGCTGCTCTAACACTCAGAGCACACCGGAGCCCATACTGTACTTCTCCAGACACAACATGGGGCGGAGCTGCGCAACTGGAACGTGCCAGCCACACGTGTAAGTGTAAATGTTCTAGCGGCATCGTATTCCTAGAGAACAGTTTCCCCTCGCGCTCACCCGACGCATCAACCGCAGGTGTGCACCTCGGTGCCCCAGCAGTGAGGACCTGTGACGTGAGGGAGGACACAGAGCCTGCTACAGAGTAACCAGCCTCAGCAAACCCAGGGTGGAATGAAGCAGGCGTCCGGAGGGCAGGACGGCCTGGACACAAGCAGTCAGGACAGCCTGCCAGCAAAGAGCCAGCGCCACGGGCCCAGGGCAGCAGTCAGGCCTGGGGAAGGGAGAAAGATGAAGACAAGAGCCAAGTGTAACCTACGCCCTTCTATCACCTCAGCTTGCAGTTTGGTCTCCCCAGTGGTGTCATTGCTTTTCATCCAACTGATCTTTCTCAGCAGATGCCAACCTGCTTCTCCTCACCCGCCGCCTAGACTCTGCAGCCCGCAGGAGCATCCGCTGCTCCCTTGCCCGCCCGCCCCCCCCCCCCCCCCCCCCCCCCCCACCGCTGGGCCCGGCCCGTGCTGTTCCTGATACCCTTTTGTGCCAAGGAAGTCAATCCACTCACTCTTCCACACTCAGATCACATGCATTTCCTCAGCCAAGCCTTCCTCAATGGCTCCAGTTAGATTTCTTCTACACACACTACTCAAATCTTTACTCGATGATTATGATAAATGAATTTAAGTAACTAAAAATGAAAAAAAAAAAACACCCTACATTTCCTGAGCACTTACTATAAGCCCAACAATTTACGTTCATAATCTTATTAACGGTGAGAGTAGCCTGTGAGGAAGGCAGTATTATCCCCACTTCACAGATGTCTAAAGTAAGGCTTAAGGAGTTTAGGTAACTTTTCAAGGTGATACACAAGGAAGTGGCAGAATGAGCATCTGAAGCAGGCCCGCCTGGCTCTACAGGCAGAAAAGGCAGGGATCGGGGTGACTCACCTCTGGGTCCCCAGGGCACTGCCCAGCTCTTTGTACTTAATAGGTGCTTGATATGTTTTTGTTGAATGAGTGATCCTTACCCAAAAAGCAATCTCCTTGCCTCCCTGTTCACTTGATGGCCCTGTGTACTTGCCATGGCAACAAATCACAGACAACGCCCCGCAGTGAGGGCTCCTTTCATAAACACCGCACACCAGCATCACCAATCAGTGGCTGCGGTCCAGCTACCAAACTCACTCAGAAGTGTTTTCATTTTCTGTCATAAAATCCTAAGATAAAGTGTTTTTGAAAAACAAGCTGGTAATTCTATCTTACAAGGAATTAAGTAAGTGCAAAAATATTCTCTCCTTTCTACTTAAAAGATGTTATCACTGAGCATGATCAGTGCCCGGTGACAACTGAAAGGCCAGTGCTCATCCAATAGCTCCTGACCTACTGAGAACATGTGAGGATAGTGGCTCCTTCCACTGTGCTGCAGCTGCTTGTTCCTGAGCTGGGGCGGCTTGGCCTTGGTGGCACCCCTCGGCTCAGGCAGGCCCTCTCTGGCTCACTGGGCTGACCCCACCTGACCGTTCCTGACACTGAGCCTCTGCGAACCGAGCCTAGAGACCGAGACCTCAGGGCCAGTGACCGTGGAGGCCCTGGTCCTTGCTGCAGGAGAGCTTCTGAAGTTGACTAAGGCCTAGAGGTGATGAGCACGAAACTGCCCAAGGAGACAAATGTGACCTCTTACTACTGGGCCCCCTGGCAGGATCCCTGGGTTAAAGGCCTTTATTTTGACATGAGACTAGCCATTCCAAGTACTGACAGATAGATTTCCCAAGGAAATCGGGGAATTTCTTGCTTCCTCTTAGTATAGGTAACACAGAGTATAGGACCTTAAATAATAGTGGGTAATTATCAATGTTTTAAGAATTGTGGTAAGCCATGACCGGTTTGGCTCAGTGGATAGAGCGTCGGCCTGCGGACTGAAGGGTCCCAGGTTCGATTCCAGTCAATGGCATGTGCCTTGGTTGCGAGCACATCCCCAGTGGGGGGTGTGCAGGAGGCAGCTGATCGATGTTTCTCTCTCATTGATGTTGCTAACTCTCTATCCCTCTCCCTTCCTCTCTGTAAAAAAATCAATAAAATATATTTTTAAAAAAGAAAAGAAAAAAAAAGAATTGTGGTAAAATGCATAATATAAAATTATCTTAACCATTTCTAAGTGCAGAGTTCAGGGGCATTACATCCATTTACACTGCTGTGTAACTGTCATCACCACTATCCAACCAACAGAACTTTATCTTCCCAAACTAAAACGCCGTACCCACCAAATACCAACTAAATACCCCATCCCCCTCCTCCCAGCCCTTGGCAGCCACCCTTCCACTTTCTGTCTCTGAGTTTGACTACTTTAGATACCTCATATAGGTGGAATCATACAGTATGTCTTTTTGTGATTTGGCTTATTTCACTTAGCACATTAGAATAATATCCCATTGTACGGATATAACCAATTTTGTTCATTATTCATCCATTGATGGATGCCTGGGTTGCTTCTACTTCTTGGCTATTGTGAATAATGCTGCTGTGAAATGGGTGCATGGAAATCTCTTTAAGATCCTGCTTTCAATTCTATGTTCCTAGAAGTGAAATTGCTGGATCACATGGTGATTCCATTTTAATTTTTTGAGAAGTAACTACTGTTTTATAAATTTTACTAGAGGCCCAGTGCACGAAATTAGTGCACAGGTAAGGTCCCTAGCGGCTGCTGGCCAGGGCGCCTCCCTTCTCCCAGCCACCTGCTGCTGCCACTGGCCCTGCCCCCTGGTCTAACTCCTGGTCGAGGGGACAATTTGCATATTAGGCTTTTATTATATAGGATTGTTGATCAATGTATCACTAGATGGTGGACTTAACTGAAATAGCCATTAGCTCTGTCCTGCCTATGACAGCTTGGGGGTGGGGGGAGAAGATGGGAGCTCTTTCCAGATGTTCAGCTTTCAAGAGTAACATTCTCCCAATATGGCTGAGGAGAGTCACATAAAATATGTGTTTCAACCATAAAAATCCTAGAACAAAACATAGCAGAAAAATCTCAGACATTTCTCGTAGCAATATTTTTTCTAATATTGTATATCTCCTCAGGTAAGGAAAACAAAATAAATAAATAGGACGATATCAAACTAAAAACTTTTTGCACAGCAAAGGAAATCGTCAACAAAATGAAAAGCCAACCCACTGAATGGGAGAACATATTTGCCAATGATATATCTGATAAGGGGTTAACATCCAACATTCACAAAGAACTTATATAACTCAACACCAAAAAAACCAAATAATTCAATTAAAAAATGGGCAAAGGACCTGAATAGACACTTCTCCAACAGACATGAAAAGATGCTCAACTTCACTAATCATCACAGAAATGCAAATTGAAACCTGTCAGAAAGGCTATCACCAATAAAGCAACAAACAATTGTTGGCGAGGATATGGAGAAAAGAGAACCCTCGTGCACTGTTGGTGGGAATGCAGACTGGTGCAGTCACTGTGGACAACAGTATGAAGTTTCCTCAAAAAACTAAAAATGGGACCTCAGGGAATATATCCAAAGAAACCTAAAATAGTCATTTAAAGGAATATATGCACCCCTATTTCACTGCAGCATTATTTACAATAGCCAAGATTTGGTAGCAGCCCAAGTGCATATCGATAGATGAGTGGCCATTAGAAAAAATACCCTTAGGTGAGGATTAAAAAAAGAGAGAGAGAGAGAAATATGATTAGATAAGCAATGCATAAGAATAGCTTAGCATAGGGATGAAGTATAAAATAACACTAATACTATTATCAAAGGTAATGAATGAATACTTCATTAAGTTCTTTAATATAGAGGACAGAAGCGAAAGCTGCCCCTCATCCAGCATTTCTATCTGTCAAACCTCTTGCATGCTTGACGTGAATTTCTACTAAAAACTTACCAGGTCACAGAACTCAAACACCAGAAGGTAGGGAATCGCTTCTACACACTGCCCGACACATTGAAGAACATTCGGATGCTGAAGAATACTGGGGAAAAACAGTCACAGTACGTTCATCAGAAAGCACGCGAGTAACACTGTCCAAACAGTAACCACATTTTAACATTCATCATGATTTAAATAGGATAAGCTGAAAAGAGCTCATTAACAGATTGATTATCTAATGATTAAATAATTCAAAGGTAATCAGGTGAACATTTTCAAAATCTCTAATTTTAGTAATTTTAATTTATAGATGACCATTTTGAAGTAGCACTTTTAAAAAGGCAGGGCAAATATATAAAGTTCATAAGCATTTCAATCCATATACTAAATAGCCCAGCTACTCCTAGGCTATCTACCTTATATACTACTAATATTTCCATATATTTCCATAACATATGCAAACTCTTTTCTGGAAAATATTTTGTCCAAAAGAAAGTTTATAAAAAAAGATATGTCAAAATAGCTTTTTAAAAAGCTTTTTATTTTGAAGCAATCATGACTTAATAAGTTGCAAAGGTAGTATAAAGAGGTCCCCTTTCCTTCGCCTGGTTTCCCCTGGTTACATCTGACAACCACAGTGCAGTACCAAAACCAGGGCACTGACACAGCACCCATGTGTGTGTGTGTGTGTGCTGTTATCACATGGGTAGATTCCCACAACCACCAAACCACCACCCCAACAGAAATGCAGAAGTGCTCCATCACCACACAGACCTTCCCCAAGTTACCCTGGGTCAGTTTAAGCCACCCCACTGCCTCTCTAAGCACTGGCAACAGCTAATCTGTTTTCCATTTCTATGATGTTCTCATTTTGAGAATATTACGTATATGGAATCATACAGTATGTGGCCTTTTAAGATGGACTTTTTCACTTAACATAATGCCCTCAAGATTACCCAAGTTGTTGCCTGTATCAATAAGCATTTCAATCCACATACTAAATAGCCCAGCTACTTCTAGGCATCTACCTTATACACTATTCCTTTTTATTGCTGAGTAGTCCCTGGTATGGAGTATCAGTTTGTTTAAGCATTCACCTACTGTGACACATTTTCATTTTGAGTCTTGTTATGAGACTCTGGATCTGATTTAAATTGTGTATTTTGCAAAGAGAAATTTCGAAGTTTAGTTTTTGGGGGCCTTAAAAAATATTTTGGTTTTACACAAAAGCAAACTTATTTGGTAGATAAAATATTCTTAGATCTAACAATGTTGTAATTTTAAGTGATATATTTAAAATATTGTTCCTCGGATGAAGTTTTGCAATCTGTCCATACAGAGATAGAGAGAGAGATTTCCTAAATGAGTTCATTTTCTTTATCCATGACAGGTGCACAACATGACGTGCAGTGGAATAAGCAGGACGAGCAGATGTGCCTGTGACATCAATGTCAGTTTCCTTTGAGGTCCCCTGTGTCTGGCTGACAAATCTCAATCTTTCATTCTCCCTTAGGGCCACAAAATCAATTTGTTGCCAAGAACCTTGACAAGCGTGCTCTAGTTCTTGCTTTTGGAATTACAATGCTATCCTTTTCCTGACTAGGAACTCTCATGTTCTATAGCTCCCTTTAGATTTGTTGTTTTTTTAATTTAAGTATAGTTGGTATACAGTATTAGTTTCAGGTGTACAATATAGTGACTCAACATTTATATACTTTACAATGTAATTACAAAGTACTTTTAAACACGTGATTTTCAAAAGACCACACACTGCGTTTACAGAACATATATTAAGGTTTACTTACTAGTACGGTTCTCCATTTTTCAAAAAAGTATCTTGTTCCTTTGGGCTTGCACTTGCTTTTAACTCCTTCACTATTACTCTTGCTACACTAGTGCCTGTGTAAATCTCTCCAAGGAGGACCTAAAACCAAAGAACGGGTTTTCATTTCACTTCCAACAAAATGGTCAAGAAGTGTGTCTCATTTACTAGGAAATGGAATACAGGAAAACAAATTCAGCAACAGGCAGATGGCCTTCTATTATTTTAAATACTACTTCACAAAAAGCTTGGAAAAGTAAAATACAACCTTCAGTTTTAAACCATTCATTAGATATTTACAATATTCATAAATTTATGTGTATCTCTTTTCTACTTACTTAAAAATGTATTTTACTTTCATGGAAATTTCCAATGGTATTACAGAAGAGTAATCTGGAAGTTCAGTTCAAACATAACTTAAATATTTCTCAAAAACACTTCAAATGAGTTTTTTTATTTTTGTCTCCTCACATAGAGAAAGTAAACTGACAAAGAGCCAATGTACAAACAAATTATCACTGCATTACAATGCTAAAAATCCATGGCATTCCAACTATTCCAGGCCCTTGTCTTGTACTAAAATCTTAATCAAAACTCAGTGCGGGAGGGAATATAGCACTGAAATCAATAGAAAACTAAATGAGAATGAAAATAAGTTACACATGAAATATTAAATGTAATATAAGATAATGCTAAGGCATTCCAAAATATAGTATCCTATATAATAAAAGCCAGCGACCGAATGGCAGAACAACCAGAACAACCGGTTGACCAGTCACTATGATGCGCACTGACCACCAAGGGGCAGACGCTCAACACAGGAGCTGCTCCCTGGTCAGTGGGCTGCCATAGTGGGAGCGCCGCTTGGCTGACTGTGATGAGCTGTTGCTCCCGCTGCAACCCCCGGACCGACTGGCAGGAACCCGGGCTGCGATCATCGCAGGCTCCTCCTCCTCACTCCCTGCCGCCTCCTCCAAATGCCCGCAGGCTGTGCAGTGCCACCATGAGGCTCGCAAAAGCTGACTCCGGAGGCTGGGAGGTGAGTTTGTGGCCACCATGGGACTGAGGCCTACTCCGCCGCCTCTCAGTGCTATTGTCCCTGGGCCCAGCCCCAACCGGGTCCTCTGGAGAGATGAGTGCTCCAGCTCCATGAAAGATGCCGGACCAGGGAGCAGCCGCTCAGAGGGCGGGTCCATAGGCACTCAGCTGACTGATCCCCACAGGCCACGCCCCCACCAGTGCAAGAATCCCGTGCACCAGGCCTCTAGTCTAAAGTAAAAATGATGATGAAGTAAAAGTTTTTATTTAATTTGAGAATGATCAAAACTAAAGGCTGGCTTTTAGAAGTTATTTTTTTTTTAATATATTTTATTAATTTTTTACAGAGAGGCAGGGAGAGAGATAGAGAGTCAGAAACATCGATCAGCTGCCTCCTGCACACCTCCCACTGGGGATGTGCCGGCCACCCAGGTACATGCCCTTGACCGGAATCGAACCTGGGACCCTTGAGTCTGCAGGCCGACGCTCTATCCACTGAGCCAAACCGGTTTCGGCATTTAGAAGTTATTTTATCGTTTTATAAAATAGATTCATTTTAATGCCCTGGAAAGAGAGAGCATATACTAAAACAGAATTTAATGTCTTTATTAGGAATATAAGGGCAGAAATATGAACAGAACAAGAAATTCTGATAACAAAGTCATATTTTTTTTTGTTTCAAAGAGCCAACTTGTGCCAATCCTATATAATAAAAGGGTAATATGCAAATTGACACTAACGGCAGAATGACCAGAACGACCACTGGACCAGTCACTATGAAGCACACTGACCACCTCTTGGTCCCTTCCCCTGGCCGTCAGGCACCGATCACCCAATGGCGAGTGGGGAACCAGGGTTGAGTAGCGGCAGGGGGTGGAGCCGGCTGCAGGCATCTGGGGAAGATGGCCCTGATTGCAGGCCAGACCTAGGGACCGTACCTGTGCAAGAATTTCGTGCGCTGGGCCTCTAGTATTCTATAAGACTAATAACCATAAGGTATCAATTTCAAAAAGGGGAAGAATGACAGTATGCTATTGCAATAACCTGGCTCATTATTTCTCTCCCCACCACTACTGTTACCATTCTTGATGTTCAATAGATGCAGGGACAAGTCCTTCAAAACCACAACCTATCAGTTCTTTGATCTCACTTCCAATCATTTTTCTACGATCTCATTTCAGCAAACACCCCCATGAGTCTATGCCTAGCTAATTAATAAATATAGTATGTCCCAAACCTTAAATTTTAACTTCTTCTCTGCCAGTCCTTTGATTTCCAGCTCACTTACTTCAACAGTCTAATCCAACAAGTCTGCAACTTGTCCTCTGAGTCCAGTAATGACACCACTTGTCTACCATCTTGGCTGGTCCCAAAGGTCTCCTACTCCATTTCTCTGCTTGCTTTAGAGTAAATCTCCTCTACAGACTTGTCTAAATACACTGTCTCCACTTTCTCCCTTGAACTTCCTCAGGAGTGCAGAAGGCAACTGATCAATGATTCTCTCTCATTACTGAAATGTATCTCTCCCTCTCACTCTCTCTCCCCCTTCCTCTCTGAAATCAATAAAAATATATTTTAAAAAAATAAAAATAAAAGACCTTCTTAGAAAAACATACCACACAGGAATGTTGAAGCTCACATTCCCATGCAGTTTCACAGGGTAATGGGAAAAATCAATGAGGACTACAACATCTGGAGAGAATGTGGAATGTCACGCAATACAATTCTTAATTAGCCTTAAATTCTAAACAGTTTAAGTAGGAGGAAAAAAATAGAAGTGAACAACATTTTACCTTTCCAAACCAGCCATTTCCAATTTCCTGTATATAGTTTAGACTGTGGCGGGCAACTTGAGACTTCAAACCTTCTGTAGGAAAAATTAAAGAACATTAAAAACTAAAAATAGGTATTTAACTGAAATAAATTAAATATTAAATATACAACCTATAGCCATCTGGTGTAGCTCAGTGGTTGAGCATCGACCCATGAACCAAGAGGTCAGTGGTTCAATTCCCAGTCAAGGGCACATGCCTGGGTTGCAGGGTCGATCCCCAGTAGGGGGCGTGCAGGAGGCAGCTGATCAGTGATTCTCTGTCACCATTGACGTTTCTATCTCTCTCCCCCTCCCTTCCTCTCTCTCTAATATCAATAAAAAATATTTAAAAAATACAACCTATAAAGTTCAAACACCAACATAAATTTAATACTTGTGCTAATAAAGAGAGAAACAAATACATAAAACATCTTTCAAACTAACAATGCCAAAACGTTTTAAAACTGACAATATTTTGTAATTGAATATCCCACCTTGATTCTCCAATAACTTGTACTGTTTTTTTCTGACCCAACTACACTACTATAACCTCTAGTCACCATCCTGCTGGCCTTTAGTTAGTCCTGTTTCGTGATGGAGCAGGGAACCCCAGGGACTGTCCCTCCCTATCTTAGGGTGCAAAGTCCATCTGATTAACAAATCCAAATACACCCCTCCTCCCAAACACAGGGCACCCAGAAGACAGCAGAGTCCATTCAGCATGACAAGCAGGCAGAGAACTAGGAGAGAAGCTTGTCTTCTGAAAAAGAGGCAGGAGCCCTGGCTCAGTGGATAGAACCCAGGCCCTTGGACTAACGGGTCCTAGGTTTGATTCCAGTCAAGGACACTTACCTGGCTTGCAGGCTTGATCTGTGTGCGGGAGGCAACCAATGGATGTGTCTCTCTCACATCAATGTTTCTCTCTCTATCCATCTCTTCCCCTCCCTTCCACTCTCACAAAATCAATGGAAAAATATCCTCGGGTGAGGATTAACAAAAAAAAAAGAGAGAAAGAGAAGACAGAAGCTCTGTCCAAGAGTTCCATTCTAATGAAGTGAGGAGGCCAGTTTATTCTTAAAACAGATCCAGGGTCCAAAGGAAAGGACTCAGCTTTTGCGGGAATGCAATAGGCCTGACCATTCAGCCTCAGCAGGGAGCAAAAGGAAGAGAAATAAGCCCCCAGAGGAGACAGTCGGTACAATTATTTTATGATTCCCAGCAAGGTTCCCAGTCTCACCTCTTAGAAAGAACTCAGGAAAACACGAAGGTCTTACCTGCAGAAGGCTGGAACTGGGATGGAGCTGGTAGTGAAACATTTGGTACGGAAAGTGTGAACACTTCTGCTGGGGACTGAACGGAGGGAGTATCTTCTGCTGGTGGTGTGAAATCTATCTCGTCATCAAAATTATCTTCAAATTCCTAACATAAAAGAAGAGCAATGTTATAGTGAATATAGGTCAATTTGGGAGCAAATCCTTAAAACCACTGGCTAACATTTAAGATATGAACATTTATTCACTCATTTGGAATATGTGGCTATAATTTTTCCCCAATTCACACTTATTTCAAGTAAAAGGCATATGTACTTGGGTTCTCCAACTCCAAACAGCAGAATAAATAAGACTTGATTATATATATATATATAATGTAACTCTTTAGACTGACAGCTTGAAGTTAAATGTAAAATCCTATATAATAAAAGACTAATATGCAAATCGACAGAACGGTGGAATGACTGGTCACTGTGATGTGCACTGACCACCAGAGGGCAGACACTCAATGCAGGAGCTGCCCCCTGGTGGTCAGTGTGCTCCCACAGGGGGAGCACCGCTCAGCCAGAAGCCGGGCTCACAGTGGGGAGCGGGCCTAAGCAGTAAGTCGGATATCCCCCGAGGGGTCCCAGACTGCGAGAGGGCGCAGGCCAGGCTGAGGGACCTCCCCGAGTGCATGAAGTTCATGCATCAGGCCTCTAGTTTTCTATAATGACCATGAAACTTAAAATGGAAATACTCTTCTAAGTTCAAAATTTTACTTCTAAGTTATTATAGTCTAAGCCAGTGGTTCTCAACCTTCCTAATGCCGAGACCCTTAAATATCTGATATGCAGGATGTATTGTCATTGTTACAAATTGAACATAATTAAAGCATAGGGATTAATCACAAAAACAGTATGTAATTATATATGTGTTTTCCGATGGTCTTAGACCCCTCAAAGGGGTCGCGACCCACAGGTTGAGAACCGCTGGTCTAAGCTATTCTTTTTTCTTATTCACTTTCATAGATCTTTTTGCATATTGAATCAAAACAATTTATTTTAAAATTGTATATGCACTTCTGGTTACAATGTGATTTTAATCAAAACAAGGAAGTTAAAAGACTCAGAAAAGGTATTTTTAGGCAAGTCCTATTTATCTGAAAAGAGTAGAATAAAAAATTAATCGAGGTAGAAAATAATCTGAGATCTGAACACCAAGATTACAGTATAAAACAGTAGCACACAAATGCAGCTGACATTCTAAGAACATCCGATTTTCTAAAGATGGCAACTTGAAAACCAAGGCTGCCCCAGTTGAGCTGCAGAAACCTTTGAAGTGACTTTGTTCAGCAGAAAACTATCTTACCTGTTCCCATCAGCGAGCTGGGTCTGCCTTGGTGTCCATGTTAACACAGATACAGCTGATTATCAAGGTCATTCATTCCCTCAGGTAATGAAAGAGTATTACACCACCAGCATAACAGAGTGAACAAGACTGCTTTCCATTCCTCACAGAACAACCTTCTTTTCATTTTCTACCACATCCCACAGCCCTACATATAATGAAGAAACTAAAAGCTGCAAGGGCAGATTCCTCTGATGGAGCATTTATGTTCTCACGTGCATGTGAGGGGGCATTCTTCCATATATGTCATATATGTTGTCATATGCATTACGGCATCATTGCTAATGGGAAGCAGGAAGCAGAATAAGTGAGGTACACCTTCAAACAAAAGAGCTGTGTCAACTTTCCTTCCGGACATTCCTAAAGGTTCTCCCATTGAAAATAACTTTATCCATCACTCCCACCTTAGAAATAATGCTACTCAAGACTTTGCCACAGCATGATACACCATTAGGCAGCAGATTCTAAGGTTCAGGGAGGGTGGCCGGCTGATGTGGCTCAATGGCTGAGCGTCAACCTAAGAACCAAGAGATCATGATTCGATTCCAGGTCAGGGCACATGCCCGGGTTGCGGGCTCGATCCCCAGTAGGAGGCAGGAGGGAGCCAATTGATGATGTTCCTCTCTCATTGATGTTTCTCTCTCTCCTTTCCCTCTCTAAAAATCAATAGAAACCTTCTACCCACCTGAGGCTATATGAGGCAGTATTTACAATTGGCAGCATTCTTCTTTCTCCCCACTTAGGGAGCTGTAGGGTTCAAGGTAAACTGAAAGATGCTCTCCTCATACACGAAACACCCGAGGGGATCCCTTGGCCTCAACAATCACTGACTCACCAGCATACAAAAGTTTTGGGGAAAATCAAAACCAGCCTGTTCTTCCTTGTAGGCCTTATAGCAAATACACACTCTTATAGCAAGTGAATCATTACATTCTATTCCTCCCATTCAAAACTTAGAATTGTCAATAATGCTCTCAGGCAGGGCAAGCAAACTACAGCTAGCGAGCCAAATCCAAACTATCCATTTTTATAGTTTTATTGGTACCTCTGTTTCTGTGCTGTCTATGGCTGATGTAGCACTTCGATGGCAGAGCTGAGAGTTGAGTAGCTGTGCAAGATCCTGCCTGGCCTATGGTATTTACTATTTACAATGGCAGAATATATTTAGTATTGGTTCTTACAGAAGAAGTCTGCCCACCCCTGCTCCCAAGGGAGTGTAAGATTTAGCCATCCTATTGATAAATGTATCAGAGGATGATTTTGAATGTTCCCACCATCTGTGCTCACCTTAAAGTCTATTTCTGGGTCTTTACAGCAGGATACACAATTTGCAATTAACACGATTAATATAATGAAACTGCACACAGATAGGATCACAAAAGATGAGGAAACTTCGGCAGCAGGTGGCTCCCCTGGGAAGAGAAATAAGTAATATTAATATCGTAGACATTCCAAAATCAACTTTAATAAACAAATCAATATATTTCCCACCAAATATAAATGGGGCCAAGAGTTAATAAAATAATGCTTAAATGTTCAGGATAAAGATGACAACCAACCCAAGAGAAGAAGCTAGGGTTTAAAAATCTTATTGTGAAATCATCTTAGATTTATAGAAAAGTTCGAGACAATCCAGAGTCCCCATGCCCCTTCCCCAGCTCCCACTAACATTCACATCTTATGTTTCCACGGTGCACGTATCAAACCTAAGACAGTAACATTGGTACAACACCAGTAACTGAACTTCAGACTTTATTTGGATTTTACCAGGTGTCCCATTAATATCCTTTAACTTTTCCAGATTCAATCCAGGTTACCAACTCTGCATTTAATCATCAGGGCCCCTTAGTCTTCTCCAACCACTGATGTTTCTCAGGCTTTGTGTTTCATAACTTTGACACTTTCGGAGAGTACTGGCCAGTTACGGTGTAGAATGTTCCTCCATGTGGGCTGCCTCATGATTGGACTGAGGTTATAGATATGCCGGAAGAATCTAGACTGGCACAGGGTGAACGACCCTTCTCATCACCTCATAGCAAGGACACAAGATGTTGGCACGACTTGTTCCTGGGCCTGTGAACTTGATCACTTGACCCAGGTGGTTTCTGCCGGGTTTTACCACTGGGAAGTTACCACTGTGTCCTTTACTACTCGATTCCTTAAAAGTGGGTCTGAAAGTCAGGTGCACCTCACAGGGGAGTAAGCTGTACTTCCTGGAGGAACATCACAGAATTCATGGACATACGTTAAAACTACCACAGTGATTAGTATTTGGGGGAGACACTTTGAGGTTAGGCAAATATCCTGTGTCCCCTTAAGTTCTACACACTAATTTTCTTATCTGTCACTGTGTCTTGCCTGCAGCCATTAATACCATGATGTTCCAATGGTGATTTTCTATTTCCCTCACTCCTACATTTATTATGTGTAATTCTTCTGCAAGGAAGATTAGTTCCTCCTCCCTCACTTATACAGCTACTAGAGGCCCAGTGCTCGAATTCGTGCATGGGTGGGGTCTGACCAACTCAGCCCCAAATCAGCAGATCAGGGCTGGGCCTGTCAGGAGGAAGAGACAGTGGGAGGCCGGCTGCGGGGAGGGGTTGCAGGCTATTGGCCAGTTGGCCCCACCTCCGATTGGGGTACAGGGGCGACTGGGGGCTGGGCTGGCTGGGGGTAAGGGCCACAGGGAGGTTGGCTGCTGGCCCCATGGGAGAGGCAGATCAGGGGCGGGGTGGCTGGGGAGAGGGGCCTCGGGAGGTTGGCTGGCCGGCCCCACCCCCTGATAAGTGGTTTGCTGGCGTCACAGCGACTGGTCGTTACAGCGTTATGGTTGCTGGCTTTTTATATAGAGAGATGAACTCACAGATATTTCTTTTATATGCTGGGGTTGTAACCCAGGATTATCATTATTTTGTTGCTCAAATTGTTCTAGGTTTGGCCCTGGGAGCTCTTTCCAGTTGCCCACGGGGCCTTTGGGCCGTGCCCATCCTCTGCTGTTTTCCCCACATCTCCTTAACGTGCTGGCACTACAGTTATCCGGGCTCCTCTGGCATCTTACCCACTCCCGCTTTAGAAGCAGCCACTTCTCCGAGGAGCCTCGGTCATAACCAGGAGCTTGTCCACTAGAGCAGAGCCTGCCCGTGGCCCCTTTCTGCATGGCACTGGTAGGAGCAGGGGGCAGATGAGAGTGATTTTTACATCTTAAAAGAATTGTTTTCAAAATAAAACAAAACAAGATGCAACAGACACTGCATGTGAGCCACAAAGCCTAAATATCTGACTATCTGACCCTTTATAGGAAAGTGTGCAATCCCTGTCTAGAGCATAAAGATTTTACATCTCACTTTCAACAAAAAGTTACCTGGAAAACATCTCATCCAACTAGGGCTATTTTGAGCATCTTCTTTAGTAGAGCAGACTGCTGAGTCTCACCTACTGGTGTTTTACTAAGAAATAAACATCCCCCCCCCCCATTTTATTGAGCTTATAACTGACATATAACATGATGTCAGTTGAAGGCGTATGACGTGATGATTTGATACAGATATGTATTGGGAAATGATTACCACAATAAGGTCAGAAATAAATTTTTCCTTAAAATCCTCATCTGCAGCTAATTATGTGTTCAAATGCACCAAGGGGAAAGCATGGAGACAAGTTATGAATGATGCCACCGTTTTTCTGCAACGAAACTATAATACCTGAAGCAAAGAAAAACAAATCCAAACGCCTACATGAGCAAGACACATTCCTGAGCATAAACCACTTCAGTGAAGAGCAGAGAGGCCTAAAGCCAGCTGCAAACAGGACTAAGTTCCTTCTCAACACAAAACTCTGTTTGTGAAAGCAATGCCGAAACCACATTGTTACAAGTGGGGCTCAGCCTCTGCATTTACAGCTAATACAGTAAACCGAGGTTGTTAAGAATCTGCAAGTTCTAAACCAACAATATCTAAAACAGGAAAGTCTATACATTCACTGAACCCACATTGCTGGCTTGCTGACTCCTCTCAAAAGCCAATCTGGAGGAAGTCAACTTCCAGAGAGAGAAAGAATCCCTTAGCTACAGACACGGCATATTTCTCAACTAAGTGAGGTGCGACAGCCAACTTTCTAAGAATGAAGACAACCCAGAAAGATCACTGCCTTCTCCTCCGTTCGGCTACCTGTTCTCTCATTCAGCTCGGTTTCTGTGACCCACTGGTTCTTATTCTTATAACTTCGTTTTCCTCCCCTGGCTCATGCAATAAAAAGTAAATATGACTCCTGAGGCTCCTTACAGCAAAGCACTTTCATAGCCACTGTATTGTCTTTTATTTTTAAAATGCAGTTTGTCCACTGCATTTTAACATCCTGAATGTTCAGGTGTATCTTATACTCGAAAAGTTGGTTTTCATTGGCAGAGTTTCCTCTTTTTTAATGGCACAGAAGTAAGGGTGTGTCGTAATCCATTGTATCTGAGATTTGATAACTACAGTATGATTCCATCCGATCGTTAGCACACCGCTGAGGGAACTCGACCAGCTCCACAGCACAGGTGAGACACTGATATGCCCGAGGACACAGTGGGACTGTGGCGCTGAGTATAAAGCCCATGCTCCCCAGGACCCCACACTGTTTTGCCTCTCGAGGTTAACTTTTAACACTCAAAAACAGCCTCACCTAAGTACTTTGAGCCGAAGTCTATCACTGTTAATTAAGACAGTACACACTCCTGGGGCTCTCCTCCAAGCTCCACATAACAAATATTAAGTCATTTTTTCCTCTCTTTCCATCCGTATTTTTTTTCTCAGTACACACTGTCTATTTATTGTCAAGTTGGATCAGAACTGCCTGAAGGCAGCTCAGTTATCGGATTCAGAAAACCTCTCCTGTGAGCCATTAGGTCGGCAGGAGAAGTTGTCCACGTGTTAAACAACCCGTTGTGTCGAGCTTGGCCCTCCCCTCACCTACAGGCTTACCTGGTGAGGACACCACGGAGGCAGCTGCCCCCGCACGCAGGTTTCCTCAGTGCCCCAGGCCCATGCACCTCAGCGTCTACCAGTCCCACCGAAAGCACTCCACAAATTACTGCCTGAAAAGGAACCTACTAGGTAGCCTCCAGTAGGAATTTTTACAGTTTTATCACTTTTAAAACTATTTTATATACTGTGTTTTTCTCTTGGTTCGTCCAAAGCACTGTGCTTTAAAAAACCTCTATATACCAGTGAAGGAAAAACTTCTGTAAGTTGAAGAACTAGAACCAACCTAGCACAGGCTGGAAGGCGAGATGGGCCTGCATAGGCCACAGAGGAAGGAAATTCCAGCCCGAGGAACTGCAGCTGAAGTCCCCACACCCCTGCGGGCAAACTGCAAACCAGCCCCTGGGAGGCTCGATTACAACTGTTAGGAAACCATGAAGCAAGACGGGTTTCCTTAAACATTCTCGTCTCTGCCATCCAGAATGCATACATCAAACCCACGTCTAGTAAAGAAAAACATCAGTAACAGCAGGAGTGCCTCCAGACACTGAGGCAGCTTTACCCACTGCAAACTGGAATGAGGGTAACTAGGGGTCTGGGTGCTTAGCATGCTTCCCTCAGACACCAATTAAAACATCCTTGGCATCTCTCAAACACATTCTGTGAGTGATAGTTCACAGTTTCAAACCATTTTAATAGTTATCTACCATTTGATTTAATAAGCAGAAACCTTAAGGAACTCTAAGAGGTGGGTACCTATTATCTGTTTTATAGACAGGTAATTAGGAGCATGCAATTTCTCAGTAATGACTCAGAGTAAGTCAGGAGCACTACCTGATTATTAATTCAACCATTATAAATCCCTGCCTAGAGCTTCCATCAGAATGTGAACATACATGTAATTAACTAAAGAGTTACCTGTGAAACAATCCTGGGGTTAAATAAAAAATGTAAACATCCACTGATAAAAAGCAATGATAATCAATGCTCGATCCATTAGAGACTGCAAAATGCTGATCCTCTCATGTTGTCATTCCTTCTTCAGTTACAAGCTGATAGACTTTTATAAAGAGAAATGTCCTCATACTTACCGTGTGGTTAACAGTGCTTCAAATCATAAAGGGTGGGGCTGAAAGGACAAACCCTCTAATCACGTACTTGGCTCCTCTGGCTGCCAGCCCATCATGAAGCTAATGGGGGCCCACCTAGAGTCACTTCATTAGCATAAATTCATGTGTGACTGAGAGGGGCTTGTTAATACCAAGAGATGCTCCTATCACCCCATCACCAGGAAATCCCGTGTTTCGGGAGCTCTGGTCCAGGAAAGGGGACAAAGACCAAGTATGTACTCCCGGTTCCGTCACAGGTATTTACACTCTTCCCACCAGGAAGCTCCCCACTGACACACCCTTCCCCCAATTCATCTTCACCATTCAGATCTCAACTTGGAAACTGGCCCCGCAGGTCCTAGTCCCTACCTTTGGACCCCCAGTGCACCCTGTATTTCCCCATCATAGAGTTTATCACACTAGCATTCCAAACGTCCACGTCTTCCCCACGAGACTGCAAGCTAAACAGGGTTGGGGACCAGGCCTGTACACCCCACCAGTGACTCTCAGGGCCCAGCACAGAGCCTGGCATTCAGTCAGAAGTAGGGGGAAGGGGAGAAAAGAGAGAAAAAAGTGAGAGACACCAACTAAGGAGCACCAGCAAAGGAGGGAAGATAAGCAAGGAGGGAGAGGCGGAGAAAGAAATTCATGACTAATCTCCCGGTTAACAGAATGAACTTAGGTTTTAAGGGTCAAACAACATTGTAACAGCAGCAGTCCTTTGATAATTTGATGCTCTTATTTGGCAAAGATTTTCCTCCCACTACTAACCATCCCCTAATGCATATTGTACTGGGTGGTCCTGTCCCTCCCCACCATTAATCAATCGTTCATCACTTATTCCCCAGGTCTCATAGAACTTCCAAAAACATTCTTAATTTACCCATTTTGCAATTCATATTAAGCAGTGTAACTATTAAGTTGTTTTCATTAAACAATAAGTTTTCTTAGAAAGTGGAATTCCCCCAACTTATGTTCTCCTCTGATCGCGAGTATTCATTCACACACACCATGTTCTCGGTGACGTCTCCATGACGACCGGAAGCTGTAGTAGACTCACCTGGTGCCTGCAAAGCAAAAGCCCAAAGGTGCCCTCTCCTCCCTGGCAGCCCAGGGCGTGTTGGGCTGTGGAGACGGGGCTCACTGTCCCTGGGCTGCCACTTCTGGGTTTTTTTTTGGTAAAAAAAGGAATCTAAGTAGATGCTTTCTAAGATATGACTCTAAATTTGTTGTTTCACTCAGCCTATTCCACTAAAATTTGTTATCAAAGGTTCATTTCACTCCAATTTTAAAGACACTAACTAGGATGCAAGCTACCAAAGAAGAGAGCTCCCCTAAGGAGGCACAGCTTGGCCAACAGGGTGTCAGGCTTAGGAGGCTTCTGTGGGACCCGTGCCCCACACCTGAGAAACGAAGGCAGGGTGGTATTCTATGAACGAGACCAGTGATGGCGAACCTTTGGAGCTCGGCGTGTCAGCATTTTGAAAAACCCTAACTTAACTCTGGTGCCGTGTCACATATAGAAATTTTTTGATATTTGCAACCATAGTAAAACAAAGACTTATATTTTTGATATTATTTTATATATTTAAATGCCATTTAACAAAGAAAAATCAACCAAACAAATGAGTTCGCGTGTCACCTCTGACACGCCTGTCATGGATTCGCCATCACTGAACTAGACTCTTCATGAAGCTGCTGGCATGGCTGAGCTGTGCAGCCATGCGCCATGCTCAGAGGTTTGTGGCAACTCTGAATCAGGCCTTCCTGCAGTCCCGGAAGCCAGGTCAGAACAGGCAGCAGCCGCCCCAGAAGCAGGACCTCAGGGCACGTTTCCCAGGGCTCCTCCCCAATACCGGCCACTGCAGTGACCACTACTGTCTCGGGGAAAGGACAGTCTGTCTCTTCACTCAACTTCCCATGGAAATCTGTACAAATGTGCAGGCAAACCAATGGAAGACTGGAGTCACAACACAAACTTCAGCCAATACAATTTCTGCACAACAGGCCGAAGGCTAGGAGATGACCTAAATGCATGCATCTTACTTCCAGGTAGGGCAGACCCTAAAAATCCTAGAAAAACACGTCTGTCTACCTTTTTCTTTTTTCTAATTTCCTACAACACCTTGCTAGAGCCTATAGTCTCAGAAGCTTTGTAGCTTCCTAAGGCCTAAATTGAATTCTTGTTAATATAAGTGAAACAAAGTCATAAGCAATGTGTCTTTTAAAAGTTCTCTCTTCAGAGAGGAAGTTGATGGAGGTATGGATGTAGCTGGACTGGCCAGAGGCATGGCTGGGACTGGGAGGTGGGTAAAGAGAATTCATTTTACTCTTCTGTCTACTTTTGTGTATGTTCAAAGACCTCCATAACAAAGTTTTCTTTTTTAAGTACTATCTCCATAACTCAGCCAGAAACTGCTTACCTCACCGGCCCTGACAAGGCTCCGAGGCACACAAAGATGAGGTTTAACTCGGGTGTCCTGATAGTGCTTCCCTGATGTGCCTTCACATTATACAGAAAAACAGACCAAGGAGAGGTTAACCCGACATAACTAGGTGCTTCCACACACTGAGGGGTCCAGCCCAAGATAAAAGACCTTCCGGCAATAAAGAGCCACGGGGACAAGGGGTCTCTTATGGAAGTGGCTGCTCCATCGCCCTAATGCGAAGCCCACCAGTCAACAAGTCTCACCCAAAACATTCCTTCCTCAAATGTTCCCTAAGCACCTTCTATAAAGCAGGCACTGCCACAGGCTCCGGGAACCTGGATTGGAAAACAGCTCACCTGCTTGTGCGGGGAGACAGACAGGAAGGCGTACGTGGTACCTCAGATGGAGATCACACGTGGGAAATAAAGTAGCAGATGGGGGTTGTTATTTTATATGGAGTGATCAGAAAGCACATTTCTGCTATGACAACAATTCATGCAAGAAATGCTGGTGGTTTGGCCCAGGTGGTTATAAAAATAGTTAAGCCCGGTAAGTGTGGTTCAGTGGTTGAGCGCCAACCCAGGAACCAAGAGGTTACCAGTTCGATTCCCAGTCAGGGTACATGTCCAGATTGTGGGCTTGATCCTCAGTAGGGGGCATGCAGGAGGCAGCTGATCGATGATGTTTCTCTCTCACTGATGTTTCTATCTCTCTACCCCTCTCCCTTCCTCTCTCTCCCTTCCTCTCTATCTAAAAATCAATTTTAAAAAAATTAAAATGCCCATTAACTTTAAAAAAACCAACATGGTTAATACCTGAACAGTGCTTCTATGTGCAGGCACTATTCTAAACTCACCCAATCCCACACAGCCCTTTGGGTAGGTTCTAGTATCAGCCCCACTGAAAAATGAAGAAACGGAGCAATGGAGAGGTGAGGACGCTTTTCCAAGATCACATGGCTCCTACACTCCATGATGCGGAGGGTGAGAGAGGCTGTGCCCAGGACTTGGTGGCAGATGTGACATGGAGTGTGGGGTGAAAGGACAACTCCCATCAGTGTCCCTCACTCTAACATGAACCGACTTCCAAGGATCACCTCACACTTGAAATAACCCTCCTTGAAAAGTTAAAAGATAGTGACCAACCCAAATAGACAAAAAGCTACTTGAAGGAAGCAGAGTGCAGGTGTTTAAAAAAAAACAAAACTAAAACTAACAACTATACTTAATATCCTCAGCAATAAGAGGAGATATTATATTCATGAAAAGATTCTATTTTAAAAGTGTGTGGGCATGTGGGAGGGGGATTCCTGGAAATAAAATGTAATAGAAAAAATAAAGGCTCTCACATGGTAGAATGAAGAGAACAAAGGGAGAGAAGAAGCTCATTCCAAGAAATCCAACTCAACTAACAGATGTTCTTCAAAGAAATAACATGTTTTTAAGTGAATATTTTACACGTTTATCATTACGTTTAAAAAATTAGAAATATTTTAACACCTTTAATTAAACAGTACAACTTTGTCTCACAGGTGGAAACTAAATTATTCATACAAATTTTAAAAAGTAAAAAATGAACCTGGTCTTTTTGAGCCTAATCATGGAAGCTAGCAATTTAGTTTCTTAATTTTCACTAAGTAATTCTCTTCAATACTTCAAGAATTGACTATATGACAACTGTGCTTAAATCTCATCCCAGTACTTTCAGACAGTACATAGAAATAAATATCCAGAGGAGAAATGACTGGAATTAGCCTGTGTGTGTGCATCTCGCTAATAAGAGAATTCTCGACAGTGCAAGGCAGTGAACTTGGTGAGCAGGGTGGACTGGGCGGTAGGACCCCTCAGTCCACAATTAGTCTGCCACTGACTGGCAGTATGGGACTGGATCTGCTACTTAACTTCTCTGAGCCTTGGTTCCTGCACCTGTAAACTTGCATGTCAGCTCTAAGTTCTAGCTATAAGGATATATAATTTCAAAATGTTATGATTCTACCCAGTGCCTATATGGTTAATATTGGATATAATGATCTTTTGTTAAATGTTAATTTTTTCCTAAATAAGAAATTAGATTACACATTTCTGAACTGCATCAGGCCTCTGGGAGAGTGTTCCCGAGGACTATTCTGGTAAGTTTGTTATTTCTCAGTGTCTCACTAGCAATCAGTGTGCGGGTGCTGCATTTTAATGACAGTCTGAAGTCAGAGTCAAGTGGGGCTCTGCCTATAACTGCAGGCTGGGTCCTTGGAAAGTAACAGTTGCTACTGACATAAAGAACCATTCTAGAGAGGCACCCAGCCAGGGAGAACCAGGAAGAGGAATATTTTTCCTTCTGAAAGGAACACAAGTTGAATTTATTGAGGTTCTGAGGAAGAATCTGCAATGTGAAAAACACATAAAACTTATATTTAGAGGCTATGTGAGAGGTGACCAACAGACCATAACACTTCTATTTTGCAATAAAAAGCTGAAATTACAAAATTTCACAATTACTATTTGGTTAAAATAGATATTTTAAATGTGTAAAATGACTACAAATTCTCCCTCATCTACCTTCTAAGTCCAAGATATCTTAGAGACTTACTTCCTATAATTAAAAGTTGCAATTATATATGAAACTCAAGTCTCCTGTTCACTATAGCAAAAAAAGAATGTAAGAGGTGTTTGGGATGGACTATGAACATGGAGAACAGATGAGAAAAAAAAAGAGCTTTTAAAAATTAAATTATAGTGGTTTCACTTTGGAATAAGAACAACTTCTCTCTCAAAGTTCACTATCATAGATGCTTGAACTAATTTCTTTTCTCCTATTCAAGGCATATGTGTTGCAAAAAATAAAGTCCTGAATTATCTGTACTGGTCTATGAACCTATGATGTTCTTAATCAAACCCATTTAATATAGCAGTTTCTGGGGTAGTTTACTTTTTTTAGCTAATCACAAGAATACTAGAGGCTCGGTGCACAAAATTCGTGTACTGGGGGGGAGGGGATCTCCTTCAGCCCAGCCTGCACTGTCTCCAATCTGGGACCCCTCGGGGGATGTCTGACTGCCGGTTTAGATCCGATCTCACAGGGATCAGGCCTAAATCCGCAGTCAGACATCCCTCTCACAATCCGGGACTACTAGCTCCCAACTGCTCACCTTGCCTGCCTGCCTGCTTGCCCCTAACCGCTTCTACCTGCCAGCCTGATCAACCCCTAACCACTCCCCTGCCAGCCTGATCAATCCCTAACTGCTCCCCTGCCAGCCCAATTGCCCCCAACTGCCCTCCCCTGCCAGCCCGGTCGCTCCCAACTGCCCTCCCCTGCTGGCCCGGTCACCCCCAACTGCCCTCCCCTGCAGGCCTGGTCGCCCCTAACTGCCCTCCCCTGCTGGCCATCTTGTGGCTGTGGGCGCCGCCATCTTTGAGGGTGGGGCAGTCAATTAGCATATTCCCTCCTTATTGGCTGTGGGCGCCACCATCTTTGCAATGGCATGAGGGTCAATTAGCATATTCCCTCTTTATTAGATAGGATTTTGTACATCAATGTAAAATGTACAGTTTTGGAAAATAATACAATTATTAATCAATAATAACACAAGAATAAATGCTATGTTTCCCATACTCACAAATGTTTTGCTCCATCCTGTGTATCAACACATATCGACTAGCTTTAAAAAAAAGTACCTGTTGGAAAATATGAAATACGCTACGAATCCTAGGCTATTCCAAGATCAACTAGCTTGAAAAAATAAACTTTTTAAAAACAAAGATGTTAACATGATGTTGTGCTGAAAAGAAATAACACCAGCAGCTACTATATAGGTCAAGAACTGAGGCCCGCCTGGGATAGTGTGTGCATCTGTGACCCGAGGGACAGGAATGTCGCCGAGTTACACTGGCTCTAGCTTAGAGTCCTGGCCAGTCGGGGTGCAGGGCAGAACCGGGCATCGGCTGGCACGTCTACACCACAGGTTCTCAGCTCCCAGGGCCGGCATCTATCAGGTACCGGTTCACAGTTTTTACTGATTATTTATACAGGATATTTATAAAACGTAAAGAGGTTACTAGTTATACTGACTTCCAAAGAAGGGGCTGAAGTTAAAAAAAAAAAAAAATCAAAGATATGTAGAGCTGTAAGGGTGTTCTGCCCTGGAGTGTTTAAATTCTTCTGTGGTTACGGAACAGGCACTTCTCCCAGGAAGAGTCTTCAGTACTGTATTCCCGCACAGTGGTCAGGAGTAGCAACCTCTTCACATTTCAGGAACTGACATTAATTTAAATTTTTTAAATTTAAAATTGTTCTTCCTTCCTTAAGTCTCACTGGTTATACAAGCCAACAGATTTCTATTAAATAATTGATTTTGTCAGTAGTAGAAAATAAAATATTTTGTTTTGGGGCAGAGAAATCCCAGAAAAGTATTATAAATACAGATTTCCAGGCCAACCTCCAGAATTCTGATTCAGTTGGTCTGTTTGGGGTTCAAACACCTGCACTCCTACAAATCCCCAGGTGATCTTTTTTCTTTTTCTTTTGGTTTTGGTTTATTTTTAAGAGAGGAAGGAAGAGGAAGAGGAAGAGGAAGATAAAAACATCAATGATGAGAGAGAATCATTGATTGGCTGCTTCCTGCAGGCCCCACACTGGGGATCGAGCCCACAACCCAGGCATGTGCCCTGACCTGGAATTGAGCGGTGACCTCCTCCTGGTTCATAGGTCCCCTCTCAACCATTGAGCCATGCCAGCTGGGATCCCCAGGTGATCTTGTTGAAGTGACCCTGTTTTATAAAAACATCTTTACTTTTTCCTGAAACATTTTCAGTTGAACTGATACCATAGCTGGGATTTACACCAAAACAATGGGGTTGGAGCCAGTGAGAAGGGTACATGTGAACAAGATTGACCGTAAATTAAAAACTGTTGATGCTGGGTGATGGGTACATGAGAGTTCATTATATTACTTCCTCTACTTTGTGTATGTTTGAAATTTTCCATAAAAAAAAAAAGAGAAAAGCTCCGTAAAGATCAAAACAAGTCTACCACCATGCTCTGCAAGAGACCTGCCACCAGACATTGGGTCTTCACTTTTACCAACTACAGGAGGTGCCCACAATCCCTTTCAACTATTTCCAAAGTCGACAGACCCCTAAAATCACTCTACACTTAAGCCTCCGAGGCGTCCCTCAATCCTGAGAGATTAGGGGTATAACATCATCTCGGCACACACACAGTGTGGAGAAGGCTGACAAACAGCACCTCAGCCAGGTGATCAAGGGAAGGAAGCCAACCTCTTAGGCTTAAGAGTTTAGTTGTAGAGATTTGAGGGGTCTGGAAATTCAGTTGGTAGAAGTTCAGATAAAATGTCCGATGGCAGTCACGGTGAAATCACGTAACCATTATATGGTGTGATGAGAATGGTACTTTATCTCTGTGGTGTTCCTCCTAGAACCCATACCCCCATCTAATCAGGAGGAAAACATCAAACCATGACAGCAGAGGGATATTCTACAAAGCACCTGACCAGTACTTCTCAAGACTGTCAAGAACATCAAAACAAAGAACAGCCCCTGGTCGGTGGCGCTCAGCGATTAGAGCGTGGGCCTGCGAACCAAAGGGTCGAAGGTTCAATTCCTGGTCAAGGGCACGGACCTGGGTTGCAAGTTCCATCCCTGGCCCCAGTCAGGGAACGTGTGGGAGGCAACCAATGAATGTTTCTGTTTCTCTCTTTCCCCCACCCCTTCCACCCTCTCGAAAAAATCAATGGGGGGAAAATATCTTTGGGTGAGGATTAAAAAGCAAAACAAAATAAAACAAAGAACAGATTACTGGAGCCTAAGGGGACACAACTAAATGTAATGTGGTGTCCTAGAACAGAAACAGGACTCAGAAAAACACTAAAGAAATCGGAATAAAGGATGGACTCTAGTTAATAATAATTATTAGTAATGGCTCCTACTTGAGACAAATGTACTAGGCTACTGTACCATGTTAACAATAGGGAAATCTGGGTAAAGGATGTACAGGAACTCTTTGTACTACCTTTGCAACTTTTCTGTAAATCTAAAATTGTTCTAAAAGAAAAAGTTTATTATTAAAAAATAAAACAATTATAAATGGCTTCATTCCAGGCGATGAACTGTGGCTGGATAAAAAGCAAGGTTCACAGAAGAATTAGAGGCTCTAAGTCAGTGGTTCTCAACCTTCCTGATGCCGCGACCCTTTAATGCAGTTCCTCATGTTGTGGTGACCCCCAACCATAAAATTATTTTCATTGCTACTTCATAACTGTAATGTTGCTACTGTTATGAATCGTCATGTAAATATCTGATATGCAGGATGTAGTTTCATTGTTACAAAGTGAACATAATTAAAGCACAGTGGTTAATCACAAAAACAATATGTAATTATATGTGTGTTTTCCGATGGTCTTAGGCGACCCCTGTGAAAGGGACGTTCGACCTATAGGTTGAGAACCGCTGCTCTAGCTTATACTCTCTCCTTTTCTGACACACACACACACACACACACACACGACCCCTGGTGTGATGAACCCCGTTCTCCAGTATCATCTTGATCATCCTCACCCACAAACTTTTATTGATCATCCACAAACCGTGAGATACCATGCAAACGCTAGAAATACTAAGGATATAAGACAGAGTCCTGGCAATCTGGGTGAAGAGGCAGAACTTAAAAGGGCTATTTGCTAAATGGAAACTGTAGACTGTACATTGAATCCAAACGTTTTTGATCACACAGCTCACCCATCAGTAAATTTTCTTTACATTCCTTCCATTTCATGTAAATTTATTTATTTACAAACCATAAAAATGTATTAGTGTACCAATATATTCTATACCTTAAAAAATCACATAAACCAAAATATTAAAAAGGTGAAGATATAGAGTTAAGTTCCAATGTTTTCATCCTGCACCCCATGAACATCCTGTCCCACAAATAAACACCCTAGGAGTTCCTTAGGGTTAGGGATCCCTAAGGATTGGGGGGGGTAAAATAAAAAAGGTCTTAGTAGGGAAATTGAGGCTGCAAAGAGCTCTCAGGTACCTGAGGCATTTCGTGTCAATAGTTCTCATTTTCCCCACTTGAGTAACAACGAAGTCAAATGAAATGTGGAGTTTCTGCACTGTGCTAACCTTTGTAAAAAAAACAAAACACTTTTTGAAATGGCAAGGTTATTTTTCTGATACGCCTGTTCTTTGTGGCAAATAACTGTAATGCCAAGGCATGGTTCCAAATTAGTCACTTGCTACAATTTAAAAATACTTCAACAGTTTGCTCTGACACACCAGTTTTAGCCTATTTCTTCAGCTTTCTCTTACAACAGTGTCTTCGTATGAAGATTCACAGAAAGGTTGCGATTAGAATCTAAAAACAGCCCTAGATGTAGCAGTCTATTTTATACCAGGAATATCTGTCCAGCTTCTTTCTAAAATATTCTTTTCCTCATGTCAAGTAATAAATACACATTTTTAAAAGAGTAACGTGCAGCTAGGAGGCTGCAAAAATACATGTTTTTAAAAGAGAAGAAAAGACAGTCACAGTCATCTCTCCAACTGACATTTTCTAAGGGAGCCTCGGCGCTGTGGGTCCAGGTTGACTGGCTGCCTTCAGGGATGCTTTATGCGAGTAAACAATTTTGTTTGGGACTAAACTGAGATTGCTCTCGGTTCCTTTAAATTAAAACCAGCAACTGTGCACATGCAAGAGCTTTAGGCATCTTGATGTTTAAGACCAAGTTCATTACATAAAAGTGGAGTAATCCAGATCATCTTTTAAATTTCTAGCGTAATTCCCCAACATTATAAATTTCAAGAAGTAACACCACCAGCCTCTATTGCATACTTAAGCTAGATTTAAAGGGTTCCTTCTCCACCCATCATAGAACAAATTATTTTGAGTAACAAAGATTTTTTAAATCCAGCAAGTTCTAGGCATTCCACTGAGTTTCCTCTCTGAAGCCATACACTCACCATTAGTCAATTCTATGATAACCCCCTAAATTTACCAATCAGAAGCAATGAAGAAGACTATGTTGTTGAGTGCTCAACATGTAGCAGATGTGTCACACCACCTCTACCTCACCTGCTCAACAGCCCTGTAGGTAAATATTATCATCATCTTGTTTTAATGATTGAGATCTAAGAAGCTTGGGAGAGGTCAAGTAACTGGCCCAAGGTCTTAAAGCTATTGAAGTGGCACAGGAAGGCCAACGCCAGACCAACTCCAAAGTCCAACTTTCATCTCCCATACCTGCTCTTCCTATGATTGGCTCATGACTTTTACTCTCAACGAGACTGAAAAAGTTCTTCTATGTCCACCTACAAGGACTTTTTTGAGCACTCGTTTAACTGTTTCAAAACCCTGGCCATCCCTTACTCACACTACAAAGTCTTTTTTATTGTATGTGCAGCTGTTATCTAAGTGACACAGCCCACAGGGGACACAGAGGGCCCAAGGACTCTAAATTTCAAGAGCTGCATAAACAGTCAGCACACTGATATCAGCAAAACTGTAGGGATTTGATAACTACAATGCTAATCAGCTACAAAATTGTTGGACAGACTTCCTATTACTGGGCAAATGAGCATATTTAGTTAACCCAAAAATATCACCAACTGAAAGCAATTAGAGCATTCCCAACCTGAATCTCAAGCCTTACAGCCATAAATGCTGAAATAACGTGCATGGAAAGCTTACTGAAAATACTTTTTCTCAGAAGCTGTTATAATAAACACAAAAATTCAAACTGTAGAAAGCACTACCTTTACTTCAGGAATCTTGCTCAAGACACAAGTCCGTTTGTTTAATCTAAAACGAGAGCTGCTGTTTAATCAGCAGCTGGGTCCCACCGGCTTCACCGACTTCCGTGAGGTCCTTTATCTGGAGCTGCTAAACGCTTCCTCTGTGCTCGGTGATCTAATACGCCACAAAACAATGGAAGTGGTTTCCTCGTCTGACCACTACCCTAATATTAATAAACCGTGGGCTGAGAGGAATGCCTTCACCCATACAAGAGCTTTCTTTCTTATGTGAATCCGGAATAATCTTATAAAAGGCACATAATGGGATACTATGATCTGTAGAAAAGAATTTCTTAACTGTAATCTTAGTTCGGCAATTTAACTGTGTGAAAACAGTGGACTTTCTCCCTCTATGAAAGCTTCCTAGTGAGGGCCAGCAAGATGTCAGTCTACCTAACAAGGATATTTCTGTGTTTGCAGAAATACAGATTCTCAGGAAAAGAAGCTTCCTGAGAGGGTGTAAGGGACTCGAAGAGAGAGAGAGAGAGAGAGACCCCCAAAATAAAGTGCAACCAAGAAATGCCTTTTGCCTCTAATGGGCAAAGGCAACGACATATTTACAAAGTTTCATTATGATTAAATGGATAAATATTTGTTAACTTCTGAATCTAGAAATTATTTTGGATGACAAAAAAACAACCTTGGATAAATAAATTTCAGTTTAAATGCTGAATTTTAGTAAATTGCCTCATTTCTTTCCCATGCAAATGGGCTGGCAAAGGATAAAATTCAAGTATTTTTTCCAACCTGGTTTTGATAAGCCATGCTTTCTCCAAGACATTATTAACCAATTTGAACTTTAAGTAGAAAGAATGTGGCTAACGAGGCAAAAGACCCCATGCAATGATCTATCCTTAATTTGACGATGGCCAGCTCTGCAGATAATTAAAAGCTTGAGAGTTATTATGTTTTCAATGTTTAACTGTTCTTTTATTTTTTTTAAAATATATTTTATTGATTTTTTACAGAGAGGAAGGGAGAGAGATAGAGAGTTAGAAACATCGATCAGCCGCCTCCTGCACATCTCCTATTGGGGATGTGCCCGCAACCCAGGTACACGCCCTCGACCAGAATCAAACCTGGGACCTTTCAGTCCGCCGGCCGACGCTCTATCCACTGAGCCAAACCGGTTTTGGCTTAACTGCTCTTTTACATGCCATATATATTCAAAGGGGTATATCTTTCATAATCAGTGATCTCACTTATGAGGATTAGCTCCAAGGTTCCTTTATTCTCCTTGGTCTAGAATCCATCTCTGCTACCAGGATTAATAATCTCTTCTGGATGGAAATACAAACCCCAAAATCTATGTGTGATTGTGCATCTTTTCCACAAAATTTAACTTTACTTACCTGTCAGTCATAAGCCTCATGTCTAACCATACACCTTCCAAGCAACAGGATATGAAGGGAAAATGTAAAAAGCTGCTATAAATCACCAAATACTTCTTTATGCTTTATTTATGTCAAGATTTGATATTTCTATTTATGAATTAATTTTTGATTTTACAGCACTCAAAAAAATTTAGATTTTATTATTTATACCACCATTAAAAAAAAACACGCTAAGAGATTTATAGGAAGGCAAGTTTCTATAGGTTCCTACATAGGATCCGTTTTTCAAAATATAAAAATATTCGATTAAGTGCAAGTCATCTGGAAACTTCTTGAATCCCTTCCACTCTTTATCCATTATCCTACTCTGGGGCTAATTTTCAATTTAACCATCAATATCTTTCAATACCAATATCAACATCTTTCCATAGTCTTTTTTTAAGTGTGTATTTATTTATTTATTTATTTATTTCAGCGAGGAAGGGAGAAGGGGAGAGAGAGAGAGAGAAATATCAATGAGAAAGAATCTTTGATCGGCTGCCTCCTGCACGCCCCTGACCGGGGATCAAGCCTGCAACCCGGGTACTTGCCCTTGACCAGAATCGAACCCAGGACCCTTCAGTCGCCAGGCGACTCTCTATCCACTGAGCCAAACCAGCTAGGGCCATATAGTCTTTTATAACTTGCCAGATACTTTCTGTGACTCCTACCTGGCCTGCCTATACACTTCTAATAATAGTCACTCTTCTTATCTATCATATCAGAAAACAGAATTCACCTTACAAATATTTGATCTAAGGCAGTGGGAGAAATTTAGCCATACCTTATATGATACAATGATAATAGTTAATACTCAACTAAAGGACACTCAATGACATAACCTGGCATAGCTCTGAAAATAATTACATACAGCTTTCATTGTAGACGTGTTTGAAAAATATGTCTTTGCTGGGGACGGTAACTTCCATGTTCATACCCAATTACCATCATTCTAAAATAACCCTCAACTTCAAAAGTATTCCTAAGCAGTTACAAGGCTTGAATCACACAAGCAGGGGGATCTAAGACCTGGGGTTTAGTTATGATTCTACCTACAATTCAGCTGTCACCTTGGGTAGGTCATTTGACACCCCCATGGCCTCAGTATCTTCAACTAAAAAATGAAGAAATTGTACTAAATTTTCTTTATAGACTATTCCAACTCGAAAATTCTATGATGGTGACGGAAGACTTGACTTCGGGTGGCGGGCATACAGTGCAACATACAGATCTTGTACACATAGAAACCCACCCCTGAAACCTATGTGTTCATGTTGACCAATGTCACCCCAACCAATTTAATAAACAGAAAATAAAGAAAATTCTATGAAATTTCAGTCTCTTCATTTCAAAGATAAGCAGCAGATGATAACGACAAATTAGCCTAGATTTTTTTTTTTCCTTAAAAAAAAAAATAAAGACCCAACTTGGGATGCTTTCTGGGGTTGGTGTTTTATCTAGGAAAATAAACCGCAAATGAAAAACGGCATCGCTAAAATAGAAAGAAAATCACGACTTAGCTAAAATAGAAACTTCAATCACCCTTGGGCCATTTTGTCAATAGTTATTCAAAGGCTGCTACTCTAATCACTGGCTTCCTAAAATAGAAATATGCATAGAGTTGCTTCCTTCTCATGCCCGGAGATTTAATCCGAATAAAAAGCACCGCGTCTAGCACCCGTTTGTAACTTCAGCACAAGCGGCAGGGGAGGGAGGGAACCCCGCAGAGCCCTCGGTCCTGAGCATTTACTAGCAAGTGCGCGATGAGAGCTAAGAAACGGGTCTCATTGTAAGACGGGGAGACTCGCAGAGGGCAGGTGACATCCGCAAAGGGAAGCGGAACGGCCAGGAGGGGATGCGGGCTGAGGACGTGCAGGCAACAGGTCTGGAGCCAGGACCGCAGTCGGCCCGGGAGGGGTCGGCCGCCGCCACCCCCTCGCCGCCCGCCCAGCCCCAGCCCCAGCCCCAGCCCCAGCCCCAGCCGCGCCGCATCGCCTCGCCCCCGCCTCGGCCCTGGGGAGGCAGCCCGCGCCTGCGGCACCAACCTCCCTACTCGCTCGCTCTCCCGGGCCTCCCGCCCCGGCAGGCCCTCCGGTTCCGCGGCGCCGAGCCCGGCCCGGCCTGCCGCCTCCCCCCGGGTCTCCGCGGCCCCGCAGCCCGGCCCCCGCAGCCCCGTGGCCGCCGCGGGCCCGCTCACCTGCACCTGTTTGCGGAAGTGGCACGGCCCGGGCGCCGCCGGCGGCCAGGAGCAGCAGCAGGAGCAGCAACGCCGGTGGCCCCGGCATCTCGCCCACCGCACGGCCCGGGGCCGGCTCTCAGGTGGCCTTCCGTCCGTCCGTCCGTCAGTCGCTCCTGCCGCCCTTACGCTGCCTCAGCGGCACCGCGCTGGCCGCTCCGGAGCGCGCGTCGGTTCGGCCAAGCCTCAGCCCGGCTCCCGGTCCGCACCCGCCGCTCCGGCCACAGAACCACCATCCTTCCCGCCCGCCCGCCAGCCTCCCCGCCGCCGCCTCTCAACAGCAGCAACGGCTGCAGCCCTGCGGCACCCCGCGCCCGGGCAGCCGCGCTCCCGCCGCCATGATGGGCTGCGTCATGTGACGTAGAGCGGGGGCGGGAGGCCGTGACGGACAGCCCAGCTAGCCAATGGCCAGCTCCACAGGCCACAGGCGGCCCCGCCCATTAACCTGTCAGAGAATGTGTGTCTGAGGGTGCGCCCCCTGCAGACCGAGAAGTGCGTGGGCAGCAGGTAATACCGGCAACTATCTTAAATTTAAAAACACGGGAAAGCATAAAGACAATAAAAAGCACCCGGAATCCATCCTCAATTTCTCTCTCCCTATTTTAAAACATGTTTTGCCTTCGGCCTTTTTTTTTTACTGTCGGAGCCGTTTCAGGCTCTTCTCCTTAAGGTTGACCTACACATCCTATCAGCCATCAAGACGCTTTTGGTTTTTTATTTCAAGAATAGAATCCCTCTTCCCTCACACCCCCTGATTCAGCTCCTGAGCTCAAGCCCTTCCCTTTGCCAACAGTGCCCTCCTGCCCCGTCCTGGCCACCTGGCACACTCCCTCTCATCTGTCAGCACTCACCTGAAGGATGGCGTCATCAAAGAAGGCCGCTCCCCATCCCAGGAGGAATGACTAATGTCTCCTAACGCCCCGCCCCGGCCCTGGACAGACTGCTCCACCAGGTGCCATATTTTATTGTTCCCGTGACTGTAAGCTCCCTGAGGACAAGAACTGTGCCCCTGTCAGCCGGGGTCCCCGGGGGGCTGGCTCAGAGCAGGGGTTCTCTAAAGGAAGGGTGCCTGTCCTATTCCTGGGAGCAGCTCCCAGGTCCACCTTCTCCCCACCCCAGGACAAGGCCCAGCCAACAGGGGGAAAGGGCAGAGAAAGCATTTTCCAGGCCCAAGTAACATAATCATGGGAGGCCTAGAGGCTGGGCAAAGGTTGGGCTTTTCTGGAAAATGCACTGTAGTCCAGTTTGTGCCTGAGAGGAACTGATCTGAATCTTATCAGATGGGCTCTACCAACCGGCAGCCAGGGAGCCTCCCCAGTTCTCCAAACTCCTCAAACGCCCATCCTCAGTGCCCCCTCTCTGTGGTGCTGACCCGGCGCTGGACAAACAATATGTGCCCAAGAATATCTGTCGAATGATCAAGGTGAGCCAGTGAACACCAAAGGAAACAAACACTGGCTGGCACGTGAAATGCTGTTGCAGCGTCCGTGGCTATCTGCTGATCTCCACGCGAGAACGGGAAGGAAGGCGAAGGTCTAGGAGAGAGACACAGTCACCCTGTGGTGCTTCGACATCCATCAGGAAGCCAGACGTGGAGTCCCAGGAAGCGGGGAACGCTCCCGCTGAGGACCCGGAGGAGCCGCTGAGCTTGCCTGCAGTCCATCCTAATGAAAGTGCACCCCAACGCCACACGCCAGGCCAGGATCGCAGAGCAGGTTGCATGGTCATCTGAGCAAGCCCAAAGGTTCTTTGAGAAAACTTTTTTTTTTCCACTTCACAGCACAGGGGTTGAGGTGCACATTCCTCAGAGGCTAACGGCAACCTTTACCCCACCACCCCCCTGCCCAGGGCTTCTCTCTTGAAGGCTCCCGGAATTTATAAAACAAATGAAAACCTGCCGGCTTTGTCTCATTTCACCTAGGAGTCAGAAAATAACCTTTGGCACAAATGTGGGATTAAATCCCAAACTGTGATGGTGGGAGGTATTGCACCACATGTTGCTGTGATCTGCGCTTTGAGGTTATTCACATCGATTGCAGCTGTATAGTAGAAATGCTACGTGATACTAGGCTACTGCACACCTCTTCCCCACTCCACCTTCAGTGATATCATGTCTGTAGCTTGAAGTAAGCCGTGGTGTGAGTCTTTACACCATGGAAATTGGCAAACAGTTCTAATCAGGGCTCTTTTCCTCCCAGAGAGCCGTCTGTTCGGCAACTAGTGGTCTTGCCTAGGGGACCCTCCATCGGGCCTGATGACTGCCCCGTGCTGACCCGAATCTTTTCTGTGGTTGCATTACTTTACTTCGGCCTTTGGCAAATAAGGAGACCACGCAGACTGAAAGCCAGACTTCTCCTGGTTCTCTGCCAATCGAACAAAGGTCACATACCTCATCCTGTCTCGCCTTCTAAATGCTTTTGTATTAAGTCCTCACCTTTTGTTGTCTTCTGAATCCTCTGTCTAAAACTGTCTGAGTCAAGGACAGCGCACCAGGTGCATTTTAGAGCCCTGAGGCATCTCCCATTTTGGGGGGCACACCTATATGGCAAAAATATGAATGAATGAATGAAAATAAATGCTGAAGCAAGGCTCAAATACATGCTGAAATAAGTGTAACAAATGAACACTTTTTTTTTTTTTTTTTTTTTAAATATATTTTATTGAATTTTTACAGAGAGGAAGGGAGAGAGATAGAGAGTTAGAAACATCGATGAGAGAGAAACATCGACCAGCTGCCTCCTGCACATCTCCCACTGGAGATGTGCCCGCAACCCAGGTACATGCCCCTGACCGGAATCGAACCTGGGACCTCTCAGTCCGCAGGCTGACGCTCCATCCACTGAGCCAAACCGGTTTCGGCACAAATGAACACTTTTTAAAAATATATATTTTATTGATTTTTCACAGAGAGGAAGGAAGAGGGATAGAGAGTTAGAATCGATGAGAGAGAAACATCGATCAGCTGCCTCCTGCACACCTCCTACTGGGGATATGTCCGCAACCAAGGTACATGCCCTTGACCGAAATCGAACCTGGGACCTTTCAGTCCGCAGGCCAACACTCTATCCACTGAGCCAAATCGATTAGGGCAACAAATGAACACTTTTAATGGACCACATAATTTATATTGCAATATAACGATGCTATCCACAACATAATTACAGGATTTATGAAAAGTACACAACAGACAGTGAGATTCAGCAATGAGACTGCACTTTAAAATTGTATTATGAATATGTTTTTTCCAAGCTTATTGGTGTGTACAGCTTCATTTGGAGGTGAGTTTTATTTGACAATGACTTAAAAACCACGTTCTACCTGTCAGGCACTGCTCTAAGCACTTTGTAATAATAACTCCTTAAACTTTACCTAATTCTAAAATAGTTCCATCGTTCCTAAAAGAAACTCTATACCTATTAGCAGTCACTCCCCACTGCCCCTCTCCCCCTAGTCCCTGTCAACCACTCATCTATTTTTCGTCTCTATGGCCTTCCCTAACATGGACATTTCCTAGAAATGGAATTATACAACATGTGGCTTTTGTGACTGGCTGAAGCTACGGTTCCCATTTTACAGAGGAGGAAATTGAGAAACAGAGAGTTAAGTACCTTGGCAAGGTCATGTGGCACAGGTAGGACCCAAACTCGGGCAGGCTGGCTCCAGAGTCCTTGCTAAGTCTCAACATCAAAACTGAATGAGGTCAAAATGTACGGGCCAAAATGCCCCAAGTGCCCCTCAGGGGAGAGGCCCTACTAGGAGTTGCCTTCTGCTGGGGACAGAGGTAGGGATAGGGAGAAGAGTGGAGGTGGGGACACCAATACTACCCTGAAGGCAGTAGCTGCTCAATAAAGTACATTTTTCCATTGTGAAAGGCAGAATCTCCTCCTGGAACGAACACTTGCATTTTTTCCCTTTGGCCCGCCCAGCAGCTGAATCCCTTCATTACTGAGAAAGCCCATGATAGGAATCTTGAAATGGGAAGGCCGCCTCCACTATGAAGACTGGAGGTCAGATATGCCCTCCGGGGCCCCAGCATCGGTGCACAGGCATCCTTTCAAGTCCGGAAAGGTGCCAGCCGCCGCGACATCCTAGCACACAGTTCCCCAGGTGGGACCTGGTGACCTCCCCACTGCCCAGCCCCCAGTGGCTACTTATGTCCTGAGCCCAAGTGCCCAGCTCTTCGGTGCCTGTCCAGAGCTCTCCAGCGACTTCTCGGCCCTGCTCAGCCTCTCCAGGATCAGAAGATTCTCACAACCAACTCAGCTACGTCAAGCTTCTGCAAAGACCCGTGGCCACTCCTAACGGGCGGCCAGCTCCACAGGAGCTACTCCCGAACCAGGCCCTCAGGCGTCCATCAAGCATCAACTTCATGTCGATCGCTGTGCTGGGCACTGGCGATGCCGTGATGGACAAGACAGATGGAGTCCGTCCCTCCTGGCGCTTATGCTTGTCGGGCGCAGAAGTCACGCAACCTATGATGCAATTACTTGTGAATGTGCTGTTGTGATAGTGGGAGGTTGTGAAGAGTGTATGCGCAACCCAGCCTGACCCAGCCCTGCTTAGGGATCCAGGAAGGCTTCTCGGAGGAGGTGACACATAAGTGGCAATCCCAAGGATGAACAGGAGATAGTGCAAGAAAGGGATAAAGGAAGGAGCATGGGTTTTAATGTTTTATCTCGGATATTTCAAAGTGGAGGCCATCACTGTCTGATAGTAGGACCCTAAACAGGTAAGTTTTAATGGGGGAAGGGAAGAGTCTGGTATAGACCGTGGGGCCGGGGATGCCCGGGAGCATGGCAGGGTCAGGCCCCGAGTGTGGTGTAGACACAGGGCTTGGGGATGACATGGGGGATGGCTGACATGCAGGATGGCTGGGTTGAGTCCTGATTCCTCCCATTTCTCCCCTGCAGTGGGGTGGGGGAGCGTCATTTCCATTTTTGGCTGCAAGGCAGACACACACAGTTCACACAGTGACCCTTTCCTGCAGACGGTCACTTCCTCCCTCTGTGTACCTGCCTTACCCTGGAGTAGGGCTCCTGGCCGCTCCTCACACACTCCTCGCAGCTCCCTCCCCAGGGCCCCTTGCACAGCTGGTCCCTGGGCCTGGGCACCCCCATTCTGCCCCTCGGCTCCCTTAGGTTCAGATATCCCCTGAGGGGCCTCCCTGGCACCCACCTGAACGGCCTCTCCTACATGTCCCCATCCCCCCAGCATTCCCCTCTGCCTATCCCCAGTCAGAATGGAAGTCCCAGGAGGGGAGCCCTGCCCGCGGAGTTCCCACCACATCCCCACTGCCAGAGGCGCTGGCACCAGCGGGCTCGCAGGCAGCCACAGTGAGCGGCGTGGGCTCATGGCCTGCCAGGACCCAGGTGGGCCGATGCCTGTGTCCCCCTCACAGTCTGCAGCGTGTGTCTGGGGCGGGATGCATGTTCCTGTCACATCTGCTCCTCACCTATCATTTGATGACTTCAACCAACCTAGATCCTAGGACAGTGATGGCAAACCTTTTGAGCTCGGCGCATGAGCATTTTGAAAAACCCTAACTTACCTCTGGTGCCGTGTCACATATAGAAATTTTTTGATATTTGCAACCATAGTAAAACAAAGACTTCTATTTTTGATATTTATTTTATATATTTAAATGCCATTTAACAAAGAAAAATCAACCAAAAAAATGAGTTCGCGTGTCACCCCTGACACGTGTGTCATAGGTTCGACATCACTGTCCTAGGAGGTGGCTGTGGTGTGCTGGCCCCGTTCCAGGCACCCGAGTGAACAAGATGCGGTCCCTGCTCTGGGGAGTGGCATTCTGGCACAGGCAGCGCCAAGTCTGCTGTGGAAAGTCCTGCCTGGCTCCACGTACCTGCCAGTCACGAGATCCTCGCCCCAAGCCCGGGAAACCGAGGCTGGCTTCCAGCGCAACCTCTCCTGTCAGCCCCGCAGGCCAGCTGGGGAGGCGGGTGGCGGGCGGCGGGTGCCAGGCGGCCTGCCCGTGCAGGTGGGAGCGTCACCAGGGTGGGGCTGGCACGTGGGCCCAGGGTGGCTGGAAAGGGCAGGCAGGGACCTGTGGGCTCACCCCACAACCAGCTCGTGCAATGCCACCCTCGGGCCCCTCCTTGGCACTGGGCCAGAGGGGGTTTCAGAGGGAGTCCCAGGGAGGCCCTGCAGCAAGGCCACCCTGTCCCATCCGAGGTGGCAGTGGTGGCCCCATGGGAATCCCTGAAACTAGGAACTTGCCTTTTCTTTTCGGTCTGCCCCCAAATGCCAGGGAAACAAACGCTTCGTGTGACCCCAAAGCCAGTGAGTGAGGAAGTGACTCCTCCAGACCCAACTGCTCAGAACCCGGGGTCAAGGCCACTCCGATAAGCCAGGGGTCACTGTTTGGTTAGCGCCTGGTCTTGTGGAGGGGGGGGGGTTCAGTGCCCAGCAGGAAGCTGTGCCTTCCCAGCAGCACCCCTCACCCCCACCCCAGTTGCCGGCCCAGCCAGGGAGGCCCAGGGACTTCCTGCCCCTCCCTGCGCCACACCTGCGTGTGCCCGGAGCTGTTTAGGGCGGTTCCACCATCTGCCGACAGGCTCAGCCAGAAGGACGTGTGGTTCCTCAATGGGTTTATTATTTTATAGCAGAGGGAGGTGTGGCTGCTTTTAATCACCAGATCTCATTAGAAATGGGCGTTTTCACTGTTCCTTGCACAGCCGGGCCCTTCCAGGGGGACGAATGTGCGTGTCCCTCGCTCAGGTTGTCAGGAACAGACCACACACAGTTCCAGACTGAGCTCAGGGTGCTGACCGAGCCGTGTCTGGTGACATGCAGACACTGCCAGTGTGCTCGCTGCCTCATTACTCCCAGAGCACCCGCCGGGGTGAGCACTGCGCCCACCTACAGATGCATCATTGTCGCCTCCCGCCCCCCAGGATGATGGGGGCGGGCAGTATTTGATTGGCAGCAGGAAGGTCAGAGGAGGCTGACCTTCCAACTTGGACCTTCCAACCATGGGCCCAAGTGGTTTCCCTCTCCACACCCGTTTCCTCTTGGGGGAGACCGGATCTGTCCCACCTGCTCACCTCTCCTTGACAAGCGCCAAGGCTGCCACCTGGGAACGGGTAAGGCTCACCCAGTCCAGGTGGCGCGGCAGAGATGGGGCCGAGGGGACCTGGGCGTCAAGGACTGACACCGGTCTATCCTAGGTCTTGAGAAGACAGAAGACCTCACCGAGCCCTTCAGAGGAGAACGGGGACTTTGGGGCCCTGCGAGGAGTCGGGCTCAGAGCATGGGGCCTCTCTTGCACCCCTGGAAACAGCCCCGGCCTCATCCGAGGGTCCGTGTTCCCGGGGTCTGGCCCCACCGCGGCCTGGCTTCCTGTGAACAACCACCTGTGCTTTCTCCCACAGAATGGGAACCATGATTCTTACAGGGAAAACCAGTGGCAAGTTCCTTTACACTTCAAACAAGTCATTTCAAGACAGAAATGGGCCTCGTGAGCCGTTTATCTGGAGGCCGCTGGTGAGCGGCAGCTGTCTGCTGAGGCTGCTGCCCCGGCTGACCACAGTCTGGCCAGGGAATTGCGAGTCCAGTGGGTCTGGCTCCTGGGTCCCCAGAAGGGCCTGGTGACCCTGCAGGCCCGAACACAGAAACTCCAAATTGAGAGGGAAACAAAGTGGAAAATCCTGGAGGTAAGGCCGGGTGAGACAGGGAGGGCCTGGCCGGAGAGATTCCAGCCAGAGGCCTTCACAGGCAGGGAAGGGAGTCATGCAAATACCGGGCCAGGAGTGACCAGGTCAAGGGAAAATGCCATGTCACCGCACAAGCTGGGCCCCAGGTTCCCATTCTTACATATTCACGAGGAATAGAAGGAAACCACCAACCATCTCGATGCTAACGTGGCGCTCTCTGAGCGGGAGGCTGTGGATGTGTCTTCCTTTGTTTTGTTTTTCCTTTTCTTTGTTGGCGCTTTGGGGTTTTTCTGTTGTTATTATTTTTCGTATTTTCTCACGTTTTCATAAGGAACCTGAGTTAGTTTACAGGCGAAAGGAAGGCTTTCTCTTTGCCGCGTGGCTTATTTTCCGTGCGCTTAAGCTGCTGGTTTCACGGGTGCCACCCAGAACATCGTGTCAATCACAGAGACGTTGTCCGAGGCACGGCTTTGCAATGAGGGAATCGTAAGGAATTCTTTTAATATGCTTCACAGGGTGGGAAATGTTCCCGACGAGACCAGAAGGATGATATCCGTCTCTAAACGCTGCCATGCACAGCGCCAGGGCCGGCTGCTCCTGGCCGAGCCAGTCCGTGTTTTGGTTTCCACCTGGGCCCTGGCTGCTTGCTTATGCACTGCTATCCTCACCAGCTGAGCCTGCTGCCTGCTGGGAGGTGTTAAAAAAAGCGCTTTTTTAAGAGAGATAATTGAATCGGCTTAGGAGAGTGGGGTGTTTTATTTTTGGTTGGGATGGTTGGCTATCGTCCATGTATTCTCTTCAAATTTTACCTTAAAGATGGTTGCTCTTCAGTGATGGCCGATGGCTGATGGACCTTGTTCTTGGGCACTGTTTGTGAGCGAGATACAGATGCATGGAGATGCAGTTCCATTCATCATGTCTTCATTAAAATCTGGGGGAGGCCCTAGCTGGTTTAGTTCAGTGGATAGAGCGTCAGCCTGTTGACTGAAGGGTCCTGTGTTCAATTCCAGGCAAGGGCACGTGCCCGGGTTGCGGGCTCGATCCCCAGTGAGGGGCGTGCAGGAGGCCGCCGATCAATGATTCTCTCTCATCATTGATGTTTCTATCTCTCTCTCCCTCTCCCTTCCTCTGTGAAATCAATAAAAATATATTTTAAAAATAATCTGGAGGAGGAGGTGTCGATGTTCAGAAGGAAGCTGGAGCCATCAACTGGCTTGTTTGGGGACAAGACGTGCTGTGAGCTTTTAGGGTATCTGAGCGGAGTCCGCACTGTGATGCTCAGAGGGTCTGGTCTCCTGGCCCGTTTAGTAAGAATTGGGGGGGGGGGGTGGGGGGGTTGGCTGGGTGCTCTCCTCTGTCCCAATTCCAGTTATCAATGAACAAGTGAGCTGATGGGATGTTCTGACATGTTGCTTTAGTTCAGCCAGAAGTCTTTGAAGACACTGGGCTCTGAGCAAGCTGACGATTTCAAATTATTATTATGGTAAAATACACATAACATAAAATGTATCACTTTAACCATTGTTAATTGTACAGTTCGGTGGCCTTCAGCACATTCACACTGTGCTGCAACCACCACCACCCTCGTCTCAGGCACTCTCTTCTCTTCCCAAGCTAAGACTCTGTCCCCATTAAACACTTACTCCCCACCCGCCTCCCCCAGCCCCTGGCACCCACCCTCCTCCTCCTGTCTCTATGAACTTGACTTCTCCAGGTGCCTCATACAAGTGGAAACATGATGACTGGCTTCTTTCACTGAGCGCGATGTCCTCAAAGACGGTCCACGTTGTGGCACACACGTCAGCATCTCCGTCCTTTTGATGGCTGACTAATATTCCACTGTATGGATAGACTGCATCTTGTCTCCATTCATCCACACAGAGCCACGTGGGTTGTTTACACCAGCTGGCTGTTGTGGATAATGCTGCTAGGACTGTGGTGTGCAAACACCTGCTCATGTCCCTGCATTCGAATCTCTTGGATGTATATGCAGAAGTGGAATTGCTGAGGAAGCAGACATTTTAAGAGACATGGAAATGAGGTCAACTGCAAAGTCTTCTGGCTCTCAGCGATCCTTGGTGTCAACACCTGGATCCTGGAGGGACCCCGGGAAGATTACAAAATGCAGCAGCAGCAAACCCCAAACATCGGTGTGAGCTGCAAGGGCCTTCGGAGGTATGGAGCTCAAAGCTCTCTCTTTTGCCGATGGAGAGTCTGCATGGGGTCCAAGTCTTGCAGGAGACAGTTCCTCTGTCCTGGTCACGAAGCCTGGGACCTTCTCCTCTCGGAGATAAAGAAACCAAATGCGGGCCCTAGCTGGTGTGGCTCAGTGGATAGAGCATCGGCCTGTGGACTGAAGAGTCCCGGGTTTGATTCCCTGTCAGGGCACATGCCTGGGTTGCGGGGCTCAATCCCCAGTGTGAGGCGTGCAGAAGGCGACCGATCAATGATTCTCTCTCATCATTGATGTTTCTATCTCCCTCTCCCTCTCCCTTCCTCTCTGAAATCAATAAAAATATATATTAAAAGAAAAGAAAAAGAAAAAGAAACCGGAAGCAGCAACTCCGGAGCAGGTGAGGTAGGGGACTTTCTGCTGGGTCAGCGGGTCAGGAACGACTTGCTCCCCGGGCTGCACATGCGGATGCTTCTCCTCAGACGGGCAGGGGGTTGCAGGAGGCACCACGCGGACGCATTCCGTCCAAAGTGCCAGGCCCTAGAGCACATGCAGAGGTGCAGCTGGGTCGGTCCTGGATAAGCCGCTGTCCATCTCCTCCAGTGAACATCGGCCAGCGGCTCTGTTCAGCAGCCAGCAGAGATTCTGCTTCGGAAACAGCGGAGGGAAAGGCCAGAGGGGGCTGCAGGGGCCGTTGGTCATTCCTCTGGCTGAGCAGCACCGGCCGTGGCAGCTGCCAATTATTGCCCCTGAAGCTGGGGTCCTGCGTGGGACTCTATTCACAATCAGACCACAGGTGCCCAAGCAGGAGCGGGAGAGAAAGGCTCTCCACTTGGAAGGGGGGTGGTGGCGAGAATGGGGTCTCGCGGCAGAGAGAGGGAACCAGGCGGCTGCTGTGTGCTCCTAACTGGTGCCTCACTGACCCTGCTCTCCAGTCTCCGGCCGTGTGGGCTCCAAGGACGCTCTGCAGCCTTCCTGCGGTTCTGTGAGTTGCCCAGGACCCATTCACGCTCAAACCAGTTAGAATGAGGTTCTGTGCTTACAACTAAGAACCCAGACTGACCCCTCTCACTGCTGGTTACCAGTTAGAAGTAGGTTCAGTGTAGCCCTAGCCAGTGTGGCTCAGTGGATAGAATGTGGCCTGTGGACTGAAGGGTCCCGGGTTCGATTCTGGTCAAGGGCATGACCATGGTTGCAGGCTCCTCCCCGGTCCGGGCCCTGGTCAGGGTGCGTGCAGGAGGCAACCAATCAATGCGTTTCTCTCACATCGATGTTTCTCTCTGTCTTTCCCCTCTCTATTACACTCTCTCTAAAAATCAATGGAAAAGTATCCTCAGGTGAGGATTAAAAGAAAGAGAAAGAGTAGGTTCAATGTGAATATCAGTGTCCCCTTCTCCCCCCGACCAATAAGACAAAAGCCTCCTCATTTCGAAGTCTGGGCACCAGTTCCATGCCAGGGAACTGAATTTTGCATCTAAGTCTACATGGCTCCATGTGACCAGTGACTACACCAGACAGTACTGGCACACAACACCTCCAGCCCTCGGCCAGAGTCAACCTCCCGCATCCCCAGTGCCCTGCTCCCACCTCTGCCACAGGGAGGAGTGTGCCTGCTCCTGAGCTTCCTGTACGGGCATCACAGAGGCACAACTGTATGTAGCTTGTGTCACTCGACACAGCACTCGAGAGCTATGCAGAGGAGTTCTGGTAAGTGCTTGACGGCAGGCTCTCCGGAAAGTAAAACGACCCCATTCACAGCGTTTGCCGATGCTCACAGTGTAAATGCTCCCTCCGTGGCCGATTGGTGACATCAGCCGGCCAGGACCAGCTGGTTCCAACAAGCCACCGCTCAGGCCTGCTGTGGGCTCATTGGCGTTGTGGTGGCGGCAGGAGTGTGCCCTGCTCCCTGTGTGTACCCCACCCCCTGGCTCGAAGGGCAGCCCCGCTTTCTCTAGTGCAGGGTCCCATTCGCCGGGTTCCCCAGCCCTGAGCTGGCCCCTCAGGGCCTTGGATCTGGAAAAGCTACGTCAGGACACCAGGGTCTCATCACCTGCTCCCTCTGGCCTCGGTCCCTCTCTCCTCACTGAGCTCTGTGCTGCAAGGGGCCCCTTCCCCTTCTTGTCTGGCCCTTAGTGAAGGGATAAAGCCAGCCAGTCCTGCACATGCTAATCAATAGAAGCTAAAAGAAGTTAGGAAGTCACCTTCCTTCATGACAAAGCTTGGATGTCAACACCACCGACTTGCTACAGGTGCCCAACAGAAGTCAGTTTTGAGACAATGAGTTCCGTGTTCTCTTTCTGTCCCATCCATCCCTAGAGGAGTAAAACCGGCAAGATCAGCCTAGGACAGGGGTCGACCAACCACAGCTGGGCCAGATCTGTGTGGTCCCTGGTCCATTTTCTGTGTGGCCTACAAGTAAAAACTGGTTTTGCAATTTTTAATTGAGATCTAATTGACAAAACACCGTGTACGTTTAACGTTGTGTAAACCCATGTGTTGCTCTGATACATTGCAATATGGTTACCACCGCAGCCACAGCTTACACCCCATCCTGCCACACAAGTATCATTGCTTTTCTGTGGGGAGAACAGTTAAGATCCAGTCTCTTAGCAACTTTGAAGGTTACACACAACCTTGTTGACTATAATCATTGTGCTGTGCATTAGGTCTCCAAGACTTATGCTCCTCCTAGTTGCAAGTTTGTGTCCTGCAGCCTCTCCCCAATTCCCCCGCCCCAGCCCCCGGGGTCCACCGGACTACTCACTCTCTCTGTGAGTTCAGCTTTTTAGATTCCGCCAACAAGTGATACCAGGTAGCAGCTGTCTTTCTCTGACTTACCCAGCATAATGCCCTCAAAATCCATCCCTGTCACCAACGGCAGGATTCCCTTCTTGGTCGTGGCTGAGCAATATTCCACTGTGTGTGTGCACCACATCCTCCGTATCCATTCATCCGCTGCTGCACACGGGTTGTTTCCATGTCTCAGCTGTTGTGACTAGTGCAGCAATAAAAGGGTGTAGATGTCTTGTTGATGGCTTGTTTTCGTTTCTTTGGGATCTATACCCAGAAATGGAATTGCTGGGTCCTATGGTATTTTTAATTTTTTTAAGGAACTTCTAGATGGTTTTCCATCATGGTTTCCAAATTTTTAATGGTTGAAAAAAAAATCAAAAGAAGAATAATATGTCATGAAACATGAAATAAAAGAAAATTAAAATTTCAGGTTCCAAAAGAGAGTCTGTATCGGAACAGCCACCTCTATTTGTTCATGTAGAGTCTACGGCTACTTTTGTGCTGCCAATTTCCAGAGTGTAAATACTCTCACCAGGGCCCGTTTACTGAAGTCAGAGCTGGGAGAGGCTGCCTGCGCCTCTTGTTCAGTTAATGACACAAGATATGCACTTCTAGCTTAAGTTAGCTTGTCTTCTACTTTCTGTTACCAAAAGAGGCCTGATGCCGGTGCCAATAAAAAAACATAACACCAGCACCTGTGACATTGCCGCTGTGACCAGCAGTACAAAGAGAGAAGCATGAGAAAGTTCGCCAGGAAGCACTTGAAAGGCCTGATGGGGGAAGGAATGCCGACATACCCAATGAATGCGAAGGCCTGTGAGACAGGTGCCGCGCCCGGGGGACCCCATGAGAGGTGAGGGGGAGGGTAGACAGGTATTGGGGGCCTTTATCAAAAGAACATTGAGCTACATCCATCTGAAAAGCTTCTGCACAGCAAAGGAAACCATCAACAAAATGAGAAGGCAGCCCAGAGAATGGGAGGAAGTGTTTGCAAGGCATACATCTGATAAGGGATTAATATTCAAAATATATAAAGAACTCATACGTCTCAATAACAAAAAAAAACCCACAAAACTTTCCAGTTAAAAAGTGGGCAGAGGAACTGAATAGACTCTTTTCCAAAGAAGACATGCAAATGGCCAACAGGGACATGAAAAGGTGCCTCTAATCGCCAGGGAAATGCAAATCAAAGCCACGGGGAGGGATCACCTTGCACTTGTTAGGACACCTGTTATCAAAAAGACACGAGATACGGGCTGGCGAGCGAGGATGTGGAGAAAAGGGAACCCTTGTGCGCTGTTGGTGGGAATGTAAATTGGTGCGGCTGCTACGGGAAACAGTATGAAGGGTCCTCAAAAAATTAAAAATTGAATTACCGGATACCGGGCGGAGCAAAGGGGAAACACCCAGGGTGGCCTCTGAGTTTCTGGCGGGTGCACAGCTGCCTCAGCCACAGTCCAGCCCCTGTTCTGTGTGTAGCCCACCTACTAACTCATTCTGTCAGCACATCAGCCCAACGAGTTAGGTACGATTTCCAGGGTTTTACAGATGAGAAAACGAAGACGCAGAGAGATAAAGTAACTCTCCCAGAGTCACACAGCCCGCGAGAGCCTGGGAATCACACCCAGGCAGTCTGCTCCCACAGTCCTTAAGCTCACCCGCTAAGCTACACGGACTCTCTGCAGGAAAACACAGGGTAAGAAAGAGGGGGAAAACCAACATATCTGTACCTACTGATTACAACTGTAATCATCCCCACGCCCTCAAGAAAGATCAAAAGGTCCCTGGAAGGGGCTGGGAAGTTCATGTCACATAGGTTTTGGGTCTGGGGTTGTAAAGTAGTTGAGGCAGGCAGCATTCAGGGGTTTCTGCTCCACAGCATGAGAGTTTGATGTGGCGTCTGCCGGCTTCTCCTTCATTGCTTCAAGAATTAGGAGCCGCTTGGGAGTTCTAGGGAACAAGTGACCCTGTCCAGGGACTCTTTTATACATATATTGATTTCAGAGAGGAAGGGAGAGGGTCAGAGAGATAGAAACATCAATGAGAGAGAAACATCATCGATCGGCTGCCGCCTGCCCGTCCCACATTGGGGATGGAGCCTGAACCCAGGCATGTGCCCTGAAGGGGAATCAAACTGGTAACCTCTTGGTTCCTGGGTCGGCACTCCAGCGCAGCGTCACACTGACCAGGCTTTGAGTACTTTTCAACCACCTGGGCCAAACCACCAGCATTTCTTTTTTTCTTTTTCTTTTCACTCCTACTCTTTATTTATTTATTTCTATTGATTTCAGAGAGGAAGGGAGAGGGAGAGAGCGATAGAAACATCAATGATGAGAGAATCATTGATCAGCTGCCTCCTGCATGCCCCACACTGCAACCCAGGCACGTGCCCTTGGCTGGAATCGAACTTGGGACCCTTGAGTCTGCAGGTCGAGCCTCTATCCACTGAGCCAAACCAGCTAGGGCCACCAGCATTTTTTGAATGAATTTCTGTCATATCAGAAATGTGCTTTCTGACCACTCCATATGAAATGACAACCCCCCATCTCCTGCTTTACTTTTCCGCACGGCTTATCTCCATCCGAGGTACTATACATGTACTTCCTTACTGTCTTACTGTCTGGCTCCTTGCACGAGGATGGGAGCCATTTCCACTGCCGGGGCTGCCACCTCTAGCTGTGTCACTTTGGTGTGCTGCTTCACTTCTCTGGGCCTCAGTTTCCTCCTCTGGAAACGGGCCATGGGGTCCTATCTGTTTGGATTACTGTGAGGACTAAATGCAATCATGGGGTGTTAAGAAATAGCAACAGTCACAATTGCAAGAGCTCCGGGGAACCTATGCTTAAACACCCAGACGGTGGTCAGAGCCTCAGTCTGAGCCTCATCCCAGAACTGAGTCCCAGGCCCCTGAGTTGAGGGAGCTGGGGCCTCCCTCCCAGGAGAAGCTGGCCACTCAGCCCTGCCTTTTGGTGTCAGTACAGCAATTACTGACACGATTGCAACACAATTCTCACCTAATTACAGCAAAAATGAACTCCCACCCCTTGGAGACAAAACCCACAATTAACCTGGGAGGGGTGCCAGCACTCAGGCCTGCACACCGGGGCCTGAAAAGCTTAGTCCTGGGGTGAGAGCCCCCCTTCCCTCTAAATGTCTTCCTTTCGTTCTTAACCACCAACAATGCTGGGAAGGTCCCCTAATCAGATTGCCCAAAATCCTTGATGGCCAAGCTCAAGGGAAGGAGAGGAGAGGACCAATACGTAGCCGCCCCCCTCCCGCGCCCCCCCACCCCCCAGGTGTTTCTGGGGACTCGGTTTGGGCTTTTTGGACCTGCCTTCCTGTCCCTTCTTGGCTGCTGGTGATTTCAGAACCTCCACAGACGGCGGCTGGGTTTGGCCTCCCCCAAAGAGAGGCCTGGCCTCTGGCCTCCGCTCCTGGGAGGTGACCTCTGCCTGTGCCTGCAAATGTCCTGCCTTACTGAGCGGGGCCCTGGGGCCACACTGGACAGCCTGACGCTGTGATTTATGGTGGGGACTTTGAGCCACACAGTATCAGCCTGGCCTCTAAGGGGGGCTGGAAATTGAGGTCAGCCCTGTGGGGAGCCAACCCTGTCTACGTGACGGAGCCCCAATAAAGACTCTGGACAGCGAAGCTCGGGGGACTTCCTGGTTGGCAATATCCCGGGTGTATTGTCACATGCTGCTGGGAGAGGTTAGCCCTGTCCACGCCTCCACTGGAAGGGGCATCTGGAAGCTGGGCACAGGGAACCCCCTGGCCCTTCCCGCAAGTCTCTGCTGCTGTAATGAAGCCACTGGCCGGGAGTGTGAGTGCTCTGTGAGCTCTGAGTCCTCCGGCTAATTATCCAATTGCAGGGCGGTCTTGGGAACCCCTGGGATGGGCAGACTTGGTGACTGACAGTGGAGACCTCTGAACTTTGCAGTTGATGACAGAAGTGGGAATGGTCTGGGGACCCCAGACTTTGCATCCTGTGTTCCCCGTGACTCGCCTTTCAAGGGAAGGCAGCAGAACCAGCGAGGAAGTTGGGTGAGGCTGTCACCTGTGATAAATGACCCAGGAGAAGTGAGAGGTATTAATGCAGTGGTTCTCAACCTTGGCCGCACATTAGAATCACCTGGGAATCTTTTTAAAATCCTGGTTTCTGGGCCTCATCCTCTGGAAATTCTGTTTCTTTGTTACTAATGTTGTGGCCCCACCCCATAACACTGTATTAACGTAAAAGCATTCAAACCTGTAAAGAATTTTGGTGAGATTATTTGGCTTATTTGAGCCAAACTGTCAACAATTGCCAGGAAGCAGCATCTCAACAGATTGGCTTAGTGCTCCGGAGAATGGCGGGTTTTCCTCTATTTTTGTACATTGCAACCAGAGGAGGGACATGGTTGGGTTCTATGAAATCCATTGGTGATAGATTAGAGAGGAGGCAAAAGGCAAAGCAGGAAACCTCTGGGATTGGGTAAAAAGTAAAATGCTAGACACATACTTCGATGGGTGCAGGATAGTTACCGTCAACAATTAACATGGTCACAGTAACAGTGAAGGAATCTGCGGTCTCTGTGCTGGCGCCCAGGCACATTAGGTTGTGCCCTGAGGGGTCTGGAGAAAGGGAAGTTACAAGTGACCCAGACATTTCAAGGGCGTGTTATTAAAGATGCAAAAGGACAACAGGCTCAGTGAAGGTAAAGGTTGACCTTGTCAGGGAAGATACCGGCCTAGTACGTAACTACCCACCGTAACTGCTTTTACTTAAAGTTTAATTTCAGACCATCCTTTGTGGTGACTTTAGGTCTCTGAGTTTGCAAGATCGCCATGCAGGCCTTCCTGAGCTGTCAGGTCAGCATGTGGCCCCTTCGTCCACACAGGCACCCTGTCCACCCTCAGCGGAAGCCTGTGCGGGAAAGGCTGGAGTGTGGCGCCCTCTATTAACTGAGGATCTGAAACCAGCACTGGCCAGGCATGATGGTTACTCCGCACCTTCCTCCTCCTCCTTCCTGGCAGATCCCACTTTTTCTTCAGCTGTTCTTCGGATTCCATAGGGCCGTGGGGGTGGGGAGGTGGGGAGGGCAGCCCCAACCCCAGCCCCAACTCCACAGAGTGGATCCTGATTGGTCTCTGCCAGTCACATAACTCCAGTGTCCCTGCCAGGGATTGGCTCACACATGACCATGTGGTATAATTCTGTTCAGACATCTTGTTCCTAAGGGACATTAGGGAGAAAAGATAGGCGATCGTGGAAGCGAGGTGTCGGGAAGAGACACCTAGAGGGCATTGGCCATCTCGAAGCCACTCGGGGAACCTTCCTGGCTCCAACCGACCCGCTGGCCCTGCTGCCCCTGGCAGCAGCTGGACCCGCCCAGCCACCCCTCCAGACACCTTGCTACGTGAGATAAACATCCTCATGGTGTAGCCCAACTTGGATTCAGCTGTTCTTTTCCTTCCAGGAGAATACGTCCTGGTCCAGGCCCGGCACAAGGCCTCTGGGGACCAGGCGTGAGGTGGACATAATGGCCCTGCTTTGCTGTGGGAGGAGCGGAGGAGAGCCATTCCAATTCCGATGCAAGGAACACAACCACACTCCAGCAGCTCCGACAGAGTGGGGCTCGGTGGGAGTACATGAGCCACCCAGGTCACAACCAACACTCGTTCCAGGGTGTCAGGGGGAATGTGCCCCTCCTCCTGGCCCTGCTCACCCCCCACCCCCACCCTGACCTCTCCTGCCATTTCCACTCCTTCCCCCCAGGCTGGCCTGCCCTGGCGGCCCCCACCCCCGCTTGTCGAATAATCACATGGAGGGGCCTGGGGTGGGGGCCAGGCTTCCTGCTGGCGGCTGGCGGAGCTTCCTTCCCAGGGAGGTCACACCCACTCCCCGAGGCCTGAGGCTTTGGGAGTGGGGGAGAGGCACACCAAGAACACCTGGGCTGATTGGCCAGCGATGCCCACTATGCCCCAACAGGACAGGGGACACAGGGCCCTTGGTTCAGTTTCTGTGGAGAACAAAAACCCTCCATTGACCAAAACCTGAAAAACCAGCCCAGCCCGGCACGGAGGGCGGAGGGCAGCCTGCCCGGGAGTGCCAGGGACATTCTTCTTTTTGCCCTTGGCCCCGAGATAAAGGCTCCTAACCCCTGTTCTTGAAGAAAACTATTCACAGGAGCTTCAGGAGGAAGGCAGGAGCCAGGGGCGAACCTCCCAGCTCAGGAGGGCCCCGGAGAGCTGGAGGGAGGGAGCGGAGCCCCAGGCCCCGTAGCGGGAGAAGGGCGGCCTGAATCCCGGCCCTGTGAGGGCTGCCCCCTGCCTGCCCTGGGACAGGTTGGGAGGCAAGGCCTGGGTCTATGTGCCAAACACAGGCCCTGGACGGTGCCTGCGGCCTGAACGGCCTGGCCTGCCCCGGCTCTCCATCTCCTTGGTGTCCCAGGGCCAGGCCCCACCAATGCTTGCCTGGAGATAGTAGCAGGCCTCTCTGCTTCCTCAACAGTGTCCCCCCAAATCCACGTCCACCCGTAACCTCACAATGTGACCTTATTTGGAAACGGGGTCTTTGCAGATGTCCTTAGTTAAGGACCTGGAGCGGAAGGCATCCGGGATTTAGGATGGACCCTAAATCCAATGGCTGGTGTCCTTCTAAGAAGAAAGGGCACAGAGGGACGCTTGGAAGAAGGCCATGTGACATGGAGGCGGAGATGGGAGTGAAGCAGCCACAAGCCCAGGACCGGGTGCCTGGGGCCACCAGAAGCTGGAAGAGGCAAGCAAGGCTCCTCCTCCAGAGCCTCGGATGGAACGCGGCCAGGCCCACACCTGGAATTTGGATCTGGCCTCCAGAATGAGAGAATATGTTTCTGTTGTTTTGAGCCACCCAGTTTGTGGGAATTTGTGACAGGGGCCCCAGGAAACTCATCCCCAATCTGTGCCCCGTCCCCCTGCATCTGGAGGGGATCTTTCAGGCCAGGTCACATGCCACCCCCTTCTCTCCAGTGTCTTCACTTGACAGAATGTTCCTGGAAGGGGACTGGCCCGGAGTGTGTCTTCCTAGGACTGGTGGCAGTGTTACAAGCTCTTGACTTCGCTCAGGAAAGATTTCACAACATGAGTCCAGGTGATTTTTTTTTTAAGTTAATGTTTTTACTGACTTTTTAGAAAGAGGAAGGGAGACGGAGAGAGAGATAGAAACATCAATGATGAGAGAAACATCATTGATCAACTGCCTCCTACACGCTCCCTACTGGGGACCAAGCCTTCAACCGGAGCATGTGCCCTGACCGGGAATCAAACCAGTGACCTCTTGGTTCATGAGTCAACACTTAACACACAGAGCTACACCGGCTGGGCGAGTCCAGGCAACTTTTAGAGGATGTTTACTACAGCTGGGGACAGTGAAACGACGAAGGGCCTAGGATAGAAGCAGCAGCAGGAAGAGACTGGGTGGGGAAACGGGCCTTGCTGGGCTGCTTCGGCTCACTGGGAAGACAGAGACATGTATCACATGGTCTCACTCACATGTGGAATCTAATGAACAAAATAAGCTGATGAGCAAACTAGCACCAGAGACATGGAAGCAGGGAACAGACTGCGGAATCTCAGGGGGGAAGTGGGGGCGGTGGGTGGAAAGAGATCAACCAAAGAACTTGTATGCATATAGGCACAAGCCATGGACACAGACAATAGGGTGGTGAGGGCCTGGGGGCGGGGCGGGGTAGAAGGGGCCAATGGGAGGAGGGGAGGGGACATATGTAATACTTTCAACAATAAGGATTTAAAATAAGAAAATTTAAAAAGGGGGCCCTGGAGACAGGCTCAGGGGGCCAGCCTGGGAAGGGCTGCCCCCCGCCTGATGCTCCCCTGGCTGCAGTCTCCTGGCCCCTTGCAGTGCAGGGATGCGTGCCTGTGGGGGAAGAGTAGGGAAGGGAAAGGCAGGGGCGGGCAGGCTCCCAGGAAGGAGAGCCGCGCTGGGTCTTTGTTCGGAGGGTTTTAAAGGCTGGGAGTTGCGGGAGGTCTAGGGCAGGATCTCAGTAGCCTGTTCATCAGCTTTCCAGCTGTGCCTTCCAGGGTCATGGTCTCTACGGATTGGTCAGAGCCAGGGCAGAGGGTCATGAATCACTGCAGTTGGTCCTGCCAGCGCCCACCTAGTTTGTTTCTTTAATATGTTTTTATTGATTTGAGAGAGAGAGGAAGGGAGAGAGACATCGATTGGCTACCTCCTGAATGTCCTCCCCCACCCCCCACTGGGAAGGGAACCCACAACCTGGGCATGTGCCTTTCCCGGGAATCGAACCAGTGACCCCTTGGTGCATGGGACGACACTCAGCCACTGAGCCACACCGGCCAGGGCCGCCCACCTGGTTTTGCTGCTTTTTTGGGCTTGGAGCTGAAATACAATGGGAGCCTGGATGTTACCTCTAGGGAGGTGACACCTGTGTCTGGCTGTGAAGTGCTCGGCCAGCGGGCTCAGCTCTCAGCCTCCGTTTCCCCATTCTGCTTGGCAAGGAATGTTCCCAGCGTCTTACTCTCCTGCCTCAGGTTAAATCCAGCGTGGTCTTGTCACGGCCGTGGCCGGCCCTGCCTCCCTCTCCTTTCACCGACTCTCTCACCGGACTCCACCACCAACTGTCGTTTCCTTGAAAACTTCCATTTCTGAAAACTGCTCCCGGCACACCTGCCTCTGTCCCTTTACTTACTGTCCCTGTTCCTGTCCCTGCCCCCAGCGCTGTCCTCAGGATCAGAGCATCTGCACGGTGATGCCTCTCAGGGGACACTCGGTGATGTCCGATGACATTTCCCGTTGTCACAACTTGGGGGGGGAGGGGGCGGGGACGAAGGGCATTACAGGCATCTAGTGGGTAGAGACTACGGAGGCTGCTCATCACCCCACAAGGCACAGCCGGTCCCCACAGCAAAGAATTCTCCTGCCCCAAACGTCCACCATGCTGAGGTTTACAAAGCTGCTCTGGGTCTTTCTGTGACTCTGTCCTCCGTTCGGGCCCCAACTCTGATGCCACCTCCTCAGGGAAGCCTTCCCTGACCACCCTTTGTACGGGGCACCTCCTGTCACCCCCCATCACATCACATGGCGTCCCTTTCTCAGGGCCCCATCATTATTCGCTGGCTTATTTTTACTCACTGTCTGTCCCCCGTGCTGGGAGCCTCTGCAGATGGAAATGTCTAGCCATCCCCCCACAACCCGCGCCCCCCCCCCACCCGCCCAGCCCCGGGGAGGCATTATAACTGAAGGCTTGTTCTGTTCCATTTAGCCAGCGCCTGTGTTCCCCTCCGGGGCTCTGCGTGGAGGCGAGCGCTGCCGGCCTGGACCTGTCTCAGCCATCACTCTGCGCAGTCTCCCCGGCGCTCTCTGTCCCGCCGAGGCCTCTGGGTGCAGTGGGTGGCCTCCTCTGGGGGGGGGGGGTGGGGAGCGGGCTGGGCTCCCTGGATGCTCCTCACCGACTGGTGTTTCCTCCTGGTCCCGACACGCAGGTCCCAGCACAGACCTCCTCCTCCATTTATTTCAGAACTAGAAGCCCAAACTAACAGGAAGGGGCTGCCACTCGCTGTGTGTACCCCACATGTACATGCTGAAGTCCCAGAGCCCAGTACTCAGACGGGTCTGTTTCTGGAGGTGACTAGGGTAAATGAGGCCAGGCGGCCGCCCCGATCCATTACAACTGGGGCAATTAGGACACGGCATGCACGGAGGGAGGAACTATGATGACGGAGGGAGGACCTGTGCTGCACGGAGGGAGGAAAAATGCTCTTGCTGTACTAAGTAAAAAACAGTGGGTTGCAGAATGCCGTCATTATACCATCCTATGCTTTGCTGTAATTTGAGTGATAGCTGAGGTTCTATTGCTTACTACGTTTTCAGCTGAGTTTTATATGCATCAGATGGTTGAACATTTCCCAGTGATCCTACAAGGTAGTTGCAGTCAATATTCTCATTTTACAGGTTAGACGGACTGTAGAGAAATTCATTCATTTGCCTGAGATGGCAATTAAACAGAAGAGTTGTGCTTGTAACCCAGGTCCCCGTGGAAAATCACTCTGAGGCTGTGAATTTCCAATTTTGTAAGAAACCAACCCCTCAAAAATGAGCGAAGCAGGGGGATATCAGGAGGATAAAGACACAAATGTTACTTCTGGTCACGTGTGGGTAGTGAGATGATTCTACAAGTTATTTTACGTTTAGTAGTAAAACATTTATGAAACATAAAAGAATGGCCATATGCTATATAAAAGCCCACACTGGCATGTTATAACTCCCTCTTCTCTCTTTGGGTCTCCAAGTGAGTTGTAACCACGAGTTCTGGGGGTCCCCATGAAGATACACCCCTAAATTCCCAGTGTGCTGTGGGGACCAGAAGACGGGGTGGGGTGGACAGGGGGGGCAAACCCTTGATGGTCAAATGGCTGCAGCCGAAGTTTAGTGAAAGCAGTTTCTGAAATAAGCTGCCATTGCCCTAAGGGCAGCAAGCGCGGCTACAAGGCACTCCAGCGACTGGACAACGCTGTTCTTTTTTTTTTTTTTTTTTTTGAATGAAATACTTTATTTGGGAATTCTGGTTTGCTGCTAAAGACATTCCCAACTGATATACAATCTACTTTCCACTAATAAGGACCTGTTAATGAATTATGATGTAGTCATATAATGAAATACAATTATGTAATAGAAGATAAAGCTATAGATATGGACAAAAGATGCCCATAATGAAGTTAATTCAGTTCAGAATATCAAGTAAATTAAGATCTTTATACACAAGGAGATCCCCAAAGCAGCCCCTCTGACTCACACCTGGGGACATCTCACAGAGCGCGCCACCAGAAGGGCCACCAGGTGGCGCCCGTGAGCCTCGCTTGACGACTGGTCCAGCCACGCAGTGACCCTGGTTGCCATGGATACCACAGGGCAACTATAGTATGACTCCACTTATAGGAGGTCCCTAGTGTAGTCCAATTCTTAGAGACAGAAAGTAGAAGGGTGGATTCCAGGGCCTCGGGAAGGAGAGATGGGGAGTTAGTGCTTAATGGGCGCAGCGTTTCAGTTTGGGGAAAGTGAAAAAGTTCTGCAAATGGATGATGGTTGCACAACAAGGCAAATGTACTTAATCCCACTGAACTGTACTTGTGAAAGATGGCTAAAAGGGTAAGTTTTATGTGAGGTATGCTGTGCCATAATCAACAACAACAACAAAATCCCACTTGTCTATAAAGTAGGTGGGCCATGTTTCACGCTGGGGGGAACACGGGTGCGGATGGCATACCCCTCGGCGGAGCCCAGCCCCCCGCGTGCAGACCCTGCAGAAACCTGGGAGCCCCCACAACAGCCCTTGCAGAGGCGCCTTCCCCGCCTCTGGCCTTGTGAGGCTCAGCACTTTTCCCCTCTCTCAATCTCTGTCAATCATCACTTACGACAAAGGACAAAACAAAAAAATATCATCCACACCAACTCTACACTCTTCCCCGTCCTGCCCACCCTCTGTTCAGCTGCAGGCGCCTTTTCCCATAGTCCTAGTCGGCACAGATTCTGTTTTGGGTCCTGCTTATTTTACTTTAAATGCCATGGACATTTGTTATATGTTGCTGCAGTCCTCGTGGGTGCTATTTTTAAGAGCCGTGTAACATCCCATCTGGTAAATGTGCCATAACTCACTTTGCCATTCTCCTTTTGGACATGCGGCCTGTTTTTAGTCTTCCACGACTTTAAGAAGTGGCCTGGCCAGCCCAACTCTTTGATGCATCAAGATTTTGTCCTCAAATCTCAAGCCAGCATGGGAGGGTGCATTCTGGCCACCTCCCCGATGGCCTCAGAGAATCCCAGGAGACAGAGCAGGAGCTTAACACGTTAAGTGCCCAGTCAGTCACCGGTGACTATACTTTCCATCCAAAAGACAAGACAGGCTGGGCGCTCAACGTGTTAAAAGGCTATGCTGGGGGTAGGACTGGAACCGTGAGTGGACCCCAAAAGGTGGGCAGAAGGAAGCAGACACTGTGTTACACAGACACCTACATAGGCCACAGGAGTTGCTGCCAAACTGTTGCAAAAAGAAATCCTAGATCATGAGTCCCCAAGACCAGGCTCAAATTCAATAATTTTCCAGAGGGACTCAGAGAACTCAGCAAAGCCAGGACACTTGGGGTGGGTCTCGCAGGCGCCTGGGGAAGCACTCCAGGCAGAGGGAGCAGAGCCCGCACAGGCCCCGCCCCGCGCAGGTGGCCCTGCTACCACCGGGAGAACAGCCAGCGATCCACGTGGCTTGAGGAGTGAGTGCGAAGGAGGCGAGGAGGTCAGAGGAGTCCTGGGGGTGGCAGGTGACCAAGGGCCTGGTCAGGTTAACAATTTCACCCAGGAGGGTGCTCATCTCAGGCAAGGTTTCCATTTTTATTATTTTTTAAAAAAACGCTTTATTGAGATATAATTTATGTACCATATAATTCACCCGTTTAAAGTGTTCGATTCAAGGGGTGTGGGTACATTATTAATTTTTAAAAAGTGGTAGAATATATATAACATAAAATTGCCGCCTTGGCCATCTGTAAGTGTACAGTCCAGCGTCATTCATTATATCCACAGTATCGTACAACCACCTCCACTATCTGTTTCCAAAACTTTTTCATCACCCCCCACAGAAATCCTGTACCCATTAAACAGTAACTCCCCTGTTCCACCTGGCAACCTCTATTCTACTCTTTGTGGGCGAATCCCTCTATTCTAGATATTTTATATAAGTGGGATCACACACTATTTGTCCTCTGTTGCTCAGCATAATGTTTTCGTGCTGTCTCCATGGTGTTGCATGAATCAGAACTTCATTCCAAGGCTTCCGTTTTTAAAAGGACAAATGCTGTATGATTCCAATTATGTCAAGTACTTGGAATAGTCAAGTTCATAGAGACAGAAAGTAGAATGGTGGTTGTCAGGGGCTAGAGGGAGGGGAGAAGTGGGAGTTGCTCTTCAATTAGTACCGGGTATAACATTTTAGGTTTACAAGAGCTATGAGGAGGGACGGATGGACGAATGTACTTAATACCACTCAACCATACACTTCAAAATGGTTAAGATGGTAAAATTCATGGTATGTGTATTTTAACATAAAAAGGAAAAAAAATTAAATTAAAAAGAACCAACTGAGCCCGGCCGGTGTGGCTCAGTGGTTGAGTGTCGACCTATGAACCAGGGGGTCATGGTTTGATTCCTGGTCAGGGCGCATGCCCAAGTTGTGGGCTCAATCCCCACAGTGGGGGCTGCAGGAGGCAGCCGATCATTGATTCTCATCATTTATGTTTCTATCTCTCCCTCTCCCTTCCTCTCTGAAATCAATAAAAATACTTTTCTTTTTCTAAAAAAGAACCCACTGAACTAAAAAAATTAAGCACAAGATTCCCTTTCTGACATTTAATGGGAAAACTGGAAGTCTGCCAACCCAAGGGTCAGTGAGTAGCTGCAGGGCCCCCCATTGGCAGGGACCCCTCTGTTGACAACGTGGGAACACACCAGAGGGTCCCACCCTTTACAATGTTTCCTTCGTTTTCCACTTTCATACATCAGAGTCAGCACTGCTCCTGTCCTTTCACCCCAAATGAAACGTGAGCTGCATAGTGCAGGCCTGTCTCTTCCCCAGACGCGGTCTGCGCAGCGGGACCTGTTAGCACATTTCCGGCCTCTCCGCTCCCACCACTGCCAGCTGCGCAGGGGGCTCACCCCCACCCTGGGCACAGCCCAGCACTGTCTCTGCCCTTGGCTCTGGGCGGCAGGAGAAGTTTACACTTTCTGTTTAAATCATAAGAAATGCTATCTGCTATGCACTTTCTCCAGATTCAGCCACTTACCCTGTTTCATTCGGAAAGGCTATGTGCATTCTCTCAAGATAAAAACAGCAAGAAGCGAGGGGCGGGGGGCCCAGCTGACACCGGCCCCGTTTGGACGCCAGGCCCATATGGACTCAGCTTACATGGTGTAAAAGTGGGAAATCCCACAGGAAGGGCCTGGCTGGGGCACCTTCTGGAATGCCTGCGGGCCCCACCCAAGAACACCCAAAGGTAAGCGCGGGGATCCCACTGTGCTTCTCTAGGAGGAGCCTGAAGGCCAAGGATGTGGCCAGAAACATGGAAGGACATGATTTTCTTAAAATATATATTTTTATTGATTTCAGAGCAGAAGGGAGAAAGAGATAGAAACATCAATGATGAGAGAGAATGATTGGCTGCCTCCTGTACACCCCACACTGGGGATCGAGCCCACAACACAGTCTGGGCACATGAATCAAACTGTGACCTCCTGGTTCATAGGTCAACGCTCAATGGGGTAGAAGGGGTAATTTTTTAAAATATATTTTGATTGATTTCAGAGAGGAAGAGAGAGAGAGAAACATCAATGATGAGAGAGATCATTGATCAGCTGCCTCCTGCACACCCCACACTGGGGATCGAGCCCGCAACCTGGGCATGTGCCCTTGACTGGAATCGAGCCCAGGACCCTTCAGTCCTCAGGCCGACACTCTGTTCACTGAGCCAAACCAGCTAGGGCGGGAGGGATGATTTTTGATGTCAAGTTCCTGAGAGTATGGGGACTGATTGGAGGACCGAGGCCAGGGTGGGCCTGGGCAAGGGTCCCTTGCTTGGTGAGCTCAGGACCCTCTCTCAGGCCAGACCCTTAGGATGAGCTGGCAGGAACAGCGTCTGTGGACACAGCATACGCAGACGCAACTGCCTCCCTCTGTCCCCCCATCCAGTGCTCATGGGGTAGGAGTGGGGGTTCAAGAAGCTCGCCTTGAGCAATCACTAAGCCCTGAGATGTGTCTTTAGGACCAGCAACTTGGTCCCAGCAACAGTGTGGTTGGTGGTTAGGAACCAGATTCTAGAGAGTCTGTGACTGAGCTGAACTCCTGGCATGGTGGCCTTGAGCAAATCATTTTATCTCTCTGGGTCTCAGCATCCTTATAGATAAGATGGGGATATTTGAAGAAATAGTCCTGTCCTGGCCAGTGTGGCTCCGTGCATAGGGCATCAGCCCTTGCACTGAAGGGTCGTGGGTTTGATTCCCGGTTAAGCACATGTACCTGGGTTGCAGGTTTGACACCTGGCCCCTGCGCCAACCAATCGATGTGCCTCTCTCACTTCGATGCTTCCCTCCCTCCCTCCCTCCCTCCCTCCCTCCCTCTCCATTCTCTCTGTAAAAATCAATGGAAAAAATATTCTCTGGTAAAGGAATATTCCCTCCTAGGGTCTGTTGTGATGTTTAAATGGGTTAATTTACATACAAAGTACTTAGAATGATGCCTGGCACAGAGTAAGTTCCATAATGCCATTGTTACATTCTATTGAGTGGAGACAGATCCCCCACGCAAAGTAAGCCAATACATAAGACAATGTCAAAGATACAGGTCTATGAAACCAGAGAAAGAGAATGCAACAGCCTGCTGAGCGGGATGTTCCTAAGGGCCGCAGGAGAAAACCATGGTTTTCAACCGAGTGGCCTTTTAAAAACTAAGGTTTAACTACCCAGGGAATACATGCATTGCCCATAATTCCTTCTTCATAGAAAAGCCTGGAACACCCCCCACAAGGCTTATCTGAAACAGATCCAGAGGCGATGCTGCTCCCAGGACCCACCTCATCCCTGTCACCTGTTTGCACAGATTCCTGCCTGGGAAGCCTGTTAGCTCACTGTGGACAAGAGGACTTGCTCCGGCCAGGCATGAAGGGGTCTGTAAGGTCTCTAACTGTTAATTAGATAAGTCTTTTCGAGTTCCACAAAAAGGCCACATTGAGACCTGCTTGGGCGGCGGGGGGGAGAGATGGGGGGCAGGCCGGCCATTTCCAGGCAGAGCCCCCTTCCCAGCATGGCTATTTCTGGCTTCCTGTCAAAAGAGTCACAGTGACAAGGCAGAAAAGCTTAACACCCATTTCCAAAGCATTAGCTCAGCGTGGGCAGCAGGTCCAGGGACGCACTCTTCTTGATTAAACAGAGGCATTTGCCGAAGTCATGGATTCCAGGCTTGGCGCTGGATGGGATTCCGAGTCTGCGGGCCCTCCTGGCAGGGGCAGTGCAAGTCAGCCCCTGGGTGGTGACCGGGAGTGCTTTTCCGGTCCCCAGTCCATGGTGTGGACTGGCCAGCACTGGACCGGCCCAAAATTCGAGGCCTTTGCCTGTTTCTCAGGGTGCCTCTGGTCTCCAGGCCCGACTCTCAGGCCTGGCTGTGGTTCCCAGTGTTGGCAGAGCGGGTTAGGGAGTCCAGGACGAAGACTCTCTCTTGCTTGTCACTTCGTAGCCCAGCCACGGTGATGACGATATCGTCTCCCCAGAGGACACCGACCCTGCTCTGTCCAGCTGCGAAAGTGAGGGGTCTACTCTCTTCCCCAATGGGGAGGGCCCTGGGGTGTCAGAGGGGATGTGACTTGGGTCACTCAGTCCAATCCTCTTGCTCTCAGATGAGGAAACAGGCTCAGAGGGGGTGGGTTTGCCCAGGGCCATCGCTGGACTCCCAGACTCCCAGGTCCGACTCCTGCTCGGAGACCAGGGCTCCTCCCGTGGCAGCTGGGAGGTAAGGGGTGAGCACCTCGAGAGGCAGCCAGGGCCGAGGTCAAGTGCACAGGCCCTGGGCTCAGACTGCCCAGGTTCAACCTCTGCTCCGCCACCTACCAAACCCCAGGACACAGAACAGTCACTTAACTCCCATTAAATGGCCATTTAGCTTCAAGGAGTTCATTTGCAAAACAGAGATAAAAACAGAAGCCGTTTCCTGCAATAGATGCCCGGCTCTGAGTGTGGTTAGTCACACCTGGGGGTAGCATGTAAGAGAAAGATCTATACCAGTGATGGCGAACCTTTTGAGCTCAGCGTGTCAGCATTTTGAAAAACCCTAACTTAACTCTGGTGCCGTGTCACATATAGAAATATTTTGATATTTGCAACCAGAGTAAAACAAAGACTTATATTTTTTATATTTATTTTATATATTTAAATACCATTTAACAAAGAAAAATCAACCAAAAAAATGAGTTCGAGTCTCATAGGTTCGCCACCGCTGGTCTATATTTATACCTGACTCCTCCAAAAGGGGGTGTTGGATATGATTCTCTTCATAAAAAGGTGCCGAATCCCTCCTCTAAAACCCCAAGTCCCTCATGCCCCCTGGGCTGGCTGTCGTTCTAAAAATAGAAAACAACGGTGTTGGCGAGGGTGTGAATCTCACTTCACGCGTCCGCGTCGCCGGTGCTGGTGGGAACGGAAGGCAGCACAGCCACTGTGGGAAACGGTTTGGCAGCTCCTCACACAGTTAAACATGGAATTACCACATGACTCGGCAAGTCCACGTCTGGGCAGAGACCCCAAAGAATGGAAAGCCGGTTCTCAATGAACACTTGTGCACCAATGTTCAGAGCGGCGTTATTCACAACAATAGCTCAAAGGTGGAAACAACTCAAGTGCCCGCCACGGGATGAATGGGAAACCAAAATGTGGTCCACACGTACTATCAGCTATTGTTCAGCCACGAGAGGAGCCAGGTCCTGGCCCACGCTGCAGCGGGGTGGGCAGGCGAAGGAAGCCAGTCACAACGGACAGATCGGCTTGTGTGAAATAGTCAGAATAAGCAAACCCATATATAGAGAACGTAGACTGGTGGTTGTCAGGGGAGAGGGGGGAATGGGGAGCAGCAGCTTACTGGCATGGGGTTTCCTTTTGGGGCAATGAAAATGTTTTAGAACTAGATAGAGGTGGCGGTTGCACAACAATTGTGAATGTACACTTTGAAATGATTAATGTTATGCTATGTGAATTTTACCCCAATAAACACACACACACACACACACACACACACACGCATATACATGCATACACACACATACATACGCACATATACACACATACACACACATTCACACATACACACATACACACACACACACACACACACACACACACCCCTACAAGGACCTTCTTGGAAATGGCAGAGGTCAGGGCTTCAGGTTTTAGGCTGGGCCATATCTCAAGTTAAAAACAAAAGAAAAAAATAATCCTTACGGGTCTCTGTATCTTGCAGAACCTGGCAGCTTCGATCACAAAGCCTTCTCCAGGCGGCTTATCCAGCAAGAACGCTGACCGACTGGGTCAGGAAAGCATCTGCGCCTCGACCAGGACACGAGCAGCTTCAATGAAGAAGAACTTGACCCCTGCCCCCCCCACCCCGCTCTTGGGGAAAGAGAGTGAACCCGGAGCTAAGGCCCTGAGGTTGTGCCTCCTGCAGGGACGGAGACGCCCCCTGGGTCCCAGCCTCTCTCTCCATCAAGTGACCTGCTTTCCATGCCCCTCTCAGCACCGTCTGGTCTCTGTCCTGGCCCTCACTGTGCCCTCTTCCTACCGGCTGGCCCTGAAATCCCCTCAGGCTCTATCCAGGTCCTGACTGAGGAGGAGCTGAGGCCTTTACTGCAGTGGGTGGCTCAGAGGGACATGGCGAGACAGGAGTGGACCGTGAGAGGCTGGGCCCCTTCCTCCTGGAGCCAGGTACCCATCCGCCTGCCTGCCCAGACCTCTCGGACTCCCTGCAGTGCAAACTGCATTCCTTCCAAACCAGACCCCCCTTTAGTATTACATAGTCCCTACCTACCATGGCTTTAGTTACCCACTGTCAACCATGGTCCAAAAATATGAAAGGGAAAATTGCAGAAATAAACAATTCATTCGTTTTAAATTGCATGCGATTATGAGTCCCGTGATGCAATCTCGTGCTGACCTGCTCCCTCCTACCCGGGACATGAATCATCTGTCCAGTCATCAAACCAACTGTCACAGCGTAACAGTGCCCGTGTCCAAGTCACCCTTGTCGTACTCACTAAGGGCCCCAAAGCGCAGGAGTAGTGATCCCAGCAGTTCGAATACGCCAAAGAGAAGCGGTGAAGTGCTTCCTTTAAGTATGACACACAGGAACAAACAGTATATACAGGGTCGGTACTGTCTGCACTTTCATGCATCCACTGGGGGTCTTGAAATGTATCCCCAGCAGATAAGGGGGGACTACGGTGCTATGATGTTTATCATGATAAAAGCCCCAGTCTGATCTATTTCGAGATCTTTAATTTCTGCAGACCCAAGCAGGGCTGTATTCTCAGCCAGGGGCAATGTTGTCACAACTGGGGGGAGGGGGTGTTCAGGGCATCAAGTGGGCAGAGGCCAGGGATGCTATTAAACATCCTACAACGCACAGGATGGCCCCCCAACAAAGAATGATGCTGAGGCCGAGAACCCCTGCCAGGGGGTGGGGGTGTACAAAACCGATGCCAAATTCCCCCCTCTGCACAAAGAGATGTCAGTGACAAACTGGGTGTACTTCTCCCTTCTCCGAGACAGAGGCCACTTCTCACAAGTAGATTGGACGGTGGATATGAAGTGGGCGGGACACTGGTGGCAGCTTCATCTTCTGGGATTGGCAAGGGGAATAGCTTTCTCTTGACTGGATGTCAAATTTCAGAATCACAAAAAGTGCTGCTGTGATTAACCTCCTTTGTTTTGAGCAGTTCTGTTTCTAAAAGTCCACTGTAGTTATTTATGGTGTGTGTGTGTGTGTGTTTCTGTTCACAGGCACGCACATGTGTTTTCAGCTCTTTGGGAGCTATAGAAAGAGAACCAGCAGTATTTTGACCTTGGCTGTATGATCCTTGTCACAGTTGGACTTCGTTCATCTCTGGAAGTTAAGTCTGGGGGAGGAGGGGGTAAACGTGCCCGGGAGAGCTGCCCTCGGCAGCTCACACTCCCAGATTGGGGACCGGGATCGCCTCCTCAGGACCACGTGATCCTGCTGCCTGCGTGGGGTCAGGAGCAAAGACAACCTGGGACCTCCACGAGAAGCCCTGCCCTGGCACACACGGTGGGCAGGCAGAGGGCCTGGCTCCTCACTGCATTCGGATACCAGCCCGGCCCTCACAGGCCCCCTACCAAGCACATCTATTTTGGAGCCGTGATCACACTCACTGGGTGGTGTGAAGAGCTGAGTACCAGGACTTTCTGACCCAACGTGCAGGGACACTCTTTCCTCCCAGGCCCAGCCTCTGGCTCCTGTGGATGGGGCCGTGAGGACACGTCCTCCTTCCTGAGTTAAAGCAGTGACGTAGGAAGAGACCTGGGGCCTTACAGTAAAAAGGGACTGGGTGAGAGGGGAGAGCTGGAGGCTTTTTTCTCTGGATACTGAGGGGCAAGATCATGGGAGCTGATGGAGGCGTGGAGGCGGGAGGCTGGCACTGCCCAGCCAGGATTCAGCACCGCGGACAGCGGCGACCCCTGGTGGACCGTCAAAGCATGCGTCCGTTTTCTCCGAATTTTACAGGGGGAAAAAGGCGACAATGATTGAAAGCTGCGTAGCACCAGACACTGTCCCATATACAAAACGTACAATTTTAAATGTCTCTCAAAACAACCTTGTCATTACTACTATTATTATCATCATCCTCCCTTTGCACGGTTGAGGCACCCGGGTTCCGAGAGATAAAGTAATTTATTACACCCAGCTCTGCACCGGGATTAGAGCTGAGACAGCCTGGCTCTCCACCCATCTGACCACTTCAAAAACAAAAGCAGATCCAGCAATCCCATCCCTGGGACCATGGACTATTATTCAGCCTTTACAAGGGAGGAAATTCTGACACCTGCTACAGCATGGATTTACCTTGAGGACACTGTGCTCGGTGAAATCAGCCAGAAACAAATGGACAAATACTGTATGATTCCATTTCTATGAAGTTCCTAGAGTAGTTAAGTTCATAGACAGAAAGGAGAATGGTGGTTGCCATGGGCTGGGGAGCATATGATGGGTCCTTTTAATACCACCCAACATCCTTAGAAACCCCTGAATACATATAAGGAAAGCCTAGTGTTACTGACAGAACATTTTGCACAAATACATACAATAGTCTTCAAGTTGCCCTGCAGATATGGGACTGAAGCAATCAGAATCTTTATCCAAATGGAGAACAAAAACCAGACAATTTCACCATTATTAAAAGATTGGCGTATTTACCTCACATCTAGTTGTGTACATTCCTTTTACTTTCCAAATTTTAATTAAAAAAGGAAGGATTTCAGTATCGCCGTTACCTATTCATTTACATCTGTAGCTAGACTCACTTTCTCTAAACGCACAGGATATGTGCTGCCCAAGTGCTGAGCAGTTCTCCTGGGCTCCTGGGCACTGTTCAATGTGTTTTATTTCTGGAATTTAATTTTCTTCTGTTGTTAGAAGTGATTTATGTTTATTTAAAAAACTGTCTCAGGCCCTAACTGGTTTGGCTCAGTGGATAGAGCGTCAGCCTGAGGACTGAAGGGTCCCTGGTTCGATTCCGGTCAAGGGCATGTACCTTGGTTGCGGGCACATCCCCAGTAGGGGGTGTGCAGGAGGCAGCTGATCGATGTTTCTCTCTCAGCGATGTTTCTAACTCTCTATCCCTCTCCCTTCCTCTCTGTAAAAAAATCAGTAAAATATATTTTTAAAAAATAGAAAACTGTCTCAGGGATGGCCTGGGTAGCTCAGTGGTTGAGCATCAACCCATGAACCAGGACGTCACAGTTTGCTTCCTGGTCAGGGGACATGCCCGGGTTTCGGGTTCCATCCCCAGTAGGGGGCGTGCAGGAGGCAGCTGGTCGATGATTCTCTCTTATTGATGTTTCTGTCTGTCTCTGCCTCTCTAAAATCAATAAGAGCATATTTTTTAAAATTGCCTTGGCCTATGTAGCTGAGGGAATGGCGCGGCCACCATCAACCATATTCACGATGTTCTAAAAAGCACCGGCTTTCAAAGGGCAGGTAAGGGTCAGTGCTCTCTCCTAACGAGTCGGGTTCTCGCTCCTCCTCTGTGTCCTAGGATGTTAATGCCGCCGGGCATCACCGTTTTTATTTGGGGGACAATCATTAGTAAAAGTTCAACTCTCTTAAGAAGCAAAACCAGCAAGAAAATTCATGGTGCCCCGGTTTTCTAGACGGCGTCCTCCAAGCTTGCACCCAGGTGCTTAATAATTTAGCCTTTTGGGCAAAGTTCTCATTAGAATAGGTCAAAAGCATGAATAATTCAGGCATTTGCGAATCATACTGCTCAGTTGTGCTGACGCTGGCCAAAAAGAACCGCGAGCACCTACAGAGAGGCTCAAGGTGACCAGATCAGGTGACTGGGTCAGGATGACACCAAATTTGGTTAATGGGAAGCCCAGGTCATGTCCAGTGGTATCAAACTACCCACAGTGCCTGCCACTTTTTGAGGTCGTTGAAGTCTGAAAGGTCTCCTGCAAGAAAAATTCCAGCCAGGAGATCATACTCTACATCTCTAGCTCTCTCTCTCTCTCTCTCTCTTCCCAGACCCCACACTCCTCCGTCCTCAGCAGATGACCTGGCTCCCAGTCCCTATTAGCCCATTACCAGCCTCTGCTGCCCACATACTCCGCCTTCTCTCCTTTTCTGTAAGATAAACTGGCTGTGTACTTCCTGTAGCAGCTCCTCCGTGTCCCTAGTCCCATCCCCTCTCGGTCTCCCCTCCCTCTGCTCCATCATCAATTTTTCATTGCCTAATAAATCTTCTCTGTTAGCATATAAACATGCTGTTATTGATCCTATCTTTAATATTAATTCACAATATGTATAGCAAAGAAGCTGTCTTAGTTTATTCAGGCTTAAGAGATTGAGCATAAAAGATAGAAAATGCGAAAAACCTCATGGACACGGACATCGGTGTGGTGACTGCTGGGAGAGGGGGGATAAATGGTGATGGACGGAGACTTGACTTGGGTGGTGAACACACGATACAGTGTACAGATGATGTGCTGTGGAATTGTGCACCTGAAACCTATACAGTGTTAACCAGTGTCACCCCAATAAATTAAATGAAAAGGAAAAAAATAAAAATTAAATAAACCCCCAGACATTTATTTCTCACCGTTCTGGAGGCTGGGGAGTCTGATATGAAGGTACGGGAAGATCTAGTGTCTGGTGAGGGCCAACTTTCTGGTTCACAGACAGCCAGCTTCTTGTAGTTTCCTTACGAGGCAGAAGGTCAGGGGGCTTTGCGGGGTCTTTTTAGTAAGGACACTAGCCTGGCCAGTGTGGCTCAGTGGTTGAGTGTCAACCCATGAGAGAGGTCACAATTCGATTCCCTGTCAGTGCACATGCCCAAGTTGCAGGTTCAATCCCCAGTTGGGGACGTGCAGGAGGCAGCTGACTGATGATTCTCTCTCATCACTATTTTGTTTGTTTGTTTTTCTTTCATTGATGTTTCTATCTCTCTTCCTCCCCTTCCTCTCTGTAATCGATAAAAAAATATAAGGGCACTAATCCCATTTATGAGGGCTCCATCCGTATGGTGTAATCACCTACCAAAGGCCCCACCTCCAAATATCATCCACGTAGGATTTCAACACATGAATTGAGGGTTGGGGGAGACACGAACGTTCGGTCTATAGCATAAGCACACGAAAAGACACCTCTCATTAGTCATTAGGGAGATGCAGATTCGAACCACAATGAGACGCCACTGCACACCAACAAGAATGTCCCAAATTAAGAAGCCCGACCATGCCAAGTGTTGGTGAGGGTGCGGAGGCACTGGAACTCAGAAATATGCCGCTAAGTGCTCAGCAGTTCTCAGGGCTCTTAGTTACCTTTCAACATGTTTTCCCTCCTGGATTTAATGTTCTTCGGAAAAAAGGTTGGCAGTGTCTTACAATGTTACAACTACCATTCGCCCCAGCTATTCCACTCCAGCTTCCTCCACCGAAGAACTGGGATTCCCGAGCACACCCTCCTCATCCTATTAAGGACAGCTACAGCCACCATCACCACCACTCTGGGTCAGGGGCGGGAGCCGCCCCATGGTTACCACGTTCAAGGACTTCTTGGCAAGAAGCTCCTGAGTATTTTTTGTTTTTTTCACTAAAAACCTGTCCTTGGAGTTTTTGCCATCTGACCAACTCTGTCATTTATTTGATCAACTGACCGATTTTTGACCAAGGGCAAAAATATGAGGAGAGCCCCAAACTGCTCAGGCAAGTATGAAATGTTAGAGGAGAAAAGAAACAAAATGCGTTAGAAGACTGATTTTTTCATGAACGAGAAATGTGAGCATCACCGTCTCAATTTACCGTTGGGCTGGAGGCAACATTTAATGGACACTGAGTGAGTTAATTAAGGAGAAATCGCAACTAAACCCAACATAAGGAGGGCTGCTGCTCTTGCTCCAGGGCCCCCTCTTATCTCTATGCTCTCCCCCAGGATGCGGGTGCTGGGGGCCCCTTGAATTGGGTAGGCATCCCTCCGAGAATCAGACCCCAGGGAAAACCATCCAGTAGGAAAAACTTCCAGGAAGGGGCACTGTCACCCCAAAGTTCTGGAGACCTCAGATATCAGAGCCAGGTCCAAAACCCAGGAGATTGTTCTAAAGCCTCACCTTCTTATCTGGACACTAGAGGCCCGGTGCATGAAATTTGTGCACGGGGTAGGGGGGGGGGGGTGGGGAGGTCCCCTCAGCCCAGCCTGCACCCTCTCCAATCCGGGACCCCTTGGACATCCCTCTCACAATCCTGGACCGCTGGCTCCTAACTGCTCACCTGCCTGCCTTCCTGATTGCCCCTAACTGCCCCCCCTGCCGGCCTGGTTGCCCCACACAGCCTGCTGTTCAGTCGTTTGGTCATCCCTCACTGTCCCCCCTTCCGGCCTGGTCGCCCCACGCAGCCTACTGTTCGGTTGTCCGTCTGGTTGTTTCAATTGTGACGGCCCCTGGCTTTTTATATATTAGGATGGCCTTAAATAGACACATAGTCAGGAGACGTGGGAGCCTACCATTGTTCCGACTTTTCCAGCTATCTAATTTTGGGGAATTTACCCAAGCTCATAGCACATCAATTTTCTTATTCATTGATTCAATAAATTATTATGGAGTGCCTGTTATGTGCCTGGCACAAGGAATAAACTATTAATTTAAATGATTGGCTAGTTAATTGAATAAATATTACTGGCTTGGAAAGAATAAATATAAAGTGAATGTGTATGTTATAGAGCCTTTGAGATCTCATCGTGTAGATGTGAGATAACAGAATGCATTTATATTAGTCTCTGTCCCCAGTTCCTGGCACAGAGCTCCTGAGACGCTTGTAATTTCCTAGGTGGTAAAAGCACTAGGAACACCTTTTATTCTAATATTTTGTCTTTGACTCTGGTTCCTGATGTGGGGCTCCTAAATCCATTCGAATTTCCTGGGAAATTCCTTTTAAGAAGAGGACAGACACAAAGGGAGAAGTTGGCCATGTGATGACAGAGGCAGAGATTGGGTGATGCAGCTACAAGTCAAGGAATGCCAAGGATCGCCAGCAAACACAGGAAGCTGGAAAAGACAAAGGAGGGTCCTCCCTGGAGCCTTCAGAGGGGGCCTTGAAACACCTGGATTTCAGACTTTTGGCCTCCAGAACTTGAGACAATAGATTTCTCTTATTCTCAGCCACTCAATCTGTGGTACTTTATTGTGGAAGCTCTAGGAAACTCACACACTGGGGCTTTAAAAAGATCCAGCCGCCCAGGTTGGAGGGGAGTCCAAGTGGATGAGGGCTGGCCAGTTAGGAATGCAGTGCAGTTGTTCCCAAAAGAGATGATGGTGGCTTGGGCTAGGGTGGTGAGAGTGAGGTGTGGAAAGAAGACAAGTTGAGGAATGTTTAGGAGGTGACATCTATTGAGAGAATATGCAAGTGGCAAACACACTGAAACGTGGTCTTCAGACATGTTCAAGAGATTTGTCACCAACAAGGTGGGCATAGGCCGTGGTGGCACCTAGGACAGGCCAGTGAGCCAGGAGATGGGTGTGGCCAGCATGGGTGGAGGGATGTCACAGGGCTACAGAAGCAGCAGGTGATTGGAGTGGGGGCCATGGGTGGAGGAAGTCTGTGGGTTAAGAGGCACATTGGGGATCTGCATTAGAACAGGTGGTCAGCTGGAGCATCAAATACCTGAGACAGAAGTGTGATCTGAGAGTCCAGGGCCATGGGCAGTAGCAAAGCCCAAACACACACCCTGGCTTCCCCACTGCAGACATTGCTAGCCGATCCCAGCATCTTCTCCTTCCAGCTGGAAGCCTCCACCAATGGAGCAGAATGGACACAGATGAAATTCTCTTGCGATCCCAGGACAGGGTTGGGATTCAACAGGGGACTCAGCCCTTTCCAGACGTCTGCAGATCTGCACTTGGTCCCCTGATCCTCAGAAGAACGCTGGGAAGTTGACAAGCAGGTGCTTGCAGGACTCCTATTTTCAAGAGGAAACTGAGGCCCAGAAGCCTACGGCTGGTAAAAGGACAGAGCTGGGCTCGAATTAAGACCCACTTCCAAATCTGCCTCCTGCTCTTTCCTGGGAGTGGGTTGTGAATTGGCGGCCAAAATAATGAAGACTACTGAATCAGCATTTTTTTTATTGTGGTAGAATACACATAAACATGAACTTTACCATTTTAACCACTTTTAAGTGTACAGTTCTGTGGCTTGTCATGTTGATGTGCAACCATTATTACCATCCATCCACAAAACTCATTCATTTTCCCAAATTGAGACTCTGCACCCATTAAACAAGTACTCACCATCTCCCTCCCCCACCCCCCCAACACAGACCCTTCTACTTTCTGTCTCTGCAAACTTTACTCCAGGTGCTTCAGATTAGTGGAATCATAGGTTATTTGTCCTTTTGTGTGAATCAACATTTTTACCCCGGATTGTGCACAGTGGAATTCAAGTCATAATCTGGCTATTGTGCTGATTTAAATGAAGTTTACTAACTCTCTGCTATCTTTATTTTCTACCAGAAAAACACGTGTCTTGGTTTAACTCATATGCTATTTTCATTTAAGTGGGCAGGTTTTTTTGTGTTTTGTTCTGTTGTTTTTTTTAATCTCTATGGACAATCATAAAGCCTTCCCTGGGGAAAGAAAAGGCTCAGAGAGTTTCCATGACAACTTAATGTCAGAAAGCTAAATTAAAACTCTTGAGACTTATTTTCAGAAACTGTTTTTTAAGAGTTAGGCAAGTTGATGCTAGCTGGTAATCCTGTTTTCAAGTTGAGTTTTGGGGTGTGTGTGTGTGTGTGTGTGTGTGTGTTGCTGTTTTTATGTATCTATTCATCAAATAATTACTGGGCACCTAACAGGTCAGGCACTATGCTAGTGGCCATTGGGCCATATAATGTGGGCAGGACAGAAACGGTTCTTGGCCCGAGGTTTGGTAATTAAGAAATACGGTAGATGTTCCTGAGAGAAACTTTTATTGCTAACACGAGCTGAAGTCCGATGCTGGGGTGGGGGAAGAGGATATATTTGGGGCAAATTGAAGATGACCAACCAGATGACATTACCCACGGAGGAGTCTGAGGCCTCTCCCTTGAGCCTTTGAATTGTTTACTTCTAAGCCACTGAATATTTCTGATTGCAACATGGGACTGGTTTTTGATTTTTAAAAAAACTTGGATGCAGCCTTTAAAAAGAAGGAAATCCTGACATATGTTACCGTTTGGATGAAGACATTATGCAAGTGAAATAAGCCCGTCACAAAAAGACAAACACACCATGATTCCATTTGTAGGAGGCATCTAATGCAGTCAGACTCCTAGAGACAGAAAGCAGATGGTGGTTGCCAGGGGCTGGGAGGAGGGAGAATGGGGAGTTCTGGTTCAATGGGCATCAAGTTCAGTTTGGCAAGATGAAGAAGTTCTAGAGATCTGTTGTACAACCAACCACATGCCTACAGTTAACGCTACTGTACTGTAGGTACACTTAAAAATGTGTTTATTTACTGCAATTTAAAAAAAGAGAGTCTGGCACAGCCCTGGCCATAGAGGGGACTCAATGTTTGCTCAATGCAATCATCTTGCTGGCTCAAGTCCTGGCCTGATGTTTTTGCTGCCAATGTTAGCTATGGGGTTGGAAATGGCTGGTGGTCCCCTCTTCCTGCTGCCTTTTTAGTGTGTGCAATTAAAGATGCAGCTGGGAAATAGCAAAGTCAGGGCTTTTCTAGAAAGTCATCTACCCGGATCGTTCATTTTCTGGACAAGTCCTGTGTCCATCTGACACACTGACTTTGAGTCTCAACTCTGGACAGTCGCAGAGGTTAACAACAGGCCTGCGTCAGGCGGCAGCCACTAACATGTGGGGTGCCCTTTATAGTTTATGCGTTCACCTCATTTCGGCCGCTTTCTGGCCTCTAGTGCCTTCTCCAGGCTTCACCAGAGGGGTTTGTTTGCAAAACTGATGGCTTAAGGTTTGTTGAGGTTTGTTTTTAAAAATTGGCTGTTCCCACCCACCTTCCCTTGAGATATAAATAGAAGAAAAAAAGAGGTTTCATTAGTAAGGCAAGACATTCGAGCTACGTCCACTTGATCCTTGAAAAGGAAATCTAAGAGGTTCTTACTATCACTTTTTCAATCCTATATAAGGTAGGTCAGTAAGGACGCAAAAGCACATCCGTGTTTTTTGCTCCTTCAGCTCTTTTTTCTGATTCTTCTTGGGGGGAAATCTAAAACGGTGAGTAGCTGGTGGACCTACCAGACCCCAGACTCTTCTTTCCTACGCATTCTTATTAGGCTGGTGCACGCTGTGCTCAGATTGCTCTGTTCCCATGGAGTTGACACCTGGGAGGATTCTGATCTCCGGAAGATGGGCTTTTCATGTCTCTGATTCCCATCCTTCAGGAGAAATAGCATCTCTCCCACAGAAGGTCTATCCTTTCCCCGTGGAATTTGCAACACTGCATTTCTCTGGCTGGTGCAGGAAGATGCTACTGCAATTGTGACATGCTTTACTTCGCCATGGTTTGTAGATGTTTATATAAAAGGTCAATTATGTAAATATAATTTTGATAAGAAAATGAAATCAAATTGGTTTTTAGGTTGTGCTTTAAATTTCATCTTCAGGGTGTATTCCGGAGAGGGCCCTGAGACAAAGATGGCTGGGATCTTCTCAGTATTTGGTTTCTGTTTGGATACTCTGTCCCATCACTTCATACCACGCTGATTACATTTTTCAAGTTCTCAATGAATGTACTGTTTCCGTGGGCTAAAGAGGGGGGACCACCCAAGATGAGCTTGTTCCTGCCCGCCACTCACCAGATGTCCCTTATCCCGTGTGGACAGGTGGACAATGAGCATCACAGATGTCCTCAGTGCGGAAGACATTGCGGCTGCCCTGCAGGAGTGCCAAGGTAAAGGGCGATTGAGGCACGGGCAGGGTTTTCCCTTGTACTCGTACTTCCGGCAAAGTCCCAAAAAATTAACATGTGAACTTTGCCGAAAGTTCATGGGATCAGAGAATAAAACTGTTCTTGATTAACTAAGATTATAGGGACATGAGATCTCATTTCCGTAAGGCAAAAGAAACTCACGGCGAGCAAAGAGGTCATTGGCTGCTATGTACCTATTTGACTCCAACAACTGCATTTTCCCTCCCGGAGGAGACCAGGGATGCCGGGGTCTTGGAGACACAGCTGTAAAATGGGCAGGGGAGGCAACAGGGAGCAGAGGAGAGAGGGGCAAACCAAGTGGAGAGGAAAGCTGGGGGCGGGGGCAGGAGACGATACCCAAAGCCATCCAGGCTTGGCTGCTTAAGAATCTTGAACTAGTCACAGCCCTCTTTGTCTTTAAATATATATATATATTTTTTGAGCAGAGCATCCCTGTGGCTCAATGTTACTCTTATTTTTAATAACCCATATTTTCAGCATCTTGGCCCAAACACAGGATGCGGTCCAGTGAGCACCAGAATAACCCATTCTCTGTTCTTCAGACCCAGATACTTTTGAGCCCCAAAAATTCTTCCAGACATCAGGCCTCTCCAAGATGTCGGCCAGTCAGGTGAAGGATGTCTTTCGGTTCATAGACAACGACCAGAGTGGATACCTGGATGAAGAAGAGCTTAAGTAAGCCTAAGCCTGTCCTAAGCCTGTCTGGCACCCCGACATTGCTAGTGGGGCTGGGGTGCAGTGGAGGCCAGCTGCTCGGTATTTCTTTATGGACCAGCCTCGATGCTGGTCATTCAACAGCCTCAAGAAAGGGAAGGACATGAGTCGTGGTCACATGTCGAAACACGGGCACCTACGACTGGAGGGGCCAAGATGAACTAGTTTTAGGGGTTTTCTTTGGCCAATGGACTTATCAACAAAACTCTGAAAAAAACTTTCTGAAACAAAATGCCCAGCAAATACTTTCTACAATGAAGAAGACCTTTGCTTGCTAACACCTTGACTGATGACCGAAATTGCTGGGAACAGGGGGTTTGTTGCTTCAAGAGGAAAAGAAAGGGGAAGCAGGAAGTGCTTGGTCTTTCAGAAAATCCCCCTCGGTCTCTATTATCCTGTAGGTTTTTCCTCCAGAAGTTTGAGAGTGGTGCTAGAGAACTGACCGAGACAGAAACCAAGTCCCTGATGGCGGCTGCAGATAATGATGGAGATGGAAAAATTGGGGCTGATGGTAAGTTCACATCTACACAGAGCATAAGAGACTAGCTCAAGGAGCATCAGGGCACTTGGGCCGTGAAATCAGATGGATGTGGGTTAAAAGCCCCCTTTCTTAACTTTGCTGAGCCTCAGTGTTTTCATCTGTAAAATGGGACTCAAGTGAGGGTGCAATTGATGTTAGGAAAGACTGGCACGTGGCTGAGGCTGTACCATAGAAGCTGGTCCTGCTGGTCACTGTCTATGAACCAGAAAATATCCTTTACCTGACTAGGGGACTAGCGAGTTGCCTGGCCAATTATGCGCAAGACAGCTTCATGTGCTTTGACAATAGGGTAAAGAATTCCCACCCGAGGTATCTGAGCCCCTCTGAACGACGGAAGGATCGACATTCTCAAGAGTGTCTGTACTTTAAAGGGCCTATTGTCTAGAGTAGGAAAGCCTCTTAGCTTTCAAGGGTTTAAACCAGTGATGGCGAACCTTTTGAGCTCAGCGTGTCAGCATTTTGAAAAACCCTAACTTAATTCTGGTGCCGTGTCACATATAGAAATTTTTTGATATTTGCAACCATAGTAAAGCAAAGACTTATAATTTTGATATTTATTTTATATATTTAAATGCCATTTAACAAAGAAAAATCAATCAAAATAATGAGTTCGCGTGTCACCTCTGACACACGCGTCATAGGTTCGCCATCACTGGTTTAAACAAATATGTTTGATTGATATTAGCCCATGAAATGGACAATGTTATGCAGAGACCACATAAACCGGTTGAAACCCCATTCCTGGAGTCTTCTGTGTGCAGAGCCCACATTCCACTGTTAGATCCTTGTCCGGCTACAGGGTTGTGTTCGTAGGATTTTGTCCTGTTGCTCATGTGCTCGCTGGCTACTGTATGTGCATGCCAACGCTGAAGGTATGTGCGGTCCTTATGGTGGCATTCTTTTGAAATTAAAAACTGCTCCTTTAGATCCTTATTTTAAAAATCTAATCAAAATGATGCCACGATAACTGTCCACACTGGGAGTTGGTGTCGCTTCTGTAAATAACTCGGGAAAATGGTTTAGGTAAGGAGAGACTGATTTTTTCAACCTAACCATGAAAGACTTCCAAAATAGGCAAAGCTTACTAATAAATATGAAGTAAATCCCCAGTTTTCAATTCCTCTCCGGAGCATCTACATCATCATTATTAATAGTACGAGTGGCCCAGTGCACAAAATTCGTGCACAGGGGTTGGGGGGTGTCCCTCAGCCTGGCCTGCACCCTCTCCAATCTGGGACCCCTCGGGGGATGTCCGACTGCCGGTTTAGGCACGATCCAGCCTGCTCTCTCCCAACTGCCCCCCCTACCGGCCTGCTCTCTCCCAACTATGCCCCCCGCCACCCCACCCCACCCCACCCCCCGCTGGCCTGATTGCTCTAACTGCCTCTGCCTTGGCCCCGCCACTATGGCTTTGTCCAGAAGGACATCCGGAAGGTCTCCCGGAAGGTCTTCTGGTCTAATTAGCATATTACCCTTTTATTAGTATAGATTATTATTATCTTTTAGTAATATAAGCTTTTGGGGGTATGGTAAAGATTCAAAGAGAAAAGTTAGTTCAAATTCTCACCTTATTAAATGTTTCCAAAATGCAAAATGTAGCTACAGTATAGACAAAAACCATCTTAAACTGACCAGACAAAAAGTTAAAAGTTCACAGATTGTGATTGGCCATTATACTGAATTCACTCCTGGCCATGGAGAGGACGGGTGGGCAGGTTCTACTACAAGCAAAGCTACAGGAGGTGGTTAAAGGTGGTTACGCAGGAAGAGGAAACACTTAGACCAGTGGTTCTCAACCTTCTGGCCCTTTAAGTACAGTTCCTCATATTGTGACCCAACCATAAAATTATTTTCGTTGCTACTTCATAACTGTAATGTTGCTACTGTTATGAATCGTAATGTAAATATCTGATATGCAGGATGGTCTTAGGCGACCCCTTGTGAAAGGGTCGTTTGACCGCCAAAGGGGTCGCGACCCACAGGTTGAGAACCGCTGACTTAGACGCTCTGGACTGTGGTCGGTGACACACTCTCTTCCTTTTGTGCTCTTTGGGGGGGCCATGCCCATCACCTGAAATTTCCTCCCTTTCTTTCGTCTTCAGAACTCTCATGGGCCACAGTGTCTGTAAAGTACTGAGCCATCTCCATTGACCCTGTTCTCACCTCTTCTGTTCTAGAATTCCAGGAAATGGTACATTCTTAAAGAGCCCAGACTATGGAGATAGACACAATCACCTGGAAGGCCTCCAAAACCCCAGGAAAATGGGAAACCCCACCTCTTCCCCCTAATTTATTTATTAATTCCCCCTGGAATGCGCCTGCGACTCGCTCGGTGTTTAGTGAGGTAATAGACTTTAGTCGTTCATGACTTTCCGGTGGTGGGTATGCCCTGACGACCCCCGTAAGGCCCCCAGCAGAAATGCCTTTAAAAATCACCTAATAAAGACACGTTTCTCATCACCTGCTGTTGTGTGGGTGTGGTTTTTTCTCAGGAAGGGAGCTGGATGAAAGCAGTTTGGGAACTTTGAGACGATGCCTGGTCCCCACAAGCACTAAGCAAGCAGCGTTTGTGCTGTGCATGAGCGAACAGAAAACAGGTTGAAAAAACATGTCACAAGCAAGTTGGCACTGTCAAGCTAGGTTTTTCTCAGTGGTGTATCCGCGTCAGACAGTAATAGTAAGGGTTTTAGACAGCAGAACCGCTCTTGCTTATGTGCTTTCTGCTCCTGGGTGTTAGATTTCCGCAAGAGAGCTTTAAGCCACAGCAAATAGGACAATACAGAAGAAAGTGGGAGGCTACAGTGGGAGGTGCGGCCACGGAGGCTTACCGTGCTAGGTGAGCACAAGCAGACCCATTTTCAAACGTGTTTTGTTTTCTTAGAGAAACAAGCTGAGACTTTCCTGTTCTGACCCAACCTCCTCCTGCCTCCCCCTCTTTCTCAGCCACTATTTTCCTGGCTTGTATTCGATGCCACCTGAACCAATTACACCAAGAACTGCCTAACATCTGAGGCGAGCTGGGGGGTCCTGTTACAGGGTTTCATGAGGGTGGGGCGATCTCCGGCCAGGAAACTCTCACTGGGCTGCCTTCCAGGTGGCAGGCTGAAGCTCTGCTCCGGCTGCCTGCCCAGGGGCTGAGGACTCCGGGAGGGACTGAGGCATTTCCCTGGGCGCCCCTTTAAAAATACACTTTTTACCCCCGTACTCGAACTCCCAAGGCCCTGGGTTCTTCCATCATTCGGTGACTTTGAACCCCTGGTTTTTGGAGGGTCATATGAGCGCAGCTTTTTAAAGTTTGGGGGCATAGACGACTGTGGGGCCTCACAGTGACTTTAGAGCAGTGGTTCGCAACCTTGGCTGCACATTAGAATCACCTGGGAATCTTTTTAAAATCCTGATTTCTGGGCCTCATCCTCCGGAAATTCTGTGTCTTTGTTACTAATGATGAGGCCCCACCCCATAACAAAGAAACAGACTTTCCGGAGGATGAGGCCCAGAAATCAGGATTTTAAAAAGATTCCCAGATGATGCTAACGTGCAGCCAAGGTTGAGAACCACTGCTTTAGGGGGACAGGGTGAACACTTTATTTTAACAACCACGTGTTTATTTAATGTGCATCAGAAAAAACAAAGCACAGACACGTGGCTCCAGTACTTGAGACCAGGCTATGGGGAGCAGGAGACATTAATCTGAAGAAGAATGAGTAATATTGGAGATGGTATTCAGGGGACAGAATCACAAAGGCAGTTTTCAAATGAGTCAAAATGGGGAACTACAGCTGGAAAATGAAGTCTTTGGGGAGAGCTGGAGAACAAAACTGTCACTTCGTGGCCGGCTCCTCGTTGCCTCCCCGCACACGCCTGTACTCCATCCTCTCCTCGCCTCACCCCTGCCTGCACTCCATCCTCTCCTCGCCTCACCCCTGCCTGCACTCCATCCTCTCCTCACCCCTGCCTGCTCTCCATCCTCTCCTCACTCCTGCCTGCTCTCCATCCTCTCCTCACCCCTGCCTGCTCTCCATCCTCTCCTCACCTCTGCCTGCTCTCCATCCTCTCCTCACCCCTGCCTGCTCTCCATCCTCTCCTCACTCCTGCCTGCTCTCCATCCTCTCCTCACCCCCGCCTGCCTGCTCTCCATCCTCTCCTCACCCCCGCCTGCCTGCTCTCCATCCTCTCCTCACCCCTGCCTGCTCTCCATCCTCTCCTCACCCCTGCCTGCTCTCCATCCTCTCCTCACCCCTGCCTGCTCTCCATCCTCTCCTCACCCCCGCCTGCCTGCTCTCCATCCTCTCCTCACCCCCGCCTGCCTGCACTCCATCCTCTCCTCACCCCTGCCTGCTCTCCATCCTCTCCTCACTCCTGCCTGCTCTCCATCCTCTCCTCACTCCTGCCTGCTCTCCATCCTCTCCTCACCCCCGCCTGCCTGCTCTCCATCCTCTCCTCACCCCTGCCTGCTCTCCATCCTCTCCTCACCCCTGCCTGCCTGCTCTCCATCCTCTCCTCACCCCCGCCTGCCTGCTCTCCATCCTCTCCTCACCCCTGCCTGCCTGCTCTCCATCCTCTCCTCACCCCCGCCTGCCTGCTCTCCATCCTCTCCTCACCCCCGCCTGCCTGCTCTCCATCCTCTCCTCACCCCCGCCTGCCTGCTCTCCATCCTCTCCTCACCCCTGCCTGCTCTCCATCCTCTCCTCACCCCTGCCTGCCTGCTCTCCATCCTCTCCTCACCCCCGCCTGCCTGCTCTCCATCCTCTCCTCACTCCTGCCTGCTCTCCATCCTCTCCTCACCCCCGCCTGCCTGCTCTCCATCCTCTCCTCACCCCCGCCTGCCTGCACTCCATCCTCTCCTCACCCCCGCCTGCCTGCACTCCATCCTCTCCTCACCCCCGCCTGCCTGCACTCCATCCTTTCCTCACCCCTGCCTGCACTCCATCCTCTCCTCACCCCCTGCCTGCCTGCTCTCCATCCTCTCCTCACCCCCTGCCTGCCTGCTCTCCATCCTCTCCTCACCCCTGCCTGCCTGCTCTCCATCCTCTCCTCACTCCTGCCTGCTCTCCATCCTCTCCTCACTCCTGCCTGCACTCCATCCTCTCCTCACCCCTGCCTGCCTGCACTCCATCCTCTCCTCACCCCTGCCTGCCTGCTCTCCATCCTCTCCTCACTCCTGCCTGCTTTCCATCCTCTCCTCACCCCTGCCTGCCTGCACTCCATCCTCTCCTCACCCCCGCCTGCCTGCTCTCCATCCTCTCCTCACCCCCGCCTGCCTGCTCTCCATCCTCTCCTCACCCCTGCCTGCCTGCTCTCCATCCTCTCCTCACCCCCTGCCTGCCTGCTCTCCATCCTCTCCTCACCCCTGCCTGCCTGCTCTCCATCCTCTCCTCACCCCTGCCTTCCTCTTGGTTTGTGAAAATGTCCCACAGACCCCATTTGTCAATCCCTCAAAATAGAAGGGCCGTCCTGGCCACTGCTGACCTAAGAGGCTTGATTTTTAGACGCCATTCTGCCCTCCCCTCCACACCACATGTGGATGAAGATCCTTCCCTTACCCTGGGTTCACTCCACTCGCCTTTCTCAGCACAGGGAGCCCCTGAGCAGCTCACAGCGACCCCGCAGCCCTTTCACCACAGGGCTCTGGGCACCACATGCTTCAGGAAACAATGGGAATGATGATGCTTTATAGGAATAATGGTGCTGAGCTTTCAACTGGCCAATTACAAGCCATCAGCACCCTCTGGACCAGCAAAGGCCACCTCACCCACCAACCGAAGCAAAGATCATGGGTTTCTCTTATTTCCTTTCTCAGGGGGCATCTGTACAGGAATCATGACTAGAAGGGTCATTGGAGCACGGGACCCTGTGTCATAGGGTCATACTGATGTCTGTCTTGGGGAAAATGCTTAGAGGACAGATGTATACGAGAGGATAAACGGCCTCAAATTGTCCATAGAGTGATGGTCAGCTATTCATGAATTTGGTTCATTCTACTGTTTAAAAAGTATAATTCAAATTATTTTTGCCCATTTCAAATATAGTACTTTTTCATTTTTCCAACGCAGTTTTAGAAAATTAATTTTAGAGTCTCTGCCAATAGACAAGAAGTAGCAATCAAAGGAGACATTTTTTTGTGTTTAACACCCCAAAAGTGCCGGGTGGTATGCTTAAATGAAACAATAATCTTGTCTTTACCCATATCCACTTTTAATTATGTTGTTTGGATTTGGGTGTTTTGGGGAGCAGGGGTGGGCATCCCACCTCTGAATACAGGTAACAACAGCTCTGGGCATTTGATCATATTTGTTCATTAGCACTGTTTGGGGATTTTTTGTTATTTTTGTAGGTTCAAATATTGCAAAAACATTAGCATTTCCAAATCTTTGGTAAAGTATGATTTGAAAACAAAAAAATGTTTTCAGAAACTACCCAACTTTAATCATTATATAAATTTCATGCAAAGCAAATGGGTCCTAATCAATATGCCCCTCACAGACAAAAAGAGCGAAAGGATCTATAGCAAAATGCTAACAGTATGATCGCCAGCTGGTAGGCTCACAGAACAGCGAGATAAGACCGGGGCATTCTAAAAGCAGAGCTGAGTAATTACAGAACATTCAGCACAAAGATGCAGAATTCACTCAATTATTGTTACGAAGCCAAAGTAACAAATTCTGATTTTAAATATTTTCACCCCACATTTGAATTAATGAAAGCCCTGCATACTTACCATGTTCCTGAAATTTCTAGTCATTTTAGACTAGACTGTAATTCTATATGCCAGGGAAATTTTTAAAATATAACACGTCCAAAGTCCAATCAAAACTGGAAAAACCCTAAATAAAATCCCAACAACCCAGAAAAGGACTTGGCAGGCATCTAAACAACTTCACTTTTGTGGCTGTTTGCTCGGCTGACCTCATTTGCAGGTGACCACCGACCTACCTGGAGAGAGCATGTTCTCGGCAATGAAATCATGTATTTTGACTTTGAAATGAGGGTCTAGGATGGCAACATAGGGGACAGAGCTGACAAGCCTGGTGTCTGTCCTTTTTCCTGATTGCTTATTAAATAGGGAAGCAACAGTAACTTTAATTTGTACAGTTTTTACTTATCATTTGGCTCATATTTTATAATAAATGGAATATGATCGTAATGCCAGCTTCATGAATGCGTCATCATTGCTGAAGCTCATTCAGAATGATTAAAATATTTCAAACATCATTTTTATTTGGCTTCAGCACAGCACATTATAAAATACATACATGATTTTTTAAATGCATAGGCTTTCACAGTCCTTTCCAGCTCAAATAAAAAGTGTAGCCAACAGGGAAGATTTCTGAAATACTTGTCTATTGGTTTACAAACTCCATAGCTCATTCTGCGTAACAACTGCAGTTTAATTTTGTGTAATGAGTCCCCAGGAATCCAATTTCAAGCAAAAACCTATCTTCTATCTCCTCTGCTAATGCTAAGGGATGGTATTACTGTGCAAACACTTAAGAAGACAGATGAAATTGGAATCACCAGGATCATTTCCACTGGGCCTGTTAATTTATTCACTGGAAAGGCTATTCATTTACATAATGTTTTAACTGGCTTCCAAAAGTAACTTTTTTGGTCAGGGAGTGGATTTGAACATCACTTGCATAGGACTTCTACAATGAATACATGGATTCACACATTACATTACTTTTGAGTTGTAAAGTATTTGAAGCGTTCAGGTGAGAATATGCAGAGACATAAACACCTGTGTACCTACTCCCCTCACTTGATCAAATCTTGACGTGAACTGTCTGGTGCAGTGGTTCTCAACCGTCTGGCCCTTTAAATACAGTTCCTCATGTTGTGACCCAACCATAAATTTATTTCCGTTGCTACTTCATAACTGTAATGTTGCTACTGTTATGAATCATAATGTGAATATCTGATATGCAGGATGGTCTTAGGCGACCCCTGTGAAAGGGTCGTTCGACTGCCAAAGGGGTCGCGACCCACAGGTTGAGAACCGCTGGTCTGGTGGCTTAGCAACATGTCAACTAGTGTGGGCTGTAGGTACCAGTTAGGCTGGGCCACAAGAGCCATTTTGCCTGAGATTTGGAAGGTGGGAGAGAAGCAACAGAGTATTTATCCTCCGGAAGTCCATGTGGGGTGGTCACTTACCTTCCAGCTCCCCTCCTTGGTGTGGGCTCCTCCTTCAGCTCCCAGTTCCAGGCGTAGGTTTCCTTCAGTGACAAGGGACACCAGCTTTACCTGGAGGACTCCTCATTATCGGAGTTGGGGGCGTAGGAGACTGACATGAATTCCAGTCTGTCCTCCTGGGTCCCAGCCTGTCTTCGCTCTCTCTCTTTATATCCATCGTCCCTTCCTGACTGCCTGCTCTGCAGACATACAAAAAGTAGGTTTATAGTTGTGAGTACGCAAAACAGTTTATTCTTGTATTATTAACTATTAACTATTATATTACCAGTGTACCGGTGCACAGACTCATGCACAGTAAAAGGAAATTAATTAGAAGAAATATTTTAATACTGCTATTCGCCCTTTCTCTATAATAGAAGTGTCAACCAAATTCATGATCGACAATGACAGATGGAAACACATGCGTGCGATTAGTGCCAGCGAGAGCTTTATTGTATCACGCATGCGTGAGTCAACTTAGCCTTTTATATATATACTAGAGGCCCAGTGCACGAAATTCGTACACTGGGGGGGTTGTCCGTCAGCCCAGCCTGCACCCCCTCCAATCTGGGACCCCTCAAGGGATGTCCGACTTCCCGTTTAGGCCCGATCCCACCCAAACGGGCAGCTGGACATTCCTCTCACAATCTAGGACTGCTGACTCCCAACCCCTTGCCTGTCTGCCTGCCTGATCACCCCCTAGCCACTTCCCTGCCAGCCTGATCGACACCTAACTGTTCCCCTGCCAGGCCAATCGCCCCCAACTGCCCTCCCCTGCAGGCCTGGTCACCCCAACTGCCCTCCCCTGCAGGCCTGGTTGCCCCCAACTGCCCTCCCCTGCAGGCCTGGTTGCCCCCAACTGCCCTCCCCTGCAGGCCTGGTCACCCCAAACTGCCCTCCCTTGCTGGCCCAGTCACCCCCACCTGCCCTCCCCTATAGGCCATCTTGTGGCGGCCATCTTGTGGCCACATGGGGGCGGCCACCTTGTGTGTTGGAGTGGTGGTCAATTTGCATACTGGTAATTACTAATTAGCATATCTGGGCTAATTAGCATATTCCTCTCTTTTTTTTTTAAATTTATTTTTTTATTTTAATAATTTTTATTTCTTAAAGTATTACAAAGAGTATTACATATGTCTCCTTTTTTCCCCCCCTTGACATTCCCCCGGCCCCTACCCCCTGCCCCCCCGGCCCCGTGTCTTCTGTCCATTGGTTAATCTTATATGCATGCATATAAGTCCTTCAGTTGGTCTCTTAATCCCCCCCCCCAACCCTCCCCAGGCTTCCCACTGTAGTTTAACATTCTGTTCAATGTTGCTCTGCTTCTGTATCTACCCCTGTACATCAGTCCATACTGGTCCCCTTTATTTGTCCCAACCTCACTGGAGTAGTCTCAACCTCACCAGGGTCGTCCCTACCTCACGGGGGCCGTTTCAACCTCACCGGGGTCGTCCCTACCACACCTGGGCCGTTTCGACCTGACCGGGGTCGTCCCTACCTCACGGGGGCCGTTTCAACCTCACCGGGGTCGTCCCTACCTCACGGGGGCCGTTTCAACCTCACTGGGGTTGTCCCTACCACACCGGGGCCGTTTCGACCTGACCAGGGTTGTCCCTACCTCACGGGGGCCGTTTCAACCTCACCGGGGTTGTCCCTACCACACCGGGGCTGTTTCAACCTGACCGGGGTTGTCCCTACCACACCGGGGCCGTTTCGACCTGACCAGGGTCGTCCCTACCTCACGGGGGCCGTTTCAACCTCACCGGGGTCGTCCCTACCACACCGGGGCCGTTTCAACCTCACCGGGGTTGTCCCTACCACACCGGGGCCGTTTCGACCTGACCAGGGTCGTCCCTACCTCACGGGGGCCGTTTCAACCTCACCGGGGTCGTCCCTACCACACCGGGGCCGTTTCGACCTGACCGGGGTCGTCCCTACCTCACGGGGGCCGTTTCAACCTCACCGGGGTCGTCCCTACCACACTGGGGCCGTTTCGACCTGACCGGGGTCGTCCCTACCACACCGGGGGCTGTTTCAACCTCACCGGGGTTGTCCCTACCACACCGGGGCCGTTTCGACCTGACCAGGGTCGTCCCTACCTCACGGGGGCCGTTTCAACCTCACCGGGGTCGTCCCTACCTCACGGGGGCTGTTTCAACCTCACCGGGGTCGTCCCTACCACACCGGGGCCGTTTCGACCTGACCGGGGTCGTCCCTACCTCACCGGGGCCGTTTCAACCTCACCGGGGTCGTCCCTACCTCACGGGGGCCGTTCCAACCTCACCGGGGTTGTCCCTACCACACCGGGGCCGATTCAACCTGACCGGGGTTGTCCCTACCACACCGGGGCCGTTTCGACCTGACTGGGGTCGTCCCTACCACACCGGGACCGTTTCAACCTCACCAGGGCCATCCCGACCTCACCGGGGCCATCCCAGCCTTACCAGGGAAACAGGAAGTTTGGCCCTCTGTCCCCTGCCGGCGGCTCCCCACCAGACAAAATCTCCAGGCGTTCCTGGTGGTTGAACATGCAGCACTCCTGCCCTCCACCAAGTGCACAGACTGCCTGTCTGCTGTCCCCCAGCGCCCCACAAGAGACTGGGACCAGTGGGCATGTTTGTGCGCTTGCTGGTACAGCAGTTCCACAGTGCCGGCCAAGTCAGGCCCAGCCCTGGCCGGCCCCGGACCCGACTCTGCCCCCCGATTGCGTCCCTCCCAGATGCAAGGAGCTGAAATCTGCAGCCTGCTGGGATGGGCTCTGTACTTGGTGCCTCTGCACATCCTACTCAGTCTCAATGCGCTTCTTTCTATGCGAGGAGTTGAAATCTGCAGTTTGTTGGGTTGGGCTCTGTACTTGGTGTCACATCCTACTCAGTCTCAATGTTCTTTCTCCCCTTCCAGTTGTAGAGCTTCCACTGGGCCAACTTTCCCATGGTTCTGTATGATAGGTGTTTGTCTGATATTTGGTAGTTTCGATGTTGTTGTGTGAGGTAGCACGCACAGGTCTCTTCCTTATGCCACCATCCTGGTTCTCCTGGGTCTGCTTCTTGAGTGTGTCTCCCATGGCTGCGAGCAGTTGAAGTCTGCAATTTGTTGGGATAGGCTGCAAAAGCGCAGGTGGGTCTTTTTGTGCACCTGGCACAGCTTGGATGGGGATGTAAATTGATTAGGGCTGAGACTCAGGGAGTCGCCATGGCGGAGCAAATTGCACTGGCTGAGTCTCCGCGGCCCCTTGAATCTCTGCCAGGGCTTTGTGTCCCCCAGTGCCGGCGAGCAGCTGTGCAACAGAGTCTCCCTCGCTTTCTGATGGCTGCAAGACCGTGCTGCCTCTCCCCGTAGGGTCTGGTGCCTCATGATCCCGCCTGAACCAGCTCAGTGGATTTGAAAGTTTGCAGAAGCAAAGGCATTTCTACTTGTGAGTCTGGCACAGCCCAGATGGGAATGTAAATTGCGTAGGGTGGGGTCACAGGGAGTCACCGGGGCGGAGACTCAGCGGCCCCTTGCCTATCCAGGACTCCAGGACTTTGCGTCCCCCAGTGCCGGCGAGTAGCCGAGCGCCAGAGCCTCCCTCGCTTTCTGACCACTGGAAGGCCGTGCCGTCTCTCGCCTTGGGGCCTGGGGCCTCAGAGACCCGCCCGAACCAGCTCAGTGGATTTGAGAGTTTGTAAAAGCACAGTCATTCCCCCTTGTGCCTCTGGCACAGCCCTGAGGGTAGGGCGGGGTCACAGGGAGTCGCCAGCGTGGAGGAAATAGCGATGGCGGCGTCTCCGCGCCCCTCGCCTCCCCGGGACACCAGGACTTCTTGTCCCTCAGTGCCGGCGAGCAGCCGCGTGTCAGAGCTTCCCTCGCTCTCCGACCACTGCAAGGCCGTTGCCGCCTCTCCCTGTGGGATCTGGGGCCTCAGAGACCCGCCCCGAGCAAGCCCAGAGGATTCGAGGGTTCGTAAAAAACCGAGAATCCATTTGCAGCCTGCGTGGCGTGTGACTGCGTACCTCTGGTTTTGGTGCCTCTGTAGCTCCCACTCAGTCTCACTGCGCTTCTTTCTTTTCCTCCAGTTGTAGATCTCCCACTGGGCCAACTTCCCCATGGTTCTGAGTGGCGGTTGTTTACTTCATAGTTGATAGTTTCAATGATGCTGTGAGAGAGCAGCACACACAGGTCCGCTCCCTACGCCGCCATCTTGGTTCCTCTATTCCTCTCTTATTATTGTGTTGGAGTGGTCAATTTGCATACTGGTCATGACTAATTAGCATATCTGGTCATGACTGTGAGGTCATTGTGACCAATCTGCATATTACCCTTTTATTAGTATAGATGTGTGTATACACACACACACACACACACACAAACTTGCTTAATTAGACCTGCTTTCTGATGCAGCTAAACTTTTTCCAGCCCAGTGAAGCACCCAACTTCTCTTTCAGGTAATTGTCAGCAACACAGCAGTAAATATCCACATGAAGGAGATTATTATTGTAGATCACACAGGGAGAACAAAGGGTAAAATATGTAACTGCAGCAGTGTTTGACTATATTCTGCTCAGTGAGAAAACCTGAAGTCATTCCCAAGTTCCACCATTTCTTCTTTTCAGTCAGGTCAAGTTTCTAAGCTTTCTAAATCTCTGTTTTCTGGCTAATGAAAAGAAAATAGGATTCCACCGAGTCTCCTATCTACCTACTCCAGGATTTCTGTGAGGATCAAATGAGATGAGGCACGAGAAAATGCTTCACAGACATCTGGTTGAACTATAAAATGTTTGCACCTGACTATAAGGCAAGTTGGGTTCCTGGGCTGAAGAAACTCCAAGGAGTCTAGTTGCTAGGGAGAGGAAGCTGGGTTTTGCTATGTGACGTCATTACCTGGCGCCCACAGCTACCGTTTCCTGGATGGGCTGGGCTGCGGGCCACATTTTGCGCCATGGGGTCTTGGCAGTGTTGGCTGCAATTTGGTGGGGTGTCACTCCAGGGTGGTGGCGGGGCCTGTGTCCCACTTGAGGAAAGCCAAGTGTTGGTTTGTCAGCACCAGGTCCGTGGTGCCCCCTGGTGGTCAGTGCACATCATAGCTACCAGTCAAAGGGGAGGACCAGACACTTGGCCTTTTATATTTATAGATTTACTTGTATAATATGTCTTTTTATTATATTATTATTTCATATCCTTACCTATGATTTATCTTTTGGGTAATGACAGCTGGTGATTTAACCTACTTTGCCCACCCCTGTAAATGACAATATATTCCATGGCTACATAATAGCTTAATACATGTAATATCCAAAACCTCCCACCCTGGAACGGTGACTTTCTACCTGAAATCACACTCCCTTCTACCACAAAAACGTGCCGTCCTACATCTCATTCTCTTGGAATTTTGAGTTCACAAATTCTTTTTCCAGCTTTGAGGTATAATTGACATGTAAAATTGTAATTTTATTAACATGTACAACATGATGATTTTAGGTACGTATGCTCTACGAAAGGATTTCCACATATTTACCTTTTGTGGGGAGAGGGGGCTTAAAAACACAATTCTATTCTTAGCAAATTTCAATACTACAACACAGCATTATCAGCTATCGTCACCATGTTGTACTTTAGATCCTCAGATTATATTCATCTTATAACTGAAATGTGTGTACCCTGTTACTAGCCTCTCCCTTTCCCCCATACCTTCCAGCCCCTGGCAACCACTATTCTACTCTGTTTCCGAGTCTTTTTTTTTTAAGATACCACATATAAGTGATACCATAAAATATTTGTCTTTCTTCGTTTGGCTTGTTTCACTAAGCATAATGCCCTCCAGGCTCATCCATGTTGCCACAAACAGCAGAATGCCCTTCTTTCTCCTGGCTGAATAATATCCTACTGTATGCACAGGCAGCACATTTTATTCATTCATTCATCTGTCAATGGATACTTAGATTGTTTCCATGCCTTGGGAATTGTGAATAATGCTACAATGTGCATGGGAGTACAGATACCTCTTCTGGATAATGATTTTCTTTTCTTTGGATATATAACTAGAAGTGGGATTGCTGAGTCATAAGGTAGTTCTGTTTTTAATTTTCTGAGGAACCTCCAAACTGTTTTCCATAGTGGCTACCCCACTTTACATTCCCACCAACAGTGGACTGGAGTTCCCTTTTCTCCACATCCTAGCCAGCATTTGTTATCTCGTCTTTTTGAAAATAGACCTAACAGGAGTGAAATGATATCTCATCATTTTTATTTGCCTTTCCCTAAATGATTCGTGATGTTGAAAGGATATCTTCTCATGTACCATGTAAATGTTGGCTATTTGTATATCTTATTTGGAAGAATGTCTACTCAGATCCTTTGCTCATTTTTAAATTGGGTTATTTGAAAGTATTTTCTATTGTTTGTATGAATTCTTGATATTTTGGATATTAACCCCTTACTGGATGTCTGGTTTGCAGATATTTTCTATTCCATAGGATGACTTTTCATTTTGTTGATGGTTGCCTTTGCTGTGCAGCTTTGTAGTTTTTTATTCTGTTGCATGCACTTTTTGTGTCAACTCCAAAAATCCTTTGCCATAACCAATGTCAAGGAGCTTACCGGTTTTCTTCTAGTTTTATGGTTTCACCTTTTATGTTCAAATCTTCAATCCATTTTGAATTGATTTTTATGTACGGTGCAAAATATAAGTCCAGTTTCTTTCTTTCTTTTTTTTTTTTTGCATGTGGCTATCCAGTTTTCCCAACACCATTTATTTAAGTCTATCCTCTTCCCAATGTAACTATTGGCTCCTTTGTCATAAACTAATTGACTCTATGTGATTTATTTCTGAGCTCTCTATTCTGTTCCAATGATCTCGTGTCTGTTTTTATGCCAATACCATACTGTTTGGATTACTATAGCTTTGCAATGTAGTTTGAAATTAGGGAGTGTGATGACTCCAGTTTTGCTCTTCATTCTCAAGATTGCTTTGACTCTTCAAGGTCTTTTGTGGCTCCATGTCAATTTTAGGGTTGGTTTTTGTGTTGATAAAAACTACCATTGGAATTTTGATTAGAATTGCACGGAATCTGTAGATCACTTTAGGTAGAATGGATATTTTAACAGTATTAATTCTTCCAATCCATGAACACAGAACATCTTTCCACTTATTTGTGCCTTCTCCAATTTCTTTCATCAGTGTTTTATAATTTTCAGTGCATAAATCTTTTACCTCCTTGGCTAAATTTTTTACTAAGTACTTTATTCTCTTTTGTTGTTGCTGTTAATCCTCACCCGAGGATATTTTTTCCATTGATATTTAGAGATTATGGAAGGGGGAGAGACAGAGAGAGAAGCATGGATGTGATAGAGACACATCAATTGGTTGCTCCCACCCTCACTCCAACTGGGCCCGGGATCAAGACTGCAACAGAGGTATGTGCCCTTGACCAGAATTGAACCTGAGACCCTTCATCAGTGGGCTGACACTCTAACCACTGAGCCAAACCAACTAGGGCAGTATTTTCTTTTTGATGCTAATGTAAATAGGATTTTCTTACTTTCTCTGATAGTTCCTTGTTAGCAACAACTGACTTTTGTATACTGATATTATATCCTGCAACTTTACTGACTTCCTTTATTAGTTCTAAGGGGTTTATGGTGCAGTCTTTAAGGTTTTCTATATATAAGATCATATTATCTGCAAACAGAGACAATTTTACTTCATGGCTTGGATGCCTTTTATTTCTTTTTCTTGCCGTATTGTTCTGGGGAGGACTCCTGATCTTAGAGGAAAAGCTTTCAACCTTTCATATGTGAAGTGTGGGCTTGTCACATGTGGCCTTTATTAAGGGATGGTATATCCCTTCTGTACCGAGTTTGTTGTTTTTTTTTACCATGAAAGGATGCTGAATTTTGTTGAGTGCTTTTTCTCACCTACTCAGATGATCACATGATTTTGACCCTTCATTTCCTTAATGTACTAGTAGTGTATCACATATATTGATTTGCATACATTGAAAATGTCTTTCAAGAGCAAGTAATGATAGTAATAATTTGTTGAATAATGATTAAGTGCTGGGCTCTAGATGTCCAATTCAAAGTCCATTTAATTCTTATGGTGAAGTCTTCAAGGAAAGCCTTTACTATTAGTCATTTTACAAACAAGAGATACACACTGGAGAAAGGTTAGGTAATCAATCCAAGGTCTCACACCTAGTGAGGGATTGAGCTAGGATCAGTGCTCAGATCTTTCTCATGTCCAAATTCCAACACTGTGCCCCTAAATGTGAAAACCCATTCTGCCAGGTTGGATAAGTCCTGTTTTTAAACTTAATCTGTGACCGACGACTGTTGACTCCAAGAAAGAAAATACTGAAAAGGGCTCTAGGTGGCCAATTGGGCCAAATTTAAAAACAGGGCCTAGCAGCCTTGCTAAACAGGGGCCTCTCACACAAGCTACACTTCAGGGAGCACTGAACTGCCTGCCTGCCATCTGAGCCAACCCTCCTAAAGGAATTCCTGGAATCCGATTTCAACCAATAGGACTGGGACTTTGTCCATGCAACGGGAGCTGCACAGCTATAGCCCCATCAGCATTTTCACTGACCAATCAGGTGCCTCCATTAGGGCAAATCAGGACAATGTTGCTGCTTTTTGTTTTGTTTTCAATATATTTTTTATTGATTTCAGAGAGGAAGGAAGAGGGAGAGAGAGAAACATCCGTGATGAGAGAGAATCATGGATCGGCTGCCTCCTGCACACCCCACACTGGGGATGGAGCCCACAACCTAGGCATGTGCCCTTGATTGGAATTGAACCTGGAATCTTTCAGTTCACAGGCTGACGCTCTATCCACTGAGCCAAACCGGCTAGGGCAGGGCAGTGTTTGTTTGTTTGTTGCCCAATCAAACTGTGGACTTGGAGTCCTCATTTGCAGGGGGCGGGAGCACTTCCCTCCCTATTAATCAGATTCCCTCTGACTCAGGGAATGGGCTTTCCTCACCTACGAAGATTGTGTTTTCCTGCTGGAGCTGTACCAGGTAAGCTGTCTGGCTGGACCAGGCCGGAGTGGGCCAGCAGAGTCCAGCCGTCTTGCCAGAGAGGGGCCAAGCTGCACCACAGGGCTGCCTCACACCCGACCTGCCTCACGGCCCTGCTGTTCCACACCTGTGCTGTCTCGCAGTTGAGCTGTTCTGAATAAATTCTCCTTCCCAGTGCCCCAAATTGGGGTTTCCTATTAGAGTTGAACGGATGCCAACCACCACCAGCCGACAGCAGACGTCCTAGCGGTAGCTTAAGGACTTCTTGAGCTTGGCCAGGCAGTCGGCTGCAGTTCCATCGGCTTGAACTCCAAATACCAGAAGCAGCGAGCCATTCCAACTGCGCCAGGATCCACAGGACTCAAAAGCAAAGGAATCCTAAAAGCTGGGAAGGGCCATGCCCTGGGCGCCACGGCGAGGGGTTGGCTCTCGGGAGGAAGCCATAGCCGCTCCCACTTGGGGCGCACGCAGCGCCTTCAGATCTGCCGTCTTTCTTCGGAGCCAGAGGAGTCGGGGTAAAGGGCGAAGTCTGTTGGTTTGGTTTGAACCACAGTCACCTGAAGTCTCTCAAATTGGAATAAAAAAAAAAAGAAAAAGAAAAACACCTTATATGCTTGAAGGGAGGCTGCAGATGAAGACGGGCCCATCGCCAGCTGAACGCACGCGCGAGTTTCTTTCCCCGCAGGGCGTCTTTGCGCCAGCCTCTGCTCCATCCATTTTTCCGTAAACAGGCAGCCATGCCCTCGACCCAAGACAGAACCCTGGGCACAAACAAAAAAAAAAAAAACACGTTACCTTCGCCTTACCTCTCACGGAGGACACGCCTGCCCAGGAGCCAACCACTCCCGCGCGCCTGAGGGGGACGCCGCGCTGCGGTTTCTTCTTCCGGGCCGACGGCGACCACTTCCGGGGCGACCGCTAGGAGGCGGAAGTGCGGTTTCCTGGAGGCGGCTGTCTGGGCACCGGCAGAGGGAGGCTCCCGAGGCGGGGGCCGGGCCGGGATGGCGGCAGCGGCGGCCGGGGCGGCCCAAGAGAAGCAGCTCCCGCCGGCCCTGCTGAGCTTCTTCATCTACAACCCGCGTTTCGGGCCGCGCGAGGGAGAGGTGAGCGGGGCGGAGCGGGGCTGCGCGCGGGCGTCAGCCGGCGGCCGGGGCGGCGGGCGGCGGGCCGGCGGCGGGCTCCGGGCTCCGGGAGCCGCGGGGGGCGCCCGGCAGGTGACCCTCGCCCGCCCCGCGCCGGGCAGCACCTGTCACTCTGCCCTCCTCCAGCGGCATTACCGAGCCTGAGTGCCAGGAGTGCGCCGGGTCCCGGGTACGGCGGGGTCCTGGCAGCGCAGCCAGAGAGGGTGCTTCGGGTCCCGGATCAGTGCCCGTGTGCGGGCGGAGTGAAGACTCGCCGGGTGAATCGCCCGCCGCACACGGGTCGAGTCCCTTCTCTTCGCGTGGGTCCCGGCGTGGCTAACATTGCGCGGGCGCCTTTGTTCCTGGAAGTCCCCGACCGGCGGCGTGGAGGAGCGGGGGGCCGGAGCCCCGAGGTCACGCGGGCTTGGCGGAAGGACCCTCGCAGAGATTCCCCAATTATTACTAACTGCATAAGTTCCAGGAGTTTGTGTTCGTGTAGGCTGTAGGGGGGGACGGCGACTTCCCCAAAGGATGTCCGGAGCCAGGTTTTGCTGGCAGGAAATCACAGCCCCTTTAAAGGCTGTCAGTTCAAATGCCCACGAACCTGCTGGGGGTCATTCGCGGGGAGGTGGAAGTTTGTGCACGCGCACACGCGCACACCTATTTCTTTCTAGCGTTGGTGTATTTATTACAAACCAGCATGAGGAAGGAACTCCGAAGATGGAGTGCCAGAGTAATTGTCCAGTAGTGCTACCTCAGTGGCATGTGTATCACAATTGTCCTTCAGTCTGGGGAGCGTTTTACACATTGAAAGGATCATTCTCTTTCTGAAAAGTTTTTTTGGTCTTTTGTGGGTTTTTTTTTGGCTTGGGAATGGTTGGTTTGTTTTGCCTTTAGCATATATGATATGAGAGGTTGACATTAATCAGCATTTTCAACAGCTAGGATTTTAAAAATGTTTATGTTAATGCCGTGGTTCTGTTTCTCCTTCATACGTAGGAGGAAAACAAAATTTTGTTTTATTACCCAAATGAAGTGGAGAAGAACGAAAAAATTAGAAATGTCGGCTTGTGTGAAGCTATTGTACAGTTTACAAGGTAACGCCTTTAAATGCGCTTCTGCAAAGCTCAGTGAGTTCTTACAGCTCACACTGGAGAATTGTCCCCAACACATTCTTCTCACCTTTTTAGGACCTTTAGTCCATCAAAGCCTGCGAAGTCTTTACATACACAGAAGAATAGGCAGTTCTTCAACGAACCAGAGGAAAATTTCTGGATGGTCATGGTATTTACATACACAGTACATCTTCTTGAAATTGTAAAGTTATGGGTGATCTTTACTGTTAAGAATTTAGGAAAGTCCTCTGGCTATTGCATCAAAGTAAAATTACAATAAGATTGGTTGCAATTTTAAAATCCAACTCCTATTCAGTATTTGTTCTTGGGGCTGTTTTAAGAAGTGTGTTTTTGTTGTGACAGGATCAAATATTTAAGTTTAGGGGGAAATTTTAAAACTTATAATTGATTCATTGTATAATTTCACTTTATCAAACTTTATAGGTTGTTCGGAATCCTATCATTGAAAAGCAAAGTAAAGATGGAAAACCAGTTGTTGAATACCAAGAGGAGGAGTTGTTGGTAATGTCATTCTTTTATTTCATATTTTTTAGGAAAACATTTATTCCTAAATATGTTGGGTGACTTTCTCGGCCAGTTTTAAGCTATGTTGCTTTGCAGAAGTTTCTCAGGGCATACATAGTAAGGTTTTCTAGCTACTGTTTACATTAGTACAATCTTATAAAAAGGTAGATGTACCATGTCTCACTAATGCCTTCTGCGCATCACCCAAGTTTAAATCCCTCCTGCAATCAGGCTTACTGCTTTATAACTGAATTTAAATACCTCTCTTTTCAGCACACAACTATTGTGGGATCAGGTTTATAAACATCATATTGCTTTGCCACCAGTCATTGTACTCTACCTACCGTGTAATAGAATTTTCTTTCCTTTCACCTTGAGACTTGTGCTGTGTCTTTGTGTTGTTTGCAGGACAAGGTTTATAGTTCCGTGCTCCAGCAGTGCTACAGCATGTACAAGGTGAGCGTGACATTGTTTCTGAATTGAATCTAGCCAGTTACCCCCATTGACAGGGGTTGTTTAAAACTAATTCTTAATTCTTTAGATTATTGCAAGGTGACTGTGTAGCTGGATGAGGGGAAGAAATTATGGGACCTCTGGGACAGTATTGAGTTTGTATGTACACTTACTCAATGAGCTCGGAGTACTTCTCCATTCCTGGCCCTGTACTAGGAATGTGTCCCTATTGGTGAACAAGACAGTCCAAGTGCTTGAGGAAAATACACACTATCTGGTTTAAGAAGTCTGGTGACGATACTTACGTAAAGTTAAACGTAGGTATGAGCTGAGGTTAAAAACATGCCCAAAACAATTAGGTGATTTCATAAAAATCACAACATCACTCAACAGTGTGTTAATTTTTGGTGACTTATTTTATAACTCCTCCTTTTTCATGTGACTAGATCCTGTATTTAAAAGGGACTGGGGCCAAAACCGGTTTGGCTCAGTGGATAGAGCATCAGCCTGCGGACTGAAAGATCCCAGGTTCGATTCCGGTCAAGGGCATGTACCTGGGTTGCGGGCACATCCCCAGTGGGAGATGTGCAGGAGGCAGCTGATCGATGTTTCTAACTCTCTATCTCTCTCCCTTCCTCTCTGTGGAAAATCAATAAAATATATTTTAAAAAAAAAAAGGGGACTGGGGGATTAAATAAGTCAAATTAATCTAAAAGTAAAAGAAGAACTTGTCATACCGGATGATTGAAGGGCATGGGAAATTGACTTTTTAAAACTTTTTACACCCTCAGCTTTTTAATGGTACATTTATGAGAGCCATGGAAGATGGAGGTGTCAAGCTCCTAAAAGAAAGATTAGAGAAATTCTTCCATCGGGTAAGTATTTTGAATTTTATTTATAATCTTGATAGTGTCCAGACAAACCTTTAGAGCAGTGGTTCTCAACCTTCTGGCCCTTTAAATACAGTTCCTCATGTGGTAACGCCCAACCATAAAATTATTTTTGTTGCTACTTCATAACTGTAATGTTGCTACTGTTATGAATCGTCATGTAAATATCTGATATGCAGGATGGTCTTAGGCCACCCCTGTGAAAGGGTCGTTTGACCGCCAAAGGGGTCGTGACCCACAGGTTGAGAACCGCTGCTTTAGATAACTATATAGACAAGTTTCTTTCTCTTCTACAAACATCCCAGAACTTGAAAGTGGCAAAGAGCCTAAGATACACTGGCAGAACCTGCCCAGGGAGGAAACTCGTTAGACTTGCACTTGACTCCTTTCCTAACCTACTGGTAGGATGGGAGCATCTCACCAGTGGTACCAGTGGTACTCAAAAGTGAACTTACTGTGTGGTGGGTTAGCAAAATTTAAACGTTTCACTGAGTTGCACATGCTTATGGTTGATTCTGTTCATGTAATACGTAACCTGTGTTGGCTCAAGGTAAACGTTTTTGGCTGTGACCCAGACTTTATCACAGTAGTGGTGATTAGTGTGATTTTCCCAAGTGGTACATGAATGTCCCTAAATAGTTGCCATTCTCTTTCACTGCGAATGGAATTTTGCAGTGAAAATTCTCACCCAACCTCTACCTTTGATAACCTATTTTTGAATTATTATGTTTTTGTGAATTACTTTCTTGTTTGTTCTTCACTTCAGTGACCATAATTATTCACTCTCATACCATCTCCTGATTCCTGCTCTTGTGCCCATCACTGGGCACACCAACCACGTGCCCTTTCAACCTCATTTTCATGTAAGACGTCACTAAGTATATCCATGATATCACAAACGAGGCTAACCTAATTTGAGAAGCACTAATAACAGGAATCAAATACTTCAAAGAGAGAAAACACAATACTGAGGAAACATTAATGAGTTGTGTTTGAACTTTATATTTTGAAATTGGTACTAATTTCAGATCCAGTTATCTGTGGTGCACCCACTGGCTGGCTTGTCGGCGTGCTGTTGCCAGTGTGTGGTTGTGTTGTACCATTAATTAGGGCTAATTATCTTCAGTTGTCAAAGAGTACTATATTCAGTGTACTTATTTATAAATGTTGTGCCTTATTTTTTCCTACAGTATTTGCAAACGCTGCATTTGCAGTCATGCGATCTACTCGACATTTTTGGTGGAATCAGCTTCTTCCCATTGGATAAAATGACTTATTTGAAAATCCAGTCCTTTATTAACAGGATGGAGGAGAGCCTGAGTATAGTCAAATACACTGCCTTTCTCTATAATGACCAACTCATCTGGTAGGTTCACCCTGAATGAATTTGGTATTGGCTGTGATAGGATTAGATATTACTGCTGTTCATAGGATGTCAGCTGACTCTTTTTATTTATTTTTTTAATCCTCACCGGAGGACATGTTTTTACTGATTTTTGAGAGAGAAAGGAGAGAGAGAAACATTGATTGGTCGCCTCTAGTACACACCCCAACCCAGGATTGAACCCGCAACCTTTTGGTGTAGGATGACGCTCCAATTAACTGAGCCACCCAGCCAGCGCTCAGTTGATTTTTCTTTGTCCGAAGTTTTTGGCTTATTTTTTTAGGAGAATTTTCCTCTTACTGAACTGACTTACTTTTCAGGGCTTAATGCTCTTATAAATAAATGCCTTAGATATTTTAAGTTAATCAGAGCTGACCATGCTCTTTGATCTTGGCTGGATTATGTTATATTCCATACGTGACAGTAAGTCTGTGTTCTGGACTAAACTAATCCTAAGTGAGGGTCGTGCCTTGGATGATCACAGCCCTGTTCTTGACAGTGCTTCTGCCGACAGAAGTCCCTGACTTAAATAACTGGGGGCCATCTTCAGAAACAGAGGGCGTGCTCTACTGACACACACAGGCTGCAGACCACAGCTGTGTGTCGCTTGCAGCGTTGCAGTGGCTGCGTCCCTCAGAGCAAAACAACGGCAGTCCATGTAGCAATGACACCAACACAGGACACAGAGTTATCTATAATAATAAAAGCGTAATATGCTAATTAGACCGGACGTCCTTCCAGAGGACCTTCCAGACAAAGCCAGGGCTGCGAGGGAAGCCTGGGTCCCAGGTGCCAGAGGGAAGAAGCCAGTGCCAGCAGCCAGGGGAAAGAAGACCTACTTTTGCATGAATTTTGTACATCGGGCCTCTAGTAGATTCATAAACCAGAAAGAGCAGTCAGTCTTGACAAAGTGGTAGCATCACTTTGAACGGAAGAAAAGTTCTGTTTTTTAAAGGGAAAAAAATCATTCTTATGAAATAGCTATTTGGGAGACTGAGAACTCTGTACTTGTGAGCATGAGGGGCTCTTTCCTGTGGGTGGAGTCCTGACTCATTGGGCCGTCAGTGCAGGGATTGTTGGCTTCATGTGGTTGTCTGTCTCTCTGTGCTAAGGAAGGAACTCTTGTTTGGTTTTTTAAAAACTTGTATTTTGAAATCATTGAAGATTGCCGTGCAGTTATAAGAATTTTCCCCCGGAGGTACCATCTGGCATAACTAACAGAACATTACTTCATTTGTTTCTGTAGGGGAGTGCGGGTAGGAATGGGGTGCAGATACTGGATGGAGAGTTGCTTGGTCAGCTGGTGGAGACCCTATAACTTCGCTCGTCTCTCCGCCCCTCTGCAAGCAGAGGGGAGCACCTGCTGGTGTTCTGTGCTCTGAACTGCTGGCTGCAACTTAATTTTTTAAAGTGTTCTACCCAGAAAACCAGCACCAAAGGATTTAATGCCTAGCACTAAATCTTAAGTGCAATAATAAAAACAAAGCCCCAGGCACAGTGGGCGTGGTCAGCAGTTAAGGAATTAATGTCACCCTTTCCTTTTATAGGGCGTTTCCACTCCTGCCCTCTGGTCTAGGACAGCACTGGATGGTGAGAGTGTAATGCACAACACATAGGCGCTTTAAAAGTTTCCAGTAGCCGAGATAAAGTAAAAAGAACCTGGTTAAGTTAATTACAATATTATATCTTGTAGCCCAATATATCTAAAGTGTTATCTCAGCATGTAAATAGTATAAAAAAATTCTTAACGAGCAGTTTCTTGTGCCAAATCTTAAAAATCCAGTGTGTATTCCATACTGGTTCCCACTGCCACATTTGGAGGGTTCAGGAGCCAGGGTGCCCAGTAGCTACTTCGAGGGAGGCAGCTGAGGAAGCGCTGCCCAGCGCAATGCTTTCCGTGCTGTCTCTGCTTATCTTAGCTGCCCTCCCCACTGGGACTGACTTATGTCTTAAAGGGGAAATCACACCCAGAGCCTGTTTTGCTTTTGTGTTTCTCTACCCACCCCCCCCACCCTTATCACAATTAGTTCCGCAAAAGAAACCAGTGGGTGACCTTTTCATGGTTTGGTTTGCCAATTCCATCCGCCTGATTGGCTGTGAACATCTTCTCTGTTGGTTTTACCTTTGGACCTAAGCTCCTCCTTGTCCTGCAGGAAACAGAACCAAGCTGCCTATGCGTGCAGGACTCCCTTCTAGTTTTGTGTGTGGACGAGACGTTATGGAAATTGGACCTCGGAAGAGAAGAGGTGGTAGAGGCGGGGTGGCATGGGAGAAAGCTGGAGGGCAGGACAGACCAGACTTTGTCTAACGTGATTTCAGTGGAAAAAGAAGAAAGAGCCTCCGGAATACAGTGTATGGGCTTAATTCATATAAAGGCTGATTTCCTCACACGATTTTCCCAATTACCTTGAACAGAAAAAATACCCAGATACAGATTCATACCCAGCTTATATTCCTACCTACAGACCCGACTTCAAATAGCATCCAATGCCAGCTAGCGTCTCAGCCATTTCCCACAGGCTGCTCATTGTCGCCTCATTTCAGATTAGATGGTTTGCCTGAGGTTGGTTTCTTTCTCTTACTCCTTTTCGCCTACAATGAAATCCAGAGAATTGAAAGCCATTCCATTTCTGAGGCGTAGCAGGGTCAGTTCCTGTTGGCAGCATCAGTGCCTTCCCTGCCTTCCCGGATGCTGAGCAAAAGAGTGTGGCGCTGAGCGTGGCCAGAAGCCGAGCGAAACCTCCGTCCTGAAGGGAGCATTGTGGTTACTAATGCTCCCCGAAGAGTCCTGCGTGGAACTCAACCAGGGAATCGGGTCCTGGGACTTTATTATAAATGGCCCGTGCAGTGCACGCCACAGGCGTGGCCTTGAGCAGGTCCCAGTGCCGACGCAGGTGTAACCCGTTCCCTCTGGAACCTCCAGTCGGGGAAGGGCTCTCCATCTGATGTAAAAGAGAGGAGATGCGCTTTCGCATAGAGCCGTGGAGAGACCGACCAGTCCTGCTTCTGACTGCTTTTCTGTGTTTCAGGAGTGGATTGGAACAAGATGACATGAGAATTTTATACAAATACCTCACCACATCCCTCTTTCCAAGGCATATCGAACCTGAGGTACGGTTGGGTGCTAATCTCTCTCTCTAGGTAGGTAGGTAGGTATATGCATGCATGCATGTATGTATGTACACATGCACATACACTGGTTGGGGGTGGGAGGAGGATGTAGTAATTGGTTGTGGCTGGGGCAGCTCCGATCCCTATTTTCCATCATTAGTGTGGTATGTAGTGAGACCTGGTTAGCTGTATTTCACTTAACACAGAAAGCCACGTGTGTCAGCTCTTCTTCCTTTTATTACGTTCAAAGGCAGTAGCAAAGGTGTGTTTTTAAAGGAGCAATTCACTGAGTAGAGGGAGAACTGGTGTTTAGGTCGGGTTCTGGGAACTCGGAACATGCCAGGACCTTTGACAAAGCAGTGTTAACCCCAACAGCACAGTGTTCTGCTGTTGCCAACTGTTAGCGCTGTTGTCAGGAGGCGCATGCTTGCTGGGTCCCTTATCTCCGCCTTCCGGGTGGGTTACCCAGGCTGGGGGGCCTGAACTGACTTGCCAGACTCACCCCGCTAACAAGTGGCAGGGGTCTAATGCTAAAGCACCTGCTTCCAGAAGGACCGCTGCAGGAGGCCTTTCCATGTGACGGTGCCGTGGCAACAGCAGAAAACTGCTTTATCACATTCCCGAGAGCCAGGCCGTGAAACAGGAAACCACAGTGTACAGCATGGCCTGTGCACATGGACACACGAGTCGTCCCTCTCAGTGCAAACTGCACATGTTGAGAGCTGGCTGTGCATTTTCGCTATTGGTTTTGCTGGTTTCAGTTTTTCATTTGCTAAATCTTTCACATGCTGCAGTGTTATGTAGCCTAAAAGGACATCATTTTTTAGAAGAGTAACAAGTTTTTTAGCTAGTATGACTGTTGAATTGAGGGGGAGGGGAGGTGTTTTTTATTTATTTTCTATGCATGTTGAAATAGTACATCTTCAGCAAAGAAAACTAGGAATGTGCAGTCTAGGAGGAGGCATGACGTCCTGGTAGAGGGCAGGGACTTGGGTGTCAGGGGCCTGGGTTTGACACCTGGCCCTCCTGCTTGGGAGCTGTGTGCGCTGGTGAACAGCTGTGGACTTCAGTTTCCACATCTAGAAAATAGGAAGAGAGTGTTCCCCATCGGGGATACAAGGTGAAGTTGAGTAACTTATGTCATTGCTAGGATGCATTAACCACATGGGAGATTTCAGTTATTGCTGTAAAAGCACTAAATCAGGAGATGGAATTTAGGGCCCAGGGAAGCTATGTTGTGATGATCCTGGTTAAAATGAGTTCTCTGTGTCTGTGACCCCCTTTTTTTTGGTGGAAGGAGCGTGGGAAATTGATGTAGGAAAGTGGCACAGAGCCAACTGGTAGAGGAATACTGCTTTTCAAAGCCTTGAAAGTAGACAATCTAATAAGTCATTTCTCAACATCGATTTGTTCACAGTTGGCAGGAAGGGATTCTCCCATAAGGGCAGAAATGCCGGGAAATCTTCAGCACTATGGAAGGTAGGACTCTGTTCTTCGGGTGCGGTTATGGAGTTTATCATCTTCCTTGGTAAAGATAAAATCATGAACCCTGAATTACCTTTGTGCTGCTTTATTGATAACTAGAGGCCCAGTGCGGTGGGGGTCCCTCGGCCTAGCTTGCGCCCTCTCACAATCTGGGACCCCTCGGGGGAAGTCGGATAGCTGGTTTCGGCCCGATCCCCGCAGGCCTGATCCAGACAGGAGGGAGCCCAATCTTGTGCATTGAGCGTCTGTCCCCTGGTGGTCAGTGCACATCATAGCAACAGGTCAATCAGTCATTCAGTCGCTTAGGCTTTTATATATATAGATAGATGATCAACAAAGGAATTATCTTGTTTCCAGTGAATTAAAACTATTACTTTTCTATATTCTGATTTGGTGTTTTGTAAGTAGTATCTAGTTTCTCCCCAAAATGGCTGTATAGTAAGTAGAATGTACTCCATTTATACAGGGTGGACAAAAGTAGGCTTACAATTGTTCATGTGGAAACTAATGCAAAAATAAATAAGAATGAACTCAGTGTTTTGCATGCTCACAACTGTAGACCTAGTTTTACCCACCCTGTATATTCCCGTTTATAATTTTCCTAGTTGAATCGAGTCATCTCTTGCTTGCTTCTCAGATTTCTAACTGGACCCTTGAACCTTAATGATCCGGAAGCAAAATGCAGATTCCCCAAAATCTTTGTAAATACCGATGACACTTACGAAGCCCTCCATCTCATCGTTTATAAGGTAACAACTGTTTTCCCTCCAGTGTTCCAGGTTAACACCAAAGTAACTCCCGTGCGTGTCCACGGGTATGTGTGCAAACCTCTTACGTGTTCTCAGAACAGATGCTGGACGTGAACATTACTGTGAAACTCAACATGGGTGCCCTTTTGGAATAGTGCCTCCTTTCCGGCTCCTGTGAAGGAGTTTCCTTACTTGTGAGAGGGTAACTGTCCAAGGCCTGGCGTCTTGCATGCTCAGTTGGATGCCCCCTGGCACACACCTCACTGAGTACTGCCCTCGCGCGCTTTTACAGCTATGGACTTGCTCATTCTGTAGGGACCGTTTCACTTCTTCCTTAATCTCATCTAGTGCTCACTCCATATCCAGATTTCTCCAGTTGGCCAGAAAATACCTTTACAAAGGTGATTTGTCCAGTCAGGAGTCCAGCCAGGTCTCTGCATTGGCTCTGCAGCCTTCCCTCTGTGCCTCCTTGTAACCTCGGGTGTGTTTTTCCTCCCAGGCCATGAGCGCAGCTGTGTGCTTCATGATTGACGGTAGGTACACCCCTGTGTCTGACTCCAGCCTTAGACAAGCCTTCTCTCTCTACAATTCGCTGTGTTCTGTTCCTAAATGGTCAACATGTTGTCATAGCAGCATCGAGGGAAGTCGAGTCCTTGTCAGCAGCAGGACCTGGGCACTTCCTTCCCCCCCCTGACTGTGGGAGGTAACAGAGGCACCTGTCTAGGGGGCTTTACGAGTTAAATGAGATCACATTTGAAGAGCCCCGGACGTGGCCCATCCGTGCTGTGTAATGTTTGTTAAATATTAGACCTTCTTGGGTCGACTTGGGGTGGACAGCCTGTTTACCACCCACAGCACATGCTTACGTCAACATTCTCAGTGAGACAGGTCTTTGCTTTTGTTGTTTTTTTTCCATCTTAAATATAATTTTGATTTTTCTGTTTCTCTTCTATTGAGGGGGAGAGAGGGTGGGCAGGGAGATCTGATCATTTAATTGCCTCATCTCCCAGATCCAGTAAAGGTTTGAATTGCTAATTTAGTAAAGACGGCAGAATTGTTCTCAAGGCAGTAAATGAACATTGACCTTTTTACCCCAGAGCATGGTCGCACTCACTGCTTTTCTGCCTCACCTGTAGCCTCCGTGCAGCCTACATTGGACTTTTGCCGAAGACTGGACAGCATTGTGGGGCCCCAGCTCACGGTGCTGGCATCAGACATTTGTGAGCAATTTAACGTCAACAAAAGAGTGTCTGGGTTAGTACTTTACTTTGTGTTTCCTTCCCAGCATGTAACGGGGCTTGGGAGAGTCAAGGGGTTTCTCCTTAAGCAAACGGACAGTATCATTCACGTTCCCTCCGCCTCCAGAGAGCAACAGAGAGCTCAGTCCTGTCGGAAAGGCTTCCGGGGGAGCTGCTCCTGAGCTTTCTGCCCACGCTGATGGTTGGGCTGGCCTGCCCTGGTTGTGGCATGAGCGTATGGGCTGAGGTGTGCCCGCTCTGCCCAGAGGCTTGGCCTGTGAGAGCCCACCCACATCCCACATCCCACTCGACCAGCCCAGTGGAGGAAAAAACCCTGTGTGAGGGTTAACGACAAAAATTCTGCTTTTATAAGAATTCCCTTTTCATTTTCCTGGACGCTAAGCTATCACGTGCTTTCTTTGCCTAGATGCACAGTATTACAGTAATAACCCACTTACCCAGAGGCCGGACTTACGCACCCTCAGCCCCGGGACGTGGCTGCAAGCCCTGCAGTAGGCAGAGGCCCTGAGCCCCCAGTGGCAGGGCCACTCAGCCTCTCACCCAGACCCCAGACTGTGACTTAAGTGAGGGGACGGTGGGAGGCCCTGGAGCTAGTGGCCCAGCTGTCTGGATGGGACCCTGAGAAGTCGCAGGCCCTGACCTGGGGGGCATTGGGGTAGCACCCACTCATTTACAGTAATTGATGCCGCATCCCAACTAAATCGTTTATTATCCTTCAGCAGAAAGGCTGATCTCCACTTAGGAGGGTGCAGTGTTGCTAGTTAACAGTAGTTAGCTTCAGTTCTGTGGCAGATTTACACACGAGCACGTGTGTTCCCGGTTCTGTGGGATAAAGGAGATGTTACTCTCCTAATGGGCCAGCAGACTTCTGAAAAGGGCCGAATAGTAAGTTTGTTAGACTTCGTGGCTGTATATGTTACACCTCCTCAGTGGTGGTTGGTGTGAAAGCAGCCACAGGCAGTACATTAACATAAGGTGTGGCCATGTTCCAGTGAGACTTTATTTAGAAAAACAGGGCCAGGAGGTACATAGTCTGTATTCATTTAGTTTGCCCCCCCCCCTTTTTTTTTTTACAGAAAATTCAGGGAATAACTGAGTGATTTCCATTTATAAAACATTATACTTTTATTGAGAAAGTCATAAAATGATTTAACTATTTTTATTTTTTAAACAATACACTTCAGCCCTCTGGAAAATTCCATCAGATTGGAACCTCACAGATATCACGTAAATGTAACAGGCTCCTCACACGAACGAATGAGGAGCCTGTCACACCTTCATGCAGTTTCTCGACGGGAAAGCCCAGGAGTGGAAAGTCCAGGGCCCAGCCACACGGTTCCAAGTTTGAACAGTGTCCTTGTGTCACTTGGAGACCCTTTCAGAACGTTAACTTCACTGCTCTGTTCTTACAGGTCTGAGAAAGAACCCCAGTTTAAGTTTATCTACTTCAACCACATGAATTTAGCAGAGAAAAGTACGATTCACATGAGGAAAACACCCAGTGTGTCGCTGACGTCTGTTCACCCGGATCTGATGAAGATTCTGGGTGACATCAACAGTGACTTCACCAGGTAATTCTGACCGCCTCCCAAGCGAGGTGCCCCCTTCTAATCAGCAGAGACATTAAGGGAATTGTCTTCAAAACCCAGTGACCACTGCCCCTTAGAGGGGCTCGACCACCTCTCTGGGCTTCCAGGCCCATCATTAAGCCCAAAGTCACTCGTACAGGACTCCCTGGACTTCCCAGATGACTGAGATTTCCTGTTGTAGATAGTTTCTCACAGTCTGGCTCTGTTTGTAATAAACGACTGCATTTTGAAACTCTTGTCTTGCAGGGTGGATGAAGATGAGGAAATCATCGTGAAAGCCATGAGTGATTATTGGGTTGTTGGGAAAAAGTCTGACCAGCGGGAGCTCTATGTTATTTTGAATCAAAAAAATGCAAACCTGATTGAAGTAAATGGTAAATAGGATTTGGTATCTGAGCACAATGTTAATGCTTCTGATATTTAAAAACCACTGTCTTCATTGTACTGAGACACATGCTCAATAGAACAGCACGACTGTTGCAACTTCAAGCAGATGCTTCCGCTGCTCGGAGGAAACCTTTTGATCCAGTCTGTTTTTCTGTAGCTTAGTTCCTCGAAAAAGTATGTGAAACACTTGAAACTTGACAATGGCCAAAGGAAAATTATTTTTATGCTGCCAAAGGAGAAAATCCCATGGCTTCACATACTGTGGATGAACTGGTCGTTCTTACTTCCTGTGTGAGAATACACCCTTTGAAGCAGAGCAGCCAGGCTCATGAAGCAATTGACAGCCACTCTGTGCGGGAGCAGTAACGCTGGGGCGTGCCTCCCGCTCCAGCCAGAGCTGGTCTGTCCTCCGCACACTGCGATCCCAGCAGCTGCTTTGTGCTGGCCTGGAGGCAAGGGTGGTGTCCCCTCCCCTGCACCCCACCCCGGTGCGGCTCTGCAAGAGACAGAGCAGGGAGTGGGCAGTTGGGATGCACCCAAGTGCCTGCCACCTGTCAGCAAAGTTAGGTGTGAGCTTTTTCTGCAGGTGTCTCCGAGGGCATATTCCATTTCTCTCTCCTAGTAACACATGCATAGTTGTGTGCGTTAGAAACCCCAGTCAGGCCGTGGCTCAGTACAATGGGAATTGAGTCGTCACGAGAGAGAGGCCGCTGGAGCACCTGGTCCACAGCTCATGGCTGCAGCTGGAGTTCGTGCTTGCATCAGAGTTCTCAAGATTTTAGAAGTTGTGCTCCTAAGGCCCTCACCGTGGGTGTCTCAGGCCCTCTGGGTGCTGGGTTTGAGCTTTCCCAGGCTCGAAGAGGCAGCGTGTCTCTGTTAAATAGCACTCAAGTCTCGTGGGCATGTTGGGCTTTTTCCTTCTCCTAGTTTATTAACGTTTCTTGCCTCAGCTTCTTAGAAATAAGATCAACATTATTGCAGATAATTACTTATCCCCAACTTTATTCCAGAAGAATTTAAGGTACTAATGTGTATCATACAACCTTTGAGTGAAAAGCTCTCCCTTACTCACTGCTGTCTGTTCTTCTTGCAGAGGAGGTAAAGAAACTTTGCGCCACGCAGTTCAATAACATCTTCTTCTTGGATTGACGGGTCACGGCTCACAGAAGCATCTTTTAAAAAGCCACTCAGCAAGCGTTCTGTTTACACTGCAGGTTATTGGTCATATTATTGACTGGATTAATGACAATAGTAAAGCAATACTTGCTTTGAAGAATCAAATTTCTACTCAGTCTGATGATCCTCTGAAGTTTTTAGATTTTAAATATTTATGTGGAATTAGCCAATGACATTCTATCATTCCATTCTTTGGACATTATGTGAATATTTTACTGGAAAATAAGACTAATAAATTGTTAAAGTTTTTAAACTTCCGGTTTTGCATTGAGTCTCTCTCCTGTTGCCTGTGTGTAGACCACACTGGCCAGTGGGCCACTGGCTCATCCTGGGGGCTACTTGACCAGCTGGAGCTTCGCAGAGTTGGGGTCCCTTCCCTGGTCCCTAGAACTGAAGTGGTGAACTAAGGTCTTTGCCCAAAGGAATTGCTAGACGTGGTTTTTACCTTGAGTACTGACGTGGTTTTTACCTCATATATCCTAAGCTGAGTGCAGGTGCCCCAGTGTGGCCTAAACATAAAGCGTTTTGTTGTGTAGAACAAACTCCCAGTGCACTCTGCGAGCAGCTTCACAGCTGAGACAGAGCTGTCTGGGTTTTACTTTACAGAACCTGCCCTTCGTGGCCTGGTCCCCCCAGAGTCGGGGCGAAAACAAGCCAGGCATGGTCTAGAAACACTGGACCCACCCAGCCCGCACAGGGGTTCCAGTTCCCGTCGCCTGACCTGCATGCTCCTGGGAGTTAGGGAGGAGATGGGAGAAAACTCCTCATCGATTTGTAGTGTTTTTGTTGTCTTATATAATGCACAGTTTCCACTATGATTTCCTCTCAATAAAGGCATGCTTTGTGTTTATTGCTGACTTGCTAATTGCAGTCCAAAGAGATCTGGTCTCTGAGGGATCATTTGAAACTGTTGCACTTTTCAACCAAAAATGTAGCCAGTGTTTTTTCTCTGTGGCATGCTGGTGTCTAACTCTGTTAGTTCAAAGGATTTCATGTAGGCACTTTAATTGTCTATGTCCTTACTCAATGTTGCTCTTCCTGGTCTGTTTGCAAGGCTAGTTCGGGAAATGCAAGGGAATACTGCATCTTTTTGGTTGTTGGTCCTTTTTTAATTATTTTTATCTGTATTATGCTGATATTTGCTTTAAATTCTATTTTGTTGACCTTTAATAATGCTTGCTTTCTAATCATCTTGATTAGATTTTCCGGGTGCATTTTTCCTACTTTATTTTTATCTTTTCTATATGATTTTGTTGAAGATGTTTCCCTTGTAAAGAGGAACATTGAAGTGATTTTTATTTTTTTTCATCCAATCTAAGTACCTCTGGGGCTTGGGAGGGGAAGAGGTGAGTTTAGCCCAGGGGTGGGCAAACTTTTCATTTCAAACGGGCCGGATCTGGCCCGCGGGCCGTAGTTTGCCCACGGCTGGTTTAGCCTGTTACATTGGTGATTCCTGGTATCTTGGCACTTCTCCCCACCATCTTTTGTTTTCTGTTTCCATCTTTTTTCTTCATTGTTCTCCTTTTTTCCAAGATTTATGTTAGATGATTGTTTCCCTCCTTCTGCCAGTTGGGAAGCTAGAAATTGTCTTTTTATGCTTTTGGTGGTAGGTCTTAAATTTTAAAACAAATTATTAGCTCTGACATTTTCTAACAGAGACTTGGAGTATTCACTTAACCGCCAACTGCACACCCGCTCCTGACCCTGCTGTTTGGCCTTGGGCCATGCAATGTTTGTGGTGCTGACTCGCGGGAATGAGTCCCGTGAGAGGCAGCCAGGTAAGGGGACAGGTAGGATATGGACACAGGGCGGTGACAAGGGGCAAAGGAACTATTTTGGGGAGGGAGCCTGAAGAAATGTTTCAATGAGTGCATCTACTTCCCATTGATATGTGATTGGTTTTATCAGATTCTAAACTTAATCACCAATCATATTGAATACACACTCATTTACTCCCCATATCCATGTATTTCCATGCAGCTCAGTTTTCAGAGTGCAGGCATTCAGTGGGCCAACCTTAGAAAAACTGGGAACAGTGGACAGGGCGTGGTATTCAAGCACACTGCGACGGGAAGTAAAACACAACTGTATTGGTCAGGAAATGCATTGCAGTCCTTTGGTCTAACCTGCTTTCACATCTGCTGGTTCCTGTGGCTCGCTGACAAACCCGGTCGCCTCTACTTTTTCTTCTTCTTACTTATGAAGGATTTGGACAGGCCCAATACCTGGGCCTCTTTCGGGAGGCCCAGCATTACATGCAGGGATGGGATGTCCACCGGTTCCTTGATCACAGTGATGTCGACCGTGTGATGGTCTTGTCTTTTGACCTCTTCCTCTTTCAACTCCAACATCAGAAGCCTAACACCAGAAGCAAGCAGAAGGAGACGGTGTTACTTCCTTTGTAATTTCAAAACAGTTTTTATGCTACATGTGGAGTCAAGTTGTCTATAACTTAGTTTCCAAAAACTAAGTTATCGTCACTTTCTGAAATAAATTGACATCATATCTAGATGAGATCTGCAGTGACTTGTGAACCACTTTTCTCTTAGCAACAGGCAGCTAGTAAGTAGCCTTTGAAAATCCTCTGAGCCTTTTTGCTTAAGACCAGTTGACTGCCTTCTTCCACAGACTGACAGGCTTGAGGGGCACTTTACAGAAAGCAGGCGTTTGGACTCTGGCCCAACATGTGTGCACAGAACTGAGCCCGGACAAAGGCTCTGGACAGGTGAGGGCGCAGCCCTTCAGGGCCGTGTGCCGGGCACTGTTTTACATGCTTTACACACATTAGCTCACGTCATCCTCACCGCAGCTTGCAGACCAGGAAACAGGCACACAAGTGGCTGACCTTGCCCAGGGTCAGTCAGGTGTTAAATGGTGGGGCTGGGATTTGAACCCAGGCGATCTAGATCTGTGGTCTGACTCAGCGACTCTGTCACATTGCCTCTCTGTGTGAGCCCCTCGACACAGACGTCACCACCACCTTAGAGAACAGGGAGCTCCCAGGCAGGGTTCTTCCGGGGAGCCCCATGAGGACAGGCGCCACCACCCTGCCCCCTTCCCTCTCGCCCCCCCGCCCCCTCCCTCCCCAGGAAGTCGTGTGCTTTCAGCAAAAGCACTGGTCCCCGCTCCCGGCAGCTCCAGGAAGGGGCCAAGAGGGTTCTAGTTACCTTGCTTCCAGCTCGTCGTTTTCTGTCTTCCTCCGCTTGGCCATGGCTGTGTAATGTAACTTATTTTCCTCTATTTTCTCCTTGAGAGTTTCTTCATGTCTGTATGCTTGGAAGAACGTGTTCACAAAAAAGGTACACATACAGTTGATCCACCTGTTGATGCTTTCGCATTGTTCGTCCTTGCCTTTTTTTCTCTCTGGAAGAAAGTTTCACTTCAGTGAGCATCCACCCAGTGGTGCAGCGACCTTGGAGCCCGTGTCCATATTCTGCCCCTCTAGAAGGGGGTGCGGTGCTCCTCCGGCCTCGGGGGGTGAAAGGAGCTGCAGGACGCTGCACGGACCACCCGGGGGGCGAGGCAGGTGCCACTGGGCCACAGCTGTGACCATCAGGATTTATTCCAGTCTCCTGGCACCTGTACTGTTTTTCTAAATAGCTTAAGTGTTTTTTGTTGGTTTTTTTAAATTAAAATTTTAGAAAATGTATTAACATTGTCCATGTTTCAGGAAAAGGAAATCTGCTTGGCATTTGTGTACATTGTCTTAAAGACAGTTTTCAATAAGAAAATAAAAGGATTTTAAACTCTGAATTGGATAAGAAGTAATATTCTTTTTTAGAGAGAGGAAGGGAGAAGGACAGAGAGGTAGAAATACCGATGAGAGAAAAACATCATTGACCAGCTGCCTCCTGCACGCCCCCTACTGGGGATGGAGCCCACAACCTGGCATGTGCCCTGATTGGGAATGAACTGGTGACTTCTTGGTTCATGGGGTCAATGCTTAACCACTGAGCAACACTGACTGGGCATAAGTAATATTCTTTTATTTTTAATATATATTTTATTGATTTTTTACAGAGAGGAAGGGAGAGGGATAGAGAATTAGAAACATCGATCAGTTGCCTCCTGCACACTCCCTACTGGGGATGTGCCTGCAACCAAGGTACATGCCCTTGAACGGAATCGAACCTGGGACCCTTCAGTCCGTAGGCTGATGCTCTAGCCACTGAGCCAAACTGGTTAGGGCATAATATTCTTTTTTTTATAAAATATACTTTTATTGATTTCAGAGAAGAAGGAAGTGGGAGAGATAGAATTATCAATGATGATAAGAAAAGAAAACCACCAATAAAAAGGAAATATCAATGATGAGAGAGAATCATTGATCAGCTGCTGCTGCAATGCCCCACACTGGGGATCAAGCCCACAACCCTGGCATGTGCCCTGACTGGGAATTGAACCATGGCCTCCTGGTTCATAGGTTGATGCTCAACCACTGAGCCACACTGGCCAGGTGCAATTGTCTTTATCTGTCTGACTTATTCACAGTTTTTCGGCCATGATTATTCAGGTTTCCTATATTTTCTTAAGTTGACTTTTGTTATTAATTTTCTCTTCCTAGTTAGGATGTGTGCATTTACCACTTTTATTCTGACTGTACTAAGTTGAAGATGTCTATTTTCTTTTTAGTTAAAGAACCAGCTTTTAGAATGGTCAGTTTTAATATTTTTCGTTCTCCTATGCCTCATTTGTGAGTGTCTTTTGTCGCCATGCTCCTCCTGCTCTCCTTGCACTTGGAAATTCCTCCCTTTATCTTCTGGGATGAATGTTTAGTTATCAGAGTTTCTTATTTAACAATGAAGACCCTTAATACTATAAATTTATTTTATAGTTTTGACCATGTCTTGTATGTAATGTTTAAGTTATTTCAATTTTCTAAGTACAGTGGGCCTTGACTTACCAGTTTAATTCGTTCCGAGACCGAGCTCATTAAGGAGCTCGTTAAGGAACTCGTTAACTCAAATTACTCTATCAACTCAATGCAAAAAATCGGCGGAGAGACAGCTGGTATCTCAAAAAACTCGTTAGTCGGGACACTCGTAAGTCAAGGCCCCACTGTATTCTCAAAGAATTCTTTAGCAGAATAGAGGACTTAAGCTGCTTGTTGTTTGCTCTGCATTTAATTTCCAAGTGCTTGGATGATGCTGACTTTTCAGATCAGCATACCTGGCTCTTTGGAAAGAGGACCTGGAGGCATTGGGTGCCCCCAGTGGAAGGGGAGGGATGCAGCTGGAAGCCCGAGCGGACAGGCTGAGGAAGCAACGGGGAGGGGAGGAAGTGGACTCAGCAGCTAGATGTTACTAGACGGGAGGATATTAAGAGGAATGTGAGGGATTGAATAAGGGTTTAGTTGTTGTTTTCAACTTGAGCATCTTTCAAAACCAAAGCGAAGGAGACAGCCTCAGTATTATTGTTGGTTAAGTCTCCTATGGGCTGCAATCCTGGCAGCCGCCTGGCATTCAGGTGTTCCTGTACCTAGTCATAGAGAAGCTTCCAGAAGACTAAAAAGCTGCACAACAAAGGAAAGCATATAAAATGGACAGGCAGTCCACAGAATGGGAGGAAACATTTGCCAATCATATCTGAGGAGGGTTAATATCCAAAATATATAAACTCATAAAAACCAATAACCACAAAAAAACACAATGTAACTGAGGATCCAAGTAGACATTGCTCCTAAGAGGACATATTGATGGCCAACGTGAAAAGCTGCTCCACGTCACTGATCACCGGGGAAATGCCCAACAGACTCGCACCTGTTCGAATGGCCACCATCACAAAGACCAGGGAGAGCATGCTGGGAAACGTGTCAGTAGTGGGAGCAAAGTCCCTTCCGATCATTCCAGGAGCTTCCTGGCTGGTGTGTGGAAAACAGTATGGTAATTCCTTAAAATGTCAAAAATAGAACGACTACCTTATGACCCAGCAATTTCACTTCTGGGAAGATATCCAAAGAAAATAGAAACAATGTCGAATAGATAGCTGCTTCCCATTATTGTCATGGAAACAGCCCACGTGTTCATGGTCAGATGACTGGGTAAGAAGTTGTGGAACATACAGCATAATTCTATTCAGCCAAACACAAGGAGGAAATCGTGCCATTTGCAGCAACATGGATGGACCTCCAGGGCTTATGCTAAGTGAAGTCAGTCAGACAAAAACACTGTAGGATCTCAGTTACATGTAGGACCGTCACAACATAAAAACTCAGGAACAAGCAGATTTGCGGTTACCGGAGGGGGTGGGAGAACTGGCAGAAGGTCCTTAAGAAGCACAAACTTCCACTTACTGATAAGATAAATAAGCAGCAGGGATGTAACGTACAACATGACGGCGCTAGTTCGGCGCTGTTTGTTGTATATGAAAGTTAAGAGTGTAAGTCCCAGTGGTTCTCATCATAAGAAAAATGGTTTGATATCTATGAGATAGATATTAATTAAATGTATTGAGGCAACCATTTCATGATATATGTAAGTCAAATCATTATGTTGTATACCTTAAACTTATACAGTACTACAGGTCAATTATGTCTCCATGAAGCTGAAAAAATATACCAAAAACAAACCCAAAACTCATATGATCATGCCCAGCAAGGTACTCTGTGAAGCTGGAGACAGAATTGGAAGCAGCAGTACCAGCCTAATTATATACATAATTTTTTAATTAAAAAAATGTTTTAAGGTGGTTGTACATTTTTTCATAAATTTTAAAAATCATGTAAAAGCAACAGTTTGCCAAAATTAAAGATATATAATTAAGATACTCACCACAAGGAGGTAATGAAAAGGTTAGCCCTTTTCCTGGAGATTTAATAGTCATTTTGGAAATTCTGTCATCACTTAGTGACTTCCTGAACTTGGGCTTTTATGTAAAAAAAAAAAAAAAAAAATTATAAAGAATATTATTTCTGCATCATCATGTACTAAAACTAATTTTCTACATTACAAATAATTAGAAATTGTTAATGAGGCATTCTCTTTAAGCTAAGTAGCAGTTATTGTATCTACTGCAAGGCTCCCCGCCAAGAAACCAAGGAGTTGAGGAAATATTATGCACAGTTAATACTACTTACATTCATATGTTAATGGCTTTAATTCCCACACATGTGCTATTCACACCCACATTTCTGTCTCGAGCTAGATCTCGCCCTCGAACTCCACACTTGTATATCCAGCCGTGCTACTTGCTCACCACTTGGATGGCATGTGTCCTAATATGTCCAAATCCAGCCCCTTAATTTCGCCCCGATCTCATCCCCCAGCCCTGTCTCCTCCACCTTCGTGGTCAATGGTAACTATTCTTCCAGTCGTTCGGGCCCCAAATCTTGGGATCACCTTTGCCTTCTCTCTCCCTCTCACAGGCCACAGCCTTCCAAGCCCCTTCCGATCATTCCAGAAGCTTCCTGACTGGTTTGTCAACGAAGCCATAGTGAGCCTGCCGACCCCTCTGCTCTCCACTCCCTGTAGCTGTTCCGCCCACAACCCGGGCGTGCTCCCACCTCAGGCATCTGCACAGAACAGTCTTCCCCCAGGGGATCACACGGTTGTACTTCACTGCCTTCAGGTATGCTCAGCTGTTACTTCATCTGAAGGCCTTCCTACCTGCCCCGCATCACTCCAATCTGCAGCCTGCCTGGCTCTCGCTTCTGGTCAGTGAGTGTAAACACAGCGCTATGGTTACAGGGGCAAATTTGGAGCCAGACTGCCGGCATACAACCCCAGCTCCACGACTGACTAGATCCGAGACGGCCCGCTACGCACCCTTCCTGGGCCTCAGCTCCTGCCTAGAGATAGCAATAGCACCTAACGGTTGCTTGGGGTGCTGCGCGAGCTAGTGCCCGGGAAGCACATGGCACCTGGTAAGCACCTGTGGGTGTCAGCTGCTCCTGTGTTCACCTGGCATCATCCCCCCCACCCCTCACTAGAAGGTATGGTCCCTGGGAGGACGGGCCTCGAGTTCACTGCCAGATCCCAGTGCGGACGAGCACTCAGCACACTAGGTACGCAACAGTGCTTGAAGCTGCACCTCATCACGGGTTTTACGGGTTGGGTTGTAAACACAAACCTCTGTTATCTGGATTTTGCTGAAATCGAGCAAGAGCGCTAACTTGGTTGAAGACAACATGGTGTTGACCAAGTGCACATCAGACTCCTGGATCGGTGCTGCGCTCGGGCTCCTGTTCTGATGGTCAGAGTAAGGACAACCATGAGAACTTCTGGCTTCCATGGAGACGGACATACACACACATACACGTAAAGGGCACTAGTTGATGAATGTCAACATGTCTACACGTGTGAAACCACCTCAGTCAGAACAGTGAACATATCCATCACCCCCAAAAGTTTCCTATGCCCCTTGGGGACCCCTCTTTCCCCATCCTCAGCAAACACTGATATGCTTTCTGTCACTACAGATTACTTTACACTTTCTAGAATTTTCTACACAATAGTATCTATCCAGCATTTTTGTCTGGCTTCTTCCACCCAGCATACTTATTTTGATTCATGCACGTTGCATGTATCGTGTGATTTCATTGCTGGCTCATGCACTCCATGGTATGAATGTAGTATGATTTGTTTATCTTGATGGGCAATGGAAATGCCACACTGACAGCCAGAGTGAAGCTGATCGGATGGTGTCTGAGGATGATCCCTAGACCAGAATGTTCAGACTCAGTTCCTGGCATCCACAACGATGCCATCCATACCAGCACGGATGAATTTTTAAAAATATATTCTTATTGATTTCAGAGAGAGGAAGGGAGAGGGAGAGAAACATCCATGATGAGAGAGAATCATTGATCGGCTGCCTACTACATACCCGACACTGGGGATCAAGCCCACAACCCGGGCATGTACCCTGCCCAGGAATCGAACCATGATTCTCCTGGTTCATAGGTCAACACTCAACCACAGAGCCACGCCGGCCAGGCAAGCATAGATGAATGTAAGGTAGACATTCATTTCCCCAAAGCAGAGCCCCAGACCCAGATTGTAGCCAGTGACCAGACTCCCAGGTGACTTGGAGAAGCCGTCAGTCACCCCTTCAACCTGGAAGAAGCAAGCCTGGCCACAGGGGTGAACTGTGAAGTGCTGAAGTTAAACTGCTTGCACACGAGGAGCCCAAGGCACAGCCCTTCAACAACGGGAGAAGGCTCCTCGATGACCGGCTCTGAAGGGTTTTGCAGCTGTGGGGCTCCCCTGGCCCCCAAAACTCTCCCTTGTGGCTCCAAATAAATGGCTTAGAAATCCTTCAAGCCCACTAACCCGAAACGCCCATCCACAACTGGTTTGTCTCAATTTGCCTCAGCACTGGGTCCTTCAGCGAATTACTGCCACGGCCCTGCTCCACTGAGGCCTGGCAGGGAGGCCTGCCTGGGTCCAACCCGGTGAGCAGGCCCCATCCTCAGGGCCCCATCCAGCACTTCGAGCACACTCAGGAGCTGTCCCTGAGCGCCTGGGCTCTGGGACAGATCCCCCCCCACCCTCACCCCGCCAACACTAGGCGACTTAACAAGCATCTCAGGGGTTCTAAGACTTGTGGCCGCCAAGTGTGTTTGCGGGCACTCTGACCTTCGTTACGGTAGCGCCTATTGGGGGCTAGGAGACGGCTTCCTGGGGTGCGACCAGGAACCCATTTCTCTAACTTAAAAAAGAAAGACAACATGTGAAAAGAAGTCTTCAGTCATTTCCAGAAGGGTTACAAAAGCCCAGGATAGTTTTGAGGGTGGTGACCCATTCCAGAATGAAACCACCCCTTGCTCCAAATTCTACCTTATCTGTTGGCAGATACGAGATCCCAGCTCTGTTTCCAGTGAAGTCATCGCATAGGACACTGACATGGGATTTGGTCATTTGGTCAGTAACAGAGATGGATGCGAAGCTCAAGAGAGCCTCAAAGAATTCCAGGAACACGAGCTGAAATAGAAGAAATCAGTCTCATTCATGCTGACACACCTGGAGGTGGGTCAGCGCTCACCTCGGCGTTTGTTTCTCTGATCCAGAGACCACCACTCCCTCCTCAGGGCTGAAGGATCCTGGGTGTACACGAGGTTGCAATCAAACCTACAGCATTTAAGAGGCCTATTATATGTTCTATTATTCCATCTGCAAGCCGCTTCTCTACTTTGATGAAAACATTTTATAACAGCTAATGGAGGACTGTCATTTTCAAAAGTGTTTCCTTTTTTCTTAAGTAGAAAAGTGGCACCCAGAAACCAAGTGTCGAGTGTGTTACCCACTTGGCAGCCGTCCTGTCCCCCTCCCCGCACCCACGTGGCTCCGACACAGGCCTGCAGAGTGCGTGCACCTGGGGCTGGCTGGCTCAAACTTTGTCCAGCTGTTGGTCCTGAGCCCAGGGCCCTTTGAGTCTGAGCGGGAACAGGCCGGCCTCTACCTGCTTCCAGGAGCAAGAATCTTGCTTCCAGGGAAGACCCAAAACTTGGTTCTTCCAGTCGCTCAGCATGCCCGCAGCACCAGGGTCCCTGGTCTGACAGTTTGCTGAGACCTGCCCAAAGATGGATCTAGCTGGAAAAATGAGGCATTTGCCTGCTGCAAGAATCGCTAACAATTAAAGACACATACCTAACTCAAAGGAGGAGGGGACCAATCAGCATCTTTGAGTGTATGACATGTATACCACAGAACATACACATGAATTCAATTGCTAAATAAGTTATCCATGAAACAGCATGTAGTTTTATATTCTTTTGACTTTGGTCATTGTTTCCTTGTAGAGAGTGCCTGGGAAGGCACACGCGCATTTCTTTAATTATTGCCAGCTGAATCCAGTGGTGTTGGCAAAGCCACGTCCTGGAAACACGCTTTGCCAAAAGGCAGGAGTGTTGTCAGCTTGACCTTCAGCCCAGGTGCCAGGGGGTGGGTTTTGTTATTTAAATCCAGCCAAGCACCAGGAATACCCAAGAATGCACATAATCTCCTTTGTCTTGACTTTTAGTAAAACTTCCTGTTTTTTTCTGTATAAAATAAACACGCTGTATTGGCTCTGGGTCCCTGTCCCTGTCTCTCCATCAGAAGACAGCTGTCCCACCCGGCCCCAGCTTTTTCCTTCCATGTCTGTGTCTGTCTCTTTCTTTCATTTTCTCAATCCCCAGCCGCCCCTACTCAGGAACCGGACCACTCTCTAGCCGCACTGGACGCGTAGAAGAGAGAAATATTTACATTTCCTGACATCTGAAGTATTCGTTTTAATCTTAATCTCTAGTTTTTTAACACACACACACAAACGCACACACACTCTTATAGTTTTGCATGGGTTAGAATTTTTTCAATCAAATCTTGGTTCTAGTATCCAAGGCAAAACAAACAGCCTGAATGGGATCTATGCCACTGAGCCACCTCACTACAGACCTCAAGTTCCAAGTTGCTGTCAATTCCATCATACACGAAAGGATTGTCTTCCGCTATGACCTCCACAAATTTGGTTGATGTTAATTCCTTATTTATCATTTTAAAGTCCTATAAAAGAAACAAACAATCAAACATAAGGAACTATAATTACAAACATCTCTATGTGTTTTACGTCAATTTATATCAGTACAACACTGTAAGAAAATATACCAGAAATGGGTATCGAAAACTGATAGTTTTGTGAAGCATTCTGGATTCACATTGGTAGTTACCTCTTCTCCTAACCTAATCCTTCAAAAGTAACAGCGAAGCCCTAACCGGTTTGGCTCAGTGGATAGAGCATCAGCCTGCAGACTCAAGGGTCCCAGGTTCAATTCTGGTCAAGGGCATGTACCTTGGTTGCACACTACCCAGTGGGGGGTGTGCAGGAGGCAGCTAATCGATGTTTCTCTCTCACCGATGTTTCTAACTCTCTATCCCTCTCCTTTCCTCTCTGTAAAAAATCAATAAAATTTATATATAAAAGTAACAGTGAAGATTTTAAAGGGACATAAACACAGGACAGAGAATGGGAAAGTGGGTGATCCAGATGTGAGACAGCAACCCACTCTGCAGGTGGGGAAGTGTGGACGGGGGACTCAGCAGAGCAGAGGAACAGGAGCTCAGGGAGGCTGGAGGCAAGGCAGGTCCCCTGTGGGGGAGAGGCACCTCTGAGGGTCACACAGCAGGTAGGGCTGACACAGGAAGATCCCTGGGAGTTGAGGCGAAGACCTTTCCACCTCTAAGCTGAAGAGAGGCTTGTTCTCAGATACTGAACCAGAGAGCACGTGGCCTGGAAAACACGTGGTCCCCTAAAGTCACAGAGCTGCTGAAACAGGACTCGGGAGTGCATCCTGGGAGGCTCCTCCCTCCACATCGACCCTCCCCCTCCACTCTAGGAACGGTGAAAACCAGGTTTATGAACCCCAGGAGGTAGGAGAAATCCTCTCTTGAAAAATTGTACATCAACAGATCAATACCGAGCCCTAGCTGGTTGGGCTCAGTGGATGCAGCAGTTCTCAACCTGTGGGTCTCGAACAATGAAAATGCATCCTGCGTATCAGATATTTATATTACGATTCATAACAGTAGCAAAATTACAGTTATGAAGTAGCAACAAAAATAATTTTATGGTTGGGGGTCATCACAACATGAGGAACTGTATTAAAGGGTCGCGGCATTGGGAAGGTTGAGAACCACTGGATAGAGTGTCGGCCTATGGACTGAAGGGTCCCGGATTCCATACAGTCAAGGGTACATGCCAGGGTTGCAGGTTCGATCCCCAGTAGGGGGTGTGCAGGAGGCAGCTGATCAATGAGTCTCTCATCATTGATGTTTCTATCTCTCCCTCCCTCTACCTCTCTGAAATCAATAAAAAAAAAAAAAAATTAAAAAAATAAGAGATCAATATCTACAGATAATAGTGTTAACAATAAATAAAATAAAAAACTTCATTTTCCCATTATCATTATACCCCCCAAAACACAGGGTATACACCGAATAGCCTCCCTTCAGGGAGAACATGGTGAGCAAAAACATGGGAAAATACAATAAACTTTCCTTTTCCTCTTGAGTTTTATAAATGATGTCTTGTCTGACAGTTGAAGCAAAAATTATAACACTGTCTGATGTGGTTCTAAACTAAAGAGGAAGTATCAATTATAAGTGGTGGGGGTGAAGAGACATAAAGGGAAGCAGGGTTTCTGTACTTCACTATATTAGTAAAATGATGACACCAAAATGAAATTCTAAAACCTTCCAAGTGACCCACAGGAAGGCAAGGTAAAAGAAAGCAGAGAAATGAAAAACAGAACAAACAAAATAACTGAAAAATGAAACGGCAGACGTACACCTAACATATCAGTAACTACATTAAATGTAAATGGTCTATCACCAATGAAGAGACAGATATTGGCAGATATTGCTGGTGTGGGTGTAAAATGGTCTGACCACTCCAGAAAATATTTTGGTGGTTTAAAATATTTTTTAAATATTTATTACAAAACCCATCAACTATAATCTTGCACATTTACCCCAGAGAAACGAAAACTGTCCACAGTACACAACTGTCCATACTGTCTTTATTCATTACAGCCGCAAACTATAAACAACCCAAATGTCCATAGGTGAACGCATAAACAAATCTTCCTGGTGTGTCCGTCAAATGGAATGCTATCAGCAATAAAAAAGAACTGTTGCCTGGCTGGTGTGGCTCAGTGGTTGAGTGTCAACCTAGGAACCAGGAGTTTATAGTTCGATTCCCAGTCAGGGCACTAGCCCAGGTTGTGGGCTCAATCCCCATTTGGGGGCATGCAGGAGGCAGCCGATCAATGATTCTCATCATTGATGGTTCTATTTCTCAATTCCCCTCTGAAATCAATAAAAATATATTTTTTTTTTAAAAAGAAAGAAAGGCTCTAGCCAATTTGGCTCAGTGAATAGAGCATTGGCCTTCGGACCAAAGAGTCCCGGGTTCGATTCCCGTCAAGGGCACATACGTTGGTTGCAGGCTCCTCCCCGGCCCGGGCCCTGGTCGGGGTGCAGGCAGGAGGCAACCAATCGATATGTTTCTCTAACATTGATGTTTCTGCCTTTCTCTCTCTCTTCCACTCTCTGTAATAATCAATGGAAAAATATCCTCAGGTGAGGATTTTAAAAAATAATAATTAAAAAAAATCACATACTTTATAAAAAAACGATTTTCCTATAGACACTAGCCAGCCGTGGGCAAACTACGGCCCGCGGGCCGGATCCGGCCTGTTTGAAATGAATAAAACTAAAAAAAAAAAAAAAAAGATCGTACCCTTTTATGTAATGATGTTTACTTTGAATTTATATTAGTTCACACAAACACTCCATCCATGCTTTTGTTCCGGCCCTCCGGTCCAGTTTAAGAACCCATTGTGGCCCACGAGTCAAAAAGTTTGCCCACCCCTGCACCAGACTGTCAGTTTTTCATATACACACAGCACTTAAATGTCTTAAAGCACTCTATCCCCTATTAGTATCCAATTCTTTCAGTTTTAGCATGTATCTTTCCACAAGCATAAATCAAAAGTATCAGGAAACAAAAGCTACCAATATTTAGTATGGAAATGCCGTGTAAATTAGATGCTCTCACTGCTTTCCAAACTGATAACTTTTGTAAATTACTTTTTGATGAATGGTAATTGTTTTAAAGTGGCATTCATCCCCCTCTTCCTTTAACCGCAAGGTCAGCATCGGTAACGGTTTCGGGGTCCCCACTGCACCGTCCCCTGGTCCCCTGCGTGGGAGCACAGCGGCGGGCGCTCCGTTTCCACCCAGTCCCTGCCACAGCCCCGTGGAATTACTCCTTTCTGCCCAAAGAGTCCCGGGAGACGTTCCTTGGCTATGAAAACCCATCCCAGATCTTCACCTCACCGTTCGCGCACCCTGGCTGGCATACGCTTCCTTTCATTGAAAGCATTTGCTTACTTTGAGCATCCAGAGGAAGTGCCTCATCTTCATGGTGGGCTCGTGGGGCGGCGCTGTGCTCGGCCTGCAGTACGCCATGTAAATCTCCCAGCACATGTCGATGTAATTCATCGAGTAGAGGGACCGCAGTTGCCCACTGAATAAACTGCCTAGAAACAGCACAGAAAGGTAAACACGCAGAGCATGGTTCCAACATCACACTTGGAAGAAATAGTGCTAAATAGACGCCTGTCGGTTCTGTGTTTACCTTTTACACAGCAGGCGTTGGGATGAATGTTCTCTGTCATCAGCTTTGTGAAACACAGAAAGAGCGAGGGGCTTCTGTGTCTGTGATTAGAAAGATATGATCACTCCCCCCTCCAGGAAGTGGGTCCCCCCCCATGGGCTCGGGAACTGGCTTCTAACAAGCAGAGTATAGAACGGGAAAAATAGTGAGTGTCCGGGAGGTAGTGCAGCTGTCACCGCTGTAACCAGGTGGTCAAGGTGAACATCACCGGTAATGAGACAGTGATGTCAGATTCCCTGACAGGATGTGACGGGAAGCAGTTCACCTCCCTGATATTCTTCCGCAAAACCCCTAGGCTGTGGAAGGAGGGGAGAGCTCTGCAGACCAAAATCGAGGGATATTTTATATTAACTGACCGATATTCTTCAAAAGTGTCAGGTCGGCCGAAACTGGTTTGGCTCAGTGGATAGAGCGTCGGCCTGTGGACTGAAGGGTCCTGGGTTTGATTGCGGTCAAGGGCATGTACCTGGGTTGTGGGCGCGTCCCCGGTGGGGGATGTGCAGGAGGCAGCTGATCGATGTTTCTCTCACCGATGTTTCTAGCTCTCTATCTCTCTCCCTTCCTCTCTGTAAAAAATCAATAAAATATATTTTTTTAAAAAGTGTCAGGTTGTTGAAGACAAAATCTGAGAAACTATCACAGATTGTAGGGTACTAAGCTATGTCAACTTTCCACAATGTGGGATCCTGGATTGAATCCCGGAACAGAAACGGGACAAGGGTGGGAAAATTCAGGGAAATTCCAATAGAGTCTGTAATTTACTTAATGGCACTGCAGCCATGGTAGTTCCTTAATTTCCATACGTGCGCCTTGGTTCTGCAAGATGCTATCCGGGGAAGCAGTGAGGGGTCTGCATGTCAATTTTGCTCCAAGAGAGACAGGAAGTTCTGGCCGAAGGTAAAGTTGGTTGTGACTATTTCTGAATAAAACCCTGAGAGCTCTTTGCAGTTACTGACACATGACGAGTCACATCTGAAGGGTTCCATGTTTAAAGCTGGTATCTGATGGTTTTGTGGTTAATATTTTTGTGTCCAGCCCTTAAGTTCTAGAGTTTGTGAAAATAATGATGAGAATGGCAAAGACAAGAGGCCAGCCCTGGCTAGGCGGTTCTGCTGGTTGGAGCATCGTCCTGCGTACCAAAAGGTGGCGGGTTCGATTCCCGGTCAGGGCCTGTACCCAGGCTGCAGGTTGGATCCCCGAACAGGAGACAACTGATCGATGTTTCTCTCTCTCTCTCTCCCTTCCTCTCTCTGAAACCAATTTTTAAAAAAATAAAGAAAGAAAAAAGAGGACAAATGTAACAACTGCCAGAACGGCCAGCTCTGCCTGCGTCCTCTCCCAGGGTCCAGAGGTAGACTTACTGGTATTCTTTGTGATGAATGTGGTAAGCCAGCTGCAGGAGATAGGTCAGAAATATTCTCAACAGTATTTTTGTAAATGGGGAATGAATCTCTTCAACTGGTATGCCGCTGTATTCTGGAATAAGAAAATTGGAGAGGATGATTAGTATTTTCTAGAATCTTCTATTTTCTCCTGCTACACAATCCCAAGCACTGAGTACTTTTCCTAGAGAATACTCGGAACTGTATATCCGCATCCACCTAAAAATCAAGTCCCACTCGAAAGATCTTTATCTAGTCACTTTACACAAGAAACTTTCAAGGTCTCGTGTCCTAATGTGTTTCCAAGTTTTCTGAGCCTAATTTGATTAATGCTGATAATTCTAAATGGATTCCAGGTCTATTTCAAACACTCAAATTTGAAGTGAGTAGTTCTAATATTTTATTTTTCAAGTAGATAACTGGAGGCTTTCAGCCCTGCCTCCCAGAATTCAGCTGAGAGGAGTAAAACCTTCAAAGTCATTAAATTTACTGCAAGAACTTTCTAATTTGAAATCGAGACCAAGCCCAAGACCACCTGACGCCTTTTCTAGGCTATTCTAAGCCGTTCGTTCTCCCTGACACCCTCTGCTTCTCACCCGACAATTTAGCACGTTTTTACTATAGATCAGAGGTAGGCAAACTTCTCTGCAAAGGGTCAGGCAGTAAATACGTTAGGCTTTGTGGGCCAGTCTCTGCCACAGCCACTCAGTTCTGGTGTTTTAGGGCAGAAGCCGCCACAGACAATAGGTACAGAAATGGGCATGGGTGTGTTCCAATAAAACTTGATTTATAAAAACAGGCAGGGGGCCCCTGCTGTGCTGACCCTCCCAGCTGTAGATGGCCATGGTGTTGCTATTACATCATCAGATGCCTCTTCAAGTGCATTTTAAGCACCTTGAGCAGAAAGATGCCACGTGTTGATTTCTGCAACACCCCTCCCAGCCTTTGCCTTCACCCCTCAACATCTCCTAACTGGGTTCCTGGTGACAAGATGTCACACTACTCTTTGAACTGAAAGGTGTGCCGGACCTGGAATACTCACCACTTATTACCCTGTCCATATCGGCGAGAGTTATTTTATGGTGGTGAAATTTGCAATCCTTTAGAAACCTCCAGAACTGAAGCTTCGTCATCAGAAAGGTGTTATCCGGGGACTGCTCACATCCTAGCCTGCTGTAGAAGGTGTAAATTCTCCTTAATTCTGTAATATTTCTTAAGACAGCATATTCTACCTGAAAGGAGAAAGCCATGCATATCTTAATCTTACCCGATGAGAACGAAAGCAAAGAAACACCTGTTTGCTAGATTAATGAGATGACACATGGGAAGTAGGAGCATTTACCTCTGGTCACTGTGAGAGCTCAGTGAGGACTGTATTCTCCCCACCAGACCCCAGGTCAATAGCGTGCAATTTCTGAGTAACAGGAGGAAACATGCAGTCGTCTGGACAGGGGAACCCCTTTCTTGCTGCTCAGTGCTAGCAGCCCGTCTGAACAGCAGCAATCAAATTCTCTCGTCTACAGATCAATATCCCACAGGAGCACAGACACAAAAATCCTCGACAAAAGACTAGCAAATCGAATCTCGCAACATATTTAAAAACTTAACATGTCCACACCAAGCGGGGTTTATCCTGGGGCTGCAAGGCCAGTTCAACCTTTGAAAAGTCAGTCCGTGTACGTCACCGTATTGGTCACTAGGAAGAAAGGACGCGTGATCGCATCAATGCATTTGACAAAACGCAACATCCATTCCTGACGGACACCCTCAGCAAACTGGGAGCGGGAAGGCATGGTGAGGAGGGGAACTGACAGAGGCAGGTTGGAAGGAGGGCTGGATGTCAGGGGATCGATTAACCAGTGACACTGACTGACAGCAAAGGCAGCGTTTGGATGGGAAAGGATATGTATATACAACCAGGAGGCTGCGGCTTGCTCCAGCTGAGACAAGAATGATCCAGAACCGGCTCAGGAAAAGACACCCACACTTTGGCAAAATGATTCTGAGAACAGATAATAAAGACATATAATCCTGAGAAGACATCAGATATACCCAAACGAGGGACAGAACTGACCAGTGCCCTTCAAAAGTCTCAAAGTCCGCGAGACGGAGGAGCCGTGACAGACTGGAGGAGGTTAAAGGAATGGGGAGGACCAGGCTGGGTGGGCCCCGGGCGGGACCCTGGAACAGAAGAGGGCATCAGGACAGCTGCTGAAATACAAAGTCTATACTAGTGTCCGTCAACTGTTATTAAAAAGTCAATTCTCTAAAAAAAAAAAAATATTTAAGCCTAAATACAAATTTGTAACAGTTCGAAAGGTTCTTACCTGCTTCTTTTCCTCCAGTTGCTCTCTCTTAGGGTACATGTTTAGCAACAAAATTAGGTCCAGTTCGATGCTCGAGCCTAGCGCTGATTTACTTTCACTGCCGTTAAGCCTTCTGATAATCTCTAGCAAATGGAGGCAAACACAGGGGATATCCGTGACAGGCAATGTTGACATTTTTCAGTGCTGTGCCAAAATAATTTCCCACAGATGTGTGATACAAGAGCATTCCAAAACCCTACTAAACAGATGATGTACTATGGCATTGTACACCTGAAACAGTATCAATTCATTAACCAACTAGAGGCCCGGTGCACGAATTCGTGCACGGATGGGGTCCCTCTGGGTCAGTGGTTCTCAACCTTCCTGATGCCGCGACCCTTTAATACAGTTCCTCATGTTGTGGTGACCCCAACCATAAAATTATTTTCATTGCTACTTCGTAACTGTAATTTTGCTACTGTTATGAATCATAATGTAAATATCTGATATGCAGGATGTATTTTCAATGTTATAAATTGAACATAATTAGAGCATAGTGATTAATCACAAAAACAATATGTAATTATATATGTGTTTTCCGATGGTCCTAGGCGACCCCTGTGGAAGGGTCATTCGACCCCCAAAGGGGTCGTGACCCACAAGTTGAGAACCGCTGCTCTGGGTGGTCTGCAGGGATCTGGCCGAAACCCACAGTCCAACGCCGCCTGCAGCTCCTACCTCCGCTACCGCTCATCCGAGCCCCACTGTGCCTGCCATGGGCTCGCGACCAATCAGTCCCGATCAGGAGAGGCTCATGCTGCCACAACAGCGCTCGCCAGCCATGAGCCCTGCGTCTGGCGCCCTCCCAAAGGGAGTGGCCTGCGGGATCAGGCTGAAATCGGCTCTCCAACATCCCCTGTGGGGTCCCAGATTGTGAGAGGGCACAGGCCAGGCTGAGGGACCCCACCAGGGAGGGACCACAGGAGGGCTCCAGGGCGTGTCCGGCCCATCTCGCTCAGTCCCGATTGGCCGGACCCCAGCAACAAGCTAACCTACCAGTCGGAGCATCTGCCCCCTGGTGGGTCAGTGCATGTCATAGCAACTGGTCGACCAGTCAACTGTCTGTCCCCTGGTGGTCAGTGCACGTCATAGCAAGCGGTTGAGCTGCCTTAGCATATCATTAGCATATTACACTTTGATTGGTTGTTCTGTTCTGCCATTCGGTCTATTTGCATATTACCCTTTTATTATATAGGAGGATGTCACCCCAGGACATTCAGTAAATGAATAAATAGGCAACCAAGAGAGCAGTCGCTCCCGGGAAGCTTCTGCCTTCTGGGGGGTGGGGGGTGTTGTGATGAGTGGAGCCGTGGAGAACGCAGGCCCATGAACTCTCGGCCGGCAGGGGGACCTCCCTACCAGCACTGGAAGACCCTTCACACTGGCTCCCAAGGACAGACACGGCAGACGGGTCTTGGTAATGTACTAATTCGTCATCGAGACTTAGAAACTCTGCTATGTGGTCGCTGGAGAAAGGGCCAGTATACACGCGTCCATTCTTGAAAGTTAACCGGCCCTGCAGATAGAAAGGTAACTTGTGAAGTTTAGGAAAAAAGTTTCTTAGAAAGCCATTGGTAAATGTACATCAAAATCTTTCGCAAGAATTTGGAGTTTTGCCCTGTCCCGCTTGGCTCAGTGGTTAGAGAGTCGGCTCGCAGACAGTGGTGTCTCAGGTTCAATTCCCGGTCAAGGGCATGTGCCTGGGTTTCGGCTTTGATCCCTGGCCCCAGTCGGGGTGTGTGCAGGAGACAACCAATTGGTATGTCTCTCTGACATCGATGTTTCTCTCTCCCTCATCCCCTCCCTCCCTCCCCTTCTACTCTTTCTAAAAATCAATGGGGAAAAATATCCTTGGGTGAGGATTAACAAACCAACAAAGAGTTTGGAGTTTCTGTTTGTTTTTAAGATATGCACTTAGTCCACACATAATCAGGTTCCTAGACTCTCATGTCACTGCAGAAATCCTCCTCCTCCTGATTCTCCTTCTCTTCTTGCTGTATCTGCCTCACAACCTCTCCCCAATTATAAGCACCCCTGGGCCACAGAATGTGTCTTATTAAACTATGCTAAGGGCCAGCAGAGTGCCCATCACAGAAAAGGGACTCTCTTGGTATTTGTCAAACCCAAGCCATTCGTCAGTCTGATTCAGAGATGGGCAAATGACCCAGTTCAGTTCAGTGAACCTGAAGATGTTTGTGGAAAGCTTCTTGAAAAAGAGATTCTGCTCCCCTTCTATTTAGTGTGGGATGTGGATGTGAAGGTAGGAACCACAGCAGCCATCTTGCAATCATGAGGGAGGGGCAGTGTAAGGGTGAAGCTGACATGGCAGGGACATCATGGATAGACAGAGAAAACCTGGCAACACTGAGTTGCTGAATCAAACCAACATAGAAACCCATGTTATTTTTTATAATTTATAGAAGATTAAGCTAGATTTTCTACAACCAAAACCACACACACACACACACACACACACACACACACAACCTCTAGATATCAGGAAACTATGTTGGTAATTATTTTTAAATTTGTGTAATCGTCTGAACAAAGCAATAAGATATCCTATGCAAAATGGATAGAGAATGGCACGCCTTGTACTGTACGTCAAGTGCTTTACATAGTCCTTAAAATGTGACCTCACAGTTCTGTACTCACCATGCCATGTTTTTTATTGGAAACCCACTCCCCCTCATATATGGCTCCGCTGGCGTAGTAAAACTTCCCGTGGCCATGACGACATCCATCCACAAAGTTCCCTCTGTATTCGTTTCTCAGAGGATACTGGGTGTTGGGGACTCTCTTTAGAAACCATGTGTGTGTCCCTAAACCATTCTGAAAAGGAAGGAAATGCCCATGAGAAATGTTCAAGATATTTCCTCGTTGTTCTTGAGTCTGTTGACAGTTAGGTGTGGGTTAAAAACAGTGACTTATTTGAAGGGGCAAAGAACATGGACTTCAGGGCCTCAGCTCAGCTACTTCCTAACTGGCCTTCTGACCTCAGGCAAATTATTGAAGCCTTTGTCTTTCGTCTGTAAAATGGAAATAATATCTACCCTGCAGGTTGGGTGCAAAGACTGAAGATAGAAAGTGCCTGGCTTGATAGTGATTATTTTAGTTATTATTTTTAATTTTATTTTTAACGTGCAGATTGATAAAAAAAAAAAAAAAAATCCTACTCTCCAGTGGTAACCTCGACTAAGCCCTAAACGTGTATACACCCGACAATAGAGCTTCGAAATATATGATGGATCCGGAAGGAGAAATAGACAAATCTTCAATTAAACCTGGACACTTCAACACTCTCTCTTAGGCATGGATAGAAAAAGTAGACAGGAAATGAGTGATGACCTAGAAGACCTGAACAACCACAGTCATCTAGCTGACATCCGAGGAACATTCCACTCAACAAAAGCAGAAACACATCTCACATCCACCAAGACAACCATTGTCTGGGCCGTAAAATAAACACATTTAAAAGGAATGCGATCATACAAAGTGTATTCTTGGACTACAGTGGAATTAATAAACTATAAAATCAACAATAGAAAGATATCTGGAAAAATCCCCAAATATTTGGAAATGAAACAACATACTTTAAAATAATTTATAGGCTAAAGAGTAAGTCACGGGGAAATTAGAAAATATTTTGAACTGAACAAAAATTAGAACATAGTGTATCAGAATCTGTTGGGTACAGACAAAGCAGTGCTTAGAGGGAAAAAGCCTGTAGTATTAAATGCTTATATTAGAAAAGAAGAACTGTTCCTAGTTAGTAAGGCTCCCTCCTTATAACTTTAGGAAAAGAAGAGCAAATAAAACCCAAAGCGTGCAATAATAATAGCAAACAGCAGATATCAAAGTGAAAACTGAAAGACATCAAAGAAAATAAATAAAATTAAAATTGGCTCTGCGAATTTTAATGACATTGATACACTTCTAGCAAGACTAATGAAGAAAAACAGAAAAAGAAAAATTACTAGTATCAGAGGAGGGGACATCCCTATTGATCCTATGTATATTAAACTAATAAAGTAAATATTATGAACTTTATGCCAATAAATTTAATAATTTATGTGAAATGGACAAATTCCTCCAATAACACAAACTTCCAAAGCTTACTCAAGAATAAATGAAGCCCTAGCCAGTTTGGTTCAGTGGATAGAGCGTCCCAGGTTCTATTCCAGTCAAGGGCATGTACCTTGGTTGCAGACTCCTCCCTGTCCCGGGCCCTGGTCAGGGCTGTGCAGGAGGCAACCAATCAATGAGTTTCTCTCACATCGATGTTCCTCTCTATCTTTCCCTCTCTCTTCCACTTTCCCTAAAGATCAATGGAAAAATATCCTCAGGTGAGGATTAACAAAACAAAAACAAAAAAAAAAGAAAGAGCCCTGACTGGTTTGGCTCAGTGGATAGAGTGTCAGCCTGCGGACTGAAAGGTCCCAGGTTCAATTCTGGTCAAGGGCATGTACCTTGGTTGCAGGCACATTCCCAGTAGGATGTGGTGTGCAGGAGGCAGCTGATCTATGTTTCTCTCCCATCAATGTTTTTAACTCTCTATACCTCTCCCTTCCTCTCTGTAAAAAAAAAAAGAAAAAGAAAAAGAAAAGAAAAGAATTATAAATAAAAAAAGAATAAATGAATAGCACATTATTTACTAAAGAAATACATTTTATATCTAATATGTAGTTATTTAAAGTTACTCTTCCCACAAAAATAACTCCAGGCCCACAGGCTTTACTGGCATATTCAACTAAACAACCAAGACAGAGATAATACCGGAGAATCGAAGATGGCGGCATAGGTAAACACCGGAGACTGCCGCCGTAGACAACCACTTCAAAAATACAACTAAAAGACGGAACGGACATCACCCAGAACCACAGGAAGGCTGGCTGAGGAGAGACTCTTCAACTAGAAGGAAAAACAACAGCATTACGAGGCTCAGAAGAGGCACAGTGTGGAAAATTTAAAGGTACGGTGGTGCGGTGGTGCGCGCGCAAAGCGGGCTGGTGGCTGAGGGCGCGGTTGTCGTTTTCAATCAGGAGGGAGTCTCAGACTCCGGGCTACAGATCCGGGCGAATCTCTAGGGACCCAGACTCAAACGGGAGAAGTGGGACTGTCTGGCTACGGTCCCTCCGAGGTTTGCAGTGGTTGCCGGGACAGAGAGGCAGAGCCCCTGGGGACAGACTGAGAGCAGCCATAGCTGCTCCCTCCCCCCGCCCTGTTGATCCCGCCCCGCCCAAGCCCTGCACAGAGCCATTTGCCGATCGCCTCAGGCAAAGGCTGGATTAGCGCCTCCCCAGAGGACTGAAGTTTTCCACACAGCTGATTCTTACAGCCAGTCGGCCTGGTGGTCAAATCCCTCTAGTGTTAACTACAACAATTAAGGCTTGGCTAGAACAAGGCTGCGCACAAAGACCACAAGGGGGTGCACCAAGAAAGCATAAAAGATGCGGAGACAAAAAAACATGACAGAAATGGAGGATATGGAGCTAAAAATCGCAATTTTGAGGGCTTGCTATAAACTTGAGCAGAGCCTCACGAAAACTAATGAGACCCTCAATGCTACGATAAAGAAATTAGAAAGTAAGCATACACGGACTGAAATAAAGAATATTATACCCAATAGCAGACCAGAGGAGCACAAGAATCAAGTCAAAGATTTGAAAGCAAAAAACACCCAACTGGAAAAGCAAAATGAAAAAAGAATCCGAAAGTGTGAAGATAGTGTAAGGAGCTTCTGGGACAGCTTCAAGCGGACTAATATCAGAATTATTGGGGTGCCAGAAGATGAGAGACAGCAAGATATTGAAAACCTATTTCAAGAAATAATGGCAGAAAACTTCCCCCACCTGGTGAAAGAAATGGACTTACAGGTCCAAGAAGCGCAGAGAACCCCAAACAAAAGGAATCCAAAGAGGACCACACCAAGACACATCATAATTAAAATGCCAAGAGCAAAAGACAAAGAGAGAATCTTAAAAGCAGCAAGAGAAAGAGACTCAATTACCTACAAGGGAATACCCATACGACTGTCAGCTGATTTCTCAACAGAAACTTTGCAGGCCAGAAGGGAATGGCAAGAAATATTCAAAGTGCTGAATACCAAGAACCTACAACCAAGATTACTTTATCCAGCAAAGCTATCATTCAGAATTGAAGGTCAGATAAAGAGCTTCATAGATAAGGAAAAGCTAAAGGAGTTCATCACCACTAAACCAGTATTACAGGAAAGACTAAAAGGTATCCTTTAAGAAGAGGAAGAAGAAAAAGGTAAAGATACAAACTGTGAACAACAAACATGCATCTATCAACAAGTGAATCTAAGAATCAAGTGAATAAATAATCTGATATACAGAATGAACTGGTGATTATAATGAATCAGGGACATAGAAAGGGAATGGACTGACTATTCTTGGGGGGGAAAGGGGAATGGGAGATTCGGGAAGAGACTGGACAAAAATCGTGCACCTATGGATGAGGACAGTGGGTGGGGAGTGAGGGCGGAGGGTGGGGCGGGAACTGGAAGGAGGGGAGTTATGGGGGGGGGGGAAAGAGGAACAAATGTAATCTGAACAATAAAAATTTAATTAAAAAAAAAAAAAAAAGACAGAGATAATACCAATTTTACAAACTCTTCCAGAAAACTTTCCAAGTCATGTTATGAGGCCAACATTACCCTCATTACCAAAAGCTTACAAAGATGTAAGAAAAGAATACTCTAGATCAGTGGTTCTCAACCTGTGGGTCGCGACCCCTTTGGGGTCGAACGACCCTTTCACAGGGGTCGCCTAAGACCATCCTGCATATCAGATATTTACATGGCGATTCATAACAGTAGCAACATTACAGTTATGAAGTAGCAACGAAAATAATTTTATGGTTGGGGGTCACAACATGAGGAACTGTATTAAAGGGAATCCACATGATCATCTGACTAGAGGCAGGAAACACCTTAGACATCTTCAACATCAATTCGTGATAAAACTGTAAGCAAATTAAAAATTAAAGAGAGCTCCCTCAACCTGATAAAGGGCATCTATGAAAAACCGAGAGCTAACATCACACTTGATAGAAGACTGAATTCTTTCCCACCAAGGTCAGGAACAACGCAAGGATGTCCGCTCTCTCCACTCCTGTTCAGTATCACACTGGAGGTCTTAGCCACACAATCAGCAAGAGAAAAACAATGGCACTCATGAGAAAGGAAATACAATACAAGGTAGACTATAGGCAATATGATGTCTCAATTTTTTAAGTCCCAAGGAATCTACAAGAAAGTGACTAGAACTATTATGTGCTTTTAGCAAAGTCCCTGGTTACCAGATTAATATGTACAAGTTACCATCAGAAAAATCCTAGCGATATAAACCATATAAAATTAACCATAGAAAGTACATTGCTTCTAACGTATAAATAATGGTCTCAGGCCTCACAGATACCGTGTGCCTTTTGGGTTCGCCAACGGTAGAGTAGAATCTGGTTTGTGTGGAAGACCTTGCGAGCAAACCAAGTAATAAAACAGCGTTACAAACGTCTGGTTTAGACGAGGAAATTGTAAGTTGAGTTTCTAAATGTAGCAGAACTTGAATTTCGGACTGCCATACAACACCATAGCAAATAATATATGTGCTGGGGAATCAGCAGAGTGTCCACCTTTGGGTATATTCTGCTAAAACCAGCTGGCGGGGTACCTGGACGCCATTCTCCCACTGACCACTGTACTCTTCGTTAGTTGTCAGCCATTTCATCGTGCCTTCCCCATGGCGCATGTTGTTTTCCCACTGCCCTTCGTACATATTTCCAGATTTATAACTAGGAAAAAAATAAAACAAAAAAAACACACAGAACACTCCACAACAATTCAAAACAATCCGTTATCTCATATACCTTTATTAAGACTTTCTCTTAAGACATTCTCCCTGTACTCTTATGAAGAAATCCAACTCTCTCATGCATACAATCTACCCTGTACTTAAATTCAAAGGATGGGTATGTGGTTGGTAAAAAAAAAAAAAAAATCACCTTAGGAGGTAGAATAAATTACTTTACTAAACTTTCTGATCATCTAATAGTAACAAAGTGAATAAGGGCAGTCATTTTAAATCTTTTTTTAAAAATATTTTTTTATTGATTTCAGAGAGGAAGGGAGAGGGAGAGAGAGAAACATCAATGATGAGAGAGAAGCATTGATCGGCTGCCTCCTGCATGCCCCACATTGGAGATCGAGCCCACAACCTGGTCATGTGCCCTGATAGGGAACTGAACCATGACCTCCTGGTTCATAGGTCCACACTCAACCACTGAGTCACGCCAGTGGGCCTAAATCTTTAAAAATAATTCCTTGGCCATAGCTGGTCTGGCTAAGTGGGGAGAGCATTGGCCCACAGACTGAAGGGTCCCAGGTTCGATTCCAGTCAAGGGCACGTACCTTGGTTGCAGGCTAATCCCCTTGCCCTGGGGCCTGTGCAGGAGGTAACTAATCAATGTGTCTATTTCACATCAATGATTCTCTCTCTCTGTCTCTCCCCCTCCCTTCCACTCCTTCTAAAAATCAATGGAAAATTATCCTTGGGTGAGGATTAAAAAAAATAATAATAATTCCCTGGAGTATTATAATTAGGTGATATTGCCCACAAATATTTTGACTTTATCAGCTCAATCTAAAAATCAAGCAAATATGTCAAATTCTTCAGAAAATGTAACCTATATCATGGAGATCCATGAGTACTAGAGAGAACAAAGAAAGGCCATCTTTACATAGAATAAAGTAAAACAGAATGATTGGACGACATTTAATATGGTGCTTTTCTACATTTTCTGTAGAATATTTTCATTACTGTGGGGTTATATTGGGTTAATTGGAATACTCCACTCGCTTCTATAGAAAATGCATTCCTTGTGATTCCTGCCCCTTATCTTCCCAGAGCCTCGGTGGGCACCATCCAGGTCCCCGCACACTTTCTGCCCAGACCCCAGAGGGGAGTGGGGATACCTACCGTCTTATCCCCCAGCCCTTCTTGATGTTGTGAACCCAGTCCCCCTCGTAGCACGAGGTACCCTCTTCATTGTAATAAATGGAGCCCTGAAATAAATAATATCATTTTTGTAAAAAAAAAACAAGCCTTGCCGAAACCGGTTTGGCTCAGTGGATAGAGCGTCAGCCTGCGGACTGAAAGGTCCCAGGTTCGATTCCGGTCATGGGCATGTACCTGGGTTGCGGGCACATCCCCAGTGGGAGATGTGCGGGAGGCAGCTGATCGATGTTTCTCTCTCATCGATGTTTCTAACTCTCTCTCTCCCTTCCTCTCTGTAAAAAATCAATAAAATATATTTTAAACAAACAAACAAAAAAAACCAAGCCTCATAAGACAATGTTTTTTTATAGATGAAAATAAAAATATACTATAAATTTAAGGAGCCTAAACTATACAGAAGTCAAACATCACACTAAAGCAAGACATACAATCTGTGATGTTTCTGTTTCACAGTCAAGAATATGGTAAAGTGTCCGCCGAGGGAGAATGAGATAATGTCGCAAACCAGTTACTCCTTTTTTTAAAAAAATATATTTTACTGATTTTTTTACAGAGAGGAAGGGAGAGGGATAGAGAATTAGAAACATCAATGAGAGAGAAACATCAATCAGCTGCCTCCTGCACACTCCCCACTGGGGATGTGCCTGCAACCAAGGTACATGCCCTTGACCGGAATCGAACCTGGGACCCTTGAGTCTACAGGTGGGCGCTCTATCCACTGAGCCAAACCGGTTAGGGCAAACCAGTTACTCCTTAACAAAGTGCCACTCCAGGGCATGAACAATCCTCACGTTCAGTAGACTCATTATCTTCATAACTATCAGTCAGATAAGTGCCTAAAGAAATCCTGTTTTGTCACCTAAGTGAATAGTAGCGCCTTTCATATAACTGAAGGTCACTCACTTATGTACCAAAACCCCTTTCTTTATCCATTGGGACTCCTTACTTAGCTCACTCCTCTAGGGGACTGGCCATAGTGCAAGGCATCCGGATCTACACCGAGTGGCCTCAAATTGCTTGCTTGTTCACTGGTGTGAGTGTGTGCGCGTGTGCGAGTGTGAGGGTGTGCTTTTTCCATCTTCCTCATTGTCAAGCTAACTTGTGTCTTCTTGCAGCCATTTGGGTGCCTCCATGGAGAACCCACCGCCCCAACCCCTCCCATATATCCAAAGTGATCTGCAATGAGCTAAAACCAAGCCAAACAAACAACACAACCGAACAGTCTCAATCTCAGTAAAATGATGATTATCATGGTAAACTTCTTCTTGGGTTAATTGGAATACTAACATTTTCTAAAAACACTGCAGCAGTATTTGATCATCCCATAAAAAGCCAACAGTCGTACCAAAAACAACCATCTTGCTTAAAAGTGAATATAACCTACATAGCAGGTGCGGATGCAAACGGTGTGGCCACCGTGGAAAACAGCTTGGTGGCTTTACAAATGTTAAAACGTCAAGGTACCGCGTGACCTAGCGATTCCACTCCTAGATATATACCCAAGAGACCTGAGAGCAAGTCCCCAGGTGACTCTCTGCGTACATTCACAGCAGCGCTGTGCACAGGAGCCAAAGGATGGAAGCAGCACAAGTGTCCAGCGGCGGGTGAATAGATAAACAAACCGTGGCTCATCCTCACAGTGGAATATTATTCAGCCGCACAAAGGAGCCAAGTACCTACAACAGGGAAGAACCTCAAAAACATGATGCTGAGCGAAAGGACCAGACACAACGGGTCACACATTGTATGGTTCTGTTTCATACAAAATGTCCAGAATAGGAAAACCCATAGAAAAAAGCAAGTTGTTGAGACTGGGGGGCGGGGGGGGTGGGGGGCATTCATGAGGGGTGCGGTGGAAGAGGGCTATGGAGTAACTACCTAATGGGCACAGGGTTTATTTTGGAGTGATGAAATGTTTTGGGACAAGAAAGAGGTTGTGTTTGCACAACACTGAGAATGTACTAAATGCCACTGAATTGCTCTGAAATGGTTTATCTCCTGGGATGTGAATGTCACCGCAATAAACAAACAGCGGATCTGATCTACCTTCGCAGCCCCCACTTCCCGCCTGTGGGTTGTGCATCCCAGGCACAGAGGCCGTCGAGTGGCGGCCTCACGCACCTTCCCGTGCCTTTTGCCCTGGCACCAGTGGCCGATGTAGGACACGGGCTGCGTGCTGCACTTGAACACGCCAAAGCCGTTCCGCATGCCGTCGATCACTTCTCCCTCGTAGGTGCTGCCATCCGGCCACGTGTACACGCCCCGGTTCATGGGGATGTTCTTCACAAATTCCCCCTGGGGCGAAGAGGCCAAAGGAGTCAGAAGGCAGGCAGAGAGAGGTTTCTGAGCCTGGGGGGTGTCTGAGACACGTCCTCGACTCCCCATCTATACCTGTCTCTCCTCCCATGGAAACACGCAACTACCCCCCCAACCCCTACCCTCCTCCTTCCTTCGCTACACAGCCCGTTCGTTTGCCCTCGCCCGGTCCCTCCACTGGGTAGAAGCCCAGGCAGAAGAACGTATCTGGAAGGCTGTGTGTAGATCAGTGATGGTGAACCTTTTGAGCTCGGCGTGTCAGCATTTTGAAAAACCCTAACTTAACTCTGGTGCCGTGTCACATATAGAAATGTTTTGATATTTGCAACCATAGTAAAACAAAGATTTATATTTTTGATATTTACTTTATATATTTAAATGCCATTTAACAAAGAAAAATCAACCAAAAAAATGAGTTCGTGTGTCACCTCTGACACGCGTGTCATAGGTTCGCCATCACTGGTGTAGACAGAGCTCCGAGCAGCAAGCAGGGGACACCTGGCCTGGGGAACATGGATTCCTGGAACCCACCCCGAGGGAGGCTGTGAGTGGGAACTGATACCCGAGCCCTCTCTTGGAGGGCAGTTTGGTTCTAGCAAATGATTTAAAAATACATCTTCCCCTCGGCCCAGCAAGATGGGTCAAGAGAGTTGCCCGTAATGGAAGACAAGCAGCCAGGGAAAACAGGGAGATCTGCATGGACGCCTATGGTTTGATCGCGAAGAAATGAACATACAGAAGAGAGTGTATGATAAACTGCTTGTAAAAGGTAGGAGAAGCCCAGGACACGCAGGTGTGCTGTCCTTGTACAGAACACAGAACCTTCTAGAACCAGTGACACTGCTAACAATACCAGAGGTTCCCGGGCGGTAACCAGTTACTTTTCACCTACATTCTTTGGTTCTGTGGATTCCTTTAACCCATGTGCTGAATTACGTTTATGAAAGTAGTATGTTTAATTGTGGGAATCTGACCATTAAGTCTCATAATTATAGTTTAGAACTATGACAAATTACATGCTTTACCTCATATTTCACTCCATCGGCCCAAATGTAAGTCCCTTGTCCATGCATGAGTCCTTCTGAAAACATACCCTTCAAAACAGAATGACAACAAACCCTTGGGACCAGGCACAGATGTCACACGACAGCTTCCTCCCCCGTTCACCCGCACGAGCACAACCATGCTTGTCCACGCGTTCGCAACAGTGGCGAACCTATAAACTCATTTTTTTGGTTGATTTTTCTTTGTTAAATGGCATTTAAATATATAAAATAAATATCAAAAATATAAGTCTTTGTTTTACTATGGTTGCAAATATCAAAAAATTTCTATATGTGACACGGCACCAGAGTTAAGTTAGTGTTTTTCAAAATGCTGACACGCCGAGCTCAAAAGGTTTGCCATCACTGACGTAGACAGTGTTCAAAATAAAATCAGCATTAAGGACTTCCAAGTTCTTTGAAGAACCAGTGGATCTGTCTGATGCAAATCTATATCTATCATCACCCGGTGCCTTCCTCCCCGCCCAGCCCCCGAATGTGTCACTCACTCGGTAGGTGCAGCCTCCCTGGAAGACTGCAAAGCCTTCTCCCTGGTACAGTCCATGGACTTTTTCCCCTTCATAGCTACAGAGAAATGAGACTCAAGGTCATGACCTGAGTGACCCCAAGTGACAGTGGGTCAGATACCTAATTAATATGAATGAAGAAGCACTTGTCACATTTATTCACCCAACAAACACTCCCCGGGGGCCACCGGATGCCTGTCCCCTTCTAGAAGCCAGGCCGAGAACGGTGAACTGTGCCCAAGACTAGAAAGTTCCTGCCTCGGGAGCTGACAGTTCACTGAGGACAGACAATCGACAGGAAACACACGAACAAGAGAATTCCGTATCGAGTTCAGTTTTTGTGAAAGAAGTAACCAGGGGAGGAGGCTACTGTACACAGAGTCAGGGTGGAAGCCTTTCAGAGGACGTGAGAGTTGTACTTGGACCTAAAGGATCTGAGACAAAACATCCATTAGAAGAATCCCGGGAAGAGGACCCCAGTTAGAGGGAACAGCAAGCGCAACGGCCCTGAGGCAGGAAGGAGCCTGAGATCTCAAGTTCGGCAGAGAGGAGAGCAGCAAGCATGGACAATACCGCCCGTTAAGATCACCTTTCAATGATGAGGTTGGTCAGAATGGGGTCTTCATATTGAAGGGCATCTTCTAACGGCTGATTCTCATTTCTGGACTCCCTTTTGGATCCTGGTTCACTTAGTCCCAATTGTGGGACAATGATTGGGGATACTACTTGTCTAGCGGAATTGCCATCTGGCTTGGAAAGCTCCGGATTATCAGAGAGAGATGAGGGAGAGTGGGCAGATTTATCCGCTTTTTTGTCTGTTTTTTTCTTTTCTTTCACCATTGCCTTTATTTAAGTGTCAAATTCCTTTGAGAACTGTTTGTTTCAAGTCACTGATGAGCTTTACCTAAAAAAAATAAAAATTATGTCTCCAAATACTTGAGGGTTTCACTCATAGCTGAAATGTTAGCTTTACAACCCAATGCCATTACCGTTCTCCTAAAAGCGTGAAAAATTACAATAGGTATTACCGGTTTATAAAAATGATATAGCCTCAATATTACATTGGTTGTTCCTAAATGGTTTTTACATTGGAACCACTGTTTACAAATAGTGTCCCAGTAAAGGGTCATCCTGTCCATGAAAATCAGCTACTTAACCTCTGAGGTCCAGCATGCTGCCAGTCCGTGCTGTAAAAGCCCGCCTCCCGTGGCAAAGTGCTCAAAGCTGGATTCCTGCAAGTCACTTGATGTCCTTCCGCCTCAGATACCAAATAGGAATAACAGTACCTTGTTTCCTTGTAAGAATTAAATGAATTGATGCACGAAACATTTCCAAAGTATGGGAAAGGGCACACAATCAGTAACGGAGCGATGATTGCATGCCATTTTCCTGTTTTGGAACTTGAAGTCATTGGCCCCTTACTCCCTATGCCAGCGCTACCATTGGCTGAGCACCCACCCCCTATGTCAGCCAGAAACAGGGTGGTGTCAAGGTGGAGCAGAGGGGTAGGACTCCAAAGCCCTAGTGTCCATGGCCCTCTGCATCCGGCCCCACTGAAAGCATCCCAGTCCTGGAGTCCAAGGCACCATCCCTCCTTGTGTGCCCAGAGGATGCAGGGGGTGCCCCACGCCCTCCGCTGCGGGCAGGGTGTCCTCTGAAACTCACCTGCTAGCTCCACCCCACCTCTACCGCTCCAACCGTCCTGCTTCTCTCCATTCAAAACCTTCCACTCGCCCTGGCCGGTTTTGCTCAGTGGATAGAGCACCGGCCTGCCAACTGAAGGGTCTCAGGTTTGATTCCAGGTCAATCCCTGCAGGCTCAATGCCTGGCGGTGGGGGATTCGGATGGGGGAGGCACCCAATCGATGTCTCTCACATTGATGTTCCTCTCTGTCTCTCCCCTCCCTTCCCCTCTCTATAAACGAATAGAAAAATATCCTCAAGGGAGCGCGAGTTCTGAGCCTGGGGGTCCCCGAACCTCCTGCCCTTCCCTAAGGCCTCCTCGCCCACCACGTACCTGCTCAGGTCCTCGGAGGCGGTCCGTTTGGCGGTTAAGTCTGTCGCAGGGCCTGGGGCGCCGGGGGCTCTCGCGGGGCGCTCACTTGGCTCTGAACACCAGGCCCAGCCAGGTGATGGCACTGCTCCGGCGCGTCTAAGCCAGGCCGGTCTCCAGGCAACTGCAGGCCCCGCCCCTCCCTGCCCTTAAAGGGGCCCGAGCTTCCTAGAAGCACGTGTTCTGCCCCCTTACTCCAACAGCGGTTCTCAACCTGTGGGTCGCGACCCCTTTGGCGGTCGAACGACCCTTTCACAGGGGTCGCCTAAGACCATCCTGCATATCAGATATTTACATGACGATTCATAACAGAAGCAACATTACAGTTCTGAAGTAGCAACAAAAATAATTTTGTGGTTGGGTCACAACATGAGGAACTGTATTTAAAGGACCAGAAAGTTGAGAACCACTGCTCCAGAAGGTCAGGTGGAACTCTGGAGCTGGATGCACCTGGGTTCTCCCACCTCCGCTAATTGCCCCGTGACCTCTGTCCCCCTTCCTCTTCTCCATAACAGAATAATTAATTCAGGCGTTAGTTTTCCTTCGCGCTGTAAACAAGTTACATAAACTTGCCTAGGGGCTTAAAGCAACACAAATTCATCATCTTCTGGTTCTGTAAGTTAGGGGTCCAACAGGGCCGGTTCCTTCTGGCAGCTGCAGGGGAGAATCTGTTTTCTCACCTCTAGAGTCTGCCTTCCTGCATCTTCCAAGTCAGTGGCTGCATCTCCCTGGCACAGCTGGGAGAGGTTCCCAGGTTTAAGTCATGGGATGGATTGGTCGACCCAACCAAGCCAAGATAGGTCCTCCATTTCTCAGTTCATTTCTTAATCACATCTACAGAGCCCCATACTCAAGGGTCTGGGATTAGGACATGGCTATCTTTGAGGCCAGAAACCCCAATTTGCAGAGTTCTTAAATATATTAAATAAGACCCTGCAGACAGGCACACCAGCCTAAGCTTGACACAATACTGGTAATAATTATTACTTGGCTGTCTCATTACAGCGAAGAATGAATTCTAAGTTTGGGAATGGAAGCCCTCTCTCCCAGGGGGCCCGAGGTCTGGGCAGGGAGGGCGAGAGAAGCGGGGTGGCCTACACTCACCATTGTACACCAACCACCACTTGGACTCCACAGACGGCATTTTTAGCTGCATTTTTGGCAGAGTTCAAATGGGATGAGATTCCATGAAAAGCTATCTGACAAAACACAGGGATTCTTCCATCTCCAGTACCACTCGGAGCCAGTAACTGGAATATCTGGCAGCTCCCACCGCAAGGAAACCACATCACAGCATTAAATTACGGCCAAATCCAAACCTTTTATTTCCCCTTGCCTACAACAGTGCCTGCCGCCCTGGCCGCACCGGGGAACATTTAAAAATCATAACCCCAGCTCCACTGGGTCCTTTCTTCCCAGCCGGGCAGAGAACCCCCACTAGGTTTTCCAGATTTTTCCTTTAAAAAAAATGTATGTACATCAGGGTTGAGAACTAGTGAGCCAAGAGGATCATAATTTTAAATTTATGAAATTAAACCATTGCCGACTTAATCATCATTAGGCTTAGCGTTGCAGCCTATAATATGCTGGGCCAGAGTAGAGGCCTGGATGGCTTCCAAAGTGCTCTTCCCATTTTTGAAAAAACGTGCTCTTGCCTGTACACACACACACATACACACACAGAGACACAGACACATACACACACATAAATTCAGAACAAAAAACACTGCAGCAATACTCCACATGGTGCAAAAGACTCTCAACATCATTTCTAAATGGCGCTGCTACGTGTTGTTTTTTAAGTAGGCTAATTTTGAAACAAATGGTTAAACCCTGCCTTGCAAAACAGAAAAGTCCAGCCTATAAAACAAGGTCAGTTTTGAGAAATGACATCCAGATTGGCGATGTGCCTCATGGTCGGCCTGCCGTGGGGACAGTTCCAGGGATGGTCCATCTCACCCATATGGGCGATGAGTTTCTTCATCTCACTTGTGTTAAGAGCAGTTCCGATCATCACCTGAATACGAGACACAACGGTTTCAAGTTTTACTCGGTCTGTGTTAGAATAACAACTCTCCAGCCAAATTTTTCTCTAAAACAAAGCTGGACAAGATTACAACTCAAAACCAACGTTCCCTGAAAAATCTTCCCCCAGACAACACTGCCTTCTAACACCTCGGCGTTACCTTTCTGTGACACCCTGCCCCTCCGTGGCTCCTTCCCTTTCCTCAAGATGCCGTCACCTGCCCAGAAGCCAACCAGTCTCAACGGTGCCTGCACAACCTCTGTGCCGGCCACCCTCACCTGTCATCTCGGCAACTGCAGCGACCTCCTAACAGCCTCCCTGCTCCCCCTCACCGCACCCACCATCCTCCACTCAGCCGCCAGTGACCCCTTTGAAAGGTGTCAGAGCTCCTGGCTCTTCACCTGAATAACAGCGCAAGTGCATCACCTGATCTGGCCCTCACTGGCCTTCACGCCTGCACTTACAAGCATACAACCTTTCCTCCCCCACTGCAGCCACACTGGCAGTGCCTGCCTCAGGACCTTGGTACTGGCTGTGCCCTCTACCGGGAGGCTCTCCTCCAATGTGGGCATGCCTCACTTCCCCGCTCCCCTCGGGCTTCTGCCCTAATGCCCCGCCTCCTCTCAGGGAACCAGCTCTCCTCGTCTACCCTGCTGTAGCCCTCACCTTGCCTTTGCTCCATAGCCCCTATCACTATCTGACAGATACAGGGAGATGGGCGATGCCACAGCAAGCAAGAAACGAAGGCCCTGAAACAAGGAGAGGTGGCCAGAGGTGGCAGGCCTGAAACTGGCAGTCCTAGAGGCAGGATATGGGGCAGCACTCTGCCACATTGGAGGGACCCAGACAACAGACAAGTTAAGAGGAACAAGACAGCTATCACTCAGGGGCGCTGTGCCCTAGTGCCGGGAAGAGGCCACTTCAATCGATGCTCAGGGCCCAGGGGCAGAGGGAGCCAGGGATGTGACGCAGGAATGTGAGGCAGGGAATCCAGGCAGAGGGACGGGTCAGCACTCAGGGCTTGAGGCGGGAAGGGGACCAGAGTGACTGGTCTGCAGACAAGAGCAGCACACGGGGCTGGAAGGGCGGATGGCCAGAGCCTGCGCCCTCGGGCGGCAAAGGAAAGCCCAGGACAGTCGGCAGGTTCAGGTGTGCTGCCCGGAGGACAAGAGCTGCAGCTGAAAGGACCTGCCAGGTGGGCATGAAGGAGCAGCCCGTTGGCTCTGATCTCTGAGTCACACGAAGACATAATTTTACATGTCTGGCTCTCAGCACAGGCCAGTCCCAACTCTCTCACAAACTCCAGCGCTGGGTTGATAGTAGGCCTTCATCAAAGAAATCTCTGTGCCTGAACGTCAGGTCCCGGCCCTAGTCCCTGCTCTAGTTAAATTCCTCTCTTGAGTAATTTCATCCAACCCCATGGCTGTGAAGTACACCTAACATTTTATCTCCAGCACTGACAGTTCCCCTGAGCTCGAGACCGTTAATAAGACTGTTCTAGACCCTCCACTTACCATCTAGAGCAGCGGTTCTCAACCTGTGGGTCGCGACCCCTTTGGCGATCGAACGACCCTTTCACAGGGGTGGCCTAAGACCATCCTGCATATCAGATATTTACATTTCAATTAATACCAGTAGCAACATTACAGTCATGAAGTAGCAACGAAAATAATTTTACGGTTGGGTCACAACATGAGGAACTGTATTTAAAGGGCCAGAAGGTTGAGAACCACTGATAGAGGAATCCCAAATATAACACATCTAAACTGAACTCTTAATCCCACTCACGCCCCAAATGTAAAAAGCTGCCGCTTTCCCCACCACCCTTATTTCTGGCACCCCCTAGTCCAGTGATGGCGAACCTATGACACACATGTCAGAGGTGACACGCAAACTCATTTTTTTGGTTGATTTTTCTTTGTTAAATGGCATTTAAATATATAAAATAAATATCAAAAACATAAGTCTTTGTTTTGCTATGGTTGCAAATATCAAAAAATTTCTATATGTGACACAGCACCAGAGTTAAGTTAGGGTTTTTCAAAATGCTGACACGCCGAGCTCAAAAGGTTCGCCATCACTGGGCTAGTCTGTTCTCAGCCAGGACAACCCTCCAAGGGCTCCCAACACACGCAGCACCAACTCTCAGGTCTGACCAGGACCAGCAGGACCCGCTGTGGGTCCATGGCTGCTGGGCTTCTCTCATCCTAGTCTCCTGCTCGGTCACTTGGATCAGCCCCCAGCTTTGAGCAAACCCCCGGAGCCTTCACACTTGCCATTTCTTCTGTTTGGAAGGTTCTGACCCAATGGGCTCCCTCTCATCTTCTAAGGTCAGCTCAGATGTCATCTCCTCCGACAGCCTTTCCCTGCTCCCCACCTCTACTGTTCACCTCAATCTTCTGTGGGCACTCCCTGTCCCAGTACTGTTGTAATTTCCTTACTGAACTGACTGGCATCTGAAGCTGGCGTTGCTTTGCCATGTCTATTTCTCCCCACTAAGCCATGAGCTCCACAAGGACGAGGACCTCATCTGCACTGTGGTTCTGTGGCCCCAGCACCTGGGCACAGGGTGGGCCACACAGCAGGGGCTCCAGGGGTACATGTTGAAGGAATGGCGTCCTGGCCTTTCCAATGGGCCAGGAGATAGAGGTTCACTTACGTTACCTGGACACCAGGCTGTCAACCACTGCTCCCCTCTCCAGCGCCTGCACAGTGAGTTAATGAGCAATGCTTCACGGCGCCCTGTGAAATGCGTGCTGACTTCACGGCGCCCTATGAAGGACTCGGTGCGACCTGCGCAGTGTTGTGCAGGCAGGGCAGCAGCAGCTCTCTATCTACCAACGTTGTTAATATCCACACGGTCCACAGACAAACAACAAGCATGAGCAGCTAACTGCACTGGGATCAACGAACCTCTGAGAGAGAATACGCTTAATGGAAGTAGAGAAAAAGCAGCAATTATGGGGTAGAGTCAAAGAGAACACAGACATGTGGAGATGGCATGTCAAGTTGACAGAGCGACGAAGCTCTATCTGTACAATGACCTGTGGCCGTCACAGCCACATGAACAACGCTGACTGCCCAGCAGCTGAGCTGAGGACTTCTGGGGACTAGAGTGAGCAGACCCTGGGGTCCTGCCAGAGGAGCTTCCTTTACTTACAGACTTGCGACAGGCCCTGGAGGCGAACATCTGCCTGACACGGGAAGGCCGGCACATAACCCCAGGGCTGTCACTCAGCATGAAGATCAGCTCATCGATGTCCTGGGGTCCGAAGGTCCAGTTTTTACTAGTTGGCAAGGAAATCAATTTAGCCCTTTCAGTGATGGGAGCTAAAAGAATAAAATTTGGAGAAAAAAATTCATTAGTTGAAAAATGTGTTTTGTTTGAGTGCTACCTGTACTAAGTATCTGACAGAGAGGGCAACCATCTTCACTTCTTTTTTTTTTTTTCTTTAAAAACTAGCTTTATTTAAAAGAATCTGAAGCACAACACTGTAGGAAACAAACTTACAATACATATTGTTCAAGAAAGCCTGCCATACATAATTTCTACTAATAGGTCTAAGTACTGGATAAATAACATTCTTTATACAATGCACAAATGACATTTAGCATGATCCCTGAAAAGAATGACCAACAATAACGTGAGCTGTTTTGAGAGTAAAACCTCTACTTACCTTACTAATCTACAGAATAAAAAACTACAATGTAAACATAAACTGATGAACAAAAATAGAGCCAGAGACAGAGAAACACCAAACAGAACAGACCTCAGAGGGAAGGCAGTGGAGAGAGGGGTGAGGAGGAGTAAGAGATCAACCAAAGGACTTGTATGCACGCATATAGCATAACCAATGGACAGGGACACTGGGACAGTGGGGGCTTGTCCTGGGGGGTGGGAATGGCCAGGGAGGGGTCGATGAGGGAAAAAGGAGATACATGTAATACTTTAAACAATAAAATACACACACACAAAAACCCCTACAATGTAGAAGATGAATTAAACTCCAATTTTAAATTCTTGCATGGTGTTTAAGAAGAAGAAAAAGAGATCAGGAGGAGGAAATTGTAAGAGTTAAGTATCTTTAAAAGAAAAAGGACAAGTTGGCTTACCACTATTTATAGTAATTATTAAAAGGTAATTGAGATTTGAGATTTGGTTTAATACTTGGAAGCCCTTAGATACTCAAACTATCCATTAACTGCTATATTTTATCAATTACCAAGCCAATTTTATTTATCCAAAAACTGTAGCCTATACATTAATCTCATAAAGAAAATAAACAATATGGGAATAACCTAGTCACTTCATAGTTTAAATTTTTCCACAAAGCAATTCATGAATCACTTAATACTAATACTTCTTTAAACCTATGTTTTAAATATAAACAGACCCATGTGAAAACACCAGAAAAAAAAATTCCTAACATGTAATGCTAAACTTTTAACACAAAAAATAGACCCATGAAAGCACTGGGTATTCAAGTAAAATATAATGGAATTATACAGTATGGCATCTGGCATTTAAAAAAATATTAAGAACTGAATCAGATTTATTGCTATGTCAATATTAGCAATACTTGACAATAAAATGTACAAAATATACCACAACAACCATGCCAAAAAAATGATGTACAGAGATATCATAACATAGCATAGGTAGACATTTATCTTGCTATACCATCTTCACTTCTTATAAAATACATGGATCTCTGTGACCTCAAAGATTGGTCCCAGCTCCAAAAGGGCACAGTTCTACAGGCTTAAGTAATAACTCACCGCTTTCATCGATAACAAAATCAAAGCCATTCTTCCTGAAGATTTCCAGGTTTTCTATCAGGACGGCTTCATTGACAGCAGTTAAGTTGAGAGTCTGGGGTCTGAAAGACAATGGAGAGAGTCAAACCATATCTTCAAGTCAAACATGCAGGCATAACGCAGAAATGAAATTAAAACAATACTGTGAGCTCTTGAATCCCTTTCAAAAAGCAGCGGGAATAGTAACACTTCATTGAGCTATGTGCCTTTCCTGTCACAAAACTTTCTGAGAATTTCCTTTTAATTTATTTTTTTTTAAGTTCGTTTCAAGAGTTAAAGAATAAAAGTAAGTTGCTTTTCATGAATCTGCCATCCCACCTGTCTTTTTCTGAATCCTCTCCTGGGAACTAGAGTGAGCAGACCCCGTAAGAAAGCACAGACCCAGTCTCTGCCCTCGTGGAGTAATAGTCTAGTGGAGAAGAAAGGCATTGATCAAACAATCAAATAAATTACAACTACAGCTACACTGGGAATCAGGAAGAAGAGACACCCAGTGACCGAGGAGCAGAAAGTAAGCGAGACTTGACCTGGAAAGAGAGGGGGTCAGGGAAGGATTTTCTAAGAAAATTTTACAAAGTAGCTTATTAAAGGTCCTTCCATTGCCATTCACTTCTGCTGAAAACAACACAATTAGTGCATCCCACAGGAAAGAGAGCACTTCTCATGTAAGGAAACCTGTGCTTTCCCCGCTCAGTGACTGCTTTATTGTACGCTTTTTCATGCCAGGATCTACTTCTGCTGGGATCTGAGTTTATTTTGTATTTTAATTTCTCAAGTGAAAATCCATGCCCTCTTCTTATAATTTTGCTTAAGAAAAGACTTCTGGCCCAGCTAGTGTGGCTCAGTGGTTGAGCACTGACTCATGTACCAGGAGGTCACGGTTTGATTCCCGGGCAGGACACATGCCCGGGTTGCAGGCTCGATCCCCAGTGAAGGGCCTGCAGGAGGCAGCTGACTAATGATTCTCATCATTGATGTTCTATCCCTCTCTCCCTCTCCTTTCTTCTCTCTGAAATCAATAAACATTTAAAAAGAAAGGAAAATACTTCTGGTTTACATGGTATACCATCACACCACCACATGGTCAGTTGCAAACATTCAATCTGGCAAAGGACAGGGAAATACAGAATCTGCAGTGACTATCTAGCCATTGGAACCGTCTATGGTAGCTGAGAACTGACACACAGGCAATGCTGCCCTGAACACGCACATTCCATGTGCTATAAACAGATGTACTAAGTACTAAAAGTTGCCTTTCATCAGAAGGGTTTTCTGGCCAACCAGCGACGGACATTTTTCGATGGCTAAAATGTTGGGTACTTGTAAGAACACAGCTGTGTGAACCTGAGCAAGTTACTGAACCTCTATGTGAAATGGTGATAGTAACAGTGACTACCTCATAGTTTGTGAGAATTAAGTAAATTAATACATGCCTTCAACAATGCCTGGCATATAATAAGCACCCAGCAAATGGCAGGTATGACTACTATTATGTAAAAAGCATAAAAATCTTCTGTAGGGATGCTCATGGCAAATCTATGTGTACATACATAGGCACACGTGTAAGCTATTAGACCTGACATGTGGGAGGGGAAACGACCCTGAAAATCCAGAACCTGACGTGCACCTGCCTGATCAGCCTCTGGCCCTGCAGCGCGGTGTGCTGCTGGAGCATCTCGAAGTTGTACTTCTCATCCGTGGCGTGCTGGTCCACGATGAAGAGGTCGGCGTCCAGTTTGGTGATGATAAACCCCAAGTTGAACTGCCCGATGACTTCCATCTCTGCAAACATCGTTTTACTGCATGGAGAAAACGGTAATTGTGAGGCATTTTAAGACTATTTTTCTTTTTTTTCTTTTCCTTTTTTTTTCTTTTTATGAGTAAAGAAGACAATTTAGATGATACAAACAATTTTTTCAATATTTCGTGAAGTGGATAGTCTCCTTTCTGAGAACTGAAAATGTGGCAGAAGGCAAGAAGCTTTTATAGGATAAAGAATAAAGAAAAAGCAAGAGACAAATAGAAAACATCTGATTGGCTGTGGCCACATAAGACTATTTTTCTAATGAAAAAAAAATCAAGAACCACAATAACAGGTGATCAATAAGTGCTTGTTGAATTACTTAAAATCTCTGTTTTTAAAATCGCAGTTAACTTCACTTTTCGAGGGCTGACAGGATGCAAAGGTAAAGGACAAGCAGCTTTCACTTGGGGTGCCTGACGGGTGCTTCCCTATCCAGCACACACCTGCTCTGACTGTGCGTGAGTGTACGTGCACCTGAAAGAACCTGGCTCTCTTCACTGCATCCGAGTTCACAGTTCCACCAGATGACATGCAAAGTTCACCCCACTTAATTACACACACCCCAATTAATTACACACTGCTGAAAGGACGTATTTCCTGAAGACCTTTCTCAGTGTAAGCTAGGCACTATGAATAGCAAAGGAATTCCATAACATAAGTCTTGAAGAATTTATACTCTAGCCCAGCTGTGGCTCAGTGGTTGAACGTCAACCTATGAACCAGGAGGTCACAGTTCGATTTTGGGTCAGGGCATATGACTGGGTTGTGGGCTCGATCCCCAGTGGGGGTGGGGAGGGGCAGGAGGCAACCAATCAATGATCCTCTCTCCATCTCCCTTCCTCCCTGAAATAAATAAAAATATATTAAAAACAGAAAGAATTTATACTCTAAATCAGGCAAAGCCTATGTGGTCCACACTAAAAGTGCTACAAAAGTTCAGTGTCATTACACAGCTACACTGTGTTCAGTCAACCGCAAGGCAAAGTTTAAAAAGACAAAAGTTAAGCCCTAGCCAGTTTGGCTCAGTGGATGGAGCATCGGCCTGCGGTCTTGAGGGTCCCAGGTTCGATTCCGGCCAAGGGCATGTACCTTGGTTGCGGGCACATACCCAGTGGGGAGTGTGCAGGAGGCAGCTGATCGATGTTTCTCTCTCATCGATGTTTCTAACTCTATCTCTCTCCCTTCCTCTCTGTAAAAAATCAATAAAATATATTTTTTTTAAAAAAGACAAAAGTTAAGAATTTCAGAATTCAACATTTTAACAAGTCACGATGTTGTACATGATTACTGACTGAAAAAGGGGGCAGTATTTTCTATTATCTGTATTATTAATATTTTTCTTTAAATTGACTCCTTTTCCGTAGCCTTATCCGGAATGATCTCCTTAAAACCACAGGTTTGACAATGTGTTCTACTTTTTCCTAATACACACTGAAATGGAAAATGGAAAAGAGCAATATCCACCAAAAGTGAATGAATTCCTTTCAGCGGAAAAAAAGTCGCTGTGGGCTGAAAACCTTGAGGAAGAGGAATGAAATCAGGAGCAAGGGATCCACTGACTTGGACAGACAGACAGGACACACTAAGGAAATCCAAGGGGAAAATTCTTGCACGGTTTTGGGCAGGAGAAAGAGTTCTTTATAGCAAATGTATCTGCTGGATGTGCGAGGCAGTGAAAGGAGTTGGTGAATGGAGGAAGCCTTGCCAGGGATGCACTGGTACGGATAATGGCCGCTTTGAAGAATCAAACTGGCTCCAAATTTAGAATCTTCTAGAGCAGTGGTTCTCAACCTTCCTAATGCCGCGACCCTTTAATTCAGTTCCTCATGTTGTGGTGACCCCCAACCATAAAATTATTTTCGTTGCTACTTCATAACTGTAATTTTGCTACTGTTATGAATGGTAATGTAAATATCTGATATGCAGGATGTATTTTCAGTTACAAATTGGACATAATTAAAGCATAGTGATTAATCACAAAAACAATATGTAATTATATATGTGTTTTCCGATGGTCTTAGGTGACCCCTGTGAAAGGGTCATTCAACCCACAAAGGGGTCGCGACCCAGAGGCTGAGAACCGCGGTTCTAGAGGGAGGGAGAAAGAGAGGACAGTGGGGCAAGTCTGACGTTCTGAGATACAAGTCTGTGGTGCATGGAAGACCCCAGGGAGGACCACCCTGATAGGCAGCAGGAGCCAGAGGCCCAGGCGCTGGTGCCACGGCAGAGCCACACCCAGGCCTGACCCAGAAGAGATGCCATCACAGCAGAGCAGGCACTATCCAGAGCAGAAGCTGACTCTGGAAGGATCGGCCTTTGCCTCACGCACACACCAATGAGCAAAGGTGCTCTCAGGGAAAACCTTTACCTTATCTCCTTCCTTAGTTCCTCTTCTGCTGCTTGATTTTCTCCAGGACAAATCTTTGCCCGGAACCTCCTGTAGTTCTGCTCGCCTCTGCGCTGCTCTTGGTGATGTAACTGCTTCATGCGTGTAGTTAAAGAACTCAGGGAAAAGTCCAGGGGCACGATCTTCTTGTTAATTTTAACAGCGACGTCAACCTGAGACACCGGCATGTTCTGCGTATTAACTGACTTCTGAGGGATGTCAGAACTGAAAGGAATTCCTTCTTTTTTGAAACGCTTGGTGTTTGAGAGATTAGTTGGCTGAGGCCACATTCTAAATTTACATCTGCTGTCTTCTGGGTCTAAATGGCATTCCATGTCTGAAAAACGACGCCCAGTTTCAGGCAACTTCTCGCACGACTCCATCTTTTCTTGTGAAGACCTGTCTTCGGGGGAGCTGGCTGCTCGGTCACTGCTGGAGTGACTGCCCATGTCCGGGGTGCTGAACCCCTCCTCTGAGCCTGCGGAGGTACTGCCATGCCCTGAGTCCCTTTCTGCCTCCTCTCTGTCCTCATCCGGACTCATCCCCCCTCCTGGAGGGCCAGACCAGCCTGTGCCTGAGCAGGGCGTCTGGGGGCAGAGGGAGTCTGAAGGCCTGGAAGTCGGCATGCTTCTCTTCTGTCTTGGAGAAACCTGCCTGTTCTGAGGCCTGTTCTCTGCTGAGTGACGAAGAGAAAAGGCCTCCCGCAGCCTGGAAATGGTCACCGCCCTTCTCTCTTCTCCTCGTGTCCCTAGCGAAGCGGGACTCCCCTGCTTCTCTGGCAAAGACTTTTCTGTCTCTGCCCAGTGCGGTTTCAGTAAGTGGCCTAGGCAGAGAGGAACAGGGGAGAGTGTCAGGAATAAGAGGAACAGCACCACAAAAGAGGAGATACAATTGAGAAAGCATGACATTAACCATAACAAGAGACAAATGAAAACCTCACATGATGCCCAGGTCTGCTCACCAGAATGGGTAGAATGAAAACACAAGCATTCACACGGACAAGGATGGAATGGGATGTGTCCACATGGCTGGTGGTAGTGAGGCGGACACACTGCTGTGTAAAGCACTCTGGGAGTGTCGCCTAAGCCTCAACACATGCTTGCCTGGGACCCAGCCTCGCCTCTCCCGTCAGAAACGCTTGCCTACACTGGACAAAGCCATGGGTGAGGGTGTTCACCACAGCTTAGTTCATTATAGCCGCAAACTGGAAACTACCCAACTGTAAGGGCCTCCAAAAACTCCCTCCTCCCTCAAAGGAATGAGACAATGGGCAAAAACTGTCAGGATCAACTTTCTCAGAGCTCTGAAAATGAAAAGGCTTGCACAGCATTCAGCTGAGTTCCGGTAAGAACACATCCCTGTGCACTAATGATGACTCCTGTTCTTTCTTTCTTGTTTCTTTTAGAGAGAGAGAAAGGGAGAGAGAAATATCAATTTGTTGCTCTACACATTCACGCATTCATTGGTTGCCTCCTGTATGTGCCCTGACTAGGGATCAAACTCGCAACCTTGGCCTATGGGGACAGCACTCCAACCAACTGAGCTACCTGGCCAGGGTGCTCCTGTTCTTTTTAAACAGATTACTTTCTAGTGAGACACACCTTTTCTATCTAGAAGAGGAGATTTTATTTCATGTCAAAAGAAACTAAGGAAAGTATCACAACAGCTATGTTTGAGAAGCTGTTGATATACTTGCAGTTTTTTACCTTCGATATCCAGCAGTGGCTGCTGACTGACGTTCAGTTTGCTGACATCACTATCGAACATTCCTATCAAAGATGTCTTTAAAACTGCCAACAGAAGCTTCTCGTCTTGTAGGAAAATTTGCCTTTTATCTGGAGTAACATTGATATCAACACACCCTAAGGCAAAAAAAAAGAAAAGACACTTACTGTGTTTAAATTCACCTATAACAACAGAAATTCCCCTACCTACTATTTTATTCACTTGTACTGACCAAATGTACTATTAAAGACATTAGTGTCCAAATTATTATTCATAAACTATAAAATTAGATCCTTCATATAAACAAGGAAAAGATGAACAATTTTCTAAATAGAAAAAATATGCAAAGATTTCAATGGGTAAATTGCATAAGAAAAAGAATAAGCAGGTGAAAATTCTATATAATAAAAGCCTAATATGCTAAGTGTCCGGTCATCTGTTCAACCAATCAAAGCGTAATATGCTAATGATATGCCGCTCAACTGCTCGCTATGACGTTCACTGACCAAGAGGGGGCAGTCGACTGGTCAACCAGTCACTATGATGTGCACTGTCCACCAGGGGGTAGACACTCCAACCGGTAGGTTAGCTTGCTGCTGGGGTCTGGCCAATCAGGGACAGGCTGGATATTCCCTGGAGCCCTCCCTGGTTCCTCCTCAGCTGGTTAACCTCCTACATCCCTCTCTGGCCCAGGTCCTTCCCCAGCCCCGATTGTGCACCGATGGGGTCCCTTGGCCTGGCCTGTGCCCTCGAAATCCGGAATGACTCAGGGGATGTTGGAAAGCCGGTTTCAGCCCAATGGTGGAACGACCAGTCGCTATGACACGCACTGACCACCAGGGGGCAGACGCTCAATGCAGGAGCTGGCCCCTAGTGGTCAGTGCGTTCCCACAGGGGGAGCACTGCTCAGCCAGAAGCTGGGCTTATGACTGGCGAGCGCAGTGGCAGTGGTGGGAGCTTCTCCTGCCTCCATGGCAGCACTAAGGATGTCCGACTGATGGCTTATTTGGACCCTCCCCCCGCCCCCGCCCGAGGGCTCCCGGACTGCAAGGATACAGGCCTGGCTGAGGGCACCCCTCCTACTCCTCCCCCAAGTGCATGAATTTCATGAACCGGGCCTCTAGGGTATAATAAAACTGCAAACTAAAGGAAGATGTCACTTTATCACCTACCAACTTTGGTTAAAAAGTATAATACCTAATACATTGTTGGTAGATGTGTAAATTGATACATCACAATCATTTCCACTAGTGCAGTCATTCTAATTCTAGGAATTTATCTAAAGGGAATAATCAAATATATAGATAATGACTTAATTATAAGGACAGTATTTAAATTTCCAAAAACTGAAATAAACAAGTTTAAAATGAAGATATATCCATACACTGGAATATAATAAATATAGCTATTAAAATCATGTTTCTGAATAATTTTTTTTTTTAAATATAGTTTATTGATTTTTTACAGAGAGGAAGGGAGAGGGATAGAGAGTTAGAAACATTGATGAGAGAGAAACAATGATCAGCTGCCTCCTGCACACCCCCTACTGGGTATGTGCCTGCAACCAAGGTACATGCCCTTGACCGGAATCGAACCTGGGACCCTTGAGTCCGCAGGCCGACGCTCTATCCACTGAGCCAAACCGGTTAAGGCAATAATTTTTAATGACATAGTAAAAAAATATTTATATCTAAGGACAAAGAGTACTACACAAAATTACCTAAAATTCTTTTCTCATCCCAAAGTATATCGATAGATACAGAGGTCATTAAAAATTTTTAAGGTGTGCACATATGTATTTTCTAAGTACCTATAAAAAATAATGGATAGCAATAAACCAGAATTTTTAAAATCATAAGAAAAATATTAAATAAATTAATTTCTAAGTCAGGGAGAACCTTCTCCCTTGGTTGACATGAAAAAGGCACATTTTTCTAATAATACAATTAACACAGTTTCAAGTAGAAAGCAGAAAAATCTTTATTAAAAATGTAACAAATAAGAGTCTGTAAAATAAAACTGAAAGCCTGTTAAAAAAAAAAAAAAAAAAAAGGCCCTAGCCCAGCCGTGGGCAAACTACGACCCGCAGGCCGGATCCGGCCCGTTTGAAATGAATAAAACTAATGTAATGATGTTTACTTTGAATTTATATTAGTTCACACAAACACTCCATCCATGCTTTTGTTCCGGCCCTCCGGTCCAGTTTAAGAACCCATTGTGGCCCTCGAGTCAAAAAGTTTGCCCACCCCTGCCCTAGCCGATTTGGCTCAAAGGATAGAGCATCGGCCTGCAGAGTGAAGGGTCCCAGGTTTGATTCTAGTCAAGGGCACATGCCTGGGTTACAGGTTCCATTCCCATCTCTAATTCTCTCATCATTTACGTTTCTAACTCTCTCTCCCTCTCCTTTCCTCTCTGAAATTAATAAAAATAAAAATATATTTTAAAAAAATACATGGCCATTAATTGTTACCATAAGAGTCTGTTTCCAGTCATATCAGAGCTTTATACTTTCATTGTATTATTTTAGGAGTAAGTTAGCAATTTTACTGAAATGTCAGTGGAACTTACCTGAATCAACAGAAATATTAAGAACAACAAATGGGTACTGATGTCGATTATACATGTGATAGACCTCGTTCACAAGTCTGGAAACCTACAAACAAAACAAAGATTAGAAAAAAGTAAGTGTTCCCTTTCCCCAGGGTTCTAATAACATGCTGTTCTAACCCATCACTAAAGGGGTACATTTTTAACAGCTTTCGTGAGGTGCAACTGGCCTGCAATAAGTTACACATATTTGAAGTATACAATCAAGATAATGAATACATCTATCACCCAAAAAAGATTCCTTGTGCCCCTCCATCATAGATCCCTAAGACTAAATCTTTTTCCAATCTAAAGATGCTCTTGAAGAAATGCCAAACATTGCAGGTGCAGTTTAAATACGCATAAAACACTTTCAAATGGACATAGTAATGTATTTGTATGATTTTACAAAAACTTGCACAAAAAATTTTAAATACCTTTGCTGGGTCACACGGCCGCCAATTGATAAAAAAGAACTGTCTGTCCGTTGAACTCCGTCCAACACCGTGAGTACAGTGAGAGATGAAACCCGAGATACTGTTCAGTGTGAACAAGGGCAGGAGGCCAGAGTGAAAAGGATTAGAAACGCGTAGAATGTGGCACATTCTTGAAGTAGAAAAGAAATAAAAACCTGGTGGCCTGCAACTAAGTACTAACATTTTAGTTAATGTGCATCTGTGTTCCATTCCAGTGATCATAAGAAGGACACAGACCTTCTGGAAGGCTCTAACGCTCCGGTAGAGCAAATCCACCACAGGCAATGCCACGGGTTCAAAACGATTTGCTTCAGCTCTCCTCTCACCTTCCCTATTAAATCCTGGGCCCCCACACAAGGCATGGGTCTCACTGCAAACTCACATTCCAGAACCTTTGTGCTGTCCCCACCAGCTAGCCAGGGAATCCGACTATTTGTCACCAGGATCTCTGCCCACATTCCCTGCCCTTTTAAAATCTGCTCTGTTAGCTAACTTGTATCTACTGAGGTGCTGGTTAGGTGCTTATTCCTCCTGAGATCAACCTCAGGAATATTTGCATTTCCGTAAGAATGATGCCTTAACATAAATTAATCCCCTGTCTTTAATTCCAGGCATAAGCCAAAGGCAAGTGGAGGGAGAGTAAGCAATACAGGCCCCACAGGCCCAGTCCTGCTTATGGAAAATGTCTACTTTTCTTCCATTAAAAGTAATGATGCTGGACTGGACTTCGGGTAAGGCATGAATGAAAGGAAACATAGCCTCCATTGCTCTCCGCCTGATCCCAATAAAATAAAACATTATACACAAAATAATTTATTTTAATTTTTCTAATTGTTCACTAAACATAACCTTTGCTACAAAGATTAATTCAATAGAAAACCCCTAAAACACATCAGTTACCCAGAATATTGTTTGAATTAAGTAACTGACTCCTTTGTATACATCTCTTTCTCAGCAGTAACACTGCTTACAGGCTTATAATGAACAAAAGAAACTAAAAGCCTTAAAATCACTATCTTTAAAAAGAAAAAAACTAAAGAAAAAAAAATACTTGATTGTCATTTTCCTGGAGGCAATCTACTCACCAAAACTGATTCTGCAGAGCATCTGAGCAGCTGAGCCCGAACTCTTCACAGACGCTGTCACTAGGGGGCAGCTGCACAAAAGGAATGAGGCTCTGCAACTAGAAGAAACCAGGACTCAGTGATTTCTAAGGGACAGAAGGGACCTAACTGCAGAGGAAGACGTGAGGGTTCTTGTGTTTTCTTTCCTAGTCAACTAACCTCAGTAGGAGCAAAAGGAATTTCCACAGCTGCTTTTTGCATTAATTTTTATTTTTCTCTAGAAAGATGAAATACTTAGCTCCTGCTTATCCATAATCAACATATTGCCCATAATACTTGATATTTTTTCAGACAGAGAGTAAGAGTATTATTTTATTCTCTACCAGAGTGAAGTAAAACTCGCAGAATTCAACATTAATTTTTGTGACAGATACCCAATAATATCAGTTCTCGGATTTTATTCTCCATTCTAACGTAAAGGACAATAGGAACCTGCCTTAATCACTAGAGCAGTAAGATATACCTGTTTCTGCCCAAACACTGATCCAATATTGTCCCTTATGCTGGAGCTTCCGCTTGTGCCCACCACAGGCTGTCGTTTTCCTTGTCCCACCTGATTGGTGCAACTTACACGGACGCCCGAGGAAATGATACAGTACGCGTGGAGGACATGGACCATTTTGGCAAATTCCTGTTTAAAAAGCACAGGCAAAAGACTCAATAAGAGAACAAGTAGAGAGGAAAGCGTTCTAGCAGATCTGCTGCTGTGGGTGTTCCCAACAGTCTCAATGCTTCTGGGGTTCTGAACTGACCGCACCTTTTTAATATTCCTTTGAAACTCCTTATGGCGCACAGGCAGCGTGTAAAACAGCTGCTGGACACTGACGGTCGTCCCTCTGGGCCGTGGGAATGGGGTTTTCTGGGTAATTTTCCCATTGTGATCAAACACCAGTCGAGTCCCAACCTTTGCAGACGAGTGGCAGGTAGAAATGGTGACGTCACTGGAAGAGAATGCCAGGGGTGGCTGGGTCAGAAAGATCAGGTGCTGGCGATCAGGTCATCACACGCTCACTTTCTCACTTTTGTTCTCTCAAGACTAAGAGATGATGAACCCTCTGAGATAATCAAGAGAGTTCAAATGGGTGAGGGATCATCATAAAATCTAAGGTATGACAGAGTTCTGAAAATGCTTTTTGTTGATTTTTGGTAAAAATATGTTTTTATTGATTTCAGAGAGAGAAAGGGAGCGGGAGAAAGAGATAGAAACCGTGATGAGGGAATTACTGATCAGCTGCCTGCTGCGTACTCCCCACACTGGGGATTGAGCCCGCAACCCGGGCATGAACCCTGACAGTAATCAAACCATGACCTCCTGGTTCATAGGTCGATGCCCAACCACTAAGCCACACCAGCCAGCTGTAAATGCTTTGTTTTGATAAAAACTTTGAAATTTGTTTAAACTGCAAAAGAGTAAAAGATATCAAAACTTATATATTCACAAATAAATATTTCTTTCTGATTTGTTACTGGTGTTCTAACAAAAATTTTTAAAAGGATACAAAAGATATTATAGTTCAAAAATTGAAGTTAAAACCAATAGCATCTATAATTTGTTATCTCTGTTATTTTAAAATTGAGAAGTCAGCCCTACCTGGTTTGGCTCAGTGGATAGAGCGTCCGCCTGTGGACGACAATTCTGGTCAAGGGTACATGCCCGGGTTGCGGGCTCGATTCCCAGTGGGGAGGGTGTGCAAGAGGCAGCCAATCAATGATTCTCTCTCATCATCGATGTTTCAATCTCTCTCTCACTCTCCTTTCCTCTCTGAAATCAATAAAAAATATATTTTTTTAAAAATCTGAGAAGTCACTGCTTGACTAAGGGTAACAATTTTTTTACAATACTATATGCTTCATTTCATTCATTCATTGCTTACATTTCAGAGGCATTATCACTTAGATTGATAGTAAGAAAAGACAGAATGCAGAAGTGAAAAGTTGAGACACTCAGACAAAGAGGTGTAAATAATAATGATTCTAATTATGCTTTTTAATTTTCAGAAAGATTTTTTACAAAGAGTCAAGTTAGTAGATAAAAATGTTGCATCACCTCAGTGCACAAAGTGAGCTCAGAGCTTCCCCCCGAAAGCCAAAAGTTTCAACCTGAGTTAGGTCAGCAAACTCTTGAATCTTAGAAGTGTGATGTTTCAGAGCTGGAAGAGAGGTGCAAAGTGAGGTTCAGAGTATCTGAAGGGGTATAGCAATGAACATACACAATGCCCACCAAAGTAACTGGCTGTGAAAAGCTGTTTTACTGTTTACTCAACATTCTGAAATATTTTGCCCACATATTTTAAAATAGGGTTAGAAAAATTCAACTTACTTAAGCCTTCAAAGTTTTCTTCTTCTACCCCACATCCATTGTCTGAAACTTCAATGAGATCCACCCCATAGTCTTTAAGCCTTAGATCTAAGGATAAAAAAATTTTCAAAGAATTGATCCATGTAAAAGCCTTATATTGACAGTATTTATAACATACATATGCAAATTTGAGTCATAACTGCACTTATTTAAATGTATTATTGTCATTTTATTTTTTTAGTATATGTTATTGATTTTTTACAGAGAGGAAGGGAGAGGGATAGAGAGTTAGAAACATCGATCAGCCGCCTCCTGCACACCCGCTACTGGGGATGTGCCCGCAACCAAAGGTACATGCCCTTGACCGGAATCAAACCTGGGATCCATCAGTCCGCAGGCCGACGCTCTATCCACCGAGCCAAACCGGCTAGGGCTAAAAAGAGTAATTTTAACATACTCATTAAAGAAAACGGGCTTTGGAATCAGACTTCCTGGGGTCATATTTTACTAGCTTTATAACCTAAAAAAAAAAAGTAAATACCCTGCGCCTTAACTTCCTCCTTTGTTAAATAAAGATAGTAGTAACATTAGTAATAATTCCTATCTCATAAGATTATTCTGCAGATTAAATAAGGTGTCCCATCCATAGTTCTTAACACAATGTCTGCCTAGCACATAGCAAGAACACAATAAAAGTTAACTGCTATTATTATTACTACCTAGCACATAGTAATTTACTTTATTAACTAACTTGAAGTTAAAAGTATAATTGAGTGTCTTATGACAGTAACAAATGTTACAGGAATAAAACAGCATAAACTGGCTATTTCTTGTGGCTTAAGTCTCCCAAACTTACCAATATTAGTGGCACCTGCATCCACGCTATTTTCCACCAACTCCTTCACGGCAGAACTTAGACTCAGGACCACTTGCCCAGAACAAATCTGATGGACCGACCTCCGATCGATAGGCTTGATGACCTTAGCAAGTTCTGTACTAAAGGAACCAGTTACAAGAAACAAGGCAAGGATGCATTTATGTACTTTCCATCCCGGTTTCAACGGTAGGAAGTGATTTTAATATTTCTGTTAATAGTTAACTGGCTAACGTGTTCATTTATTATACAAAGATATGCATTTATTACATTCACAAATACTAAATGTTGTTCTACAATTCTTAAACGTTTGTCAAAAAATCCTCTGACTTAGATGCTATGAATGCAATAGAAATCTAAAAATCTAATGATACCGGGATCTACATGGAGGAGACACCTGTGCCCCTCAACCTATGGGTCAATGGGTCAATAATTTCTTGCAAGGATGGGATCTTCTTTCTTGAGAAGAGAAAGCAACACTTCTCACACAATTTGTAAAACCAAGAGCATGATGGGAAATACAAAGTGCTTATGTCAAAACCAAAGCCAACTGAGAACCTGGGTGGGTGCCGGTTGTAAAACTGTTCCCATGGCTGCCTTTGAATCCCAACTCCCAGTCCAGGCTGCCAGCTGCTGCCTTAAAGGCCCTCAAAGTTCTGGCTCTACCTCCTTTTTTATTTATTTTTTTTTAATTCTCACCGGAGGGTATTTTTCCATTGATTTTTCGAGAGAGTGGAAAGAGAGAGAGAGAGAAACATCCAAGTGAGACACACATGGATCGGTTGCCTCCCGCATGCCCCGACCAGGGCTGGGAGCCTGCAACCGACGGACGTGCCCTTGACGACGGGAATCGAACCCGGGACCCTTCGGTCCGCAGGCCGACGCTCCACCCACTGAGCCCACCCGGCTAGGCCTGCACCTGCTGTAGGCGTTTTCCAACCCTGTTCTTCACTTCCTCCCGACTCCAACCCATCCTCCGTGCTACCACCACCGCTCCTTCAGAAAGCACCCGTCTGTCTGGTCAAACGATGTTTCTGCTGAAAAACTTAGCCTGCTGCATGGAGTGTAACGTGTAGTCGTAGCCGAACCCGGCCTCCTCCACCGGCCCCTTCTCTCCAGACCTCCCTTCGACGAGACCCCTCCATGGTGCTCACTGCTCCCGGTCCATTCGGCCTCTCTGTCTAGACGGCGCCCCTCTCCCTCTCCTGCCTGGCAAACCCCAAGAACGCATTCCACATGTGCATGAACCCCACAATTCCTCGTCAACGGGGTGGTAACTTGGGTGAAACAGGACACAGAAAGGAGCCACAGGCCTCCGGGCCATTTCTGATACTGACTCTGGGGGGTGGGGGCCAAAACACTGAAACACGGCGAACCTGGGTTCAGGGATCTGAACGCAGAGAACCCGCCGAAGGAAGGCTCGCGACCCCGAATTCGGTGTGGCCTGCCAGCCAGTGATTGCATTCTAAGCACAGAGAGAGGTTCTGCATTTTTTAAACGGCGGCCATGCAAATCAGCAGGTCCCTTTAAGCCTCCTCCAAATAACCTCAATTGTTTTTTTTGTTGTTTTTTTTTGCCCCAAAAGGAGAGAAACCTTCAGGGCACTGGGACTTCAGGCCCGACTTCACGTCCATGGACGTGTGGCGGCGTCCGGGCTCAGCCTGCCTGGGTGCGGGGCCGATCCCCGCGCCGACCCGGCCGCACCGGGCTCCCGAGGTGGCAGCGGTGGGCGGAGCGCTGAGGAGCCCTCTCCGGGGCCTGCTGGCCGGCAGGATCCCCACACGCCCTGGGCATTTCCCCCTCCTTTGCAGGAACGCCGTCCGCCTTAAAAAGGGGGACGGCGAGGGGAGACTGCAAGCACCGCTCACCTCAGCGCTTCGGCTCGTTCCATGGATGCGGAGCCGGACGCGCTCTGGAACTCGCGACAGTTCCTACCGCCGCTCCCACGGCTGCCCCGCCTCCAAGCCGCCCATTGGCTGTTTCTGAAACTGTGCCCCACCCCTTCCGGGTGGGGCGGAAACAGAGGCTCCCATCTCCTTCTCGCTGATTGGTGGTATGAAAAATCGGGGCCGCGACGTCAGAGAGCCCGAGCCAATTAGAGCACACGAACTGTGAGTTACCCGAACGTCCGAATCCGGACCAGAAAGGAGGTGGCAGCGGGACGTGGTAGTCTGACGGTTTCTGGGCGGTCGTGTCCCTCACCCGCCACCGTCACTCCTGTGGTTCCCACGATGCCGATGTACCAGGTAAAGCCCTATCACGAGGGTGGCTCATCTCTCTGCGTAGAGCTCCCCACCTGCATGTATCGGCTTCCCAACGTGCACCGCCCGACCAGCAGCCCGGAGCAGAATGCGGGCCACGTGCAGGTAGGAGCGCGCGGCCCCCCCCCCGCCCCCCGCCCCCCGCCCTCGCATCCGTTCAGTGCGCAGGCGCCAAGGCCTCCCGACCTCTCAGTGCGCAGACGCCGTGGCCTAGCCAGCGGGGATGTGCGAGTAGGGCCCCGGGTCCCTCCAGGCCCGGGTCGTGTGTCAATTTTTTTTTTTCGCTTATAACTACTTAAACTTTACTCACAGAAAAGTGAATAGCACGTCGATGACCATTTTAAGAATAACCAGTGTCACCCAGGTTAACACGTTGTCAGCGCCCCACTTAAATTACCGCAAAGGGCCCGACTTCCGTGATCGGGTCCTGCTTTTCTCTCCTACTGCGCCACCTAAGGATGCATCCCTAAGCCACGTGAATGGAAGCATGAAGTTTGGTGGCTTGCGTCTGGCTGCTGCTTCTAGACATGATTTCAGGACTCGCTTTGTTGCGTGAAATGCAGTCTTCGTCCTGTCTGCGGGTCTGCTGTCCCAACGCGTTAATTGGAACCCCGCCGTTTGCCCATCCCACTGCTCACGGATGCCGGGCCCTTTGTAAACTGCATTGTAAGCTGCTTCATTTTGCAGTGAGTGTTTTTGTACAGGAAACAAGTGGGTAAACACATAGGCCAAGTCATAGTCTAGTGATTCTAGTCTGAGCAAGAAAAACAACAGCCCAACATTAAAAGGAATGATAAGCAGATTTGAGCATTTCCTCATGCCTCAGATCAAGGGGTGAGATCCAGCTATGCTGGGGCCCTTTGATTATTAATACTAGGGGCCCAGTGCACGAATTCGTGCACCTTGAAAGGAACTGTGTGTTGCGAGGCTGCGGTGGGCACAGGCATGGGTCTCATCCCATCCTCCTAGCCCCTGCCTGGCCCCTCCTGCTGCAGCCCCCTGTCCCATCTGCCGGCAGCCCTGCTCCTGCCGCCACTGCTCACATGCACTGATGGTGCTGGCTCTGCTCACACCCTCTGAGGTGCTGAGCGATTGGGGCCGGCAGCGGGTGCAAGAGGTGGCTGCCAGCCCCAATTGCCCCTCAGGAGCAGGGGGAGGTGGAGAAGCCCTGAGAACCTTGCCAGGCACCGGCAGCAGGTGCAAGCGGCAGCTCCAGTGCCAGCAACGGGTGTGAGTTCCCTGTGTGACTGCGGCGCCCAGGAGCAAAGAATTTTCAGTAACCACCAGAGGCTCACCCCAATGACAGCGACTGGTGCCCTGCCTTGGTCTGGAGCCCCTGCTCACCTGCTTCACCATTCCACCATGGCCGATGTCTGCCATGTTCCACTCGTATGCACTCTGGTAGTCAGTGCACGTCATAGCAACTGGTTCAGTTGTTCCACTGTTCGGTCTATTTACAGTACCTTATTATTGAAGTGGCATACGGAACTGTGTATTCTTTGTTCCACCCAGAAGGCAATCACCTTATATTTTTGCTGTTTGATCTTAAACAAGAGCATCAGGCAAGGAGAGGGGAGAAGGTGGCAATTCAGCTGTAGGGTAAAGAGGAGTTAAACAGATGAGGTAAGAGAGGAATGTTGCAGATGGAGGGAACAGAATGAGGAAAAGTCCAGTGGCCACTGGGGGCATGGTGTGTTTTGGGAATTCCATGGACTGTATGGCTAGAGACAGAGCAGGGGAGAATTATGTGAAAGGAGGCAGCCAAAGGGCAAATCGTACACACTCTTCATCAAGCCAGGGTAAGGGCTTTGCTTTTTAGGTTAGGAGGTTAGCACGGGGGAGGAGGGGACAGGGTCTGCCTCTGTTTTCCTCTCTCTATCTGCCATCTTGTGGACGGGTGCGAGGTGACCAGTGGAACTAGACCAGGTGAAAAAAACGGTGTCTTGGACTTGAGCAGTGACAGTGGAGCAGGCACGTTTAGAAGCAAGTGAATTCCAGAAAATTCCCAGCACCTGGTGGTGAATAGATCCGCATAAGAGGGCAGTGTTAGGAGTGACTAGAACAGTGATGGCGAACCTTTTGAGCTCGGCGTGTCAGCATTTTGAAAAACCCTAACTTAACTCTGGTGCTGTGTCACATATAGAAATTTTTTGACCTTTGCAACCATAGTAAAACAAAGATTTATATTTTTGATATTTATTTTATATATTTAAATGTCATTTAACAAAGAAAAATCAACCAAAAAATGAGTTCACATGTCACCTCTGACACGCGTGTCATAGGTTCGCCATCACTGGACTAGGGGGAACAGATGTTCCCAAGAATTAAACTTAGCAGCACTCAAATGTGAGCAAGTACACTTACACTCGAATTGTATCACGAATGCATATTTATAATAACTCAGGGTCATTGCCATGTTCCTGACCTTACTCATTACAAGCGTTTAGCTCATGTTTTATTTTCTCAACTCAAAGTGGATGGTCTTTTGTGAGAGCTCAGGAATCTGGAGATAGGTAGTACAATGTGACTGTACTGGGAGGTTTCTTGATATTACTTTATAAGTTAAATCTAGATTGACTTGAGATTTATCATAGACATTACTGGTAACTGTGTACCAATCACTATACCAGGTAAGAAAAGACGCAAAGGTTCAGTGAATGAAGAATGTGTTCCATGTTTATACATGTCAGCGGTGAAAAGTTCTAGGTGATTCTACAGTGAGAGGGCCAGTACTGCCCTGAGAGTGAATGATTTGAGGAATTGACCATTTGACCCCCGGAGAGACTTACAAGCCAAAGAACACTTTTTTTTAACCTATGTGTGCTCCCTTTTCCCTTCTATAGTATGAATTGAGTTATGTTTTCACTGCCCCCCTTTTTCTATTTGTTTAAACAAAGTGTTTTGATATGAATAAAGAACAATTTGTATTTATTTTCTATCCTTCTCTGTTTAGACTAAATTACCCGAAATTAATCATACAAAGGGGCTTTCAGTCATGTTTTTTATTTATTTTAAAGCATTTGTGGATCTGCTTGCAGGACTATTAGTGTATGGGAGAAATGAGATTCTGCTAGTTCATTTTACTGTTTTTTAAAAGGTGGGAGGTTTGATGCATTTGTGGAACTAAGTAGAAGACGAGTGATCAAATTAAGCAGACTGCTTTGATCGAGGAAATGAACACTCTGGTGTTGGTTTGCTTAGGGAGGGTCTGACCCATCTCTTCAAGCTCTGGAGTCCCGTCAAGATAACATTTTAAAACGTCTGTACGAGTTGAAAGCCGCAGTTGATGGTCTCTCCAAGATGATTCAGACACCAGACGCGGACTTGGATGTAACCAACATAATCCAAGCCGAAGGGCGCACCGCTTTATCAGCCAACGCATTGGACTTAAATTCAGTCCTTGGAAAGGTGAGTTCACTTAAAACTAAAGGCGTCAGCACGCCGGGTGGTTGGTGCTCGTGCGAGTGAGGCCTGGGCTCGCTAGTTTTCAGAGGTGGGACGGAGCACGTTCTTTTCTCCCCTGCGGGATTGTGCCGTTGCACTGAGTAGGCACGTGAGCTCTGGTGAAGCCAAAGCAAATTCTAAAGCTGCTGCTGCTGCTGACCTCTCAGACCCACCGCTGAAGAGAAGGGAGTCCAGCACAGCTTCTCCCAGTCCCGGCAGCATCCCGGCAGCCTGAGCCCTGGAGAAACAGACCTTAAGTCACCCCTCAGTGCTGCTCAGGGTCAGCCATCAACCCCGACTCTGAGAGTAGCCTGAATTTCAGGGCTCTGGCTGCACAAAAAATCACACCAATCCTGTTGAAACATCTCAACAAGAGCCAGTCACAGTGCCATATTGCAAGTGTATTTTGCAAAATTCAGTTTACTTTATTAAAATTAAGTTGTATTGGCCACCTTTAATGATCAGTCTACAGTATTCAGCTAATTTAGGGTATAAAGACACAGGTAAGGAAAGAATGTCTTATTACGAAGTAATATTTATTGTAGGTATAAAGCAGTGGTTCTGAACCTTCTGGCCCTTTAAATATAGTTCTTCATGTTGTGACCCAACCATAAAATTATTTTCATTGCTACTTTATAACTGTAATGTTGCTACTGTTATGAATCGTAAATATCTGATATGCAGGATGGTCTTAGGCGACCCCTGTGAAAGGGTCATTCGACCCCCAAAGGGGTCTCGACCCACAGGTTGAGAACCGCTGGTGTAAAGGGTTTGTCCCAAGAATCCCTGCTAATACTCTCCTGTAGAATTGGCAATAGAAATGGTACTACTTGACCTGAAAAATGGAGGTGGGATTACAGTCTCTCCCAGGGCTCAGTCTTCTGTAGCCTCCATACCTCCTCACACGTGTCCCTTTATCACCCAGTACATGTTTGTGTGCAGAGACCCCAGTGATGCCTGGCAGGCCCTGGGGAGCCAGCCCAGTTGGCGAGTCAGCGGTGCCAGTCTCAGACACTGGGAAGGCTCCCCAGGGCACGTGCTGCTTGAGATGAATGTTGATACCTCAGAAGGCAGTGTCAAGTGACACACTGTGTTCAGACAGCTGCGAAGCATTCATCATAGCCCATGTGAAGGGCGTCGGTCAGGAGAGCAAGACCAGAGGCCAAATTGACTCCAAGAGACTCTTCAACACAGCGCAAACACAAATTGATTAGATACAGAAACGAGATGCTGTTACGGGGTCAGGTGTTAGAAAGAGTTGGTAAACGGAATGTAGTCGTACCTCCGTACCTGTGGGGAACTGGTTGCAGGGTCCCCTCAGATCCAAAATCCGTATATGCTCAAGTCCCTTCCATGACATGACAGGACAATTCATATAATCTGCAGATCCCCAGCCATGGATCAAGAAGTGTTCAGTCCTGGCTGGTGTGGGTCAGTTAGAGCACTGGCCCCTGCACCGAAAGGCTGAGGGTTTGATTGCCGGTCCAGGGTTGCAGGTTGGATCCCCAACCCTGGTCAGGACCCACAAGGGAGGCAGCCAATCGATATGTGTCTCCCACATCAATATTCCTCCCTCCCTCCCTCCCTACCTACCTACCTAAAATCAATGGGAAAATATCCTCAGGAAAGGATTAACAACAAAAGAAATAGTTTTCATTCCCCAGTTGTTTGAATATGCAGGTGTGAAACCCGTAGATGTGAAAGGCCAATTATAATTGCATGTGATTTTTTTTAACTTGGGGACAAACAGAAGTGTCATTCCTAACATGTTTTACTGATTTGACAGTGAAAGTCAACTTTTTGCCGGGAGCCAGCAGTGCAGGGGCTCAGGGTTGGCATCAGCTCAGAGCCCAGCTCCCTTCCCTGAACTGAGTGACCTTGGATGAGTCACGTGATCGCCCCAGGACTCACTTCAGCTGTGAGGTGGGGTGATGGTAGCACCTTCTTTGTGGCCATTAGGGTGTAAAATAGCACCTGGTACAAGTACACACTCAAATTGCTGTTTGGGCCCCCCCCCCGCCCCAGGATTACGGGGCCTTGAAAGACATCGTGATCAATGCGAACCCCGCCTCGCCTCCCCTCTCCCTGCTCGTGCTGCACCAGCTGCTCTGCGACCAGTACAAGGTCCTGTCCACTGTTCACACGCATTCAGCGGTCAAGAACGTGCCAGAAAACCTCCTCAGGTGCTTTGGCGAGCAGACGAAGAACCCGCCCCGTCATGAGTACCAGCTGGGTTTTACTCTCATTTGGAAGAATGGTAAGTAGAGGGGACTGGGTTCCACTCCCATCCTATGTAATGGAATGTGCACATGATCTTAGTAAAAGGCAGCGAGGGCTAGCAGTGATGTCCTTCACCACATGCTGTTTGTCAGACCGCCTAGAAGAGGAATGCAGCTTTAGGGGGACCCTGTCTAGCCAGCCGGAGCAGGGGAGGAGCAGCTGTCACGGCCGCCTTGCCCTCACATTACGAAACCTATCATTACGGGGACAGTCATGTTTTCTTTTCAGATGGACATAAAAGGATGGCAGGGTGTCATTTACTCATTATCCCACTAAAGAATGCCTCCCCTGGTGACCTTCATACCGAGGGAAGTGAGGTAGTGCCGTTCACCCAGGGAGGCCTCAAGTCTCTGACCTGGGCGAGGGGACTCCTGGTTTCGTCCTCGTCCTGCAAATCCAGACACGGCTGGAGTAGATGGTCTGAGGTCCCTTCTAGTTTGAAAACTGGCAGGGTCAAGTACCAGGCGTGATTACTTGCCTAACATATAGTCTGCACTCTTTAAACATAGCTTAAACTTTAATGTTTCACCTAAAACATGTGAATTTATTCTCTGAAAGTACACCTTCCCTTGCCACCAGTTCACGGTGAGTGGATCCCCTCCCCGCGTGGACAAGTGCTTCTCCGGGCGCTGCTCCTGTTGACATTCAGGGTGTTTTCCTTTCAGTGCCCAAGACCCAGATGAAGTTCAGTGTCCAGAGGATGTGCCCCATCGAAGGAGAAGGGAACATCGCACGTTTTCTGTTCTCTCTGTTTGGCCAGAAGCACAACGCGGTCAACTTGACCCTCATCGACAGCTGGGTAGATAGAGCCATTTTCCAGTTAAAAGAAGGAAGCAGCAAAGAAAAAGCCGCCGTGCTCGGCTCCGTGAACTCTGCTCTCGGGAAGAGCCCCTGGCTCGTGGGGAACGAACTCACCGTGGCGGACGTGGTGCTCTGGTCCGTGCTCCAGCAGGCGGGGCGCTGCAGCGTGCCCGTGCCAGCCAACGTGCAGAAGTGGATGCGGGCCTGTGAGAACCTGGCCCCTTTCAGCTCTGCCCTCAAGCTCCTTAAGTGAACCTCAGGAATTGATTGTAAAGGGTTTAGATTGTAAGAATGGTGGTGTTTCGTGCCTGTTGTTGGTAAAGGGACTTGTACTAAAATCGGTCTTTAGGCCAGTTGAGTATCAATAAAAGCACCATGTAACTTGTGGGTCTGTTTTATTTAAAATTCAGCACATGCAGTATACCACACCTGCCAGCCAGGCGGCAGGCGCCTCTGAGTGCAAAGATGAGCATGTCATATTGCTGACTTGAAGGAGCATAGGAGGCCGGTGTTGTGAAGGACAATGCAGGGGCAAAATCAGGAACACCGTCGTCCGAGCTGCTTTGAAATCATTTCGGGGCACGAAGTACAGAGCTCTGAAAGGGCATAATGATGCCAAGTTGGAGGTGATGAGGACAGAAATAGACTGGGCGACATGCACTGCCAAGCTGCAGTGTTCTCTTGGAGGCAGCGAAGGCTTTTGAGCCTGGCGTGAACTGAGATGTCCTGGTGGTTGACTGGCAGCGTGTGAGAGGGTTAAAAAAAGCCCAGCTCGTGCGCAGGCTGGATCTGGGTGGTGACTGGGTGTGGAGCACACTCAGATTTCTGCAGAAGCTTCTAGAGGGGAACAATTCAAAAGAAAAAGAACTGATGTTGATGCCTAAACTTTTAGTCTGAGAGACTAGACAGACACTAATACTAAGAAATCAGGAATAGGAGCTTGTGGGACAAAGACAGGAAACAGTACAATAGGTGTTTAGAGCAGTCCAGTTCCGATGCTGGGTCAGGAAAGGGCTACTTAAGGAAGTAGGTGGTGGTACTTCCGCAATCTCAGTTGAATAAATCATGTACAAGCTTCCTGACTAAAACCAAGTATTTCACCATCTATACCCTAAGACTGAAACTATATATTCCAGTTGGGTTTAGCTTATAGAGTTGAAGTTCATTTTTATATATTTCTAGAGACTAAGCTAGACAGGAACACCCCCATCTTTCATGTCATCCTTCACCCCTTTGTTTTGAGAAAGGAGGCGTAACTGCTTCTTTAGTTCTTCTATTTCTTTTTCTTGCTCTACTATCTTCATCTGCAGGGTGAGATTGACCTGAAATAGAAATGTTTAAGCTCCATTAAAATGGCTTCTTTCCTTTTAAATACACAAGCATGCCTCACTTTGCACAGTCCCAAAATGCACGGATCCAGTCATCAGTTTAGTGAAATTAGGCCAGTAACCCAGCAACGTGGTTCAAATGTCAGTTACCACAACAGTTTATCCACAAAACACTAGCCGATAGACGTCCGGATCCGGACAGTCACATCCTTTCACTCAAAGTCTGTCAGTGCATCTGTTAGTCCACACACAGGCCATGTGTGTAGCCAGGCTGCCTCCCTGTCCCAGTGATAGACCCGAGTGGACAAAAATGGACAACTGAAAGGGGACTGGCCAAGGACAGCAAGCCAATGAAAAGTGGTAATGCTGGAAGTGGCAATCGAGTCAACCCAAAACACTGTCACAGGAGAAACAGCTGACCTGGGAATGCCGGCCCTGCTGCCACTAGACGGGGTGGGCAGCAAACGGGGTGTGAAGAAAACTTCACATTCTGTGAACTCGAAGACATTTCACATCGAAAGTGCCCAAGACCAGGTGTTGGAAGCTGATCCAAACGTAGCCAGGAGCATGACAATTCACCGCCCTGAGTTATAGGGGAGGCGGGCATTGTTCAAACTACTCTTGAAACACTTTCTCAATTATATTGCACTAAATATTAGTTTTCGCCGAAACCGGTTTAGCTCCGTGGATAGAGCGTCGGCCTGCAGGCTGAAAGGTCCCAGGTTCGATTCCGGTCAAGGGCATGTACCTGGGTTGTGGGCACATCCCCAGTAGATGTGCAGGAGGTAGCTGATTGATGTTTCTCTCTCATCGATGTTTCTAACTCTCTATCTCTCTCCCTTCCTCTCTGTAAAAAATCAATAAAAAATATATTTAAAATAAATAAATAAATAAATATTAATTTTACAGGTGTTTGTTGTTTTTTTTCATTTCCTTAAGAGTTTTCACTGCTTTGATACACATTCTTAAAGTCATGGAATAATTCTAACTTCCCCCCTGGATTATTAAGACCCCTCTGCCTGGTTTTATTTTATAAAAAATTCTATAAGACAGGAGACATCCTTACCATAAACACAAATACTTGGTCTCTAAAAGCTACCTTAACCGGGAGTAAGAAATCCCTTCCATCTGAGGTCATTTAATAACCACATTGCCATTTTCAAAGTCTCAGAAAAGTACCCCATCTACCTGTTTATCATTCAAACTAGTAAGATTCAGTTTTACTTGAAAATTAATAAGCCTTGAGTAGGAGAAAAATCAACTAAACAGTTACTATAAGAGGTTCCCAAATTAGTGGGCACCAGAATCACTTCGAGGGCCTGTTAAAGCACAGATGGCTGCCCCTCACCCCAACTCCCACCCCCACCCCTGAATGAGGCGTGCGGGAGGGCCTGAGGATTCTGTCACGTTCCAGTGACCTAATGCTGCTGGTCTGGAGACAGACAAGCACTGCTCTCTGCAGTGCTGCTCAGACACTGTGTGTGTAAACCACTCGGTCTTCGTAAGGAGATTCTGACTCAGCAGATCTGGGTGAGCCTAAGACCCTGTGTTCCTAATAAGCCCCAGATAATGCTGCTGCGGCAGGTCTGAGGATCACGCTTTGAGTAGCCAAGTGCTCTAGGATCTGTGAGCATATGTTTGAATCAAGCTCTTAACTCTCAGCAAGTTTCTCAAGGAACAGAATAGATGAGTCGTGTTGCCAGAATGGATGAGTCATACTTGCAGATGAGGGGCTGGCATGCTACAGGTCAGGTGGGAGGAAGGGAACGGGCTGCCCAGGGCAATGCCACGCACGGGACGGAGCGCCAGAATCGCACGTGAATGCTGGAGATCTCAGGCTGGCTCAGGCGGTCTCCGGCACCCCTGCTCACCCGCTGAGAATGACTGCTGTAATTTTACCCTCTGCTGTGTCCTTTTTTACTGGCAGGCATGTTATAATCATTTATGAAAGGTTACACACCAGAGCTGGAAAGGAAAACTAGTACCTTTTGGCTTAGCGAGATGAAGCCTGTAATACAATTTTTAGAGCAGGCAGCTGGCAGGGGTCATCGTGTGCACTTAGACGGGGCAAATAACAGTGCGACTGGGAACTCTTGAGAATGGATTCAAATACTGTTTCCGTAAACCTTACTGTAAGCTCTATTGTTCTTCATGAAATAGGATTCAATTTAAACGAATTTTAAGCTCCATATTTCCCCAGCTTTATAAAAACCTGTACATACGCTTCCAGGATTCTGGAAAAGGTCGCTCTGCAGCAGCTGCATAGCCGACGGCCTCTGGGACGCGTTCTTTCTGGTCAGCTCCTGGATGCACCTGGCTTGGACGGGACACCTCTGGCTGAGGGACTCGGGCATCTGACCAGTTCTCAGACCCGTTAGAACCTGTGCTCGCTCCATTTCTGTTCCAAACGGCTGGAAGAGCTCCAACAGGATCACGCCCAAGCTGTACATGTCCGACTGCGGAAGGGAGAGGGTCAGTGAGTGATGAGATGCACGGTGAGCATCACGGTGCCCCGGCAGTACGCCGCCTCTCCAGCATGAGAGCATTTGTAGAAAAGATGATTTATAGTCTCTAACGTACGGCTGGCCCATCTCTCACTGGCCATTACCTGCCAGCCAGATCTACTGCAAGGTGGCAAGTACTGTCACAAAGCCCCTCCCTTTAATACCAAAAAGGGGCTCAGGGGACAAAGGACTGATGGCCAGGTGAGGACAGAGTCTGTACCACACACCTGACTCCATCCACCCTCCTTGAAAACCCAGGCCCGGCCAGCCGGACACAGATGTGAGCTCCCTCGTGCTGGGGCAGCGTGTCCCAGGGCCTCCGCCAACCTCACCCGGCTTCACTCACAGGCAGGAAGTCTTGGCAAAGCTTAGCACCCTGCAGAAACTGTGCTGCCGCTCCTGAAAATACGTTTGTTAGGAGGGCCTGGACTAGACAGGCTTTCGAAACGACCATGGTTCTTTTCTGGCAGCTCTTTCCCAATCATGCACCTGAGTTGCGGGTTCATTCCCCACCCTGAGGGGAGGGAGGGACGCCAGTGCCAGAGGCAACTAATCACTGTGTCTCTCTCACACCAATGTTTTCTCTCTCCACTCCTCCCTTCTACTCGCTCTAAAAATCAATGGAAAAAATATCCTTGGGTGAGGATTAACAAAACAAAACAAAAAAGTTCAATGATTCATTAAGAGGAAGAAACTTCATTAGGTTTCATGTTGAGAAGGAGTTACTTACCACTCCTTCCGGGAACTATGTGGATTAAAGGGACGGAAGGGACACGCTGCCCCGCGTATGACTTAGCACTTAGTTGAGCTGGGAAACAAGAATGGAAGCTGAAAAGAGGCCTCTGAACTCTCGCCTTCTGGAGTGAATGTGACACTCTGAAGGGAAAACCCATTCAAACACTATTCCTATGTCCATGGGTTTAGAAATAGTCAAGGAGCCTAAAAAAGTGCAGTCAGGTTCAGCTGCAAAGTAAAGTTTCCTGTTGTGCCCGCTGGATGGTAGATAAACTATAGAACTGTTACTCCAAACACCTTGCCCTCGGGACTTCCACTGCTCTCCTGTGCTTTTTGTTATTACAACTGCAGAGTAAGTCCAGCAGGAGGTAAGAAGCAGGAAACACTACCTGGGCATCATATTCAGATCCTTCCAGCTGTTCGGGTGATGCGTACAGGCAGGTGCCCACTCTGGAAGTATGTGTTGGTCCTGTAATTTGAAAAGCTACACATTAAATACTGCAGCGTTAGCACATGCAGGAACACTGACTCTGGGTACCACGGCACGCTGTCTTTCCCTCACTTTGCTATTAAAGCTTCATATTCTCTTTAACTAGTGACATTTTGTTTTTTTAATGGAAAAAAATGCCAAAACTTACTCTTCCCATCCCTGCCGGTCCAGTCTGGGTTCTGTATGATGTCTGTGCAGGCCAGACCGAAGTCTCCTATTTTCACTTGCTGATCAGGGCCATGAAGAAAAATGTTTCTGGGCTACAAACAAACAGAACAAGTGAATTCCTTGGCGTTCTAAAAACAAATAGTAAAAATGTCTGGATGTTAAAGAGTATTCAAACCAGGAGCAAGTAGCCCCTCAAAAATTAAAAATCAGAGCAGTGGTTCTCAAACTCAGCCACACATTAGAGTCACCGGGAAGCTTTAAAAAAAATCGCACCCGGCTGGTGTTGCTCAGCAGTTGAGCATCGATCGACCCAGGAACCAAGAGGTCATTGGTTCGATTCCTGGTCAGGGCACATGCCCAGGTTACAGGCTCAATCCCCAGTAGGGACATGCAGGAAGCAACCAATCAATGATGTTTCTCTCTCATCGATGTTTCTGTCTCTCTTCTTTCCTCTCTAAAAATCAATTAAAAATATTTTTAAAAATAAACATAAAACAATTGTCCTCTCCAACAAGTCCAACTCTGCAGTTTTTCTTAATGAAAAAAAAAAAATTTTAAGAAAATGTTTTAAGTTCCCAGATAATTCTGTTAGCCAGGATCGGGGACAACTAAGTCACACTGTAAAGGTACACACTTAGCTCTATGTAAGCGACCACCACGGACCTGAAACATCCCCAGTGGAACTAATCCTATGCCAGTGAAACACTGCCCCTGTACTGGGGAAGGGGAGAAGGCCACTGACATCTAAACAGTTAGGTTAAAAGTTGGGTTTTCTTATTTTAAATGTAGTAATTCTAATTTTTTATTTTAATGTATAATTGTGTTTTAGCTTTGTTAGTTTTTTTTATCTATAGCTAAATGGAAAGAGAAAATAGAATCTTACATGTAAGATAATTTGGGTATGTTTTTGTGATCAAGTAGGAAGTCCTAAAACCTGTGCTTATATTTGACATCATGTGAGATAGGAACAAAGTATGAAAAAGTTTGGCTCTGATACAGAAATGAGTCGTGTTCATGGAAACGGCTCTCAACAATTCTAGAACAGTTCTAGAACTGAACTGAGGAATCATAAAGACTCGGAAACTGACCAATTCCGCAACAAGTTTCCCTGACCTCTGAAGTCCTCAATCTTACGTGTTTCTCATGGGAAACATAGTCAAGAGAGGCAGCAAGGAGCTGGTCGCTGACGGGGCCAAGTCCCTGGAGGAGGGCCCACGTGAAGTGGTCCACGCCAGACTCTACGAAGCCATCATGACAGAAAACTGCGCTGCCATCCAGGCCCTGCTGCGCAGCCACCCCGTCAACCAGCCCCTGACGGTCCTGACCAACTCCACCAGCTGCGGGTTACTTCTGACGCAGGTACCCTGCTCTCTGCTCCGTCACTTTTAGAGAAAAGACTCGGGATGCTTCAGAAGGACCCCCACCAAGTTCTTGTGAACTCATTCAACCTCCTGGCAGTCCGTCCCCACAGGCCGCGCTGGACAGTGTGCCAGCACACTCCCCGCCGCGGCCCACACCGCCCTCCAGTTGCCACACTGATGAGGGAAAAGACTAGCGCTCGTTCGGTTGGCGGGACATTAGCGTCGCCTCTCAAACATGCCAGTGGCCACTGGGTCCGTGGGATGGAATTCTCTTTTCCCTTTTACATATAACTTTTCATTTTCTAAATGTTTATACAATAATTATTACCGTTATCATTTATTTCCTTTGGAAAGTGACCCTCTCCTTTACTCCGCCCTCTTACCTTGCAGCCATGCTGTAAAGCCACTACTTATATATATTTTTGAGACCCAGCATAAACAGCTCTGCTAATCATAGAGTATTTGCTGCTTATCTATGAAACCCTGGAAGTGTAGGTTTTACTGCTGATACTATGGCGAAACCTTAAAAAACACAAAACCTACTTGTCAATCACCCTGCGGGTTAGTTTAAGGACGAAGTGGCTTAATAGCAATTGCCATTAATTTTACACTATGAGCTCCTCGCAACAACCAACTTTAAAAGCTTTGAGTGAGTTATTTTGTTGCCTTGGTAAATCTGCCTTCCTTTAACACACAAATTTTATAACATTCACTGGCTTTGGGTCACGGAAAACAGGCCAAAGAAAAGGAAAATGTCAATGTACATAGCAGAGAAGTGCTGCACTGAGACAGACAGACCACCGGCTTGCTCTGGACTGGCCAGCTGACACCCTGTTCTAACCACACAGGACACCTGTAACGAACTTGGGTCTTTCCCCCTGAAGCAGAAGCAGTCCATCATCCCCATCCACCTGGCTGCCGAGCACCGCAAGGCACAGAGTCTGCACTGCTTGTTAGAACACGGTGCTGACCCGGAAGTAAGGTAAGTAACTCAACAGGTGGCCATTTCTAAATGAGGAGACACGTGACCTAGACGTTAGCCTTCCCAGTCATGTCTGGGCTCATCCACTCTGCAGGAGTTGTGGCCTAGAAATTATCTTGTTTTGAACAAACCAATTTCTTTGCTAATTAGAGGAGATACTCTGAAAAAGAGGGTGGGAAATGCAAGAACACAAATCAGCCCACTTAAAGCATCCCGAGTACTAAGCGCTCAGCAGTAGTGTTCCGAATAATCTTCCCCCTTTCTCTGCCACAACAAAGGGCTTTTGGAGGCAATCCTGAGAGATTTCAGGAAAAAGTAGATGAGGGCCAGGTTGTAAAATATGCATCCACCCGGGTGGAAGCAGGGAATGAAGATGGATGGGCCTAAGTGCAGAGAGGCTGTGGGTCTCCAGGTTCAACCCTGTCGTCTAATCCAGCGGTCGCCAACCGGTGGTCCGAGAACCACAGGTGGTCCGTGAGGTCCAAAAGGTTGGCGACCACTGATCTAATCCACCTAAACACACAGGGAGCATCAGGCACAGGGACAGATGCAGAGCCGATCGCACTAAAGTCCACAGAACTCAGCTCCGCACTGAGGAGCTGCGGTACCAAAAACACTGAGACACAGCCCTGAAGAGGCCCCAACCCTTGCAGGAGGAACAAAGTAAAAACAAGCTGCCAGAGGAAGCTGGGGCCCCCCCGTGCACTGATGCATACCACTCCACCCCCCAAAACGCTGTGATATCCTGAAAAATTAAACAGCAATGCAGATTTACAAACACTTTTTTTAAACTAAGTAAGGGCGGGGATTACTTTACTTATTATTTTTAAAAATATATATTTTATTGATTTTTTACAGAGAGGAAGGGAGGGGGATAGAGTTAGAAACATCGATGAGAGAGAAACATGGATCAGCCGCCTCCTGCACACCCCCTACTGGGGATGTGCCTGCAACCAAGGTACATGCCCTTGACTGGAATCCGGGACCCTTCAGTCTGCAGGCCGATGCTCTATCCACTGAGCCAAACCAGTCAGGGCAGGGCGGGGATTACTTTAAATAAATGTCACCTTCTTGAGCACTAATTCCCTGTGTAGAGCCATTTCCACTATGTATTCAGTGTAACCAGCGCTCACTACCTATTCCAGGGACACACGAGGCCTCACCACACTTCACCTGATGCTACTGCACTGGCCAATCACCTCTACCGTCCAGACAAAGCCAGGGAACAGAATCCAAAGGCTCCTGGCGGACATTCAGAACAACGCCGTGACGTGTCTCCGCATCCTGTGTGAGCACGGAGCTCAAGTGAACGCTCGGGTGAACAACAGCCACAAGCACTCCCCCCTCCACCTGGCGATAAGATACGGGACCTACCCGGTCCTCTCCATTTTAGCCCAGAACGGCGCCCAGGTGAATGCCATTAATGAATCCAGCATGACTCCCCTGCACATGGCGGCAGACATACTGAACAAGGAGATGATGGAAACGCTCATTGCCTGTGGAGCCAATGTCAACTACGCCGTCCCTTTCACGGGGAACACGGCCCTGAAGCTGGCGGTGTGCGCCGCGTCCAGCAAAGCGGGCCGAGTGCTGGCGGCAGGGCTGAGCTGCATCCGGCTGCTGCTGATCCACGGAGCCCAAGTCAATGTCCAGGACCACAAGGGCCAAACAGCCATCCACGAGGCATGTTTTGCCGGCAGAGAGACAGTCATCGATCTCTTGCTTGAATTTGAAGCCAACATTAACATCCTCACAAAAAACGGGGAATCTCCCATACACATGTACCTCCAGCGCAGCTCCAACATAAGGGACACGGCGCTGCTTGCCAAGCTGCTTTACCGCTCGTACCCCTTGAGACTGACCAATAACCAAGGAATTCTGCCTGCAGGACTCATGCTATCAGAGTTCCAACTCTTAAGGGAATCCCTAATCAAGTTGTCACAAAAACCCTTCTCCCTAGAGGATATCTGTAAGAGAAACATCAGGAACATGTATGGGGAGAGATACAAACAGCATGTGAAGCGCCTCCTCCCGGAGAAGATCTGGAATTCTGTCTACGGGTATTATGACCTGGCTTGCCTCTTGAAATAAGACCTCACAGTGTCACGGTGCCACAGGATTTCAGAACTCCTATCGCGGTTTCTGGCTAGACTGGTACCCAGAAAACAATCCATTTGCCTCATCCATCCCAAATGTACAAACTACTGGTTCTTAAACTTCTTCAAAAAAATAAAATGATTTGCATATTACCTTTTTGTTTCTAGATATTCTTTTAAATGCATTTTTCATGTTTTAAATTTTGCCTAAAAGGTAAGCAACTTAATTTAAAACTCTCAGCCAAAGAAGTAAATATATGTTCTCTCTTTCTTGATAGTGTTTTGTGGATAAATGTTGGAATAGTAACTATAGATTTTGAAAACAGCAGAATGAAATTTTCTATGTTAAATTTCCTTTAAGATAGATAATTATAAAAACAGACTTTACCTCTAAGATTGAATTAATAGATGAATATTTTTGTCAGCATTAAATACACTTAGCATCATCAATTATAGCAGTACGACGCAGAACACACTTACTACCCGAAAAACAGTGAGAATATTCAAATGCCCGAAGTTTACTGCTTTTAAATTCAATCAAGTTTTTATGTTCTGGACCTAAAAAAATGATGATTTAAATGAAACTAATGGCACCCTTCCAGATAAATGAACTAGGGTACCTAGTCCCCTTCATTCAATGAATCAACACAAGTCAGCCCCGATAAGAAGTTTTCAATGATTTCATCTTTGCCACTTACCTTCAGGTCTCTGTGCACAACCCCCATGCTATGGATGTAAAATACACCTTCCACCAATTCTTGAAAAATTTTTGTTGCAACACTGGCCATAACGTAAGGACCTGAAGTTAAAAAAAAAAAGTTTTCTTTCTCTAATTTTTTTTTACTCATTAATATCTAAATGTTAGTTATCTAAATACATTAACATCTGACACCTACACAACATTCAGATTTTCAACAAAGTCAACACTCCAAAAATGGTTCAAACCCAGAGGGCTCCTCCGCTAGTAAAGCTGCGATCGAACACTAGCGCCCACCTTCAACGGAGTCTGTCACCAGAAAGGGACCTCCCATTTCACTCAGAGCCCCCGTGGCAATTAGTAAGCAATCCCCAGGCTCCAGGTGGCCAGACTAATTCACCTTTAAGTCCCCTTCACCCCCTGCCACCCTGGGTTTCATGCTAATAAGTCTGGCGTCCTGGCCCACTGTGGACTGGAGATCCTGGTACAAATAATAGAGTAAGAAGGTAAGTTATGTTCACCCCAAGGGGTGAGCTTCATCATCCGGAATTAGAATGCACCTTTTCAAAAATGGCTGACAAATGAAGCATATGGGAAAAAATAAATGACTGAATAATTCATCTGTTAATATGATGACAAAGCATATGAATTTAGAGGGTGGAGAGGTTTGTAAGACTAAAATTTAAAAAAAAATTGATTAAAAAAAACATCCTGAAGTTCCCAGCCAAGGAAGTTTAGTAATATAGTGGGAACTTACTAGCTCTTCTGTATTCAAGTCATTTTAAATCCTCAACCTATTGTTGACCTTCAAGAACAAGAACACTGTAGGCCCCTTTCTCCACCCCGAATGAGCCCACTTTGTCATCAATAGCTCACACCTACTCCACACCCTCCTTTATACTACCTAGCATACAATTTAGGGACCTGTGTGTGTGTGTGGATATGTGTACACACACGTGTGTGTAAAAGCAATGGTTCCACTAAACAGGAGGAAACTTTTTTCTGCCAAGGACCATGTGGATATTTTAACATCATTCAAGGGCCATACAAAATTATCAACTTAAAAATTCGCCTGCTAGCCCGGCCAGTGTGGCTCAATGGTTGTGCACTGACCCATGCACCAATAGGTAACCGGTTCAATTCCAGGTCAGGGCACATGCCTGGGGTTGTGGGCTTGATCCCCAGCAAGGGGTGTGCAAGAAACAGCCAATCAATGATACTCTCTCATCACTGATGTTTCTCTCTCTCTCCATTCTCCCTTCCTCTCCGAAATCAATAAAAATATATTTTTTAAAATATATATATTAACATGACTCCCTGGCTGGTGTGGCACAGTTGGCTGGAGTGTCATCCCATACACCAAAAGGTCGAGGGTTTGATTGCTAGTCAGGGCATATATCCTGGTTGCAGGTTCAATTCCCAGTCGGGGTATATATAGGAGGCAACCAATTGATGCTTCTCTCCCACATCCATCTCCCTTCTCTCCCTCTCCCTTCCTCTCTCTAAAATCAATAAAAACATATCCTTGGGTGAGGATATATACATATACATATGTGTGTGTGTACATATATATATATATACACACACACACACACACACACACACACATACACATATATATTAACTTGATAGCATTTCTAGGGAATATACAACTGCAGGGGAGGGAAGGGGGATCTGGAGCTTGAGGGAGACAAACTTTTGACCACATGCCTTCCTATAATGGTTTCTTTTATGGTTTCTTTTTGTAAGAATACCACATTTTCAGGTTAAAAAAAACAAACAAGTATTTAAATTTTTTCCTTAAAAAAATTTTAAAGACCTTTTCCACCCTAAATCAGTTTCCTAAATTCTAGCACATTACTGCTTAAATATCAACAAACTATGTATCTATCACAGAGAAAATTAACTTCCAATTACTATTTGTTTTTGAAAAATGTTGAAATAAGCTTAATTGTTTCTTTGGTTTAAAACAGATTTTTTTTCCCATCTAAAGACCTGGCAGCAGGAGGCGGCGGGTCCTCCTGTCTTTATCCCCCAACCCCGCACCTGCAGAGCCGCATGGTACTTACAGGCAGACTCATCCACACACTCCCGGCTCCGCCTGTTCCTCTCCACGATCCAGTCCCACAGGGAGAGCTCACACAGCTGCATCTGGATGTGCAGCATCAGGTGGTATTGCATCTAGGGGGCGACACAACACTGGTCCCATCTCTGTACCACTTACATTACTCATTTAGCCAACAAATACTCACTTGCCTACTCTAGGCCAAGCACTGGCCTGAGTGATGAAAATAAAGGTGACACATAGGCCTGCCCACGATGCCCAAAGTCTAGTGAAGGAGCTGGAGAAGGAAAGCAATACTTAAAACTGTGTGTCATATTCCCAGCGGGCAGGGGTAGGCCTGCTGGAGTTAGGCAGTGTCAAAAGGGAGAAGCTCTCAGATGTGACACTGAGGCATTGAAACTGTTCGGTCTGCTCTCTACATAAAGTTTTGAAAGCTAAAATCCTATATAATAAAAGGCTAATATGCAAATTGTTCCCTCGGGAGTTCAACCGACCAGGGGTTCGACCACTTGCTATGATGTGCACTGACCACTAGGGGGCGGTGCGGAATGAAGGAAGGCCCCAGCCGGCAGCTGGCAGCAGGGGGAAGGAAAGCCCCGGCTGGCGACCCTTATCGCCGGCCAGGCCTAGGGACCCTACCTGAGCACAAATTTTGTGCAGTGGGCCCCTCTAGTCAAGTATAAAAGGATAGCTATATGCTATCTGCTCCTGTGTATACCCCACAGTATACAGACAGGTTGATTGGCTTCACATTGTACATAAAAAATCACATGCACACGGCCACGTGTTCCTGGACAATAAGAGTTAATTCTGCGTGTGTATACACAGCTTTGTAATCTAATATGACCAGTTATGTGCAGACCCTGTAAATCTTCAAGTTTCTTAACACTAATACTTGACACTGGAGCGAGTACAGTGGAGTCTCACCAGCGCATCAGTGTAGCCCTCAACAAGAGTCGCCTGAAACATGACCTGGTAATCCTACTCGGACTCTCTGAAAGCCATGTTCCAAATGTAGAAAATCTTTCTGCATATATATTTATAACCCAGTGTTAACATACAACAGAAACAGACCGTGCACCATGCTTCCCAATCCAGGGAACATGTATGATACTATCTAGAGGAAGGAATGACCCAGAAAAGGGCAAGTTAACTAGGGAAGGGGTGACGTTCAAATACATAGGGACTGTGGACAGAAGAGACTGAACACGGGACAGAAGGGCTAAGCAGAGAGGGAGGAACAACAGGTGGGAAGCCAGCTGAGGAAGAGGGGCGGCCATCTAATCGCAGTCCCCTGTACCATTATTATGAGTAAACAGGAATCTACCTCTGTCTGTCCCACCATGTTTAAGTTTTCTTCAGACGATTCCTCAGTGGATGTGAAATTCCCCTCCAAGTCTGAATTAAGCCTAAGTGGCAGCTGATTCGCAGCCATCGATCTGGAAGACCACTCAGCCAGGCCATTTTCTTGGAGCTCAATGGATAATTCAAATCCACTGGCATCTCTTGTGACTAGATTGGGGGTATAGTTCACCAATTTGTTATTCTGATTTTCAATACCAGACTCTCCTAAGAGTTTTTCTTTTTCTGAGGTCAACTCGGCGAAGATAATGGATGAGCTGTTACTTTCATCATTTTTAACATCATATTGATCTCTGGAGGGGAAAAAACAGTAAAAATAATAATTAATAATCAATGTAAAAAAAAGATCAAGAGTAACTCGACTGTTCCTTCAGGCCTATGTTATTCTTACTGGTAAAGCCCTGGGGGGCGGGGGGAGTCATCAAATCTACCTAGCAACTACATTTATTTAAAATTCTGACAGGAAATATCTAAGGGGAGGAAATAATTTAACATTTCATAATGAAAATAAACAAAAACGAAGTCTAAAACATTCCTGAACTCCTAACAGCAAAAGACAAAGGCAACCCAATGCAGGTGACAGGTTATGTCAACCTGCAAAGGCTACACCAGTGCACATACCTGTCGCCCTCCTGGGCGGAGATCACTTTCAGAGATGGCAACTGAACAGAAATTCTATCTGCTGAATAAAAACAGAAACAAACCCTTAAGCAGCCCAATTTCCTAATTCATAGTGAAATGCAGAGCTAAAATATACAAATAATGCCAAATGAAACAACCTATCTAAAAACATCATGACTGCCCTGACCGGTTTGGCTCAGTGGATGGAGCGTCGGCCTGAGGACTGAAGGGTCCCAGGTTCGATTCCGGTCAAGGGCATGTACCTTGGTTGCGGACACATCCCCAGTAGGGGGCATGCAGGAGGCAGCTGATCGATGTTTCTGACTCTCTGTCTCTCTACCTTCCTCTCTGTAAGAAATCAATAAAATATATATTTTTTAAATAATAAAAAAATAAAAATATCATGACTGTCCTGGCCAGTATGGGTCAGTGGATAGAGCATCGCCCACGGACTGAAAGGGCCTGGGTTTGATTCCGGTCAAGGGCATGTACCGAGGTTGGAGGTTTGATCCCCCGCCACCGGTTGGGGTTCGTGTGGAAGGCAACCAATCAATGTGTCTCTCTCATATCATCGTTTCTCTCTCTGTCTCTGCCCCTCCCTTCCACTCTCTAAAAATCAATGGAAAAAATATCCTCGGGTGAGGATCAACAAAAAATAAAATAAAAATGTCATGATCTTCTGGCAAAGTACAATACAAGCTTATTCAAACGACTGGCACATACAAGGAACTATAAAACAGCTGTTCCTCTACAGGAGGGGTCAGCAAACTCTCTGTGCGGGACCTCATGGACAGGTCAGGTTTCCGGGCCCTGAGACTCCCTGCAGCTACTCAACTCAGCTGTTGTGGACAAAAGCAGCCACAGACAATACCTATAGATGAGCCCGTGTTCTAATAAACTGTATTTATTGACACGGAAATGAGGAATTTAATATAATTTTCACAAAACAGTCTTCTTTTTGTGCCTTTTAATATTTAAAAAACATAGAAGAATGAGCTTTGCCGGCCTTCAACTCTATCTAATCTGAAACTGCTTACCTTGCGTCTGGGCCACGTGAACATGCTCAATCCAGGCAGTGTGATAGCCCACAATGTTAGGGTGCTGAAGACCCGCCAGCACCTTCACTTCCCGTAGAACCTAAAGGAGAAGCATCATTCGACTGAGCTTTCACTGGCAAGTGGTTAAATGCTCATGGTATCAAATACTACCACTTGTTCCAGAGCAAACAGAAAAAGCTCTCTGTACAAGCAAGCTAAACGATGTTAAAATAACGGGAAAATCTTTACGAGAGACCAAAGCCATTGTCATAGCCACTACACTTACATATACATAGCACTTTATGCTTTGCATAGTTCATGTACACTCACTCTCCTATAACGAAGTCCCGTTCACAAGGTAAATAAAACCTGTTGTCAAGGGCAGTAGGTAGACGTGACTGGGAGGACTAGGTAATTTGCCCAGGACCACACAGCATGTCAGGGAGAAGACTGGGACCTGGACTGAGCTCATGTTTTCTTTTGTTTTATAGCAACTTGTATTTATATGAATAATTTAATTTAAAAATTAATTTCCCCAGCAATGACCCTGAAATGTGGCCAATATGAAATGCCTATAGAAAACTAAGTCAAATAAATTCAGTTCTTCTGTTTGTTACTGTAACCCATTCTTAGTAAACTGGCAACCCATACACCTAGTATTTGCCAAATACACTTTCTCTCTCTCTCTCTCTCACACACACAACTATTTCAAAAAAACAAATACTCAATTATTCAAAATGAATACATTTTTTAAATCTTACCTTCATGCAATCTGTCTTAGTTGCACCCTTAATCAGGATTTTCTTAATCGCATAATACTGACCATCTAATTTATTCCTGACCTAAAAAGTAGAGAAAAAGACAAAGTATATTGTGTCATTAAATTTCAACCGAATAAGGAAAGTTCTTTAACCTGAACTTAGACCATCCAAACAAGCCAAAGAGGTAAAATTAAGGTAAAGGCACCTGAGCGCTTTGCTATGGTCAGGGAAGTCAGCCGTGCTCAACTAGACAACAGGTTTTCAAATGCAAGGAGAGGCCAACTCCCAGAAGCCGCCGGTCGGAAGAATGGCAGTGTTAGCCAAAGGGCTCTGTGAAGCCCAAAAAACAGCAGCACAATTCTTTTCAGTAAAACAGTTTATACAAAGGTAACTATAGGACAAAAACTCAGTTTCCAGAATCCACCAACCCACCAATGTGGTTAGGAAAAAATGAAAACCTGCCTACTTCCCCATAAATGACGAATCTTGGTAAAAAGTAAATATACACAATTTCTAGGAATTTCCCTTTGCCTACTTTCAATATTGAAAACAACTTCTCAATACATTTATTTAAAGCAGTAGGTCAAAAAAGACATGCGGAAAACAACCTTGTATACTCTTCCATATCCACCTTTTCCTAAGATGGAAACCTCTTCAAACTCATTTAAGTAACGTGAAGTCTGTGCTTCAAAGGCTACTTCCCTTGATCTGAAAGTTAAAACAAACAGCCAATATTAGAGCATGAACACATCAGAATGTTCTAGGCAGTTCATGTTCCCTGTTTTACTACTAACCTTCTAACTTCCTTCATCACTAAATTGTGGTGATTTGGAAAGGATGAGCTAAAATGAAAATTTTCAGAGCGGCCAGTGTGGCTCACTGGCTGAATGTCAACCCATGAACCAAGAGGTCACGATTTGATTCCTGGTCAGGGAACATGCCTGGGGCTCGATCCCCAGTGTGGAGCGTGCAGGAGACAGCCAACTGATGATTCTCTCTCATCACTGATGTTTCTACCTCTTTCTCCCTCTCCCTTCCTCTCTGAAGTCAATAAAAATATTTTTAATGCAATTTTTCATTCTCTATGAAAAAAATATTTGCTAAGCAAATTGACAGGTTGATATGATAGCAAAATGAAAACCTGATTTAGATTAAAATCATTAATCTAATTTTAAGTATTTTACCAGTAATAAGTACTCAATGACTAACTAAACAGGCAAAAGATTAGCGGAGTTCAGTGAGAAAGTCACTTAAATTTCCAGACAAGTTACAGATTTTATATTAGCACTTCCTAAATACAGGCAACATTCAATGGTTTTCCCTGACAGAGACCAGATATCAGTGCCCTGCACTAAGGCTGGGGCTTATGGAATCCACAGTGAATGAGGAGAGCAGGGGATCAAAAATGAAGAAAAAAATTTTAAAGCAAAACAACAAAAAAACCTTTTTTTTTTATTAAAGGAGGGAAAAGAGAATTAAAGCAAATCTTGGAGCAGTAATTAATTGCCGAGAACAAAGTTTTTAAATTTGCATAAACTATACCAGTGGTCGGCAAACTGCAGCTCGGCAAACCATGGCTCGCAAGCCACATGCGGCTCTTTGGCCCCTTCAGTGTGGCTCTTCCACAAAATACCGGCTCTTCCACAAAATACCAACTTCTGCGCATGGGCCACAAAGTTTCAATCGAACTGTACGTGCGCGCCTGCACGTGGTATTTTGTGGAAGAGCCACACTGAAGGGGCCAAAGAGCCGCATGTGGCTGGTGAGCCACAGTTTGCCGACCCCGGAACTATATTAACTATAGTATTTTTAAACTCAAAACTCATTTCTGATTAATTCAGGATTGATTCTTAATCCTGACTTAATAGTAATATTTAAATAATCACAAAAGTATTTGATACAGACCTGATCTTCGGAATATGAGAACTATCCTCAGAAGGATCCTAAAATAAAAAAATTATTTTTATAAGCATTTTGAAAATTTTATGGAATAAGGAATCTATCAAAATTCAATGTCATATCAATAGTCTCAAATGCTTATACAATATTAAAAAATAAGACTCAATGGCTTTTTCAATATTTCCTAAAAGTTTACAATGGAAAATATCTCTCTCTTAACCAGAAGATCACTACTAAAAAAGCTACATTCTTGCTACCCACTGACAAAGCTGAGAATGTACCAACGAGCACCATAAGCAAATGGCGATTTTTACCTTCAAAATATACCAGTATGCAGAAACTGACAACTTCTCTCGTCTCCACGGCTACCACCCATTCACAGCCACCACCATCGCTTCTTGCCTGTATGATGCACCAGTGGCCCTGCTTTTGCCCTTGGCCCCCCTTAGTCTATGCTCAACACAGAAGCTGGTTGATCCCATTAACTCATAAATCAGATGATGCCATTCTTCTGCTCAAAATCCGGCAGTGCTGCCTTTCCACTGAGTGAACACCAGAGACATTAAAATGGTCTCAAAATCGGACTCTATTGTCCAACTCCACCGTCCCTCTTACTGCCCTTTGCCCCCACCACGCTCCCCTGCTCACTCCAGCCACACGGCTGCCTATCCTGCTCCCCCACACCTGACACACTGCTCACTGGGGAGCCGCTGTGCCTCCACTCGAGTGCTTTTCCTCCCGGCATCTGCGCGGCGCCTCCTCTCAGCCTCAGCTCCTGACTTACAGGAGTCTCAGTGCGGCCCTCCCTGGCCACCCTCCGTAACATTCACACATTTTCTAAGTCCCTTCCCTGCTTTATTTCCCCTTAACACTTCTCACCATTGAACCCATTTATTTTTCCGCATTTTCCTTGTTCCGTTGTTTACTGCCTGCTCTTTACAACAGAAGCTCCCTGAGGCCGGATTCTGTCTATGTTGCTTACTGCTTGGACCCCAGCACGTACCAGAGAGCCGAACACACAGCAGCCATTCAGAAATAGTTGTTACATAAACAAATTAAAGTTAAATATTTTATAAACCTCTTTATAACCAGGATTTCATAACGCTTTAAGATACAGCCCTCTGGAAGTCAAAACGTTTTTGTCACACACCAAGCACGGACTGTGAAGCTCACCTGACGAACGCTCTCTCTCGCTGACCTCATCAAATGAGTGATGGCTCTGTTGTGATGTAGTCGCAATGAGCTGAACTCATCACTGCAGGTGAAGGAAGACAGCAGCCCCATTTTGATAAAGGTCTGACAAAGTACTAGAAAAAGAATGCGGAGAATTATTAGAAGGCCATTTTATAATGGTAATTTTTTTAATATATATTTTTTTTATTTCAGAGAGAAAGGGACAGGGAGGAAGAGATAGAAACATCAATGATGAGAGAATCATCAATTGGCTGCCTCCTGCACGCCCCCTACTGGGGATGAAGCCTGCAACCCAGGCATGTGCCCTGCCTAGGAATCGAACCATGACCTTCTAGTTCATAGATCTAGGTCAACGCTCAACCACGGAGCCACATCTGGCTGGGCTAAAATGGCACTTCTGAAGAGTACACAGAGCATGAAGAGTGATAATAGCCTCTATGAGAAAAAAGTTCCGTTCATACACGCATTCCAACTTGGGGATTCCTTCCGTCAAAGTGAAGCAATTGGTACACTCACTGCTCAGGAGCACGTCTATACTGACTTCTCTGACACTGAACAGTCAGTCATTTGTTTACCATTTCTGGTTGGTCAGTAAAATACTAAGCTCCATCTTTTAAAAAGGCAAGAAAAATGTAATCACAGTAGTCTTCCTATTTTCAAACATATTTCATTTTGCAAACAGGCATTGAGATAAGAATAAAGGCAGAAGTGGAAATAAATGATTAGAATGAACAACAAAAGTGAATATTAACTATTGTTTCTATTATGGAATATCTTAACCAACACAGAGAGCTGGGCAGTGCAGGAAAAGAAACACCACACAGTCGGTGTTAAAAGTATTTAGTGTAGAGGAAAAGTTTCTTATTCAACAACAAAAATACTGCTGTTCCAGCGCTCTGGTCAAGACCTGGTTCAAAATGACTATCTGTGATTTTCATTTACCTGTTCACTGACTAAACCATAAGAGAGCTTCACACATTATATGGATTATCATGTTATAGATACAAAAAAACCTATCTTTTATTTAAATATGAACAATTTTATGGTTATTAATCTTTCATGGAACCTAGTAATCCTATATAATAAAGAGCTAATATGCTAATTAGACCAGAAGGCGGAACTACCTTCCGACGACCTTCCGGATGAAGCCCCTTCCTGATGAAGCCGAGACTACAAGGGCCGAGGCAGCTGAGGCTGCGAGGGCCAAGACCCTTGCACATATCATCGGGCCTCTAGTTATATTCATAAGGAATTACCCAAAGCAAAATATAATATGAATTTTAAGAAATATAAACTATATTGCCCAGCCAGCATGGCTCAGTGGTTGAGCATGGACCTATGAACCAGGAGGTCACGGTTCGATTCCAGGTTAGGGCACATGCCCGGGTTCCGGGCTCCATCCCCAGTAGGGGGTGTGCAGGAGACAGCTGATCAATGATTCTCTCTCATCATTGACGTTTCTATCTCTCTCTCTTTTCCCCCTCTCTGAAATCAGTAAATATATATTTTTAAAAATATAAGCTAATAATACTTATTTCAAATTTTTATACACCCGCAGCATTAAATACCATAGTACTTTTACAAGTGTTATTTAGCAAGATGAATTTATGCTTACTAACATTTAAACACCTGTCTTGAACGAAATGGGTTTGGTTCATGCACATGGCTCAAGTGTTCCAGCAGAGAGACAAGCAATAGTTGGTTGGCAACGGCAAAAGGGAAGGTCGGCTGCTGCTGCTGCGGTCCTTTTAACACCTGGAGTTCTGCTGGAACATCAGATTCTACAAATTAAAAAAGGAAAAATTGTAATAAATGGTAAACATATCTCGGAATGACAAAATAACACATTCTAATTAAAGAAACAAACTATGTAACTTTCAGGGAAAAAACCCACCACAGCCCACCTGGTGTGGCTCAGTTGTTGAGCATCAACACCCATAAACCAAGAGGTCACCGATTCCATTCCCGGTCAGGGCACATGCCCAGGTTGAAGGCTTGATCCCCAGTAGGCGTGCAGGAGGCAGCCGATCAATTATGCTTCTCTCTCATCGATATTTCTATCTCTACCCTCTCCCTTCCTCTCGCTAAAATCAACAAAGACATATTAAATAAATAAATAAAACTAGGCTTTAAAAAGAACACAGTAGTTAAGCTGAGTGGGGTTAATCATGACAGACTTTTTGGAATTGAGCTTTGAGTTGAATTCTGGAAGCTGGAAGCCTAGCAGAAAGATGCCACTGGGGGAAGGGAGAACGTTTTGGTAGTAATGATGTGCACAAAGGTAGAAATGAATGAGTGAATATTCAAGCAAACAAGCGGGGATGCCTCCTGTCACGAGGACAGCGTAGGCCCAGGCATAAAGACATCAGTTTGGCAGAGGAGAAAGGGAAGAAGGAGGAAAACTTGACTCCTGAGCATGTGCTACGTATGGACAGGTGTCTTACATGTCCAATCTCATTTCATCCTCACGGGACAGTAAAAGGTAAGTGTTACCATTCCCATGCTCCAGATGAGGACACTGATCTCCTAGAGAAGGGAGGAAATCCGTACGCGGGCAGGCCGACTAACTCCCGAGCCCATCGCCCTCTTTCCACTGCACAAGGCCAACCGGACAGATGGGTTTGCACTTCAACTGAAGGTCATAAGCTGGTACAGGAGGCGACGGACAGAAACAAGGAGGAAAGAATAGGTCGCAGAAATGGCAAGAAAGAAAGGGACCGGCCAGGATTTAAAACACCAGCAACAGGAGGAAGGGGGTGTTATTGAGAGCGGAAACTGGTAGGAGGGCTTGTCAGAGGAAAGATGAGACACTGAATTCTCAGTACAGTGGAACCTTGGTTCTCAAACGCAATTAGCTCCGGAAAGCTGTTTGAGAGGGAATTTGTTCAAAAACCAAATCATTTTTCCCCCTAGAAAGAATGGAAATTGAATTAATCCATTCCAGACCCCCAAATGATTCCGTTTTAACCTTTTTTGTATACAGTACCTGTTCAATGTACTGTTTAACCTATAAACAAGCACTTCTTTTCTTGAATTTATCGAACTACCCCCTTCCAGCCTTAAAGGAGTTGCTTTCAGCACTCGATCCACGGGTGCCTTTCAGGAGGCCAGCGGGCTCCATCGACGCTCTTTCACTATCGCGGCCTCCACCCGCCCACTGCTTTTTGTTTATCCAAATCAACAGTTTTTCTACCTCTTCTGTGATCACTGCTTCTCTCACACCCTTAGCAACATGAGCACTCTTGATGGCCTCTTTATGTTCTAAAATTGTGCTAATCGGTTGATTCTCCAACAACAAAAGCATTCTCTTTGTTACCTGAGAGCTGCTTTTTGTCACGCTGACCTCAGCACGAAAGGGCTGTCAGGTCAAAAACTGAAGTTTTGGTCAAAAACAGACATTTTTTAAAATATTTTTTCTGAGCCTCATCCGAGGAGTGAGGATATTTTTTCCATTTGTTTCTAGAGAGAATGGAAGAGAGAAAGGAGGGGAAAGAGAGAAAGAGAGAGAGATCGATTGGTTGCCTCCAGCATAAGCCCCAACTCGGATTGGGGATTGAACCTGCAACCCAGATACGTGCCCTTGATCGGGAATCAAAAGCCAAGATCCTCTAATGCACAGGCTAATGTTCTAACCACTGAGCAATACCAGCCAAGGGGAGACATTTTTTCTGTGAACAATTTGGTAGAGAACAGAATTGTTCCTGATGGGAGACATGCAAGAACCGAGGGAGAAACCTGAAGGATTAATTTGAGGTACAATTTTAGAAAACTTGTTTCTGGTGAAAGAAGAAAAATTAATGAGTGACATTGGGCTTACTGTTGGCCCTCCTTCTAAGACGACGGGGGCACGAGGAAGGGGCGGGAGACACACCGAAGACAGTAACTTTGAACAGAGGCCAATGCTGGCTCTAGGAGAATCCCTACACAATAAACTCCCGCAGAGCACAGGTTCTGGAGTGACACCTAGGTTTTGAATTTTTAGATTCAACCATTAACTGGCAGAGTGGCCTCACATCAGACAGAAGACCTCTGAGAAGCCATTTAACTATTCTGTTTTTACAGCTACTACATTTTTCACGGACCTTATTTCCACACGAAAAGATAAATTATGCCTGGGCCTCCTGGGCGTCTTGGGAAGAAAAGGCACTATGTAAACACAACAGTAGAATGAGTAGCCGAGAACAAGGGAATTTTTAGAAGCTAATCTAAGATCACACCCTTCAAGACTAATCTTCAGTTTGCAGAAAACCTTATCACAACGTTACAGAAAAGGCAGACGTGCCTGTTTACCGCTGGGACTTTTTCTATGACGTAACCCTATTTACTGTGGAGCTGCTCTAAGTACCACCTGACATACGGAAAACATCAGTCTGCCCCCTGCAAAATAGTTATCTTACAGCCCTCCTCTGTTCATGACCACCACGGTCTGCTGTGTATCCCCCTGGAGTCAAGAATTACAGCTGGTATTAAGGATGAAAATCGAAGAATTTAAGAAATTAGAACATTTTCAACTTGGCTTGCACCTTTAAATCGATTTTAACATGTTAACAGTTGTTTCATGTTTCAACTGAATGTGTTTTCTCTATAATCATCCTATTCAAACCACTGCACAGTAAAATCCTCCCTGAATCAATGTATTCATTCTTCCTTTTTAAAATATATCTTTATTGATTTCAGAGAGGAAGGGAAAGGGAGAGAGAGACAGAAACATCAATGACTAGAGAATTCCACTGACCAGCTGCCTCCTGCACTCCCCACACTGGGGATAGAGCCTGCAACCAGGGCATGTGCCCTGACCGGGAATCAAACCCTGACCTCCTGGTTCATAGGTCAGTGCTCAACCACTGAGTCACTCCGGGCAATGATTCATTCTTAATAGCACAACTTAATTTGTGCTATTATTGCCAGGTTGTGGGTTCCATCGGGTCAGGGCTCATACAAGAATCAATCAATGAATGCATAAGTGGGTGGAACAACAAATTGATGTTTCTCTCTCTCTCTCTCCCCTCCCCTCTCAAAACAATCAATAAAAATAAATTTTCAAGTACAATAAGTTGCCAAAACAACTAGTTGCAATTAAAGAGCCTACTGCACTTTCCTTGAAATACTGGATACTTCGGACTGGCTAGAGTCCCTGTTCTAAGCACCTCTCACTTCATGTTGTTGGACAGTAACATACCGTGTGTCCCAGTAACCAAAAGCCTCATGAAAACTTGTTTTTTTGTTTTTTTGTTTGTTTGTTTGTTTTAACAGAAGAGGAGGCTTTGCATACTGCCTCGCGATGACACGTCTTCAGCTACCCTATCGGTGAAGCAAGACAACAGAAGCAATAAATCAAAACTCAGTCCCAACGGCTGAGCGCGCAGGGTCTGCAAAGTCCCATCCTAGTAGCCGGCAACGCTCCCGCTCCCGCCGGACCCAGCCACGGAGCTTGGGAGCTGGGAGGGCCCCGGAAACCCTGGGTCCGCGGAGGAGAGACGAGCAGAAATGTGCACAAACGAGCCAGCGGGTCGCCCGCAGCCGCTCGTCTCCATAAATGCTGACCTGACGCGAACGGCCCGCCCGCCGCGCCCACCCCCACTGCACCGCTGGGCCCCGGACCCCACGGAGCCGGCCGAGGCCCAGGAGCCAGCCTCGCTGCACCCGAGAATGAACGTGGACGCGGCCAGGGCAGGGCCGCCGCGGCATTCCGGGTCCCTCACCGTCATACTTGGGGTCCGAGCCCTCCTTCGGGAAGTCGATGGCAGGCGGTGCAGGAACAGCCCCCGCCCCGTCGCCCTCAGCCTCGCGCTCCGGTGCCGCGGGGCTGCTCCCCAGCATCGCGGGCCCAGCGCGGGCCGCAGCCCAGCCCGCCCACCGGCCCAGCACCTGCTCACACAGCCCCCGCGGCGATCGCCAACGAACCCGGAAGTGTCCGCTCTTGAGCGGAAGTCCCGCCCTGCCTCCCGGGCGCCTCTTTGGGGGCGGAGCCTGCCGCGGACTCCGCCCCTTCCTGAGGGCAGGACGGACTGGTCCCTCTAGGATGGCCCTGGCGCAGGCGTCCTGGTACCCACCACACCAGCCAGAGGTCCCCCCCCCCCCACCCACCCCCGTGCCCCCAGGCGCCCCTCTCCAGTGTCCTGGAGATCTGACTACCCTCCATGAATCAGAGCGCTCGTATCTCACGCCAAGACTCGGGTACCACTATTGCTCTCTGCACAGATTCTAACCCAAATGTCTACTTTTTGCAGACACAACAGGGACTATTTGTCACTTTTTTTTTTAATCAAAAGCATCTACAAGACCCGTGTCAGCCCTAGCTGGTTTAGCTCAGTGGATAGAGGGTCTGTCTGCGGACTGAAGAGTCCTGGGTTTGATTCCAGTCAAAGGCTCAATCTCTCCCTCTTCCTTCCTCTCTGAAGTCAATAAAAATATTTTTTCTTTGTTGATTAAGGTATTACATATGTGTTCTTATCCCTCCATTACCCCACCCACCCACCCCCACTCATGCCCTCAGCCCCCTGGTGTCTGTGTTCATTCGTTAGGCTTATATGCATGCATCTAAGTCCTTTGGTTGATCTTAAAAATATATTTTTAAAAAAGGGGAAAAAAATGCCTGGCTGATGTGGCTCAGTGGTTGAGCGTCAGCCTATGAACCAGAAGGTCACGGTTCGATTCCCAGTCAGGGCACATGCCCGGGTTGTGGGTTCGGTCCCCAGTGTGGGGCGTGTGGAAGGTAGCCGATCAATGATTCTCTCTCATCATTGATGTTTCTATCTCTCTCTCCCTCTTCTTTCCTCTCAGAAATCAATAAAAAAAAATTTTTTTTAAAAAGGAGACAAAAAAAAGATCCGTGTCAAAGAGAACTGAACCTAATTTGGTTAATCACTAAACCAGACAAAATGGGAAATGCAAATAAATAAATAAAAACCACACGCACAGGAAATGCCAACCAGATTCCAAAATGAATCCAACCTAACAAAAATTCTGCTGGCTTTGAAACTGAACTTTCAACTGAAATGATTTCAAACCTGAGACAGGCCTTTTCCAAGTGACCCCATGGCCACTCGATTAATTTTTGAAGCCCTTAGCCTTCAATCTCCTCCCTCTTTGTCCTCCCGAGATGTTTGCTATCACTTGGTCCCCAACACAATGCTATTGGAATTAATTCTTAGATCACAGATCAGATAATATAGCTGGAATACAAGCCTTTCAGATATGGGGGCCTCAAAATCTGACGTGCAACGTGAGAAAATGGTATTATTCAATAATTTTATTTACGCATAGTTTTCATATAAAGACATACTGGGTGCATTTAGCCCAGGAGTGGGCAAACTTTTTGACTCAAAGGCCACAATGGATTCTTAAACTGGACCGGAGGGCTGGAACAAAAGCATGGATGGAGTGCTTGTGTGAACTAATATAAATTCAAAGTAAACATCATTACATAAAAGGGTACGGTCTTTTTTTTTTTTTTAGTTTTATTCATTTCAAATGGGCCGTAGTTTGCCCACGGCTGATTTAGCCTGATAGAAGCAATGAAAGGTGTAGTTCTCCAGATAATTCCTTGGAATACCATATGTACATGGACAACTCCCAAATGTAAAAGATTAGGAAGATCCCTTTCAATGTCCTGCTGATAGGAAGAGCACAGACTTTCTAGAGGGTGATTTATCTATGTTTCCACAGCTTTAAAAATTCAAACACTTTTGACTCATCATTCCCACTCTCAGGGAATTATTCTAAGGGACAGGTTAAGAATAAGCAAAATTATTAAACAAAAAAGCTATCTATATATATAAAAGCCAAGTGACCAGAATGACTGGAACGACCAGTCGCTATGACTTGCACTGCGGCTGGCCAACCAGCCCAATGGGGGCGGGGCCAGACAGCCAACCTCCCGCATCCCCTCCCCCAGGCCAGCTGCTCCAATCAGCCCTGACCCCACTCGTGCACAAATTCATGCACGGGGCCTCTAGTCCTATATAATAAAAGGCTAATATGCAAATAAACCAAACGGCAGAATGACTGGTCATTATGACATGCACTGACCACCAGGGGGCAGATGCTCAATGCAGGAGTTGCCCCCTGGTGGTCAGTGCACTCCCACAGGGAGAGTGCCACTCAGCCAGAAGCCTGGCAGGCCTAAGCTGTCCTCCAAGGGGTCCCGGACTGCGAGAGGGCATAAGCTGGGCTGAGGGACCCCCCCAACCTCAAGTGTATGAATTTCGTGCACCAGGCCTCTAGTCCTATCTAATAATAGACCAACATGGTAATTAACCGTACCTCTGCTACGCTTCCCATTGGCTAATCAGCAGGATATGCAAATTAACTGCCAACAAAGATGGCGGCCAGCAGCCACGCAGCTGAAGTGAGCAGGAGGCTTGCTTGCTCCAGTGATGGAGGAAGCCAAGGTTTCCCGCCTGCTGTGGCCCAGCTCTTAGCTCCAGAAGCAACAATGTTGCAACTATAGAAGCTAAACAAACCCCCAGATACCTGCTTTCAGCCGACCACGGCCCCAGAGCTGGAGTGAGCAGGACAGTAACAATGTTTCAATTATAGAGGCAAAACAAACCCAGATACCTGCTTTTAGCCAGCCGCGGCCTCAGAGCTGGAGCCGGCTCTCAGCTCCAGTGACAGCTATAGAAGGTAAATAAATCCCAGAATAAAAAAAAAAGAAAAGAAAAAAGAGGCTGGGAGCTTCAGTCGCCCGCCAGCCTGAAAACGGCCCTCAGCCCCTCACCCACACTGGCCAGGCACCCCAGTGAGGACCCCCACCATGAAGGGGGTGTGACCAACTGCAAACAGCCATCAGCCCATCATCCAGACTGGCCAGGCACCCAAGCAGGACCTCCACCCTGATCCGGGACACCCTTCAGGGCAAACCAGCCGGCCCCCACCCGTGCACCAGGCCTCTATCCTATATAGTAAAAGACTTATATGCAAACTGACCCTAACAGCAGAAAGACTGGGAATGACTGGTCACTATGACACACACTGACCAGCAGGAGGCAGACGCTCAATGCAGGAGCTGCCCTCTAGTGGTCAGTGCGCTCCCACAGGGAGAGATCTGCTCAGCCACAAGCCAGGCTAATGGCTGCCAGTACAGCAGTGGTGGTGGGAGCCTCTCCTGCCTCCTCAGCAGCACTAAGGATGTCTGACTGCAGCTTAGGTCTGCTCCCCGCTGGCAAATGGACATCCCCTGAGGGCTGCCGGGCTGCCAGAGGGATGTCTGATTGCCATCTTAGGCCCAATCCCCCGGGGAGCAGGCCTAAGCCAGCAAGTGGTCACCCTTGAGGGGTCCCAGACTGCGAGAGGGCACAGGCTGGGCTGAGGGTCCCCCTCCCCCCGAGTGCACAAATTTTTGTGCACCCAGCCTCTAGTTAATTATAATACTAGTTGTAACACCAAAAACAAGAAGACAATATAATTGGTGAAATAAATTATGAACACCCATACAATGGCACACTTGCAAATATTAAAAATGTCAGTATAAAAAAGAAAAAGGAAAAAATGTCAGTGTGCAATATGTAGTTCTCACCACTTTTCCACTACCACCAGAATGGAGAAAAAAGCAAACTCATTCTGGTTGGAATAAAAAGGCATTCTTTCTAGAAGACGTGTGCAACTTAGAGTAAAAGCTTTTAAATAGGCAGACTCCTGGTGTGCAATGGCTGCAAACAGCAGCATCCTTGGTAGTGTACGCAACCTGTTGCTAGTATGGGTTGCCTTAAGAGACCTTGGATACAGCCCTTTCTGGTGGACACTCATGTCTGAACTCATGCTGTCCCCACTCTAGGCTCCAAACAGGTATGCGGGGTGCCTTTGGAAAGCCCCAAGGCACAGTGGCCAGAGTCCACATTGGCCAGGTCATCATGTCCATCCGCACCAAGCTGCAGAACAAGGAGCATGTGACTGAGGCCCTACGCAGAGCCAAGTTCAAGCTCCCTGGCCGCCAGAAGATCCACATCTCCAAGAAGTGGGGCTTTACTGAGTTTATTGCGGATGAGTTTGAAGACATGGTGGCCGAGAAGCGCCTCATTCCAGATGGCTGTGGGGTCAAATACATCCCTAATCGTGGTCCCCTGGACAAATGGCGAGCCCTGCACTCGTGAGAGTCTTGGTGCTGCCCCCACCTTACACCCACCAATAGATCAATTTTTCAGCCATAAAGATAAATAAATAAATAAATAAATAAATAGGCAGACTCTTGGACCTACATAGAGGAGTATATCCAAAAAAATAACCAGCGGGGGGAAAAAATGAACCTATAAGAATGTTTGCCAAAGTGTAGCGTATAATAGAAAAGCACTGACATCAATCCACATTCCAAATAAAGGAGCAGTTAGGGAACATCCACACAATGAAACCTTCTGCAGCCATTATAAAAATTGGAGAAGAAGAAGAAGAGAACCGTTTCCTCTCGTGGTTTCTATGGTGTCACACAATTCTAGTTTTTCTCTACTCGTCCTCTATCTCAGCATCCCTTTCCGTAGCCTCCTTCTCCAATGGACAGTTCTGTGGGCCTCTTGTGCTGCTGCTTCTCTCGGAAGATAACCACATGCGTTCCTATCACGTTACAGGCCGCCTGTAAGCTGACAACTCCCCAATGTATCTGTGCAGCACAGACTTGCTCTCGTGGATGACTCAAAAGCATCTCCAATTTGTCTGAAAGTAAACTCCCGGTATTCCTCCTAAAATTTGTTTTCCACTGCGCCTCTTTGTCCATTTAAATAGCACACAATCCAACCAACTGTCCAAGCCTAAAACATGAGCATCGACCTTTATTCTATATCAGAATATATCTAGGCTGCCTACAAATTAATTTTAAACATTGAAGCATGAACATCATTTAAACATATGTATTAAACACAGTTAACCAAAAAGGAACCCCAGATGGCCAATAAACATAGCCACAAAATGCACAAATTTCACTAAAGGTTAATGCAAATTTAACAATGAAATATCATTTTAAACTATCACATGTGCAAAGTTAAAGTTTTTTATACCAAGTTTTGGTAAGATATGGCAAAATAGGAACTATCATACATTGCTGAATAAGTATTTGGTGATACTGAGTAAAGTCAAATGGTGCGTAGCCAAGATCCAGTAATTAACCCCTCTCCATGTTCCCTTTGGGACCCCTATATGTGCTCACAGATATGTGTATAAGGGTGTTTCTTGCAACACTGTAATAAATTTGGAAATGTCTAATATCCATCAACAGAGAAATAAATGTACTATATATGCAAACAAATATTACAGAGGTTAGAATGAATCAACTAGATCCACTGTCTCATCCTGGACACTGAGAACAACAGGTGCAGAAGACTTCATAATAGCTAATGTTCACTGAGCACGCAGTCAGACCCACTCCCTCAATCTATTGTAAGTACTTTTATGAATATTAACTCACTCAATCTTCCAAACAAATTTACAGGTTTTCCCTTATAATGAAGCAAAGAGATGGAAATTTCTTCATGACAGAGGTGAGGGCTCTCAGTATGGGAGTTGGCATCCCAGAGTATAGGATTTCCTCTTTTTGGCAGTGTAGGTGTGTGCGTGTGTGTGTGTGTGTGTGTACACAAATGCCTACCCAGTCTCTCCTCTGTCTCTCCCACACCAAGCCCCCTAATGTGAAGCCTTCTCGTCAATATCCACATGGACTTCAAAGTCAGCTCTCTCAATGTGGGGGGGGGGGGGGGGGGCGGCGGGCAAGAAGAGGTCAGTGACATCAGAGGATGCCCTCACTAGCTACCTGTGTTAATCACCATCTTACACGAGTACTTAATTATGACCACCCAATAGAAGGTAAATGCTATAAATCAGGAGTCCTCAAACTTTTTAAACAGGGGGCCAGTTCACTGTCCCTCAGACCGTTGGAGGGCCGGACTATAGTTTAAAAAAAAAACTATGAACAAATTCCTATGCACACTGCACATATCTTATTTTGAAGTAAAAAACCAAAACAGGAACAAATACAATATTTGTATTTGCATGTGGCCCGTGGGCCGTAGTTTGAGGACCCCTGCTATAAATCTTAGTGGATAAAATTAATGGTCTATCCATGCATGTTTGGAAGCAATGAGATTGAAGGCTGAAGAAATTTATCACATATTTAATGGGGAGTTTAAAAAGTCTCACCTGAAACTTACATATAATTTTATTAACCAATGTCACTCCAATAAATTCAACAAAATTTTAAAAAATAGCCCTGGCCAGTGTGGCTCAGTAGGTTGGGCGACATCCATGCACCAAAAGCTTGCTGGTTTGACTCAATTCCCAGTGGGGGGGGAGGGGTACAGGAGGCAGCTGTTTGATGTTTTGTTCTCAGATTGATGTTTCTGTCTCACTCCCTCTCCCTTCCTCTCTAAAAACCAATTTAAAAAGTCTTTTCTAAATTTTAATAATAAAAAATAAGATAGTCTCAATTAGATGGATCAATAAAAAGATGTTTAAGAATATTATATAAGGTAAAAAGATGTTTAAGAATATTACAAAAGGTAATTTCCTTAGCCGGTTTGGCTCAGTGGATAGGGCGTTGGCCTGAAGATTGAAACGTCCTGGGTTCAATTTCAGATCAAGGGCATGTACCTAGGTTATAGGCTTGGTCCCTGGCCCTAGTCCAGGAGCTTACAAGAAGGCAACCAATCGATGTGTCTCTCTCACATCAATATTTCTCTCTCTCCATCTCTCCCCCTCCCTTCCACTCTCTCTAAAAATCAATGGAAAAATATCCTTGCCCTAACCGGTTTGGCTCAGTGGATAGAGCGTCAGCCTGTGGACTGAAAGGTCCCAGGTTCGATTCCAGTCAAGGGCATGTACCTGGGTTGCGGGCACATCCCCGGTGGGAGGTGTGCAAGAGGCAACTGATCGCTGTTTCTCTCATTGATGTTTCTGACTCTCTTTCCCTCTCTCTTCCTCTCTGTAACAAATCAATAAAATATATTTTAAAAAATATCCTCGGGTGAGGATTGACAAAAAAAATGAATATTATATAAGGTAACTAATAAAATAATTTTGCATATTGTGTAAAATTGTAGTTGTACACATTTTATCATCTTCCATGAGTATGTATTCATCTGATGTTAAGGAAACTGGGATCCAATCTTCTCCAGTTTTTCTCTAATTGTACAGTCTCTACTTCCTTTATTTCAACTATAGTTCTAGCCATCCTGTAATTACCAGTGATTAGTAATTATTAGTAATTATCAGTGAGAGTTTGGGAAATGGTACCACACCATGGTTGCTAGCCTTCAAGCTGATCCCCAAGGATCTCTGCTTCCCTTTTCAAGGTTCCTCTCACAATGTGCTAAGGTCGGTTTAGATGATCATTAGCATATGGAAAATTGATGGTATGACTTCCAAGATTAGTTTAAAACAGCGATTTTCAACCTTTCTCATCTCATGGCACACATAGACTAATTACTAAAATTCTGTGGCACATCAAGAAATTTATTTTTTGCCGTCTGACCAAAAAATAGGTATACTTTTGATTCGTTCACACTGGACAGCTATTGCTGTATTGGTTGTTGTCATTTTTTTAATTTGACATTCTAAGGGAAAAGACGCCAATGCCCCTGACTCAATAGTCAGGTATTGCATAAGCTAATTACTAAAATTCTGTGGCACATCAAGAAATTTATTTGTTGCCATCTGACAAAAATTCTTGCAGCACACCAATGTGCTGCATGGCATGGCAGTTAAAGTCTCTGGTTTAGAAGACACTGTATCCCCGTCTGAGAGGCAACCAATTGATGTCTCACATCAATGTTTCTGTCTCTCCCTGTGCCTTCCACTCTCTCAAAAAATAAAAAAACTCAATGGAAAAAAATATCCTCTGGTGAGGATAAACAAGACAAGACAAAAGACACTGTGGCTTCCATCTTGCTCTTGTGAGCATCCGTATGGCTTGGCCCCTGTGATGAGAAACTGAGTCCTGCCAACAATAGGGAAGTGCCATTTGGAGCAGATTCTTCATCCCCAATAGAACCCTAAAATGACTGCAGCTCAGGACAACTGCTTGACTGTAAACGCAAGACTGAACTAGAAACACAAGCTACAGTGCCTGCAGATTCCTGACTCTCAGAAACTGTGGTAGAAAATAAATGCTTGTTTGGGGGTAATTTTTTACACAGCAATAATTAATACATATGCTAAACTCGATTTCAGCATCTTATAAGGGTCAGGAATGACCTAAGCCAACGCCTTGTGAAAATGCTGTTGATCTGTCTGACTGCCAGGCAACAGTTGTGATGTCATCAGAATTAGAATCCTTTACTAACGGGGTCTTGCCCACCATATAAAGGGAAGTCCCAGATATAAAGGAACTTTTCAGGTGAGTATATCTATGTCAGCTTTCCTCTTTACTTTCCAGAATAAGGTGAATAACTAAGGGATCCCAATTCCAAATCATTTTTTTCCCAAATTGTTTCTTGATATTCCTTAGGTCAGCTGACACATTTTATTTTATTTTTTAAAAAATATATTTTATTGATTTTTTTAAAGAGAGGAAGGGAGAGGGATAGAGAGTTAGAAACATTGATCAGCTGCCTCCTGCACACTCCCTACTGGGGATGTGCCCGCAACCAAGGTACATGCCCTTGACCGGACTCGAACCTGGGACCCTTGAGTCCGCAGGCTGACGCTCTATCCACTGAGCCAAACTGGTTAGGGCAGCTGACACATTTTAAATGGCAATTTCATGGGGTTACTGCCAATTAGAATGGATCACTCCCATTTCAATCTCTGGACTTATCATTTTCATGCTGGGGCCTCAGCCCCAGAGGAATGTGCAAGAGATGTTAGAAACTTTTTGGTTTAGCAATTTTCATACAGGGCTACAAAACTGTACAACCATTTTAGCAAGTCATTAATATTGATAAGCAATAATGACCATTTTCTAAAGTTATGCTATACAATATTTCAACTAAAATAGCAGGATGCATATTTGAAAGAATACTTAATACCTCTGAGTTTCCATCCAATTTGAGCTTGTAATGTAGACCTGGAGCAGTTTTAGGGTAACACTGATTTATTTTAAGCTCCCCAAGACTAAACAATGAAATACTACACTGATTAAAATTACTTTTTAAGTTCTCTTCTGGGATTCCCTGAGAATGCTTTATTTTTATGTTCATATTCTCATAATCCTCAAATCTTCACCCCTTAAGGCTGGATTTTATTTCTCAAATTATTCAAATGCCATTTATGTCAGAGTGGGTGCTCAAAGGATAAAAATGCAATTTTTAGTAAATTTTCAAAATTAATTTTATATTATATAAAGTATATAATTTTTCTGCCCATCACACTGTCACAAAGATGGAGGTGCCCATACCCACAAGATGATGGTGCCCAGTCCCCTCTGCCCTGCTGGAGTCCCAATCCTTTCAGCCCAGCCCGGGGCAGGGGGGTGGGGGGGGTGGGGAGGATGGGGGGGTGGGGGGGGGAGCGGCAGTTGCACAGTGCGGCCGGACCCGCACTCAGCCCCCCAACCACCCAGGGCCGGCCCGAGGCGCAGGCAAGCCTCAGATGGCGGCTGCCCAGCTGCCTAGGGCCAGCCTGAGGTGCAGGCAAGCCTCAGATGGTTGCTGTCCAACTGCCCAGGGCCAGCCGAGGCTTGCGCTGCCGGCAGTGGCAGCAGCAGAGGTGTGATGGGGGTGTCGCCTTCCCCTGACTTCGGGGTGGACTCCTGCCCCTGAGGGCTCCTGAATTGTGAGAGGGGGCAGGCCAGGCTGAGGGACCCCCTCCAGTGCATGAATTTTCATGCACCGAGCCTCTAGTATACTTAGAATAGTGAAACAAGGAATTGCATAGAAGAGTGGTTCTCAACCTTCTGGCCCTTTAAATACAGTTCCTCATGTTGTGACCCAACCATAAAATTATTTTCGTTGCTACTTCATAACGGTAATGTTGCCACTGGTATTAATAGTAATGTAAATATCTGATATGCAGGATGGTCTTAGGCGACCCCTGTGAAAGGGTCGTTTATCCCCCAAAGGGGTCGCGACCCACAGGTTGAGAACCGCTGGTAGGGGATAGTGCCTGTGGGGGAAGAGAATGGCACCCGTGTGCTCCTTGGAGGGAGAGCAGGCACTGGGTCCTTTGTCCTGAGCATATGTATCTCTTTCTTGCAGGTAGAAATTTTAGGGGAGGGTCTTAATAGGATATTCACCAGCTTTCCAGGCGTGCTCTTTCAGGGTCCTGGTCTCCACTGATTGGTGGGTGCCAGGGCCGCCCTAGGGTCATTAGTCAATGCAGCTGGTCCCAAGGCAGCCACAGCCTCGCTTGTCTTGCTTTGGTGCTTTTCTGGGCCTGGAGCTGAAATACAACTGAGGCCTAGATGTTGTCCTCAGGGAGGAAAAGGTCAGGGTGTGTGAACCGCCTGAGCAGCGCTATGAAAGAAAGACCAGGGGTCCAAGCCAGTGAGCCGGTAGGGCGGGACAGGAGACCTGGGGGTGAGGTTCCTGTTTGGCCCCTGGCTAGGCATCAGGGAGTTTCCGCACCTGGACCATCGTCCTTGCTCTGCTCATGTCTAACATTACCCAACACCGTCATTCTCCTCGGTTCTCTCCGACCCTTAGGTCTTCGCTCCTGGGAGATTCGATTCTAGCTGCCGGGCGCTACACGCCATCTTCCCCAATCGGAGCAACTCTGAGCCTGGTGGGAGTGCCTGCCTCCGACATCCCTTATTCTCCTGCTTCAAGGGGACAGGATTTTCTGACGGCCGTGGCCGTTCCTTTCAACGGTTAACGGAGGTGAGTTGGACACACATTCCCCGACGCCCTCGGTACACAAGCGGTTCCCGCAGCTCGGCTCTCCACCCGAGCCGCTCGCCATCACGCCTGGGGTCCGAGCTTCTGCCGCCAAGTCGATGGCAGGCACCGCCCCCGCCGGGCCGCTGGCCGCTTGGCGCTCCCGGACCCAGAGCTGCCCCCCAGCACCCCCGGCCGCACCCCGTCTGCCAGTCCAGCGCCGCCTCACGCGGGTCCTGCCAGGCTCGCCAACAAACCCGGAAGTAGCTCCTTGGGAAGCGGAAATCCCGCCCCGGCCTTCCGCTGGCCGCTGTAGGGGGCGGGCCCTGCCGCAGGCTCCGCCCCTTCCGGGAGGGCAGGCTGGTCCCGCACAGACGCACCCGGGCGCAGGCTCCCTCCTGGGCTGGTCTTCGGGCGGCGTCGGGCGGGGTGGCGGGTCTGGGGCAGCGCCATGCTCTGGTCGGCCTCGGCCTGCACCCCGCGCTCCACTCTCGGCTCTCCATTGCATCCAATCTCGGTCTTTCTCCCCTCCCCAGAAGTAAGCAGTTTATCTGTTGGGTGTCCTCCTGGATTTTCTATTAACACACAAATATACGTATAAGCAACTAACTGGTCAGTACGTGAAATACCATGCCGCAAGACAATGAAAACACAGGCTCCAAGTCCTACGTACTTTCTGTTGGGATATGTGTGTGTGTACATACATAAATATATACCTATAGAGCAGTGGTTCTCAACCTTCCCAATGCGGCGACCCTTTAATACAGATCCTCATGTTGTGGTGACCCCCAATTTCACTGTTACAAATTGAACATAATTAAAGCATAGTGATTAATCACAAACAATATGTAATTATATATGTGTTTTCCGATGGTCTTAGGCGACCCCTGTGAAAAGGTCGTTCGACCCCCAAAGGGGTCTCGACCCACAGGTTGAGAACCGCTGCTACAGAGCATCTTGGCTCAGTGGTTGAGCATCGACCTATGAACCAGGAGGTCACAGTTCCATGCCTGGGTTGCTGGCTCAGATGATTCTCTCTCATCACTGATGTTCTTTTTTTTTTAAATATATTTTTATTGATTTTTTTTACAGAGAGGAAGGGAGAAGGATAGAGAGCCAGAAACATTGATGAGAGAGAAACATCGATCAGCCGCCTCCCGCACGCCCCCCACTGGGGATGTGCCCTCAATCAAGGCACATGCCCTTGACCGGGATCGAACCCGGGACCATTGAGCCTGCAGGCCAACGCTCTATCCACTGAGCCAAACCGGTTCTCATCACTGATGTTCTATCTCTCTCTCCCTTCCTCTCTGAAATCAATAAAAACAACTTTTAATTTAAAAATATATGCATATATAAATTTATAACATATACATACATATAAATATATTCATATGCACATACATAGACATATATGCACAAACTTTACGTCTCATATATGCATACAATCATATGCATACAAACCCAATACATATATGTATATGTCCATATATATGTTTTAATATATTTTTTATTGATTTCAGAGGGGAAGGGAGAGATAGAAACATCAATGCTGAGAGAGAGTCATCGATCAGTTGCCTCCTGCACACCCCACACTGGGGATTGAGCCCGCAACCTGGGCATGTGCCGCCGACCGAAATCAAACCTGGGACCCTTCAGTCAGCAGGCTGACGCTCTGTCCACTGAGCCAAACCAGCTAGGGCTGTCCATATATTTTTTACATATTTACATATAAGTATCCCCACAGAAGAGACATTATTTGGGGTTTCTGTTTTTATTGTCTTACAGTATGCTATTTTACATATTGTTCAGCAACTAGCCTTTCGCTGGCTCTTTGAGAGCTACCCACCTTAAAGTAGGTGCGTTCTTCTTCATTTTTTTTCATTTTGCTTCATGGTATCTCTCAAAGCACTTACTCAGAGCTGTTGGAAGAGAGGTTAGGAACCAAGAGGAAATGTTTTGAGATCTCTGCCTCATGTTCCTACCTGTGAAATGAAAGTATTAATAGTACGGCACTCCCAAGCTGGGTGTAGGTTGTCAGTGAGCTAAGGAAGATAAATCACATAGAAGAGTTACGTGGTCTGTTGAGTCTTTGGGTAACTTTTAGTCCTCCTAGAATTTTGCCAGAAAGAGTTCTTCTGAAAGTGTGTAATTGTGTATCTTCCTCACTCATCCAGGTGAGGTATATATGCCTCCCTTCTCTCCAGTTCTCCCCTCTGCTCCTCTCCCTGAAGCCTGCAGTGTCCTCAGAATGTACATGTTGGATACGGTACATTAAAGTTGGTGTAGCCACAGAAGGAAACAAGGAGGAGGTTTGGAAGGGATACATTTATTTTACTCTGAGGTCCCAGAGTAGGGGTTCACCCCCTGCCGTGCAGGGCCACAGAGGAAACACCAGGATTTGGTCAGGTGGCAGAAGACAGGAGAGAGGGATAGCCTGAGCCAGAGCCCATATTGGAGTTTCCATGGGAAAGGAAGGCAGAGCAGAGTAAGCCATTTAGGACTGGCTAGTTGGAATAATTCCAGCAGGCTCCGGACCATAGGGGTGGACTCTAGTTGCCTGGTACCCGGCCCCTGTGTGATTTGGAGCAGGGAGTTAGGGAAGGGGGAAGCTGGGTTTGTAGACTTGGGTGGGTTGGTTTCCACTGCTCTATGAAGACTTTTGCTATCTCTAAGAATGGGCTAGCCCTGGGAGGGACGGTCTCTTCCGACCAGCAATCTTTTTAAGATGTCAAAACATCGTAAAATACGGAAAAATTTAAAATCATTATTAGCCAAAACCGGTTTGGCTCAGTGGATAGAGCGTCGGCCTGCGGACTGAAAGGTCCCAGGTTCGATTCCGGTCAAGGGCATGTACCTGGGTTGCGGGCACATCCCCAGTAGGAGATGTGCAGGAGGCAGCTGATCGATGTTTCTAACTCTCTATCTCTCTCCCTTCCTCTCTGTAAAAAATCAATAAAATATATTTTTTAAAAAACACTAAAATCATTATTATATGCACATCTGGTTCCTTCTGCCCAGAACACTCCCCTGCCCCAGCCCCCACTTCACCTGACTTCCTATTACTCCTCCCTTCGTCTGCAATGAAACGTGACTTGGCACATAATAACATACTGCCTTTATTAGCTGGCTAGAGCCGCCACAACCACGCGCTACGGACTTGGTGGCTTCAACAACAGAAATGAATTTCCTCTCAGTTCTGGAGGCTGCAAGTCCAAGATCAATCAAGGTGTCAGCAGGATGGGTTTCTGCTGGGGCTGCCAGGGAGAATCTGTCCCAGGCCCCTCTCCTGGCTACTGGTGTTTTGCTGTCAATCTCTGGTGTTCTGTGACTTGTAGAAGTGTCACCCCAATCTCTGCCTTAATCTTCACACGCATTCTCTGTGTGTGGGGGTGTCTGTGTTCAAATTTCCCCCTTTTATAAGGACACCTGTCATTGGACTCAGGCCCATTTTAAGGACCTCATTGTAACTTGATCACCTCCATAAGGCCCCCCCCCCCCCTCTCCAAATAAGGTCACATTCTCAGGTAGTCGGGTTAGGACAGTGGTTCTCAACCTTCTGGCCCTTTAAATACAGTTCCTCATGTGGTGACCCAACCATACAATTATTTTCGTTGCTACTTGATAACTGTCATGTTGCCACTGTTATGAATCGTCATGTAAATATCTGATATGCAGGATGGTCTTAGGCGACCCCTGTGAAAGGGTCATTCGACCGCCAAAGGTTGAGAACCGCTGGGTTAGGACAACAACATACCTTTTTGAGGAAACACAGTTAAACCAGAACACTCCTCTCACAGTTTTCCTTCCACCCATATGCTAATGCCTCCCACTGTGCAATTCTTCGCACTGGTATCTACCCCCACAGCATTTAGCACACTTTGTGGTAGGTGTTACTTATTTGAACCATGTCCTTCCCCTCCCTCCATGTCCCCTCCCCCATAGAAACACAATGGGAATCCCATGTGTACGAGCACTGTTGATATGTCTCTAGACTGCTCATCATTTTTGTCTGTGTCATGCACACTTTCTTATGTTCATAGAATACTCATACACACTTCCTTGTGTTCATAGAATACTCAATGGAAAATTGATGAATGAAGGAGTGAACTGTTTGTGGGGGAAGATGGCCAGGGTGCATAGCTGCACTCATAGCTTAATGTGTTTATTGCCTAGAGAGCATTTATGACATTTTTACTAATTTCCAGAAGATATTCTCTTGGGATTCATTACATTACACTTGTAACTTAACTAGAAGGCATTTATTATGTATGTACCCTGTAAGCAATGTATTATGTTCTAGAAAGATTCCCTTTGGAATAAATTTCATCACAGTTGCCATCTAATTTGGGGACACATGACGCCTGTTCAATATTGAGCTACATGGCCCCTCATTCGGCAAGTCTTCTTGGTGATGTTTGATCATGTTCTTCATTTAAGCTCTACAAGTTATTTCAGCTTATTATTTATGATTTACTCTTTCGTTTCAGCCACTGTTGTATGAGTCACTGATTATAACATTTTCTAAGTTGTTATTGTTGATACATGGAGATCAGTTAACTTTACATATGTATCTTTTTAATTCATTCAACCTTTTATACTCTAATTGGGTTTCTATTGATTATATTGATTCTTTCTCACACCTTATTTTTATTCCTGTTTCTTTACCTTGGTCCAAAAAAAACAAGATCTATATCTAATCATTATGGAAATAACACACTTTACAGTTTTCTTCCTGAATGGTAGAAATTAAAGTTAAGGTCTTATATCTTTCTTTGTATGATTAGTCAGCCGGCTAAATCTTTACTTCTTAGTAAGCATGTTTTCATAACTATTTCTCATTCCTCATGTCCATCATCCCTGCCCTTTTCTTGGCTTTTGTCTTCTGTCTTCTGTGTCATTCCCTTATGTTCATGGGAAGGTTGTAGTCCCTGACTCAACTGAAATTATCACTCTCAATTTCAACATCTGGTGGATGACCAAACAACACGAAGTCGCTTTGATATATAGTTTTCACCATTTTTCCACGAAAGTGGTGAAAATAAAGCATTAGAATAACCAAGAGACTAGCAATTAATGCTCTTGGAACTTTCTTAAAACCCCCCAATGACCCTATCTCTCCTATTTCCCATATAATATAGAAGCGCCACTTATATATTACACCCAAGCAAAAATGATACAGTAGGGACCTCCAGGGATGGTCTCTCCCCAGAAACACTGAAAATCCTGGGGAAAGCTGTCAGAATCAACCTTATCAAAACTCTGGAAGGTGGCCCAAGGTTTACAGCAACGAAGCAAATGCTTAGTCACGAGAAAGGTCACTGAAACAGGCTGGGAGGAGGTCTGGCATTGAAACTTATCCCATCCCGTCCCAGCCCAGCAGTGATCCAGGTTCCCAGTGTGGGCACCTAGTCCAGGAGGAGAGCCGACCTCCATCTGGAAGAACTCTGCTGATGTGTTGTGACTTGCTCGTGGGTCCCCTGCAGGACTGACACAAGAGGGTGCCTTTGTCCTAACCCAGAGCTCTCTCAGGGTGGAAAATGGCTATGGCCACATGGAGATGTTCCTGAAAAACACCGAAAGCCAAAGAATGAACAAGCCACTGCTGTCTGGGGCAACAAACAAACAAACAAACAAACAGTTGAGACAAACAGTGGACATGCCTACGGCTGAGGAAGAAAAGCTGGGGAGTGAGACACTTGGAGAAAAGGGACTTTGAAAAACTTCCACATATGTGCCGAGCCAGCACGGCCAAGGGTGAACCTGAGGAGGGGCGGTGAAGGATTGAAGAAAAGACAGACGAGAGAATACAGCTGGGGCTCGGTGGATCTCCTGTGCCTGGATGAGGACACGAAAGACCCAGCCTGCAAGCTGATGCTTCATTTTATTTAAAACAAGAGTAGATTAACATGTATACAAATGTTCTTGTTTTCGCAACACTTGCAGCACCTCCCACAGCCCATTAGCTACTTCGGAAGGAATTAGGGAGGGTAAGAAGTCAGGCTTAATTACGCTAGGAGGGCTCTGCCCCCAGGCTGGGACTTGTTTGTGGCCCTGCCACAGGTCAGCCCGAGGCCTGACCCTAGAGCCGCTCCCTACGCACATATACTGAGGAATCTAGGAAGTCATGTGCAGGGCCAGGGAAGGATGCGTGCTCAGAAAAGACTTGCTAAGACCATAGGTTTTCACCGCCGCTGGCCTTTAGGTTCTGCATAAGCAGGAAGTGAAGGCTAAGGCAGAGTTGGAAACAGCCTGACTAGTGTCGAAGGAATGCCCCGACACAGATCCAACCTGCAAAGAACTAGTTTCTCGGGTCTATCAAACCATATCTCGAGTGTTCAATCGCTCTACGTGGCGAGCGGCTGGTGGATGACTCTGTTGGACAGCACGGGACTTTATCAGCATTGCAGAAAGTTCTCCTGGACAGTGCTGGCCTAGAGCATTTAAGAACATGGATTCTGTCACTTAGTAGCTTGTGTGATCTTGAACAAGTGAGCCTCTCTTGGCCTCAGTTAACGCATTGATAAAAGGGAAATGCTTATAGAACCTACCGCACACCGTAGTTGCAAGAATTACCTGCACCCTCCCCTCCTCCTTCCCCCAGGCAGGTTTTGCTTGCCCCTCTCTTGCTCCTAAGCTCCAAGGGCCCTTCTTTGCCTCTGTAACTTGTTCTCTGAGCCCACGCAGCTCAGCTGGCTCACTTCTTCCTTGGCTCACTTCTACCTCTGTGACTTCCTAAATAAGCTTTTCAAAAAAAAAAAAAAAGAGCCCAGCTGGCATAGCTCAGTGGTTGAGCATTGACCTATGAACCAGTTGCTCACAGTATGATTGCCAGTCAGGGCATATGCCTGGTTGTGGGCTCGATCCCCAGTGTGGGGCGTGCAGGAGGCAGCTGATCAATGATTCTCTCTCATCGTTGCTGTTTCTATCTCTATCTCTATCTCTTTCTCCCTCTCCCTTCCTCTCTGAAATCATGTCCATCATCGCTGCCCTTTTCTCGGCTTTTAAAAAAGAAAGTTAACATGCATAAACCTTTAGAAGTAGAGTCTAGTACAGGGGTGGGCAAACTTTTTGACTCGAGGGCCACAATGGGTTCTTAAACTGGACCGGAGGGCCGGAACAAAAGCATGGATGGAGTGTCTGTGTGAACTAATATAAATTCAAAGTAAACATCATTACATAAAAGGGTACGGTCTTTTTTTTTTTTTAGTTTTATTCATTTCAAACGGGCCGAATCCGGCCCGCGGGCCATAGTTTGCCCACGGCTGGTCTAGTACATAATACCTTCTATTTAACTGTTAACAATGACTAATATTATTTGTAAACTCTCTTGAGACTTGAGTCAACTATCAGACATTGTTGGCATCTCTCAGGTCAGAAACTCTGAGCCTGGTGGCAGCCTCTTCCTTGGCATCCTTCACTTTGTTTAGCGCCTACATTGTGACATTTTTCTGATAAAGTTGTGACTTGTTTCCTTCAAATAGACATCAAGGCGGATTAGGCGTTAAGCTCTCCTCTCCTCTCCGGAGTGTCTCTGCCGTCCCTGTCCCTGTCTCCGAGTCTCTCCTCTGAGTTGTCCTCGTCCTCAATGCACTTGCTCATTGCCACTCAGTGGTCAGGGTTCGATCTCAAGGTGCCTTCCCTCAGGGAAACTCTGAATGACCCCCTCCTTCTAACTGCTTCCCCCATTGTGTTATTTCCTCCCAACCTTCCCTCCTGGAATATTGCCTTTAATTGCTTGACGGCTTAATGCAAATGCCCTGAGATGAGAGCTAACCGAGGGCAGGGGTGCTTTGGGACCTATCTCTGGCCCGGACTTCCAGAAGAGATTGTGAGGTTGGGTATTTGCTGAATGAAGTGTGAACGGTTTCCAGAGAAAGGAGCTACATGCAGCTAAAGCGTTGAGTGTATTAATTGATGGTTTTATGTCCCAGGTGCACATTCAAAGCATTTTAGTAAGTGTCAGAAGTCCTTTAAGGACGAGCTGCTTTGCATTTGTAAACTTAATTTTCATTCTATGGGCATTTCATTAAGTGCCAGGGAGCATCTCTTTGGACATCAGTTTTACTTCACATCTTCACAAACGGAAGTATGACTCTTCATTCAGAAAGTCTCTCCTGCTGCCCTTTTCCCACATTTGTTATTTATTCCTTAGTATTTTGTTTTGGCTCTTGTAATGATTATTTTTTTCTAATTAGATATTGCTGGTATATAGATTTCAATGGACATTTTACTGTGGTAAAATATATATGAGATTTATCATGTTAACCATTTTCAAGCGTATAGTTCACTGGCGTTAGGGACATTCACATTTAATTGACTTTTTAAAATATTCCCACTTTAATCAGCCATTTTCTTGAAAACTCTTAAATGGGTCTCATGGATTTTCTTTTTTCAAATCCTATATAATAAAACCCTAATATGCAAATCGACCGAAGGACGGAGCAACCAGTCGCTATGATGCGCACTAACCACCAGGGGGAAGACGCTCAATGCAGCTCAATGCAGGAGCTGCCCCCTGGTGGTCAGTGCACTCCCACAGGGGGAGCACCCTCAGCCAGAAGCCGGGCTCACGGCTGGTGGCTAGCGAGCACAGCAGCAGTGGCAGGAGCCTCTCCGCCTCAGCGGCTGTGGCAGTGCTAAGGACTCCTAGGGGGATGTCCGCCTGCCAGCTTAGGCCTGCTCCCCGCACCAGGCCTCTAGTAGATGTATAATATGCAAAGGAAATGAGTGTCTCCATTCTGATAGAAACATTTGTTTTGATGGGCGCGGGGGGGGGGGGGGGGGCAAATTGCCAGGACCGTGTTTAATCATTATTTAGGATAGCATATATTATTGTTCATGAATTGGACAAGTATGGGTTTCTGTTATTTAAATTTGGAAGGGACACTTTCCCTTATAGGCTCAACCAACCAGTTCGATCTATTCCTCTCTGAGTTTCTTCTTTTTCCTTTGAAACCTCAAGTCTACTGAATCAAACTCCATGCTGAACCTTCTCCTTGTTATCAACAGTGTTATCAGTCTTCATCTTTGCACATTTCCAAGGGCAACAGATTTCTAAGAATGGGACAGACTTTATTTGCTTCTCAGTGTCATTTGCTCCTGAAATCCTGGCACCCTTTCCTACCCCTTATTTGCCTGGGAAAAAAGTATACTTAATCCTCAAGGACCCATTCCAAGTGTCACCACTTGGTACAATCTGTTTCCTGAATGGCATGTACTTCAGAGTTAAACCCAGCCACTGGCCCCCTGAGCTGTACCGTCCTCTTTTGGAACATTGTCACAATGTGGGCTAACCAATAACGGGTAACTCTGTACCCCAAACAGATGCTCTCTGGACCCTAGGCACAGCATCTCTAAAGCATGGCTCGTTTCCCATTCTACCTTGATATTTTGGCACTACGTAAAGGAGTGATGTGGGATCCATCACCTGAAGATAAACTAGGTCTAAGATTTGGTGAGCCGCGGTCTCAGGTTCCCGTAGGAGACAGTGGTCCTCAGAAACTCAAATCTGTCCCTCCTTGACGACTCTCGGCTCTACTGCTTTATGTTGGGTCGGTGGGAAGGGGTGTGTGCATTATCTATCAGCACAAGGTTGGCTTTGATACGTTAAGCAAGCCTTTCATTTCATGCGAGTCCAAAGAAAGGCCCAAAGAACCCACTACTGAACACAGGCTGGAGCTGTATTTATACCGAGTCCGTCTGTCTCTAAACAGCACGCTGTAATGGCTGCGTCTCAGCCCAGGCCGCGGGGACAAGTCTATTGATGGTTTCATCTGGACACTCTAATAGTGAAAGGTAGGTATTCTTTTTCCTTCCCCCCTTTTTTTTTTTTTTTTTTTTTTTTTTTTTTTTTAAATATATTTTATTGATTTTTTACAGAGAGGAAGGGAGAGAGATAGAGAGTTAGAAACATCGATGAGAGAGAAACATCGATCAGCCGCCTCCTGCACATCTCCCACTGGGGACGTGCCCGCAACCCAGGCACATGCCCTTGACCGGAATCGAACCCGGGACCCCTGAGTCCGCAGGCCGACGCTCTATTCACTGAGCCAAACCGGTTTTGGCGTCCTTCCCCCCTTTCTTCTTCCTCCTCCTCCTCCTCCTCCTCCTCCTCCTCCTCCTCCTCTTCTTCCTCCTTTTTTCTTATGGTAGGCACTTTTTGGAATATGCTTTGTAACTATCCATTTTTGGGGGGTGTTTATGTTATTTCTTCTTTGTTCACAGTGATTATGAGTAAAACCTATGAGAAGTCAGGGGCTTGGCTTATGTTTGCCCAGAAGGGCTCAGAGTGAGGACGAAGATATTCTAAGCACGATTCCATTCTCTCTCGGGTGTAGAACTCCAGCGGGTGGAGCGGGTAGTGGTGGGATTGAGCCACCGGTGCTAGATGGTTCTTGATTGTTGAGTGTGCAGAGGCCTATTGCCAGGATCCACCCACTGTTGGCAGTGGTCAGGCTGGTGAGTTAAATGGGCACGTGATGGAGACCACAGCCCTGCATCCTATCCTCTCTGAGCAGAGCTTCATTCCGGGCCTCCCCCCCTCCCCCCTGCCCCCCAACAGTTACTCTCTTGGCCAGAGAGGGCAGTATCGGGGCTTCCGCGTGGCTGTGTCTACTACCATAGGGCGCAGCCTACAAGTCAGGGAACCAGTGTGAGGATTCCGACAGCTGCTAAGACCATTTGGATATTAGATTTGGCAACCAGGACAATGACCAGCACGGGCCCAATGGACCCGCTGAGGGGCCCAGTGACCTCCTGGACCCTCTATGTTCACACTCCCTTAGCGAAAGGGGATCCCTGTGGGCCCTTTAGGTCCCATCCATCTGCATTCAAGTGGACTTTGTATCCAATAACCGGGAGATAGCTGAGTATCCCTCTTTGCCGGTGTATGGTTACTGAGTCAATTAAATGGCCAGAGCTCTCTTTGGGGCAGGATTTGAAGAATCACTACTGTGTATCCTTGCCGTGGGCCTGGTCTCTTACTGAATGGGTGTTTGGTCTGAGAACTGTCTCAGGGAAGGAAGCTGGGCAGGAGACTGACTTTCCCACGGGACAGCTGGCCTCGGTCTCCTGCACGCCCAGATGTGACATGTCTGCCTGCATATCACTTGATTATATGCATTGTGCCTTTGGTGACCGCCCGTCTATCTTGGCCCACGTTCGGTCAGCCATCTCCATGGGTCTCTGCGAGTCAGCTGCCCCCCTCTGCCGTTCGGACCCTGCCGCCCACGACAGCAATCACGCCCAGCTCGCGTCTGATAAGTGCCGGCCCCCAGCCTCTGTCCCGCCAGCCTCCCGTCCTCTGCCCCTTGTCCCTAGAGAGCCCCATTCTGTAACAGCGCCCCTGTCGTCAGGCCTGGCCTACAGATGGCAGCCACCACCGACGTTCTCAACAGAGCTGCAAGCGCGCCCAACGCCCATGGCCTTGGCAAACCGTGCCCTCGGGCCTTCTCGGGCAGTAAGTCGGCTGGTAGTGTCCGGTCCAGCAGGTGCACTTCCCTGAGCCGAGTGTCCCTCCCTCCACCGGAAGCCATGGCATCTCAGCTTCAGTCCATGTGACCCCTTCCTCTCGCCGAGTGCCGTCCATGCCGTGTGTCTGAAGCAGCCCACACTGGTCCTTGACACAGTGTCCGGCCTATGTGACGGGGGTGTTGCCATATCGGCAAACTCTCTGTAATTCCTCCCCCTTGGTTCAGTCCCTTTGGGACCCATTTTCAGCCTTATTTACAGCCCTGCTGGTCTCTGTTAGCCACGTCCTGCAGCTCCTTCAACGCGCAACGCCTCCCGAGGCAGGCCCAACACTGCCCGGTCAGGCCGGACCGAGCCCTAACCTTAGAGGACGGTCTGGTGGCCAGGAGGATTATGGGGCAGAGCCTGAAGAAGGCATTGTCTTGTAGGTGCCTGCCTTATGTGTGGCTTCTGCACAGACCTCCGATTGCGGGGGGCAGGGGGAGCGGCCACTTCAGCAGGCTCAGGTAGTTCTGAGGAGTGTGAAGTTCTCCTGTGGTTGGAGTCCCATCCTCAGTCTCGGGGTTCCACCTCTTCTTTATCGGGGCCCTGATTTCGGTGTAGGTGATGGGCCCTGGCCGAGGAGTCACCGTTTCTGAAGTTCTGCTCCTTTGAAAGGAACCCGAACCTGCCCTCAGGCCTGCCGGCCCTCACACTGCAGGTGCTGGTAGCAGCAGGCTGTCCAGGAGGCCCCGGCTTCAACGCTTTGCTTCATATTGATGACGGATTGCCTAGGGCCTGTTACTTCCCCTCGTGAAAGCATCCATGGCCGCCTGGTTCCACGCTTCTTTTAGTTACTCTTTCCCCCACGTCCTCAAACATGAGAGATCGAATACGCCAGTGTGTGCCCTTCTCCCATCTCCCATCCCCGTCCCCCCCGGTGGGAGCCTTGCACCGTCACGCAGCTGCCAGCATCCCACCTGTCACCCAGACCCTCTCCTTGGACTCTGCTTCTTCGGACCATTCCTGGTAACTGTCTTAAGCTGGGCCGCAGGCTTTGAGATGGAACTCAGGTGCCCGTGCCGCATTGAGGGAGCTCTCTGGGGAGAGAGTATGAAGGGAGAGGTCAGGGAGAGGTCAGGGAGAGGCGTGAGCGAGGCTGGAGCCTCAGTGGGAGAGGAGCTGCGTTCTGGTCCCACTGGAGCGTGAACTCTTGCACAAGACTGGTCACAAGCTGAGGCCAGGCCTTTCTGAACCCCGGTCAGCGAGCCATTGCTATAGCCTGTGAGTGGAAGGGGGGCACCTAACCTCCCCACAGAGCAGCTCCCCTGCGGCCAAGGACAGGTGCCAGGAGGAGGGGGCAGCTGAGTCCGCAGGTAACAGGCAGAGCAGCTGGGAGGGGAAAGGGCGTGTCAGCCGTGGGGGGTCTGATTAGGGCAACACCAGGCCTAAGGCTTCCTAAGTGCCTGCAGGTCCCCAGAGAATCCAATTATTCCCCCTGTAACACCTTTGGCTCTTTGATCATGTAATTACCCAGATTAGGAGGCTGCGGTGCTCCAGGCACAGAGACAAGTGTGGTAAAGACCACTGGCTAATGAATGGCTGGAGGTCACAGGCTTGTTAGAAGTGAAGTGAAATCTTTCCCAACAGCGTTCACTTGGGATTCATCTCTTGTTGGAGCAAAAGGAGTTTCTGTATCTCAGCCAAAGGCACCGCTGCTGGAAGGCAGGGGCTTCCTGATCCCCCTTCCTGCTGTCACTTTGCTATCGTAAGTGGCACTGAAACGCGTTAGAGCCGGGGTGGGGGACGTGCGGCCTGGGGGCTGCATAAAGCCCTCACAATCGTTTGGCCTGGCCCTGACAAGGTAATTAGCGGAGAGGTAATTAAGTGTTTGACCAAATACTGCAGGCTCATTTTTAAGTTGGTAATTTTGTCTGGCCCCCAAATGATGTTATAAATATCCCAGTGGCCCTGGGCAGGAAAAAAGGTTCCCCATCCCTCCCCCTACCCCACCCCGCTTTATAGGAAAAAGGCCTGTTTGCTTTCAAGGCACAGAGGAAGGTGGAGGGGGCTGTGCTGTCCGCCCTCCGAGAACCTGTTCTGGGTGGAGAATGCTAAGGGGTGTGTCTTAAAAAAAAAAAAAAATCCCTTTTCCTACCCAGGTCGCTCAGGCACTGTATGAAAACACTGGTTGCAGGCACAGTTTTTCAATAGAATGGAAAATTAAATTAGAAGGCAAACTTTTTAATTTTTATTTACTTCAGAGAGGGAGAGGAAGAGAGAGATATAGAAACATCAATGATGAAAGGGAATCATTCATTGGCTGTCTCCTGCACGTGTGACAGAGCCGCAACCCAGGCATGTGCCCTTGACCAGAATTGAACCTAGGACCCTTGGGTCCGCAGGCCGACGCTCTCTCCACTGAGCCAAACCAGCTAGGGCTAGAAGCCAACCTTTTTAAATGTGAAGCATTAGAAAGGAAGAATTTAAAATACCACAAAGCTCAGGTGATTATTAAGGATTTGGCCCCTTGATTCCTTCTCATAATGTATTTAATCATCTGAAAGTCATTTGGAAAAAGCAAGCAAATTACTGAGTCCATCCCTATGGCTGGCCTGTTCTTATAAATCGCGCTCTCTCTCTCTCTCTCTCTAAACATCAACATGAGAGAGAGACATCCATTCCTTGCCTCTCCATCACACGGGAATTGAAGCCGGGACTTGAACCCGGGACCCTCCGGCCTGAGGACAGGGCCATGGCCTTACAAGTCTCTTAACAGTGTTGAAAGGGCCATGAGGGTGAAGTCCCGTAGCTGTTACTCATCAGGAGGTAAGTTGTGCTGTCAATTTTGAAAGTGTGCACTGAATTTGGGAGGTTTGAAACCCACCTTGTCCTTTTTTGTTTCCTCAGAAAATGTCAGTGTTCTGCTCCAAACACACAACTGATATTTTATCACTTTAGTGATTCCTTTCCATAATCATAGTGAAGTAAGGGCTACCATAAAAGACTTGTGCAATCTGTAGTAAGATTGTGATGGGCGGGACTCAAGCGGGGTTTTGTGGGAGGGGCCCGAGGTAGGAGTTCTATAAGGCTTGGTTCTCAACCTTCTGGCCCTTTAAATACAGTTCTTCATGTTGTGACCCCCAACCATACAATTATTTTCGTTGCTACTTCATAACTGTAATGTTGCTACTGTGATGAACCGTCATGTAAATATCTGATATGCAGGATGGTCTTAGGCGACCCCTGTGAAAGGGTCGCTCGACCGCCAAAGGGGTCGCGACCCGCAGGTTGAGAACCGCTGATTAGCCAATGTCGGAATGGCGTGTTTGTAGGGAAAAGTCTGCAACTGGAGGCTTCCCTGCCAGGCGAAGGAATTTTAGACTTTTTTGTGGCTCTGAGCCCTGAGCCTCTGTCCTGCGCTTCCGAACGATCGTCCCGCGGTCGGAAGGTTGAAAGGGAGGGAGAGACTCGTCTAGTCACCAGAAGGAAGCGCGGAGAGAACGTGGGGACGGGCGCGCAGGAAGGTCGCCTGGGGGGCGGAGGTCGGATCGCACCCCTGGGCAGGTGGGACTGGGCGGTAAGGGGTGAGGCCTGTGAGAGGGCGGGAGAGGGACCCAGGTTAGGGAGGTGAGTGCCCCGTCCCGAACTCAGCAGGGACCCACAGGGAGGAGCGAGGTGGTGGCGGAGGAGATGCTAGGATGCATCACCGCGCCCTCCGCGGGGCCCGCGCTAGAGACCTCCGATCAGTAGGAGGGACCTGGCGCTCGGGAGTCGCGCTGGTTTCGTGGCCCCCAAAGTCAGCGGAACGCTGGGACCCGAGAGGAGGAACCCGTGCCGGTAAGGGTCCGGCCTTGCTGCGGACTCAGGTACCGTACCCTCCGCTTCCCGTAACCGGTTAGTCTGCGGCCGCGGGCGCACCGCTGGGTTCCGGCGTGGCCGCCGTCCGGGCGGAGGAGCGCACGGAGGAGGCTTTCCCGGAGCCGCGGCCGTTTGGCGGCCCGCACAGCCCGCGCTCAGCGTGCACCCGCGCGGATCGGACCGGGCGCAGACACCGAGGGGGTGTCCCGGGCCTGCCCCGGCCCCGCGGACGCCGCCGACCGCTCCGGGGAGGACCTCGCGCGGCCTAGGCCAGCCAATCAGCGCGCTCCTCGCGGCGCCCGGCGCGGCAGTGACGCGCGCCCGCCTGCGCCCGGGGCGCCCCGGCGCCGGCCCCTCCCGCGCTCGCCGGCCCGTTAACTGCGCGCCGCGCCTCTTGCGCGACGGCCCCTGGGCGGCGGCGCGGGCGGACGCAGCCTCGGCGCGCCCCCTGGCGGCCCGGCGGGGCGCGGCGGGCGCGGCGCTGACCCGGAGGCGGCGGCGGCGGTGCCCGGATGGAGGCACGTCATTGTCCCCCGCCGGGCGGCTGGGCTGTGTGCGGCGGCTGCGGCGGCGGCCGAGGGGGATGGAGCGAGCGCCGAGCCGGGTCAGGTAAGCTCCCGCCTCCTTCCCGCCCGCCGCCGGCCAGCGTGGGGCCCGCGGAGCGCTCCGCCCGCCTCGGCCGCGGCTGGCCCGGCCGCCCTGCTGCCGGCGCGGCCCGCCGGGGGCTGGCGCGGCCCCTCGCCCGCCGCCCCCTCCGCCACCGCGGGCCGCCCGGGACCCCGCCGCGCCGGTGGCCGCGCCGCCACCGCCGGCCGAGCCAGGCCGCTGGGGAGGGGGCGGCGGCCACGGCGGCCGGGCGCCCCGAGAGCCGGGCGGCGCCGGGAGGCCGGACCCCCTGGTTGCCATGGACACTGTCCTCCCACCCCCACCCGGCCCCCGTCCGCCCCCTCGGCCCGGGGGCCGGGCCCGGCGGGCGTCTCCGGGGCGGCCTGGCCCGCATGGGTCTGCCCGGGGTGGGCGTGTGCCGGCCGCGGAGCCGGGCGTCCCCCGGCCGCCTGCCGCCCCACGCGTGGTGCCGCCTCCCGCCCCCGAGCGCCCCTCGGAGCCCGGGACTCGCCTCCCCGCCCCCATCCCACCCCCAAAGATGCAAACTTTCCCACCCGGGCGCCCCTCGGCGGGCCGCCCTCGCGGGGCCGTCCCCCCGGCTGCTCCGTCGAGTGTCCGAGCTGCCCGCGCCGGCCGCCGGGCTGAGCGGAGCGGTGCCTCCGGGGAGGGGGCGGCCCGGCGGTGCGTCCCCCCGGCGCGTTCCTCTGGGCCGAGTCCTTTTTCTCCGGGGTGGGACGGGGAGAGCCCGCTTGCCCGGCGGGGCCGGGGGAGGAGGGAGCGGTCAGAGGCAGGTGTTCGGGATGGAAACGGGCCGGGCCGGGCCGGGCCCGAAGTTTCGGGTCGCAGGACTTGAACCTGCTGGTGTGCGTGCAGCTGGGAGGACTTGGTTGCCTCGCTCCCGCACAGTTAGCAAGGCCCCGGGCTGGCTTGTTCCCGCAGAACACGTTGATTGTTTAAACGCGAAAACACTAAACTCACAGCAAAGCTGGTGGGAAAACTAGTTACCGCCTCTTTTTTCCAAGGTAACAGCGATATTCTCAGGCATTTTTGTGGGGACTGAGTTTTTCTTTTTTTAAAGAGCTGTACATGTGAAACCGTTCTCCTGACATTCATTCAGAGCGCACTCGGCATGGGCATAGTCAGTTTCAATTATTTTCACTTGAGGTCAGTTTCACTTTCTTTTCTATGTCATTGAACCGAGTCTACCCTGTTTTGTGAAGGTTTGAGGCTCAGTTGCTTGGCTGTCTTAGAAGATAACTAAAGTCAAGGCTGTGCCTGCTAACGCCCGTGCAGGAATGGGGGTTACATTGTGCACGAAGCAGCGGAGTGTAACAGTTTCTCTTTGCATGCATTGACATTGCCTCAACGTATGTGGGGTACCTTCATGTTTAGATAGCATAGACATATTAAAAGTTAAAAAAAAAAATAAAGGATCATGCATTCTGGCATTTGGTAGAAATACTGAGGAGGAAATACCATACAAGAGACTGAGAATTTTCGGGCTTTTGAATGAAACACTGGTGAAGTCCGTTTGTCTCATTCCTCCACACACATCCAGCCTGATTCTTGTAGCGCCTGCTTTTTTTTTTCCAGACAGGCGTTTGTAACTTCTTGTATATCACCAGGACGTGCTGAGAGAAATGGTAACTTTTCATGAAGTAGTTGCTTGAATGTCCGGAGGGTTGTGACTGATGCTGGGAAGCTTTGCTGAGCGCATGGCACCTGGAAGGGCGTGCGTCCCGGGCCTGCGCAGCGGTGCTGGGCGACCAGAAAGGGTTTCTCTCTGGGCCGGTGGGATCAGTTGGATGCCTCATGGTTTTAGGGTGAGAATTCATCGGCGGAATGGACACATGGAAACGAATGGATGGTTCTGGTTTGTTTTCCCAAAAGTATAATGCTGTACGGTTATTGACGACCGACTGGTATGCATTCCTTCACTTTTTTTTCCCCATATAAGAACCCCCCTACTCCCCTCCAAAAAGGCATTTGAGCCAGTAGAATGGTTTTACTTGGTCAGTTGTTAATGATTGTCCTGAAAGGATGTCTATCCAGGGAAAACCAAGGTTTTTGCTGTTTAACGGCATTGTAAGTAAGCCTTTCTTTATTGCTGTTTTGCTTTCTTTCTTTACCTCCTCCTTCCCTTCCTCTTCCTCTTTTGTTTTCTTACTCTTGTCTCCAAACTGTTTCATAATTTCTTTGGACTCTTCGATGAGAAAAATGTGAATTTGTTGTGGATAATATGGCTCAAGTTTTCTTCCTGAATGAAGGTCCAGTACCTTATTTTTCTTTCTTTTTCTTTTTACCTTTTGTTTGTGGTTTCCTTTTTCTCAGTATCTGAGATTGACTTAAAATTCCAGTTCAGTTTTTATTTTATTAGATCTAAATAACATCTTCTGTTTTTATGTAAGAGCCCAAAAAGTTTTTTAAGGTTATACTTTTGGGGGAGAAGTAATCATGCCTTCATTTAAAATTATAACACAAATTTGAGGCTTAAAATAAAAACTTCTTATGAGCAGATAGTGCATTGTAACATTTGTTGAGGTGGCACGTACGTGGGTATTTATTATCCGTTTACTGTATTGAATATTTTTAAAACAAGTTTTAAAGGCTATTCCAACTTCGTAGTTTTTAAAGGATTAAATGAGATACTGTATGTGAATCACTCAGCACAAACTGGTGCTAAAGCAAACACGGGTTATTTTCTGTCTACAGAATTCATTCATTTGTTCAACGCCTGCATGGAAAGCTTTCTGTGTGTCAAGCCAGGGGGTACCAGTGAGGACTTGATGGAGAGCAGCACGTGAACTTGCTGTGCAGTAGGTGCTGAAGGGCTGCTGTAGAAATCAGCGCAGGGTGCTGGGGAGCCTGGAGGAGGGGTTTTAACTCAGCTCTTGGGGGAGGAGGTTGTCAAGGAAAGTGTCCCAGAGGAAATGAATTGAGTCGTGGAAGTGTTAACTGGCTGGAGGTGGAAGGATGGAGAAGAGAGGTGAAAGGAGCAGCATGTGCAGAGCCCAGGGAGAGCAGGTGGGGATGGACCGGAGGGTGTGTGTGCAGAGGTCCTTCGGCCAGGCGGTGCCCAGGCCGGGTGCTGGGCGGATGTGCTGGGGCAGTCAGGGCACACCGACAGGTTACCCACTGAGCAGTGGCATACCAGATTTGGTTGCTACCTGGCAGTTTCAGAAACATTCTTGAAAGTAGTCTATTGACAGGTTGGTATAGCCAGAAGGAACCCCAGTCAGGAATGTTGGACCTGGTCCCTAGTCCCAGTTGCTGACTAGTCTGGGTTGTAGTTGGTGCATTTTATAGATCCTGTGATTTCTGTTCCAATGTCTCATAGGTCCATTATGAAAATTAAATAAGTTACTGTATAAAAAGTATAAAAGTGCGTAATTATATTGGGCTTCCTTGTACAAGTCATATATACCAAATAAATGAGTCTCTTCAGAAAAATGTGCTTCAGAGGTGAGACTTCCTATACTTTAAAAATGCAGTGTATTTCAGACAGTGTCTTTTGGACTTTATGCTCAACATTAAAGCTAGATTTTCTCTCTGTGTAGTTGAGACTTTTCCCTGGAGAATCATATACAGATTGAAAATTGAGTCGCATGCATTAGTGCATTTCACATTCTAGTTCTAAGCAATGGAAAGAAAGAATATAGGTACTTGGTAAATTTAGAGAATTAGAAATTGAGGTACCTGATTATAAATTGAAATAATTTTAAGAGGCATGGAATAGAATGATAAGATGTAATCAAATATTTCATTGAAGTTTTTAAAAAAATGTATCTTTATTGATTTCAGAGAGGAAAGGAGAGGAAGAGAGAGATAGAAACATCACTGATGAAGAGAATCATTGATCGGCTGCCTCCTGCACACTCCCCACTGGGGATCAAGTCTGCAACCAGGCATGTGCCCTTGACCAGAATAGAACCCGGGACCCTTCAGTCTGCAGGCGGATGACTGAGCCAAACTGGCTAGGCCCATTGAAAGTTTTATAATTAAGTATTGTTGCTATGTAGACAATTGTTGCAGAGTAGACAATACTAAATGTCCTGAGGAAATTATTACAAAGTGAAAAATACTGTTACTTTTATATTTGAAGATACTCAAAAGTTGCTAGAATAACTTTCCGAGATCTAAAGGTAGAATAAGTAGGTTACTTTCCTAATCTTCTGAAAGAAATGTGTGCTTTTGTCTTTTGCAGAGCTGAACAATGACCATAGTTGACAAAGCTTCTGAATCTTCGGGCCCTTCGACCTATCAGAACCAGCCTGGCAGCTCCGAGGCCGTCTCACCTGGAGACATGGATGCAGGGTCAGCCGGCTGGGGTGCTGTGTCTTCCTTAAGTGAGGTTTCAAATCACACGCTTTCTTTAGGACCAGTGCCTGGTGCTGTAGTGTATTCAAGTTCATCTGTACCTGATAAGTCAAAACCATCACCGCAGAAGGATCAAGGTACTAGACTCCAAGAAACTCCTGTGTCAGTGCTGTCAGTGGGTTGGTAGGTTCAGAGGGCTTCTTATTTTGCACGATATATTGCTGCCTGAGTGGCCGGCCAGTCACATTATGATGGGCTTCATTTTCCTCTGCTGCTTATTTATGATTAACATACGTATCATAACAAGGGAGATTATTTTTAATTACTATGATATTTGTAGTTTTTTATTTTATTTTATTTTATTTATTTTTTTTAGAATTCTTTTTTTATTTTTATTTTTTATTTTTTTTAATTTTATTTATTTATTTATTTTTTATTAAATCTTTATTGTTCAGATTATTAGATTTATTCCTCTTTTTTCCCCCCACAACTCCCCTCCTTCCAGCTCCCACCCCACCCTCCGCCTTCACTCCCCACCCACTGTCCTCATCCATATGTGTACGCTTTTTGTCCAGTCTCTTCCCGCATCTCCCACACCCCTTTTCCCCCCAAGTATAGTCAGTCCATTCCCTTTCTATGTCCCTGATTCTATTATAATCACCAGTTCATTCTGTACATCAGGTTATTTATTCACTTGATTCTTAGATTCATTTGTTGATAGATGCATATTTGTTGTTCATAATTTGTATCTTTACCTTTTTCTTCTTCTTCCTCTTCTTAAAGGATACCTTTCAGCATTTCATATAATACTGGTTTGGTGGTGATGAACTCCTTTAGCTTTTCCTTATCTGTGAAGCTCTTTATCTGACCTTCAATTCTGAATGATAGCTTTGCTGGATAAAGTAATCTTGGTTGTAGGTTCTTGCTATTCATCACTTTGAATATTTCTTGCCACTCCCTTCTGGCCTGCAAAGTTTCTGTTGAGAAATCAGCTGACAGTCGTATGGGTATTCCCTTGTAAGTAACTGAGTTTCTTTCTCTTGCTGCTTTTAAGATTCTCTCTTTGTCTTTTGCTCTTGGCATTTTAATTATGATGTGTCTTGGTGTGGTCCTCTTTGGATTCCTTTTGTTTGGGGTTCTCTGCGCTTCCTGGACCTGGAAGTCTATTTCTTTCACCAGGTGGGGGAAGTTTTCTGTCATTATTTCTTCAAATAGGTTTTCAATATCTTGCTCTCTCTCATCTTCTGGTACCCCTATAATTCTGATGTTGGTACGTTTGAAGCTGTCCTAGAGGCTCCTTACACTATCTTCGTATTTTGGGGTTCTTTTTTCATTTTGCTTTTCCGGTTGGGTGTTTCTCGCTTCTTCGCATTTCAAATCTTTGACTTGATTCTTGCGCTCCTCTGGTCTGCTGTTGGGAGTCTGTATAATATTCTTTATTTCAGTCAGTGTATGCTTACTTTCTAGATGGTCCTTTATCACACCATCGAGGGTCTCATTAGATTTCCTGTACATCTCATCAAGTTTATCGACAGATTCTAGAAGCCTCTTGAGAGACCTCAAAAGTGTGGTTCTGAACTCAATATCCTCCCTTGATAGTTTTGTCCTGTTTCTTTGTCTCCGCATTTTTTATGCTTTCTTGGTACACCCCCTAGTGGTCTTTGTGCGCAGTCTTGTTGTAGTTAAGCCTTGATTGATATAGTTAATACTAGAGGGATTTGACCTCCAGGCCGACTGGCTGTGATAATCAGCTGTGTCTGCAGTGGAAGAACTTGTGTCCACTAGGGAGGTGCTAATCTAGCCTTTGCCTGAGGCTATCTGGCAAATGCCTCTGTGCAGGGCTTGGGTGGGGCGGGTCCCACAGGATCAACAGGGCGGAGGGAGCAGTTATGGCTGCTCTCAGTCCATCCCCAGGGGCTCTGCCTCTCTGTCCCAGCAACCGCTGCAAACCTCAGAGGGACCAAAGCCAGACAGTCCCGCTTCTCCCGTTTGAGTCTGGGTCCCTAGAGACTCGCCCGGATCTGGAGCTCTGAGTCTGAGGCTCCCTCCGGATTGAAACAGACAACCGCGCCCTCAGCCACCAGCCCGCGCCGCGCGCACTCCGCACCTTAGCATTTTACTTCAGCACTGCGCCTCCTCTGATTCTCGGTTCCTCCTAGTTGTAGAACTTCCATTCAGCCAGCCTTCCTGTGGTTCTGGATGATGTCCGTTCCATCTTTTAGTTGTATTTTTGAAGTGGTTGTTCGAGGCAGCAAACTCCGACGTTAACCTATGCCGCCATCTTGGTTTCTCTCTTATTTTATTTTTTAAAAATATGTTTTCATTGGTTTTTACAGAGAGAGGAAGTGAAAGGGATAGAGAGATAGAGAAACATTGATGAAAGAAACATCATCAGTTGGCTGCCTTGTGCACGCCCCCTACTGGGGATGGAGCCCACAACCCAGGCATGTGCCCTGTCTGGGAATCGCACCAGTGACCTCTTGGTTCACGGGTTGAGCAACTACTGAGCCACACTGGTTGGATGTTATTTGTAGTTTTTAAATTTCTAATTTGTTGAAGGATAAACTTTATTTTGGTGAGAATTGAAATGGACAAGCATTTCATTAACTTTTCAATTAACTATAGTTCTCTAGATGTCTGTCTTTTAAACATTTAAAGATGTTTTTAAAAATACTGGGTGGTGTTTGTTTATTTGCTTTTTAATATATTTTTTATTGATTTCAGAGAACAAGGGAGAGAGAGAGAGAGAGAGAGAGAGAGAAACATCAATGATGAGAATCATTGATCGGCTGCCTCCTACATGCCCCCAACTGGGGATCGAGCCCACAACCAAGGCATGTGCCCTTGACCGGAATGAAATCGGGATCCTTCAGTCTATAGTCTGACACTATCCACTGAGCCAAACCAGTTAGAGCATTTCTTTTATTAGTATATATTTTTATTGAAGAGGCCAAATCATTTAGAGTTTCCCACATTCTGAGTTCTGCCTTTCTCCTCTGTGTTCCTGGTTAGCTGGTAAAAAGATTTAGAATCTTCATCAGATTCAGGTTTGATATATTGCTATTTATTTAGCTTCAAAAGCATGTGGAGCTTTGTTATTAAATATTTGTTCTTTATTTTTCTAGCCCTAGGTGATGGCATTGCTCCTCCGCAAAAAGTTCTTTTCCCATCTGAGAAGATTTGTCTTAAGTGGCAACAAACTCATAGAGTTGGAGCTGGGCTCCAGAATTTGGGCAATACCTGCTTTGCCAATGCAGCATTGCAGTGCTTAACATACACGCCACCTCTTGCCAATTACATGCTATCGCACGAACACTCCAAGACATGTAAGTCTTCTGTTTTATGTTACATGGGTTTCGTTGTGGTATCTAACCTATTTTCATTTTTTCTCTGAAATGAAAGGAATTAAGCCAAGAATTCTATGATCACTAAGCAGTTGGCTTATTCTTTTAGAAACCATGCAGGAAGACTGTAAGATTTGTATTCAGATTGTATAAGAAGCATTTTGCACCTAATTTGACCTGTGAAGTTATTTTAAAAGAAACATATTTTACCTTTGTAATACTTATTATATTTTTTTAAAAAGAATAATAAAAAAAAAAGAAACATATTTTATCAGCATTTGGCTAAAAATGTGGCATAAATGTCTGCCACCAAGCGGGATTCAAACCCTGCCTCTGCTGGTGTCCATCCTGTGTTGTAGGCTTGATTCACGTACAGGCTTCCAGCCTCAGGGGCAAGGAACCTCTCATCACTGCCCCAGCCTCCCGGAAACTCATTCAGGACTTTCCCTTCAGCACGAGAGAGCTCGGGTTTCAGCCTAAAGGGTAGGAAATCAGTTAAAACATATGATGGTCCTTAATTTGGTGAAAGCCAACTCAGTGGTTGACTAGCAAAATTCAGAATTTAGAACATACCCATTGTTTTGAGGTTTTGACCTTCTACACATATTGTAAATATCCTTCAGCCTTTGTAAATGAAGTCTCCCTGTTCTTTGATCTACATTAAGCTTAGATTTGACTGTGTATGTTCAGGTGGCTGTTCATCAATTATCAGTGTGAGAAAAGCCCCTTAGTTTCTTTTTGAATAGTTCTCAATGGAGAATTTGAACTGGTTCTTTTAAAATTGCCCCCTCCCCCCCAAGAGCAAAATAATGCTTCTAAAGAATTTGGAAAGTACAGAAAATTTAAATAAACCAAAGGAAAATCACCTAGAGCCTCACTGCCTAGAGTTGTTTGTTATGCCAAAGGGTTTTAAATTACAGAATGAACGTTCTGCTTGCCCGCATTTTCTCCCTTTCTAAGTCCATAATTCATTCCCCACAGAGGGCCTTCCTATCACTTTGTGCTTAATGAAAGGGGTGTGGGGGGAAACCTAGCCCTGGCACCTGGACATCAAGAGAGACGCCAAGACAAAAATTCAGAAGCTCCCGGTGTCCACAATTAGGTGCTCCCTGTTTTTTATGCTGTTGATGGTTTTCTCTCTTCTCTCTGTTTGCCCTGCTTTATTGAGGTCCTAGAGGCCTGATGCACGAAAATTCGTGCAAGAGCAGGCCTTCCTTCCCCTGGCTGCTGGTGTACCGGCTTCCCTCCGGCACCCGGGACCTGGGCTTCCCTCCTGCAGCTGCTGGCAGGCACCCGGGACCCAGGCTGGCTTCCCCCCAGCCCTGGCTTCGTTAGGAAGGATGTCCTGAATGACGTCCAGTCTAATTAGCATATTACCCTTTTATTATAGAAGATAATTGATATATAATAAAGTGCACATATTTAAAATATACAGTTTGGTGCATTTGACATTTGTATACCCATGGAACTATCACCACAATTAAAGTAATGCACCTAGCCGGTGTGGCTCAGAGGTTGAACCAGGAGGTCATGGTTTGATTCTCAGTCAGGGCATATGTGGGATTGATTCCCCAGTGTGGGGCGTGCAGGAGGCAACCAGTCAGTGGTTCTCTCTCACCGTTGATGTTTCTCCCTCCCTCTCCCTTCCTCTCTGAAGTCAATAGGAATATATTTAAAAAGATGATGCGCCTTTCCATCACCCCCCAGAGTTTCCCATTGCTCCTTGAAGTCACTCCCTTGTGCCCTTTCCTACCTCTCAGCCCCTCCATCCCAGGCAGCCACCTGATGTGCTTTCCGTCTATTAGAGATTAGCTTGCATTTTCTAGAATGTCATATAAGTGGAATTATATACAGTATATGTTCTCATATTTCCTGGTCTCTTTCACTCAACACAATTATTTCTACATTATTGCATGTTGCATGTGTCGATAATTAATATTTATTGCTACGTAGTATCCGCTGTATGGACGTACCACAGTCTGTTTCTTCGTTCACCTATTGATGGGCGTCTGGGTTATTTCCCATTTGGGGCCATCGTGAGTTAAGCTGCCAGGAACGTTTGTAAACAGGTCTTCATAGGACATGTTTTCATTTCTCTTGGGTAAACATCCAGGAATGGGATGGCTTGGTCCTATAGTTGTCTGTGTTTAATTTTAAGATACTTTCAGACTGTTTCCCAAAGGGATTGTGGTATTTACATTCCCACCAGCAGTGAATGAAAATTCCATTTTGCTCAGTGCCTCGCCTAATACTTGGTGTGACCTTTCCAATTTCTGCCATTCTAATAGGTATGCTGTATAGTAATACCTCCTTGTAGCTTTAATTTGCACTTTCCTAATGAATAATGTTGAACATCTTACCACATGATTATTTTCCATCCATATATTTGCTTTGCTGAAACACCTGTTCATATCTTTTGCCTGATTTAAAATTGGATTCTTTTCTAATTGTTGAATTTTGAGAGTTCTTTATAGTTCCTGGATAGAGGCTCATTATCAGATATGTAATTTGAAAATATTATCTCCCAGCCTGGAGAAAAGTATTCTCTTCACACTGACTTTGGAAGAGCATGTTTTTAGGTTTGAAGAATTCCACCTCAGTTATCCTTTAGGTGTTGTATGAAGAAATCTGCTTAACCAGAGGTCACAAAGATATCCTCTGTATTTTCTTTTTTATTTAAATATATTTTTATTGCTTTCAGAGAGGAAGGAAGAGAGAGAGAGCGAGAGAGAGAGAGAGAGAGAGAGAAACATCAATGATGAGAGAGAATCATTGATTGGCTGCCTCTTGGACGGGCCCCTACTGGGGATCGAGCCCACAACCCAGGCATGTGCCCTTGACCAGAATCAAACCTGGGACCCTTCAGTCCACAGGCTGACACTCTATCCACTGAGCTAAACCGGCTAGGGCTCCTCTATAGAAGTTTCATAGTTTTACAATTAATCCATTTTGAGTTGATTTTTGTTTATGATGTAAAGAATGGTTTGAAGTTAATATTTTTCAATATGGATATCCAGTTGTTCCAGCACTATTTGTTCAAAATATAGTCCTTTCTCTACTGATTTGTCTTTTCACTTTTGTCAAAAATCACTTGACCATGTACATATGACTCTATTTCTGAACTCGCTATTCTGTTACATTGATCCATTATTTATCTTGACACCATAACACAGTGTCTTGATTACTGTATATTTAAGTTTTGAAATTAGGTAAGTCCTTCAACTTTGTTCTTCTTTTTCAAAGTTGTTTTGGCCATGCTTGGTTCTTTGCATTTCCAAATGAATTTTTGAACCACTTTGTCAATTTCTCCAAAAAAGCTTTCTGGAATTTTGATTGGGGTCGTGTTGAATCTACTAGTAGAAATCAAGCATGTCAAACTCCAAGGCTAACACAGGCCAAATAAACAAGGTTTACGTGGATGTGGCCCCCCCCCAAAAAGCTTCAATTTTCATACAAACATAGGTTTATTTCGATAGAGACATGCCGAATACAAAGTGCTGAAATAAAGAATTGTTAATATAAAATAATAGAACATTTTAATAAAAATTAATATTTTTTTCTTGAACATTAACTTACCAGACACTAAATAACTGCACAGATTAATAAGAGTAACACAAATAAACCTATTTTTCTTGTTCTCTGAAAGCGAAATATTTCCTGTTGCACACACCAAACAAGTCAGTACAAGACTAATGACGTGGCAGTTGGCTGCTAAAATATTCACTGCTAGTATTAGTGTAGAGAAATGGTGCACCTGCACGTAAGGCGCATAAAGGAAATGAACGCAACACAATTATAGTATCAGTCATTAGCGAACGTTGTAGTTTGTTATTAATGATTATGTATAACAGGATATTGTAAACATTGTTACGAAATTTTTATTAAAATGTTTCTTACATACCGTTATATTGGCTGGGCCGCAAAAATATTTGTTGTGGGCCACATGGGTTTGACATGCTTGCTATAAGTCAATTTGGGATAAATTGACATCTAAACAATATTGTCTTCTGACCCACAAACAAGGTATGCCTCTCCATTTATTTAGGTGATCTTTAATTTTTCTTAGCAATGTTGTATATAATGTACACATTTTAAATCAGATTTATGCCAAAGTATTTTAGTTTTTGAAAGTTATTATAAATGATAATAGTTTTTTAATTTCAGTTTCTGATTATTGCTGAATATAGAAATGGAATTGATATTTGGATATTGATCTTATATACTGCAGTTTTGCTAAACTCACTTAATTTTTTTTTTTTTTTAATCTTTCACTCCTTTTTTTTTTTGGTCCAAATATATTTTTATTGATTTCAGAGAGAGGTAGAGAGAGATGGAAACATCAGTGATGATAGAGAATAACTGATCAGCTGCCTCCTGCATGCCTCACACTGAGGATCAAGCCACAACCTGGGCATGTGCCCCGCCCGAGACTCGAACGGAACTGTGACCTCCAGGTTCATAGGTTGACACTCAACCACTGAGCCACACCTGCTGGGCTAATTCCAGTAGTGTTTTTAAAAAGGATTCCTTAAGATTTTATATAGAGATGGTCAGGTGGTCTGTGAATAAGGAAAATTGTACTTCATTTCTAGATGCACTCAAAAAACATTATAAATAAATCAAATTACAGTAATTTAAAACATTCAAGTAACTCACAGGAAGGCAAGGATAAGAAAACAAATGAAAAACAAAAAGAACAAACAAAAAGCAAAATATAAATTGTCAGATTTAACTTATAATACATACCTAGTCCTATCTTAAATATAAATATTCTAAAAATGCCCAAAAGGCCCAGATTAAGAAAGTAGATTTAAAAACATGACTCATACAAGAATCAACCGGCAGTGCCCTCCGAGGTCCCGGATCCGTCTCTTGCTTCCACAGTGTTTGGACGGAACAGACCCAGGGACGCCCCTTCTCCCAGCCTCCAGCCACTCTCCTGCGTCTCATCCAGTCACCACCTCAGAACCACCTCCGGGACCAGCCAACACCGGTTTTTTCTACCTTCACTCCTTATTGCCGAGCAGCCATGACCTCCCGCATTCGTCAGAATGATTCCACCGAGTTGGAGGCTGCGGTCAGCTGCCTGGCCAGCCTGCATCTGGGGCCTCCCACACCCACCTCTCTCTGGGCTACTATTTCCACGGGGAAGATGTGGCTCTGGAGGGCGGCGGCCTCTTCTGCGAGTTGGCGGAGAAGAAGCGCGAGGGGCACTGAGCATCTCTTAAAGTTGCAAAACAAGCGTGGCGGCAGCATTCTCTTCCAGGACGTGCAGAAACCTTCCCAAGATGAGGGGGGGCCAAACTCAGGACGCCATGGAAGCCGCCCTGGCCTTGGAGAGGAACCTGACCCACACCCCTTTGGAGCTGCAGGCCCTGACCCTCATCTCTGTGACTTTCTGGAGAACCACTTCCTGGATGAGGAGGCGAAACTGATCAAGAAGATGGGCAACACCTGACTCACCTCCGCAGGCTGCCGCCCCCCAGGCTGGGCTGGGCGAGTGTCTCTTCGAAAGGCTCCCCCTCAAGCACGACCAGGAGCCTGTGGAGCCCAGAGGCCTTTCCGAGGCCTCTCTGCATCCCCTGGCGTCTCTGGCTTTTACCTGAGCCTCTTCCTGAAACTACTAGCCATTCTTTTAACCACCCTGGAGCCCTCTCCCATGCATCGGGCCAAATGAAGCAATAAAGCCTTTTGCAGCGCAAAAAAAAAAAAAAAAGAAGAAGAAGCAATAGCCCTGGCTGGTGTTCCTTAGTGGTTAGAGCATTGGCCTGCACACTGCAGGGTCTCAGGTTCTATTCCTGGTCAAGGGCAACATACCTGGGTTGCAGGTTTGATCCCCAGCCCTGGTTGGGGTGTGTGTGGGAGGCAACCAGTCAATTGATGTGTGTCTCTCACATCGATGTTTCTTTTTCTCTCTCGCTCCCCCCCCCCCCCCCCCCCGCCTTCCCTCTCTCCCACTTTCTCTAAAAATTAATGGAAAAAATGTTCTCAGGTGAGGATTAACAACAACAAAAAGAATCAACCAATGAATGCATAAATAAGTGGATCAACAAATCAGTGTTTCCTTCCCCTTTCCACTTTCTTTATAAATTCTGTAATAATAAAAACATAATATGCTAATTAGACCAGATGTCCTTCTGGACAAAGCCAGGGCTGCGAGGGAAGCCTGGGTCCCGGGTGCCGGAGGGAGGCCGGTGCCGGCAGCCAGGGGAAGGAAGGCCTACTCTTGCACGAATTTTGTGCATCAAGCCTCTAGTCAGTAAATAAAAAGGTAAAAAAATTTATTTGATCACTGTTTTAAGCAATTTGAGTGTTTCTTTGTGTTGGTTTCATGTTTCTGTTTAGGGTTTGTTGAGGTTCTTACATTTGTGGTGTACTGTTTCAAATTTGTATGACTTTCAGTTATTGAAACACTTTTAATTTTTATATTTAACATAAAGTCAACATTTTTTGGCATACAGTTCTGTGAATTCTAGCACAGTTCTATGAATTCAAGTTTCTTATAACCACCAGTTCAAGTCAGGACACAAAACCGTTCTATCACTGTAAAAACTCCCTTGTGTTGTACCTTTGTAGACAATCATTCTTTCTTTTCTTTTTTTAAAAATATATTTTTATGACTTTAGAGAGGAAGGGAGAGGGAGAGAGATAGAAACATCAGTGATGAGAGAACATTGATCGGCAGCCTCCTCCACGTCCCCCACTAGGCATCGAGCCCGCAACCCAGGCATGTGCCCTTGACTGGACTCGAACCTGGGACCCTTCAGTCCACAGGCCGACGCTCTATCCACTGAGCCAAACCAGCTAGGGCGACAATCACTATTTCTTGAAAGATTTTATTTACATGCATATTAGGGACAACTTGATGTAGTCCCACTGCTCAGTGATATGCTTATGTTTTCTGTTATTTTGAGTTTTTTGTTTTTCTATGTTTCATTATGGATAATTTATACTGCTCAATCTAATCTGTTAGTAATCCTACCTGGTGTATTTTTCATCTCAGAAATTCTGCTTTTCAGTTGTAAAGTACAAATGGGCCGGTTTCCTCATCTGTTCTTAACATGCTCTTGCTTTTTCTCTGCCTCCTTGAACATATAAACGTGTATACTGTCTTTCTAAAGGTCTTTGATTCTATTGTGTGTCAGTTCTGGGTCTGTTTATGTTTATTTCTTCTTGTTCTTGGTCATTCCTGCTTCTTTACATGCCTTGTACTCCTAGTTTAGAATTTTATGTGGTCGGGTGCTAGATTATTAAAATTATATTATTTCTAGAAGGAAAAATATTCCTATAAATATTTTTCAGCTTTGTTCAGGGACCCAGTTATGTTCATTGGAAATAGTTTCGGTCCTTTGTAGACTTTTAAAGCTTTGTTAGGCAGGTCTGAGCAGCCTTTAGTTTAAGAAAGTGTTTCTCAGCCTCAACACTGGTGGCGTTTGGGACCAGGAAGTTCTTGTTGAGGGGCTGTCCTGTGCTTTGCTGGATGCTCAGCAGCACTTGTGGCCTCTACCCCCTGGATGCCAGTAGCACCACATAGTCATGAGCGAAGAGTGGTTTTCAGCCTTTAAAAAGTGGGAGACCCCTAGCCGGTTTGGCTCAGTGAATAGACTCTGTTCAATAGCGTCCGACTGAAGGGCCCTGGGTTCAATTCCGGTCAAGGGCTCCATCCCCAGTAGGTGGCGTGCAGTCGATCAATGATTCTCTCTCATCATTGATGTTTCTCTCTCTCTCTCTCCCTCTCCCTTCCTCTCTGAAATCAATAAAAATAAAGTAAGGCCCTGGCCAGGTAGCTCAGTTGGTTAGAGCAGTGGTCGGCAAACTGCAGCTCGCGAGCCACATACGGTTCTTTAGCTCCTTGAGTGTGGCTCTTCCACAAAATACCGACTTCTGCGCATGGGCCACGAAGTTTCAATCGCACTGTACGTGCGCGCCTGCACGTGGTATTATGTGGAAGAGCCACACTCAAGGGGCCAAAGAGCCGCATGTGGCTCGCGAGCTGTAGTTTGCCGACCACTGGGTTAGAGCATCATCCCAATATGCCAAGGTTGTGGGTTCGATCCCCAGTCAGGGCACATACAAAAATCAACCAATGAATGCATAAATAAGTGGAACAAAAATCAGTCTCTCTCTCTCTCTGGAAATCAATAAATAAAATACTTAAAAAATAATAAATAAATAAATAAATAAATAAAAAGTTGTAGAAAGAAGAAAAAAAAAGCAACAGCAGCAATGAGACCACCGTATGTGGCCAAAAAAGCCAAATATTTATAGAGAGATTTCCAATCCCCAGTATGGGAGACATTCTTTTCCTGTGTGAGGCAAATGGCAGTGTGTGAAAAATACCATTTTTCCAGTATAGAGAGTAGTTAACGCAGGCCTTGAAGAGTATGATTTGATTGTTATATGTCTGCCACTTAATAACTTTTTGACATGGGGAAAAATTATTTTTAATCCTCACCCAAGTATATGTTTTTATTGATTTTTAGAGAGAGAGAAACATCGATGTGAGAAAGAAACATAGATTGGTCTCCTCCCATATGTGCCCTGACCAGGACTCGAACCCGAAACCTGGGTATGTGCCCTGACTGGGAATCGAACCTGGAACCTTTTGGTGTATGGGATGACACTCCACCCAACTGAGCACCCACCCAGGGCATGACATTGGGCAAGTTTTTAACTCTTAACTTCAGTTTCCTCTCTTGTAGAATAGAGTCAGTATATACTTATCAGTTAGATTTTGGGAGAATTCAATGACAGTGAACAAAAGCATATGGTTCAGTGCATGACACATGATAGCTGTTACTATTATTTCATTTCAGGAGTGTAGTATCTCGATGTGTATGTAGAGTCATATTTTACTAATTTGGAGGATTATTATCTTATCTTTCAGGTCATGCAGAAGGATTTTGTATGATGTGTACAATGCAAGCACATATCACCCAGGCACTCAGTAATCCTGGGGATGTTATTAAACCAATGTTTGTCATTAATGAGATGCGGCGTAAGTATCATCTATAGTTGTTTATATTAGTATTTATTAGCTAATTGGTCTTAATGGCCTACCTGGTAAAAGATGAGCCTGTTTATTATAAAAACAAGCCAATATATTTTATCATATGTGTAGATGCCTTTAATAACACTCTTAGTCAGACATTTACTATATAAACAGATTTTGAAACCTTAAAGCAAAAGATAGCAATATAAAAAGAAAATAGTATTCAGTTTAATGTAAACAAATGAAAAAAATTTTAACTCAATTTGTTAATAACATCATTGGTAATTTTACAATGAGTTTTTCCCCTAGATATTTGGATTTTTATGCTGAGTAATACTAATTCTAATATTGTCCTACATGTTTCTTTAAATTGGTTTGAATTAGTTTTAATTCAGTTAATGATTACACTATACAGAGTGACAGTAATTGCCAAAATAAACTACACTTTTAAAGAAAGATTTATACTCCTACCTTAGCAAATTTGTAGATAAATTTTATTTTTTCTATTTAATTTTTAAATGACTTTTAAATCTTTCTCTTGCATTGTAATGATACAGATTGCACAAAATTTTCTTAATCTGATATCTGGCTAGATAATTACAGGGGTGGATAGTCATACAGTTACAAATATTTACAATGTAAACATTTTTTAAACATCATTGGATCCTGGCAAAATTTTAGCTGAGGATGATTTTTTTGTTGTTTAATTAATAAATTTATAATAAATAAATAAATAAATATAAGGCATGATTAACACTTTTCAACCTAAATCTTTAAGAAAATGTAATTTCTGTGTGTTTGTGTGTACTTACATCCATGAATGTACATATACACACACCTCCACACACACATCCATGGTTATCAGGATAGAATTTGGATAGGTTTTGACATTGATGTGTTCTGCATGGATTCTCTTAGACTTAGGGAGATTAGCACCAAATTTAAGATGTGTGTAGTAACATAACATTGTGGACAAATTTTGAGGCAATATAGCTAAAGTTGAATTTATTCAAGTACAACTTCATTAACTCACTAAAGCCATGGATAGCATCTCTGTGCCCCCTCTCTGGGCTTTCAAACTCTAGTCCATGTGGACTTTTAATGGTCTAACTCTTCTCAGAATAGCTGGTGTTAGTGCTGTTTCCCCATATAATGATTATCAGGTGTTTTCTAACTAATGTATCGTCATAAGATACAACTTTTGGGAGTTACGGCCTGGGCCTCTTGGGTGATGATAAAGCTTTGTCTTACACTTCATAGGTATAGCTAGGCACTTCCGCTTTGGAAACCAAGAAGATGCCCATGAATTCCTTCAATACACTGTTGATGCTATGCAAAAGGCGTGCTTGAATGGCAGCAATAAGTAAGTACTGACGTCTCCTTAACCCGTCTGAATTCTTGCTCTTCTGTAGATGTGTGTGCTTTGAGATCTCGTGTAGCATATGTAGTTTCTGTAGAATCTTCTCTCACGTCACCGTCCGACTGTTTTTCAGATTAGACAGACACACCCAGGCTACCACGCTCGTTTGTCAGATATTTGGAGGATACCTGAGATCTAGAGGTAAACTTTCATTTAAAACTTTTATTAAAGTGGCCCTGGCCAGTGTGGCTCAGTTGGTTGGAGTGTCATCCTGGGCGTCCCGTGCATTGGAAGGTAGCAGGTTTGAGTCCCAGTCACGGCACATATCTAGATTGCAGGTTCAATCCTTGATTGGCAACCGATCTATGTTTCTCTCTCATATTGATGTTTCACTCTCTCTCCCTCTCCCTTCCCTCTCTCTTAAGTAAATAAAAAACATATCCTCAGGAGAGAATTAAGAAAGAAAGAAAAGAAAGAAAGAAAGAAAGAAAGAAAGAAAGAATTTTTTAAATAGTTGATAAGATGATCCATGCATATGGTTAAAAAAAGCCAACTGTAGAAAGGATTAAGAATGGAAGTGTGTCTCATCAATCCAGCCCAGACTCCCGTCCCCCTCTCAGCCCCACGCTAGCTTCTGGTGTCCTTCCAGTGGCTTCCTGAGCTGTTAGGTATGCCCTTTCAGTTTCTCCTAACGTAAAAGTGTTTTTACACTTCAGCACACACAGGTCTAACATTCTCTTGCACAGTTGTGTTGTTTTCCATTTATTTTAGTCCCCTATCAAGGAATACTTAGGTCACTTCTAATTTTTATATTTTTTATTTATTTTTAAAAATATATATATTTTATTGATTTTTCACAGAGAGGAAAGGAAAGGAATAGAAAGTTAGAAACATCAAAGAGAGAAACATCAATCAGCTGCCTCCTGCACGCCCCCTACTGGGGATGTGCCTGCAACCAAGGTACATGCCCTTGACCGGAATCAAACCTGGGACCCTTCAGTCCGCAGTCTGACGCTCTATCCACTGAGCCAAACCGGTTAGGACACTTCTAATTTTTAAATGATCATCAATGCTCATGAATATCCTTGTGCACATGCCTTTATGTCCATGCAAAAGTGTATGTAGGATAAATTCTTAGCATTAGAATTTCTGCATAAAAGGCTGGTATGTAATCTGACACCGACCGCCATGTCATCCTTCCAGAGGTTATACCAGCTTACATTCCAACCAACTGTGTGTGGGAGCCAGATTCATGGCACTTAGATTCACACTGTGTAGTATTAAAATTTTTTGCCCAATCTGATAGGAGAAACTGTACCTTGTTTTAATTTTTTATTTGTAATAGTATTTTGTGTTCAGTCATCTTAACAGTTGGGATGCCATAACGATTGCACTCTGCTTATCTTTGCATTTTGTTTTTATTTCAGTCAAATGTTTAAATTGCAAAGGCGTTTCAGATACTTTTGACCCGTATCTCGATATAACACTGGAGATCAAGGTAAGCTGGATCACTGTTGTGACAGCGAAGTTTAAAAACCGGTTAGACTTGACATAACTTGATGTATTTGTAGTCCACTTACAATTAAGACTGACTTGTTAGAGAACATGAATTAAAAATTTTAATATGCCAAGGCTTATGTACAGGTGATTAATTGAATTTTGTAGTCGGCATCATAATCTTAAAACACCTCATCTTTTTATTACCTTTTGATGTTTCACTTAATAAATCTTAATAAAATCAGATCCTGATAACTATATTAGCCAAAGTAGACGGTGGTTACTATTTAGAAATTGTTTGCTTCCTGCCTGATCTAAAGTCTTATTTTTTTGTTGTTCTGAAGCTTTATTTTTTCTGATTTCGAATGTAATATGTGTTTATGATAAATGAGGAATATTGCAGATACATATGGTCCGTTCTGCAGCATGAGCTGTTCCTGTCTCTGATACACCCTGTCCCAGAGTGTTATTACTGTTTCTACACATGGGGTCACACCTCACCTCTGACCACTTGCTGTTTTCCTTTCAATCTGCTTGGCGTTTATGTGATGGTCCAGTGAGTGGATAGACCAGTTCCCATGCCTGATTCCAAGCTGGTAGACACTTGGTTTGTTTCCGTTTCTAGACTATTTTATTTATTTATTTTTTAAATATATTTTATTGATTTTTTACCGAGAGGAAGGAAGAGGGATAGAGAGTTAGAAACATCAATGAGAGAGAAACATCGATCAGCTGCCTCTTGCACACCCCCGACTGGGGATGTACCCACAACCAAGGTACCTGCCCTTGACCGGAATCGAACCTGGGACCCTTCAGTCCGCAGGCCGATGCTCTATCCACTGAGCCAAACCGGTTAGGGCTTTAGACTATTTTAAAGAATGCTTCAGCCAGCAGCCTCTTCACATATTTTTTTTTTTTTCTTTTTTTCGAACTGACAATTATAATAAATTTCAAAATCTGAGCAGCAACATGAATGTGTTTCTTGAAAAAAGAACAGGGAACAGGGTGGGTGCCCGGCCGCTGCCCGCTGCATCCTGGCCCGCGGCTCCCCAGTGGCGCAATAAATAGAATCCAAACCGGACCCTAAGGGCGCGAGGGCTGCACGTGGCGTCGGGGGCTCTTCACATATTTTTATTCACTTTAATCTGATCATTTTTAATGGGAGGGGAAATAACTTGATGTGTCCACGTATAAAAATGAATGCCATAGTAAAAGAACATTTCCTTTTTTAAAAATTGATTTGAGAGAGAAAGGTAGAGGGAGAGAGAGAGACAACATGGATCGGCTGCCTTCTGCACGCCCCCTACTGGGGAATGAGCCCACACCCGGGCTTGTGCCCTGACCAGGAATCAAACCAGTGACTTCTTGGTTCACGGCAGTGAGAGGTAACGTGTGCTGCCTTCTCTTCCCAGGCTGCTCAGAGTGTGAACAAGGCGCTGGAGCAGTTTGTGAAGCCCGAACAGCTGGACGGCGAGAACTCGTACAAGTGCAGCAAGTACGACAGGGTGCCGCCCGGGTGGGAAAAGTCCCTTAGCTGCCGATGCCATCTGGGGAGATACTGCATCTCTGTCCTCCAGGGCCAAGGCGTGTCCTCTCTAGGAGATGTGGGTCTCCCTGCTGGGGGGTGCAGGGAGAGCAGAGGTAAGCCCAGCAGCGGTGTTGTCATCCGCTCTGTTGGAAAGGGCGGGCTAGAGGGCAGCCACTTCTCCTTGGACCTTCTCTGTGGTTCTTACCAGGATTGCTGGTGGTGTCTACTAGAAACCTCTTAATTTTTATTATTTCTCACTGTGTTTCCCCCTGAAGTCAAGAGTGCCTGTTTTCAGAAGGCCTTGCGTTGTATGTTTAAGTCGAGTTTCATTTTAGAGTCAGGTGATACTTGTTCTTATCAAATATTCATTTTGGGGGAAGAAGGCTCCCTTCTGTCCGAGCCACAGGGGTTCCTCTGTGTTAAACTCCATGGACATTTCTAATCATTAGGTTTCTTCCTTTTGTACCTGATAGGTCTTTGCTTTCACAGAATTATACCAGCCTGGAAATCTGTTTGTTTTTCAGTTTGTTTTGAGTTGACAGAAACTTGTATTAACCTACTTTGAGAATATCAGTGACCTGTGTGGCTATCAGCTCAGAATTATCCCAGCTTCCTGTCCCTGTCATGCTAATTAAGCAGTTTCTCTGTATTTTAAAGTTTTGTATTTTCACTGTTGGTTGAAAGGGTTGTTTTTCTCATCTAGTACCCTTTGGAAACTTAATTTAGAATGTTTAGAGAAATAACAAGGGAAAGGCTAAAATACAAAAAACATACTTAATCTTAATTATTTGTTTTTGTTTATTTCAAGATGTAAAAAGATGGTTCCAGCTTCAAAGAGATTCACCATACACAGATCCTCCAATGTTCTCACACTTTCTCTGAAACGCTTTGCCAATTTTACTGGCGGGAAAATTGCTAAGGTTTGTAGACATTAGTAACCTTTACGCCGAGCCTTTCAGGGCTCAGTGTCATTAGCTGTTACGGGTTATAAACAATCTAACTGAACAGTTTTGTTACCTGATTTTCTGAATTCTTCCAGCACTTGGTAATGGGAGAAAATGTCAAAGTATTGAGCCAGTAGTGTATTTTGTGTGTTTATGAGGGTGGGTGTGTTTCTATATCCTATAGCTGGTTAGACTTTCTGATGATAAAATTGGTAACTTACCTGAGTTGAACTCCATAGTCAGTGAGGTAGAGAGAGTGTGTCGTTTGAAATCCTGCTGTGTCTGGCCACTCTTCCAAGTTGGTTTTCTTGGTTGGTTGTTTTCTGATTGGTAATACATTGATTTCCCCATTTCCTTTCCACTTTCTGAAGATTAAAAGTGGTAAAAAAGTCAGTGACATGCAAAAGAAATAAATAATCCATTCCTGAATTACTAAAAATAAAAGATGATGAAAGCCCAGAATTGTCATTCTATAACTGTCTCTTTTGATTAATTTGAAGAATTCACTTAATATGGATCCTTAATTGTTCAAAGAAAATAAAGAATACAGTGGGATTGCATTAAACACACTTAGATTCAAATATGTTCCAGGTTCATTATGTCTTTTGAAATGGGGTTCAATGAATTAGGTTTCTGCTACACCGCCCCTACATACCCCTTACCCAAACACGTGGAATGATCTGTGCTTCCAGAAACAATGCTCCTTTTCCTCCTCCCGTTTCTGTTTAGGATGTAAAATATCCGGAATATCTTGATATTCGACCATACATGTCTCAACCAAACGGAGAACCGATTATTTATGTTTTATATGCAGTACTGGTACACACTGGTTTTAACTGCCACGCCGGCCATTACTTCTGCTACATAAAGGTAAGCTGTGTGGATTTGCTAATGTCTTTTATTTACAATACACTGTAAGGGAGCACTGGTGTTCTTGGGGGGAAGGTGAGACTTTTACAGTTAAAATGTGCAATTGCATTTTTCTTACATTTCTCTGGCCCAGTGTTCCCTGTTTCCCTAATCATATTGAATCTCTCTTTTATTGGCTCTTGCAGGCTAGCAATGGCCTCTGGTATCAGATGAATGACTCCATCGTATCTACCAGTGATATCAGATCGGTACTCAGTCAACAAGCGTATGTTCTCTTTTATATCAGGTATTGTCAGGAGAACAGATTCTCAAGTTTTCTGCTATTTTATTTCTGTTCATCTCATCAACGTATTTAAATTCACTTAATGTGGATCCTTACTGGGTTCTTTTTAGAACTGCGGCTTGAAGCTTGGGAGCGTAAGGATGGGCTTTTGCGGGTGGGTCCTGAGTGTGCGTTAGCTTCCAGCTGTTCGGCAGGTTAACCACAGACACATTCAGAGGAAGGGAAAGGCGATGGCTGAGGAGGGCAGGCTTCTGCTGCCGGCCTCACACTGGGTGACCTGGGGCTGTGGGGGCCTCGGGAAGGGGCTCAGAGCACTGGGTGTGGTCCCCTCTCAGCTGCTGAGCACAGGCGGGCAGCCACCTTCCTGGATCAGCCTGGGCAGCACCAGCACCTCTGCTCCTTTTTCTCCTGCTCTTGCTGAAGACTGTTTCGCTCATTCCATTGCTGGAAGGGCGTGGCCTTGGAGAAACTGAGGTGTGCTTCAAGGTATTCATTTGTAACAGCTGATCAGTCGTAGAATGATCAGATAAATCATAGCAAATCCATATGTTGAAATATGCAGTTGTTAAAAGTGATTTGTATGAAACCTTTTTTTTTTTTTTAGTGATATGAGAATGTGCTCAATAAATATGGCGGAAAAAGCAGTTTGAAATGTTATACTGTTGAAAAACCAGTGTAGGCTAAAGTGTAGAGCAGCGGTCGCCAACCTTTCGGACCTCACAGACCACCGGTTGGTGACTGCTGGTGTAGAAGATACTCTTACATCTGAATAGCAGGTGCCTCTAAGGCAGCGGTTCTCAACCTGTGGGTCGCAACCCCTTTGGGGGTCGAAGGACCCTTTCACAGAGGTTGACTAAGACCATCGGAAAACATATATAATTACATATTGTTTTGTGATTAATCACTATGCTTTAATTATGTTCAATTTGTAACAATGAAAATACATCCTGCATATCAGATATTTACATTATGATTCATAACAGTAGCAAAATTATAGTTATGAAGTAGCAACGAAAATAATTTTATAGTTGAGGGTCACCACAACATGAGGAACAGTGTTAAAGGGTCGTGGCATTAGGAAGGTTGAGAACCACTGCTCTAAGGGGTGAGATGCAGCACAGTGCTTGAGCATCGATCTATGAACCAGGAGGTCACGATTCAATTCACATGCCTTGGTTGTGGGCTCAATACCCAGTAGGAGGCGTGCAGGAGGCAGCTGATCAATGATTCTCATATTGATGTTTCTATCTCTCTCCTTCTCCCTCTCTGAAATCAATAAAAATATTTTTTAAAAAGTACCATTTGCCAAAACCGGTTTGGCTCAGTGGATAGAGCGTCGGCCTGCGGACTCAGGGGTCCCGGGTTCGATTCCGGTCAAGGGCATGTACCTGGGTTGCGGGCACATCCCCAGTGGGAGATGTGCAGGAGGCAGCTGGTCGATGTTTCTCTCTCATCGATGTTTCTAACTCTCTATCTCTCTCCTTTCCTCTCTGTAAAAAATCAATAAAATATATTTAAAAAAATAAAAAATAAAAAAAAAATAAAAAGTACCATTTGCCCAATTACCCTGGTGGTCTCCCAATCTGAGCACCTGACATTGACCTTGACCTAAAAGCCCGTGTGCAGCTCTGTTCGCTGCAGCAGGTTGGTCTGTTACCTGAGAGTCATAAATGAATCTCTTCTAAGGAGATGTCCTGTGTAACCCTAAGCAATGTCACTCTCTGTCCCCAGGTCCCATGATGTGAAAAATGGAGGTGAACTTACTCATTCCGCCCACAGCCCCGGCCAGTCCTCTCCCCGACCTGTAATCAGTCAGCGTGTCGTCAATAACAAACAGGCCACGTCAGGGTTCATCGGACCACAGCTTCCTTCTCACATGATAAAGGTAACTCTGTTCCATAGAGAGAATGTAACCTTTATGTTAATTTAAAATGTATCATTCAAACCTTCAGGCTAGCATTGCAGTAGTTGCCATGGCCTCATATGCAAATGAATTTCTTGTCAAAATAGTATATTCAAGCCATCTATTTATATAAAAGGCTAAGTGACCGACCAGCCGGTACATACGATGTGCACTGGCAATTTAAAAATAAACATTGACTTGTGCATGTGTGATACATATAAAGCTTCACTGGTGCAAATCGCACGCATGTGTTTTGATCTGTCATTGTCGATCCTGAATTTGGTTGTTTTTGTTGACATTCAACATGAACCACATCGCGATTTATTCACCGACAGGCCGGTACGTATGATGTGTACTGGCAGTCCTCTATAATAAAAGCCCAATAAGCAAATTGTCCCCTCAGGTGGTTCAACCAAGACAGGGAGTTCGACAGCTCACTATGATGTGCGCTGACCACCAGTGGGTGGCACGGAACATGGCGGGCGTTGGAGACATGCTGTGACCTCTCGCTGGCTACCTGGGGGCGGGGGTGAGGGGGACGGAGGTGCGGTAAGAATGTGGGGTGTCCGCCAAGCTTGCGTTTACTCCCCCTAGTACCCTCCCCTGGGACGCCAGGGCTGGTGTGCCGGGAAAGCTCAGGTGCTGGGTGCCCGTGAGGAGCCTGCCCTGTACCAGTGCAGCCTCTTCCAGTTGAGTCAGGCCGCAGCCACCAGGACCACGGGCTGGTCGGGCTCCCTGTGGGTTCACGTAGGAGCCAGTCTGCGAGGCCCGCCAGGAGAGAGTGTGCTGCCCACCTGGCTTCTGTGTGGCATCGCTGGGCAGACCAGAGGCCCACGCTGTGCCCGGGCCTGTGGGATCTGGCCTGCTCACTGCATCTCCGTGTGGGGACTTGGGCGGAGGGGGGCGCGTGGGGACCCAGATGCTGCCCAGGGCCCAGAGATCAGCTGGGACCTGCCCTTCCATGCCAGACGCTCACGCTTTGATCACCGGCCAGGCCTAGGGACCGCACCCATGTATGAATTTCGTGCACCGGGCCTCTCGTTTAAAAATCAATGCTGACTGGTGCATACACGATACATATAAAGCTCTCACTGGTGCCAATCGCACGCATGTTTTAATTTTATAATACTATATGTACTATTTTGACATGTAATTTTTTGCAGTAACGTAATTACCACATGAATCTTTCTTCTAATTTCTTTTCAATGTGCATGAATCTGTGCACCAGGCCACTGGTTCATTATAAAATATTTCAAGTGCACAGTATGGATGTAATGTGAAGAAGCAGATCCCGGGTATAAGGGTATTTAAACGCTAGAGAGTTTAGCTCTCGCGCTGGACTTCCATTCACTTGATGAAATACTTGGGGACCCTTATTAATGCTGGACTGCAGGAAAGTGGCCCCGAACCGACAGGACACTTGCATTATGTCTGCTCAGCCCTTTCACGAGTGTGGCGCTTTCTGTGTCCAGCTGGGTGTGGCCACACTTCCAGGTGGCCTCTTGGGGAGAACTGATGACAGGCCTGGGCCTTGAGACGCTTTGTGGAACCGAGGCCCACCTTTTGGTAGACTTCCGTGTGAGGTCGCGGACGGCTTGTCCACATGTTGGAATAATCCCTGGTCCCCTGTGCTGCAGTGTGTTAACAGCCTTTCGGTTTGAGTTCCTTTGGTTTTGAACCAGCAGATTGTCCAGTTGTGTGCTGTGTCCTGTGGACGTGGGGCAGTGTGTGGATTATGGCAGGAGTTATACCTCTAAGGCCTCTGGGAGCTGGGCAGGCAGCAGGCTCCTGAATTGGACTCTTCGTGAGGGTGACATCAGGAGAGCACATGTCCTATGCTGAGCGGTGGCTGCTACTCATTTTTCAAGAGTTTCCCCCCGCCATCTCCACCCCATGAAATCTTTCAATGTTAAGATAGGAACTAATTCAGATATTTAGCAAAACATTGTGAAGGCCAAACAGAATTCATCTGTGAACGAGATTTCACCCATGACCTCCAGTTTGCAGCCTCTAGGGTGTAGCAGCAGTAGTTGGAATCTGAGATTCAGAGATATTGTTGGGGGAGGGGATGGGCGGGCCACTGGTGCCTGAAGGCACTCTTCTCTGTCTGCTCACGTGACCAGCTCCCTAGCTACCATGGCCAGCGGCCGTTCCCTGCTGGCTGGCACTTCCTTCTGCTTGTACAGCTCTGGGCTCCCAAGAAAACCAAGGAGAACATGTGAGACTCCTCAGAGGGGCCTGTTCACTCTGCCCGATTGGAGGGTCTGGGCCATGTTTTCTGGGCAGAAATAGTTGTCGCTGTTTGTTGCTTAATTATCAGAAAACGATGACCTGTGAAAGGTTTGTGCAGGCAGGAGTGGGTGAGGAGAGGGCGTGTTTCTAGGTGTGTAAAGCTTGTAACTTATAAAAAGAAAAAGACCCCCTGGGAAGGGTCTGTAGCCAGAGTAGGTTCTCTGCCTGTGACTCTGAATGCTCACCAGGGCTGTGGTCTTCTTGCTTCCAGAACCCACCCCACTTGAATGGGACCGGACCCTTGAAAGAAACGCCCAGCAGCTCCGTGTCGAGTCCTAATGGAAATTCCAATGTCAGCAGGGCTGGTGCTGTTAACGCTTCAACTTCTGTTCAAAACTGGTCAGTTAACAGGGCCTCAGTTATCCCGGAACATCCCAAGAAACAAAAAATCACCATCAGTATTCACAACAAGTTACCTGTTCGCCAAGGTCAGTCTCAGCCTAACCTTCACAACAATGGTTTGGAGAACCCTACCAAGCCTGTTCCCTCTTCTACCATTACCACTTCTTCTGCAATACAGTCTACCTCGAGTGCACCCACCACGTCAGTTCCCAGTAAAGTCACAAAGCCGACGGCCCCGAGTGAGTCCTGCTCTAAGCCAGTGATGAACGGCAAGTCCAAGCTGAACTCCAGCGTCCTGGTCCCCTACGGTGCCGAGTCTTCGGAAGAGTCTGACGAGGAGGCCAAGGGCCTCGGCAGGGAGAACGGTCTGGGCACGGTCGAGAGCTCGAACTCTTCTGCTCTGGATGCTGAAGCTGACGAGGCCTCTCAGCACGAGCTTCGAGAACCTGTGACTCTAAATGGTGCTAATGTCAGTACAGACAGTGACCCGGAAGAGAACGGTCTGTCCTTCGATGGTGCCAGCTGCCAAGTCCAGCCTGACCTACACTCAGAAAACCCCTTTTCTAAGGCAAATGGTCTCCCTGGAAAGGTGAGTGGGGTTGGGCGGGGGGGGGCGGGTCGCTGGCTAGACTTCAGGAGGTGGGGAGTAGCGACTACAGTTGGAGCATCTTTGTTTTTTTATCGTAGTTGATGCCCGCTCCTTTGCCACCGCTCCCGGAAGACAAAATATTAGAGACTTTCAAGCTCGGCAACAAAGGGAAAGGCTCGACGGATGAGACAAGGTAACAGTAACTCAGGAGGAAGTCCCAGTGGTGTCCTGGGCCTGTCACTAGTTTAACTCTGTACATGTCTTGACTCCTGGGATGACTTGAGTGATCTATGGCATTTGTTCTTTTGCTTTTGTAAAAAGTAAAGAAAAATGTATCAGCTGATAGTCCAGGAAAGCTTGCTGCCCTCAGCTAGCGTGTCCTCCTCAGGGCTGCCGTCAGCACACTGCTGCCTGGGCACCTGGCCCGCCCACGTCCTCCGCCCAGGACAGGGCCGTGGTTCTCAGCTGTCGGCAGCACATGTTTGGTCTTGCCCCCTCCAGAATTCTGAAACCAAATTTATGGAAAAGATAGTCCTGCTTCCACGTGGTCATTTTAAAAAACCAGGATATTGACCTAAATGTAATGGGAATAGGAGGAAAGGAATGTGTAATGCAGTTGTATTTCAACATGTAGCAGCCAGGCGAGCCTGCACTGCGCGAGGCCGCAACGCAGCGGGGCCGGGTTTGCTGCGATGTGACAGCGTAAAGTGCGGCCTGAGGTCCTGAGGTCGGGAGCCCCGCGCCACACGCAGCCACCACCAGGGAAATGAGTCCTCGCGGCAGCTTAAGTGACGCTCAGACCGTGGCGGGCAGCTTAGTGACGCTCAGACCCGCTAGCTGTGTTCCTGGAAAAGCTGTTTCCCTGGAGCTGCCCGGCACTGGCCTGTTCCGTGGGCCTGCCTGCCTCTCCCCCGCCTGCTAGTGCCAGCGGGGCTCCCTTCATTGTGACAACCCAGAAATGCCCCCGTTTTCCGAATGGCCCTGGCAGTGCCGCCTCACTGGCCAGTGCAGGGAAGGCTGGCGGAGCCGAGGGGAATGGAGTCAATCCTGGAGGCAGGGAACGCCCAGTCCTGGGCTCCCTGGAAGATGGAACAGTGGGAGCACTGGTCACAGGCATACAGGTCCCTCTGTTACCGCCCTAGTCTAGCTCAGCGTGTCCGCACGCGTATGTGCACGGGAGTGACCACAGCTCGCTGCGTGAGCCAGGCCGTGCGTGGAGCGTAACCGGTGTGTTGCGCCACGTGCTGACTTGAGAATCTCACTGCCACGCTCTAGAAAACGTGTAGTGACCTCGTATGTATACCCTCTCCCAGACACCGTCCTGCGAGAAGTGGGGCCCCTGTCGGGTTCTGAGGTCTCTTGGCAGCTTTCATTGACCTCACATCCATCGCAGCTCCCAGCGATCAAGGGCAGAGCCGTTTCCCGAAGCCCAGTGACCCCTCACCGATGCTGAGTCACTGCAGGAGCTCGGCCCTGTCGGGTGGAAAGGGGTCCAGAGGAACAGTCGAGCCTCCCCTGTCATCTGACCGGTTGGACGTTCAGACTTAGTTGTGACGGAGGCGAGTCTCCCTGGGAACAGAAGCGGCCTAGGACCTCAGCATTGTTGTTGCTAAAGAATGGATAGCAGATGGGCTTGATAGAACATTTTATATTTTTACTTAACGAGGGAAGGACAGTTTTACGTTTCAGAAAACGGTAAGTTCACTATTGGGTTTCAACCAGATATATTAAAGGCATAAAACACTTAGTAAATGGCTGTTTTGAAGTGTTTGTCTCTGTGAGCCAATGACAGTAACCCGTAAAGCAATCTGGCGAATGACTAATTTGTTATTTGTTTTGGTCGGGCTGCAGTGCACCTGGAACAGACGGGAGCCAGACAGAGCATCCTGAGGCAGGACTGGAGCCCGGCAGTCCCACTCCTGACTCCCGGGAGGAACTGGAGATGGCCACGGGTCTTAGCAGCAAACTGAAGAAGGCTTCGCCGCTCCCGGACCCCGGCATCCAATCTACATCTACCAAAGAACAAGTCCCTGAGAGCATCTCAGCAAAACCCGAGGAGTCCGTGCCCAGCGTCAACCACCTCTGTAACGCCAACAAGAACACCGCTGGGGACGACGCCCTCTCTAAACTGTGCGACCCTGGGAATGGAACAGGGGAGGAGAGCAGAGCGTCCCAGGATACAGCGGGGACGTTAGCAGAGAGTCCCCGGGACTCGGCAGCAGGGGACGCCACGGGGAGGCTGAGCCCGAGCCCCGCGGCATGTCCCGAGGGTGACGGCGAGCAGGACTCCGTCCACGGCAGCCGAGACCAGTGCACGGATGCAGAAGACGTTTCTAAAGTCTCAGACATTTCTAAAATCTCGGGGGCACCTACAGACGATCCGCCCTCTTCTCAGTTGGACAAAGTCACGGAAAACCATTCAGAAGGGGTTGGGGCTCCCGAGCAAAGCCCCGGGGAGCCACGTGAAGAAAACAAGGCTGGGCAGAAAGGCCAGGCCCGGTCTCCGGTGAAGGAGAAGATCAGCAGCCTCCGCAAGGTTGACCGAGGACACTATCGCACCCGAAGGGAGCGCTCGTCCAGCGGGGAGCATGCGCGGGACAGCAGGAGCCAGACCGAGGACCGTTACCGCCGGCGGCGGCACTCCTACACGCGCGAGCGCACCCTGCAGGGGCGCCGGCCCGAGCACTGCAGCGGGGGCCCGCACCACGCCTGCGAGCACCGCGGCCTGGCCCGGCACCGCCACCACCACTCCCGGAGCAGAGGCGGGTCCGACCACGACTGGAGCAGGTACCACCACTCGGAAAGCGAGCACTCCTGGGGCCGGGAGAAGTACTACCTGGACAGAACGAGGTGGGACAAATGCAGGTATTACCACGACAGATACGCCCCGTACACGGCCAGGGAGGCGTGGGAGTGGAGGCCTTTGCACGGGGACCGAGACTATGACCATGTGGGTCAGTACGGCGGCCGGCCCTACAAGGACTATAAAAGCAGGAAGGGCTACGAGCTGGGTGCCAAAGAGAGGGAACGGCACCACTTGAGCGGCCCCCGGGCGGGCCCCCCCCACGCCCTGCCGCCCCACCCTGAGAAGTCCGCTGAGAAGATTGCACTTGCACCTGAAGGCAGCAGCTGTCACCTCGCTGATCGCTTTCATGACCACGAAAATGTGAAGTCACACAAACGGAGGTACGATAGTACAGAACATGGTGACGCCCACGTAGAAAAGAAAGCCTGGAGGAGCGTACAGAGGGACCCTTTAGAAGAACCTAAAGTGAAGAAGCACAAAAAGTCAAAGAAGAAAAAGAAATCCAAAGACAAACACCGAGAGCGAGACTCCAGGTGAGGGCGTGGCCGCGCTCGGCTGCGGTGGGGTCGCTGCCTCGGCTCCGCTGTCTCCGACCCGCTCAGCGACAGGTGGGGTGGGGCGTGGTGGTCTGATTTGTATTCCTCATCTGTGGATTCTGAGATTTCATGGTTTTTACAGATTTCTAAAATTTAGCTCTGCTTTTAAGCTGTATCTTACTTTACAGGATTATAAAATGCCGACAAACCTCATTTTTCAAACATCCCCATGTGAATGCTTACGCCTTAGGAGTAAGTGTGTGATGCGCTGGACAGGAAGGCTCGAGGGCTTTGCCTTCACCGCTGGCGTTAGCACCCTTCCTGGTCGGATGTACTTATTGTCACGTCTGTTCATACTTCCTTCAACCTCCTGGCTGCCAGGTGACAGAATGGGAGGCCGAAGTGGCATTGACACTTCCCACCCTAAGTGGGATCTGAGACGCATCTTTTGTTGCCTTTGTTTTTGTCTGTTTCTCTGTCTCCATTTCTCAATTTGAAATCTAACTGGGAAATATCTTTTTGTATTTTGAAAAAGCTAAATTGGCCAGTGAGTGTCCTAGAAATGACTTATCAGTGATGACACGAATGAGCACAAACAGAATTACTCACACATCTTATACTGTATACCTTTGACATCCTTAGAATTGCAACCTTGGGAAAACAATACCATGAGCCCTTGGTAAATAGTGGTTCCTGGGGCAAGGGGCTCGCCCTTGTGGCGGCACCCCATGTGGTGGCACCTGCAGGAGGGCTTCTCCCTCAGCCACCAGGTTCAGGAGAAGCAGCTCGGTCGGTCCTGCCTCAGGGATTTTGGCTGAACACCTTAGGGCAGTGATGGCGAACCTATGACACGCGTGTCAGAGGTGACACTCGAACTCATTTTTTTGGTTGATTTTTCTTTGTTAAATGGCATTTAAATATATACAATAAATATCAAAAATATAAGTCTTTGTTTTACTATGGTTGCAAATATAAAAAGTTTCTATATGTGACATGGCACCAGAGTTAAGTTAGGGTTTTTCAAAACGCTGACACACCGAGCTCAAAAGGTTCACCATCACTGCCTTAGGGCCTGAGCAAAGCTAACGCAGCAGTGGGAGGGGTTTCAGTGGGTTATTTATGGCCTGGACTTTAAGAGATCCTTCCAGTGCATTTTAAATCAGACAAAGATTTTACCTGCATTTGCATCATGAGTGCCCACAGTGTGGGTGGAAACGCCGAGGGCCAGCTCTCGTCGAGGTGGCTGTTTGGTGGTGGTCTGAGTTCTGGCTTATTCCCCCGCAGGCATCAGCAGGACTCAGATCTCTCGGCAGCATGCTCGGATGCTGACCTCCACAGACACAGGAAGAAGAAGAAGAAAAAGAAGAGACACTCAAGGAAATCGGAGGACTGTGGGCGAGACTCAGGACTGCACTTAGCTAAGGCCGCCAGCTCTGAGGCTCTTGACCGCTTCCGGAGAGCCGACGGCAGCCCCCCCCTCACTGACGGCCTGCCTCTGGAAGGCGCTGGACCTTTTCTCGAGAAAACAAAACGTTTAAGGATGGACAGCAGGGATGACAGGTGTCATCTGTCTGAGTGTGGCCAGGGTAAGAGGAGACACTTGGACTTAAGAATGTAGGAGCTGGTCTTTTTAGAAAAGGGGATTGACACCTGGGAGGAAGGCCCAATGGCACGGGGGGGCGGGGCTTCAGCAGGAGCCCCTCCCACCCGCTTTCTCCACCCCCCACCCTGAGGGCGGCATGGAGCATGGCCCCCTTAGCATTTTGGGGAGCCCCGGTTACATGGACCAGGCCTCACAGAACCTGATACACACCTGGAATTTAGGGCTCCAGGTACCATTTTCCTCGGGAAGGGCCAGAACTTTCCTTTTCAGACCATTTTTATATTCTTCTCTCCGGAATCCTTAGACCTCGGGCGTTCTGAGCATAACCTAGGAGTCAGTGTGATGACTTGGGTCATTAGGGACGTCAGCTGTCGCACCTGTCGTGCGAGGCTCTGGCTCCTGGGGAGTGGATCACTCTGGGTGTCCGGTCTTGTCTGCTCTGCACAGCTCTGCCCCTGTAATGGTGTGGTCCTTTCTGTCGCTAATTGCACTTAAAGCTGCCCCCTCCTCGCCCCTTCTACTCTGTGCCAGTGACCTTTGCCCCTGGCGAGCAGCACGGAGCCTGCGAGAAAGCGTGATGTAGGCAGCGCCCCAGAGCGGCCGCGAACTGCAGCCCGGGGCAGGGCCAGCCAGTTAGAATGGCTTCAACATCTCAAGAGGTTGGAAAAGTCCAGAGAAGATTCCATTTCCCATGAAAAGTACATGGAATTGAAATGTCGGTGTGTCGAGCGCAGTGGAGCACAGCCCAGCTTTTACGGCCTTTTGTGGAGAGTTTGCTGACCGCCCTGGACCCGAGGTGTCCTCCTGTGACTGTCGCCCTGGTTGCCCAGAGGCCTTTGGGTTCCTGACGGTGTCCTGGGCTCGGCCGAGGTGACCTGTGGGGGCGGTCAGCCTGTGATGGTTGGCTAGGAGGGCACCTGGGCCCCAGTGTTGGCGAGGAGAGAACAGCACCGTGAGGCATGGCGTGTTCCATCGGGAGGGTGAGTGTGGTGGGAGCTGGCAGCCCTCTGCAGCAAGAAAGTGGAGCTGAAGTGGTATTTGCTGTTTTTAAGGGATTAATATGTGTCCCTTCAGATTGGTTTCCTGTGAACATGTCAGTGTCGGGGGAAGTCCCTCTCCCTCGAGCAGGGAGGGGCTGTGTGCACCGGTCCCAGGCAGCGCACACGGTTGCCAGACTCCTCCGCAGCGGGTGGGGCCGCCCAGGGCTCTGGAGGGGGGGAGGCCGAGTGCCCACCTCGCTGGTGGCGTGTGCAGCTCTGCTCTGTCTCCAGGGGCTGCCGTCAGGCCGGTGGTCCTGTCCCCAATCCAGCACTTTCCACTCTGAGCAGCCCGGCACTGTCCCCGCCTATCCCCTCAGGAAAGGCCAGTCACCTGGCCTTCAAGCATCCCCGTCAACTGTCGGGACACGTGTCCTCTGTCCTGGTGCCTTGACCGCTGACCTGTCCTTCAGCCTCGCTGTCTCTGGTGTAAAGCCTGCCCCTCCTCATGTGACAAGGCTGACGACCATGTCCGCGGGCGTGCGTGGCTTTCCCGGCTTCTCCCTGCGGCGACGGTCTCCCTAACACCCGGAGAAAGGGCCCCCTCCGCACCCCCCTGCGCACCCTGGGCCTGGTGTGGTGTGATTTCCCGTGGAACTGTGAGCCTGCCACGCACCCGGCACAGGACCAGACACCATGAGACCATTAAACTGTCTCTTAACCTTTGCTTGCGTTTTAGGTGACTGAAAGCTTGGCCTCAAACACAGAATTCACTAGTTATGGTAAGCTGTTTTCACGTCTGTCTACCCATGACTGTTGGCAGAGGACTGTGGGGACAGAGTTTGGGACACGGGTGTGGGGGACCCTGTCCTCCAGGCTGGCCTTGCGCTGAACACTCCCTCCTCGTCAGTATCCTAGCTCGGGGACACTCCAGCCCTCCTTCCTCCCTCCTAAGAAAATGAGGGTATTTAAAGCGTCAGAATAATAGGGAAACGTTTGGAGAGATGGAAAATCCAGCCTCCTCTACCCAGACCTCCCGGGTGCCTGAGAGGGGCCCCTGGAATCTCCACCCTCCACACACACCAGGGCCAGAACACCCACAGAGGTGTCTGGCCCCACCCCCCATTTTCGACAAAAGGGTTTGCTTGATTTGAATGAGATTTAGGTGTTTTAGAGCAGATCCAAACCTGGTCAGTGCCACGCAGCTGACGTGGGAGACGGACTCGTGTCTCAAACCTGCCCTCGCTGCGGGAAAGGGGAGGCAGCCATTTTGCCCAAATGTCTAACTCTGGTCAGCGAGAGGGACTTACACACACTTCAGTGATGTGTCCACAGGTTAACGTGCAGTTAGTCCGCATGACTTACCAGTGTGTCCTCGGGAAGGCCTGAGCCTAGCTAAGGGCTTCCGGGGTGGAGACGGATTAGCCAGTTGGGGTTCGGTGGGCACGGTCCATGCCCAGCAGAGGGCGCCCTCGTGCTGAGCTGCCTGCTGGCTCGGCCGTCGGGCACGACTGTCTGGCCTGTGTGTCTGGAACCGCCCAGTCCCGTTACAGCCATTCAGAAAGGCAGGCAGTGCAGGAAGGAAGAGCTTCCCGAGACCCGGGCTGTCCTGGTGTGACGTGTGCCACAGCGAGGCCTGCGGGCTCCTTAGACCCTCTGCTCCAGCTTCCTGCCTCTTGTCTTTCAGATTCAACATGTCCAACAGAAGCCATCCCCAACCCAGCTTCCATTATAAACATAGAAAATAACTTTGTTCAGATCTGCGTGGTGCTTCTTTAGTAAATACTGTACAGATTTTACCATGGAGAACTTCTTTTTTAGTTTTTACCTTTTCTTAATTACCCTTATTCCAAATGGACGAACACTTTCTACAACTGCTGAGCATTGTAAAATACGTGTATATAAATCACATTAAAAGTGACGCCCTGGACTAGAACATCTCAATGCTGCTTAATCACAGACTCAGGTTGATCTCTTGTATTCCATGTAATGCTCCTCCAATCAGACCTCCGGTGCAAGGCCAGCCGGGACCCTGGGATTGTTCACGTACAAACAGCTGACAGTGTGCATATTTAATTTAAAGACTATTTAAGCTCCCACGAGCTCTCAGCTGACTCGAGAGCAGTGTTTTCTGTAATGTCTGATACTAGAAACGAACGTGCTTCATGTTTCAGTTTATTCAAGATTGGAAGGTGTATTTTATAGACAAGTTCTGTTTTTGAACTTTGTGGAACTATTCCAATCAACTTACCAGTTATGATGAGTATTTACATTATGAATGTATAATCCAGACATTATTTGTAAAGCCTACAGTACGTTTTTTATTACATAACACTTTTTATACAGTTTCTCTTGTCTTGACTATGATATTGGAGTCTGAGTTATCAGCTTGGTCCCTGAAAAGTTTCTAGTTACAGACAAAATCATACTGTGATTTTATTTTTAATATGGATATGCTATCAAACTGTGATACACTTATAATTCACTGGTCCTGCATCAGGAGACGGAGTGGGGACAACTGTATTTAATACAGTTTGTATCTGAATAATCTGTATGGTTTATACAGTTTGTGTTGTTCAGAGATGTCTAAAGTTTGATCTTTGTTTTTTTAAAGATTAAAAAAGCACTTGCCCCACTGTAAATATACAGCATGTAAAATTTATATAGTATATAAATGGCAGCAAATTAAACATTTGTGTCTTCTTTTTTACTGCTGTTTGCCCCGTTTGCTTACGGACACGCCGCATGACTTCGTCCTGTTGCCTTTACTTTTTAAAAACTGCCAAAGCTCAGGGCGGGAGGTGCAAATGGGGGTGGGGGGTGGGGGTGGGGAGATGGGGGCGGGGTTGCTGGCCCCCGCAATCTGTTTCAAAGAACCAAGTCTTCGGCAGTCTTGTAACAATGCATTTCCTTTTATTCCGTGAACATAGTATTTGACAGCCACACCCCCTCCAGTTTTACTATTTACAACAAAATACTGATGTATGATATTTCTTCATGCAAATTGTGGGAGTATATACATTGAATAAACACTCCAGGAATCAACATATATGTACATTATTTACATACTAACGATATTTACTGTAAATAGAAACGTCTTCTAAGAAAACAAATCACGTGTGGCTTCTGGTCTACACCAGACCTAACTTTTCGGCCAAGTGCATCTACGTAGGTCTTTGCATCTTAACTTGAAAAATAGGCATGGCTTCACCTAGAAATAGCTTCTGTCTGGACTCAGTTTGGTACCACGTTAAACTGCTCAAAATGTCCTGTGATCCTGAGGACGCTTGCTTGTCTGGGTCTCTGCCAACAGAGGCTGTGGCTGGGGGGCTGCTGCGTCTGCCCAGCGCCCCTCGCCGCCTGCCCTGGGTCTCAGGGAGCATGTCTTTGGCCAGAGTGGGGATAATTCAGCACTGAGCACGGGAGGGGGGCGGGGGGAGGAAGGGGATGAACATGATCATATTGGCCCAGGCACCGGGCGGCGAGCTCCATGTCTGGTGGGTTTTTCAGACCAGGCCTGCCTGAGGGCTCAGGGGTGATGGCTTCGTGCCTGTTAGGTTAATACTGTCACAACGAAACCGGGAACTGGGTGGTTTCCCGTAGCTCTGAGGCAAGCACACAGCTTAAGCACCATGGCTTTCTGCACCGAGTCCCCCTCACAGGCGGCCAGAGAAACATCCCTCCAGGGTTTCCCGTCCACTCCTCCCAGCCCCGCTGAGGCCACACCCGAGAGACAGAAAGCCCGTCTCCCCAGGGTCCTACCTGGGTCACAGGACAATGTCCACGCGTGGGGACTGATGGAGCGGGCAGTCCTGGGCATGCGGCCAGCCGGGGGGGGGGGGTGGGGGGGGGGGCGGGCGGGGGGGGGGGGGGCGCTGCCGCGTCTGTGTGTGGAGGCCGGAGTTGCACATGCAGCAGCCGGGCATTTTGAGAACGAAGACTTGCCTTTCTCAAAAACTAAAGCTTCGAATTTGAGGTATCGGTACAATAACAAAGCCGAAGAGCTTGGGAATCAGCCAGAAGAGCCAGTCTGATGCATGTCGGAGGGCCATGGGCTCAGCCCTTTGTAGTCTAGTGTGACTTAAAGCTACATCAGATCAGCAGCTCAAGGCCCAGGCCCAGGCCCACGGCCACGCAGTCTCAGCAAGGCCGCGCCCAGGAAGTTCCTGCCGTCGGATCTCCACGTCCGTGCACAGGTCAGTCGGCTTCTCCTCGGGCTGGGCTTTCACGGGGAAGACCTCTAAAGGGTGCAAGTCCAGGGTATGCCCAAGCGGACGGGCAGGGGGAGGAGCTGGCGGGGGAGGGGCCCACCACCAGAACAGCCCCGTGGGCAAGGCCGTCCTGGCGATGGGAACAAAGCCCCAAGGAAAAGAAAGGCGTGTGTCCCAGAGAGCCGGCACGGCTCCAGCCCCGCCACCTGTGCGCCACGGTCGGTCTGGGATGTGCTGGGGCCCGGCCAGCGCCCAGTCCTGGGCCTGCGAGGTACCCCACGGCGTGCACCTGGGGCTGTACACCGTTTACAGGAAACCCTAAGCGCCACACCCCGCTCCGCAACGGGCAGTGAGCGTGTCTCTCGTTACTTCCATGCCTTCGATCCTAGTGAGGAGCCTGGTCAACGGTCAGAGCAGAAACACAAGCATCCTCTCTGCACGAAGGTTCTCAGTAGTGAAGGCAGTGGCCGCAGGCTGAACCAGCCCCGTGTTCAGTGGAACCGATGAAACTGCGGCTTGTGGGCGTCCCACACGGGCAGTTTCATCTGGTTCCACACAGGTCTGTGCTGGGGCTCTGAGTTATGGGACAAATGCCCCCAATCATCAACGGTACTGATTGGCCTTTTTAGAAAGTGCCTGGGGGGCCACCAGGCCTGAGCTGAGGGGTCCCCAGGGAATCGGACCCTCCCTGTCTCAGGAGGGATGAGGGCGCCCCCCGCGCGGTGCCCGCCCGGCTGCTGCATATATAGTGTCTACATCACTTCTGTTCAGTGCACAGTACATACTTGTGGCGGGAGTTACGTTTATAGCTGCCATTCTAAAAATACTATCAGAAAGTAAGTCTCTCTCATAATTTCAGAATATAAAAAGGCATATAAAAGCTAGAGTCCTATATATCTGAGAAAAAAATCTGAATAAAAAAGTGGTAGCTTTTCTTTCCTGTTTTGATATAAAACAGAAGCTTCTAGAACAGTGAACACCATCACGAATGAGCATGTGTGGCGACTGGAGCAAGCGAGGTTCCCCGGCAAACCTCACGCCCGAGTCCACTGCGTGGATGGTCCCGGCTCAACTCCCAGGCGCCGCTGCCACAGGAACCGCGAGGACGACGAGTGGACACGGCTGCGAGGCCCAGGTTGGCGGGAGGGAAACGCCCGGTGTCGCTCAACAGACGCGTGCGTGAGGCTTCGGAGGGCCCGTGGGCCGCGCTGGCGCACCACTTCCTGGGCTGCCTCGCCCGGCCCCTGTGCTGTGGGGTTTTGGTTTTACTTTTTACCTGTTCCGGCGAGGAAAGCTACTTTTTATTGGCAATCCTCCTTTTCCGAGTGGCCAGCATGTCGTAGAAAGGGTCCCTGCTGATGCTCGCTCTGGGGACACGGAAACACGCAGTCAGGTGCGCCCCTCCGCCGCGGGCTCTCCAACCAGACAGGTGCGCCTCCGAGTGCAGAGGTGCCCGCAGCAGACCCGTGCACACGTGTACACACACACACACACACACGCCTCCGAGTGCAGAGGTGCCCGAAGCAGACCCGTGCACACGTGTACACACACACACACACACACACGCCTCCGAGTGCAGAGGTGCCCGAAGCAGACCCGTGCACACGTGTACACACACACACACACACACACACACGCGCGCGCGCGCCTCCCAGTGCAGAGGTGCCCGCAGCAGACCCGTGCGGGCCTGGAGCCTGTGCTGTCAGCCCCGCCGTCTGCGCCTCTAACTCATAACACAAGGCCTGACTCCACTGTGACAGCAAGGCCGCCATCCACCCCAAGGACGCTGCTGCGGCCAGACCCGGCCAGTCCACCCCGTGCTCCTGGGTGTCAGAGATCTCGATTTCAGGAGACGACCATTTAGGCTACTTGCTTGTTTTCTCCTGCGCTTTGAATTCCCACTCGTACGAGAGTATTAATTTTCACCAATAAAGAGTGAACCCTCAAAACTCTAGGCTCCCACCCTCGCCCCCAATAAAAGCAGCTCCCAGGCCTGTGTGACACTATCCCCGCCCCCTGCCCCGCCAGCTGTGTCATTTCCGGGCCTTGTAAGTAAGAACTCTGCATCTTTTCAAAGCTTTCTGATGGTTACTGAAGGGCGTCCTGCGATCCTAAGAATCACGAGGCTTTCACCAATAACCACACTGTATTGACAGCCCAAGCCTGGTCCACAGCCTGGGCGCCGGCAGCACCGGCCCGGGGCCCCCTCACCTGATGGACTTCATCCACTCCTCCTTCTCCTCCGGGCTGGGCGCCGAGATGCGGTACACCACGTGGTTGCCCTCCACCACGCGGCCGTCCGCCTCCGTCTTGCAGGCTTTGATGACCTGCCCCTTGTGGCTTGGGTTATAAAGCTCGAAACAGTTCTGGTGGGACAGAGAGGGACCGTCAGGAGGGCCGGGGAGGTGGTCATATTGCGCCCACGCCCCTCCCCCCCCCAGCCCCGGCGGCCGGAGCGGGCAGAGGGACAGACGGTGGCAGGAGCAAGGCAGCTTACGGGCTTCCGGGGGTCCTCCACCTCCCGGATGCTGAGGTTTTCCAGCGGGATGATCCCCCGCGGCTCCTTGTCCTGCGAGAGAGGAGCGCACAGCCAGCTTCACGGGCTGCCCCGGGCCCTGCGCGGAGGGAGGGAGCCGGCCACCGCCCTCGCTTACCGTCGTGTATTCGAAGTAATAGAGGCAGTTGTCCGTGAGGATGAACCATCGCCGCTTCCAGGTCTTCACGCGCCCCCCTGTAAGCAGAGGGCCGTGAGCAGAGCCGCGCAGGCAGGAGCCTGGCCCAGCCCTACCAACGACCGTCGTCAGAGGGTCACCAGGAGCCAAGCTTGGTTTTGTTTCCTCCCTCGTGAAAATGCACAACCGTCCGTCCAACACTCAGCCGAGTCCTGACAAGCCCTGTGGTCTGGGCCATTCGGACGGCTCCCGCCCACCTGGCGACACGTGGGTGCGCGGCCCGGTGCTCTGCTGGGTCCGTGGGCACCCCACCCAGGCCTGCCCCTGCCCTCTCAGCCCCCTGGGGCACCCAGACAACTCAACTGCTTTCCCAACGCGCCTCCTGGAAATTAGTCGTGATGAATGGGCTTAATTTCCCCACATGGAGATGACACGATGGCAGCGGGCCGCCCGCCCAGGGCTCAATCCCTTCCCTCAGGGCTCTGGTCACATGACCGAGCTCTGCGCGGCCCTGGGATCCATCAAAGTCAATTACTCCTCGGCCCGGGGAATTATTAGATTGAATTAATCTCTTAACAAGATCTGGGACACGCACGTAAACACACACACACAGCTCATCTGTGTCTACGCCTTTCTCTACGGAAGAGAAATGTTTTTCACCCTTAAGTATTCAGCAGAGAAAACTGGCTTCACATTAGCCCCTGCTCCTGACAAGCTTACAACAATGAGGAGAAACGCGCAGGGGTGGGAACTGACACGCGACCACGGGCAGAGGGAGGAGGGCTCTTCCTGCCCCGCGGCTCCCAAGGCAGACGGTCCTCGGGGCGCGGCCCCTTCCCCCCAGCACACATGCAAGCAGGTGCGGGCCATCGGGCTGACTCACGGGCCATCCCTGCACGGAGGCGTGGGGGCACAGGGGACATGGGGGGACACTGGCCCAGCCCCTGGTCATCCCGGGGCTGAGGCACGAGGGCTCCCCGCCTCTGAGGTTGCAGAGGTCCAGGGGGAGGCGGCTTCGGGAGGGAGCCCCAACAGCTGGAATTTGGTGTCCGTGGGCAGACCTTGGAGAGCCCTCGGGGACCCTCACTGATGGGACATCTGTCCTCCTGAGGCCAGGCCTGGGGAGGGCCTAGGCCATGCTGTGAAGGCAGGTGTGGCTGGGTCTCCCCTTCTCCCTGACAGGCTGCCCAGCCCCCGGGTCCCTGTCCCAAGGGTCTGACCATGTGCCTCTCCAAGATTCTTGCTGCTCCCTCCAAGGACCTTGGGCCCACCCCAGCTCCCAAATTGGGCCCCAGGGCCTTTGCTCCAGCTGCTCCTCAGCCCAGAGCCACCTGTCTCCCCCCCGACCTCTCTGGCCCTGGGCTGGGCTCTTGCCCCCACCCCCCGCCCCCCATGCAGCCTCCTCAGGCCCCTCTCAGCCCCACTCACCCAGCTTCAGCAGCCAGCCCTCGCGGTCGGGGTTGAAGAACGTGTGAGTCAGGTCGTTGCCGTCGTCCTCCGGGATCTTGAATGGCTCGTTCTTGATGCTCTCGTACAAGTTCTGCCAGGACAGCAGCGGCGCCCGGTTCAGCGGAGGCCTGTCCTTCCCAGCCGGCCGGCCCCGGGGACAGGGGCAGCAGCCAGCCCAGGGGACGGGGCGGCGAGGGACGCGCTGGAGATGCTTTCAGGTCCGTGGACTGGGGCTGCCCACGCTCACGGGGACCCCGAGGACCGAGGCCGCGCAGGGCGGGGAGGGCAGGGCTCGGCTCACCCGCAGCAGCTCCTCGGGCAGGTCCCCGCCCTCGTTGATGCCTCGGTTCATGGTGACGAAACGCTCCGCCGTGGGCTTGTCCCGCACGTTGTGGTTGTGCAGGCTGGTGTTGAGCATGATGATGGCGAAGGACAGCACGTAGCACGTGTCTACGAGGTCAGAGGGCGGGGTCAGCGGCGGGAGCGGGAGGCTGGTCTGGGTGCTGTCAGAGGCCACCGTGTGCAGGAGAGCGGCCTGGGGGTGGCCCCACGGCACACACGCCGCCGACCATCACTGACCTGTGGACTGGAAGACGCCGGGGTTGCACAGGCAGTAGCGGGACGCGAACGCCTCCATCATGCGGTCGATTTTCTGGGCCTCCCCGGGGAGCCGGAAGCTCCACAGGAACTGCCTGGAGAGAGACGAGACCAGAACGGCCGTCAGGGTCCAGTCCTGGCCTCCCCACGGGCCAGGAGGACCTGCCGCGTGGGGTTGGGGGGGGGATTGGGGGCAGCGCCCTCTGGGCCTCAGTGCCTACAGCGCCCCCCAGTGCAGGGCTCCTCCCCTGGGCGGGACAGGACGGGGTGAGGAAGACAGCAGAGCCCGAGGACCCACCGAGCCGCCTGGGTTCCGGCCTCACCACCCACTGACACCTGCCCCAGTCAAGACCCTGAGGCTCTGGCCAGAGGCTGAGCAGCCACGAGAAATGGCATCCCAGCCACTGGGTCTGCACCCCCAGACCCGCCCCGACGGGCCCGGCCTGCACCTCCCTACCAGGCAGTTTTCCAAAACAGAAACTCGGAATCTGCTGCAGCATCCGATGGGATCCAGCACAGGGCGCCACACCCCAGTCCGCACGGAGGACCGTCCCTGGAGGCCAGCACAGCCCCGCCCCTGCGCCTGCCCCTCTCCCAGTGCTCCCAGCACAGGAGTGGCGTCTGGACCAGGACACAGTGACCTGGGGACTCCCAACCACACCTGCTCCTCTCAGACAGCAGCTGCCGACACTCACCTTAAGGCTTGGACGAGGTTGAGATCAGCAAACTCGTGGAGTTCGACAAAAGCCTGGAGCACTTTAATGTTAAACTCGTCCCTGGAGGGAGAGAGGAAGGTGCTTTGCGGCCCCTGCAGACTATGCCCATCATTTTAAGACAAGGTTTTGTGGTTTCCACTTTCTGCGACGAAGAGTTAAGATCTCCGGTGTGTAGGCTTGGTGCAGAGGGGGCTCTAGGGGGCTGACTGCGTCGCAGCTGCCAGAGTGAGGGTGGCAGACGGTCATCTGACCCCGAAGGTGTGCTGGGCGGAAGGCACGTCCCGGGGCCGGGAGGCCGGCACCCACAGCGCTGCCGTCAGGGCTGGGAGCTCAGGGGGAAGCACCCTGAGGGGCAGGTTGGCGGCGCAGCCCCCTACTCACCGCTCCCCCAGGTAGTCCCCGATGACGGTCTTGTTCAGGCCCTCGCCCTTGTACAGGAACTGCGCCACGTCCTCCGGGGCGCCCTGCAGCAGGCCGTTCTCCATCAGAAACTGGATGCCCTGAGGAGCGGGAGGGGAGGCGTGACCGGGCCGGACACAGCGAAAGTAACCAGGGCCCTGGCCGGGGCTCAGGCGGTTGGAGCCCCAGTTCCCGTTTGTCCTGGAGCTGCCCAGGGACCGGCCAAGGGGCAGGAGACGCAGGTGGGTGCGCAGCAGCGGGCCTGGCTGTGCTTCTCCTCAGTGATTCGCCCAGAGGGCAGGGCCTGGCTCGTGGGCCACGGATCGATTCCCCCACCCAGCCCTCTGCCGAGCACACGCACCATCGCCACCCTCTGAGCCAGAGGACGGGGGACACTCCCCAGCGAGCGCCCTGCAGCCTGCACAGGCCCCGGCGTCCAGGGAGCCACGTGATCACCAGCGAGTGGTGGAGGGGACGAACGTTGACCCTTTCAGAGCCTCGGCGAAGGGGGAGGCAGAGCCAGCCCGAGGTGCCACTGCCGCAGCCCTGGCGCCACGAGACCGCCCTTCCCACGGCGCCTGTGGGCACACAGGTGGGCTGGGCTCCGGGACGCCCGGCTGTTCTCGGCCCCCTGCACACTCCGAGGGGCAGTGACTCCGGCTCCCTGGCTGCTCTGTGCCTCCGTTTCCCCAGCAGTGAAATGGGAAATAAAATGGAACCTACCTCAGCTGGTCGTTGTGAAGGACTGAGCACATTAATTAAAGTGCCTCCTTCGCACAGTTCTCCATAGACGTTAACCCTGATCACTAACTGGACAATGTCTGGACAGAGAGGACCTGTGTGGAGCCCTAGCCCCGCCTACACATGTATGTCCACATGCGTTTCACGAGCAAGATGTGAACTAAGCCTGGCCGGCGTGGCTCAGTGGTTGAGCACCGACCTAGGAACCAGGAGGTCACAGTTCAATTCCCGGTCAGGGCACATGCCTGGGTTGCAGGCTCGATCCTCAGTAAGGGGCGTGCAGGAGGCGGCCGATGGATGCTTCTCCCTCATCATTGATGTTTCCCTCTCTCTCTCCCTCTCCCTCTCTGAAATAAAATTTAAAAAGATGTGAACTCATCCGTGAACTTATTGGGGCGCTACCTGTGCTGCTCTTTGAAGCGCAAGGCCCAGTTTTTGCAACATCCACTTGTTGAAGGGCCTCTCCCGGGAGCTCATGCCACCTGCTCACAATTCAACTCTAAACCTAGCTTCTCAGGAAGGAAAACCCATTCCTGACCCCAAGTCTCACATCGTCACCGAGTGCGCTCGCACCCACTGACCGAGCGGGGCCAACGGACGCCCCACGAGCGGCTCAGGCCCGCGGAGGGCGGGACAGTGGCGGGAACACACCCGGCTGCACACAGGCTGGACCTGAAGGACCGGCATCTGCACCCACGGACGCAACAGACACGCATTTCTCTCCGTGACGCCGGCAACTGCGCCTGCACCTGTGAGCGCACGTCTACAGGTCGGACGGCGCAACCAGCAACCACTTATTGAATGAACAAATCCTTAACCAGTGAGAACAGAGACTCCACGCCACACACACACACGCACACACACGCACACGCACGCACGCACATACACTCGCACACATACACACATGCACACACATGCGCACGCGCACACACACACATACACGCACGCGCACACACGCACACACACGCGCACACGCACACGCACACAGATGTGAAAAGCCAGTGCCGTCATAAAAAAAAAAAAAAAAAAAAAAAAAAAAAAAAAAGAAAAGCCAGTGCCGTCTACAGTCCAGTGAGGCACGGGAGGAGCCAGCTCGGAGTCTGCCGTCGCCGGAGGCCCACTGTCCTCTGAGCCACGGGCTCCAGGCTTCACGGTTCTGCTCAGCCCTTTAGCTCGAGCTCAGAACAAGCAGCGACACGTGGCAGGTGCCATGATGTTGGGGCGTTTTTGTAGGAAATCCACTCTGGGGAGAGACCAAGGCCCTGGCTGCAGTTTGGGCAGAGCCTGGGTCTTTCCCAGGGACTTAAGGCGAAGAAAGGAAAAGCATCCTTGTACTTGGACCACCTGGTCCCCGCAGACCAGAGTCGGCTGTTCTGCCCACAGGATCCCCTCTGCCCGAGCCTCGCCACCGGCCTGGCTCCCCCGGGAGTCAGGGGACCCGGCTCCAGGAGACCCATCCTCGCTCGGAACCTCCGTGGAAAGGCCTTTCGGTCCCAGGACCAGTTCAAAGGGCGCTTTTGTCCTCCCCGTTCACTGGCAGCCTTTCCCTCAATAAACACTGACACCAAGTCTGTCGTTTTAAGAGGCGGAACGGCCACCTTTACCCAAGAGGGAGGCGCCTTTCAGTCAGTCCGTCAGCGTCTCGCAGCCAGACACGGACACGCTCTTACCTTCTTGGGGTCCATGTTGAACTTCTTCCTTCCCATGGCGATGTGCTTGTTCCTCTGAGACGTTTTGCTGTGCGTGGAAACATCAGGACACGGTGAGCGGATACTGCACCCAGCGCTGCAGCCCCTGGCCCCCAAAGCCCGCCCGGGAGGTGGCAGCAGCCGGGGCGGCTGCCAGGGCCCCTGCTCCCATCTGATGTCTTCAGGGATCGCTACTGTGCGAGGCAGCGCCTTGAAGCAGCACGTCCCGTCACACGAAGGTTCCCGCTGCTCCCGGGCAGAGAGGGACTAAGGGCCCGGTTCCAGCCTCCGCCCACCCCAGGCCGCTTACCTCTCCTCCACGGATGTCAGGTTGTCGATCTCGGTCATGACTTCGGCGATTTCGTACTTCAGTCTCTGCAAGAGGCAGGATTGGGAGGTGGGTGGGGGTGGGGGTGAGGGTGGGGGTGGGCCCTGCCCTTCCTCTCCTGGCCTCAGGGATGCGGCCTCAAGCGCTGCTTCCCCTTCCCCTGGGCACCGGGTGGACAAGAACTACTGATGGACACGCCACCCCAACACAGGAGAGAGAGGCACTGCGCCCGGCCGCCGCGTCGCTAGGTGGGTTCTGCAGTGTTCGTGGTGACATCAGGAAGGGACACTGGGGCCCGGCGGCGTGGCTCCGTGGTTGAGCATTGACCCACGAACCGGGAGGTCACGATTCCATTCCGGTCAAGGGCACATGCTCGGGTTGCAGGCTCAATCACAGTGGGGCGTGTGCAGGAAGCAGCCGATCCATGATTCTCTCTCATCATGGATGTTTCTCTCTCTCTCTCTCCCTTGCTCTCTCTCTAAAATCAATAATAAAGAAGGGACACTGCGGAGGACATCAAGGTGTAAATGACAGAACAGCGAGAGGAGAGCAATGATACTCGGTCACTTGCTGCAGCCATGAACGTCAGCTCACATGCCACCTGCCTTCTCCTCCCTCTGCGGTGCAGAAGGGGGGGGTGGGGGGGGGAGGCGAAGCTCAAAGGCATTTAGAACAGTGTCCCTGCCCACCCGCCCAGTCTGAGGCTGACCCATCGCTTTCCATGGCTTTGCCTGAGACGAAGCACCATGGACAGAGCCGGGGGTGACAACAGAGCTTGCCCGTGGCCCTCGGACACGCCAAGGACACCAGAAGGGACACTCCCGGTCCCTCCACGTGGCTCCACCACCTACTGACCGAGAGACCTTCGTCACCCTCTTAACCTCCCAGGCCTCAGCACCCTCAACTCAAAACCCGGTGGTGAGAGCTCCACTAGACTCCACGGGCACCAGCGTTGTAACGGCCACACGGTCACCGTGGAACGGTCTCACTCTGCAGCCGCAGCACCTCCGCTGGGGCCTGTGTCTCCGAGGACGAAGGGTCACCTCGGAAGAAAAAGCCCCGTAGTTTCTGTCCGGCACAGGACAGCTTTGAGGATCCCTCCCATGCTGTGTGCCACCACCCTCAGACTGACCTGAGGGCTCCGGGAGGGAGGGGCTGTCTGGGCCGGCCTGCTGGTGGCCAGGGCCTGGAGGCCGCATTTCTTTGGCCTGGCAGCGACGGAGGCTCCGCAAAGGAGCTCCACGTGCCCGCCTGACTCCCAGGGCAGCCCGAGGGCAGCAGCGAGCCGTCTTCTGAATAATTTTTGCAATGGCTGCAGCTCACCCTCGCTGCTCCTGCGGCCGCCCCCGCCCCGAGGACACAGTGTGAGGGGGGACACGGTTTATCTGTGTGTTTTCTCGTCATGCTGCTCGCACAGCTGGCAGGCACTGTGCACAGCTGGAACCCAGAGCGGTGCACTCCCTCAAAAGGTGCTGGTGCCCAAAATCGGCAGGCGAAACGGCCTCACCGCCGATTTAGAGAGCAATGCGCCTGCAGGTGGCTGCGGCTGTTTAAACAGACTTTCTGTTGTTGGTAATCCTCACCTGAGGATGTTTTACCATTGATTTTCAGAGAGCGTGGAAGAGAGAGGGAGAGAGAGGGAGACAGAGAGAGAGAGAGAGAGAGAGAGAGGGAGAGAGAGAAACATCCATGTGAGAGAGACACAGGAATCAAACCTGGGAGCCTTCAGTCTATGGGCCAACGCTCTATCCACTGAGCCAAACCAGCGAGCGCTAGAAAAGACTTTTGGGACCCTGGCGCCAGGTGTCACTTCCTGCTGCTCCCGTGTGTGTGTGTTTGCCGGGGTCTGTGGGTGAGCAGGGCTGCCCCCCCACCTGGAGGCTCTCTGCTCCATCCTGCGTGGCCCCGATAGGGACACACTAGGTACCCAGTGTTTACATGTTCATGAAGCTATGTGATTTACTAAGAGCAAAAACGAGAAGATTTATTTTTACCTCGATGTCATCAATAAGTTCCTTTTTCCTTCGACGAATGTCTAGGAGCTCTTCCCGCTCTTCTAAGGAGAGGTCCTCAGGCACTGAAAGGAAAGCACAGGAAGCCGTGAATGGCCGCCTGGACAGCGGGGCCCTGTCCGAGGTGCAGCCGCCGCTCCGCACGCAGGTGTCCCCAGGCTCCGGCGCCGCGCTGGCCCCAACAGACACCACCCCCCTCCCGCCCCCCACTCCCACGGGCAAGAGGCAGAATCACGGTGCTTGTCCAGCAGAACCCCATGCAGTGAGGAAAAGGCTCAGCTCCGTCTGACAGAGACGAGCCTCACGAGCGAGATGGGGCGAGAGCAGCGGTGACGTCCCTGCCGCGACACCTGCCACAGGGCGGGCGGCACGGCTCTGAGTGTTCGGGAAATGTGTGTACGTACAGCGGGGCGTGGATGCATGTACAGGGAGGAGGAACACCGAAATCTTGGTGGCGGTCCCTCCTGAGAAGGCGGGTACCCTTGGAGGATGGGTGTCGGGTACCCTCGGGGGATGGGTGGTGGGTACCCTCGGAGGACTGGGAACCCCAGTGCAGCGGTGAGGGTGGCCGGGGCGTGGAATGTGGACCATCGCTGAATGTTTTTTTTTTTAAATAAATCTTTATTGTTCAGATTATTACAGTTGTTCCCCCCCCCCCCATAGCTCCTCTCCATCCAGTTCCCACCCCACCCTCTGCCCTTACCCCCCCACTGTCCTCATCCATAGGTGTACGCTTTTTGTTGCCGGGTCAAAGGTCATTCACATGGAAAATGTAGCTATTTCCATCCGCGACGTGTCCCTGTGTTCAGAAAGGTCTCTCACGACTTGTTCACGCTCTACTCAGAAAGGGTACGGAGACATGTAGTGGCTTTTTAAAATAATGTGTCCTCTTATGTTTAAAGTGAGGATTTCGCTACCAAAAGTGAGGAGAAAGCAACACTACAGCTGCTCTCGCCCCTCTCACCCTTCGGGTGATAGTTGTGAGTGGGGCCGCGCGATGGTTCGTGGGCCGTCGACGAAGCCGTCTGGGCGGCTCGCGAGGTTCCGCCGGCTTCCGAGGGGCCGTCTCAGCCTCACAGCAGGGGCCGTCGCAGCCTCACAGGGGGCGCTGCATCCCACGTTGAGGGTGAAGGTGCGAGACAGAAGCTCCTCTCGCTGTCTCTCCTGCTGCTCCCTTGCCTGTCGCTGATGCTGTAAGTTTCTGAGAGCAGTCTGCAGGTGCTGGACATCATACTTTAACTGGTCAACATGAAGTTTGGCATTCTGTCTTTTGTTGGGTGGTTCCTTGCTGGATAGAATCTCCAGGCGTTCTAGCTGGCTGAATATCTGGTATGCTTGCTTGGATTTCGTTTTCTACAAAGTGCACAGATTGCTTATCTGCCGTCTCCCGGCGTCCCATGTGAAACTGGATCTGGTGGACCTGCTTGTGCGTTTGCTGGTACAGCGGTTCCATGTCACCGGCCCAGCCGGGTCCAGCTCTGGCTTCCACCGAACCTGATTCTGCTTCTTGAGTGTGTCCCTTATGGATGCGAGGAGTTGAAATCTACAGTTTGTTGGGTTGAGCTGCAAAAGTGCAGGTGGTTCCTTTTGTGCCACTGGCACAGCTTGGGCGGGGCTGTAAATTGAGTAGGGCCGGGTCTCAGGGAGTCACCAGGGCGGAGCAAACAGCAATGGCATCTCCTCGACTCCTCGCCTCTCCACTACTCCGCGTCCCCGAGTGCCGGCGAGCAGCTCCGCGAGAAAGCCACCCTCGCTTTCCAACCCACTGCAAGGCCGTCTCGCCTCTCCCCGTAGGGGTCTGGGACCTCAGAATCCCGCCCCAAACAAGCTCAGTGGATTCGAGAGTTTGTAACCCCTTCCGATTGAAAAAAACCGCGCCTCCAGTTGCAGCCCGCCTGGCGTGCGACTCCGTACCTCTGTTCTTGGTGCCTCTGCACCTCCTACTCAGTCTCAATGCTCTTCTTTCTTTCCTTCCAGTTGTAGAACTTCCACTGGGCCAGCTTTCCCATGGTTCTGAATGACAGCTGTTTTGTCTTATAGTTGGTAGTTTCAATGTTGTTGTGGGAGGCAGCACACACAGGTCTATACCTTACGCCGCCATCTTGGGTCTCCTGAATGTTTTTATTGGCACAGAGTTGTCCACAACAGCCTCTTACTAATGAGTAACCTCTGCGGCATTCGCCATTCCTGCTCGTCTGTATTCCTCTTTCTTTGGTCACAGTCATGAACTGCTTAACGGTGGATGGAGTCTTTGTCCACGTGGAAGCCAGACTGGCTCTGGGACTTCCTCTGACCAAGAGAAGGTGGTCCCTTTTAAGGGACACTGTGTGGGGTCCAGAGCCTCTGCTACCCTGGAACCCCGAACCACGTGCTCAGGGGAAGCCTGGCCAGTGGCCTGGGCGTGACATCTATTGTGGAAAGAAACCACTGGCAGAGAGAGGCCCAGACACCCCAGCTGTCACAGCCTCCTCGACTAAGGCCGCAGACAGGTGAGCGAGGACCCCTGGGAGGAGCTCGGCCACCTGGCCGCTGGCTGACTGCATCCAGGTGCGAAGACCCCAACCAGCAGAGCCCCGACCAGCAGGGCCCCTAACCAGCAGGGCCCCCGACCAGCAGGCCCCCCGACCAGCAGGCCCCCCGACCAGCAGGCCCCCCGACCAGCAGGGCCCCCCGACCAGCAGGCCCCCCGACCAGCAGGGCCCCCCGACCAGCAGGCCCCCCGACCAGCAGGCCCCCTAACCAGCAGGCCCCCTAACCAGCAGGCCCCCTAACCAGCAGGCCCCCCCGACCAGCAGGCCCCCCCGACCAGCAGGCCCCCCGACCAGCAGGCCCCCCGACCAGCAGGGCCCCCGACCAGCAGGCCCCCCGACCAGCAGGCCCCCCGACCAGCAGGCCCCCCGACCAGCAGGCCCCCCCGACCAGCAGGCCCCCCCAACCAGCAGGCCCCCTAACCAGCAGGGCCCCTAACCAGCAGGCCCCCCGACCAGCAGGGCCCCCCGACCAGCAGGCCCCCCGACCAGCAGGGCCCCCGACCAGCAGGCCCCCCCGACCAGCAGGCCCCCCCAACCAGCAGGCCCCCTAACCAGCAGGGCCCCTAACCAGCAGGCCCCCTAACCAGCAGGGCCCCTAACCAGCAGGCCCCCCGACCAGCAGGGCCCCCCGACCAGCAGGCCCCCCAACCAGCAGGCCCCCCAACCAGCAGGGCCCCCCGACCAGCAGGCCCCCTAACCAGCAGGGCCCCTAACCAGCAGGCCCCCCGACCAGCAGGGCCCCCTAACCAGCAGGCCCCCTAACCAGCAGGGCCCCTAACCAGCAGGCCCCCTAACCAGCAGGGCCCCTAACCAGCAGGCCCCCCGACCAGCAGGGCCCCCCGACCAGCAGGCCCCCCGACCAGCAGGCCCCCCGACCAGCAGGGCCCCTAACCAGCAGGCCCCCTAACCAGCAGGCCCCCCCAACCAGCAGGCCCCCCAACCAGCAGGCCCCCCAACCAGCAGGGCCCCCGACCAGCAGGGCCCCTAACCAGCAGGCCCCCTAACCAGCAGGCCCCCTAACCAGCAGGGCCCCCCGACCAGCAGGGCCCCCCGACCAGCAGGGCCCCCCGACCAGCAGGGCCCCCCGACCAGCAGGGCCCGACCAGCAGGGCCCCCCGACCAGCAGGGCCCGACCAGCAGGGCCCCCCGACCAGCAGGGCCCCCCGACCAGCAGGCCCCCCGACCAGCAGGGCCCGACCAGCAGGGCCCGACCAGCAGGCCCCCTAACCAGCAGGACCCCTAACCAGCAGGACCCCTAACCAGCAGGACCCCTAACCAGCAGGGCCCCCCGACCAGCAGGCCCCCGACCAGCAGGCCCCCCGACCAGCAGCCAACACACAGGCCCGAGAGGAAGGTAACCCAGTGTTGTTGTAAGCCAATCACTTTGTAATACTTTGTTGCGTGATCAAAAACAACTGATACATTTACAATGAACACAGATGGAAAAAGTACCAAGGTTTAAAACCTGAACATAAAGAAGCAAACAACAATGACAATTATAAACAACATGTTTAAAACCTAAGAATAGCTAACAACTGAAGGAAGAGGGTAGAGACAGATACACCAGACAAACCTCACTAAAAGGAAGGTGGCCCCGTTAACACGGGCAAACCAGGGTAAGAAAAAGTCACTAGACAGTCACACATTTAATTAACCACGCAACGAACAAGTCTGAATTTATACGCATCTAACAAAATGGCCTCCAAATATATAAAGCAAAAACCGACAGATGTACATGTAAAAATGTAATTTTCCCATCAAAGGCAAAAGAAGGGGGGCCGATATAGACTTGACTAACATAATTAACAAGCTTGAGCTAGTGGGCATAACGTGCTTCATTAACTCTGAGACAGCCACGGAAAACATCTCTGAAATCAATGGACACACAGAGGTCCCTGCCTTCGCATCCGCAAACACGCGTGTCACCGCCCGAGGCACGCGGACCTGCGCTCCTCGAGGCTCTGTCCCAAACACAACTCGGGAAGCGACGGTCCGATGGGGCGACGCGGCCTGGCTAGTGCTGCCAGCCGCCTGCTGGGTAAGGCCCGGAAAGTGTCGGCATAAGAATCTACAGAATCTGGAAAACTCCAGAAACAATAAAGGCAAAGCTTTCTTTTAAGAAAGTGTGTCCTGGGCCTCTGGTGGCCCCGAGGACAACACCGCGCAGAACAACACAAATCCCAACCACGCAGACGACGGGGCGCCGGCTGTGCAGTTACACTGGGCCAACGTATTTGGCTCACATTTTGCTTTTTATATGTACATACAAGAGTAAAGTCTATACAAAAACCAAAGCTGAAATACACTTAAAGAATTCTTTCCGTCAGCATAAATGAAAATTCTCAGTGAGAAGAAATTAAGTCTGGTTCTATGGGCAGCTTTTTTCTTCTTCGTGGAACATAAGATAATGCTGCATCTGGTAGTGATGGAGGGGACTCCACCAGGTCAGCAGGCCCGACAGCTGCGCAGCAGGCACTCCGGGCGGGGAGCAGCCAGGCCCCGGTCCGTTACCAAGCCTGGGCCTGGTGCTGGGACAGGGCTGGCTCTGCTCAGCCTCCGCGGGCGCCTTCCTGGAAGGCAGAGGTGAGTTCATCCACCTCTTCATTTGTTTCACTTGTCACTGAATTGACTGGGGTGACACTGGTTCGCAGAACCACACGAGTTTCGAGTGCACGCTCAGTGAGACGTCATCCGCACACGGCGTCGCGCCCATTGCCCACAGCCAAGCCTTCCGGCGCCATTCACCCCCTTCGCCTCTTCCGCGCCCACCTCCTTCCTCTGTGGCTGTCGCCACGCTGCTGTCTGCATCTGTGTGTGTTTTTCGATGTACAGACAGACAGAAAGATCGAGAGATATTTTTTGCTTAATCCCTTCACCTTTTCTCACCCAGCTCCCAAGCCCCTCCCTCTGACAGCTGTCAGTCTGTTCTATGTATCTATGTTTCTATCTCTATTTTGTTTGTTAAATTGTTTTGTTCATTAGAGTCCACATGGAAGTGAGATCACGTGGTCCTTGTCTTTCTCTGCGTGGCCATTCCACTGAGCGCCATGCTCTCCGGCCCCCATGCTGTCGCCAGAAGCCCGTTGACAGCGGGGCTTGCGAGGAGTGAGGCTCTACCCAAAGGACGCGAGTGCGAGACTGTGGGTCGGCGGTGAAGCGGGTCCCCTTCCTGCCTGCTGGCGGGGCCTCCGAGGGCTTGGTCCCCAGGCTCCCTCCCCCCCCAACAGGCGCTGAGCAGCAGGGGTTCCCGTTCCTATGGCACCAGAGACCCGGGGCGCCCGCAGGAGCTCCACCCAGCGGCCACCCCTCCTGCAGCACCGGTTCCAGCACTCAGTCCCTTCCACTCAAACACGCAGCGTGCCTGACGCTTTCGGAGCAGAACTTTTTTATTTAATGTTTTTATTGATTTTTTTTAGAGAGGAAGGGGGAGGGATAGAGAGAGAGAAACATCGATGAGAGAGAAACATCGACCAGCTGCCTCCGGCACGCCCCCGACTGAAGATGGTGCTGCACCTGGGCCTGTGCCCTGACCGAGAAGCAAACCGTGACCTCCTGGTTCATAGGTCAGCGCTCAACCACTGAGCCACCCCGGCCGGGCCCAGGAGAACATTTTAAAAAGCCGTTCCACGCAACCTCCGGCAGGCCTGCTCATAACCGTCAATGAGTCAGTTAGTAAATTGAACATGAACTGAATCCTCACGGGCAGCTTTCACCGACAGGCAAGTAACTTTCTCCACTTTTGGAAGTGAGCAAAAGTGTAGAGGAATCTTTCCGTCCCCTCCACCTGCGTGGAGGCCGGGTGCTTACACACAAATCAATTCTCCAGAAACACAGGGACAGAGGGTGTGTGACGACAGCCCACACCATCAAAGCCCATGGAAGATGCCAATACTGTGCTTCAAAATCCACACACGATGCTCACCGACTCGCACAGCTCTACCTATTCACCGTCCTTCACATTTTACTGCACAAAAGGCAGAAACACGTGCTTGTGCAGAAAAGCAAATGAGAAGCAGAAGAAAAGCGAAGCAGCTCCAATCCCACACAGAGACAGCCGGTTAACACTCAGTCCTTCCCGAACAGAGACATGTGCCCAGAGACACGGAAAGAAATGCAGAGGTAAACAGTACTGTTTTAAAATTGATTTCCGAGAGGAAGGGAGAGGGAGAGAGAGAGAGAGAGAGAGAAGCATCAGTGCTGAGAGAATCACTGATCAGCCGCCTCCCACACTGGGGATCGGCCCCCCCACTGGGGATGGAGCCGCAACCCAGCATGTGCCCTGACGGGAGCCGAACCCTTCCGCCCGCGGGCCGAGGCTCTACCCACTGAGCCTGAGGATGGCCCTGAGGATGGAGACTGAGGCCCGGCCGCGGGGGGCCTGGCGGCACCGGGGGGCCCATCCTCTCTCAGGGCCACTTTCTTACAGTGAGCACCTCACGCGATCGCTCCTCCTCTCGACCACGCAAGCCAGCCCTTTATAAAACACCGTCTGCCCTGTCTTAGAGCAACTCGGTGAAGATGTGGCCATCCACAAAAACAAAATAAAGACTCCAAGCGATAGGACTAAGGCGTGCCTTATGTGAAAACCAGGTTTCTTGGGTCATTTCACCGCAATCCTTCTTAGTTTATTTTAAATCCAAACTTACTCCCACAGAAAATAGAGCGCACCCATTAAAGCACAAATTAAGCTCCATCGCAAGCTCTGGCGGAGGGAGAATGAGAGCTTTCACGTCCACTCGACCTCAGCGCCTACATCGCAAGTGGCTTCCAGGCCCTGAGCCCTGCACACTTAGTTCACAAAAGCCAGGGCCACGGATGTTTCCCCTCCGCCCGCAACTTAACTGGCCAGCAGTGAGCACGGGGGCTGGGGGGCTGGGGGGCTGGGGGGGCGCGGGGGGGGGGCTGCTGCCCTTCAGCACAGAAGCCTGCCCTGGATTTCCCCTTCCTCCTCCCACAACTCACTCCCTACGCCACACCCTCCTCTCATCTTCAGCTGCTCTCTTCCCAGGGCTTCTTCTCATCAACCCATAAACACAAACACACTCCGCTCCCCCTTCGGAGCCGGAGCCGCATTCCTGCAGGGTATCCCCGCCCCGCTCTCTCCTCCGGGATAAACTAGTGGAGTAGTTTCTTCCACAAAGACCAGGACCTAAACGCCAGCCGCCCGGCCTGAGCCTGGGAGGGCAGACCCCATGCACGAAGCGCTCAGGACAATGTGGGACCAGCACAGAAAGGTAGGAAGCTCAGTGGAACAGGACACAGAGCCTGGAAAGAGAATCGCCTATAAAAGTCTTTCAGAGAAGCCCGGCCGGCGTGGCTCAGTGGTTGAGCATCAATCAACCCATGAATCAGGAGGTCACTGGTTTGATTCCTGGTCAGGGCTCATATATATTTCTCTTCAAACACATGGTGCTGGACAATGGGGGATCCACATGTAAACAAGTGAAGGTGGGCTCCTACCTCATACTACAGACCAGTGATGGTGAACCTTTTGAGCTCGGCGTGTCAGCATTTTGAAAAACCCTAACTTAACTCTGGTGCCGTGTCACATATAGAAATTTTTTGATATTTGCAACCATAGTAAAACAAAGACTTATATTTTTGATATTTATTTTATATATTTAAATGCCATTTAACAAAGAAAAATCAACCAAAAAAATGAGTTCGCTTGTCACCTCTGACACGTGTGTCATAGGTTCGCCATCACTGCTATAGACAAATATTAACTCCAAACGGATCAGTGAGCTAAAGGGAACAGCTAAACCCATACAACTCTTAGAAGAAGATATAGGGGTAAATCTTCATGACTCTGGGTTTGGTGATGCATTTTTAGACATGACACCAAAGCACCGGCAACAAAAGGAAAAATAGGCTGGGCTCCAGAATTAAATGATGAAGTCGGTGTTGCTCCGTGGTTGGAGCATCGGCCTGCAAACCGAAGGGTCTAAAGTTAGGTTCCCAGTCAAGGGCAGGTACCTGGGTTGCAGGTTCAATCCCCAACCCCGGTCGGGGTGCATGCGGGAGGCAACCAATCAATGTGTCTTCTCACATCAATGTTTCTCTCTCTCTCCCTCCCTCCCTCCCTCCCTCTCTACCTAAAATCAATGGAAAATTACCCTCGGGTGAGGATTAACAACAACAAAATTTAAAACTTTTGTGCATCAAAGGACACCAACAAGTGAAATAGACAACCTACAGAACAGAATGGGAGCAAACATCTGCAAATCGTCTGTCTCCTACGAGTCTAGCACCCAGAATCCATAAAGAACTCCTACAACTCAGTGACAACCCAAATTAAAGTCCAAAGGACATGAATAAACACTTCTCTAAAGATACACAACAGCCAACCAGTACACGGAAGGACGCTCCTGGTCACTGGGAAACGCAGATAAAACCAGTGAGACTGCACGTCGGCCCCAGTGGGACGGCCGCAATCCTATTCCTGAAGGACTGGGAACTTGCTGGCAAGGTGTGGAGACGCAGGAACGCGCACTGTGCTGGCAGGAATGTAAAACGGCCCAGCAGCTCTGGGAAACGTGTTAGCCGCTTCTCAAAAGTTAAGTATAGAATTACTGTATGACCCAGCAATGCTTAGAGCAGGTGTTTACACACGCGCTGCACACAGATGTTCCCAGCAGCACGGTTCACAGTTAGTCAACGAGGTGGAAACAACCCAAATGCACATCAGCAGATGAGGGATGAGCGAGCGGTGGCACGTCCACACAAAGGAATATCACTCTTTTTTTAAATAACTCTTTATTGTTTAAAGTATTACCTATGTCCCCTCTCCCCCATCGACGCTCCCAGGCCCTCACTGCCCCACTGTCTGTGTCCATGGGCCATGCACACAAGGTCCTTGGTTGATTACCTCCCGCCCACCCACCCTCCCCACCCACCCTCTGAGGAGTTTTCACACTGTTAATGGAATATTATTCTGTAAGAAACAAGAAAGGAACTACTGATACCTGCTACCACACATATGGAAGAAACCAGATGCAAAAGACCACACACTACATGATTCAGTTTATGTTAAACTAGAGGCCCGGTGCACGAAATTCATGCACAGGTGGGGTCCCTGGGGGTGGCCTGGGGAGATCGGGCCCTAGCTCACGCCCCCAGCCTCACAGTCCCAGCTCGAGCCCCAGACTCGCTTTGCACCCCGCCTTGGCCTGAGGTGACCCGCTGACACCCTCCCCTCCCCCGCTGGCTGCCTTCTGCGGGGTGATCGGGCCCCCGCCTTGGCCTAGTGCTGCCCACTCCCTTGCTCCACCATCCCACCATGGTCCCACTGTCATAGGGGCCCATGGGGCCAGCAGTGCCTCCATTGCCGCCTGCTGCCAGCGTTGCATCGCCAGCCCCCACCATGTTCCGTGCTGCCCCCTGGTGGTCAGCACACGTCATAGCGAGCAGCTGAACTCCTGGTCGGCCAATGACCGCCCGAGGGGACACTCTGCGTATTAGGCTCTTATTACATAGGATGTCCAGCAAAGGTAAAGCTATAGTGACAAAAAGATCAGTGGCGGCTGGGCTGGTGCACGAACTGACTGCACACAGGCCTAGGAGTCTTGTCGGGGGATGAAGCTGGTCTAACACCCACTGGGTGGTGGCTGCAGGACTCTAAACTCACTGGAAGTCAGCAAATCGCACAGTGTAAGTGGGAGAACTGCATGTGCATAAGCTGGGCTCGGAGCACGCTGCAGGGAGCTTCCTTCTGTTTTGGAATGCTGCACCATGGCCTCAGCTCCCACCCTGCAGTGTGGGCCTGTTTTTCGATTTCACTTTCTGTGTTTTCCAACAGAAGTAGGAAAACCAGCCTGGCTGGTATGGCTCAGTGGCTGAGCACTGACCGATGAACCAGGCAGCCAGGGTTCCATGCCCAGTCAGGGCACATGCCCAGGTTGTGGGCTCCATCCCAGTAGGAGGCGTGTAGGAGGCGTGTAGGAGGCGTGCAGGAGGCAGCCTACTGATGACTCTTTTTCATTATTTATTTATTGTCTAAAGTTTTACATGTCTCCTTTTTCCTCGATTGATCCCCCATCTCTCATTATTAATGTTTCTATCTCTCCCTCTCCCTTCCTCTCTGAAATCAATAAACATATATTTTTTAAAAAGTATGGGATAAATATTTCCCGAATAGGGCTTCTCTTACTACAAAACTTGGAAAAATTACAGGTGGAGAAAGCCTATGCTGAAAATGTATTTTTTTACAGGTTTGGATGTTATTTACATTAGCACAGTCATGTGAACATGGGAGTGGCTGCGCCAGCAAGAGTAGTCACGTCAACTCGGGGCACGGCCACATAAACACACAAGAGTAGCCACGTGCACAAGGGGGCTGGGCCACGTGAACAGGCGTGGCCACGTGAACAAGGGGCGGAGCCACATAAACGTGAGTAGTCACGTAAACAAGGGGCGGGGCCACGTGAACAGGCAGGAGCGGTCACGAACATGGAGGAGGGTCGGGTTAACACAGTGTGAGGCCAGGGGAAGATGGAGGCTGAGACTGAAGCGATGGGGCCAGGGGCGCCCAGAACCGGAAGAGGCAGGAAGGACCCTCCCTGGAGCCCTCTGAGGAGCACAGCCCCCGACACCCCGATTTCAGGTTCTGGCCCCAGAACGGGGAGAGCCATGTTCCTGTTGGGTTAGGCCAGTCTGTCATCGGAGCAGCAGCCGCAGGAAACGGGCCGCTCCTTGCCCCTCCTGTTGGGGCTTTGACCGGGTTTTGGGGACAGCTGAGCCCTGTGCTCCGGCAGGGAGACCCCCTAGACCTCTCACTGCCGGGCTCACAGGGAGACCATCCGTGTCTGTGACTGGGTCCTGCCTCCCGCTCCCCGGGCTCCTCGGCAGCGACAGTGCAGTGAGCGCACCAGGCAGGCTGCTGGGTGGGAAGCGCGGGCCACGTGGCTCAGGGACCCCCCAGCGGCAGGAGGTGCAGGGCCTCCCCAGCCCCGCCTTCCCTCCCGGGCCTTCCCCCTCGTGAGCCCAGCCTGGGCCTCGGCTTCCTGGAGCCCCTGGGCTGACTTGTACCCATGTTCTAGATGCCAACACTGAGGCTCAGAGAGGAAGGCAGAGGTCCCTACCCCCAGCCCACCTCCCCCTCAGCTCAGTCCCGCTCACAGGCAGCTCACAGCTGCCCCCTGGTTGCCATGGTGTCGGAGGAGGAGGAGCTGAAAATATTTTTTTTATTGATTTCAGAGAGGAAGGGAGGGAGAGAAACATCAGTGATGAGAGAGAATCATTGATCTGTTGCCTCCTACACGCCCCCTGCTGGGGATCGAGCCCACAACCTGGGCATGTGCCCTTGACCAGAATTGAATCCGGGACCCTTCAGTCCGCAGGGCGACGCTCTACCCACTGAACCACACCGGTCGGGGCTGAAAATATTTTTAAAAAGGAAAGTGGTAAGCCCTGTCCCTCTCTCACATCCATGTTGTGTTTCTTTTCTCTCCGGCCCCACCCCCCCAACCCCCTCTAAAACCAGTGAAAACAGCCTTGGGTGAGGATTTTTTTCTTAAGGTAATTTTGTCTCTAAATTAAGAAAAGGTGATTTGAAATGTTTGTCACCAGGTGGCCCCCATCAGCCTGGTCGCTGGCTGCCCACCCGCCAGATGGAGGCTGTGTCTTAAACCCGTGAGTCTGTGCTTGGCTCTGCTTGAAGCTGGGAGACGGGGCGTCTCCACCGAAAGACCCCGAGTTCCTGCCTCCCCTGCCCACAGCCACACCTGCAGGCGCCACTCCGTGTCCTCGCCACACGCTCCCTCACCCCCGTGGAGCCCACGCGTCCCTCTGTGCAGATGGGACACAGCTGCTGACCCCGACACTGCCGTGGAAGTGGCAGAAGGTGAGGAATTTAATGTTAAGTGGGGGGGGGGGTCCCTGTGGTCTGTGTCTCGGTCCAGGCAGGAGGCGAGGCCGGCCGGTGACTATCCCAGCGCAGGAGAGCCTTCCGCTGCTCGTGCCGAGGTCCTGGGGACCTGTTCGTGGTCACTGGGAATTTCGGCCGAGCTGTGGGGTTCTGTGGGGTTCTGTGATGCAGTTCCACACTCTGACCTGCAGTCAGAGCCCTTGACGGTTCCTCCAGGGCAGCCCGTGGCCACGGAGGGGGCAGTTCAAGTCCCTGAGCCTACGCTCGGAGGGCAGAGGGCGCACCCTCTCCTCCGAACCCAAGCCGGGGAGTGGCAGAGGCTTTCGAGTCAGGAGAAGTCGCTCACAGTCTGAAAGGCTGAACCGCTACCAGGAAAGCAAGCGACAAGCGACGGGAACAGGCAGCGGAGGAAGCAGACGGGCGGCGGGACAGAGCCCAGGGCTTGGCTGGAGGAGGTCAGGCCTCGAGTCAGTGGTTTGCTGCCTGCAAACGGCTCAAAACCAGGCGAGCACCACAGAAAGGCTTATCATGGGAAACATATGACCAGCCCCATAGATGGAAAAACAGCATTTGATAAAATTCAACAGCCCTTCCTGGTTAAGAAAAACACACACAAAAAACCGCAGTGAACTAAGAATAGACTCAGCCTCTGAAGGCTCAGACCCGGGAGCGTCCCCACCGAGGACACAACCGGACGAGGAGGCACCTCCCGGCCGCTCGCACGGAAGCCTGGCCGGCTCCACGGCTGAGAACCGGGCCGGGCCCTGGTCAGGGAAGCATTCGAATCCACTACGTTCTCCATAACTAGCCAGCGTGCACTTCCCCGCCCAATTCTCTGTGTATCTTCCAAGCCGACAGTGTCTCCTGCACTTGACTTAAATGTACGATTCCTCCCTCGAGCAGGAAGCTGCACCGAGAACGTGAGCAGGAGAGGACGTAGCAGCTGTCCCTCGTGGCCCTGACCGTGTGGCTGGGCGGCGTCCTGGGCACCGAAGGGCTGCGGACTCCATCCCTGGCGTGGGGCATGCTCATCGATGTTCTGCTCTCACATCCATGTTTCTCTTTCTCAAAATCGATAAAAATGTTAGAAAATAGTTGTTTTGGGGGACACGGTAAGAAGCCCTCATCTTTGCATCCGTCTCTTTCATCATGAAAATATGGGACTAGATTTCAACAGCCAGATCCCCACTCGGTTGACTTGACTCGGATTCTCGATTTGGAAAAGGATTTGTGAATAATGGTGTGAAAATGTGCCGCTTCCCTGATTTCCTATGATGGTCTCGAGGCTCCGTTCCTCCTCATTACCTCGAGCCTCTGCCGCCTGCCCATCTCCTCTGTCCAGCTGCGAAGAGGCGGGTTCCAGAGACCAGGTCACATGGCAGGGCACATCTGGAAAGGAAGCCGCGTGTCCCTGCCTCCCGGGCACATTCCATTCGGACACGCGCGCTGACGCTCACCCTCCTCACGTCCAGGGCCAGAGCCACATGCTTGGCGCCCTGGGCCAGCTCGGCCAGACCCTTCGCCCAGCAGGGAGGGTGGGGGCGGGCGGGACTGGAAAGAAGGCTTTGTGAGGGAAGAATGAGCCCGGGCTGTGGGAGAGTGGGCTCCCGGGTCAGGCCACGCCGAAAGGGCCAGGCTGGCAGCACAGACTCCCCCCAAATGACCTTAAAAATAAAAAATGAACAGTTTTAAAGTGAGGAGAGAAGGCAAAAGAACTTCTCATCTGCACCCCAGCTGCTCAACTTTAACATTTAGCTTCTGGAAGCCGGGCTGCTTCCCTCGGAGAAGCCTCCCGCCCCGCCCCCCCCCACCCCCCCCCCCCCCCCCCAGCCACAGGAGGAGGCTCTCACTCAGGAACCCTGGCCGTTGAGGAATGTAAACCGCCCTTCTCTATGGACTTCCCCCTCCCACTGTCTTCTTTCCTTTATTCCTGTGATGGGAAGAAGCACCTAAGTTATGGTGTCGCTGAGGATTCAGGGACAAGAAAACACGAGACCCCGTGCAGCCGGTTGGAGGCCTTCATTCCGAAGGCTCCGGGGCGCAAGCGGACAGGGCCCGGAGCCGCGTGTACGCACCACGGCCGCACGTCCTCAGAGCCTCACAGATGTTGCACAGCTGTCGGGCAACAGGATGAAACAAGAGCAGGAGGTAAAACTTGAATCAGCCAAAGAAAGTGTCGCGGGAAATGCAGGGAGGAAATGTGCAGTCATAAAGGAAAGCTGGCCGGGGCGCCAGACCACCTGACGGATGATTCAGACGGCGGAGCGGTTACATCTGAATTTTAAACATGCCCCAAAATGATAAACGTTTCTGCTTCTACTTTTAAAAATACAGTGTTGCCAAGCAGATCCCAGGAAAAGGCCAGGGCGGGTCCACGGCTCCACGCCGCCCTTACAAGGCTGTGGAAGTTACTTTCTCTAGGTAAGCCTCAGTTTCCTCATCCGTGCAGTGGGCTTCAGCACCCATCCCAAGGACTGTCGTGAGAAGACAAATGAGCTAATACGCCAAATGCAAAATGCTTAGCGCACCCTCTGGCACACAGACAGTAAGTGGTAACCACTGGTACTGCTGCCCTCTGATTGTGATTATTCCATCAGTTACTACTAACACCCTTCACCTAGAATCTTACCAGAGTTAAGTCTTTCTCCGTAAGATGAAGCCTCAGGCCCCTAATTCTAAGAATACCTCCTCCCATTCTGCTAGGGAGAAAAGAACTCGGGGGGCTTCTCTTTCTGATCTACCATCAGGTGACTAACGTGACTCCCAAACAGGCCGGTGAGTCAAAAATACAGCCCTGGCACCCCATCGCATGCCGCTCTATCAGCCAGCAGACTTCAGGAAAGTTCTGTGCCGTGGAGGGCGACACGACCATCTGGAGGGTGTTCATCACATGCCACGGACACGCAAAACCACTGATGACTCTACGTGTCACAGGAGGGGACCGGCACGTACTCAGAGGATGGAACACAGGCCGCCATTCAATGACCACGCAGGCCTGACAGGAGGGTGTCAGTGTAATTACATGCGCAGAGCGGGGCAAGAAACCCTAAGTACAGACAACCCTGTTCATGTCTTGAAAATACATACATTCACTCACAGGAAAGTCAAGGCATACAAACCGAAACGGCAGTAAGGGCAGGACTACAGGTGGTTTCATCTCCTCTCTGTGATTTTCTGAGAAACCTGAGGAGCTGTGCTCACATTCGGGAGGGTGGCCAGTGCTCGCTGACTGAGGTAAGCGACTCCCCGGTGGCTGAGCAGGTAGCGGGCACGCGGGCTCCCAGCCCGGCCTTCGCCTCCCTGGCGCAGGCCCCCCCACTGTCCCCTGCAGGGACCTGGCCTCAGGGTGCCTTGGGGTCCCCCAGGCCTCTTCCCCTTTAATCCAAGTACAAGCCCGAGAACTGAACAAACCGGAGGCAGGGCCCCTGGGGCTAAGCACGGCCGGTCTGTCTGCTGAGCTTGGGGACATAGGGTTGGGTCTCCCCACAAGAGGGAGACCAGGGATTGAGACCTGGCCCTCCTGCTTCCCGCCCTCTACTTCCTCTTCTCCCACTGCTGTCCCCGTCCCTGCTGAGCCACCGAGAGCACAGAGACGCTGACCCCCAGATAGAGACACTGATCCCCAACACAGAGACACTGACCCCGAGCACAGAGACGCTGACCCCGAGCACAGAGACGCTGACCCCCGAGCACAGAGATGCTGACCCTGAACACAGAGACGCTGAACCCTGAGCACAGAGACGCTGACCCCCAGCACAGAGACGCAGCACCCCCGAGCACAGAGACGCAGGACCCCCAAGCACAGAGACACTGACCCCCGAGCACAGAGACGCTGACCCCCAGCACAGAGACGCTGACCCCCGAGCACAGAGACGCAGCACCCCGAGCACAGAGACGCTGACCCCCAGCACAGAGACGCTGACCCCCAGCACAGAGACGCAGGACCCCCAAGCACAGAGACACTGACCCCCGAGCACAGAGACGCTGACCCCCAGCACAGAGACGCAGGACCCCCAGCACAGAGACACTGACCCCCCAGCACAGAGACGCTGACCCCCCAGCACAGAGACGCTGACCACCAGCACAGAGACGCAGGACCCCCAGCACAGAGATGCTGACCCCCGAGCACAGGGACGCTGACCCCCCAGCACAGAGACGCTGGCCCCCCAGCACAGAGACGCTGGCCCCTCTGTGCGAGGACCCCTGCCATCGGGAAGCAGAGGGGCGTGCTGCCCTGGGCTCTGACCAAGTTTGACACAGAAACAGGCAATGAGAACCGCTCTGCCAGGGCCAGTCCCAGCAGGCCCAGCGGTGACAGCGCAGTGGCAGCCATGGGCACCTAAGCCAGCCTGGTCCCGTGGCCTGGCTGTGGCTGTGGCTGCCCAGCTTCCTTTGGCTTGGGTCCGTTTTCTGGGCGAGGCTCTAGACTTCCCGTAGGTCTGTAACTCCCCATATCTTTGTAATAATTGCTAATATGCTTAAATTAGCCAGAGTCACATTCTGTGGCCGGACGTCAGGTGCCGGCCGCGGACGGTGGGAGCGGGCACCCTGATCCCCGACTGCATTGCCAGGCAGGCTCCTCTGCTCACCGGAAACCACTCTCCCACCGCGTCTGCTCCACTTCCCTAGCCCGTCCCTCTCGGTCCCCGGGCCCAGGAGTCCTCTCCCCGGTTCCTTAAACCATGCTGCTCCCTGAGAGTCACGCCCAGCACCCACTCCCTCCCTCTGCGCCTGCACGTCTCACCGAGGGGCTCGCTCCAGCCCAGTTTCCTGCCTGCCACAGCGTCAGCAGCACGGCCCAGGCTGACCGACGTGTCTGAACGCCGCTCACTTTATCACCTTCTCCTCTACACACCGTTGTCCGGGGCCACGCCTTGACTCGTCTCCACCGCGCAGCACGGTAGACAAGCCGGGTGAGCTTCGACCTACGAACCAGGAGGTCACGGTTCAATTCCCAGTCAGGGCACATGCCCGGGTTGCGGGCTCCATCCCCAGTAGGGGGCGTGCAGGAGGCAGCTGATCAATGATTCTCCCTCATCATTGATGTTTCTCTCTCTCTCCCTCTCCCTCTCCCTTCTTCTCTCTGAAATCAGTGAAGACATATTTATTAAAAAACAAAGGAACGACAATTAGTATGATTATTTAATTCTTTGTTAAAACCTTTTATCCTCCAAGCGCTCAGCCTGGGCTCTACTACCTTCTGGCAGTGGTGCAGCAAAGCCACACCCACCCTGACCTTTCCTGCTTTGCAAGTAGCCCCACCCCGTCTTCCCCTCCACTGACTGTCAGGTACTTTCTTTATTCTTGAAATTTAACATTTTCACCAGCAACAGTTGTCCGTCCCACTGACTTCATCTAATGCGGAAGGAGCCCTTCCAACAGGGGGAGGCAGGTGGAGGGTGGGTTTTTGTTTGTTTTCGGCACAAAAAGATACTTTTCCCCTCACATTTATTACTGTTTCTATTCTATTTGTTTCCCAGCATCTTCGGACCACAGCGCGACTTTAACTTCCCACACTGTAATGCTTGCTCTTCCCGATCCTAATCAGCTTACAATTCTGCAAATGCAATTAGTGTGTTCCCGCCCATTCACTTCATCTCCCTGCCTCTCGCCCCGCCTGGCAGCCGCCTCCCCTCCTCTCTCCATCACTGATGTCAGAGTCTTCCTTGACTGTGTTGTAAACAACACAAAGCAGATTCGATCTGAAATTTACCTCTGGTTTCTCTAATCTTTTTCAAAATTATACTTTTCCTCTGCCTCCAAAAGCACACCCTCCCTTCACTGTGACTGTGCTCTTTTCTTTTTACTTATACTGACCTCTGACACCCCGGCCCTGTATGTCTTCACTCTGGTCCATCGCTCATGATTCAGTTTCTCCTCCTTTCCCTAAAACAGAACGGCTGGCCCTCCCCAGGACGCTGTGTTTGGAGGGCCCTGATGCGAGCGTGCATCGCAGCACCGTCCTGGGTGGTCCAGCTTAGGGGTCATCTCTGCACCTCTGCTTCTATCCTGCTGGTTCTGCGATGCCGTTTCTGTACGAAATTCTGCCTGGCCGGCTTCTGCCCCAGACAGACGGGGTGCTGCCCTGGCCCGGGAGGCGGTGCCCGGCAGGGAGAACCTCCTGTGCCAACCACGTGGAGGCCTGCGTGCCCTCCCCCCAGGTCATGCTCCCAGGTGCCACCGCCCCACTCACCCTCCTCTGTGCTACATGGTGCTTCTCACCAGGTTCCTGTCTCGGATGGAAGGTACGATAGGTTCTCTGGTCCGTGAGCACAGCCTGCCCACTGGCAGGCTTCACTTTGGGATGAAAAGTCAGGGAACCGGCCTTGGGGCTGAAAAGCCCTGAAAAGCCAGCAGGAAAAAGCTTTACTTGGGGTTCACACCCACGGAGCCCCAAGCCCACCTGGCAGAGAGGTGGCCCCAACCCACGAGGGAGGGGGACAGGAGAATCCTCTGGCACGGAGGCCCCACGACAGCCTGCAATTGTCCTGCTTTGTAGCCCACGTCCACGCATGTCCACGTGCTTCCCGCTGCTGCCTGGGCAGAGCCACTGAGGGGTGGCCAGAGCCCTTCTGCTCACTCAGCTCTTCATTCTATCTGTTCATAGGCGTCCAACATCTTGTTTATTCCAAAGCTTATAAAGCTCTCTCCTCTACTAAAGGCCCCCCCAGGCTCTGCTGCTGCTATCGCTTCCTTGCCAAGGGTCTGGGGGAGCGGCCGCTGGAGGAGGGCAGCCACACTGCGCGCACTGCAAGCCTCGAGTCCCGGAGACGCGCCTGCGTGCCCCTGTGAACAAGCCTCAGCACAGCTCGCTGGGGAATGGGCTCTGAACCACAGATCGGCCTTCAGAGAGGAAACTTCCGCAGACAGCAGGCCGCTCCCCCCGCGGCTGTGCCCGACGCTGTAAACTGAGCGTTTCGACAGCAAGGATCCCTTCATTCCTCCAAGCAACAGGGCTGGAGAGAAACGTCACCGTCCCGTGCAGACTGGAACCTCCGCGGCAGCACACGAGCGAGACAATGAGAGAAGCTCCCTTGCTGGCTCAGAGGAGCAAGCTGGCAGGGAAGGGTCTGGGGGCTGGGGCCTGCGGGCACCCTCCAGAAACTCCGTGACCCCACCCAACAGCCAGCGAGAGAGAGAGCGCCTGCCAGAGACGCATGAGCTTGCCAAGGGCCCCGAGCAGCGTTGTCAGTGCAGCCACGGGAGACCCTGGGCAGAGGCCTCGGTGACTTCCTGGCCCTGGAAACGATAAAATGATAAATGTGTGCTATTTCGAGCTGCTACAAAAAGAAAAAAAAAGACAGCACACAAGCCACAAATCCAACCATGTGACCGAGTGAGTAAACGCTCAACCACTAAAACCAGTCCAAGTCTCACCTCCACTCCCAGGACAAGCACAGGTACCTTCTACTCAACCACGTTACAACGCAACGGCCCTGGAAAACCGAATCACGTGACAACGTGGAGGGACCTGCCGAGGGACAGCAGCCAGACACAAGCCACATATTAGATCAGCGGTTCTCAACCTGTGGGTCGCGACCCCTTTGGCGGTCGAACGACCCTTTCACAGGGGTTGCCTAAGACCATCCTGCGTATCAGATATTTACATGACGATTCATAACAGTAGCAACATTACAGTTATGAAGTAGCAACAAAAATAATTTTATGGTTGGGTCCCAACATGAGGAACTGTATTTAAAGGGCCAGAAGGTTGAGAACCACTGCATTAGATGATCCCCAGGCATGAGACGTTCAGAAGAGGCAAATCCACAGGGCACAGGTTGGCAGCTGCCAGGGGCTGGGAGAATGGCTGCTGGTGGGGAGAGGGTCTTTCTTTCTTTTTCTTAAACACTATTAATAGGTGATGTCTTTTATATATATATATTGATTTATTGGTGTATATATGTTGATATATAATATATATTATTTTATTGACTTTTCACAGAGAGGAAGGGATAGAGAGTTAGAAACATTGATGAAAGAGAAACATTGATCAGCTGCCTCCTGCACACCCCTTACTGGGGATGTGCCTGCAACCAAGGTACATGCCCTTGACCAGAACTGAACCTGGGACCCTTCAGTCCTCAGGCCGACGCTCTATCCACTGAGCCACACCGGCCAGGGCGAGAGGATCTTTCTGAGGAGATGAAAGCGTTCTAAAAGGAGCAGGTGGCAATGGCTGCACAGCTACAGGAACACACTGAAAACCACTAATTATGTGCTTTTAAAGGGCGACTATTATGTGAATTACAGTTCAATTTTTTGAAAAGAGAATAGGTACTTTATCACCAAATCAGATCAAGGCTCACAGCCCCTCGGTCCTGTACTAACAACAACAGATCAAACAATTCAGGGCAGAAGGGTCTCTGATACGCAACAGTGCAGCAAACCAACCACGTATAAAGCTAAGAAGCCACCAGGCTGGTTTTAAGTAAAAGCAATACCTATGGCCCTGGCAGGTGGGGCTCAGTGGTTAATGCCGGCCCACGCACCTAATGGTCATGTGTTCAATTCCTGATCAAGGGCTTGCAGGTTTAATTCGCAGCCCCAGTCGGGGCGCATGTGGGGGGCAACCAATTGATGTGTGTCTCTCACATCGATGTGTGTGTATCTCCCCCCTCCCGCCCCCCGCCAAAAAAATCAATGGAAACAATATACTCAGGTGAGAATTAACAAAATTTTTTTTTAAAAATCTGTGAGAATGGGGCAGGAGAGAGTTGGAGGAGACATGTGAGAAGTTACTTGAGGGGTTACCACAGCGTGTCCCTCAGGGGGAGGCAGAGAAGAGTCCGTGTGAGAACCCAGGAGCCCAGCCAGGCCAGTGTGAGACAGGCAGACAGCGGCCACCTGCAAACACACGGTTCTCTTCCTGCCTTCGGCGCTCAAGGACGACCCCCACTACAGCGACGCCTATGAAGCTGAAACACCCTTAAGACATCCGGCGGTATTCTTGTGCTGAAATAAGCACAGTTATTACTGATTGATGCCTGGAAGCCCAGAAATGTAAAGAGATCATCTAAAAATAGAGCATGGATTTCACGGAATCCTGCGAAAAACCCAACGTCGGGGAACAACGAGGACTGCCGCAGAGCCGCTTGCTTCTTCCCAGGCCGCGCAGCTCACAGCACCCAAACAGGATGTCTGGCTGCAATTAGGCGAAATCTGAGAAATCTGACCTCCCGGGCAGAAAAAACGAAAAACAAAATGTTCGAGACGCACAAGTATGTGAGAACCACTGGCCTTACGAAAAGGACATTCATGGCCAAGGCTGCTGGAGGCTCGGACTCCACCTGGGGCTGCACGGTGCTGGTGTGCGCGGTCCCCGGAGGCAGAGCCCATCAAAGACGCTGGGCTCCGCGGGCAGGACCTCGCCGAGACGGCAAAGCTGAGGCTTAGCCGTGGTTACTGCCGGGTTAGCTCTCTGGTAAACGCATACACAGGAGCTCTGCTGAGCGGACCTGAGAGAGAGCTCAGCCCCGGGGCTGCTGGCCCCGGTCGCGGCCACCTGTGTGTGCGTGAGCGATTCGGACGAGTCCATCAGGAGGGTCCGGTCCTCTGGGTTCTTTCTCACAGTGGCTATTTTCTGCTGCCTCACGTATGGGCTCTGGTTACATGGTTACATACACAATATGATTATAAGGGAAAAACCAAAACGCCCACGAGGCTAGTCGCAAACAGGGCGGAACCTAATCCAGCCGTCTGCAAGGGAGGCTCCCAGACCTGCCCCTGTTGCCTGAATACTTTTATAGGGTGTCACTTTTTTCCCACCCTGCCCTTTCCTTTCTTGAATTCTCATACAATGAGTTTGCTATGACCATCCCCGGATACGCTAGCAACAACCAAGAAGTTACAGCTGGATCCTGTATTGGACTCAGCTGCGGCTGGAGTTTAAAAATGTCTCCGGCCAATAGGAAAGCGCTGAGTGAGGGAAGAAAAAGCCAGGCTCATTCCAGAGAGATTTAAGGCTGGCTCTCCATCCAGGGAGCTGGCAGCTAAAGCGGCTCTTCTGTATTATGTAAATACAGTTTGTCTCCCCACGTTTCCAATGCTGAAGTTCTTGTCTTTATGAAGCCATGGCCAAATATTAAAATAAAACCCTTACTGCACGAAGCCAGATCGCTAATCACCTCCATGTGGGGGCAGGACCACTGTGCATGTCTGCTCCAAGTTCACCCACGCACACAGCCCACGGATATCCGAGCCGCTCAGTAACTCCCTTTGGTTAACAATCAAATCCACATTTACCAAAGAACAAGAAAAATGCATGTGACTTTGACTTTGAATCAAGTAAATGCTTTTAACCTATTCATAAAAATTTAAGCTCTAGCTGGTTTGGCTCAGTGGACAGAGCATCGGCCTGCAGACTGAAGGGTCCCGGGTTTGATTCTGGTCAAGGGCACATGCCCGGGTTTCAGGCTCGATCCCCAGTAGGGGGTGTGCAGGAGACAGCCGATCAATGATTCTTTCTCATCGTTTATGTTTCTCTCTCTTTCCCTCCCTCTCTCTTCCTCTCTGAAATCAATTAAAACATTTAAAAAAAAATTAAAATGACATTAAGTAAACAAAGCACTTCTCTCTCCAGCCTTTACATGCCATCTAGACCAGTGATGGCGAACCTTTTGAGCTTGGCGTGTCAGCATTTTGAAAAACCCTAACTTAACTCTGGTGCTATGTCACATATAGAAATTTTTTGATATTTGCAACCATGGTAAAACAAAGATTTATATATTTTTTAAATATATTTTATTGATTTTTTTACATAGAGGAAGGGAGAGGGATAGAGAGTTGGAAACATCGATGAGAAACATCAATCCGCTGCCTCCTGCACACCCCTGACTGGGGATGTGCCTGCAACCCAGGTACATGCCCTTGACTGGAATCGAACCTGGGACCCTTCAGTTCGCAGGCCGACGCTCCATCCACTGAGCCAAAACGGTCAAGGCAAGATTTATATTTTTGATATTTATTTTATATATTTAAATGCCATTTAACAAAGAAAAATCAACCAAAAAAATGAGTTCGTGTGTCACCTCTGACACGCGTGTCATAGGTTCGCCATCACTGATCTAGACTGTAGGAGGCAAATCATATTAGGCAACGAGCATGGACGGCTCTTCAGAGTCACTGTCACCATGAAAAAGTCTTTTAAAGGCTCAGGAGACATAACTAAATGCAAGACGTTAACCTGGTCAGAGGCTAGACAGGTAGGAAAAACAGCTGCTATAGACATTTTGGGAATAAGGGGGAAGCAGTACTTGGACTATAAATGTGAAATGCGAATAGGATCCCTGTTGTTCTTCTCAGTATGGGAATGGCTGTGGTTAAGGAGCACAAGTCTTTAGAAGATGAATGTTAAGTATTTAGGGGTAAATGTTATGATGTATGTAACTTACTTTCAAATGGTTCAGAAAAGAAAAAAAAAATTGTAGGCCTGGCCGGGTAGCTCAGTTGGTTAGAGCATCATCCATATACCCCAAGGTTGCGGGTTCGATCCTCACATACAAGAAGCAACCAATGAATGCATAAATAAGTGGAACAACAAATCGATCTCTCTCTCAAATTAATAAATAAAAAAATGTTTGTTTTTCCAAACAGACAACCAAAATGAGGAAACAAAGAAACAACCCCCAAATGAAACAACTAGCGAATTCTCCAAAAGAAGAGATAAATGAAGCAGAGATAAGAAATTTATCTGAAACAGAGTTCAGAGTAATGATGGTAAAAATGCTCAACAGTATGAAAAAAGATATAGTAGCTATGGAAAAAAAAACAGTCTGAGATAAAAAATGACATAACACAAATAAAGAACACATTGGAAGGAATACACAGCAGATTTGGGGAAGCCAAGGATCGAATTAGTGAATTAGAAGACAGAGTTGAAAATATCACTCAATTAGAGAACCAAAAAAGAAAAAAACAATTAAGAAACAGGAGGACAGCTTAAGGGAGCTGTGGGACAATGTGAAACATAACAATATTAGAATAGCAGGTGAGCCAGAAGAGGCAGAAAGGGAGGAATAGAGAAGGTGTTTGAAGAAATAATGGTAGAAAACTTCCCTAACCTGGTAAAGGAAAAAGTCACACAAGTTCAGGAGGCACAGAGACCCACAAACAAGAAGAACCCAAACAGACCCACACCCAGACATGACATAATTAAAATGCCAAAAACTAAAGACAAAGAGAGAATCTTAAAGGCAGCAAGAGAAAACTGTTACCTACAAAGGAGTTCCCATAGGCTGACACCTGATTTCTCACCAGAAACTCTACATGCCAGAGGGAATGGCATGAAGTACTCATGATAATGGAAAGCAAGGACCTGAAACCAAGATTACTATATCCACCAAGGCTATCATTCAAAATAGACGGTCAAATAAAGAGCTTCCCAGACAAAAAAAAAGGTTAAGGAGTTCATCACCACCAAGCCAGCATTACAAGAAATGCTAAAGGGACTGCTGTAAGGGATTGCTGAGAAGAAGAAACAGAGAAACCTAGCCATACAGAACTAAAATGGCTGTGAATAAGTACCTCTCAATAATAACCCTAAATGTAAATGGATTAAATGCTCCAGTAAAAGGCATAGGGTAGCTGAATGGATACAAAAACATGACCCAAGTATATGCTGTCTACAAGAGACCCACCTCAAAACAAAAGACACACACAGGATGAAAGTGAAGGGATGGAAAATTTTTTTCCATGCAAATGGAAAAGAAAAAAAAGCTGGAGTAGCAATACTCATACCTTACAAAATAGACTTTAAAAGCATCATGCTAAGCGAAATAAGTTGGAGAAAGGTAAATATCATATGATCTCACTCATTTGTGGAATATAATGAACATAAACTAATGAACAAAAATAGAGCCAGAGGGGAAAAAATATTCTAGAATATAATAGAAGTAATCCTGTTATTTGCAGACTTTTAATATTTCCTACAACTTTTGCGGTATCATACTATGTTAGTACAGTTTTGGTAATACTATATTTAAAATCCTTTTATTCTTGAAATATTAATGTTTATTGCATGTAATATTATATGTAAAATCATTTTTCTTGAATAACTGGTGTTTGTTGTATGTAACATTTTCATATTTAAAATCACTTTTTTGAGATATTGTTTACTGCATTTAACATTATATTTAAGATAGTTTTTCTTGAAATATTAATGTTTATTGCATGTAACATATTTAAAAGCGTTCTTCTTGAAATAAAAAACTGGGGGGAAAAAAGCAAAACATTTGTTTTTAATTAAAATATGTATTAGAGAGAGAGAAAGCAAATGTGGCAAAATGCCCGCAGTGATGAATTTGGGTGAAGGACATACAGGTATTCATTGCACTATTCTTTCAACTTTCCTGTAGACTTGAAATTTTCAAAATGCAAAGCTGGGGGAGAAAGGATACAATACTCACACCGCCGACCACAAGTTACTCCTAAACCCAAATACGACCGCCCTTCCGAGCTGCTCTGCGCAGAGGGAAGGAGGACGAGGGGCCACGTGTGTGGGGGACAGGGTTCAATGCCGACCCAAGTGTTGGGATTTTTGATAAATTATTCACTAAGTCATTCCACTTGGGTTTTTTAACGTCCATTTTACATGTGAGGAGCCTGACACTTAAGGAGATCCGGTATCTCACACAAGGACTCTGGCTGGAAGTGCCCGGAGTGCACATATTTACTTAAAAATATGTCAACAACAAATAACAGTCGGGTCAGATGTTTAAACAAACCTCAGCCAGTATACAGAGAGCAGAGACACAGTCCTCGGAAAACCACGAGCACTCAGCGGACTGCGTTCCGCCCTCAACTGGGGGTCATCGGAGATCTCCTTCAGCGGCTGCCCTGACAGCAAACAGGCAAAGGCTCTGAGATCTCTGTTCCCACAGACCACGGGCTCCATGACCTGGGAAGGGATGCTGTGTGGTTATCTCTGCATGACTCACCCCAGCGAAGTCGGCCTGAAGGGGCATCGGCCCAGAACAAGAAAGGCAGCACACCAGGACTGCGAGGTCCCACAGTCCAGAGCCCAAGGAACAGATGGAAGTAGCATTCTAGGGAGGGAGGGAGGGCAGGGCTAGGAACTAGGGAAAAGGAGCTTCAATGAAACAGGCAGAAACAGTCTCATAAACGAACAGCCCAGCCCTAGCCGGTTTGGCTCAGTGGACAGAGCGTCGGCCTGGGGACTGAAGAGTCCCAGGTTCAATTCCGGTCAAGGGCATGTACCTTGGTTGTGGGCACATCCCCAGTAGGGGGTGTGCAGGAAGCAGCTGATTGATGCTTCTCTCATTGATGTTTCTGACTATCTATCCCTCTCCCTTCCTCTTTGTAAGAAATCAATAAAATATATATATTTTTAAAATGAACAGCCCATCCTAAAAGACAGGCTCCCCTTTCTAGTGTTTGGGAAGATGTGGGTGAGGATTACCACCGCAAGCTTAGCCTTTTGATCTTTTTAACCAGTGAAGTTGGAATGGCCTTGACTATCAGTAGCTTTACAGCTTTAAGGGCATTCCCCGTCACCAACCTCACCGTGTCTCCTGATGGCTAAAACCAAGCTACCGGGTTAGAAAGCCGGGGTCCATCCAAAGGGAGGCAGCCGGTGAGGCGGTGGGCAGGGCAGGGCTCCGCCCTCGGCCTCCTGGGCACACCTGCCCCACCCTCCAGGCGCCCGCAGCTAGGATGAGACTCTTCTCTCAGGAGTGGGTCTTTGTCCCCTACCTCAAACCTGCACAGGTAGCACGGAAATGGGAAATAAGACGTCTAAGGCAGAACAAGCCAGAACACTTCTGAAACCGTCTTTATTATCTCTACGTGCAGGACAGTCCGCTCTTGGCTGGATCACAATGCCTGCGGGAAGACAGGCAGAACGGCAGCCCCAGGATGGGGGGGGGGGGGGGGAGTAGGAGTGTGGAGTTGGCGAGGAGGGCCACAGAGAGCTTAAACCCTACAACCCAACGCCTAAGCACCAAGCGCAGCAGAACCCAGAAGAAATGTCTGTTTATGCTCTTTCCAGATTTAAAAAAAATGAGTCATGTCCAGCATGCCCAGCCAAATTACTGGGCATCTGTGAGGCAGAGCCGCAAGGGTGAGGGTGCCAACCGGGTGTGGGGCCCCCACCCCACCCAGACTCGCTCTCTGTCTGCCGCCACCAGCGGGCAGTGCCCCCAGAAGGGCTAATGAGCAAGATTTTGAGTCAAGACCAGTCTGACCCCAGGAAGGAGGAAGGAAGCAGCTGGCATCCGAGTTTCTTTTGTAAAATGGAAACATCAGGGCAACCACTGACCAGTCTTCAGCGTCACTGCTCTGCATGAAAAAGCGACGTCCTAGAAACATGTCTTAGACATCAACCAAAGGACTTGTATGCATGCATCTAAGCCACACCAATGGACATGGACAACAGGGGGATGAGAGCATGAGGGGGGGCGGTTAATGGGGGGGAATGAGGACACATTTGTAATTCCTTAACTAATAAAGAATTTAAAGATTAAAAAAAAAAAAGAAACGTGTCTTAGAAACACATCACTTTGGGGAATGCCCAGGAGACGCTGCGATTCCCGGGAAAGTGTAACGTTTTGGAACATTCGTCTGATATCAGGGTTCTTTTGACATAAGCCAATGAAAGCCCCATTTTCCTCTCAAGATGTTTCCTCTCTCGGGAGCAGGAGATACTGAGTCAGGCTGCAGTCACGGGCCTCCCACACAAGGGCTTCGGCCTCGGCGAGTGAACCGGCCACACAGTTGAAAGTCACTGCCATGGCCAGTCTTCCCATACTTCCAACACAAACAGAAGGGAATTCACTCTGTCTCAATTCAAAAAATTTTCATCTAATTACTGAAACTTGGGGGGGGGGGGGGGAGAAACCCTTCTTGATCATTTTATTTCCTCTCTGCTAAAAACTGAAAGAAGTCCTAATTCTAACAGAATAAAAGGCCAACGTCGCCACTTTCAAGGACTGCATTTTAAAAACGTGTTAAAAATACATGTACTTAGAGGAACTGCTGAATGAACCTATTAACGGGTTTGTAAGCATGTGAAAATATATTTCGTCTTATTCAAAGTAGGAGAACGTGTTAGCCTCAAAAAGAAAATATAACCTAACTCAGTTCTTAACAGTGACACACATGGGGTGGGCAGCAGCAGGTCTGAACCCCAGGCGTCAGGAGGCAGGGCTGGCCCGGCAGGTCCCTGGATTCAGGCTCGCTTTCTGATCCTCAAGTCCACGAGGATGTGCGATAATGCTGGTCGGTGATGGAGCGCTGACGAGGTGGTACCACGTGCCCTGCGCCACGGTGACCTTCTGAGTGGATTAAGCCACAGTGATCAGCAGGAACGGCACGTCTCTTCCCATACGAGCCACTGCAGGCCGGCGTGGCCGCCCCGGGGTGCTCAATGACTACACGTGCCCTCCGTGGCGGTGGGATCCTGGCTGAGCGGATGAGAATGAAACCAGCAGCGGCTGCAGCCGGGATCAGGCCGGAAGCGTCGGCTCCGGGTTACAGGGAGCCTCTACCCGGCCTTGTAAACAAGGAGGCATTCACTGTCCCCGACAGGAAGTGCGGAGACAGGCAGGCTCCTGGGTGGGTGACAGCTCAACCACTGGGCCGAGGACCCAGCTGGTCACAGCCTGCGAGCCGGGGCTGCCAGACCTGAGGGTCATTGTGGGTGTCAGTTGGCTACCCAACAGGCCCAGCCACGTCCGTGGTAAGGAGAGGGACCGTCTCCGCCTTATTTTTCTAGGAAGGAAGACACCCTTCCAGGAAGAACCCTGCAAACTGCCCTCAAGCTCGCTGGCCAGACCTGGGTTACACGCCCCTCCTCCAATCGGAGACAAGGAAAAAGGGGCCACCTTGCCTGGCTTCAGCATTTAAGACTCACTCCCTGGTGGTGCCCTCCCCCGGGAGTGCACATCTGTATGAACCAGAATCAGGGCTCTTTTTTTTAAAATATATATTTTTATTGATTTTTTACAGAGAGGAAGGGAGAGGGATAGAGAGTTAGAAACATCGATGAGAGGAGAAACATCAATCAGCTGCCTCCTGCACACTCCCTACTGGGGATGTGCCCGCAACCAAGGTACATACCATTGACTGGAATTGAACCTGGGACCCTTGAGTCCGCAGGCTGACGCTCTATGCACTGAGGCAAACCGGTTAGGGCCAGAATCAGGGCTCTTTACAAGGACGAGGGGGGATGGTCCTGTTTAGGGGCAGATACAGCCCCGCACGGCCACACACTGCACCGCCGTGGGCAGCCGGGAGTAAACCGGGTGACCAATCCTTCCCCCCAAAATATCTAGATCCCATTTTATGGTTTAAAACCAAGGGCTGACATTTGAAAGTTACATTTTGTAGAAAAGAAAACAATTTTTTAATATTTTTTTTTAAAACTACCAGCCACCCTAGCACTTAATTTAATTACAGAAACAGCTAGTTACTGCTTTAATGAACCCTCACATTATCAAATTGTGGCTTTAAAAAGAACCTCTAGAATGTAAAATAATAAATGCAACCCAGATGTTCACTGAAAAATGAAAACAAGATTGTTTTTACTTCATAGCAACCAAATAGGTCAACCCATTTCCTCCTCCAGAGAATTCTCAGAGGACCACAAACTCCACGCGGAGAGCATGTGTTTCATATGTATCTGTCCACACAAGAAGGAAACTGCCGTCCAAAACAAACGGAGAACATGACATGTTCCCATGGAAGCGGGTCTGAGGCTGCAGCCAGGCCCTGACTGCACGGTGCCAGACATCTGGATGAAGACTGGAAAAGAAATCACTAATTACCCAGATATTGGGAAATACTTCTCCATCATCATTAAAATGTCCAGTTTTTATAGCAAGCTGCTGTTTTTATAGATCAATTACAGGACGAAGCTTTTCAAGAAGAAGAGGCAGTAATTAAAAATAGCTCGGCCGAGGGTTTCCGATGGGCTGACTGTCCCGTCCGAGCAGGGGTCCCGGTGTCTTACCGAGAACACGTCAGCTCAAAGTAAATTTGCTCAACCCGAGGGACTCAGGTGAGCCTTTCTAAGATTTACGTAATGCTGAGAGATACTTATCAAAAACAAACAAGCACGCGCTGAACTGCCTGCAGCCAAACTGTAAGACACTGCAGAGTCGCATGCCCACTCCGTTCTGTCTACCGGGGCATTGGCATTAACTATGAAAAGTGTATAAGCTTAACTTCAAAAGTCAGGATGGGGACCATGTATTTTCTTCTCTTAATCTTCACCTGAGGACACGCTGAGGGGAACATCCATCAGTTGCCTTCCTTGCACCTTACGCTTCCCAACTGGCGATCAAACCCACAAGCCTGGCATGTGCCCTGACTGGGAATCGAGCCAGCAACCCTTCGGCACACAGGATGATGCTCAACCCACTGAGCACTCAGGCCGGGCACACCCATGTATTTTCTACTCTCACTTACATGAGTTACTATTTTCCCCCAATTTCAAAATATTTTTAAACAGCTTTTAGGAAACTTTAGTAAAACCTATTTTTTCGCCCTGACCGGTTTGGCTCAGTGGATAGAGCGTCGGCCTGCGGACTGAGGGGTCCCAGGTTCGATTCCGGCCAAGGGCATGTGCCTTGGTTGTGGGCACATCCCCAGTAGGAGGTGTGCAAGAGGCAGCTGATCGATGTTTCTAACTCTATCCCTCTCTCTTCCTCTCTGTAAAAAATCAATAAAATATTTTTAAAAAACACCTATTTTTTCACTTCATTTTGCTTCAAAAGTGTCAATAGTCCTAGTCCACACTCGATAAGCCTGCTTCCCAAAGGCTCTGCCAGTAACTTCCTCAAACTAAGCTCTCTCTCCCGGCGTTATTCACCCGAGTGTGTGTGCCGGCAACGTGGCTGCTCTCACTCACCTGATGGGAAGCAGGCTGGCCTCCACCAGAAGATTCGCTGAGAAACATGTGGTTCCCTTTCCCCTCTCAGTCCCCACAGCGCTGGCTTCCTTACCTCTACTCTTAACAAACACCCACGAAGGGCCATGGCACATGCTTTCGTCCCACCAGGAGCGATCTCCTTAGCCCACTGTGGCCTAGCCTGCCTTCTCTACACCTTTCACCAAATTGGATGGTTTTTTAAAAAATATTTTTTCTTGATTTCAGAAAGGAAGGGAACGGAGAGAGATAATCATTGATCAGCTGCCTCCTGTATGGTCTCCGCTGGGGATGATCGAGCCCCCAACTGGACATGTGCCCCGACCGGGAATCGAACCATGACTTTCTAGTTCATAGGTCGATGCTCAACCACCGAGCCACGCCGGTTGGGCCAAACTGGTTTGTTCAAGTCACCAAATCCAGGAGACACTATCCTCATTGCCCTCCGCTTCTCGAGGACATTCAGCACAGCCGGCCACTACCTTTTCCTAAAACACTCCCGCTCCCTTAACACCGGCAATACCGCACAGACCTCCCGGTCTCCTCCACACACTGGGACCGTTTCTCCATCTCCTTCGCTGGGTTGTCCTCAGTCCTGGGGGTTTTCTCCTGCCCCTCAACGCTCCCCACCACGCCATCTCATTCATCCCTCCCCATGACTTAAGAGTCGTCTCCATGTTCATCTCCTACCCAGATGCGTCTTCTAAGCCGCGGACCCACACACAGCAAGTGCCTCCCTGCCAGCCCCACCGGGATCGCTCCCGGGCACGTCCAACCTTGAAGACCAGACGGGAACTCCTGGGGCCCACTTCTGGTAACAGCTGACGGGCTTGCTGCGGACCAGTCCCTCCGCCAAGGACAACGGAAAGAGCCGAACAAATTACAAGCAGCAACTGCCTGAGGCATCGGAGCGCTACCCACGCAGCCGGGACTCGGGAGCCCCCTAACCTGAGCCACCTTTCCCCTCGACACATTTGCCGACTCACAGCAGAAACCGAGAGGTCAAAAGCTAAGCAGAAACAAGTGGCTGAGAATCTGAGCAGGAGGCCGAATCTCCCGCAGCCTTAGGGGGCTGGGGGACAAGAATTAGAGCTGGGGGGCTGCCAAGTAGAAGAGGCCCCGGAAACACCCTGGCTATGAGCTAGGCCCACCGGAGAGCTAGACCCTCGGAGAAGGGTAAACCAGGGTGACCCGATCCTCACAACCTTAAAGTGAATATTTCCCTCCTTAACTGCCTGCCAGAAGGCTCTCTGGAGGAAGAGAGCCAGAGTCTCAAAGTCTCTCTTCACATTGTCACACACATTGTGACAATTTAATTAAAGCTTAACAGGCGCCCGGCCAGTGCTGCTCAGTAGTTGAGCACTGACCCATGAACCAAGAGGTCACTGGTTCAATTCCCAGTCAGGGCACATGCCCGGCGTTTCAGGCTCGATGCCCAAGTTGCAGTTTCTCCCTCATCGCTGTTTTTATCTCTCTGTCCCTCTCCCTGAAATAAATTTTAAAAACATTAAAAAAAAAGAGAGATAGAAGCTTAACAGGCAATCTAAAATCAAGATAAGCTGTAACCAGTTTGGCTCAGTGGATAGAGCGTCGGCCTGCGGACTCAAGGGTCCCAGGTTCGATTCCGGTCAAGGGCATGTACCTTGGTTGCGGGAACATCCCCAGTGGGGGGTGTGCAGGAGGCAGCTGATCGATGTTTCTCTCTCATCGATGTTTCTAACTCTCTATCCCTCTCCCTTCCTCTCTCTTAAAATAAAATAAATAAAATAAAATCAAGATAATATGAATGAAAACCAAGGGTAAACTAGATAATGGAATATGTATCAGACAGACTTACAATAATTGTAATTAAAGTTGTCAAGATGAAATTTTTTAGCAGTAAAGAATTAAGAAAACTGAAAAAGACAATAAGTGAAATTAAGAACTTAATCAACAGGTTTAACAGCAGATTAGATAGAGCTAAAGAGAAAATTAATACACTGGAATATAGGTCAGAAGAAAATACACAGAGTGGAGAATGGAGAGATGGAGACAGGAGTCTGAGAGACATACAGGACATGATGAGAGAGTCCAAGAAGGAGAACAGATAAGGAAAGTAGCAAAAGAAGAGATAATGACCAAGGATACTCCAGGTCTAATGTGCGAGCAAGCCTTGTCATGGTGCTGCCCAAAGCAAGAACCACCACCAGTCACCCCCAAGCAGCACAGACTCAAAGAAAACCACACCTGGACACACCACAGTAACACGGCTGAAAACCAAAGGCAAAGCAGCCAGAGACACAACGCCTTCAAAAGAACAAGGCAGCCCGGCCAGTTTAGCTCAGTGGACAGAGCTCCAGCCCGCGGACTGAGGGGTCGTGCATTCGATTCCGGTCCAGGGCACGCATCTTGGTTGCAGGTTCCCCAGCCCTGGTCTGGGCACGTGCTGGAGGCAACCAATCGATGTGTTTCTCTCACATCGATGTTTCTCTCTGTCTCTCCCTCCCCCTTCCACTCTCTCTAAAAAATCAATGGAAAAATATCCTCGGGTGAGGATTAACCAAAAAAATAAAAGTTGCTTCTAAAAAAAAAAAAAGAAAGAAAGAAAAAAAGAACAAGACATACAGCTGATTTCTCAACAAAAACAACGGAAGCGAGAAGCCAAAGAAATGACATGTCAGAGCACCGACAACTGTACACCCAGTGACAATATCCTTTAAAGTGAGGACAAAATAATGACATCTTCACAAGAAACACAAATGGACCCCCGGAATGGCCTTCTCTCCATCGCTAAGCAGCAGCACCACCCACAGACGCACCACCAGAAACCTAGACACTGATTCCCACAGTCCCTTCACCTCCAACCTCCAAGCTGTCACGTCCATTTGATTCTCCAAAAATACATCTCGCGGCTCGTAAAGCAATGCAAATTAAAACAGCACATCGCTCTCACTCGCGGGCAAGCGCCAAGAGCCGATTAGCATGCTGAGGGCTCCCGGGGAGGAAGCAATCTGTCCGTATCTAGGGAAACCGAGAGCAAACCTGGAACCCGCAACCGCGATGCTAGAGACACGCTGGAGACAGCTTTCGCGCCTCCGCAAAAGGAAGCGAGGCTGAGGGCCCACCTTACTGTTTGTAACAACAGCGCGTGATCAACACTAAAGTCCAACCCAGGGCGAGGTCAACAGAACGTTACAGTAGTTGAAAGAAGAAACAGGGGCTACCACTCTCAGCTGAACCCCAGCCCCTGCTTCCTCACTGGTGTCCCCGGTCCTCCCAACCCTCCTCCACTCCTCCAACCCACTGTCCGCTCCGTAGCCAGGAACACTTCTTAGAGGCTTTGTGCGGGGGTGTGTGGGGGGGGGGCGGTGGCTACAAACACGGCCCCTGAGGCCCAAATGCCTGGGTCGGAATCGCAGCTCCACCCGCCGCTGGCTGGGAAAGTTGAAGCAAGTCACTCAGCTTCCCCATGCCTCCGTGCTCCACTCCTTTCTGTAAATATTAAGAACCTAAGAGGGTTGCTTTGAAGAGTGAGCAGGTTAACTCCGTAAAGCACACAGGGCAGAACCCAGCACAGAGCAGGATGTAAGTATTAGCTACTCACTGAAAGGTAATCAATGTCGCGGAAGACCCTTCCCTTCTCACTGAAGCCACCTGAGGTGGCCCCGGGCCTGCCCCCTCCCCCCCTTCATTCCCTGCTCAGGCCACACAAAGCTTCAAGCCTCTGGGCACACTCAGCTCCCTCCAGCCCAGTGCCTGCCCTCGGCCCTGTCACTATACCCTTCAGGTTGCATCTGAGAAGCTTCCCCCACCAGGCCTTCCCTGGCCACCTGGCTGTGCCCACACTTCTCCTGCCCCCCATGCCCCACCCACCCTCACTCTCCCCCTCAGCCCCTCACAGATTCCCTTCAACACACTCTCTGCATAATTTGCATCCATTTTACATATCCCTTTCTGTCCCTCCCATCTAAACAGAAGCTCCATGCACACGGGCAATTCACCTGCCGTGTTCACAATGCTCCCTCCAGCCGAGCACAGGACCGGCATGGGTGGGGGAGCTGTCATACTCGCTGAGTAAGTAAACACTCCAGGAAAGAACTCTCTCAGCGCTCTCATGGCGCCTGCCATGTCACTGCGAACGCTCAAAGGAATGATGGTTATTCATGCCCTGTGCACAGTCTGGAAACACAACCCTGTCGTTATCACTGTCTACATGTTAAAGGGTGTTTTCTTACCAGTTACTGCTGCTCCCACTTGGGGAAAAGTAAAGGCAGACTTCAACTTCTTTCTATTTCAAAAAAATTTAAAGCACAGAGCGAGAAGTTTCCTCTGCACCCACACTCCCACCTGCCCAGTTCCCATCCCCCTCCCCAGCAAGTAACCCTGTTATTAGTTCCTTGTATAGGCTTCCCGAGAATTTGCATGCACTTCCTCTCTCCCTCTCTCTCTCTTTCTCACTCACACACACACACACACACACACACACACACACGGAAATGGTAGCACACACTGGACATTTTCCCACACTTGGCTTCTCTAACTCTTTCTAATGAATCCACACGGAGCCTCCGGTTCCTTTCCACAAGCTCCCCACCTGTGCACAGGAAGGGTTAGGCGGCCAGTGTCCTGGGGAGCCCTCCAGTCACTTCCCACCGTTTACCTTCACCAAAAGGCAGGGAATCATCTCGTACCTGTGGCATCTCACACATGTACGCATATACCTACAGGTTAAATTCCTAGACCTGGCTTGGCTGGGTCAAAGGATTTATACGTCTGCCACTTTAAAAGCTGCTGTCCGATGCCCCTTTACTGATGGGATTCACCCACAGAAACACAATTCCTCTGAGCAGCTGAAATAAGGGAATGTCATACAAGGAATTGGTTGCGCGCATGACGGAGAAGCTGGGAGTGAAACTGGAAATGGTAAGGAATGCACACATGAGCAAGAGCTGGACGCCCTGACCACCGCTAAGTTGGAGGGCCAAAGGGAGGAGGTATTTTCAAAGCTCAGGGCCTCGGTCCACTGGCCGCACAAGCTGGAGCCCAAGGAGACCAAGCAAAGGAGAGGCACTGAGGCAGAACCGGCGAGAGAACCTGGGTTCTCCCTCCTCCTGCCAACCTCCCACCCGAGGCCCCACCGGCCAAGCCCACCCCAAGCCAGCGGACCCACGGGTTTGGGAAATGCTGCCTGCGGGGCCAGTCCCTCCCCAGGGGGAGGCAGGCTGTGGATCCGAGCCAACAGGACCGGGCTGGCGCTGCCTCCTTAAGAGCCGGAACTAATTTACACTCCCAGGGCCAACAGATGCTTTCAGATGTGGGGGTTGTCGCTTGCCTGACAGGTGAAACCCGGACCCCCACCCTGTGCTCATGTATTTTATTGAGTGAGACACAGACTTAACCCTCATCTACACAGACTGGGCGGTGGGGGGGGGGGGGAGGGAGGCGGGGGGGAAGCCAGCAAAGTCCTTCACCTCCTCTGCCACAGATGGTCCATTCAGGAACATCAATCAGACAGATTCCCAAACTGAGCACCATGATGCTGGCAACGAGCCCAACCGGCCAGTCACCTGCCAAGTAGAGACACATCTCAAGAATCGTTTTAGAAAAACTGAATGGCAACCAAGCCCCAAAGGAACCAGCCATACCTTAACTGCACCCTGCACACACTGTAAGCAACAATGTGTTCCTGTAATCTCATCCCCCCCACTTCCTCCTTGGCACTGCCTTCCAACCATTCATGCCACCCTCCCTTCTCCTTATCTCACTCTGAGAGAACAAATAATAATACCCTGGACCAAATTTAAATTATGAAAACAGCAAAGTAGGAGTCATTTTTAAAGTCTTTTAACCCAACCAGCACATTAGCAAAAAGCTTTTAAGTTATCTGTCGCCCCGGCTGTAACTGTTTGAATAGATTATTTACCCCGTCTGGTAAACAACCCGAGACTGACTTCCCGTATACAGGGCTGTGCGATTACTCTGAAATATACCCCCCAAAAAAGTGATGTTTTACAACTGCTGACAAATGACTTTATGGCCTTTCCAAAGGCCGTACTTTATTTTCTGAAACATGAATTTTATTGTTTGTTTTTAACGTATTTATTTTTTATTTTTTTTATTTTGTTTTATTGCTTAAAATATTACAAATAGTACATATGTCTCCTTTTTGTTTTCCCCCTTGACCTTCCCCCGACTTCCCCTACCCCCCAGTGTCTTGTGTCCATTGGTTATGCTTATCTGCATGCATACAAGTCCTTTGGTTGATCTCTTACCCCCAACGCCTAAAACATGAACTTTAAAGCAAAGCATTATTTTTGGAAATATAAATGGTAGTAATAACTAAAGAAATGTAAAGATGTTCATTTCAAACTCTCCAGTAATCAAGTTATATATGAGCACACCTAATGCATACAATCATCACTTATTCAAAAACCGACTTATCCTAAGATTGCCAAACATATTTTTAAGTGTCTTCCGTAATGCAAGGAAGAAAGATCTTAATAAACCGTATCAGTAAAGGTTCAATGTTGTTTTCCAGGCCCTCGCATGCTGCCTGGCATCTCAGTAGACAACCAGTAAGTTACCTGTTCATTCTCGACTGTTCCATGAGCTGGATTAAATCATACATTTAAATAGTCAGACCCTTTTCCTACTGCAGGGAACATTTTTTATAAGTTCTTTCGTTCAAATTTCAAGGTAACACACACCATTCAGAAACTTGAGTACAAAAACTAAGTAAATAAAACACAGTATCACTATTTTTACACTGTTTAGACCATGACACACAGAACTGCTTTATTTTTTAATGATTGTAAAACAATTCATCCAATAAACTCCCCACAGCCTACCTCACCCGTCTCCTACTGGGCACTGCTGTTTCCAATTTTCTACTATTAGAATGCAATGCACATCTCCCCACGTGAAGTCTTTCTTCTGAATTTCAAGATTGTATTCCCAGGAGAGACAGGAACCGCCCCAAGAAAGTCTTAAGACTTTGGATACTTTTAACACCATCCTTTGCTACAGTACTAAAGACCTGTAAACTGCTGGGGCCCACTGGATTCCTTTTCTAAATCTTTAAACCTACTTTTACTTTCAAGCCTTCTGCATTCCTTGACTCAAAGAGTCAGAAACATCTCCCAAACAAAACCGCCAACAGGGTACAGAGTCTCTAGTATAACATGGTAATAGCTAGTAACTGTGTATGGTGCCAGGTGGGCACTAGAATGACCAAGGGATAACACTTCGTAAATTATATAACTGCCTACCCTATGCTGTACACCGGAAACAAATACAAAATACTGAATACCAACTGTAATTGAAAAATAAAAATTTGGGGGGGAAAGGTACATCATTTTTTTTGGTGTGTTTTTTTTTCCAAATATATTTTATTGATTTTTTACAGAGAGGAAGGGAGAGGGATAGAGTCAGAAACATCGATGAGAGAGAAACATCGACCAGCTGCCTCCTGCACACCCCTCACTGGGGATGTGCCCTCAACCAAGGTACATGCCCTTGACCGGAATAGAACCCGGGACCCTTCAGTCCGCAGGCCGACGCTCTATCCACTGAGCCAAACCGGCAGGGGCAGTACATCATGTTTTTAAACTTGGAAATGGGTGAAATGTTTTTATTGTGAAATCCAGATTCCCCAAAGGAAATCTCACCACCCGGGTCACACACGTCTCAGCCTTTTTCAAGACAAGACTGACTGACGATTGTCCACAGTTCCTAAGATTGAGCACATAAACAAAAATAAAACTTTGTAAATTTTTTTTAAAAAAAGAAAAATTAAAAAAAAAAAGATGTTTGTCAAACATCACAAAACTTTTTTTTAATATATAAATAGAAGTAAAAGTCACCCATAACACACACCACCACCCAAAAGTCACCAAGCCAGCTGGCCACTTGGCCTCAAACGCCCATCGCCTCCCTATTCCCGCTGCTGGTCTTCATTTTCTCACCAGGAGCAGCCGCTGGGAGCCGTGCTGCACCCCCACTCCGAGCGCCCCAGGCTCGGGCTGCAGACGGGCCGCCTGGCGGGAGGGTTGCAAGGGGGCGCCTTCCCGGGGCGCCTTCTTTCCCGAACAGCAGCCCCCGCGGAGCCACTCGCTCCCCCGGCTCCGGCCGCCCCCTCCCCGCCCGCGCGGGCCCCGTGCTGCTGGGCGCCGACCCACCTGAGCGGCGCGGAGGCTCTGAAAGCACCTGGACCGGCCGCTTCGCCGGGAGCCCTCCGGGTGCCGACTGGCACCGGCAGCTGCTCGCCGGAGCCTGTAATTAAGGTTTTTTTGTTTTGTTTTTTCAAAACGCTCCCTTATGACAAGGGGTTCCGGCGGTTCGGTCTGTCAGCAGAAAGGAGGGCTTGAGTCAAAATACAGAGATCCTCAACTCGGGGTCCTCCCGGAGACTGCGGGCGAAGTGGGAGGGATCCTGTGCTTCCCAAACCAAGGACCCCCCCCCCCCCCCCCCCCCCCCGGCGCGCTATCCTTCTTACAGGCGTAACTCGCAACCCGACACGCCAGTCATCTGTGTCCACCGAGTGATTCACGACAGACGCGGCTCCCGCAGCGGCAGGGACCGGGCGGCTGGGGGGGTCCCCGCTCCGGGCGGGCGGCTCCTGACCGAGGTTTCGCGAACTCGGCCGCGGGTCCCGTTTCCGAAAACGCGTGCGCTCCCGCGGCCCCTCCTCGCCGGAGCGACCTCCCCGGCCACTTCGGACCCAACGCCGAGGAAACCGTCCCGACGCCCCACCCTCTCCCGGCGCCCGCGCCCCTGGCACCCGAGGGTCCCCAATTCAAAACTTTCCCCTGCTCACCTCCCGGGGCTCCCCACTTCCCACCGCTGGGAACGGCGCTGAGGGCGCTCCCGCGGCCGGGCTCCGGAGGGCGTGGACGCCCTTGGTGACAAGAGGCGGGGAAGGTCGCCCCAAGGCGCCCGGCCCCCGGAGAGGGACCCCCGAGCCCGGCCAGAGGCCCCGAGCTGCTCCCACCGGCTCGGCGGCGACCCCGCCCGTCCCTCCCCGAAGCCCCCGGACCCTCGACTCGGTCGCCGGGCCCGGCGCGCCGCGGGCCTGGGCGGTCGCCAGCCGGCACCGGCGCTGCCGGGACCCCGTCTCCCCGGGCGGTCCAGGACCCTCCGACCCCCGACCCGCGCGTCCGCGAGCCCCACCCCAGGCCGCCAGCCCGGCCGGCCACACCTCCGACACTCACCGCCGCCCTCCCCGCCGCCGCCGCCGCCTTCGTCCATCTTGAGGCCGCTCCCGCTGCCGGCGAGCCCGGAGCCGGCGCGCGAGGGGCCGCGGGCGGGGGCGCCGCGGGTGCAGAGCGCGCGGGCGGCCGGGCGGCTCCAGCAGCGCGCGGGCCGGGTCGCGGCCGGACTCCTCCCGCCGGGCGGGGCGCTCGCGCTGGGCGCCGCCGTCACGTGACGCTCAGGGCCCGCCCCCGGTCGCGGTGGGCGGGGCCTGCGCCGCGCCGCCACGCCCTGCCCTCCGGGTGCCGGCCGGGCGACGCTGGGACGCGCCCCCTGAAGGCAAAACCGCGCGCGGGGACACCTGCCCGGCCCCCGCCGGGGCGCAGCCTGGGGGCGGCCGTGGGGTCCGGACACGGGGACGCCCACTCTACAAAACCCGGCGGCGAGGGCTCCTCCTCGCACGTGCGCTCAGGAGAAAAGGTCCAGACGCGCACGTCTTCCAAAGTCAGGCCTTCCTCCTGCGACTCCGAGACGTTTTCAGGGAAATTCCAGCCTTTCGGCTCTGGCATAGGATGGAGGCGCTCCTTTGCTGGCGAGGAGTGCGCTTTCCAATGGGCCCAGGGGAGGCTCTGGAATGAGCGTCACCATGAGGTCCCCATCCGGCGCCCTGGGCCCACCCTGGGCGGCTCCGCAGGCCCTGGCCAGTGTGGCCTCGGATGCCCTTGCAGTTTCCCTCCCGGCTCCCTGGGCAGCTGCCAGCTGCCCTGGATTGTGGTGCAGAAGGAGCTCTGAATCCAGCTTCCCGTGCGCACAGCCGGGGTCCTTGGCGCAGGCCTCCTGGACAGAAGGCCGGGCTGGCCCCCGCCCCGGGTCTTCTGTGAATCACCTTTTCACTGCACGGCTCGCCTCCAAGAACCCCTCGGAAGCAGCAGCCAGTGCGGCCCTCCCTCCGAGCCTTTCTGTTCTTTCTGCTTGAACTAAATTGCATTAAAGAAAAGAAAACATCGTCATGGGGGAGTTAATTCATCTCTAACATAATTTTCCAGCAACTGTTTCATATTTACAAAATGGCCCATGGAGTGGAAGGATCCTGCTGTCATTCATCAAAGTGGACAGTTTTCACCTTTTTGTTGGAGGCTGTGGGATGAGTCCAAAGAACTCAGTCTCCTGATATCTCGGGAATTACACGGCCCAGCTTCTGAAACCACCACGCACACTTCTGCGTGCAGATAAAATGTCTGGCGGCTTATGTGACCAACAGGCAACTGAAAACGGGTCTGAGCATCAGGAGATGTAGGTTTGAGGTTTGGCTTCCGGCTCTGATTCCCTCAGATTGGTAGTCTTGGAGATAACACTGTACTTACTGAGAAAAACGATAGCATACATGGAACTTGTGGCCACTGGAAAGAACGCTCTAACCAACTGAACTAACTACCCAGCCAGGCCAGAACCTGATGATGTGATATGTGGAGCTTTGACACTATGGATTATAAATGCTTTTTAAGTGTCAATTCCTAATTCTTTAGGTTTCTTAGCATGTGATCCATTGGTGCTTCTCTCGGAGTTTGAATCTGAAAATTGCTTAATTTCCATCAGAATAGAGCACAGCCCAGTTATGTGTAGACAGAATATTATATTATCCCCACAGCCCACCCTGAGCTTCCATTTCGACAAAGCCTGCAAAAATGTTGGGAGAATAGGGCTTTCAGTGTCATGTCTGCACTTGAGTGGAGAAACTGGAAGACTTCAAAGCCTTCGCTACTCAAATGAGTTAATATCTAATGGAAAAGTTGCCTCGTCAGCTCACACGCAGGTTGCCCTCACATACAGGAACATCAAGAATCCTAGTTATCCACCAAGACAGGCACTCACTTTATAGCCAGCTTATGGGTGGTTGACTCAGATGTTGAAAGCTTTATAAGTACATGTTTAAGGAAAACAACTCATGCAGGAGACATCACCCCGAGATAACGTGTTAAATAAATCCTGGTTACAGCCTGGCCTGTGTGGCTCAGTGGTTGATCATGGACCTATGAGCCAGGAGGTCAAAGTTCAATTCCTGGTCAGGACACATGCCTGGGTTGCAGGCTCGATCTCCCAGTGTGCAGCCGATCCATGATTCTCTCCCATCATTGATGTTTCTCTCTCTCCCTCTCATTTTCTCTCTGACATCAATAAAAAAAAAATATATATATATATATATATATATATATATTTTTTTTTTTTTTAAGAAAAAGAAAACAGCCTGCTGAGGTCAGTTTCTTCCTGGTTGGCTGGGAAGAGGCTGCCCCCCGCTGCTCCCAGACCCTGGACAGACCAGCTCCCATCGCCTCGGATGCTGGTCAAATGCACAGACCGCAGTGGCCGTTAGCAGATGGGAACCTTGACTAATCCCTCACATCTGCTCGGGGTTCTGGCCTAGCCCGGGGAAGGCGCACACAGCAGCGGGCTCATGGCCGGCTCGCGGTCATGAAAGGAAAGCAATGTTTCCTGAAATCTAATTTCATCTCGGACAGAACACATCTCATGGAATAGGGATGATCTTGTGCAGATCAGCCCTCTCCACTCGGCTGGGTCCAAGTGTCAAGTCACATACGCATTAAATTTTCAAAAGTCCAGACGTGGCGTCCTTCCCAGCGTCCCGTCTCCCTGCCCTGTCGTTCGATGCCCCCTGCCCACCCCCCCCGCAACCCACACAACTGACATCAGGCCTCTGGCCTCACGTGACCAAGGGCAGCTTCATTCCTTTTAGATTGATTAGTAGCTCTGATGGCTTTTGCAAGAACAAAAGCGGTCAAATTCCTCATTAGTGGTAAACTTGGAAAAAATGATTTGGCCACCATGTCAAGCTGTTTGCCTTCAGAAAGGAAGCAGTATACCCACTCGAAGCAGCATCCGTCTTAAGAGTTACTCCACACAAGGGTCTTCTGTAGTCATCAGAAGCTGGGTTGTTTTTACCTAGTTCTTCACCTTTATAGTATGTCCCTGACCTGCTAGAAACAAAAACATCTTTTCCTTTGTGCCACGGAGAAACATCCCCTTCCGAAGGCGGCCTGGACCTGCAGTGAGCAGCTTAAAGTCATCAGGAAAATCCCTCATGGGGGCAGAGCGCCCTCTCGGACGGATGGACAATTAAAAAGAAAAAGGGTGAAAGTGATCAACTGGAGGCCACAGAACAGCTGTCTGTGGTCACGGCCTCCGAGCAGTGCTCCCAGCCAGCCAGTGGCCGGGTGACAGCGCAGCACCCATCACGGAGCTGTGTGACCCAGAGTCCCACCGTGTCCAATAAACGTGGCTGCAACTCGCTGGGGTGGGGAGAGCCAGCCATGCGGTCGGGTCAGCTGTTACCTTTGTAAGAGGGTGCGTAGCCCCCAGTAAGGCCATGAGGCCCCAGCCCTGACGCATCACAGCCCGCACACCTCTGGTAACTGGATGATGCAGGCACTGCCCTGCCTTGACTGTGTGACCTTGGGCAAGTGGCCTCACCTCTCTGTGCCCTGGTGTCAGCAAAAAGGGGAGGGCGCGCCTGGACCTCCACCCTCCTTGAGTAGAAAGGCAGCGTCCCAGTGCCCCGCTCCCCGGAGCTATCAGCGATCGGAGAAGGCGGGCTTGCATGGCAGCCCGGCAGCAGGAACGGGCCCTCTCCCCCATGGCTGCTGCAGGAGGCGGTCCAGTGAGGACTCTGACCCCGAGCAGAGACGAGGCCACCTGCCCTGTGGTCTCAGTGGAGGCCATGTGGGGAAGCAGTAATGAAGCCCCCCAGCCCCTCCCAGCCAGGGGAGATCAGCAGAGGCCGGCAGGGGGGGGGGGGGCGGGGGGGCCTGAACTTCGCTCTCTTCTCAGCAATACGGAGGGGCCCTTCCCCCAAACCAGATGTCCACAGGGGCCCCGGGGAGAACCCAGACTTCCACCCCACCTGGGACAAGGGCAGTCCTTCCCTGGGGCTCCCCGTGGAGCGGCCTTCTCCTGTCCCTTCCCAGGGGGCTGACCTGGTCTCTGAAGGTCCCTGCCTCTTGCTCTCCCCCCGCCCCTCCCCCCCCCCCCCCGCCTCCCCCTACACTGCCCCAGAGGGTGGAGCTGACTGTGAAGGGGCACAGGGAGCTACAGAAGTTTTAACCTCATGAAAAAGACCCCACAAAATGTAGTCGCTCTTAAAGGAGAAGGAGGGGACCGCAGTGGTCTGGCTTTGACTGTGCTTCTGTGTGTCAGGTTCGTGCATGGAGGATTTGGGGATCCCTGCTGTCATTCGGAGTTTCTGTTTATGCATCGAGTTGAATAGCCCCAAATTCAAGTCCACCCGGACCCTCAGGATGCAACTGCATTTGGAGGTGGCGTCTTTGCAGACATAGTGAGGTGATAGGGGGTCACACTGGATAGGGGTGGGCCCAGATCCAAGGACTGGTGTCCTGATGAGATGAGGAGAGGACACCCCCAGGGAGACAGCCAGGGGAAGACCGAGACAGGGTCTGGAGTGATGTGCGCCAGCCAAGGACACTGGGGCCCCAGAGGCCGGGGAGAGGCACCCGGCGACGCCTCGATTTCAGACGTCTGGCCTCCAGAGCGGTCAGAGAATAAATGCCGCTGCTTTGAAGCCACCCAGTTCATGGTCATTTGCGTCTGCAGCTCTAGGACTCGGACATGTGGGTCTTGCTTCTCCCGGGGGAGTCTCGCTCAGGGGGCTGGAGGGAGGGAGGTCTCCGCCCTCCCCAGGCAGCCAGCGGCTTCCTCAGCAGAAGGCACTGCAGATGCTACTTGGTTGCTGAGGAACTGTCTCCCGCACAGGAACACAGAGACCGCCGAGCATTCTCCCGGTGCAGGAGCTGGGAGCGAGCAAACCAAAGCCACATTCCTGCTGGGCCACTTGGACGCCGCTGTGGGCACGGGCTCCCGCCGGGCACCTGCTGGCTCAGCAGAGGCCCGGGGTCTGCTGGCTGGGACCTCAGTCACGGCCTTTCACACCCTCCGCAGCCTCCGAGTCCCCAGGAGAGGAGAAACGAGGCGCCCTGGGCCTTGCTGGGGAGACAGCCTCCGGGACGGGGGAGTCAGGGGAAGGCAGCCTCCATTGCCGACAGGCTTGCAAGTTCTCAGGCTTCTCTGAGTGAGGAGGCAGATTCCTCCAGCGTCTCCCCCTCGTTCTTCGCCTCTCCCTCTCTCCTCTCCTGGACTTGGGGTAAGGACAGGCCCCGGGGGTGCCTCCATCATCGACAACCCCAACACCATCCTCACCACCATCGCCATCGCCATCTGCATCACAGAACAGGTACCATGTACAGTAACTACCTTTATAGACATTTTTTGAAAATATTTTTTATGGATTTCAGGGAAGAAGGGAGAGGGAGAGAGAGATAGAAACAGTAATAATGAGAGAGAATCACTGATCGGCTGCCTCCTGCACACCCCACACTGGGGATCGAGCTCGCAACCCGGGCCTGTGCCCTTGACCGGGAATTGAACCATGACCTCCTGGTTCATAGGTTGACGACGCTCAACCACTGAGCCACACCAGCCGGGCTACAGTAACTACCTTTAAGTACCTACTGTGTGCTGGCTTCAGTACGAAGTGCCCTCAAATCTGCCCGGGAGCGCTCCCAGCACCTGATCAGGCAGAGATTGTCAGTCCCCGGGAGAGACTAGCAGGCTGAGGCTCAGAGGGACATTAACTTGCCTGAGACCACACACGTAGCTGCCCTGTCCCCGCCTCCTCCCCACCCCTCCCCGCTCTGTGCTGTCAACACCAGGCCGTCTCTGATACCAACATGTAAACATTCCAGTTACGCCTAGGACAGCACACGCCCTGGGAGTCCCCAGCCTGCGCCTGGACACATCGAGTGTCCTCACCTGTCCACCCACCTTCTCTTCCTGTCTTCTGCCCCATCTTTGTTGTTGGTGTGTGTGTGTGTATGTGTGTGTTGGTTTGTGTGTGTGTGTATGTGTGTGTGTTTTAAATATATTCTTATTGATTTCAGAGAGGAAGGGAAAGGAGGAGATAGAAACATCAATGATGAGAGAATCATTGACCAGCTGCCTTCTGCACGCCCCACACTGGGTATCGAGCCCGCAACCCAGGCCTGTGCCCTGACCAGGAATGGAACCGTGACCTCCTGGTTCATAGGTGGACCCTCAACCACGGAGCCACGCCGGCCGGCTGTCCTGTTGAGCCGCTCCCACGAGGTGGCCTAGGCGCCGGTCGGGGCCAGCTTCAAAGTGACAGCTGGGTTTTCAAGTGACTCTGGTCAAAGGGTGTGGGTTGGGGGGCGGCTGTGACATGGGTACGGGGTCTCCTCTTGGGGTGACGCAGATGCTTTGGGACTGGGCAGAGGTCCTGGTGGCGCAACCCCGGGAACGCACTAAGTGCACCGGCTGCACACGCTAACATGGGCTGTGAGTTTCACCCACACGCGTGGAAGAGGTTTGGGCATCTCACAGGAAAGGGACTCCGTGGAGGAGTATTTGTACCTGCCCCGGCGGAAAGCCCGGCGCGCCGGTTCCTTCGCTGGAGCCTCGCTCTCGGACGGACGTGCCCGGGCGGCCCGAGACCCCATGCTGCGGAGGGTCCTCAGGGGGCCTGAGCTGGGGCAGGGTTTCGGCGGCACTGCCCTCCCCTCCCCGGTTGGCACCCCCATGTTTTTTTTTTTTCCGAGTGAAAGCAAAGGTTTATTACAGTGAAGCGTCCTGCTGCAAGGAGGGGACCCAGCAGGTTGCCCGGCCTGCCCGAGCCTTACACGCCTTACACGCCTTACACGCCTTATACGCCTGCCCACACTAAAGCTGAGGCTCGACTTGAAGGGCAGCTCCCCAAAAGGTGACTCAGGAAGATGGACTCTCAGTCTCCCCCCCTCTCCCCGCCAGGCTGTGATTTTCCCTCCGGTGGTGCTTCTAGAAAACCGGTGACAGGCGGCACTGCCTGGCCACATTCCTGGCACCCTCCCCTGGCACATTCCTGGCAGCTCCTTAATTGCCGGGTGGCCACTGCATGCCGTGACCTCTGAGACGTGCCACCCAGCAGGTTCTCCAAGAGGTGCTGCTTGTCCCACAAGCTGCGGGAGGTCACAGCAGGACCAACCGGCCACAGGCGAGGAGGGAGCTTCAAGCCTTCCGGGCAAGGAGAGGAGGAAACAGAGCCGAAAGCCCCCAACGGCGCCTGCAGAGGGCCCCGCCGGCCCCTGTGCGCACACGGCCGCGCAGCACGATCCCCAGCAGCCGCAGTGGACACGTCCCGGGTGGCCGTCAGCGGGTAAGAAGCTGTGGCAGGTTCCTCCCACGGAATATTACTGAGCCATGAAAAGGCAGGAAGCCTGTCGGGTGCTGCGATGTGGCTGAATCCCCCCAGCCGTTACGCCCTGAAAGAAGGCAGACACAAGTGTCCCCGTGTGGCTGGCCTCGTTTACACGAAGCCTCTAGAATCAGTAAGCACACAGACACAGAAGGCGGACGGGTGGTGGCCAGGGGCAGGGGGCGGGCGTAGTGGAATGAGGAGTGGCTGTTTACTGGGTATGAAGTTCCCTTTGAGGTGATGAAAATGGAACTAGTTTGAGGCGGTGGTGCTAAATGCCAATGAACGAGGCACTTCTTGCAAATGGTAGTTTTTTTCAGTTGCATAAATATTTTTGTGGTCAAATCTACATGAAAATTTAAATTTACCAGCTCACGCCCTTTTCAATGTATAGTTCAGTGTTTTCCCAACCGGGAACTCCGTCCTTGCTAAACACTAACCCCTCCTCCCTGTGCCCCAGCAACCCTCCTGCTTTCTGTCTCTATGAATATGACCCCTCAAAGTACCTCTTATAAGTGGAATCATACAATCATCTGCCCTGAGACTAAAGTGGTTCATTTTATGTTATACTAGAGGTCCGGTGCACGAATTCGTGCACAGGTGGGGTCCAGACGGGGGCTCATCGGGCCAGGCCAGTGGGAGGGAGGGGCCATGAGCGGTTGGCCGGCTGGCCCCACCCCCGATTGGGTGGGGGGGCCTATCGGGGCCCGGATCAGGCTGGTTGGCTGCTTCAGTGGGCGTCATAGCCACCGGTCGTTCTGGTTGTTCTGGTCATTCCACCATCCCAGTCACTGGGCTTTTATATATATAGATGAACTTCACTCCAGTTGAAAGAAAGAAAGAGAGAGAAAGAGAGAGAGAGAGGGGAAGACAGAGAAAGAGAAAGGAAGAGAAACCACCTAGGCACCTCTTCTTCCTGCCGGTTTTAGCCAAGAGCTGAGCCTGAGTTGTGACCACAGCCCCACACCCTTCCCCCTTGATTGGCAGGAGGTTAAAATACACCCTCCTGCCCCCGCAGGAGGCCAGTTGCAGCCTTAGGTGGCCTGTGAGGTGCCGGTGTGAGAAAATCCCCTCCTGGGCCTCAGACAACAGCTCCAGGAGCAAACCTCACGTTTAAGTGCACGAGGAGGCGTCTGGGCTGTGGTTTTCTCTCTAAGTGTTCGAGAGCGGGCAGCTCATTCCTGCTAATGGAAAGGCCGGTATCGCTTCCTGGATTTGTGAATGGGCTCAAGACCCAGGAGAGAACGCTCCCACCAAACACCGCCCATGGCACCACGTCCATTGGTTTTCTGAGCGCAACGTCGGGTTAATTATTTACGACGAATCTCCAGATGAAGTGCTAGCAGGAGGCTGGCTTCCTCTTCTAATTGCCAGGTTTCTGAGAAGGAGCCTCAGCCGGGGAGTTTGTGATTAGAATGAAAGGAAACATAAAAAAGCAAAGTGTCCACAAAAACCAGCCCGCGGACGGGCAATTAAAAGGGAAAATCCATTATTCATAACCAGATTATGGAAAGAGAGGAGGGCAGGGAAGATGGCTTCCCAGAAGCCCTGGGCTGCCTGGCCCGCACCTGAATCCCCACAGCAGGGGACCAGGTCAGCTGACCCTGGGGTCGGGGTGGAGCCCGCCCGCCCGAAGCAGATTGGTTGTTAATTCTGAAGGCGATTCAGCGGGAGCCTGTCTTCCGGTGAACTTGACTTTCCCGAAGACGGCACGTGTGACACATTCTATTAACGTCTACCCGTGGTCCGCAAACTGCGGCTCTCGAGCCACATGCGGCTCTTTGGCCCCTTGAGTGTGGCTCTTCCTAAGCCTTAGGAGTACCCTAATTAAGTTAATAACAATGTACCTACCTATATAGTTTAAGTTTAAAAAATTTGGCTCTCAAAAGAAATGTCAATCGTTGTACTGTTGATATTTGGTTCTGTTGACTAATGAGTTTGCCGACCACTGGTCTAGCCACTTCCTCGCAGAGGCCCGCCTCTACGGTTCCCACAGCTGCTTCTCACGCAGGCCACCGGGCCATTCACAAGGTAAGAGAAAAAATAAACAGGAAAAAAGGAACCCGCTTCCAAATGCTTCTGTTTTGCCGTTTAAAGAAATGTCCCGATAGAGGGAGAAACTATAATGAGATTGACCGAGAGGCGGTTTGGGTGCCGCCTGTTCATCTCTGTATCCCCCGTGTCCCCAGGTGACACTGGCAACTCCGCGTTGACTTATGTCTCAGTTGAAACCCAGGCGCTCTTCCTGGGGAGCAGGAAGCGGTGGATCAGGACACAATGAGACGCTGGGGGGGGGGGGGGGACGCAGCGCTGGGTCCCTGGAGCATTTTCCTTTCCCTCCGGGCGGCCCGGGGTTTCCGAGGCGCATTCCGCTGCCTGGTGTTGCGCCCCAGGCCCCTCAGCGAGAAGCACTCCTTAGGGTGTGGGGTTTTATAACAGACACGGTTAATGACAGACCTTGCACTGGCCTGTCCTGGAGGATTGAAAAGTGTCCCTAGAAAACCCAAGCGTCCAGCCGGCGTGGCTCAGTGGCTGAGCGCTGACCTGTGAACCAGGAGGTCACGTTCGATTGCTGGTCAGGACACAGGCCAGGGTTTCGTGCTCGATCCCCAGTGTGGGGCGTGAAGGAGGCAACCGACCCATGATTCTCCCCCATCATTGATGTTTCTCTCTCTCTCTCTCCCTCTTCCTTCCTCTCTGAAGTTAATAAAAAATATGTATTTTTTTAAAAAAGGAAAACCGAAGACAGGGAGTGAAGAGGTGCTCAGACTCGTAGGCCAAGAGGAAATGGACAGATGAGAGAGCAGGGAGCGGCTGCTTGGGGCTGGAATCTTCCAGGCTGTCCACCTCAGGGCCACCGACGAGGCCGCTGCGCGCCAGCACCATCGCACCCAGGGCCAGGCCGGAAACGTGGCTGTGACTTTTCCTCTGCTGGCAGCATACCTGCCTGGTGCTTTCCCTGGTCAACTCGGCCTCCCCAAGCGCTGCTCAGGCGCCGGCTCCAGGGAGCCTCCTGTGAACCTCCACTTGCAAAGACATGGATCTGTGCTCCAGAGAAAGGAGACAGTTGTCCAGCGACGCATTGTCCACCCGGGGCCAGGAGCACCCGTCACAGGGAGCACCAGCAGAGACAGGAGTAGTTACGCCTGAACGATGTTTTCAAGTTCACGGGACTGAGGGTCGTTACCAGAGCACAATAGCTGCTCCTCCGCCAGCATTCCATCCTGGGAATTAGCAGTAAAGGTTATCGAGCCCGGCCAGTGGCGGGGGGCTCAGTGGTTGAGCATCGACCTATGAACCAGGAGGTCACGGTTCAATTGCCAGTCAGGGCATGTGCCCGGGTTGTGGGCTTGATCCCTGGTGTGGGGCGTGTAGGAGGCAGCTGATTCTTGATTCTCTCTCATCATTGATGTTTCTTGTGGGGCGCGGCTACAGTGTTTGCACAGGTTCAAGCCTTGAACTGATGAGAGGGCACAGTCCTCTCGTAGCCACGTGCAAGTCCCAGCTTGGAGGGCAGGGCCTTCCCAGCACAATGAGCCAACAGCTGTAGCTGTAAGCTTGACTTATGGTCGAACACGCGGTCCGTACTACCACGTGCCTGAGGGATAGAGTCCAGGTGCATGTAGTTGAGTGGGATTGAAACCCACGAGAATGCTGTAAGCATCTTGATCACGCCCTTACTTTGCCTGGTGGCACCTGCTGTAAAATAAAGACACGGCTTGTGGGCGCGGGCGCTGTCCATCAGAGGGGCAGCGTCCCACTGAGACCCAGCTCTCATTCTCTTGTCTGTCTTTTCTAAGCCTTTCACTGCCCCCACTCGGGGTCACTGAACCAGGCTGAGCTGGCATGAGTATGCCATGGCCGTGCCGGCTTCCCAGTTTCTATCTCTCTCTCCCTCTCCCTTCTTCTCTGAAATCAATTTTTAAAAAAGGTTATCAGAACTAAAGATGGGTGACCAAGGATGAGAGAGGGCCCCCCAGCTTCCAGACACAGTCCCCATGGGAGGATGCGGGGAACCGGCCTTGCTGGTGGGGATTAATGCAGCCGCTGTGGGAAACAGTGTGACAGTTCCTCCAAAAGGTATCCTCTCTCAGGTACATGGCCCCACGGAGCGGAAGGCAGGTATTGAAACAAATCTGTATACACATGCGAGTAGCAGCATTCTTCACAATAGCAAAAAGATGGAAACCATCCACACGCCATCGATGGATGAATGGATAAACAAATGTGGTGTATAGATCATATGTTAATATGTCATATGCCTCATTATGTATGTAATATGACTATATGTTACATGTGTTAATACATAATGATATACCTAAATATAATGGACTATTTTTTAAAATATTTTTTTCTTGATTTCAGAGAGGAAGGGAGAGAGATAGAAACATCAGTAATGAGAGAGAATCATCGCTCGGCTGCCTCCTGCACACTCCGACTGGGGATCCAGACCGCAACCCGGGCATGTGCCCTGACTGGGAATCACACCGTGACCTCCTGGTTCATAGGCCGACCTCAACTGCTGAGCCACACCCGTCAGGCTGCTATCGTGGGCATTTTTCAGCCGTAAAAAGAAGTGCTCCACCGTGCTGCGGGGTGGGACCCCGAAAACATTACACCGAGTGAAAGAAGGCAGGCACGAAGTCACGCGTCGTATGAGTCCATTTATACGAACTACCCAGGTTGCCGATGCTGGAGGGAGGACGGGAGACATGAGGAGGGACTGCCTACGGGGCCCAGGTCTCCTGTGGGGGTGATGGAAATGTCTGGCACGAGACAGCAGTGGTGGGACACACCACTACGAATACACCGAGTGGCACTGAACTGTCGCTTGAACATAATGAATTTCATGTGTGAATTTCGCCCCCATTGAAAATATGTGTGTGGCCCCCAGGCGAAGCCCAGAATGAAGAGAGGCCACTGCAGCTGCCCTGCTGTGTGTCGGGGGAGCAAGCCACAGACCTCTCTGAGCCCCCGTTTTCTGGGCTGATTAACGGGAGACAGGAACACCTGCCTTTCAGAGTTGCTCTCAGGATTGGATTACATCATGTGCCCGGCACATACTATTATTTTTTTAAAAATTGAGCTGTGTCTGTGTTGCATTTCTCAGAGACACCTGCTACGAGTGCGTTAGTGCCGGAAGGCAGAGCCGGGCTCCTCGCTGACACGCTCAGATCAATGAGATGGGCGGTCCGGTTGTAAGAATCTACTGCTTCCCTCCTGAGAATCGGTGCGTAAGGGAGAGGACAATCTTTACCACCTTATGACATTCTGCTTACGCTATTGCCAAAGATGGACTCGCCGGGTCGGAGCTCAGCGCTTTCCGTGTGCCTGCGGGAGGCTTCACACTCACTATCTGAGCGCCAGGGACCCTCCAGGCTCTAAACGTGTGCAGTTCTCCCTGGGGGCGGGGCGGGGGGCTCGGTGAGCCCTGGGGGTGGGGGAGACAGAGAAGTGATTAGCTGCCCACAGTCACTCAGCTTAGGGCCCCGTCTGGGCTGCTTCAGCAGATCCCTTTCTATCTCTACAAAGGGGCAGGCCAGGCAGCTCAGAAACGTGTTGGAAAGCAGAGAAATCCCACGTGGGACATTTCACGGTCAGGATGGTAAATGTATGTCATGTAGATTTTACCACCAAAAATAAACAGGATAAAAAATTACATCTATGAGAAGATCCTAACCACCCAAGGAGGAGAAGGGCCACCTATAAAAATATTACCAACACAACAGACCAACATAGTAAAGTGGACTTCCTTTCGGGAAGAGGTCTACCGGTGACTTTCAGTTCCCCGCCTCTACTTGTCTGCATTTTCTATCTATTCTGGTACGTGGATGTATATTGCAAGATTCGGGAAAAGGTAAGCTTTCGTTTTTAAACGCATCCTGATGGGCTGTTCCCCGTGGTGAGAGCAGGCCCACGTTCACACCACACCAACGCTCGCAAACACAGCGACGCGCCCTCCGCCTTCCTTCCCAAGCCGAGCAGCTGTTCTAGAAAACAGTTCTACAACCCAGCGTTTCAGAAAAGCAGATTCCTGACAGTAAACCCACGCGTTCCTGGTGTCTTCATTTGCCCTCGTGTTCAGCCCCTTATTCCCTCCGGTTCCCCGTGAACTCAGAAGACGCCGCCCTTGCTCCTAACTCGGTTTATGAACGCTATAAATATCACCCATCCGTCTGGGAGAAAGCACATTCTTGGCAAAAGCCACGTCTCTTAAGATGGGCTTAATTAAAACAACATACTCCCTGCATAGACGACCTCGTCGGCACGCAAGAAGGTTGCAGAAGTCCGACCTGGCAGAGTGGGCCTAGAGACCCCGCTTCTGGGAGGCAGGCGCTCCCTGGGAGAGCCCCAGAATGCGTCTCAGGCTGCGGGCGAAGTCCAGCCGGCAGAACAAAGGGTCTGTGTCTGAAACTCTCATAGGCGCATGAAAAGGACCAAGAAATACGACTGTAATCTGGGCGAGATTAGACAAAACCAGGAAGGGGATAAGATCGCAGGAGGAAGTGCCTGTCAGCGGAAGAATTTTAGCTTTTGCACGGCCCGGAGCTCCGAGAAATGACAGTAGCGAGGAGCCACACGCCAGCCCAAGTTCCACGGTCAGGGGACAAAGGCACTTCCAAAAGTTATCGTTTCCACGTTCCCACGTGGAGGTCTTTTCGTTCGCTCGGTTTACTAGGAAATTTTTTCCTGATGGTCCCGGCCACATGCAGCATTTGGCTCTAAAACAGCTCCACTCGATGGGCCACGGAACGGACCCGCCCAGTCCAAAGGGTCCGTCAAGCAAACAAGACCAGCAGCCCTGAGCATGTATTGGCCAGAAAGCAGGCGTCCCGCCTCCAGGCCCGAGGGTTATCTGTTCCGTGGGCCGAGGCTCACAAGGTGAATTTGGGAAAAGGCCGGGGGGCCAGTCTGTGGGCGACGTTTGTTGGGAAGGACCCGGGAGGCCTGGGCCCGCTCATGGGCTTTGCTGCCCAGCGTCCGGCCCAGGCCTGGCCCTGGGCTGTTGACCCCGAGAGCCGCTGTGCGATGGAGAACTAAATTAGCCTTAACGTTTCCAGATGCCATTCAATTACTAGCTCAACAATTTATCATTTTTTGTGTGTACATAGACCTGGACTTCTTGGGGCTTTCATATAATTTTCCAGAGATGGATATTTACATGTTTCCCAAGTAAAAAACCTACTTTCTGCTTTCCGGTGAGCGCATCACATTCTTGATCTTCTTTTTCCCAGGCAGCGCTGGAGAGCGCTGGGCTCCAGCCAGGGACAGTGCCGTGCAGTGAGGCACATTCCTTAAATCAGGGGTCCTCAAACCACATGCGGCCCACTGAAAAACATTTCTCCGGCCCGCCGGGTGTTTTTGCCGCCGCTGTGTGCATAGGAATTTGTTCATAGTTTTTTTTTAAACTATAGTCCGGCCCTCCAACGGTCTGAGGGACAGTGAACTGGCCCCCTGTTTAAAAAGTTTGAGGACCCCTGCCCTAAATCATGAGTCTCTGTTGGTTCTCCGTGTGCTGTTTGTTTGTGTTTGTTAACCCTCACCGGAGGGTATTTTTCCCGTTGATTTTTTTAAAGAGAGTGGAAGGGAGGAGGAGAGACAGAGAGAGAGAGAAACATCGATGTGAGAGACACATCGGATTGGTTGCCTCCTACACTCCTCTGACCACTGGGCCAGGAATTTAGTCTGCAACTGAGGTACATGCCCTTGATTGGAATCGAACCCGAGACCCTTCAGTCTGTGGGCCGACGCTCGAGCCAGTGAGCAACTGGCTGGGGCTAAATCTTTGAATGCTGTGACTAATCTCTCCAGACTTTACTTTTGGTGCCAAAGAGCCATTACTTGCCTAAGGACTGGGCACGGTGACTGGGCCGTGTTTACGTTTTGGAAAGATCAGTGTGGGGCGGGGAGGGTTGGGAGGTCAGGCCTGGAAGCAGATAAACAAGTCTGGAATCTGATGCAGGTAGAAGATAGGGCCCAGGCTGAGCTGGTGGAAATGGGAATGGACGGGGAGAAGGGGCCAATCAGGCACAGACAGGTCCGGGGATGGCCCTGGCAAGTCAGCATCCTTATCACTGTTCTAGTCACTGCTGCTGTGGGACACCCAGTCCAACACCTGAAGGCATGAACAACCGCTGTGCTCTGCTGACGGGTTCTGTGGGAGAGGGGTCAGCACTGGGCACAGCCAGGAGGGCCGGTCCCTGCCCCACGGTGGCCCGAGCTGCAGCTGGGAGGACTCAAAGGTTCAGAGGGGCCCAGCCGGCGTGGCTCAGTGGTTTAGCGTCAACCTATGAACCGGGAGGTCAGGGTTCGATTCCCGGTCAAGGCATATGCCCAGGTTGCAGGCTCGATCCCCAGTGTGGGGTATGTAGGAGGCAGCCGATCAATGATTCTCTCTCATCATTGTTATCTCTCTCCCTCTCCCTTCCTCTTTGAAATAAAAATACATATATATTAAATAAATAAGTAAGTAAATAAAGGCTCCGAGGGGTGGGGCCACGCGATGACTCTTGTAAGGTCTGTGATGTGAGGAGGACGCGGGGCTCCAGGTCCAAGTGTCCCAGCGAAGGAGACAAGAGCTGCACGGCCTCTCCTGACCCAGCCTGGAGGTCGTGCAGCGTGCTGTGTGTCACCAGTGAGTTACCAGGGAGTCCTAGGTCTGCCCAGGTTCAAGGTGGGCCATCAAGCCATCTCCTGATGAGGCGACGAGGTGCCAAAGGAGCAGGAGGACAGCGGACATCGCCGGGGCCGTCTTAGTTACTACGGCCCGTCCAATGCTAACCATTTCTCTGCACCAGCCACCGGGCTGAGCCCCTCCCCCACCTCACCTCACCTCACCGAGACCAGGAGGCAGCCGTGAGCATCTGTGACGCATATGGCTCCCCCAAGTGGATTTGGCCAAGTGGCTCAGTGGTTGAGCATCGACCCATGACAGGAGGCCACGCTTTGATTCCCGGTCAGGGCACGTGCCCGGGTTGTGGGCTCGATCCCCAGTGCAGGAGGCAGCTGATCAATGATTCTCTCTCATCATTGATGTTTCTATCTCTCTCTTTCCCTTCTTCTCTAAAATCAATAAATTTCTAAAAATAATAAAAAAATAAAAGACCCAAACACAGATGGTCTGACTCTGACTCCCTCCTCCATTCTCCGGTCATGAGGGGCCACTGAGGGTTGGGATGGGAAGGAAGTCAAGGCCAGGAGGCAGCTAGGTGAGGCAGAGGCCAGGGTAGAGGCAAACGGCTGGCCCAGGAGTGCCCGGAGAGCCGGGGTGGGAGCTGTAGGCCCCGAAGAGGGTGAGGAGGAGGAGGGGAGAGGAAGCAGCTGAGCCCTGGAGCATGGGCCCTGGGCTGGGAGAGCCGCTGGGGTAGGAAGAGAGGCAGGGCCAGGAGGTGCTGGGAGGTGGGGTGCTGGAGGACCCCGAGGAATGCAGACTGTCACTGCAGGGCCAGGGGTCTGACCGACAAATCTGTCATCTGAAACTTCACGCTGAGTGAGAGAAGCCAGACACAAAGGCCAAGGCGTACTGTACGGTTCCATTTAGCTAGGAAATGCCGGTGTCAGCAAAGCCATAGAGAGAACGCAGGAGCTGCGGGGAGGGGGAGGAGAGAGGGAGGGTGAGGGGAGGGGGAGGGGGGTGGGGAGGGGACCTCCTATGGGGCTGATGGAAATGCTCTGGAACGAGGCATGGGGGCCGTTGCACAACACTGTGAACATACTAAATGCCATGAATGGTTTTTGTTTTTTTTTACTACAAAAAAAACCCCCCATCATCCCATATCTAAAAGGAAAAATTCCTAAGTTGGACCTCATTAGAAAATCATTTGCTCTGGGAAAGACTCTGATAAGAGGATGAGGAGACAAACCCCAGACTGGAGAAACTGTTTGCAAATCACATCGCCAACAGAAGACTCGTACCTAGAAAATATAAAGAGCTTCCGAAACTTGACAGCGACAGCGGGGAGGGGACGGGGACGGCCTTTGGGTGGCTCTTCCCCAAGAAGCCCATGTGCTTCTCTGACTCGGGTCTGTGTGTCCCCGAGCAGAGCCCAGACAAGCAGGGACAGGGCCCGGCTGTGTTCGCCAAGTGTCCCGTGCCCGGCCCAGGGCCTCGCACATAGTAGGAGCAGAATAGACATTCACCGAAGGAACGGAGCCTCGCCTCAGACGATAGGAGAACATTCATTCATGCGGGGAGTCGCTGTTCCGTACCCATGATGCACCAGGCTGCTTTAAGTGCATGACATGGGTCAACGGTCAAAGACAACCATCTCTGCCCTCCTGGGACCCAATTTTATGTTAAAAGACCAAAAGGCATCATCCACAATCGCCCCAAAGTGGGAGCAACCTGAATGAGTGACGACGAAATGGGTCTCCCCATGCGACAGGTGCGCTTCAGCCTGAACGAAGGGCGTTCCGACACAGGCCTCAACGTGCAGGGACCCTGAGGGTAGTATAGGAAGTGCAACACGCCAGTCACAGAAAGACACACAGGGTAAGAGTCCCCGTATATGAGGTCCCTAGAGAAGTCAGGTTCAGAGAGACAGAAAGGAGGAGGGGGGTGTCAGGGCCGGGGGGTGGGCAGTGAGTGTTTAATGGGGCGGAGTCTCAACTTGGCGAAGATGGAAAAGCTCTGGAGATGAGGGTGGTGATTGCAGCACAACAGCGCGCACGTGCTCAACGCCAGGGAACTGTGTGCTTAAAAATGGTTGAAACTGTGAGCTTTATGTTACGGGCATTTTACCACAATTTAAAAAAGAAGAAGAAGGCTGCGGAGAAAGGAAACTTGGGAGCGAGATGACCACTTTAAAGAGGACTCTTCTATGGATACTCACTCGATAAGAGGATTTGCAGCTGCTCTTCAGAGATGGAATCACAGTGGGGCCTTGACTTACGAGTGTCCGACTAACGAGTTTTTCGAGATACGAGCCGTCTCTCGGCCAATTTTTTGCTTTGAGTTGTGAGCTAAAATTCGGGTTACGAGCCAGCTTCAGATACCCCACCGCTAGTTGGAGCAGCAAACGTCACAGTGAACGCCACAACATCAGCCCAGCATCACGTGTCTCACTCATTCACTTTTGATTTGATGTATGAATAATTTGAGTTACGAGCTCCGTCATGGAACGAATTAAACTTGTACGTCAAGGCCCCACTGTATGTTATAAATTATTGGGGAAGGGAAAACATCTGTGCAAAGAAGATCATTTAATTTCTATCCTTCTGTTATCCAGAATGAAAAAAGGTGATTGGTCTAGATTTTCAAGAGCTATGCCTTCTATTGCAGAAACATTTCCCCCAAACTTTTCTATAGAAATATGTGTAAGTGGGGACTCCTTAACACATACACTATGCTTAAGTTTTTTATAAGGGAACAAATCCATCTCATTTACTTACTTTTCATCAAGTTCAAACCCTTGGGCGCAGCATTCATGGACTCTGTGTCCAATGGCCTGAGCAGGAAGGTCACTGTGGAATTTAGCACAAACCCCCACTGTTTCCCTGGGCACCTTTCCCCAGGAGACCTGGTTTTGTTCGGTTTGCCACCAGGAGTCACTGTGATGATTGTTGCTTCGTACATATAAGCATAGCTCCTGCCCGGATCGAATTCGGTTTCATCTTGAGCATAAACACCTTCAATTTTAAGCAGAGCTGTGTGCTCCCTCTGGTTCCGGAGACCCCGCTTAGAGCAGCACAATTGGCTTTGGAGCACAGCCTTCCAGACACATCTGTCCTTACAGCGTTCTGTTCCCTCCACAGGCCCCAGGTAGGCCTAATGGTTGCCAGATGAGAGGGAGTGGGGGGTGGGCGAAAAAGGTGAAGGGATTAAGAAGTAAAATTGGTAGTTACAGAATAGTCATGGGGATGTAAAGTACAGCATAGGGATATAGCCAACAATCCTATATAATAAAAGGCTAATATACAAATTGACCGAAGGGTGTAATGACCGGTCGCTATGACGTGCACTGACCACCAGGGGGCAGACGCTCAACGCAGGAGCTTCCCCCTTGTGGTCAGTGCGCTCCCACAGGGGGAGCACTGCTCAGTCAGAAGCCCTGAGCCAGGCTCACGGCTGGCGAGCACAGCAAGCATGGGGAGTGGGCCTAAGCCATCAGTCAGACATCCCCCGAGGGCTCCCAGACTGTGAGAGGGCACAGGCCGGGCTGAGGGACCCCACCCCTGAGTGCACGAATTTTGTGCACTGGGCCTCTAGTATTCTAATAACTGTGTATGGTGTCAGATGGCTTTGAGATTTATCGGGATGATCACTTAGTAAGTTATGTAATGTCTAATAGCTGCAGTGTAGCCCTGAAACTAAGAAAAAGTGATAAAATGTTAAAAGAAGAAAGAAAGGAAGGAAGAGGAGGAGGAGGATGAGAAAGAAAAGAAACAAAGCCAGGAGCAAAGACCTGAAGGGGTGAAGGAGTGAGCCAAGGGGTGGAGGGAAAGGGAGGAGGAGGGAGAGAAGCGGAGGGAGGGAGGAGGAGGTAGAGTGGCCCCAAGGAGCGCAGAGTGCAGGCCTGCAGCCCACAGTGAACCTGGCCTTGGGGAAGGTCAGGTGGCGGGTGCGGCTGGATCAGAGGCAGGAGGCCGAGCGGAGTTCAGGGAAACAGGGAGCAGAGGACACAGGCCTGGAAGCAGAGTTGAGACTTTGACATTTAATCTGAGTCCCAAGGAGAGGCAGGAGCTTTTGTGCCAAATATCAGATCAATCTCCACCGAGCAGCAAAGGAAATGCCCCGAAGCGATGTTCCCAGGGCTGAGGGGAGCCTGACACCGGAGCTGCTTTTCCCTGACGCTTACATCACACCAGGACCCACGGCTCCGGCTCCGGGAGGAGAGCTGGAGGAGAGGGTTACAGCCCAGCAAGAAGACATGACCAGCGATGATGGTCAGACCCGTGCTGGGATGGCAGAGGGCTTTCCATTCTGTATCAGATACGACTGAAGGGCTGGCATTGAGAAGAACCAGCATGGCCGTGGCTGGTGTGGCTCAGTGGATAGAGCGTCAGCCTTTGGACTGAAGGGTCCCGGGTTTGATTTTGACTTGGGGGGCATGCAGGAGGCAGTGGGTCAAGAATTCTATTTCTCTCATCATTGATGTTTCTCTCTCTCTGTCTCTCCCTTCCTCTCTGAAATCAATAATAATATATTTTAAAAAAAAGAAGGAGCATGTACCATCTCTGTAATCAGAAAAGGCAACGAAGGTGTTTTTAATGGAATATCTAGGACACAAAGTATCTCTCAAAGTTCAACAGTAAAGAAACAATCTACATAATAAAATAAATAAAACAACCTAATTTTAAAATGGGCAAAAAACACGTACAGATATTTCACCAGAAAGGATAGACAGATGCAAATAAGCACATGGAAAAATGTTTAACATCATTAGTTATCAAGGAAATAATGCAAGTGAAGGCCACAGGGAGATACCATCTATCCGACCGGCTAAGATGAAAAAGCAACCTACGAAACACGGTGAGGACATGGAGAAATGGATCACGCACACATTGCTGATGGGAATATGCAATGGTGCAGTCCTCAGTGTCATAGTCTGGTGGTTTCTTACAATACTAATATGCACTTAACCATATAACCCAGCAATTATACTGGGAAATGTTTGCACAAACTGTGGCGTGTCTATACCGTGGAATACTATGCATCAATAAAAGGAATAACGTCTTACTACACTGCAGCAACTTGGGTGAATTGCCAGGGAATTATGCCAAATGAAAAAAAAGCCAATCTCAGAAAGTGACATACTGTGTGATGACAGAAAACAGATCAGGGCTAGGGTTGCCAGGGTTGGGACCAGGGGCAGGGAGAAGGGTAGGGATATCATGAGGTATCGGGAGGGAGCCTGCAGTGATGGGCAGCTCTGTGTCTTGTGATTTATATAAAAACTGGATGAACCTTATAAGCATAATTAATGGACATAAGACACTGGGGGGTAAGAGAGGGCAGGGATTTGTCACGGGCGGGGGGGGGGAAGGACACTTATGTAATACCCTTTGTAATACTTTTAGCGAAAAATTAAAAAGAATGTAAAAAAAATTAAAAATTTAAAATTTAAAAAAAAAAAACTGGATGAAGGGTCCAGGGGACCTCCCTGTGTATTTTTAGTAGCTTCTTATGAACCTATAAATAACATTTTTATTTTTAATCCTCACCTGAGGATATGTTTTTATTTATTTTTAGAGAAAGAGGAAGGGAGAGAGAGAAACATCGATGTGAGAGAGAAACATCAATTGGTTGCCTCCTGTACGTACCCTGACCAGGGATTGAACCTACAACCTAGGTATGTGCCCCATCCAGGAACCCCCAACTGTTTTGGTAAACAGGACAATGCTCCAACCAACTGAGCCACCTGGGACGAACCTATAGTAGTAATAATTATTTTTTAAAGATATGTTTTGTTATGTTTTTTATTTCAGAGAGGAAAGGAGAGGGAGAGCGATAGAAACATCAATGATGAGAGAAAGCTCACTGATCGGCTGTCTCCTGCACACCCCCTCTTGGGGATGGAGCCTACAACCCGGGCATGTGCCCTAACTGGGAATCCAACTGTGACCTCCTGGTTCATAGGTCGATGCTCAATCACTGAGCCACACCGGCTGGGCTATAAATTTTTTTTTTTTAACTAAAATAATTATATGGGGGCAGACAGAAAGTTCCTCTGGTCTAACAAAACCCACTTTCATCAAAAATGTTGAAGTCTTTCTTCCATTTTCATTTAGCATCTATCTTATGATGATGGGTTCTTTGAGATTTGAATGAATTATTTTAAACGTATCTTTTAACGTAGTCTGTCTAGAAAAGTTCCATCATCCGATCTGATGGGTTTTTACTGGGTAATTCACACTTCTGTGTAGGCCACCGTTTCACCAAGTGCAGTGTACACACCACGTGTGGCACACGAATAGATGCAGATTCCTGGGGCCCACCCAGCCTGTCGGGATCAGCGGCCTGGGGACCGGGCCTGGCCACCTGTCCTTCTATGAAGCATTTCCAGTGGTTCCTACGGCCACACCAGCTTGAAAGCTTCTGGTACAGTTAGAGAAAGCTCCAAAGAAAACAAATAGTTTGCATGGTTGAGAATAAAATACTAGGGAATCGACCAAAGTGACAATGACCTTATGTAACTTTCTGATGTTAAAAAAGAGCAGAGTCTTCCAAATGTCAAATATAAAAAAGGATCCGAGGCAAACACAAGTCCCTGAAGAGTCATAATTTACAAACTCCAGATCTAGGAACTGCAGGGAAAGGCGTGTTCGCTCACTGAACTTCACGCTCCACAACTGTTCTGGCACATAAAGAAGAAAAGGTGGCGAGACGGGCGCGGGCGGGGGCATCTGGCTGTCCGCCGTCACAGCACGGTGCCCAGGGCCAGTCAGGCCGGTGGAAACCCCCAAATGTGCATCACGGGATGAAGGGATTGCAATACGCCCACACATGGGACATTATTCACAGGAGGTGGGTGTCTTACCTCAAGTAAAAAGAATGAAGTCTTTTTTTTTTTAAATATGTCTTTATTGACAGAGAGAAGAAGGGAGAGAGAAACATCAATGTGAGAGAGAAATATCGATTGGTTGCCTCCAACATGCACCCGGACCTGGGACCGAACCCGAAACCTGGGCATGTGCCCTGACCAGGAATCAAACTGGCGACCTCTGGGTGCACGGGACGATGCCCAGCCAGCTGAGCCGCACCGGCCAGGGCTGACGTCCTGAATCACGCTACAGTGTGGACACACCTCGGAAACACTGCCAAGTGAAAGAAGCCCATCGCAAAAGCTCACGTTTTATATGATTCCAATTGTAGGAAACCTCCAGGGTAAGTAAATCCACCGGAAAATAATGGCGGTGGATGGCTGCCAGCAGGAGGTGACCTGCAGCGCCTGCTTCCTGGCGAGTTTCCTTGGGGGGCGGTGGAAATGTTTAGGAACTAGACAGGGCTGCTGTTTGGCCAACACTGTGAATGTTCTCAATGCCACCCAATCATTTACTTTAAGAATAAACATTTAGCCCTAACCGGTTTGGCTCAGTGGCTGGAGCGTCAGCCTGCAGACTGAAGGGTCCCAGGTTCGATTCCGGTCAAGGGCATGTACCTTGGTTGTGGGCACATCCCCAGTGGGAGGTGTGCAGGAGGCAGCTGATCGATGTTCCTAACTCTCTATTCCTCTCCCTTCCTCTCTGTAAAAAAATCAATAAAATCTATTTTTTTAAAAAAATAAAAGAATAAACATTTAACATAAAAGTTAATTTATGTTATGGAAGTTTCAAGTTGATTTAAAAAATTAAACAGTAAGGTAAAGATGCTCTGGGGGCCAAAAGGGATCTGTTTAAGGAAAGCTTTAGCTTGCCCCTCGCTCCTCCCAAACTGAAATGGATACATGCCTCTCTCGCCCTAAATAATTCTCTCAGACATTAAAGCTCAGGTAATTTCTTCCAACTTCTAGTTATTTTTAAAATATGTTTTTATTGACTTGTAGAGAGGAGGGGAGAGGAATAGAGAGATAGAAACATTGATGAGGGAGAAACATTGATCAGCTGCCTCCTGCACGCCCCACACTGGGGATCAAGCCTGCAACCCAGGCATGTGCTCTGACCGGAATCGAACCGCAACCTCCTGGTTCATGGGTCAACACTCAACCACTGAGCCACGCTGGCCGGGCTCCCATTCACCTAGTTTTATTGAAATGTCAAATGGATAGAGAGAGAGGCTGACCAAACTGAGAACTGATTACAGTGGAGTTCTTTACGCCAAGGCAGCTGGTCAATTCAAAAACTCAGAGGCACTTAAACTCCAGCAAGCAGAACGCATGAACACGGATCACCCGGCCAAGGACACAAGCTCCATTATAAGTAGTTTTGGGGTCTCCCAGAAGGCCTCAAAGCTACTGTCCAAATGTACACAGTTGACCTTCTTCAGGCCCTTTTATGGGCTGTCCACGACCTTCAACATAGAAACGGATTGAATCCACTGAGCTAAACCAACAGGTATACAGGGGTGACCCAAAGAGGTTAGCGGGCCATTTCTCTAACATTAACTTTGGGGGGCGGGGGGAGAGATGCATTTTTGGGTCAGGCGTGTGCTGTTTATCATTGAGGAAGGTAAGCTTTCTGGTTAAAGAAGAAGAGGAGAGAAGGAGAGGAGAGGAGGAGAGGGGAGGAGAGGGAAGAGAAGAGAAAAGGAGAAGAAAAAAGAAAGGAACAGAAGCGTTGGTTGCAGCAGGATGCCGCAGCAGTCCTCAGTTATTCCTCTCTCCTTCTCTCACCCCAGAGAGGTTCGCGGAACAGACGCAGCGCCTGCCTGTTCCAGATTGAAGCTATTTAACAAGAAGCTATTTTTGCTAATCTTTTGGATTAGTCTTTAAAACTGCCAGAGAAACAGCGCCTTAAAATGGAAGTGTTTCTGCCTTGGAACTTTCCGTGGAAAATAGTCATGATCCGTTTTAAAAACATAATGCTGCCGAAGAACCCAAAAGACTTACCTCAGATCCGGTCCTGCTGCGGAAAGAGAACCTCGAAGCAAGGAGCGAAACCTGGGCAAGGCCCGCGTCAGAACCCGGAGCTGACGACAACGATGCTTTCGGAAGGGATGGGCTCTGGGCGAAAGGACAGACCAGCACTCGGCTTTGCTGGCTCTGGTTCAAGGGTCGAAAGCTCATGCAGGGCACCCGAAGCAGAGGCACCAAGAGCAAAAACCAGCAGGTGGGGCCACGCCAAACCAACCGGCTCTGCACAGCGAAGGAAACCACCAACCAAGTGAGAAAGCAACCGACCCCACGGGAGGATCCACTTGCAAGTCATCTACCTCGATAAGGGCTTAATATCCAAAAATATACACAACTCAAACAAGAGACAACAAACCAAACATCTAATTGGAAAGTGGGAAGAGGCACTGAGCAGTTTCCGGAAGAAACGCAGACGGCCAACGGGGACGCGTCCGCGCCCACTCCACGCCGTCCCCTTTGGTAGCAACACACCCACCCAACAGCAAGCCCAGTCCGTGCGGTTCCCCCGATCCGTCACCTCAAGGAGCTGGGCTTTTGCTTACATTAGAACGTACAATAAATTACTTCAAGCAGCGAAGCACACTCTGACTCCAATTCCTTGTTCTGTTTGTTTTCACATTTTGCTCGTTTTAAACAATTGGGGCCCGGTGATAAGGGTCTTTCTTGAGCAAAGAGGAGGGAAAGGACCCCCCGCCCCTGGCCAGCGCTAAGGGCTACGGCAGGAGCTGGCCATCGGTCGCAGAGTGGAGGGCTTGGTTCAGACAACGCAGTGAGGGTACTGGTCAGGGCACAAAGCAAGGCCAGACCTTTTTTTTTTTTTTAATGTTTGTATTGATTTGAGAGAGAGAAACATGGATGAGAGAGAATCTTTGATCGGCTGTCTCCTGCACACCCCCAACTTGGGACCGAGCCCGCAACCCGGACACGTGCTCTGACCAGGAAGCAAACCAGCAGTGACCTCTTGGTGCATGGGCCGACACTCAACCAGCTGAGCCACGCCAGCGGGACAGGGCCAGGCTTCAGTCTGTCTGCTTCCCAGGGCAGAGACTGAGCGGCCGAATTCGCCTGAGGCCGGGGGTTTCGGCCTTATGAGTTGGAGAGATGAGGAGCTAAGGGGCACTCAGGTCTCTAACTGGATCTAATCAGGAACTACTGGATCTCCAATATGTACCTTGCGACCATGGCCCCCGGCGCAGGCCTGGCCGGCACACGGCCGGTGCTCAGCAAACGTTAGCGAACAGTTTGCTGTGAGGACGCCTCCGCGCGTGTGGAGCTGGATGCGCAGTGACGAGTGTCTGAGAGCCACTTCCCAGGCCCTGGGGCTGTCTCCCCAGCCCCCAGGGACAGCGCAGCTCTTGCCTTAATGCTGGTTGGGTGTCACTTTCCTCCCCACCCTGTGGATTCTCAAGATGGACTCCCGTCTGGCTCACCTGCTTATCCCTAGAGCCAGGCATGCCGTGGCCACGAAATGGAGACTCAATTCTTTCTTTTTTTTAAATATATTTTTATTGATTTCAGAGAGGAAGTGGGGAAAGAGAGGGATAGAAACATCAATGAGGAGGGAGAATCATTGATCTCCTACATGCCCCACACTGGGGATCGAGCCAGCAACCCGGGCATGTGCCCTGTCCGGGAATCAAACCGTGACCTCCTGGTTCAGAGGTCGATGCTCAATCACTGAGCTACACTGACTGGGCAAGACATCTGATCCTTACTGCAGATCCTGGAAAACCAACGTGGCTGTTGCAGGGCACTTCGAGCCGTGGCCTGCCTGCTTCGGTCTGCGGCACAATCGATAGATCGCAATCACAGGTTGGGTCTCGGAGCCAAATCCTGTTGTGTGCCCTGATCATTGGAAGGACACGGGGGTGTTTCCCTGAGGAGACCACCTCACCTCACCGATTTTATGGGCCCCGGGAGCCCAGGCGGAGGCAGGGGGAGGGGGAGGGCATCGGCACTCACATTAGCCGATGTTTCCCTTGTCATGGCCCAAACCTAGCCAGCCCAACCTCTCCGGCGGCATGGTTTGGAAGAGCGTGCTGCTGTTTTCAGGCCGAAGACAGCAATCTTTGATCAGTGCACCGACATTCCCTCGTGAAATTGTTGTAATGTACCCCGTGAATCACAGAAGGACGCCTCAAGAAGTCAAATTAAAGAGTCACATGTATTGCAATCTGGGACTATGAGGGGCCATTCCCCAAATCTCATAGTAACAAGATGGTCGCAGCTCCAGGGTTATATAGGCAAAAAATCACAAAGGTATTGATTACATCTCAAGGTTTGGAATGAGGAACCTGGTTTGCAAAAAAAAAAAGCAGTTTACAGAAGCAGAAGCAGCATGTTAATTATAGTTTTGGGTCTCGGGGTCTAGAGCCCTCGGGTCTGGAATGAGGAACCTGGGTTAAACTTAGGCATGTTATCTAAATTACAATTTTGGGTCTCTGGAACACTGAGGCAAAAAGGATACGTTAACTGGAGCCCTCTGACCTTGGGATATCTGTGCTGTCCTTCCCAGGTAAAGGAAAAAGAGCTTTCTAAGACCAGTATGACCACAACCCATGGGATATTCACATTACAATCAATAAGGCATTTCATCGAATGGGATGATTTATATAATTCAGAAAATCAAAATAACCTGTCCATTGTTAAACAAAGCAAACAGGTACCATACTTCAAAATAGGACAGAGAAGGCCCGTCCTCCCCCCCCCCGCCCCAGCCTCCGCCCCCCACCCCCACCCCTTTGCGGCAGCTGGCAGGAAACATTCACTTCCTGCCGTGGCTGTGGGATGCATGATGTCACATGGGGACAGGTTCCAAATCCTATTTCTGGAGGCGACGAGGGGGAAGGCCAAGTCCAGCCTCCAGCTGGAAGGACCGCTCAAGGGCTCCCTGGTGAGCCCGCAGACCTGGGGCATAGCCACCTCCGAGGCCTCCTTCCCTCCTTCCCTCCTTCCCTCCGGCTGGCCTCTCTCTCGGTTCGCGTCCCCAAGCGGCTCTACAGGGGGCAGCACAGGATGTTCTCATGAATCATCTCAAGCCCAACGAGCCGAGGTCAAGCTGTAAAGCTGAGTGTGCATGTCCTCCGGAGCGGGCTGGACGGTAGCGTCTCCCCCTCCTAGAACCCCGGGTCTGGGTGACAGCCTCACAGGAGATGAAGTTTTTCCAAGGTGCAAGATTAAAAGACTGTAAGACAATTGCTATTGGACAATGAAATGCTTAGCATTTAAGAGAGTTCAAGGGCTCTGCACTTAAAAGTATTTTTTCTAGCTCAGCCAGTGTGGCTCGGTTGGACGGCACATCACCGTGCACCAAGAGGTAGCGGGTTTGATTCCAGGTCAGGGTTGCGGGCTCCGACCCCTGGGGGGGGTGTTTGGAAGTCAGTCGATCAATACTTCCATCTATCTCTCCCTCTCCCTTCCTCTCTCTCTAAAATCAATAAAAACATTTTTAAAATAAAAATTTTAGAAAATAAAAGACAAAATTAAAATATATTTGAAAATACACAAAATCACATAAAATGAAGAGAGTGCTAGGGTGCCTCTCTCTCAGGGAAGGCCTCCCGTGTGCCTGGCCCTGTGCTAGGCCTTCACATCGCTCGGAGAACGACGGAATGCCTCCCTGTCGTGGTTAATTTTGTGTCGGCTCCGCTGGGCTAAGGGACTCCCAGGAGGCTGGCAAAACACTATTTCTGGGTGTGTCTGTGAGGGCGAGATGGGAGAGGTGAGCGTTTCCAAGAGCTGCCCAAACCAAAGGGCGCTCTCGGCTGGCGTATCCCGGCCTATCCCAGCTGCTCCCCAGCACCAGCCAATTCCACAGTAAACGTCCTCATTTATGTCGGCAGGTCCTGTCGGCCCTGTTTCTCCGGAGAACCCTGGCTGATACGCTCATGAATAAGATAAAAAGCGAGACTAAGACAATTCCTTTTTGTCCAGCAAAAGCTTACAGAGAATCATGTGGGAACTCGTGATCTTTTTTCCCCACTTCAAGAGAATGGTGTTTTGTCTTCTATGAAAAGGGGGGTTAAAAGCAAAAATATCACGTTCTCTTGATATAATACAGATCTGCAAGTCCCGAGGAGGCGACCCTGCCACAGCGTCACCGGCTGGCCAGTGGCATTTCCCCGGTGATGGGAACAGCCTCCTGTCCAGTTAGTTCGGCACCAGCTGCTCAGGGTTACGGAGCTCTGAAAGGCGGCTAGTGTGAGTGAGGGACTACATTGTACGTTTTATTCACAGTGGGACCTCGGTCCTCTGACTGAATTCGTTCTGGAAGGCTGTTCGGAAACTGAATCATTTCTTCCCATTAGAAATCATGTAAATTGAATTAATCTGTTCCAGCTCCCCAGATGATTCCGTTTTAACCTTTCTTATATACAGTACATGTCTCATGTAGTTTAAGCTATAAATTAACATTTTAAAAACAAGGACATGAAATTGTAAATGAGCCCTAGCCGGTTTGGCTCGGTGGATAGAGCGTCAGCTTGCAGACTGAAGGGTCCCAGGTTCGATTCCGGTCAAGGGCATGTACCTTGGTTGCGGGCACATCCCCAGTAGAGGGTGTGCAGGAGGCAGCTGATCGATGTTTCTCTCTCATCGATGTTTCTAACTATCTCTCTCCCTTCCTCTCTGTAAAAAATCAATAAAAAATATTTAAAAAAATAAATTGTAAATGAAAATTTAACAAAACGAAAATGAAACGTACAGTAAAAAAAAATGGAAGTTTAATAATAATCAGCAGCAACAAAAGCAAAAATCATACGGAAATATTCACAACACAATTTCCCGAGATGTTAACGGGGTAAAGTGACCCTACTCGCATATTCTCTCCTTTATTTGTCGCCCCAGAGAAGCGTGACTTACAGGCATCAGCATGACATGCTGTTGGGTTGAGAAGCAAACTGTTGGAGGTGGGAGATGTCCAAGAACCGAGGTTTGATTGTGTTTCAATTAAAATGTAAATAGTCACATGAGATTAGAGCCTAATTGTTCAGGCACAATTTTCATAACTTTAGATCCATTCATCTTTTTTCTTTTAGAAAAAAAATATTTTTATTGATTTCAGAGAGGAAGGGAGAGGGAGAGATAGAAACATCAATGATGAGAGATAATCATTGATCAGCTGCCTCTTGCACACCCTCCACTGGGGATCGAGCCTGCAACCCAGGTATGTGACCTGACCCAGAATTGAACCGTGACCTCCTGGCTCATAGATCCACACTCAACACTGAGCCACACCAGCTGGGCTCATCTTCATTCCTTTTCTTTTTTTAAAATATATTTTTGTTGATTTCAGAGAGGAAGGGAGAGGGAGAGAGATAGAAACATCAATGACGAGAGAGAATCATTGATTGGCTGCCTCCTGCACACACCCTACTGGGGGTCGAGCCCACAACCCGGGCCTGTGCCCTGGACTGGAATTGACCTCAGGACCCTTCAGTCCGCAGGCCAACACTCTATCCACTGGGCCAACCGGCTAGGACTTTTCTTTTTTTAAGTTCTGGACCACGGATGGAAAAGTCTGAGGCTGGAGTGGCTGGCACAGCCCGAGACTAGTGACGTTCTCGTGTGGAGTGGAAGGTAGGCCTCCGGCCTTGCAGAGCTCATCGGTACCACACCGTGCTAGCCTCCTGGGGACCAGCTGCGAGGCTGCCCCTCATCTCTCCAAGTCTGAGCAGCTTTTCCACACAGGCCGGAGAGACGGAGCGACAGCCTAGCAGTTGGTCCCCACGAGACTAAAACGGAAACATCTAGCAAAGGAAGCCTGCAGCTTATCCTAACAGCCGGCTTTCTGTTAAGTCTTAAGTGGTGCTCAGAACATTTCCAAGAAATTAAATAGCTAGGGAGCTATTTATACATACCCTATTCTCACAAGTTATCTTTTTTTTTTTTTAATTCCCTGATCTTTTGCAAAAATGTACCGGAAAGAGCAATAATTCATTAACATTGCAGGACAACAGCAGTTTCCAGTAGTTTAAGATTCCGACGTTTTAAGTACATTTCACGATGAGACACCAAAGAAATCTCAGGTTGTGATTTCTGGAGTGAAACACAGACGCGTTCGCAGAATTCCCTTCACGGGTCTCCACGGGGCTCGCGCATGGGGTGCAGGCTCAGGACAAGTCCCTGTGGCCTGAACGGAGTCAGGACTGACCAGACCCTTCCGCAGGAGACCCTGGGGGTCAGCTGCTTGATAGTGTGAAAATGTGATTTCAGACTGGAAGTCACTCTCCAACATAAAAAACAAAACCACCACGTGACGCTTCCTAACACATTCATCTTGTTTTAAAGCACCTCCTATGGGTACTGAGCTAGAGTTAGCCTCTTGTAAGACTTGATATATCATAGTCACTGAGCTTAACAAACCACACTAAACTAACCCCCACATTTTTTTAAAAAAATATATTTTTTACAGAGAGGAAGGGAGAGGGACAGAGAATCAGAAACATCGATGAGAGAGAAACATCGATCAGCTGCCTCCTGCACACCCCCCACTGGGGATGTGCCCGCAACCAAGGTACATGCCCTTGACTAGAATCAAACCTGGGACCCTTCAGTCCGCAGGCCGACGCTCTATCCACTGAGCCAAACCAGTCAGGGCAACCCCCACATTTTTATGTTCATTTGGATAAATAACTAAACATAAAGGCCTTCCCTGAAGCAAGATACTTGTATTTGTGTCTGATGCACGTTTGCCCATGATAGACGCAAAGCATTTTCTTTTTAATTTTAATAATATATTTTATTTAACCAAACATATCCACAATAGGAGGAATGACACATATCCAACACCCCAGTGTTTTATCCCTAGGTTTGAAGTCAGAAAGAACTAAGGTTTGTAAAAAAAGTTGTAAAAAATCTCTGCTTTATTATACTAGCTCACATGACTTTTACTAACTTCCCTCTGCACTTGTAATTTTCATAGTGATTCAAATAATAGCTGCTGATAGTAAGTGGAATGAGTTAGAAACTCACTGTGATCTGCTCTTCAATTTGTATCTAATTTTTTACTGAATTAGATAAGCCATGTGAACACGTGGCTCCCTCTTGTGGTCAAAGCGAACCTCACATGCACAGGCTAATGGGGCTGGCTTCATGCCTCACCTATTCCCCCAAATTAAGTAGCTACATTAAAATTACCCTGAATTGCCTGGCCAGCGTGGCTCAGTGGTTGAGCATTGACCTATGAACCAGGAAGTCACAGTTCGATACCCAGTCAGGGCACATGCCCAGGTTGTGGGCTCGACCCCCAGTGAGAGGTGTGCAGGAGGCAGCCAATCAATGATTCTCTCTCATCATTGATGTTTCTCTCTCTCTCTCTCTCTCTCCCTTCCTCTCTGAAATCAATAAAAATTTATTGAGTTATTGACAAATGAAAATATTTTTAAATGATAAAGTAAAATAAAAAGACCCTGAATTACTAATGTGACTAAATACACACCATCCAGGCAGTAGTGTCCCAACCTCTGGGGATGGCTTCAGCTGCCCACCCCCAGAGGGAGGCGAGGATGGCCCATCGACATTTGCGCAGGTCAATAAAGGCCATTTTATTAGGGATTCTCAACAAGAACATCAACCAGACTCCCTTTCTTCGGTCACGCCAACAGCCAAGTCAAAGTACTGGGAGCGTGTAAAAGGCGGTGCGCTATTTGCACTGAGAAAGAAGGGGCCTCTATGGGATGGAAGCCCCACAGTCTCTTACTCACCTGGGCAGCTAGGTCCCTTGGCCTGAAGGAGTCTCATCTACAGTGACGTAGGCATTTTCATGCCCTTCTCCGATCCCCCTTCCTCCTCCCAACACACTAAACCCAAAGCCACCATCTGTTACGCATCTGAAGAGCGAAGGGCAAAACTCACACGTCATCAAGGTCAGGTCTGAAAGCCGAGCCCAAGTATTTTACCAGTTTTGTGGTCCAAAGACAGACTCGCTGCTCCCTAAAGCAAGCTGACAGGAAAACAGTGTCGCTTTTTGGCATAATAGTCACCATATTAAATGATGCAAATGTTAGAAAACAAAGTGGGTGATTCTGATCTTCTGGGCCCTTTTTAGACAGTGTGACAAATGCAGGGAGTAAGGAGAGAGTACGTTCAACCCAAACGCAGATGCTCCTGGACGTAAAATGGGGTTACCTCCATAAACGTGTCCAAAGTTAAAAATATTTTAAGTCAAACACGCATCTAATACCGCACTGTAGAGTGTCGGCTGTTTACTCCTGATCATGGGGCTGACCCTGGGCTGCACTTGCTGCCGCTGTCCAGCATTAGGAGCAAGTAATGTAAGCATATCACTAACCCAGGAAAAGATCCAAGATGCAAAATATGCCTGACCAGTATGACTCAGTAGTTGAGTGTCGACCTATGAATCAGGAGGTTCGGTTCCGTTCGATTCTGGGTCAAGGCACATGCCCGGATTGCAGGCTCAATCCCCAGTAGGGGGCATGCAGGAGGCAGCTGATCAATGATTCTCTCATCGATGTTTCTATCGCTCTCTCCCTCTTCCTTCTTCTCTGAAACCAATAAAGAGATATTTTCTTAAAAAAAATAATAGAACTGTTAAAAGAAAGAAGAGAAAGAAAGATGCAAAATTCGAACACCTATTACTTTCGAAACACCATAAAATCAAAAGATCGTAAGTGAAGCACTTAAGCCAGGGACCATCTGTGCACAGTATTTACATGGGACCAAAGGGAGTCTGGCTGATGTTCTTGTTGAGAATCCCTAATATAAGGGAAAAGGAGAAGCAGATTCTAACAGAAACTCAAAATGTTTAAACGTTTTACATACATACACACACACACACACACACACACGTATATATATAATGATTTCAGAAAGGAAGGGAGAGGGAGAGCGATAGAAACATCAGTGATGAGAGAGAATCATTGATTGGCTGCCTCCTGCACACCTCCTACTGGGGATTGAGCCTGCAACCCCGGCATGTGCCCTTGAATGGAATCGAATCTGGGGCCCTTCAGTCCGCAGGCTGATGCTCTATCCACTGAGCCAAATTGGCCAGGGCTGTTTAAATGTTTTTAAAGCCATGTATTGCCAAACCTTGATCTCACAGTGGAGCAGGAAATGTGAACGATAACTTGACAATGAGCCCTCCCTGCCACTCCCCTGGATGCAGGGAGCAGAATCCTGCTCCTATTTATAAAATCAACGGTCATAAGAATGATCTATTTAAATGCAAGAGTTGCTAAGTTTTTTATTCTCTGTAGGCCTGCAACCTCATAATTGCTTCAAGACCTCAGCCCTCCTTCCAATGTTAAAAAAGAAATTATGATTTCCAAATGAAAATAACTAAGTCCAAGATTTTGTTTCTAAATTTAAAATGAATGTGCTGTTTAATCCTTAAGAGCAGAAAAGAAAATGCATATAAACTTAAGAACTTCTTAAACAAGCTTCCCTTAGTTTTCACTGCCAAAACGACACAACTGAAATATTTCAAATGAGTGATTCCTTTTATAACTCAACCATGAAACAATTTATCAAAATATCTTATTTCTGTACTAATTGCCTCAAAAAGAAAAATGTTCACTGACCCAGAACATTCCATCTAGACAGGAACTGGACACAACACAGCACCAAAGGGAAACATTTCAGCGAAGTATTCGTGTACTAAGGAATTAATGTGAAGAAAAAGTTACTGTGACCTTTCCCCCAAAATTGCTTTTAGAAAAAAAGCAGACCTTACTCTAATATAACTACATGAAAAACTTTTCAAATTTATGCATTTAGCATTTGAAGCCAAATGGGAAGTCCCTGGTTTTTCTTTGCAATTAGTTGAAAAGTTATATACTTGCAATTTATAAACCAAAAGAAGTAAAATGAGTCATGGAAAGTTCTATCCCAACGGAGCAGACTTAGTTAAAAAAAAATAAAATAGGTAGGATGGTGGGGGAGAAAGGCTTGACAAAACAGCTCTCATTTTAAAACACTGAAATGTGTCCTCATCTCATTTCCCAACCCGTCTGATTTCACCGGGGCGTCCGCCGGGCAGGGCTTGAATTGCTCAATAAGACGCTGTCCTTTCGGACCGGCTGGCGATTGTTCCCTCACGAGGACTCTCACTTTGGGACTCAGAGCACCACCCCAAGGACCACACAGCGATGACTTCATCCATCCCCGGAGGCCGGGAGCTGAGATCCCAGGAGCTTCACATGGTTATCCGAGCTCTGCTCCGGCCTCCAATCTGGCCCCGGCCTCCAATCTGGCCCCGGCGCTAACAGACTTGGACGCACTCGGAAGGCAGCATTAATGAACAGACAGGGTGAGCCGAGACTATACACATAAAACTCGACACTTATTGTGCTTAAGAACAGATTTTATTTATCATTTTCCCAAAACACTAAAATAGCACATGGCATGGCATCTAGCACACAATATAGACTGATATATGCAATCCATCATCCCGGAAATGGCTGTCTGGCTTTGGGACGCCTTAAAAATTTACACTCCCAAGTGACCTTTATCCAAGTTATCAACACACAACAACACAGGAGCGACCTCAGGGAAACCTTCGCCAAGAGGCGCCTCCACTCCTAGAAGCCGCAGGGAAACACGAGGTGCCTCTCTGCCTGGGTCTCACGCTCACTTCCGTTTCAGGTGACGCTGCTAGGGTTCCCGGTGTGAGAAAGGGTTATTCTAAAGGTGAGCTTGATGTTGCAACTTTCACTGTACGGCCTCCATTAAAATTTCATGTCAAGTGGGAGGAGAGGAAGGCGAGAAAAGAAATCAAATTTTTCTCCCGACCAAAATGATTCTACAAAATGCAGCAATGCTAACAGCACATCATCAACTCAGCAAGGCCTCGAGCAGGTGGAGGGCCCGGCGTCACAAACACCCGCTTCCAGGAGATGGTCAGCCAGCCCAGGAGACAGCGTCCGGGACAGGAGCCCTTCGGATGGGTGATGGTGTGTAAGGGACTTTATGTTACATCTTTACGGTCTAATCTGACAATGATGCAGGTTATGAACCTGTTCTCCCCGAAACGGTCTCCCAATCCTGAACGGCTTGCAAGCACAATTTAAAACACGCTCAGAAATGTTCTTCCACGTCACCAGCTTTCCACGAGTTTCAGTCCCACTCGCTGAAGTCTGTCAGGACACAGAAACCAGGGCAGGAACCTCGCGGCTGCACTGTTCGCATCAGGCAGACTGGAAAGAAATCATCCTAGGACAACTTGTAAAGGAATCTCACTATTTTTATTGTGCAGCTTGTACCTTAACCACGGCATCATGGCTTTGCTGCTTCAGAAGCCTGCACAGCCGAGGTGCCGGCGCCGCGGCAGGTCCGCGGAGGTCCGGGGTGCGCTCTGTCTGCTCGGGCAGTGCGGGCTCTGAGTGCCCGGGAAACGCGCTGCCATCTCTGGGAGTACTTCAAGCCGCGCGTGCAGCACTGTGGACGGGACCGAATACCGGCCAGGCGGTTCCGACTCAGAGCCTCGCCCCTCCAGAAGAGCCCTCGGTGCGCCCGCAGAGATGCCCGTTCCTGACCACAAGCCGCATGGCAGTCCTGCCCCCCCAGGCTCTCCTCTGTGGCACCGGCCTCTGTGGCTGTTGGTGGCCCTGGGCCCGCCTCCCAGCCAGTCCCTCACCAGGGCCGCCTCGACACCACAGGACACGCCAGCAAAACACCCCTCCGCAGGAGCAAAGAACAGATCCACAGTCTGGCCCTGAGCCGCCGTGGAAGCCGAATTTCTTCTTAATGATTCTTTCAAATATGCAAGCACTTTGGTGCCACTGTGAAGCCAGGCCTCACTCAGGTCACTTTTCATTTCCAATGATAATGTCTCATTTTGTAAATTTCCATGAACATCACCCGCAGGCTGCTTCGCCCAGGAAGGGACGCCTGGTGGGCGAGGGCTCTCCTCTGTTCGAAGGCTACACGGTCGCTTGGCCGAGTCCCCGGGCGGCACTTCCTCGAGGCAGGTGCCCACAGTCCCTGTCCCGTCCCTCATGCTGCGTTTCTGCGGCGGGGGCCCCAGGACACGCCCGTGCCAGTCGGTGGAAAGTCGTCAATGGATCTCGATATGAACCTGGAACAGACAACCACATTGAAGTGTCACAGTGACGAGGAGTCCAAGAGAGTCACACACAGCTATTTCCTAACAAGCAGGAAGGCCTCTCGTACACGAGCCCTACTTTTGATGGAAAACAGGATGACAACCTGCCAATGAAAGATTACAATGAGAAGAACAGCACTGCATTCACATAGCTTCCGAACAACACTTAAACATAACCCTGGGTTTGTTTTTGCACAGCAGCAGTTGTTTGTGTTGGTTTAATAAAGTGCCCTCTCTGTGACCAGGATGGAACTGGACGAGGCCATGGCGCCGCCAAGGACTTCCCTGCAGGGTCCCAATGAGATGACGCTCAGAGCTCCGCTGGGATGAGCCACTCCCAGGAGTGGAAGCGACTTTACTTTTGGGTCCGGTGTTGACCAAGCCCTCCCACTGCTGTGACACGGACAAAGCCCACGAGCAAACAGTCGAGAAGCAACACCACAAGCACCCAATTCAGAGGCAAGGCTGTCACCGCGAGAGAAGCAGCTGCAGCGAGAGTGGCCGGCTATGGGCGTGGAGCGACGGAGGCAGGAAGCTAACTAACCCTGGGGAACTAGGGGGCTCTTTGGGCTGTAAGACTGCCTCCGTGTGCGAATGGTTTTAGAAATGGAAGGAGAGCACAGGGAGAAGAAAACAGCCTCTGGTGGAGGCTGGAGCAGAAGGCACAGGGCTAAGGATGGGGAGCCAACCAGGGAGGCACAGCCACTGGCACCAGGAGCCTGGACGGCCTCTGCAGGGGGTGGGGAGACACGGGGTCCCAGCCGCGTGCTAGGTTGCGTTTAAGATGAATTACTCTGGCGGCAGTGCGGTGGGTAGACGGGAAAGGAACCGCATGAGGCCAATCAGGAGGCTGTGCCAACAGCGCAGGGAAAACGACGGCGTCGGGCTGTGAGAGCAACGAGGAGAGAAAGTATTTCTTTAAAGGTAGTGGCTGACCCGATGTAAAGAGGGTGAGATAACCCAGAGGTTTCTTCTGACTTTCAATTCTGGGTCATGAGGGGCCATTAACTGAAAGTGGGGAGGCGTTCAGATAGGGACACACTGAGAGCTGGACTGGGGCTTCGCTGAGCAGCTAAATTAAGAGACCTCATCTCGCCCTAGCAGGTGGCCCAGTGGATAGAGCGTCAGCCTAAGGACCAAAGGGTTCCGGTTCGATTCCGGTCACGTACCTTGTTTGCAAGCTCCTCCCTGGCACAGGCCCTGGTCAGGGCTCGTGCAGGAGGCAACCAATCAATGTGTTTCTCTCATATCAATGTTTCTCTCTGTCTTTCCCTCTCTCTTCCACTCTCCCTAAAAATCAATGGAAAAATATCCTTGGATGAGGATTAACAAAAATAAATAAATAAATACATACATCCTATCCTATCCCATATAATAAAAGGCTAATATGCAAATCGACCGAACAGCAGAACTACCAGTCGCTATAACGCACACTGACCACCACGGGGCAGACGCTCAATGCAGGAACTGCCCCCTGGTGGTTAGTGCGCTCCCACAGGAGGAGCACTGTCCAGCCAGAAGCCGGCTCAAGGCTGGCGGTGCCTCCACAGCAGTGCTAAGAATGTCCGACTCCCTGGCGGGGCTAAGCTGTCAGTGGACATCCCCTTAGGGCTCCCGGACTGCGAGAGGGCACAGGCCAGGCTGAGGGGGAACACCCCCCACCTCAGTGCACAAATCTTGTGCACCGGGCCTCTAATAAATATATAATAAGATAAAGACCTCATCTCAGAGATGTCAGAGCTGGAGGATGGCACTCTGAGGCCAGCCTTGGGAAGCAGTATCGGACGTGGACAGAACATGGTCATGCTGAGGGCACAAGGCCAGGATCTCTGAGACCTAAAGACCATAGAGACCAGAGCCACCAGGGAGGGAGACGCCAACTGCACTGAGTGATCAAAAAGAGGGGTTTTACACACGTGTGTTCCCTGCACAAACAGCTTAGTGAGCTCCAGGTAAACCTCGAAAACTACACACAACCTTCCAGCCATCATGGGGTGAACCCACCTCAAGGCATGGGAGACTATATCAGAACACCTCTGCTTAGTTCATTTCTATCTCACCCCCTTTTAACTTTTTCTATGCTTTATAATATATGCCATATTTTGGTAGAGCAAAATATATAGTTTATAAATAGTATATATAAATAGGGTGTCCCCCAAAAAAGTATACACACCTAAATTGATGTTTTTCAGATTTAACCCACTGGAATTATTAATGGGAGCCAGAGTGTATATACATTTTTTGGAGCACCCTGTAACAGCTGAAAGCACAATTTTGAAAACGAGACATATTTTAACAAGCACTGCCTTTATCATTATGCAGTGTGTGTATACATTTCTTGGGGACACCCTATATATATCTGTGGGGCATGCACAAAACTTTCTGCTAGCAGTGTGACCATACTCTATATACAACTGGAAAATATAAAGCAATATACAAATGTAAGGTGCAATCTTTTTTAAGTTGAGATATAAATGACATAACATTCTATTAGCTTCAGGTGTACAACATTCTGTATCTGTATATATTGCAAAATGATCACCACAATCAACATACATCATTGTAGTTATAGGTGTGGTTTTTTTGTTCTTGTGATGAGAACTTTTAAGAGGTGCAATTCTTTTTTATTTTAATATGTTTTTATTTATTTCAGAGAGGAAGGGACAAAGAGAGAGCGCCATTGATCAGCTGCCTCCTGCATGCCTATTACTGGGGATCGAGCCCGAAATTAGGGCATGTGCCCTGACCGGTGACTTCTTAGTGCATGGGATGATGCTCAACCACTGAGCCACACCAGCCAGGGCAAGAGGTGCAATTCTTTTTTTTTTTTAATATATTTTTATTGATGTCAGAGAGGAAGGGAGAGAGAGAGACAGAGATAGAAATATCCATGATGAGAGAGAATCATTGATTGGCTGCCTCCTGCACACCCCCTATGGGGATAGAGCCCACAACCCAGGCATGTGCTCTTGACCAGAATCAAACCCCGGCCCCTTCAGTCTGTAGGCTGACTCTCTATCACTGAGCCAAATCAGCTACGGCAAGAGGTACAATTCTTGTAAGTGTGAATTCTGTCTACAACTCAAAACAATACTTTCAAAATTTACCAAGTCAAATATAATTAACTTCTCTTGACGGACTCTCTCAAATTAACTTCCAAACTATATAATGTCAAATCTTACATTTAGTTTACTAATTTGAAATACACTAAGACTGAACATTTTCCTGAAATGGAAGCATTCCCTAATATGCCTTTAATACATTTTAATATAGGTTTTAAAAATTCTTAAGAAAAGCAGGTCATTTAATATAGGCCAACTCCCAGGAAAATTAGTTTCTAACCACTTCTATTATGTCCTTGTACAAGGACTTAGTACTGTTCAGAAGATGAAGTATTCCCAGAATTGTGTTAAAATGTTTTAAATAAGGCACCATTCATGGAATCAATAAAGTAATGATGTATTTAATAAGGATAGAATAAGTTTTTTGCTGAAGATCTTCTAGTTCTTCAGTGAGTTGTTATAAACTCTGCACTTAATTCTATTAACAAAAGCTTCAGCTCAGTGAAGACATTTGGCTCTGAGCCCTCCACCAGCCAGCTCTTCTGACATTAGGCTGTTACACACACTACTTCTATCTTGAGAGACAGGAATAACTTTCATACAATTTCCAGACAAGTCATTTGTAAAGCATTTTTTTGTGTTTATTTCACTATATTACACATATGTTGGTACATCATGTTGTAGCAAATAAAGCACACATGATCATGTAATAAACTCTCCTTGGCCCCAGCTATGCCATCATCTCTCACTCCCGTGTTACGCCTATCTATATATATAAAAGCCTAAGCAACCGAACGACCAGTCGACCGGTCGCTATGATGCACACTGTCCACCAGAAGGCAGACGCTCAATGCAGGAGCTGCACTCTGGTGGTCAGTGAGTTCCCACAGCCAACCTCCTGCAGCCCTGATCAGCCCTGATCGCCGGCCAGGCCTAGGGACCCCACCTGTGCACGAATTCATGCACCAGGCCTCTAGTAACATAATAAGCAGCATAAATCATGGCACACAAACTTATCCCCCAAAACTGAGCCACTAGAATGAAGGGAGGAGTCTATTTTAAAGCTCAAGACAGTATGATTCAGGAAAATAAAGAGCCGGACTGTGAGTAGACTCCTGAACTAGTTCTCTTCCCCTCCTCCCTCCCCCAAAATATATGGCAAAGGTTGAAAATGGAGCCAGAAGCTGGAGCGGGTGAGGCGCACAGAGAACAAGACCGTCTGGTGTGTCCAGGATCCTCGGTGCAGCCACGAGAAGTCACCTTCCACAAAAATCCCTGCCAGCTAGAGGCAGTGGCCACTGGTGACAATAGCCTGACCCACTTAGGCAGCTGCTGCCCTCTTGGACTGCCGTCACCTTCCCTTCCCAGACCTGAGCTATTAATGGCCTCAGGAACCTGATGGTCTGGATACTAAAAATATCCTGGCCTCCAAGCTTCTGAAATCCAGCCGGTAAGGCTGCTCCCAAAGGGGCCTGGGAGGAGGCACAGCCACACGACAGGGGCTGCTCAGCCAGGTCGATGACAACGGGCTCGGAGCAGGGTCCCATCTGTGATGGCGCGCAAACACACGGCAAGACCATCCCCACCTCCTCGGCTTTCAGGCGTGACCATCATTCATTCCCCTGAACACCCTTGCGCTCATGACTGAATGATCAGACCAGGGCGTGGCTGAAACGGATTCCTCCAACTGCTCCCAGCTTCGGGGCGAAGCAGGAAGGACTCCGTCCTGTCTGCAAGCTGAATCATGACCACAGGAAGCACTGCAGCACCGATTCCTGCCGCTCTAGTCACTCAGCATCACAGCGGCCCTCAAGGAGCCAGCTGTGCAGCCTCCTGAGCCACCACCCGGTTCCTCATTCTATCACCTGGTGCCAAAGGTACGGGGCCCACACCTCCGAGGCCAGCTGCCCCGCTGGGGACTCTGGGCCACGCCCTTTCCTCCGAACGTGGAGGACTCAATGTGTGAAAGAGCACCCGCATCTTTTCTGACCGGCACCCCAGAGCATCCAATAAACAGCAGCGATTGTGGCCACCCCGAGTGCTAGGGAGGAGTGACGATGCTGCTGAGGGGATCTGTAAGGCAGAGGACGGAGAGGTGACCACCGGATGAGGACATGGACGTGTCCGCCTTTTCGTGGGTAACTGGCCATCTGTAGCCATTAATAGCTCAGGTTAGGGAAGGGAAAGTGAGAACTGTCTTTTCAAATCCTTTGGTGGTGTTTGAATTGGGTTGTTTTTATTGTTGTTGAGCTGAGTTCTTTCTATATCCTGGATGTTAATTCTTATCAGATATATCGTTTGCAAATACTTTTTCCCATCTCTGAGTTGTCTTTTTCACTCTCTTGATAGTGTCCTTTGATGCACAAACATTTTTAATTTTGATGAAGTCTAATTTTTTTTGTTGTTGTTGCCTCTGCTTTTGGCAAGAAATCACTGCCAAATTCAGTATCATGATTTCCCCCTACGTTTTCTTCCCGAAGAGTTTTACAGTTTTGGTTCTTATGGTTAGGTCTTTAATCCATTTTGAGTAAATTTTTATATAAGGTATAAGGTTAGGGCCCACTTTAAACTTGTTTTGCTTTTTTAAAAAAATATATTTTTTTTATTGATTTAAGAAAGGAAGAGGGAGAGAGATGGAAACATCAATAATGAGAGAAAATCATTCATCAGCTGCTGCCTGCACGCCTCACTAGGGATTGAGCCCACAACCCAGGCATGTGCCCTGACCAAGAATTGAACCGTGACCTCCTGGTTCATAAGTAGACGCTCAACCACTGAACCACGCTGGCTGTGCTAAACGTGCTTTTCTTTACATATGGTGGGTATGTTTTAACATAAGCACATATCGATCTGACTCATACACTCTAATATCTGCCCACACTTGTAAGACTTTAAAAACCTGCCCTGACCGGGCAGCTCAGTTGGTTAGTGTTGCCCTGGCACACCAAAGTTGCAGGTTCGATCCCCGGTCAAGGCACATACAATAATGGACCAATGAATGCATAAATCAGTGGAACAACAAATCCATGTTTCTCTCTCTCTCTCTCTAAAGTCAATTAAAAAACCCCAAACTCGTCCAACTGGTGTGGCTCAGTGGCTGAGTGTCTACCTATGAACCAGGAGGTCAGGGTTCAATTCCCAGTCAGGGCACATGCCTGGTTGCGGGCTCAATCCCCAGTGTGGGGCGTGCAGGAGGTAGCCGATCAATGATTCTCTCTCATCACTGATGTTTCTATCGTTCTCTCCCACTTCCTTCCTCTCTGAAATCAATAAAAATATTTTTTAAAAATATTAAATAAACTTGAGTCAAGGATACAGGTGTTCACTGTAGCCCTCTTTCATATTTTACTAGGTTGAAAGTGTTTCAGTTTATGAAGAGTGCTTAAAGCATTCAGTTGACAGAAAAGACTACATAGTATTTCTATGCTTCTTATATGTTTGGTATTTATCATCCCAAAGTATATAATTGTTCACTATCTCAGAAGCCAGAACAAACTGTTTAACGGAGCTCCTGCTTTTGACTTGGTCGATTAAGCTTCTGCAAAGCTTTTAAGCTTTTATAATGTTTTCTTAATCGTCTATAATTTCCCCCAGTTCTCTTCTAGAAACCTGATGGAAATCGAGCAACAGAATAAAATTCATGTCAGACTGCAACTGACCCTGGGACGAGGGTTTGGAATCTTTATGAATTTTTGAAGTTGTTCAGTCCTAAGGTCATTTCGTCAGAGTGGAAGCCAAAGTCCTTCCAATGCCTATAGGACACCACGTGAGCTTCCCCTAAACTTCAGTCTGAGTCTCCTGCCACTTCTTTTTCTAAAAACATACCTGTATTGATTTCAGAGAGAAAGGGAGAGGAAGAGAGAGCTAGAAACATCATTGATCAGCTGCCTCCTGCACACCCCGCTACTGGGGATTGAACCTGAAACCCAGGCATGTGCCCTGACCGGGATTCAAACTGTGACCTCCTCGTTCATATGTCGACACTAAACCACTGAGCCACACTATGGGGGTTCCTGCCACCTCCTTCCTCAATGACCAGCTGCCTACTGCTCCGGAACACGAGGCTTGCGCCAGCTAGAGGGCCTTCTCTGTGCAAAGCGCAGTACTCTTCTAACCCAGACATTTCTGAGGCTAAGAGCCTCACCTCCTTCAAAGTTTTGCTCAAATGCAATCTTATCAATGACACTCCCTCTGACTGCTTCCCCATCCTCACCTGCCTTCCTGGACTATTTTCCTGACTGGAATGAATGAATGTGGTTTTCAAGTGATAGGTAAGCACTGAAACATATGAGCTATGGACTTAGACAGTCATTCAGAAAAAGAAGACTATGAGGAGCAGTTAGAAACAGAATGAGAAGAGGGAGGGGCCGAAGGAAGGGGCTCAGGCCTGGTGAGCACAGGGCAGAGCGGCTGACGGTGGCGTCGTAGGAGCACAAGGACACTTGACAATGCAGTTTGACAGCTATCATCAACCTGCACATGCCTTCTGCTCTCCAACTGTTCTTCTTTATTCCCTCTGTTAGTAGTTATACGAATCTGGGTGAGCTGGGGCTGAGACACTTGATTCTTCCAGCAGGCACATAACTGAGGTGTCGGCAGGGCTGATCAATTACAATGGGCTCTCAGTACAGTTTCCTACCTTGCTTTTACTACACTTAGTAGTTTGTATGAATTCTCAGTTTTTTTACTGCCATGTATTTCAGATTTTGTACAAGCAAGCAGGATGCTAATGGCTCTAGATTAAGGCTGCTTACACACAGTATTTTAAGATCTTAACCCTTCCCGGTTTATAAAACATTTTGCAACTGTTTTCTCATTTAATCATCTTTCACAGTAAAGAGATGTCAACCTCCTTAAAATGTGCCGCTGCCCTCCAAATAAGCTGGGGGTTCTAAGTGAACATGGGGGGAATGGAGTCCTTTGTTCCTTGTTGCTTGCAAAACAGATCCCAGCGCCCGGGGAATGGAGAGGACGGGTACAGTGTTCTGAGTAGAAGGAAAGTGGTGAGCCAGGGCTGTCCCCTTTCCTCAGGTTCTATTTTCTGTTGCACTTCCCTTTAGCAGAGGCCAGAACAATTAAACCCTCAAATCAGGTACGATAGTGATTTTCCGCAAATGAACAGAAACCCTAAACCTGCAGGGGAATTTAAAGTAGCAGATGTAACTATTACAGTCAAAAAGAGACACCCCACTCCCACCGTCCCCCTCGGTACGTGACATGGCTGCTGCTGCACTTGATCAAGCCGAGATCACCCCTAAAATCCCCACCCTGTTCTTAGCCCTTCCCTGAGGTCCCTGGCCACCACCTTGTGTGCACCCCCACCCCCACTCACCCCTGACCCGACGACAAAGGCCCACGGTGGACTCGGGGAGCGTTCAGCTCCCATGATTCACTAAAGCTGCGCTGCACCTGGACTGTTACGGGGCCTCAAGTCCACCAAGCGACCTCCGATGGGCTTTGGGGACTGGTGCGCCGAGCTCTCCTGACTGCCCACACCACTGGAACAGAGCCAATCTCCCTCCTTCGAAATGCACTTACCCTCAATCATTAGCCTGTCGGTTCCTAGTTATGAAATGTGTATTGGAATGACCTTTGCAGATTATTTCCCTGCCCTACAAACAATGAGAGATTTGGATTCCTTATTGCATCTGAAACAAACAAGCCTGCAGCGCTCTTGCAATGAAGAGCGCAGGTGCAAGATCCCATCAACAGGGCTGGTGATCACCAAGGTCCTCTCTGAGAAGAGAGCTGAAGAGGGAAAAGGTACAGGCACGCAAAAAGCCGGGGAAGAGCACTCGAGGCGGCAAAAAACTGCCAATGTCCTGGGGCCGGGGTGGGCTTGGCGCAGCCAGATGGTAGATGGGAAAGTGTGAAAAAGAATAGTGAGCAAGAAACAAGCTAGGTGATCGTCTAGAAAGAGGAAGAGAAGTCAGACCTGCATTCTGTGTGCAATGCAAAGTTCTGTGTGGTTTTGTGTTTTTTTGTTTTTCTGTGAAGAATGACATGACCTTCCACCTGGAGGAACACAGATGGGAGGCGGAGTGATCGTCCAGGTGAGTGGCCACGGCGGCCCGGACTAGGCAGGTGGTCATAAACATCGGTGCACAAGAGAGAAAGGCGATTTTTTTAATGGTACAAAACTAATTCTCAACATCATGTACCGAGTTTTCTTTTACAGTCACGTATGACAGCACACTTAGAAAGGAGTAATTCTCAATCGACTTCTCGTCCCACTAGATCAGTGGTTCTCAACCTTGGCTGCACATTAGAATCACCTGGGAATCGTTTTAAAATCCTGATTTCTGGGCCTCATCCTCCGCCCCCCGCCTCTCCGCGGGCCCGCGCCCCGGCAGCAGGCCCTTAGCCGAGGCCAGCGCTCCAGCCCCCGCCCCCCGCCGCCCCCGCCCCCGCCCCCCGCCTGTTTGCAGAACGGGGACAACAATGCCCGCAGCGGGGCTTCCTCCCGCGGGTGGCAGGAGAAATGCACGGCGCTAGGCACGCTCTCCGCATGCAGACCCGCAGCCGCGACGGCATCTCCGTCGCCCGGGGCGAGGGGGGCGGACCGGCGCGCGGGGAGGGTCGGGGGCGAGGGGCCGGCGGGCGCGGCTCACCCACCTGCAGGCGGACGTTGAGCATCATGGATGCCACGATGTAGAGGTAGGGGAAGTTGATGCGCAGCCGCCAGGCCAGGTCGAAGAAGATGAGCAGCGTGCGGGTCAGCCCCTTGCAGAAGACCCCATAGGAGCGGGCGGCGGCCGAGCGCGAGAGGCGGACAGCCAGGCCCGACAGAGCCGCCGCCATATAGACCCCGCGCCCGCCGCCGGCCCGCCGCGCACTGCCCGGCCGCGAACCCGAGCCGCCCGGCGCTCGGAAGCCCGCCGCCCGCCCTCGAACAGGCCCCGCGTCGCCCCCGGGCCTCCGCCCCGGCCGCTGGCCCGCGCTCGGCGCGCTGAGGGAGCGAGGGAGGCGGCGGCGAGGCGGCCGGCGGGCGGGCCGCGGGGAGGGGAGTCCGCGCGTCACCCTGTGGGAAGCGCCACGGGGAGACACCGCCCGCTCCGGGCCCGGCCGCCCCGCCTGACGTCACAATGCCCTGCCGCGCCTGCGCGCCACGGCCCCGCCCCAGGCCCCGCCCCCGGTCACCTTCCCGCAGGTGAGACGCGCATGCGCAGGCGGTGTCTCCGGGAGGGCGGCTGGTGCGCTGGCTGCGGCCGCCCCCTACTGGCGAGCCAGAAAATAAAAACAAAGGGAGGCGGGGACGCGTGAACTGGAATTGGAGAGCACACAACTCTGAACGCACTTAATGCCCTGTATGCTTAAAAAAGCACTAGAAGGGTAAATTTTATGTTAGGTACGTCTTCACACAACTATGAAAAGCAAACAAAGCGAAGCTTCTTGGGGCCAACGGACAGAACATTCTATCCGTAGATCGCTTGTGGTCCCAGCCATTCCCATTCAGTGTCCACTTATATAAAGTTTGATTTTTCATCATTTTGATATTAGTTAAAGCCCCTGATGTGAAAAGTAAAAATATTGAAACTTCCAAAACGTCTGCTGTTCTGGGTCTTTGGGGAAGGGGTTGACAGTGAGTTTTTACATTCCTACTTAAGCACATAGGTTCCTATCAAAGGTTTGTGTGGTGCGAAGGTAGATACCTTCCTTCTAGTTTCAGACAAAGTATTTTATGTCATTACTTCTGCCTACCCACGAGGAAGTCTGGGAATTCGGTACGGGAGGGACAAACGAGTTTCTCTGATAATGAAATGCAAGTTTTAAGTCCTTTAAGGTGGCAAGAACAGAAAGCAAGTGTGAAAATGGATTTAAATGTAAAAATCCTTTGCCACAAAATAAGTTTGCAATAATTTTTAAAAGTCATTTTAAAATTCTCTACCCTGAAATGAATTCACATTCAAAATCATTTTCTTAAAATCTTCATTTTATTCATCTATAATCTATTTAGCATTATTGTTTCTCTTTTTTCTTTTCTTTTTCTTTTTTTTAAATATATTTTTATTGATTTCAGAGAGGAAGGTAGAGGGAGAGAGATAGAAACATCAATGATGAGAAACACTGATCGGCCGCCTTCTGCACGTCCCCCACTGGGGACCAAACCCACAACCTGGGCATGTGCCCATGACCGGAACCTAACCCGAGACCCTTCAGTCCTCAGGCTGACGCTCTAACCACTGAGCCAAACCAGCCAGGGCTCTTTTTTATTTTTTATGTATATTTTTATTGATTTCAGAGAGGAAGGGAGTGGGAGAGAGATATAGAAACATCAATGATGAGAGAAAGTCATGGATCAGTTGCCTTCTGCACACCCCCTACTGGGGATGGAGCCTGCAACCTGGGCATGTGCCCCTGACTGGACTCGAACCAGGGATCCTTCAGTCCTCAGGCCTACGCTCTATTCATTGAGCCACACCAGCTAGGGCTATTGTTTTTCTTTAGATGTCTACTGTATAAAAGAATTGTCCTCTTTAATGCTCAGCCATCCTATATTTCCTATCCATTGTATTTCAGGTCAAGACCATCTTAAATAAATATTTTAGAGTTTTTAGCCTTGGACTAGTTTTATTATTATTTTTTTTTTGACAAACACAGGAATAATAAATTTATTATAAGAACCACACAAGGTAGAGTAGTGCACATACAAAAGAGGGAACCTCTGAACCAGAGGGCTGGCTGATGCCTCATCAGGGAGCCCTCCCTCTCCAGATAGTTTTATTATTAAAGAAATATTTTTCAAAGGATTTGCACAGACTTTTAGTTTCCCTTATTTTTCAGCCTTATATTTTCCCACATGTGTTGTTGACACTGAAAAGCTCACTTCCCCTTTCTTGTGAGCTATGTTTGCCTTTCAGTGCACAGTGGATCCTGTCTTTGAGGACTGCAGAGCACATGCTGCTGAACTATTTATTATTTTTTCAAGCTACCCTTCCAAAAAAGCAAAATGAAAACTTCTTTATACAGTTTTTTAAAAGTATATTTGTATTGATTTCAGAGAGGAAGGGAGAGGGAGACAGAAACATCAATGATGAGAGAGAATCATTGATCAGCTGCTTCCTGCACGCCCCACACTAGGGTCCGAGCCTGCAACCCAGGCACGTGCCTCATGGTTCATAGGTCGATGCTCAACCACTGAGCTACACCAGCCGGGCCTCTATACAGTGTTTAGGAAAATAATTGAAACATTTTAATGGCTAGAGTCTTCAAGGAAAAATTGCCTCAATCAATCTAACAATGAATAAACATGTTTGGAGATCAGCTAAATTTATTCTGAAGCCTGTAAAGCTTTTCACAGTGGAGAACTGGCTGTCCTATTTATTAGAATTATGCTGGAAGACCAGATGGGCTGTGGCGATGTGAAGTGTGTGTGTGTGTGTGTGTGTGTGTGTGTGTGTTCCCTGGCTACTCATTCCTTTGTCTCTAAATGCCATTGAGGCCATGAGGCATTTTTAACAAGCCGTTTAAGTGCCATAAACAATGACAAACAAAATTCCACAAAACTAAACTGAGCAAGGTGAGAAGCCTGTTGTAATTAGACATAATGAGAGATCAAAGAGAACACAAAGGAAAGCGAACAAGATTTCTGGTTTAATATACAATCAAGGTTAACTAGTTCCAAGCTACCGAGTAGGCTGGCGAATCGGTCTAACTCTATCCGCTTCATGTAACATTTAACTCAGCCCCTCAACTTTCTGGCCTCTCTGGGAAGACCTTCTGCTAATTATAATTTGAAAAACTAACGGGCAGCCGAACTGGTTTGGCTCAGTGGATAGAGCATCGGCCTGCGGACTCAAGGGTCCCGGGTTCGATTCCGGTCAAGGGCATGTACCCTGGTTGCGGGCACATCCCCAGTGGGGGGCGTGCAGGAGGCAGCTGATCGATCTCTCTCATCGATGTTTCTAACTCTCTATCCCTCTCCCTTCTTCTCTGTAAAAAATCAATAAAATATATTTTTTAAAAAAAAGAAAGAAAAACTAATGGGCAGAACTAATTATAAGTCAGTGTGAAAAGTATGTTTCTACAGGGAGGAGAAAAGAGGTTGAGGCCAATAGGGAAAGTTATTCACCTTTGACCAACAGGATCCAGGGGATTTGTCTACCATCATCTCTCCTGTGATCAGAGCCACAAAATGAATGAATGAATGAATGAATGAATGAAAAGCCTTTTTCCTTTCAGGTTAACCTGGTAAGAAAAACACGGGGAAGCCAGGTTCCAGTTCGTCAACTTCTCAGCTGGTTTTGTCAAATGAGGACCGGGACCCCCTCCTCCATAGTTTTTGTGAGAAATAAGAGAGCAGGTCTGCACAGCATCCCGCACAGTCCTAGGTGGAGAGAGGGTGCCCAGGAAGTGGTCGCTATGTTCCCAAGAGGAGCCCTCGAGCCCTTCGAATGCACGTTTAGTGGAACCATTAATCATGGTTATAATTAGTAATCTTTCACTGTGGACCACAAGCAACCCAAAGAATGAGACAACCTGATTATGCTGCTGGAAGAGAGGATGGACACAGTGATCCAAAATGTTGGTCAGAAATTATTTCTATTCCTTTGCTCATTCCCGTGGAGGCTTAGAAGGGTGGGGTGGATCTAAACAGGTGAGCTCAGTTCCCATTTTGAGAAAACGCAAGTTTCCAGTCTCCCACACAAGGGCTCTTTCCAGGCACCTGGCGCGTTGTTTCAACAGATCAAGGTCAGTGGGTGTCCTTGACACATTTACTAGTATGGGGTGTTCTTAGTGAAAGGAGTAAGGGGACAAAAAGTATGTATTGAAAGACACTGTTTAGTATGTATATACACACATGCATACACATACACACATCTATAGAGACATACATATATGTGCAAATATATATATTTATAGGGTCGTGGGGGTCTTTTGTTTGTTTATTCTTTAAATAAAAGGATAAACCATAAATTTGTTTTAAAGTGGTTATATGTAGCGAGGGAAGGAATAGGGTCAAGGATATGGACATAGAAACTACACTTCTCTATTTATAGAAGAATTTGAGTTTGGAGCCATGTAAATGTTTTACATATGAAACAAAATTTAAGTCCCTAAAACCCCAAAGCCAAATGGAACCAATGAACCTGTATATCCAATCGGTGAATAACACTCCAAGAGGAACCAGTCCAGGGAAAAGCTCAGCTGTGACTTGACTGTACAAGAAAACCTGCAATACACATCTAAACTGTTCTCAGTGATCATATTGTTGGTGGCGGCATTGGTGTTGTTATTCTGAAATATCTGTGTGTTTGTTCTGTAATGAGTATTACGTTGGTGTTATTGAAAAGGAGTTTTGGCACGGGAGAAAGGAGTTTCCCTATAAGCTCGATGAAGTTAAACAAAAACGCTATCATCCTGAATTGGAATTGGAATTGTGGCATGAATTTATATGTATTTATCCTAAAAATATATGAGTGTGTGTGTATTTTCCAGTTCTATTCACTGAGAAGGCCTCGGTATATGGGCCAACCTAATAGCTGTGAGCACCCCCAGAGCCCAGTGGAATCTCCAAATACCATTTCCCACCGAAAGGCAGAGAGCCAGCCTGGGGCAGACAACATACAAGGTGAGCCTTGAACTTGTAGAGACGTTCTCATAGATTGAGTCCAAAAGACTCCGGAGCCACCTTCAAGAGGTTCCCACTGGCCAAAACTGAGACCATTTGAGTACCGGGAAGGAAAATGACTACAGTGGAATGAAACACAGCAAATATGGGCAAGTCCCTGAGTTCATTGTGGTATTTGTAGTAGGTTCCTAGGGCTTCCATCATAAATTAACACAAACCAGATTAAAGCAACAGAAATGTATTCTCTCAACGCTCTGGAGGCTACACATTCAAAATCAAGGTGTTGGCAAGGCCACGTCCACTCCGAAGGCCATGTCCATTCTGAGAGAACCCTTCCTTGCCTTTCCCACCGTTCAGCGGTTGCCAGCACTCCTTGGCGTCCCTTGGTCTGCAGCTGCGTCACTCCAATTTGCCTGTCTGCCCATGGCCCCCTCGGTGTGCATACCTGTGTGTCCTCTTCTCTGCCTGTAAGGACACCCACTAGCCATTGTATTGAGGGCCCGCCCTACTCCAGCATGACCTCGTCTTAACTAACTACATCTCCAAAGACCCTCTTTCCAAACAAAGTCACACTCTGAGGTTCCAGGTGGATAACGGCTTTTCTGGAACACTATTCAACCCAGTACAGTACTCATTTACTAACCAAACAAAGAAAACCACCTCACTGGGCACCTTTGGAAAATGCTTGGAGACAAACTCATTTTTGTAAAATAGTAAATAAAGGGGGGAAATGAAACATATATCCTATTTTACTTGAATAAATTTGTACTAGAGGTAAGCAAGTAGTTGATAAGGGTATGTTTCTTTTTGCAGAGGGGTCCAGCTAACAAGTAAAACGGGGCCCAGCCAGTGTGGCTCAGTGGTTGAGCGTTGATCTATGAACCAGGAGGTCATGGTTTGATTCCTGGTCAGGGCACATGCACAGGTTGTGGGCTCGATTGCCAGTGGGGGTTGTGCAGGAGGCAGCTGATCAATGATTCTCTCTCATCATTGATGTTTCTGTCTCTCTCGCCCACTCCCTTCCTCTCTGAAATCAATATATATACTAATATATATATATGCAAAATGTAAAACAGGGATGCTAGATTCAGAATACCACCATTTTGTAGCCCTTAATGAATTAATGAATCTAGCAATGATCATCGATGACTGTTAACATCACAAAATGAAACAACTAGGCATGTAACTCCTGATGAAATATAATTGGGGGGGGGGGGGGGGATTGAACCTGGATCTATCAGGCCTGTAGATCTAATTACAGAGGAACATATTGGACATCCACAATGATGCAGCCAGCAAAATCAAGATTGTGAAACTAAAAAAAAAAAATACTTTAAAAAAAAGAGAGTGAAAGGGAACTGATACATTGTAAAAGAGACTTGAGACATTTGCCTACATTTAAATGTCAACTGTAGACAAAGGGGTGGGAAATGGTCATTCTCCATGACCCTTTGTTATTTATTGTTGTTTTACACACCTTTAAAATTGGGAGTCATTTCTTACCCAGTAATAGGTGAAGATTTAAAAAGATACCAGAATCCCTTTAGGCTGGACCATGGAGGGCTCAGACCTTTGAGCAATGAAGTTTTGAGTGAAGAAATTAACTGACTTAGATGCTGGCCAAAGGCGAGGGGATGTCAGAAAGGGTAGTGAGAAGGGGAAGCGATGAATGTCGGCCACAGGCTTGTGACTGTGGAAATGGGAAATGTACATAGTATCCATCTGCATTTCCTTGCTTGCATATCGTATTATTGTTATTTAAAATCTGTTAGATCTCTTTTCTTATCCTTTTCCTCATTAAAAAAAATTTTTAAGTATTTTTATTGATTTCAGAGAGGAAAGGAGAGGGAGAGCAAGATAGAAACATCAATGATGAGAGAGAATCATTGACCGACTGCCTCCTGCACGCCCCACACTGGGGATTGAGCCCACAACCCCGGGCATGTGCCCTGCTCGGGAACCAAACTACAATCTCTTGGTTCATAGGTCAACACTCAACCACTGAGCATTGACCAATGAATGGCCGGGCATTTCCTCCTTTTTAGTGTCAGAATTGAGTGGTGTCAGAATTGAGCTGGTGCCGGTTAAACTTTGGTTTGGTCCCCGGGTCGCCAACATTGAGGTGGGACTGAAGGAAGCCGTCCTGAACTCGGAGCCACGGCAGCGCCTGGACCTGATTCTGTGTCTCTCTCCTGAGGACAGTGTGTGTGTTGTTGCTGAGTGTGAGATGATGACGGTTACACTATGATGAATGGGAACATTAAAAATACTAAATGTGTGCATGTGAGTACCAGGCAGCCAGATGGCATGTGGTGGGTGTGGCAGGACCTGATCATTGTCCTTTGGGGTCCTCTCTTCTCTCCCTTAGGGGGTCATAGAATTTTCAGCAGGGTCTATATTTCCCAACCTGCACTGCAGCTTTATGATCAGGTGACTAAGTTCTGGCCAATGGGATGCAAGAAATGTTTCACCCTCTTTGCTGCCTTTCACCTTGGTTTCTTCGTCCTGTGCTTGGAACTTGCATGTGCCTCTGGAGCTCCATCCTGGAACATTAGGAAGGAGCTGGGCCTTGAGACTCCCTGGGAAGCAAGAGCATACTGGCCCGAATTCCTTACCTCTGGATTTTGATGCAGGAGGGGAGATAAACTGATCTTGTTTAAGCCGTTGTCACTTAGGTCTCTGTCGTGTGCACTGAGCCTAATCCTAATGAATTCAGCAGATACCCTTTGGTTTTGCCTGCCCAGCCACAACTTCCCGTTCTTTCGGGGGGACTTCCTCTACCCTATTCCTTGTGGTTCTGGTGGGCTGTGAGTCACCAGGTCCCTCCCTCCCTTTTCCCCCCAACAGGATGGGTAGCTAACCAAACCGTACCAACCAGAATCCCCCGCCCTTTGCCAGGAAGGGAAACCTGAGTGGGGTGGCATCCTCAGGCAGCTGGGTCTGAGTTCGTGTGACATCAGTGTCCCAGCGTGGCCTGGACCCTCTCATTTCTGAGTCCTGATTACTCCACTTCTCCTTTGATTCTGTGAGCTCACCAGTGTTCTTCACATTCCTCTCTCTCTCCTCCGAATCCAGAGTAGCTTTCTGTCCCCATTAACCCGAGAACCACAGCTGAGGATGCCCCATCAGCATGCCCTTCGCCTTCCCATTCTTTCACCTCTGATTTTGGGGTGTCCCCCCCTGGAATCCCTGATACTCTTTGGTTACCATGTTTCCATAACAGATCGCCCCATAACCTAGTAAATATATAAATGCCGTCAAACAACAATTGTTTTATTATCATCCCTACTGTTCCGGGGGTTGAGTGGGCTCGGCTAACGTGCATCTCACTTGGGAGGCTCGGGTTTTTGCAGTCGGACAGCGACTAGGGCTGCTGTCATCTTGAAGGCTTCCTGAATTTTCCAGCACAGCCAACTGGATGTCCAACAGCTCAACTCAATTCTGACACTAACTACCCGGAGTTACCGTCAGAGTCCACAGGCTCATGCGCTCAGCCCCACAAGAAGACCCCACTTCAGAGGCCAGCCACAAGTCATGGGGGCCACTCATACTTCTGGCAGCCTGGCTGGAAATTCAGGGGCTCCCTCAACCCCGGTTCAGGTTTGATAATTCACTGGAATGACTTACAGACTTAGGAAACCACCATACTTAGGACTACTAGTTCGTTATAAATGAACAGCCAGATGAATAGGATACAATGGAATATTGTTTAGCCTTAAGAAAGAAGGGAATGCCACCATTTGTGATACAGGTGCTGAGCGAAATGAGCTAGACGCAGAGGGCAAATAATACACGACAACGCTTATATGATGTGGATGAAAGGGGCCACATGCTGACCTGACAAGCTCAGGGGAGGCCTGCATGGCGGTCTTGTAAACTCAGAGACCTAAAGTCACCACAAAGGATGGTCTGAAATTAAACTTTAACTAAAAGCAGTTATGCCCTAGCCAGCTTGGCTCAGTGGATAGAGCATCAGCCTGGGGACTGAAGGGTCCCAGGTTCGATTCCAGCCAAGGGCACATGCCTGGGTTGTGGGCCCAATCCCCAGCAGGGGGTGTGCAGGAGGCAGCTGATCAATGATTCTCTCTTATCATTGCTGTTTCTATCTCTCCTTCTCCCTTCCTCTCTGAAATCAATAAATATATTTAAAAATAAAAATAAAAATAAATAAAAGCAGTTATGGTGGGCAGTTATGTCCTAGGCCAGTATCTTCACTGACAAGGTCAACCTTTACCCTAACTGAGCCTATCTGTCTTTTTGCATCTATGATAACATATCCTTGAAGTGTCTGGGTAACTTGTAACTTTCCTTTTTATGGGCCCCCTGGTGCACAACGAAATGTGTTGGGCACCAGGACAGATACCACAAATTCCTTCATTGTTATCACGTGAATTGTCATGTGTTATCTGGTTAAAAACTCACAGTCTCACCTCTCCGCAGGGGAGGCGACTTTCAGTCTCAGCTCTGCTTGAGGCTGCGTTACTTTGGTCAGTCTCTGGGCCATAATTTTCTCTGGATAAGAAGGCAGATTGGAGACGCTAAGGCAGTGGTACTCAACCTTGGCTGCACATTAGAATCACCTGGGAATCTTTTCAAAATCCTGATTTCTGGGCCGCATCCTCCGGAAATTCTGTTTCTTTGTTATGGGGTGGGGCTACAACATTAGTAACAAAGAAAGAATTTCCGGAGGATGAGGCCCAGAAATCAGGATTTTAAAAAGATTCCCAGGTGATTCTAATGTGCAGCCAAGGTTGAGAACCACTGGCTAACCGCTATGCCGTACACCTGAAACTAATACAAAATAATACTGAATGTCAATTGTAATTGAAAAAATTTAAAAATGAAATTTTAAAAAATTGGAAAAAATTTTAAAACAACAAAATATTAAAACACACACACACAGTGAAGGAGGCAGGAGGAAACTTTTGGGAGTGATGGATATGCTCGTGACAGATCGTAATAATGGTTTCCCCAGTGTACACTTATCTCCACACTCACCTCGCATCCATGAAGTATGGACAGCTGTGGGCCCTGGCCAGTAGCTCAGATGGTTAGAGCACTGTCTGGATACTCCAAGGTTCCGGGTGCCATCTCCGATCAGGATGCAACCAGTGAATGCATAAGTAAGCAGAACAACAAAGTGATGCTTCTCTCTCTTTTTTTTTTAATGTCAATTATACTTCAATCAATGCTGAAAAGACAAGGTCCGAGGTTAGGGAGAATGAGAGTTAGAATTAGAGCTCCATGCCCTCTCCCTGTGAATTCTGGGCACACGGCCCTACCAGGACTAATGTTTACCAACCCGGAAGTTCCTGCAGCCTCACTGTTTCAGGGTTTTCGTATGGAGTTCCATTTCACAGGTGGATTGATTAAATCACCGGTCACCTGGTTGACCTCCGTCTCTCTCCCCGAGGTGGGGGCTGGGGCGTGCTGCTGAAGGTTCCAGCCCTCATTTATCTGACCAGCTTCCACCCTGAAGCTATTGGGGACCGGTATGAGTCACCTCATTAGCATAAACTCAGGTATGGTTGAAAAGGTCATCTTGTCTTTGAGTCATATAAGACACTCCTATCACTCAGGAATTTCCAGCGGTATTAGGAGCTCCGTGCCCGGACCTGGGGACAAAGACCAAATATATTTCTTATTACCCTGCACTTCCTCACTCAAGACTCTGGCAATAGAAGCTGGCTGTTGGCTGGCCCTCCGCTAGGCTGTCAGTCAGAGCACCTGTATGTGGTCTTGTCACGTGGCCTGGCCTTCCTCCCAACTTGATGACTAGGCTCCAAGAGCAAGCTGCCAGGAGACGCCAGGTAGACCCCTGGCATACCACGGCCCTACACACTTCTGCCCTAGACATAGTCCCGCCCAGCTGCAAGGGAAGGGACCACAGAGCTCATTTCTCAATGGGAGGAGAGTCAATACCACTTTGTAGGAAGGACAGGTAGGATAGGAGACCTCGTTGGTTGTGGCCAACTTGGAAAATACCATTTGCCACGACTAGAGAAACCCAACCAATACCCGGCCTTCGCTCCAGGCCGAAGACCAGGTCCTCCTTTGGACCAGTCTGAGTTATTTCACTTCTCTCTTCCAAACCAGAAATAGTTTGTTTTTGTGATAGCACTTGTGGCTTTACTATCCTGGAAGCTCCTTGAGGGCATGGACCAGCTTTTTCAAATTTTACAAGGAAAGAATGAATAAATGGAGTAGTTAGTGTAGTGACTAAGACCGCAGGCCCTGGCATCAAACTACTTTCATTCAAAGTGCCACTTGCCAGCGACCTGACCTTGTGCAAGTTACTAAGAAGAGTGCAAAATAACCTATGTAGTACTTTAAACAATAAAAAAAGAGTGCAAAAATCTCAATAATTTTTATGTTGATTACATGTTAAAATGAAAATATTCAGCTATCTTGAGTTTCATAAAACTTATTAGAATTAATCACATTATTCCAAACCCATCAAGTTGTACAGCTTTTTGTATGTCTATCACACCTCCATAAATTTTTTTTTTTAATTGTATTGATTTTTTACAGAGAGGAAGGGAGAGAGAGAGTTAGAAACATCGATCAGCTGCCTCCTTCCTGCACATCTCCTACTCGGGATGTGCCCGCAACCCAGATACATGCCCTTGACCGGAATCGAACCTGGGACCTTTCAGTCCGCAGGCCGATGCTCTATCCACTGAGCCAAACCGGTTTCGGCTCCATAAATTGGTTTTGAAAAATTAGTTGCGCCCTAGCTGGTTTGACTCAGTGGATAGAGCATCGACCTGTGGACTGAAGGGTCCTGGGTTGGATTCCAGGTAAGGTCCCAGGGCACATGCCCGGGTTGTGGGCTTGATCCTCAGTAGGGAGGCGTGCAGGAGGCAGCCCATCAATGATTCTCTGTCATCATTGATGTTTTTATCTTTCCCTCTCCCTTCTTCTCTGAAATCAATAAAAAATATATCTATTTTAAAAATTAGTTGCATTTGTTTCCTTTTACTTTTTTTTTTTCAATGCGGGGACTGGGACATTCTGTGTGGCTTGCATTATTTTTATTATTAATTTGCTTGCGTTATATTCTATTGGACATTTCCTGGTGTGACACACCACCCCTGCAAACTTTAGCAAACAAAGGAGCACGCAGCAGCTGGCTTTGGGTCTGGAGGGTGTGAGGTAATCTCACATCTCTCCTGCCTGATTCTGGGCACGACTCTCGCTGTCCAGACTCCAGCGACAAAACTGGTGGCTCTGCAGGCTGGGGCCCAAGCCAACGCCTTTGGGTCAGACTCACACACTGATGGTGCGAGGCTCTCTGTAGCTTCTTCTATCCTAAGCCCTTCCTTGTTTCATTGTACCCAGCTTTGATAAACATATCCTCAAAATAAAAACATAAACATAAATAAAAATAAAGGTGCTTCTTTTAAAAAAAAAAAAAATAGGGCACGATTCATGTCTTCGAATCTTTGATTCAAAATGTTTTGTTTTACTTTTTCAGACTTTAAAGTTGGAAATACATCTGGATTCTTTAAAAAGAAAGAAAGAAGAGGTACTTCCCTAATTATCTCAGTGTTCTTTCTCCCTGTTATCACATCCGTGCCCGGCCACCTGCTGAGCAGGTCACCCTGAGGGTGGTAGCCGGAATGCAGGCCAGGTGTGGTTTATGGCTACAGAGGATCGAAGTGGGCTGGTCCTACAAGGGTCCCCCGGGCGGAGGAGAACCCTTCTCCTCGGCTGTGGGCTGTGCCGGACCTCCCATTTCTGCCTCCTTTGGTTCATTTCCTCCTCCTGGAGGAACCCCTGTGCCGGTAGCTTCCTGGGATACGGGGTGTGGGAGGTAAAGCCGTTTTGAGAACTGACGTGGCTGAAAATGTCCTCATTTAACCCGCCCACTCGATCAATGCTTTGGCAGTTACTGGTTGGAAATCATTTTTGTTCAGAATCGTGAAGGCGTGGCTCCACTTTCTACTTTCTGTTTCCTTATGACTGTTCTTTCTGTGGAGCTTGTAGGATCTTATCTGGCCTGGCCTGCTGCTTCACAAGGCGGGGTTGGAGGTTCAGGGTTCGGGGGCTCAGTGCGTTTCCTTCCCTGCGCTGGCACTTTCCTGCCGCAAACTCCTGTCCCTCCGCACCGGGAAGTTTCCTCCTCTGCTGCTCCGTTGTTCTTTCTTTTCTGTTACAGGATCTTACTAAGAGGGCTGGGCCGCCCGGGCTGGTTCCCTCCTCGTCTCACGGTTCTCTCTCCCCAGGATGGCCAGGTCTCCTGAGAGGTTTCCTCACTGTGATGTTCCAACCTTTGGTTTTTTGTTTTGTTTTGCTAGCTTGCTTTGAATCTCTGAGTTCTTGTTTTTTAAATCATCTGAATGTTTCTTTTTTTAAAGTAGTGCTCCCTTCTTATTCCTGATGAATTATCAATAAAGTTATCGACAGCCTTACAAATAGTTTCCTTCTCCCTAAAGTATTTTTGTTATTCCTCAAATTTCCTTTGTGTGTGTGTGTGTGTGTGTTATTTGATTTCGAGCTCCCATTCTGGACGCTTGGCTCATATAACCTTTAACCTATGTCTGCTGCCAATCAGAGGTGGGAAACTAAAAGTTAATGGGAAGTCTAGGGGAGTTAGGAGGCTTTGTGGAGCTTTTCCCATGTTTGCTTGTTTTTTTAAAAAATGTATTTCTATTGATCTCAGAGAGGAAGGGAGAGGAAGAGAGAGACAGAAACATCAATGATGAGAGAGAATCATTGATTGGCTGCCTCCTGCACACCCCACACTAGGGATCGAGCCTGAAACCTGGGCATCTGCCCTTGACCGGAATGGAACCCGGGACCTTGAGTCCGCAGGCCGACGCTCTACGCCCGAGCCAAACCAGCCAGGACTCTTCCCATGTTGATATCTGTTCCTGAGTAGAGCCCTCCCCTCTTCGTCGTCCTCCTACTCTGAGGACACCTGCCATGAGGGAGGGGTTGGAGAGGTTCAGGACTCAGCCCAGGCTACGGAATACTCTCTGGGTTTCCCTGCCTGGAGGGAACCTGCAGTCTTCTGCAGGGGAAGGGCAAGGGCAAGGGCAAGGGCAAGGGCAAGGGGAAGGGAGCCCCCTTGCCTGGTCCATGCTAGGAAGCCATGTGCACTGCCTGCTGCTGCTTCTCAGCTTCATCCCATCTTCCTCATCCCACTCTCCTTCCCCCCAGTCCCATAGGTGCCTGGGGCTGCGGTCCCCAGCACAGGGTGTTGATCAGCTTTTCCCACGGCCGGTCTAGGTAGCTAAATCAGTCTCCATCAGCCTGACCCCTCATTCCAGCTTCTGATATCTCTTGTCTTTTTTTCTATTATTTCTATTCTAGGATTATGGGGCCTTAAAAAAAAAAAATCCCTTTCCTGAAATTCTAGTGGTGCTTTGGGTTGAAGTGAAATTAGATACTTGCATGTAATTCCATCATGTTAACCTGGAAATGAATACTATATGTCCATTTGCCTAGTAAGCATCTCCCCCACTAGAATGTAGGTTCTCTGTAGAACGATGGCAGGGTTTCGGTTCATTTCACGCTTCCAACACCTAGACAGCGATCGGAACATAATAATTGATTGACCTTGAATGAGGGACATGATTGCATACACAAAAGGCACTTGAGAAATAACTATATAGCACATGCAGAATTACACAGGACCTCATACTTAGTTTTAACTATTTTGGACCATCTGTTGCCATGGAGAACATTACAAACAGACACTCAAAGCCAAACTTGGAGAAGTTTTAAATGAACTTGTTTTAAATGAAAGCTAATTTCCATATGTGGGTTGTACATTACTTTTGTTATTTTATGATAACAATCCAATCTCTTATACGGTGGGTGTTACTTTTGTTATTTTATAATAACGATCCAATCTCTTATATGGTGGGCGTTCATCTTATCAATCTAGAGAAATAATGACCTGAGTGTGGCTGTGCCACGTATTGGCTCAAAAACTCATGTCCTGTCCAAATACAGCCCATCCTCAAGGCGGTCTGTAACCCAGCCAGCGGTTAGTTATCTCTGGATCTAAACCTGGAGCAACCCACATACCTGGCTCGCCCAGTGTCACATCTGAGGACTCTAACGTCCAGGACTTTGTTCTCGGTGGAAAACTCCTTCTTACTCCATCAAGGCCCACCATAAACCTACCCAGACCCATCTCTCAACTCTCATCCCTCTGGGGAAAGCCCTTTTATTAGCGTGAATATAGTCTTCTGCGTCATGATAAGCACTATAATTGTACCCCACTTACAGCACTTACCAGTGGGCCTGGTATCCTGGCAACGAGGTCGCTATCTGGTTCATTTACTGTCCAGCCATAACTCGCAGGCAGCTCTCAAATGTTTGTGCACTTGAATTAAATTATTGAACAGAGGCCCACACTTTCATTTGCTTCTGTCCTAAGGACATGAGGGTAATTACACTTAGTGGTTTAGGTTTGCCATAGATGTACTGGACATTTTTATCAGCTCTTGACATTTTACCTCCTTTTCAAGGGAGATCTTTATGAACAGAGCAAAAAGGAGATGTCCTCTGCCCTGGGAACATGTTTATTGTGAAATAATTACAAGACAAAAATGCTTAAAACAACTTGTGGAGAAAAGATCTGATTTCAAAAAACCACTTCAGCTCTAGCTGGTTTGGCTCCGTGGATAGAGCGTCGAACTGCAGACTGAAGGGTCCCAGGTTCGATTCCAGTCAAGGGCACATGCCTGGGTTGTGGGCTCAATCCCGAGTTGGGGGCATGCAGGAGGCAGCCGATCAATGATTCTCTCTCATCATTGATGTTTCTATCTCTCTCCCTCTCTCTTCCTCTCTGAAGTCAATAAAAATATTTTTTTTAAAAAACAACCACTACAATACTGAGTAACAGTGAGTTATAGAAAGACAAGGCCTAAAACATGAAAATAGCATCTGAAATCAACTCCCCTTGAGGGTTCAGTCTCACACAGAGTTCAAGGGAGTGTGAACTTTGCAGGGGGCAATATAACAACGTGTAGCAAAGCTTTAAAAACATTCTCCCTGCCCTAACCAGTGTGGCTCAGTGGATAGAGCTTCAGCCTGCGGACTGAAGGGTCCCAGGTTCGATTCTGGTCAAGGGCATGTACCTTGGTTTCGGGGACATCCCCAGCAGGGGGTGTGCAGGAGGCAGCTGATTGATGTTTCTTACCAATGTTTCTAATTCTCTATCCCTCTCCCTTCCTCTCTGTAAAAAAATCAATAAAATATATTTTTAAAAAAATTCTCCCCTACTAACCCAGGAACTCCATTTTTGGGAACATAGTTTAAAGAAAGAAACTTAATGCCCTGGCCAGTTGCTCAGTGGTTAGAGCATCAGCCTGAGCACCGAAGGCTCACAGGTTCAATTCTTAGTCAAGGGCCTTACCTAGGTTTTGGGCTCCCTCCCACCCTGATCAGTCAGTCAGGGTGTCCGGGAGGCAACCAATTGATGTGTCTCTCTCACATTGATGCTTCTCTCTCTCGCTCCCTCCCTCCCTTCCACTCTCTCTAAAAAGCAATGGAAAAAATATCCTCTGGTGAGGGCTTAACAAAAATAAATAAATAAATAATCCTATACAGATTCTTGCACATGTTCAGCTCAGCATTGTTTAGCAAATGGGGCCAACTCAACTATCCTATAATAGAGGAATGGTTAAATTAAGGTAATGTGCATAATGGAATGAACAGTAAGCAGCCATTAAATATGGTCTAATGATGATTCAGTATGACTTGTTTAAAACATGTTCATTATGTATATAAAAATAATAACTGAGCAGAAATACACCAAACTTCCCTGGCTGGTTTGGCTCAGGGGGTAGAGCATCGGCCTGGGGACTGAAAGGTCCCGGGCTTGATTCTGGTCAAGGGCACATGTCCGAGTTGTGGGCTCAATCCCCGGTAGGGGACGTGCAAGAGGCAGCCAATCAATGATTCTCTCTCATCATTGATGTTTCTATCTCTCCCTCTCCCTCTCTGAAATCAATAAAAATATATTTTAAAAAAAATACACCAAACTATTGGCACTTGAATGGTCTGCTAACAGTACATTATCTCCAGGACTTGGTACAAAATGACAAGAGGAAAAAAAAAAAATCTGAGATGTTCTGAATTAAATTACGGAGGGCCCGGCTAGTGTGTGGCTCAGTGATTGAGCGTTGACCTATGAACCAGGAGATCATAGTTGGATCGCCGGCAGGTGCCCTGACCTCTCGTCCCCAGGGTGGGGCATGCAGGAGGCAGCCAGACAATGATTCTCTCTCATCATTGAATGTTTCTATCTCTCTCCCCCTCTCCGTTCCTCCTTGAAATCAATAAAAAATATATTTTTACAAGATGTACGGAGGGCTGAGTGAAAGGGCCAGCCAGACTGTTAATAGCTGGCGGCCAGCTAGCGAGTGCGGGTGGGAACTTGGGATGGACTTCAGGTGGCTGCTTCCGCCGTTATCAAGGGAGAGAGCAGCCAGGTGCCATCGAAACCCCGGAGCTCCCACTTCTTGTTTCCATGTGCACTTTCCGGACTGGCACCCACCACCCGTCCCAGGGAGCAAACACTTCCTGCAGACGCTGCGCCTCCCCTACCCGCTTATCTGCAGCCAGTGCAAACACTTTTTTTCTTTTTCTTTTTAAAATATTTTTTATTGATTTCAGAGAGGAAGGGAGAGGGAGAGAGCTAGAAACATCAATGATGAGAATCATTGATTGGCTGCCTCCTGCACGCCCCCCACTGGGGACCAAGCCCGCAACCCCTGGCATGTGCCCTTGACCGGAATCGAACCTGGGACCTTTTGGTCCGCATGCTGAGCTCTATCCACTGAGCCAAACCAGCCAGGGCGTGCAAATTCTTTAAAAAACATATTTTTAATTGATTTCAGGGAGGAAAGGAGAAGGCGAGAAAGAAAGAAACATCAATGATGAGAGAGAATCATGGATCGGCTGCCTCCTGCACCCGGGATGGAGCCCACAACCCGGGCACGTGCCCTGACCCAGAATCCAACCGTGACCTCTTGGGTCACAGGTCAGCCCGCAAACCCTGAGCCAGGCCGGCCGGGCCCATCTAAATTCTTCCACAACCAAACTGTTTCCATGAAAGGGCCGGTCAGCTCCAGGATTGCACGGTGCCTTGTCCTCCGGGCGCTGCTGCAGGTGGTTAGACTCCCCGCCCAGGCCCCGTCATCTTTTCCCCCTGGAAATGGCCCCATAAGCCGTGCTTTTCCTAAGACATTCAGCCGTGGACGTTAGCATTTCTATTCAACAAAAGCACAGGACAGTAAGATGCTCAACGCATTAAAAATCATCGAAAACGCATACGCAAGGGGACAAAGTTCAGTACTTTTTCGGTTGAACGAACCTATAATGTTTGAATAATGGTGCGATGTACGGTCTTCTTTATGGTTTTGGGTTCCGAATTTTCTAGAAGGTGTTCCCATCACTTAGGTTACGGCTAACACACAGGAAGGACAGACCGACGCCCTTCTGCAGGCCTCGAACAGGAGTGGGTGGGTCCGGGATAAAGAGACTGCCCTCCAAGGCTGCTCTCCGGGCCCGATCCTGGCCTTCCGGGGCGGGGCAGGACCACGACCTCAGCACGCAAAGATGGCGGCCTGCGCGCCCCGCCCTCCGCCCCTGGCGCCCGGCCGGAGCCGAGCTCTCCCGAGCGGGGCCCGAGCGTCCTCGGCCCGTGTCCGAGCGCTGCCGAACGTCCCCGAGCGTGCCCGAAGCCGAGAGGAGCTCCGGGAGCGCGCGGGCGGGAACGCCCCGCCCCTAGCCTGGGAGCGCCGGCGCCGGCGCGGGGAGGGACGGCCGGATATGAGTGGAGCGGCCATTTCCTGTTTCTCTGCAGTTTTCCCCAGCTTTGGGTGGTGGCCGCTGCTGGGCTTCGGCTTCCCGTTGGAGGAGGGCGAGGCGGCGTGGACAGCGGCCCCGGCACCCCACGCCCCGCCGCCTGCAGCCGCGCGCCCGCCCGCCCGCCGCGCCCCGAGCCCGCCGCTTCCCTCCTCAGCCCCCGGCCGCCGCTGCCGCGGCCCCCCGAGCGGCCCAGATGCAGGCCATCAAGTGTGTGGTGGTGGGAGACGGGTGAGTGCGCGGGCCGGGCCGCGGGTGGGAGCCGGGGGGCCGGGGCCGGGGGCCGGGGTGGGACGGGGCGGGCGCGCGCGGGGCCAGGGCTCCGGCCTCTCGGGGCGCGGGCCGCCCCCCTGCCCGGGACCCCGCGGCGCGGGCCTGGCTCCGGCCCTGTTCTCTCTCTGGTGGGGGAGGGAGTCGCCGACGGCGGCCGGAGGGAAAAGTGAACTCCACCCTCCGCTGTCTCCCCGCGCCCGCTGACCGCCCGGCCTCCGCCTCGCAGGCTGTGGGGGGGCTGCGTGGACTGAGGGCCTTTCCTAGAAAGGGGCCCCGGCTGGGCTTCTCCACGAACCCCGGGGCCCCCTTGCGAGCCTCCGCGCGGCCCGGCGGTCGGCCCGGCGGTCACCACCGACGGGTACTGCCCGGCTGGTTTGGGGGACCCGAAACTGATTTACCGGGGTGTGCACTTCCGCCGCTTGGAGGGTTTGAGAAATGATTGCTTTTGCTCTTGGCGTGGAGAAACTTTTCGGATTCTGTCCGCGAGGAGCTGGGTGTGATTAAAACGGTTGTGTGTGTGTTTTTTTTTTTTCTGAGTGTGGTCAGGTCAGGACAAGACGCGCATTGGCCCCGGCTCCTTGCCTTGGGTCTGGGGTGTAGCAGAGCCGGCTGCCCCGGGGCGGGGGGGCCCGGGCTCCAGGCTTTGCTTTGCTTTTCTTTCCTGTGTGGTGGTCACGGGCCTGGAACACAAGGCTTGTGTGATGCAGCCCTTTTTCTCCCGTCGAGACAAGAACCTCAGTGTGATCCGAGCACCAGCGCGCGTCTCGGCCTCGCCCGAGCGGCGGGGCGCGGACGGGGGAGCCGCGAGCGGGACGGCCGGCCCGGCTCGTCCAGCGCAGGACGCGGCGGGTTCCCGCTCGGACCCGGGCAGAGTCGAAGGAAGCTGCTGGCCTCGCTCTTCCTCTCGATGGCGGCGCCCCCCACTCGTCCGCAGGGCTGGGGCCGCCTGCTTTGCTGCCCCTCCGTGGGGTTAGCAGTTCCCGGCGCATTTCGTTGGAAATGGTTTCTCTGAGTTTAAAAAAAAAAAGAAGTCCAAGTGCCGGTGTCTGAATATAGGACCGCAGCGTGTAACATTCCCACTTGAAAATGTTGGAAACTACACCGTAAGCTCGGCAGACAGGTTGCGTTGATTCCTTGCAGAGTAAGTAGATCTGCTGCTGGTGGAGGACTTGTTGGATGCCTGGTTGGGGGTCGGTCCGTCCTTCAGACCCCGCCCCCCCACCCCCCACTTAGGGGGAAGCCCGGAGCGATCACTCATCCCCCAGGGAGGCTTCCGGGGGCAGTTGTGAGGGTTAAACAAGATGCTGGATGTTAAGTGCCTCCCAGATGTTCCGCACGGGCCCGCGGACCCGGCTGCGGTCGCCGTTTCTCATGCCCCCGGCGCCGCTGGGCTCTGGGAAGCGAGTGTTGGGCCTAAGACACAGATCCTAGCCTTGAGTTTCTGAGTTTTTTGAAAACTGCATTTGACATGGATGTGGACGGGAGCTAAGTGATCGTGCAAGTGAAATGCACCTTCACAAAAAAACTCGAAGCTGTGCTGATTATTTAGCGGACAGCGTGTGTCGAATGTGACTTCAGAACAAAACTTAGGCACCAGTTTCCCATACCAAAAGTTATTTTCCTGCTTTTACCCAAATGAAATATGTTCTTGGTGATAAAGTTGGAACGTTCTTTTATTCGCAAATTGTTAGAGCTTTAAGTGTGGGTCTGCGTTTCACGGAGCTAAGGAGTCACTGAATGTGTGGGATTTCAGGCAGTGAAGGCAAACAGGTGCCACACATTTCAAGCTTCCTCACTTTCAATATGTTCTTGGGGATTCTGGTTAAAAGCTGTGTCATAACCATGGAGTTTTTGTTTGTTTTTATTTTTATTTCCAGTGTTTAATTGGGTGCGCATGTAGACGTGACGTCGCTTTGGGTTCATTAAGTCCTATGTCATGACCATGTTATAACTTGGGTGAATTAATCCATATTCTTCTAACGGATTATTTCCTATATTGTGATTTTTAATTGCATTGACTCTAAACGATGAGATAAAGTTTGATACTTTTTTTATTAGAAAGCAGTCCTTCCTGAACACAGGGTCTGTCACTTTTATTTGGGGCACCTCTGCCCTAAGATGTTAGTTCAGCTTTACTTCTGCAAGACAGCATCTCACATTCAGATATTTACAAACCATTTTTAATAGTGTTGTTTTGGCTGTGGTTGACTAGAAGGCTCGGAGTGAACGACTTGAAGCCCTCATTTCACTCATACAAACTGGTGTCCAGATTGGGCCAGTAGCCTCTTCAGCCCAGCGTCTAATTTAGATATTGCTGCCCAGGGATTTTTTTTTTTAATTGAGCATGAAAAATTCATGTATGTATCATGCTTTCCATGGAATCATCTTTTTCTTTTAAGCTTCATGGAGTTAAGTATTTCGTTTTGAGCCATAGGGTGCCATGTGTTTGACCTGTTGAAAGGTCAAACCTCACTGACTTTCAAATTCAGGTTTAGTATATGACTGATCTTGGTTGGTAAAATGACATATAATGCCTTTTTTTTTTGATGTGTCATCATTTTTTATAGCCATAGCTTATTCAGTCATTCTCCTATTGGATGGTTAGGTCGTATATGATTAATTTTCTTTCTTTTGTGAACTAATTTTTTAAGTTGGATTTATTGGGGCGATGGTTAATGAAATATAGGTGTTCAACTCTATAATACATCATCTGTATATTACATTGTGTGTTCAGCCTCCCCCCATCCCCACTTTTTTCCTCTGGTAATCACCATACTGTTGCTTGTGACTGAGTTTTTTTTTAATTAATATATTTTTATTGATTTCAGAGAGGAAGGGAGAGGGAAAGAGAGATCGAAACATCTATGATGAGAGAGACTCATTGATCGACTGCCTTCTGCACACCCCTACACTGGGTTTGAGCCGAAACCCAGGCATGTGCCCTGACTGGGAATCGAACTATGACCTCTTGGTTCATAGGTTGATGCTCAACCACTGAACCACACTGGCTGAGCTGAGTTCTTTTACTTTTAATTTTGAGTTTTTTATTCTGCTTAATCCTTTTACTTTTTTCACCCAGCTTCCCAATAGCCCTCCCCTCTGACTGCTATTTCAAATTATAATCTCAGTAAAACATTTGGTTTAGTGGGGGAGGGCCAGGAATCCATTTTTAAAAACCTTTAACCCACCTTTTATGATGGTCTGTCTTTGCATTAATCATCTACTGTTTTGGTACATAACTGCTTTTCACCTCTGCAGCGCCAGGTAGCTCCTTCTGACTGTGGTCTTCCTAGGAAGGAGATGCTTTGTCAGGAACCCTGCTACCGGTCCTGGTCGGCAGTTAACAGATGCCATCAGAAGGAACATTATTCCTCCAGCATCTTTAATAGGAACGATTCCAAACATAGAGAAAAGTTGAAAGAATTGTCCGATGAACCACATGTATACATGGATACCCACCACTTGGATTCTGTAATCAGCATTTTGCTCTGTTTGCTTTGTCACATGTCTTCCCATTATTGGAGGGAATGTTTAAAGATGACTTAATAGAGAAGTTGATTTTGAAGGAGACTGACTGAGGGTGATAGACAGTTAGATATAAATTCTTGTTTTGAGCGCAGCTGGTGTGGCTCAGTGGACTGAGCATTGTCCCCTGCACCAGGAGGTGTCACTGGTTCTATTCCCAGTCAGGGCACATGCCGGGGTTGCAGGCTCCATACCTGGTAGGGGGGATGCAGGAGGCAGCTGATTGATGTTTATCTCTCATCGATGTTTCTATCTCTCCCTCTCCCTTTCGTTCTAAAAATCAATAAAAACATATTTTTAAAAATTCTTGTTTGAACTCTTATCTTCAGTTGACTCAAGTATCAACTAACCCCAGGGTTAGGCTTGGTGGTTCTGGAAGGGCTGTCTGAGTAAAGGCTGCTTCAGACTTGAACTCCGCTATAGGTAGTGTCTTCAGCTTTGAATGTTCTAGAAACTACACAGAATATGATTTTTTTTGAAGCCTCCAATGGTGATAATTGGTGGCTTTCTATAAGTTGGTTGTGATGTCTTGTTAATAGCAGAACATCAGAATTTCTGTTTGGGTTTTGTGTTTTTGTATCATGAAATGACTGTTAATTCATATATTTTCTGAACATATTCTGTGCATAGTTATGCATTTACTGGAGGCTTACTTTACTGTTAGAGTACTCATTCCCATTTCCCAGTGCAAGTTGAGGCCTTTCAATTCAGGGTCTTTAAATTTTTTTTAGCTACCTGGATACCTTACTTTTTTTTTTTAACATGAAGAAATTGCTGATGTTTCTAGATTATTGATCATTAAAAAAAAGTTTTGGCCCTGGCCAGTGTACTCAGTGATTAGAGCGTCGGCCCGTGCATGAAAGGGTCTTAGGTTCGATACCAGGGTTGCAGACTCAATCCCTGTCCCTGGTCAGGGTGAGTTCTGGATGCAATCAATTGATGTGTCTCTCTCACATCCATGTTTCTCACTCTTCCCCCCCCCCCCCCGCCCCCTCCTGGTAATAAGTGGGAAAAAATACTCTCTTGTGAAAGTTTTGGTTTATAGATTTCAGGAATTAACACTGAAATTTGTCCAAAATATTTTTAAGTAAAGTTTCCTTAAATTCTAATGGAAAAATGAACATAATAGGAACAAGTTACTGGGTATAATATTAGTTTCTCTTAGATGGGGCAGGTGCACAGGTAGGTTAAAGAAAGTGCTCATGTGAAAGTCCTTCCAGTAGACTCACGTTCACTTTCTAGAGTTTAATCTTTCAAAGATTAAAAAGAGGTTGAACTGAGCAGTTAATACATAAAATTGGAAATTCCAAAGCAAGTATTAACTTCCTGAAATTCTGCAGCAGCATTGGTCCATGCTGTGACCAAATACGGCTCCATTCTTCCTGTGGGGAAAGCTGTGATTCTGCCTAGAGCCAGTGTTGACTTTGGCTTTGGGCATTTATTTGTGGATGTGTTTAAAAGGAGTGAATAAATACACTAATAGGAGGTAAATAACTGTTTCCTTTTTCTTCTTATCTGTTTTAAAAAATTAAGTAAGTATTTAAATAAAAGGTTGGACATGTACTTATTTAAAAAGTTATAATTTTATAATTTAATAATTATCTTATAGAATGCAGATTTGTAGCAAATAACTGATTGCTAATAAAACTTCAGTCAACATCAGGTTATGTCCTTACCTTGAATTTCTTTATAGTTCAACCTTTCAAAAGATGCTGTCTCAGCTGAAGACAAAGTTTCAGGAAAAGAAAGTTCAGAATGCTTAAAGCACAGCTGGCCATCTTTACAGTAATGGCTCTGTTCCTCAGATACAGAGAAGAGACTGAGGCCAGGATCTTTTTATATATATATATATATATATATTTTATTGATTCTCCACAGAGAGGAAGGGAGAGGGATAGAGAGTTAGAAACATCGATGAGAGAGAAACATCAATCAGTTGCCTCCTGCACACCCCCCACTGGGGATGTGTCCGCAACTAAGGCACATGCCCTTGACCAGAATCGAACCTGGGACCCTTCAGTCCGCAGACCGACGCTCTTATCCGCTGAGCCAAACCGGCCAGGGCAGGCCAGGATCTTAAAGGAAGTGCTAGTACATTTTAACAGGGAAGTACAATTTTATTTTTAGAATATATTTTTTATTGATTTTTAGTGAGGAAGGGAGAGTGTAGAGAGCGTCTGGGAAAGCACATGAGTTAATTATCTGCTGAGTCCACTGGTGTCGGCAGAGCCATGTCCTGGAAAACATACCGTGTCAGAGGCAGGTATGTTGTCAGCCTGACCCTTAGCTCAGGTGCCAGGGGGTGGGTTTCATTATCTAAGTTCAGCCAGGTGCAAAGAACGGATGCAATTATCCAGGCTCAGCCAGGAGTGACAATTACAAAGAAGCCACAAGAATGAAGAATTGCAGCTTGATCTTTAACCATGATTTCACATAATTTCTTTTGTTTTAAACTCTAGTAAAACTTCTGAAATCATACTGTATATAATAAACGCGCTGCACCAGCTCTGGGTCCATCAGAGGGCAGTGTCCCACCGGGTCCCAGCTTTCCCTACTGTCTCTTTTTCTCAATCCCCAGCTGCCCCTACTCAGGAACCCTGCTGGTCGCAGCAGAGAGAGAAAACTTATAGGAGAGGGAGAGAGACATTGATTGTCTACCTCCTACACGCCCCCTACTGGGGATTGAGCCCACAACCCAGGCATGTGCCCTGACTGGGAATCGATCCTGCAACCTTTCTGTGTACAGGACGACACCCAACCACCTGAGCCACATGGGCAAAGATGAAAGTTAAAATCTTTATAGCTGCTTATCCTGGTCATTAATTGACAATAACTATGAACATTTTTGCACAACAACATTTGTAATTTTGAAGAGGTTCATTTATCACAGCCTTAGACTCCGCTCTCTGCCTCAGCTACCACATCCAACCCATGGCCGAGCCATGCTTGTCCTGCCTCAAGTCTAGGCAGCTCCTGAAATGCCCCCCTCTCTTCACCCTGAAAGCCCCTCTTGGTCCAGATTACCAGGGGTAGTTACTGGAATGGAGCAGCTGCTGCTACTTCCTTATTTTCCTGCTTCTGGGCCCCAGCTTCCTCAGTCTTCTCTCCAAGCAGCGTTCAGAGTCTTCTAAAAATGCAAATCTAATGGTTTCTTGGCAACTAAAAACCTCTGTGACTTCCCAAGTAGGATTAAGTCCATGTTCCTAGCAAGAAGTTATTCTGGGCTTCCTTTAGTTCTGGGTTTCCTCTTATGCTGTTGCTTTTGTTTAGAATATTCCTCCCTATTGTGTCCCTCCTTCCCCTAAGTCTCAGCACACACTGCAGCCTCCTCTAACTGCCCCCAAGACTAGGTTAGATCTCTTGCTGTTTCCAGAGCATCTTTGATAACACTTGTTGCACCTATAATTTTTTTGTCATGACTGTATTCTTCATTTTTTAAGTAACTGTATAAATTCCATGGGGTCTTAATTTGTTGCAGCACCGATTACACTTCCTGGCATAGCACACAATTTGTTGGTATATGTTGAAATTGAATTAAGTAATGCTCACAATAGTTTTGTGATGGAGTGATAGTTTTGCATCCATATTACAGTTGAGAAAACTGGAGGCATAAGGAAGTTGAAACTTACCCCAAAATTCCAGCCAGCAAGTGATAGAGTTGGCCATGGGTGGGTCTCAAATCCAGGGTAATGACTTCAAATCTTAGGCTCCTGCTCGTACAGGTTTATTTTGACATGCTAAGCTTTTAACAAATGTATGGCCAGTGAGTCATCTCGTTTAGAAAGCCTGAAGGAGTTGGAAGCTACCTCCTGATGATATAATGTTTGACTCTGAGGTCTTTAGGGTGGGGAGTTCCAACTTTTGTTAAGCCCTACGTAATGTAACAAGTGAAACAAGTATTGGCAAGACTGGATGGGCCTGTAATCGGCCCTGGTTGAGCGGTTTTTTGCCTTAAACTAAGAGTGCAGGGAAAATAGAAAAGCACCTAACTTCGTATGGTGATTCCTAATTTATAGTAGTTGAGGTTGGACAACAGAGTCTTACAACTCAGAATGCCGGTGTGTTCTCATGGTAAGCCTACTGAGGACGGCAGGGAGGTGGGCATTTGCTAAACTATTAGGAGTCCAGAGACATGGACTCTAGAAGCCCTGAAGACATCCTATGAATGTACAATTTTGGCTAATGGTGCAGTAACTTTAAATTTTAGGTGATGTTCTCTTGAAAAAAAATTTTTTAAATGATTGGGAGACTTCCAGTCCCAGACTTCTGCTTGATGGTGCACTGTACCTGTTACCAGCTCGGAGGTCTTCTTTCTGTGGTCTTTCTGCAGAGTCTCTTGCTTACTCCTCCCTGCAGCTGCTGGGAAGTTTACTCCAGCATCCCTGAGCTATTAATTAATGTCTGGATTATACTGTGTTAGCTGCTCTAAAAGCTTGTGGTGATGTATGAGGACAGGGGGTGGGGAGGTGGCAAGTGAATACAGATGAGTTGAAGTGAGAATAGTTCTGTGTGGTGGTTATGACTAAGCACTCTGTTAAGAGAGCAGTCATTGCTGATTGCCAGAGGGACGGCTTTAGGAAGGTGGTGGAATTTGAGCTGCCACTCAGAGGCAGCAAAGTCTATTACTTAGCAACAGATTAGAAGTTGCAGAGGAAAGCTGTGTTTGCAGATTAGTGTCATAAAAATAATTTCAGGATAGAATTGAAGATTCTTGGGTGAAAGATTCTCCAGATGGTCACCGTAAAGAATTTCAATTTTAAGATAGTGTTTCTCTTGAACCTTATTTAAGAGCTGTTTCCTGACTGAGTGCTGATATCGCGTACCTCACCAGAACGTGAAGGCTCCTAACTCTGCCTTTCTGAAAAATTCTAGTTTGTTTACTTTAAATTTCAGGATAAAAATACATGTGTAATGTTAAATAAAAGGTTATAGAAACAGTTCTCTTTAATGCTAAGTACTGGTGTATACTCCTTGATTTTTCTATAAATTATTATTTTTTAAAAAATATATTTTATTGATTTTTTACAGAGAGGAAGGGAGAGAGATAGAGAGTCAGAAACATCGATGAGAGAGAAACATCGATCAGCTGCCTCCTGCACATCTCCCACTGGGGATGTGCCCGCAACCCAGGCACGTGCCCTTGACCGGAATCGAACCCGGGACCCTTCAGTCCGCAGGCCGACGCTCTATCCACTGAACCAAACCGGTTTCGGCTTCTATAAATTATTTTAACAGAATAATGAAAACTAGGATTATATTCATGTTAACCAAGCAACTTACACCTTTTTTTTCTCTCTCTCTCTCTAGAGCTGTAGGTAAAACTTGCCTGCTGATCAGTTATACTACCAATGCATTTCCCGGAGAATATATCCCCACTGTGTAAGTATTTAAGTTAAACTGGGCATTAACTCATCTGTGATGTTTTCAGACACCTTTGACCTTTGTTTTGCTATTTACATGAACAGATATGATTGCTTTTCCTTTCAAACATTCACCAAAGTCTAGGTAAAAAAAATACTTAATAAAATGTAAAGTTTCGACACAGTGATGAAACACACAGCTTTCCTAATTGATTTTTAGACATTTAGGAAATACAAGAAATTTAAACTAACTGAAGTATGGAGGCTGGGTAATGTACGTTTCAGATAAATTTGGCTCTCGGGGCTCTGTGTGCAGGCTCAGGGAATTGGACATACTTCGTTATGTTGTAATTGGCCTTTTCTGGCAAGTTCTCCGCTGGTTACATGTCACTGTTGAGTTAAGGGGCTTTGGAATTTAAACCAGGGTGTGTTTGGGGTGAGCGTACAGGAGGGTGGAATTGGCTACTGAGCTGCTCATTTCCTGCTGGCAGCAGAATTGGGTGGCGATGGCAAAGTGCTCTCTGCTGATGGGGTTACTAGGGAGCCCACGTAGCCTGCCCTGCCTCGCAGCACCACCCTGTGGCCACGCGGAGCTCTGTTTTCCCGGCTTCCCTCCTGGGGGAGAGGAAACACCTCAAGTGCCATCTCCTTGAGCACAATGCTCACACTTAGGTGCTCCCTGACGTGTTTTGTTGCATATTTTAATGTCAGTGGAATCACACTGTCCAGAACTTATGGTAGGGACTGTCCTTATCCACAAATGTAGATAGAGCTGAGTCGCTAACCGCTGGTAGGACTTGGAACTGCTATAGCTGATGAACCCTGGTCAGTTTTTTGGCATTACACACAGTGCTGTGTTAAACATCATGCATGTGTGTTTGTGCACATGTGGAATTGTACCAAATTTTAAATTTTCATAGGTACTACCCATTTGCCGTCTCAAAGGCTATCACTTTGACCAGCTGTGATGGAAAAGTCCCTTAGTACATGTTGTGGTCCTCATGAATTGAAAAAGTTACCTCACCATTTGCATTTCTGATCAATGAGGTTAAAATCTTTTGAATGTTTACTGTCCATAGTCTTCTGTGAATTGCCTGTTGAAATTTTTGCTTATTTTTCTACTGAAATTTTTTCTTACTGGTGGAACTTCTGCATATAAGAAATATTAATCCCTGCCTTTTCATTTGTCTTTTAACTTTGTTACGGTGTCTCCTATGAGTGATGCAAAAATATTCTCTAGTAAATTTTCTAGGGTTTTTTTGGTTAAAGTTCTTATCTTTAATTTATTTAGGTTGTATTTTTAATGTTTATTTATTGATTGATTTTTAGAGGAAGCAACACACACACACACACACACACACACACACACATACACACACACACCAATTTGTTGTTCCACTTACTGATTCATTCATTTATTGCTTCTCTTATGTGACCTGACCAGAGATTAAACAAGCAACCTTGGCATATTGGGATGACACCCTAACTTACTGAGCTACCCAGCCAGGGCCTAGAATATATTTTTTATTTTAGTATGAGACAGGCACCTGATTCTTTCCCAAATTGGAAGTGAGGGGGGTTGGCGGGTGGGGAGTCACCATTCAGTGAATAATCTATCCTTTTCTCATGAGGCAGAATTAGCACACATCAGACCTTCTATGAAAACTAGTTTGGTCACTAAATTTTTTAGACCACATTAGCACTTTAGACCTTGACTTTGCTGCCCCAGTGTAGTAAGACCTTAAGTTTTAGTCTTCAAAGTATGTAAAGATGAATTCTGGAGTTCTATTGTTTCTATTTGGTACCTGCCCTGGTTTGAATTTCAACGTCAGGTTTTTATTTAATGAACTACTTACTCTATGATACTCATAATTGTCAACCTTATTTTCCCCTGTTAGCCTGTAGGCTTTTTGGTCTTCCTTCTATAGTTAACCAGTTTTTGTGTAGCAACTTCAAAGTAATTTAAACATATGTGTAGTCCAGTACATTTACTTTGAAAACGTTATTCGATGGCTTCTCAGAACCCCTCTGCACGCTGGTTGCGGGCATGGGTGATCAAGACTTGACTCAGCCCCAGCCTGCACGGCTGGTCTGCGGAGGCACAGCCCCAGCCCCAGCCCCGCCGTGTGCCGTCTTGTCAAGAGTGAGTCAGATGTCTGTGAAAAACTCAGCAGCGGGATTTGAAAGAGGGACCAGGTCCACACTCTATTCCTTCCCGGAGAGGAAGTGTTCTCTTTAGTAAAGGCAAAGCTTTTTTATTGCTGACGGTAACTTCTTTCAGTTAAATGAGTAGCGTTCCTTTGTTTCCCAGGCGTTTTCCCAAGCTGTGCGTTATTTCCCTCAACTCCACCTTGTGTTCCCTCCACCCCTTAGCTCACAGGTGTCTCCTTGTGCCTGCAGGAGGGCATCTGCTGGCCTGGCGGCCTCCAGGCCCCCCCTCCAGCCCCCCCCAGGCCCCCTCCCGGCCTTCTCAGCACCACTTCCTCTGGGACCCCAGCTGGGACAGCGACTCAGGTCCTGGACCTGGGCCTTATGCTCCAAGACTAGAGACTAACAATTTTTTCTCCATATTTTACAGCTTTGACAACTATTCTGCCAATGTTATGGTAGATGGAAAACCGGTGAATCTGGGCTTATGGGATACTGCTGGACAAGAAGATTATGACAGATTACGTCCCCTCTCCTATCCGCAGACAGTAAGGACCACAAGTGATTTTTTCTTTTTTAAGATTTTTATTTGATTTTTAGAGAGAGAGGAAGGGAGAGGGAGAGAGCCACTTGTCTTTAAATACGCAAGTATCTTACTTGCATCATTTGCTTATCTTCTTACATTTTGTTCTTCCTTTTACAAGTGCATTTTAAAACAATCTTGGAAGCTTAGTGACTAACTGACAAACATGGTATAGAGGCAGTTGAACAGATTCCTTGGGTTCAAACCCTGCTCTCCCTCTTGCTGTGTAACCGGGGGCAGTGTTCTTCATCTCTGGTCTTTACTACTTTCCTCATAGGATTAGAGGAGTCAATAGCGTAAAGCATATGGAACAGTCCCAGGCACTCCAGTGAGGCTGCTATTAGGCATCCCCTCGTTCTCATGCAGGTCTGGAGACCTCAGTTCAAGTCATCCATTCTCCTAGCAAGCCAGATGGTCAGAGGGGTCAAAGGTCAGGGTCAGGGAGCCATCTGGAGAAGGAGGCTTTGATCTTTTGATTAGTTTATCCTTTGCTTGGTTTAATCATCACTTTTCCTTGGTGGTTAGTGTGGGTAAAAAGACTAATTAGCTCCAGTCTACTCACATCTTGCTTTTTGTTTTTTTAAAAATATTTTATTGGTTTTTTACAGAGAGGAAGGGAGAGAGAGAGATAGAAACATCGATGAGAGAGAAACATCGATCAGCCGCCTCCTGCACATCCCCCACTAGGGATGTGCCCGCAACCCAGGTACATGCCCTTGACCGGAATCGAACCTGGGACCTTTCAGTCCACAGGCCGACTGAGCCAAACCGGTTTCGGCTTGCCTTTTGTTTTTAAATGAGCTTCCTATTTAGTAATGACAGTCTTAAACTTCTGAATACTGCTTTTTCCATACAACAGTTATTGTCTCTTTTGTTTCCCGCTGGAGAAATTGCCAAATACTGTTTCTTTGAGCTGTAGATTTTTGCTGATTGTTCTTGAGCTGGATTTTGGTAACAGACCAAAACTATAAAATGGGAAGTTTGAATTGCATGATGCATGATTTCTTAGTTATCTACAACTAAAAATTAAGAAAGTATTAAAAACCAGCCAAATCACCAAATGGTTTGGTTTCTTCAACATGTTTAGGAATCTATTCTATACCAGTGGGTGCTTAATAATTCTAGATTTTAAATGGGTTTGCAAACATATTGAGTTAGGAGTGTCCTGACCCACTGGATACACCTGGAAGGGTGGGTAGGGTGTCACTCTACCTCCTGTGACTCAGGGTAGGGTGTGGTCTTTTTCTCAAAGAGTCACTCACGGTGTGTCAAAGGTGACTTGGCAAGATTTCCGCTTTGTGTGCTAAAGAACACATAGATAGCAACAGATGGAATCAGGCTGCAGTGAGTTGGCTGAAATCCGAGGGGGTGCTAACCTTCTGAGGGACCTCTTATGTCTCATTCCCTCTGAGGGGAAGAACTATTTCCTATCAAACGCTTGAACAGCTGGGAGGAGTAGGATGTGACTCTTGCCCTCAAGTAGCTCACAAATCCGTGTAATGTCGTGCGCCATGTGTTACACGGAGCGGGTGAGGGCGGTACTTGGGAGCAGAGGGGAGGAGCACCCAGCCAGCAGGCAGACACGCCCACCTGGACTCCTTGCAGATGAGGAAGGACGTCAGCCCTGGCGGCCGAGGGCGGGTCCGAGTGGAGGTGCCACTGCCTGGACAGTCTCCTTCCTGTGAGCCGTGCTGCCCTGCCAGGAGGAGCAGGCCTTGGACGGTCCAGGCTGGCACCTGGGTTCTTGTTGGTGCTAACGGAGCACAGTCTCCAGCTGTTGGCTCCTTGGCCTACAGGCCTATTCCTGTCGCTCATCCGTGCCCGTGCTCAGACCCACTTGGAAATGATGTTATCTGTGGCGTCCTAAAGAGACCTTCTCTTTCCTGAGGCCACTGATGCCGGCACCTTCTTGTCGGTCGCTCTGTGTAGCCAAGTTCAGTCTGCCAGCCATTGGGTTCTACTTTTTTCTCCGAAAGACGGTGAGCAAGTAGTCATCGTTTTCAGTATAACTTGCCCTTCAAGTTTTTACTTTTTTCTAAACTAAGTAACCCTTAGGGCTTTTCTCCCCTTCAATAAAGTATCTTTACATTCTCCTTAAAAGTGTTTTGTAACTTCTGCATATTCCCCTCAGCCGGATGCTCAGAACAGAGGTGGGATCACATAGTACTCGAGCCCAGTGTCTCGCCTGGTGTCCACGCACCTGCATTTGCCGGCCTGCCTGTCGCAGTATTTAGTGGTGTGAGTGGGAACAGGTGTGACTTGTCAGCGTCACAGGGCCCCACCCTGTGTGGGTCGCCCAGGTGTGTCATGGCAGTGTTTTGGTTTTCTGTGTGTGCTCTGACTTGAAAAGGGTTTATAAGTCCTGGCTAGATTACTGCCACATGAGATACAAAGAGCCATGGTGTGGAGCTGAGCTGTTGTGATTTTCAAACGGCTTCGAGCTTGGTTAGGTTGGCTGTTGTGTCCTCCAGCCAGAGTCACTAGGCACAGCTGTGGGTGAACACAGTGAGGCGGTCACTCTGTCCTGAGGGACACGCACACCTCGGGGACTGGGATGAGAGTTGGGCAAGGGCTCAGGGAAGCGGGGTTTGCTCTGGCTTGGATGCTGGCAAGAAGCAGGGTAGTTTTGTTGGGCATTTATTAAATTCATTAGAAGGTGAGGATGAAGTCGGGCTAGAGCTGTGGGTTGGTAGTTCCTCTCCTCGGCTGGGAGAGGGGACGTTAGGGGCTTTGTGGTTTGCACAGTGACCTCCTGTGCTTGTGCTAGACAACAATTGAGAAGTGAGTGACCTTCCACTTACTTTGCGTTTGGCCTCCAGTTCAGCATGGCCGCACACTGACCGTGTCTGACGGCAGCGTTCTGGGAGATCGCTTTATGCCGCACACACTTGCCGTGGCGAAGCCGTGGGCGCCGGGCCTGCTCTCAGGTGGGCTCCTTTGCTCTGCGTGTGGATGTGCCCTGGTATTTTTCTGGTGCATAGAATGCCTGTATTAAAAAAATACTCCAATCTTGCAAGTAAAAACCAGGTGGAAAGCATTTGGAAGAGACTGAAGTGAAAGAAAGAAATTATAGTGCTTTGGAGCAGTGAGAGTCAGCCATCAGAGGCCTGCCCACCTTGTTTTGTGGATTATACCACTGACCGCTGGGAGGCAACAGGAAAAACTGCTGTGATGCTGACCAGTGAGGATAGGGTTAGCAGCACAGGGGTAGTCAAGTCACCGAGCGCCTCTGGGCCCGGCCGTGTGGTCAGAAATGCCCTGTGATGTAAGGAAAGTAATGGTCAAGTCCAGAGGAAAGGTGGCCTGTGACCCAGGACAGTGCAGGTGGAATAAAGAGGCTGCAGGACACACAGGTGACCTGTGAGGAAGGGAGAGTGTCGTGTGGCCGCGCCACAGGTGGCTGTGCTGAGGAGCTACATGTCACAGGGACAGGCTTGTCACAGGGATGGGCCGTGAGAACATTGGGCATCAGGGTGGAGAGCAAAGGTCTGAACAGCCGGTGGCAGCACATGCGTCTCAGAAGCAGGAGGAAGGAGTCCATGAAGCCAGTCAGGCTGGGGCGGAACAGGCAGATGGTGTGATGGGAACGTAGGTTGGAAAACATCTTTCTTCATCAAAAAAGATGTTCTTAAAAATGGAACAGGGTACAGTCGATGTGGGTGGAGGATATCTTGAAACTGCATTTTCGTGCCAGTCCCCAGGAGTCCCTGTGTCACAGTGAAGATCTGGCGTCACGTCAAGTTCCTGGGAGGACAGATCCTCACAAATAGCCACAGATGAAAGCAGGGGTTGAAGGAAACTTTAATGGTCTCTTCAAACTGGAAATGAGAGCTCGAATGAGATGGAAGGAAAATCGTTCCCTCTCCGCCGTCTAGGGAGTGCCAGGCTGTGTGTGGTTGGAAGAGCATTGTAATAAACACCCGAATGCTGTCACCCTGTCCGGATCCACGGGGGCCAGGGATTGAAGGTCTCTGTGCAGCAAGCTGTTCCCAGAGTTCGGCCCCAGCCCCATTCCCGGAAAGCCTTTCCCCCAGAGGCCTGTCCACAGACGGGGCTGCCCGAGTGCTGCGGCCTCAGCCGGCTGTCTCACGACTGGGACGGAGCCCTTTGAAAGGTGTGCCTGTCGCTGATGCCAGCGGCAGGAAGGACACATTTAACACTTCCCTGTGGAGCACGGGCTTCCTGGCACGTTGTCCATGTGCTGCCGTCTCCTCCCCGTGTGTCCCTCCCCCAGGTTGGTCAGCTGTGGCTCTGGCATCAGACCTGTTAGACCAGCAGTCGCCAACCGGTGGTCCGTGAGGTCTGTCAGATTGGCGACCGTTGTGTTAGACCATCGGCTGCTGTTAGCTCAAAACCTTGGGAGGGTGGAGACAGTTCTGATGAGGTATAAATAGCAGGCTGTGTTGATTTTATTTTCCTCCATTTTTACTAAACTCAAACAAAGTTCTCATGCATTACTAGGTTGGAGAAACGTACGGTAAGGATATAACCTCCAGGGGCAAAGACAAGCCGATTGCCGTATGTAAAACTTTCAGTCGACTTCAGTTTCAGCTCTCTCTCCTCTCCTTTCTTAGTTTTCCTAGGATTTCCTCTTCAGCCTCACGTTTCTGGGGTCTGCTTGAACCGGGCTTCGCATAGGGTGTGACCCTTTGCCCCTAGCTTGAATGGAAGCAGTCCTCCCGAGTGGAAGGGGAGGCTCTCCCCAGGCTGGTGGAGATGGAGACGGGGCTCCGCCAGGAACCCCACTGCGGGCCCAGAGCTCAGCCGGGTGAGACTAACCAGGGCTGCCAGGGCTTTCCGCTGGTGTCCTGGTGCGTGGCCTGCCGGGTGCGGCTGTGCGGGTGGTGCGCTAACCCACTCTGCTTTGTCGTGTCATCAGCTGCGGTGATTCTTGGACAAGCTTGTGCATGTGCTGGCATAAAATGTTGTTCATAAAAAGCTGTTTGTGGGGTGTTTCTTTCCCTTTCAGGTACAAGATAGCGGCTGGATGATTGAAAGCGTTAGCTTGGGACTTGGGCATTTCACCAAGTAACAGAATTGCCTCTTTCCAGGAAAATGTTTTATAAATTAGCATTTTAGAAACTCAGTATTTTTTAATTCGAGTAAGTATTTAGGCTTTTTATACAATGCAGAATGGGAGGAAAGCCTGCATGCTTCACTTGTAGCCCCACGTTTTTCAGGCATTTCTTCTGCACCTACCCCGCCTGGGTGCAAGCTTTCTGGAGGCCACGTTCAGGCGTGGGGAGCTCCGACGCTCTTACACACTCGGCCCGCCTCCCTCGTGGGAATGTGCTCAGTTAGCAGGGGCTGGAGCCCAGCGACCATCTGAGGGTGTTTATGCTTAACACGCAGCGCAGAGCTTCCTGAGAAGCACGCGCTTGTAGGTAATGCTTTGAGAAACTGGCCAGGTTTTACGGAATATTCTAGTGGTGTCCCCGTTAGGCTCCCAGTGGGAGTTGGGAGTGATGGAAAGAGGCCTCCCAGGGCTCTGACTTGATGCCTCCACAGCCTTAATAACTGGTAGCGTATTTCGCCTCCGCTCCCCTTCTCACCGTGACTGGTGCTTCAGCGGGGCCTTGTTTGGGAGCCGTCTGCCAGAAGCCAAGGTGTATCCAGGGGGCTTGCTCTCGACCCAGGCTGCGGGGGTACAGTACGTGCCCCTGGTCCACCGGCTCGTCCCCAGCAGCATTTAGAAAGCAGAGTGAGTTCGTCACTGCAGACCATCTTCTAAACGCCACCTGTGTTTCTTTTTATAGGACGTCTTCTTAATTTGCTTCTCTCTTGTGAGTCCTGCGTCATTTGAGAATGTTCGTGCAAAGGTAGGTGGGTTTTTTTTTTTAGAAAACCTATTTTGTTACATAATGTCACTCTCAGGAAGAAACTCTGACAAAATAACCATTCACTGATTGACATTTTCAGTTACTTACATTGGGTTTAGTAATTCTGTTAAAGCACACCAGCACTGTTCTAAGTGTCTGACTGCAGTGCTTGGAGTTGTAGCTTCCGGCTGACTCAGAGTGCCGAGTGCAACGTCCAAGAGTGAAGCCCAGCGCCGCCCCCACCCCTGCACCTCTCAGACCCGGCGAGAAGCACCCTTGCCGGGGCCCCTCAAGGCTCAGTGGGTGATGGCAGCGGAGCCGAGACCTTGGTTCAGATCTCTGTTCTCATCCCTGAGTGTACAGGGCGGGCAAGTAGGCTGACAGTTGTGAGTACACGAAATACTGTTGGTTATTATCACATTACTTATTTGTATTACATCTGTCAACGTACTTTTGCCCACCCCTGTATGGAGTATTTTCTGAGATGACCTAAGAACTTGACTCGTTTTACTAAAAATGAAGTGGGTTTAGGGGGAACCATCCCTGTCTCTTCCCCTCTCTCTTGCTGATGGGTAGTGCCTGCCCGGTAGGGCCGCGAGTTGACCATGCTTACTGTGGGTTTAATCTTGGAGTCCTGCTTGCTGTCAAATATCCAAGGCAGTCCCCTGGTCCAGGCCGCCCTGGTCCTCGAAGGAGTGAGTGGGATGTGAGCACGGCTGGGAGCAGGTGGCCTCTGTGTGAAGGCTGTCGGGACACAGTGGCTCAAGGGCAGTTGGCATTTCGGTGAAGGACGCTCAAAAAGGAGAGTCATAACTCTTTTCCTTTCTTCGCATCCAGTGGTACCCTGAAGTTCGACACCATTGTCCCAACACTCCCATCATCCTGGTGGGGACCAAGCTTGATCTTAGGGATGATAAAGACACGATTGAGAAACTGAAGGAGAAGAAGCTGACACCCATCACCTACCCGCAGGGTTTAGCCATGGCCAAGGAGATCGGTATGAGCGCCTGTGTTTCTCGTGTTTGGTTTGCACGTGCTTTCATTTTCCTGATGGAGACTGGAGTGCAGCCTGGGAAGTGGAGCGTGTGCCCTCCAGCTCAGGGACTGGCTTACTGCTGGGGAACCAGTTAGGTGAGCCCCGCCCATAGTGTTCAGAAGAGTGGGGTTAGGGGTTGCTGTGCTGTGTCTTGGGTGGCAGCCCCCCCTTGTTCTGATCAGAACCATGGCCGAGTGGCTGTAAGAGGCTGTTTCTCGGCAGGTGCTGTAAAATACCTGGAGTGCTCAGCTCTCACACAGCGAGGCCTCAAGACAGTGTTCGATGAAGCCATCCGAGCCGTTCTCTGCCCGCCGCCCGTCAAGAAGAGGAAGAGAAAATGCCTGCTGTTGTAAACGTCCGGGCCTCGCCCTGCGCCCTGGCCCTGCGAACCTTTGTATGCTTTGCTCAAAAAACGATGGAGCCTTCGCACTCAATGCCAAGTTTTTGTTACAAATTAGCTTTTCCATAAAACCATTTTGAACCAATCAGTAATTTTTAGGTTTTATTTAAACAAATAAGTGTAAGGATTCAAACTTTCACATTCTATTAAAATTTAGCCCTAAAATGACAAGCTTTCTTAAAGCCTTATTTTTCAAAAGCCCCTATTTTTGCTCAGATAAAGAGTTGCCAAAATTCCTTGTGAACTAAGTTGCATTGTTGTGCTAAGAACACTAAGCACTAAACTGTTCAAAGGCCTTTGTCTTGGAGAAGACTAGCTTCTGAAGTTAGGGAAGGCAGGCACTTGCTAATGAGTTTCACACGCAGCAGCCTCCTTTACGAAATGTTGCCATTCATAATTTATCAACCCACGTCCCTTACGTAACATTGTACTGTATATCAACTCAACTCTTCGGATTGATCTTTATTTCGTAGTGAGATTTTTAAAAATTAGTATATTAGCTTTTGCTGGATCGTGAACAGAACCCTTCCTCACGTGTTCCTCTGATGAAGTATTCTGCTCTCACGGGCACACTGGGGTGGAGTGTAGGGAACACTTGATGTGATCAAAGGATGAAGACAGTATTTGACAAAATATGAAGTGGAGATTAATTTACACTACATTGTACACGTAACAAACTGAATAAGTGTCTGGGTAAGATTTGAAAAAGGTTAGTTTCTGTCAAATGCAGTTGATGGTGAAAGTTGGTATTAATCAGTAAGTGTTTTCTTAAGATTTTACTTTTTCTTAAACCTGTAATCCCTCCCACAATTGGGCATTTAATTCATCTTGGAACTGGTCATTCCCATAGTTGCTAACTTAGTGCTTTTCTTATAGACCCCCTTCTCAATGAGCAATATGCCTCCTTGTATAAAATCTTTCTTGATAATGCATTAGTTTTTCTGTAGGTTAGTCATAGTGTATTCCTGTTTTCACGTTCTTTTATTCAAAGCTAATAAGTGCTTTCCTTAGTTTTCTAGAAACTAGATGTAAAAATCACGTGTTGCATCTCTACAGTTTTTTAAGTATTTTAGATATTCTTAAACTATGAGCCTTCTTACCACCACTGTCTTGCCAGACCCCAGCACTGTACCTTGGCCGCGGCTGGCCCCTCCGCCTCCCTGTGTGGACACGCTTCCTGTTGCTCTAACCATGTTCCTTTGGGTGGGAGGTTGTGACCTTGTGCTTGTGCTAACGACGTTCTGTATAGCTTACCCACTGGCAAGAACACAAATTGGACCTTTCAACCACTAGAACAACATTTTTTAAATTGACATTTGCAGACTTGTGGAGTGTTTTTACATTGATCTTTGCTAATGCGGTTAGCAGTATGTTTGCATGTATGACTTAATAAATCCTTGAATCCTATGAGTGGTCACACTTGAGTTCTTGAGAGCTCGGGGAACGACCCCCTGGCGTGTCTGCTTTCACTTGCCTTTAAATTCCTAGGCTGTGGAAGACCTTCATTTTCAATCCCCTTTTCATGCGGGGACAGGGAGGGCCCCTCCAGCGGAGAGGAGACATGGGTGAGTCAGCAGATGGGGGTGGTTGGTTTCCGACCTATTGATCGTTGGTGAGATACTCCCATGATGCCCACCTTGGGTCAGGCCAGGGCTCTGGGCTGAAACGAGATGCTGGGATCACAGTTGGCCATGTTGGTGGGGGAGAAACACTGCCTTCAAGACCCTGTCTGGAGCCTGGAGTTGTGCTATCAGTAGTTAATGCTGGAATTCGGTTCCTGGATATTCTTTTTATTGCTTTTGGAAGACTTTTATTTTTGAGTTTCTTTTTAACCAAAAATAAATATGCTGTTTAAAGGCCAAATAGTTCTAGAAGCTTGCTACAGAAATAGCAATCTTCCCCAGAGGCAACTACTTTGAGTACTTTTAACAAATTTTTTATATTTGCCCTCACAATCTAAATCCTTCTAAATGCTTTCTTTTTTTGTTCACTAGATTACTGGCTTATTATAGAAGGCTATACCTCAGCCAGACGGAGGAGATGCATGGGACAAGGTATGGGGAAAGAGTTCGGGGTTCCCATGCCTCCTTCCAGGGCCACTCTCCCCAAATAACTACATGTTCACCAGCCCAGAAGCTCTCAGGACCATCCTCTGGGTTTTTATGGAGGCCTCATCCCACGGCAGGACTGATGAAACCCTCTCCGGGGGTCAGTCTAAATCCTGTGCTTTTATTGGTGGTTGGATTCTTCCGTTTCAGCCATTACCAGCGACATTCCCCCCGTGGAGATCCGAGGGCTTTGTTTCCAGCTATACCTCCGGCCCAGCACCTTTCCCATCCCCTCAGTATGGTTGTTGTGGTTAGTGCTCATTATTTAGTGTCTGTATTATTACTTTGTAAATATAGCTGAGCCCCCTGTATGTGCCTTGACTGGGAATTGAACCGGTGACCTCTTGGTGCATGGGACAATGCTCAAGCAACTGAGCCGCACCAGTCAGGGCAGGCTTATGTTTTTTTGTTGTTAATCCTCACCTGAGGGTACTTTTCCATTGCTTTTTAGGGAGAGTGGAAGAGAGGAAAAGACAAAGAGAAACACATCGATTGGTTGCCTCCTGCACAAGCCCGGGCCGGGGAGGAGTCTAATACCAAGGTACATGCCCTTGACCGGAATTGAACCTGGGACCCTTTGGTCTGCAGGCCGATGCTCTACCCACTGAGCCAAACGAGCTAGGGCCAGGCTTATGCTTTTTAAAGAAATCCCTTTACCGTCATTTTATGGGCTTTGTGGGTTGGAGTGAAATCAGATGTCCATGCAATCTTCAGTCTAGCCACAGCGCCAAGAAGACTCCGTGTTGTTACAGTGGACAGAAAAAAAACTTGAAGGGTGATTGCTTCAAGCCACCCGGGAAAACAGCCGTGGAAGCGTCCAGTAGGCGAGCACATCATTGTACACACACCAGTGACCGTGTAAGTGCTTTATTAATGCCCCTGGCCGACTCCGAGAGCCAGAAGGATGTTCACATCAACTGGGTTGATGAAACAAGGTGAGCGAGCGTGTGAGCGAGTAAACAAGGAAGGGCTGCAGCCGTGGGGCAGGAGCTGTCTCCCCTCACTTTCCTGACCTGGTTTTGTCTTGATTCCCAACAGGAGCTCAGGGCTAATCCTTAGTGCCACCAGGAGTAAACCCCAGTCTCTACCCTTCCAGCTGAGAACTGAGTGTGTGTAGCCAGGAGAATCTCTTTGCTAAATAAACTGCACACCTGTGTGCCAAGCTCAGGCTCCTCTGAACAGGGACAAGACCCTGCCAGTGGGAAGTGGCGGGGGTGGGGGTACAGACCAGACCTGGCTGCCCAAGTCCCACGCTGTCCTGGGCCATTCTCAGGTGTGGGAATCCGCAGGTCCCGGGGACAGGCTCCTGCGAAGCTTTGTGCACGTTCAGCCTGCTGTGCTGATAATCTGATAAAGTGGTATCTCAGACCGTTCAGTCATTAGACTCGAGTTCAGTGCCTGTCAAACTGTCATTGCATTGGCATCATGGGATTCACTTGGATGTGAAGTCTAAGAATAACGGTCTGCGTCTGCAGTCCTGGACATCTCCAGTAGCTGTGGTCACACCACGTCCACATTATTCAGAGCCTCCTGGGGTGGGACAGGAAATGCAGGCATCCCTGTTGGACACCCTGTCCAAGGCTCTGATCAGGACGTCCGGCATGTGGTCTGTTAGCATCTTTCCGCCGATGAGTATTTCGCTGAATTCTGATTCATGTGCCCACTTTGCAGTATACTGAGCAGTGTAACAGGAACACCTGAAAAAGACAGGAATCAACTGGCAAAGCATCACTTCGAATTGAACTCCACAGACGTGTTTCATTACGGATGGTGTGTGGACTGAGCCAGGTCAGGGCCCCCAGCCCCCAGCTCACCTCCCTGAAGGACCCTCTTCTTCCAGGTGGATGATCCTGCCAGGAGGGTAGAGAGGGGGGTACTTGGTGGGGGACCCCACAGGGGAGTCGCTGGGTCTGTATCCTGGGGACTTGTGTGTCAGCAGGCTCTGCTCCCCGAGAAGTGGCAGCGTCAGGTCTCTGTGGTCGCCCCCGTCCAGCTCTGTTGGAAGGTCATCTGGGTTCCCCCCAAACAGCCCGTACCAGCAGCCGCGCAGCAGAATCTTGTACTAGAGGGCGAGACCGAGCGGCAGCAGCAGTTACTCCAGCTTCACGGCCCGGAGCGGGGGAGGTGGCAGCAGCTCCGAGCGCGGACAGATGCCTCGCTGCTTATTAGTCAGATCTTAGGAGCGGAGGCCAGTGGGCCCAAACTCAGGTGTCTCTTAGGCAAAGAAGCCATCATATAGAAGCAATATTTAAAAACCAAATCATGCAGATTTTGAGGCAAAATTATGCTTAATTCTTTTCAGGTAACTGCAAACCAGTTTTACTCTTCCCTCAAAAATGTTAGATACTAATAGTTTTAAATTGGGGGTGGGGAATAGCTGATAAGGAGAAAGTTTATTTTAAATTCTTAGTATTTTTTTCTGATTAGCAACAAAAAAATGTCAGAAAACAAAGGTTAAAGGGAGATTAAACATTTTTTCATCGAAGCTCATATATCTGTTATTTATATCCTGTTTGTTTTTTAACTTTTCAATACATCATGGATAGCTTTCGCTATTGGTAAATATAAGCTCACATCACCATTCTTTTTTTTTTTTTTTAACCCTCACTAGAGGATACTTTTCCCATTGCTTTTCAGAGAGAGTGGGAGGGAGAGAGGCATAGACTGGTTGCCTCCCACGTGTGCCCCAACCTGGGGTAGGGAGCGAACCCACAACCCAGGTGTGTGTGTGCCCTTGGCTGGAAATTGAACCCACAGCCCTTTGGTGTGCAGGCCGATGCTCTAACCACTGAGCTCATCAGCTAGTGCTCATGTCGCCATTCTTAAAGGCTGCCTAATGTTCCACAGGACAGTCCTCCTGTTGTGTCATAAATTCTAGCTGGTAGCCTTGTTTTCTGAGCTTTGGGACCAAAGGCATCAGGATATCGTGGGTCACAAGACAGGGCTAAGAAGTACAACACAGATCACAGCGAAGTCTGAGAAGTCTGCCCAGGGTAGCGTCACCTGCACTGGCTGAGGCTTCAAATTTAGAAACATCCTCCCCAGGTCGCACAGGCACACATTACCTTGGGCTTGTTGCAATGGGCAATCAGCCGCAAGATTTTCTTCTTCAAATCCTCCATGTTGGTCACACTTAGCCTGTTTATCGAAAGATCAGATTGATGCTCAGTACTCAGTCTTTTCAGCTACCCCCACCCCGGACGAAGCGCCAGCAGACTGACCTGGGAACCACATCCTTGCCCACGACAAGTGACACCGTGAAGTCCTTAGAGGATTCATAAAGGGATTTGCTGAAATTTCAAAAAAAAAAAGAAGAAATAAAGTTTCCCTTCTCCACCCTAACTTGAAAAGATGAGGCGCACCCACACGTTCAGTGCAGCACTACAGTAGCCACGACACGGATTACAACTGAAGTGTCCACTGACAAATGTTATTCAGGCACAAAAATAGTGAAATTTTGCCATTTGATAAAATATGGATAGGCCTGGGGGCATTGTATTAGGTGGAATAATTCAGACAGACAGACAACCACCACATGATCTCACTTATATGTGGAATCTAAAAAACAAGTTCACAGATAGAGAACAGACTGATGGTGGCCTGGGGCGGGGGGGGGGGGGGGGGCGGTGGCAGAGGTGGGCAAATGGTAGAAACATCTATATAATAAAAGCCTAAGCAACCATTAACAGCAGAATAACCAGAACGACCAGTCGCTATGATGCGCACTGACCATCGGGGTAGACGCTCAATGCAGGAGCTGCTTTCCTGGTGGTTAGTGCGCTCCCATGGGTGCTCAGCCAGGAGCCGGGCTCACAGCTGGTGAGTTGCAGCAGCAGTGGCAGGAGCCTTTACTGCCTCTGCAGCAGCGCTAAGGAGCAGCAAGCAGGCGAGCAATAAGGAGTGAGGGCTCCCGGACTGCGAGAGGGCACAGTTCGGGTTGAGGGATGTCTCACCCCCCCCCCCCCCACCTCTGTGCACGAATTTCGTGCACTGGGCCTCTAGTCCAGTTATAAAACAAGTCCACTATAGTTAACACTGTATTGCATATTTGAAAGTTGCTAACAGTAATCAAAGGTGTCATCACAAGAAAAAAATGCATGGTAACAGATGTTAACTAGACACCGTGAAGATTATTTTGCAATGTATGTAAATACTGGATCTCTGTGTTGTGTGCCTGAAATGAATAAAACACTGCATGCCATTTGGCATTACATCATTTAGGAAATCAAAGCCATGGTCCGACAGACCTGTGAAAGGCTAGGCCCTGCTGTGGTGGCTCAGTGGTTGAGCATCAACCTATGAACCAGGAGGTCACGTTCGATTCCCAGTCAGGGCACATGCCTAGGTTGTGGCTCCATCCTTGATTGTGTAGGAGGCAGTGATCAATGATTCTCATCATTGATGTTTCCATCTCTCTCAAATCAATAAAACTTTTTTTTAAAAGAAAGGCTATTTAGTCTTTCTTCAACTAAATAGTACTTGAAAACACTTCTGAGAATGAAAAATTAAATCACCGACAAAAGACCAGTCTTAACTCCATGACTTATGCATAGCGCCTTGTTACACTCATGAAAATGAAGCAGTACCTCAGCAGCCCCCTGGGCGGCGAGAAGGCGTAGCACCGGACGTGGGGGTAGGCGCCTCTGAGCATGAAGGCCAGCAGGGCTGCAGCGCCTGCTCCCAGGCTGTGCCCTATGATGACCAGCCCGTATTCCTAAAGGACAGAAGAATGAGGTGAGGTCACAGAACCAAACAGCTAATGACGGAAAATGAAAGAAAAGGAAAAGGACAATCTCACGGGAGCGACGCTGAAGGCCTGGCTCAGAATCCCATCGGTGACGAGGCGTCTGTACAAGTACTTGGCAGCTTGAGAAATCCCCTGAAAACAGAGGCGGCAGCTAGTGATGGCCCGGCAGGGCCGGCTCCGTCATGACGGACGACAGGGTGCCCTGCACTTGCTTGTGACTGTGCCCCCAGCGAGAGCAGCGTCTCGGGCAGTGGCCGTGCCCACTGCTCTTGTATTCCTGGCACCTGGTGCGGAGGTGGGCACGTGAACAAGCGGGTGACATCAGGAACCTCTTGCCTTATCGGTGGGTATTTCTATGGCATTTTCTGTAGCTGCGTAGTGTTTTGCCATGTGGATGTACCAGTCTAGTCTGGTCAAGTCCCTGTGGTTGGTCAGATTTAGATCATGAATGTCTCAGGTTTCAAAATGGCATTAAAGTTCTGAATCAGTGACATTGATTAAGTGTCCACTGTTCCTGCGAAGGCAAAACTTAGGCCATCAGAAGTGAATTTTAGGGAGGTCAGACTTTGATTTAATTTCAAAAAATAAAATGTAAAACTTCCTATTAATACAGCTACCTCAGCGTCTTGAAAGGCAAGCAGCTCCGACGGGGAGACAATGCTCCCACAGACAGGCCGGCCGCCGCCTCGTAAAGAGAAGCCTGGGGAAGGCTGACAGCACTTGCTGACAAACCACCCGGCCTCCCCCCAACAAGTACGAGTGCAGTCAGCTTCCTCCTCGCTTACGGGGCACCTGTCACGTGTCTGGTTCTGGGCAGTCAGAGCCAAACCACTGGGCTACACCTGCTGCCGGTGTCTCCCTGGCACATGTCTCACAGACAAGGTGCCAAGGGCGTTTGAGGCGCAGAGCTTTCCACTCCAGTTACTGTGGGCAGTGCCAGAGCCAACGCTGGCACAGACGAGCCAAGAGCAGAGGGCAGGTCGTGCCTTGTGCCTGGAGCAGCTGTCTTCCCGCCAGAGGGGAAGGGCTGCTGCCAGAGGAGCCGGAGCTGAAGGCCTCAGGTGGTAACAGCCAGGCCCAAGTGCCGCAGCTGTGGTCACACGGCCTTGACTGTAGGCGAGTCCTGCAGGAACCGAACCGCAGCCAAGCCCAGACTCTGGCTGACGTGTCTAGAACAAGGCTTCAACTTTCTTCACACACACCCAATAGTGCTTAAACTAGACTCTCATGAATCAGGGCACAAATAGCCAAGGGTTAAAGGAAAGTGATTCACACTCCCAGCACCGCCCAGCTTTAACTGGTGATGGACGAAAGCCTCCACTGCCCCCTTACTGACCGCCGTCCAGCCGGGCGGCCACACACTTGCTGGCACAGTATCTGTAAAAGTCAGGCATCTGGCTTTTAAAATGACGACTACTGAAGCATGTGAAACAGCACAAGCCCACTGCCCTACACCCCTGACATCCTTCCTGGTATCATTTCGAACCCCCCTCAAGTGTGAAACCCTCTGCTCCACAGCCTCACTTGTCACCAGGGAAACGCACATGGAACCATTCGAGAGGCTACCACACCCACAGGAGGTGGAAAAACAGGAACTCCCACACATTGCTGGTGGGGTGTAAAATAGTGCATCTATTGGAAAACTGTTCAGGTTCCTCAAAAAGTTAACAAATAAATACCCAGCAATCCCACTTCTGACCTACACCCAAAAGAAAAAGCCGGGACTTGAGCAGACCCCTGTACACCCACGGGCACAGCAACATTACAGTAGTCAGATGCCCCTCTCTGAGTGAATGGATGAGCCAGAGGGGTATCTGTATGTGCAGTGGAATATTATTCGACCTTGAAAAGGAAAGGAATTCTGACACATGCTACAGTGTGGACGGACCTTGAAAACATGGTGCACAGGGAAACAAACCAGTCATGAAAGGGACACTGATTCCTCTGACAGGAGGTCCCAAGAGCAACCAAATTCCTAGACAGTGGATGGTGGGGGCCAGGGGCTGGGGAGGGGAGTTGGGACTCAATGGCACCAGGGTTGATAGGATGACGAGAAGTCTGGGCCATAGAGGGGTGATGGCCACAGCGCTCTGAATGTCTAATGCACTGAACGACGCTTCCAGACAGTTCAAATGAAAAGTGACGGCTGGGTACCAAAAGCTTCAGGGCCGCGGACAGGCCTGGCGGCAGCTGCAGAACAGGCACACGCTGCGGTAAGGTGCCCACCCTGAGAGAGCACCCCTCTGATGACAAGGGAGGGGTCCCACACTCACCCCAGGAACTGGAGGGCTCCTGGCAAATCACCCCTGGCTCTGAGCCTGCCTCTTACAAATACTGCCCCGCCAGCCGCTGAGAGGCTGCCCAGAGAACCTGCACTGTGAGCATAAAAGCACCCACTGTGCGCAGCCCCTGGCGTGAGCAGCTGTTTGTTAGGCGGTTAACAGGAGACTCATTGGGAAGTCCTGACCCTCCACCTGAACAGAACCTTCCAGAGCAGACCCCGGGCTTCTACCTTATGTGCCAAGCAGTCCTGCACCTCACACCCCAGGTCCAGGTTCTCGCTCTCTGCCGACAGGTCGGTGAGGATGTCCTGTAAGAGCGTGGGCAGAGGGGCGTCAGCTGGGGTCGCGCACTGTCAGGCTGGGTGGGCGGGTCCCTCAGGGACAGTGGGGACGGCAGTCCCCTGGGTCAAAAGCAGGTGGTGGGCCTGGCTCAGGGGTGCCCAGCAATGGACACGTCAAGGGAATCAGGCAGAGAGGGGGCCTGTGTGAGGCGGGTGTGTCCCTAGGACCCAGAGAGCCCAACTGCTGGGCGAGGGGCCCCACATCTGCATGTCCCATGCTGCACAGGTGACCGACCGAGGCTGCGGGGCTCGGAGCTGGGGGCCCCTGAGCTCCCAGGGGCCGGAAAGGCGGCTGGGTCGGGTCGGAAAGCACCAGCGAGCTGTGACGAGAAACACGAACTTCGCTGGGACTTCCCGAGAAGGAGGGGAGATCGGACCAGGTCCTGGAGAGAGGATCTGAGGAGAGCACTCAGGACAGACTGGGACGGTGAGAGACCAGAGGCAGGGACCACGGTGGGAAACCATGTTCCAGCCCAGGAAAGGCAGGCCTGGGCCAGAAAGAGGGCCGTGCACTGGGAACGTAGAGGAGATGGGCAGAGACGCCCGGGCAGAAAGTGAGGCGACGCTGCAGGCCAGCGGGAGGACACCACGTTGTTAGTAGAAAGTGGGGCCCACGGGGAGCAGGCGGAGGAGGGAAGGCTCTGGACTCGGGGCCACCAGCCGAGCTGCAAGCCGCACCCCAAAAGCCGGGCAGAGGGCAGAGGAAGGAAGGGGCTGGGATTCTGGAGTCTCCTGCGTTCAGTGCATTTTCTGGGCCAGCAGAGCAGACGCGGGCCAGGCAATGAGGCAGAACGGCCAAGAGACCAACAAAGGGAGAGGTTGCCCGCGTGTCCACAGGGCAGAGGTCGGCATGGCCGGATGCCGGGGCTGGGGACAAAGGGAGGTTCTCGCAGCCCCCGCATCCAAACAGGAACTCAGGGCCGCGAGGGCGTGCAGACAGCGTGTGCAACTTGGGCCAGCGCTGCTGAGCTGACTGTCCCATGCTGACGTTGGAAGTAAACATTTCGAGGGGTCACCCAGGTTGGGGGCCAGGCCAGGCACACCAGGGGAGTCAAGCGGGCACCCCTGCAGGAGCTCCTCACGCAGGGACCCACCCCACTGGTGTCTGTTTCTGAATTTCTCAATGAAAAGGAAATAACTTGGTCTGTTTGTCAAAGGGAGTATTTCACAAGCCTGGACTCGCTTCCCCTTTTCCCTCCCGGGGTTTGCTCCTGGGATGTCACTGCGGGGCTCCCCGGCATCCGTGCCCCTCGTTCCGGGCCTCAGGTCGGCTCCTCACCTGCAGAGACATGGTTCCCCGCACAGCCACCACCACGCTCTCCTTCTTGTGATCCAGAACCACCAGGAAGGGCAGCTCGTAGACCTGTGGGAGGCCAGGCATGAGGCCCACTGAGTGCCGCACCGCCCCCCCCCCCCCCCCCCCCCCCCCCCCCCCCCGCCCAATGCTGTTCTAGATGCAGAAGCTTTTGTGAACCTGCCGTTGCTCCTGTGAACCAGTTCCTGGTTTCCTTCCCCGCCTCTGACCCGCCATGTGCTGCCCCGAGTGGGGCCTCCCTCCCGCAGCTCCGCACTGACCAACTAGAGGGCGTCCCTCTGGGCCTGGCCCGACAGCTGCTGTTGGCCAATGACTTCAGCTGCCCAGGCGGGGGGGTGCGCCTCGGCTGGCAGGACAGAGCCCCCCTCCCTGATGTGCGAGCAGATAGAGGTCTGGGCCAGGCAAGCATCCCTTTTGCCAGCACCAAGCGCAGGTGAAGCTGGGACTCGGGCCCCTGCCAGGACACGGGGCGCGCCCAGTCCTCTGGGTCTGCTGCTGCTGCTTCCCGAGGAGACCGGCCTGATCCCGGGCTGGAGTGCAGACACAGCGCCGGCTCGCACGGCCATCGGCCAATGACAGCAATACTGTGAGGACGGCCCTGGCTTACAGTGTCTGGAGCAAGAAGGACAGACAGCCAAAACCGGTTTGGCTCAGTGGATAGAGTGTCGGCCTGCGGACTGAAAGGTCCCAGGTTCGATTCCGGTCAACGGCATGTGCCTTGGTTGCGGGCACATCCCCAGTAGGAGATGTGCAAGAGGCGGCTGATCGATGTTTCTCTCTCGTCGATGTTTCTAGCTCTCTATCTCTCTCCCTTCCTCTCTGTAAAAAATCAATAAAATATATTAAAAAAAAAAAAAAAAAAAAAAAAAAAAAGAAGGACAGACAGACTGCCGTCTTTATTTCCTGGTTCCCAGGAGAGGAACACGCCGACCCGGGGGCTCCTGAGCTGCGTCCTACTGCCAGGGACTCAGAGTTCCCTAACCCTGTGCCTGGACCTCTGGGGGTTGGGAAGCTCCAGGAGACCCCATGCGGCAGCACACCTGAGAGCCACCGCACTGGACCATGTGACGGTCACCTGCAGAGCTGCGAGCCGCAGCAAGTGCAGGTCACAGAGCTGGCAGAGCGGGCTCCTGCCGAGTCCCCAGTGTCCAGTGCTCCCGGTCCGCACTGACTGCCGCCACCGCTGTGGGTGGGCTGAGGCCCAGAAGCCAGGGTTAACTAGCTCCAGACACCGCACGGGACTAACCCATTCACTGCTGTTCACTGTGCCGGTCGACACAGCAGAGCTCTGCTGAAGGCTTCCTGCTCCACCTCAGGCTAACCCTGTGTGAGTTTTAGGAGCTCAAAAGCCCCTGAAACGACATGCAAAACCTGGGAAGAGTGTGCGGTAGGTGTGCCTACACACATTTTTTTGGGGGGGAAATCCTATATAATAAAAGCCTAAAATGCTAAGTGTTTGACTGTTCGACCAGTCGCTATGACGTGCACTAACCACCAGGGGGCAGATGCTCTGACCGGTAGGTTAGCTTGCTGCTGGGGTCTGGCCAATCAGGACTGGGTGAGATGGGCGAGCACGCCCTGGAGCCCTCCCGTGATCCTTCCCCGGACCCGATCATGCACTGGTGGGGTCCCTTGGCCTCGCCTGCGCCCTCTCGCAAACCAGGACCCCTCAGGGGATGTCAAAGAGCTGGTTTCAGCCCAATCCCCGCAGGCCAGGCCAAGGAACCCCACTGGTGCACAAATCCGTGCACCGAGCCTCTAGTAATTTATAACTTCCATCAGCATTCAAAGGACTCTGGACCCTGAGAAGTCCGGAAGCGCTGTGCACTCTACCTTGTCGTGGAAGCTTATGTGAATGAAGTCCCTGTGCTGGAGCCCTGTCATCCGCAGGACGGAGCCAAAATGGCAGTGGAGCTGATCGCCTCCAACCACGTCATACTCTGTTGTCCTGCTTCTGCAACTGAAAACACAGACAACCTGAGCCACTCCCCAAGGGGTCTCAACCCATCTTGTTTTTCAAGCAAACTCGAGGACCAAAGTTTACAATTTTCAGGACTGTTTGGCGAACGTAGAATGGCCCTTAGGAAGTAATATATTTCTGCCCAGCCGGCTTGGCTCAGTGGTTGAGTGTCAACTTGTGAACCAGGAGATCACAATTCGATTCCGGGTCAGGGCACATGCCCGGGTTTCAGGCTCGATCCCCAGTGTGGGGCGTGCAGGAGGCAGCCGATCCATGATTCTCTCTCATCATTGATAATTCTATCTCCCTCTCTCTTCCTCTCTGAAATCAATAAAAATGTATTTTTAAAAATGTCATTGGGACAATTGGAAAAATTTGAATACCAGTTGTAAATGAGCTAATGATGAATGATAAATTTTCTGAGTTTTATCACTGCACTAAAGTTACATAAAAGAATGCTCTTGTTCTTAGGAAATCCAGGCTGAAGTACCTGGAGATGAAGGGACGTGGTGTCTGCACCGGTATCTCCAATGCTCAGGGGAAACTAAGCAGACAGCGCACAGCACACGGGACAGAAATGAGTGCAACTGGTGGCTCCCCATCGCGGGGACCCGGGAACTCAGTGCTGCTCTTGCAGTTTTTCAAAGATTTCAAAACAGAAAGCTTTTTTTAAAAGGGAAGGAAGGTTATTTTTAGAAAACAACGTATGGGAGCCTCAGTCAGCGACATCGAGGAGAGTGGAGGCCACCCCTGCCGACCTACCAGTCGCCCCCGATCCTGCACAGCCCCGTGAACGGGTTTCTGTAAATGTAGAGGGGCCAGCCGTAGGCAGCGGCTGCGATCGGCATGTAATGGCGGCAGTTCTCTAGCTCTGCGTCCAGGTCATCTTTCTACAGGAGGAGAGAACCAGCTGTTGGCTTAGGGGCCCCATTCCAGAGGTCCACACTGACACCTCCCCTTCCTCTCCGAGGCCGTCCACAGGAGAATGGCCCTTAAACGCGGCCGGAGCCGGACCCTCATTTCATAGGAAGACAGCAAGCGCAGTGCAGCCGACAGCAAAGCCCCTGAGGCCTTTCCTGGCGCTGGTGCAAGGGGCCATCGACTTCCTGCCCGATGCAGGCGAAGACCCGCGGAGTTTCACGCCACTGGGACCAACCAGCTGAGAACTAGGTGCCAGATGAGGTGCGGAGAAACCATGTGTTTACGTGGGAAGTTCTCTTTCAAAAGCATAAAATCCGCGGCAGGAAAACTCTCATCAGGCAAAGCTGAGCGGTTCCTGCTCCCCAGGCCCAGAGCAGAGAGCAACACGGAACCCAGGGGAGGCAGGCCCCAGCCCAGGAGGCATGTTCGCAATGCAGGCTCACGGCCAGCTTCCCAGGAGAGAATGCTTCTGAATGACAGGGGACGCGCGGGGGCCTCTACCTGCCTCCAGGTGACAAGCTGCCGCACCGGGCAGGTGCCAAGTCACAAGCAGCACAAGGCACAGATCTGACTCCCAGCCAGCTGCTGGGACTGCTGCTGGCTAGGCTTTTGTGTGTTTTTCTTTTAAAAAGATTACCAATGGGTGTCAGTGTCATAACTGCCACCCGACAGAGGCGTGGGCTCACCTGGGCGGGCCCTGGGCAATGGCTGACCACCTCCGTCGGTGCCTGGTTTCTCCGGAGACTGTCCTGCTGCTGGTGGAGGAGGGTGAGGCCCGCCACGAGGTCACTGGGCACCAGGTCTGTGTCCTGGACGGGAGCCACGGGCCTGTCAGGAAGCTCGGCAGGATGGCCTGTGAGCTCCTCACACCCAGTTCCCACGGTCCCCGCACATACACACACAGCACAGTCCCATGTAAAAAGGTGCTTTACAAAGTGTTTCCTCTCGGGACTTCTCCTATATGTGGGCTCAGTGTGTTTTATTCTCCTGCCCTCGGACAACTCTACTGGAGAACCTAAGCAGTGTGTGGTTCCCTCTCTGTTTTAAAATGTCTCTTCAAGTGACTTTGCTATTTTTAATCTACTTCCCATCGTTGATGAAGGGGGAGTAAGTGGGTAGATCTGCCACTTTTGCAGTGACGGCCAATGTTAGCCCAGGATTAAACTCTCAAAGCTGAAGATGCTGCTTTTGTGGCAGGTCCGTGGGAGGGGTATATGCGACTAGACGGACACCTCCCAGGTACAGCAGCCTCAGGAAGAGCCGTCCACTGGGGAAGCAGCAGAGTGGTCTAAGCCCGCCCTTCCCCGAGGGCCAGGAGCAGGAGGGACCCACCAGGCGCCGGCCCCTCAGCTCTCAGCTCTGCCCGCGATGCAGGCACCGCCTCCTCCAAGGAGACCTGATCCTCTCCTTCCTCCCTCCTCCTGTCTCTGACGAGGCTGGAGCACTCCTCTCAGATGACTTAGGGGACACACTTCTGATCCCCACACAGAGGCTGCTGCTGGGCACAGGCCCAGCCTGGACGGAGAGCTGAGAAAAGGCCCCGGGGTGGGAATGTCAGGAGAACCCTCCCTGACGTGGTCTCAGGAGTGAACATAAGAGCAGTTTATCGGATCTTTTTATGAAAAGACACTCGTTAAGTGTGAAAGCAAAAGGAACAGATCCGAGACATTGAGAAACCACTCCCGGGTGGTGGCGCCCTTTCTCTGGAAGCAGAAAAACCGCTCGTCTGTACCACGCTGTACAGAGCGAGACGCCAGTGCCCCTGGTGTCTGCTCATACCAGCTGGCTGAGGGGGTGAAAAGACAATTGGCAAATCATTCGCAACATGTAAAGGTCCTTAAAAACGTATTCAGTTCATTAAAAACTAATTCAAAATCTTGACAGAGTCACGAACAGGTGTCAACACCAGGAGCGCTGACCAGAGGCAGGTCTGCACACGCAAGGCCCCCGGTTAGCGCCGAGTCCTCTGTCCTCGCTCCAGGGGGCAGTGTCCCCCCCCATTGCCTCCAGTGCCCATTTATGTGTGTGCGGGGTGGGGGGCCCAAGTGCAGAGCACTCGTCTTAACGTCAGAAGCACCGGCCCCCGAGCTTACGGAGAAGTAGGTGGAGAAGAGCTCCGCAGTGCTGGAGAAGGCCATGTGGGCCTGGTCGTCGCGCTCCACGCAGCAGCACAGCAGCTTCATCCTCTTTTCCCACACGCTCGTCGCTGCCGTCTTGAGGCCCCCGACGAGCTGGCTGTCCTCGGGGTTAAACGCGAGGGTGGGGGCAGCAGAGGAGTACCGCGCCACCTTCCCCCCCAGCGGGTCGAAGACAACCATGATGATGACCACCGTGAAGCCGATGATGACCCAGCTGCAAAACAGAGAGGACAGGCGCTGAGGCCCAGCAGCTCGGCCAGAACCTGCTGAGGGAGCCACTTGTTTCCCCAAGTTAGTTCCTCACGAGGCCCAGGAAGATCAGAGCTGACAGTGAAGATCACAAAGGGAAAGGGGGCTGCTGTGGGCAGAGGTGCAGCCCTGACCAGGACCCGCCCTTACTCCTCAGGCCTCGGGGTTCTTCTCGGTAAAACCAAAAGAATTTTGCCAAAGCGCCGCACTGACAGGCCTTTCGTTGGGTGTTTAAATAGTTGCAGGCTGTCCCCATGCACAAGGCTCCGGTTCACAACGCGCCTCTACGGGAGATGGCCCTGAGGGGCTCTGCTGCCCCTGGTGGCGAGGCCAGGAAAGGCACCGTCAGCACAGCTGTCCACTTCCTTACTTATAACACAAGGGATAAAGCAAGATCCCTTCAAAACATTTTTAGCCTGGGAAATGCAACAGTCTTATTCGAGTGCATTCCACTCTGGGTAGTGTATTTCTTCTCATCCCGCCTCTAGTGCCTGCCCTTGTTTTGGCCTTCAGACTCTCTTCCTTCTTGTATGAGAAAGGAGGGAATAGAAAAATGAGAACCGGTAAGAAAGAAAACTCCATCAATAAACGCATAAGCCCGGCTGGTGTGGCTCAGGGGCTGAGCGTCGACTTATGAACCAGGAGGTCATGGTTCAATTCCCGGTCAGGGCACATGTCCGGGATGCCAGCACATGCCCAGTGGAGGGCACATACTCAGGGTGGGGCATGCAGGAGGCAGCCAATCATTGATGCTTCTCTCTCTCCCTTCATCTCTGAAATCAATAAAAGTCAATTTTAAAACTGCATAATGGAAGATGAACTGTTTCTCGTGTATAAACAGGTGCCTCTAACTGTTTACCATTTCCTTGGCACGGTCCAGTTTCTAACCGTTTGGGAGCCTGAGTGACGCCGGGCTGTCTGTAGTCACTCAGGAAAGTCTGCTGACCTACGTCTCACATGCACTTGTGACAAGCAGCTGAAGAGATGACAGGAGCGCTCACCTGACGACGACGGTTGCGATGATGGCACTCACCACTATCTTGTCGCACTGAGTGCTCTCTGCTACCCACACGGCCCCCAGGGAGGCCCAGACGATCTCGGGCAGAAAGAGCGCCAGGCGGATGTACAGCAGCGTAGACATGGACTTCCGTGGCCCAGGGTTGCAAATGGTTCCTAAGACAGAAGACACTCAAGCTGGTCACCTGCTTCCTCGGAGATGCAGGGTTTCCTTTCTACAGCAGCACAGGCGGCAGAGCACCCACACTGCGCACACACCCCCACCTGCTGTTTCTATTCATAATTGATCAATGCCTGAGATTGAGAGCCCGTGACAACGTAAGGGGGGAACGTGACAGGCAGAGGCAGCCTCAGATTCGCTTCTGAGACTTACCAGGGTTTAAGAACACTTCGGGGTCCTAACTAGGGTCCAAATTGGGATACTTCTGAGAGCAGAAGGTGCTGTTGATACTTATGCTGGGACGAGTGTAAACAGAACGATTCCAGGCAAACACAGCTAAGCAGTTCCCCGCGTTCTGACAGACAAGAAACAGCTGCACCTGTACCACCTCTCAGAGCCTCCGTGGCCACAGGCACCATTGGTGCTTTAATCTTTATCAAGATGACTGTGAGGCAGCCACCATCCCAGCTACAAATGACAAACCTGAGGCTCTGAGCTTAGACGCTACTTTCTAAAATATAACCCGTGACTATGACCCTGGCTCTCGCCTCCCTTCTGGGAAGAAGGAATTCTGATGTTCAAGACCACTTAGAGAAGCCTGACATTTTACTGAGTTTGTAAAACAAATCCAAGCATCAATAGAGGCCTGCGTGCACCATCAATCCTCTCCCTTTGAGAAAATGTTACGATAAACACTAAGTGATATCAAAATACCATGTGATTAAAACAAATACAATAAATCTAAGTTCTAAAGAATGATTTGGAAGGAAATCACTTTTAAAATCCAAAAATTATCTTACATTAGAATGATTTATGTAGAGTCACATTTTATTTTAAGTATGTTTTTATTGATTTCCGAGAGGAAGGGAGATGGAGAGAGGGAAAGAAACATCAATGATGACAGAGAATCACTGATCAGCTGCCTCCTGCACGCCCCCTACTGGGATTCAAGCCCGCAACCCAGGCATGTGCCCTGACCAGGAATTGAACCATGACCTCTTGGTTCATCGGTCGATGCTCAACCACTGAGCCATACCAGCCGGGCTAAAGTCACCTTTTAATATATTAGACACCATCGGGTCTCATTTTGGGCACAAAGACCAATCTTACAAGGGAACTGGATCGGCATCTCTCTGAGGGGTGGTGGGTGCAGCATGAACAAATCAGTTCTGTATTTGGAGCCTGTTACTGTAGAACAACAGCCGATCGCCGAGGAGAAAACAGGAAGTTAGTATCTGCACACGCCCACGGCTTCCAGGGAACTGGGGTCCCAAATAAGGAAGTAGTGCCTGACACCCAGCAGCCCCAGATCTGCAAGGCAACCTGTGGCTGCTGCGTGAATAAAACAAATCCATGAACAAGGAACCAGGAAATGGAGTTCTGGTTAAGGTTCCAGAAAAGCAATGAGACACTGAGAAAGTCCCCTATAGGCATGCCTGCCCAGAAAAACATCTTTATCTTACTGAGATATTTATTTTCTTCTCAAGAAAAAGCATAGCTGGTGTGGCCCTGGCTGCTGCAGAGGCCGCGTGAGGCGATGCCTCGAGAGGCAAGGCGTCATGGTTAACAAGAAACTACGCCCCTGAATGTTACGTCCCCAGCAGTCTTGGTGAAGTAACCCTATCACCCTTCACGGGCACAAATCTTTGGATTCAACACGGCTACCCCCTGAGGCCATCTTCTCGGGCACGAGATGAGCAATGAGCTTTGGAGATGCAAATGCAGAGATGCTCAATGTCGGAGAATCAAACTCAGACACAGTGAATGGCAGGCCTCTTACAGAGGGCGTCCTATCAAAACTCGGTAGTCCAGCCCGGCCGGCGTGGCTCAGGGGTGGAGCATCAACCCATGAACCAGGAGGTCACGGTTCGATTCCTGGTCAGGGCAGCGATTAATGATTCTCTCTCATCATTGATGTTTCTATCTCTCTCTCCCTCTCCCTTCCTTTCTGAAATCAATAAAAATACATTAAAAATATATATACCTAAACTTTACAATTTGTAAAACACTTGCTTTTGTGGAGGTAATGCAGGGAAAGGTACAAAGTGCGAACAGTTCAAATAGGTGTAAAGTCCCTGCCTCCACCGCTGGCCCGATGTCAGGGAACTTCCTGAAAGTGAACCGGGGACTTGTGTAGCCTCTCAGACCACAGGTGAACAAGACATGAGTGTATCCATCCACGTTAGGAAACAGCAGCAAATTAACACAACGTCCTGTCCCTTAGCCGAGCGGACACTTTCCTTATGTCCGAGCCGTTCTCAGCCTTTCCATCAGGTGCACAGCAGACGCACAGACACGGATTACCCTTTACCTGCCCAGGGGCCCCGACAGGCAGACTGTGTTCCGACCTTTCGTCCCTATGAACGACCTGCAGTGACCTCCCCACAAGCATCTGCCCGCCTTTACATACACCGGGAGGAACAGATACACACACAGCCAAACTGGGTTTCCAAGAGGTTCAACCAAATGACCTCCCACCAACACAATGAGCTGCAGCCTCGCCCACTCCAGGTTTTATCCACACGAACTTTTCTTCTGTGATGGAGGCTGAACGATGTAAGAGTTACTCATGTTTACGTAACTGTTCATGATCTTTGCCCATGTTCCTACCAACTACTGGTCTTTTCCTTATCTGTCACAAAAGCGCTTATAATGAAAGAGCCTGGCTCTCAGTCTCATATTTTATCCATCTGTCCTTTTTTTTGTTTGTTTGTTTTTGTTTTTATTGATTTTTTACAGAGAGGAAGAGAGAGGAATAGAGAGTTAGAAACATCGATCAGCTGCCTCTTGCACCAAGGTACATGCCCTTGACCGGAATCGAACCTGGGACCCTTCAGTCCACAGGCCAAAGCTCTATCCACTGAGCCAAACCAGTCAGGGCTCATTTGTCCTTTTTTTAAAACTTTCTGTGTGGTATGTTTCACTAAAGTTACATATTTATACTACGGCACATGATGGTAATAATCTGGAACAAATTGGCAACTGAACTAGCATGTTTTTATAAAATACAGTTTTCAGCTCAGCTATGATGTTTCTCAACACAAGCACCAGAAAATCCAACTCAAGGTGGCTACAAACCAGGAAGTTTGTACTGCGGACGGGCATCGTGCGCCCTGCCCTCCCCACCGCGCTGTCCTTCCTGGGTGTTGGCTCATCCCTGGCCTGACCGCAGAAGGAATGCAGCAGCTCATCCATGCACAGCATCATCCAGTAGGGGTGATAGTCCTAGGGGACAAGGAGGGACTTCTCCAGAAATTCCCAGTAAATTCCCCAAATGTCATGACCCCAATCAGGTCACATGTCAATTCCTGAAGCAATCACTGACACATGGACATCGTTCCTGAGCCGGGCAGAGAGCCAGGCTCTGTGACACGCCCACTGGATGTGCAGGGGTGGGGGGACGTCCTGAATGAAACTGGGTTTTGTCTGGAGGAGGCTGCTGGGTAGGCGACCCTCCCATGATGTGATGGTGCCGTTGTGCCAGTGCCTAGGAGGGACCGGGGAGATGTGGCCATTCATCACAGGGGTGTCAACGGGCCCTGACTCCCCAAAAACTATCTGAAGGAAAACATTTCTGAGGAAAAAACTTACACTTACTGCTTCAAATCTGAACGCATGATTACAGCTGTAAACATGCTGTATTAATCAGAGTGTGACCCGAACAGAAAGGGCAACGCGGTTAGGTCATGGTATCTGAAATGAGAACAATCTCAATGCTTCATCTCCCAGAAATGCTGCTCACAGACTTCACGATGCCGCTCGCGCCAGTGCGCACACTCACTCAGCTCCTTCTCCTGGGCTCAGCACCACGGACAGTCCAGACTCGGGCCTGACAGCCCCAGGACCGGCCCTGCTTTGGTGCTGACCCCACGCTCCCGTCCTCTGAGCTCTCTTTTCTGCCGCCTGCCCCCGTCAGCGGGCACATGCCATGCTTCTTGGTCACCCAAACCCCAAGACTTTCCCCATGAAACACGTTGCCACTAACACTTCTCTGTGTCACTCTTCGTGAACTACCATTTTGTAAGTTTCAATCTGTCGTTCCAAAACGCCAGTATCTCACCACGGTGTTAGCTACGCCTCCCGGTTTCACCATCATCTGCAATCTGCAAGCATCCTGATGCAAGCAGGGATAAAACCTGGGCCACGACGCGCGGAGGCATGCCCTGCCTTCGACGAGCAGTTTTACTGACGCCCCAGAGCACTGAGCTCCTCCTGTGACCGGAGCAATCGACAGGGAAGGTTTCCACCACCTCAGCTAAGTGTCTGTCTGCAGCGAACGGCGACATGGAGGGGGAGCTATCACTAAGAATAGATGTGACTCATTAATGAGAGGACAAATAACCCAACTGAAATTGGACAAAGCATCTATATAGCTGTTTCTCCAAAAATGATAACAAATGGCCAATAAGCGTCTGAAGACATGCTCGCTGTCGTTCTTCATCAGGGATGCACATCAAAACCAGTGAGATACTATTTCACACCCACCGGGATGGCGATGACCAGGAGGCACATAGCTCTGGCCCGTGTGGCTCAGTTTGTTGGCGCGTCATCCCATGGACCAACAGGTCACTGGTTCCATTCCCAGGCAGGACACCTGCCCAGGGTTTGGGCTCCATACCCAGGGGGGTGGGTCCCAGTGGAGGTACATGAGGGAGGTAACCTATGGACGTTTTCCTCTCTCATTGATGTTTCTCTTTCTTTCTCTCAAAATCAATAAAAACTTTTTTTAAAAAAATAAGTCATATAAGAACAAGTGTTGAAAATTGGAACCTTATAAACTGCTGGTGGGAAAGAAAAGTGGTGCAGCTGCTGGGAAAACAGCCCGGCAGTTCTCAGCAGGGGAAACCTTATCGCAGCAATCCCACCCTCGGCACATACCCAGGAGAACTCCCAGTCAACTCCCTGAACGCATGGCCCCAACGTCTACACAAAAACATGTCTGTGAGTGTTCACAGCAGCATTATTTGCAACAGCCAAAAAGTGGGAACCAGCCAATGTTGCTGCCTGAGGAATGGATAAGTAAAATGAGGTATATTCATACCATGTACTAGTACTCAGCCACAAAAAGGAATGAAGTACTGACACCCGCTACAGCCGGGTGTGTCCGCCTTCCCGTGTACAGGACTGCACCCCAACCAAACGCGCCCCGCCGGCCACACAGGCGGCTTTCTTACCTCTCATGCTGACGCACACGATGGCCAGCATGGTACACACGATCACCGCCAGCAGGACCAGGAGCACGACCATGTAATTGCCGAGCAGCACCCCGCGAGCACAGTCCAGCTTCCCTCGGTACCTGAGATACAAGGCCAGGATGCCAAGCCACCTGTTGAGGAACAAGAAGGGTCAGAGGTCCATCCAAGGAGCTGCTTTGCCGAACACGATAAAAAGAAATAAAAGGAGTGGGTCGTTCCCAAAAATGAGGTGAGGTTCGCCCTGAAACACAATGTTCACCAATAAAAGATCTACAAAGTCAGCTAAGCCTATGACTTTTTAAAATGAGTTTCATACTTCCCGTGCTTCCACAACTTCTTTTTCTGTGCCGGCTGTAAGGCATGACAGGCTTTCACAGCCATAAGCAAGCAAATATCACGGCTCAGAAACACACAACTGGTAAACCAACACACTGCGTGCGTGCGTGCGTGCGAGCTAAATTATTAACAGGAGAAATGTTACTTCTGTGGATTAACAGGAAACGGATACGCACACACTGTAACCTGCTGTGTCTAATACAAAAGGCCGAGGGGGAAGACAGCAGACCTGCAGAGGCACTGGTGGTGAACACGGATGAAGTGGAAAGGAGCAGCACTGTGGACTCAGGAGTGTTCTGCCACTCAGTGCTCCACAACGCAAGGTGGCATGAGCAACGCCACAGCAACTGCCACTGGGGCTATCTCGGCAGAGGGCACCGCCCGCCTGGCAAGAACACGGTACTAGGATTCAAGCCCAAGGATTCCAGTCCCGGTGGAAACGGACGGGGTCACTTCCTATGCTTTTGTCAGTTCTATGACAGGATGACCCCGTGTCTAGAAAAAGTGGGAACTGAACTCCGAAAGGCTTAGCTTTGAAAACTATTAAACTACGCAGTAGCAGGTCCCAATGTTTCGTGTTTTTCTTTCTTTCCCCTTGAGAATTTACTTTAAAAAAAAAATAACAACGGTATTATGATTCCTTGCTCAGACCCTCTGAGAACAGCCCTCAGGGCCCCGATCCCACGCAGGAAAGACAAGGGAGGCTACGCCAAGCCTGTCTGCTGGCGGTGGAACGCGGCCACGGGGCTCAGGGAGGCGCCGAGCCGTGCAATTGTGCATCTCACGGGGCAGGTGCGCCTCGAGGTGCTGGGCGTGCCCGCGCGGCGTGCGGGGAGGATGCAGGGTGCAGGCGGCCGCCCGGGGCCGAGGAAGCAGATCCCCAGGCCATGGCTTTCGGGAGGCGAGGGCGTCCCGGCGGCTCTCGGCCAGGGCTCGCGCCGCAGGGGCCGGACGGGGAGCGGGGGCTGCAGGTGCCCCGCAGCGCCAGTGCCCACCTGGCGCCCCGGCACGCCTACCTCCTCGGCCCGCAGTTTGCCGGCTGTAAAATGGGGGGAATGACAGCATCTCCCTCCGCGGCCGGTGGGGAGGACTAGACCAGGAACGCACAGCAAACCCTGGGTACCGGGGACCTGCCGACACGGACACGGTCTCTCCTGCCGGACGGCGCGCCAGCCCCGACCCCCGTCCGCCCTCTCCCTCCGCGGCGGAGCCCGGCGCCCTCACCACAGCACCCGCAGGAACAGCTCGAACAGCCCCGGGAAGAACAAGTCGTCGCTGGCGATGGCCCAGCGCCGGCCGAAGAGCACCATGCCCGCCATGGCGAAGGTCGCGCCGCCCGGCCCCGGACAGCTCGCCGCGCGCCGGTCACCACTCTGTGCCCCACGCCCTCCCGGTTTCACAACTAAACTGACCGCGACTCCGCGCAGGCGCACGGGAGCCAGGCCGGGCGCATGCGCACGGGGAGGCCGAGCCTGGCGCGCGCGGCTGGGCCCTCTGCGCCTGCGCAGTGCGCTGACCCGGAAGACGCCGGCCGACTTCAGGGCAGGTGTGCTGGGGGTGAAGTCCGTCCTGCTCATACTTTCTAGGTAAGGACTCCGCCGGCCCGGAGGGATCAGCTCCGAGACCCTGAGCGGTTAATGCGGATCTAGGCTCATCCCGGGCCCGCAGGGCTCCAGGCCTGTGGCGCCGTTGCCCGGTCTGTGCATCCCGCGGGCGGGAGGAGGGAACCACCTGGCAGCTGGGGGCTGGGGGCGGGGGCAGAGCCTCCCGGGCAGGCCGGCTCAGCGCCTCGGGTCCTGACCCGTCTCAGCACCTCCACTCTCCTCCTCCCGGGTCCGAGCCCCTGCATCTGGAGCCCGGCCTGGACGCACACTCCCTTCCTTCTGCCCTGCCTTCCCCCGCAGCGACTCTGTCGCGCCGTCAGACCGAGCCCATCCTCCGCTTGGAGCTTGCAGGTCTTCGCTTTGTGTGTTAAATGGGCGCCGACCCCCAGCCCCAAGCCTCTCCCTAGGATCGCACATCACACGTCTGTAAGTGCGTGTTTACCGTCTCCCCGGGGTGGGGTTACTCCTCTCCCCCGCCATCACCCCACTACCCGCCTCCTAGTATCCCTCCCTGAAACTCGTTCTCGCCCGAGGGCTTCTTACATTCTCTGTCTCCTCTGCCTGGGATGCTCCTCCCTCAGGCATTTCCATGTCACTCACTTCATTCAGGCTCCTGTCACTGCCTCAGACAGACCTCCCCCGCCTCCCTATCTCAACAGCACACCCAGGTCCCATTCCCTCCCCACGCGTGGGCTTTCTTCATAGCACTTTGCCACTCCCTGTCTTTCATGTTTATTTCCTCCCTCCTCCCACCCTCCAGTGTCAGTGGTATGAGCATGGGCACCCTGTCCATTGCTATTCACATAATGGAACACACTGAAGTGTCACTTGGATTGCGGGATACGAGTTAAGTCGGCTCGCGTGAATTGCGCGTACTCCGCGGGAGCGGTCTTAACTCGGTTCATATAGATTTGCGGTGGAGTGCGGGAAACGTGTAAATTCGGGCCGATTGTAACTGCGTATTACCAAATATTTGTTTCAAAGATACCTACCTGCGTATGCGAACCGTTTCATACCCATTTCAATCGAACCCATACTTCAAAAGATATAGGCATTTTAAACTAACTCTGATTTTGCGCGGGAAACCTAAATAATTGCCCGCGCCGTCTTATATTTTGGCGGGAAATTCACCCGACACCGGAGTGTGAATATTCCGTGAATGAATAAACAGACTTATTAAAGCTTTCTGAGTCGTAAGTTCTTTCAGGGTTCTTCTAAAGGGCATAATTTCAGGGCTAAAAATAATATTGAAATTGTACTGATGGTTGTCAGAATGATTCAGGGAATTGTAAACAGGGAAGTTATGAGGTTTTTATAGAAAAAAGTCATTCATCCATTCACAAAATTAGTATTTACTGGGCACTTGATTAAACAATGAGAGGTCAGGGAAGGTATCCCTGAAGAAGATATTGAAATAAGATCTGAAGGAAAAGTAGGAATTAAGGTGAGAGGGTGATTCAGAAGTTAGAAAGTTACACCTGTGATCACACATATTCTTAAATATAATTGTTCCCTTTTGAAAACAGCATTTGTAAGGCTTAGCAATAAGCTAATGCTTCTACATAAACTTTTGTTAGTAAATGCACATGTGAAAAGCGTATTATTCCCTTATTTTAAACACAGGTTTTTCAGTTTCCTGCTATTAAAAACAGATATCTTAGCCCTAGCTGGTTTGGCTCAGTGGATAGAGCAGCCGTGGGCAAACTACGGCCCGCGGGCCAGATCCGGCCCGTGTGAAATGAATAAAACTAAAAAAAAAAAGACCGTACCCTTTTATGTAATGATGTTTACTTTGAATTTATATTAGTTCACACAAACACTCCATCCATGCTTTTGTTCCGGCCCTCCGGTCCAGTTTAAGAACCCATTGTGGCCCTCGAGTCAAAAAGTTTGCCCACCCCTGGGATAGAGCGTCAGCATGGTGACTGAAGGGTCCCTGGTTCGATTGCGGTCGAGGGCATACCTGGGTTACAGGCTCGATCCCCAGTAGGGGGCATGGAGGAGGCAGCCAATCAATGATTCTCTCTCATCATTGATGTTTCTATTTCTCCCTCTCCCTTCCTCTCTGAAATCAATAAAAAAATATATTTTAAAAAATAGATTTTAAAGTAGACTTATTAAAAAAGATCTATTTTAAAAATAACTTTATTTCGGAAATGAAGCTCCACAGCAAAGCACAGCTCTGGAAAGGGGAAGTGACCGTCCTGCCTTTTTTTTATGATGAAATGTTTAGATGCAGAGACTCGGGACACCGAAGGCCCCAGCATCCACATTCATTGAGGGGTAACATCTGCCGTATTTGCTCCATCTTGAGTTTTGGGAGAAAAAAAACCTTTGGTATCCTCTGCTGCTGTTTGATTAATTTCACCATTTAATTGCAAACTATAAGTATTTTCCAGAGATTTTTTGTCGTTAATCCTCACCTGAGGATATTTTTTCCATTGATCCCTAGAGTGAGTGGGAGGGAGGGAGGGAGGGAGGAACATGGATGTGCAATGTGATGTGCACTTCAATTGACTGCTTGCGGCATGCACCGCGGTGGGGATCCTGCAATCTAGGTTTGTGCCCTTGACAGGAAATCAAACCCGAGACCCCTTGGTCCATGGGCCGACGCGCTAATCACTGAGCAAAACTGGTCAGGGCTGTTCAGAGACTTTCTTGGCATTTCATCTCATCTCCATATTAACTTGGAGAAACTCATCTTTACTCTCACTTTCCCAAATCACTGGTTCATCATCTACTCTGTTTCTCCCTTTAGGACTTGATTTTCTTTGAGTAAATCTCTATGTCCAGAGGAAAATGAATACCCTGCCTTTGAGGTTTGCCGCTGCTGTTAGCTGCGGGCGGGCAGCTTTAGCCAGACGAGCTTTCCCTGGATCGTTGCTTCTAAGCAATTCTTTACAGGCCCGAGATCTTCAGTTTTCAGAACTTTAACGTCACTTTTTTTAGTTTCAGGGCACACCAGTTTCCCTGTTACAGAACCATTTATTGTCTTAGAAACCTTATGAGTAAATAGGTTTTGTATTTTCATTCTGTTTTGGTAATGGAGCCAAATGTCATGAAGTGTTTGCCTAAAGACCTCGCCTTTTGCCCAGCTGGGTGTGGCTCAGCTGTTGGATATTCACCCAGGAATCAAGAGGTCACCGGTTTGGCCCTAACTGGTTTGGCTCAGTGGATAGAGCGTCAGCCTGCAGACTCAAGGGTCCCAGGTTCAATTCCGGTCAAGGGCATGTACCTTGGTTGCGGGCACATCCCTAGTAGAGTGTGTGCAGGAGGCAGCTGATCAATGTTTCTCACTCATTGATGTTTCTAACTCTCTATTCCTCTCCCTTCCTCTCTGTAGAAAATCAATAAAATATATATTTTTTTAAAAAGTGGTCACCAGTTTGATTCCTGGTCAGAGCATATGCCCAGGTTGCCCGGGGCTGCGGAATTAATCCTCAGTAGGGGTGTGCAGAAGACAGCCAATGATGATTCTCTCCCATCATTGATGTTTCCGTCTATCTCTCCCTCTCTAAAATCAGTAAAAAAATATATTTTTAAAAAGGACCTCACCCGGACACTTATGTAATACCCTTTGTAATACTTTAAGCGAAAAAAAAAAAAAAAAAGAAAAAAGAAAAAAAAAAAAAAAAGGACCTCACCCTTTAAGTGCCCAGAGTGAAACCAGAAGTAGAGATCTAGAGTAATCTAGTATTATAAGAAATAGTACCCTTGTCATTGTTGAGAAGGAATAGTGCTATGTTATGCTTCAATTTACTTTTAAATTGCATGGATAGGACACACCCCCAGCACCTGTGAAGACCATGCTGCAGAGGCCAACCTAAATCAGGTGTGTTGGGGGGAGAGAAAGCTGTGGTACCTACTGGGCGGAGCACAGGTGCCTTGGGAATTCCACACTAACTCTAGAGCAACGGTTCTCAACCTGTGGGTCGCAACCCCTTTGGCGGTCGAACAACCCTTTCACAGGGGTCGCCTAAGACCATCCTGCATGTCATATATTTACATTACGATTCATAACAGTCGCAACATGACAGTTATGAAGTAGCAACGAAAATAATTTTATGGTTGGGTCCCAACATGAGGAACTGTATTTAAAGGGCCAGAAGGTTGAGAACCACTGGGATAGAGGGCGAGCCCCACTGGGATGGGTAATTTGGGAAAGTACCTAGGAGTCATTTCTCTTAGATGCACTGCTCTCCCAACAAGGGCAGAGCTGACCAATACTATCGAATGGGCCAGAGGGACTCCTGACCAAACAGGTTCCGCCAGCTTTGGAGGCAGCTGTTCCCAGCTCAGCACAGAGGGAGGGCAAGGGGTCGCCTTGATGCCGAGCACCTACAGCGCACCAAGCTGTGTCCTGAGCTCCCCGCACACGACTCTGACACTTCAGACATCCGAGCCTCTAACTGACCGGGGACGAGGCGCATGTTCAACCCAGGCTCCCAGAGCCGAGTGGGGAGCCAAGGCTCTTCACACAGGCTGACCCCTAAGCTTGTGCTTCTCTTACTCAGGTTTCCCCACGAGGCACTTCTATTGAAACGAAGTCATTCGTGACCTTCCCAGGAAGCTGTCCAGCCCAGTGGCTTCTCCGGAAAGGCTGGCTCTCCTTGCAAGGCCTTCCCCCGGCACCTTTTTTTTGGCCACCTGTCTCTCTACCTTCTCTATTGACCAGACTAAAGAAGCAGGAAATGTCACTCCAAGACGGACTGAACTGGCCAGGGCACGGACTGGTATTTGTAAGCAGCCAATGGCCAGCAGCTTTTCAGAGTTATCCCTTAGTGGGCAATGTGTTAACTTGGCTTTATTTCCTTATGCTCACATTTTTTAAAGTCCACACAACCAAAACAAAACAGCTCAATAAAAAAGATTAGTTACCTGCCAACCTTTATTCAGGAAGTGAGAGTTACTCTGAAACAGTGCTTCAAACGGCGAGGCACCCCAGGCTTTTGTTCCGCCGTGTGCGGGCGTATGCGGGCGCTGCCCGAGTCCTGCACTCCCACGTAGGCAGCCTGTTTATTAAGGTGTCATTCTGGTTGGCACAACATGGTGGTCACATCTCAGCCGGCTTTATTTTTACTTGGGCAGTGGCCAGAGAACACAGGTACTTCATCAATCAGGCGGCGTGCTGGGATCCTAGGCCAAGGTCTGAGTGCTGTGCTGTCCATGGTCAAGCCCCCCCTGGGGTCTGGGTTACATGCACGAAAGCCTTCGAGATCCCCCACCTGTCCCCAGTCAGGCAGCAAACAGTCTGCTCCACTAATGACAGAATGTCCTCCCCTTCCTCCTTAATCTTCTGAGGAGGATGAAAACAGAAACTAAATCCAGATGAGGATGCTGGAAAGAGATACTGATACACAAAGGCAAAACCATGAGGCAGGGGGGAAGCAAAATGAGAGGGAAAGACAGGAGGTTAAACCATGCGGTCACAGCCAACTGAGAAAGCTGCTAAGAGACACACCGGATAAAAACAAAACCCACCCAGCTCCCTTCCTCCACAAGGTATTGTAATGCAGCAAACCTGTGACACTCCTCTTGTAGTAAGTACTGTTAGTATTCAGTACTTTAACAGTCATGGTGCATTCATATGCTTTTGCATAAATCAAAAAGAAACATAGCAATCAACCTACTGGCAAAATCAGGATGAAAAAGTCCAATTTTTCCACAAAATACAGAAAGTTTCAGATTATTAAGTGGACAATAAATGTTTGCAGCCCTGTATAGAGCTTTGGTTGCCAAATGAAAAACAAAAAATAATCCTGACATAGGATGTTCCAAAAGCCTAATTCATGAAAAAGAGACAATTTATTCTATGTTTAATAAAATGTTTATTAAGGTGGTAACACAAGATAAATCATGCAGGAGCTCAGTAAAAACAAAAAATTAATATAAGGAATGGTAATTGGTGCTGCCAATTTAAAAATATGTCAATCATTTTACTACCCAAAGTGATTTGAAGAAGTTGGACTCTGAGCATGGACATGGTTGCAGCAATCTTGCGGACTGTAAACTAAAGTGATAGGTGACTCCTTGTGTTCTAGTCCTCAGAGGAGTCGAGTCATAGATCCAAAATCATCAGCAACGTCCCTCGCATCCTGCACTCAGATGGCAGCCCAGAACCCCTGCCCACCGAGTCCTTCGACACCCAGGGGACAGTCTCAAACCGACACTTCTTAGCAGGGGAGGGGAGCAGGCACCTTTGGTGACTCACAAATGAGACTCCGTCCACATTCAGAATCTTAACATCTGTGGTGATGAAAACCATAGATGTGCATGTCATCCTTACCAGCCTTAAATGTAGTGTTGTGATGTCCAAGGGAGGGTTTTCATATCCGGTGGAAGAAATTTGAACAGATACACCAAATTGAACATAGTGTCTCAGATTTCAAACAAATATGACTCATCTTTTGGCAAAAAATAAATATAGTGGAATGCAAGTTTGATAAATGAAAGAATATATAATCTACCAACTGTCAAGGAGTACGATTTCATTGCAGACACAAAGAATCAAAAGTTTCAAAGAATTTTTAAAAAAAAGAAGTTTGCACTATTTCTCACAAAATCTTCACTTTTGGAACTACCCCAATAGAAGCTACACACTGAATTTATTAATACAGCATTAAGTTTCTTTGTGTAAAAAAATCTTTGTACAGAGTAATAAAAAAAGATAAGGCAAGATGCATTAAACAGAAACCTTCTGGTTCTTTTCCTCTGGTTCTTCCAGAGCCACCGATGACTATCTGCCGCGAGAGTGAAGTTTCTGATTTTCCGTGCGAGCATCTTGTGCCTTTGCTGTGGGGAGGATTCTGTCCGAGCCCCTGAGGGACAGGTGCTGGTGCTGGGCTGTGGCACTTACGCTGGCAGACTGAGCTTCTTTCCCTTGAGCACTGGATGGAGAGAGGAAACAAGATTACTGGCACTGACATGCTTGCGCTTTCCTTCCTCCCCTTCCCAGGGGTCAAGATACCACATAATCAGGTTCAAGGAAATAAGCTTTTGGCAACCAACAGGCATTGGATTTTGGTGTCAATGAACAAAGCCCGCTCAACTATGAAAATGTCATGCACACATATACTGGAATTTTCATGTACCTGGATGCCATAGCAATGACAGTTAAGAAATACAAACTTGACTGAAATTGTTGCTACATTCATAGCAGAAGTTATCGTGACTTTCTTCCCTAATCAACACATATTAAGATGTAACTGTCACTATGCCTATAAAATTTGGACGTTAAAAAAGGGATAAGCCTGGCCGGTGTGGTTCAGTGGTTGAAGTCAAGCCAGGAAACTGAACTCACAGTTTGATCCCTGATCAAGATACATGCCCGGGTTGAGGACTAATCCCCAGTACGGGGGGCCTGCCAGAGGCAGCCAATCGATGGCTGATGTGCATTGATGTTTCTCTCTCTCTCTCCTCTTCCCTTCATCTCTCTCTAAAATCAATAAAAACATATTTAACAAAAAGGAGGGATAAGATACATATGCCCTGGTATCAGCAATAACAACACCATTAGGAATTTACTCTATAGTAACAGTTCTTAGCCTGGGGTCTACAGCTGGGTTCAGAGGCTCCTAAACCCCCTAAAACTATTTGCATAAATATGCATACGCATTTTTTTCCTGAGCAAGGATGATAGCTTTCACCTGAGTTTTGTGAAGTTCACATTCCTCCATTCACATAAATGCAAAAATGTACATATATAAGGATGCTGACTTAAGCACTGTATTTTAAAAGCAGCAAAATAGCAGTGATAGTGTGAATATCCATGAACTGGCTGAGTAAGGAAATTATGGTAATACACATAATGTTGAAAATCACATAGATTCTATTTACTGACATGAACAACTGTGAATGGGGAAAAGGCAGATTAGGTGTAGTTAACCATGTATCTGTGTATACGCACAGAGAGATCTGCAATTCCATTTACTAAAACAGTAACAAAGATCTCTGAGTGGTAGGATTTCAAGCGACTCTTTTCAGAATTATTAGTTCTGACTGAATTTTTGACAATGAAAATATGCCATTATAAAAAATACAGCTACAGCCAAAAGACAGACTCAAAACCGGATCCAGAATCGAACTGGACAGTCCGTTAAATGCTTTTCCGCAGCCAGTTCTGCTCATCAAGCTGGTGCCAGAGCAAAAGCATGCGGCTCGGGGGCCCTGAAGGGACGGGGGCCCAGCGGCGCACCTTTTGTGATGTACAAGTAGAAGAAGTCGCAGTAGAGGATGGTCTGGACAACGCCGGCCACCACAGCGATGAGGTCAAAGAAGCCCTCAAAGTAGAAGCGCCAGATCCAGTTGACGAGATAGAGCGCCCGGTAGAGGCCCAGGAAGAACAGGTAGTGGGTGGTGATGGTCTCCGCCTCCCCGGTCTTGCTGATCATGAAGAGCTGCGGCAGGATGGCCACGGACTCCAGGTAGATGGAGAAGGTCCACAGAATCTGCGAGGGAAAGCACAGGCTCTCAGCACCAGCGCCCGCCACGGGGTCACAGGAAACACCTGGCTTCCCGGTGAAGAGCACAGGAAGCGGGGAGTCTGGCGCCTGAGCCCAGGACAGAGCAGCTGAGCAATTTCCTAAGTCACAGACCCTCCCAATGACAAGCTGGGTCACCCTGGACACCTCTACCTCTTTGAATTGTTCATTACCTCGTCTCCAGCGTCGCATTCTTCCCTGTACAAATCTCCGTGAATCATCACAGAGGAATCTTCTCCTGAGTAAGCTTGTCCCAGTCTGAATCTAGGGTCCCGAGTCAACCCTGCTTTCTGCCAGGGTGGACCACACTGATAACCAGGCCCCTTCCACTCCCTCACTGCCAATGTTCCTCCCCAACTGGTCTCCTTTCCAGACTATCCAATGAGTCTATTTTTCTTAATTTTTAGGCTTTTTGGTGGGGTTACACCAAAGGAGGAAAGAAATTGGAGTTATTATGCAAACTCTGCCCAACATGGTACTTTATTCCTGCTGACGGCAGGAGGGCTCGGGAGCAGTCCTTGGAGTGACACAAGCCCAGGCCTCCAGCACCCCCCAGAGAACCAGGAGCAGCGCAGTAACTGAACCCCAGGTGCTGAGGGAAGGACTCGGCACTGAGGGGCAGCCACCCCTCACAGTGCCAGGGCACCACGCACGCCACTTCTCCTAAAGTTGAGGAGCATAGCAGCAGTGCTGCTTAGGGGTCACAGACAGAATCGACATGTACATTAAGGGGAAACCAAGCTGGCTAGAGGGGGAGACGATCCTGTTCAGCAAACACGCAGACAGGCAGAGCACCGTGTTTGGTACCACAGCAGCCGAGTTCATGTTCTAAAGGGGTCAGGCAATAACCTGTCAGCTGACACCCAACTACCTGGGGCTTAACCTCTGCCCACCATTTATGTACACCAAATAGTTTCTGTTGCACCAGAAGCTTGCCAAACTGAAAAAGCACACCAAAACAAAGCAGCCCCACATTATCTACAAACAGGCCTATTTCCCTCGGGAGCCAGACGAGTGCACTAAATAACCTCTTAACTAACCTCAAGAGGAGAGAAATCATGATTGACTAGAAACGAGAGTCCTCCCACAGGGACCACCAGAAACTCCACTCGGAAGGTATCATGGTTTCCGTCGTAAGTTGCCTTAAACTTCATGTAGATCAGGTACACTGTGGCGTAGGAGCAGGCAATGTAGATGACCTAAAGCAAAAGAAAAACACCAGGTCATCAATGCTTCCAACTCCCTTGGTTTTCTACGTCATTCTCTCTCTCTCTCTCTCTCTCTCTCTCTCTCTCTCACACACACACACACACACACACACACACACACACACACGAGGCAGGGTGCATGATTTTGTCCATGGTGGGGGGGTGTCCCTCAGCCCAGCCTGCGCCCTCAGGGGATGCCGGCAGACCGACATCCCTCGCAATCCGGGACGCTGCATGCACCAGTGACCATACTTTTCATACAGGTGAAAGGCATCTTGCTGTTGTATGGACAGCTACACTTTTTTGCCCTGATTATAAAAAGTAGTACATAACATGATCCTTCTGAGGCAGCAGTACCATTTTCCCCGTCTTATGGGTGGAAAAACTGAAGCAGAGAGAAGTTTAAGTAATTGGCTTTGTCACAGTTATGTGTCGGAATCAGGGCTGACCACAAAATGTGCAAGTCCGAGACCATGCATGTCATCGCTGCATCATCCTGTTTTTTCAGTGTTAGAGTAGCCTTGCCAGGTTTTAATTTTTAAATTTAACAGACTGTTCCCAATATATAGGGTAGGGTCCCTAGGCCTGGCCGGCGATCAGGGCTGATCTGTGGGGCGATAGGTGAGCGATACAATGGAGACACCCCCCACCCCCTGCCCTTGCCTTGGCTGGAGTCCTGGCGCTGCCTGCTCGCCAACCCCACCCCCTGCCATCCCCACCCCCAACTCGCTGCTGCTGGTCGCCTCCCTCTGTGCGTCTGCCCCTTGGTGGTCAGTGTACATCATAGCGACCAGTCAGTCCACCATTTGTTCAGCTGTTCGATTTGCATATTAGGCTTTTATTATATAGGATTGTTTTAATTTAAAAATTTAAATATAGCCCAGCCAGTGTGGCTCCGTTGGTTGAGTGTAGTCCCATGCATCAAGAGGCTACAGGTTCAATTCCCATCAGGGCACATGCCTGGTTTGCTGGCTCGGTGATTCTCCCTCATTGATATTTCTCTCCCTCTCCCTTTTTTTCTCTATAAAATCAATAAAAACATATTTTTAAAAATTTAAGTATAGTAAAAATCACTTTGGGGGGTGTATATAGTTCTATGAGTCATATAACCACCACCATAATCAAGAAACAGACCAGTACTGTCACCCCACAAAATTCCCTCATGCTGCCCCTCAGTGGTTAAGCCTTCCCCCCAGGCCTGACCTCTGGCAATCTCTGATCTGTCCTTGGTCTCTGTAGTTTTGAGTTTTCTAGAATGCTGCAAAAATGGAATCATACAATATGCTGACTTTAAGACCAGCTTCTTTCAATTAGCATTATGCATCTGAGATCCATCCATGTTGTTGGTATATTAATAAAACAAGTGACTCCTTTCTGCTGTTCAGTAGCAGCGGCAGCCTACTGTGTGAGTTACCAGTCTGTTCATCCACTCACCAGTTAAGGACAGGCGGACTGTTTCCAGCTTGGGGGATAAAAGCTGCTATAAACATTTGTGTACAGGCTTTTGTGTGATTTTTCATTTCCCTTGGGTAAATGCCTAGGAATGGAATTGCTGGATCGTATCTTAAATATAAGTGTGAAATGCCAGAGAATGTATTTTTTTTAAAGATTTTATTGATTTTTTTACAGAGAGGAAGGGAGAGGGATAGAGAGTTAGAAACATGGATGAGAGAGAAACATCGATCAGATGCCTCCTGCACACTCCCCACTGGGGATGTGCCCACAACCAAGGTATATACCCTTGACCGGAATCGAACCTGGGACCCTTGAGTCCTCAGGCCGACGCTCTATCCATTGAGCCAAACCGGTTAGGGCCAGAGAATGTATTTTTAATACCATTTTGAACTATTAGAATGTAGCTTAAGAAAAAATAAAAAAAGCAAAGTTCAATGCACTTCAAAACCAATGTACTTTCTTTCAGCATCATTATATTTCTTAGTACTGCTTTTTAAAGATAAATTAATGTAACTCATCTTAAACTTTATAAAATGATGGTTTTTACTTAAATTATGTTACTTTAACACTGAACTTCAGATTGTTGCTATGAAACTTTGGTAACCTAACAAAACCAAAACCAAAAGTTAAGTGTAGGCAGTAAAACACTGCTGCCTACGATAGAAAGTGATTTCACCTGCATAGCAGTATAGCTGTTCAAGGTTTATAATTATGTAATACTAGGGGCCCGATGCACGAAATTCATGCAAGACTAAGCCTTCCTTCCCCCAGCTGCCAGCACTGGCTTCCCTCTTGTACCGGGACCTGGGCTTCCCTCCGGCCGCTGGCAGGCACCCAGGACCCGGGCTTCCCTCTGGCCACCAGCAGGCACCCGGGACCCGGGCTTCCCTCACAGCCCTGGCTTCGTCAGGAAGGTCATCCAGAAGGGCGTCCAGAAGGACATCTGGTCTAATTAGCATGTTATGCTTTTATTATTATAGATGTTTCTGCACATTCATCCAACCCAAAAACCATGATATATTCATCCAACCCAAAAGAAAAGTCTGACATTCTGAAACGACACCAATTTTCAGACACCAGAATTTTAGGCTCAGAAACCAAAAAGCAGGTTTAGCCTGTGACAACTAACTGGGCTACCAGCTACTCCTCAGGAAGAGCACCTTGCACAACTTAATTAGGGGCAGCATTTGGGCAAATGACTTAACAGGACAATGAAAGCAATCATCAAGACCTTTTGTTTTGCTTCAAAACAAAACAAAAACACTAAACTGTCCCTGGCACCTCATCATGAGTTATATTTGCAAATAGTAAGGTATTAAAATTGTTGATCATACCCATCCAAACACCAAAGAACTACCAAAGAAAAATCAAGATTAATCTTATACTGCTGGAGTTCTCTCCATACACAAATATATGTATACATGTATATGAATAAAATAACATAATCTACATGTATAAACAAAATCAATGTACACAGAGTCTCCACCAGCAGAACATCTGGCCAAGGAACACGTTGCCAGGGTTCCCGGCCAGCATCCAGGCTATGGCCTGACCAGATTATGTCCATAAGGGAGAGCAGCCACTGGGGAGAGCAGCCCCTTTTCTCTACTCATCAGTGCTTTGGCGTTTAAAGTAAAAAGCTATGAGCACATAAAACTCGACTGTACTCGTCTGATTCTTAGGATGTACTTGGAAACTAGAACCACGCAGGATTCTTCTGAAGGCTAGGTATCCTGAGGGGGAGGGAGGAGGATTCTTGCTCACACACTCCTAATACCTGCAGTTTTAACTTGCATGGACAAGCAGGGACACAGGCATTTGTAAGTAAGCCAATTTCCTAATGACTAAGCTCCCATCACTTAGTAATGAAGAATGGAATGATTACAGGCAGCTCAAATTTGCTTTTTAGTAAAGATGACAAACTCAAATATTGCTCTGTCTACTTTGACCTGTGCTTATTAAAATGCTTTTGGACACAAAGTGTTGGGGAGTTGTTTCAAATACCACACCAAGCCCTAGCCGGTTTGGCTCAGTTGATAGAGCCTTGGCCTGAGGACTGAAGGGTCCTGGATTCAATTCCGGTCAAGGGCATGTACCTCAGTTGCAGGCTTGATCCCCAGCCCTGGTCGGGGCTTGTGTGGAGGCAACCAATCGATGTGTCTCTCTCACATCCATGTTTCTCTCTGTCTCTCCCCTTCCCTTCTACTCTCTCTAAAAATCAATGGAAAAATATCCTCAAGTGAGGATTAAGAAAAATAACAACAACAAAAAACCCAAAACATAAATACTACACCAATAAGCTTCAGCTTAAACATTACTTTCTTGGCTGTGCCAATAACCAAATGCCTACAACAGTGCCTGGCACACAAACACTCACTAAGCACTTGAATGAATGAATGAATGAATGAATGAAATTAGACTCCTTTTCACATCCGGAGAGCCCCCTACTTTTCCTCCATAGTACCCATCACAAAGTACAGCCATTCATTAGTAGTGGGATGACTGTCTACTCCAGCGGTCGCCAATTAGTGGTCCGCGGACCACTGGTGGTATGTGAGGTCCAAAGGTTGGCGACCGCTGGTTTAAAGAAACCTCTGGAGCAGTGGTCACCAACCGGTGGTCTGCAGACCACTGGTGACCCCTGAGATCCAAAAGGTTGGCGAGCACTGGTCTACTCTCCCCACCAGATCATGACTTGCTTCCTGCCCTGTCCTCAGTGCTAGGGAAATGCCCAACCCTGCGGGCACTCTGTTAGTATGAGTTCAATACTGCTTCTCCTAGTGTGGAGTGTGAGCCACCAGTGTACACAGAATGTTAGGTATATGCAAACATTTTGTGTTTTAATAGTTATACATTTGTTTTAATGTGAACTGGGGAAAATATAGACACTAAAGGTAGCACTGATACTAATGTTGAGGATAAATCAAAAGGTTTAAATACATATTTAGCAAACTATGGCACAGACATCATTTAAACTTGGCAAAAATAATAAAGATGGCACATACAGCAAAAGCTTATGAAACATGGACTTAGTGGGGGGAAAAGCAGTAGAGGGCTAACATAGTCCCTCGGCAGCAAAATAAGGCATTGCAGCGAGGAGCCTGTGCTGTCATTCCTTGTCCTGAACCGACTTGCTGGGTTTCCCAGGAGTCTAATTTCCCTCTGCTTAAAAACATAAAAGTTACCCCCTCTCTCTCTCTCTCTTTTTTCCCCAAAGAGTAATTTATTGATTTTTAGAGAGAGAGGAAAGAAGAGGAGGAGAGAGAGAAACATTGATGTGAGAGCACATCATCCATCAACTGCCTCCTGCACACCCCCTACCAGTGATGGAGCCTGCAACCCAGGCATGTGCCCTTGACCAGGAATCGAACTGGCAACATCTTGGAGATGATGCCCAACCAACTGAGCCAACTGGCCAGGGCTTACCCCTCTTTCTTATAGGATTATCAAGAGCATTAGAAATTTGTCATACTCAAGGAACTTAAGATTTAAAAATTTCTAAGTGCAAAACATTTCATTAAATAGATACTGCTCTGAAATGGAAAAAATAATATGCTCAATGATGTTTCCATAGGTCTGTGAATTATGGATGAAATACAATCCACTGGATGCCATACCTACCTTCATAGATGTGTTATATAGTGAAATGAATGAAGTAAAAAGATCCAGGTATCGAGTTGTGAAGACCAGTGCAAAGAGAAGCTGGCTTTTTCCGGAAATACCTAAAGAAATGAAAGGGAAGTGTTAGAAAAGCCCGAAGAGCTCTGATGCATGTAGGTAACACTGTGCAGAAAGCAGATCTGGAAAATGGGACACCAGGGGCCAAAGGCTAACGTCTGGGATGACTCTAAATAAATGAGATTTCCTTTTTCTTTCCCTCCACATTCTTGAACATGCTCCTCTGGGGAGGTTCTAACAACTGTTGTCTTAGTATGATGGGACGACTCAGGAAAGTGTCTTAATTAGGCCAGAGCCAACATACCAGGGTGCACATTGTCTAAATGAACATTTATTTCTCTAATATGTCACTTTAGGTAGGAACAGATTTATTTCAAAAAGTCTGCTGTTATTTAGTGTTGTAACTTTTCTGTCACCTTTAGCACCTCTCTTTCCATTAGAAAACAGGACCTCGTGGTGACAAATCTTTCGAGGATGGAGCTAGCCTCCCTGGTTGAGGCGACGAGGAACACTGCTTCAGGTAAGAGAGCACCAGCGCCCTGGTATGGCCGCCAAGGCCACTTCTTTTGTGAGGGCAGCACTTACTTGGACACATTACAATTTTTTAAAATTCCATCTCTTAGATTTATCATACAACCAACCTCACACTCACACAGCCAGTCTTCAAAAGCAGCAGTCTTTTTTTTACCCCGTGAAACTGTTTCCACCTCCTACCACCAACCCACCTCCAGAGTGCTGCTGTGGTACAACTGGAGTCAGCTGGGGAAGTCTGCGGCACACACACAGCATGCACTGGGCTTCTCCGATATCTACATCTGGCCAGTTATTTGTGATGAAGGACGTGCACTCAGGGATTCAGATGTTGAAGACGGAGTGAATTCATTAAGGAAACAGAACCCGTCCACCCTCATCAACACTGCAAACCTCACACCATTAGACTTACTTAAGCACGTGCAGATATGTTACTGCACGCAAATTAGCAATACACCTACAGAACGTAAAATCCACGTTTTTAAAATCCTTGCCCAAGGACAGGTTTATTGATTTTAGAGACAGAGGAAGAAAGAGAGAGAAACATCAATTGGTTGCCTCCTGCATGCGTCCCAATCGGGATTGAACCTGCAGCCTAGGTACGTGTCCTGACAGGGAATCACACCCACAACCCCAGCCAACTGAGCCACCTATCCAGGGCAAAATCACATGTTAAAAAATAGTATTTTACCGAACAATTTTGCAGCTTGTTGAAATTAAACGCCTGGATCTAAGGATGTTACTTTCTATGTTTGAATAACTGCAGTTCTAGCCTATTCACAAAAACACCTAAGTAGAAATGAATCCAGACCCATCAATAGTAACCAACCTCAAGGCTAAGAGTGGAGCTACAGACAGTAAGACTGCTCTTTTTGGCTTTTTCTCTCGGAAATGAGAAACTTTATTTTTCTACTAAAGTTCAATGTTCCAAAGGAGAGGAGAACCAACAACGCTACCACTGACGCAGAATATGAGAGAAGACAAGATGGGAAGGGGGAGAACAGGGGCTTCGGGATTCACATTTGGTGTTTGTTGGAGCCTTGAAAGACAAATGTTAGTGAACTTCCTATATGGTTCACCCCAATATTTTAAATAAAAAAATTATAGGATACATATGGGCAAATTTTGGTGCAAAAGGTTTATTCAAATGGAAATTTGAAAGCCATTCAGACTTGAAATTTTGTCCTCCAGCTTCAACATTCCTACACTAAAAACCAGGGACTGTCATGCTGCTTTTTCCCACTCCCCTTTGCAACCCAACTTACTATCACTTCCTCTGGAAGTCATCTTTGAAGACCCACTCCTCAGAGCTGTTTATTACATAATGGAAACTGCTTCACGCCAGCTGCTACCCCAGCTCCTATTACATACTTACCAAATACAGGGTGATGACCTGGTCACCTGTCTCCCCTCTCCCCTAAGCCCCTCCTAGACACGGACATCTTCAAAGGCCCAGGATGTGCTTATTCCATTTGGTATTATCTGTGTTGGGCACTAAGCCCGACACACAGCAGGCTAAGGAAATATTTGCTAAATCAATGAACAAATGGACAAAGGAAAATGGAATTCATTTTACTTTCATGTCATGGGGTAAATTCTCATTCTGTGGTATTTTGGGATAATACTTCCAAAGAGTTTCTAAGTCATACTGTCTCTGTGACTGTAAAGAGGCAATATGCTCTGGGCTCTGCCCTAATTTACTGCCACCCAGAGGGTGGGAGAGCCTCCTGAGCAGAGCATGGGGCAGAGGACAGGGACGGGCAGCATGTGGCCTGGAGCTGGTCCCGTTGTGCGGAATCCAAGCAGGAAAAGCTTTTGTGGAATCTGAGGACACTCACACAGTTCTCCTTTATTCTGGCCTGGGATCCTGATTAGGAAGTAACAGCTTTGTACTTATTAGGTACAACAAACATCTTTATAATTATATAAAGTTTATTCACACACATTACAATTTTTGTTGTTCAGATTCCCTAGAATTGCTGGGATAAAATATATGCAACTTGAAGTGTGGCACACTGTCGAACTCCCCCTAGCAAGGCTGTGCCACCTTACACATTCGCTAACACTGGGTGAGAGTCCCCTTTATTTCACACCCTGCCTACATTAGATGTTGTCAACCCTGCCTTTCCCTTGTGAACTGCCAACTTTGTCCATTTTTCTAGCAGGTTTTTTTTTTTTAATTGTAGGAGTATCTTATGGGTTTTAACCCTCTGTCACTTTGATATCTTGCAGATTATTTCTCTCAGTTCACTGTCTTTTAACTTTGATGATATTATGAATAAGTTAATCTGGGGAGACGTATCTTCTTGCTTCCTCACCAGCCTGCTTGGTCCCATCCAGAAGTAGGGTTTGAACGTACATTCAGGTCATCTCCTATGTCCATCAGCAAAGTCCTATACCTTTCTTCATAGAGGTTTTACACACTGCTTGTTGGGAAGTCAGGGATCCTTCCCCGAATCCTTCCTGCAACTTCACGCTCACAGGATTGACTGCTTATATGGCTCAATACCCTATATTTTTATCTTTAAATATATATATGTATGTACACACATCTATACTAGTATATTATTTCAACTAAATTGCAGCTTTCTTGAGAGCAGAAACTTTGACAGCTACAAGCTGCTGCTCTGAGTTGTGTCCTGGGTGCCTTGCACATAGTGGGTGGTCAATAAATGTTTAAAAGCAATGAATACTCAAGAGACTGGCTGGGAATGTGAGGCAAAAGCTTCTAGAAGTACTCAATGACAACAATAAAAGATGAGGTGTTTCCCATTTACTTCTAAAATAAACTGAGATTATGAGAAACACAGGGACTCAGTACATTCCTGGCATGTTTGGTAGGATGAAAAGTCTACAACCCACAATCAAAGCAGTAAGTGGAGGAGGGCAGGGAGAGGCCAGGGGAGGATGGCTGGGGCACGTGGATCTCAGAAGGATTCCACTAATAATTTAAGTAAAACAGACACAGGACTACAAATAACTATCAGCCAACAGGAAAATGTAGCTACAAACCCAGGCTTGTTCTCCGGAGGCTATGCCGGTCAGTGTTTAGGACAAGAATAAAGTGATAACTTGAGCAAACTGTGGATCCAGTTGCAACGATTGTTCAGGAATATGAGAAACCCACATTTCATGGGGGCACCCCTCTGTAATGACCATGGCAGACACAGACAAGGACAAGCCAATTCAAACAGAGCTAGACCAAGATCAAGTCCTCTGCCCCCACTTCACTTTAAGATCGGTCCTTTAAGCAGCTGCTCTCCAATTAGACGGTCAGGAAAACAACCCCCCACTTCCTTACCAGCCTGCCTCATCCCTTACCTAAGAGGAAACACCCTCTGGCCTATAACTGCAGGCATGTTCACAACAGGTGCCAAATTCCTAAAGTGAGCCCCAATAGCAGTATTTTCAAAGTGAGAAACACAACCTGGATGTGCAAGTCTCCTATTCCAGTTATTTGAGAAACTCATATCAAATTCTTACTCTTTCAAAAGTCTCTAAACAACTTTTGTAATTTAGGATGGAAAAACCAAGCAGCTAGTCAAATTTAGCATTTAATTCTGAAAAAATAATCCTCACAATTTTGATTTTTAAAAGGTTAGGAAATATCAAGTATAAGAACTAAAATGATCCTAAGTCTGACAAGGAAAATAGTTTAATAAGGCCCTATAACTACAGGCTTAACTGTAGGAATACTTGACAAACACACATGAATGGAACTCACCTATTTATCTCCCTAATTATTTTGGCTGAAGTATTTTATATTTTCCTAAATCTCCCAAATGAAAATAGTGAATATTAAAAACAAACAAAAGAACAAACTCGTTTTTTCTTTATTACTCAAGGTTCCCTTAAGAATTTCCTAGCCCTAGCCGGTTTGGCTCAGTGGATAGTGTCGGCCTTCGGACTGAAGGGTCCCGGGGTTGATTCTGATCAAGGGCACATACCTTGGTTGCCCGCTCCTCCCGAGCCTGGGCCCTGGTCAGGGCGCATGTGAGAGGCAACCAATCGATGTCTCTCTCCTATCTTTTTCACATGATGTTTCTGTCTCTCCCCCTCCCTTCCTAAAAATCAGTGGGAAAATATCCTCGGGTGGATTAAAAAAGAATTTTCTATCTGGGGTTGTCCAACATCTTAGTTTACATACACGTGTAGGAGACATCATACTTCAACTTCATGACTTGACAGAGGCAGGGATTCTGAGAAACACGTGAAAGAAAATGAAGAGACTCATCCAAAAATTTTGGAGTAAAAATAAAGATTAAAAGTAACATTTCCTGGGTGTGTGTGGGAGGGGTGTGCAAAACAGAGGCGCGTTCTAAAGGTGTAAATTTCCAGTCATAAGGTAAGTAAGTCCCAGAGTGTAATGCACAGCACGGTGTCTATAGTTAACAAAACTGTGTTGTGTATCTGAAAGTTGCTAAGACAGCAGATCTTAAAAGTTCTCATCACAAGAAAGAAAACTGTAACTACCTGTGGTGGGTGATGTTAACTAAACTTACTGTGATAATGACTTTGCAAAATACACATATATCAAATGTTGTACACAAAAAACTAACACAATATGTCAATTACATCTCAAAAAGCAGGAAAAATAATTTTCTGAGTGCAACGAAAAATGACCTAAGTAACTGGTCTGGCATCAAACATTTACACTGAAATGACTTAGGACAAAATACAGATATTTCAAAATCCTTAATTGCGTGTTACCGATTACCTGTTTTAATCCTGGCTCTGCCACTGAGTGTCTCACCTCCCTAGACTCAGTTCCTCCTCCACAGAATGGAAGCAACAGCACCTTTGTCCGAAGGTTATTTTAAGCCTTAAAGCCTTAGGTGGTTCTCAACCTTCCTGATGCCGCGACCCTTTAATGCAGTTCTTCATGTTGTGGTGACCCCCAACCATTAAATTATTTTCGTTGCCACTTCATAACTGTAATGTTGCTACTGTTATGAATCATAATGTAAATATCTCATATGCAGGATGTATTTTCATTGTTACAAGTTGAACATAATTAAAGCACAGTGATTAATCACAAAAACAATTATGTAATTATATATATGTGTTTTCCGATGGTCTTAGGCGACCCCTGTGAAAGGGTCGTTCGACCCCCAAAGGGGTCGCGACCCACAGGTTGAGAACCGCTGCTTTAAGGGCTGCAGGGATGAGCCACCTAAGGCACTCAGCTCACCGCCCAGCAGGCAAGTGCTCAAATGTCAGCCCTCGCAGCTGACTCTGCTGTCATCGGAAATCACACAGCGGAACCCCTCAGAACGACGCACAAATGGAGAGATCGCCTCCAGCCTGACACGCTGGTTTCAGGACACGGACTTTGTCACATCCATCTGGATCGCTCAAAGGTCTTTTTGGTGTTTGCTGACTTCCTGGATCTCAGCCTTGCTCCCGGGAGAGGTGAGGCCCGAGGACAGCGATCAAACGTGGGGGGTGACTTTAGATGGGGACATTTTTTAGGAATCAATCCGGTAAATGGAATCTCCGCCACCCGGGTCCTTGAGGACTCCGTCTTTGACGGCCTCCGCGACAGTTAAGTTCTAGAATCCATCAAAAGTGACTTCACTGAGGCCGTGGCGCCAAAAGCAAGCACCAAGTAATGTAAAAAGCGGCCATTCTGGAACGTTTGGGGCTGGTAAAGCGCCGGAGTCCCGGCGAGAAGGGCTGTCTCTGCCCCCTGCACCGCAGGGGATGGACACCGGGAGGGAGCCGCCAACTCCCTGGTGACGTGGAGCGAGGATCGCGGCGACCACAGCGACCCGGGCGGACCCTAAGCCCATCATTAGATGGAGGCGCTCGAGTCTGACAAACCAGTCCATTCCTCAAGGCGGCAGGAATGCTCCCCAAGAAAGGCGTGGGGGCCTTCCCGCCTCCCAGGCCAGGCCGGACCCGACCCCCGAGCCCAGAGGCCGGCCCTCCCGGGAGCAGGATGCGGGGCCGGGTGACCTCCCTCCACGCCCGCGCCCGCGCCCGCACCGGCCCGGCTGCCACGTCAGGCCCCGCCGGCCGCGGTCCTGCCCATCCTCCTCCCGCCCGTCCCAGGGACTCGCGGGGTCCCCGCACCCCCGGACGCCCGCCCAGGCCCCCGGAGAGGCCCCCCTGGAAGCCGGGGGCGAGGGACACGCCTGCCGGGCTCCCCCCGCCCCAGCCGCCGAACTTTTCAGGCAGAACAGGGACGCACGCGGCCGGGGTGACGCCTCCTCCGCCCCGACGGCTCGGGTTCAAGTTCGGGAGCGGACCCCGCGCGGAGCGGGGCCCGGCACCACGCCGCCCGCCCCGGCCGGAGCGCCCACCCAGCGGGGACGCAGGCCGCCCGGGGTCCGCCGCCCGCCAGGCCGGCCGAGGGGGGCGTGTCCGGCCGGCGTCGGCCCCGCGGGCCGTGGGGCGGCCGAGGTCGGCGGGTCCTCCAGGGCACCCGGCCCCGCGCCCGAGCCTTCCCGGGGCCTCGCCCGCCGCTCACCGGCGCAGGAGCGCGTCTTCCAGATCTTCAGCAGCAGGATGACGATGGCCGCCAGGTGGGACAGGTCCCCGGTCAGCCGGAAGATGTTCATGGCGGCGGCGGTCGGCGCGGCGCCCGGGGGCTCGGCGGCTCAGGCGGCAGCGGCGGCAGCGGCCCCTGAGAGGAAGCGGCGAAGATGGCGAGAGCGGGCGCGACGTGGCCGGGGACGTGGCCAAACTGCCGGCGCGCGCGCGGGGCAGCCTGGGAAAGCCGACCGCCGCCAGGCCCCGCCCCGGCCCCGGCCCTTAAAGGGGACGCTCCGGAACGCGGGCCGGGCGGGGAGCACCCGCTTTGGGCTCGGGGCGGAGGATCCCGGCTTCTCGCCAACTCCCCGCTGCTGGGTTTCCGGCTTCTCCTCGGATGCCAGCGATTTCCTTTAATTTTTGAAATGACACTCCCCTGTGAGCGATTTTCCCCTCCCGCTTATAGTAAGGCTTACTGTATGAGAAAGTGTAACAGCGGTTCTCAACCTGTGGGTCGCGAGTCCTTTGGTGGTCTAACGACCCTTTCACAGGGGTCACCTAAGACCATCCTGCATGTCAGATATTTACATGACGATTCATAACAGTAGCAACATTACAGTTATGAAGTAGCAACGAAAATAATTTTATGGTTGGGTCACAACATGAGGAACTGTATTTAAAGGGCCAGAAGGTTGAGAACCACAATAAAAATGAATCCGTGGTGGCATCACAGAGGGTAAGGCCGATTTTGGGGGTGTCTGGGGAGGGAGTCGCCAAGTCACTTAAGAGGAGGTCTGAAGGTGTTATCATTCTGGGAATCCCTTTGAGAAAGAGTGCAAAGTTAGGTAGAAAAGCGAACAATTCTGCAGGATGAGAGAATAAATCACAAGAAATTACCAACGGAATGAAGCTGACAAACAGAATCTCCTGCATAATTTGTGGGGTCCGGTGCAGAAACGTGGGGTCCCCGGGGGGGAATGCATGGGGAAATGCTGTTAAAGAGACTAGAATATAAGCTTTCCCCTGTCTTGCGGTCCTGTTTGCTATTTACTGCCATTCATTCTAAGTAAAGAAAAACTATCTAAATTGTGATGGTGAATTTTACTGTTTGTCTGTATATCGGGCAACGTCAGTTTCGAATGCAAGGATCAGAGCATTCACCACGGATGCGGGATCCCTGGGAGCACACAATCTGTACCTCGTGGCTTGTCCTTGGATGTCCCGGGACCCGCTGGAAGAGATGAACACAGGACAGATGCCGGAAGGTCGGAAGGAGAAGAGGGGCCCCCAGGTGCAGTGCAGGCTGAGAGAGCACACCATTGGGCATGGGGATCCCGGACGGGCCAGCGCTGTTACTCCAGGGAGCCCGGGCCCGCCGTGGACTTGGGTGGAGTATGCACGGGGCCTGGTAGCTGATGGTTCCCTCGCCCTCCAGCTGGCCTTGCTGGGGCGAGGCATCTCCTCTGTCCACACCACCACCTCAACCCCTGGCAGCGGGCACCCTCAAAGGCATGACAGACTCAGTGCCAGGATGTCCCTGGATCAGGGATGGGTGAGAGTCTTGACCACCCAACAGTGGGATGGCCACTGCCATGCCCTGCTCACATAGGCCACAGGGCACACATGTTCAACCAGACCCACGCCACCCCTACACTCAGACCCCACCTCAGTGGAAGATGGCAGTGGTCACTGGGCAGGAGCAGAGAGATGGAGGCCAGGTTGCCAGGGAGACAGGAGAGCCGAGAACCCATCCTGATGAGGCTAGAAGGTGGCAACAGTGGAACCACTCAGGGGCCACAGCTCTGTGACCCACTCTATTGTCTCACTGGGCGTCACATGCAAAACAGAAATTCAAAGATAAAACTATTAAGAATTTGAAGATGGTGACCCTGGAGCTTTAAGCCTTGAGTGTGGGGCCCTCTGTCCCTGAGAAAGTGGTCGCTTACCATGAAGCCAGACCCGCTGACAGATGCCACAAACAGCACAGAAGCCAGAAAATAACACAATACTTTTATTTGTTTTTAAACACTGATATCATTTATTTAAAATACTAGAGGCCTGGTGCACGAAATCCATTCACGGGTAGGGTCCCTAGGCCTGGCCAGTGATCGGGGCTGATCTGTGGGGCAACCGGCAGGGAGATGGGGACCCCCCAACCCCTGCTGGCACCCACCTTGGCTGGCCTGAGGCCTGTGGGCTGGGGACAGCTCCTGCATTGAGCGCCTGCCCCCTGGTGGTCAGTATGTAACATAGCGACTGGTTGTTCCCGCCCCCCTCGTTCTACCATTCGGACAATTTGCATATTAGGCTTTTATTATATAGGATTTACTCCAAGAAATATACATATTAAAAAAATAAGGTAATTACAGCACTAAACCAGGCACCTTCGCCAAAATCACAGCCTCTTCTTAGATTCCCCTTCGCTCTAAGCCTCTTCCAAATTCTCCGTCCTGGGCTGAAGACATGGCAAGCGCCCCGAGGGTCAGTGCCAAGCCCTCTCAGCGCCGGTCACTTTGTCCCTCTCTCTTGGAGTGCAGGCCCATCACCCCCGTCCTTGTTCTACAGGGGTTTCCCCATCAGGAAGTTCATTTTAAACCTCCAGGGGTCCTCAAACTACAGCCCGTGGGCCACATGCAAATACAAATATTGTATTTGTTCCCGTTTTGTATTTTTACTTCAAAATAAGATATGTGCAGTGTGCATAGGAATTTGTTCATAGTTTTTTTTTAAACTATAGTCCGGCCCTCCAACGGTCTGAGGGACAGTGAACTGGCCCCCTGTTTAAAAAGTTTGAGGACCCCTCCTCTAAGCCAAAGGAGCGACTGTGGGCAAAAACAGGGCAGTCTTCACGGGGACGGTACATCGCTTTCCTGCTTCAGCTCCCAGCAAGGGGCTCTAGAATCCACAGGCTGGCGGTGGCTTCAGCTTAGTCCCTTGGATGATCAAGACCCTGCTTGGCCAAAGGCAGCTCTTGCAACAGCCGGGACCCAGGTCCCACTCCCGCCGCTGCCTCTGTGACTACACGGCCCAAGGGAGGCCATGTGGGGCCAAGCAGCACAGGCACCTCACCCCGTTCCAGGAAAGACACTTGCCCAGGGAAACAGGTTCCCACATGGAAGCTTGAGTGAGAGACGGCAGTGTTGGGTGATTTGGACAAATCAGGCTGGTTTGGCAGAAGCTGTGAAGTGCCCGAAGCGCCTCCACTGGACTGTTAACGGCCACCGGCCAGCAGAGATGAGCGCGCAGTCAGACCAGCTCTTCCAAACAGGCCGGCCTCTGGCGCAAGGCCTCACGGTGCTTGTATTAATTAACCCCCTCGCACACATACCAAATACTCTTTTTTCCTACATTTTTGTCCCTGCACACTCTTTGGTCACCTCTTCACGTGATACTGATTTTATGGGTGTGTGTCTGTGTATTGGGATTAACAACTTTAATAATTCAGAACATTGTGATTTTCCCATTTTTGTTGAGATCCAATGATATTAGCTTCAGGGCTGCAACCTAGTGATTTGATACTTGTATGATGAGGGCGTGTCCAGGCACCATGGGCTTGCCGGCTCCCCAGGATAGAGTTTTCCCCTTAGTGTGAGAAGACCCTGCCCAAATGCACCCTGTCTCCTCTACCTGGGATCCCTCATGACTCAGCAGTTCAGCTCTGGAGTCGGCATTGGCAGCATCCGTTGACACAGCATTTTTCAGAAACATCACTTGGTGCTTAGTCTAAGGAAAGACTAACCAAGGCTGTGGGGCGGGTGGGGGGGGGGGGGGTGAATTTCCTGAGCAAGTGAGACATGGCTCTTCACTCCGGCTCCAGGTGTAAATCTCATTTATTCTGGGGCTGCGCATTGGCAAGCATTGCCAAACAAATGGGTTTGTGTAGTGAGATGTTGCCAGATTGTATAAATATTTTCATGCAGCCTATACCTGTGTGTTTCAGTAATGGGACTGGGGGCTTGCCCCTGTGTGTGTGTGTGTGTGTGTGTGTGTGTGTGTGTGTGTAAGTGAAAAGGGACTCAGAGCCCTCAGCCACTTTTCATTCCTGGGAATAGATGCATAGAACAACCGGTGAGGACAATACAAAGTTAAACACTGAAAGGGTCCAAGAACTTAGGAAAAGCTGCCTCTTCATCACCCCTCCACTTAGGGCAGCGGTTCTCAACCTGTGGGTCGAGACCCCTTTGGCGGTCGAACGACCCTTTCACAGGGGTCGCCTAAGACCATCCTGCATATCAGATATTTACATGACGATTCATCACAGTAGCAACATTACAGTTATGAAGTAGCAACGAAAATAATTTTATGTTTGGGGGTCACCACATGAGGAACTGTATTTAAAGGGCCAGAAGGTTGAGAACCACTGACTTAGGGGATAGTATGTGCTTATCTTTTTTGGTATAGAAGAGGCTTTCTGAGCTTTTTTTTTTTTTATCCTTATCCAAGGATATTTTTTTCCATTGAATTTTAGAGAGAGTGGAAGGAAGGGAGGAGGAAGGGAGGGAGAGAGGGAAGGAGAGGGAGAGAGAGAAAGAGAGAGAGAGAGAGAGAGAGAGAGAGAGAGAGAGAGAGAGAACCTGCAACAGAGGTAAGTGCCCTTGGCTGGGAATCTAACTCACATCCCTTTGGTGGTCTGGGCCAACACTCCAACCACTGAGCCAGACCGGACAGGGCTTTTTCTTTTTGGTAAAAAATTACAGCATGTTGGCTCATGTCAACCTAGTCACACCTAAGAGAGTGGTCATTTCTTCCCACTCGTTCTAGAGCTGATGAGGTGAGTTTCAGTCTGAGCACCATCAAGCCTTCGGAAATGTCCTGATATACAACTGCACGCTGTTGTCTCTCCTCGTTTCTTTTTCCATGTAAGTTTGCTGGGAAGACGTCAATCTCCATGTGTGAGGTTATGTCTGAGATTTATTCCTGCATGTCATGTATCTGAGTCTACGATGTCTTCAGGAGGACTATGAATGATTCCGTGTGTGTACACGTATGCACATATGTGTATATGCCTCAATACACACACACATACACACACGCACACACAGTTTTGAGTAATATGCAATTATTTAAAGAGAACCACTTTCTGCAGTTTTCTTTGTAGTCAGAGTTACACCAGTCATTCGTTAAAGACTTGACCATCTGAGGTTGATGTTCTCATGAAGCAGATTGGATGGCTGACAGCAGACGCTTAGAAATGGCAACAGAGATGGCCTGTACCTCGCTCTCCTCGCTCTTCGCTTCTCTGGCCCACCGGCAAGTCCACATCTCTTTGTTCTGGAGAGCAGACCCAGCAAGGCTGGGATCTCTAGGTATTACTTAAAACCTCATGTGGCAGGATTCCGACTGGCCCCGCTCAGGCCGCGGACCCACTCAAACTCCAGCAAACTAGCCAACTGGGCAAGGACACTTGGTGGAAGATGGCAGCCCAGGGCCCCTTGGGTTTCCTGGGGAGACAGGCACAGGGGGCCTGTGCAGATGAGGGAGACAGCGGTCAGTCTGCACACTCCGTGCCCTGGGCACTCTCACTCACTCCACTGAGGACATCGCACGCGCCTCGGGCCTCGGAATTTGGGCCAGAAACACGATCATCTTCAGTCCAGGCCACAGCTGGCTCTCTGAGTCCTCGTGTCAGGCCCCGAAGCTCCCCTTCTCCCAGGATGGCGGGGAGGATGGTGTCTATTTCCGCAGGAGACAGTACCCACAGGGCTGATCACACAGCCATCAGCACCAGTACCGCCCAGCGCCTGCACTGTCAGCTCTGAGTGAGAACAGTCCGGGCCAGTCCAATCGGGATGCCCTGCTCAGCCCTGTCTCACTCAGGAAGGTTCCTAAAGTCCCGTGTGTCAGGCCGTGGGGCTCAGGGGTTGAGCATCGACCTCTGAACCAGGAGGTCACGGTTCAATTCCTGCTTAGGGCCCATGCCCAGGTTGGGGGCTTAATCCCCAGTGGGGTGTGTGCAGGAGGCAGCCAATCAGTGATTCTCTCTCATCTCTTTGTACTTCTTGTGTGCAAAGTCTAGAAACAGCTGGGCCAATGAGAAATCAAATTGATGTTTCTATCTCTCCTCCATTCCTCTCTGAAATCAATAAAAATATATTTAAAAGAAAAAAAGAATGATTATTTAAAAAAAAATTCCTGTTGCACCCAAGGTCATCTGGTCCTATCCATTTTATTATTTTTTTTAATATGTATTTTTTATTTTTATTGATTTCAGAGGGAAGGGAGAGGGAGAGAGAGAGATAGAAATATCAATGATGAGAGAGAATCACTGATTGGCCGCCTCCTGCACATGCCCCACTGGGGATGAGCCTGCAACCCAAGCATGTGCCCTTGACCAGAATAGAACCCAGGACCCTTCAGTCCGCAGGCCGACGCTCTATCCACTGAGCCACACCAGCTAGGGCCCATCCATTTTGTATTTTTTACTTATTACATCATAAGCGTCCTCCCATGACCTTAACCACTCCTCACCATTCTAATCGTGTGTCATGTTCCAACCTCTGACTCTTGGGGAATCGTTCCTCTGATCCCCAAGCTTTTGGACATCCTGGTCGCTTCTGATGGACTCCACGAGGAACCACCATGTGCCTCAGTGCCTCTTTGCACTTCTGACTGTTTCTGTGGGGTGCATTTCCAGTCTGGTCTTTCTCCTGGGGCCCCCTCCTCAGGGGGTTTCTGGGGGATGGCTGAGGGGTGTCGCCCTGTGCTTGACGCTTTGTCCAGCTGCTGAGCTCAGAGCCACCACGTCTGCCCAAGACATTTGCTTTCCCTGAACCACTTCCCTCCTAACGTGGAAAGGACTTTCCACGTTAGGAGGGAAGTGGTTCAGGGACTAACTAAGGCCACTTCGTGGAGACTGCCCCGCGCGCAGTGGGGCGGACAGTGGTAGCTCTCACGGGGCAGGACCCAGCTCACCTCCGCTGTGGGGAGTCCCCACCTCCAGCTACCCCTTCCGCACCCTACCCAGTCCTTCCTGCCCCTGGATACTCCGTCTCCTTTTGTGGAAACCCTCACACCAACCCCACATGGTCCAAGATCACACAACCACTGCGTTCATCCAGCGCCGGGACATCCAGAATCCAGGCAAAGCCTCCTCAGAGATTTCGGGGCCACTCTCAAGGTAAAGAGGTTGTTCGTTTATACAGCTAGACAGACCCCGACCCCCCTGGCCTGTGGAACAGCATTTGGTTCCGTGGTGACTTCAGTGTCCCCCAGAACACCGGGGGGGTCCCGCCTTCTGTGACTAAGCGGCCCACCCGGTGACTTTCCAGAACAAAAGGCATCTTCAGAGAAGGCCACCAGCACCTTCCACCCGGAACTGCAGCCAGCCCCTAGCACGGCTCCCTGGCTGACCCTGGAAACGAACCAAGCCCCTTTGTGGGTAACTAGAGCCGTGCTGGGTCCAGGACGGCTCAGAGTATGAACGCAGCAGCCATTGACACAGATGTTTTATTCCAGGGCTTGCAAACCCCCCGCTGGGCTCCCCTGGCCAAGGAAACCTTTTCTTTGGTTCAGACTGAGCATCTTTTTTAAAGCTTTGAATTGGTTGCCAACATTTCAAATACAAATCTGGGTTTCTGGCCTCCTCTGAGAAAGCCCGATGCTTGGGCACCACAAGGCGTGTCTTCCCACGTGGAGGCCCACAGCCGGAGGGATGGCGGGTGGGAGGGATGGGAGTCCCCTGCAGCCGGCATCCACTCCCCAGCTCCGGGCCCAGCCCGCCCTGTCCGCATGTCAGTGACTTCCCATCCTCATCCTTCTTTCCTTACACCCGCCCAGGCCACATATTTGCACTGCTCGTCTGGCCTCCGTAGATTTCACGCCGCAGGCCTGGTTTTAAGGGTCCGGATACAGGCGGCCAAACTGTTTAGTAGGAGGGAGGCGGTCATCTTGGTAGCTCCCTGCCTTGATGGTATTCGGTTTGATTTACTGGGCAGTTATTGAGCACTTGTTGTGTGCAAAGTCTAGAAACAGCTGAGCTCCTGGGAAACAAGCTGAGGACAGGGTTCCCGGGGAGTAGACAGCTGGCCCCTGAAGCCTGGGCGTGTGAGGATTTGCCAAGGGAGGGCAAACAGTGCCGGCGGGGCTGTGACAGAGGTCAGTTAAGATAAGGACAGCAGGCCCTTCCGGGAGCTCCTTGTCAGAGGCCATAGCAGGTTCAGGGAGATGAAGAGAGAGAGAGAGCCAGGCTGCCCCGTGCTGGAGGTGAGGATGCAGAGACAGCCAGTGTAGACAACAGCCTGAACAATTTGGCTCCATAGGGCACCCGCCAAGACTGTTCTAGAGGGGGCGGCGGGAGGAGGGGTGTTGGCAGGGGAGGGGGAGAGTCAGTGGGGAGTGAGCTGTGGTCATGGGTGCACTCAGATGCCTGGGAGCTGGGGAGGCAGGAACACAGCACAGACAGAAAATGAGCTCTGAATGGAGTAACGGGCAAGGCCTGACAGCGCGGGAGGGAGGGGAGGGCAGGAGCGTGGCGATGTGCGGGTGGAGAAGTGAGGAAATCCTGCTTCACGGAATCCTTTCCCTAGGGAGCTCAGTCCAGGGATCTCAGAGGCCTCCTCGAAAACCGGACTATTCTACCCTTGGCCCCTGATAAGGGAGTGTGATGGGCTGAATTGTGTCCCCTCCCGAAATTCAAATGTTGAAGTTCTAACCCCCGGCACCTCAGAATGACTGCATTTGGAGATGATGGTAATCAAGGGTAGGTGAGGCCACATGGGTGAGGCCCTAAACCAATGTAATTAGTGCCCTTAGAAGAGGAAGACACACAGGGATGCACACACACGGAGAAAAGGTCATGTGAGGGCTCAAGGAGGAGGGGGCCATCTGCAAGCCTTGGAGAAGAGCCTCAGGAAAAACCAAGCCTGCCTCCAGCTTGATCATGGACGTCCAGCCTCCAGCACAAGGAGAACATAGAATCCCACCATGTTATTGGGTGCGGAGTTGGTGGGGGATAGGGTGCACATATTGGCGCACGTATCGGGCTTTGTACTGACTCGGTGTAGAACCACCATGAAATACAACCCTAGGAAACCAAACTCATAGAGGCTGACCCCTAAGACGTGTGCACCCAGCATTACCCCCGGCACACAGGAGGCAGCCCAGAGGTATTGGCAAATGCGTTTATGAAGGAAGAGAATTCGCTGAGAACATTAAAAGGCTGAATATCTACAACCACCTGCTGGCGGGTGTATTAGTCAACACTCTGTGTTGCAAGGGACAGGACCCATTCACACCAGCCTAAGCCAGAAAATTAAAATAAAAGTTAAGAATTTACAAATGGAAGGGGTGGGGGAGGTTTACAAATTGTCTTGGAAACTGACAAGTCCAGATCCTGCTTCAGGCATGGTTGGATCCAGCGACAAAGAGATGTATGGCCGGCCTTGGCTTTCCACCCGGGCAGGTACACTGCAGGGGGAGGTCCTGAACGCTCCCCCCAGGCTCCCACCCTCTCTGCACCCAGCAGTTCACCCCGAAGACAGAAACCCTCCCTTCCAAACAGTTCTAACTTCAGTCTTGAATTGGCCCTGAGCCACGCGGCCAGAGTCACCAGACCATCCTTATCCGATGGGCACTGCTCCAGGGTGTGGAGTAGGGGAGGGGTCATTTCCCAAAGGAAAAGCAGGGAGCTCCCCCAGCACAAGGGACACTGGTTTCCAGGCAGGCGCGGGCCACTGCTGCCCGCTGGGCTGAGTGTGTGCGGAGAGGAGACAGGGCACGCAGGGTGCCAGGTAAGTGGGAGTGGAAGCATGCCACCTGGAGGACACGGGATAGAGGGGTCACGAGAGCCGTGCTGGGTCCAGGCGGGGCCAGGGGCACAGAGGAGTTAAGGAGGCTGGGATCTGAAGCAGGTGCCCGGCCGAGGGGGCGTGCGGTGCATCGATTGCAAAAATGGCCCTGCTTCTTACCCTCCCTGGATCCCCTCAATGTGCCTTTACAGCATCCCTCACCAAGCATGGAGGGTCCTTCCCTTCCCCCAGGCCCCGGGCTGGCTTTGTCACTTGCTTTGAGGAGACTGTGGTAGGAGGGACGGTATGCCAGTCCTGAGCTCAGGCCACCAGGGGGCATGTGGGCCTTTGCTGGTGGCTCAGACCGCTGCCTCCACCCTGTGAACCATCCTGGCCATCCGGCTGGAGGATGAGAGGCCACATGGAAGCACCCAGCTGTCCCAGGAAGGCCCCGGGCCTGGGAGGGAGCCCTGTGGGGCTGCCAAGCTGACCCCAGATGATACACACACACGAGTGAGCCCACAGCCCAGCTCAGAGCAGTAAGTGGCTGCTGTTTTAAGCGACTGAGGCTTTTGTTTTGTTTTGTTTTGTTGCTGATCCTCAGCTGAGGATTCTTTCCCATTGATTTTTAGAGGGAGTGGAAGGGAAGGGGAGAGCCAGAGAGAGAGAAACATTGACGTGAGAGAGACACATGGATTGGATGCCTCCCGCACATGCCCAGACCAGGGCCGGGGAGGAGCCTGCAACCAAGGTATGGGCCTTTGACCAGATGGAACCCAGGACCCTCGGTCCGCAGGGCGACACTCTACCCGCTGAGCCGCAGCAGCTGAGCTTCGGGACAGCTGGTTCCATGGCATGTGTGGCCAGTAGGTGGCCGATGGACGGCAGGTGAAGCTGTGCTCCCGGGCCTGGGGCTGCATCTGCCACCGTTTCTAACTCGCAGGGAAATGCCACACGGGCTCCCGAGCTGCGGGTCACCCCGTGCCTGGCCTGGGGGAGTCTCTATCCTCTGCGATCTCCTGTGGGTCTGCACTGGCCTCCGGCCACGCTTCTCAGAGGCAGCTGTGGGAAGGCGTGGAAGTCGCCCAGCGAGAGCGGCTGGGGAGAATGCGCCACTGGCCACCTCTGGCTCCGTCCGCCCGCCCTGGCATTACGCCTTTTGGTTTAGAGATTCCTATGTGGTGGCTACCGAAGGGGAACCAAACAAAGAAAAGAACACCCATGGCCTCAAAGAGGGGCTGGGAGCCTGGCGGGAACGGGAATGGTCAGAAATCACAAGGACGGACCGGTCCCCATCTCTGCAGAGCAACGTGGGCCGTTCGGCCTCAGCGGAGGGGGGGGGGTAGGGGGGGACGGGACTCCGAGAGACGGGCCTAGAGGCCCTGGGAGAAGGTTGAGGAGAGAGGCGACAGGGAGCCGCCCGAGGCCAGGGCCTGCCAGCTGGAGCCTGGACAGAAGTCAACGCGCCCTCCCGCCCGCGCACCCCTGCGCCCAGGTAGCTCCAGACACAAGTACAGCTGCTGGGATCCCAGAGAGTCCGAGGTGGTGTCCCTTCCCCCGAAGCCTGCTTTTCTCACGGACCCGTTCCAGGGACCATCACAGACCCATCCGTCAGCCACCACGTCCTGTCCAGGCGCCACCCGGTCATCTCGTCTCTCCGGCCTGCCTCTGACGCCCATCCCGCTGCAGAGTGAGTGCCTTGCGTCCAAACTGAGTGACGTCTGCCCCCCCCCCCCCCCCCCCCCCCCCGCCCATAAAGCCTCAATGCTGCGCCCAACATAGCGGGTCTTCCTCGCCTAGCCCTTGGCTGTTTCTCCCCTGCTCTCTCCTCTCCTACCCCCCCCACCCCCCCACCTCTGGGCACCGCCAAGTGCTTTTTCCTCCAGCTTCCAGCAGCCCTGAGCCCGGCTGGGAGAGGGGCCTGCAGCTCACAGTGCCCGGGGGTGGTGTGTGCAAGGGCCTCCGCCTCCCTCTCCAGGGTTCGAGTCCAGGAGGTCTCTGCCCCCCGATGACGACCCCCAGGGCCCAGTGGGAGCCAAGACATGGAGGAGCAGACAGCAGAGGCCGCCAGGGCCCTGGCCACTCGCAATTCACTGCAGGTCACAGCCCCCCACCCCTGAGTCCCCTACCTCCTGAGGGTTCGGGAGGCAGCCCTTGCTGGCGTGCCTGGGGGCCAGGTGGCGTGAGGTGCAGGGGGCCCGCAGAACCAGGGCACAGCCAGGCCAGGGAGCGATGGCGGCCCTCCCGGGGGTCACCTTCCCTGCGAGTGCACGGTGGCTCCTGCACCCCGGCACTCAGGCTGGGGCTCGGCCGGGAGATGGGGTCCTGCAGAACCCCGACCTTCGCAGTGGCTGACGTTCAGTGCTGAGGTAGCTGGAGACGTGGGCTCCATGGGCACAGCAGCCCGAGGTCCCAGGCAGGAGGGGTCCAAGGGGTGGGTGAGGCCCCAACCTCGGTGGCTCCCAGGCCGAGGCCGCAGCCTCTGGTGTTCATCTCTACACCCAGGCTGAAGGGGGCACGGTCGCGCTGTCACCAGGCCAGGGGCGAAGCCATGCCCGAGCTGCGCGCACCCTCCCCGGCCTGCAGGTCGCCGAGGGCTCGCTGTGGGGGAGGAGCAGGGGAAGGGTTTGTCAGTGGTTCCAGGAGCCGGGAGCCCCCGGCCCTTCACCCAACACCTGCCTGGCCAATTTCAGCACCGAGCAAAGCAGAGACCTACACCCCTCCGGGGGGGGGGGGGGGGACACACTCACTGGGGTGCTTTCCCAACACCCCGCTTCACAGAAGACCCCCTCTGTTGACCGCCGGCCCTGCCCCTCCCGAGGGCCTGCAGCCTCCCGCCGGCTCACCTCGAACTTGCTCATGAACTCCGCGAAGATGCCGAAGAAGGCCTCGGAGGTGGTGGCTTTGGAGTCCTCTCCGAAGAAGGCCAGCGCCTTGCCCAGCTCCTCCACGGCCTCGCGCTGCAGCCCGTCCAGCGCCCGCAGCGCCGGCTGCGCCGTCTCCAGGAAGGACTGGGGGCCTCTGCTCAGGAAACTGCCCACCTGCTGGGGCCCCCAGACACAGCCCGGCTGCCCCTCCCGTCTGCCCCAGGCCCAGTGCTCAGCTGGGAGCTGCACCCGTCCTGCTCCAGGCCTGCGCCCCTGAACTAGTCCTGAGCCCTGCCACACCCTGTCCTGCCTGGGCCACCCCTCACTCCTCCCCTCGCTCCTCTCTGCAGCAGCTCTCCCCCCCCAGCTCTGCTCAGGTGCCACCACCCCTCTTTCTAGCCACTCACGGGAGTGGCCCCCTGCCCCTCTCCAGGCCCCCCCCTTTCTACGGCATTTGTCACTCGGTGCCCAGTGGGAATGTCCCTCTCTCCCGACTGCCTTGGGCTGGCCCGGGCCTGACGAGCCTCTTTCTGTATCTTGTAACTTAGGTCCGGGCTCCCCTGGGGACCAGGCGCTGGGACGAGGCCGGGCTTTACACAGTCAAGAGCTCCTGCCAGGGGCGCCCGGCCTTGGCCCACGTGCTTGGCTTCTAAACAGCCCAGGATGGACCCTCTTCCGGCGCCGGGGACACACAGCAGCCCCTGCCAGAACCTCTGTGGGGCGACGGTGGTCACCGGAGCCGGAGCCAGCTCCCCCCGACCGCCCTGGGGCCCCTGTGCCACTGGGCCCGGCTGCTCGGAGGATACCGTCATGACGGCGGCGAACTTGTCCTCACTGGAGGGGGCCGTGCTCTGGCAGGCAGCCTGGATCTCGCGGATGGTGCCGTGCAGGTCGTCCAGGTCGCCCGTCAGAGCCCGCTGGTTCACTGCAGGGAGTGTCAGGGCCTCGCGGGGCCACACGCCCGCCCGGCGGCAGGGCCCGCCTCCCACCCACCACCCAGCCTACCTTTGGCCGCCAGGGGCACCGTGGGCAGGTCCTGCGCGAAGCCCAGGAGCTCGGGGAAGTGCTGGCTCAGCGATTTGGCGAGGATGTGCAGGAAGGTGAGCTTCCCGTCCACGGTCTTGGTGGAGTTCAGCTGCGAGTGACCCCCACACACACCCTCCTCAGGGCCGTCAGCTTGCTGACCACACGGGACCAGGCGTCCCAGCCCGGCCTCTCTCAGACCCGCCTCAGTCCCTGCCCTCAGCGCGGCTCCGACACTCAGAACCCGACTGCTGTGTTCCGTCCTCCGGGGTCTTACCTGCTGAGGTGCCACAGGCCCCCTGGGAGCCTGGAGGTTCCCTGCCCAGCTCTCTGGGGTTCCGGGAACTAGGCAGGTAGAGGCAGCCCCTAGGTTTCTCTGTCCTTGAGCGTTTGCCTTGTCAGCAGACAGAGCCCAAGCCTCCCTGACCTCCCCCCGGCGGTGGTGGGGCGGGGGGGGGCGGGAGCATCACTCCCAGGCCTGCCCTCTTGTGGTTTTCCGAAGCGTCTGTGGCCCTGCTGAGCCTCAGACATCCTAAACCATTTCTACCTGCAAGTGGAGTTTTTCTTCCTCTTTTGTTAAACGACAAAAGGCTCCCTGGGGAGACGTCCCAGGAACACTGGGGGGAAGGCTGGGTACTCATGTTTCTGATCCCAGATTTTGGGGTGGGGGTGGCTGAACTGACAGTGTGGGAGCTGTTGGGGGTACAGAACCTGCCAGGTGGGCTCTCCCCTTCTACTTGGAGTCTTCCCTCCCTGATCCCCCCCTCCTCATAGTTCCAGACCCGGAGGCTTGGCGTGGAGGTGCACCCCCCCCCAACCTTTGCGGCAGTCACATCCTGGCCCCTGGGCAGCCGCTGCTCCTCCTGGGGGAAGGCCCCCTGGGTGGTGATGTTCCCTCCTCTGCTCTGTCGCCCCCGCCCCCACCCCCGACCTCAGTGGCAGAGCAAGACAAGCTCCTCACCTCCGTCAGGAAGTTGATTTTGAAGCCCGTGGTCTTGTTGGTTTTGGGCTGTCCGTCGTTGAGATAGTTGCCCATGGCCAACACGAACTGTGGACAGGAAGGTGGGCGGGCAGGTACTCCTCCACCCCTCACCCCCTGGCCCTCACCCCTTGGTCCGTGGTGGGAGCCCCAGGGGGCAGAGGGGCAGGTCGGTGACAGGGAGGGGGTGCGCGCTGACCTCCAGGATCTTGGCGAGCTTCCGGCTGTTCTTGAGCTCCAGGGAGGCCTGGCGCAGGCACTCCAGGCTGGCCTGGATCTCCTCGGTCTTCTCCTGCAGCGTGGCCTGGAAGTGGAGGCTGCGCAGGCGGGTTTTGTAATCCGGAACCGACAGCATCTGCCGCGAAGGCAGGGCCGGGAGTCATCCATCCGCCAGCACCGCCAGGAGACTCACCTCCCCATCGCAGCCTGGGGTCCTGGCTGGCCGTGGGGCCAGTGTTCCCTTAGAAAAATAAGCCGGGCCCCTAGGGCCACGGGCACCCCATCTAGCTGGATCCCAATGGACCTGGCTCATAAAGGTGTAAATGGGCTGGTTGCCCTGCAACCTATGAACCAGGAGGTCAAGGTCAGGGCACATGCCTGGGTTGTGGGCTCAATCCCCCCTTCGTGCAGGAGGCAGCTGATCAATGCTTCTCTCTCATCGTTGATGTTTCTCTCTCTCTCTCTCCCTTCCTCTCAATAAAGATATTTTTTAAAGACAAAGGTGTAAACTGGTACTCAGAGGTGTGAGTGTGGGGGCGCATGTGGAGCAGGACCGACGGGGCCCCCGGACTTCAGGAAGCCGGAATGGAGCGGGGCCGAGCACCTGCAGGACGAACTGGTCGGGCTCGCTGAGGCGGCCGGGCGCCTCGCGGAAGGCCTGGTAGCGCAGCTCCTCGTCGGCGTCGGGCGCGAAGAGCAGCAGCTGCGCCAGGTGCGCGGGCTCCAGCCGCCCCGGCTCCATGCTCATCAGCACCTGCCGCAGCTCGGCGGGGCTCAGCTTCAGGTGCGCCAGCAGGATGGCTGCGGGGCGGGCGCTCGGGTGAGCCGGGCGGGGCCTGGACATCCGCCTGGGCTGCTGGGTGGGGCCCGTGGGGCGGGGTGGAGGGGGAGGACCAGGGCGGGCAGGAGCCGGGAGAGGTGGGCAAGGCGGGGTTCTCCGGGAGAGAGAGCTGGGAGAGAGAGCTAGAGCTGAGCGGGGCCTGGCGATGGGGCCTAGGAACCTAGGGAGGGGCCTGGAAGCGGGACCAGAACCCGGCCAACAAGAGGGCGGAGCCTATGGGGGGGCCGGTCCGTACCTACCCAGGGGGGACCTGGTGGGATGTGGGTCCTGGGAAGGGGCCTCTGCCCTGCTGGATGGCAGGTGTATGGGGGGGGCTGGGAGGGGGTTACAGCCTAATTTCTGTTTCCCATCAGGGCGGCCGCCCCCTGCCCCCCCCCCCCCCACAGCCCCGGGGACCCCCTGCCCCTCACAGGTGTTGTAGGCCTTCTTGTGGGACAGGATCTCCACCACCTCCTTCTTCCTGAAGGGCTCGGGCCTGGGCACGGGCTCTGGGAGGGAAATGATGGCTGAGCGAGGGAGGCAGGCGAGGCTGCTGTGAGAGGACCCGGGCAGGGGGGTGGCCACCCCCACAGCCCAGGCGCCCCCTTTCCGTGGCCGAGACCGAATCAGCTCTGGGTGTCCACAGGCCCCACTTGTGGACTCTCGGGCCCAGCCTAGCACTCAGCATGCACGGCGCTTCCCTCCCCGTCCTCTCTCCCCGGCTGGCGGGACTGAGCTGCCGGGGTGAGGGGACCAACCCCTCTGGGCCTTGCAGATGCCTCCTGGGTGGACACGGCCTTTCTCTTCCATCCGGGAACCACTGTCCACACAGGATCCCTGGCTGCCTGCAGCCCCCCCCCCCCCCCCCCGCCCCCAACTACAGGGAGGGACACAGAGAGGGCGAGGGGAGGGGCCTGGGCGGACGTGGTGGCTGCCTCCTGTCAGCCTCGTTCGGGCTGTGACTGAGGTCACCCAGCCGCCCTGTGCTTTCTCATCAGGAAGTCATCAGTGTCTCGGGGTTGGATTTGAGATGAGGGGGCAGGTGTCTGGCGTGCAGTAACTATGCCATAAACGCCAGCTGTCAGTCTCTCCGTCCTGAGGCGGGAAACTGAGCTCTGAGGCCTGAACTCAGGGACACAGTGAGTGAGTGGACGTCAGCGCAGCCCTCGGGGGCTCTGAGCCCTGGGCTGTCCCCGAGGGCAGTGGGCGGGCTGCCACAGCGACCCTGGGATGGGGGTCCCCTGGGGCCCTCAGGCCACTCACTAGCCGGTTTCTGGGTGCCAAAGTGGAGCTCCAGGTCGAGGTATTTCACCATGTCACTCAGCTTATCATAGTCAGAGTCCTCCCCCAACTGCAAGGGAGGGCCGGCTCGCAGTGAGGAGGAGCCCGGCAGCTGGGCTGCCACCCACCCTTACCCCCACCCACCCCCGCCCAGGGAGAGCCCCCCTCGGGCGCTGGGATAAACCCAGGGCGGCCTGCAGAGAAGCCACATCACCCGCTCTCAGGTGCGAGCCGCTCCTCTGCTGGCCAATCACACGCACACCTGGAACCCCCAGCAGAGGCCAGCCCTGTGTGGGGCGGGGCTGCAGGGCTGCAAAGGGGCTGGAGCCCCCAGGGGGCCTTCGAGGTGGCCGAGGGGTCTGGCCCTGCTTTGAGGTGTCCTTTGCAGGGAGTGAGCTGCCCCGTGTTCCTGATGCCGGGAAACGGAGCCAGGGAAATGCCGGGGGCGGGGGGTGGGGGCGGCTAGATGCTGGACAGGGCCTCATCCTCAATGCTGCTGCCCAGGCCACCCCCCTGCGCAGGGCCCCGGGGCCTCAGGCCACCTACCTGACCCCAGATGGTGCCCTCCGAGTTCTCCACCTGCTCCCACCGAAGGCGCTTGACGCTCATGTGGCTGGTCTCGCTGCGGCGGTGGCCCAGGCCCCGGGATAGCATGGGGGGGGCACAGGGCACGGGTGGGGGCAGGGGTGGCGGGGGGCGGTGGAGGGACCGGGTGGCTGAGTTGGGTGAGGGGCTTGGTCTGAGTGGGACCCCGGGGACCGTCCGGGGTGCGGGAGCTGGGTTTGGGGTCATGGAAGGGCAGGGGTGGCGGCGGCGGGGGGCTGAGCGGGGGCGGGGGGATGTGGTCGGACATGGAGGAGTAGGTGAGGGAGCTGCCCTCCTCGCTGCTGCTGACGCACTCGCTGGCGCTGCTCCACTCGTTGGTGACAAAGCTGCCCTGGTCGTCCTCATGGAAGCTCATCTGATGGGGACAGAGCAGGTGAGGGGGGCCGGGCTGGGCCAGGGACAGCCGAGCAAGAAGGGGCAAGGGGGGGTGCAGCCTGGGCAGGGGATGGGACAGCCCAGGGACAAGGATGGGCTGGGCTGGTGGGAAGCCTGAGGCGGAGGGAGGGGTGGCCTGACAGTGTGTGTGTGGGGGGGGGGGGGGCTAGCACAGGAGGAGGTAACCGGAGACCAGGCCTATGTGTAGCCTCAGGTATGTACTGAGTGTCATACTTGAGTCAAAGGGTGGGTAGCCCTGGCCGGTTTGGCTCAGGGGTCCCGGGTTCAAGTCCAGGCAGGGCACATGCCCGGACGCAGGCTCGATGCCCAGTGTGGGGCGTGCAGGAGGCAGCCGATCCATGATTCGCTCATCATTGATGTTCTAGCTCTCTCCCTCTCCCTTCCTCTCTGAAATCAATTAAAATGTGTTTGTTTTTTAAGGCTGGGATAGCTCAAGCCAGGGTGGAGGGGGTGGCTTGGGACAGGACCCAGGGCAGTGGCCTCTTGCAGGCCTCAGGGACACTGCTCCCCTTGGAGACACCCCTTCACACCCATCCCCGGGCCTCCCCCCCCTGCCTCCACGCTCACCTCCTCGTAGTCGTTCTCGGGGCTCAGGAAATCGTCCACCATGGTGACCCGCGGGCCCAGCTGCTCGCTGAGGGCGTCCAGGAAGCGGTCGGTGTCCCGGCTGCGCGGGGGCCCGGAGATGGTGAAGAGCTTCCTGCGGCTGGGCTGGCGGCCCAGGTCCGGGCTGGGGGGGCTGTCGGGGTGCAGGGGCCCGGGGCCTGGCTGCGGGGAGGGCGCCCTGCTGCTGTCCAGGCTGGCGTAGGGGTGGGACTCGGAGCTGCTGGGGGAGGCCGGGTCCTCGGAGCACAGCGGGTAGTAGCAGGGGGAGGGCCGGAGCCGCTCGCTGGGCCAGGAGATGCCGGACAGGGTCCTGGGCCCTGGGGTGGGGGAGGGCGCGTGAGGACCCAGCTTCACTCAGTGCCTGGGCTCCAGTGCAGGCTGGAGGGGAGGTTGCTGTGTGTCCCTGGGCACCTTCCTTTCCCTCTCTGGACAAGGCACAGAAAAACCATGGGACTCCGCTCCCCCTGCTCTTCCCTGAGAGGGACCGAAGGTTCGAGGTGGGGGCACTGCCTAGGACAGGCCAGACCCAGCGCCTCCTGGGAGCGACACCGGGGTGCCACTGGGCCCCACTGCACACAGCTCCGAGGGCCAAGGAGACTGCTCCAGGCCCGGACCCAGGGTCATGGGCACCTCCCACACCCGCAGGCCCTCGGCTCCTAGGAGCATCGCCAGGGATCCTGCCTTCTGCACTTCAGCAGAGTCACCGTGTGTGTGTGTGTGTGTGTGTGTGTGTGTGAGTGTGTGTGTGTGTGTGTGAGTGTGTGTGAGTTTGTGTATGTGTGTGTGTGTGTGTGTGACAGTGTGTGTGTGTGTGTGACAGTGTGTGTGTGTGTGTGAAAGTGTATGAGTGTGTGTGAGAGTTAGAGTGTGTGTGTGAGAGTGTGTGTGTGTGTTAGAGTGTGTGTGTGTGAGCGTGTGTGTGTGTGACAGTGTGTGTGTGTGTGTGTGTGTGAGTGTGGGTGTGTGTGAGCGTGTGTGAGCGTGTGTGTGAGTGTGTGTGAGTGTGTGTGTGTGTGTGTGTGTGTGTGTCCTGTGAGCAACCACCTTTCCGGCTGTGCGGTTCCCAGAGCAAGGCCGCACTTACCCCTTTACCCAGCAGCCAGTTGCTGGCCGGGGCTCCTTTGGGGGCAGCCCTCTGCTTTTCTAGATCCACAGCAGGGGTGAGGCTCAGAGGGGACTCGGAGGGACAAAGACAACCCTGACCTTGATGGCCCCTCGCCGTGGAGGCTGCTGCGGTCCCCAGAACTCAAGTCCATGGCCATGGAGCAGAGAAGGGGCTCCAGGGTTGGGCCTGGAGGGGGGCCAGCACCCAGCCAGCCGGGTGGGTAGAGCCCGTGCTGCCCTCAGGAGCGGGCAGCGGAGCGCCTACCTGCTGTGCCTGCCGGGCTGGGCGCTGGGGGCGAGGCTCGGGATCTGGAGGTGGACCCCCTCCTCCCGGCGAAGCTGCTGCTGAGCCTGGACTCCAGCTCCGCATACACAGCCGACATCTGCGGACAAGGAGGCGGGAGAGTCCAGCGCCCTCCCTCCTCCACGCGACCCTCAGGCGGCCTCACAGACCAGGCGGGGTGGTCCGAGAAGCAGGGATCTGCCGGGCCAGTGTGGCTCAGTGGTTGAGCATCAACCTATGAACCTGGAGGTCATGGTTCAATTCCCGGTCAGGGCACATGCCCGGGTTGCGAGCTCGATCCTCGTGCAGGAGGCAGCCAATCCATGATTCTCTCTCATCATTGACATTTCTAACTCTCTCTCCCTCTCCCTTCCTCTCTGAAATCAATAAAAATACACGTTAAAAAAAGATGCCCTAACTGGTTTGGCTCAGTGGATAGAGCATGGCCTGCAGACTTAAAGGTCCCAGGTTCAATTCCGGTCAAGGGCACATGCCCAGGTTGGGGGCTCCATCCCCAGTAGGTGGAGTGCAGGAGGCAGCCGATCAATGATTCTCTCTCATCACTGATGTTTCTATATATCTCTCTCTCTCTCCCTCTTCCCTTCCTCTCTGAAATCAATAAAAATATATTTTAAAACAAACAAATAAATAAAAAGTGGAAAACAAAGAAGCAGGGATTTGCCCCGGCCCCCACCGACACCACCAGGAGGGCACAGAGGTCTCACCATCTTGGGGTTGGGGGTCTCGGGGAGGGATGTGCCGTCGCCTGCCTGGCGCTCGCCCGGGATCAGAGGAAGAGGCACCTCAGGGCAGTCACTGGGACCTGTTGGGAGTTGGGGGGCAGGAGGAGGGGCAGAGTCAGGCACCAGCCAGACCAGGGGGGCCCAGGAGAAAGAACCCGCTAGCCCTGCAGCCCAGGAGGGCCACCGCTCAGCCTGGTTCCTGGGGTTTCTCACTCTGCAGGTGGGGAAACAGCCCAGGTGTCGCCCTCGAACCCTCTCCTGCTGTTGGGTCTGGCCGGGGCCTACCGCAGGCGAGGCCGGCCTCCAGGCCCTGGGACCGCAGGCTGCGGCGGCACATGGAGGAGGCCCGCAGGGAGCTCCGCGGCTGGGGCTCGGGCACCGGCTCCGGCTCCGGCTCCAGATCCAGCTCCGGCTCCAGGTCCAGCTCCGGCTCTGTCTCTGCTGTGGGACACGAAGGGGAGGTGGACCCTTGCCCCTCAGCCAGATGAGGAGCAGCCAAACACAGGGAGGGCGAGGGCAGCAGCTGTGCCAGTCTGTGCCCAGCCCTGCCTGGCTCTAGGACAGCTGTGGAGGGGAAGCCTGGGGTGAGAGAGCGGTGCCAGGACAGGAGCAGGGTTGGCGCCAGCCTGAGAACGGAGGGGGGAGGTGGCCACAGGGCCTTTTCTCATGACACGAGCCTAGGGCCCCATCATCAAGGTCTCACCTCCGAGCACTGCTGCCTTAGGGACTGACGGGGTAGGAAGGAAGGTTCCAGGTCTGGGCAGATGTGTGAGACGCCTGCACCCCGTTTCTTGCTAAAAACCTGGCCCCTCCCCCTGCTCACGGTGGGCCCCTGGGACTAGGGCTGGTGGGCACACGAGGGCCAGCACGTGGAGCTGCAGGTTGGGACCAGCAGGGGCAGAGCGGCTAAAACAAAGGCCCAGGGTTTGGATCCTGTGGCCGAAACGATGAAGTGCATGGTGTGGTGGGCTCACGGCACTGACTGGTGTCTGTGCCCGGCCGGGTGTGACCCAGCTGCACGCCCACAGTCCGGGCCTGCAAACAGCGGCCACACCAGCTTCTCGATCTGTGACAAGCTTTCCTGAGGTGCCACACAGCTGCCGAGGCCCAGGTGGTGAGCTGGGGGGGGGGGGGGGGGGCCGTCTAAGGCCGCATTTGCTCCTTAAAGCTGGGAAGGCACATCCGTGGGGAAGGCACATCCGTGAGGCCAAGCGTGGAGCCAGCTGGGTGTGTTGGGTATCAGCGTGGCACGTGGGCACATCTGTGTGGGGGGGCCCAGGTCCTCTCTAATAGTGGGGCCTTGACTTACGAGTTTAATGCGTTCCATGACGGAGCTCGTAACTCAAATTACTCGTATGTCAAATCTTAAAGTGAACCAGTGAGACACGTGATGCTGGGCTGATGTTGTGGCGTTCACTGTGACGTTCGCTTCGCCAACTAGCGGTGGGGTATCTGAAGCTGACTCGCAACTCAAAGCAAAAAATCGGCCGAGAGACGGCTCTTATCTCGAAAAACTCCTTAGTTGGGACACTCGTAAGTCAAGGCCCCACTGTACCTAGCAGGTGAGAACAGGTGCCTGGGTGGGGGAGGGCCGCTCACCTGGTGGGGCAGGGGGCGGGGCTGGGGGGGGAGGGCTGCTCACCTGGTGGGGCAGGGGGCGGGGCTGGGGGAGGGCCGCTCACCTGGTGGGGCAGGGGGCGGGGCTGGGGGGGGAGGGCTGCTCACCTGGTGGGGCAGGGGGCGGGGCTGGGGGAGGGCCGCTCACCTGATGGGGCAGGGGGCGGGCTGGGGGAAGTCCGCTCACCTGGTGGGGCAGGGGGCGGGGCTGGGGGAAGTCCGCTCACCTGGTGGGGCAGGGGGCGGGGCTGGGGGAGGGCCGCTCACCTGATGGGGCAGGGGGCGGTGCTGGGGGAGGGCCGCTCACCTGGCGGGGCAGGGGGCGGTGCTGGGGGAGGGCTGCTCACCTGGTGGGGCAGGGGGCGGGCTGGGGGAGTGCTGCTCACCGGTCATGGCCGTGTAGCCCAGGAAACACGCGATCTTCTCATGGCAGAGCTCCTGCTCCTCGTAAGTCAGCAGCTGGTAGACGAACTGCCAGAGCACCTGCTTGGCGGGCGTGTCCAGCACCGGGTAGACGTCGACGATGAGGGTGTCGATGTTCCTGGGGGAGGCGCAGGAGCCAGGGGTTCACTACTCAGGGCCTCACCTTAGGGAATGGGGTGGGGATGGATAAGGGGGGCACTTCCAGGCCACAGAGTTCGGGCTCCTGCCCTGTCCCCCTTCCCACTGCCAGGACAGAGAGCTGGGCGGGAAGGCAGGCCCTGGGGACAACTGCCCAGATTCAAGTCCTGCCTCCACTTACCAGCCAAGTGACCTTTCTCAGGTTACTTAGCTCTCTGTGCCGCAGTTTCCTCATTTGTGAAATGGGGATGAAAATGACATCGATTGCCCAGAGCTGTTGGGAAGATTGGAATGCATGGCGTGTATTGGGAAAGCCGAGCACTGTGCCGGGATCAGCAAATGACGGCCTGTGGGCCCAAATCTGTTTTTGTGAAGAAAGTTCTATTGCAACAAGGCCTGCCTGTTTGCTTATAGATTGCCTATGGCTGTTTTCAAGCTACAACAGTGGAGTTGAATAGTTTCAATGGAGACTGTATGGCCCCAAAAGCCTGAAATATTGACTCTCCAGCCCCTCACAGAAACAGTGTGCTGACCTCTGCATTATGAGGAAAAAGTAAAACTGTGTCCTCACACAGGACCTGGCATAAAGATGAACTCTAGGTGGGTAAAAACCGAAGCGTGAAGATACAATTCTAAACTTAGCAGAAGAGAAAGCAGGAAACCATCTCTTGAGCTGCAGCGGTTCTCAACCTGTGGGTCGCGACCCCTGAAAATACATCCTGCATATCAGATATTTACATGACGATTCATAACAGTAGCAACATTGCAGTTATGAAGTAGCAACGAAAATAATTTTATGGTTGGGGGGTCACCACAACATGAGGAACTGTATTAAAGGGTCGAGGCATGAGGAAGTTTGAGAACCACTAGAGGCAAGGAAGGCCTTCGTAAAATGTCAACAATAACAGAAGTGGCAAATGGGAGGGGATAGTGACAATATTCAAAACCAACAAGGAACCAGTACCTCACATATACACGGGGCTCCTGCAAATCCACAAGAACAAAAAGCCCAACAAAACAAAAATGGACAACAGGTCTGAACGGGTAACTTATGGAAGAGGAAACGAAAAAAGTTAACGAGGATATTAACGGATGTCTAAAATAATTAGTAATTAAGAACCCTTGCCAGGCTGGCGTGGCTCAGTGGCTGAGTGTTGACCTATGAACCAGGAGGTCATAGTTTGATTCCCGGGCAGGGCATATGCCCAGGTTGCGGGCTCCATCCCCAGTGTGGTACGTGCAGGAGGCAGCAGATCAATGCTTCTCTCTCATCATTGATGTTTCTCTCTCTTTCTTCCTCTCCCTTCCTCTCCGAAATCAATAAAAATATTTTTTTAAATAAAAACCAACTAAGATGTGACTTTATGGCCAAAAAGACTAGCAAAAATAGAAAGCTGGATGGTGCCATATGGCGGCGAGGACCCGGGGCTGGGGAAGCCCTCCTGCACCGCTGATGCGGGTAAAACCAGAGGGCGGGGAAGCAGTTCGGCACAGCTTTGTCCAGCTCAGTAAACAAATACCTTAGTATCCGGCAATTTCCTCTCAGACATAAATTTCAATGGATGAGCACAGTGACGTTCGGCACAGTGTTACTGCGCTGGAGCCGCGGGAGGCGGCCCCGCGTCCGCCGCAGGCGCAGGCGAGGTAAAGAGAGGAGACAGTGGCTGCGGGCCCAGGGAATGTGGCTGCAGGGGAAACAGGGCGTTCAATGTCCGCAGAGCCACGTGGACAGATCCAGGGACAGGGCACTTGGTGGGAGAACAGCCAGACACAGAATGCAGCACAGAGCACATGATGATGTGAAACAAAAACACCACGCGGAGCAGCAATGCCCACTGTTCAGGAACACCTTCAGAGGAAGCGGTGCCCAGTAAACGCCGGGAGGGGCGAGGGAGAGGGGGTGGGGCCGAAAGGAAATGAAAGGCGGAAGCACCACACGTCCATCAGCTGAGGGGGGGACCAACAAAATGTGTTCTGTCCATGCAATGGAATATTCCCAGCCATAAAAAAGAAGCGAAGTAGATGCTATAACTTGGATGAACGTTGACAACACTCTAAAGCAGCGGTTCTCAACCTGTGGGTCGCGACCCCTTTGGGGGTCGAACGACCCTTTCACAGGCAGGGGTCGCCTAAGACCATCGGAAAACACACATATATATATATATAATTACATATTGTTTTTGTGATTAACCACTAGGCTTTAATTATGTTCCATTTGTAACAATGAAAATACATCCTGCATATCAGATATTTACATGACGATTCATAACATTAGCAACATTACAGTTATGAAGTAGCAATGAAAATAATTTTATGGTTGGGGGTCACCACAACATGAGGAACTGCATTAAAAGGTCAAGGCATTAGGAAGGTTGAGAACCACTGCTCTAAGGGAAAGAAGTCGACACAAAAATCCACATATTGTACCATTCTGTTCATGTAAAATGAACAGGGAAATGATAGAGACAGCCCTAACCGGTTTGGCTCAATGGATAGAGCGTCAGCCTGCGGACTGAAGGGCCCCAGGTTTGATTCCAGTCAAGGGCATGTACCTTGGTTGCGGGCACATCCCCAGTAGGGGGTGTGCAGGAGGCAGCTGATCGGTGTTTCTCTCTCATCAATGTTTCTAACTCTCTATCCCTCTCCCTTCCTCTCTGTAAAAAATCAATAAAATATATATTTTTTAAAAGAAATTATAGACACAGCCCAGCTGGTGTGGCTCAGTGGATGAGTGTCGATCTATGAACCAGGTCACGGTTTGATTCCAGGTCAGGGCACATGCCCGGGTTGCCGGCTCGATCCCCAGTCTGGGGTGTGCAAGAGGCAGCCGACCAATGGTTTTCTCTCATCATTGACGCTTCTATCTCTCTCTCCCTCTCCCTTCCTTTCTGAAATCAATAAAAATACATTTAAAAAGAAGAAATTATAGAGACAGAAAGTGGGTTAATGGTTGTGCCCAGTGAGCAGGAGCAGAGAAGGCGGACGACGGTGAAAGCGTGCAGGGTTCTTTTCAAGGTGATGAACATGTTCTAAAATTGAGTGTGTTTAGTGTGAACATACTAAAAACCAGTGCACTGAAGTCACACTCAGATGGAGGAATTGCACGGCACGTGAAATATGTCTCAATACAACTCTTTAAACAAAAAGAGGAAAAGGATGAACAAGTGAGGAGCTCTGCGCAGACCGTGGCTGAGGAGTGTGATAACGCAGCCTGCTGCCCCTGAAGTGCAAAAAGAAAAAGAAAGATACCCAACCACCCCCAACGCGGGCCCCGGGCGCTGGGCATCTTGGGGCCTTGCCGACCCTGGAGGCACCATCCCTGTGAGGGCCCCACCATCAACGCTGCAGGTGACCACAGTCTCCTTCGCGTTGCAGACCAGGCTGTCACCTGCCCAGCTCAGGGGCTAGGAGGTTCCAGAGGCAGAGTTTGCTCTGGGGCAGCCCAACTGTCCCCACCTGGGGACCCCTGGTTCCAGCTGCTGCTTTCTTTGAGCCTCCCCAGGAGAAGGGGGCGAGGAGGCTGAGCAGGTGGACCCCGACGGTGAGTCGGGGCAGGATTTGGGGCCCACCCAGGGCAGGTCCCCGCCCCTGCTCCGGCCTGGCCACCTGTGTTGGAAGAAGCTCTCGAGGGCCCGGCAGACCCCGTAGCGCTCGGGAGGCGTGAGCAGGCGCTCCAGCTGCTGGCTGAAGGTCCTCCCCTGCACGCGGATGCTGGCCGGCAGGATGTCCGCCACCCACTGCAGGGAGGTGAGCGCCGCCGACGGGCTGGAGGAATCCAAAGAGTCGGAGTCTGCAGGGTCACAGGCAGGAGAGGCCCGGGTGACCCGGCGTCCCCAGGCCCGGGGCCCTCCTGACTGGGTGTGGCTGTGGGCACCCTGCATTGGGAGGCACATCTGCGGCCGCAGCTGGGGATGGAGGGAGAGCCGGGCAGGTGCCTGAGACGGTCCCACTAGGGTCCACAGCACCAAGGGGGGGACGCTGTGGGTTTGGGGGGTAAGCAGAGGGGGCCCTCAGGGTCTCTGTGGAGTGGGGGTCTCACCGCTGGGGAACGGGACGAGCCCCTCCTCTACCACCAGGGTGGGCATCGCGCCACTGCCCTGCAGCATGGACACCACCTTGTCATGGGAGCAGTTCCTGCCAAGCAGAGATGGCCCGGGAGGGCCTGGCAGGTGAGCCCCGTCCTCGGCCGCCCGCCGGACACCCCCTCCCCCCGCCCGTCCTGCCTGCAGAGGCCACACAGCCAGTCCCCAGCAGGGCCACAGCCAGAGGCGGGCAGGGCCTTTCCTGCCAGGTCCTCTCCACAGGAGCTGCTCCAGGGCACAGAAGGGCTGGCACCCATCCCCCCTCACCCCACCCTCGGGCAGGGCTCCCCCTACAGGGCAAGACTTTCAGCTCTGTGCCCTGCGTGGGGCGGGGGTGTTTTCTGGTTGGAAGGATGAATTGATGTCCTGGCGAGGGCGGGAGAATAGATTCAGGAGTTCCCCTAGGATGAGGGGCAGACCCTGGGACCCACTGGGCAGAGAGATCAGGACCAGGGCTGGGGGTCCCGAGAGGCAGCAGTTTTGGGGGACAGTTCTCCGCCAAGCTCTGGTGTCCCCAGCAGCCTCTGACCTCATGTCCAGTCCGTTGAGGAAGAGGATCCGGTCGCCCGACCTGAGGGCGGCATTGTCAGCCGGGCTCCCTGGAGGCAAGAAGAGAGGACGCGCTGGTCAGCAGGGTGGCGTGGGCCCAGCCTGCCTCCCAGGCGACAACTGGCCAACAGGGAGGGAGCCAATTCGGCCAGCGGTGCCCGCATTAGACCAGCTCAGGCCCTGCGCCTCGCTCGCTGCTCTAGCCCGGAGTGACTCCAGGCAGGCGGGGGCGCTGGGGCGGCCGGTCAGCCCTGAGCGGTGGGAGGTGAGCTGAAACAAAGATCTGCGAGCAGCATCTCTGCAGCGTCTGCGCCCCCAGAGGACGCCACTCGACACAGTTCTCTGTCCTCCGAAGGCCCACACCAAGGTTCCTCCCTGCCGTTGTAACCGGAGGAAGGGTCCCCCTGGCGGCCGGGCTGGGCAGAGCAGCACACCTGGATTGTAACTGGCCCAGGCCAGGCGGCTCTGCCCACTCGTGGGGGGGCAGGGAGGTGGGGTGGGGGCGGCATAGTTGGAAGAGACACATCCAAAGAGGAGAGATGACTCGTTTCCAGAGGACGCTCCCCAGAGAACAGCTTCGGACTTTGTCCCAACAACAGCATGTCAGCCACAGTGGTACCCAAATCCGAGGGGACCCGGGCGCGTCAGCCACCAGGGTCAGACCTGAGTATCCAGTGGCTGGCACGGTGCGCAAAGGCCCTGACGCTTTCCCAGGAGGCAGAAGGTGCCCATCGTCCAGATCAGTGCGCCCGCAGACGTGAGGGGCAGGAGGGTGGAAGGACTCAGCCTCAGCCGGGCACCCATGGGGCACCCATGGGGACGGAGCGCCAAGAGCACCACTCTCACGTGCTGGGAGGGGATGGGTGCCAGGCAGAGGAGGTCGCCCAGCCCTGGGGGTGGGTACAGGGAGGGAGAGTTCAAACCCACACTGGATGGGCTGCCTCAGCAAGACATGGGTTTCTCTCCCCCCCCCCCCCACCTCACCCCCTTCCACTGGAGGGTGAGAAGGGGGAATTCCTGCTCCGCTTTCTGCAAGATGCCGCCATTCCGAGAGCAAGAAGGCAGGTGGGCGGGAGGAGGAGGGGTGCCCGGCAGGGTGTGGGTCTGGCTGCCTGGCAATGCCCTTTCACAGTGAAGGTGGCCCCTGCACAGGGAGTGTGGTTTGGGCCCAGCCTGGGCAGACATCTGCTCCATTCCGGCTGCCTGGCCCCGGTGCCCCGCCCTCCAGGTGGGCATAGGGAAGGTCTGGGCGGAGAGCTTGTTTCACTCGGCTCAGGGGTGACCCTGAACTTGGACGGTGTTGCCCAGCTCCGAGATGGATGATTTGGCTGCTGCCCTGGGGCGCTCGCTTGGAGGACACAGGCTACACGAGGTGGGTACAGGGCGGGCGGGAGTCGGGGGTGCTGAGCGGCGGCCCAATGGGGTCCTTCGCCCCATCCTGGACAACCCGCCCACCCCTCACCAGGCAGGACGGACTCGATCCAGACGGGCCCGTGGCCGCGCAGCGTGAAGCCGAAGCTCTTGTTGCCCTTGTAGACGCGGACCGTCCTGGGGAGAAAGAGGCGGGGGTGGGGGTGGGCAGCCGGCCCTGCCCTGGGATGCCTACGGTTCACCCTAACCTCCCCTACACGGTCCCCCACCCCCGCCACGCCTCCCCCTCCCCCCTCCGCCCAGGTCTCCATCCTGAGCCGGTCCAACCCGCAGGAGGTGTCCGCCTCCCGCGCCCCGGCCCAGATACCTGCGCGCGCGCCCCGAGCCGGCGCGTCCGGCCAGCAGCGAGGCGGCCTTGCGCGGGGGCGGCTCGTCGGGGCGGCGCGGGGCGGCGCTGGCGCGCGTGGACACCAGGAGGCGCTCGGGCCGCTCCTCGCTGCGGCTCCGGCGCAGCCTCTGCGCGCTCTGCGCCCGCCGCGCGCGGCACAGCTTGCCCAGCAGACCCTGCGACACCACCTCGTCGAAGCGCGCCCGGTGCTTCTTGGGGATGAAGATCCTGCCGGGAAGCCAGCCGGGTCGGGGCGCGCCCCAGACTGCGCCCCGATCGCTTCCAACCCCGGCCCACAGGCGCCCCCAGGGTGGCGGAGGGCTCAGCCGCCGGCACCCCCTTGAGTCCGAACTGGCGCTCCCGGCCACACGGGGCCGCGCGTCCACTCGCTCCGGCTGGGACCACCCCGTTATTACTCTGGCCTCCGAGGACCTCAGCTCCCCAAAGCCTGGTCCCCTCCTCTTCCTGCCTCTACTCTCTCCGCTCCAGCCTCTCCCCTACTCCCTCAATCGTGCCCTTGCACCTGCCGGGCCCGGCCCAGCCAGGGATCCCCAAACCCTTCTCCCAGCCTCACTCCAGGCACCTCCGCTGGAGAAAACAGAAGATGCAACCCGGCCTGGTCAGACCCCCCCACCCCCCTCACCACCACCGCGCCCCCAGCCCCCAGCCCGCTTCTCTGGCCAGCGGCCCCATGGCTCTGCGCTGCCCCCTCGATGTGCGGGACCACCGCCTCCAGGCCTCCTCTCACTTTCCCCCTCCCCCTCCCCGCTGCCCCCTCCCCCTGCCCTCAGTTCCCTTAGCGAAGCCAGCTCGCCCTTCCACACCAACAGTGGCTTCCTCTAACCTCCCTGCTTGAGCAAGTCCCCGCTGTCTGGCCACTATCTGGACGTGCTGAGAAGCAGGGGGAGGCTCTCAGGGTCCCTTGTGGGGGGCCCCGCATGATTCCTTGTTGACCATGGGTCTCTCTGTGACCTGGACGCTCTCTGAGGGCTGGGTCCATAGCGCAGCTTTGAGCCTGGTGCCACCCCCGCACATGGGAGGGGCTCAGTGGCTCAGTAAACAGGGCGCCGGCGCCTCGGGTGGTCCAACCAAACCCCTGAGTGATGGCTGCAGTTGCCATCCCGGGGACTCCTGGACCCATAGCAGGGGATGCTGAGGGTCCCTAACCCGGCTGGGAGCGCCCAGCCTCCGGGCCTCAGCACTGAGGCAGGGCCCCTGAAGTTCTGGTTGTTATCAGGCCTCCGCGACTGCCTCTCACAGTTCCCTCCCTTGTTCTTTGCACCAGGGGCCAGTACCAGGGCATGGTGGGGGGAGGAAGGAGAGGGGATCGGTGGCCTTGCAGCCAGCTGGAATACAACCCGTCTGGGGTCACCCAGTGGCCCCCACCCAGTTCCCTAAACCGCTGTGGGTAGGATTAACCAGGCCAGGTGAGCAGAGTAGCTGCCTGCTGGGAGGGAAGGGGTGTGAGCCCTCAGGAAGGAGGTTCATCAGGACCCGCCTCACCCTCCTCACCGTGAGCTCTGCTCCTGGATGTCCCAGGAGACCAGGAGGCCAGCATGAACGACCTACTCCACTCTGCCAGGAGCAACCCTGCCTGATCTGCTCAGCCTGGCCAACCACAGCAATCCCCCACCCAGAGCCTCGGCCTCATTCCCCAGATGGCCACTCAAGGTCTCTGGAGCCCGACACCCCCATCTGCCTGGCCTGCGAATTCCCCACCCTCTCCTGCACCCACCACAGGCCTCCTGCTCAGATAAAGGAGAGATGACTTTGGGCTCCAGTCTCAGGCTCCAGAAGGCATCGGCCTTGGGTCCCACCTGGGCAGAGGCCGGACGACCATCCCAGCTCTACCTCCAGCAACTAGAGAGGACCCTGCCTGCCCCCAGGTGGGCACCAGGGGGAATCACCAGGGCACAGGTGGGGGAGGCTGGGTGTCCTTGGGGCTGAGCCTGGTGAGGCAGATTCCCTTCCTGGCTGAGTGGGACCACAGTGCGGCTCAGGGTGGCCCGGGCACCCCAGCCCTGGGTCTGCTTTAAACCAACTCTCCCAGAAGAGTCATGCGCAGTGGGGTCTCCCGGGCCAATGTGGCCCTCACTGTGCCCCTGACCCTGACAGCCGGCCCTGGCTGCCCAGGGCCCTGCCGTGCCATCGCTTCCCGGAGGCTGCAGGGCTCTCCTGGGGCCACACGAGGAGCTGCCCTCAGGGTCAGTGTGTCCCCTCCGCGGGGAGTCAGGTCTAAACCCACTTCCAGGTTCCTCCCAGCCCCCCCCAGCCCCCCCCGCCCAGAGTCCGTCCTCTCTCCCCACATTCCCTGACCCGGCTCGGTGTCCGGTTCCCTGGACCGGCCCAGGCGAGGAAGGAAAGAGGGCTTTTCAACCCCAGCCCTCAGCTCCCGACCCCTAGGGCCCAGGGCGGGCCCCTGGCGCCCAGCGGAACTCGCCCCCTTGTACCCCTCTGGTTTAAGTCCACCCTCCCCAGCCCCGCGCCCCAGACAGGCACCGCAGGCGTCCACAAGGGCAGGTAACCCTTCGGTGCCCAGCTCCACCCCCTCCCAGGCTGGCCCGAGCGGGGTCCGCGGCGCCCTGGGCGCACGGCTCCAGAGGCGCACGGTTCCCGGGGGCGGGGGCGCGGCGGGGAAACTACCGAAAGTGCCGGGAGAAGCCCTGGTCCTTCCCCATCTGGAGCTGGCGACGGCGGCACCGCAGGAGCGGACGCAGAGGGTAGCCGAGCCCCGAGCAGAGCGAGGGCGCCGCGACTCCGCGCTCCTCTGCCGGCCCCGCGCACAGGGCCCAGCGCACGCGGCCCCTCCCGAGGCAGCCGGCCCTGGGCCTGGCGCCCGCCCCTCCCGGGTAGCCCCGCCCCTCCCCGCCCCGCCCCTGGGGGGACCCTTCCGCTAGCTCCCCGGGATCTGGGGCGGCTGGAGGCTGTCCCGCTGTCTCCTCCAGGCTTCCTCCGTCAGTCTCTCCCGAGCGCCCGGCTGCCCCGCACAGTGGCGAGTCCCCAACACCCGCTGCAGTGAGAATGAACCCCACAGTCCCAGCAAGTCCCGACTGTCTCCTGTAGAGCCCGGCAGGCTTCCCGGAGGGGGTGGCCGCTGTGCTGGGCCTCCAGGACCCAGCAGGAGTTGAGGCACAAAGAGGAAGCCCTCACTACCTACCCAGGGGCAAGCTCACCGGGAGGGCTGGAGAGGGAGCCTTGGACGCGACTGGCCGCGGCTGAGACTGCACTGAGACGGGGAGCCATGGGAGGGTCCAAGGATTTAAGGGGAGGTGGAGGGACCAGAAGTTTGGGCACTCCGGGAGGGGGTGCTGGAAGGGGAGAAGGGAAGGGATGGAACAAGTGTCTAGATTCTGAAAACAGAGGCAGGAGGGGTGTTGGGTCTGGGAGTGAATGGAAGAGAGGAGGGGCTGCCAGGCTCGGTATGCGATGGGTGCCTCTCACTGGAGGAGAGCGGAGGAGAGAGAGGACAGGAAAGGGGGTCTAAGCTGTCCCTCTGGCCCTCGGCCTGCCCCTCCCTGGGAGTCAGAGCAGGGGCGGACCCCAGGGGCCCCACTGCACTGTCCTTTCTCACTGATCTGTGTCCTGACAGCCGCCAGAAAGGGCTGAGGGATGCCAGGAAGCAGCCAGGGACACCCTTAGGTGCCATGAGCACAAGGCCCTCTTGACCAGGAGGCGGTCACCACCCAGGCTGGACTTGCGGAGGCAGGAACCGGAGGACGCTGCCTCTGTCTCAGGTGCGGGGGGTGGGGGGAGCTCAGTGGTCCTCCTGCAGACCCCACAGTCTCTGGTGCTCTGTGCAGGCCCTGCTGCCCAGCCCCCCTGAACCTCCCATTCCCATTCCTGACCCCAGCCAGGCTGCCCCCTATGGGATCTCTCAGGGCAGCATTTCTCAGGAGCCAGAGCTATGTCCTCCCAAGCCTTGTCCCCCGCCCTCCCAGAGAGAAATGTCTGAGAACCCTCCCAGCTCCCTGGCGCCCCAGGGCCACAGTTGCCCATCCAGATGGAGCCAGTTCTGGCTGATCCCGAACCAGGCCCGCCCGGAGGCCGGGGCGCTGTCTGCCTTGCTGTGGGCGGAGGAGATGTCCACACAAAGCAAGTGCTCCTGCTCAGATCCACACACAGCCGGCCGTGCCCCACCCGGGGCCAGCGAAGGAGCCAGCAGCTGGCACATCTGGTCAGGTGACTCTGAACAGCAAGGGGTGGCCAGGCGTCAGGCCACAGCTGGCCTCTCTGAGTGCCTACCCCGGGGGAGTGTGCCCCCAGAGACCATCACTCTAGGACAGCCATTCTCACGGGGCGGGGGGGGGGGGGGGGGGCATTTGGTACTGTCTGGGGACAGTTTTGGTTGCCACCAAATGACAACTAGGAGGGGACTATGCTACTGGCATTTGTGGGTGGGGCCAGGGATGCGGCTAAACGTCCTACAACATACAGGACAACGGAGAATTACTGGGCCCCAGAGGTCGGTACTGCCACGGCTGAGAAACCACCCTGGGGAGAAAGAGACGGCCCCCAGGGGAAACACCACAGGAATGACACGTATGAATGCCCGGCACTGCCAGCCACACAGCGTCAGAAATCTCCCAGTACCTGCATGGCGGGGCCCCTGAGCCTTGTTCAGCAGGAGAAGGTGGAAAAGTGAGATTCCCACCCCCAGGTTCTCAACTAACCTCCTTCTGTTTGGGTGGTAGACACACAAGGCAATGTACCAGCGACTGTCAACCTTTTTCATCTCATGGCACACAAACCAATGGCCAATTTGCCAATCTGACAGAAAATGAGGCATAATTTTGATTCATTCACACCAGATGGCCACTGTGTTGGCTGTTGTCATTTTTTTAATTTAACAATTGAAGGGAAAAGAGGTCAGTGCCCCTGACTAGACTGTCAGGTGTTGCATGTTTTAAAAATTCTTGCGGCACACGGGTTGAAAATCGCTGCCATATACAGACGATGTATCATATAACGGTGCACCTGAAACCTATATAGCATTATTAACCAATATCACCCCAAGATCCTAAATAATCTCCTCTCTGCTTGTAGGTGGCAGAGTTCATTTATGCCAGTGGTTCTCAACCTTCTGGCCCTTTAAATACGGTTCCTCATGTTGTGACCCAACCATAAAATTATTTTCGTTGCTACTTCATAACTGTAATGTTGCTACTGTGATGAATCATCCTGTAAATATCTGATATGCAGGATGGTCTTAGGTGACCCCTGTGAAAGGGTCGTTCGACCACCTAAGGGGCCGAGACCCACAGGTTGAGATCCGCTGATTTCTGCTATTTCCTACCAAGAACCCTGCTGGGGACCCGCGTAGGTATCACCAACCCCCTTTCACAGGTAACCGGCAGAGGTCAATGACCCTGCTCAAGGTCGAGCAGCCAGCCAGTGGATTTGGGTTTGAGCTAGGTCTGTCGGGATTCTAAATTCCAGCTCCCTCCACCACCTCCGTTGCTCCCATGCCCCCACCTCCCATTCCTGCCCCTCCCTCTCCTTCCATATTCCTGAAACACTAGCAGACACCCCGCCCCCCCCCCCCCCCCCCCCCAGGACTTAGCTTTCCTGTTCCCTCCTAACCACATCACACTTTCCAAACGGCCTGGCCTGTCCTAATTAGAAAGCCATTTCATTACTTCGTCAAGCTGGGATCCCTTTGGGGACAGACCCAAATTAGGCCTCAGCCACGGAATTAGCTGCTGCGCTGAAGGAAGATGAGCCCCTTCACTGGCGTGGCTGCCACTGACCTGAATCCCGGAGGCCATGCAGGCCCGAGGACTCCCTGGGATGGTGCGCAGGTGCACCATCTACGAGGTCGCCACCTGCCACGTGTGGCTATCGAGCACTTGAACTGTGGCTAGCAGCTCCCTAGTGAGACCGGGGAGCTGGATTTAAACCTTTATCACTCATGAAATTCATTTTTTAAATAGCGACACATGGCCAGGGGCTGCTGAACTGCACGGCCCAGCCTCCTGGTCTCCCTGCGCCTTCTCCTTTCTCCCTACGTCTCTGCTGCAGCCACTCGGGCCACCTCTTGGTCTGAGTGGGTTCCAGCCTCTGTTGAGCTCTGACCTGTGACACACACACACACACACACACACACACACACACACTCACCGCTACCCTTTGCTGCCCAACTTCTCATTTAAACCTGGTCTCTCACTGATGGGGGAGGGGAGGTCCCCAGGGCCACACTGTAGCTCGGAATGGCCTTTTACCCCATGTAGGATGGTTCACAGCCGGGCACTGTTGGGTACCCAGTGTTGGTACCCGTAGGCCTGGGGCACACTTCCCTTCCTTTGGTGCTCAGGAGTCCACCCCTGTGGCTAGATGCCTGGCCCTGATGAACACCCCTTGGGGACCGTCTTCCCACCTCCACAGGACACACTGTCAGACCCCACCCGTCACTGTCTGAGCCGCAGACCAGCACCTGCTGCCTCCTCCTGGGAGCCTGCCCTGATTGCCCCCGAGGATTCAGCCCCGGGCTGTCTCCGCTGGCACTCAGCCCTCGGAATCACAGATAACTGTGTCTGAGACTCCTTCACCCCGTCCTGCTCCCTTGGGAACGCGCCGCATGGATCACTGTAGCCCAGGCCACGGGGGCCTGGGGGTGGGGTAGGGAGGTGGGGGTGGGGATGGCTGAAGTCAAACTGTCAGGGTAGCCCAGCTGGGCCCCGCCCCCTCCTCCACAGCCTCCCCAATTTTCCTGTCGCACTTCACTCGCGCTGACAACAGAGGCTGCTGTTTCATCCTCCCCAGCAGCGCCCAGGGGAGGCTGCGGGACGGGCTTCCCCAGGTCCCGGTTCCCGCTGCCCAGGCTCTCAGCTGCGCGCTCTGCAGGGGGCGCCCCCCCCCCCCCCCGCCGGCTTTTCCGGGCCCGCGCCGGTCGCTCGGGGGCAGCTGCGGAGGGAAAGGCGCAGGGACTGTCCCGGAGGCACACAGGCTGGCCCGGCAGAGGCGGCGGGGACAGACGCCAGGGCAGCAGCGAAGGGAGACGAGGGGCCTCCGGGGAGTCTGGCTGCTCGCAGGCTGGGGACGCGCGCCAGCTCACCCGGGGACAGCCCGAGCGCCCTCGCCCTGGGCGCAGCCCCGTGGGGACGGGAGGGGCGGGGCGGGGGGCTGCGCATCCACCTCCGCCCGGGCGTCCTCAGCGCCGGCACAGCGTCTCCCCTGCAAATTCGGCTCCAGAAAGAACTTTTTCTTTCCTCTCCGGCTTCCCCAGCGAGCGGCGGGCCCCCAACTCACCCCAGGCAGCTCATGGTGGCCTCGCCGGCGGCCTGCGCTCCGCCGCGGAGCCCAGAGGCTGTGGGGGCGGGGGGTGGCCAACGCCGTCGCTGACATTGGCCAGGCCCAGAGGGAGGGGCAGGCTTCGGGGTGACTGGCAGCGAGGGGAGAGGGCGGGCTGAGCCCGGGAAGCAGGGCGGGTGGGGATCAGGGGAGCGGTCGCTGGCTGGGGAGGCGGGTGGGGAGAGTCCCGCAGGATCCGGGCGGGGAAGGCGGCATCGGGCCCAGGGGGGCAGGTCCAAGCTGGGCGGGCAGGGCAGTGGCGCCCCTGGCGGGAAAGGCAGGGGGCGTGGAGGGGGCTCAGGGGATTCCCGGGCGCTCCAGGTGCGGCCCGCTAATTTAATAAATATATATTATTAAATTATAGGAGGAATAAACTGCGAGGGTCCGAAGCTGAGCAGAAGAGCAGTAAGTGCACAGCTGACCCGGTTCGCGTTCCCGGACCGGCCACTCACTTGCTGTGTGACTTTGGGCCAGTCCCTTAACCTCTCTGAGCCTCAGTCTGCCTCTGAAATGGGAATAAGTGTTCCTGGGACCTTGACGCCCGGCTGGCATCGTCAGAAGGCAGAGAGCGCCCCCTGGGGGACGGGTGCCAGGAGTGCACAGCCCTGGGCTCCACCCTGCGCCAGGCTGTCTCCCACAGAGCCGGGACTGCCTGGGTACACTGCTGATTTCTGGGACCTGGGTTTGGGGATAGAGCAGGGCAGGCTCTGACTTGGGATCAGGGAGTGGGTCCCTTCTGTGCGGGTCTCAGCCCAGCAGCTGGAGCCTTTCCTTCTCAGTCAAAGTGATGCCCTGGCACTGGGCAGAGCCAACGGGCGCCCTTCCCAGGGTCACAGCTCACCTTTGCTCTGGGGCCGAAGGGGTGTTGGGGTCCGGTTCAGCAGCAGCAGCGCCTGGGTGGCCGTGGGACCGCGGCACCCCTGAGCGGGACACACCCCGCCTGCCCATCCCGCCCCAGACCCAGGTACCTGAGGTTGTCCAGGAGGGGCCCTCGGGCCTCGCGGGGCAGGGCCAGGGTGAGCGCCCCCACCAGGTCATCCACCTGCTGCTCGGCCGCGAACTGCTTCAGGGCAGCGAACACCTGCTCCTTGGCACTGGGCTGGTCTCCCAGGATCTCGTCCACCTGCAAGGAGGGGCCTGTGACTGACTCAAGGGACCCGGGCAGCCGGGGGGCGGGGGGGGGGGGAAGGGGGACATCGATCGCCCCTCCCTTCCTCCCTCAGTTCACCCGCTCTGGGTGGCTGACCGGAGCAGCACTGCGTAGCCCAGCAGCGAGCTCGTTCCCGCATCATTCCCTGCGAAACCTCCACAGCCCTGTGGCGTGGGCATGGCGACGACCTTCTCTTTACATCTAAGGAAACTGAGGCTGGCAGAGGCCCAGGGGACTCGCCCAAGGTCACGGGGTCAGGACTCCAGCCCAGGGACAGCCCTCCTGCTGAACAGTGTCCGGACGGAAGGCATCAGTACAGAGTTCCCTTGCGTGCCAGGCCCCAGTCATGGCCAGTTACAGGCATTGCACCACACGCTGCCTTCGGCCACGTTCGCTGAGACTCGCAGAGACTCGCAGAGAACATTCTGGCTCCACAGAATGCCTGGAGTGCGCGCTTAGCTCTGAATTTTGACTCCTTCTGCACTCTCTGGACTTCTGTGTCCTTGGCTTTGTGTACAAACCAGCTGGTGCTAATCTACCCAGAGGAGTCTGTGCGGCGTGGAAATGGGCATGTGGCATTCAGCGGGGAGATAGTTGTAGGTTCTTGGCTGAACGAAAGGACAACCCCAAATTCGGTGGGAGGCCATGCCCTGCCGATTACGTTGCAGCCTTGGCCGGTAGGGAGCTTGCTCGGGGCTTTGGCTCCTCAAGGAATGATGGGAGATGTGGGGACAGCAGGGCTTGCTCAGGGCAGTGGCAGGACGCCTTTAATTTTCCTGGCCCAGCACTACCTACACCCGCTCTCTCCACTCAACTGCACTCCCCCCCCGCCCCCCAGCTGCCTCCTGCAGCTCCTGACAGCGCTGGGACCAAGGACACCACGCGGTGACTCTCATGTCTTGGTTTCGGCCCAGAGCGGGTTCCTGAACCTCAGGACCGTGTGTCCAACGGCTTCCTCCTGGTGGCACAAGGGCGTTCAGGGCTTTCCAGCGGTGCTGACACAGGGACGCAGGGCACTGGAAGGCATCAGTAGGGTCCAGGTTCTGGGCGTGCCTGAGGCCTGGCACATGCACACCACACCCAGCCCGAGCCCTCACAGAGCCGGGCACACAGCAGACGCTCAGCGCTCAGCGGCTGTTTATGGAACCAAAGCAAAGAGCTGGAAGTGGCCGGCTTTCCTCACATTGCATTTTCTTTTTTTTTTTTTTTTTTTTTTTTTTTTTTTTTTTATTAAATCTTTATTGTTCAGATTATTACATTTGTTCCTCTTTTTTCCCCCAATAACTCCCCTCCTTCCAGCTCCCACCCCACCCTCCACCCTCACTCCCCACCCACTGTGTTCATCCATAGGTGCATGATTTTTGTCCAGTCACTTCCCGCATCTCCTACACCCCTTTTCCCCCCCAAGAATAGTCATTCTATTCCCTTTCTATGTCCCTGATTCTATTATAATCACCAGTTCATTCTGTACATCAGGTTATTTATTCACTTGATTCTTAGATTCATTTGTTGATAGATGCATGTTTGTTGTTCATAATTTGTATCTTTACCTTTTTCTTCTTCTTCCTCTTCTTAAAGGATACCTTTCAGCATTTCATATAATACTGGTTTGGCGGTGATGAACTCCTTTAGCTTTTCCTTATCTGTGAAGCTCTTTATCTGACCTTCAATTCTGAATGATAGCTTTGCTGGATAAAGTAATCTTGGTTGTAGGTTCTTGGTATTCAGCACTTTGAATATTTCTTGCCATTCCCTTCTGGCCTGCAAAGTTTCTGTTGAGAAATCAGCTGACAGTCGTATGGGTATTCCCTTGTAGGTAATTGAGCCTCTTTCTCTTGCTGCTTTTAAGATTTTCTCTTTGTCTTTTGCTCTTGGCATCTTAATGATGATGTGTCTTGGTGTGGTCCTCTTTGGATTCCTTTTGTTTGGGGTTCTCTGCGCTTCTTGGACCTGTAAGTCCATTTCTTTCTCCAGATGGGGGAAGTTTTCTGCCATTATTTCTTGAAATAGGTTTTCAATATCTTGCTGTCTCTCATCTTCTGGCACTCCAATAATTCTGATATTAGACCGCTTAAAGCTGTCCCAGAGGCTCCTTACACTATCTTCACACTTTTGGATTCTTTTTTCATTTTGCTTTTCCAATTGGGTGTTTTTTGTGGAATCTTTGGTTTGATTATTGTGCTCCTCTGGTCTGCTATTGGGTATAATATTCTTTATTTCAGTCCGTGTATGCTTACTTTCTAATTTCTTTATCGTAGCATCGAGGGTCTCATTAGTTTTCGTGAGGCTCTGCACAAATTTATGGCAAGCCCTCAAAATTGCAATTCTTAGCTCCATATCCTCCATTTCTGTCATGTTTTTTTGTCTCCGCATCTTTTATGCTTTCTTGGTGCACCCCTTTGTGGTCTCGGTGCACAGTCTTGTTCTAGCCAAGCCTTAATTGTTGTAGTTAACACTAGAGGGATTTGACCTCCAGGCCGACTGGCTATAGGAATCAGCTGTATGGAAAACGTCTGCCTTCTGGGGAGGCGCTAATCCAGCCTTTGCCTGAGGTGATCGGCAAATGGCTGTGCGCAGGGCCTGGGCGGGGCGGGATCAACAGGGCGGGCGGAGGGAGCAGTTATGGCCGCGCTCAGTCCCGTTCCCAGAGGCTCTGCCTCTCAGAACCCCGGCAGCCGCTGCAAACCTCAGAGAGAAAGCTGCCCTCAGGTTCCAACCGATGCCGGACAATCCCGCTTCTCCCGTTTGAGTCTGGGTCCCTAGAGACTCGCCCGGATCCGGAGCCCAGAGTCTGAGATTCACTCCCGACAGAAAACGACAACCGCGCCCTCAGCCACCAGCCCGCTCTGCGCGCGCACCTCGGCACCTTTGTATTTTCCACACTGTGCCGCCTCTGAGCCTCGATTTGCTGTTCTCTTTCCTTCTAGTTGTAGAGTCTCTCTTCAGCCAGCCTTCCTGTGGTTCTGGGTGATGTCCATTCCGTCTTTTAGTTGTATTTTTGAAATGGTTGTTTGCGGCAGCGGTCTCCGGTGTTTACCTACGCCGCCATCTTGGTCTCCTCCACATTGCATTTTCTGCAGCCCACCCTGCCAACCTCAGTTTCCCTAGCGGTGGGTAGGGCACCCTGTCCTCCTGTCCCCACCATGCTGAGCAATAGCGGGGGGGGGGGGGGGGGGGGATGGCGGCTGTGAAATCAAAGTCAGCCGCAGCCCCGATTCAAAGGAGAACATGATGGCTGGCTGGGAAGCCGCTTTATGTAAGAAAGAGGAAAAAATAGTCGCTCCCTCCCGGGGCCTGGGCTACAGCGGCTTTGGTGTCAGCTATTACCCAGCCGCTCTCAACCTACATCTAAGCATGAGACGCCATCACGGGACACGGATGGGTTTTCTATTTAATATCAGGTTCTTCAAGGAGGAAAAACTGGGGCAGGAGGGTGTGGCGAGGACCCGGGAGCCGACTGCTGAGGGCCAGGGGGGAGGCTCCGCAGATGCCCTGGATCTGCCTGAGGCAGTCTTTTCTGGGATTTGTCCTCAGCTTTTGGAGGGGCTTGGTGAGCCCTAACAAGAACCCACCACTTCCTGTGCCCTCTTGCCAGAAAACAGAGCAGCCGGCTTCCTTCCTCTGCGGGTGGCCACCCAGCCCTGCTTCCTCGGCCTGTGTCTGCATGGCTACCCTGTCCTGCTGGGGGCTCTAATCACGCCCCTCTCGGACTTTCCAGGGGTTGGATGGAGTCTGGGACAGGCCTTTGGTTCTATAGCAGATCACCTGGATTACAGCGGACATTACTAGTTGCTACAGTTTGAAGGTTTGTGTCCCCCACCCCCCCCAAAAAAAAATTTATATGTTAAAAACCTAATGTCCAATGTGGTGGTAGTAGGAGGTGGGGGCCTTTGGGAGGTGATTAGGTCCTGAGGGTGGGGCCTTCACGAATGGCATTAGTGCCCTTATTTTTTTTTTTTTTTTTTTTTTTTTTTTATTTTCCTCTTAAAGTATTACAAAGGGTATTACATAAGTATCCTTTTTCCCCCCCCCCGCCCTTGACAAACCACTACCCTCCCTTACCCCCCAGTGTCTTATGTCCATTAGTTATGCTTATATGCATGCATACAAGTCCTTCGGTTGATCTCTTACTCCCCTCCCTCCTGCCCCCCAACTCTCTCTGGCCTTCCCACTGCAGTTTGACAATCAGTTTGAGGCAGCTCTGCCTCTGTATCTATTATTGTTCAAAAGTTTGTAATGGTCTTTATTATCCATGAATGAGTGAGATCATGTGGTATTTTTCCTTCATTGACTGGCTTGTTTCACTTAGCATAATGCTCTCCAGTTCCATCCATGATGTTGCAAATGGTAGGAGTTCCTTCTTTTTAACAGCAGCATAGTATTCCATCGTGTAGATGTACCACAGTTTTCTAATCCATTCATCTACTGATGGGCACTTAGGCTGTTTCCAGATCTTAGCTATGGTGAATTGTGCTGCTATGAACATCTGGGTGCATATATCCTTTCTGATAGGTGTTTCTGGTTTCTTGGGATATATTCCTAGTAGTGGGATCACAGGGTCAAATGGGAGTTCCATTTCCAATTTTTTGAGGAACCTCCATACTGCCTTCCATAGTGGCTGCACCAGTCTGCATTCCCACCAGCAGTGCACAAGTGTTCCTTTTTCTCCACATCCTCTCCAGCACTTGTCGTTTGTTGATTTGTTGATGATGGCCATTCTGACAGGTGTGAGATGGTACCTCATTGTTGTTTTGATTTGCATCTCTCGGATGATTAGTGACTTTGAGCATGTTTTCATATGTCTCTTGGCTTTCTGAATGTCCTCTTTTGAAAGGTGTCTATTTAGATCCTTTGCCCATTTTTTGATTGGATTGTTTATCTTCTTTTTGTTAAGTTGTATGAGTTCCCTATAAATTTTGGAGATTAAGCCCTTATCCGATATGACGTTGGCAAATATGTTTTCCCACGAGGTGGGTTTTCTTGTTGTTTTGTTGATGGTTTCTTTTGCTGTGCAGAAGCTTTTTATTTTGATGTAGTCCCATTTGTTCAGTTTCTCTTTAGTTTCAACTGCCCTAGGAGCTGTATCAGTGAAGAAATTGTTTTGGCATATGTCTGAGATTTTGTTGCCTTTGTATTCTTCTAGAATTTTTATGGTTTCCTGTCGTACATTTAAGTCCTTTATCCATTTTGAGTTTATTCTTGTGTATGGTGTAAGTTGGTGGTCTAGTTTCATTTTCTTGCATATGTCTGTCCAATTTTCCCAACACCATTTATTGAAGAGACTATCTTGGCTCCATTGTATGTTCATGCCTCCTTTGTCAAAAATTAATTGAGCATATTGGTTCGGGCTAATTTCTGGACTCTCTATTCTATTCCACTGATCTATATGTCTGTTCTTGTGCCAGTACCAGGCAGTTTTGAGAACAGTGGCTTTGTAATACAGCTTGATATCTGGCATTGAGATCCCACCTACTTTGTTCTTTCTCAGGATCGTTGCAGCTATTCGGGGTCTTTTTTTATTCCAGATGAATTTTTGGAGAGTTCGTTCTAGATCTTTGTAGAAGGCCATTGGTATTTTAATGGGAAGTGCGTTGAATGTATAGATTGCTTTGGGTAGTATGGACATTTTAATGATGTTGATTCTACCAATCCAAGAACATGGTATGTTCTTCCATCTGTTTATGTCTTCCTCTATCTCTTTTTTCAACGTCCTGTAGTTTTCTGAGTAGAGGTCTTTAACCTCTTTAGTTAAGTTTATTCCTAGGTATCTTAATTTTTTTGGTGCGATGGTAAATGGGATTGTTTTTCTGATCTCCCTTTCTGAAAGTTCACTGTTGGTGTATAGAAATGCCTCAGATTTCTTGGGGTTAATTTTGTATCCTGCTACATTGCCAAATTCATGTATTAAGTCTAGTAGCTTTTTGATGGAGTCTCTAGGGTTTTGTATGTATAATATCATGTCATCTGCAAATAAGGACAGTTTTACTTCCTCTTTTCCAATTTGGATGCCTTTTATTCCTTCTTCTTGCCTAATTGCAATGGCTAATACTTCCAGTACTATGTTGAACAGGAGTGGTGAGAGTGGGCATCCCTGTCTTGTTCCTGTTCTTAGGGGAAATGGTGTTAGTTTTTGTCCATTGAGTATGATGTTGGCAGTGGGCCTGTCATATATGGCTTTTATTATGTTGAGGTATGATCCTTCTATTCCCACCTTTCTGAGAGTTTTTATCAAAAATGGGTGTTGGATTTTGTCGAATGCTTTTTCTGCATCAATTGATATGACCATGTGGTTTTTTTCTTTCAATTTGTTTATGTGATGTATCACATTTATTGATTTACGGATGTTGTACCATCCTTGCATCTCTGGGATGAATCCTACTTGGTCATGGTGTATGATCCTTCTGATGTACTGCTGGATCCGATTTGCTAAGATTTTGTTGAGGATTTTGGCATCTATGTTCATGAGGGATATTGGCCTGTAATTCTCTTTCATTGTGATGTCTTTACCTGGTTTTGGTATTAGGGTGATGCTGGCTTCATAGAATGAGCTTGGAAGCGTTCCTTCCTCTTGAATTTTTTGTAGTAGTCTGAGGAGGGTAGGTTTTAGTTCTTCCTTGAATGTTTGGTAGAACTCCCCTGTGAAGCCGTCTGGCCCTGGGCTTTTGTTTGCTGGAAGCTTTCTGATGACTGCTTCAATTTCTTCCATAGTTATTGGCCTATTGAGGTTTTTAGATTCTTCCTGATTGAGTTTTGGAATGTTGTATTTTTCTAGGAATTTGTCCATTTCCTCCAGGTTGTCCAGTTTGTTGGAGTAGAGTTGCTCGTAGTATTGTTTAACAATCATTTGTATTTCTGTGGGGTCTGTTGTTATTTCGCCTCTATCATTTCTGATTTGGTTTATTTGGGACCTCTCTCTTTGCTTCTTGGTGAGCCTGGCTAGGGGTTTGTCAATCTTGTTTATCCTTTCAAAGAACCAGCTCTTGGTTTCATTGATTTTCTGTATTGTTTTTTTGGTCTCTATTTCATTGATTTCTGCTCTAATCTTTATTATCTCCTTCCTTCTGCTCACTCTGGGGTTTTCTTGTTGCTCTCTTTCTAATTCTTTGAGTTGTAGAGTTAGATGATTGACTACCATTTTTTCTTGTTTTTTGAGATAGGCCTGTAGAGCTATAAACTTCCCTCTCAGGACTGCTTTCATTGTGTCCCAGAGGTTTTGGATTGTTGTGTTTTCATTGTCATTAGTGTCCAGGATGTTTTTAATTTCTTCTTTGATGTCATCGGTAACCCAATCAATATTTAATAACATGCTATTCAGCTTCCAAGTGTTTGAGTATTTTGGGTTGTTTTTATTGTAGTTTATTTCTAACATTATGCCATCGTGGTCTGCGAAGAAGCTTTTTATGATTTCAATCTTCTTGAATTTGTGGAGACTTTGCTTGTGACCCAATATGTGGTCTATTTTTGAATATGTCCCATGAGCACCTGAGAGGAATGTATATTCCGCAGCTGTGGGGTGAAGTGTTCTGAAGATGTCAATTAAGTCCATCTGATCTAGTGAGTCATTTAGGATTGCTGTTTCTTTGCTGAGTTTTTGTCTAGCGGATTTATCCAGTGATGTCAGTGGTGTATTAAAGTCCCCTACTATGATTGTATTGTTGTCGATCTCTCCCCTGATATCTTCCAGAAGTTTTCTTATGTATGTGGGTGCTCCTGCATTGGGTGCATATATGTTTACCAGGGTTATATCTTCTTGTTGTATTGATCCCTTTAGTATTATGAAGTGGCCTTCCTTATCTCTGGTTATGGCCTTCACTTTGAGATGTACTTTGTCAGATATAAGTATTGCTACCCCAGCTTTCTTTTCCTTTCCATTTGCGTGAAAGATATTTTTCCATCCCTTCACTTTCAGTCTGTGTGAGTCCCTTCTAATGAGGTGGGTCTCTTGTAGACAGCAGATGTATGGGTCATGTTTTTTTATCCATTCAGCCACTCGATGTCTTTTGGTTGGAGCATTTAGTCCATTTACATTTAAAGTTATTATTGAAAGGTATTTGTTTGTAGCCATTTCTTTTTGTGTGTGTGTGTGTGGCTGTTTTCTTTCTGAGCTTGATATTTCTTCTTTTTACACCAGTCCCTTTAGCATTTCTTGCATGGCTGGCTTGGTGGTGATAAACTCCCTTAGCCCTTTTTTGTCTGTGAAGCTTCTTATTTCCCCTTCAATTTTGAATGATAGCCTTGCTGGATAGAGTATTCTTGGATTCAGTCCTTTGCTTTGCATCACTTTGTAGATTTCCGTCCATTCTTTTCTGGCCTGATGTGTTTCTGTTGAGAAATCATTTGATAATCTAATGGGAGATCCCTTGTATGTTACTTTCCGTCTCTCTCTTGCAGCCTGTAAGATTCTCTCTTTATCCTGAACATTTGCCATGGTAATTATGATGTGTCTTGGTGTGGGTCTTTTCGGGTTCACCTTGTTTGGGACTCTCTGGGCTTGTGTGACTTTTTTCTTCTCCACCTCAGGGAAGTTTTCTGATATTATTTCTTCGAATAGGTTTTCTAATCCATGTTCATCTTTCTGTTGTTCTGGCACCCCTATTATTCGTATGTTGTTTCGTTTCATGTTGTCCCAAAGCTCCCTTAGGCTCTCCTCCTGTCTTTTAATTTTTTTCTCCATTTGCCGTACAGTTTGAGTGTGTTTTGCTTCCTTGTCTTCTAATTCACTAATTCGGTCCTCCGCTTCTCCCAGTCTACTGTTGATACTTTCAATGGAGTTTTTTATTGAAGCTATGTCACTCTTCATTTCTTCTTGGGACTTACTTAAGTTGTTGATTTTTTCATCTGTTTCTTCTAGCTTCTTGCATAAGTAGTTGAGTTTTTCATCTGTTTCTTCTTGCTTCTTGAACATGTGGTGCATGTACTCTAGGAACCTTATTCTGAATTCTTTTTCCGTCATGTTGCATATCTCTGTCTCACTTAGCTGCTTTTCTGGCGAGTCCTCCTTTTCTTTCCTTTGGGGGTTTCTTTGCCTACCCATGTTTGATCTCGCTGACATATGTAGATGTTGAAGTGTTCAGTGGCTGCTCCCTGGGTGGCAGGGGCTCCTTGGGTTGTGGTTGCTGCTCAGACGGTTGCGGTAGCAGCTGCTTTCCAGTTGGCAGCAGCTCCTCTGGTGGGTGTTGTTCACAGCTGTGTTGGCTCTTCTGGCTGGTGGGGGGAGGCTTCACGTACAGTTGCTGTTCCACAGACAGAGGGTGTGGTGATCAGGAGGCTGTGGTGATCAGGAGGCTGCGGTGATCAGGGGGCTGCTGTTGCTTGGATCTGCGGTCTGGGAAACGCTCCTCTTACCAGCACTGCATGGTCTGGGAAACGCTCCTCTCTTATGGGCACTGCACGGTCTGATCAGTTCCTCAGGATGCCCCCTTTAGTCTCAGTTCTCCGCAATCACAAAATCCAAATCTCAAATCTCCTGGCGCCAGCAAACCCGCGGAACTCCTTACCCTGGTCAGGGTCTGTGTCTGTCCCAAGAGACGCGGCTGTCTGCCATGCGGTCTCCCTCCGACCCTCTGGGCTCAGGTCTGGCCTTATTTTTTAAAAATATATTTTTGTTGATTTCAGAAAGGAAGGGAGAGGGAGAGAGAGAATAAACATCAGTTTATTGAGAGAGAATCATTGATTGGCTGCCTCCTGCACGCCCCTACTGGGGATTGAGCCCGCAACTCCGGCACATGCTCTTGACCAGGATCAAACCTGGGACCCTTCAATCTGCAGGCCGATGCTCTAGCCACTGAGCCAAACCAGCCAGAGCAATGTGCCCTTATAAAAGAGACCCCAGAGAGCACCTGAGCACCCTCCATCATGCGAGGACACATGTGAAGTCCGCAGCTCAGAAGAGGGACCTCGCCACACCATGCAGGCACCCTGACCTCAGACTGCCGTCCTCAGAACTGTGAGAAATAAATTCCCGTTGTGTGTAAGCCGCCTGGTCGTTGGTATTTTGTTACAGCAGCCCGAGTGGACTACGACACTACGTTAGTCAGAGAGGCAATAAAAGGATGATTAACTTCTATGCACACATGGGCGAAAGTCACAGATATAATGATGGACACAGGGAGCCCGGTACCACAGAGTGAGTATTGAGTAATTCCATTTATATGACGTTCACAGATGCAAAATCATCTATGACGATGAAGTCAGAGTAGCAGCTACTTCTCCACAGGGCGGAGAGACGAGGAAGGGGTGCATAGGAACCTTCTGGGTGAGGGAATCATTCTATATTCTACATTCTGTTGTTTGTACTCTACTCGTCTGTATTTCGGTCAGGGTAAAGTGGTTACAAAGGCGTGTTCACATATACAATGCATCGAGCTGTTCACTTAATACATTTCACTGTGTTCCTGCATCCCCTGTGTACCTCAGGAAAAGAGAAACGCAACCTGCACAAGTCACACGAGCACAGGTACATTAGGTGCACACCTAGATGCTGGAGCGTCATTTTTTTAAAAAAGTATATTTTATTGATTTCTTACAGAGAAGAAGGGAGAGGGATAGAGAGCCAGAAACATCGATCAGCTGCCTCCTGCACGTCCCCCAGTGGGGATGTGCCAGCAACCAAGGTACATGCCCTTGACTGGAATTGAACCCGGGACCCCTGAGTCCGCAGGCCGACGCTCTATCCACTGAGCCCAACCAGTTCGGCCGGAGCGTCATCTTATTTCTCATGGGTCTGTCCCTGGAACAGTCCTCAGCTCCAGGTTATGGGAGCCACGCCCTCCAGGCCCCGCTAGGCCCCGCCGTGCCCCGCCCACACGAGCCAAACCCCGCCCACCCTACCTTGCGGCTGAACTCCTGGGCCTTGCGCCTGCGTTCCCGGTGCACGGCGTCGGGGCGCTTGCGACCCGCCAGGCGCAGCAGCTCACGGCCCAGGGAGAGGCCGCGGCCGGGGCGCGGAGGCCGCAGGGCCGTGGACGCGGGCGCGGAGCCGCCTCCCGCGCCGGGGCCGCCGTCGGGGCCGGGGAGCACGCCGAGGCTGGGCGGCACGCGCGGGCAGCGCCGGGCCAGGCGCACGAGGCGCTCGCGGCTCAGGCCGCCCACCGCCAGCCCCTCCACCTCCAGGATCTGGTCCCCGGGCCGCAGCCCCCCGGCGTGCGCGCTGCTCCCTTCGGCCACCTCCAGGACGAAGCAGGGGCCGGAGCCGCCCAGCCGGAAGCCGAAGTCCTCGGGCCAGCCCTGGTTGGTGGCCGGCATGGCAGCGGTGGCCGTGCGACTGCAGAGGGAGAGACAGCACAGGGGGTTTCTGGTGGCCCTGTGTGCGTCCAGGCTTCTGGCAGGGCTGACTGGGCTGTTTGGGGGCTCGGGAGGGAGGCATCCCAGGGCTCCCCATCCCAGACTATTGAGTGCCCCCCCCCCCCAGGTTTGCTCACCTTCCTTACTGGTGACAGCAGGGCTGCAGGGACAGAGCACGGTGCTTGCGGAACAGCCGGTGACACTCGCTTGCTGCTGGCCCTCCGCTGCTGGGGCCTTGGCATCAGTTACCGATGCGCCCAGGGGGACAGCTGGAGTTTCTAAGGCAAAGTGATCCTCTGAGTAACCTGAGAAGGCCCCAGTTACCAGGTGGACCAGCAGGAGGCTGGACAGCTTGGCCAGGGCCCAGAGTGGCCAGCCCCTGCTGCCTGGTCCTGGGGGTGAGCAGGGGTCCCTGGGGCAGGAATGGAGACTGACTGGAGCTGGGCCCTGATTCACAGAGCTTGGCGGGCGGATCGAGAGAATTCAACGGGGTTGTTTTGGGGTGAGGGTTGTCCCCAAGCCCAGGGCACTGTTGAGGTTCAATAGGGCCTCGGGATTCCGTCCCCCAGAAAACACCCCCGGAGCCCCACAGGCCAGGTTTTCTTGGCAGGGAACGGGAGAACCAGGCCAGGAAAAAAAGGTCCAGATGGAAGAAAAGATGCTGATTTAAGTAATTTTGGAAATGGAGCCTGAAAAACTAAAGGCCAAATAGTGCACTCCAGTGGGCACAGCTGCTTCCGGTGGGATACAGGTTGACAATTCTGGAATCACACCAGGCGTGCATCCTGGAGTTGGACAACTAGGTAAGTGGATCGGGGAGCCGTGTTCTCTCTGTTGGGGTGGGAGGTTACCGCCACGCAGAGCAGGGAGGCGCGAATGATCCCTGTGGTCCTGGGTTGGCTTCCTACACCTGCAGATGGGCGCATGGAGAACTATTTACAGAGACGTGCACGTCCACAGGTCAGTATCTGATCGCACGTTTGCTTGCTCTGTCAGCAGCCAGGGTCTCGACGCAAGGACACCCAGCAGCAATGAGCCATCCAGTGCCACAGCTTGGTTTCCACATCGCTTCCCAAGGAGAGCTGGAGAAATGATGGATTCCAGGGCTTGAGCAGGAAACATACAACATGAGCCTGAAGCATCTTCTAAGGCCAGAGAGTAGGGAAGTGCCACACACACACACACACACACACACACACACACTGTCAAAGGGGCACAGGAGCCAACCGAAAAGGCTCCCAAAGGCCAATGCTGCAACAAGCAGGGCAACAAAATACCATAGTGTCGGATTATAACCCAAAGTATAAAGTAAGTCTCCACCCGTCCATCCTGACATAGACAATTGATTAAATAAATGAGGAGAGGAGACACATCTCCATGCAGAAGAATTCCAAATAATTTACATAGCTACGGGAGCTGGAGCATGACCCCACCCATAAGTGTGGGATGCACATGGGACTTCCTGCCGAGGGGGACAGTGAAGGGGTGGGGGAGGGAGTACGGTTACAGTGGACAAACCTGATAAACATGACCCCAGTCGGTGGTCAAGGTCAACGTCAGGATGAATCAGGGTGGCGGCATACACCCTTTGTTTGATGCAATAGAATGCCACCGTGCTTCTGTGGTTTTCCTCCCAAAAGCCCATAACCAGTCTAACTCTGAGGACCCCATGAAGTAAGCCCACAGTGAGGGGTACCCTGAAAATACCCAGCTCTTCAAAACTTAAGGTCATCCAAAACAAGGGAAGTCTGAGAAAGGGTCAGAGGTTAAAGGAGCCTAAGGAGCCCTAGCCGGTTTGGCTCAGATAGAGCGTCAGCCCCGCGGACTGAAGGGTCCCGAGTTCGATTCCAGTCAAGGGCACATGCTTTGGTTGCAGGCTTGATCCCAGGCCCTGGTCGGGACAGGGGCGGGAGCCAGTTAATTGACACATCGATGTTTCTCTCTGTGTGTCTCTCCCCCTCCCTTCTACTCTCTCTAAAAATTAATGGAAAAATATCCTCGGGTGAGGGTTAACAAAGAGAGAGAGAGAGAGAGAGACCTAATGACCAAATGCGATGGGGGATCCTGGGACAGAGAAAGAACATTCATTGAGTAAAAATACAAGGAAATCTGAGTCAGCTCATAATAATAATGGGTCAACATTCATTCCTTGGATGACAGATGTGCCCCGGGAAGACATTGGGTGCAGGGTGAAAGGGAACTGCCCTCTCGTCATGGCTTTTCTGCAGATTTAAACTATTCTAAAATAACAGTTTATTTTTAAACCCTCTTCTTAGGATGTGGGGGATGGGATGAGATAGACCAGAAGATATTCTTAGTAGGTCAGCATGATTGAGCTGGCTGCTTCCCAGAGTTCACTTTACCCAGAGGGGTGAGCGTGCGTGAGCGTGTGTGTGTGTGTGTGTGTACGTGTGTGTGTGTACGTGTGTGTATGTGTGTGTGTATGTGTGTGTGTGTGTGTACGTGTGTGTGTACGTGTGTGTGTGTGTGTGTGTGTGTGTGATGTGTCCATATGTGTCCTCTAGTCTCACGTACATTAGAGATTCTGCTGGAGAGCTTACAGTATACCCTCATATTAAAAAGAAAAGAGCCCTAGCAGGTTTGGCTCAGTGGATAGAGCGTTAGCCTGTGGACTTGGGGTCCCAGGTTCCATTCTGGTCAAGAGCACATACCTCAGTTGCAGGCTTCTCCCTGGCCAGGGCCCTGGTCAGGGCTTGTGCAGGAGGCAAGCAATCGATGTGTCTCTTTCACATCCATGTTTCTCTCTCTCTATCTCCCCTCCCTTCCACTCTCTCTAAAAATCAATGGAAAAATATCCTCAGGTGAGGATTAACAAACAAACAAACAAAAAATAAAACATAAATACCACACCAATAGGCTTCAGCTTAAACATTACTTTCTTTTTTTAAAAAAAGACTTTTTTATTGATTTCAGAGAGGAAGAGAGAGCTAGAAACATCAATGATGAGAGCGAATCATTGATTGGCTGCCTCCTGTGCGCCCCCTACTGGGGACCCAGCATGCAACCCCGGGCATGTGCCCTTGACTGGAATAGAACCTGTTACCCTTTGGTCCGCAGGCCAACACTCTATCCACTGAGCCAAACCAGCTAGGGCAAACATTCCTTTCTTGGTTGTGCCAATAACCAAGTGCCTCCAACAGTGCTCAGCACACAGTTACTCACTAAGCATTTGAATGAATGAATGAATGAATGAATGAATGAAACCAGACTCCTTTTCACACCCTAAGAGCCCCATGCTTTTCTTCTGTAGTAGCCATCACAAATTACAGCCGTTCCTGCAGCACTGGGATGACTGTCTACTCTCAATATGATTTTTAAAATTTGCATACAATATATTTTTATTGATTTCAGAGAGGAAGGGAGAGGGAGAGAGATAGAAACATCGATGATGAGGGAGAATCATGGATCGGTTGCCTCCTGCATACCCCCTATGGGATCGAGTCTGCAACCCAGGCAAGTGCCCTTGACCGGAATTGAAGATGAGACCCTTCAGTCCACAGGCCAACACTTTATCCACTGCGCCAAACTGGCTAGTGCTGTGTCATAACTTTCTGTGGATTTTGACAAATGCGACATGTCACGTGTCCACCATTACTTTATCTTATGGGAGAGTTTCACTCCCCCTAAACACCCCCCTGCTTTATCTATTCAACCTCTGCTTCCCCAGTCCTCTGGCAACCACTGGTCCCTTTACTGTCCCTGTAGTTGCCTTTTCTGAATTGTCACATAAATGGAATCACTGAGCAATTATGCATTTAAGATTCACCCATGTTTTTGTGTATCTTTAGCTCATTTATTTTTTATTTCTGTATATCATCCTACTGTCTGTGTCACAATGTCTTTATCCATTCATCTATTGAAGGACATCTTGGTTGCTTCCAGTTTGGGGGGATTACGAATAAACCTAATGTAAAGATTCATGTCCAAGTTCTTGTGTGGCCATAACTCTCAATCAGGTGGGTAAAGGTCTAGGACAGTGGTTCTCAACCTTCTGTCCCTTTAAATACAGTTCCTCAGGTTGTGACCCAACCATAAAATTATTTTCGTTGCTACTTCATAACTGTCATGTTGCTACTATTATGAATCGTCATGTAAATATCTGATATGCAGGATGGTCTTAGGCGACCCCTGTGAAAGGGTCGTTCGACCGCCAAAGGGGTCGCAGCCCACAGGCTGAGAACCTCTGGTCTAGGAGTATGATTGTTGTCTTATGTGGTGAGACAAAGTGGAGCTCTGTCCCGCTGTCCCCAATGTGTCCATGTCGTTTGCACTCCCACCAGCAGTGAATGGAGCTGCTGTCCCGCCCCCTCCTTGCAGGCAGTTGGTGTTCTAAAGGTTACACAGGTCTTAGCCCGAATGTAGGTAGTTCATATTTTAATTTGCTCTTTTCTAATGTTAAATGATGCTGAGCACCTTTTCATCTGCGAATCTGCCATCTGTCTATCTTCTTTGGAGAGGTGTCAGATATTTTGACCATTAGACATATTTTTTGTAGCTGTTGAGATTTTTTAATTTTATTTTATTGTTGACAGCATTACAGATGTCCCCCATTTTTCCACCCCCCTCTTTAGTTGTTGGGTTTTAGCAATTTTTTTGTATACTTTGAATACAAGTTCTTTATCTATGCTTTACAAATACTTTCTCCCAGTGGGTAACTTGTATTTGTGTCTCTTAGCGGTGTTATTCACAAAGCAAAGCCTTTGATTTTAATAAAGTCCAGTTTATTAAATTTGGGGGGATTATGCTCTGGGTGTTGTATCTGGAAACTCATCACCAAACCCAAGGTTGTGTAGATTTTCTCCTAGTGCATTTATTTCTAGAAAACCCTGGAACACATCCAGCCCAACCATGGCAGCCAGTCAAGAGTGTGTTGGGGTTGATCTGACTCTTCCATGAAGGGATCTTCTGCCCTTAAATAATTCACAGAAATATGACTGAACATAAAGTGGGTCCTGCTTGTTACAGGGCCAGTTGTTTTCCTGTGGATTCATATGTTGAATTCCTAACTCCCAGCACCTCAAAACGTGACTTTTTTTTTTAGATAAGACCTTTAAAGAAGTGGTTAAGTTAAAATGAGGTTGTTAGGGTGCCCTGATCCAACATGACTGGTATTCTTTTTTAAAAAAAAATATATATATATTTTATTGATTTTTTACAGCGAGGAAGGGAGAGGGTTGGAGTGTTAGAAACATCGATCAGCTGCCTCCTGCATACCTCCTACTGGGGATGTGCCCGTAACCAAGGTACATGCCCTTGACCGGAATCAAACCTGGGACCCTCCAGTCCCCAGGCCGACGCTCTATCCAGTGAGCCAAACTGTCTAGGTCATGACTGGTATTCTTACAAGATGAGAAAACTTGGACACAAAGAGACACCAGGATGCGCATACACAGAGGAAAGGCGTGTGAAGACACAGAGAAGGTGGCCATCTGCAAGCGAGAGAGAGAGAGAGAGAGAGAGAGAGAGAGAGAGAGAGAGACGCCTCAGGAGAAACCAACCCTGCTGACACCTTGATCCCAGACTTCCAGCCTCCAGAGCCGCGAGAGAATACATTTATGCTAATACCAGTCTGTGGCATTTTGTTAGGACAGCCCGAGAAACGAAGGCGCTGCCGTAGAGAAATTGCCTCTGCATGTGGCTGACAGACTTCCTTCAGGACGTGTGTAGAGCTGGGTCAGTGGCATGGCCACGGAGACCAGATGAGGGCGGACCAGGATTGATGGGGAAAACCCGGACATCAGCTTTGAATTGGCTGGCGTCTTCCTCTCTCCATGCCAAGTCCACCCTGACACATCCAGCCGCTCTGGACCGAGGATGATCCCAACTGGGCGTTACTGCCCTGCAGCCTCCTCAGGCGCGTCTGCCCAAAGCCTCCGCCTAGATCTGTATTGTGTCCTTAAGCTCCAAAGGCAGGGAGTAGGTGACCACCTGCTGGGGGGCTGGAGGGGCAGGTCCAGATGACTGTCTGTCCCTATGTCATGACCAGCTGAAGGTGACCAATGACATCATGGCATCTTTCAGGGCAGGCTTGATGATTGGGATGGAGCCATGCTATGGCTTTCACCAAACTCTGATGGTGTATTAGTCAGGGTGACTAATGCTAGCTGCTGTAACAAATGGCCTCCAAGTTCCATTGATCACCTACATCACAGTCTGGTGTGGGTTGGGTGGCTTTCCTGGGTCAGGGGGGAGGGCTACCTGTGGCAGCTTCGCGCCATCTGTAGTGGGTTCTTTTTTTTTTTTTTTTAAATATATTTTTATTGATTTTTTACAGAGAGGAAGGGAGAGAGATAGAGTAAGAAACATCGATGAGAGAGAAACATCGATCAGCTGCCTCCTGCACATCTCCTACTGGGGATGTGCCCGCAACCCAGGTACATGCCCTTGACCGGAATCGAACCTGGGACCCTTCAGTCCGCAGGCCGACGCTCTATCCACTGAGCCAAACCGGTTTTGGCTGTAGTGGGTTCTGAAGAGGAGTATCCCTGATGACCGGCTGGTTCAGAGAGGCCACCAGAAGCGGGTGGGCTAGTCCATTGTCATTACTGAGCCAGGATGGGGCTCCTCACCTCCCCAGGGGCAGTGCATGGATTGTGTGGGACACTCGCTCCAGGCCGCTCCCTATGGCTCCCCTGGTTGGGCCTCCCCGGAGAGAGGACCTGTTTGGCTTCCATGGCGGCGTTCTCTCCTTAGCTCACCATCCTCACTTGGCCTTCTTGGCCAGCTCCTCTTTTCCTGCTGGCCCCGTGATGTTGGACAGCCGCTGCCTCTCTGCTTACACCTTCTTGCTCTTCCTGAGGATTTGCATCGGCTCCGGGTGACCTTGCAGAACTGCGCCACTGCAGCCTTGGGGCTAAAATTCCCTCCTCCTTCCTCTGAATATACATTTCCTTGAGCTACACCAGGAGACCGGCCAGGAAGGAGTTTTATTAATAGATTTGCCTTTCAGTCTGGGGGACGAAGGACATCTACCACAAGCATCCCGCGTTTTCACCTGCACCTTCATTCATGCTGAGCTTAATCTCCATTTTGAGGGACATTTCTGACACAGCCCTCCCATAACTCCAAATATTACAACTTAGCGAGGGCCTACCCAGCATCCACACCCCTTTCTGGAATTACCCAGGTCTCCATCTGGACTCTGCCTCTCCCCCAGTAGCTTATGTGATTTGGGAGAAACTGGTCTTCCCGCAGCTTCAGGGTGGGGGGCGCCTTTAACTCGCCGAATGGCACACTCCATTTTCCTGGCCCCATCACTGGTTCAGGGGTGAAGCTATGACTCAAGCCGGCCAGGGTGAGTCTCAGTGTGCCTACTGGGAATGCCAGGGTACCCTCCCCCATCTCCCCTCATTCTAAGTGAATGTGGAAAAATGAACTTCCAGTGTGGCTGACAGCCAGCCCATCACCAGGAGGCAAGCTGGTCTGGGGATAAAGCTGCTACTGCGGTGGCAGAGTGAGGGGCAAAGAAGAGCGTCCATGCGTAGTGGTGCCATGATGCCCATCATTCCTGAAGCTGCCCCATTTCTGGACATTCCAGTGGCAGAAGCCAAGAAGTCTCCTTTGCTGTTTAATGCAGTCTGAGCTGGGCTTACTATTACCTGCACCATACAGAACGCTGATACCCCAAACCTCTTGACCCGGAAATACTTCCGACTTTGCTCTCCTGTATTGGTCACCTTTGTTAACTTTGAGGATGGCGTCTAGGCTATTCGTGGCCAATGTAGACTGAATGTGCTTTACAAGCAGTTTCTCATTTAATCCTCATGACGCCCTTTGAGGCTGAGTCTCACCCTTACTTTACAGATGAGGAAACCGAAACTCAGGGAGCTTAAGTAACTGGCCCCAAACCAGGAAGCCAGATGAGATAGATCCTGGACAGGAACCCAGGATGCCTGATTCCTGAGCTCATACTCTTAGCCACTACATGACTTCCCGTGCAATATTCTCATACGGAATTTCTCCCTGGAATTTTATTCATGTCTGCTCTTCACGGAGCTCAGCGTCGGTCCTGATTGCTTGGTGTCAGAGTGTTGAGAAGAAAGTCGTGACTCAGGGACACTCACCGAGCAGTGCCATGCATTTTGTCCCCACAGCTCTGCGACGGCGTTCGCAACACCGTCCTTGTCTTTCTCCGCCTCTTTCTGGGTGACGCACAAAGGAAACCAGCACAGCACAGACTGTGTACTTTCTATGAAGGGACAGGCCACCCTCCATCAGTCAGCCCGGAAGCTCTGGCTTGTCTGCCTTTTCTCCAGGTGTCAGGTGGCTTCTCTTTTCTTTTTCTTATTGATGTCAGAGAGGAAGGAGAGGGAGAGAGAGAGAGAAACATCAATGGTGAGAGAGAATCATCGATCAGTGGCCTCCTGCATGCCCCCTCCTGAGGATCAAGCCCTCAACCCTGGCATGTGCCCTTGACTGGAATCGAACCCAGGACCCTTGAGCCCACAGGCTGACGCTGTATCCACTGAGCTACACGGGCCAGGGTGGCTTCTCTTTTCTGAAAGGCCTCGGAGGCTACCCTGAGGCAGCTCAGCGCGAAGTCAATGTCCAGGGCTGGCTGCTCCTTTGGCTCAGCACCGGACGACCAAACTCCAACTGCAAGACTAATTCCTGGTCCCAATTAGGGTAGAAAACTAGCGTCTATGATGAGAGGCACTAAGATGGTGGCTCGCAATAGGATCTCCAGATCTAGCAAATAAAAATACAAGATGCCCAGTTCAATTTGAATTTCAGAAAGAAACAGATAATTTTTAAAAATACATACTTTTTAATGATTTCAGAGAAGAAAGGAGAGGGAGAGAGTGATAGAAACATCAATGATGAGGGAGAATCATTGATTGACTGCCTCCTTACACATCCCACACTGGGGATCTATCCCGCAACTCGGGCATGTGCCCTGACTGGAAATCGAGCCGTGACCTCCTAGTTCAGTGATGGCGAACCTATGACACGCATGTCAGAGGTGACACGCAAACTCATTTTTTTGGTTGATTTTTCTTTGTTAAATGGCATTTAAATATATAAAATAAATATCAAAAATATAAATCTTTGTTTTACTGTGGTTGCAAATATCAAAAAGTTCCTCTATGTGACACGGCACCAGAGTTAAGTTAGGGTTTTTCAAAATGCTGACACGCTGAGCCCAAAAGGTTCGCCATCACTGCCCTAGTTCATAGGTCGACACTCAACCACTGAGCCACTATGGCCGGGCCAGATCATTTCTAAGTGTAGTCCGCTTAAGTGCTCATTGGAGAGCTCCCACAGCTGATGGTGAACTGCGGTATTGGTGGCCAAAGTAGCAGAGCATTTGGGGGCGAGGAGAGAACAGTGCACTCAGTTAAGACCAGTTGAAAAGTGATCAGAAAATGGAGATTCCGCCCTGATTATCCCCCTTGGACTCAGCCGCTGAACACAGACAGTAGCTTCAAGGGGCAGCAATCAGGTAGCAAAGGCCAAGTGGAAATTTGGAAGTCTACGGTGGCCACACCTACATTATGCTCCGCACTGGGCCCCACCTTCTGGCCAGAGGAATTTTTTGTTTTACTGATACTCAGGGTATGGATTTCCTTTGGGTATAATTCACCATTTTTCTTTCATTCATTCAACACGGTTTTATTGAGCATCTACTATGAACTAGTCATTAAAATAGTTGCCATTGATACAATAGTAAACAAACACAGACACAATCCTTGCCCTCCAACAAAAATACTTTTATGTTCCTTTAAATTTTTTTCTTTTCTCCGTTGTAAAATTGCTCTCAACCAACAAATCAGATTTAAAACAAGCATTGCACGCTATTTGACTGTTGCAAGGGGAGGTATGGTGTCTTGTATCCCATTTCCAAAGTATTGCTTCAGTCATTCTCGTAGAGACAAGAGATCGCTGATCCTGTCAACCGATCTTAAAGCAGGTAAAAAACTGATACCACAGGTCCAGTTTCAGGGGCCGGCGGGAGCGTTTAGGAATGCTCCTAAGAGGGATTTTTCGCTACATGTTTCACAGGAGACACAGTCCTGTCCAGCGAGCTCGAATTACCTTTTTAGTTTTAAACTTAACAGTGTGTTTTTGCCAAGTGTCAAGGTTCAGACTTGGTGGTTTTGAAGAACAGAGGGAAAAAATTAAATGCCAGGAAATGAGGATGGTGGTTTCCAATCTGACTTTAAAGTTTGATAAACTATGCAGTGTGCAAAGGACACTACATTGTTTTTTTTTTTTTTTTAACATATTTTATTGATTTTTTACAGAGAGGAAGGGAGAGAGATAGAGAGTTAGAAACATCGATGAGAGAGAAACATCAATCAACTGCCTCCTGCACATCTCCCACTGGGGATGTGCCGGCAACCCGGGTACATGCCCTTGACCGGAATCGAACCTGGGACCCTTGAGTCCGCAGGCCGATGCTCTATCCACTGAGCCAAACCGGTTTCGGCCACTACATTGTTAAGATATAAATACTTATGGAACCTAACAAATAGATAAAAATATGTAAATAAGTACTTCAAAGTAACAAGAAAATGATAATCAACTCAAGTAAAAATGGCTAAGGATAATTGATAGAATTCACAATAAAGACAACTGGCCAATAAATACATACAATGTTCAACATCACTAGGAATTGGCCAGTTGTAATTAAGACAGCCCAGCACAGTAATTAAGAACACTGATTGATTCTTGGGCCCAAGAATCTGAGTCTGAGTTTGAATTGTGGCTGGAAGGCTTTCTATCTCTATAACTCTAGGAAAATCATTTAACTTCTCATATCTCCATTTTCTCATTTATAAAAGTGGTATAACAATATTTACCATATAGAATTATTATAAAGATTTAATAGTAAATATTTAAAAAAATTTTTTTTTAATATATTTTATTGACTTTTTACAGAGAGGAAGGGAGAGGGATAGAGAGTTAGAAACATCGATGAGAGAGAAACATCGACCAGCTGCCTCCTGCACACCCCCTACTGGGGATGTGCCCGCAACCAAGGTACATGCCCTTGACCGGAATCGAACCTGGGACCTTTCAGTCCGCAGGCCGACGCTCTATCCACTGAGCCAAACCGGTTTCGGCAATATTTAAAAATTTTAAAGTGCTTAGAATGATAACAAACACAGAAAGTGTTATAAGTATTGGTTGAGTAAATAAAATTTAAAAAGCCATTTCACCCATCAGAATGGTAAATATTAAAGGAACTGATCTCTTAAATGTTGGCAAGGTTTTGGAGAAACAGGCTTTCACAGACATTTGTAGCTGAAAATCAATTTAGTAATATGTTATTAAAACTAAAAATGCCTACATGTTCTTTTGGCACAGAAATTCTACCTAGAAAAATACACATACTTGTGTGTAATGAAGCTCAATTCCACTGCAGCATTGTTTGGAAGAGGAAAGAATGGAAGTTAATCTAAATGTGTAGTAATAGATGGTTGTATTAGAGGCTGCAAACTGATAGCCATTGGGCCAAATTCGTTTTGCAGGCGTGTTTTGCTTAGCCTCAACAGTGTTTTCTAAATTTGAATTAGTTTGCCTGGCTGGTGTGGCTCAGTTGTTGAGCATCGACCTGTGAACCAGGAGGTCACAGGTTCTATTCCTGGTCAGGGCACATGCCCAGGTTGTGGGCTCCATTTCCAGGAGGGGGCATGCAGGAGGCAGCCGATCCATAATTCTCTCTCATCATTGATGTTTCTATCTCTCTCTCCTTCTCCCTTCCTCTCTAAAATCAATACAAATATATTAAAAATATATATTAAACTTTTTTTGAATTAGTTGCCAACATTAAAATATTAGATTTATTAAAAAACTGGTATTTTAAAAAACTTACAGCTCTGGATTCAAGTTAACAATCCTTTGGTCAGTGTAAATAACTATTTCTGCTTAGAACAAAACACACCTGCTCCACTTCATCATTCTACTGATTTGTTACCTGTAGGCATCGGAGTTTGGGATTCTGGCAGGTGAGTTCTGGCTCAGCTAACTAATGAAATGCATCTAGTGATGTAAATACAATGCAGTAGATATATACCAGTATGTAGTGGTGTGGAAAGATCATCAAGACATATTGTTGAGTGGAAAAGAAAACACGCCAGATGGAGAACTCTAACTTATAAGATGGTGCCATTTCTGTAGACAGCAAATAATAATTAGCATATCAGGGGTGTTTCTGTTTTACTATGTTTCTAGTGCCTAGAATAGTGCCTGGCATATACTAGGAACTCAGTACATACTTGTTGAATAAATACACATGTATAATTGTGTGAGAACGTTGGAGGATACACACTAAATAAGGGATTCTGTCGAGGGACTGGAATTTGGGAGAGGGGGGTGGTCAAGGGGTGATTGCTGTTTTTTGTTTTGTACAGTTTGACTCTTACAAACACATAATGTTTCATTACTTCCATAAATTAAAAAAAAAAAAAAAGAAAGGCAACCCAGCACAATGTAACATAGTGATCAAAACAAGATTTAATTGGTCTCCATTGAAACCATCCAGAAACGAATGAATGGGAATAAAAATAGAGTTCTGCAGTTATGAACAAGAAAAGCTAACTCAGAATACTTAACCTCCAACTCAGAACTAAGCAGCAGGGTGACGAGTGCGCGGGACTAATCAGACCACCCCGGCTGTGATGAGGCCCCATCCACAGCCAGTCCTCCCGCGGGACATAGTCCCAATTCCGTGGCTATAAGCTCGGGAAGGCCTTGCACACAGTGTATCAGAAGGTGCCCAGCTTGGTAAGTTTTTTAAAAAGAAATAAAAAAAAAAAAAGCGTTTCCTTTTGGGGTAGGCAGCAAAGGCAGACAGGAAACGAGTTTAAGGCCAGTGTTTGGAGATCAGACATTTCCCCTCAAAGGGAGGCTGTCCTGGCTCCGTCCGACCGGTGCCAGGAATAGACCGGCTCGGCGGGCGAGAGCCAAAGGGCACCCGGCAGGGGACGGCTTCTCGGCGCGGAGTGGAAGCAGCTCTTTTCACGGCTCACCCCGGGTTCAGCTCTCATTAGACGGCGTTTCTTCTCTCCTCCAGGCTCGTCGTCAAGCGCCTGGCACCGCTCCCGGGGCAGAACTTTCAGAGCTGTTCCGAGACGGCGGGAGCAGAGCTCCCCACGGCGTGGCCGGTACAGCGAAAGGCCGACTGTCCGGCCGAGGACACCGCGTTTGAACCCGATGCGCGGACCCTGGGGGCGGGGCCCTGGGAGGCGGGGCCCTGGGAGGCGGGGCCCTGCTCGGCTCTGCGCAGGCGCGGGTGGCTCGGGCCGCTCCGCCAGGCCCAGGGCGGCCTCTTTGTAAGATTCGTAGCAAACGCGCTCGGAATTTCGACCTTCCAGCCTTTAGACGCCACCGCAGTCTCGAGGCGCCCAGTAGGGCAACAACGGACACCCTCGAAGAGGCGGCACACAAACCGCAGACTTCTCCTCGCAGCGGCCGCCCGCACTTCCGCCGGAAGTCGGTCTGCCCGCCAGCGTCGCGCGCTGACGTCACGGGTGCGACGGGATTTTTGGGGCGCGCCCTGGAGGCGCGGGTGCGGTGCTGCTGACGGTTGGCTGGTCGCCCTAGGAGGTAAGGTGTCCTCCGCTGGGCGCTGAGATGCCCCCGCCTAACCAGGGATGTCCGTCTGTCTGTGTGGCCGCCCTCCCCACCCTTCCCGTGTGTGTGGGAGGACGCAGCACACTTCCACCCCGCCCGGGCCGGGCACCCACATCGTTCCCTTCTGCTCCCCCCCGCCCCCCAGGACCCGGGGAAAGCTCCTGCGAGGCCCACCGGCCGCGACCCTAACATAGAGGGGAGCTTCGGGGAGACCCTTCTGTCGGGTCCCCAACGTGGGCGCCTCAGGGCTGGGTATCCAAGGCTCGCAGCGTCCTTCTTCCCAATTAGCTCTTCCTCCCGAAGTCTTCTAACCCCCGTTCACCCCGCGGGGCTTCGACTTCCCCGACGTCCACACTCTTTTCCACAGCGCATGCCCCCGTGCCTCCTGTCCCTGTAGCCAGATCCCGTCTCCTGGAGGAACCATGTCTCCTGCAGCTCCGGGGGTCACCTGTAGTTCCAGGCTCCTGCCTCGGCGCCAGAGGAGATGCCGACGGAATTCCCTGTGAATGTTGGCAGGAGGAATGCCAGAGCTGCCTGCCGGAAATCATCCAGACAAGAAATATGTAGGCTGAAGACCCCGAGCCACCCGGTGAGGATTGCTGCTCTCTGCTCCCCTGTCCTAGCTCATGCATAGCTTCCAGTTGGTTGTCTCAATTGGAAGTCTGGCCCAAAGTCACCACCTCCAGTTACTTAACACGGGCCTGTCCTTGGAGCATCCCTTCCTAGGCAGGCAGCTGGGTCCCCAGGATGCTTGGTCCCATGGCATCAACAGATTCTGTTGGCTACGTTCTGTGTTCCTATCTGTGTGAATGTTTATATTTACGGAAGCAAACGAATGGTTTCTTGCGGGGGGGGGGGGGGGGGGGGGGGAGGGGAGGGAAGGTGCACGCATTCTGCCTATTCTTCCCCACTTTCCTTTGGAATCTGCAGATAGGAGGTGCCCCAAAGCAGACCGCAGTGGTCTAAGGAGTTTTGAAGGAGAGAGAGCACCCAGGCTTCTGGGTTGTCCGACTGAAGAGGCGGTGTGTGCTTTAAGGGCTGATGAATTTTGTTTTGGGAGCCATGTCGGGAGTTGATGTCTGAGAATATGAGCCATGGAATGAATCCCTCAGAGTCCTCACGCTCTTTCTGTTCCTTTGTAGCCCCAGGATGGACTTCCTGGTTCTCTTCTTGTTCTACTTGGCTTTGTTGCTGATTGGTGGTGCTCTGCTCTGCATCTGCTTGAAAACCCGTTACCTGAAAGGCCTGGTCAGAGGAGGCGCACAGGTAACAGTGACGCTGGGAGACCACTGGATCCGTCTAAACAGTTCACCAGTTTCCTGACAAAAGGAGAGATGCCATTTTTATTCGTTTGTTCACTTGTTCTTTCATTTATGGCAAAGTCTCCATTTCTGGGTTTTTCCCCTCCTTATTGTTAAAAGTAATCTTGTATTGCTGCTTTGAGAGAAGGTAGCGTTCTTAAGGTTGCCTGTTTTTCTCTGGATCTGATGCCTGTAATTGGGCATGGATTTGAGCAGCGTCTGCCTGGAGGGGCCTGAGGGTGAAACGGGGGGATGTAGGAGCAGAACGCTGAGCATGGGGCTGCCCACACTCCTTCGGGGATCTAAGTGAGCAAAATTAGGGTGAGCAACCCTTGGGAAGGGGTTGGCTTGGAGGTGGAATTTGGAACGTAGGATTGAACCCAAGGCAGGGAAAGGAGTGGCGTTCCCAGCAGCATGACCTGATCCATCCACTCTGCTTGAAGACCCTGCCATGGTACCTTCTTTGAGGTGAGGGTGGAAATGGAGGACTTGGCTTCAAGGAAGGCCAGCTGGGGAAGCCATCCTCTTTATTCTCTCTTAAAGCTCTTCTCTGCCCATATGCAGAAGCGCACTATCACCAGTATTGTCAGCTGAACGGCAGCATCTAATTGGGGGTTGGGAGAATGAAAAAAGAAATCGAATGTTTTTCTTTTCTTTGTTTTAGATATTTTCCTATATAGTTCCAGAATGGTTTCAGAGAGCCATGCTGAGATTGCTTCATTACCTCTTTCATACACGGTATTGTTTTCTGTTTTGACTACTTATTGCGGTCCCGTAGCTTCAGGAAGCGCCTGTGGTTTCCAGCATGCTCCGAGCGTCCTGGGTTCAGAACCTCTCCTCGTAGATAATCTGCCGTTTCTCTCTGGGGTTGGCCATGTATACTTTTAAAGGGAAGTATTTAAAGGGTAGGAAAATATTGATATGCATTTCTGTAAAAAGAAATATATTCTGATACTGAGATCTCAATTCCCAAGATAGATGATCATAATAATAGATAACATTTGAGTACTGACCATGTACTAGGCACTCTGCCAGATGTTCCTTATGTAATTCTTACTAGCACCTCACGTCCAAAGGAAGTAGTTGGCCCATGGGTACCTTTTGTTAGTACTGAATGATTTCTTCATGGAGAAGCCCCGGGAACAAGCCATGTGCCTACTTCCTTTCAGAAACCACACCTTCATCATCCTGCACCTCATCTTGCAAGGAATGGTTTATACTGAATACACCTGGGAAATACTTGGCTACTGTCAAGAGCTGGACTTCTCCTTGTGTTACCTTCTTCTGCCCTATCTGCTGCTGGTTGTAAACCTGATTTTCTTCACCCTGAGCTGTGTAACTGACCCTGGTAAGTTGAGGTTCTTGGTATAGACAGCTCAACTGTCAGTCTTACTAACAGTGCTGCAAACAACTAGTAATCCCTGGAAGACCTTGAAAAGATTTGATATTTCGTGTCTTCATGATCTTTCCATTTTGAGTGTTCTCTAATTTTATTTTTTCCTTCTTTGACCCATGGGTTATTTAGAACAGGTAAAAATTTTCCATATGAATTCTTTAGTTTAAATTTTTGATACTTTCACTCAGTTGTGTTATATGGAGAGCTTATGGTCTGTAGGATACTATTTCTTTTGAAAATTTTATTGATCTTTGCATTATGCCTGGGCATGTGGTTTTTGTAAATGGTCTGTGTGTGATTAAAAAAGAATTTGTTCTTGGAGACAGAGAACTATATAAGTACACTAGAGGCCCAGTGCACGAAATTCGTGCACTTGGGGGGGGGGGGGGGTGTCCCCCAGCCTGACCTGTGTCCTCTCACAGTGTGGAAGCCCCACTATTGATGCCCCAAAAAGATAGGCCCCGCCCACCCATCTGGGGCTCCTGGATGGATTGCACCAAAGAGGTAGGCGGGAGCTGGAGGTCCCACCTCTGTGCCATGCATGCAGTGTCAAGACCCCGCCCACCCATGCACGCCTTGCCCCGCACGCAGCCCCGCACGCCCGCTCCACACGAAGCCTCCTGGTGATCACTGGTTTTGGTGTGAGGGCATCACGACCACATAGGCTTTTATTATATAGGATTATATCAAGTTTGTTAATTATGTTCAAATCTTTTATATTCATAATTGATCAATTACTGAGAGGTATGTTATTCTGATAATAGATTTGACAGATTTCTTGTAAATTTTTGCTTAATATGTTTTGAAACTGGTGTGTGTATGTCTGTTAGCTATACATGTATTCTTATTAGATGCATTCAAGTTTAGAATTAGTATTACCACTTCCTTGAATCAGCTTCTTTCATTGGTAATTGTTTTCAAGACTCTCTTGTTTGATATTAATGTTATTATACTATCTGTTTTTTGATTGATATTTACTCCCTTCCCATTTTTTTTACTTTATACCTTTCCTGTCCTTGAAGCATTAAATGTCCATCAGCTGATGAACAGATAAAATGTGGTATGCCTGTTTACTGGGCTGTTCTTCAGCGATAAGAGGGGATGAAGTACTTGCACCTGCTGTAACATGGGGGCACCTTGAAAATATTATGTTAGTGAAAGAAGCCATATACAAAAGACCACATATTGCATGATGCTATATACAAAGTATCCAGAAAAGGCAAATCCATGGAGACAGATGTAGGGTTAGTGGTTGCCAGAAGTTAGGAGATTAGAGAGAAATGGGGCTAAAGGATTTCTTTTTGGAGGTGATGTAAATGTTCTAAAATTGTGGTGGTTGCACAACTCTGAATGTACTAAAAACTATTGAGTTGTACATTTTAAATGGGTGATTTGGGTTTTTTAATATCTCAGTAAAGCTGTTAAAATGATAAAATGAGTCATTGATTAAACACGGCAGTTTTCATTGTGCTGTGTCAGGGCAGGTTTTATGACTGTTCAGTCCTGCATTGCTTGAAGCTGACATCTGCCCTTACTTTTCAGGCACCATCACAAAAGCAAACGAATCATTGTTTCTCCAAGTTTATGAATTCGACGAGGTGATGTTCCCGAAGAACGGGCGGTGCTCTACTTGTGATCTAAGGAAGCCCGCACGGTCCAAGCACTGCAGTAAGTGTGACTCTGGCTGCTCCGGCCCCACCCTCACACAACAGGCACGGCTGCGCCTGTCAGGGAATATTACAGACGTGGGAAGCAGGGCCATTTGACTCCCAGACATGGGGCAGCCCCTGCTGGTAGGGGCCACATAGTGGTTTCTTTCAGATGCCTGGGGTGAGGTCTTGTATTCGTCTATAATGAATGGGCAACCCTCGGTCCTGGGCATGGCAGCCTTCCTCTGCCCCGTGGACGCGCATGCTGCCCAAGAGAGGTTTCTGCAGGGTACTGTGCTTGCAGATTTCAGTCTTGGCAGAGCCTGTGTTTCAGGGGAGCTACTAACATTCTCGACTAGAGTTATCCAAAAAATACAATGTGAGCCACATATATGATTTCAAATTTTCTAGCAGCCACCTTACAAAAATAAAATATGGGTGAAATTTGGCCTGGCCCGTGTTCTCAGTGGTTAGAGCGTTGGCCTGTACACCAAAAGGTCATGGGTTCATTTCCCAGTCAAGGGCACGTACCTGGGTTGCATATCGTTTCTTTCCCAGCTCAGTGGTTGAGTGTCAGCCTACAAACCAGGAAGTCACACAGGGTTCAATTCCCTATCAGGGCACAAGCCTGAGTTGTGGGCTTGATCCCCAGTGGGAGGCCTGCAGGAGGCAGCCGATCAGTGATTCTCTCTCATCATTCATGTTCCTGTTTCTCTCACCCTCTCCCTTCCTCTCTGAAATCAATTTAAAAAAATATTTTTTAAAAATCATTCATGGGATAGTTTATATTCTTTTTTATACTAAGTCTTTGAATCTGATGTATATTTTATGTTTCCAGCACCTCTCATCCAGACCCTAAATTTTCATTGGAATCACTGGGTCTGTATTTAGATTTCATACAATTTACAGTTGGAATAGATTCACTTACCCAAGCTATTCCAAGCATTTTTATAAGCTTTTCAGTAACTGAATTTTATAAGTTTTTCAGTTCCAAAAAGTCATTTCCTTTAATAGCCACATCTACATTAATAGACTGGTGCATCTTTGTCAGAAGAATCGATTTGACTTTAAAGCAAAGGCATTAGTTTTGAAACTGACTACGTTAAGTAAATTCACTAACTCTTGCATCATCTCCGTATTATTCACAAATAGTTCACAAATTGGAAAACATCTGTACATTCTTTGATATGTCAACCAGTATTTTTTCAAGTGTTTCTCATAGCCACATACCTAGTTCTCAGTACCCACCTGTGCCTAGGTTAGTGGCTGCTGTACTGGACACTGCAGTCCTGAAAGCTTGGTGGCAGCAGCTGCCATTCGCCCAGCTCAGACCGCCAGTTTGTAGAAATGTCAGTGGGTGTGCACGGTGTCATTGTCTCATCAAGAACCACCGGTGTCTGTGCAGGTGTGTGTAACCGCTGTGTGCACCGTTTCGACCATCACTGTGTGTGGGTGAACAACTGCATCGGGGCCTGGAACGCCAGGTACTTCCTTACCTACCTCCTGACACTGACGGCGTCGGCTGCCACCATGGCCATCGTGACCACTGTGTTTCTGGTCCGGTTGGTGGCATTGTCGGACTTGCACCTGGAGACTTATGTTGATGACCTTGGACAGTCCCAGGTTATTGACACCGTCTTTCTCATTCAGGTAATTCGTTATTCAGGTAATTTTGTTGTGGGCTGTATATTTCTGACTTCCAGTTTCAAATTAGAAAAAGGACATTTGTTTTCCCAGTAAAAACATGAAGCCATTCCTTTTTTTAAAAATTGATATATAATCTTTTTAAATTGGTAAATAATTCACATACCACAAAATTTACCCTTTCACAATATACAATTCAGTGATGTTAGTATGTGCAGGGTTGTGTAACCATCACTACTGATTTCAGAATATTGTATCACGCCAAAAAGTATTTCCTCACCCTGTGTCTATTTGCAGTCACTCCCCATTCCATTCTCCCCCCAGCCATGGCCCCCACTAATCGACTTTCTGTCCCTATAGATGTACCTATTCTGGCCATTTCATATCAGTGGAGTTACACAATATGTGGCCTTTTGGATTGGCTTCTTTCACAGAGCATAACTTTTTCAAGGCACATCCATGTTATAGCATGAACCAGCACTTCATTTCTTGTTATGGCTGAAACATGTTCCATTGTGTGGAATTGCCGCATTTTGTTCCATTCATCAGTTGATGGACACTTGGGCGTTGTCACTTGGTTATTTTTGAATAATGCTGCTGTGAACGTTTGTGTGCCAGTTTTTGAGCTAGATAGCTGAGAGTGGAGTTGCTGGGTCAAATGGAAACTCTTCGTAACTGCCAGACTGGTTCCCGAACAGCTGCATTTTCCGTTCCCACCACCAGCATGCAGAGGCTCGTTTCTCCACGTCCCGCCAACACTTGTTATTTTTTATTATAGTCATCCCAGCGCTTTTACCTCCTTGGACCAGAATCCACATTTTTTTTTATGAGATATTGGAGGAAAGCTGCTACTTTCCAGCCTCTCTCCATCTTTTTTTTTTTTTTTTTTTAATCCTCACAGGATATTTTTCCATTGATTTTTAGACAGAGTGGAAGAGAGAAGGAAAGACAGAGAAATATCGATGTGAGAGAAACGCACATCGATTGGTTGCCTCCTGAAGAGCCCGACCAGGGCCTGGGCTTAGGGAGGAGCCTGCGACCGAGGTACGTGCCCAGGACCAAGAACGAACACGGGACCCTTCAGACCGTCCGCAGGCCGATGCTCTATCCACTGAGCCAAACCAGCTAAGGCTTTTTTTTTTCTTCTTAAATTATATTTTTGTTGATTTCAGAGAGAGAGAGAAACATCAATGATGAGAGAGAATCATTGATCGGCTGCCTCCTGCACTCCCCACACCGGGGATCAAGCCTGCAACCCGGGCATGTGCCCTGAGCAGGAATGGAACCATGACCTCCTGGTTCATAGGTTGATGGTCAACCACTGAGCCCCGCTGGCTGGGCCAGAACCCACTTTATAGTCACGCATCACATTTGAGTGTGTCTTTTCAGTCTGAAGCAGCGCCCGCTTTTTCGTGTGAAATGGGCATTCAGTAGTCTGGTTGCCTATTAGAATGTTCCACGTTCTAGATTTGTCTGTTTCGGAATTGCGTCATCTAATCTTTCTCTATTTCCTAATGGTAGTATAAACTGGAAGTTAGTTCTAGAGCCTTGATTAGGTAAAGGTTAAATTTTTCTTTGCAAAAGTGCTTGCTAAGTGGAGACATGAGTTTCCTCTCGATCCCACCAGGCGGAGCCTAGGGCCAGGGAAGCCTGGGTTGGCCAGTCGGGTGGCCACCAGCTGTCCCTGCTGGCGAGGTGCATTTGCCCCTTGGCTATGGCAGTCTGTGTGTCTGGTTTCAGTTTTGTATTGAGGACTTTCTTTAGGCTAGAATCCAAAAAATATGAATGCTGGGCCAAAGATTACCAGCACTTATACTCTAAGTTTTCTAATATTAACATCTATTGTCAGATTGCTTTTAAAAGCTTGATTGTAGAGCACCAAGTAAGTGATGGTTTCACAGCTCAGAGCAGGCATCGCGCTGCTGGCTGGGAGGCGCCTCTGGTTTGATAGGAAAATATGGTGTGCCTTTAAAAAAGTTGTATTTCTTTCATTACTTTTTAAAAAATATATATTTTATTGATTTTTTAGGAAGGGGGAGAGAGATGGACAGACAGACAGAAACATCAAGAGAGGAAGGGAGAGGGATATAGAGTTAGAAACATCGATGAGAGAGAAACATCGATCAGCTGCCTCCTGCACACTCCCTACTGGGGATGTGCCCGCAACCAAGGTACATGCCCTCGACTGGAATTGAACCTGAGAGCTTTTTTTTAAAAAATATATTTTATTGATTTTTTACAGAGAGGAAGGGAGAGGGATAGAGAGCCAGAAACATTGATGAGAGAGAAACATCGATCAGCTGCCTCCTGCACGCCCCCAAGGTACATGCCCTTGACCGGAATCGAACCCGGGACCCTTGAGTCCACAGGCCGACGCTCTATCCACTGAGCCAAACCGGTTCTGGCGAACCTGGGACCTTTGAGTCCACAGGCCGACACTCTATCCACTGAGCCAAACCGGTTAGGGCTCTTTCATTACTTTTGATTACTTCCTTTGTCATTCTCTTGTATATCTTCTTTTGTGAATGATGTTCTTTAGCTGTTTGTCCTGTTTAATATTAGGACCAACTTTTGATTTGAGGTCTTTACATAGTAACAATAGTTTCTTCTTATGTTTATTTTCTATTTGTGTGTTTTTTTATATAAAAAGTTTAAATATTCTTCATCTTCAAATTTGTTTTTTTCTTTGTAACTTCAGTTAGAAATTCTCTAATATCAAGAGTTTTGATAATTGTTTGCTTCTCTTTTCCCCAAACTTTCAAAAATATTGAACTCTCAAATTTTTTTATTATAAAAAATAACAAAAATTCAAGCAGTCAGAGGTGTTTAAAATAAAGGGCAGGGGGTGGGAAGAAGTCAAGGTGGACATAGGGTACAAACTTCAGCTCACAGATGAACAAGTCCTGGGGATGTCTGTACAGCATGGCGACTAGTTAACAGGAATGTACTGTATATTTGAAAGGTGCTAAGAGACTAGCTCTTAAGAGTTCTCACCACAAAGAAAAATTGTAACTGTGAGGTGCTGGATATGTTAACTAACCTTACTGTGGTAATCATTTCAATATATATACATATATAAAATCGTTACATTTTGCATTGCTGTTGTGCGCCTTAAACTTTCACAATGTTACACATCAATTATATCTTAAAGCTTGGTGGGGAAGGAAAGAAAATTTAAAACATCTTGAAAAAAAAAGAAATGAAAACATACCCCTCCCCTCCCAACACTTTCACTCCCCAGAGGCAACTTCTTTTGTAGTTTGGTGCGTATATTTCAGGCTTTTTTCCTATGTTTGTTTATATTGCCATACATGTCCACAGAGTCATTGTTGTGTTTGCACAAATAGGGACCCATTGTGATCCTTGCATCTTGTCTTTCTCCCTGGGCAATGTATTACCAACATCTTTTTTAATTTTGTTGGCTCCTTGTGATGCCATGGTTTGACTGTCCCAGAGTTTTACTCTTCCTCGGGGATGCACCTTTCATTTGTGTGCTTTGGGAAGAGGGACTATTACATTCAGTGCCACTGCAGTGAGCACCCTGGCACTGTATCTCTGGCCGTTTCGTTTTGAGAGAGAGATTGATCTCTTCTGTCCATCTGGATTTTATTTTGATGCATGAACTAAGAGGTATATGTATTTCTTTGTGTTTTTTGTAAGTAGGTAAGTGGCACAGCACCATCTCCCGGGTATCCGTTCCCTTTTCCTCCAGTGTACACACTTGGTTTATCCCATGCTGAACTCTTGTATATACGAGGGTGCCTTCCTGGGCTGTTGGTCAGTGCTGTGTATGGTTCTGATTTGTGTTCCGTGGGTAGATGTGCAGGGAGGTGGGTGAGCGGGGGTGGCAGCTCCGACAGTCTCATGGACCAGACCAGGGCTGGCGGGTGCTGACCCTCACTGCGTCAGCCCCGTGGCCTAATGTGCTGCTTCTTTGCCCCCAGTACCTGTTCCTGACCTTCCCAAGGATCGTCTTCTTGCTGGGCTTTGTCTTGGTGCTGAGCTTCCTCCTGGGCGGCTTCCTGTGCTTTGCTCTGTACCTGGCCGCCACCAACCAGACTACGAACGAATGGTGCAGAGGTGACCGGGCCTGGTGCCAGCATTGCCCCCAAGGCGCCGGGGCCCCGTCCGTAGAGCCCCGTGTCCACCGGAACATTCACTCCCACGGGCTTTGGAGCAACCTCCGAGAGATCTTTCTACCTGCTGCTGCACATTATGAGAGAAAGAAGAAATGAGAATGGAAGAGTGTTACTGCCTTTTAAATACAGTTCATTTTAAATATAGTTCGTTTATTTATGCATATGGATACTTACTTTCTAAGCATGTTTTTTTTTTCCTTCTGTTCTGTATAAATCGCCTTTCAGAGGTTAAGGAAGGGAAGAGAAAAGTAGGGTTTACTGAGTGCCTAGTGGAAATCCTCCGTGGTCATCCTCTGCTCGCTCAGCCTGTCGGAACGGAGCTTCTCTGGACCCCTGGTGACCTTGGTCTCCCAATGGACTTGGCTCCTGGACAGGAGGGGCCCGTGGCTGTGTCCCCTGGTGTGCAGGAGGGTCTCCACAACTTGGATGTCCTCATCTCTCCCAGGGAAAGACGACTTTTTTCTCCATTTCCTTAACCATACCAGCACCCTCACCCAGGCCTGTTGAGCTTGTGGCCTCCTGCCGGCCCTCCGCTGACCTTTTGTGGCCATATCAAGTATTTTCTGTCCTTTTAAAAAAAATTTTATTGATTGGTTTTAGGAAGGGGGAGAGAGATGGACAGACAGACAGAAACATCAAGTTGTGGTCCCGACTATTTAAGCATTCATTGGTTGCTTCTTTTTTTTTTTGTTTTTTTTTTAAATATATTTTATTGATTTTTTACAGAGAAGAAGGGAGAGGGATAGAGAGTTAGAAACATCAATGAGAGAGATCGATCAGCTGCCTCCTGCACACCCCCCAGTAGGGATGTGCCCGCAACATTGGTTGCTTCTTGTATGTGCCCTGACCCGGAATGAAACCTGAAACTTCGGGTTATTGGGATGATGTTCTAACTGCCCAGTGCCTGCCCTATTTTTAAATTCCTAACTAAGCACAAGTAACTCAGTGCAGAGGTGAGTGCTGGAAAAAAGACTCATCGGAAGTGCCCAGGGCTGTTGGGACGGGAGCGCCCTGAGGAGCAGGGTACCTAGATCCCCTCCCCGGCCACTGAAGGGGTGGGGAGTAGGAACTCGGGCAGGAACTGGTCGGGAGGCATCGTTTGACCACGTAGCCCCTGGAGTTCAGAGCAGATCAATCTTTAAAGTGAATCGCTGAGGCTGAGCCCGCGCCCTGCGCTGCCCCCTATGCTGCTTGGGGGAAAGGACAGTGAATCAAACGTGGAGGCTTTGAACCAGGCTGAGGGGGCGAAGGGAGGAGCCGTCTGCCGTCTTGCGGGAGGCGGGGTGGGGGGTGGGGGAGCGCAGGACCCCATGAGCACCGGTGGCTGTGACACGGGCTGGGCCGCTGCGGGCGTCAACCTGCGCGCCCCAGGCCCGGAGGCGGTCTCGCGGCGCGGGGGCGGGGCCGGCGGGGAGGGACAGGCGGGGCGGGGCCGGCGGGGAGGGGAGGGACGGGGCGGGGCCGGCGGGCGGGGCGCGGCCGGCGGGGAGGGGAGGGACGGGGCGGGGCCGGCGGGCGGGGCGGGCGCACCTCCGGCCGCGGCGGCGCCCTTCCGCACCGCAGACATCGCCGCCAGGTGGCGCCCTCCCGAGGCTGTTGACCCCTGCGGGCCGCCGTCGCCGCGCTCGGCATTCCCCCGCCGTTCGCCTCCGCGGCGTCTGGCTCCCGAGCTGTCGGCGGCGGCGCGGCGGTCGCACCCCCGGGTTCCCCGCTGGCTACCGGAGGAGATGGCCCCCTGAGCGGGCCCGAGCCGGGAGCGGCGGGCGGGCGGGCGCCGCGGCCCAGGCCCGGCTCGGCGGGCGGGGTGCGGGTCGCGGCCTCTTTGTCTCCAGGGCGGCGGGCGCGTCCGCGGGGCTCGGGGCGGAAGTCCCGCCGCGCTCGCGGCGCCCCGGACGGCGGCGGCCGCGCCATGAGCGACATCCGCCACTCGCTGCTGCGCCGGGACGCGCTGAGCGCCGCCAAGGAGGTGCTGTACCACCTGGACATCTACTTCAGCAGCCAGCTGCAGAGCGCGCCGCTGCCGCTCGTGGACAAGGGCCCCGTGGAGCTGCTCGAGGAGTTCGTGTACCAGGTGCCCAAGGAGCGCGGCGCGCAGCCCAAGGTGCGGCGGCTGGGCGGCCGGGGGACCGCGGCCGGAGGGCGCTGCGCCCTCTCCCCGTCGCGGCGGCGATGTTAGCCGGCCCGCAGCGCCCTTCGCAGCCGGGCTTGCTCGCGCCCGTGGCCTGGCTCCTCGCAGCCCTAACGACCTCCCTGGGTCCTGGGCATGGCTCCGCCGAGTGCCCGCTTGGCGCGGCGGTGACAGCCGTGCTGCCCTGGCGTTAGGGAGACACCTTGAGGGCCCGGGAGGGTGCACAGTGCTGTGCAGTGGCCTTTCCTGGGAGTAACGGCAGAGGTGCCCCCCTGGCACCGGGCTCGGGGGGGGGGGGTCCCCCGGGGAAGGGAGCGGCCCTGTGTTCTTACTGTCTGAATGAATGTGCATGCTGAAGCCAAGTGTCTCATCGCTTCTCCCGGGTTTGTTTTTATAGAGATTGAATTCACTTCAGGAGCTTCAACTTCTTGAAATCATGTGCAATTATTTCCAGGACCAATCCAAGGACTCTGTCCGGCAGATTATTTTCTCGTCCCTTTTCAGCCCCCAAGGGAACAAAGCGGATGACAGCCGGATGAGCTTGTTGGGGAAACTGGTCTCCATGGCAGTGGCTGTGTGTCGTATCCCGGTGTTGGAGTGCGCGGCCTCCTGGCTCCAGGTACTTCTCTGGAAATAGCCTCCTCCCCAGTCCCCGGGGAGGAATGTTCAATTAATTGGGTTTCTTGAGAGGCCTTTGCCGCGTGCTATCTGTCTACTTGATGTCACTACCCCGTATGCTGATGCCCCAGACCTATCTTTACATACAAATAATAATCATTCTTGAGAAAACAGTAGCTTGTGATGGAACATTAGTTTAAAAAAGAAAGGCTCTGTCTTCGGAACAAGTGAAAAATCCCTTTTCTTAGTTGAAAGTGATAGGTGGGGTTGTGAAAACAGCTCTGCATGCAGCCTCAGAGGTAGGATTTGTTTCTTTAAGATCATTACGTGTCACTGTGGCACGTTTGCTTGTCTTCTATACAGTTAGGTCGGTCGGCATGGGTGTTGTTTGCATTGTCCTAGGATGGCATTACAGAGTGGGTGGCTGTTCTAACGGAGAGGGACATAAGAGCTTTCCAGAGTGTTTTTATTTATTTACTTTTTAGAGAGAGAGCAAGGGAGAGGGATAGAGAGATAGAAACATCGATGAGAGAGGTAAATCATCGGTTGGCTGCCTCCTGCACGGCCGCCACTGAGGATTGGGCTCGCAACCGAGGTACATGCCCTTGACCAGAATCAAACCTGGGGCCCTTCAGTCCGCAGGCTGATGCTCTATCCACTGAGCCAAACCGGCTAGGCCTCTAGAGTGTTTTAAATATCAAAGGAAAAGTGTCTCTTTACAGTTGATGTTTTGTTAGATGGTATTTCGGAAGATACATTTTGTTTTCCTTTTTTGTTAGAGTCTTTGAAAATTTGATAACCTACTTAGAGTAATTAACAGGTTTTTTAAAAATGCATTTTTATTGATTTCAGAAAGGAAGGGAGAGGGAGAGAGAGATAGAAACATCAATGATGAGAGAGAATCATTGATTGGCTGTCCCCTGCACACCCCTCACTGGGGATCAAGCCTGCAACCTGGGCATGTGCCCTTGACTGGAATCAAACCCAGAACCCTTTAGTCCGCAGGCCAATGCTCTGCCCACTGAGCCACACCAGCTAGGGCTTAAGTGAGATTTATTAATATTCTCAGCTATGCTAAAAGAATTTATTGCATTCAGTTTCACAAACCTGTTCATTCCCAGCTTCTTGAAATTATTTTTAAAAATTGTATTTAAATATTTTTTTTGTAACCTTTTTTTTAAAATCCTCACCTAAGGATATGTTTTTATTGATTTTTTTTGGAGAGAGAGAGAGAGCAACATCTATGTGAGAGAGAAACATCAATTGCCTGCCTCCTGTATCCACCCCAACTGGGGATTGAACCTGCACCCTAGGTGTGTGCCCTGACCCAAATCAAATTCGGCAACCTTTTGGTGTATGGGGTGACACTCCAACCAACTGAGCCACCGGGCCAGGGCATCTTGTAATCTTTATCATTAAAATTTGTCTAGCAAGCCCTGGCTGGGTAGCTCAGTTGGTTGGAGCATCGTCCTCATACGCCAGGGTTGTGGGTTCGATCCCCGGTCAGGACACATACAAGAATCAACCAAGTGGAACAATAAATCGATACTTCTCTCTAAAATTAATTTTTAAGAATTTTGGCTAGCAAAAAGATACATTTTTGTTTTTTGGGTTTTTTTTTGGTAGTACACAGGCAAATCTCAGTGGAGTCTGTGCCTTAATTCTCATCAGCATGATTTCTGGGGCATCTGAATTGATCATGTGCGCTGTCTTTAACCTCAAGATTACCTCTATCCCTGACAGCCTAGTGAAGTCAAGCTTAGCATCTTGTGACCATCACAGGATTTCTCTCTCTCTCTCATGGCGCAGTCGTGCTGGCATTCGGGCAGCAGGAGAGCAGATGGGAACAGCAGGACGGGGTCTCTGTGGTCTGGGTCGGGGTTTGCCGCACTGGGAGGGGCTGCAGCCTCCTCCCGGGGAAAGGCAGAGGTGGGTGGTGCGGCATCGTGGGCAGAGTTTAGCCTGAACGGACCGTCCGGCCCGCTGTCTCCTTGCAGTTTGCCCTGGAGGCCACGATGGGGCCTGGGACTGTGGCGTCCCGGGCAGGCGTTGAACGTGGCAGTACTTACAGATCGGCACCTGAGTGCGAGGGAGAAGGCCGGGGCGAGTGGGGATGTAGGACCGGAAAGTGTCAGGGAAGCCTGTGGGAGGGCAGAGCTGTAAGAATGGAGGGGCCGCTCTCACCCCCGAGATAGTTCCCCGACTCTCCGGGGCCCTTTAGGCGGGAGCGGCCGTTAATTTTTACCGTTGGAGTCTCAACTGCAGGTTCACAGAAGGTGTCAGAAATGATCTTTTCCTAAGGAAGCTTCGAAGCAAGGCTCGGCAGGCCTTTTATGGAAAGGCAAGATAATATATATCTTAGGCTTTGCGGATCTTGTCGTGTCTGTCACAGCAGCCTGAGACAGTAGGCGAGCCTGTGCGCAGGGCTGTGTCAGGACCACCGCGTTCACAGCAGCCGAGGGGGTGCAGTTGGGCTGCGGGCTTGCGTTTGCCAACCCCTGCGGCAGAGCCAGCCCTCCAGGTCCTTGCCCGCTGGAGGGTTCTGCCAGGGCTGGGGGCCGGGTTTCACCAGATGTGCGCAGCTGCCGGTCGCCAGCCCGCGACCCCCCGTGGTCACGCGCTGTGGCTTCTTTGCAGCGGACGCCCGTGGTCTACTGCGTGCGGCTGGCCAGGGCCCTGGTGGATGACTACTGCTGCTTGGTGCCCGGCTCCGTGCAGACGCTGAGGCAGATCTTCAGCGCCAGCCCTCGCTTCTGCTGCCAGTTCATCACCTCCGTCACCGCGCTTTACGACCTGTCGTCAGGTACGTAGCTCACCTGGACTCCCCGATGGGTAATGTGTGCCCTTCTGCCCTTCCTCCCGCCTGTCCACACTCACAGGTGTTTTTCCCGGAGCTTTTGCGTTTGTTGCCAATGTCAAGTGCTTACGCACGTGCTTCCTCAGAACAGCCCTTCGCTTGCATAACCACGGCATCCTTGCCGCACCTGAGAATGGAGTATCGCGAGGACACGGTTGGCTGTCTCTCAGATGGCCTGTGTTCAGACCTCCCTGCTGGTCTCAGTTATGTCTCTGGGAGCCTCCTCTCCCCCCGGCGGGTCGGGAGAACGCAGGACCCAGCTCAGGAGCATGCATCGCACGGAGCCGTCATGTCGCTTTGGCCTTTAAGTCTAGGACAGTCCCCAGCGGTTAAAAACATGTCTTAGGCACTGACTGTTCAGAGAGCTCGGGCCTGTTGTTTTGCAGAATGTCCCTCAATTTGGATTTCTTTGTTTCCTTCTGAGAAGATGCAAATGAAACATTTTGGCAACGGGCCTTCCTCAGTGTGATGTGTCCTCAGGGCCTAGAACTAGGAGGTGGGCCCTCGGGGCTGCTCTCAGTGAGGTTTTTATTTTTATTTTTAATATATTTTTACTGATTTCAGAGAGAGGAAGGGAGAGGGAGAGAGAGATAGAAACATCAATGATGAGAGAGAATCACTGATCGGCTGCCTCTTGCACACCCCACACGGAATCGAGCCCACAACCCAGGCATGTGCCCCGAACGGGAATCAAATCTAACTGAGCCACACCAGCCGGGCGTGGTGAGGATTTGGAGACTTCCTTAGCAAGATGCCAGGAGGGGTCCTCAGGTGGCCCTTAGATGGCATTGGACTTCAGCTGGGAGAAGTCTTGTCCCTGTGGTCAGATTTCATGCAGACTCCCAGTGAAGACACCCAATAAAGAGCTTCCCAGCTCTGGTTGAATTGGGGCAAGAGCTGTGGCCCTGATTTCCACTCGGGCAGTTCGGGCCTCGCCCTGGTGAGCAGCTTGCTCTGCAGAGCTGCTCAGAGCCGATTTTCTCTTCCAGGTTCCTGCTCTGCCCTCGGCTCTTGCCCTCAAGGACTGACAAACAGTCTCCATTAAAAAAAGAAAAGAAAAGGAAGTTATTGATTTGAGAGAGAGGGGAAGGGAGGGGAGAGAGAGAGAAACAGATGTGAGAGAGAAACAGCGACCGCTGACTCTTACACGCCCCCTCTGGGAGATCGAGCCCACAACCCAGGCATGTGCTCTGACCAGGAATCGAACTGGTGAACTCCTGGTGCCTGGGATGATGCTCAACCAACTGAGCCACACTGGCTAGGGCAGCTGTCTGTTATCTTGATCTAGTAGCTAATAGCTGTTAGTAGTTGGGAGCACTATTCAGGGCTTTGCTTCCCATTAGGAAAGATTTAGTTAAACCTAGTTTACCGCTTCCTAGTTGCCCTTTTCGTCTTCAGTTATTCTAGGCCAGTGGTCGGCAAACTGTGGCTCGCGAGCCACATGCGGCTCTTTGGCCCCTTGAGTGTGGCTCTTCCACAAAATACCGACTTCTGTGCATGGGCCACGAAGTTTCAATCGTACTGTACGTGCGCACCTACATGTGGTATTTTGTGGAAGAGCCACACTCAAGGGGCCAAAGAGCCGCATGTGGCTCGCGAGCCGCAGTTTGCCGACCACTGTTCTAGGTCAACAGGGACAGAAATTGGCCTTAGTATTGGGAAGGGGTTGACTAACATGGAAAAAGAAATGACGTTCAGAGAACACCACTAATGTTCTAGAATGGATGTGGGCCCTGGTCTTTTTCTCTCAAGCCAGCTTGCCAGTCCGGCATGTCAGTAAACTGTTTTGTGGAGGTTGATTGACATGTGAAAAGCTGTGCGTACTGAGTGTGTGCGACTGCTGAGTTCGGAGAAGCGGGATCCCCGGCGCACAGGGGCAGCCCTAGAGGGCCGGGTCGGGCTCTGCCATCAGAATGGCGAAGCTGCTGCCCCCGGGGGGTCCTGGGGGCAGGAGAGATTCCCGGGGGGTCAGTGCCTCAGGGCCACACAAAGGGAGGAGCTCCCCGAACCCAGCAGGACCTCTGAGGCTCGAATGGAGCTGAGAGCTCAGGTCTGTTCGTAGGAAGGTCGTAGGGATTACGTACTCGAGTGCGCACATGTACACACAGGCTCACACGCGTAACCTGCCTTCAGGTTCTCAGAGGCGCCTCAGCTTAGGTCGGGTGCAGGGGGGGAAGGCGGGAGCGTATGCCAGAGAAGTGGTGTGAGACTGGTGTTTCCCAGGCAGGAGTGTCTCGGTGGGAATTGGGGATCACACACAGGGTCGCCCACTGTTTATGTTGTCGCATAAGAGTCATAGGCAGCTGCTCCCTGCTGTTGCCATCACTTCATAGCAGAAGGAATTGGACTGGTGGGGGTGGGTGCGGTGGCGTAGCACCCAAACACAGGCAGCATCTCAGGGAGAAAGAGCCTCAGAGCCTTTCACCGCCATCTCCCCACCCCCACACTCCTGTCGTGCTGGCTCTGGCGGGGCTCTGTCCTGAGCTGAGGGGAGCACAGCCCACTTCCTGCACAGCCACCGAAGGGTATCGCACGCCGATCCCAGAGCCACGCTGATCCCAGGGCCACGCCAATCCCAGGGCCACGCCAATCCCAGGGCCACGTCGTGTGGCCTCGTTAAGAGCCGGGCCACCTGGGGTCAGGCCTGGGCCCACCACATACGTTTGCCGAGTCCTGGGGAAATTACCGTCCCTGTGCCTCAGTTTCCTCTGGGGTGGTTTGAGGGTTACATGTGTTCATCTGTGGAAAGGAATTAGACCGTTGCCGGGAACATCGTAAGCCCAAAGTCAATATCAATGTTTGTTTTTATTGTTCTTCTCTGTCTAAGCCGTAGAACGCGCCAGGTCCTAGGGTCACGGGAGGTCAGGCTGTCGCTTAGACAGGGAGCTGAGGTGGCCCTTGGCAGCTGACATCCCTGGCTGATCTCTGCTCCTCGAAGGCCACCGTAACTCCTGAGCCTGGAGGAGATGCCAACACCGCAGCGAAACGTACTCTCAAGGGAGGGGCGGAGTGTGGTGTGAAGCTTGGACATGAGAGGTGTGGGATTTGATTTAAAATGACACAGAACGAACTTTCCTCAAGGCGGTGGAGTTCTCGGGAATTGCTGAGCTCACGAGTATTTCTCGAGCCCTGCCTCGGCCAGGCGGCCCTGTCACTAAGGCAGGAGTCCCAGCCCTCGTGGAGGGGATGTCCAGGGAACGGGACAGAAAACAGACGAGCAGAGAAGTAGATAATGTGGGTGTGGGGTGACGAGTACCGTGAACCTAGGGCTCCATCCCCCTCCGCCCACTCTGTCCCTGGGGCCGGAGCCCCTCCTGACTCGGCGTGTTTTGCAGACGACCTCATCCCGCCGCTGGACCTGCTTGAAATGATTGTCTCCTGGATCTTCGAGGACTCGAGGTTGATTCTCATCACCTTTTTAAATACTCCGATTGCAGCCAACCTCCCAATAGGGTTTTTAGAGCTCACCCCGCTCACTGGACTGATCCGCTGGTGCGTGAAAGCCCCTCTGGCTTATAAAAGGAAGAAGAAGCCCTCCTTGTCCAATGGCCACGTCGCCGCCAAAGCCGCCCCGGACTCGGCCGGGCTGGACAGGGACCCCCACCTCCTGTACTCCAAGCTGCACCTCAGCGTCCTGCAGGTGCTCATGGTGCTGCAGGTGCACCTCACCGAGAAGAACCTCTACGGGCGCCTGGGGCTCATCCTGTTCGACCACATGGTCCCGCTGGTCGAGGAGATCAGCCGGCTGGCGGACGAGCTGAACCCCCTCAACGCCTCCCAGGAGATCGAGCTCTGCCTGGACCGCCTCGCCCAGGCCTTGCAGGTGGCCATGGCCTCCGGAGCCCTGCTGTGCACGAGAGGTGGGTGGCCCCCGCCTAGGCCTTCCTGGGGGAGGGACACCACAGCCCACCCCACAGAACACGGGGCTCCTGGGCCAGGACTGAGCGCTGCCTCTTCTGGGGCTTCTTCCCGTTAGTGAACGGGGAGGAGGGGGAGGCTCGGGACATCCCCAGGCAGAGCACTGTGACCTGGTGTCGCTGTGCTCCTGGCCATCGCTGCCAGGACTGGGACACCTCGACAGGTGTGAGAGCTTAGTATCTTCCCCTCAGGCAAGCTTCTTTTTCTGCAGAAGATTCCCTTTAATTCCTTTTTTATTGCGGCATAATTTACATGCAGTAAAATGCATAGATTGAAATGCATAAAGCATTCCCCTCCCCTGTTTTAAGGTTCCTTAATTCTGCATTTTAGTGCTTGATGGCTCTCAGGCGAATGAGCCTGTGCTGGTGACACACCTGTGTTTGCCCCCCCCCCCCCCCCTTTTTTTTTTGGTCATTGATTCCAGAGAGAGAGGAAGGCAGAGGGGGAGAGAGAAACATTGATGTGAGTGGGAAACATGGCTCAGTTGCCTCCCATAGGCGCCCCAACCGCAGATCAAACCTACAACCTGGATATGTGCCCTGACCAGGAATCGAACCAGCAGCCTTTGGTGTTCAGGGCGACACTCCAACCAACGGAGCCGCACCAGCTAGGGCTGTGCTCCCCTTTGAACCGTTGGCTCCCAGAGCTGCCCGTGCCCCCAAGCTGTGGTCTGTGGTGACGGGTTTCCCTCTCATCAGGCTCTTGCTGCCCCGGGCGGCTGATCTGCCTGGGGAGAGCCCTGCCTCGGGGCCTTTCCCAGCTTCGGACACGTTGCCGATAGAGCTGCCACTTCCCTAAGCGAGGGAGTCTATTTGGGGCCCCATTTGTTAAAGCAAACGCCGAGGAAAGAGAGAACACAGCTTCTGAACGATGCCGGGTAACTGGAGTATCGGGCAGCATTGCCGTCTCACTGGCCCCCTCAGCAGCCGCCAGAGAACATTCCATCCTGTTTTCTCCGTCCGTTCCTCAATGACCTGTCTCCTTGGTTTCAGATGATCTGAGGACCTTGTGCTCCAGGCTCCCCCACAACAAGTAAGTGCCCTCTCAAGGCTTCTGGTCGGGTGGGGGGTGAAGGGGGGTGCAGGGCAGGGTGGACCCCTGTCCTGGCCCGCAGGCTCCAAAGCTTCTGTATATAAGGAGGCCCTTAAGGACTGATGATAAGAGGGGACAGATGTGAGGACATAACCCACATGAGAGGAAGGCCAAGTCGGGGTAAATCAAAGATAAAAAAGGTGAAAAGGTGGTCATCTTGCTGGAGTCGAGGAAAGAAACCGGAATCAACTTAGAGCGTCACGCTCACTACGCGCTGTGCGTCCACAGCTTTGCGGTGACGTTGGTGCGCGATGCTGGTGACTCTGAGCTGGGTAGCCCTTTGGGAAATCGGGCAGAGCCACAGCCCTCGGGCACAGTGTGTCGGTCAGGCCAGCGCCTGGGCATCCTGCGGCACTGCCCGGAGCTGAGCGTGGTTCTGTCTGGTTTGCTGTGGTGCTTGGGCCGTCTCTGCCTGTCTCTGAGCCTCGGTGGACCCCCTTGTAAAATGGGGCACTGACTCACCTCCCTCCTGGGTTATAGTGAGGACCAAGCGGGTGACACTTGTGAATTTCTCAGCACGGCCTGCGCCATCTGGGACTCTGCATAATGGTGGTGTTGTCCTTTGGGGAAGCAGTGATCCTGGGGTGGAAAGCAGGAACTGTGGTCATACAGCTTCCAGGAAGAATTCCCGCCTCGCTGCTTCCTCTCAGTGTGACCTCGGGCAGATTCCCTACCTCCCACCGCCTCCCTTCTCTGGAAAGTCCAGAAAGTGACTGTACCAGCCGCATGTCCTCCTGCCTCCTCATGGGAGCACTTGGAACAATGCTTGTTTTGTTGAGTATTTAAGAAGGGTTAGCTGCTGTCACTTTTACTGCTATTTCCATAATTTAGGGGTTCTACTTAATCTAATTAATCTCACCGACTCTAAGAAGCAAAAGTTATGCACAAAAATGTTTCATGCAAATGCAGTTTTATTAGCAGAAACCTGGAGGCAGCCTAACGCTCCCCTGGGCGGGGATGCTCAGTCACTGGGCAGTGACACCAGAACAGGCAGGTTTCCACTAAAGGTCGTCATGTGGCCAGTGGCTGGGGGAGTGTTAGTGAGTCTGTAGTGTTACCTCAGGATGGGACATTGTATCCACCAAAAGCAGACACTGGCAACTCACTTCGGAAATGTTTCTAGTTCAGCGGTTCTCAACCTGTGGGTCGCGACCCCTTTGGGGGTCAAATGACCCTTTCACAGGGGTCGCCTAAGACCATCGGAAAACACACTTATAATTACATATTGTTTTTGTGATTCATCACTATGCTTTAATTATGTTCACTTTGTAACAATGAAAATACATCCTGCATATCAGATATTTACATGACGATTCATAACAATAGCAACATTACAGTTATGAAGTAGCAACGAAAATAATTTTATGGTTGGGGGTCACCACAACATGAGGAACTGTATTCAAGGGTCGCGGCGTTAGGAAGGTTGAGAACCACTGTTCTAGTTGAAAGCAGAGGCCAGGCTGGGAGCAGGAGGGAGCAGCGCCAGGAGCAGGCCTGTCCTGGAGGGGGTGGCCTGAGACGGCTTTCCAATGGCCAGGAGTTGGTACTTGGAGGCTAACGGCGTGGGGCTGAGGGCTGGGCAGCTGGAGGTTAAGGAGCTCTGCTGATCCTGCTGGGCGAGGAGACTGAAGTCAGAAAGGATGAAACTGGTCAGAGGAAGAAACCCTTCAAGGAGTGTCAGGAGGGAGTGACATTGAATTCAGGGGGGCAGAGGATTTCCGGGAACAGAGCGAGGAGAACGCAGCTGGAGGAGGTGCTGGGCACCTCGGGCTTGGGGGTCACTGAGGGTGGAAGGGGGCCTGGGTGGGGTGGGAGGGGACGCCCCTGAGGCCTGAGAGTGAAGGAGCCGGTGGCTGGGGGGCGGGAGTGGGAAGGGAGTGGCCCTGCAGGGGTCAGGCTGGGTCCCGCCTGTCCAGGACTCTGGGTGTCCGGGAGCCGCTTTTGTGTCATTAAGGACTCAGGAAGCTGGCCTGCTGCCTGCTTGCTGCAGCCTCAGTCACGACGCCCCTAAGCGTAGACAGTTGAGGCTGAAGGCAGGCACCGAGGCTGCCCCTGTGGACTGCAGCCCCTCCCCCTGTCCTGTGCCCGCCTCCTGGGCACCTAGGGTTTCTCAGGTCCCTCCCCCGCATTGTCACCTTGTCACATGCAGGGTCCTGACTTTTCCCCTGCTGGCACTTCCTCTCTTTTCTGTCCCGTCCCAGTCTCATCCTGTCACCCCCTCCTGCTCCTCCCCAACTACAAACCTCCCTCCGTCTCCCTGTTCTGTTTCCCCGTCTGGGACCTGCGTGTTCTGTACCCGCCTCCGGTGCCTCTCGGTGCCTGTGTGAGGGCTGTGTGTGGCCAGGCCTCTCTCCCGCCTCCCCATGCACCAAATCCGGGGGCTAGGGCCAGCCCGACGCCGCGTGGCAGAGGCCGCCATCTGGGATCCGCGCGCTAACCCTTCTCCTTGTGTTCGCAGCCTGCTGCAGCTGGTGATCTCAGGGCCCGTGCCACAGTCGCCCCACGCGGCCCTCCCACCAGGGTTCTATCCTCACATCCACACGCCACCGCTGGGCTACGGGGCCGTGCCTGCCCACCCCGCTGCCCACCCCGCCCTGCCCACGCACCCCGGGCACACCTTCCTCTCGGGCATGGGGTTTCCATTCAGGCCCATCCGCTAGGCCGGCCCCACCAACGCCGAGCGGCACCGTGCCTTCCGCGCCTGGGCGGAGAGCCTTCCAGAGCGGGTGCGGCCCGTGAGGAGGACCTCGGGGAGGCGGCCAGCGGCCCCTGCTCACCAGCACTGTCCGGGGCAGGAGATCTGTGACATCGCAGCCCAGGCGCCTCCTACCTGGCTGCGTTGGTGAGAGTCCAGATGGACAGACGAAAGGAAATGAATGTGTCCAGCCCTCCACGGAGCCATGTGGGCGTCTTTCAAAGATGCCATCCCGAGCGCCTGTTGTCTCGTGTGTCCGGGGACACGGGTGTGTGAAGCAGCGTTTGCACGTCCACTTGTCCGCTTCCTTCCTGTGATTGGGGTGTGCTCCTGCCGTAGACACCGGCCCCTCCATCGCTCCGTGAGCTCCGGCCGCACCTGTGGTCTCCAGCTGACGCCGGCACCTGGCGCCGATCGCGGGAACCTGTGGCGGTTGCCTGTCACCAGTGAAGGGGCATCTCTGTTCCATTGGGGTCTAGTTTTCTTTCATATGTTCAAATAAATCTTTTCTAAACAGTTGTGCAGACTTGTGGACTGTGTTTTAAGAACTTACAGTGTGAGCTGCAGCGGCTTCCTCCCCAGCCCCACGGTCAGAGAGAGGAGGGTGGACACACTGCTAGCCGCTCCCTTTGACTGACACCAGAAAGGCCTGTTCTTTTGTGTTCGATTCCATCACCCCCGGTTCTTGTTTATGGATAAGCCCGCTGGGGCCAGAGCAGGACTGAAGGGAAGCACTTGCTCTTGGTGAGAAGCATCCACTGCCACTTGGCTGGCTTTGGAATTTAATTCTGGTACCAAGTGTTCCTGAAAAGGACAGAAACCCCCTGGCTACTAAGACTGAGGATGTTCAAGCTTCATCTCGAACAGGGGTTCTCAACCTGTGGGTCGCGACCCCTCTGGCAGTCGAATGACCCTTTCACAGGGGTCGCCTAAGACCATCCTGCATATCAGATATTTACATGACGATTCATAACAGTAGCAACATTACAGTTCTGAAGTAGCAACGAAAATAATTTTATGGTTGGGTCACAACATGAGGAACTGTATTTAAAGGGCCAGAAGGTTGAGAACCACTGATCTAGAAGGTTGTCTGGAAGGTTGTTTGGCTGTCCGGTCTAATTAGCATATTATGCTCTTATTATTATAGATGGTGTGGAGCAATGCATACCACTGGCCTCCTCACCCATGATCTGCTAATTCAACCCCTGAAGCTAGAAAACAGTAGTTTTGATCCCCATTTGGGAATTTTTGAATGCAGAGGGCCGACGGGAAGTTTTAGTGAGGAAATTTGCACACCCAGTTTACTCAAAGTGTGCAAATCACTGGTTGTCAGTATACTTCCAGACTTGTGCAACCATCACCACTGTCTATTTTTATTTTTAAGAAATTAAATATTGCTGAAGTATCTGGTTTTCCCCCACTGACCCCTTCTAACCTGCCCCATCCCCCACCCCAGGCCTTCACCACCCTATTGTCTGTGTCCATGGGTTATGACCACTATCTACTTTAAAACGTTTCATCATCCCCAAAAGGAACCTCACGCTCAGTAATCTCACCCCCTCTCCTCCCAGCCCCTGGCAACCATCTATCTTCTGTCTCTGGATTGGCCTTTTCTGGCCGTTTCGTATAAATAGTCCTGCGACGCGGTCATGTGTGTTAGGCTTCTTTCACTGAGCGCCATGCATTCAAGGTTCCTCGTGTTGTGGCAGGGTCAGTCCCTCATGCCTTTTTCTTTGAATCCTCATGGAGGATATGCTTACTGATTTTAACGAGGGGGGAGGAAGGGGGAGAGAACTATTGATGTGAGAGAGAGCATCGATTGGCTGCCTTCCAGAAATGCCCCAATTGGGATCAAACCCACAACCTAGGTATGTGCTCTGACCAGGAATCAAGCCTGCAACCTTTTGGTGCACAGGACGATGCTCCAATCAGCTGAGCCACCCGGCCGGGCAGCACTGCCTTCCTTTTAATGGCCAAATGAGACCATTGTGTGGACGTTCACCCATTCATTAGGAGGTGGACATTGGAACCTTTGGCTTTTATGAGTGATGCTGCTACAAACAGAATCGGTTATGTTCCGATTCTCTTGGACACACACACATTTACATGGAAACAGTGCACAGTATTTTTAAAATATATATTTGTATTGATTTCAGAGGGAGAGTAGCATCTTATATAATAAAAGGGTAATATGCAAATTGACCCTAACAGCAGAACAACTGGTCGCTGTGACACGCCCTGACCACCAGGGGGCAGACACTCAACACAGGAGCTGCCCCCTGGTGGTAGTGCACTCCCACAGGGGGAGCTCCACTCAGCGACAGTAGGGGGAGCCTCTGCCTCCTTGGCAGTGCTAAGGACATCTGACTAACGGCTTAGGCCTGCTCCCTGTGAGGGCTCCCGGGCTGCCAGAGGGAGGTCTGACTGCCAGCTTAGGCCCGATCCCCTGGGGAGCACCCCCAAGTGCATGAATTTTTGTGCACTGGGCCTCTAGTCAATGATAAGAGAGAATCATCAATTGGCAGCCTTCTGTACACCCGCTCCTGGGGATTGAGCCTGCAACCGGGCATGTGCCCTTGATCAGAATAGAACCCGGGACCCTTCAGTCTGCAGGCCAGTGCTCTATCCACTGAGCCAAACTGGCTAGGGCCAGTATTTTTTAATACGGAAAATTCAGAAATAGCGTGATTAGCCATCAGCAGAGGACCAGCCATTCCCTAGGGACCCGGCAGGTTATGGCAATGGGTGAAGGTTCCAGAATTAGCCACCAGGGGGAGCTGGGCACTTTGCTCAACTGGAGAGCACCTGGATGGTTGCTGTGCCTGGGACCAGGACCCAGGTGAGTGCTGCCAGGACCTCCGTTTTCAGGAGAAGATGGACATATATTTTTAAGCTGCATTTTCTAGACTTTAAAATGCCACCTTTGCTGTTAGAAGTCAAGAGGAGGGTGGAGGATGGGTAATAATCAGAAGAGGCTGCTTCGTGCAGTGACACCAGTGTGTGCGGTTTGTGTTGATTGATGTTGTACGCTGATACACACTTTTCCACATCCTGTCACACTTTAATAAAAATGCCCTCCGCCCTGGCCAGTGTGGCTCAGCAGTTAGAGCAGCCGCCCGCAAACCAAAGGGTTTCAGGTTTGGTTTCCAGTCAAGGGTGTGTACCTGGGTTGCAGGTTCAATCCCTGACCCTGACCAGGGTGTGTGTAGAAGGCAACCAATTGATGTGTCTCTCTTGCATTGATGTTTCTCTCTCTATCCCCCCTCCCACTCTCTCTAACAATCCATGGAAACATCCTCAGGTGAGGATTAACAAAAAGGAAAAGAAAAAAAAACAACAAATCTTCCCGCTGCTTCAAAATGCAGTGTTCTAATGGCATCTATGCCTTCTTCAACTGAGGAAATGATGTTCAACATCATCAAGAGTTTTTTAAAATGAAAACGAGCCCAGCCAACATGGCTCAGTGGTTAGGCACCGACCTATGAACCTGGAGCTCATGGTTCGATTTCCAGTCAGGTGTCCAGGTTGCAGGCTCGATCCCCAGTAGGGGGGCTGCTAGAGGCAGCCAATCAATGATTCTCATCATTGATGTTTCTATCTCTCCCTCTCCCTTCCTCTCTGACATCAATAAAAATACATTTTTTTAAAAAAAAGAACTTACGAGGAGAAAAAGTCTATTACATTTATGCATGTTTATCATTTCTGTTGCCTTTTCTCCAATTCCTGAAGTTCCAAACTTCCCTCTGGTGTCCATCTACATCTCTCACAGTAGGATGTCAATACATGCCACCTAGAAAGTGTCAAAGATGCCACCTAACCACGTGACAACACCATTAGCACGTTCATCGGAAACGCAGCAAGACTGCAGGAGAAATGGGAGTGGACTCAGAAGTTAGGAGGTATTTCTGTTGCAGGGAAAGCCACATAGAACCATTGGACTTACTCAACTAGGGACATGTGTCACCTTGAACAAAGGTAAAAGGAGGAAGAGGAGGAGAAAGTGTGGCTGGTGTTAGAGCTGGGAGCCCAGGTGTGGGCAGGAGGAAGACTCCGGGGAAACTGTAGGTTGGTGAAGATGCTTTCCTGTGATTTGCATCATGGGAAGGCGAGCAACCAGGCCAGCGAAGGAAGCAGAGCCTGCACAGGAGGCAGAGGGGGCTGACCGAGGTGGGCGGGGGGAGCCCAGGTCCTTCTAGAAATGCTGGCGGCCACCGGACAAGTGTCCAGCGCTGCCTAGACGTGTAGCAAGATGAGGGATTGGTGACATGGAGGTCACTGGTGACATTAAAGGGGGCTGTCCGGTGGGGTGATGGGGTGGAGGCCAGGTTGGAGGGGGGAGAGGGTGGGCAGATGGGGATGTGGACAGAACCACGAGGGGACAGAACCTCTCTTCCAGGAAGAGTGGCCGCCAAGGGCAGGAGAGAGAGGGGCTGTGTGTTTTCACGTTGGGAGAGGCTTGTCGCAGTTAGAAAGCAGCAGCAGAGGGGGAGGTGAAAGATTCCAGGAGGGGATTCTCTCCTCCCCTGGGCCTGGGTCTCCCAGGAGGCAGGAGGAGGCAGAGGTAGCTGGCTCCCCTCCCAGGAGCAGGAGGGAGGTGCTCACTCATCCTTGGGCGCCTGGCGGGCACAGCGCTGTCCCACCCACAGGTGGAAGGTAACCACTTGCCTCAGCTTACCCGGCTGAGGGAACCCAGCTGTTTCCACCTCCAAAGCTGGGTGTCTGGGCTGCCCTCGGCCCTCCAGAGCCCCTACTCTGCTGGCGAAGTCACCCCTCAGAGGGGCAAGCTCTTCAGGCACCGGCCGAAGGGGAAGCCCCAGCTGGGTGCCTGTGAGGCCAGGAAGAGTCCAAAGGTGGACCAAGGAGGCCCAGTGTGCGTGAGGAGGGAGGCGCTGTGACCACGAGGCTCCGTCCCCCGCAGTGGGCATCCCCCACTCCACCCAGGAGCAGTCTCTACCCCGGATCTTTGGGGCGTCAGAGACTCTGAGATGTAATGAGAACTCGGGATCAGCGAGGTCTGCCCGAGGGCAGTGCCGCCCGGTGATGGGACCCTGACACTGGCAGGTGAGGCCTCCGGAGGAGAGCGTGACGCAGGCAGGAAGCAGCTGGCGCCTCGGGGAGAGGGACCTGGGGAGGGGAGGGCAGGGGAGGGGAGGGGGACGGAGGGCAGCGGGAGGGGCGTGGACGGAGCCTGACCACCGGCCGAGCACACTGGAAAGGGGCGGGGGTCCGGAGAGGGACGAGCTTAATTCGCCAGTTCATGAGGGTGGCCCAGCCCTCGGCGCAGACTGGCGCACACTCCCCGCCTCGCAGGCCTGCCCTCGCGCCCCAGGGTCCAGGCGGAGGTCCGTGGTGTGGACGGGGAAGCCCCCGCAGAGCTGATGCGCCTGGATGCGGCCCTCTCACTAACTCAGGGTCATCTCATTGAGAGCTGATTGACCACCACTTAGACCCGGGCCGAGGCGCCCTGAGGCCGGGAGCCCCACCCCCACCGCCACCGCCACCGCCACCGACACCCCCACCACCATCCACACACACACCCACACACACCGCGCAGCGCCTCTCGTTCTCCAAGCCCCGCGCTCAGCGACTGCCGGTCGCCAAGCCCCGCGCGCAGCCACCGCCGGTCGCCAAGCCCTGCGCGCAGACGCGCGCGCCCGGGGAGGCGGCGGTGCGCACTGCTCCCCACACCATGGGGTCCCCGCCGCGCGCACCCCGCCGCGGGGGAGCTGCCGGGCCGAGAAGGGTTAAGCCCACCGAGCTCGCGGCTGCCTAGAGTGGCGGCGGCGGGGGCCGGGGCGCGGGGGCGCGCGGGCGGCGGGCGGGGGACAGGATGCGGATGCCGGGGGTACTTCCTGTGCGGGCCCCCGCCACCCCCGCCCCGGCCCGGCCGCTGCCCGCACGGACCGACCCAGGCCGGCCGGACGCACGCTCGGGCGAGTGGGCGAGCGAACGGGGACCCCCGCCCGGCCGTGCCGCCCGCCCCCCGCCCGAGGCCCGCGGTATCCGGGCACCTGTGGCGGCCGGCGGACCCCCGCCGGACCCGGACTGCCCCGGGCTGAGCCGAGACCGGTGTCGCCCGGCCCCTGCCGACCTCAGCCCGGCCACCCCGCCTGGTCCGCCCCGGAGCTCGGAGCCGTGGCGCGCGCGAGGGTCCCGCCGGGCCAGCCCTGAGCCGGCGCTGGGTCCAGGCTGTCTCCTCCCGCCCCGCCCCAGGGAGCCGACACCAACTTCTGCTCTTGAACTCAGCGCTGCCCCTTCCTTCGGCCCAGGGCGACCTCGGCAGCCCTGACAGCGGCCGACCCTCCCCGGTGCCCAGAAAGGCGCCCGGGCGCCCTTGCGCCTCCCCGGCTCCCGGATGGAGGCGCCTCGGGAAGGAGCCGGCTGAAGGCTCCCCACCTCCCCGCGCGGCTGACCACACCTCCCCGCGCAGGCCGTGCAGGCCGCGGGAGAAGCAGGAAATGCCGCACCAGGTGAGGCCGGGGAGGCCAGCGGGGCGAGCCCGGCGCTTCTCTTCGGAGCGTTCGGCTAAGAGGGCTTGGGCTCCAAAAGGCTATTGGACCTGGGCTCATCCTGATCCAGGGGAGGGAGGACTGGATGTGGGGACCCCTCTGCACAGCGGGGAGGACTCCCAGAGGCAAGAACCCCCCAGACCTCAGGAGCCCGACGCGCAGGGCCAGGGGCAGCTGGCCCGCCACGGCTGGTAGCTCTGGAAGCTGCCTTCCGTGGAGCTGAGCCGGCACCAGGACACAGGTGGCCTGGACTCATGGCCTCTGGTCACCTGGGGACCCCGGGTGAATCCGGTCAGAGGCAGGAGACCAGAGAGTGAAGAGAGTTGTCAGGGCTTTGAGCAGGGCAGGGCACGTGAGCTGGACAAGTGTTTCCTGCAAACTTCCCACAGGTCCCTCTGGGACCTCAGCTCCCCGTCCCTGTGGGGGTCCGGTTCCCACCCGCCTCCCCTCCCCTCCCTGCCCCTCCCCTCTCCTCCCTGGGAGGAGCTGGGCAGGGCTGTCCCAGGCACGAGGCCCGGCCTGTGAGCTCCTGCAAACATCAGGGGGGAAGGACCGCCGACCTCTGTGCTGAGCCCTTGCTGCCCGCACCTCCCTTTTCCAGCTGTGGACGGCACCAACCTCCTTTCAACAGGGGTGGAGCTGCGGCTCTGGGGTCTGACTCCGATCTGGGGGTTCCCTGGCAGTCAGTGCCGGGGCTGGGGCTCACAGCACCACTGCCCCCTGACGGCTTCCTTCCTTCCTCTCAGCACAGCCGGCTCCCGGGAGTCTCCGTCTGACCGCCAGGATGGAGCTGGGGCCGGCGCCCAAGACCTTCGCGCTGGAGCCCCGGTGTCTGGAAGATGGGGGCCCGGGGCCTGACACCCCCTCAGGTGAGGGGCTGGGGGTCCTCAGGCGCCCAGCCCCGCGCTGCTGGGCTGGGAGAGGGGCCTTGAGGGCGGCGGGCAGCGTACTGTCTGGAAGGGTGCCCCCTGGTTATTAGGAATCGTTTCCTAGAAGGAAATTATTTCTTGGTTTCATTAAATCGGTATCTTCCTGGGAAAGTGACCAGAAAGCAAAATTTTATAAATCAAACCTCTGCTTCCCATTACGAAAATGAACATGTGATGGTGAGGGCAGACTCGGGGATGGAGAAGGCCTCTTAGGTCTCTGACAGCCCAGTAGGGGGCTCACAGGGAGGCCCTGCCTGGGGGGCGCAGTGCAGGGGGTGGACCGGCTGGAGTGGGCCCTGGTCAGCAGGGCTTCCTCTCCGCTCGCTCCACGCCGGGCTGTGCGTCTGTCCTCTCCGCTCTCAGGCTCCCGGGAGAGGGTTTGTCTCCTCGGTGGAGACACTCGGAGGTTAAGGAACTGGCCGGTCCCCATGTTCACGTGGGGCTGAGTGCGTCCTTTCCCTTCCAAAGCCCCAGCCTCAGGCACTTCCGGTCTTTAGGCTGTTTCAGGGGGAGCTGGTTGTAGCCTTGACATTTCCAAACTGGCTGTGAGTTTGCAAACTAGTTCCCCGCCCACAGGACGAGGGACTCTTCAGGCATCTTCCACGTGCCAGGGCGCGTCCTGCTTCCCGCGGGAAGCTGGCAGGGTGGGCATCCTTAAGCCGTTTACAGACAAGGGCGCTGCGCCTGCAGGTGGCTGGACAGCTGCTAACTCAGAGTCAGGGCGGAGGGGAGCCCTCGGGACTCAGGACTTCCCACTGGAACCTCATGTTTTTGCTGGAACTTTAGTTTCTTGTAGAAACCACTTGTGGTAGCACTTCCAGGCAGCTTTACAGAAATTCCTTCCTATTTACAGAGAAAGCAAGTTTCATTCCTTTCAGGTGTGACCCTAACCGAGGTCAGAGTGCAGTGTGGCTGGCTCACTGATTCCCACGGGTGATGACTAGGCACCAGGGTTTCTTGGGAAATGGTGGGGAGCCCGGGCACCCATGTGGTGTCACTGCCAACCCCCAAGCATGGAGCCTATGGGGAGTGGGGAGCAGCCCAGAGAAGGGGCAGGGACTAGGGTCCAGAGTGATGTGACTTTCAGTCTTTGAGGTACATTTTTAAAAAATATATATTTTTATTGATTTCAGAGAGGAAGGGAGAGGGAGAGATAGAAACATCAATGATGAGAGAGAATCATTGATCGGCTGCCTCCTGCACATCCCCTACAGGGGATGGAGCCCACAACTTGGGTTTGTGCCCTTGACTGGAATCAAACCCAGGACCCCTCAGTCCACAGGCTGACGCTCTATCCACTGAGCCAAACGGGCCAGGGCTTGGGTGCATTTTTAAGTCAACCCTCACCTCTGGGCATTTCAGTTTCTGCCATGCTGCCATTGTCACGGATCCAGTACTTTTGGGTACTTCCTGAGGGTCTGGACCAGAGAGCTGCCTCTAGAGCAGTGGTTCTCAGCCTTCCTAATGCCGTGACCCTTTAATACAATTCCTCATGTTGTGGTGACCCCCAATTTCATTGTTACAAATTGAACATAATTAAAACATAGTGATTAATCACAAAAACAGTATGTAATTATATATGTGTTTTCCGATGGTCTTAGGTGACCCCTGTGAAAGGGTCGTTCAACCCCCAAAGGGTTCGCGACCCACAGGTTGAGAACCGCGGCTCTAGAGCTTTCCTGAATTCCTGCCATGTCCCCTCCAGGTGGCAGTGGTGGGAGTGAGAGCCAGGAGGAAGAGGCTCCGGAGAGGAGCAGCCCACCACGGCCAGTCATCAAAGCCCCAAAGCGGGTCAGCAAGAGCACCAAGGAGGCCCAGCCAGCACAGCAGGAGCTGCAACCACAGCGGTTACAACCGCAGCCAGAGCTGCAACAACAGCCGCAGCAAGAACAGCAACGACAGCCGCGGCCACAAAACCAGCCATCGGGACGCCGATCAGCACTGCAGCCACCGCAGCAGCAGAATGGACAAGAACAGCTGCAGGAACGACAAGAAAAGCACCAACCCCGGCAGCATCCACGACCAAAGTCACAGCTGCCACTGGTGCAACAGGTGCCGGAGCAGCAAGGGCCAGAGCCACCGCAGGAACAGCCGCCGCCACAGCGAGGACTCCAGGAAGAGCCCCGGTGTGTGCCACCTGAGCCCCTGAAGCCACAACTACAGCTGGTGCAACAGCAGGAAGAGTTACCAGCACAGCAAGGACAAGAGCAGCAGCCGTTGGAGCAACAGCAGGAACGGTTAGGACAGCAGGCACAGCTGCAGCAGCAGCAGCAGAAGCACGGACAGTCACAGATACAGGCACAGCTGCAGCAGCAGCAGCAGAAGCAAGGACAGTCACAGATACAGGCACAGCTGCAGCAGCAGCAGCAGAAGCACGGACAGTCGCAGATACAGGCACAGCTGCAGCAGCAGCTGTTGCAGCAGCAACAGCAGCAGTTACAGCAGCAGCAGCTGTTACAGCAGCAGCAGCTGTTGCAGCAGCAGCAGGAACAGTTACAGCGGCAGCTGTTGCAACAGCAACAGTTACACCAGCACCTGCTGCAGCAACAACAGTTACAGCAGCAGATGTTGCAACAACAACAGTTACAGCAGCAGCTGTTGCTGCAGCAGCAAGAACAGTTGCAACAGCAGCAGCTGCAGCGCCGTCCACTGGAGCCAGAGGAGGAGGAGGAGGTGGAGCTGGAGCTCATGCCAGTGGACATGGAGTCGGAGCAGGAACTGGAGCAGCAGCGGCAGGAGGTCCAGCGGCAGCAGGAGCTGGAGCGGCAGCAGGAACTGGAGCGACAACAAGAACAGCGGCAGCTGCAGCTCAAACTGCAGGAGCAGCTGCGGCAGCTGGAGCAGCACCTGCAGCAGCAACAGCAGCTGGAGCAGCAGCAGGAGATGCAGCTGGAGCTGACCCCCGTGCAACCTGAGCTGCAGCTGGAGCTGGTGCCCACTGCGGGGGCAGGCCCGGCTTCGGGACCTGGCGCCTCGGGACCTGTCATGGTGGGGCCCCCGGGCTACGTGGTGCTGCAGGAGCTCATGGTGCTGCCGGCCGTGGGCCCGCTGCCGCCAGCTGTGGCCCCGCTGCCACCAGCTATGGCCCCACTGCCACCAGCCGTGGCCCTGCCGCCATCAGCTGTAGCCCTACCGACACCAGCTGTGGCCCCGCTGGCACCAGCCGTGGCCCTACCGCCATCAGCTGTAGCCCCGCCGCCTCCAGCCGTGGCCCTGCCAGCCGTGGCCCTGCCAGCCGTGGCCCCGCCAGCCGTGGCCCCCGCCACCACCGCCGCCACTGCCGCCACCACCACCACTGCCACCGCCGGCCGTGGCCCCACCGCCGTTGGCCGTGGTGCCCATCTCAGGCCCCGCGGGTAGCGCCGCCCTGACACCAGCCCGGCAGCGGCGCCGGCGGCGCGCCCGGGATCGGCCGACCATCTGCGGCGAGTGCGGCAAGGGCTTCAGCCGCAGCACCGACCTGGTGCGGCACCAGGCCACGCACACGGGCGAGCGGCCGCACCGCTGCGGCGAGTGCGGCAAGGGCTTCTCGCAGCACTCGAACCTGGTGACGCACCAGCGCATCCACACGGGCGAGAAGCCCTACGCCTGCTCCTACTGCGCCAAGCGCTTCAGCGAGAGCTCGGCCCTGGTGCAGCACCAGCGCACGCACACGGGCGAGCGGCCCTACGCCTGCGGCGACTGCGGCAAGCGCTTCAGCGTCTCGTCCAACCTGCTGCGCCACCGGCGCACGCACTCGGGCGAGCGGCCCTACGCGTGCGAGGACTGCGGCGAGCGCTTCCGCCACAAGGTGCAGATCCGCCGCCACGAGCGCCAGCTGCACGGGGCGGGACGCGCGCGGGGCCTGGGGCTGCTCCGCTCCACGCGCTCGGCGGCGGGCGGGGGCAAGGCTCCGTGAAGGGAGGAGCCGGCTCCTCTGAGTGGGACGTCTTGGCCCCGCTCCGGGGCCCTTTGGGGTATCCTCGAATCGCGCGTGGAAAAGGGTGGGACACATTCACCCTCAGAAACGCTCCGCGCGAGAAGCCAGCGTGTCTGGCACCGCACAGATGTTGCACGTCAGCACACACACAGGCACACGTCGCACTGGGTACCGAAGGCCGCCAACGTGCCACCCTGGGCACATTGGATTCTGAGATGAGAGCCACCCGAGAAAACTTTCAGGGGCCCATGGGACCGTTGGTGACAGTGGGCACGGATCGAACACTAACCAGGGGATCAAACATACCCGGTAAAAGGCACGTGAAAAGGACTTGATCCGGTGAAAATTATTTCGAGGAAATAGAGGAGAACAGCCACTTGTCTGCACCAGCAGAAGGCGGATCATGGCGCGACAAAGTTCTCAGTGGCGTGTGCCCTGAAAATACTTTCTCCAGTGAAATTCGTCAGGGTGGCTAGAACCCCGGCTTCAGCGTGTGTGTTCTTGAACACAGGGTCGGAGTGCGCGCTGGGCCAATGTGCAAATGCCAGGAAGTCCTGCTCTGGGTGGGAGGTGGAGCCTTCCCTCCAGGGCCACCGCTCCTCGCCAGCGTGGAAGGGAAGCTGTAGCCTCTGCTGTGTGTCCCCGCGTCCTCTTTTGAAAATAAAAACAATGTTTTTATTGATTTCAGAGAGGAAGGGAGGGGGAGAAAGGGATAGAGCTTCAAAGAGGAGAATCATTGATCAGCGGCTGCCTCTTGCACGCCCCCTACTGGGGATGGAGCCTGCAAACCGGGCATGTGCCCTGACCGGGAATGGAACTGTGACCTGGTTAATGGCCAGTGCTCAACCACTGAGCCACACAGGATGGGCAGCGCCCTCTTGAATAGAAGCCTATGGCTGAAGCAGAGGGCATTCTGGGAGAGCTGTCCAAGGTCCAAGGGCGTGATCCCCCTGGAAAGAGCTCTGGGATTCCCCCCTTTCCCTGCAGGCCTGTAGCTCTAGGCTTCTCAGACTTTTGTCCAGCAACTGAGGTTGGGGTTAGGGCCCTGGGGCACGGGGTCTCCTGGGCCAGGCTGTGCAGGGGGCTGGCCTGAGCAGACCTGCCTCATCATTGGGGGTCCAGGGAGAATGTAGGGGACAAGGACTGAGACACCAAAAATGCCCTTTACATTTACAGAATCATCTGGGGGTCGCTGATGTCGGTGGGGGGCAGGCGGGTGGGGAGGCTGCCCCCCACTGCTGCCCCCAGCGCTGCCTGCTCCTGGCGTCCTGTCCTACCTGTGGCTGCGTGCGTCCTGCCCTCTTTCCTCCCGGCGTCTCCTTTACTAACGCAACCTGCTACGTTCCACAAACGTGTTGGTAGGTGAGAAACAGAAAATAAACAAGTGGAGAAACGCATTGTCCTGTCTGTGTATTTACCTCTGAAATTTTTTTTTTAATCCTCACCTGAGGATGTTTTTCCATTGATTTTTAGGAAGAGGGAAAGACAGAAACATCGGTGTGAGAGAAACATATTGATCGGTTGCCTCCTGCATGCACCCCGACCAGGGATGAGAGCCTGCTACCAAGGTACGTGCCCTTGACCAGAATCAAACCCTGGACCCTTTGTTCCGCAGGCCGACGCTCTATCCATTGAGCCACACTGGCTAGGGCTTGCTTCTGAGTTTTGTAAAACATTTCCTGGTTGCCCTAGACGTCAGGAGCTCCTCACCCAGACCCTTCCTTCCAGCTGGAGCCCTGGGCTAGGGGTGGGCTTACTCAGTGAAACCCTCATGGGAGAGCTGAGGACCGAGGGGAGAGCTGGGGACCGAGGGGAGAGCTGGGGACCGAGGGGAGAGCTGGGGACGGTGGGGAGAGCTGGGGACCGAGGGGAGAGCTGGGGACCGAGGGGAGAGCTGGGGACCGAGGGGAGGCGCTTGAAGAGGCCATTTTGGCATCTCCTGAGGACAAGCCTCGACTTGGTCCCTCCCAGTTACTACAGTTTCCCTGTCCCTGTTACGTGTCTGAACCGCCTGGGGAGGCATATGGAAATGTGCTCATGCAACAGCTCACCGGCAGCATCAGGTGCGTTTCAGCGCTGCCCGCCATGGTGCGTGCCGGGGGGGTGGGGACGGGGGTGAGGAGGCTGTCAGCCCCCCGCCATTGTCGTGAAGCCCTGTCTGGGTGTCAGCCTTCCTGTGGCTCGCCAGCTGGGACACGGACCTGGCAGGCACGAGGCCTCGGGGGCGTGTGGGACTCACGTCCAGGACTCTGGTGGAGGCGCCTCCCTCTGCCCCGACACCCTGGGGTGAGCACTGCCTGGCGGGCTGGCCTGAGCTGGACAGAGCTCACCCCACGTGGCCCTCAGATGTCCCCTCCTATAGGAAGCCCTCCTGGGCTCCTCCTGGGCTCTCAAACGGGTAGGGGGCTGGCAAAGAGCCTGGCACAGAGGGGTGGTGACTGGTGTCCCCACCCAGGCCCCATGTGCCCAGCGTGGGAGCGTGCAGGGCGCCGTCATGAGGAGACCCGTGCAGTGAGGCAGGAAAGTGGTGAGAGCACTGTATCCCCCACCCGGTGCCATCGGGGAAAGAGGCCTCAGGAGAGAATCCGGCAAGGCCAGGTGGGGGTTTACGCCGAGGAGCAGGGTGTGGGGGAGCTGGCGGGTGGAGAATTCCTAAGGGGGGAGAAGCACAGCGGTGGGGGGTTCTGGTGGAACAGACCTGGCGGGATTCTTGCTGGAGGCAGGCCTGGGGAGCAGTCACCCAACTGGGGGACTCCAGGGTGAGCACTGTGGTCAGGTATGAAAGGCAATCAGATATCCGGGCGGGATTCTGGCCGGACTGACTTGACAGGATTTTTGCTAAAACTGGGTGATGAGAAGACAGACACGGACGCCCAAAAGTGGGGGCCTCATTGCGATGAGGCTCAGACTAAAAGTTTGGTCAAGCTGAGAATCTGTCTCTCACAGACACCCCCCACCCCACACACACACAAGCGCGCGCACACACCCCCCCCCCACACACAGACACACACACACACCACACACACACACACACACACCACACACACACAGACACACACACCACACACACACACACACACCACACACACACACACACCACACACACACACACCACACACACACACACACACACACACACACAGGCACGCACACACACCACACACACACACACACACACACCACACACACACACACACACACACCACACACACACACACACACACCACACACACACACACACACACACACACAGGCACGCACACCATCCCTCCTCTGTCTGCCGTCCAGACCCTGCCCCTGCTTGGTTCTCTGCTTCATTGCAGGGGCCTGGACCTGACCCTCTGTCTCTGTTTGCTGGGCACTCCTGTCATCTCCGCCTGCACCTCCTTTCTGCCCTCTGGCAACCCCAGCCTAGCCCTCTCCCTGCCCCAGGTGGCCTCTCTCCCAGCCTGCCCTGCATGCCGGCAGGAAGCTAGGACACACTCCAGGCCTGGGCAGGTCTGGGCCCCTCGATGGGGGTGGGCAGGAGGTGCTCTCTCTGGAAGGGTGCTGGGCAGCGCCCTTCACAATGGGTCAAGGTTCACAGAACCAGGGTTGGTCAGGTTCCCCCAAACAGTTCCCATGTCCCCAGCTTCACTCTGTCACCTTGTGTTACAGACTGACTGTCCCCGTCTACCTTACATTTGTATGTTGAAATCCTGACCCTCAAGGTGACGGCATTAGGAGGCGGGGCCTGTGGAAGGTGATTAAGCCACGAGGGTGGGGCCCTCCTGAACGGATTAGCGCCCTCATAAAAGCACCTGTTCTTCCCACCGCAGAGGAACACAGCGAGGTCCAGCTCTGAACCGGGACGTGGTCCTCACCAGGCACCCAACCTGCCTGCACCTTGGCCTGGGGGTCCCCAGACTCCAGAGCCACGAGAGAGAAATGGTTGTTGTTCCAGCCGCCCCGTCTAAGCTATCTGTGTTACAGCAGCCTGAACAGTGACACTTGGTCATCTTGAAACCATGTCACTTTCCAGCTGGGTCACCTCGGCAGCCTTTGGACAGCTCCCTGCCATCTACCTGGACACTGGCCATCTTGGGAAATCTCCACCCGACGCCCTGCCTGATGCCTTTGGTGGCTGATTGTTGACAACGGGTCCCCGCCGAGGTGTGAGGCTCTGGCTATGGGAAGGCCTGGCCCCTCAGACTTGCCCCAAACACCCCTCCTCCAGGCTCCTGCCCAGGCCCGGCCTCCCTGCCCCACTGCATGCCAGGCTCCAGCTCTCTCATGCCGGGCTGGACTGTCACTTCACCTCTGCTTCCCTCGGCCCCTGGCCCATGGCTCTCAGTGTGTGCCTCACTGCTCCCCCCGCCCCAGCCCAGCCCAGGTGTGGCCTTGCAGCCTTGCAGGAGGAGCTGGAGCTGAGGCTGACTCTGGCCTGGATGCTGCTGCCCCCCCTGCCCCGGGCCCAGTCCGCTGCCAGCCCCCCAGGGAAGAGAGCTGCTAACAGGTCAGATGCTGGCGGGGCCAAGTGGCAGCGTCCAGGGTGCGTCTGTTCTTGTTCTTGCCGCTTCCTTCCCTTTTGGGGTACACAGGCCCTGGGCAGGCCTTGCCCCGGGGCTACACTGCCAGTCTGCTCCCCTTTTGTGAGCAGCTGGGTGGAGGGCAGACCCACCGATCCAGGCCCGCTCGCCCTCCCTCTCCTCGGCACCTCGTGTTGGCAGAGGCCTCAGTGGGCTGGGTCCTTCCTCTATGCTCCTGTCTTCGGCTCATCAGCTGCTCCTCGAAGAGGCAGGCAATTGGCAGGACAGGCACATCTCGCCCCAGCCCATTGTGCCAAAGAGTGGCACTAGCCCAGCCGGTGTGGCTCGTGGTGGAGCATTGACCTATGAACCAGGAGGTCACAGTTCAATTCCCGGTCAGGGCACATGTCCGGGTTGTGGTCTCCATTCCTAGTGCAGGGAGTGCAGGGGCAGCCGATCCATGATTTCTTATCACTGATATTTCTTTCTCTCTCCCTCTCCCTTCCTCTCTGAAATCAATAAAAATGCATCAGATCCCTTCTCGATTCCCAATTATTCCTAACACAGAAACCCCTGTGGCAGGCAGAGTCTCCAAGCTTGGCCAGCAGGACACTGAGCGAGGCAGCCACACGGAGGACCCCCAGTCCACCACGGCCAGCGTGTCCCAGGGCAGTTAGGCGTGTCCCTCCCCACCCACCGGTGACGCCAGGAGCCAGGTGTGCCAGGGAGCACAGTGGGCAAGGCCGCCCTCTGCTCGGTGGGAATGAGGCCCGAGCCACTGGACGGGAGCTTTCATGTCTGTGGTTATTTTAGCCTCAAAAAAGTGAAATTCCCCACTGCCGACCCCACTTGACCCCGTCCCTTTCAGGCTCGCCTCCCCCAGCCCTGGATGGGGTGCTCGGTGCAGGTGGAGACGCACAGGGCCAGGCAGGGTGCCACTCGGCAGTGGGCCCGGTGGGAGGCGAGACGGTAGGCTCTCACTCCGCAGGCCTCTGACCATGCCCTGCACGGGGCCGGGGGGGGGGGGGGGGGGGTCTGTGTTGGCAGAACTTAGGATTTTTCAATCATTTCATACGAGATCCTCCACTTTTAAGTGTTAGTTATTCATTTTAAGACATGTTTAAAGCAGCCGGAGCCAATCATCGTGAGGAGAGAGATGGGGTCGGAGGGCAGGCTGGTGCTCTGGGTTGGGGAAGTCGAGGCTTTGTGGGGGGCTGCACCCCTCGGAGCAGTCCAGCCCTGTGCGGGCTTGAGCTCACAGCCGGAGCTGAGGTTCTGGAGGGAGCCTGCCCCGCACAGTCCCACGCCGGGGCCACAACAGAAGACAGAAGAACGCGCGTGGGAAGGGGGCCCACGCCACTGCTGCTGGCGCTGTGGCCGGGCGGGGGGAGGCCCCCCTCTGTGGGTGCCAGAGCGCGCCCCCCCCCCCCCCCCCCAGCCCTCAGCTGCCTCCCGGGGCTGAGACAGGTTTGGAGAGGCTGCGAGTGGACGGACAGCCGGAGTCCCCTCCCGCCCTCTCCCGCCCCGAATCCCAGCGCCCGGCCACCCGCCGCTGAGAACCCCGCCCTCCCCCGAGGCGGGCCCTCCCCGTGGTGCTGACCAAGGGCCCCTCTCTGTCCAAGGCCCTTCTTGCATTTGTCCAGCTGCCCGGGCCCTGAGTAACCTTCCTCCTCCATTCAGGACGCCCCCACCCCCGCCCCCGCCTCAGTGTTCCCGTCCCGGGCCCCGGAGGCCGGGCTGTGGGCTCCCATCCACCCGCTATAGTCGCCATCGGCCACCACCTGCAAGGGACGCCCCGCCCACGGCCACGGCCAGGCCTGAGGGCGCGCGGGGGGCGGGGGACGCCTCCACAGCCCGGTCCTGGGGGGGGGGTGCCCCTCCTGCGTGGCCGGGGGGCCGGGCATTCAGCGGGCTCCCGGGTCCTGGTGGAGTGAGCTCGGGGAGGGGTGCGCTCTGAGCTGCAGGCTCCGGCAGCGGTGGGTCCCCAGGGGTGGGTCGTGGCCTCGGGTGCGGGGTCACAGGACAGGCGGGGCTCCCTCCGGGGTCTGCGGGGGGCGGGGGTCTCGAGGGCGGTGCAGAGTCTGCAGGGTCCGCGCGGGACCGCGGCGGGCGGTGCGCGGTCGCGGTGCTCGCAAGCTCCCCGCGGGTCCGGGCTGAGCGCCGTGGCCGGGGCGCTTCCTCTCGCTCCACTCACGCCCCCTCCGGGAGTCGCGCTCGACCCCGCGTGACCGGAAGTTCCCCCCCGTGGGCGCGGGCGGGGCGGGGCCGACGGCGGGACTTCCGGTGCCCACGCGCCGCCGCCGCGCAGCTCCCGGGCCGTCACTTTGTGTAGCGCGGGGCGCGCAGGCCCGGCGCCCGGCGCGCGCGGTGAGTGGGCGGCGGGCGGCGGCGCGGCAGGTGCGGCGGGGGTTCCGGCCGGGGCCGGGCGGGGGCCGAGCGGGGGCCGAGCGGGGGCCGGGCCGCCCCTCCACGCCGGTCCGGGCGGCGGCGGGAGGCCGTGGCGCTGGGGCCCCAGGACCTGGGCCTGCGCCTGGCGGTGGGAGGGCGCGCCGGGGGCCTTAGGGGGCCGCGCCCACGCCGCTGGGACCTGCGCCCCCGCTCGGGCCTGCGCGCTGGGGCGGCTCCGACCCCAGGGCCTGTGGGGAGGGCAGCGCGGAGGGGGCGGGCTGGGGGGACACGCACGACTCCCGGGGGGTGATCGCGCCGCGCGGGGCGGGGGCGTGGGGCTGGGCCACCCCCGGGACACACCCATCTGGGAGGGGCTGTCACCGCCATGGCCGGTGGGAGGACCAGACCCCCGAGCCCCGGGAGGATGGAGGGGCTTGGCCTGACCCGGGGCCGCTCAGAGCCTGGTCTGCAAATGGAGGCCCGCGGGCAGCCAGCGCCGGGCGGGATGGGGTCTGCGCTGCCCCCTGTGGCCGCAGAGGCTGGAGAGGGGCTGGCCGGGGGGACCCGATGGGCGGGCAGGGAGGTGTGCAGGAGGCCTTGGCAGTTGTTTGTTTCAACAAGTGCGGGCAGGTCGGGGGAGTGGCCTGCGTGGTGAGGGAGCCTGATGGTCCGTGGATACACCTGCACCCCCGAACCCAGGAGAGCAGGGCACCCACACCCGTGGCCAGGCAGTGAGCACCTGGTCGTGGGGAAGGAAGGCTTCCCTGGAGGAGAGAGAACCTGGAAGGCGCCTGGAGGCTGGGATCCGGGCACCCACACTCCCCTTCTCCTCTGGGTCTCTTTCCACTTCTGTGCAGCATTTCTCACGGTTTCGAACTCGGCCACTTCTCTCTGTCCTGGGGGTCCTCCCTGCCCCCCATGGAGGGCATTTTGTCACCCCAGTTCTAATAGTTTGCAGCACTGTATCCTGGGGTGCAGGGCTCCCGCGGGAGTCAGGCCCGGGGTGACAGGGTTTGTGTTGATGCTGCTGCTTCCCGGACCCTCTGTGGCTGCGGCCCTGGCGCTGGATGTGGGGAGTGAGCAGCGGGAGTCGGTGGCTGGCCGCTGGCAGAGAGGAAGGCCAGCGCAGGTCTGCGGAGCATGCCCAGCACGCATCCGGCCTTGGGGCGCCGAGTGAACGCAGTGCTCCAGGTACCGAGGTCCATTTTCCAGAACCGTTCTGTTCTGGATGCTGGGTCGAGGCATATGGGTGTCGGGCTGTGCTGGGCCCCGGTCCCACCTGCAGGGTGACCGCCGACCTCCGACCTCCGACCTCCGTGCTGCTGGGCCTTCCCCTTCTCTGGTCGCTTCTCGAGAGAAGGGGCTTCGAGCCGAACCTCTGGGTGGGACCCTCGCCAGTGGCCCGTCAGGTCTGGAAGGGGACAGTGCTGCCAAAACACCGAGTTTTTAAAGTTTCACGTTCACCACGTTGACTAGACCTCAGAGTCATGTCTTCAGTAAACGTTTGAGCTCTCTCTGTGTCTGGCGTGGGGCGTTCAGCGGTGAGCAGGGGGAACGTCTGCCCTCTTAGGGGTGACTGTCCCGGGAGACGGGCAGTGAGCAGACAGTTCCCTGTGAGTGTAAAATCATGGGTGCCGCGGGAAAGGCCAGGGCACCGTGTGGGACGGCCCGGGGGCTGCCTCAGGCATCTGAGCCAGGAAGAGGGGGAGGGGGTTCCAGGGAGAGGGGCTGGCGTGCGCCCAGGTGCTGAGGCAGCGAGCGTGGGGTCGGTGTGTCCCAGAGCCTGGAGCTCTCTGAGTGCGAGGCCCTGGACACTGGCCCGGCTGTGGCTGTGGGAGTCAGCTCTGGGCGGGGCCGGCAGGAGGCAGCTCTGTCGGGCTTGGCATCTTGGCATGGTGTCCGGGCTCAGCCTGAATGTGCAGCCTGAGGTCTGGGTGAGAAAAGCCCTCCTCTGAGCCGGAGGTGGGTGGCAGTTGGGAAACACGCTGGTGTTCTCACTGCCCCGGGCGCTGGCCTCCCGGAGGTGGCTGCGGGGACACCAGCTCACGCTTCTACATTCAGGCACCTTCACACCAGAGGGCTGTGGAGCGGAGGTGGCTCTGGGAGAAGCTGGAGGCTGGGGGCCTCCTGGGTGTAGCTCTTCTCCTGTGACCTTGGTCAGTGATCCTGAAGCTAGAATGGGGTTGGAGGCCGCGGGAAGAGCGTGAGGGCCGGGACAGGTGGCGCCTGGGTGCTCGTGAGCCCGGCCTGGGCCTGGGCCCTGGGAGGAGCTGCGTGGAGTCCTCCTGTCTCTGACCATTACTGTGCCGTAGGGGTACAGCGCCTGCCTCCCTCCCAGGGCGCGGGGGCGGCTCCTCACCGCCAGGCTGTGTTTCAGGCCGCGCTGAGGCTTCCTCCCCAGAAGATGGCAGCCCTGCACACGGCTCCGGGCTCCCCGGCTGCCCAGCCGGAGCGGGCGGAGGACGGGTCGGAATGCAGTCCTGAGCAGGAGGAAGAGGAGGAAGAGGAGAAGGGGGAAGAGGCGGAGGAGCTCGAGGAGGAGGAGATCGAGGTGGAAGAAGAGGAAGACGAGGACATGGTGGAGGTGGTGGAGGAGTCGGAGGCCACCGGGTCGCGGCCAGGGCGAGGATGGCTGGTGGAGCAGGTGGCGGTGGAGTTGCAGGAGGACCAGGACGTGGAGGTGGTGGCAGAGGAGCGGAGTCCAGCGTTGGGGACCCAGGCGCGCCTGAGCCGTGGTGGTGCCAAGTCCCCAGTTCTGCAGGAAAAGGGTGAGAGAAGGGAGCTGGCCCTTGGGAGGGGAGGAGGGAAGGGGGGGGTAGGAGGGGGGCCGGCCTGCAGAGCTCTTTGGCCCTTTAGGCTGGAGCTGCAGCTGCAGCTGGAATGCCAGGGCCCAGGCTTTGAAATGGGTGCAGCCAGGAGCTCCTGCCTCTCTTGCTGGATGGGCAGAGGTGGCCAGGGCGGCGAGGCCCCTGCTAAAGGCAGCCGCCCCTAGGAGACTTCTCCCCCCAGCTCTGCAGGCCTCCCGGGTTCCAGCCGTGCTTAGGGAGGAGGATCTGGAGGAGGAGGAGGAGGACGAGGAGGGGGATTTCCTGACAGCCGGGTCTCAGGTGAGCTGCCCTCTCCTTCGGAGCTCAGTAACCAGGCAGGGTTTCCTTGGGGGCTTGGCACCCGCTGCCTGGAGCCCCTGTGGCAGGGGCACTGTGGCCCTCGGCCGAGCCCAGGCCGAGCTGGGACATGGCTGCAGGAAGTGCCAGGCATCCTGAGCCCCGAGGGATGCAGTTCCACTCCCCTGGGCCCGCCCTTCCCAGGCCTTTGGAATGTCCTGGTCGTGCTGCCCGCCGCCCACTCACCTGCGCTGTGCAGCTCCTCAGCGGCCTGGCTCTCCCGGTCAGGCTGTGCCCCTTCCCCGGAGTGCCCGTCACTTGTCCGGGCTCTGATTTCCTGCGGAGCCGGTCAGATCAGGCTCCTGTGCCCACACTCGGTTCAGCTGGGGCCACCTGTCCACCCAGGTGCGGGCCCTCACGTTGCCGACGTGACCACTGGCTTGAGGCAAACAGTGAAGTAGGAGGGGTGAGGCGGCCACACAGCACAGCCGTGAGGCCTGGGCCTCGGCGTCCCCTGACCTCCGTGTGCATCCTGGCTCTGCCCCATGCGAGCTGGGTGTTCACCTCTGTGAGCCCGGGCCCCTCCTCTCTGGATGGGAATGGGGTCCCTGCCTCGAAGGGCCATGGCCGGGCCAGGAAGCCCTGTGCTGTCGGGCTCTGCAGGCCTGCTGGTGACGGGCTTGGGCTCTGTCCGCTGGGTTCCCTGTCTCAGAGCCACGGTCATCCTGCTGCGGTCATCTTCACTCTCCCCTGGGGGCCCTGCCCTTCACCTGGACCGTGTGGAGCAGTGACCGGGTGCTTTGTCCCCCAGGGGCTGGTGACCTTTGAGGACGTGGCTGTGTACTTCTCCCTGGAGGAGTGGGAAAGGCTGGCTGCTGCGCAGCGGGACCTCTACAAGGAAGTCATGCAGGCGAACTACGGCATCCTGGTGTCCCTGGGTAAGCAGGGCCTTCTGTCCCCAGGAGGCAGCCCAGTGCGCGGGCTGCCAGGGGCTTAGCTGTCTGGAGCCGCGAGGTCTTGGAGAAGGGGGTGCTGGTGCCAGCCCACCGCCCAGGGGGTCCCCATGGACCACCCTGCTTCTAGATGGGTGGGTGGGGTCATGGGGGCCCCAGTATTGCCCAGTAGTGCCATGAGCCAGGTGGACATGTTCTGGAGATGCCAGGCCTCAAGGGGTGACGGAGGAGAGGGTGGGCACCCCGCAGGTGTGTGGAGGGGCTTGGCAGGAGAGCCAGGGTATTGGGCAAGGCTCGAGAGGGGAGTGTGGGGTCTTCCAGAGGGGCGGGGAGGGGGGCGGTGGTCCTCAGAGGATGGAGGAGAGAGGAACTGAGGACTGGAGGTGACAGGGCTGTGTGGCATGAGGGTGGCCTCAGGCACAGCGACAGCCTGTCTGTCTTTCTCCATGCCAGGGTACCCCATCCCCAAGCCGGATCTGATCTTCCGGCTGGAACAAGGAGAGGAACCGTGGGTCCCAGACAGCCCCCGTCCTGAGGAGGGAGACATTGTCACTGGCGTCTATACAGGTGAGCGTGAGACAGAGTCTTGTGCGGTTTCTGCCAACACCGCTTCTCGGAGCTTTGCCCGACTTTGGCCTTCACCTTGGCCTGGTGCTGGTGGTCTGAGCTGTGGGGTCGGGATTGGCAGAGACGGGGCGGCCACACAGGCTGACCTGCCTCGTGGGCTGGCTTCTCTAGGCCTCAGTCTGCGGAGAGGCGAGGGCTGGGAGGTCCCTAGAGAAACTGGTTTCCTTTTAGGCAGCTTTACAGGGGACCCCTGTCCTGGCCTCGGAGTCTCTGGGTATTTCTTGTCTTGTTTTGTTTGCAAATGAGGGCCGGTTGTTAAGTGACCGGCTCAGAGGGGCTACGGGTGCAGAGTGGACTGTGGGTCCTGGCACTGCCTGAGCCGGTCCTCTGGCTTCTCCATCCGTTTGGTGTCTCTGAATAATGGGTCCCTCTGAGCTCCCCTCCTCTCCCGGGAAGCCCAGGGATAGGCCTCTGGCCGGGTGGCAGCCCTGGGCCTCCGGGGAGACTTGGGGAGGTTCTACAGGAAGCTCAGGGGGCAGAGGTCTCTGGGGGCCTGGAACCTGCCTCGTGGGCTGGCTTCTCTCGGCCTCAGTCTGTCTGGGCCTCACCTCACTCGTCTGGAGAAGGAAGAATGTGAACTAAACCTGTAGTTTCCGCTCTGAGGACGTCGGACGGGGGGTTCTGTGCGGTGTCTCGCGGAGGCCTGCGCGTCTCAATGTTTTGGAAGGTTTGGGAAGGCCTTGCACAGGAGCGCACTGGGCTTTGGGCTGGAGTGACGCCAGTCTAGTGAGGGTCACTGATGTCTCATGCCAGTCACGTGCCTGGATAGACTCACAGACGTGTTTTAAAATAAAAAAATACAGAACAGCACAGACAGTGTGTTCTTCAGAGTATTTCCTCACATGCTTTATGCTCAGAACAGCGTGTGGAACAGCGGCACCTGAGGAAACTGGCCGCGGTGGGGGTGGCCTGGCTTCCCGTGTGGGCTCAGCCTCGGGCCTCACGTTCCACTGGGTGGCAGGTGGGCTGTCTGCCCAGGAGCCCATTCACCTGGGGTCTGTCCCGACTTCAGAATCAGGAGGTCTGGCCAGCCAGACACATCGCTGCCGCCTCCAGAACGGGACTGGGATAGTGGTGATTGTCCCAGAGGGTCTTAGAGCAGCGGTTCTCAACCTGTGGGTCGCGACCTCTTTGGGGGTTGAACGACCCTTTCACAGGGGTCGCCTAAATAGATCCTGCATATTAGATATTTACATTATGATTCATAACAGTAGCAAAATTACAGTTATGAAGTAGCAACGAAAATAATTTTATGGTTGGGGGTCACCACAACATGAGGAGCTGTATTAAAGGGTCCCGGCATTAGGAAGGTTGAGAACCCCTGGTCCTAGAGGGACGTGTCCCGTGTACAGGCAATCACAGAAAAGCTGCCTGGAGGTGAAGGGGTCACGGGCTGGCATTGGCCAGTCTCTCGTCACAGGATCTATTTGTACCCCATTCTCCGTGGTTCCAGGAGGGTCCTGGATGGAGCCACCATGTGCGGGTGAACCTAGCTTGGAGCCTGGGATGCTCCCACACCCCTCACCCCCAGCCCCAGCCATCCGCAGAGTCTGAGGTGTAGGATCCAAGCACAGTGTTAAATGCTGGGGTCACTCTGCAGGATGAGTTAACTGCAGCCTGTCTGCTAAACTGCGCCCCCCCCCATTTCTGTGCATCCGACCCCGTTGAGGACTGCCGGGTGTGGGCAGGACAGATGCTGACTGCTCTAGTCCAGCGGTTTCTGTGTTTCTAGATGTAACCTTGCAGAACATAAATTTATTCCTCTTGACAAGTTGGGGCACATCTAAGGTTTGGGTTCTGGCCAGACTCTCCCACGCAGGCGGCTACAGCAGGGTGCACGCCTAGTGGACACAGCGTGAAGTGTACAGAGAAAGCAGGGTGCTCGGCTCGCCTGCGGCGGGGCTTCCTCTGTTCCCGGTGTGAGGGCGCTGGCTCCATAAATACAGTTCCCTCCAGTGTGCAGGCCACCAGCACTCCCACTGTACACCAGGAAGCCCTGCGCACCTGGCCCCAGGTCTATACTCTGCGCTGAGGGGAGGTGGGGGACAGGACAGCCGGAACTTGGGACACCTTGCCCTTCCTGACGGGAAGTGGCTTGCAGTTCAGTCTCCACCGACGAAGGACCATTTCTCAAAGGCACAGCCACTTAGAAAAAGCCAGGCTGGGGACGGCTTCACAGGGAAGCTGGGGCTGTGCCCGCACCGTTGGTAGAGCCTCCTGGGGTGCGTGCAGAGAGCCCCAGATCCCCTTGGCCCGGGGCAGGCTTTCCTGGTTCTGCTGGGGGGCAAGGCGGGCCCCTGGTTGCTGGCCAACCTCAGGCTGGTGGAGAGGAGCCCAGAGGGGGAGGAGCCATGAGCAAAGCCCGCAGGGCCCCTGGCCCGGCTCCTCCCAGCTCGCCTGCCTCCCCTATTCCCCGCAGGTGCCTGGTTCTGGACCGACGACATGGAGGACCACGAGGAGGAGGACGATGAGGACTTCCTGGCAGAGGTGGCCGAGGAGGAGAGCGAGCCCCCTGGGCTGTGGTCGGCGGCCTATGGTGTGGGGGACGTGCCCGGGACGTGGGGCCCTGACGACTCGGATTCGGGGCAGACCTCTGAGGGCTGGGGGCTCGACCCCGGGGGCCTCGGGGCCCTGGCTGAGGGGTCGGAGGTGAAGCCCTTCCTGCCCGGCCAGGAGCCGGGAGTGAACCTGCTGGCGCCTTGGGCGTTCCCAGCCGAAGTAGCTGACCAGGCAGGGCGGCCCGAGACCACGTGCGACGTGTGCGGCAAAGTGTTCCCGCACCGGTCCCGCCTGGCCAAGCACCAGCGCTACCACGCGGCCGTGAAGCCCTTCGGCTGCGACGAGTGCGGCAAGGGCTTCGTGTACCGCTCGCACCTGGCCATCCACCAGCGCACGCACACGGGCGAGAAGCCCTTCCCGTGCCCGGACTGCGGCAAGCGCTTCGTCTACAAGTCGCACCTGGTCACGCACCGGCGCATCCACACGGGCGAGCGGCCCTACCGCTGCGCCTTCTGCGGCGCGGGCTTCGGGCGCCGCTCCTACCTGGTCACGCACCAGCGCACGCACACGGGCGAGCGGCCCTACCCGTGCCCGCACTGCGGCCGCAGCTTCAGCCAGAGCTCGGCGCTCGCGCGGCACCAGGCGGTGCACACGGCCGACCGGCCGCACTGCTGCCCCGACTGCGGCCAGGCCTTCCGCCTCCGCGCGGACTTCCAGCGCCACCGGCGCGGCGGCGGCTGCTCCGAGCCCAGCGGCGACGGCCCCCGGCGGGAGCCCGGCGACGCGGTGTTGGCCGCCGGGCCCGAGGAGGCCGAGGCTGGGCCCGAGGGACCTGGTGCCGGTGAGGCGGACGCAGAGGCCAAGGCAGAGGCGAGAGAAGAGGCTGCGGCGGCCGCGGAGGCGCCCACCCCCCAGGGCGAGGAGGACCCCAAGCCGGGCCGGCGCTTCCTGGAGGTGGGCAACGGCCTGGGCGAGGGCGCGGGCGCGGGCTCCTCCTCGCACCCGCTCGGCTTCCACTTCCCCGTTCATCCCAAGTCCTGGCTCCACCCGGACGGCTTCCCGGTCCTGGGCCTACCGGACTTCAGGGAACGGCTGCCGGCCGAGGGGCGCCCCCTGCCCGGACCCCTGGGGGCCCGGCTCTCCCTGGTGGAGGGCGCCGGGCTGGCCAGCGACCCTTTCCGCGCGGGCAGCGGGCCCGGGGGCGGCGGCGCGGGGCTGCGGGCGTTCGGGCCGGGCGCCGGGGGGCTGCTGGCCGAGCCGGCGCCCGCGGCGCTGCCCGAGGAGGAGAGCCCGTGGATCTGCTCCGACTGCGGCAAGACGTTCGGGCGCCGCGCTGCCCTGGCCAAGCACCAGCGCTACCACGCGGGCGAGCGGCCGCACCGCTGCGCCGACTGCGGCAAGAGCTTCGTGTACGGCTCGCACCTGGCGCGCCACCGGCGCACGCACACGGGCGAGCGGCCCTTCCCCTGCCCCGAGTGCGGCGCCCGCTTCGCCCGCGGCTCGCACCTGGCGGCGCACGTGCGCGGCCACACCGGCGAGAAGCCCTTCGTGTGCGGCGTGTGCGGCGCGGGCTTCAGCCGGCGGGCCCACCTGACCGCGCACGGGCGCGCGCACACGGGCGAGCGGCCCTACGCGTGCGGGGAGTGCGGCCGCCGCTTCGGGCAGAGCGCGGCGCTGACGCGGCACCAGTGGGCGCACGCGGAGGAGAAGCCGCACCGCTGCCCGGACTGCGGCAAGGGCTTCGGCCACAGCTCGGACTTCAAGCGGCACCGGCGCACGCACACGGGCGAGAAGCCCTTCCGCTGCGCCGACTGCGGCCGCGGCTTCGCGCAGCGCTCCAACCTGGCCAAGCACCGGCGCGGCCACACGGGCGAGCGGCCCTTCCCGTGCCCCGAGTGCGGCAAGCGCTTCTCGCAGCGCTCCGTGCTGGTCACGCACCAGCGCACGCACACGGGCGAGCGGCCCTACGCCTGCGCCAACTGCGGCCGCCGCTTCTCGCAGAGCTCGCACCTGCTCACGCACATGAAGACGCACCGCAACGCGGGCGCGCCCGGCCCCGCCGCCGCCCCGGCGCCCCCAGCCGAGGCGCCCGCCAAGGGGCCGCCGGGCGCCAGCGCGGCCCCCCCCGGGCGAGCGGGGCAGCACCCTGCTGGAGTTCGCGGGCGGGACCAGCTTCAGCTCCGAGCCCGCGCCGTTCGTGGCGTCCTCGGGCGCCTACCGGGAGGGCGTCCTCTGAGGCCGAGGCCACCAGCCCTCCCGGCGGCCAGGGTGCCGGCTGCTGCGCCAGCCCCTCCTCTGGCCTCCGGGCTGAGGGCCCAGTCCTGGTGCGGTGCCCACCCTCAGCCCCGGCCTCGGCTCGCCCTCCCGCCCGACAGCTCAGCTTGTGGGACCGCACACGGAGGAAGCGAGGGCGGGCGGCCACCCCGACCAAGATGGCACCATCCCCGGTCGGTGCCGTGAAGCCAGGGGTAGGGTGCCAGGCCATGTATTTATTTCACTCGGGGTCTGACTTGGGGCCTCAGAACAGGTGGCCGTGGCGTCTGTAACCGGGCCTTACAGCGAGAGGGGAGGCCCTTGGGCGGGGGGCGGGGGAGGGGCTCGGAGGCCAAGCAGGGCTGCTCCGTGGGTTTCCTGCCGTCCTCTGCCTTCAGCGAGAGGCTTAGGGACCTTCTAGTCACTCAAGTACCAACAGGAGTTAAGGCTGCGCTTGGGGAAGCCCGTGCAGTTCCGAAGGACCACGTTCCTACACCACCGCCCCCCCCAACCCCCCAGGGTGGAGCTGCAGCTGAGAAAGTTGATTTATTTCCATCTCCACGGCCCACAGAATCGGGGGAGGAGGGAAGCCAGAACCCTAATCTGTGGCCCCGGGGCGGGCGGGCCCCGGGTGTCCGCAGGCCCCGGGAGTTTAAAGCCTTATTCTCGGGGATCACCCGCCCTCGGTGCCCCACTGGAGCACCAAGGTGGGCCAGGTGCTAGTCCCGCCGGTCGCTTCACTCTCCGCCTTCCTCTGAGTCCTTGGTGCTCACCTCCGGCCCCGAGGCGGCTCACTCAGAGATCCGGGGCCTGGGCCCCAGCCGTCACCCCTCCGACTGCCATCTCTCCTGGGGTCAGTGGCACACGACGCCCAGCCCGGGGCTCACTTAGATGTAATAACCAGTGTCAGGTGACTGAGGTCGGTGCCAAGATCATTCCAACACCCACTATCAGGGCCCAAGACACCTGCAGGTCCCTCTAACCCCGCTTCTCCTGACTCCACAGGGGAAGCAGACGGTTTCTGCTCAGATGCCCCTCGCAGAGCGGACAGTCTAAACAGTGGTGGCCACCTCTGGGGGCGTGGGCACAAACGCTTGGCTCAACACAAACCAAGCTGCCAACTATGCAAGGCCCACACCTGGCCCGCACCCCACCCTCCAGCGGGCCGTTAGGACCACTGGGCAGCCGGCTGAGGCACAGCTCATGTGAGACCCCTCCCATCCTTAGCGCCTCTCTGGCCTGTGCGAGTGGGACCAGAAAACAGATTTTGTCGCAACTGCATTCCTTTTTAGACCTAGTTCCTTCTGTTTTAGTGTAGACGTGGCCTTGGAGCCAGCAGCCGAGCTGCGGGGCTGGGAGTAGGAGGCCCAGTAGTCAGTGGGTGGGGAGAGGCCTGGGCAGCAGTGGTATGAATTAGCCGGGCGGGGTGGGGGGCGGTGTAAGGAGGGCAGGGGTGCTGGCCTCTGGCCTCTCCTCCCTGTGGGAAAGGGGCTTCAGGGCCACGGCACCTTGGGCTGGCCCCACGAGACGGGTCTGGCTCCGTGCTGTTCCTCCTGGCGCGGCCCTGGAATGGGTGCCCCTCCTGGCCCCAGCTGCTTCTGCCCTGCTCCGGGCCATGGGCAGGAGGACCGAGCTTTAATAAAGACGAGAAACAAGCTTTCTGACTGAATTCCGTGTTGTTGCCGCTCCTGGCTGCCCGTGGGGAGGCTCTGAGAGGCCTCAGGCCCATGTGGTTTCCGCAAACATTTTCTAGGAGTTTTTCTTTCAGGAAACCAGGATTGGTCCATGAGGAGCCAGCCCCGGGTGAGCTCTGACCCTGCTGCCTGTGTCCATCACGTGTTGCTGGGAGTCCCCAGCTGCCACAGAGTCCTGTAATACACTCAGCCGTATGGGGACAGTCATGTGTTTAGGGTCGTTTGGGCCAGCCTTCCCATGGGCCCCCTCCTGGTGGTCCAGAAATGTGCCTGAGTCACAGACCCCTCCTCAGAGGCCCCAGCACCATCCAGGGTGCCCTGCTCTGTGCCGGGGCAAAGGGTGCCTCCCCCAGGGCCCTAAGCACCTACCTTTGAACTGATTTATGGACTTCGCAGCACATGGTGTCCCCCAGACCAGGTCTGACCCTCCCATCCTCTCCCCATGGATTTGAAAATATGAACTGTGTAGTAAACTCCGTTTTCAAATGTGATTTGGGGGCATCAGAACAGAACCAAGATTTCAGATTTAATGAAAAAGACCTAGTCCAAAGGACAGCCTTGAGGATCTTAAAGTCTGTTCAGAAAGATAAAGTATTCCCTGCTGGAGCTTACCATTGGCCAGCCAAGGTTTTGTTTTTTGTTTTCAGTGGGGGGCGGGGGGGGCTTCAATCTTGTTGGTCATAGACAAAAAGGCAGCCTTCCTGGTTGAGAGAGGACTTCCGAGTTTCTGGAGTCCCGATTCATTCCGAGAATGTCAGTTGAGCATCTCCCATCGTTGCCAAGGAAGGATGGATGCCCATGAGAGGTGGCACTTCGAGAGTCAGAGCCCTGAGCACCCCTCTTGCCTCCACCTACACTCGTTACTTTCCTGTTCTCACCACTCACGTTCCCCCAACCTCCTCCCTTTCTCCTGACCCACATCATCTCATACATTTCCTCTGTCCCTTCTTTCCTTTCTTTAATTGGCTATATATGGAATAAAGCATTTTGAAATTTTTGGTTATATTTATTAAATAAAGCTTTATGATCCTTGTTCATTACTTAATTTTTTTTCTTGTTTACAAAATGCACGCTAGTTGTAAGAATTCCAACAGTACAAAAATGCATTAAGTACACTTGTCGTGCCCTAAAGAGTCATACCACAAACAGCCACCAGGGGCTATGGCTTCTGCAGGGCGCATGGGTGCACATTGCTTCCATGTCCGTGGAAATGTTTTAAAACTATGAACATACTTGATATATTTGCTTGCAACTTGGTTTTATCACATAATACATATATGACATTCTTTCCGCCCTGACAGAGCTACCTCACTCATTTTAACTGCACCATCACAGCATTTCATTCCATGCACGTATCACAATTGATGTCACCATTCTGTCAATGGGGACTTGGTAGTTTCCAACGTCTCACTATTATGAACAATGCTGCAATGTGGATTCTGTGTGTGTGTGTGAATCCTCACCCGAGGATATTTTTCCATTGATTTTTAGGGAGAGTGGAAGAGAGAGGGAAAGACAGAAACGATGTGAGAGAAACACATCGATTAGTTGCCTCTTGAAGGAGCCCAGACCAGGGCCTGAGCCGGGGAGGAGCCTGTAACCAAGATACGTGCCCTTGACCGGAATCAAACCCTGGACCCTTTGGTCCTCAGGCCGATGTTCCATCCACTGAGCCAAACCATCGAGGGCTGAATGTGGGTTCTTGCACATATATCTTTATGCAGTCATACAGATTTTTAATATAACTGTTCATGTTTCTGGGTCAAAGGGCATGCATGCTTAAATTTTTGGCTGTAACTACATGCCACCAGGAAAGGCTAACTCCAGTCCAATAGCATATTCTCCAGTGCCGTGAGGAAGTGCTTTTGGTCCGTGGCCTCACCAACACAGGACATCAACAATTATTTTCATCTTGTCCATTTCGCAGAGAGGTGAATGGCTTGCATTTCTCTATTTTTTAAAATATATTTTTATTGATTTCAGAGAGGAAGGAAGAGGGAGAGACAGAAACATTGATGATGAGAGAGAATCATTGAAGGGCTGCCTCCTGCATGCCCCCCACTGGGGCTCGAGCCGGAAACTCAAGCATGTGCCCAAACCGGGAATCAAACCATGACCTCCTGGTTCATAGGTCGATGCTAAACTACTGAACCACGCAGGCTGGGCAGATTTATGTACTTCTAAAGGCATTTCTAGGAAATTGGGAACACCAAGCAGATTCTTCTTCCCTTTTTAACATGGAGGTGAAATTTATGTTACATAAAAATAACCATTTTGCTCATTTGTCCCAGGCCTGTTCTCTGGCTCCTCCTGATCCTTTTTTCTTTTCTTTATGGCAGCCCAGCTGGTGTTGCTCGGTGGTTGAGCTTCGACCTATGAGCCAGGAAGTCACGGTTGGGTTGCGGGCTCCAGGGCTCCATCCCCGGTAGGGGGCGTGCAGGAGGCAGCCAATCAATGATTCTCTCTCATTGATTTTTCTCTCTCTTTCCTCTCTGAAATCAATAGAAATATCTTTGATAAAAATGTCAGAAAGATGCGCACCTCCCGGTTCAGCGCAGCCATCCCTGGGAGAATGTGTGCCAGATACTCTTTTTGTTTTCGTGGATGTGCGTTTGGACCTCCTTCCAGTTTTCATGTATTGCATCTTAAATTTTGCCCCCTCCTTTATTTCTCATTCATGTTATAAAAAATTGCGCGGCTGCGCTCACTTGGTTACATTCTCATCTCTACGACCCAGTCTTTCCCTCGATTGGCGGCGAGAGGGAGGCCCTCATCCCAGGGCCAGACGAGCGAGGTGAAGGGAGGCGCGGAGAAGTGGGGGTGGGGGGTCCCGGAAGGCTCCCGCGCAGGCCCCGACCCGCGTGTGGGCGGAGCCTCCCGTGAGCCCTGCGCTGCGTGGGCTCTGTGCGCAGGCGCGCGTCGCTCCTGGGCGGCGTCCGGCGGGCTCCCGCCTACCTGGGCGCGGGCGCGTGGGGCCGGCGTGGGGCCTGGCCTTCGGGCGGCCGGAGGCCGCGGGGGCCGTGTCCACACTGAGTAGGGGCGCGAGCGAAGGCGCTGCCAGTGCCGAGCTCGGGGAGAGGCTGCGCTTGTCGCGGGGTCTCCATCCTCAAGGCCCCGGGGCGGCGGGAGCGCGGCCCAGAGGACGGCGGCGGAGGCCCCGGCCCCGCGGACGAGGCAGCGGAGGTGAGCCCGGCTGTGCGCCCTGCGCGGACACCGCGTCCGGAGCCCGGCGCTGCCGTCGGCGCGGTCCTCGGGAAGCGTGCGCGCCGCGTGCGGGCGGCGGTCGCAGCCCCGAGGCTCCTGGAGGTTCCGAGCGCCCGTGGACGGTGCTGCACCGTCGAGCGCGGCCTGCAGACCTGCCCGCGGTTAGGAGACCCGGCACCTGCGCTGTCGGGGGGCGCATGCGCCGTGCCCCCCCGCCCCCGCCCCCCCCCCCCCCCCCCCCCCCCGCGCCTTCGTCCCAGCTCCTGCTTGGCGCGCGTAGGAGTGCCGCCTGGGGGTTCTGGGGCCCATGGAGGTTCCGGCTAAAGCGAGCTTGTCCTCTAGGCTCTGCTGGGGCCCAGCAGCTCCACCGAGGCCTGAAGGAAGGGGCGTCAGGGCCGGACTCTCACTGCGAAGAACCCCCCCTGCAGCCTCGGACCTGAGGCCCTTCAGAGCGTCAGTGGCGGCGGCCGAAACCAGAGCAGGGCCAGGGCCGGGGCGACCTCCCCCCGCCCGGAGGCTGCGCGTCCCCTGCAGCAGGGAGGAGGCCGCGGGGACTGGCGGTCGCTAGGGATGGGCCGGGAGAAATCGCTCGCATTGTCGGGGTGCTGCCGGACTCCGCGGGCGCAGGAGGTTTTGCCTTCAACTCCCACCCCCAAACGGCACCTCCTCCCCCTTCATTCTCCAGGAATTCTGTCCAGAAGCCGACAGAAGCCGGGCAGCTTCCTACCCACGTCCAGTCATCATGCCCGCGTCTGGGGATGGGCTGCTCTGGCTTTCATCTCACGGGTCAAGAGCAGTTCAGGGAGGGTTTGCAGGGTTATCGATTGTGTGTCATTTGACCGAAGGCAAAAAAAAAAAAATATAAAAGGAGAAATGACTCGTCTAGGATCAATAAGCGAACGGGAGAAGTCACAGTTCTGAATTCCTGTCTTGGTGTGCTGTCCACACAATCACATGGAAGCAAATTTCCTCCTACAAGGCCCTTTGGAGAAACATCCCCTCAAATGAGAAGAAACAGGATGTTTTTTGGGGGGAAGGGACTCTTATCTTTTCCTTTTTATTGAATTTATTGGGGTGACCTGGTTAACAAAATTGTACAGGTTTCAGGTGGAAGAAATGGTTGTGTTTTGTTTTTAAAGACCTATGTTTAAGCCAATGCTATCTCTGATAAGGGTTTAATCTCCAAAATTTACAGGGAACTCAACTTAACAAAAGGAAGATTAAACAATCCAATAAAAAAAATGGGCAAAGGACCTAAATAGACACTTTTCAAAAGAGGACATACAGAAGGCCAAGAGACATATGAAAACATGCTCAAAGTCACTAATCATGTGAGAGATGCAAGTCAAAATGACAATAAAAAAAAACACACAACAAACCTATGTTTAAGCACCAGTCGCCTTTTCCAAAGCTTTATGAGGATTCTTGGAAATACAAAATACACCTTGTAGGTCCTGCCCTCCCCCCCAAAATATCAGTTTTAATTAAGGCATCATATTTCCTCTTATGAGATACTTCTGTTTTAAAAGTTTCTGTGTTAGTGAAAGGGAGACAGATAATTAAAGGAGCAGTGAACATCGCAGGTTTAAGGAGTCACAAAGGCACGGATGTTACCCTCCTCTCCTTCTCCAGGATTGAAGGTTACCAGCTTGCGTGTGGAGGTTTTTAAGAGGACAGTGGAGGTGCTGCCGGGCCAGCCAGCTCATTCTGTTCCTCTTTCCTCCTTTTCCAGTTTCCAGGAATGCCTTCCAGGTTTCCACACTCTTCCAAGAACAACAAAAAATGAGCAAATCCCAGGTTAGTTGTTTCTTTTCTTTATCCCTTATTTTCCAGTGGATTTCATGGCTTTTGTATATGTTATTAAGTGTGTTCAGATGTGAAGATGGAAAAGTGGAATTTGATTAAAAGCCTATTTCCAGGTACATGAAGAGTGAGTAGCTCTGGTCTGTGTAGGTCATGTGATCCTGTCATTTGTGTAGGTCATGTGGTCCTACAGCCACCAAATTACATGAAAGTATTTTCTGCCATGTTGAGGGTTGCATTTTACTGTGTTGATAGTGTCTTTTTAAAAAAGATATATTATTATTGATTTCAGAGTAAGAGAGGGAAAGATAGCATCAGTGATCAGAGAGAATCATTGATTGGCTGCCTCCTGCTCACCCCACACTAGGGATTGAGCCCACAACCTGGGCATGTGCTCCAACCGGGAATCAAACCCTGACCTACTGGTTCATAGGTTGATGCTCAACTGTCTCATGAAGGCACCATGGAGGGCGAGAATGTGTACAGTGTAGAAAACTATTCCACGTTTTCTTCAACTGCCCGACAGCATCTGGCGGCCAAAACCTCCTCGGGAGGAGTCACATCATTCTTCCAGCAGAGCTGGCTCCCATTCGGACTAGTCCTGTGGCCCATGACCTGCTCTTACTTCAGTGGCATCTCAGAGTTGGACTATGGAAATAAGTCAGCAGCCTGTGCTAGTTCCTCGATTTGGCAGGAGTCATAAGACTTTAAATTCAAGGAAAGCAAAGCAGTTTATTTGTGATGTAGATATCGCTGTGATGAGGAGAAAAAAGCAATATGATTAAAAAATGTATTTCCTTGCCCTAACCGGTTTGGCTCAGTGGATAGAACGTTGGCCTGCGGACTGAAAGGTCCCAGGTTCGATTCCGGTCAAGGGCATGTACCTTGGTTGCGGGCACATCCCCAGTGGGAGGTGTGCAGGAGGCTGCTGATCAATGTTTCTCTCTCATCGATGTTTCTAACTCTCTATCCTCCCTTCCTCTCTGTAAAATATCAACAAAATATATTTAAAAAAATAAATAAAAAGTGAGGCTCTTTAAAAAAAAAAGTATTTCTTTGCTGTTTAATTGGAGGCATTGTATAAAGCTGGCCATTATCTGCAAGCAGGTGGCCTAGGAACATCATCCTTTGGGGAGCTTGCCTGGATGGCCCAGCCAGGTACAGTGAAATGGAATAAAGAGGGCGACCGTTGTCTCAGGTAGAATGTGGCCCATGTCTTCATTTTGCCTATTTGAGAAGCCATGGGAGCAACAATTGAACCAATGCTTCACTAGCCCTAGGACGATTTAAAAAATGGGAGAATCTCACCTCCACGTGTCAGGAAGGGGCGGCCTCTTGCTCAGGCCTGGAAAACCCCTCAGGGTTCCTAATCTGCTCACACCACTCATGAGGTCTCTGTGTTCACAAAGCAAGTACTCACATGGCCTGGACTGCCTTCAGTTCTTATGTCTGACCCAGCCCACATTGCTTTCTTTCACTAACTCTGCCCTGAGTCTCTTCCACGATGGCCTGAATAGTTCAGACCTTTTCAGATGTCCAATTCCATCAAATCTGAGACAAACCATTACTTCAAGTACCTCACAGGCAGTACTTACAGGAAGAAGAGAAACAGGGCCAGTTAAACCAGAATATCCTAACTTCAGAGATATATAACATGACAACACGGACATCTGGGAAACAATTACATTTCTGGATTACTGAAGAGGCCATGTAGGACCACTTACACGTACAGCCCTTCTATGTGTAGTTATAGAAAAAAAGAATGAGGTAAACCATGTAAACTTTTCAAATATTTTACTCAAAATGCATACTGTGTATTGAAGCTATAATGACACATGAGCGTGGGAACCTTGGTAGATAGCATTTCAACAAATATACTGAAGAGGTGGCCTCTTGAACTGAATACGTGGTTCTTACACAGAACTCTACAACCTACCAGACCTTTGAGTCATGTGGCACAGTCACAATCACCATCCTAGAAGAACACAGAGGGAAAGTGCTGAGCAACAGAACAGGTGCCACGAGTGGTGGAAATAATGAAAAAATGTGGCCATTCATCTCAGTGGTGAGGAATAAATTATTCAAAAAACACAGGCATCAGGCTAACCACTGGGAACAAAAGTAGGTTGTTACCTTACACCATATGTTGTCAACTAACAGTGCAGCAACAATCTATGAATAATATGAATGAACCTAAACAAACTTTATGCCATGCATTATAAAAAGAAAGATTATATCAGCTTCCAGAGGTCCTTAAGTTGGTGATTAATGATTCATGGAAACAGATACACTTAATTGTTTCTAATGCTCAACCTACTTACATCAAACTTTACAGAAAACAAGATAAATCTCTATATCAACACCTCAAAATAAATGATTTACCTAAAGTCCACTTCTCAGTTGTGTGACTCCTACAGAAGTGTCACTTTGTATCTTCAGTTATCAATAAAAGAGCAACCCCAAATCCACTGGCTGGAGAAGATACTGAGTCTTGCACAGAAGAACAGTCCTAAGGCGAAGTGGCTCCATGGATGGCTGGTCCAGTGGCTCAGCATCCCATTCTGGGCCCCAGTTCTTCGTCTTTCTGCTCTGCCACACTTTAGTTATACGTCATTGTTGAGACATAACCAAGCATCACTTCCCAGCAAGGCAACGTTCAATGCAAGATTCCACGTCAACCGCAGGATTCCTTGAATATTTGAGGAAACCTTTTCCAAAAATAACGTGTTTGGTATGTCCTTTGTATATGTGTCTAGAATTGGGTCCCAAGACCACCCCATTGCTGGTAATGAGAAAGGGATTATCATTACTGGTTGAAACTGATCAGGATTTATCCCCATTCCATGGATACCCAAACTCTGCCAGCAAACAGTAAGGAGCAAGTGGCGAGGGTGGTTACTCAACAATGTCTGCCACAAACCCACGTGAACATGTTCTTCAATCAGGAACAGGAAGGAGGAGGGCACAATGTTTAAAAATACTATCTTATCAAAAATACACATAATTCCTAAATTATATAGTATGGTGGTTTGCACATTTACATTTGTGTAGGCATCCAAATAAAAATAGATGAGAAATTAGATAAAAACAGGAATATTTTAAGTTCAGTTTTAAAATGTATAGAGTTCAATGAATACTGCAGTTTTTCTCACTACTTGTGACTTCTGGCATTAACAATTTAAAATTACCTATGCAGCTTTCTATCTATTTTATACATCATTTTCTATCTCTTGCTGACTCAGATATAGTTGTGAACATTATAAAAAACACTGACTTCATTTTGGCAGTGTTTAGTTCATTAACAATAATCAAATATATTTGTAAGTGCTAGGGAAGAGTACAAGAAGAAACATACTTTATATATACCAAATATTAGTTCAATGGCAATGCATACTAAGTACTAACATGGCTGTACTATTAAAGTGGTTAATCCTACATATGTCTTAAAATTATTCCAATAAGGATACACTGCCTTTTCAAACATGATTCCAAATGAACATACAATCCCTGTAATATACCATTCTAAAAAGCAAGTTAACAAAGGCCTACATGCTCAGGACACACTCATGTATGAGTTTAATGTGGCTGTATTGTGGTCCTGATCAGCTATCTAGCCTTACCACTTCTATTTACACAAGGAGTACATGTATCCACAATATATATATTACAAAAAACTTCATAGTATATCAGAAATGTAACTTTTAGTATTAATAATTTCCAGAGGAGTGTTTTCCACATTCTGTAAAATGACAGATCTCCCCTTGGAATGAATTCCCTGATATATGAAACACTCTGACTCCATGGAAGTGTAAATACATTCTAGGTGTTCACACATTTTACAGTCCGGTATCCGACAAGTTGTGTGTCTTGTTGTAGTTGGGGTTTCCACCTTGTGAATTCTCGGATTACAAGTTTGAGTAATGCACAGAGGTGGGTCCACTTTCCCCTGTGTGAACTCTGACTTTACAAAGGTAGGAGTTAAATACATTACACTGAAAGGGTTCTCTGATGTAAAATGAGGTCTGACTTCAGAGAAGCCTTCCCACATCAAGCGCATTCATATTCCCTCGCCTGTGGCTCCTCTGATGGCTATTGAAGGCTGATCTGTAGTAGAATCTTTTCCCACATTCATTACATTCATAGGGTTTCTCTCCTGAATGAGTTCTGTAATGTATAGTAAGGTAAGACATTCGCGAGAAGGCCTTTCCACATTCATTACATTCAAAGGGTTTCTCTCCGGAATGAATTCTATGATGTATGGTGAGATATGACATCTGAGAGAAGAATTTTCCGCATTCGTAACATTCATAGGCTTTCTCTCCAGTGTGTGTTCTCTGATGTCGATTAAGGGCTGAATTCTGACAAAAGGCTTTCCCACATTCATTACATTCATAAGGTTTCTCTCCTGAATGGATTCTATGATGTATCGTGAGGTATGACATCTGAGAGAAAAACTTCCCACATATATAACATTCATAGGGCTTCTCCCCTTTATGTATTCTTCGATGTCTACAAAGGGCTGAATTCTGGTAGAAGGTTTTCCCACATTCATTGCATTCATAGGGTTTCACTCCTGAATGAGTTCTGTGATGTATAGTGAGGTATGACAACTGGGAGAATAATTTTCCACATTCATTACATTCATATGGTTTCTCTCCGGTGTGTACTCTCTGATGTCTCATGAGGGCTGAATTCAGGTAGAAGGTTTTCCCACATTCATTACATTCATAGGGTTTCTCTCCTGAATGAGTTCTATAATGTACAGTGAGATATGATAACCGAGAGAAAAATTTTCCACATTCGTTACATTCATAGGGTTTTTCTCCTGTGTGTGTCCTCTGATGTGTTGTGAGGGTAGATTTGCGGCAGAAGCATTTCCCACATTCATTACATTTATAGAGTTTCACGCCTGTGTGAATTTTATGATGGTCATTAAGTGCTGACTTCTGGGAAAAGGTTTTTCCACAGTCATGACAAACATAGGGTCTCTCTCCTGAATGTGTTCTCTGGTGTTGAGTGAGGTGTGTCTTCTGGCAAAATGATTTTCCACAATAACTACATTCATAGGGCTTCTCTCCTGAGTGAGTTCTCTGATGTTGAATGAGGTGTAACTTCTGGTAGAAAGTTTTCCCACATTCATTACATTCATAGGGCTTCTCCCCTGTGTGTGTTCTCTGATGTACAGTGAGAGTTCCCTTTTGGCAGAAGGATTTCCCACACTGATTACATGCGTAAGGTTTCTCTCCTGTGTGAGTCCTCTGATGTATAATGAATTTTGACTTTTTACAGAAGGATTTCCCACATGCATTGCATTCATAGGGTTTCATTTCCATATGAGATGTTGGATGTACACTGAGGTTTGACATCTGGAGAAAGGCTATTTCAGATTCATTCCACTTATAGGGCTTCTCTTCCATAGGATTAACAAAAACTGCATCCTTTTGAAAGGCTTTCTGGCATTCAATATATTCAAAGGGTTTCTCCAAAATATGAATGTTCTGATAAATACTTTCTTTATTTAGAGTATAAGCTTCCCCATTTTGATTAAATTCATAAGATTTCTCCCCTGGGTGAGTTTTCTCAAGCTTCACATGGAGAAGTGATTTCCCACAGGCACTACATTCATCAGGCTTCATTCTTGCATAACTTCCGTCACTACTGATATATTCTGAAGTGGATTTTAAACTCTTTTCACATGAGTCACATTTATAGGATGTTTTTCTTGAAGGAACAGGGTTTGTTTCCACATTAAAAGTCTTACCAAGAACATCACCTCTCTCTTCAATCAGGGTTTTGTTGTTGATGGATAGAGTTTGCCTGGAATGTTTGTCTTCACTTTCCTGGACTCTCTCTATCAGGTCGACTTTCCAGACTTCTGAAAAGAGGCAAAATTAACCAAATTTTGTACATCTTCCTTCATAAGATACGGGGTGAGACATACATAAGCATTTGTGGCATAGATGCTAGCTTCATAGATGAAAATAATTCCATGCATACCTTTTCCCTATTCTTTTTCTTGTGTATGTTAATCCTCACCCGAGGATATTTTTTCCATTGATTTTTTAGAAAGAATGAAAGGGAGGAAGGGACGGAGGGAGGGGGGGAGGGAGGAAGGGGGAGAGAGAGAGAGAGAGAGAGAGAGAGAGAGAGAGAGAGAGAAAGAAACATTGATGGGAAAGAGACACATCAATTGGTTGCCTCCCCACATGTGCCTTTGACCAGAATCAAATCTTCAACCCTTCAGTCCTCAGGCCAATGCTCTAACCACTGAGAAAAAATGGCCAGGACTCCCCGTATTCTTTAGTTTGAAAAATCTCTCTTCCCCCTCTCTCCTTCTTCCTCTCCCCAGTGGTGACAAAAGGGGGGAATTAACTGACAAAAACACAAGCATCTTTGACTTTTACTACTTTATAAGACCTTGTTCAAAACTGAGTATAGAGGTAAAACAGAAACACAGAACAGCAGACAGGATGCCGATGAATGACTGACAATACAGACAGGAGAGAACTGCCACAAATGGAGTCCAGGGACAGCAACAAGAAGCACTGCTGGATAGGAGGGTCGGAATGGATCTGTTTTGGAGGAGGAGAAGCACAACTTCACACAGCATCATTCATATCAGCTTGGGAGAGGGAGCTCCCAGTGAAAGGCTTGATGTATCAGCTTGTCCCGAGATGCTGTGGCACCACCAACACCCAGCTCCCTTTCAACCCCAAGCCTGTTCCTGCTCTTTCCGTCTGCTTGACTTCCAGCCTTGGTCTACTCAAAACTTCTCAGGGGGTTTCCATGCTTTCAGAAAACACTTCTCAAATCCTATCTCATCTCCAGTAGCTCCATTTTTCTTTAAAGTTGAATGTAATTACTCTCTACACAATCCTTTTTGCACAGTGATTCAGCCTTGTGGAACATTAAAATCCCATGTGAAATTCTGGGTTTCAAATTACTCCACAGGGCTCTGTTCTCTTTTCTTAACCAAAACCCATTTCTTAGGAAGTATGACTCTATTTAGCCGTGGGCAAACTACGGCCCGTGGGCATCCAGCCCGTTTGAAATGAATAAAACTAAAAAAAAAAAAAAAGACCGTACTCTTTTATGTAATGATGGTTACTTTGAATTTATATTAGTTCACACAAACACTCCATCCATGCTTTTGTTCCGGCCCTCAGGTCCAGTTTAAGAACCCATTGTGGCCCTCGAGTCAAAAAGTTTGCCCACCCCTGCTCTATTTCCTATAGCTTTTGAATCCCTAAGTAGAAATTAGAGAAGCTGTTCTTAATCTGAATCACTTGGGAATCTGTCAAGTACCTACAGGATATATGAGATGTGACCTAGACATGCATGCTCAGAAATAATGACTTGTAAAGTACTTCTGAATGAGGGACAAGAAAGTTCTGCTGCCCTAGCTGGCTCAGTGGATGGAGCATCAGTGGCCTACAGACTGAAGGGTCCCAGGTTCAATTCCAGCCAAGGGTACATGCCCGGGTTGCAGGCGCGATCCCCTATAGGGCGCGTGCAGAAGCAGCCAATCAATGATTCCTACTCATCATTGATGTTTATATCTCTTTCTCCCTTCACTAAAATCAATAAAAATACATTACAAAAAAAAAGTTCTGCCACCTGTCTGGCTCCTCGGACAATAAGAGAAATAACGGTGTACTACACGTTACATACTACAGCAAAGGGAATATGCTCTTTTCTTTTTTTTTTTTTTTTTTTTTTTTTTTTTTTTTTTTTTAAAGATATATTTTATTGATTTTTTACAGAGAGGAAGGGAGAGAGATAGAAAGCCAGAAACATCGATGAGAGAGAAACATCGACCAGCTGCCCCCTGCACACCTCCCACCGGGGATGTGCCCGCAACCCAGGTACATGCCCTTGACCGGAATCGAACCCGGGACCCCTCAGTCCGCAGGCCGACGCTCTATCCACTGAGCCAAACCGGTTTCGGCTATGCTCTTTTCTTTACAGGATTATAAGCCAGGGGAGGAATGAGCCTCAAGCTAAAAATATATACCATCAGATAATAGATTCCTTGATCAGACCTACGAGTGGTGTGAAGAGATTAGAGTAAAGGTAAGAGTTGGAAGGAAAAACTTCAAGGAGGGAAGGGTTTGAAAATCTGAGCCCCGACTCAGAATGTGTTATCTGGCCAGATGAAGCACACCCCACTGAAAGGCGAAGCTGTAGGGACAACGATCACCGGAACAGAACACATTTTGTAATGTGGAATAAATGGAGTTTAGCAGCGTTTTTAGAAACAACTGAAAGTTGATTTCCAGGCAATCCAGGGCTATGATTGTGGTTATTCTTAGAGGATAAGGAAGTTAAGTTCCTTGGGAATTAACAGGGAATCACTGTGGGCTCATCCTGTGAAATGAGTGAAGGGTTAACTGGAACTTCGGGTAAACACACCTTGCAAATCCAAGTAGAATGAAGGTGTACCCCCCGAGGACAGGGCAGACAAGGCACATAAACCCAATGAACAGAAACCCCGGAGACCTGAGGCAGGAGGAGCCCTTTACGGAACAAACCCCTGAAGGAGGAAGCAGATCCACATTTGTGGAGGCGCGGGAGGGGGAATGAGTCACAGTTCCTCTCTGTACATTGTCCTCATTATGAAGGCACTGGGGACAGAAGAGCAACCGGAAATAAGAGAGACAAGGTGAACAGCACTCGGGAAAAGAGGGAGACCCAGTTCCTGCTGTCACCACAATGAGGAAGGGCTGGGGCTCAGGAATAATGAGCAGCACAAGCCCACATGACCACACAGGTGAACAGATTTCACTGGCTGAGGCCCAGGTCGGGGTCTGGGATCTTACCTCAAAGAGAAGTGACAAGTGGAAGTGGGGACAGAAACACGTCTGAGGCAATGCACTTTAAAGGAGGTGGAGGCACTAACATAAGGCCACATAAATTATATTGTAGTAACAGACTTATGAATGCCCCGAAACAAAAAGAATCTATGACAATGGGTCACTGAAAATGCCGCGAGAGCGAGCGAGACCCGAGGTTTAAGAGGAAGCGACTGGATTTGGTTCCGGGAAGTAAGCATGGAAAAGCTCTAAAACAAGTGTTTGTGGGGAAGGAAGACGTCTTTGGAGTGAGAGGTAGCTAAAGCACACAGCGAACCACCTCTAGTCCCTTCTGAAGATTTGGAACCATGAACAATTCCAGAAAAACACTGCCAAGTTAGCAGTCACCTCACCGCCTCCCAAACACACCTGGGCGACTGTGAAGTAGGACTTCTCCTTCTACTCTCCAGGGCTCTTCTCCTTGCTCCAGCTTGATGATAACTTCCGGTTTGACAAGGTGACACCCTATTAACAGAAAGGAAAGAGAACTGGAGCCTGGCTACTGGGCTTCTGCAGAAAGTGGTGCCTTACAAGAGTCACAACCGAAGTGCCCCTCTGAGCTGTGCCAAGATTCACTGGGAGGTAAATGCCCTTCCTGGTGCCCAGAACACATTATTCACATTTATCCCATCAAATTCAAAGTCAGAAAATGTGTGGGAAATCCCCTATGTCTTAGAAACTCAGACGCTCTGCTCACCCACAGAGACGAGGTGGCTGTAGTTCTCCAGCATCACGTCCCTGTAGGTGGTCTTCTGCTCCGGGCCCAGCTGCTGCCACTCCTCCTGGGTGAAGTCCACAGCCACGTCCCTGAATGACACTGGCTCCTGTAATAGCAGCGCGATGGGAATTGGGGACGTGGACAAGGTGTCCGGGGACAAGAGCTTACCGAGCTCACTGGTCAAGGCAACCAGGAGCCCTGTAACCCTTTTATGTTACTGTTGTGGGAGGGAAACAAAGCTCTCAGGCACACACTGAGAGTTCAGAGTTCACACCCAAAAAGAAAGTCTTGACTGTGAGCCAGACACTCCTGGCTGCTGGGGAGACTCAGACAGGCAGAAGCAGCCTGCCCTGAAGAGCGCAGGCCTGAGGGGCACTCGTGAAAACGGGGCACTTGCTCCTTCCTTCTGCTTCCAGAACATGATCAGTGTTGGTTCTACTCTTGCTCCCAGCTGCTCCTGCTCAGTCTCCTCAGCTGGCTCCTCCTCCCTCCAAGTCATCCCCAGATGGAGGGCTCTGGGTTCCCTTCTGGTTCCTGTACTCTTTGCTGTCTGCATTCACCAGATGGTGCTCCCATCTGGCCTCATGGATTTCATTACCACCTATGTATCGGCATTTTCCAAATGTATATCACCAGCCCAGATTCTCTCCTAAATTCCCGACAGGTCCCAAATCTCAAACTCAACATGCCCGAAATTCAGCTGCTGCTCCTGTCCAAACCTGTCCCTCCAGCTTACGGGAGCCAATCTGCAATTCTGCCAGTTACCAAAGCAACAGGCAAGCCGGGCAGCAGCAGCCTCGTGTACTGTCCTGCATGGTAAGCCTGCGGCAGGTCTGACCAGGGCCCACCACAAGAACGGTCAGCAACCATTTCTATTTGTAATGCATTGTTATTGCTTGAAAACAGCATGACTGTGACTGTTCTAAACCAATGTGTGATTTGGTGACAGCTTTTTTTAAAAAAATATATTTTATTGATTTTTTACAGAGAGGAAGGGAGAGAGATAGAGAGCTAGAAACATCGATGAGAGAGAAACATCGATCAGCTGCCACCTGCACATCTCCTACTGGGATGTGCCCGCAACCCAGGTACATGCCCTTGACCGGAATCGAACCTGGGACCCTTCAGTCCGCAGGCCGACGCTCTATCCACTGAGCCAAACTGGTTTCGGCATGGTGACAGCTTTAAGTACTAGTAGCTTGGCCAAGTTCACTTTTATGCATAAGGAGAGGGGAAATTGCATTGTTCTTCCGCTGGCTTAAAACAGAAGCTTTGCCCTGGCTGGTGCTGCTCAGTAGGTAGAGCGTCAGCCTGTGCACCAAAGGGTCGTGAATTTGACTCCCAGTCCAGGGCATGTACCTGGGTTGCAGGTTCAATCTCCAGCTCCAGTCAGGGTCCGTGCAGGAGGCAACCATTCGATGTGTCTCTCTTACATCAATAGTTCTCTCTCTCCCCCTTCGCCTGCCCTCCCTTCCACCAATTCTAAAAATCAATAGGAAAAAATATTCTCGGGTGAGGATTTAAAAAAAAAAAGCAGCTTTGCGGGCACTTTTAATTTTAAGGAAGTGGGTTTCGGAAACTTGGATAACAAATTAAGAAACCAATCAGAACTGCAGATATTTAGGACTTTAGGTTAGTTACAGAAGATGAAGGAACAACCAGTAACAGTGTGTTTCAGAAGACCCCTCAGACCAATCGCTGTCAGGGACAACTGTATGGTCACAGGATGAGAAGTGTTGGATGTTGTCACACAGGCTGGAACGTAGGGCATGGGAGTGAGAATAATTTGTGACCATCCCAGTCACTGCCCTGAGAGCTAGCTTCCCCGCAGTGGGGAGGGGAACACTGGCGCCTTACATTTCCCGAGGCCTGTCGTAATGGCCGGGCAAGGGAGGAAGCACCGATCCCGTTTTGGTAAAGACTGGGAGAAAAAAGTGTTCCCCAGAGGACTTTAACCAGCCTCAGGCCTCACCAGGGACAGTAAGAGCCTACTGGGGCAAAGACTGTGGCCCAAGGATCCCGAGCCAGCAAGAGTCCTCTTTCCTCCTGCACATCAGGAGAAAGGAAGACACTCAGACCCGCCACGCTCCAGTCAGCAGTTAGTACGCCGTCTGCGTGGCCTTCTGAAGAAAGCGGCTGACATGGCTCCAGAGTCCGGAAGGGGAGAATTTTTCAAAATGAAAATATTACAAAATTATATGGTAATCCTGGAAAACAAAACAAACTTGGGAAACAATGTTTACTAATGTGACTCAAACTGGAAAAATTTATAAACACTTAAGACTCTAAGTCACAAGAAAAGCAAAAGAAAACACCAGTATCCTGATACCAAGACCGGCCCTTCCCCGCCCAGTGACCGAGCCTCACACTCAGAAGGGACAGTTCCACCCAGGCTGTGCTCACCCTCACCACAGAGCTTCCCATGCACTGCTGGGGGCCGGGGCTCTGTCATCTCCCACAACTACTTTTATGAATGATCTCCTCCAAGGAGAATAGAAGCTCCTGGAAAGAAAGAACTGCCTCTTAAAACCAAGTCCAAGGAAAGATCTGTACAGAAACCAACACCGGGCACTGCTGATGGGCGGAGCAGGAGTGGTTGAGGCTGGGAGTGGCAAAACCTCCAGGCGTCTGTAGGCTAGATCATAGGGGAGGGGCAGGGACAGAATCAAGGTGCAGGCTGCCAGATAAACCATGATGGGACATGAGGAATCTGTGCCAGACACGTCACCGCACAGTCTGCGGTGCAACCCCAACAGATGATGGGAGAGATACCTGGGGAGACTTAATTGAAGGGTGAGAGGGCCACTCCTCCGATGGCCTTGGTTTTACCCCTGGATCAAGCATTAACAACAGTGGATCTATGGAACAGCAATGTTTTCGTCACCAGCAAAGTTATATGCACGGAGTGCTCCCTGGGCAGTAGCCCTTGGCTTACAGGAGGCACAAGGCACGGATGGCAATGGCTTAGGGCTTGTTACTTAGAACGGCTAGTCACAATTACAGTGACATCGTCAATGAAATCTTTTTTTTTTTTTTGTTAATCCTTAACCGAGGATATCATTTCATTGATTTATAGGGAGAGTGGAAGAGGGAGAGAAAAGCAGAGAGGAGCATCGATGTGAAAGAAACACATTAATTGGTTGCCTCCTGCATGAGCCCTAGCCAGTGCCTGGGCTGGGGAGGAGCCTGCAGCCAAGGTACGTGCCCTTGACCGGAATCGAACCCAAGACCCTTTGGTCCTCAGGCTGATGCTCTATCCACTGAGCCAAACCAGCTAGGGCGTCAACAAAATCTTTAAAACCTATGAGAAAACAAGTGGCTGCTTTTGGCTGGTCAATGTAAGTCAAATATTGGACGGTATTTGTCATTTTTTGTGATGAATGTCAGAACACGAGGCACACCTGTACTTTGGCTTTAAGAGCGCGGGAGGATCATGCTATCTACACAAACAAACATGATAAATGCGTGGTGCTGACCTGCTGCTCTGTGTTTTGTCTGATTATATCTTTATCTGGTCTACCTTCCCATTTTAAAGTTTGAACTATTCACCTCCAAGAGATGTATTATAAAACAAACCAGGGAAGAAATACGTAACCAGAAAAACTCACCAGAGATTTATTCATTTTCTGCTGCTCTTGGAAAAACGAGGAGGACTGTGAAACCAGAGGCAGACCTGGAGAAGGAAAGTGCAGGCAGCGAAGTTAGGAGTGATCTGGCCTGCCAAGGACTACTCTTCCTGCGTAAGAACTCTCCAGAAAGTCCCATCAGACACCTTGGGAGACTGTCTCTTTAAACCTTCAGAAGTGACTGGGAGAATGATGAGGGAGAGCCCACCTGTGTGTCTGTAACTCCCACATCCTGTGGTGACTGAGTGGATACATTTCTCATTAGTGAATGAACATCAAAGCCCATTGAAGTACAGAAACCAACACCGGGCACTGCCCATCATCATGCCCTAGAGGCTGGGTGCAGGTGCACCGATGGGGTTCCTCAGCCTGGCATGCGACCTCTCGCAATCGGGACCCCTCGGGGGATGTCAGACTGCCAGTTTGTGCCCAGTCCGCACAGGCCAGGCCAGACGGAGAGGCCAGGCTGCCGGACCCGGCCTCTAGTAGGCATATAAGATCTTTGGTTAATCTCTTCCTTCCCCCTCCCCCTCCCCTTCTCTCTGAGATTCATCAGTCTATTCCATGTTTCCATGCCTGTACTTTGAGCGCCTGCCCCCTGGTGGTCAGTGCGCATCATAGCTACCGGACAGTTGGCGGATAGGTCACTTAGGCTTTTATATATAGAGAAGATAAAAAGAGAAATTTTGTTACAGTCATCTATTTTCTTACACTTTTAACAAGATCAAAAAGTCCACAGGATGCTGAGTAAAGGGATACACTCAAGCAGGGTTAAGTCTTTAAATTTTTTGTAGAAACTTGAGAACAAAAAAATCTCTTAAGAAACTTTGACTTAACTATAATACAGGGCACAACGCTTGCCCTGGGAGCCTGAGTCCTGTTCGCGGTCCCACCTACAGGCGAACACCCGGGCAAGTCCCGCCCTTCTCAGGCCCAATCTCTTCCGCTGTCACCAAGGAGCAGGACGCCCCCTGCAGGCTCATCGAACCGCGGCACCGGGACGGCACACGCTTAGGCCGGTGAACTAGGTCCTGGTGGACGTTTAGAGACGCTGGGAACCTGGGGTGGGCGAGGCGGAGGAAGGGGTGTTGGGGGTGCAGGGAGCAGGGGCACCTCGAAGCCCAGGCCGGGACCCCCGAGGCCGCCAGGAGACAGGGAGATCCCCAGTCCGGGGGGGCGTCCGCTCCCGGCAGCCTGCCCCTCCGCCTCCGACACGCGGGTCCCCGGGAAGCGGTCCACGCTCCTGGCCGCAAACTCCCGTGTGCTCGTCCGGGGCGAGTCCCCAGCCCTGCTCACCGCGGCCGGGAGGACCCAGAACTGCCGCGGCCGCCAGCGCACGACCGCCCCTCGGGACTCGCTGACCCGCCCCCAGGCTCCCGCGGCGCCGCCGCTTCTCTCCCGGGGCCCCCGCCTCTGCGCCTCCCAAGCCGCGTCCCCGAGGAGCCGGCTCTGGGCCTACGGGACACACTCAGGAGAACGTCCCTCCCGGGAACTCACCGCCTCGCGCGCCTCGGCCGGGCGCCGCGATGCCGACGGGCCGGGCCCTACCCCGCCGCCGCCGCCCAGCTCCTCGGGCCTGGCCCGCGGGCTCCGGGGCCGCCTCCGGGTCCCCGCTCCAGACTCCGCCCGCACAGCCCCGCGCCCGCTGCGTGGCGGCCCGACCGGACAGCGCCCAGTCCCGCAGGCCCCGGGATCGTCGCCCAACAGAGGCCAAGGCTTGGGCACCAGGGGCAGCGGTGACCTGGGCTCGGACAGGAAGCGACAGCAGCGCGGCGGCAGGGCGCCTGGGCGAACAAGCACACAGCCCGAGTGCACATGCGCAGGAGGACGCCGGAAGTCGCCGGCCGGGGCCCACCCGGGGCAGCGGGACTATTTCCCATAAGTCCGCGTGCCGTCCAGTGAGGGAGCGTCTTCCAAGTCTCTCGCTCGTTCGGCGGTGGAGGGGCGCTGCGCCGGGAGAGCTCGCTGCCCCAGGTTCCCATTTGTCTTTCCTCCTGTGGGGGATCAAGGAAGGGTCTCAATCCCCCACAACCGGGCGCGGGAACAGAGGGGTGTATCATGTCCACTTACTGAAATACTAGAATTTTCACCAAAATACTAGGAATCAATAAATGCCCCGCTATGGTTTCTCCAAGGAAGGAAAGGTAATAGAAATTGTAGCTTTTCTAGATTTCACAACTAATTCGTAAAACTATAAAAATCAGTAAATACAATTGGAAAAAGGTGAGAAGATCTTACCTCGGAAGGAGGATTGTTGGGCAAAAGTGTCACTTTTCAAAAATGGGCTCATCAGGACAATGATCAACCCCTCTTTATGGTGAAATAATAGAACTGTGTTTCCAAAAAGCTGGTGGGGAGATTGGGGTGGGGGGCGGGGGCGGGCTAGAAGGGGTCAAAGGGGGACATATGTAATACTTTCAACAATAAAGATGTAAGAATAAAAGAAAAATAAAACCAGGCAATCAATCAATCAAACAATAAAATAAAAAGCTGCCCTAACCAGTTTGGCTCAGTGGATAGAGCGTCAGCTTGCGGACTGAAAGGTCCCAGGTTCCAGTCCGGTCAAGGGCATGTACCTTGGTTGCGGGCACATCCCCAGTAGGGGGCATGCAGGAGGCAGCTGATGGATGTTTCTAACTCTCTATCCCTCTCCCTTCCTCTCTGTAAAAAAAAATCAATAAAATATATTTAAAAAATAAAATAAAAAGCTGATGGGGAGGGGGTGGGATTAAAAGTAAAATCTCCTGCCCTGGCCGGTTTGGCTCAGTGGATAGAGCGTAGGGCTGCGGACTGAAGGGTGCCGGGTTCGATTCCTGTTAAGGCAACAGTTCTCAACCTGTGGGTCTTGAACAGTGAAAATACATCCTGCATATCAGATATTTACATTATGATTCATAACAGTAGCAAAATTACAGTTATGAAGTAGCAACGAAAACAATTTTATGGTTGGGGGTCACTACAACATGAGGAACTGTATTAAAGGGTCGCGGCGTGAGGAAGGTTGAGAACCACTGTTAAGGGCACATGCCTGGGTAGGGGGCTTGCAGGAGGCAGCCGATCCATGATTCTCCCTCATCATGGATGTTTCTGTCTCTCTCTCCCTCTCCCTCTGTGAAATCAAAATACATATATATATTACACAGTTAAAAGATAAAAAAATTAAAAAAAAAAAAAATCTCCTGCAACCCAGGAAATCATGTCTGCAAATGTAGAACTAGAGAAAACAGTTTTGTTGTTGAATAACCATTAAACCAGGTAAAAAAGGAACCTCGTCTTTTCACCTGCTGCGCAGGCACAGTCCTCACAGCCATGCGCTCACACTTGGCGGCACCATGGGCTACTGGTCCTCCCACAGCCACTGTAAGCTCCCCGGGCACCTGGGGGCCACCCGTGCCGGCCGATCGCCTTTATCCCCAGGGAAAGGGAACCCTCCCCTGTCCCAGGACGAGTGGCGGTTACAGCTCCGAGCACTGCCCGGCGCTCAGCCCCGGCTCCCAGGGTGACAGGTGGGGGGTGGGGGGGGGGTGTCGTGCTCCCGAGCATCGGCAGCCTCAAGCGCATCCCGCACGGAGCCCGCGCTCCTCCGCAGCTGCTCCCGGAAGGGGCTGTGGAGCCAGGACCGCCTTGTCCAGTTCTTGCTGCTCTGCGTGCGGCCCGGGCCTGAATTCTCAGGATGGAAAAGACGGATGGCCCGTGGCAGTGCCCACATCTCGGCCTCAGCTGGGAACACGCAGAGCGCGTTGCTCTGTGCTCGTTTCCGAATTCACAGGTAAAGGATGGCAGCTGGCCCAGCACCTGGGAGCCTCCCCGGGCAGATGAGCGGAGGCCTCACCGGGCAGGTGAGCGGAGCCACCGGCCCGGCCTCCGGTTCTCACCTCCTCCACGTGCTCTGACCTGCTCAGCGGAAGACCCGGGAGCCCAGGGAGCCCCGCCTCCTCCTCTCTGATTGGTTCTCCGCCCTGTCAGTCCAGAGGCCACGCCCCCTCCATAACCCGCGGGTGGCCCTTCAGCTCAAAGCCACGCTGGACCGCAGCACGTGGCCTGGCCTCCCGCTGGGCTCCCCTCTCTCCAAATGGCTAAAAGCTGCCGATTCGTGTATCTCCCCCTTTTTAAACACTTGTTCAGCTGGAGGGTTGCCTGGACCCTGTGATTCTGTGTCGTGGCCGGAAGCAGCAGAGGCCCACCCCGTCCTGTGGCTTCACTGGACTCTTCACGTGTCAGTGTTTAGGATATAACTGCAATTATTTCCCCCTATTTGTCACCTATTTTTTTTTTTTTTTTGCCAGTCAATTCACTTCCTTTTATTTTTATATTATTTTAATCCATGATTCATCATTGATGTTTCTTTCTTTTTTTTAAATATATTTTATTGATTTTTTACAGAGAGGAAGGGAGAGGGATAGAGAGTTAGAAACATCGATGAGAGAGGAACATCGATCAGCTGCCTCCTGCACATCCCCCACCGGGGATGTGCCCGCAACCCAGGTACATGCCCTTGACCGGAATCGAACCTGGGACCTTTCAGTCCGCAGGCCGACGCTCTATCCACTGAGCCAAACCGGTTTCGGCGCATCATTGATGTTTCTACGTCTCTCTCCCCTCCTCTCTCTGACATCAGTAAAAATATGTATATTTTTAAAAGAACATGAATGAGCTGCTGGTAAGCCCCCCGCCCTGGGAACCCTGGGGGGCGGGAACCCTGACCACCCATCATGCCCGGAGGCATCTCCCCAGCGGTGCCAGCATTTTCTCTGATGGTCTGTTGTTTCAACTCGCTCCTCCGGGGCCCATGTGTGACTTGGAAATGATCTGTTTCCCAGGACAGAAACCCACGCAAGTCAGCTGAGGGGTCAGGGATCTGAGTGGAGTGGACTGTTACGCGGCAGGATCGCAGGAAGTGGAGGGGTGATGAGGCCGCCACCCTCTCCTCTGTGGAGACACGAAGTCAAGTCCTGGGCTTCTCTGCGCCTCCCTGGCCGTCCTGCCCGTGTCCTCCGTAGGCGAACAGTGCACATGCCTCTGCCTTCCATGCCCAGGGCCTGGCTCAGGCTTCCGTTTCCGTGGCTCTGACCTGGACCCAACTCCAGCCGACTCACGGCTTCACCGGCCAACACGGTCCCGTGGAACCTGGCCTGGTCCCAGGCTCTGGTGTGACTGTCTCCGATGGCCCGACCGCCCACTCCTGCAGCATCACGGGGGGGTTGGGGGGAGGGGTGAGCGCCCAGGTCCCCAGATGCTGGGGGCGGGCACTCACACACACAGGCAGCACTTCTAGGGGTGACTACTTATGCTCCGGACACAAAGGGGATCCTCAAACTGTGTCTCCCACCTCCCACCCTGCCTCCCTCCAAGTGTCCAGCTCCATTTCCCTACTCACCCCCTCCCCCTCTCCACCCAGCCCCTCCCCCCACAGTCCCCCCTCTGAAATTTGTGGGTTTTTAAATATTTTTTTTATTGATTTCAGAGAGGAAGGAAGAAGAGAGAAACATCAATGATGAGAGAGAACCATGGCTCTGTTGCCTCCTGCACGCCCCCCACTGGGGATGGAACCTGCAGCCCAGGCCTGTGCCCTGACCGCCTGGTTCATAGGTCGGCGCTCAACCACTGAGCCACCCCAGCCGCACTGTTTGGTTTTTTTGTTAATCCTCACCCGAAGATATTTTTTCATTGGTTTTCAGAGAGAGTAGAAGGGAGGGAGGGGAGAGAGACATGGATGTGAGAGAGACAGGACAATTGGTTGCCTCCTGCACGTGCTCCAACCAGATCCAACAGAGCAGTGGTTCTCAACCTTGGCTGCACATTACAATCACCTGGGAATCTTTTTAAAGTCCTGATTTCTGGGCCTCATTCTCTGGAAATTCTGTTTCTTTGTTATGGGGTGGGGCCACAACATTAGTAACGAAGAAACAGAATTCCCGGAGGATGAGGCCCAGAAATCAGGATTTTGAAAAGATCCCCAGGTGATTCTAATGTGCAGCCAAGGTTGAGAACCACTGCAACAGAGGTACGTGGGATTGAAGCACCAGAGACCGGGGTTAGGAGGACTGGCACAAGGCACCAGCAAGTTTATTTTTCACACACACTGTTTTATAGCTGAGCTGTGGCTGGTCATGCTTCATAGATCACTGCTAGGGCTTGGCCTATCATGGGGAAGTAGCAGATCGTTACAGGCTGGGCAAGACTGGGCAAGCTTTGTCTAGTTCCATCTATGTTTGACAGTTGCTATGACAAACAGTTGCTATGACAAAATGTCTGCTTGCCTAGATCACAAGAACTGGGGTGCAAGCCACGTTCATGTCCTTTACAGGACTTGGAGTGGGGTCAGGCCTTTCCTGGAGCCCCACGGCCTCTTACATCTCCCCCTTCTTTGTGCTTTAGGCGCAGTTCTTACACAGCGGTTTGCAAGGATCGGGGGCTTCCTCCAATGGCTCGGATGCAGACTGGAAGTAGACAAAGCAGAATGGTTATGCATATAAGTAGCATAATCCCGGAACCCAATAACGAGGTCTACCGGGTAGAAGAAAACCAACTTTCAATCTCATTTAAATCTTAGCTGCTACTTCCGCAGGCGGAAGCTCAGGTCCCTTTGCACTCATTATAGCCTGAATTTCCTCATGCAATTTCAAAATATCTGATGATGTCTTAGAGGCCTTCTATATACCCAAGAGATAATTACCATAGTAGACACAATAAAAGCTATTAAGGAATACACAGAGGAACAGTGGGTACATTCCAGGTGAGGGTCTGGTTAAACAATGCTTGAAAACGAGAGTCCCCCAGATGTCCATCAGGCCTCACCCAAGTCCCTTGAATATAGTCCGAGTCGTTGGTGGTCAAAGGAGGATCAGGATCAGTCCAAGTCTGCAGAGTGAAGGTTGGTGGATCAATCATATGAGTCCAGTGAACGTCAGCCGAAGTCACTGGCAAGAGTCCAGTCAAGGCGCTCAAAGCCAAAATCAACCTCCAGGAAGAGTTCCCAGTGAATGCTCTGAGCTCCTCGCATCCGGCCTCTTCAGAGAGCCCCAGGTGAGAGGAGGCGTCATCTCCGTCTGACCCCGATGACCCCTCCGCTGGAGCGTGTCCTGCCTCTTCCTCAGAGATCCGATCGCAAACTCGGTCACTGGGGTCTGCATCTGGAACTTAAACGCAAGCACACCCTCTTCCCCAAGTTAGTAACTCCACCGGGCCTTTCCAAAAGGAGGATTCCTGATCCTGATACATCACGTTAGAATTAGGCTTACGTTCTTGAGGAACAAAGTGTTTTTCAGCAGCCATTTCTCCATGTTGCTGATTTAAAATTTTTTTAAAGTACAGTGCCCTATTTAGCCTATCTCTGGGGGTTATTCCTCTACTCCCCCTTTTTTGTTTTAACCATATAGCCTTTAGGGTAGTGTGGGTATGTTCTACAATACACTGACCAGTGGGATTATAGGGGATGCCAGTAATATAAGTGAAGAATTTCTTATAAAGATACTGGCTTCTTATGGTAGGTACTTTTATTAATAAAGTTAGTAAATTTAGTAAAGTTTTCTGTCTGATTTATGAGGTGTAAATACTGCCCATCTCTAGCCTAATTTAAAATGTGGTAGCGAGGAGCTTTTGTTATTTTAAATTATATCTTAAAATTCTATTGCTGTATTTTAAGAAATTTTAAATAAAATAACTTGTTTTGCCCTTTCTTAGAGGCAGAAACTTAAAATATATATTTATTAATTTTTATTTGATAAAGCTTTCTATGTGATTTCAAGTATATTAAATTGGCTTTATTAAAAAATCCTTTAAGAAGAGAGAATAAACTTTTGAAAACATTTCAGGGCCCATGAAATGTCTCAAAGTCATTCCTTGGTTATAGTTTTGAAATCTAACTTGAAAGACTATTAAATATATATGTGTATATATGATTTAAAGATTATATACTTTTTATAATTGTAAGGTTTAATCTGAGATGTAAGATTTAATCTGACCAAAGCCAATAAATTGACCAAGACAAGCAGGGTAAGAGCGAAAGATCGAGTTTATTGGAAGCTCTTGGGTGAGGTCCCGAGGTCTGGGGGGTGCAGGCCCGGGGGAGTCACACCCGCCTATGGCTGGCAGAGATATTTATGCTGCTGTTGGACCAACTAGGTTTATCTGAGGTGCTTGTGGCGGGTGATTTATGAGCGGGAGGTTGGTGCAGCTGCACCCTGGCCGTCCTGATAAGTCTCTGGTGGTTATTTATCGGCCATCAGCACAACAGGATGCTCTGGTGGGTCCCAGGATGGCAGCTCTTGTCCAGCAGGATGTGGCTCGGCAGTTCTGGGTGGTTTTGTCCAACCCAGCGGGTGGGATCAGGAAAGACCCTATTTTCCCAGCCCCAGACCTTACATCCCGACCTTGACTGCTTCCGAGCTGGATATGGGCAGAGTTTAAGCGAGGTCGGGATCTGGAGGGGTCCAGGGGCAACGGGCCATAAGGGTATAAGAGGAGCTGGTTAACGGTTATCCAAGAGATTTCCTGCATGTGGGACTGCAAAAATCTAAAACTGCAGGGAGCAAGCATTAGGATTAGGCTGCGTGTTAGTAAGGGGGTGAGTGCAGGGAGTATCCATTGCATCATTCCTCCCTCCCACCATCCCACGAAGGGGCCTCCCTCCCATAGTGTTGCCTCAGTTCCTCCCCCAGTTTACTGAGGACATCAATGTTTTCTTCGACTAGCCCTGTTTCCTTGATGTAGTAGCAGCATTCCTCTGGCAGGAACAGGCACGTGCCACCCTTGTCTGCCGTAAGCAGGTCGAGGGCCTGCCTGTTTTGCAGGGCGACTCTGGCCACTGATGTTACTTGGCGTTGCAGGGAGGCTAGAGGGGCAGCAGAGGCTTCTAGGGCTATCTGCAGTTTTCCCTCCAGCTCCCGAGAGGAGGAGATGCTGTAGCTTAGAGCACCGCCACCCAGGCCCCCCGCTGCCAGAGAGGAGGCCAGGGAGAGACCGACCACTACCGGGAGAAAGATAGCGCGTTTTAAGCGGGAGGGGAACTCCCCTCGTCCATACATGGTTAACTGGGGGACAGGAAAGCTGGGGAGCAGACCTGTGTCGAAGGTGATATAGCCTTTGTTAGGGTACCGTTACACCAGAAGAACCCTCCAGGGGGTGCCTGGATGGTCATGTTGACTCAAACCGGGATGTTGCAGGAAGCCAGGCTCGGCTGGGAGGAGTAGCAGACCCGTGGGAAATCTGCTCCCGTTTACAGAGGTAACTTCTGTAAGATCTTGAGGCTGCGGGGATGTAGGGCTCGAGAGGTTAAAGGGGGTGGATAGGGGGACCGCTGTTAGCGGAGGGCGTCCGAGGGCAGCACACAGAAAACAGTTGGTGGCATTTCCTATTGATGTGCTATTTAGGAGGGTTACTCCTGCCCTAATGGCCGTCAGCCAGGAGAAAGGGTGAGCCTGAGAGAGGTAGGTATTACAGTGAAAGTGGGAGGAAGTGTTAGAATGCACTGTTATCCGAGGGAAAAGAAAATAGGAAGGAAAGGAGCAGTGGAAGCCGGGGACCTGGATGGTTGGATAAGAAGTAAGACACTGTGCTGGCTTAACTTCTTATTTTTACTGAACCTTAATCCTTGCTGGTTTTCTGAATATTCTGGTTTAGCTTAAGAAGTGTCCAGCTACCTGGTCCTGCCAGGCTTGGAGACTGAAACCTCACTTTCTATCTTTCTTTCAACATTTCTCTTTTCCTTCTCATCACATACACAACCTTCACAAATGTCACACTTTCAAATTAGCCTTCAAACCTTCTTTCTATGTCCTTCAAAAATGCATAGCCATGCCTCAGACCTTCCATTAAGTATTTCTCTTACTTTCAAGAAAGTATACATACTAAGAGCTGGCGAATTAAAACACATCTAGCAATCAATGTTTCAGTATTGTATGCTATTTTAAAATATTTAGATGTTTATCATTGATCCCAGCAATGCTCCATTTTGGAAAATTATGTATAGGTACATGAGGTTGGAGAAGATGCAGGGGAGGGAGGGAGCAGGTCGCGCAGCCTGCTCCCAGGCCTCTAGCAGCTTGGATTTTAAAACGGCCACATTTTTCCTTTGGGAAGGGTGGAGGGGGGTGGGGAGAGAGGGCGCTGAGGTCAGAGTAGTTCTCAGTTCAGAGGAGGGGACAGTCGTGGAGGAGATAAGGAGATGAGGCGTTCACAGGAAGCTGAGCTAGGCGACCGTGGTCTGGGACAACAGGGCCCCATGAGGGGGCGCATGGCAGCCCTGGATGGGCACCCAGGCAGAACCAGAAAAACAGTGAATGAGGGAATTTAGTGAGATGCAGTGTAGAGTGAGGTGCCTAATGGCTGTGAGACGGATCCGTCAACCCCCATAATAGAGACTGAGGAGCGGCCAAGGATCGAATTCGGGGGGGGGGGGGGGGGCAGAATAAGTGGCCCTAATGTTAATTAAAAAGGAGATAAGGCTTTCCTGCCACCACAGTTGTTACCGAGGCTCTGTCCTGGTGTGTAAGTCTGTGGGGCCCTGTCGGGCCTGGGCAGCTTTTTCAGTGGCCTGTCCCAGGAGGTCTGGGAGCTCCAAACGGGATCCAGAGGGCGGCCAGGGTCAGGAGGCTTCCGAGCCATGTCCTCTCCAGCCTGACGTCCTGGGGCCCACGGGGTTCCCTGCGGCGTGGACTGTGGACGGCAGCCCGGCCCGCTCCCCGGCTCAGAGCCCCGGGCTTGCTCTGTGGTGGCTCACACGCCAGGTCCCCCCTTCGCTCAGGCCTCGGGGCTCCCCTGTGCTCCTGCCAAGCGAAGGCCCTCTGATGCGGGTTGTCCTAACACAGGCCCCGGCCCTCAGCTCGGCCAGCCCTCAGCCAGCGTCCTCCCTGGTCCACAGGGTGAGGCTTCTGCTGTGTCCCCTCCCCACCAGTACCGCCTGGCCATGGTGGTGGCGTACTTGGGCCGCGCGGGCCTCTTCTCCTGGCAGTACCAGCGTCCACTTCTTCCTGGGCCTGTGAGTAGCGCTGGCCTCGGGCGGGGGCGGGGCAGGGGAGGGGTCTCTGAGCTTTCATCTAGCTTTTAACCTATTTGTACTGTTTATTCTGGGCATAAAAATGACAGGATTGTAATACAGTGTTTTTGATACTGTTTTTCTTTATTTGTTTTGTAAAAGCCAACAACCCTAATATCAACCCTAATACAGCGCCTGGCTGGTGTGGCTCAGTGGTTGAGCATCGTCCCAGGCACATAGACGTCACTGGCTCAGTTCCCAGTCGAGCCACCTGTCTGGGTTGTGGGCTCGGTCCCCAGTAGAGGGCAGGCAGGAGGCATGTTGGCTAATCGATGTTTCTCTCTCTCCCTCTCTCTCTCAAAAATCAATAAAAACAGAGTTTAAAAAGATTGATCTCTATGGTGGCAACGGAACATTTTAAAAAAGGAAGGGGCCGGCTTCCCGGGGAATTTCGTCTTCACCATCAGGGAATGGCTCCCACCTTCACTTCACCCACCTGTTCCCCCTTCGGTCCCTGCCCAGCGGCTCCCTGATGCCCGCTCAGGCCTCTGCGCCCCTGGCTGGCTCCGGAGGGCGCTGTGTGAGAGGGTCCCGTGTCCTTCCTGGGACGCTGGCCTCACAGGGGCCCTGTCCTGCTCCTGACGGGCCACCTCTCCTACCCCCCCCCACCGGCTGCCTCCTGCCCCCTGCCCAGCTACCTGGCCAGCGACATGGAGGAGGACACCACGCCCCGAGGCAGGCCGTCTTGTCCTTCCTCTACGGGAGGAGCTGCTCCCGGTGCCCCTTGTTCCACAAACTGCGGTTCCAGCTCTTCCGCTCCAGGGGCTGCAGGGCCAGGGTCACGCAGGTGGGTGGCCGTGGGGGCCGGGGGAGAGGGGTCAGCTGGAGAGAGGGGGCCGTGGGGGTGGGAGCTGGGCTTTGAGGGGGGAGAGTTGGGGCTGGACAAGGGCAGGTGAGAGCACCTGAGAGCCATCGCCTTTTCAGGGCTGTTTGTCCTTCCAGGTCCAGGCTTTCCCCCCCCAGCTCCGGGTGTGGGGGCGGGACCGCACCCTCTGGCCCGAGACCCCCGAGCCTCAGGTAGGTGTGGGGGGGGGCTGTGTCCTCACAGGCACAGCCGGAGAATTGGCTGTCTCTAGGGAATCCGAGAAATCCGATGGCTGGCCTCATGCTCACGGCCCCCTTCCCCCTCCCCCCTCCCCACCCCCTTCACACACACACCACCCTCCGAGCACACACCACCCTCCGAGCACACACCACCCTTCGCTCACGGCCCACTTCTCACCACGGCCTTACACTGCTGTGGAGGGAGAATGGGAAGAGGAGAAAGACGGGAGAAAGTGCCACGGGTACCTACACATCATCTGAAATTCGAAATGAAGGCGAGACCTGCTTCCCTGGAAGTGGGCTGTGACAAGCAGACCCACAGGCCCATGACACACAGTGTTCACTGTTTTACCCTGAGGGCGCCCCTTTCACAACCTCCCATTCCGGTTTCAGGTGGTGGAAGGAAAGTCAGAGCCTGTGGAGAAGTAGAGACCATGGAAAAGGAGCGAGGGCTCGGCTGGTGTGGCCCATGACTGAGCGTGGACCCAGGTACCAAGAGGCCGAGGGCTTGATTCCCCATCAGGGCACATGCCCGGGCTGCCCGCTGGATCCCCAGCAGGGGGCGTGCAGCAGGCAGCCCATCACTGTTTCTCTCTTTTTTTTTTTTTTTTTTTATTTTCCTCTTAAAGTATTACAAAGGGTATTACATAAGTATCCTTTTTACTGTTTCTCTCTTATTGGTGTTTCTCTTTCCCTCTCCCTTCCTCTCTCTCTAAAAAGCAATCAGAACATTAAAAAAAATTTTTTTAAAGAAAAAAAATGAGGGTATTGTAGAAATTTCCCGGGGCGGAGGGTGGGGACAAAGGATGAGCTCAAGCTGTTAGGTGAGGTGGGCATGGAGAGAGGTGCTAGTCCGAGCACAGGGATATGGAGGAGGCCCTGGGAGATGGGGCGTCAGAGAACGCGGGCACTTCCCAGGGCCCAGCTTCCGTGTCCGCAGGCTGTGCCTCGGGCACCCAGATGTGCACCCCCAGAGGCGCTCCCCTGAGCCTTGGCCACCTGGGTGTTCTACTGGGGTTTCACTGTGCAGGTGCGATCTTTCCACGCACTGGCCCCGGGACTGATCGAACTCAATCTCCAGCCCCGCTCCCCTCCGGAGCTGGGGCTCTGACACCACCCTGAGTCAGCTCTTCAGCATAACCCAGGGCTGCGCCAAGGAGCCCAGAATAGGTAACAGACATCCCGATCGCTCAGGAACTTCCAGAGATTGAGGGGCTTCCCCCGAGACCCAGGGACAAGGACCCCCACAGAATTCATTACACAGCACATTGGGCGTGGCCGGGAGCTGGTCAGAGCTCAGGTGGCCAGGACGGTAGGCAGGTGAGGGTCTGTAACGGGACAACCAGTGGGTCCGGGCTGCCTGTCATGCTTGAGCCAATGAAGCAGAAGCAGAAGCAGGGTTGAATCCCACATGAGCGTTTATTGCAGTCCTGCCGGCAGCTGGGAGAGCAGCAGGTCACCCACAAACATCTGCGCTGCCCCCCATAAGCCAGCTGCTTATATGGAGTAGACAAAGATTACACGGGGAAGTAGGCAAAAGGGATGCCAAATGGGTAGTGCAAGCTGCAGATTTGCAAAGGCCTGTGGGTAAGCCACGGCTGGGGGCCTTCAAAGGGCTGGCGGCTCTGGTTTCTGCGACAAGGTTGCTAATCTGTCCATGATAATAGGCAGCTGCCGGATGGGGAGGAGGGGCCGCCTTTCCAGGTGAGCTCCCAGTTCCCACGGCAGCTCCCAGCCAGGTGAGCATGCGCCGTCTGTAATCAGAACGCAGCGATTGCGGCTCCCAGAGCAGGATTCCTGTTTCTTACAATCCTAGCTGGTCCCCAGTATTCTAGAAGTGAGGAGGGAAATAACGGGGTGCTCGCAGGCCGCTGGAATAGCTCAGGGGACACAGGGGTGCAGGAGCTGGGGGCAGCTCTGCAAAGGCGAGTGACTGAGTGGAGAAGCCCAGGAGGAAGCACGTCCGTGTCAGGGGTGGGTTTGTTTCCCAACGGGGGAGGCATCCAGACTCATGCTCTGTGATGTTATCGCAGAACTCGATTTACTAAAATTTTAATTAAATGCCGCACGTGTCAGTGAGCATGACACACCCCTTTCCCTGATTTACCAGGGTTGTTAGTGGTCACTGATTCTAAGCCTTAAGCTCTCAGATACCGAAAGGCCAGGGCGCCGAGAACCTGGTGCGGCGTCGACATTGCAGACATTCCTCTCAATGACGGGGAACCTGGCGTCCCGCCCGGTGGCGAGCTCTCCCCGCGCAGCGCCCCTCCACCGCCGAACGAGCGAGAGACTTGGAAGACGCTCCCTAACTGGACGGCACGCGGACTTATGGGAAATAGAGTCCCGCTGCCCCGGGTGAGCCCCAGGCGGCGACTTCCGGCGTCCTCCTGCGCATGTGCACTTGGGCTGTGTGCGTGTTCGCGCAGGCGCCCTGCGGCCGCGCTGCTGTCGCTTCCTGTCCGAGCCCAGGTCACCGCTGCCCCTGGTGCCCAAGCCTTGGCCTCTGTTGGGCGACGATCCCGGGGCCTGCGGGGCTGGGCGCTGTCCGGTCGGGCCGCCACGCAGCGGGCGCGGGGCTGTGCGGGCGGAGTCTGGAGCGGGGACCCGGAGGCGGCCCCGGAGCCCGCGGGCCAGGCCCGAGGAGCTGGGCGGCGGCGGCGGGGTAGGGCCCGGCCCGTCGGCATCGCGGCGCCCGGCCGAGGCGCGCGGGGCGGTGAGTTCCCGGGAGGGACGTTCTCCTGAGTGTGTCCCGTAGGCCCAGAACCGGCTCCTCGGGGACGCGGCTTGGGAGGCGCAGAGGCGGGGGCCCCGGGAGAGAAGCGGCGGCGCCGCGGGAGCCTGGGGGCGGGTCAGCGAGTCCCGAGGGGCGGTCGTGCGCTGGCGGCCGCGGCAGTTCTGGGTCCTCCCGGCCGCGGTGAGCAGGGCTGGGGACTCGCCCCGGACGAGCACACGGGAGTTTGTGGCCGGGAGCGTGGACCGCTTCCCGGGGACCCGCGTGTCGGAGGCGGAGGGGCAGGCTGCCGGGAGCGGGCGCCCCCCCGGACTGGGGACCTCCCTGTCTCCTGGCGGCCTCGGGGGTCCCGGCCTGGGCTTCGAGGTGCCCCTGCTCCCTGCACCCCCAACACCCCTTCCTCCGCCTCGCCCTCCCCAGGTTCCCAGCGTCTCTAAACGTCCACCAGGACCTAGTTCACCGGCCTAAGCGTGTGCCGTCCCGGTGCCGCGGTTCGATGAGCCTGCAGGGGGCGTCCTGCTCCTTGGTGACAGCGGAAGAGATTGGGCCTGAGAAGGGCGGGACTTGCCCGGGTGTTCGCCTGTAGGTGGGACCGCGAACAGGACTCAGGCTCCCTGGGCAAGCGTTGTGCCCACTGTACTGCGGTTTTCTTAAGAGAGTAAGTGCAGCACTAGCCAAGTCTTGTCAGATAAAACCACGCCGTGATGCACATTTATCCCGTTTCTGAGAGCACATACTCTGTGTTTCTCTGTATTCCTTGATTTTTAACAATTGAATGAAAAGAAAATAGGTCAACAGTATAACAGGAGTCCCACCACCACCACCACCACCTTTTATTTAATGGTGGCCAATCTTTTGAAAATGGAGTCAGTGTTTATATTCACCAATGGGAGGAACCTGTCGGATTACCTCCATCCTTTTGGGGTGGCAATGGTTCGGGTGTGTCTCTCTGTCACCCTTGAGCCCGATCTGAGTGTTCACAGGGCATCATTTTATTGCGTTTTCTTTGGCGATTCTCATGCAGAAGGTTCCCGGCCACAGAGGCCAGGGTACTCATGACTTCAGTGACTTGCTTGTTCTCCCCTAGGTCCGCTGTTAACAACCTCCACACTTTTCCAAGAGCAGCAGAAAATGCATGAGTCCCAGGTGAGTTTTCCCACTTTGCTCTGTAAGACAGGTTGGGAAGTTTATAAGGGTCCACATTTTAAACTGGGAACGTGGAGATAGTTAAAAGACTGTGTGAAAGGCAGTTCTGAGAGTGTCGGCGCGTCAGCACCAAGAATCTGTCGAATTCACGTGTCCAGGTAGTAGGATACTTTAGGGCGATTGAGGTTGAGCTGCAAATGCGACCAATGCCCTTGACCATCTTAGGAAAAGGAAAATACCACCCACTGTGTGATTTGTATAGACTATAAGAGACTATGTGATTTGTTAGTTGTGGGTTGTAAAGATTTACTAGGACTTGGGAATTTTTCTTTAATAAAGTTGATACAGTGTGGATAGTTTTCATAATAGCAACCAGGAAGTCATTGCAATATATGGCTTGTTCTCACTTTTGTAAGCATAGGGCCTCCTGCCCAAGAGAACAATATTTTGTTTTTTTCAGGCACCAAAATAATTGTGATCGAAATAGACACATTTCCATTGTTACTATTTAATCCAGGGATAACACCGAAGTCAAGGGGCACTGACCTGTTCGTCCTTTAGATGTTTCTGTTCGTCTGTTTATTGGGTTGCCCAGCAAACAACACAAAAAAGTATTCTCTGGTAAGGGTGCCCTCGCTCCCCATTCCCGCTTCAGGCCTCAGGGCCTTGGCTTAGTCCTGCCCACTTGCCTGCATCTGTTGGTGAAGATCAGCAGTGACCTAATTATAGTCGAGTCCTGTGGACATTTGCCTGTCCTTTTCCTCACGTGACCATGCATCTGCCTTTGACATCTGTTTCTTCCAAATGATACTTTCTCCCTTTACTTGGCTTTAAAAAAAAAAAAAATTGACCTGTATTTCTCTATGTATCTCTGAAGGATAAAGAGGCTTTCCACAGGTGGGCGGGGATAATTCACAATACTGTCCTTTGTTATGTAAGATCCAGTGTCCAAATTTCAGTTTCCTGAATGTTTTTTTTTTAATTTGTTCTTTTCAATCACGATACAAATAGAGGCCATATGTTGCAGTTGGCCTCTTTTAATAGTAGCTTTCTCTGTATGTCTCGTGTTATTTCTTTGAAATTTGTTTTCTGAAGAAATTGGGTTGTGCCCTGGTCCTGGTGGCTGAATTGGTTGGGCGCTGAGAGGCCGCTGGTGATTCCGGGTCAGGGCACATGCCTGGGTTGCGGGCTCAGTCCCCGGTGGGGGCATGCAGGAGGCAGCCGATTGACGTTTCTCTCTCCTTCTCTAAAAATCAATAAAAAGTCTTTAAAAACTGTTTAAAAAGTAAATTGGGTTGTTTATCCTCAGTTTCCCCAGTGTGGACTGTGCTGATTGCATTGCTGTCTGTTTTAACTTTGCTTTTCAAATCCCCTGCACTCCTGGTAAAGTTGGTAGTTAGGTCTGGGCATTTCCTCAGGTTTAGGTTCAGTTCTTCTGGGAAGACTGTGCTGCCCATGCCTTTGTCCTCTTCCCGCTGGAGCCCATATTGCCTTCCTGTCTCGTCTTGTGATGTGAGCGTCTGTTGATTGACATCCGTTGCCCTGATCCACGAATTCACTAGGGAGACCAGATGGCGACAAGCTTCTTTACCACTTCTTCTCCATTTACGCGCTGGGATACTCTTCTAAGAAGAACGTCGCTCCGCTTGGCCCTGTGATTCAAACGGGAAGGACAGTTTCCAAAGCACGGGGCCGGCTCCTGAGGGACAGGGCTTTGCGTTTCAGTCTGTCGTCTCTATGAGCTCATGGGTTAAATGGATTTGGTAGATTGAAGTTGTTACTCTTTTTGATGTTTCAGTGGCCCATCTTTGAATCCCTTCACAGTAGTTCTGCACCCTTTTGAAACATTCCCTGTGTATTTCAGAGTATTCTCTTCTAGTCAACATTTTATTTTGAAAAACTTCAAATTTACAGATCAGTCGCAAGGATTGTACAAGACCTCCATGTTCCTGCTGCTGAGACGCTCCAGTTTTTGACATTTTTTAACTTTTGCTGTATTATTTTCTCTCTGTGTGTATTACATTTTTTTCTGAGTTATTTGAGAATGGGTGTCAGATGTCATGTCCCCTTAACCTGTATTTCAGATTTAACCTGCTAAGATCAAGAATATTCTCTTACATATTCCTGGCACAGTGACTGAATTTAGGAAGTTTAACATTGATATAATGCTTTTATCTAATCCACATTCACCTTTCGTTTTAGCCAGTTTCCCAGGATTTCCTGTTTTTAATTTCTGGTGGAGGCTGCAGTCCGGGACTGTGAATGACATTTAGCTCTTTCTCCTCTGCTTGGTCTCAGTTCTCCCCCGGCCCAGGCTGGGCCTCGCGGGCCGGAGCTGTGGGGCCCACGCGTGCATTTCCATCTCATGAATGGCTAGTGTTTCCCATTAAAGAAATTCCTGACTTTAAAACTTGAGAGGACAGAAGCATACATATGTGTGCTTGCGAGCATGTGTGTGTCTGTATAAATTTAAAAAGTGTACATGTGTGATTGAGATAGATATGTATATATGTATCACATACATATGCACATATCGTATACTATGGACATTATAAGACTTCGTGTGTCATGTTAGTGAAGTATCAATCCATTTCTATTTTTTGAGGGTTTTCTTTGTTAAATTCACTGCACATCTTGAGTATTCCCAGAGGCCTATTCAGCATCTTTGCAGATACAAGATTTTCCTTCTGATCCGTACTCTAGTGGTACATTATATTAATGGATTGCCAGGTATTAAACTAGTCTGAGTTCCTGGAATAAGTCCCATTTAGCTATTATATGTGATCTCTTCAATCTGGTATTGAGTTCTGTTGCTGGTATTTTGTTTTGAATGTTTGTGTTGGTATAAGTGATATTGGTATGCATGTTACTGACTGATGAAGCCGTCTTCTAACCCTACCCCTCCTAGCCTTGCGGACTAGCTTACTCCAGAAGGTTACTACCTCCTCCCGGTGATTTGATAGCTCACCGGGCTGGTCCTTGGAATCTCCTGGGTGGATGTCCTGCTTTGCTGTCCAGCGGCTCTGCCTCCGCTGTCAAGGCCGGGTCAGCGGTCTAGACCTTTGTTGACACAGCCTTTGCAAATAGTAGGAGAATGGAGCCGTTTACTGAGCACTTCCCTCCTGAAACCGGACTTCAATGTTTGCAGTTCCTGCAGCTGCTCCCTCACAGCACTGGGCTCCGGCCTGCGGGTCTCCTGCGGTTCCCAGGACCCGCGCTCCTCTTTGCTGGCGCTCCAGTTCCAGTGGAGAACAGCGGTCACGCTGAAGGCAGCTGTTTTATTAGAGAAGGCGTCGTCTCGCTTTTCTGAAAGCACCTTAGAGTATCGTTAAGTGTCCATGATAGTTTGACTTAACACACAGTTCTAGGTTCAGAATCGTTTTCTTTTAAAAGTTGTCGGCTGTTCTCCAGGAGAAACAATGTCAGTTACTAAGGCTCAGGGGTATTTTTTCCTCGGTAATGTTTTGGATTTTCCCTCATCCTCTGGGCTATTTTATCAGGAAATTTCTCATCTGTCCTTCCGCCCAGTTTCTCCTTTGGGTGTGAGACGGCCCCTTCAGAGTGCAGGTGAGCCTGAGCCTTCAGCTCAGGGACCAGTTTCCGCTCTGCCTTTAGCATTTCCTGTGGCTCCTCCGCATCCGTCTTCCTGAAAATGTTGAATCTGTTGCCTCTGGCTTTCTTCTCTCAGGTTTTCTTTCATCATTTCAGTTTCTGATTTTCTGAGAGCCTTCCTCACATATATTCTGTCTCATTTGTTATTCAAGCTTTTTACTTGAGAATCTTGAAAAATTCAATAATGCAGTCTCTAATTTCTAAGTATTCTCTGGTGGCTGTTTCTTAGCAAACGGTTCTCATTTATGGAAGCAATATGTTCCTTAATTTATTAAAAATATAAATCAATACAAAATGTAAATTTATTAAAAATATAAATCAATATAAAGTTATATAAGATGTTTTCTTTATGAGTTTGATTCTGTTGTGGTTGGGTTATTCATTTTGATGTTTATCTTTTATTTATACTGTTTCCCTCAGCTGGTGATTTTTGAGGTTTTTAATTTCCGTTTTGGAGGTAATAATTGCTGCCGCTAACGTGAGCGTGTCGGCTGTGAGCCCGTTTGGCTCCTCTCCCCTGTGTGGAGGGGAGGCTGCAGCAGGGAGGGGGGGATACGTGTCTATTTCGGTTGGTATCACATCATTTTCCCCTCAATTTTTCATTGTGTAAAATACACACAACACAAAATTCTCTGTCTCCACCATCTTTAAATGCTGCGGTTCAGTGGCATTAAGTGCATCCACATTGTTGTGTGGCCATTACCGCCATCCGTCTCCAGAATGCTTCTCAGCTTGCAAACCTGAAACTCCGTCCTTGTTAAACACGAACTCCCCTTCTCCCCAGCCCCCGGCAACCTCCCTCCTGCTGCCTGTCTGTGATCTGACTCCTCAAAGGGCCTCGTGTAAGGGGAGTCGTAGTGTTTGTGTCTTTGATTGGAGTATTTCACTTAGCATGTGTCCTTGAACTTCATTCATGTTGTACCACCTGTCAAAGTTTCCTTCTTTTTAAGGCTGAATAATGTTCCATGTGTGCGCAGACCATGTCTTTTTATCCATTCATCCGGTAACGGACACTTGGTTACCTCCCCATGTTAGCCGTTGGAATAATGCTGCTGTGCACAAGGGTGTACACATAGCTTTCCGTTTTTTTGGTGTAGACCCAGAGGTGGGCAGCTGGGTCATGTGATCGTTCTGTTTTTGAGGAGCCGTCATACTGTGTCCACAGCCGCTGCCCCACTTTACGCCCCAGCAGTGCACAGGCTGCAGGCTCTCCTCACTTGTGTTTGGCCGAGCTGGCGTGCTCGGCTGCTTTCTGGTGGGCTGGTTTCCTGAGCGTTGCCTCCAGGAAGGACACCCACGTTCAGTGGAGAAAGTTGACTCTGTGTCCTGCTTTGCTCATTCCCTGCTGCCTCAGGATCCGGATGTAGCTTTCTGAGAGCAGGAGCGCAGCCCAGACTCAGATACTTCAATTGCAAAATGAGAAAACAGTTTATTTTTGGTTTGAGGGTTTTGTGTTTTTTGACACAAGAAGGAACCCAAATGCCATGCGTTTCTGACATGGTTTCCCTCCCACAACCTGCAACATAAAAGGGTTACAGGGCTCCTGGTTGCTTTGACCAGTGAGCTCGGTAAGCTCTTGTCCCCGGACACCTTGTCCACGTCCCCAATTCCCATCGCGCTGCCATTACAGGAGCCAGTGTCATTCAGGGACGTGGCCGTGGACTTCACCCAGGAGGAGTGGCAGCAGCTGGGCCCGGAGCAGAAGACCACCTACAGGGACGTGATGCTGGAGAACTACAGCCACCTCGTCTCTGTGGGTGAGCAGAGCGGCTCCCTGAACTGCTGCTGGGGGGGGGGGTGCTTCTAGTTCAATGGCTTTATCCTCAAGTTTGAAGAAATAGGTGATAAGACCATTGAATTCCATCTGGGCACCAGGGAGCGTATTTGTTTTCTGTTTTTTGTTTTTCTTAATATATTTTATTGATTTTTTACAGAGAGGAAGGGAGAGGGATAGAGAGGTAGAAACATAAATCAGCTGCCTCTTGCACACCCCCTACATGCCCGCAACCAAGGTACATGCCCTTGGCCGGAATCGAACCTGGGACCCTTCAGTCCACAGGCCGACACTCTAGCCACTGAGCCAAACTGGTTAGGGCCAGGGAGCGTATTTGTATCTCTGCTTCTCCATCAGAAAGTTCTAACGTTGGCCCTGGCTGGTGTGCTCAGTGGTTAGAGGTTGGCCTGTGCACTGGAGGGTTGTGGGTTCGATGCGTAGTCAAGGGCACATACCTGGGTTGCAGATTCAATCCCTGGCCCCTGCCGGGGTGTGTGTGTTAGGCAACCAATTGATGTGTCTCTCTCTCCCCGTCCCGTCCACCTTCTCTAAAATCATATACCCAGCAGAGCTGCAAGAGGAAATGACAATAATTTGCTTCTTGCATGCATCGCTCTAATAACACCTTTTATTTATTTTAAAAAATAAATAAAACAAAAAAACGTTCTGCCTTTGAAAAGGTGCAAAAGGCCACCTTACTGTGCAGCCTCCGAGGCTGCTCCAAGCCCGTCTCCTTTCCCGCCACAGGGTACGACAGCACCAAGCCCAGTGTGATCGTCAGGTTGGAGCAGGGAGAGGAGCCGTGGGGGGCAGAAGGTGGCTCTCCGTGCCAGGGTTGCCCAGGTGAGTTAGCAGACTATCCCACTTTCAGAAGTGGGCCCCCAGGCCTGCGGGAGTGCCAGGCGGTGTCTCGTTGGCTGATGCCCAGGTCACAGCTCCGGGACCCAGAGGGCGCTCTCCCTCCCGCACGTGTCAAATTTCTTTGTGAGTGTCCACGTGATTTCCATGCTGAGGAGCCGGTCCCTCCTCTGGCTCTTGAATTCTCAGTGACTAAGCTACTCCCGTTAGCACAGATTCCCCTTTGCAGGCATTCAGAAGCCTGACAGAATCTCCTGGAGCCTCTCGTGTTCTTCCACTTTCACTTTCTCTCCTTCCTTGTGAAATGCCTCAGGCTCGTGTTCTGTCCCCAGCTTCCCTGCCCGCCCCGTGCACTCACAGGCCAGCGCCGTGTCCTCTCCCAGAGCTCCGAGGCCAGCCACCCCCCAGGGCGTGTGCTTGTGCTGTTGGAGGAGCTGACTCCTCCCCAGCTGCACCCCTGGCTGATCTGGGGTCACGACACTGGCCGGCTCCGCCTTCCCCATCGCTTGCTCCTGTTGTCTGCCTGCTGCTCCTGTGTGCACAGCAGCCGTTCGGGAAGGGTGTCTCATCAGCGGGTTCTGTTCACCCTCTTGCCTTCCTCAGGAGTGCTGACCCTGGACCTGCTTTCCACACCTTTACTTTTCTTTGGATCCTTAAAAGGGTTCCTGTAGTCCCCACTGTTAGGACTTTGAACTTGTATTTATGCTGCGGATCCAGCTGACACCTAACCCTTCACCTGTGGTCCAGCGGACGCTTCCCTAACAGATGCCAGTACCAGTGCGACCGCCTCTTCCTCCCTTCTCAGAAAGAGCCCCCAGGTCACCGGTGCTGTGGTCTTGCCCGCCTCCCTTTGCTTATGGCATGTACAGTGTGAACAGGAACATGACAGGCTCGCGGGTAGCAAGGAGCCAGCTTGCTGGAGCAGCGGGGGTTTGGAAAGCCCAGTGCAGTGCTGGTTTGAACAGATGCTGTGAATCCAGGCAATGAAAAATCTTACTGGTGAATGGCAACTTCTCAGCTTTTTCCTGTTTGTATTTGGGGCTTTGGGCTCAGGATGTTGTATGTTTCAGAGCAGATTCTAGGTATTGCAATGAGTGTGGGTGAGAGTGGCTCACAGTAGTTTGGAGGATCCCATAATCTGTTAGATGCCTAGATAGAAGTTCCTACTTTAGGGGCAACTTTTGGAATCTGATATTTAAGGTTTTACACCAAATGAAACCCAGGAGTATGGGAACTCTTATTTGTATTGAGAATTGAGCTATGGTGTTGTGTCAGGGACATGACTGGTTTTAGGAAGTTTAAATCAGAAAATTGAAAGAGAATTAATGGTGAAACTTAATGAGCATTTGTTTTGTGTCCAACCATTCTAAGCAGATGACATGTGCTAATGAAATCAGTCTGTTCCCCACCCTGTGGTTAGGCACTATTGCCCACACTTCAGTGAGTGAGCCTGCATCACAGCTGTCACTTGCTCAAGGTCCTCAGCTTGTAATGTGTTGTGTTGGGGTTCCAGTGCTCCTGACCACTGTGCTCTGCTGTGCAGACAGGTTCAGTGAGTGTTAATAAGACTGCAAGCCCTTCAGAGAGCTGGTCTTCCCGGAAGGCCTCTTGCCGTCGGTCTTTCTTATGTCGTTGGGACATTTATGTGCCAGGGAACTCTCCTTCCTGGTGACTGTGATCAAGGCGAGGGAGTTGGGGCCCTGGTTGTGGGACTGTCTCTAAACATGAGGAAAATGGAGCTTGTAGACTGTTCTTTTGGATTTCTGTGCAGAATAGAACGGCAAAGATTTTGGAAGGAGCTCTGCTAGTGAGGATGTTACTATGGTAATCTTGTTGTGGAGTGATATTTTACAGTTTAATATAAAATTAATATAATCTATTTCTCCCAAGCGTCATCCATCCTTGAATGTTTCCTTTGAATATACATCTAGTCGTTGTTGTTCTCTCACTGCCTCTATTTACTCTGCCTGGATCTAGCACTCTTCCAATGCCTTTGTTCTCTGCTCACCACTTGTGCTTGTTTATTTTACCTTTTATACCAGAGTTTTGAACATATTTGTAAAGTAACAAAGCTACTTGTATTCAAAGTGAATTTATCCTTTCTTTATCCACTAACACTGAGTCCTACCCCACCCTTATCCTTTCCCCATGACTCCCCTAGCTCTACCTGTGTGTGTATGTATGTGTGTATGTGTGTCTGTCTGTCTGTCTGTCTGTCTTGAATGACAAATCAAGGGGAAAAGAGGATTATACACTTGTAGTTATTTTTTATTTGTGGAAATTGGCCTAAAAGCCAAGAGTTAATCCTACAATAGGGTACTTGAGTACCACTTCTATTCTGTAGCTGGTACATTCAGATTCACAAGGTTTATTTAACTTTATTCCTTTTCAGAAAAAATCAAGAAAGTTGATGATGTATTAGAAAGCATCCAAGAAAACGAAGATGAACGTTCAAGGCAAACTTACTATATCAATAGTAAAACCTTAATTGAAGAGAGAGAGAATACATTTGATAAAACTTATAACACAGAAGCAAACTTTATTCCTTCAATCATATCTCATAGTTGTGTCTCTTGTGGAAAAAATGTAGAATCTAGTTCAGAATTAATTATTAGTGATGGAAGCTATGCAAGAAAGAAGTCTGATGAGTGTAGTGAATGTGGGAAAACACACCACGGAGAGAAACCTTATGAATTGAATCAAAATGGGGAAGGCTTTTCTCAAAATGAAGAAAGTATTCTTCAGAAAATTAATATTTTAGAGAAACCCTTTGAATATAATGAATGCATGGAAGCCTTAGACAGTGAAACTCATAAGAGAGCTTATATCGGGGAGAAGCCCTGTGAGTGGAGTGATTCTAGACCAGACTTTCTCCAGATGTCAAATTTTAATATGTACCAGAGATCACAGATGGAACTTAAGCCCTTTGAATGCAGTGAATGTGGGAAATCCTTCTGTAAAAAGTCAAAATTCATTATACATCAGAGGGCTCACACAGGAGAGAAACCTTATGCGTGCAATGTATGTGGCAAATCCTTCAGCCAAAAGGGAACCCTCACTGTACATCGGAGATCACACTTAGAGGAGAAACCCTATAAATGTAATGAATGTGGGAAAACCTTCTGTCAGAAGTTACATCTCACTCAACATTTGAGAACTCATTCAGGAGAAAAACCCTATGAATGTAGTGAATGTGGCAAAACCTTCTGCCAAAAGACGCATCTCACCCTCCACCAGAGAAATCATTCAGGGGAGAGACCCTATCCATGCAATGAGTGTGGGAAATCCTTCTCCCGCAAGTCAGCCCTCAGTGACCATCAGAGAACACACACAGGAGAGAAACTCTATAAATGTAATGAATGCGGGAAGTCCTACTACCGAAAATCTACCCTTATTACACATCAGAGAACACACACAGGAGAGAAACCTTATCAATGTAGTGAGTGTGGAAAATTCTTTTCTCGAGTGTCATACCTCACTATACATTATAGAAGCCATTTAGAAGAGAAACCCTATGAGTGTAATGAGTGTGGCAAAACCTTCAATTTGAATTCAGCCTTCATTAGACATCGGAAAGTACACACGGATGAGAAACCCCTTGAATGTAGTGAATGTGGAAAGTTTTCTCAATTCTCATATCTTAATGACCATCATACAACTCCTTTAGGAGAGAAACCCTATCAATGTAATGAATGTGGGAGAACTTTCCTTGAAAATTCAGCCTTTGACGGACACCAGTCAATTCCAGAAGGAGAGAAATCCTATGAATGTAATATATGTGGAAAATTGTTCTCTGATTTGTCATACTACACTGTACATTATAGAAGTCATTCAGAAGAGAAGCCCTACGGATGTAGCGAATGTGGGAAAACCTTCTCCCATAATTCATCCCTCTTTAGACACCAGAGAGTACACACAGGAGAAAAGCCCTATGAGTGTTATGAATGTGGAAAGTTCTTTTCTCAGAAGTCGTATCTCACCATACATCATAGAATTCATTCAGGAGAGAAGCCTTACGAATGTAGTAAATGTGGAAAAGTCTTCTCTCGGATGTCAAACCTCACTGTACATTATAGAAGCCATTCAGGAGAGAAACCCTATGAATGTAATGAATGTGGAAAAGTCTTTTCCCAGAAGTCATACCTCACCGTGCATTACAGAACTCATTCAGGAGAGAAGCCTTACGAATGTAATGAATGTGGGAAAAAATTCCACCACAGATCAGCCTTCAACAGCCACCAGAGAATCCATAGGCGGGGGAATGTGAATGTACTCAATGAGGGAAATCTCCTTTGAAAGTCAGACCTCGTGTTAGAAAAACCCTCTGAATAATGATTTGGAGTCAGATATCATGATCTGAGAGTTCATATGTTTGAATGGGGAAAACATTCAGACATTAGGTTCATTTTCATCTGACTTTTTACAGAGGAGAGTCTCTAAGAAGGCAACAGGAAAAAATGCCTTCAGAACATGCTACAACTCATTGGACACTAGATAATTTATACAGGAGTCAATTTTATAAATATTTAATATTTATTTTGGATTAAAGTTGTATTTACATATCAGGGAGTCATACCAAGGCAAAGTCTGTCAAAATTGATAAATGTGGAAAAATATTTTGTCTTGGAAATTGTTATACCAAAAGCCATATTTCTGATGTAAAATCACATGTTTATAGGAAAGATATCAGAAGCTATCACCTCTAAACCTTTATTGTATAAAATGAAGTTTTCAAACCATCAGGACTTGATAATAAGGTCAGTAGCATTAAATACTTATATGGAAGTTTCTATCATGTTTTAAAAATGCAATCTAATAATTCTATGCAAGTTTGGATTTGAATAATTTATTTGAGTATTAAAATGGCAAAATGTTGGTGAGATGTTTGACAGGTACAAAATAGTTTAGTGCATAAGTTTCTATTCTTTTGATGCACTTATAAATGGGTTTCTAATAAATGCCTCACCAATAGTGATTTTTGTATTTTTCAAATACATTTGAGCAAAAACAAGGTTTTAAAACATACTATTTTCATAAACAATAGTTAAGGACAACTCTGCAGCTCTTACTCCATAAAATATGCCCAGCGCTCATCCCGCTCCTGTTTTTGAACCCATACATCTGACTGTGCAGTGTGCCAGTATTATGTAATTCAGAAACGTTATCTATACTTTTATTTGATATGAATACAGTGTCATTATTTTGTGCACTGCCCCTTATTTCCAGTATTTTGGAAAAATTAATACAATTTCTAGCAGACATTTTTTTATTAACTCAATGTCCTTGCTCCTCTCTTGCCTTGATGTAAGAATTTGGTGTCTATCATTTCTTAACATGACTCAGAGGGTAAGTCCTGATTAGTCTAAACCAATCGTGATAATCCATTTTGATTGCCTGTAGCTCTTTCATAGTGGTTGTATGACCCCCGTCCTGGGCAGACAGAGTGATCAGATGTGTCTTACTCCAGGAAGGGGAGGGTTTAATCATCAAAAATCAGTAACTGTGACACCACATGAAGGAAAGTAATCTAGCAGGCAGACGAATGTGGTGACATCACCATTCACCTGTGTTCTTAGCAAACTGGGTAGAAAGGAGCTTCTTTAGTGGGATACGGAGTATCCTACACTTCAGTCAGCAACATGCTTAGTGGTGAAATATTGAAAGTTTTCTCCCAAGATAACAAAAACAGACAGGATATCTCACTAATTTTATTCAGTATTAGTGACCTGGTGCACTGATTCATGCACATTGAAAGGAAATTAATTAGAAGGTGGTTGAGACAGGCCGGACACACCCTGGAGCCAACCTCCTCTGGTCCCTCCTGACATCTGCAGAGTGACAGGGTCCCTCTAGCAGGTGGGGTCCCTCGGCCTGCCTGCAGGGATCGGGCTAAAACCAGCTCTCTGACATCCCCCGAGGGGTCCCAGGGTGTGAGAGCACTCTGCAAAGTTGCTGTCGTACATGGTATGGAATGCAAACGCAAGTGTGCAGTAAACCAGATTCGGGGCCAACAGTGCCCCAGCAAAAACATAACCCACGGCCCAAGGTGGAATCGCGTGGCCCCCAGAGGAATTGGGCTCCCCCTCTCTGGTTTCAGGGTGTGTCACCTGAGAACTGCTACTGCCAAGTCACTGCAGCTCGGCAGTTCCTGTGTTGAGCATCTGCCCCCTGGTGGTCAGTGCGCATCATAGCAACCGGTCGGATGGGTGGAGGGACACTTAGCATATTAGCCTTTTATATTTAGGTAATTGGGCAGAAGGACCTAGCCAAGAAAGTGAATGAAGTGAAACTTCTATTGCAAATGACGATTTTGTATGTAGAAAAGTCTGAGAATTATACAGATAATTAGAATTAATGAATAAAGTCAGCAAGGTCCCTGCATACAAATTCATTATGAAAAATTGCTTTAATATACCAGCAGTAAACATAGAAAATGAAAAATTTGGAAGCAATACCACTTACAGTAGCATCAAAAATCCTTAAGTGCCTAGGGGAAAGCTTACCTCACCATGCTTTCAAGGTAAAAACAAAAACAACTGCAAAACAGAGAGACATACCTGGCTCATGAGTTCCAGGACAGTTCCTCCAGGTGGTCCTCCCATCCACTCCCTGAAATAGTTAGTGAAAAGCATGGGAAAGCATCATGTGTGGGCAAGAATGTGAGGAACAGGAAGTCCATGCTGCCGCTGGCGTTGCCAATTGCTAGAGCCATTTCGGAAAGCCAGCACTTCAAGCCGAATGCTTTTCCCAAACCAAGCAGAAACGTCGGGACGTCCACCAAAGGCCATGGACTGGAATGTCCGTGGTGTAGAACGCAAAACCCAGAGCTCTCTGAAGGCATATGTGCAGTAGGTGAGTGAACTTCGGTGGTGTATTTCCACTCAGAATGCTGTAAAGCAGAGAATTAACGTCCCATGATGCAGCTTAGTTTCACAAATACGGTCAAATGACAGAATCCAGACAAAAGCGAACATTGCGTGTGATTCCTATTTACAATAGGAGCAGGCAAACTTGTCTCTGCACTTAGACAACAGGAGACCTTTAGGCCTGGGCACAGGCTGGGGGGGCGGGGTTCACTGGTGATGTGCGTTCTATTTGAAATGTGGGTGCTGAATATCCCAGCGTTGTGTGCACGCGGGATATGTGTGTCGTGTGTCTGCATGTGTGTAGACTTCCATAAAAAGTTTTAAAATCCCAGATGTCTACCATTTCTGTTGCTCAGCACTCTTGCCATATTTTTCTAGATGAGTATGAATATGCTGCAGAACAGGAAGTACATGGTAGATTTTGCATAATTCTGTGCAGGAAATACTCTTTATAGTAGTTTCCATGGCAACTGCTAAAATTTCCTACACTGTGACCATAAAGCTTAATTACTATAATGTATATTTTAAGTAAAATATTTAAAGGTGACGGGTCATTGCATATTTTGTCATCCTACCCTTTGCATATATGAATGGGTCTGAACTGCCTCTTCAATAAAAAACTAATGTGTGTAAACGTTTCCTGTTTTCTCAAATTGTTGTTCACACTTCCGAGAACAGGGTGCGTCCTTTCCCCATCACAGAGGTGACCTTTCTTTGAGGTAAATAAATATAGTGGTCAGTTTGATTTGATGGAAAAATGTATATTTAAAAGGTTTCAGGTAACCCTTTCAGTACACAGTTATCAGCACCAATGTGAGTAAAGGAAAAAGTTAACTAAGACTTTGCACCATAAAAAATATATAGGTAGAGCTTTTGCCCTAGCCAGTTTGGCTCAGTGGATAGAGCGTTGGCCTGTAGACTGAAGGGTCATGGGTTCAAGTCCAGTCAAAGGCACATGCCCGGCTGGATCCCCAGTAGGGGGCGTGCAGGAGGGAGCCGATCAATGATTCTCTCTCATTGGTGTTTCTCTCTTCCCTTCCTCTCTGAAATCAATAAAAATAAATATTTTTTTTAAAAATAGAGCTCTTGATTGGGCGCAGCTGATGGCACAGATGACATTTGCTGGAGCGTGTACTTGGTTTTTTTCTCACCTTCCCCTACTCCCTGAGTGGGAAGTGTGAACAGAGGAGCTGCACCCCCTGCTGGGGGAGGGGTCACGGGCGGGATCAGGTCTGATCCCGGCATTGGCCGCCTGTTCCTGGTCCAACTTACTCACGAGGCGCGTGGTCCCGCAAGGCCGCAGCTCCTTCCACACAGCCCACTCCTGTCATCATGAGGGCCCCTTGCCCATCCCCATATTTGCTACTGCCCAACTTGGGGTCAGTTAACCTTTCCAGTTTGTCTCTAAAGTCTCTGAAATGGATCAAAAAACAATGCAAGACCGCTTATGACTGAGGACAAAAGTTCACCCACTGTTCTGCTCCATCCCAAATTATGCAGAAATGTTGTCGACCACGCGGCCTTCAGAGGGGAAATGTGTGACCTACAGGCTCCCCAAGTTAAACCAGATGCCGCCTCAGAGAAACGAAGCATAATGTGCAGTCCCTCCTCCCTGAAGCCTCAGTGGCAGGCGCGGCAAAGAATTCCCCTTCTCACGAAAGAGTGTATAGTTCAGGCAAATTGGTGAGCTGCCATTGACTTGCTGCCCTGTGAGCCAAGGGAGTGGAGTGGAAACAATGTCCAAACTCCCAGAGGGAAGGCTCTCAGTGGAGAAGATGTTGCACCTGGGAGTGAAGAACCGCGCGAATAGCGTGGTATCTGCTGAGCAGGACTTGGAAAATGCACCCTTTTCTCCACGCATGCGCCCGTCAAGTCACTGCGGCCCTGCGGACGGGTGGACCCGGAGGAGGAGCGCCTGCTCAGTGCTGCGCCCCCGCGCGTGCACCGCGGCCGGCGTGCGGGTGGCGGCCGGCGTGCGGGTGGCGGCCGGCGTGCAGGTGAGGTGGCGGCTGGTTGCAGGTGGCCTACTCCTCCGCGCCCCCACGGCGCGCTGTCACCACAGCAGAAGACGTGTGACGTTTAGTGAGGATCCTAGAAAGGACAGGAGGGGCGATCTTTGTTGCACAGCGTAGGTCGGCGATCCCAGCCCGCGTGTTTGGGTTCTGGGGCAAGTGTGTCCTCCATTCACCCCCCAGAACGGGCAGTGTGCTTGGCCTGCCCTCCAGCCAGGCTGCGGGAGCTCCCGGGAGAAAACTCCGGGCGGAAGGCCGTCTGAGCTCTGCAGCCGCCGAGGAGGGACCAGGAGCGCCGGGGCTCCAGCAACTCGCGCAAAGACGCAGGGTTCGGCTTGGTGGGAGTTAGAAGCGGTTCACAAGAGGGGACGGACTTAGCATAGACAAAGATCTGTGGTCTTTGTCGCTCAGTTTCCAAGGAAACATTTTTTTCTGCCTAATATTGTGATGTGGAATCAGACAAGAGAAAACAAAAAGAGTCATTCAGTCAGCTGAGCCAGGGTGCAGAGGGGGAGCGGACTGTGTGGGAAGAGGTTGCAGCGGCTTCAGTGAGAAGAAAGAAATGAAAAAGGTAGAAGTCGAGATTTCAGCCGCATCCCAGGAACCTCCAAATCCGGGGAAGCTCCCCGGATGAAGGGGAGAGTGTAAGTGGATGTCACTGTGTGTGTGTGTGGGGGGGGGGGGGGGGGGGGACACACACAAAACGACCTGGAAAGAAAGGTCGGAGCTCTGAGCAGGAAAGGTCCGGAAACACCCCTCCACTACAGTGAAATTTAAGAACATTAAAGATAAAATTGCGAAAGGTTCAATGAAGAGGCCATCACTCAAAACATAACAGACTTGTCATCTTCCATTTTTAGCCAAAAAACTGGACAAAACAGATGAAATCACGGCGTTCAGACATTGGACATGAGGTGCGGGCCAGTGGCCCCCGAGAGAAGAGAGAGCGACCCCGTGGTTGCCCCAGCGGACGCCTGGAGAGCCCGCGGGCCGGTGCGGGGACGGGCAGCCGGAGCAGCTGGGTGGAGCCGGAGCCCGCAGGACAGAGGGGCGACCGGGAGGGAGCTGCGCAGACCCGCGAGCTCACGCTCATGAGGACCCCCAGACGCCGGGCTCGGGGACGACTGGGCTGGGGGCTCCCTCAGGGCTGGGACTCGCATCTGGGAAGAAGACAAGGTGGGATGGGACTCAGGGTCTCGCTGCACAGAAGGTGGCTCTGGCTTAGGGGCGTGGCCTGTGGTGACAGGGTGTGTCCAGCGGGTGAGGACTTGTGTGGACTCGGAGGGTGTGGTTAAAGAACGGGGCGTGGCTATGTCCTGGGGGCGTGCCCATTGCGAGGGGCGGTGTCACAGTGGGCGGGCGTGGCTCGTGGCGGGGCGGGGCCACTCGTGGGGGCGTGGTTTGGGCTCGAGCTGGCGCCCAGAGCTCCAGGAGCCGCTCCGGCAACTGTCTGCATCTAACAGTCCTTGGGGATCCCGAGGCTGGTGACCGGACTGTGGACAGGTGCGGGGTGACTGAGGCCTGCGAGTGAGGGCGGGCCTCCGGGGCGCTGGGCCTGGCACACGGAGGGGGAGGAGGGGAGGGGAGGGGAGGAGAGAGGTTGGGCAGGGTGGGAGGAGGTGCCGGACCAAGGGTGAGCCTCTGACCACCCACCCGTCACCCTCTCGCCCCTCCCTGCAGCCCCGACTGCCTCGCTATGTGGGGCCCACTGGTCCTGATGCTGCTGCTGCTCTCTCTCAGCCCCGTCCCCACCGCCACCGCTGCTCCCATCCCCAATGCCAGAGCCCAGGACACCCAGAACCTGCCCCAAGGTCACAGCCGCCTCTGTTGAGGGTCGGGTTGGGGGGTAGGGAGGGGGAGGAGGGGGGGCGCGGCAGACGCAGGAGAGGAAGTCGGAGGGACCCGAGGAGGGAGAGGCCGAGGAGAGGTCTAGGGAGGGGCCCGTGGGACGGAGAGAGGCAGGAATAGGAGAAAGTGGGACAGAATGGAGACCGAGCAGAGGAACAGGGGCCCAGACAAGGAGGGTCAGATGCGGGGCTGGGACTGGTTTGGCCTTGAGGGTCTGAGGGTGGAAAGGAAAGGGGGGAGGAGGGGCCACGGGCTGGCTAAGAGCCATCCACCCCTCAGACGGCCTCCGCGAGCTCGGGGGGCCGGGAGGGGCCGGGAGGGGCTGGGAGGGGCCGGCAGGAACCTGCAGGGGCCCTGCTTCGGAAGAGGGACCGCTGCCTGCGCCCGTGGGCTCAGTGCCTCCCAGGCCCCGCCGCCACACAGAGGACCGGGCCCTGGGGGGGGGGGGGGCAGCACCCCTCCTGGCTCGCAGCCCGAAGCCCCTCCTGGAGCCCACCTTGTCCTTCCCCAGGTGCCAAAGGAGGCGACGGAGAGCTGTGGGCGGCGGGAAAGCCGGCCCCGCACGCGGGCTGCCCTCCGTCCTGAGGCGGCCGCGGGGCCCGCGGCTCCCGGAGAAGCATCCGTGGCTACCGGCCATCCGCCACCGGCTCCTCGGGGGGCCACGAGGCCGGGGGACCTGGGGCCTCCCCTTGTCCCAAAGAGCCCGTCCCCCAGACCCGCTTCTCCCTCCCCAGGCCCCGCACCAGCCACCGCGGCGGGGGATGGGCGCCAGCGCGCTGGCCGGGCAGCCCCGGGCCCTCTCCCCGCCCCGCCCCCGGCTCCGGTTGGAAATAAAGTTCTTTCTCGCCCGCTGCGCGTTCCTTTCGGACCTGCCCCCAACGGACAGCGAGCCCGTACCGACCCCGCACGAGCTCCCGCGGCGGGGCTGCTGCGCGGCGCTCACCGGGCGCGGGCGCGGGCGCACGTGGGACTCTGAGGGTTTTGTTGCCAAGAGTTAGACTTGCACGGAGTCGAGCCCACTGCGCGCGCCTGGAGGGACCCCCCCCCCCCAAACTCCAGCCTCCCTTAAAGTACACACTTCAGAGCGGCGTCGCAAGGGGTCCCAGGAAGGTCACGGTCACAGCTCCCTGTGCAGAGACTGGCACCGCCGCCAGGGCCGCTGACGCTGCTGAAGACTCGGGGTGATCCCCCGGGGCTGGCTCTGTCCTGAGTAAGTCGTCTGGGATGGGAGGGCCTCTTCGTTCTTTGGACGCAGGGGATGGCGGGGTTTCCCGCTCTCACTGATACTCCTGCGGGGGTGCCCTCTTTAGGGGAACAGCTCTCCAGATCCCGCCCCGAGCCCCGAGCCCGAGCGCAGCCGCGGGTGCAGTGACTGTGGGTCGCTGGCATCACCCTTCAGTGTAGCTGTGGCACCAGCTATCTCTACGCTTTTTCTCAATTAAGTGTCACTCTTTGCTGTGCATCTACCGTATCTGGGGTGCCTGATGCCCACTCATCTGAGAAAGCGGTGCCGGGTGTTCCATTTTTATTTCCCACAATCACCACTGGGGACACATTGGGACCTGGATAAATCTTAGGCCGTGGGCAGCACTTGTCCAAAGCCATTGCCACACCCTCGATACCACAGGAACAAACAAGGTGCTAACGATGCTGTTCTCGGGGAAGCGGGAGGGCAGTGCGAGGGGACGGGGAGTTCTGGAATTCTGGTCATGTTCTGTTTTTTCACTTTGGGAAGTTTCATCCAACTGTACTATTGCTTTCTGTGCTTCTCTAAGTCTATGATGTCATTTTTAATGATTATTTCTTAAATATGTTTTCATTGATTTCAGAGAGAGGGAGAGAGATACAAACATCAATGATGAGAGAGAATCATTGATCGGCTGCCTCCTGCACGCCCCACACTGGGGATCGAGCCCGCAACTGCAACCAAGGCCGGTGCCCTGACCCGGACTCCAACTGTGACCTGGTTCATAGGTCGGTGCTCAACCACTGAGCCACAGGGAGGCGGGCTTAATGTTTATTTTTTAAATGATGGCTAACAAGTATGTAAAAATACAATTGGATTCCAACCTACATCTTACAGGATAAACATGGATCAAACATTTAATGGTTAAGAAATCAAACCATAAACGTTTAAGAAGAAAGCATAGGCAAATATTTTTTATTTAGAATGTGGATAGTCTTCCAGTATGAGTATGATGCACAAACCAGAAGCTATTAAAGAAAATATAAGTCTGACTACATTGAAATAAGAAAAAAAAATTTCTCCATGGCAAAAACCACTATAAACAACAGAAGACAAATATCAAACCAGGAAATTAAAAACAAGTTATAACCAATAAGAAAAAAAAAACAAAGGAAAATAGAAAAAATAAGAATACGAATAACCAGCCAAAAATACAAACATCTTTTAAAAATATAAAAAGGTCAACTTTACTTGTAGAGAAGCATAATGAAAATTATGCTGAGACAATTTGTACTGCATTATCAGCGACAGACCGCCTCACTGCTGTGCTGGCGAAGGCGTGGAGAAGGGGGTACCTTCGTATGTTCCAGATGGAAGCGCCGAGGGCTATCATGACTGTGGAAAGCAACATGTCATTAACAACATTGGAAACGCACAGGCCCTTTGACCTACTAGTTGAACACGTTCCAAATAACCCAGGGACGAGGACACTCATTGCCACATCGATGATAAGAGCCAAAGATCAGAAGAGACCATCTCCATGTCCTTCAACAGGGAGGGACTTGCTGAATTATGGCGCCTCCTTGCAATGCCATGGGATGCAATGTGACAAGGAACGGGGACACTGTGGTCCTGAGGCAGTGCAAGGTGGCAGGGGCTGCACCGCCCTGTTTGAGAGCATGGGCACTCCACCCGCGTAGCCGCTGTGCGACCATGGACAAGTCACGCCACATCTTGATGCCTTCGTGGTGACAATAGGACATACACAAAAAGGTTGTTATGTGGATTGAAGGGATTGATATTTTTCTATCAACAAAGAAAATTGTCTGGTAGATAGTAAACACTACCAGACAAGTGTTTGTTACATAAATTAAAATATACGAACACAGAATGATTTCCAAGATATACTGCTAAGTGAAAGAGGACTTATGATAAGAATTTGAGGATGCTGCTAATATTTTGTCCATTAAAAATTGCAAATAACACACACACATGCTATGCTGTATGTGCCTAGAATATTCTCTGAGGAGAAACACGAACCTGATAAAAGCTGCTGCCTCTGGGTGAGTGCGGAGCAGGGGTCCTGGGGCAGCTATACTTTTATACCCTGTGAATTTTATTTTTAATTTTTTTGTTGTTAATCCTCACCCATGGATATTTTTCTCTTTTTTTTCTTTTTAAAAAACTTTTATTGATTTCAGAGAGGAAGGGAGAGGGAAAGAGAGATAGAAACATCAATGATGAGAGGGAATCATTGATTGGCTGCCTCCTGCACGCCCCCTACTGGGGCAAGCCGGCAACCCAGGCACGTGCCCTTGACCAGAATTGAACCCAGGACCTTTCAGTTTGTGGGGCGAAGCTCTATTCATTGAGCCAAACTGGCTAGGGCTATAACCTTTGAATTTTGAACCAGGTATTAAATATTTTTAAAAAATAAATTAATGCTTGAAATAGACAGTTAAAGAGAATGAATATGTAATACATGGAAAATGTGTATAATTCAATATTAAATGGGAATAGCTGAATACAAAACCATATATCCTGCCCTAGCTGGTTTAACTCAGTGGATAGAGCATCAGCCTTTGGACTGAAGGGTCCCAGGTTCGATTCTGGTCAAGGCACATGCCCAGGTTTCGGGCTTGATCTCCAACAAGGGATGTGCAGGAGGCAGCCAATCAATGGTTCTCTCTCATCATTGATGTTTCTATCTCTCTCTCCCTCTCCCTTCTTCTCTGAAATCAATAAAAAAATGTTTAAAAATATATCCTTTAATGCTATCATTTTCTCAGCAAATGGACGATGAGAACACAAGAAGTCTGTGTTGTTGGGTTTTGTTGTTCAGCACTTTCCAGTGATGATGGTGGTGGTAGTAGTTGTGATGGTGGTGGTGATGGTGACGGTGGTGGTGATGGAGGTGATAGTGGTGGCGGTGGTGGTGGTGGTGATGGTGGTGATGATGATGGTGATGGTGGTGGTGATGGAGGTGATGGTGGTGGTGGTGGTGGTGTTGGAGGTGATGATGGTGATGATGACAGTGGTGGTGGTAGTGATGGTGGTGATGGAGGTGATGATGGTGGTGATGACAGTGCTGGTGGTGGTGGTGGTGGTGGTGGTGGTGGTGGTGTTGGAGGTGATGATGGTGGTGATGACAGTGGTGGTGGTAGTGATGGTGGTGATGGAGATGATGGTGGTGGTGATGACAGTGCTGCTGCTGCTGGTGGTGGTGGTGGTGGTGGTGATGGCAGTGATGATGATGGTGACGGTGGTGGTGATGGAGGTGATAGTGGTGGTGGTGGTAGTGATGGTGGTGATGGAGGTGATGATGGTGGTGATGACAGTGCTGCTGCTGCTGCTGCTGCTGGTGGTAGTGATGGTGGTGATGGTGGTGGTGGTGGTGATGGTAGTGATGATGATTGTGATGGTGGTGGTGATGAAGATTTCTACCCCCATCAACTACACTAGTCGGTCTATTCTGAGATCTCCAGTCCCCTGGCTACTCCTTGGTTCCAACTTTGGGGAAATATGGAGAAAGCAGTAACTTTCTTTTCCTCTCTCCAGGGAGCTGTCTCCAACCTGCTTTGGGAGACTCATTCTCCTGGGCTCCAGTTTACCCCCAGCTCTTGCTACAGACAATTTCTTCATCACTGCAGGGAGTTGGCTGCCTGTCCCCTGGGCCCAGAATTTTCAGACTCTCCCTGGAGACCCCGTTAAGATTTCCCAAGTCCTCCCCATCTCATCCCTGCAGCCAGCCTTCTGAGTCCTCATGCGCCCCGGGGACCACCGTGGGGGGAGAAGATCGTTAATGAGGCTCTGGAGCTCGATCCACCAGACCCTTAAGTGGGCCCTGAGAAACCTATTAGGTAACTTCCCGACTGAGGGCCCCTCGGGACAGAAGTGGGAAGGTCCTGGGAGAAGACAGCGATGTGGTGGAGTCTGCCTGCTTCCATTTTCTATAAAATCCATTTACAATCTACTCTGCTACTTTGTTGTTTTTTTATGCATAAAGGAGCTGATGGTCCATCTTAGCCTTGAAGAATGAGTAGATTTCCAGTGCGGAAGGACTGTGCTATGGAGAAGTATGTGTCAGGTCAGGGAGAAACGGATAGGCACATGCAGTAGCTACATGGCGAATGCCAGGTGGGGCAGAGATGGCGAGGGTGGGACCAAGCAGGGAAGGTGTGTCCAAGTTGTGTGGTTGGAGCTGGCACTTCTCACCAGAATTCAGGGCACCTGCTCCTCACCCCAGGTTGGACCCCTCCCTCCCTCAGAAATCCTTGTTGGAACAGTGGGCAATGGGCCTGGTCAACCGAGGAGCTGAGGGTGTGATTCGGGCTGGCCTTGGGGTCTGGTGGCCCTGCGTCTGGGTGTCTCCTTTAATGAATTTGCATATTCTGGTCTTTTTCCTCCAGGGAGGCCACGGGAAGTGGCTCCTGTGGGGAGAGGGTGCCAGGCACTGAGTGCAGAGCCCCTGGTAGCATTCACCGGCTGAAACCCACGTTTGCCATGGAGAGGAAACGTGAGGAGGGAGTGTCAGGTCCAGAAGGCTGGGGGCCATGGGAGATTCTCCTCTGTCTCTGTCCGTCTGTCTGTCTGTCTGTCTGTCTGTCTGTCTGTCGGTCTGTCTCTGTTTCTCTCTGTGTTAGCTCAGAGCCTGGTGAACCACGTGCGCTGGGGACACTGCCGAACAGCACATGTCTTCACTCCTAATCTGTCCTCCACGGCCCTCCGCAGGCTCCCCGCCTGTTTCTGGTCACACACCTCCTCCTTCTGCTTTGTTCTCTGTCCTCAGTCCTTTCCCATGTCCTTTGTTTGGGTGAGGAAGGGCTGACAGGAGAGAGAGAGAGAGAGAGAGAGAGAGAGAGAGAGAGAGTCTCCCCGCATAACAGCACAGACTGGGAAATCAGTCAAAATCCCAGCCAAGGGAGACATTGGGTGACCCCGTGAACAGGTGATCTCGCTGAGTCTCAGCTTCCTCATCTGTAAACATAATAATAATAATAATAATAATAATAATAATAATAATAAACGCCACTGCTTCATAGCGACCTTGCCCAAATGAGATAGTGTTGTGCATACAGTGAGCTTGGAACATGCTGCTGCGAACGGCAGGGTCAGCCAACGCCAGGGACTGACCGCAAGGGGTAGCTATGGTGATTCTGTCCTCTGCTCCCGTGGGCGCCTCGGGTATCGCCCACGAAGGCAGGGCAGAGCCAGGAGGCCACGGAGGAAGAGCCGCAGGAGAGGTTGGGGAGGAGAGGCAACAGCTGGAACCGTGGAGGCACGGCGGGTCTCGGGATGGGAGCGCTGGGCAGGTAGCCCTGGGCTGCTCCCGCTTCCCCTCCAGGTCTTCGCCCCGCTGGTCGCCTGGTCTCTCCAGGTAACTCTTCCCTCCCCAGATGGTCACCGGGGGCAGGGAGCCCAGGGACGCATGGAGCATGTCCTGATATTTGGGGTTTTTTATTCAATACAACTTCCTACGCGCAGGCCCTGCCGCGCCAGGCACTTCCCGTTCCTCACTTCAGCCCATCACTAAGCACTTCCACGGGCCCCTAAGTCTCTCCGCTGGTCAGAGGAAGAGCTGAGACCAAAGCCCAGGGGTGTGTGAACCAAAGCCTGTTTGTGCCTCTGGGCCACCCTCACTCCACGAAAATGGACAATTAGATCTTGGGGTTCTGGGGGCTACGGAGCCCGAGTCCCACATCAAGGAGGCAGGTGAGGAATCTGAGATCCGGAGGAAGAAGTGACTTGAGCCAACATCCCAGGCAGGACTAGAAGCCAGCTCTCCGGACTCAGCCCCAGACTCCCTGAGGCCACCCAGGGTCCAATGATGAGGCAGAGCGCATCCCACAATGCACTGCGCACACCCGGCCAGTGGACACTTGACACAAACACCCGGGCCTGCCACAAGGGCCAGCTCTGCTGTGTACACTGGCCCGAGGGCCTCTGAGACCCACAGATTGACATCAACAATATTACACCTAACATAATGTCCCCCTTGCTCATTCAGAATTCTAAGTTAAACCCATGCCTTCCAACTTCCTTATGGGCTTTTGAAACATCAAAAAATGTATTTTTTAATCCTCACCTGAGGGTAGGCTTGGGGGGGGGGGGGGAGAGAGGCATCGATGTGAGAGAGAAACATCAATCTGTGTGCACCCTGACTGGGGGTCAAACCCGCCACCCAGATATGTGGCCTGACGGGGAATGGAACCGCACCCTTCCGGTGCATAGGATGACAATCATCCGGGCCACTCTGGCCGGCCAACATAACTTGTTTTTAAAAAACAAATGGTTTACCTTGGGAAGACACACATAACCACCAACAGAGCTTTTGATGGAACCATAAAAACATCAGAACTGGAAGAAACTTTAAAGACCATCTGGTCCACCTCTCATCTTCCAGGTGAGGAGACGTGCTCTGGTACCCCGACCAGCTCTCCGTCACACAGTGTAGGACGCCGCACGGCTCACAGCGCAGTGGCTGTTGGTCTTCGCTCCATAAACATGGCCTCGGTGCCCTCCAGCTCCCCCTGAGGAGAGGAACCAGCGGTGGGACAGGCAGGAATGACGCCAGCCCGCTCTGACAGCTTGATGGGCATTGATGGGCATCATGATGTCACGTATGGAAGTGCTTTGAAGCAGTGTTTCCACGGAACCAGGTAAGGCTCCTTGGGACGGGCGAGCATGAAGGAGGCACCAAAGGAGCAAAGGTTTAAGGATTGGGGCGCATGAAGAGGAAGAAGACAGGGAGACGAGTGTGCCTCTTGGTTGAGTGAGTTACGGGGAAGGCAGGACAATTGAGCTTTGCTGGCCAGGTGGGGAGACAGACATGACTCTGGTAGTTTGGGGAAGGCGTCTACCTTGAAGCGGATTGATTGCGTGGACCCCATTGGAGATGAACGGTCCATGCTGGGGGGCATTTGAGGGGAGGAGCCAACAGATGTTGGGGCCACTGGCTGTTGTAAAGGGGTGAGTCTTCTGAGTCGAGGTTCCAGGGCCTGAAATCCAGGTTAGGGACACTGAGGGGGGGGGCATGTGGGGACATTAGGGCTGAGTAACTAATTCCTTCACTTACAGTAACTCAGCAAACAACAAATAGGGCCCAAATCTTTTATTCTGAGACGGCGTTTAGGCGTTTAGTGGAGTTGCCACAACAGCCGTGGAATTAGAGGACAGCAGACGTGCCAGGACGTAGCATGCGAGTCAGCCGGGAGGACGCACAGAGTCCCCCCAGCTCTTCCAGGGGGTCCCAGGAAACGGGAGTGGGGTGCAGGGGCAGGTCTGCTCGGACAGGTGGCCACTTGCTCCCACTGGGTGAGCAGCAGGCGACAGGCAACGAGGCTGGAAGTAGCTGTGAGGGACCGCAGGACAGTGGGGCTGTGCTGAGGGCTTTGGACTTAACCCTGGAGGGAGGCTCAGACCCGGTACCTGTCATTGTCCAGGGCCTTCCAGCTGGTGCAGCGATTGGAAGGAAGCAGGGGGCGGGGGCACCGCTGGGCTCTGCTGTGGTTAGCAGAGAAGAGGAGAGTCAGGAGAGGAGAGGGGACCCTCTGAGGCCTGGGGTGTTTGTGACAGGATGGGGTCCCCGGTGGCCCTGAGGGTCAGGACAGCGAATTCACCTGCTGTGACCTCCTGATCGTGAAGTGACCCTGGGCCAGCGCCAGCGCCGAAGCAGGGAAGGTGCGGTGGGAAATGGCGTGTTCATTGGGGCAGGTTGAATGGGAAGTGGGGTGGGCAGGGCGGGGACCTCAGGGTCTGCAGCTGGAGGGGGGTCTTTAGATTCAGGGTCCATCAGCGGAGCTTCAGCCAAGGCGGCCATCCCGCCCTCGGTCGGGTCAGAAGGCTGCTCTGCATCCGGAGCGGGCGGCCGCCTTCCCTGGCCGGTTTTTCACTGTAACTGAGTCGGAGAGAGATGACGGGCGCAGGATGGGTTTTCCTGAATCTAGGGAGGGGAGGAAGTGGGAAATGTGAGACAGAAAACGGAGTCCAGGGCAGGAGAGGGGAGGGGAGGGGCACACGAGGGCTGGCAGCACAGAGCTGGGAGGTGAGCCCCGGGAGCAGGGGCAGTGTAGGGGGGCGCACGGAGGAAGCACGTGTGTGTGTGTGTGTGTGTGTGTGTGTGTGCGCGCGCGCGCGCGCGCGCAGGGGTGGGGGTGGGGGTGGGGGAGGCGCGTGCGCCCAGCCTCCGCCGGGGCTCCTAAGATGCTCAAGCCCCTGCATCCCCGTGGCTCTGTCTGCAGGAGGGACGTCTCCATCCCGCAGAAGCACTTGCCCGCTCAGCCAGGAGGCCGTCCCATAGACACCGGAGTCCCCTCCGTCCGCTCCCCCCAGGCACCAGCTCCATCTCCTCGCTGTGGGCTGGGCCGCCTGGCCCCGTGGGTGCCGCCGCCGCGGGGTTAGAAGGCTGGAAGGGACAGGAGGGGGGACGCTGAGAAGAAGGCACCTGGGCGCGGGCAGGGGAGGCGGAGGGAGCGCGGCCGCAGCCCCGCACAGCTGACTCCGGAGAACCCGGCTGTGGGAAAGGGGTGGAAAGTACTGGACCGCAGAGACCCTGAGTCCTGGGGGCGGGGCGGGTGTGAGCAGTAAGGGTCCCCGAGGGCTGGAGCCCCGGAGAGGCGAGGCCCCTGTGTTTCCTAGGAGGGGGTCCCCGTGCCTGTCCTCTCCAGCCCGCCCCTCCCCCCGTCCCACCATGCGCCCCTGGGCCAACGGGACCGCCCCCCGGGAGTTTGTGATCCTGGGCTTCTCGGGGTGGCCCCCGTGGCTGCGGGCGCTGCTCTTTGCGCTGCTCCTGCCGCTCTACCTGGCCACGCTGGCGGGTAACCTGCTGATCCTGGGCCTGGCGGCCGCCGACCCCGCCCTGCGCTCGCCCATGTACTTCTTCCTGGGGGCGCTGTCGGCCGTGGAGGCGGCCTACTCGCTGGTGCTGACGCCGCGCATGCTGGCCGGCTTCCTGCTGCCGCCCGGCGGCCAGGCCGTGGCGCCCTCCACCTGCGCCGCGCAGATGGGCCTGTTCGTGGCGCTGGGCGGCTCCGAGTGCCTGCTGCTGGCCGCCATGGCCCTGGACCGCTACCTGGCCATCTGCCGCCCCCTCGACTACCCTCGGCTCATGACCGCGGGGCTCTGCTGGGGCCTCCTGGCCTCCTGCTGCGCGGGGGGCTCCGTCCTGGCCCTGGGCCTCACCACGGCCATCTTCCGGCTGCCCTTCTGCCGCGGCGGCGTGGTCAACCACGTGTTCTGCGACCTGCCGGCCGTGCTGGTGCTGGCCTGCGGGGACCGCGAGCTCCAGGAGCGCGTCCTGCTGGCCGCCTGCCTGCTGCTGCTCGTGCTGCCGCTCGCCCTGATCCTGCTGTCCTACACGCGGGTGCTGCTCGTCATCCTGGGCGTGGGGGGCGCCGCGGGCCGCCGCCGGGCCTTCCACACGGTGGGCTCGCACCTCACCGTGGCCGTGCTGCACTACGGCTGCGCCACCGCCATGTACGCCAGGCCCCTGCGCAGCCGCTCCCTGGACGAGGACAAGCTGGTGTCCCTCGTCTACATCAACCTCACGCCGCTGCTCTACCCGGCCATCTACACGCTGCGGAACCGGGACGTGCGGGGCGCCCTGCAGCGGGCCGTCAGCCACGGGCCGCCAGGGGCCGGCCACCAGGCCGATGTCACCTAACGCCCCGACTCGCCCTCCCTGAGGGAGCCACCCTGGCTCCCAAGGCCGGCGGGACGGAACCCGAGCAGCTTCCATTGGGGGTTTGCGGGGTGCTGCCCGCTGCGGGAGGACTTCCTGTGCGATGTGGGTGTGAGCAGCATCCCCGTCTCCACCCACCAGGTGGCAGTAGCGCGCACCACACCCAAGCGGGGAGCCTCAACACTCACCCGGCATTGCCGATGTCCTGGGGCGGGCGGGGGGAGGGGGGGCGGGGAGCGGGTGTCCAAACTCTAGGCGCAAGGAGAGTCTTTTGAAGAGAAATGAGTGCTCATGCAGGAGCTTGTGGCAGCATACAGTGGGGCCTTGACTTACGAGTGTCCCGACTAACGAGTTTTTTGAGATACCAGCTGTCTCTCGGCCGATTTTTTGCATTGAGTTGATAGAGTAATTTGAGTTAACGAGCTCCTTAACGAGCTCGGTCTCGGAGCTAATTAAACTCGTAAGTCAAGGCCCCACTGTATTTATAACAGACAAGCCTGCAAACAATCCAGCTGCTCGCGTGATAGACACCAACACGCCTGGCAGAGGCACGCGGGACATTACACAGCAATGAAGAGGCGACCTGCCGCCCTGGCCGGTTTGGCTCAGTGGATAGGGCATCGGCCTGCGGACTCAAGGGTCCCAGGTTCGATTCCGGTCAAGGGCATGTACCTTGGTTGCGGGCACATCCCCAAGACGGGGTGTGCAGGAGGCAGCTGATCGATGTTTCTCTCTCATTGATGTTTCTGACTCTCTACCCCTCTCCCTTCCTCTCTGTAAAAAATGATAAAGTATATTTTTTTAAAAAGGTGACCTGCCGTTACCAGCGAAAAGGCGGCACCGCAACGACAGGATACTGATGAGCAGTAAGACAGACTACACCTGTGTGCCCCGTTTAAATAAAGGCCGGCGACAAACTAACCTACGGTGCTTGGTGTCAACAGTGGTTCCCTTGCGGCTGGACTTGCGGGCGGCCACCTTCCTCTCCAGGGCGGCCACCTCTCCAGCCTGAGGGTCGGCCTCGCTGCGCAGGGCGGCGGGTCGCCGGTGTGGCCCCCGGGCCCAAGGCAGCCGAGGAGCAGGCTGAGCAGCGCCCCGGCTGCGGGGCTTCAATCCACCTGCTGGGCGCTTCCGGCGGCGCGGGCCCGGGCGCTGAGGCTGCCTGCATCGGGCCGTCACACGCGGTGCCATCCCGCGCCAGGAGTGGGGCCCACAGTGCCTCCTGGGTGCGGTACGAGGTGCGACAGCAGCAAGGTGTGCGGCCCAGAGGGACGGAGCCGGAGCCGTGCGATCCCAGAGGGGGCGGCCCCTCCCGGCGGGTTAGGACGCGGAGTCCCCGCGCCGCCCGCCAGCGCAGCAGCCCCTTCTACCTGTCCCTCTGAGGCAGTGGCGCTCAACCTTTTTAAAATCCTGATTTCCGGGCCTCATTGAGATTCCCAGGTGCCGCCAAGGGTGAGAACCACTGCTCTAAGGGCACTGCCTGGTCTCCCCCGTACCCCGCACCCCGCACCCCGCACCGGGGCAGGGTTGCCATCCTGTGTCCTGGCCGTTACCTAACGCAGCGGGACCGTGTGAAAACCAGGCCCGTTCCCCTAACAGCCGGCAGCTGGGCGCGTGCTGGCGGCGGGAACACACCTGAAGTTACACCCGCGGGGAATGCGCCCTGGTGGCGGGGGGCGGGGGGGTCACCCTCGAGGTAACAGTGCTCCGAGGCCCAGGGCGGCTCTGGAGCTTCGTTGGGAGCCGGCGCTTTGTGGTGGGAAGGCGGGCAGCGGGCCGGGGACCCCGGTGGCCCGGTCCACCCGGAGGCAGCGGCCGCCGTTTGCAGCGGGAAGGCTGCCAGTTGCTAATGAACACACGCAGTGCGGGCGGCGGGGAGCCGCGGGAGAAACGGAAACCGGCTCCTCCCTCACCGGCCGGAGGAGTAGACCGCGCGCGGGAGGGGCCACGCGGAGGTCCAGGCGAACGCCCCCGAGAGAGGTAGGACCGGGCACGAGCCTCTCCTAGGGTCCCTGCGGGAGCACTTTGGGGTTCCCGGGGTGGGGCGGGACTGCTCAGTTCAAAACCAACGAGCCTGGTCTTGGTAAGCTGATGGGGGTCCCCCCTAAGGGGGCGCAGGGCATGTGGCGCTGGCGGCAGGGAGACTGGGTCACCAGGGCGGGGAGCCGTCCAGCCACTGCCCTTTGCGGGGACTCGCGTCTCAGGCCCTGCAGGCCGCGGGGCGAGACCACGCATCCGACGCAGTAAGTTTAGGGAGTAACTCAGCTCACTCTGCACAGACCCACCCTCAGCTGTGAATTTCCTCGTGTTTACCCGCTGCTCCCCATTCCCATCTCTCTCTACGGAGTTGCTAGCTCTGTCTTCCTGTTTGCTTTCTCTTCAGCTGAGTCTGATCTATCTTTGACACGTTCCTCGAGTATTTTAAGGTTGAGTTTTAAATTTCAATGACTATATTTTTCACTTCTGTATGCTGCGTTTCATTCCCAAATAAGCCAATTATGTTTCTTTGTACCTTGCTTTCATATGGTTTTCAGTTTTTAATTCTCTCTTTTTTTTAAAATATATTTTTTAAACATCTCTTTTTCTTGTTTATTTATTTATTTAAATTTATTTCAGAGAGGAAAGGAGAGGGATCAAGACATAGTAACATCAATGATGAGAGAGAATCATCGATTGGCTGCCTCCCACATGACCCCTCCAGGAATCCAGCCCACAACCCAGGCATGTGCCCTTGGCTGAAATTGAACCTTCAGTCTGCAGGCTGACGCTCTATCCACTGGGCCACACTGGCTAGGGCTAAAAAATATTTTTCTTGACTTTTTACAGAGAGGAAGAGAGAGGAATAGAGAGTTAGAAACATCGATCGAGCCCTTGACTGGAACCCGGGACCCTTCAGTCCAGGCGGTGCTCTATCCACTGAGCCAAACAAGTTAGGGCTGTTTTTAATTCTTTCTAAAGATAGTCATTTTAATAAAATTTCCGGTTTTTCTATTACCTAAAATACTTGGAGTTCTTATTTTGTTAAAGTGTCTGTTGACTTTCCTGGTGGCTTGGTTTCTCATGGTTTGTAATTTTGCATTACAAACTCATTTTGGGTTTGTATTTAAGAATCCTGACAATTATGGGCTGAATGTGTCTTCCTCCAAAAATATTTTGTTTGCTTCTGTAAATTGTTTTTTAAAGGCCAGGACAAACTTGTTTCAATTGTTCAGTTTTTCAACTGGGACATGAATAGGCAAACTGGAGATTCTCACTCATGTGAGTTGCTGGTCAAGGCTTACGAGCCAGCTGGTTAATAGACTCTTTGCCACCAGAATCCGGGGGAGACAGGCAAGCTTCCTGTGCAAGTGGGCAGATTGCCTCTAGTCTGCCCCCCCTCCTTATATGCACAGATTTTTGAAATTTCTGAATTTGAGTTATTTCAGTGCCAATTCTCTGTCTTGTGTGCCCAAGGCTGTGTTTTACATCCTCCGTTAGTCTTTAACGCCCAAGTTTTTTGGTAAAAAAAAATTAAACCCACAGGCAGCTGCAGCATCAACTCACAAACTTAATTGTGGCTTTCAGTTCCCTCTGCCTAGCTGGCACCTGGACCTTCACTTATTTCCTTGCAGCTGGATTATGCCTGGGAAAGAAAGTTACCTGTTATTGTTCGCTAGAGGCCCGGTGCATAGATTCGTGCACCAGTGGGGTCCCTCGGACTGGCTTGCACCCTCTTGCAATCCGGGACCCCTTGGGGGATGTCGGACTGCTGGTTTCGACCCCATCCCCACAGGCCAGGCCTAGGGACCCCACTGGTGCATGAATCTGTGCACTGAGCTTCTAGCATGCATATAAAATCCTTGGTTAATTTCTTCCCACCCTCCCCGTCCCCCTTTCCCTCTGAGATTCATCAGTCTGTTCCATGTTTCCATGCCTGTGCATTGAGCATCTTCCCCCTGGTGGTCAGTGCATGTCATAGCTACCAGTTGAATGGTGGAGTGCTCACTTAGGCTTTGATATATATAGACTAGAGGCCTGGTGCACAAAATCGTGCACAGGTGGGGTCCCTAGGGCTGGCTGGTGATCAGGGCCAATCAGGTTCCCTGCCTCCCTGCCTCCCCACCTCCTCCCTCCCTCACCACCCACGCACTGCCACCCTGTGGTTCCCCACCTCCCTGCCTCCCTGCCTCCGCCTTCCCGCCACCATCCGCATCTGCTGCCACCCACCCCTGGCTCCCCATCCCAGCCCAGGGCCCGGCCCCAATCACGTGATCAGGACCAGCCAGCCGGGAGGGAGGGATGGGAGGAGGGACCTGGGAGGTTGGCCTACCCCCCTAAGGAGGGAGCCGGCCCTTGGCCCCCATGGGAAAGGGGCCGTGTCTGCTGCCACCCACCCCCAGTTCCACATCCCAGCCCAGGGGCCCGGCCCCAATCGGGTGATCGGGACCTGCTGGCTAGAGGGAAGGGCCAGGAGGTTGGCTGGCAGGCCCCATCGGCGATTGGGGCCTGAGGGCTGAGGGCAGCTCCTGCGCTGAGCATCTTCCCCCTGGTGGTCAGTGTGCATCATAGCGACCAGTCGTTTGGTTGTTCCGTCGTAATGGTTGCTTAGGCTTTTATAAAAGTAGATTGTTTCTAGTGGTCTCCAGTCAAATAGTTTTCACGTTAGGCAGTCCACCAGCTTGCCAGAGAAAGGAATCCTAAGCTTATACATTTTATGCAAACAAAAGTTACAAACTAGTTGATTGAGCGATGTCAGATGTCATGAAACTGTTGGTTTCCAGATCCAGGGGGTTCTGTGATACTTGCCAGTAAACAAACAAACAAAAAACCCCAAAGGGTATGTGATATGGTGTGTGGCCATCTGGTTTAATAGTAAATTCAGGTTGTTCCCATTATAATGTATAATGTTCCAAAGACGAATAGGATTTAGTGTGGAAAGCTTGACAGATGTCATTCTAGATATTATGGTGTATATGTCTACAAGGTCACCGTTATGTTCAATGACCAATGTAGTTCGTAAATAAATAAAATTCTGCCAAAACCGGTTTGGCTCAGTGGATGGAGCGTCGGCCTGTGGACTGGAGGGTCCCGGGTTCGATTCTGGTCAAGGGCATGTACCTGGGTTGCGGGCACATCCCCAGTGGGGGATGTGCAGGAGGCAGCTGATCGATGTTTCTCTCTCATCGATGTTTCTGACTCTCTATCTCTCTCCCTTCCTCTCTGTGGGAAAATCAATAAAATATATTTTTAAATAAATAAATAAATAAATAAATAAATAAATAAATAAAATTCTTTGTTTGTAGTTCCGCAGGCACAGAAGCCCTGTACAGCCATGGGATTGTCCTGGTACCTCTTAGATTTGTTGCTTAATGGTTTATTTTATTCACATACATCTAAGCTCAATAGTCACGGTTAATGTAACCACAGATGCACGTTGTAATTAAGTATGTTCTGTATAAGCTAGAGGCCCAGTGCACAAATTTGTGCACTGGTGGGGTCCGGCCGGCCCTCCCCAATTGGGCCGATTGGGCTGGGGCTGGCCAGAGGGAGGGGCCACAGACGGTTGGCCAGCCGGCCCCACCCCCTGGTCGAACTCCTGGTTGAACTCCCGGTGGAGGGGACAATTTGCATATTAGCCTTTTATTATAAGATATATGTCTCTCTAGAGCGTCATCATGATCCTGGCATTCGTTTTAAGAGCACAGGCTTTCCCCAGTTCTCTAAAGCGGTACCTGTCGCCTCGGGGTGAACCTCTGCGCACAGTGACATGGGCTTCTCGCTGCAGGGTTTCCCACCGGCAGCATGTCCACAGCTGTGTTGGGACTTCTTGATAAAAACCTCCTCACGCCACCCGTCCATTTCCCCCCGGGTGTGGATTCTGTGATGTCCGATGAGGTTTGCCCTCTGGGAGAGGGGTTTCCCGCGGTCTGAGCATCCACAGGGCGTCTTTCCTGCTAAGTTCGCCGCAGCTTGTCAACAGTGACTTTTCTTAGGAACTGTCCTGGCTTAGGACGCGGGCCTGGCCTGGCTCTGCCACTTACTAAACGGGCCGAGACCTGGTGCCTCTCCTGAGCCCTCCCCCTCCTTTCCTCGTCCTCCCCGGGAACAGACACGAAGGTCCAGGAGCAAACTTACTGCGGCTGGAGCATCAGCTGGACCCCACCCACCTCCCTCCTGCCCAGGCAGCAGGTGCGTTCCTGCGGGGACGGGGCACGCTGGCGCTGGACCCCCAAGCAGTCTGCAGAGACACTACCAGTAAAAGGCTAGGATTATGGAGACACCACAAGGAGTCCTGGGGGTGTGTTTGAAAAACCAGAGACTACCTAAGTGCTGAAACATAAACGCCTGCTTGGTAAGTTATGATACAGTTAAAGCGTGCCAAGCTCTGCATCGTCTTAAAATATAGAAGAAATAGCTGACGTGGAAAGACCTTCCAGCAAAACCAGAGACTGGAAAAAGCAGGTGTGCGCATGTGGCTCACAGGTGAGGAACAGGTGGGGTGCCTGAGAGTTTCAGCCAAACCCCAAGCAGCCCGAATTCTGAGGAGCAGCTGCTAGACACGCCCCAGCAGACCGCTCCCTTTGGGAGGGAAGCGGTTGGAGCGCCATCTACTGGAGGAGAGTTGGAGGGTGGTTCTCCCCGCACCAGCCGAGAGAGATGGGTCCAGGGAACTGCGTGGAGACTGGATGGAGCTGAGAAAGTGGGGTGACCGCACCCCAGGCCGATGTGTGTCAGCTGCAGAAACGCAGGCGCACAGTTCACAGGAGGGAAACACGAGACCGCGCCTGTGACAGTTCAGGGCTCGGGGAACCCAGAGCAGGTGCCAGCTGCCCAGCTGAGGAACTTGGAGGTTAGAGGCTGGCCGAGGCCCCCCACGGCGGCCAGGTGAGGAGGGGGGCAGGAGCGAGAGCACCTGCAGTGTCTACATTTCCTGGAACGGGGGTGTGGGGGAGGCGAGGGGGCTTGATTTCATTGCAATACACTGACCATGCAGGCTGCCAGCTGGGTGAGGAATGCTGCCTGAAGGGGGACCATTGAGCCAGGAGCCAGGGGTCCACACACAAGTCTGCTAGGGAGCCCCTGCTGGTGTCGCAGGCTGGGCACCCCACAAAGAGCCATCACGTGGCCTCTGCACAGTGGAGGGCAGCAGCATGAGGCAGGGCGAGCTACGAATAGCACCAAACAAGGAATAATTTGTGCTACTTCCACTATAGTCATGCACCGCGTAGCCACCTTCTGTCAGTGATGGGCCACATATGCAGCGTGGTCCCCTCAGGTTACAGTGGAGCTGAGAATATCACCTAATGAGATCGTAGCCCCCATCACACCAGAGCTAACACACCACTCACGGGTCTGTGGTGATGCTGATGTGAACACACCCGCACTGCCAGTCATGCACACGTGTAGCCCATACAGGCATGTACAGTACATACGTGATCGTAACAATAAGCCACCATGTTACTGGTTTATGTATTTATTACATATACTTTTAATGTTATTTTACAGTGCAGTTTTTCTACTTATAAAAAAGTTTGCACTCTAGCTGGTTTGGCTCAGTGGATAGAGCATCTGCCCACGGATTGAAGGGTCCCAAGTTCGATTCTGGTCAAAGGCATGTACCTTCCGGTTTCACATACAGGGACAGCCCCGCAGAAGTCTCTTCTCGCCTGCACACAATGTCTGGAATTTGTTAAATAAAAATACAAGACATACAAAAGCTGGAAAGAACAACCCACTGCAGACAGACAACGCAAGGGCCAGGAGCCAGCACAACTTTAGGTCTGCGTCTCTAATAAATGGACATGATGCGGATGTGGCGCAAATGCACGGAAAACAAACACGGAGGCAGGAGGAGAAACAGACAAAGCGGCTGCCACAGGGAGAAGATTCTAGCGGACATTTTTAGAAATGACTACTGAGGCTACACAAGAAAAATAGTAAGGATGCGTCACATTTGGATGACTTAGAACAGGGGTCCTCAAACTTTTTAAACGGGGCCAGTTCACTGTCCCTCAGACCGTTGGCGGGCCAGATTATAGTTTAAAAAAAAAACTATGAACAAATTCCTATGCACACTGCACATATCTTATTTTGAAGTAAACAAAACGGGAACAAATACAATGTTTGTATTTGCATGTGGCCTGCGGGCCGTAGTTTGAGGACCCCTGACTTAGAAGCTAATCTATTGAATCAGACAGAAGAATGTACTTGATAATGAGAAACTATACATTCTTTTTTAGCACATTTGGGATAGTTATACAAATTGACAAGCTACGCCCTAGCCAGTTTGGCTCAGTGGATAGAGCGTCGGCCTGGGTACTGAAGGGTCCTGGGTTTGATTCCGGTCAGGACACATGCCGGGGTTGTGGGCTCGATCCCCAGTAGAGGTATGCAGGAGGCAGCCGATCAGTGATTCTCTCTCATCACTGATGTTTCTCTCTCCCTCTCCATTCCTGTCTGAACTCAATAAAAAAAAATTTTTTTAATTGATAGGCTAAGAAATAAACCTCAGCAAATATTTTTAAAAATCAGTATTGGCCGAAACCGGTTTGGCTCAGTGGATAGAGCGTCGGCCTGCGGACTGGGAGGTCCCGGGTTCGGTTCCGGTCAGGGGCATGTGCCTTGGTTTCGGGCACATCCCCAGTGGGAGATGTGCAGGAGGCAGCTGACCGATGTTTCTTTCTCATCGATGCTTCTAACCCTCTATCTCTCTCCCTTCCTCTCTGCAAAAAATCAATAAAATATATTTTTAAAAAATCAGTATTGCATAGATGCCACTCTCTGAACCAAAAAGCAATAAAACTTGAAAGTAACAAAAAGAATGCAAAAATATTTATGACAACTGCAAAAGCACTACACATCAAAGTTGGTGGATAAGTACACACACTGAGGAAAATCACAGCCCTAGGAAATGCATTAAATAAAACTGAACATTAATGACCTTCAATCAGAAGACGGGGGCAGAAGAAAGGAGTAAACCCTGAAAGCGGAAACGGAAAGAAACAAGGAGCCCGTTCTGTTTACCTGACCGCACCCCCAGAGGACCCCAGCCAAGGAGCGGACCCTGTGCTTCCCGGGACCCTGACACTGACACCCAACAGGTTTGTGGAAGGAGGACAGACACTGTGGATCCTGAGATAACCATCATTCCACAGCCCTAGGAGCTCAGATCGTCCCGTTGGCTGCGATGTGGGTCCAGGGCAGGGAGGGAGGGTCGGCGAGAAGGGGGCCTTTCCCCGTCAGTCCCTCCTGCCCCCAGGAGGCCGGGCCGCCTGAGCCGCATTCGGGGACCTGGGTGCGCAGAGAAGCTCAGGGTCCAGGGACAGAAACAAAGCCACCATCGGGAAAGCGGGGTGACCGTTCTCGGGAGAGCGGGTCCCCGGCTGACCCAGCCAGGCTGTCACTGGCCCCCTGCGGATGGTGAACTCGGATGTGGCCGCGCTGCGGGAGGACAGAGAGGCAGTGAGACCTGCCTGCAGCACCCTCCCCGATCCAGACAGGAACCCCGACTCTCTGCAAAAGACGGCGGGGCAGCCACCCACCGACCCGCATGGAGCACCCTTCCCAGCGTGGAGTCCGCCACGCGTGTCCGCTCTACAGCCTGGCGCGGAGGGAACCGCCAATCCGAGGTGCAACGGGGGCCTCAGAACCCACCAGGTCCCCGGTGTTGGCCACTCGAGACCAGCCTGGGGTCCGGCAGTGCGCCGACCACACTGGGAGACCTCGCAGCAGTGCGTAGCTACCCCTGGTCCTGGGGAGTGGGGACTACAACTTCCAGGAGCCTCCGCGGCGAGGAGGCTTCCGGTAATCCCTGAGGCACTTCCTGCCACAGTGGCGGCTGGTGTGAAGGCAGGCGTGGTGGTGGGTGTGGCGCCGTGGGCAGGTCGGGAGAGAATACGGTCGGGCCCGGGTGGACCGGCGGGCTGTCCGTGTGCGCACCCTTTCTTACGTCGCCCTGGCGGCTTCCCCCCCGATCTGATCTGTCCCCAGCCCTGCCCCCTCTGGGGGGCGGCTGATGGCTGCCCCAGCCTTCCAAGTCCGACCTGGCTGCAGGCCTCGTCCCGGAAAGCCTGTTAGGTGAGGGACTTTATTTACGCCTGCTCTCGGTCCGCGTGCCCCTCCCGAAATAGGCATGGTGATCCCCATTCCCAGGTGAAGAATCAGGCAGCCTTTCTCAGTGTGCTCACTCTGAAGGAACCCTTGCAGTAATTCTCAGGTCTCAGGGAACCCCTGCCCAAACGTTATGCTCATGGCAGAATAAGGCAATCCGGAAGTTATACCTCTGAGATACCGCATATACACGCGGACAGTGGCCAGACCGTGTATAGAAACAGGATTCTGACCTGCCTGGCTGCACGTCAAGGGGTGGGAGTGGAGGGTGGGGGAGAAACCAACCCCTTATCTTCAGTAAACAGCCCAGGAAGCCAGATTGCTATCTCTCAAACAATCCGGGAAGCTAAACAGTAACTTCTGTAACCGTTGGCCCCAAAGGCCCCGGGCTTGATCAATAACTGACAGCTTCCCTAACTTTTGTCCCCACTTCTAAGTTAGGACCAACCAGGAAAAGTCAAGTATGCACCCCTCGCCAATCGCATAGGACGCCCCGCTTCTGCTACGCTGCCTCCAGCTCCCCCAGCCAACAGCCCCCAGCGAGAGCCCACCCGAAGCCTTGCCTTTTGCCGGCTGTAAAGCTGCCCCTCCCTCTGCCTGCTGGCCCCTCTGCTCTATGGCGAGCTCTGAATAAACGGCTTTGGCCTGTTCTTTTTCGGTTGGTCTTCATGTATTTCCAAAGATATAATTGTCCGTATATTTTTCTGCAGATTCTGTTTATTTTGGTTAGCTACTCTTCTGTGTGGTTTTCCCCTGACTTGCCATTAAAAGTTTATTATTCAACATTCACAAAGAAAGTGAAGGTAAAAAGAAAAATTGCAACTTTAAAATGATGCTTTTTAGTGCTCGCTTCGGCAGCACATATACTAAAATGATGCTTTTTTTATGCTTATACCATTTATGCTGTTAAAGTTACTAAAACCCAAACTCTGAGATATCCTCTATTACATAATAGTGTCAACAAATTGGACTTTTAACTTTACATGTTGCTGGAAAACTGCCTGTAGAGTTTGAATAGCCAAGTATGTTATTGGTCTAAAATACATATTTTTATATCCTCACTTGAGGATATGTTTATTGATTTGAGAGAGAGAGGAAGGAAAGAGAGTGAGAAACATCGACGTGAGAGAGAAACATCCATCAGTTGCCTCCCCTAAGCACTGAGGCAGGGGATCAAACCCACAACCTAGGTATGTGCCTTGACTGGGAATGAACCCACAACCCTTTTGCTGTACAGGATGATGCTCCAACTCACTGAGCCACCCGGCCAGAGCAAAATATTCTTTGTGACATGTATGGTCTGAGAAACAGAAAGGTTAGGGGCCATGAACGTCATATGTGATTTAAAAATGATTAGAACAATTTTATTTAGCAATCAATATGTTCAAAAAGTAGTTGCATATCAATACTTAGCATTAGTATTGGAAACAGCCCATAAGATTCAGCTCATGCTTTTTTTATGGGGGAAAAAGGTAATATTCTTTTGTAACATTGAATTGCTTTTCCTTTTTTTAAGTTTATATTTTTTATTCATTTCAGAGAGAAAGGGAGAAGGAGAGAGAGAGAGAGAGAAAAACATCAATGATGAGAGAGAATCATTGATTGGCTGCCTCCTGCATACCCTCTACTGGGGATTGAGCCCACAACCCAGATATGTACCCTTGACTGGAGTCGAACCTGGGACTCTCAGTCCGCAGGCCGGTGCTCTATCCACTGAGCCAAACCAGTCAGGGCGCTTTTCCTTTTATTTCTACTTCCTGTATCAGATTTGGACATCAGGAATTTGAATCCTTTGGAGATTCAGCCACATAGCTTTCTACCTCTTGGGTTGTTCTAGAGAAAGTTACAAACAGACATTTTCTCTTTAAAAAACATTTAAGCCCTGGCTGGTTTGCTCAGTGGATAGAGTGTCAGCCCTTGGACTGAAGGGTCCTGGGTTCGATTCCAGTCAAGAGCATATACCTCAGTTGCAGGCTCGATCCCTGGCCATGGTCCAGGCATGTATGGGAGGCAACCAATTGATGTGTCTCTCTCACATCGATGTTTCTCTCTTTAAAACACTTTAAAGAGATGTTTCTCTCTGTCTCTTCCCCTCCCTTCTACTCTCTCTAAAAATCAATGGAAATATATCCTCAGGTGAGGATTAACAAAAAAATGAAAAGTAAAAATATTTCAAAAGATTGATTTGTTAACCTTCTGAGTATAGAACCATTTATTAGATAATACTTTGAATTTTTAAAATTATGTCTTTTGTTTATTTCTTCCTGTTTAAACAATTTTGGTAATACATTTTTTTCTTCCAAATGATCCTTTAATTCAGTATTTTCAAATTTTTCTATTAAGTTATTTATTACACATATTACTTTATTTTAAATTTCCAGATCTATTTTTATTTCATTTTAAAAAATATTTTCTGTACTATATATATATATATATATATACACACACACACACATACATACATATATCATATATATACATATTACTTTTTTTTTTTTTTTTTAAATCTTTATTGTTCAGATTATTACATTTGTTCCTCTTTTTTCCCCCCATAACTCCCCTCCTTCCAGCTCCCACCCCACCCTCCACCCTCACTCCCCACCCACTGTGTTCATCCATAGGTGCATGATTTTTGTCCAGTCACTTCCCGCATCTCCCACACCCCTTTTCCCCCCAAGAATAGTCAGTCTATTCCCTTTCTATGTCCCTGATTCTATTATAATCACCAGTTCATTCTGTACATCAGGTTATTTATTCACTTGATTCTTAGATTCATTTGTTGATAGATGCATGTTTGTTGTTCATAATTTGTACCTTTTTCTTCTTCTTCCTCTTCTTAAAGGATACCTTTCAGCATTTCGTATAATACTGGTTTAGTGGTGATGAACTCCTTTAGCTTTTCCTTATCTGTGAAGCTCTTTATCTGACCTTCAATTCTGAATGATAGCTTTGCTGTATAAAGTAATCTTGGTTGTAGGTTCTTGGTATTCAGCACTTTGAATATTTCTTGCCATTCCCTTCTGGCCTGCAAAGTTTCTGTTGAGAAATCAGCTGACAGTCGTATGGGTATTCCCTTGTAGGTAATTGAGCCTCTTTCTCTTGCTGCTTTTAAGATTCTCTCTTTGTCTTTTGCTCTTGGCATTTTAATGATGATGTGTCTTGGTGTGGTCCTCTTTGGATTCCTTTTGTTTGGGGTTCTCTGCGCTTCTTGGACCTGTAAGTCCATTTCTTTCTCCAGGTGGGGGAAGTTTTCTGCCATTATTTCTTGAAATAGGTTTTCAATATCTTGCTGTCTCTCATCTTCTGGCACTCCAATAATTCTGATATTAGTCCGCTTAAAGCTGTCCCAGAGGCTCCTTACACTATCTTCACACTTTCGGATTCTTTTTTCATTTTGCTTTTCCAATTGGGTGTTTTTTGTCGAATCTTTGGTTTGATTCATGTGCTCCTCTGGTCTGCTATTGGGTATAATATTCTTTATTTCAGTCCGTGTATGCTTACTTTCTAATTTCTTTATCGTGGCATCGAGGGTCTCATTAGTTTTCGTGAGGCTCTGCACAAATTTATGGCAAGCCCTCAAAATTGCGATTCTTAGCTCCATATCCTCCATTTCTGTCATGTTTTTTTGTCTCCGCATCTTTTATGCTTTCTTGGTGCACCCCCTTGTGGTCTCTGTGCGCAGTCTTGTTCTAGCCAAGCCTTAATTGTTGTAGTTAACACTAGAGGGATTTGACCACCAGGCCGACTGGCTGTAGGAATCAGCTGTATGGAAAACGTCTGCCTTCTGGGGAGGCGCTAATCCAGCCTTTGCCTGAGGCGATCGGCAAATGGCTGTGCGCAGGCTTTGGGCGGGGCGGGATCAACAGGGCAGGCGGAGGGAGCAGTTATGGCCGCTCTCAGTCCCGTTCCCAGAGGCTCTGCTTCTCAGAACCCCGGCAGCCGCTGCAAACCTCGGAGAGAAAGCTGCCCTCAGGTTCCAACTGATGCCGGATAATCCCGCTTCTCCCGTTTGAGTCTGGGTCCCTAGAGACTCGCCCAGATCTGGAGCCCAGAGTCTGAGACTCACTCCCGACAGAAAACGACAACCGCGCCCTCAGCCACCAGCCTGCTTTGCGCGCGCACCTCGGTACCTTTGTATTTTCCACACTGCGCCGCCTCTGAGCCTCGATTTGCTGTTCTCTTTCCTTCTAGTTGTAGAGTCTCTCTTCAGCCAGCCTTCCTGTGGTTCTGGGTGATGTCCGTTCCGTCTTTTAGTTGTATTTTTGAAATGGTTGTTTGCGGCAGCGGTCTCCGGTGTTTACCTACGCCGCCATCTTGGTCTCGATCACATATTACTTTTTAAATTGATTTCAGAGAGGAAGCGGGAGGGGGAGAGAGATAGAGACATCAATGATGAGACAGACTCATGGATCGGCTGCCTCCTGCACGCCTCACACATCCTGGGGATTGAGAGCCCAACCCCAGGCATGTGCTCTGACCGGGAATCAAACCATGACTTCCTGGTTCATAGGTTGACACTCAACCACTGAGCCATGCTGGCCAGGCTGGAGTTTCTGTCAGAATTGTAAGCACAGGTCAATGCTGGGAAAATCATTACTATATCACATTAATGGGACAAAGAAGAAAAATTGCAGGGCCATTTTCATAGAAGCAGAGAGACATATGAAATGAGCACACAGTCATGATTTTTTAAATACTATATAAAATAGAAATTAATGGATGCTTTCTTAACATGATAAAAAAATTCGTATACTTCATCCCAAAAGTCAGGATGATCTTAATGAGAAAACACTAGAACAGTGGTTCTCAACCTTCTGGCCCTTTAAATACAGTTCCTCATGTGACCCAACCATAAAATTATTTTCGTTGCTACTTCATAACTGTAATGTTGCTACTGTTATGAATCGTCATGTAAATATCTGATATGCAGGATGGTCTTAGGTGACCCCTGAGAAAGGGTCGTTCGACTGCCAAAGGGGTCGCAACCCACAGGTTGAGAACCGCTGCACTAGAAGCTTTACCACTAAAGTAAGGCCACATTGTCTGTCACTCTTTAACACCGTGTTGGAGTTATCCCACTTTGATGAAACAAAAAAAAGCAAATTAGAGCAAAGAAAGAGATAGAACTATATAATTTCAGCTGACATTTATATTTCTACAATATGCAAAAGAATCAATGGGAAAACTACCACAAAATATTAGAATTTTGTAAAAAGAAGCAGGTCATAAAATCAACATGCAAAAATCTATGTAAGCAAAAGCCATTTAAAAGATATAATGGAAGAAAAATGAGGTAATGAAAGAGATGACCCCATTTATGATAAAAAATTAAATACTTAAGCATAATCTTAAAATACCTAAAATTTATATTAAGAGAAAAAGGAAAGACAAAAAGGGAGACAAACAAATGAAAAGACAGGCCACATTCTTGGGTAAAAAGACAATTTCATGAAGATGTCCACCCTCCCTAGGGTAATTTATAAACTTTAAATGATCTCAATAAAGTACCGTGCATTTTCTTCTCCTGGAATTAAAAGCAAGCTGATTATAATTTAAGAAAGGTCAAATGAGAATAGCTAGATAATGCTTGAGATACAGCCAGATTCCAATATATTAGAACATATACACAGCATCCATCATTAACATGGCCCATTCATAGACGGAAGAAAATCCAGAAACCGAACCAACTGCAGGTGAAAAACAAGTAAGTACCCAGTACAGATGGCATCGCCAGCCAGTGAGCGGGAGAAAAGGCTCTTGAATATTTGAGGCGGGGATGCCTGGCCGGCCTCATGGAAATAGATAAAATGAAATCTATTCCTCAAACCATGTACCCGATCATTTCAAATGAACCAGAGATTTAGGTGTAAAATAAAAAATGAAGCCATGCAAGTATTAGATGAGAACTGGGGGAAAGTCCTCCATAACTGGGATGGTGAAAACTTCCCCATGACTTGAAATCCATACATGATAGTGGGCAACATTAATACATTTGACGAAATAAAAATGTAAACATTTACAAAGCATAAAAGCCCCTGACCAGAATAAAAAGACTAACGACTTACTGTGGAAAATATGTGTGATGGATGTCACAGACAAAGGGTTACTATTTGTAATATAGAAAATGCTCTTAAAATTAGAGACAAAAACCCTATATAAGCATGTGCACCTGAGTTGTTTCTTGATTGCCCCCCAAACAGAAGCACAGAGCCCCAGTGCAGACATCTTTGCCTTAAGCCCATGTTTTCCTGCCTCTGTGTCCTCCCGCACAGAGCTCCCGCTCCTGGTCCAGCACACCTCCACGTGCTTTGTCCCCTCACGGAGGCCCTGGGAGTCACTATCCCCAGGTCACACCCAGGGGTGAGCCAGTGCTCAGTGGGTTAGAGACCAGGTGGGGACCAGAGCCCTGCTTCCCTAACTCCTCACTCTGCCCTCCTGCCACCAGTCCCTGTCGTGGGAAGGAGGAGGGCAGCAAAGTGTGACAAGACCAGGGAGTGGGATGGGGATGCGACTGGGAGAAGGAGAGTGAGGCTGACACGATCATCCTCGGAGGCTAGAGCAAGGGTGGGCAATGTGCAGATGGCGCAAGGGCCCAAACAGCATGTCCTGCCTCAAAACGCAGGCATCGCACACTGTAACGCAGGCCAACCTGTCTCTTTTTCTTTTTAAAATATATTTGTATTGATTTCAGAGAGGAAGGAAGAAGGAGAGAGAGACAGAAACACCAACGATGAGACAGAACCATTGATCGGCTGCCTCCTGCACGCCCCACACTGGGGATCGAGCCTGCAACCCGGGCATGTGCCCTGACTGGGAATGGAACTGTGACCTCCTGGTTCATAGGTCAATGCTCAACCACTGAGCCACGCCGGCCAGGCCCAACCTATCTCTCCATCACAGAAAATAAATTCTACAGCCACTCTAGGGCTATTCTCCTATGGTCCCTGAGGCGGCCTTCTCCCTGTCTCATCTGAAATATTGCCTTTATTGAGATTAAATTTACATTTTATGTGAATGCACAGAGCTGGAGTGCAATGTGGTGAGTTTTGACAAATGCATACACCATGTAGCTAACACCCAGTCCGGGTATGCAGTTGCCCATCATCCCAGAAACTCCCCTCATGCTCCCATCCCCGCCTCGAACCACAGGTCTCCACTGTTCTGACCCCTTCTGGATGCAGCGCTCCAGCCGCTGGCTCCCTCAGCTGGCCAGTGGCTCCCGCAGGCCCTCCAGCCACATCCCGCCAGGTCCGTGTGAAACGGCAGTCACTGATTCCCCACCTGGAACCAGCTTCCTGAAGACACCAGTAACCACACCAGCCATGCTGCCGGCTGTCACCAGGAGGCCAACCAGCAAGTGGGACTTTTCACTTCCTTCGAACCTCCCAGGAGCTGATGTCCCCTTCTCTCATTTTATCCCAGGGTTAATAGCTGTGACAAAGCAGGCCCCGATGGAGCAGGTGAAGATGCCTGTAATTACCTTAGCAACAGAGCACGCCATGCATGGGAATCATTTAATCCCATCCCCATAGCAACATCGAGTCACAGAATCATGGTCACGTGGAGCCCAGCGGCCATAGTGCTCACTTCGTCCAGCCCCTTAGACTCAGACAGAAACAAACACAAAAGACAGAAAGCACCACTTGCTGCTCCGACAGCCTTTGCATCCTGTTCGTTTGGATTGCTTACAATGGCTGCGTGGTGATTCAGATAGGACAAGCCTGGGAGTGTCCGCTTCGGAGGCTGATTCTTGGGCTGATTTCGAATGTGAAGCTTTGTGCTGTGCCGTTAAGGGCAAAGGGGGGTTGTTTGACCGCTGGAGGCAGAGCAAGTCTGCAGATAGGAGCCTCCCCGGGAGGTGGGGAGTGGAGGTGTTTACAGCAGGGCACCCACTAAGGATTGCACTTAGCCAAAAGCTATGGCCGCTCCCTGGTCATTTGGGCCCCCTTCTGCCAATCGACCAGCAGGCAAAGAAAGGAGTCGCTCATTGGAGGGGAAAACAGACCCTGGTGGTCGTCAGGAACAGGGTGCGGATGTATGTGGGGAGGAGGCAAGAGGATGCCCGGAGCTCCAGAGAGTCACTGAATTGTGTCTTAGTGCTTCCGGGCCCAGTGATAATGGGGAAGGTCAAGAACGCAGGCCTACCAAGGGCCTTTGGTAACCAGGATTCACACAGCTCAGGGAGAAATGTCACCCTACCCAGCAATCAGATTAGACCGCAGTCGTGCTGGCTGAAGAGGAGGGGTGGGTGGAAGGAGGGAGCGGCCACACATGTTGAAGGCAGCACCTCTGTCTGAGTTGACCTTATCTTTATTATCTGCCTTCTTGTTGGTTTGGGTTTGCCTCTGGAGGTCAAGATTTAGACTTTTTTTTGTTTCTTAATAACTGTGTTGAAACGACACCATTGTCATTAGGTACTTCTTTTGCGGTGAGTTGACATGAAGCAGTTTTCCTTTCATTCTGTCCTGAATCGTGCTGGTTGCCTTGGCAGTTTCCATTTTGACTTATTCAGTAATATGCTGCTTCATTTCAAAGGTGGAATTTTTCAGCCTGCTTTCATTATTACTTTCAGATTGTATTGCTTTAAGGTGGGGTTGAGTATTTTAATTATTCTAGTTCTGCTCCACTAACATGTTATATATAATTTCATTATTCTGTAGTGGTTACCCTTGAGATTACAACATACATCATCGAATCATTGTCATTTCATCTGTTCCCGGGACAATGCGGGGACCTGGGAACTCTCCAACTCCACTTCCCCAATAGAAGGCAGGAGAAGTGATGTTGTGAGAATTCCAAGCGAAGGCCCTCAGACGGGCCGCTTCTGCTGCTTCTCTCTTAGAATGTTCGTTCTTGGGATGCTCCCTATGGAATCCAGCTTTTCTTTCTTTCTTTTTTAAAGAACCACAGCCCACATGGAAGGCTGTGGAGAGAAGAACCAAGGCTCTCTGGTTCTCGGCTCCAGCTGAGCTGTCAGCCATCAGCCAGCACCAACTGGGAGCCAAGCAAGTGAGCATCTTAGCCACTCAGCTCAGAGGATGCAGTCCCAGGTGACGGCATGAGGAGCAGAACCGCCCAGCTGAGTCCAGTTGGTCCACAGCGTTATGGTAAAATGTTTTGGTGCTTTAAATCACAATTTCAAAGCTTACTAGTTCCAATGTACTATTTTCTATGGAAATGGTCACTGGATTTTCATCTTACGAGTGACATTATAAACCTTAGTAATCTCTCTATATAAAAGGTTAATATGCAAAGTGTCCCCTTGGGAGTTTGACTGGGAGACAGGGAGTTCGATCACTCGCTATGACATGTGCTGACCATCAGGGGGCAGTGCCGAACGAAGGAAGGCCCTAATCGGCCCTGATCACCGGCCAGGCCTAGGGACCCTACCCGTGCCTGCATTTCGTGCACCAGGCCTCTAGTTTTAATAAATGTTTATTTTGAGAGACTAAGTTCTCCACTGTCAACCGAAACAGATAAAATTAAATGCAAATAAACTTAGAGCTGCAGAAGTATTTGGAAATGTGTCCAGTAAATTATTGCCATAAACATGTTGCAATAGTTAGGCAGGTCATACTTAATTTTACTCAGCATATAGCTTTCAGTGCCTCATACCTCAACGTCTCACCAATAACACATTCCCTATATGCATGCCATCAAAGGCAATTGTAAATTTCACCGAGTTGCAGTTGTTCACATACCTCCTAATTCTTGAATTTCAAATCCAGGACTGCAGACCATTTTCAATGATCTCGGTCCCTGAAGTTCTACTTGACTAGTGATAGTGATCGAGCGGGGTGTGGGATGGTAAGAGCCCCCTTACCCCGGCTGCAGTGACTCAGTGGTTAGAGAGCGTCAGCTCTTGCACCGAAGAGTTGCTCAAGTGAGGTTTAACAAAAACAAAAACAAACAAATAAAAAAGGTTAGAGCAATCCTTACCTGAAGCCAAAATGGAAAAATTCACACAGATCAGGAAAACAGATCAGACATTATCAAGTGGGAAGGGGGAAAATATCCGGAAACCAGAGAAATGGTTGGGAGGTAAGCATTGCCTTGTGATGGAGGCCACTGGATTTCATGCTGTGCTAGTAAAAGTTGAACTGCCGGCTCTCTGGGGGCGGAGAGCTCAGGTGTGTCGCTCCATTCTATGGTGCAAATGCTCCCACCAAGGCCTACTTCAAGCCACCAGTGTGACCTCACTGAGCATAGAGTTGGGAAGCACTGCACACAGGGGGGTCTACCTGATCCAACACGCCGCTGGCTTGCTGATTCACTGCCCTGGGTGAGAAGACTCCAGGTTTAGGGAAGGCAGACTAGGTCTCTGGGGTTGAGAAGAAAATGGAGGTTGAGGAAGTGAGAGCAATGAGGAGGGTTATGTTCTTATGAAGATGTACTGCAAAGGGAGGGTGGAACAGGGAATAATAGCTAGAGTGGGATCCAGAACTGAAGGGTGTGTGTGTGTGTGTGTGTGTGTGTGTGTGTATAAAGAGGGGAAATAGTTCAAGGTATGAATATGTTGAGGGAAGAACCCAACTGAGTGGGAAATTTTGAATATTCAGGAGACAAAGGGTAGGTGATGCAAGGACCCTGTAGAAAAGAGAGGAGATGGAAACCAGAGGGAGGGTAAAGGGGTCAATCTCACTTAGGGAAAGAGCACGTTTTCCTCACGTGGAAGAGCAAGGAGAGATGGTGGGATGCTCTGGAAATCAGTGGGTAGGCTTGGAGATGGAAATTGAGGGAATCTATGCAGGTTATGCCAATATAGCCTTGCAACTGAGTTAGGTAACGTGATTATCCTCAATGTAATGGCAGGTAAGATGGGAAGGCATGGACAGATGTGGAGGGCGGGAAAAGCTGCCCTGGGAAATGTGAAAGCGCTAACCAAGAACAATAAGGTCTTTCAGAGTGACCCTGGGAGTCCTGCGGCGTGAGACACCATGAGTGCGGTGGTCTCAACCCACACTGTGGTGGGAAATTTCTCTGCGGCCACCGGAGGAGCAGAGCAGTCCCAGGATTTTCTCAGGGCTGGGTGTGTTCGGTCAGCAGATGTGCCATTCAGCCAGGGGCAGCTCCATAGCTCCAGAAAGCCCCTGGCGTGCTGAATGGTCAAGGAGACGGAGCCAGTACCCAGAACTCAGGGCCGGCTGTGGATCGGGGTGGAAAGGTTGAGGATGAATGAGGAAATTCACAGAGGTAACCAGGGCTTACCCCAGGGTATCAGAAACAAGACCTGGATCAGCAGGAATAATTTAAGACTCAAGTGGAACAGGAGATGCCAAAATATCTCCTGTCTTGGCAGCGAGGTGCTGGATTCAGCTCATACATCTTGCAAAAGATGGCTTTTACATTGTAAAGAATTTTGCATGGCAGTTGACATCAAGTTGGTGGGAGAATTTACCCATGGAAGTCAGCAAACCATGCAAGTCAACGGTATATTACTCAAAAATGATAAGAATAAACTACTGGCACACATAAACAACATAGAGGACTCGGAAAAATTCATGCTGAGAAAGACTTGTATGGTGAAAACTATAAAACACCGTTGAAAAAAGACAAATAAATGAAAACACATCCCATGTTCATGGACTGGAAGTCTTAATAATGTTGAGATGTCAATTTTACAGGAAGCAATCTACAGATTCAATGCAATCCTTATCAAAATCCCAATGATGTTCTTTAAAGGAATAGAAAAACCCATCCTAAAGTTCACATGGAATCTCAAGGGACACTGAATAGCCAAAGCAATCATGAGACAGAAAAACAAACCTTTTTTTTTTTTAATCTTTATTGTTGAAAGCATTATATTTGTCCCCCTGTTTCTCCCATTGACCCCCACTAGCCAGCCCTCACCCCCGCCCCCTGCCCCAGGTTTTCATCACCCTATTGTCTGTGTCCATGGGTTATGCATATATGCATACAAGTTCTTCGGTTGATCTCTTCCCACCCACCCACTGCCTTCCTTCTGAGATTCTGTAGTAGATTCTATGCTTCAATATCTTGATCTATTTTGTTCATTAGATTCCGCATATGAGTGAGATCATGTGATACTTGTCTTTCTCTGACTGGCTTATATAGTTTAGCATAATACTCTCCAGGTCTCTCCATGCTGTCTCAAAGGGTAAAAAATCCTTCTTTTTCACTGCTGCATAGTATTCCATGGTGTAAATGTACCACAGCTTCTTCCACTCAGCTACTGATGGGCATTTGGGCTGTTTCCAGATCTTAGGTATTGTAAATTGTGCGTACATTCTTTCTGATTGGTGTTTCAGATTTCTTAGGCTATATTCCTAGAAGTGGGATCACTGGGTCAAATGAGGTTCCATTTTTAATTTTTTGTGGAAACTCCATACTGTTTTCCATAATGGCTGTACCAGTGTGCATTCTCACCAGCAGTGTACTAGGGTTCCCTTTTCTCCAGATCCTCACCAGCACTTGTCATTTGTTGATGATAGCCATTCTGACAGGTGTGAGGTTATACCACATAGTTGTTTTAATTTGCATCTGTCATATAAATCTGTCCAAATGCTTAAATTGGGTGCATTGTATTGCATATAAATTATACTGCAATAACACTGATAAAAAAAACACACACAACACAATGAGACAGAATGGCAGGAAATTACTACTTCTGAAAGCAGACAGAGTTCAGGAATAATTTCCTCCATGGGCAGACTAGCACAGCTTTATCTAGATAAAGCTGATGCCAATACTGTAGGTAAGCTCTTGGGAACAAAGTAAAGATGCACAAATTGTGAAAACAGCAGTCATCTATGATTATGAATGATTTTACAGGTCATAGGCACATAATCTAATTGTGACCAGAAAATGAAATAAAGGGGGCAGTGCTGTGGTGACTCATCAGGAAGGCTGAGTGCTTAAGTATGCTTCTCACCCCCACCGTGACTGCATGGATGTAGAACCAGAGCCCGTACAGATGACATGGAATTCCATAGATGGAATTTCCATGCTTCTTCCCAGGAAAATAGCAAAACACCACTTGTTGACAATAGTTTTAACTGCAGGGGGATCTCTTTTTGGCCTTTTTGATTCTTGATGTTGGTTAACATTAAAAGAAAAAAAAAGTAACTGCTCTTATTGACATAGAACTTCATTTATCCTTTAAACTAAAAACAAGGACCAACTATCTCTTTACTTCTGACTGATAACAATTGATTCCATTCTTCTCTTAATGAAGCTTATTTTCAGTTATACATTTCGCAGTTTGATTTGATTTAATTCCCCTGATTTAATTTTTTAAAATATATTTTTTATTGATTTCAGAGAGGAAGGGAGAGGGAAAGAGAGATAGAAACATCAATGATGGGAGAGAATCATTGATTGGCTGCCTCCTGCATGCCCCACACTGGAGGTCAAACCTACAACCGGGGCATGTGTTCTGACCGGCAATTGAACCCTGACCTCCTGGTTCATAGGTCGACGTTCAAGCCATGCTGGCCGGGCTCCCCCAATTTAATTTTTATTTGTAGTTTATTAGTTTGTGTAATTATAAATTTTTAAAAATTCAATAACATTGTTTTATGTCATGGAATCTGATTTTATGGTTGCTTTCTGCTTATGGGAAGTGAGACTTGTATTTTTATTTATATACTAGAGGCCCGGTGCACAAAAATTTGTGCACTCGGGGGGAGAGGGGGTCCCTCAGCCCGGCCTGTGCCCTCTTGCAGTCTAGGACCCCTCGGGAGATAATGATCTGCTGGCTAGGCCTGCTCCTGGGTGGCAGAGGGCAGGCCCAATCCCTAGGTGCAGCCCCTGGTCGGGCTCAGAGCAGGGCCGATTGGGGAGTTGGGGCGCCGCCTCCTGTCATGCACAGAGCAGGGCAGATCGGGAGGTTGCGATGCCACCCCTAGTCACGCTCAGGGTAGGGCCGATTGGGGGGTTGGGGCACCGCCCCCTGTCACACTCAAGGCAGGGTCGATAGGGAGGTTGCAGCGCCACCCCCTGTCACGCACAGAGCAGGGCTGATCAGGGGGTTGGGGCGCTGCCCCCTGTCATGCACAGAGCAGGGCCCATCAGGGGGTTGGGGCGCCGCCACTGTCACACTCAGGGCAGGGCCGATCAGGGGGTTGAGGCGCTCCCCCCTGTCACGCACAGAGCAGGGCCCATCAGGGGGTTGGGGCGCCGCCACTGTCACACTCAGGGCAGGGCCGATGGGGAGGTTATGGCTCTACCCCGTCACACACAGAGCAGGGCCTGTGGCGGGGGGGGGGGGGGGGCGGTTTGGGGCGCCGCACCCTGTCACACACAGAGCAGGGCCAATCAGGGGGTTGGGGCACCACACCCTGTCACAGACAGAGCTGCAGGGCGATCAGGGGGTTGGGGAGCTCCCCCCTATCAGGCACAGAGCAGGGCTGATCAGGGGATTGGGGCGCCTTCCCCTGTCATGAACAGAGCAGGGCGGATAGAGAGGTTGTGGCCCTGCCCCTTGTCACACACAGAGCCGCAGGGTGATCAGGGGGTTTGGTCGCTGCCCCCTGTCACGCTGATCCCGGTGCTGGGAGGCCTCGTGGCTCTGCTGATCCCGGTGCTGGAAGGCCTTGCTGCTCCACTGATTCCGGTGCTGGGAGGCATATTACCCTTTTACTATATAGGATAGAGGCCTGGTGCACGGGTGGGGGCCGGCTGGTTTGCCCTAAAGGGTGTCCTGGACCAGGGTGGGGGTCCCCACTGGGGTGCCTGGCCAGCCTGGATGAGAGGATGATGGCTGTTTGCAGCTGGTCACACCCCCTTCAGGGTGGGGGTCCCCACTGGGGTGCCTGGCCAGCCTGGATGAGGGGATGATGGCTGTTTGCAGCTGGTCACACCCCCTTCAGGGTGGGGGTCCCCACTGGGGTGCCTGGACAGTCTGGGTGAGCGGCTGAGGGCCGTGGCGAGTGACTGAAGCTCCCAACCTGTCCTTTTTTTCTTTTTTTTTTTATTCTGGGCCAGCTTTAGCTCTGAGGCTTGGCTCCAGCTCTGAGGCCTCGGCTGCTGAAAGCAGGTATCTGGTTTGTTTGGGTTCTATAATTGTAACACTGTTGCGGTCCTCCTCACTCCAGCTCTGAGATCCCAGCTGGCTGAAAGCAGGGATCTGCATTTGTTCTATAATTGAAACAATGTTGCGGTCCTGCTGGCTGAAGCCCGGCTGGCTGAAAGCAGGTTTCTGGGGTTTTGTTTAGCTTCTATATTTGTAACAATGTTTCTTAAACTGCAAGCTCAGAGGCCGGCAAGGCAGGAGGGGAACGTTGGCTTCCTCTGTCACTGAAGCAAGCAAGCCTCTGTTCGCTTCAAGCTGCCTGGCTGCCGGCTGCCATCTTGGTTGGCAGTTAATTTGCATATCGCCCTGATTAGCCAATGGGAAGGGTAGTGGAGGTACGGCTAATTACCATGTTTCTCTATTATTAGATAGGATTAAATAACCTTTTTCTATTTAAATAAATACATTTTAACCAAAAAAAAAAAGAATCACTCTAAAGAAAAATATGACTAATGGGTCGTAAGTGGTTTAGGGAAATAGTGTGATGAAACTGCTCAAATGTCTGAAATTTGGAAAAAGCTCTGCTGCTTCGTTGTTCGGTGAGAGGGCGGGTGTGGGCTCTTCTGTGACCTCCTGATAAGATGGAGCAGGATCAGCAGTGCCCTGTACAGGTGAGCCTTTTAGAAATCTTTTATACCGTATTTTTACTGTAGCTTTTCTATGTTTAGGTACATAAATACTTGCCATTGTGTTACAATTGCCTACAGTATTCAGTACAGTAGCATGCTGTTCAGGCTTGTGGCCTAGGAGCAATAGGCTGTGTACCACAGAGCCTAACGGGTAGGGGGCTGTACCACCCAGGTGTGTGTAAGTGCACTCTATGGTGTTTGCACAATGATAACTGCCTACAGACGCCTTTCTCAGAAGATACCCCTTTTCAGTGATGCATGACTGTAATTGCCCATTGAAATCACCACTGACAGTTTGTCAGCAATTGAAAAGGGCCAAAACACGTTCACTTCTCCCTGCTCTGACTCAAACCCAAACCTGTTCCTCTTGATTTCTCCCCATATTTTGTGAATGGCACCACCATTTACCCAGTTGCACGAGCCAAAAACCTTGTGGCTATCCTTGACTCCTTCCTTCCTTTCTCACCCACATCCAATCCATCTGTGAATCTCTCTGCTCTACCTTTAAAGAATATCCTAATCTGATTATCGCTCACCACCTCCTCCCTGGCCATACTAGTCCAATCAGCGTCACTTCTTCTTTAGACTCCTGCTTTCCCACTTCTGATTTTACCTCTGCATAGTCTATTCTCTAAACAGTCACCAGAGGGATCTTTGCAAAACTTAAGCATATGCAGCCATGCCCCTGCTCCCAATTCTCTACCCACTTAGAATGAAGTCCAAATTCCTTATGAAGACCTTCTATGATGTGGGCCCCTACCACCTCGCCAACGCCATTCCTTCTCACTGCGCTGCAGCCGTGCTGTTTCCTCAAACACCAGGCATATCCCCCTTCGCAGCCTTTGCCTTTTCTATACCATCTGCTTGAGGTGCTTTCCTCTCCGGGTGGTCACCTTGGCTCACCCCCTAACTTCATTCAGATTTCTGCTCAATGTCCCGTCCCCCTCCCCACCACCACCCAGAAGACACTTTGCCCCACCCTATTATCCCCTTCACTGTCTATCCCTTTCTTTTTCTCCGCTTTATTTTTCCTGAACACCTCTTGCCTGAGCCAATATTTAAGTGAGTTAGTTCGCTAGTTAGTTCTCAACTTAGTTATTGACTTGCCCGCTAACACATAAGCTTCATTAGAACAGGGGCCTCTATCCATACCTGTGTATCCCCAGTGCCTAGCACAGTGCCTGACGCACGGGAAGCCTCCGAAGATCCGTGTTGAATGAATGAAACTTGCAAAGGCAGCGGGTGTGGTAGGTGCACAGCCGGTGGATTCCCCAGGTCACCTGCCCCCGCGCCCTTTTCAAAAAACTCTAGGGCGCCAGCCACACCTCCCCGGGTCGGGGGCGTCTCGGGTCCTTCCGTCCTCCCGCCTGGAGGGGGAGTCGAGCCTCCGTGGGCGGAGAGTGGAGGGAGCGGCGGCCGGGCGGCCTTCTCTATGGTCCCCTCCCCAGCCCCTCGCCCCGCCCGGTGCCTCTATGGTTCTTCCTGTCAGCAGTCGGGAGGGGGCGCTGTGCGCAGGCGCGCGCTGACGCCGCGGCGGGGCCGGAAGGAGCGCGGCGGTGGCCTCCGCGGCCGCGACGGAGCTGCCGGTTGCGGCTTGTGGTGACTGGGCGCCCGGCATCGGGGGCTTCCAAGCCCGCCTCGCGAGCCGGAGAGCTGAGTGGCGAGTAAGTGGCGGCCGCGGGCGCGCGGCTCCTCCGCACGCTCCTGAGGCGAGTGGCGTCTCCGCCCGGCGCCTCCTCCAGCGCGGGGTCGGGCGGGGGCCTCGGCCGTGAGGGGCGGCGGGGGCGCGGGCCGCGCGGGGCGGCCGTGAGGCGGGAGCGACAAAGGCGCGCGCGGCCGGAGGGCCCTGCCCCGCTCCCGTCACTTCGGGAAGTTTCTCGGGCCGGCGGCGCCGAAAGTCCCGACTTTCCTGGGCGCCCTCACGGGAGGCGGCGTCCGTGGAGCCGCGCGCGGCCTGGAGCGCGGGGGGCGAGGCGCTCTGACTGAACTCTGGGAGCCGCAGCCCCGCACCCCGCTCTGGGGGGTGTGTCCCCCGAAAGCCGGCGACAGCTCCGCAGCCCTCGGGAGGACGTCCGGGGGCGCCCGAGCCCGCCGCGGAGGAGGCGACCCTGACGGACGTGCCCGCGGGACGGGGCCGCCACCGCTTCGGGCCCCTTCAGCCCCGTGGCCGCCCGCGCCGAGTGCCTGCGGGGCCCGCTTGGTTCCAGGGCGGCTCCCGACAGGCAGCCGCCGGGACCGCGGGGAAGACTCGGAGGCGCGGCGCTGAGAGCCTCGGCGGGGCCTGTCCCGGGCGCGCTGCTGGCGGAGAGGGAAGCTGTGCGCCCGCGGGCAGAGGCCGGGACCGCCTCCGCCTCGAGCACCTTGTCCGAAGGAGGAGCGCGCAGAGTTGGCCTTGCCCTGCTTTTGTTTGTGATTCGTTGCCGCCAGCAACCTGCCCTCCGGTGTGGGCGAGGGTGAGGGGCAGGCCGCGGCTGACTTTGAGGAAATAGCTGGAGAGCCGGGGCCAGACCTGGGCCCTCCTTGTGAAACCTAAATGCAGGCTTCAGCCTGTGGAGAAATGGAAGAAGGAAGTAGGTGCGGGTCAGGGAGACTGAAAGTTTATAAAGTAGGATAGAGGAGAGCATCCGTGTTTGCTAACTGACAGCTGCTATTTAAAAAAAAGCAAAACATTTTTATTGATTTTGAGAGAGAGAGAGAGAGAGAGAGATGTGTGTGTGTGTGTGTGTGAGAGAGAGAAACAGCCACAGGCTGCCGCCTGCACGAGGGATCCAGTCCGGCCTGTGCCCTGACAGGGAATTGAACTGAAAACCGCCCAGCAGAGCCACACCATCCAGGGCAGCTATTTTTTTTTTTTTCTTCTTAACCCTCACCAGAGCATATGTTCATTGATTTTGGAGGAAAAGGAGGGGAGAAAGAGGGAGAAACGTCTGTGTGAAAGAGGAACACGGATTGGTTGTCCTGTCGCCGGTTCTTGCCAGACCCAGGATCAAACCCGGGTCTTGCCAGACCCAGGATCAAACCCGCAGCCTAAGCATGTGCCCTGAGGGAATCAAACCCTTTGGTATGCGTCACAAGCTGCAACCAACTGAGCCACCCCCTCAGGCTGGTGGCTGCTGTTTTATGAGTGCTTACCATATTCGGTTAAGATTTCAGAGACATCATAACTAATTTCACACCTAACCATGTTATTTTTTAAAAATACACTTTTATTGATTTCAGAGAGGAAGGGAGACGGAGAGAGAGAGAATCATTGATCAGCTGTCTCCAGGTGCACCCTGCTGCGGGATGGAGCCCGAAACCTGGGCATGTGCCCTGATGGGGAATAGAACCGTGGCCTCCTGTTCGTGGGTCGGCACTCAGCTACTGTGCTGCAGCAGCCAGGCCCTAACCATGTTTTTGTCGTTGTTAATCCTCACCTGAGGATATTTTTCCCATTGATTTCTTAGAGAGTGGAAGAGAGAGGGAAAGACAGAGAGATCAATGTGAGAGTAACACATTGATTGGTTTCCTCCTGCAGGTACCCTGATTAACGCCCAGGCCCAGGAGGAGCCTGCAAGCTCGGTATGTACCCTTGATGGCAATCAAACCCGTGACCCTTTGGACCCTTTGGTCTGCAGGCTGACAGTCTATCCACTGAGCCAAACCGGCTAGGGCTCTAACCATGTTATTTTATCCTCATTGCTAATCATAATAGGACAAAACATGATGCTATGTGCCAGATATTGTTCTAAGTGGTTTCCATATAGTAACTCTTAATCCTCAATGACGTGGGTTTTGTTATTCTTATTTTTAAAAGGAAGAAAATGAGGTGCTGAAAAACAACTTACCTAATCACAAAGCTTACAAGTGTCTGACTGGAATTTGAACTCAGTTTGATTCCAGTTCATGCTCCTAATTATCCTGCTATACCGGTGGATATTTATTTAAAAGGCTCTTATAGAGTATTTAATTTGTATCTGTCAGTGTGCTATGTCCTGGGACTATGGGAACAAATAAGATGTAAGGTCCCACCTTTTAGAACTTGTTTTAGCAGAGGAAGTGGATATTAAACACAGCTTCCTAAATAATTGTAGATTATTAGTGTGCCTAATTCTTTGAAGGAGTGAGACATGTGTGCATGAATAATGGGGATAGTCAGGAAAAATTTTTCTCTGAGGAAGTGACATTTAAGATGAAGTGAAGGATGGTAGAGTTCATTTGGTCAACGAGAGGCAGTGAGGAGTTATCCAGCCAGAGAAAAGAGCTGGAAGTGAAGGAGGAGCACGGCACACTCAAGAAACAGCCATTATCACTGCAGAATGGTGAATGGGGGAGAAGGAGGAGGTGAGGCTAGCTGTGTCAGCAAGTGTCAGGAGGCAACGTTTTGCAGGCCATGGCAAGGATTTTGATTATACCGTGGTGAGTTTTGTGGTTTAAAAAAAACAAACTCTCAGTGTTATATTAAAACATGTAAGGGTAGAACCTGTAGGCAGGGGAAAAAAGGACGGTGTCAAGAGAATTCAATTATAGAAAGGTCATTGAAAACATTGATTTTTTTTTTTTACCCCCTTGTAGATGAAAAAGTGCTTACTTAACTATTCTAGTTTCTGAACCGATATTCAGTTGACAGTTAAGGGGAAAAAAAATTTTTTAAGGGAAATCTTAATGTTATATGTTAAACTCTAGCCTACCCAATGAAGATTTTTAATTTAATTTTTTTATTAAAACTTTTGCCGAAACCGGTTTGGCTCAGTGGATAGAGCGTCGGCCTGCGGACTGAAAGGTCCCTGGTTCGATTCCGGTCAAGGGCATGTACCTGGGTTGCGGGCACATCCCTAGTAGGAGATGTGCAGGAGGCAGCTGATGTTTCTAACTCTCTATCTCTCTCCCTTCCTCTCTGTAAAAAATCAATAAAAAACAAAAAACAAAAAACTTTTACTGTAGAAAGATACTGATTACAGGATTTTTAGAGCTCTTTTAAACTCTGCTTAAACTCCAGACTAATTGTTTGCATAATTATACATGTAACTAGAGGCCCGGTGCACAAAAATTTGTGCACTCGGGGGAGAAGGGGGGGTCCCTCAGCCCGGCCTGTGCCCTCTCGCAGTCTGGGACCCCTCTGGAGATAACGACCTGCTGGCTTAGACCTGCTCCCAGGTGGCAGAGGGCAGGCCCAATCCCTAGGTGCAGCCCCTGGTCGGGCTCAGAGCAGGGCTGATTGGGGAGTTGGGGCGCCACCCCCTGTCATGCACAGAGCAGGGCGGATCAGGAGGTTGCGATGCCACCCTCAGTCACGCTCAGGGAAGGGTCAATTGGGTTGGGGCACCGCCGCCTATCACACTCAAGGCAGGGTCGATGGGGAGGTTGCGGCGCCACCCCCTGTCACCCACAGAGCAGGGCCAATCGGGGTTGGAGCGCTGCCCCCTGTCACGCACAGAGCAGGGCCCATCAGGGGGTTGGGGCTCCGTACCCTGTCACACACAGAGCAGGGCCAATCAGGGGGTTGGGCGCAGCCCCCTGTCATGCACAGAGCAGGGCCCATCAGGGGGTTGGGGAGCTCCCCCCTGTCACGCACAGAGCAGGGCCAATAGGGGAGTTGGGGCACCGCCCCCTGTCACAGACAGAGCAGAGTGGATCAGGGGGTTGGGGTGCTGCCCTCTATCACCCACAGGGCAGGGCCGATCAGGGGGTTGGGGCGCTGCCACTGTCACACTCCGGGCAGGGCCAATGGGGAGGTTATGGCTCTACCATGTCACACACACAGCAGGGCCTGTGGGGGAGGCGGGGTGTTGGGGCGCCGCACCCTGTCACACACAGAGCAGGGCCGATCAGGGGGTTGGGACGCCGCACCCTGTCACAGACAGAGCCGCAGGGCGATCAGGGGGCTTTGGTCGCTGCCCCCTGTCACGCTGATCCGGTGCCAGGAAGCCTCGCGGCTCCGCTGATCCCGATGCTGGGAGGCATATTACCCTTTTACTATATAGGATAGAGGCCTGGGGGCCAGCTGGTTTGCCCTGAATGGTGTCCTGGATCAGGGTGGGGGTCCCCACTGGGGTGCCTGGCCAGCCTGGGTGAGGGGATGATGGCTGTTTGCAGCTGGTCACACACCCTTCAGGGTGGGGGCCCCCACTAGGGTGCCTGGCCAGTCTAGGTGAGGGGCTGAGGGCTGTTTTCCGGCTGGCGGTTGACTGAAGCTCCCAACCGCTCCTTTTTTCCTTTTTTCTTTTTTATTCTGGGCCAGCTTTAGCTCTGGCTCTAGCTCTGAGGCTTCCACTGCTGAAAGCAGGTATCTGGTTTGTTTGGATTCTATAAACGAAACAATGTATAACTCCAGCTCTGAGATCCCTGAGGCTGAAAGCTGGTTTCTGGGGTTTTGTTTAGCTTCTATATTTGTTACAAAGTTTCAAACTGCCAGCTCAGAGGCCGGCAGCGGCAGGCAGGGAATGTTGGAGTCCTCTGTCACTGAAGCAAGCAAGCCTCATGTTCGCTTCCAGCTGCCTGGCTGCCGGCCGCCATCTTGGCTGACAGTTAATTTGCATATCACCTGATTAGCCAATGGGTAGGGTAGCGGTCGTACGCCAATTACCATGTTTCTCTTTTATTAGATTAGACTAGAGGCCCGGTGCACAAAAATTTGTGCACTGGGCTGGGGGGGGGGGGGCAGCCCGGCCAGTGCCCTCTCGCAGTCTGGGACCCCTCGGGAGATAACGACCTGCTGGCTTAGGCCTGCTCCCAGGTGGTAGAGGGCAGGCCCAATCCCTAGGTGCAGCCCCTGGTCAGGCTCAGAGCAGGGCCGACTGGGGAGTTGAGGTGCTGCCCCGTCATGCACAGAGCAGGGTGGATCAGGAGGTTGCGATGCCACCCTCAGTCACGCTCAGGGAAGGGCCGATTGGGGGGTTGGGGCACTGCCCCCGTCACACTCAAGGCAGGGTCGATGGGGAGGTTGCGGTGCCACCCCCTGTCATGCACAGAGCAGGGCCGATCAGGGGGTTGAGGCGCTGCCCCCTGTCACGCACAGAGCAGGGCCCATCAGGGGTGTTGGGGCTCCGTACCCTGTCACGCACAGAGCAGGGCCAATCCGGGGTTTGGTGCGCTGCACCCTGTCAAACACAGAGCCGCAGGGCAATCAGGGGGTTGGGGAGCTCCCCCCTATCAGGCACAGAGCAGGGCTGATCAGGGGGTTGGGGCGCCTTCCCCTGTCACGAACAGAGCAGGGCTGATAGGGAGGTTGTGGCCCCGCCCCCTGTCACACACAGAGCCGCAGGGCGATCAGGGGGTTTTGGTGCTGCCCCCTGTCACGCTGATCCCGGTGCCGGGAGCCTCACTGCTCCACTGATCCCGGTGCTGGGAGGCATATTACCCTTTTACTATATAGGATAGAGGCCTGGTGCAAGGGTGGGGGCTGGCTGGTTTGCCCTGAAGGGTGTCCTGGATCAGGGTGGGGGTCCCCACTGGGGTGCCTGGCCAGGCTGGGTGAGGGGCTGAGGGCTGTTTTCCGGAAGTGAGTGACTAAAGCTTCCAACCGCTCCTTGTTTTCTTTTTTTTTTAATTCTGGGCCAGCTTTAGCTCTGAGGCCTCGCCGCAGAAAACATCGATACAATGTTGCTAAAGCTCGGCTGAATGAAAGCTGGTCTCTGGGGTTTTGTTTACCTTCTTATTTGCAACATAGTACATAGTTACCTAGAGTTGTAGCTCAGAGGCCAGCAAGTGAGGCGGGGAATGTTTGAGTCTACAGCAAGCAAGCCTCATGTTCGCTTCCAGCTGCCTCGCTGCCGGCCGCCATCTTGGCTGACAGTTAATTTGCATATACTCACTGATTAGCCGATGAAAAGGGTAGCGGTTGTACGCCAATTACCATGTTTCTCTTTTATTAGTGTAGATTATGGATGGTATTCTACCTTAGGTCTTTCATTTTTGTCTATTTATTAAAATGAACATGCATTGCATTTTCTTATTCTGAATTCATCACCTGCCTTATTCTTTCTTAATAGTATCACCATCCTTCAGTTACCTGATCTCAACATCTAAGTCACCTTTGACTCCTTTCTTCCTCTTGTCCTGTTGGCCAATTACATACAAAAATCCTATTGAATCTAATTCTATAGTCAGTATCTTGTATCTTTTTCCTCCCCTGCTTACTGTTAGCTCTAGTTCAGACTTCACTAGCTCTTGTTTCTGGGTTTCCTGCCACCAGATGTCTTCTACAGTCTGTCTCATATATTGCAACTAGGTTGATTTTCTTTTCTCTTTTTTAAAAAAAATATGTTTTATTGATTTTTTACAGAGGAAGGGAGAGGGATAGAGAGTTAGTAATATTGATGAGAAAGAAACATCAATCAGCTGTTTTCTGCACACACCCTACTGGGGATGTGCCCACAACCAAGGTACATGCCCTTGACCAGAATCGAACCTGGGACCCTTCAGTCCACAGGCCGACGCTCTATCCACTGAGCCAAACCAGTTAGGGCTAGGTTGGTTTTCTTAAAGCACAACTCTCCATTGCTTCCCATTGGATAGGTAATAAAATTTGAGCTTCAGTTAGCTGTTGATACATAGCAAACCACACCCAAACTTAGTGACTTAGTACAACAATTTTATTTATTAAGAGTTTTGTGAGTCAGGATATTGGGAAGGGCTCACCTGGGCCATGTTTTTTCTCATCCACATGCTGTCAAACGAGATGGCTGGGGCTGGAGGACCCACTTCCAAAATGGCTTCTTCATTCCCAAGCCTTGTCAGAGACTGCAGGAAGACTGGGTTCTACTGGCCTTTCCCTCTCCATGTTGTGTGTCAGGGCTTTCCACATGGTGACTTGGCTTCAAGAGCCCAAGATGGAAGCTGCTGCATCCTTTAAAGGCTAAGTCTGGAGCTGGCACAACATTCAGTTTAGCTGAAATACTGCTATCTCTGTTAAACATTTCCTAACTGCCTGCCCTTCCCAATTGGAATAGTCTTTTTATTGCACTAATGACTTTATACTTTTTAGATAGTTAATTATATGAATACTAGAGACCCAGTGCATGGGATTCATGCACTAGTGGGGGGTGTGGCCTGCAGGGGTCAGCCCACTGTGGGAGCAGCCACTCATTCTGGTCAGCCTAGCAGCACTCCCCTTGTGGGAGCGCACTGACCACCAGGGGGCAGCTCCTGCATCGAGCGTCTGCCCCCTGGTGGTCAGTGTGTGTCATATCCACCGGTTGACTAGTCATTCTGGTCGTTCCGCCATTCGATCGCTGGGCTTTTATTATATAGGATAGGGTTTTCCTATTGATGGGACTCTCAAGTTCTTTGAGGCAAGATCCATGTTGTATTTTTTGATATTTATTCACCATGATGCATAACATTATTTACACCATGTGGCAGGCTCACAATAAATATTTGTTGAATTCTTTTACTGCATTTTAATTTTAAGTGTTAATGTAAATAATACCAATTTAGTATAGAAAAATCAGAAAATATAAGAAAGCAAAAAATATAAACTTTAAACTTACTACTTAGAAATAGACATTAGTAACTTTTTGTGTTGATTTAATATTAATTAAATGTTAGTACAGGTTTAGAAAGAATAGATATCCAAATACTGGTTAAGAAGCTAGAATTTGAATGAAGAGCAAAATTCATTTATAGACACTTGAAAAATATGTTAGGAGGAGGCATTGTGTGGGGCTGGTATGATGAGCATGTCAGCTTCTCCCAGCCTGTACTTGACTCTGCTTTGCCCACCTTTCCCTGGGAATGTTCAATGATGAGAGAGAATCATTGATCGGCTACCTCCTGCACGCCTACACTGGGGATCGAGTCCGCAACCCGGTCATGTGCCCTTGATCAGAATTGAACCCAGGACCCTTCAGTCCACAGGCCGACACTCTATCCAACGAGCCAAACCAGCTAGGGCATGCGCTAATTTTTTGTTTTATTTTGGAAGCATTAACTGATATTTGACTATAAAATATAGTCATAAACATAATTTTTATAATAAAGGGAAGAGGCAAGAACTGAAATCATCTTTTTTAGGTGGCATTTCTTATTTCTGGATTTCACTTTTGTTTAACTATTTTCTTCAGTTGTGTGATCAAGAAGTGAAAGACATAGTTTCTTGCTACTTCCAGAGGGAAAACAAAGTATCTTTTATAGAGAGAAGTAAGGGTTTTACTGTGAATAGTTTTAATACTAATGAAAAGTAACTTGTAAGAGAAAAAATACACTCATCCCCTCCCTTGTTTGGCTGCATTGCCAACTCTTATTATAAATAAACACTGCATCTACTGTATACTTGTGATAAAGCTCTTGTTTTGATGGCTTTTACCATACACAAAATGTCTGTCTCTCTCTCTCTCTCTCTCTCTCTCTCTATATATATATATACATACACATATATATATATATGTACACACACAAACACACGTATTTTATTCCTCACCTGAAGATATTTTGGGGTGTTTTTTTAAAAAGTATATTTTATTGATTTTTCTACAGAGGGGAAGGGAGAGGGATAGAGCTAGAAACATCGATGAGAGAGAAACACCTACCAGCCGCCTCCTGCACACCCCCCACTGGGTACGTGCCCGCAACCAAGGTACATGCTCCTGACCGGAATCGAACCTGGGACCCTTGAGTCTGCAGGCCGACGCTCCATCCACTGAGCCAAACCGGTCAGGGCTGGGGTTTTCTTTTTAGAGAATGGAAAGAAGCAAGAAAGAGAAATATCAGTGTGAGAGAAAAACATCATTTGGTTGCCTCCTGTATGTGACTGACTGGGAATCAAACTTTCCACTTTTCGGTGTCCGGACGGTGCTCCAGCCAACAGCCATCTGCCCAAGGCTGCTTTCTCATATTTTATTTACTCTTCAACACAGCCTCACAAGATAAGAATAGCTGTTTCTGTTTCACAGATAATAATAATAGTCATAATGTGACAGTTGCTATGTCCCAGGCACTATGCTAAACACTATACATATTTAACTCAATTCGTTTTTTTTTTCCCCATTTTGTTTTTATTAAATCTTTATTGTTCAGATTACATTTGTTCCTCTTTTTTCCTCCCCCATAACTCCCTTCCTCCCAGTTCCCGCCCCACCCTCCGCCCTCACTCCCCACCCACTGTCCTCATCCATAGGTGCACGATTTTTGTCCAGTCTCTTCCCGCATCTCCCACACCCCTTTTCCCCCCAAGAATAGTCAGTCCATTCCCTTTCTATGTCCCTGATTCATTATAATCACCAGTTCATTCTGTACATCAGATTATTTATTCACTTGATTCTTAGATTCACTTGTTGATAGATGCATTTTTGTTGTTTACAATTTGTATCTTTACCTTTTTCTTCTTCCTCTTCTTAAAGGATACCGTTCAGCATTTCGTATAATACTGGTTTAGTGGTGATGAACTCCTTTAGCTTTTCCTTATCTGTGAAGCTCTTTATCTGACTTTCAATTCTGAATGATAGCTTTGCTGGATAAAGTAATCTTGGTTGTAGGTTCTTGGTATTCATCACTTTGAATATTTCTTGCCATTCCCTTCTGGCCTGCAAAGTTTCTGTTGAGAAATCAGCTGACGGTCGTATGGGTATTCCCTTGTAGGTAATTGAGTCTCTTTCTCTTGCTGCTTTTAAGATTCTCTCTTTGTCTTTTGCTCTTGGCATTTTAATGATGATGTGTCTTGGTGTGGTCCTCTTTGGATTCCTTTTGTTTGGGGTTCTCTGCGCTTCTTGGACCTGTAAGTCCATTTCTTTCACCAGGTGGGGGAAGTTTTCTGCCATTATTTCTTCAAATAGGTTTTCAATATCTTGCTGTCTCTCATCTTCTGGCACCCCTATAATTCTGATGTTTGTACGCTTGAAGCTGTACCAGAGGCTCCTTACACTATCTTCGTATTTTTGGATTCTTTTTTCATTTTGCTTTTCCGGTTGGGTGTTTTTTGCTTCTTCGCATTTCAAATCTTTGGCTTGTTCTTGCGCTCCTCTGGTCTGCTATTGGGTATAATATTCTTTATTTCAGTCTGTGTATGCTTAATTTCTAGTTTCTTTATCGTAGCATCAAGGGTCTCATTAGTTTTCGTGAGGCTCTCCTCAAGTTTATTGCAAGCCCTCAAAATTGCGTTTTTTAGCTCTATATCCTCCATTTCTGTCATTTTTTTTGTCTCCGCATTTTTTATGCTTTCTTGGTGCACCCCCTTGTGGTCTTTGTGCGCAGTCTTGTTCTATCTAGTTAAGTCTTGATTGTTGTAGTTAATACTAGAGGGATTTGACCACGAGGCCGACTGGCTGTGAGAATCAGTTGTGTCTGCCTCGGGAAAACTTCTGTCCTCAGGAGAGGTGCTAATCTAGCCTTTGCCTGAGGCTATCCGGCAAATGGCTCTGGGCAGGGCTTGGGCAGGGCGGGTCGCACGGGATCAGCAGGGCGGGCGGAGGGAGCAGTTATGGCTGCTCTCAGTCCCGTTCCCAGAGGCTCTGCTTCTCAGAACCCCGGCAACCACCTCGAAGAGAAAGCTGCCCTCACGTTCCAACTGATGCTAGACAATCCCGCTTCTCCCGTTTGAGTCTGAGTCCCTAGAGACTCGCCCGGATCTGTAGCTCAGAGTCTGAGACTCTCTCCTGATTGAAAACGACAACCGCGCCCGCAGCCACCAGCCCGCTTTGCTCGCGCACCTCCGCACCTTTAAATTTTCCACACTGCGCCTCCTCTGAGCCTCGGAATGCTGTTGTCTTTCCTTCTAGTTGAAGAGTCTCTCCTCAGCCAGCCTTCCTGTGGTTCTGGGTGATGTCCGTTCCGTCTTTTAGTTGTATTTTTGAAGTGGTTGTTTGCGGCAGCAGTCTCCGGCGTTTACCTATGCCGCCATCTTGGTGGTCCTCAATTTGGTTTTAAAATAATCATATTTTTATTTTACAAATGGAGGAACTGGACTCAAGAGGTTAAGTGTTTTGCGCAGTTACTGGTTTACTAAATGGTGAAACCGGGTTTATACCTAAGCAGTCTGATCTGAAGCCCAGATGAGAGGACTGGATGTCAAGGGGTTGAATGACCTTTACAGAGAAATTAGAAGTAGAAATTTCATCAGATTCTTTTTCACACTGCAGCTTCGGGCTACTGTGTGCTATTCATGAAGAAACTTGCTTAACTACAAGCTTGACATTCTAACTAAATTAGATGTAAAATAAATCACTGTTCCTTTTGATTTACAGTGTAAAACTGAAGAAACCTAGTTGTGGTAAAAGAAGAAATAAGAAACTTGGTTATTGTAATTAAGTGTTCAAAATACTTTTTAAAAATTATATTTGAGCCCTACCCGGTTTGGCTCAGTGGCTAGAGTGTCGGCCTGCAGACTGAAGGGTCCCAGGTTCGATTCCGGTCAAGGGCATGTACCTTGGTTGCGGGCACATACCCAGTGGGGAGTGTGCAGGAGGCAGCTGAATCGATGTCTCTAACTCTCTATCCCTCTCCCTTCCTCTCTGTAAAAAAATCAATAAAATATATTGTTTAAAAAATTAAATTTGAAAGAAAAGTCAGTACTTGAATCGATGCAGTTCAGATTTGACAAGAGCTTTTCTTTATATCATACTATTTATAAATAGCATTACTGTTATTTCAAGTAAAGACAAACTTATGCTTGGATGTGGGATTTCTAAAATTTGAGATACCTTTGTCCAGTTATAGATACCAGAAAGTTCTGTTGTAAAACAATCTTGATATACAACTTTGTATTATCTAAGTTGGAAAATGCTGATATTATTTGACTATTTACTCTTTGTAGACGTTAATGAGAGAAACCGGGTGGGGAGCTTACCTCTAAAGTACATAATTTCTCCCAGGAAGGCAAAGAAAATTGAGATTTTTTTAGGTATGAAGAAAAATGTTGAGTGACTAAGTTACAGATAGGATCTTGGAACTAAGAGGCCCCATAGCAGTTACAGTTATACCCTTTTGGTTCTTATTTATTGATTTTCATTCTTGTAATTTTTCAAAGGAAAGCAGGAAAATGGTTCAAAATCAAATTATAGAAAGAATTAAAAGTAATAATATTCTCCTTCTGATTCCCAATTACTGTTTCACATAGGCAACCACTTTCACCCCCCCTTATAATGGATTTGTTTCCCCTAACTTTTCATAGTATAATATAACACACAGAAATAAGTTTCACCCCAAACAACTAAGTTTAACCCTGTGCCTAAACTGGATCTAAATGGAATCATTCCATACACACACACACACACACACACACACACACAAAACACACTTTTTATGTCTGGATTTCTTCACTCAGTAACTATGTTTTAATATCTACCCACATTGTATGTGACTGTAATGGCTTCATTTCTTTTTTCTGTATAAGGTTTTAATTATATGAACATACCATAATGTATTTGTCCATTCTATCATTGATGTGTGTCCCTTTTAGTTTTTGGCTTGTAGAATTAATGCTGCTGTGAACATTCTTGTGCATACACCTGATAAATGTAAACTATGTTTCTATAATTCAGACTTCTAGCAGTGGATTGTTGGGTCTTTAGGGGACATATATCTCCCACTGTAATTATAAGGTATCAAGCTTTTTTGCACAGTTATGTTACCTATTTACATTCCCATAAACAGTGTAGGAGGGTGCCCTTTTCTCCACATGCTCACAATACTTGTTACATGTTGTCTTTTTTATAATAGCCATTCAGACAGATGTGAGGTGATATGCATTTCCCTGATGATTAGTGATGTCTTTTCATGTACCTGTTGGCCATTTGAATATCTTACTTGGAAGAAAGGATTTAGGTCCTTTGCCATTTTTAAATTGGATTATTTGTATTTTTGGTGTTAAGTAATATGAATTCTTTATATATTTTGGATTTTAACCCCTTATCAATTAGGTGATTTACAAATATTTCCTCCCATTCCACTGGTTGCCATATAATTGAGTTTTTTTTGTTTTTGTTTTTTATTTTATTGATTTTTTACAGAGAGGAAGGGAGAGAGACAGTCAGAAACATCGATCAGCCGCCTCCTGCACATCCCCCACTGGGTACGTGCCTGCAACCCAGATACATGCCCTTGACCGGAATTGAACCCAGGACCCTTCAGTCCGCAGGCCGACGCTCTATCCACTGAGCCAAACCGGTTTCGGCATAATTGAGTTTTTAAGTATACTTTTTGTTTTTTATATGTTCCACCTGTCCTTTGATCTTTCATTTATCTTTTATACGTTATTTTGCAGTAATCGTTCTTATTTATTTCACTAGAGGCCCGATGCACGAAATTCATGCACTCGGGTGTGGGGTCCCTCAGCCCAGCCTGCACCCTCTCACAATCTAGGAGCCCTCGGGGAATGTCCAACTGAGGGCCTAGGCCTGCTCCCCACAGGGAGCGAGCCTAAGCCAACAATCGGACATCTTTAGCGCTGCTTGGAGGTGGGAGAGGCTCCCACCACCGCCACTGTACTCGCTAGCCGTGAACCCGGCTTCTGGCTGAGTGGCACTCCTCCTGTGAGAGCACACTGACCACCAGGGGGCAGCTTCTGCATTAAGCATCTGCCTCTGGTGGTTAGTGCGCGTCATAGCAACTGGTCGTTCCACCGTTCGGTCTATTTGCATATTAGCCTTTTATTATATAGGATTGTTTCCTCTTTTGTTGGCTTTATTAGCTTTAGTTATGTATTCATTTAGGTTTTTTTCTTTGTGGTGTTTTCACCAGATACATGGGAAGAGTTTTAATACTTCCCTCATTCTTAATGTTCTTTTTTTCTTCGTTTTCTGTCCCTTTGGAACAGGTAGTCACCATGTTTAGATATTAGCAAGCAAATGTGTATGTCCGAATTTGAAAATGGCAGAGGGAAATAACAATGAAGAGGTAATTCACTTAAACAACTTTCACTGCCACCAGGGGCAAGGTAAGTGTTGGTTCTCACTTTCTCCTTTTACCATTTTTCCCTTAGTACTACCGTTATATCTTCTTTAAAATGAACCTCTTTTGCACCATGCAGAACCCAGAGATGTCTCATTTTTAGGTCTCAGAGCATCAGGTGTAAATGGACTTACCAGACTAGAATTTTGTGTCAAATGGTGATACCTAATGGCATGATTGAAGGTTAAGAATCTTCTATCACAAGTAGATTAATAAGCTATGAATTAACAGTCTAAAAAGAGCTGTGACCATGTAGTCCTTGGACCTTAAGAAATTGGAGTTTGAGAAAAGTGGCAATTCTCTGTTTTTGAAGGAATGGTGATTGCAAAGGAATACTCCTCCAGACCAAAAAGTACTAAAGCTGTTGATTAAGTATTTGCCAGGAGATTCTGGTTTAGCCTTATAGGGAATTTTAGGACATGTATTCTTTCATTTTACGGTGTCTTAAATTTGGGAAAATTCTGCCGGAAGCCGGTCCATCCTTGCTGCTTGACACAGTCGCTGCAGGAAAGAAACATCTGCACAGCATATGTTTCAAGGGACCTGGCATATATAGCATATTGTTCTTAATATGTTTGCTCTCCTTAGTGCCATGTGTTTTAACCAAGGTCACCTCTCTGAGAAAGGTTGTTTCCCCAGGTGGGGATTTTTCCCTGAGGTTAGGGAGGGGATACAACCCCTTAATTAAGTGCCAGGCGGGTAGTTAAGCTACATAATCTTTACTCCCTGGAATGGAGATAAGAAACGCCCTAACCTTTGTAATAGAAATTGACAGGATTAAAATCGGCTGGTATAAATACGGATGTAACAAGACAATAAACATCAGATCCTCATCAGATCCTCATCAGTCCCTAACCAGAACTCCGACCAGAACTTTGGCTGGAGATCCTGGCTAGAGGTCCTGACTAGGCTGCTGATCAACTGAAGGCTGTCTTCGTGTCATTCCTTCTTCGCCGACTCCGTCCACACCCTTGGGGACCCCTGGACCCGCTGGGATTGGACTCCAGCAAAATTCATTGCTTCATAAAAGGAAGGAAGCCTGCATTTCTATAACTTCATTCCTAAACATGAAATTTCCTGCCAAATCCTGGTACACATTTATACATTGCTAAGAAAAAATTTTAAGCCAATGAGTAGGAAAAGATAATTTTTGCAACTATAATTTCATGAAAGAGGTTGTGCCAGGTTTTTTTTGTGGCTGTTTTTTCCCATTGGTAATATTTTGTGCTTATGATGACTTTTTTTTCCAGCAGGGGATAAATTATATATATTTGGCTTTCAAAGCATTTAAAATTGAGCAAATTTTATTAAGCAAATAAATTGAGAAAAAGAAATAAAATTGCTTAAGCTGTGCAAATTATGAGTACTACAAAAGGAATATTGATTTTTAAAAATATATATATTTTATTGATTTTTTACAAAGAGGAAGGGGGAGAGATAGAGAGCTAGAAACATCGATGAGAGAGAAACATCAATCAGCTGCCTCTTGCACACCTCCTACTGGGGATGTGCCCGAAACCAAGGTACATGCCCTTGACCGGAATCGAACCTGGGACCCTTCAGTCCGCAGGCCGACGCTCCATCCAGCGAGCCAAACCGGCTACGGCAGGAATATTGATTTTAAAAATATACTTTAATTTAGAGAGAGAGGAAGGGAGAAGGAGAGATAGAAACATTGATGAGAGAGAAACATCAATTGGCTGCCTCCTGTAGGCCCCGTACTGGGGATTGAGCTCGCAACCCTGGACCATGTGCTTTGACTGGGAATCAAACAAGTGACCTCTTGGTGCCTGGGACGACGCTCAACCAACTGGGCCACACTGGCTGGGCGGAAATACTGATTTTTTTAAGGCTTTTCTAAATTGTACATTTTAATTTGGTAGTGATTATAGCTATAATTTATTGTGGTTAAGAAAGTTTTAAATATTAGATATACTTTGTATATATGCTCATTTCCAAATTTTCTGAACATCTATAAATTAATGTGGTAATTGTTTTTTAATTAAGTCTTAAATATACTTGAAAATTTCTTTAAGAATAATAATTTTCTTTTGGGAAAACATTGACTTTGGAGTAATTTTTTGTTGTGGTGGTGGTGGTTTTTTTTAAGCTCTATTTGGCTTTATTAAGCAATTCATGAATTGGGGAGCATCCCATCAAGCAACTAGAAGGGTGCTCCCTGGAGGTATATTTTTCTGTTAGACAGGTTTTATGTATTGCACCCATCATGAGGACTGTTTTTAGGCATACAGAGTTGTTTTGTTTTTATTAGCTGTATTGATAATTTTGATTATGCCAACCCTTATAGGTTGTTTTTTTTTTTTTAATATATTTTATTGATTTTTTACAGAGAGGAAGGGAGAAGGATAGAGAGTTAGAAACATTGATGAGAGAGAAACATTAGTCAGCTGCCTCCTGCACACCCCCTACTGGGGATGTGCCCGCAACCAAGGTACATGCCCTTGACCAGAGTTGAACTCGGGATCCTTGAGTCTGCAGGCTGATGCTCTATCCACTGAGCCAAATTAGTCAGGGCTATAGGTTTTTTTTGTAATCATCTTTATTGAGCTACTAGAGGCCCGATGCACAAAATTCATGCAAGAGTAGGCCTTCCTTCCCCTGGCTGCCAGCACCGGCTTCCCTCTGGCACCCGGGACCCAGGCTTCCCTCACAGCCCCTGCTTTATCTGGAAGTAAGTCTGGTCTAATTAGCATATTAAACTTTTATTATAGATAATTTACATACAATAAATGCACACCTTTTAAATGTATAGTTCAGTGAGTTTTGAAAAATGAATACACCCATATAACCATCACCTCAGTCATGCCATAGAACATCTTTGTCACCCCAGAAAGATTCCTTTCTGCCTCTTTGCAGTCAGTCTTCACCCCACTCCTGGACTAAGGAAACCACTGGTCTGCCTTTTGTTGCTATACAATTTCATATAAATGGAAGCATGCAGTATGTATTTTTTGTGCCTGAGTTATCCTGCCCAACATCATTTATTTTGAGATTTATCCATGTGTTACATGTATAAGTAATTTAGTCCTTTTTAATTGTTGAATAATATTCACCTAGAATTCTAAACCTAGTGAAAATAGGCTTTAATATGAAGGTAAATTAGAGTTTAAAACTATAGGAATGAAAAAGATACATTATGCAGATAGTAGCAAAAAAAAGAACTAGTATGTCTGTATATTATCAGGTAAAATAGACATTCCAGCCAGGAGTATTAATAAGATTTCATAATGATAAAAGAATCAGTGCACTGAAAAGATAAAACAATTCTAATCCCTACACACTTAGTAACATGGTGTCAAAAGACACAAAGCAAAAACTTACAGAACTAGAAGAAGAAATGAACAAATCCACACTCATAATGGGAAGTTTTAGCATGTTTCTTTAAATAACTGGGAGAGAGCCAAGGACACACAAAAATTGTATGAATAAAGAATATTGGAAGAACAAGATCACCAAACTTGACATAATAGACCCAATGTATTTACCAAAATTGACCATATTTTGAGCCACAAAACAAGTTTCAATTTTCAGAGGATTGAAATTTACGTAGATTATACTAGAGGCCTAGTACACGAATTCGTGCACAGGTGGGGTCCCAGGGGTAGAGGGGGGACATGATCGGCCCTCTGGGCAGGTGGTGGGATGCCCTTGCCAGCCCAGGATCCAGATCCATCCCACTGATGTTCACGCTGGTTGTCGGGAGACACCTGGCGGCCGCTTTTATATCCTTTCTTCCTTGCTTAGCGTCTAGGGAGTGGGTGTCGCCATGGTGCCCGAGGCCAACTTTCAGGAGGCCGGTGGCGCTGGTCCATTGGTGCCTGGCCCATTCTCCAGAGATTAGACCTGTATGACTACTGAAGGAGGGAGTGGCTGCCACCAGGCTGGTGGGCTGCCAGGACGGGTCAGTCAGCTGAGCAGCGCTGCCGTTGAGCATCTGCCCCCGGTGGTCAGTGTGTGTCATTAACAACCAGTTGACCTGTTGTTCTGGTTGTTCTGTTGCTTAGGCTTTTATATATGTAGATTCCTTAGCTATGTTGGAATTAAGTCATAAATCAGTTATAGAAATATAATTAGTCCCTATATGTATGGATAATAGGAGTATACTTCAGAACAACCCATGTTTCAAAGAAATCAACAATGAAAATTGGGAAAATTTTTGAACTGCGTGATAGTGAAAATACAATCTATTGAAGCTTATGAGATGCATCTAATATCATGTTTTGAAGAAAACTTATATGTGCATAAGAAAACAAAGCTAAATGTCAAGAAAACTAAAATGCATATATTGAATAAAAAATAAAGCTGGGAAATTAGTAATCTATACCTGGGCTCAGCAAACTGAAATGGCCAGATAGTCACTTTAGCTTTGCAGGTCATATGGTCTCTGTTGAAACTACTCGGCTATACCATTGTATTGTGAAAGCAGCTGTAGATCCTATTAATAAAAGCCTAATATGCTAAGTGTCTGACCATTCGACCAGTCGCTATGATGCGCACTGACCACCATGGGGCAGATGCTCCGACTAGTAGGTTAGCTTGCTGCTGGGATCCAGCCTATCGGGACTGGGCAAGTCGGGCCAGACATGCCCTGGAGCCCTCTCAGGGTCCCTCCTGATCGTGCACCGGGCCTTTAGTAATATATTAATGATTTAGCATCACTGTGTACCAATAAGGACATGAAGTAAAAAGTACTCTTCTACACTGCTGGTGGGAGTGTAAATTGGTGAAAACAATTTGGAAAATTGTTTGGCTTTGTCTACGAAAAGTGAACATAAGCTTTCCATATGACTCATCAAAAAATGCACCCAACTGAAATGAGTATACCCAGAGACATGTCCAAGAATGTTCCTAACAGCATTGTCCAGGACAGCCAAGACTGGAACCAACCCAGATATCCATCTGCTGAAGAATAATTAATTTAAGGAATAGTCATATAGTGGATTACATACAGCAAGGGAACTACTGCAACATGCAGCAACATGGATACATCTTGGATATATTATTTCTTATATCTTGGATGTAGAAAGCTAGAAACAAAAGAATATACTAAAAAAAAACAAGGAAAATTAATCTGCGGAGTTAAGAAATTCCTAATGTGCTAGAAATGTTGTATTTGCTGCCCTTAGTGATGGTGGTTTTACAGGTTACAGGTATGGATTTTTTGTATTATTAGTTCATGGAGTTATACACTTGATTCATAGACTTTGCTTTGCTATATATACTTTAATTTTTTAAAGTATATTTTTAAAAGCTAATGTGTTTATGGAGTGTTGAGAATCTTGTCAACCATTGGGCTTCACTGTAAGATGATGGATTTCAAACCAGCTTTTTCATTGGGTCCTTTTTGAGGGCTTATTCTATCAGAGAAGTATCTACAGTTTCCTGCATGTGGAATCTAAGACTGCCAGCATTCAGGGAGCCAAGCAGCAGAAGGCAGCAGGGGTCTTATTCATTATGCTGTTTCAGTGGCACCCCTTTCCTTTCTTGACCCCAGCCTGGTGTCTAGTACCTCTCTGTCTCAGAAGCTAGAATGGACCTCCACAGGGTCGGTCTTCTGAATGGCCAGGTGAGAAGCTTGGCAAATTCTCTCCCCAAAATCAACGATAAAGTTAGACAAAATGGTCAAAAACAACATTTAAAGACTGGAAATGACAAAAGACTTACAGTAATTAAGAATATTTGTTCAAGAAAATCTAGGATTCTGCAGAATGAGTTAGGCCACTTCTGATTGGCGGCCGTCTCTGCAGGTTGCATTTGAGCCTTCTCCACTCTGCTAGAGCTCTGGCCATCTGTTTCTCTCTTGCCAGCTGTCATCTCCCTTTCTCTTCTTTGTCTACTTGAGAGGTTATGCTTTTAAGTTCCGTTACTGTCATTTTCGTGAGGTTTCAGGAGGTAGTGATGATAATCACTTGAATTCATTTTGCCAGATTTAACCAGACGTCCTCTATCATGTACTTCCCAGGCCCTCTGTTCAGTTGGTTAGATTTATTACTCTACTGTGTAGGTAGCAATGGACTTGAAATCAGGCAACTTTACTGTGTGTCAAGTACTAGAATAGGCATTTTATGTGAGCTTTCTCAACTAATACAATTACTTGCGGTAGGCACCATTGTTCACCTTTTTTTAATGTTGAGAAAATGTATGTTTAAAAAGATAGATAACAGCAGCCAGTTGCTAGCTGAGCCTGTGGTGGAGCTGAGATTTTAACCCAGGCAATCTGACCTTACAGCACACAGACTTAACCTGTTTTAAACAGCCATCCCTGGCATTACCACAGCTCTGTTGCAGGAATGAAATGAGATAATTGATTTTAGATTGCTTTTCAAATTGTTCGTTTGGTACCATAAAATACATATATGAGGCATTAACCTTTAGAAAGGTTAGAGTTTTAATAGAGAAATTTCAAAATTTGTAATGTGAGACCTCTTTCTTTTTTTATATATATATTGTATTGATTTTTTACAGAGAGGAAGGGAGAAGGATAGAGAGAAACATCGATGAGAGAGAAACATTGATCAGCTGCCTCCTGCACAACCCCTACTGGCATGTGCCGCACCAAGGTAACATGCCCTTGACCGGAATCGAACCTGGGACCTTTCAGTCCGCAGGCCGATGCTCTATCCACTGAGCCAAACCGGTTAGGGCTCTTTTTTTAAAAAATATTTATTTTCTAGCACAGTTAGTGCACTTTGATTTCATTGCCCATTTTAGCTTTAACAGTCCCATGGAGCTATACAGGAAAAAATATCAGATATTCAATAATTCACCTCCAACATGATCTATCTTCAGACAAATTAAAGGAGTTATAGGCAAACAGAATTACTATATCTAGATAATGTTTAGCTCTAGTTACATTTAAAAAGAAACTAGGAAAGTTAAATTGCTTACTATCAAAGATGCTATAGCAGTGTTTGGTTGAAACACTGAAATATGTTTCTATAAATGATACTTAAGGTTATGGCTAAGATGAGCACATCTTAATATTTTAAATCTTAAAAATTTTACTATTTTGAGTGAAATTTTTTTCAGACCTATCAGTTTGAATGACAGTGTTTTATTCTCTGGGAGGATTAGACATGAGTGTAGGTATGATTTCAATTTTAAGAATTGACAGATTCATCAACAGATTTTTCCAACTGAGTATAAGAAAAAGTTGGTAAGGAATTGTTAAAGAAAAAGAGCATAAGGAATTGTCAGGTTTTCTCAAGTGGTTCCCAAAATGTATTTTTGGCAAAGATCAGCATGGAAACATGGCTCTTAATGCTTAGGTATTTGTCACTTGAGGAGGTACCACTAGCCACGAACTTGGCTTTAGACATGACCTTTTGCATCCCAAAACTAAAATCTAAAGAACAGAATGTGATTGTGCCCAACTCCTGGTAACAGTATTTTCTGCCTGTTTTTAGACTGGATCAGTCTCAGAGATGGACCCATCACCATTTCTGATGACTCTGATGAAGAAGGAGTTCCAATGATGGTCACCTCAGCTTCTCAGCAACATGACGAAGAGGACCTGGATGATGATGTCATCCTGACAGAAGTGAGTTTTCTTAAACTTAACCCATGATGAGCATAAGGATATACATTATTTATTTATTTTTTTTTAATTGTATTTATTTTTTTAAGAGAGATAGAGCAAGAGAAACATCGATATGAGAGAGAATCATCGCTTGGTTGCCTCCCTCACGTACCCCAACCTGGGATTGAACCCACAACCTGAGCATGTGCCCTGACGGGGAATTGAATCAGTGATCCTTCGTTGCACAGGACGATACTCAACCAATTGAGCCACACTGGCCAGGGCTACATTTTTTATTTTAGTAAATAATGCCAAATTACTCTTCTAATTTCATTGCCAGTGTCCCATAGCCTTACCAATGCTTGCTGTTATCTAAATTTTTCTAGTCTTGTGGGGAGGAAAAAAACTTTTTCATTTTTTTAATGTGTTGTCATTTTTTCATTATTTTCTCTCCAGTAGTTTCTGTTTAGTGGTTTCAGATGAAATTATAATTCAAACTATAATTCAGACTTCAATATAAGAATGGCTACTTTTATTCTGATAGTGAATATAGTATGATCAGATTTCAGTGTTACCACAAGTGTGAAGGATAAATTTTGTGGATGAAGGTGTTTTTGTTTCTTTCCTGTCCTATCTCAGAAGCTGCATATACGTACATAAGGAGGCCATAGACATAGGAAAGAAATTGAATTATTATTAAAATTTCATTTTTTCTTAGACAAGTAAACCTCAGACATCACGACCCAATCTCATCAAACCAGCTGCCCAGTGGCAAGATCTCAAAAGTTGGGGAGAAGAAAGGCCTAAAAAATCTAGAGCAGCCTTTGAATCAAATAAGAACAACTATTTTGCAGTGTATAACAGCTCATTGTTTGATTCTGGGGCACAGGATGATTCTGAGGATGACTACGATGAATTGCTGGATCTTGGGCCTCCTGGAGTTTCTGAATTCATTAATCCAAGTGGCCAAACAGAAAGAGAACCCAAGCCTGGACCAAGTCATAACCAAGCAACAAATGATATTGTCAACCCCGGATCAGGGCCAAAAATCATCTGGAGAAAAAATGGCCTTCTTATTCCAGATAATGATCCTTTGGACACTCAGAACCAGTCATCTGAAGACTCAGAGACAGACCTTCTATCAAACCTCGGAGACTCGACTGATATGCTAGATGATCAGACCATCGAAGACGACTGCTGGTTAGAAAACCCTCCTTACTTCCATTCTCTAAACCAACAGCCCCGTGAGAGAGCAAACCAGGTTGTTCCTCAGGAGCGGCAGCCTGAAGCAGAACTGGGCCCGTTGTTCTATCAGCATGAGCCCCTTGGGCTGGCTTTTCCAAGGCCGGCTTTTCCAAGACCAGAACCCCAGCACGACGGCATTCCAGGCCCCTCTTCTCCTCAGCCCGCCCATCTTCTAGGAGAGCTTGAAGATCAACAGCTAGCAATAGACGACGACGAGCCAGGCCCAGCCTTTCCACTACAAGGATCTCAGGAGCCCAATTTGGAAAACCTTTGGGAGCAAGAAGCTAATGAAGTAGACCAAGAAGTTGTTGCAATACTAGTGGAAGAAACAGTAAGTTTGATTTCATTAAGTAAATACGTATAGGCACTAAATATACTGAGTTTCCTTTTATTGCAAAAACATTGTGTGTGTGGACTTCACTTTCCTAAGGGGTACATTTATAGAAGAGAAACATGAAAATTAAATCAGAATTTCTTAATCTATTTTTAAACTCCCAGCAAGCCCTTTGGGATTCTAGCTGTAGATCATGGATAACTTGGTGCTGTCATAAGAGCAATCCCCCCAGTAAACCTTAAAGCAGGTTTACCAAATTACCCAGAGCTGCACTGTCCAATGTGTAGGCTCATGCAGCTGGTTAAGTTTAAATGTCTATAAAATTTAAAGTCTTGTTTTCAGTGCCACCCATCACATGTTAAGTGTTTGATAGCCACATGGGCTGAACAGCTACTACATTGGAAAGCACAGAGTAGAACATTTCCATCTTTGTAAAAGTTCTGTTGGCTAACATTGATGTAAATAGTAGGACAGCCCGGCTAGTGTGGCTCAGTGATTGAGTGTCGACCTATGAACTAGGAAGTCACAGATAGATTCCTGGTCAGGACACATTCCTGGGTTTTGGGCTCAGTCCCCAGATGGGGTGTACAGGAGGCAGCCGATCGACTCTCTTTCATCATTGATGTTTCTCTCTCTCTCTCTCTCTCTCTCTCTCTCTCTCTCTCTCTCTCTCTCTCCCCCCTTCCCCTTTTTCTGAAATCAATGACAGTATATTTTTAAAAAAATAAAAGTAGCCGTGGCCAGTTTGGCTCAGTGGATAGAGCATCAGCCTGCGGACTGTAAGGTCCCAGGTTCGATTCCGGTCAAGGGCATGTAACCTTGGTTGCGGGCACATCCCCAGTGGGAAGTGTGCAGGAGGTAACTGATCGATGTTTCTCTCTCATCGATGTTTCTAACTCTCTATCTCTCCCCTTTCCTCTCTGTAAAAAAATCAAATCAAATCAAATAAATAAATAAATAAATAAATGAATAAAAAAGTAGTGCAGAGCCCTGGCCAAGTAGCTCAGTTGATTAGAGCATCATCTGATACACCAAGGTTGTGGGCTCGATCCCACTCAGCCAATGAACGCATTAATAAGTGGAACAACAAATTAATGTTTCTCTCTCTTCCTCTCAAAAAAATTAACAGTACAGGGCTTCATGTCCTGATTCTGATGCCCATGCCTTTGAACACTCTCTTAACCCTTCCTCACTAGATGTTTTCATTTGGCCACTAGGTTGTGTGCTTCCTGAGGGTAAGCACTAGATTGTGCTTTATTCCACTTGGAATCCCTTTGCCTGGGCAGAAATGTTCCATATTTATTGAAAGAATGAAGGACCAGGTGATCTCCAGGGATCTTTCCATATTCTATATAGACAGATGAATCTGGGCACCTGGTGTGGAGTTTTAAGCCAGACACAAACTTGCTTTATAGCTCTTTCCTAGTTTGTAATTATTTGACATCTGTGTGTGTGTGTGTGTGTGTGTGTGTGTGTGTTGTATATTTTTATTGATTTCAGAGAGGAAGGGAGCGGGAGAGAGAGAAACATCAATGATGAGAGAGGATCATTGATTGCCTCCTGCACGCCCCCTACTGGGGATTGAGCCCACAATCTGGGCATGTGCTGCCCTTGACTGGAATGGAACTTGGGACCCTTCAGTCCACAGGCCAATGTTCTATCCACTGAACCAAACCAGCTAGGGCTGACATCTGGTTTTTATTGCAATTTGAAAACATTCTAATGGATGAAATGTACAGAATGTTTTTATTCCTTTCCAGGAAGCAAGATTTCCAGATGTAGCAACTGGCTATATTGAGGAATTAATTCATTTGAAGAATTATTATGATTTGAATGTGTGAGTATACCACCATGCCTTTCTTTCTTTCTTTCCTTTTTTATTGTAGTAAAACAAAAATTTATAATTTAACCATTTTTTGAAAAAATATGTTTTTATTGATTTCAGAGAGGGAAGGAGAGAGAGATAGAAACATTGATGATGAGAGAGAATCATTGATTGACTGCCTCCTGCACTCCCCACACCAGGGATCAGGACCACAACCTAGGCACATGCCTTGACCAGGAATCAAACTGTGACCTCCTGGTTCATAGGTCAATGCTCAACCAATGAGCCACACCGACCCGGCAGGACTTCATTTTTCAAACATTGTGTTTGAATCAATGAGCAAGTGTGGGATTTGGAAGCAGTATGAAAATAACCTCATTTATTTTTGCAGACTTTGTAATTTTCTTCTGGAAAACCCAGATTATCCAAAGAGAGAAGATCGAGTCATTATCAACCCGAGTAGCAGCCTGCTTGCTAGTCAAGATGAGTTAAAGGCAAGTATTGAGTTCTTGTTTTGTAGTCTCTATCTGGAAATGCTCTGCTTCTTTTCATCGTCTTTATGAGAAGAAAGTGCTTTGTCAGGACACATTTTTAAAGACTAGCCAGGAAAATAGGATTTCAGAATATATTTATTCTTTAGTGGGATTTACCCATCTGAGCCACTTTGAATTCTGAATTTAATTCTTCCCTTTCTCACAAAAAATTAAACAAATCCTCCATCTCTCTCATCCTACGAAGTAAGTTCCTAAAATGAAACAGGAATTGGCCAGGATTTTCTGTATCATCTCAGTTATTTTTTAACATTGAAAATTGAAAACATGAAAAGTTTTAAATATGAGTCCTGTTGAAAGATTTCATATTGATCACCTATATATCCAGCAGTATTTTAAAAGTAAACATTTTACTGTATCCACTTTGCCACCTATCTGTCCCTCTGTCCATCAGCAGCTCTCTCTTGTATTTCATTTCATTATAATTTATTTAAAAGTAAATCTCAAAAGCATCGATATACTGTCGAAAACATACTTCAGCCTGCAGATCATTGCCTAGAATTCAGTATCTGTTTATAGTTTTTTGTTTGTTTTATCCTCACCCTAAGATATGTTTATTGATTTTAGAGAGGAAGGGGGAGAGAAAGAGAAACATTGATTGATTGCTTCCCATACACACCCCAACCAGGGATTGAACTCACAACCCAGGTACATGCCCTGACTGGGAATCGAACCCACAACCTTTTGGTGAATGGGATGATGCTCAATCCAACTTAGCCACCTGGCCAAGGCTGTTTATGGTTTTTTGTTTATTTATTTATTTATTACTCATTTCAGAGGAAGGGAGAGGGGGAGAGAGAGAAACATCAGTGATGAGAGGGAATCATGGATGGGCTGCCTCCTGCACGCCCCCCACTGGGGATTGAGCCCACAACCTGGGCTTGTGCCCGACCAAGAATCCAACTGCAACCACTGAGCCACATCGGCTGGACTGTTTATTGTTTTGATGTAAGATTGATATTCAATGCATACACCTGTGTAACCAAATCCTGTATCAAAATATAAAGTTTGACTTTATTTCTTTATTTTTTAATATATTTTATTGATTTTTTACAGAGAGGAAGGGAGAGGAATAGAGAGTCAGAAACATCGATGAGAGAGAAACATCTATCAGCTGCCTCCTGCACACCCCCTACTGGGGATATGCCCGCAACCAAGGTACATGCCCTTGACCGGAATCGAACCTGGGACCTTTCAGTCCGCAGGCCGACGCTCTATCCACTGAGCCAAACTGGTTACGGCTAAAGTTTGACTTTTTAAATCCTAATCATTATCACCCTGGCTGGTAGCTCAACTGTTTGAATCATCAGCCTATATTTGATTCCCAGTCAGGACACATACCAAGTTGCAGGTTCATTTCTCTCTCTTAACCTCCCCCTCATCTCCCCTTTCCCTTCCTCTCAAAGCAATAAACATATCCTCCGGTGAAGATTTTTTTAAAAATTCTTGCCTGGGCCTGTGTGTTCAGTGGTTAGAGCGTTGGCCCACGCAACCTAGGGTTGCAGGTTCCATTCCCCGTCAAGGGCACATACCTGGGTTGTAATTTCCCCAGCCTAGTCGAGACATGTGTGGAAGGCAACCAATTGAGGTGACTCTCTCACACTGATGTTTCTCTCTCCTCTTTCTCTCCCTTTCCCCCTCCCTTCTACTCTCTCTAGAATCAATGGAAAAATATCCTCCCATGAGGATTAACAAAAAAATATGTATATATCTTAATCATTATCTTTATTTGTGGCCCAAAGGAGCATTTAAGATAAGTGGTGAAGGAAAACATAGTTTGGAACTGCCTCATTGGGGTCTGTTGCTCCATCTTTCTATTCCCCACAAATTCATTTTTTTTTTTTAAATATATTTTTATTGATTCTTCACAGAGAGGAAGGGAGAAGGACAGAGAGCCAGAAACATCGATGAGAGGGAAACATTGATCAGCTGCCTCCTGCGCATCCCCCACTGGGGATGTGCCCGCAACCAAGGCACATGCCCTTGACCGGAATCGAACCTGGGACCCTTGAGTCCGCAGACCGACGCTCTGTCCACTGAGCCAAACCGGTCAGGGCCACAAATTCTTTTGAGTTACCTTTTTTACATATTTTATAGCAGGAAAAATTTAATTTTCTAAACATTTTGTGGAAAGAAGATGGCTATACTTTTTTACTAGTAGTAAAACTAGTCTCCAGACTCCAGATAGTCATTTAACTTCTCTGAATCACCATTTCTTCATCTCTATTCAGGGCTGGTAACCTCCTTATGAGTAATTATGAATGAGATTGTTCTTTAGTCAGCAATCCTTCAAATGATTTCCTCTGGCCTCTAATGTTGTGCCTCTCTCTCGTTTCAGTTGCCTAAGGTAGACTTCTTTGACTATTCTAAATTGGCTCCTCTTGACCAGCGCTGCTTCATCCAAGCTGCTGACCTCCTGATGGCCGACTTCAAAATGCTCAGCAGCCAGGACATCAAGTGGGCCCTGCATGAGCTCAAAGGACACTATGCAATCACCCGAAAGGTGCTCTACTTCATCTTCCTGGTGGGATCAGGAAGATGACTTCCTGTAATAACCAAGGAAGAGTTCAGCTTGTAGAAATGGGGATGGTTTATGATGGCAAAGGGCTAAGGAGTTTGTCAGGGTGAAGATAAATAGACAAAGGTATTTGCTGATTAGGAAGAACTGAATGAAAAGAAATAATATATTAGAAGCAGGGAAGTTCTGGCTTGACCATAAAGACAAGGGTACTGCATTTTATCTTGGAATGCAGGATGTGTTCCAGTGCTGCTCCTCCCTGATGTGCTTTCTGGCTTAGGGCAGGCCACACAATCCTGTCCCAAGTAGCTTAGCTATCAGGTCCCTGAGGCGGGGTCTGTAAAGAGCCCAGGAACGCAGCACTGCCCTGGGAGTGGTGGTTTGCCTCAGAAGAGAGTTGGCAGTCCGTTGAAAGCGCCCACGGACTCTGGGGCCCTAAATAAGACTCCCCTTGAGGGCCTTTGTCCCAAGCCTTAGAAGAGTGCTGATCACTAGCGGGTAACACAGACATGCCTCATTAGTGACATCTGCACAGCACCTGTTTCGTGGCGGTCAGGACAGAAGAGGGCACCAACAGGTGTTTGGCTTGTTCCTCTTTCTCTCCTCTGCTGCCATGAAATCCATTTCTCCTGCTGAAGTCTTGTTCCCAGCAAACAGTATGCTTTTTTCCAATGGACAAATAAATGTGGAGTTATCTTAATGGTACAAGCACCCACTGCGTCTTAACCTGAAACATGGTGAACCCCAGGTGAACGTGACTTCATGCTGAGTCAGATCCTTCTACCTTTAGATTGCCAAGAAGATCCAGGCAACTGTCAACAAACTCCTGATCGTAGGTTAATTTTAGGTGAATTTATGCTGAAGGGAATACAGAGTTAGTGGTTTCTATTTCTGAATCTCATTCCCCAGGTTAGCTAACTAGGGAATGCCTGTACTGTCATTAAAAAGTGAATGAGCTTCCCTCCGAAAATAGGAACTGCAAGAAAGCTGGGACTCTTATCTTGAGGCCCTGCCGAGCGCTGTACTGCTGCAGTGGGACCTGACACGTTTTCTGAGCTCCCAGGGAGCCCAGAGGAGAAGTGATTGGGGAAGGGGGGTCCTCATTAGTAATGTCCCTGCCAAAGGTTTGATCATCCCACGGCCCACTTGTTACTTGGGTAGGAGGTTGTAGAATTTTGTGGCTGTTTCCCTCATTTATACCTTCCTTAGCCCTTTCCTTATCTTACTGGCCCTTTATATCTTTGATGGTGTCTGCTTATTTTGGTGGATAGTTTGAAACTTTACATGTTATTTAAATGAGAATGATGGCGTGTTGAAGGGAAAGCACTGTTGGCTGAATTCTGGTCAGCTCACTTACAACTTCTCTCCGCTGGTGCAGCTGATGCAGAGTCCTGCCCTGTAGAAAGCGACGTTCAGGTGGACAGGGATGTAAAAGGCTTCCACTTTGTAGTTAGAGCAATAACATGTCTCCCCTGTGTGTGCTGCTCCTCAGGCATGATAGCTAAGAGGACGTATGTTCACTCTGAAGACAATCACATTTGCCTGGATTTCCCCCCCATTTATTATTAATAAACATCAAACACATATTTTAAAAAAGATTATATTATAATAAACCCACGCTTAGCCCATCACTCAGCTTCAGTAATTATCAGCGACTGCCCGATCTTGTTTGATCTCCACCCACTTCCTCCCTCCCAGACTATTTTGAAGCAAATTCCAAGAATCATTTCATTTTCTCTTCAGTCTATAAGTTCTCACTCTCCCCTCCCCAGGCTCCAGTCTCTGTCCTCAGCTTTTATGTCATCAAATGCCCGTTACAGTAGTGTTTTTTTATGATTTTTTTTTATTAATTTCTTAGAGAAATAGGGAGAGAGAGAAAAAAACATCGATGTGAGCGAAACACATCAATGGCTGTGTTTCAGCTGCCTCTGGCATGACCCCCCACCAGGATCAAACCTGAAACCCAGCATGTGCCCTGACCAGGAATCAAACCAGCAACCTTTCAGTGCATGGGATGGTGCCCACCAATTGAGCCACACTGGCCAGGGCCGTTATAGTGTCTTTAGGTCATTCTTTAAAGGAACTTTGGCGGTTTTCACAAATATCCTAAAAATCATACTGGACTGTGTTCTTGATTCTCTCCATTGGAACTAGTACCGCCAGTGGGTATTGATTAGTGAACATGAGCGAGCTGGAGGGAGAGATGCCGGATAATAGTGAAAGGAAAAGTTGTGCTTCAGCGTCTGCTGTTCCTCTGTCCCTGGGAGGTTCTGAGCCTTACTGGCTATTACCCCTTGAGGACACTGGCATCATGGACACAATTCACTTCCTTCCAAAGAGTGTTCCTTCTTTTTGAGGAGATTTTTTAAAAAGATTAAAACAGTACCGTAGTATTATAAAAGAGGAGTATGTCTATGAGAGCACTAGGAAAGAAATGAAGAACGTGGTGTTGAAACAGTCTCAAATAATAGATGTCTTCACTGGAGAACATAGAAAAAGGCTACGGGGCAAGAAAAAGTAGACATGGTGTCTTTGAGGTGTGTAGGTGTGACTTCTAACTAGCAGGTCTTGAAAAGAAGGAATTCTGAACATCTAACTTATCTCGTCTATGTAACTAGACCTTCAGTGGCAAAGACTGTAGCACATTTAAATGCTAATTGGGAAGATCTAAAAAAAAGGGGGAGAAGCCCTGGCTGGTATGTTCAGTGGTTAGAGTCGTCCACACACCATAGGATCATGGGCTCGATTCCCGGTCAAGGGCACATCTGGGTGTGGCTTTATACCCCACCCCCTGGTTGGGGTGTATGTGCAAGGCAGCCAGTCAACGTGTCTCTCTCACATTGATGTTTCTCTCTCTCTCTCTGCCCCCCTCCCTCCACTCTCTCTTAAAGGCAATGGGGAAAAAATATCCTCTGGTGAGAATTAACAAAAAATAATATTAAATAAAAAAGGGAAAAGCGAAAAAGTATGGAAGATGGGATTATCACTGGCATAAGAACTTTGTGCTCCAGGACAAAGGTGAAAGCAACGAAGGAATGTAGGGGAGTGGGCCTGGGAGTGATGACCAGAATGACACCATATAGGGAATGTCTGTGCAATACAACTCCCTAGCCATTTGTTTGTGATTTAACCTGTACTTATTCAAGGACAGTTTGAGCAGTTTCTGTTTACTTACGTTGCCCTTTAATTTGTCAGCAAGCATTTTGGTTCTGCCATTGTAGCAGTTCATCAAAGTCAGAGAAAACAAAAATCATTAAATGCTGCCTGTTATTTTGCCACTAGCTGTTTCTGTAAGCCATGCAGGGGAGAAGCTGAAACTGAGGCAAAATGAAATTTGGGGTTTGCCTGTGTTTCAAGTATTCTCGTGTCCTATTTATAGTGGTAATCTTTCTCTTTCTCAATTTTTAGGCCTTTTCTGATGCCATTAAAAAATGGCAGGAGCTATCACCAGAAACCAGTGGAAAAAGAAAAAAGAGAAAAGAAATGAACCAGTATTCTTACATAGATTTCAAGTTTGAACAAGGTAATGGCAAACTGTGACGCTGCTGTGCAAAACCGTCCCCGTCCCACACACTCTTGCCTCTGAAATTTCCTGCTATGGTTGTAGCTCTTGCCTCTGAAAAGACTTGGAATCTGTCTGTTGCCACTTCGTCTTCTTGATTTTCCTTCTCTGTGTGCACTTCACTAGCTTGTCAGTATCTCTTTGAAAGTTTGGATGTACCACGCTAGACAAAGTATTCCAAGTGAGATCTGCTGTGTAAAGACAGCAGCTGGGATTTTGAGTCTGTACATAAGTCCATACAGCCTAAGAATGTTGTTGCTTTGTGAAATCAGATATGTCCCACTTTTGGCTCACATTAAACTCTTGTCGCCCTAATCGGCTTGGCTCAGTGGATAGAGCGTCAGCCTGTGGACTCAAGGGTCCCAGGTTTGATTCCGGTCAAGGGCATGTACCTTGGTTACGGGCACATCCCCAGTAGGGGGTGTGCAAGAGGCAGCTGATCGATGTTTCTCTCTCATCGATGTTTCTAACTCTCTATCCCTCTCCCTTCCTCTCTATAAAAAATCAATAAAATATATTAAAAATAAAATATAAAAAAATAAACTCTTGTCTGTTCACCCACCTTACTTTTAAAAAAGTCTCTCAGTTTTGATGCATCTGACATTTTTCCCTGTTAACTTCATTTTAGCCCCTTGTTTCAGATATATCCCTTTTAATTTTAGATTCCGGTTCTTATATTGCACTTATTAGATCATCTTTAAGGACATTGGAAGTTAGAAATAGAAAATACACTTGATATACATTAGTAGTTTAATATTTATAACTTAGAGATACATTTAACTTTTGTTTTTAACTTTCACCTTAGGATATATTTTTATTGATTGGAGAAGGGAAAGGAGAGGGAGGGAGGGAGGGAGAGAGAGAGAGAGAGAGAGAGAGAGACATTGATGTGAGAGAAACATCGATGAGTTGCCTCCCACATGCACCCTGACTGGGGATCTAACCCACAACCTGGGTATGTACCCTGACTGGGAATCAAACCAGGGACCTTTCAGTGCTCAGGACAATGCTCAACCAAATGAGCCAAACTGTCGAGGGCATAAAAATAATTTTTAGTATGCACCAAAACCAAGTGGAGTATATTCCAGAACTGCAAGGTTGGTTCATTATTCACAAACAAATCAGTACAATACACTATTTAATAGACTAAAGAAAAATCACCTGGTTGTATCAGTTGATGTAGAAAAGGCATTTAACAATATTTAACACCTATTCATGATTAAAACTCTCAGAAAGTTAGGAATTAAGAGCTTTCTCAGCTTACTAATGTCTACAATAAAATCTCTTCCTAGTATCAGACTTAATGGTGGGTGAATCCTTCTCCCCCACCTCTGAGATTGGGAGCGAGGAAAGGATGTCCTGCCCGGCTGGCATGGCTCAATGGTTGAGCATCGACCTATGAACCAGGAGGTCACGATTCGATTCTCAGTCAGGGCTCAATCCCCAGTGTGGGGCGTGCAGGAGGCAGCCAATCAGTGATTCTCTCTCATTGATGTTTCTATCTCTCTCCCCCCTCCCTGCCTCTCTAAAATCAATACAAATATAGTTAAAAAAAAGAATGTCCTATTCATTGCTATTCAACATAGTCCTGGAAGTTCTAGCCCATGCTAGAAAATGTATCTGGATCCTGATATAGTTAAATATTGATAAAATCAAAAGATTTACTATGAACAGGTTTTTGTGAGTAAATAGAAAATCTGGATGCAATAGACAATTTTCTATAAAATGAAAATTACCAATCAACAGAAGAAATAGAAAACCTGAACAGACCAATTTTATATTATGTAATATTTTATCATTCTATTGTGTTTTATTCTGTTATTTATTGTGAATATAGGTCTTGTTTTTTCAGCTTTTGTATTTGAAATCTTCAAGATAAAAAGTTTAAAAACATACATAAAACGCATGTGCGTGCACCTACCAGAATGGCTAAAATTGAACACTGATGATACCAGGTGTGGATGTGGGTGTGGAATGACTGGGACTCGCTGACATCGCTGATGGGGGGCAAGTGTAGATTGGAAGAATGACATTGGGAAACGGGCACAGTTTTCCAAGCTGATCCAGCAATTCCATTCCTTCCCGTGTGCTTGACTGAATTGTAGACATATGTTCAATAGCCCAATTTATACTAACCCTAAACTGTAAACCCACCTGTCCTCAGAAGTAAAATGGATAATAAACTGGTATATTCACACAGCACAAAACTGTTGGGATAGGAGAGGTGCTCCAATTGGAGTATAAAAAGGGGGAAAAGACGGAAGTCAAAAAGTGCATGTAGGTTAGGGGATGGACTAGAGCTCAGTTTCCCCAAATGGTGGCGCGTGCAGGAGAGGAACGAAACGTACTTCTAGAAAGTAGGTGGGGCCCAGGCCACAGAAGACTAGAATGGCTGGCCTGTATTCCTAGCAAACAGTTGTCTGCATGATTTTGCATTGTCTTATCTTGTAGGTGACATAAAAATAGAAAAAAGAATGTTCTTTCTGGAAAATAAGCGGCGGCATTGTAGGTCCTATGACCGGCGTTCCCTCCATCCAGCTGTGCAGCAAGAGCAGGAGTTCTATGAACAGAAAGTCAAAGAGATGGCAGAGGTAGGAAGATGTGCATGGAGTGTGTTTCTGGGATTCTGGTTTGCTTTTAGGGCTAGCATAAAACTATCTTTTAAGATTTGCCTTTCTTTTGTGTGATTGATTTGAATAAATTAAGTTTCTAAAAGGAAAACTGGGTTTTGTAATAATACTAAAGTTCACAGTTTCATAACTCAGATTTATGGCAGAGAATTTTAATTGGAGCTTAGCACACATTTGTGTTTGACCTCCCTCGGTCCCTAATGGTGGAGAGAAACCAGAGAAAGATGCCATTGAGCTCTTTAATTCTTCCAAATATCCATCATATGCCAGTCAACAAGAATATGTATCTTGGCCAGAACCGGTTTGGCTCAGTGGATAGAGCGTCGGCCTGCAGACTGAAGGGTCCCGGGTTCGATTCCGGTCAAGGGCATGTACCTGGGTTGCGGGCACATCCCCAGTAGGAGGTGTGCAGGAGGCAGCTGATCGATGTTTCTCTCCCATCGATGTTTCTAACTCTCTATCTCTCTCCCTTCCTCTCTGTAAAAAATCAATAAAATATATTTAAAAAAAAAAAAAAAAGAATATGTATCTTGGTTGTTTAATACGTATTGTCTAGACCAGCAGCTCTGAAAGTATGACCCATGGATCCCCCTGACTTCCCCAAGGCTCTTGTTTTAATAATTGATTTTTTTTGAGAGAGAGAGAGAGGGAGAGGAAGAAACATGGATTGGCTGCCTCCAGCATGCACCCTGACCAGGCATCCAACTTGGAACCTGGGAATGTGCCCTGACTGGGAATCAAACCGGCAACCTCTTGGCGCACAGGACAATGCTCAGTCCATTGAGCCACACCAGCCAGAGCCCCAAGACTTTTTAGGGGTCTGCAAGGTCAGATCTCTTGTGATAATAAGACATGATTTACCTTTTCACCGTGTTGAATTTATACTAATAAAACAAAAGCAATGGTGCCTTAGGATGAGTCAGGCCAGTGGTACCAGATTATATCATAGTCATCATTTTCTTCAGCATGCACACATGTTTTCAAAAAGGCTCTGTCACCTAATGACCGGTGGACAGGTAGCTCTGTGACAGATGGATCAAGACGACTTCTCAAAAATTCTAATTTCTGCTTTAGATTGAGAATTTTATCATTGGTCACAAATAATCACTTCATTCCCTTTGAGAAAATGTTTGCCAAATACCTAATTTTGCATTATCACAGTTTTTTCTGTCAATCATTTTAAAGTACCTAATTCAGCAGCTTGCCATTCAGTAGCACAAGGGCTTCGCTTGAGGCGACCATAGGGTGCAGCAAAAGCACTTTGCACATTTTCGCCACTTTGTCAGAGTATTGCAAAATGTTTTTGGGGGTCAAAATGTGATAAAACAAATTTTAAACTGGTAAACTATGTAACTGAAAAGATGACTATTAATAATAACTCATGTCTATGGCAATGAATTCTAAATGGTTTGTGGCATCTTTACTAAATTTTTATCTGCATGTCTGGAATTTTGTTCCTCAGCATGAAGACTTTTTGCTTGCTCTGCAGATGAATGAAGAACAGTATCAAAAGGTATTTTGAAAACTCACTTAATTCATTTATTCTGGTATTTTTAATGGGCTGTTTTCTCTTATCACATGTCCTCAGCATTTTGATGGCACATTGGCTCCCGGATAATCTCCTGTTGATCTGCTGAGTTTGTAACCATGTTATAGTCAGACACTTGAAACATTATTGTTGCTCTTAATACCAGACTGGATGAGAATTGAAGGGAAGATGATAGAAATGTTCCTGTTAAGGAACACTGCCTAGAAGCTGTTGGAATGAACTCTTAGAGGAAAATTTAGTACTCACGTAATGCTTAGAGTTAGAGGCAGAGATCTGTATGACCTGAGGGCCAGATGGCTTTTGTACTCTTAGCTGCTCTTCACATAGCGACCTTTTCTTATAATGCATGGTAGGAATTGTGATTGCTGCCGTAGTTAGCTTTGGTGGTTCCTTAAGATAAAGTTTGGGTTGGGATGTGATCTTCTAACACAGTGGTCGGCAAACTCATTAGTCAACAGAGCCAAATATCAACAGTACAACGATTGAAATTTCTTTTGAGAGCCAAATTTTTTAAACTTAAACTATATAGGTAGGTACATTGTCATTAACATAATTAGGGTACTCCTAAGGCTTAGGAGGAGCCACACTCAAGGGGCCAAAGAGCCGCATGTGGCTCTCGAGCTGCACTTTGCCGACCACGGTTCTAACACAACTATCTTATAACAAGAAGAGAAAATCCAACTTTAAAAAAATACTTTTTTTTAAAATTGATTTCAGAGAGGAAGGGAGAGGGAAGGAGCAATAGAAACATCACTGATTGGCTGCCTCCTGCACACCCCAGACTGGGGACTGAGCCCACAACCTGGGCATGTGCCCTGACCGGAAATCGAACCTCCTGGCTCATAGGTTGACACTCAACCAATAAGCCACACCAGCCAGGCGAGAAAATCCAACTTTTGAAGCTTTTTAGCTAATATCGGTCATGCCACTTGTCCCTGACTCTTATAATCGTATTAGCAATATAATCTGATTGCAGAGGGTATAGTTCTGCTAGCACCTTAGAATTCATGAATATAACGTTAAACAAAGGATGACGCCAAAAAAGTGAAAATCTCACTCTCTTTAACTGTCTATAATAATAAAAGCATGATATGCTAATTAGACCGGACAGCCAAACGACCTTCCGGACAACCTTCTGGACAAAGCCGTGGTGGCGGGGGCTGAAGCAGAGGTGGTTAGGGGCGATCAGGCGATCAGGCAGTCAGGCCAGTGGTTAAGGGTGATCAGGCAGGCCAGTGGTTAAGGGTGATCAGGCAGGCCAGTGGTTAAGGGTGATCAGGCAGGCAGAAGTGGTTAGGGGCAATCAGGCAGGCAGGCAAGTGAGCGGTTAGGAGCCAGCGGTTCCCGATTGCGAGAGGGATGTCCAACTGCTGGTTTAGGCCCTATCCCGGAATCAGGCCTACACTGGCATCCCCCGAGGGGTCCTGGATTGCGAGAGGGCTTCTAGTGTATTAATATTTATGCTGCAAAAAAAAAAAAAAATGTACTGCCATCTCAAGCTACCTTTATACAGCAGAAAACACCTCATGGTTGTTTTATGGCTTCTAGGGGTTGCTCTTTCCCTCTGGGTGCATGTGGGTGGGGGAATATGAAACCTGTTGTCCCTATACTTGAATGTGGGGAATTTCATGTATGTTTGTGACGGCCTGCAGGATGGCCAGCTGATTGAGTGCCGCTGCTGCTATGGGGAATTTCCATTTGAGGAGCTGACTCAGTGTGCAGATGCTCACTTGTTCTGCAAAGAGTGTCTCATCAGATATGCCCAGGAGGCCGTCTTTGGATCTGGAAAGGTAAGAACTGTGGATTGCGCCCACAGATAAGAAACATTCACAGAGTCTGAGGAGACCACATTTATAGACAAGTGTAAATACCTCGTGGAAGTGCCTTTTCTGGAGGGAGGTGGGACGCTGCCAAGGCATATGAATGTGTGTGATTCCTAGACAGTCCCTGATATCTGTGATTATGTTGGTTCTAAGCACAGCTGGTATCTTTTCAGGGAGTGGAGTTCTTACATGCCATGGGAGGACCTGCTTCTTCCCTCATCCTCCTGTTCATAAGAAAAATGAAGGATGAGCCCTAGCTGGTTTGGCTCAGTGGCTAAAGCATCAGCCTGCAGACTGAAAGGTCCTAGGTTCAGTTCCGGTCTAGGGCACATGCCTGGGTTGTGGGCTCGATCCCCACTGTGATGCGTGCAGAAGACAGCCAATCAATGATTCTCTCTCATCATTGATATTTCTATCTCTCTCCCTCTCCCTTCCTCTCTGAAATCAATAAAAAATATAAAAAGAAAAATGAAGGACGAAATAAAAAAGAGAATTTTGCAGCCTGTTTGAATATATGAGTGCAAATTAGTAATTTTAACTGATCTTTTTTTAAGGACTTTATAGTTGTACTAGAGGCCCAATGCAAGAAATTCGTGCACTGGTGGGTCCCTAGGCCTGGCCAGAGATCAGGGCCGATCGGGGCCTTCCTTTGTTCTGTGCCAGCCCCTGGTGGTCAGTGCACGTCATAGCAAGCGGTCAAACTCCTGGTCAGTCAAACTCCCAAGGGAATAATTTGCATATTAGCCTTTTATTATATAGGATTACAATTAGTAACTATTTTGTACAAGACCACATTTCTCTTACCAGAGTCAGTTTCTCTTGACACTAGAATAGTAATACGGCAAGGAGTTTTGTTTTGCCTGGATGAATACTTTAAAACCAAAGTTGATTTTCCTAAACACCCAACCAATAATCAAATCACTCATCAATTATTCTAAAGTCACTTATGGTTTAGTGAAGGACTGAGTAATAATAATAAGCAGAGTGGTTGTGACTGGTGAAATAATGTCCCCATCCCCCAGATATGTCCACCTCCTTATCCCCAGAACCTGTGCATATGCTACCTTCTATGGCAAAGGGAAATTGAGGTTGCTAATCGGAGCACCTCAAAATAGGGAGATTGTCCTGGATTATTCAGGTGGGCCCACTATCATTACAAGGGTTCTTAAAAATGGACAAGAGCAGCAAAATTGGTCCAAGTGCTGTGGTGTGAGGGCTCAACCTGCTGTAAGTGACTTTGAAGATGAAGTCCAGAGCCCTCTGGTCCAGCTGTTCCAGAGACTGTTCTTTCTCCTGGAAGAGTTTAGTCACCTGACAACATCTGAAGGAGTAGGAACTGGGGGCTTTGCAAACAATCCTCCAGTTTTTAGTTTATATTCCTGTCGGTTCCCTCCCCTCCTACCACTCACATCTGTCTTCCAAGATGTGTAGACAGACATCCAGCCTTCGCAGAGGGAACCAGCTTGCTGCTCACGGGTATCTCCTTTCAGACACTACGCTGTGACCTTCCCTCCAGTCTGCTAAGCCTTTGACCCTTCCTCATCCCCTTTCCATCGTCTTGCACTGTGGTTTGGGCTGATAGAGTCTTTTGGGAAAATCAAATATGGACTTTGTGGGGGTTTTTTGTTTGTTTGTTTGTTTGTTTTAAATATATTTTATTGGTTTTTTACAGAGAGGAAGGGAGAGGGAGAGGGATAGACAGTTAGAAACATCAATGAGAGAGAAACATAGATTCAGCTGCCTTTTGCACGCCCCCTCCTGGGGATGTGCCCGCAACCCAGGTACTTGCTCTTGACCGGAATTGAACCTGGGACCCTTCAGTCCGCAGGCCGACGCTCTATCCACTGAGCCATACCGGTTAGGGCTGGACTTTGTGTTTTTGTTTCATGGTTTCCTTGTTGTTTGGAGTGTGGTTTCTCAGAAGACAGAGCGATTATAATCTCAGAATCTGTGTTCTTAATCACGATTTATTTGCTTATGATGCATGTAACTACTGAGACTTTTCGTTTTTTGAAACCTTGGTTAAATTTTCTTTTTTCTCTCTCTGCCTCCTGACCTCCTCATTCTAGTCAGAGCTTAGCTGCATGGAAGGCAGCTGCACATGTTCCTTCCCAACCAGCGAGCTGGAGAAGGTGCTACCCCAGACCATCCTGTGTAAATACTATGAGCGGAAGGCCGAAGAAGAGGTCACTGCAGCCTATGCTGATGAGCTGGTCAGGTGAGTGTCAGAGTCGGGAAGTGTCGTCTGTCAACTCATTCTCCACTACGAGAGCTGCCTGAGCACTGTCATCAGGTGATGAAAATCCTGTAACAAAGCTATGGCTTCCATTTTTTCTGGCATTTCTTGCTAAGCAATAAAAGAATAATTTTATTAATGGAAAAAAATCTGCACTTCAGATTTTTGCCTACATCCCTTGGCTTCTCTTAATCATATGGCTTATAGGTACAACATTGTACATGGGGCTGGAGGAAAGGTCACAGGTGTGAGGCGTTCTCCAAAACGTATGTTTATTGGATGGTTTGCACTGACTGAGGCAGGACCCAGAATGGCCCCTGTGTTTTCTGGTAAGAGCCAGCACAAAGGCAAGCCTCAGTCCATGTTTTAATGACAAGGAGTGAAAGGAGATGTGGCCGAGAGCTGAAAAGTCCATCGTCGTATGAACAGTTACATGGAGCCACATCAGGGTTTGCTATTCTGAGTGACATTCCTCTGCTGTTGGACTCCAGGTGCCCCTCCTGCAGCTTTCCTGCTCTGTTGGACAGTGACGTGAAGAGGTTCAGCTGTCCCAATCCTCGCTGCCGAAAGGTAGGGGGGCAAATTTTTTTCTACATTTATATTTGAATTAAGGTATGAGCTACCCTAATGGCACGCATATCTACTGGTTATCTGTGTGCTGACCTGTGAGAAGGATTTGAGTGCTCTTTTTTGTGTGTGTGAAAGCAAATGAAAATCAGTACTTTGTGAATGGTGGTTGACATGGTTTCAGAGATGGTGGCATTGCAGTCACAGGGTTCTGGATCTCTGTTTTATGCCATCTTCCTGTGTTGTAATGTGAGATGTGAAGAGTTTTGTGTTTCTTCCACAGCACCAGCATTATTCTTGGTTTCTCTTTTCACCACCCTATTGTGCTGAAATAGTTTAATACTCTGCCATTTTCAAAGTCCTAACCTCACTTCTTTGATTAAAGAGCTGGGCATCTTGGTGGCATATATCATGTCTGGTATATTATTCACTCAGCTGTTCTCATAACTGATTGTGTTGGGTGAGACCAAAACTATTCAGTCACCTCACTGTTGAAAATCTTCTCTTTAACCAGACTCTTATTCTGTGTACTAAGAATGTCTTAAAATTTGTGAGCTATCACTTAGAGTTGTTGTTTTTCTTGATTTTTATTAATTAATTAATTAAATTATTTGTGTGTGTGTATATATACACACACATATATTTATTTATTTCAGAGAGGAAAGGAGAGGGAGAGAGAGATAGGAACCTCAATGATGAGATAGAATCATTGGTCGGCTGCCACCTGCACGCCCCACAGCAGGGATTGAGCCCGCAACCCTGGGCATGTGCCATGACCAGGAATTGAACGTTGTTCATAGGTCGACGCTCAAACACTGAGCCACACCTGGCTGTTTTTCTTGATTTTTAAAGAGACAGAGGGAGAGGGGGAGAGAAATATCAGTTTGTTGTTCTACTTATTTATGGATTCATTGGTTGTTTCTTGTAAGTGCCTAGACCGGAGATCAAACCCACAACCTTGGCATATCAGGACAATATGCTAACCAACTGAGCTAGCCAGCCATTTCAATGAGCATATGCCTGGGTTTTGGGCTCGATCCCCAGTAGGGGGCCTGCAGGAGGCAGCTGATCATGATGTTTCTCTCATCGATGTTTCTATCTATCCCTCTCCCTTCCTCTCTCTTAAAAAAACAAAATCAATAAAAACATTTTTATAAACAAAAACAGATTTTGAAAAGAATTTGCACTTCCATATTCATTGCAGCATTATTCACAATAAGCAAGATAATGGAAACAGTCTAAATGTCTATCAGTGAATGAATGGATAAAGAAAATGTAGTCTATCCATACAATAGAATATTATTCAGCATTTAAAAAAGAAGGAAATTCTGACACATGCAACAACATGGATGAACTTTGAATACATTATGCTGAGATAAGTCAGTCACAAAAAGACAAATACTGTATGATTACACTTTCAGGTTGTATCTAAAGTAGTCACTCATAGAAGCAGAAAGTAGCAAGTGGTTGCTAGGAGCTGGGGGAGGGGGAAATAGAAAGTTTTCATGCAGTGGGTGTGGAATGTTAGTTATGCAAGATTTGAAAGTTCCAAAGATCTTGCCTGGCCAGCGTGGCTCCGTGGTTGAGCATTGACCTATGAACCAGTAGGTCACAGTTCGATTCCAGGTCATGACATATGCCTGGGTTTCGGGCTCAATCCCCATTGTGGGGGGTGCAGGAGGCAGCTGATCAATAATTCTCTCTCGTCGTTGATGTTTCTATCTCTCCCTCTCCTTTCCTCTGAAATGAATAAAAATATATTTTAAAAAATATCTGTATAACTATGTTCATATAGTTACCAATACTTCACTGTGCACTTAAAAATGTATTAATAGGGTAGATTTTATGTTATTTGTCTCTTACCACAATTTTTTAAAAAAAGGAGCGTATGGTTCACTGTCTCCTTTCCTTCTGCCAGGATAGACTTGTAGAAATGTCTTTGTTTTGAGGTTTGAGTTTGTTCCCAACAGCATCGCCTGGTACATTCTGAGTAATGCAGAGGATGAGAACCAACACTAATGCGGGGGGTGGGGGGGGGGGGTGTGGAGAAAAGGAGCAGATTTGAAAGGTAAGAGGGAGACAGGGTTAGAAGGAAATACTCTGACTGGAGGGTGGGGAGAAGTCCAGATGAGTCCCGAGGTTTGGGCTACTAAGTGGATGATGGCGCTGTTCACTCAAAATTGGAAATAGAATAGAAATAAAGATCCCAGGAGAGAAGATCAATTCTGTTTTGGACATGTTGTGTTTTGAGGATATGCATATGTTTTCCAATGGCTGGTACATAGTAGGTGCTTTATTATTTGGTAAGTGTTAGGTCGCTGAAGGAGGAACGCACGTGGCCAGAGTGGTGAGGGATCATCCGCACACCAGATGGCTGAGCCTGGATGGCTCCAGTACCCAATGACGGGAGTCAGTGGCTTTTAAAGGATTTTTGGCGGGCCTATTCTGGGCGGAGACTTCTTTATGCTTACCCGGAGGGGAGGTCATGGAATGTGGTCACCACAAGTGAAATGTAGTCTCTGCAAAGGGAATGTCCTTAGTGAAATGACCTGAAAAGCCAGTTCCCAGGGGAGGGGTAGTAAGTGACTAGGCTCAGGAACACAGGAGGAGAGACCAAGGCTGGGGGAAGATTTTGCAGTTTGGAGTAAAAAGCATTGAAAGGGGGCAGAGAGGACTAGGAAGCAGCAGGGAGCTGGGGAAGCAGAGGGGATGGAGCTGGGGCCAGCTAGGAATTAGAGAACAGCTGGTAGCATTTTAATTAGAATCTTACCAAATTTATAGAGTTTAAGGAAACTATTACCTTAAAAATATCGAGTCTTGCTATCTAAGTTTAAAGTATGTCTTTACATTTATTCAAATATTATGTTTCTCAGTAATGTTTTACATCATTAAGGCGTTGTCCATTACAGTATGCTTCAGAACGTGACCCTTGCCTGTGGATAATGCCGTTCACGCTCTAGACTTGTTTTCTACTGTTAGGGGAAGGTCTTCTAGTGTATGGCCCACCATGGAAAATAAAGTGAAAATCATGTCTTATGGGAACCTGAGGCAGTGACAGCAGGTTGCAGAGAAGTTTCCACCCTGTCCTTTGAATGGGGAGAGCTTGTATTGACAACCGAGGTCCAACCTTATTATGAGCTATGGAAAGAGTTGCCACTAGGTGGCACTGATGCTCCGTGAGGAAAGGTTTTTCTCTTGGGCATTTTAAAATGTGTGTGTCAGTAAAAGATTGTCTTGTAAGCAGCATTTACAGAATTCTTTTAGGCTTAATACCAAATCAAACCACTACATGCATTCAGAATGTAATGTCAAAGATGTCAGTGTTGTTCAGCCAGACTTTCCTTATGACAGCCTTTCTCTCAGTTAGGTGGCTAAACCAACCGTTCATCCTGAACTAATTTTGCTCCATGTGAGACTAAGGGCATCAGCTTCCTCACTGTAGTGATTTTGCCAGTAATCTAAACTCCAGTTCGATTTCCAGGAACTTGTCACTCTGAGATGAGGCGCTTATATTAATACAGTCTCTGGAGGAGGGCTCAAGTGCCTGCAATCATTCCCCTGAAATTCCTGAAGAATAAGACACTATCTCTGATGAAATGAGGAAAGAGTCTTTGTGTCACTGATGTTTTGGAATTCTATGTCACAGCCCTCAGTGCCCACCCGCCCTGTTTTTTCTGATAAAGGATTCATCAGTTTGTTTTCAGCGTGTTGCTCTTAGGAATGTGTTGGGTGTGGGACTGCAGTGTTAGAGAAAAGGAAATTTGAAAGCAGTGCTTCTGGAATATTTATTCTTAGGGTCAGAAATCTCCCTGTTGAGTCTTTTCTATTTTTCCAGAACCATAACTTTGCTTCATAAGAAAGTAGAGCTTTCCAGAAAGGTAGCCAGGGCCACCAGGTGGAAGTTTAAGAGTACTCCTGAGGCGAGGCAAGGGCTGAAGAAGAGAGGCCATCAGGTGGTGAGACCTGAATGAGAGTAACTGAAGAACACTGAGTTCCAAGTCTTGTAGGGGAGCCTGAGAAAGTGAAGGTGTAACCACTCATCTCTTCTGGGTGTGCTTTTGTTTGTTTTTAATGTATCTTTCTCACCCACCAACTCTCTTCCCTGCTCATCTTTTCACACCCTTTCTAGGCTCCTTGCTATCCTATGTAGCTTTCAGTGTTTTTGATGCCACGGAAATGAAATCTAACTGAAATTCACATCTGCAGTGAACCAGTGTGTTGCTTTATAAAACCAGGCATCTGCAACCGCTCAGTAGCTGGACGGCTGCGTGAAAAGAATGTAAATGAGGCGGGACCAGCTGTCCTTGTCAGGGCGGCTCCAGCTGTGACTGTGGACGGCTGGCACTGGTTAGCAGCACTATGATTTGAGGCCCAGCCAGTCAGCTGACTCCTGTGCGGAGCACAGGACTTGACATTGATCTAGATACGAATGAATCTGGATCCTCTTGTTCCACTGTCAGGGAAGACCTTTATTCAGGAAGTAACGTTGACAAGAACTAAATGTCTAGGTAACAAAGGGAGTTTTAAGTCCCCAATGGAGGACTCATTTATTTGCTGGTGTGGAAGTCCATGGTACGCAATGCAAGTCCACAAAAGAAGTGGGGGAGGGGTCCTTCTCTGACCTTCAGCCTGCCCTGTTTCTCTCCTGCTCGGAGGTGCTTCCTTCAGAGCGTGAGGGTTTGGGCTGAACAGCTTAAGACCTCAGGCCGCAGTGATATTCATGAGTGCCTTGCAGAGCCCTTCCCTGTGAAGTGTACACTGAAGTGTGACATCAGGTGATGGTAAACTGGGGGGCTAAAACCCGAAGGGAGACCTCTCTACCCCAATGTAATTCCAGAGTGGATCCCAAACCCCATCCCTGTGAGCCACCCTCCCATCAAGCACTGAGTAGAGCTGGCATCAGAGCAGTGAGGTTTCAGTATTTTTGTCTGTTTCCATTCTTTAAAATTCCCCGTAGCAAACAGCATAGTGAATCTGTTCATCATAGGCCTTCTGAGTTCTTGAGAGATTTGGGCTGATAATCAATCACACATGCTCCCTAACTTGGCATTTCACATCAAGCACTATGATGAGAGAACCTGGTTCTTCCAGTGGGGGTGTATTTGTGAGTTTCCGAGAAGGATAAAAGCAACAAACACAAATACTGCTTACCTCTCTCCTCACCCTACCTTTCCAATAAAAGCCAAATAGATACCTTATCTGCTGCTGTTTGCAGTGCTTATTTTATTTTTTATTTATTTATTTTTTAAATATATTTTATTGGTTTTTTACAGAGAGGAAGGGAGAGGGATAGAGAGTTAGAAACATCGATCAGCTGCCTCCTCTACCCCCCTACTGGGGATGTGCCCGAAACCAAGGTACATGCCCTTGCCTGGAATCGAACCTGGGACCCGTGAGTCCGCAGGCCAATGCTCTATCCACTGAGCCAAACCGGTTAGGGCATGCAGTGCTTATTTTAAAAGGAGATAAACATCTACCCAAAATAGGGAAAGGTGAAAATGTACATCTGTTAAACTAAAATGCCAATCTGGATAAAACATTTGTTTTTGTTTCCGATCAGCCCCACAGAAATAGTTTTTATTCCTATATTTCATCCTCTTTATTCCTTGATTTGGGCATTGAATGGTGAAAATAGCTGCCTCTCCCTCCGGGCCGGCCTCGGAAGAGGCCAGGGGACTGATGTGAGGGCTCAGGCGGCACCACCATGCCTGAGCCTCCTGAGGGCTGGCGCAGCCCTCAGATTCCTGCCCTTCAAACTCTCAAAGGTTGACTGCTGCCTCTCCACCAGGTGGTGCAGTGCACCTGCCAGTGAGGCATCTGGCAGGCTGAGCTGCCAGTGTGGGCTCACATTCCCTGACCCCCGGGAAATGGGCATTGTTCTGCCTTGCCCCCAGTGAAGAAAAGGTCGTTAAAATGTTGCCACCTTCCCAGAGACAAATCAGAATTTCCTATTCGGTTCAGAATGAAGAGGCTTTGAGTTTCTCCTCTGTCAGCATTGCTTAGGAAAAGTCCTTTTGCTGGTCTTGGTTAGTGAGTTCTCTGTTTTGCGAGTTCTTTTGAAGACACTATATTTATTGATGGGCTACTCGCTACTCTGGGTCCGGCACTGCTGGAATAGTAGAGAAATCATGGCTCTCACTTACATTGCCGCTAAGGAGACAGTCTTGCCCAGTAATGAAGACAGGGATTTTGACATTAAAACTGCTCATGCTTTAATTCCAGCGCTTCCACTTCTTGGCTTTGTGACCTAGGGTCCTCTCCCTGAGCCACATTTTCTGTCTGTAAAATGAGGACAGCTGTACCTCCATCGTAGAGCTTTGGTGGAAAGTAAATGGCATGTCAGTTGTATCTCAGTAAAGCTGGGGGTGGGGGAGTTGAGGCACAAGGTGGGTAAGCTTACTCCAGTGCCCGGCCCTGCCTCACTCAGGAAACAGGCAGAGACTGATGCTGACAGGTGTGCAGGTGCGTGCTGGCTCAGGTGAGGACAGGAATTCCTAGAAAGGAGGGACTTCTCCCAGGTTTGTCAAATCTACCATAAGAGCATGGAGTTCCCCTAAAGTAGGCAGATGGGGGACCAAAAGATGACTCCTCAGTTACCTTTGTTTTTCACATCATGTGCAGTCATGTGCTGCTTAAAGATGGGGACAGGTTCTAAGAAATGTGTCTTCAGGCAATTTCATCGTGCAAGCATCACACCTAGATGGTACTGCCTACCTCACACTTGGGCTATGTGATGTAACCTACTGCTCCCAGCCCACAAACCTGTACAGCAGGTTACTGTGCAAAATCACAAAGTCCACTCTAAAATAATGATTAAAAGTATAGTATAGACCTGGCTGGTCTGGCTTGGGTGAGTGTCAGCCCCTGCCCTGAAAGATTGCTAGTTCAATTTGGTTCAATTCAGGGTCAGGGCACATGCCCGAGTTGGCAGGCTCAATCCCCAATAGGTGGTTGTGCACAAGGCAGCCGATGGATGTTTCACTCTCACATCAGTGTTTCTCTCCCTTTCTCTCTAAAAATGAATTTTTAAATTTTTTTTTAAAGTATAGTAAATACATAAACCAGTAACATACTTGTTTATTATCAAGTATGTACTGTACGTAACTGTATGTGCTACACTTTTATATGACTGGCAGTACATTAGATTTGTTTTTCCATTATAATCTTAGGGGACCACCACCGTATATGGTTGGTGACGAAAATGTTATGTGGCACATGAATGTATTTAAAAAAAAACCCTCATTTCTGCCTGGCCGGTGTGGCTCAGTGATTGTGAACCAGGAGGTCATGGTTGGATTCCCGGTCAGGGCACATGCCTGGGTTGCGGGCTCGATCCCCAGTGGGGGGCGTACAGGAGGCAGCCGATTAATGATTCTCCCTCATCATTGATGTTTCTCTCTCTCCTTCTTCCTCCCTCTCTGAAATCAATAAAAAAATATATATTTTTTAAAAAAACTCATTTCTTACTAGCATGTTATAATGTAAAGGGGATTTTTTTGCTAGTGAATTTGTTCTGTAAGAAATGATTGCTCCCACTGTAGCCCACATTGTTCAAGTTCAGAGAGGGACCCTGTGTTACCCTGTGGAGAACTGTGTCCTAAAGACGGCTGCCTGTGGGTTTGCCCTCCAAAGTCTCGATTGCCTGGTTTACAACACTTCTTTGCCCCCTCCTCTCTGGATTTTCATTGACTTTTTTTTTTTAATCTGTATCCAAAAGTATTGGTATCCCAAGGAATGCTATTCAAAGAGATGAATGTAGAAAGGGCCTAGGAACAAAAACGATAGTACATTTTGCTGGAGATCTCAGAATTACTTGCAAAATGAAGATTAAAAACCCATGATTTGTCTTAACGACTCATTGGTAATGTTTTTTTGTCTTCTTGGGAGGGCACTAACCTTTGAGTCCTGATCACGCCACCCACCTCCAGTGCAGCAGGCAGACCTGAAGTTCGGAGCTGTCACCATTTACTGTCCTTGTAGAAAAAGAACATGTCACTTAATTAAAGTAGAAGTCTGACCATGTTCCATGGTTTTTGTGGCCACAATATATCAGTCTCATCACAGCCTAACCCTGTTCACAAACCGTAAAGGATCATAAATAAGCTTTGAGTGCCTCCACCTCTGGAAACCACACATTACTTGTTTAGTGCTTTTATATGTTTTGCTAAAATAACTTAATGTCATTTTTCTGTGCCTGTGGCCTCATCAAAGGAGAAGTGCATTTTGATTCAAAGTCTTTATAACTCTCACGTTAAAAAACCTCAAGAATTGATATCTACAAAATATCTTTTTATAGTCATTTGCCTCCTTTCTGTCTTTACCCTAATTGCATGCTAGCAGGTGTCAGCATCTTAATTTTCTCAGTGATTCTCATTGCGATGTCCTTGAAGGAGTGTGTGTGTGCATATATGTTGGAGTACAGAGCAAGTGTTCCCTCTTTGCATTCTCAGCACAGAGCACTGCAGGGCTTCCAGCCTTCCAGGGAGAAGAGAAGCTGTTGCTATGGTGATGACAGAAGCATGAAAACACCCTCTATCCCCGTGGGTGCCTATGTCAGGGAGGAAGAATGTGGGCAAGGGAAGCTGTAGCAAAGAGGAATGAATGTTCAGAGACCATTGAGCAGAAGAATCACAGTGAAGCCTAGGCTAACGCTGCCGCTGCGGGGAATTTTTCGTGTTTACTGTTGAATTCAAGGTCATTTTCCGATTGCTCTGTGGTGGCTGAGAAATGTAAATAGCCTTTTACTCCTCAGTGGCCTCCCCACAAGCATACAGAGAATGAGAAAGGCCTCTGTCACCTTCCCAGTCCCCATAAGTCACATAACCGTCTCCCAGATCACAGTTAGAAAAGCATGCCTCTATCTGTGGCCAGCGTACTCTTCTAAGTGTGATCGACCTCCCAGACCCACTGTCGTTCATGTAACTGGCTAAGGAGCCAGCCCTGCCATCTCTCTTGTTTTTTAAAATACCAGGTATGTTTTTTGTTTTTTTTTAATTTATTGATTTTTTTTTACAGAGAGGAAGGGAGAGGGACAGAGAGTTAGAAACATCGATCAGCTGCCTCCTGCACACCCCGCACTGGGGATGTGCCCGCAACCAAGGCACATGCCCTTGACCGGAATCGAACCTGGGACCCTCCAGTCCGCAGGCCGAGGCTCCATCCACTGAGCCAAACCGGCCAGGGCACCAGGTATGTTTTTATTGACTTCAGAGAGGGAGGGAGAGGAAGAGAGAGATAGAAACATCGATCAGCTGCCTCCTGCATGCCCCCTTACTGGGGATTGAGCCTGCAACCCAGGCATGTGCCCTGACTGGGAATCAAACCAGCGATCTCTTGGTGCATGGGACAATGCTTAATCCAGTGAGCCACACCAGCCTGGCCCTGCCAAGTCTTTGGAAACTAAATGGCAGCCACGTCCTCTCTGTCTGCCCTATGTGCTAATGTCCATTGAGAAGACAGTCTCGGAATCACCTTGGTAACTCAGAAGAGCAGTGCTGAGAAACTAAGTCCAGTCCTCTGAGGTCGGGCTGAGGACCACAACCCAAAGCTACTCTGCTGTGCTGTTCTACCAGAAAGTCAGAGCAAATGCCGCTGGGCTTTCACATCATAGTTAAAATAGATGGGAGTCAAGTTACCTGCCAACAGAACCCTTAGGGAGTTTTAGGGGTTTCCTACTCCTTATCTGCTCAAAGGCACACAGTTAGCATGCAACATCAGGAGTCAAATCCAGGGCTTCCTTCCTTACTATTATTTGTGTGTTTTCAGGTGTGATTTTGGTAGGATGGGTTGATTTTAAGAGTTCTTTTTTTATGGAGATATAACCTGAAATACTTACAACTGAAATGATTTGTGATCTGGGATTTGCTTCAAAATTATACTGGAGGGCCGCCGTGGCTCAGTGGTTGAATGTCGACCTATGAACCAGGAGGTCACAGTTTGGTTCCCGGTCAGGGCACATCCCTGGGTTGCGAGCTCCATCCCCAGTCTGGAGTGTTCAGGAGGCAGCCGATCAATGATTCTCTCTCATCATTGATGTTTCTATTGTTTTCTCCCTCTCCCTCTCCCTTTCTCTCTTAAATCAATAACAAAAATATATTTTAAAAAATTATACTGGAGGAAAGAGGTAGATAGGGTCTAGGTAAGCTAAGATGGGCCATGAGTTGATCATTATTAAACACTAGTGCCTTGTTGCACGGATTCGTGCACATGGAAAGGAAATTAATTAGAAGGTGGCCGGTGAGGCGGGACTGGGTGAGATGGGCTGGACATGCCCTGGAACCAACCTCCCACGGTCCCTCCCTGGTCAGCCACACCTGGGGCTGTGCCATGGCTACAAGGGCATCTGCAGAGTGAGCAGGGTCCCTCCAGACTGGCCTGCGGGGACTGGTCCAAAACCGGCTCTTCGACATCCCCCGAGGGGTCCTAGATTGTGAGAGGGCAGCTCTCAGATGACGCATCACGAAATCGGGCTCCCTCCTCTCTGGTTCCAGGGTGCATCACCCAAGAACCACCGCTGCCAGGTCATTGCAGCTCAGCAGCTCCTGCATTGAGCAGACGTCTGCCCCCTGGTGGTCAGTGCGTGTCATACCTACCGGCCGGTCAGACAGTTGCTTAGCCTTTTAGATAGATAGATAGGTAGATAGATAGGTAGATAGATGGATGAGTAATGGATACATGGGGTTCATTATATTATCTACTTTTGGATATATTTAAATTTTTTCATAATAAGTTAATTTTAAAAACACCAGCTAAAGAAATCTAGGTCTGTTTGACGTTCTGTATCTGTACTCTTACCTACTTTGCTTGCTGCTTTGAAGTACCTCACTCTTGGGAACTGGAAAGACCCTTACTGAAATGTTTTATGTATTTTGTGATATGGTCACTTTTTAAAAAAAAAAAAAATTATTTTAGAGAGAAAAAGGGAGAGGGAGAAAGAGAGAAACATCGATCAGTTGTCTCCTGTATGCATCCCGACCGGGAATCAAACCTGCAACCTGGGTATGTGCCCTGACTGGGAATCAAATCTGCGACCCTTCGGTGCATGGATGATTCTCCAACCAACTGAGCCACACTTGCCAGAGCAGCATGGCCACTGTTTTAAAGATGTGAGGGCCGAAACCGGTTTGGCTCAGTGGATAGAGCGTCGGCCTGCGGACTGAAGGGTCCCAGGTTCAATTCCGGTCAGGGGCATGTACCTGGGTTGCGGGCACATCCCCAGTGGGAGATGTGCAGGAGGCAGCTGGTCGATGTTTCTCTCTCATCGATGTTTCTGACTCTCTATCTCTCTCCCTTCCTCTCTGTAAAAAATCAATAAAATATTTAAAAAAAAAAAAAAAAGATGTGAGGGAAATCTGTAACATAACAGGAAAATGTCTCCAGCTATTTGGGGGGAGATTTGAGGGCTAGTCGTCCTGGAGGAGGGGAGGCTTTGTGGGCAGTTTCTCTATTTGTACAAGGTGGTTCGTAGAAGTGCTGGTGACCTGGTGTTTTCCAACTTTGAGAAAACAGACCTCAGCTCCCTGTAAGGAATCCATAATGGATCCTAGGCCATAATATAACCAGTGAACCGGGCTCCGGAAGCCTGGGCCCTGCACGGGCACTCTCCGAAGGCTCCTTCACAGCTTGCACAGCTCCTCGCTCTAGCACAACTTCCAGCATGTGATTTAGCCTCAGGGCCAGGAGAGGGGCGTGTGACCTCTTAAGTGTCCTTCTAGTCCAGAGCCTGTGCCTTCTAGAATACTGAGAGTTTTCAAACTGACATTGGCGTTTGGTTTTCAAAGAGAAGTAAGCTAAGGAAACTTCTCAGATCAAATCCCTGTAGCCTCATAAAAGCACTTTTCAGTTTTATTTCTCATCAAAAGTTCATATGAAAAGCATTTAAGTTTCAAAAGCTCCCTGTGTCTGAGAAGCTGATCCAGATTCTAGCCCAAAGAGAGTGAGGTAGATTACAATTTTTTCTTCTCTTGTCTTTGACCACAGCGTGTCCTTTTGCCTTCCTGTCCCCTCTTCTGTCAGATTTTGCAGCTAAAAACATCTCCTGTGGCTGCTGCTTGTATTACCACAATCGTCTTAGCTCCACGGCCCTCTCACTTCCCATAAAAACCTCCTCTTCTCCCCCAAGGCCAGTGCCCATCTCTCCGTGTGGATCTTTTCTCCACATTGGCCCCCTGACCATCACCCCCGTGGCCCTGCCTGCTGTGCAGTTCCTTCCCTCTCTTCCCCTCTTTTCTTCTCTCTGGACTCACTTTTTCCTAGAATCCTTTGCCTAGCCATTGTGCCAAAGGAGCTAACGAATATCTTGCCCCTCCACCTCCCCGAGGTTTCTTCCCTGTTTTTTTTTATTGTTGTTGTTGTTATTCCTCACCTGAGGATATGTTTCCATTGATTTTTAGAGAGAGTGGAAGGGAGGGGGAGAGACAGAGAGAGAGAAACATTGATGTGAGAGACGCTTTGATTGGCTGCCTTCCCACACACACTGTGATCAGGGCTGGGGATCAAGCCTGCAACCAAGGTACATGCCCTTGAATGGAGTCAAACCCGGGACCCTTTAGTCAGTGGGCCGACCCTCTATCCCAGGGGCCCTCAAACTTTTTAAACAAGGGGCCAGTTCACTGTCCCTCAGACCATTGGAGGGCCAGATTATAGTTTTAAAAAAGAACTATGAACAAATTCCTATGCACACTGCACATATCTTATTTTGAAGTAAAAAAACAAAAGGGGAACAAATACAATATTTGTATTTGCATGTGGCCCACGGGCCGTAGTTTGAGGACCCCTGCTCTATCCACTGAGCCAAACCAGCTAAGGCCATTTCTTCCCTCTTTGAACAGGTTCATTAGCCACTCCCTTTACATAGGCTTGTGCCAGGACAGGTGGGAGATCACTGCTTTGGTTGGAATTTATTTGGTCGTTTACTTGGCAGCTACTTATTGAGCACTGCGCCTGAAGAACTACAAAAGGGGCTGCCACAGCCCTAACCTAAGATCTGGGCAGGGGAAGCCAGCTCATATGCAGACAGTTGAAAAGTGAGCCGGTGATGGTGATGGCTAGAGGCAGTCAGAAGAGGGACAGTCACTGTGATTTGGCACAATTGAGAAATACTTTATGAAAGAACTGGGTCTTGGCCTAACGGCCGTGATGGAACCTAATGGGTGGAGATAGAGAGAAAAGTACTCCAAGGCCAGAGAGTGACTCGAGCAAAACTGTGTGAAGGGTCAGCCAGTAGACAGATGTGACCGAGCAGGAGGAAATAAGTCTCAGAAGATAGACAGACTCCAGATGGAAGAGGGCTTTGCAGAGCAGAGTAAGGGTGGTGCGGATGCCCCAGAGAGCTGTGGCCGGCCTGAGGCAGGGATGATGTGATCAGAGTGCTGTTTGGGGAGGATGGACATTGTAGAGCCACGAAAGGAAGTGGGAGCTGGGGAGAGATTAGATACAGAATGTTAGGGACGCTGGCCTCTTTGTCAATTTAATCATAATGGGTCATTTCTAATAACCTAGTGACCGAGACATGGGAATACACAGTGCTGCGTACCGTAGTCCTCGGTCAATAAACCCCCGTCCCAAGGCTCATTCGTGTGGTGGTGCAGGTCTTTGCTGAAGTTCTTCCTTCTCCGGAAGGCCTCAGTGGGACTGGATTGGCCTGGAGACACAGAGTGTCTCCTGAGGACTGGTTGGAGGCCGCAGGGCAGAGGTGGCAACAGTCGGGAGCGATGGTGGGAGCCACGTTGCTGCTGCAGAAAAACAGGACACACTGCCCCTCTTTACTTAGCAGCTGCATCGCTGCAGTTGTGTGGCAGGCCTGTGTTTTTAGTCCTCCGGTGCCTTAAATATGGAAGCAATAGTGCAGCCATCACAAGGGTTTTTTCGCCACTCATTTTAAAAGACTTGTTTTCCAGCTGAAAGCATGTTGGATGAGCTTAATTCCTCTCACTCAGATAAGCTTAATTCCCCTAACTCTGATGTGCGTACAGATAATTGCCTCATTCTCCTTTTGCAACATGTTTTCCCAGCTGCTGGGAGGCCTGCTTTTTTCCTGTGGGCCTCCTGACAGAAATGCAAACAGTTGAAGGCACCATGGCATCAACTGCTGTTTGTTACCATAGGGGCTTGGATGTTGATGTGTTTTCCCAGGGAATGTATTTAGCTGGAATTCAGGGCCATGCTCCTGCCCCTGTGAGCCGCACAGGAGAGAGGGATCAGGGCTGGCCTGAGCCACGACAAAAGCCACAACATCTCAGAGTGAGCCCTCCTCCCTGCCCAGCAGGGAAATTAATTCTGTTCCTTGATGCAGTCTGACTGCAACCCTGTTTTCTGGGGCACCTCTGCTTAGATCTTTCAACAGAACACAAACAGCCTTTTTATACCTCATTTTGTGAAATATGCATTTACACAAAAATAAGGTTTGATGCTGCTCATAAATAAACAGATCCCTACCCTAGCCAGCTTGGCTCAGTGGATGGAGCGTTGGCCTGCGGACTCAAGGGTCCTGGGTTAGATTCCAGTCAAGGGCACATGCCCGGGTTGCCGGCTCGATTCCCAGTGTGGGGCGTGCAGGAGGCAGCCCATCAATGATTCTCATCATTGATGTTTTTATTTCTCTCTCCCTCTCCCTTCCTCTCTGAAATCAATAAACACACACACACGCACACACACACACATCCCTTTGCAGGCAAGGCAGGCGAGGACTGCACCTGGGAACAGTTTGGTGGGGTCTTGCTTTCCTCACTGAGTGCCTGGCTGGCACTGTCCATCCAGGGTGGCTGACAGGGGAACTCTATTCTCTCATGCCAAAACCACAACAAATGGCAACTTTCCGTTCTGTCATCTCTCTCAGCTCCACTGCTGGGCATGCAATTCATTTTTCTACCATAAAAGGCCAACGGAGCTTGTGCAGAGCTGCGGTGCCTCCACTGCAGGGAGAGAGCAGAGGACAGGGCCGGGGACGTGCGCAGCAGGAGCAGCAGTGCTTGCCCGGCTCCCGGCGCTGCCTAGGCCGGCTGCACTAGGCAGTGTGCATCGAGCACCGAGCACTCAGCGGTGGCTCATGGGTGTGTCGTTCAAACCCTGTTATGAGGAACTGCACGGAACCTGCCCATTGCCCTAGATTGTGGGCATTTGGGTCTCTCTATTTGTAATTGCAGATGCTGGACTTATAAAGGGTCCCTGGAGATCACGTAGCCCAGACACCTTCAGTGGGCAGATGAAGAAAGAGGTTCATGCCAGGTTCAGAAGCTTGAAGAAACCCTCAAACTTCCGTCTTCTGGTTACATGTCTGTTTCCTCAGTGGTCCAGTAATGTAGTTTGACTCAGTCATTGGTGAGTCACAGAAACCTTGACAATAGAAATACATTTTTTAATTGGTGGGTTTATGTGTCAGTCAGCCAGGCCTTTAGAAAGTATCTATGGGGGTGGGCAAAAGTAGGTTAGTAATAAATAATACATGTACTCACTATAAACCTACTTTTGCCCGCTGCTGTCTTCTGTGTCGTGTTCCATGTAAAATCCATGGGTCCTGTAGGTGATGTAAACAGATACTCAGAGTCAGTATGGGAGCAAGTAGAAAGCAGACACTTAGCTCTTTGGACAGCACTTGGCTACAGAGCTCCTGCCTCATGCAACCTGCGGGGGAACCGGGTCCCAACTCAACATGGACTGAGTGGCAGCACAGATGTCATTTCAACCGGAGCCCCGTGCCTTAGCCAGTTTTGCTCAGTGGTTAAAGTGTCGCCCACGGACTGAAGGGTCAGAGGCATGTCCCTTGGTTGCAGGCTCAATCCCTGGCCCTGGTTTAGGCGCATGCAGGAGACAAGCAATTGATGTGTCTCTCTCACATCGATGTTTCTCCCTCTCTCTTCCACTCTCTAAAAAAAAGAAAGAAAGACAGAAAGAAAACAAAAAAACAGGAGCCCCGTGGTCACTCACCCGGATCTCTGCTCCAGGTCTCTGCCTGGTCCGTCAGGATCCACTGCTGCCCTGAAGAGAGCAGCATCTCAGACTCAGCCAAGAACTGTGCCCCCTCTTTTTGCCTGGCTCCCTTGAAGCTTTTTCTGTAAAAAACAGATTTGTTGCTTAAACTTACCTTGATTCTAACTGCATGTCTGATCTCCTAGCAGATGTTGGAACTCAACCAACCACATTCCTAAGGGAAAAACCATGTCCAAGAATCTTGCTGATCTGGAAATTTGGGAGGAAAGCAGGATTTCCAAGGTTAAATTTTATTGCCCAGATAGTGCTGGTGGTCAGAATGGATTCTGAGCTCATTGGCTCAGAATCAAGAGTTAACTCAGAAGTCATTCCTGAAAGAGAATATCACTTGAGTAATAGTGGCGGAAACCACCTCAGTATGAATGATTCAGTATTACATTCCTAGACCTTGTTGAAAACTGTAAGACTAGTTTAAAACTTTACTGTTCCAGCAAATAAAGTGATTGAGTAGGCAGTTGTCAAATGGAAAGTGTACACAGTTCTTCTTTAGCAGAATCTTTCTAAATTCTTTTTTCGCAATAGCGTAAAACTGACTAGCTTACTAATCTGTCAAAGAGCTAATTGGTATATTTTTCCCTGGTACTTTTCAAGACCTTCACTGCCCTTGGAATAAACAGAGAAATGCCCAAAAGAATTTGTCTCCACAGTGCACCTCACACATTCTTTCCTTGTGAAAACCTTGGAAACTGTTTTTTTGTCAGCAGCAGCAGCACGTAAATTTTGTCTTATAAAACAATTATTAACTCTTGTTCATAATAATTTTTATAAGGCTAATTTCTTGAGCAACTAGCATTTCCCTCTGGGCTGGAGTCTCCTTCCTCTTCCATCACTGTCTCTGCATGCCAGTGACCAGCTAGCGACATCAGCCTGATTGCTTCCTAATTTGGTCACAGTATGCTGCAGGCAGTCTTGCCTAATTTAGAAAAAACACAAACACTGGGATTAACTTTGATACAGCAAAGGGGAATTTCCTCTTATCAAAAGACCTACAGTTCGCCTCTTACTTCCTCTAAAAAGAGGAAGTGACACTTGAGAGGTTAGAGCTCAGTCGCCCTAAGTTCCTTCTTTAAGCCTGCTTCTTCCTGCCGGCCTCTTCCCAGCTAGTTCCTGCTTTCTTTCCTCATCCTTCTTAATGCCTCTCAACATTTAGGGTTTATTCATAAGGAATTTTAAGCAATGAGCGTTTATCAACAGGGAACAGGTTAAATACATCCATACAATGGCAGCACAGATTTTCTATAAAGAGTTAGATAGTAAATATTTTAGGCTTTTCAGACTTTATAGTCTCTGCCACAGCTACTCAGCTCTGCCTTTGTAGCTCACAAGTATTTTAGACGATCCTCGAACAAATGAGCATGGCTGTGATCCATGAAGATGATAGTATATTTACAAAACTGGCAGCAGCAGGCCAGATCTGGCCCATGAGCTGTAGTTTGCCAACCCCTGGCACACACCATAGCATTAAAAAGAATGACATAGGTCCAGTTATGCCAGCATGGAGCTGTTTCCAAGATGTAGTAAGTGACAGAAGCGAGGTGCAGCACAGTGAGTATAGTGTGCTTCTGTTTGGGTCTCAAATGGGGAGGAGGAGGAGGAGATGTGAGCTGACTTGTGCATCCAATCTGTGTGGAAGGGTAGATAAGAGATTGGCTGCAGGGAATTGCTGTGGGGGAGGGAGGCTCATGGAGAGTTGTGTGCGTGTTACTTTTTCAATTTAAGAAATTGCATCCATTTTCATCAGCCCAGGTCATCTCTGACTTTTAAAGCAAAACGATTTTATTTTGTATTGTTTAAGAGAACGTGAAAAGAAAGACATGTGACTTTAAAAATATGCTTGTATAATTTCAAGCCCTTAGTCATTTCTCCTGGATCCTGTGGGGCTGCCTTACCACCCTCAGAAGGAATGCCTTGCCGCAGGTGGTAGGCGAGCGATGCCTGTGGCAAGTGGAAAGCTGGATCAGCAGCCCTGCCCTCTCGCTGGCCTTTTTGCGGGAGCCCCGCCCACAGCACACACTCAGCTGCTGGGTGTGTGTGCAGGCAGCGAGAAAGAAAGCCTTGGCCCAGAAGTCAGCGCCTTGGGAATAAACAGCTTTCCGTAATTGTGATTCAGGACTGCTTCCAACTGCTTCCTTTTCCCACAGAGACTATTTCTGACTAACAAGTAAGGATGGGTTCTGATTCACCCGAGCATTGCGGTGACCGTTTTTAAGGCGTCTGCCTTTGGGTTGTGAAAGCAGCAGATAGTTGTTGCTTTCCTGGTGTGTACACAGTTCACGTTCGGTATGTGAAGGACACGTGAAAGGGTTAGTAGCAAACCCTTCTCTCTGCAGAAGTTGATGTGGATATGAACAGCTTAAGAGTGACAGATGCCTATCGGCCTTGTTGCTTCATAATACCCTCCCCCATCTTCCAAGCAAATACTTTTCAAATAGCCATGCTGATCCTTTTCTAGGCAAGGTTTGCAGGCTTAGTTGCTGTTGCTGTGCCGAGCTCTGTGTAGGAATGTCAGATAGTGTACCTTTTGGAACCCCTCCCCCTTGGAAACACACTGGCGAGGGGATTTGCAGAGAAATGAAAGCATTTAGAATAGCATAGTCTCCATCTCTCCCGCTAAAGGAGCGCCTGGCTGCCACACCCAGGGCTGTTCTGCACCACTCGCCTCTACTTTCCTGGAAAAGCAGTGAGGACAGTACAGTTCTGCTACACAAGCAGGCGTTGGCTTTTATAAGAGAAGTCATTTAAGACATCACAAATACGTTTGAAAGATACTGGTGTAGTTTCCTCTGACCTCAGTTTCATATACTAGTAACTCCAGCACTGGACACAGCGCAGACTCACTCCCTGCCAGGTGGCCAGAGACACGTGTCCACTCCAGGAGAGAGAGGAAGCCGTCCTGCTTGATCAAGGACACAATGAAGTTGTGCTTTGCCATACATATTGCCCCTAAGGTGCTTTCTAGCGCGCTTTCTCTCTTTCTCTCTCTCAGACACACACATACACACCCGCCATAGCTCTCTCCATTATTGCTTTTAACCTTGAAACCTCTGTTGTACATGTATGCATTCGTCCTGTTCCTGCTCTTGAATTATTAATGGGCCTGGAGCAATCCAGCCAGAACACTGACATTACTAATTACTGCTTCTGACTGAGAAGTAAGGAGCCGGGAATAAAGTGGGTCACGAGACAGTGTCGTAACAATAAAATACTGCTCTCGGCCACATTGCTTGGTGCCTGCTCTTTTTGTTCCGGGTGGAGGTGGACCTTCACCAGAGACCTGCCCTGCAGCTGAGCCCCTGCTGGCGGGAGAGGTGTTCTGCTTCCCATCAGTCACCCCCGGTTCCAGTCTGTGAGCAGGGTGCGAGAAGGGGATTCGCTTCTATCAGAACTTACAAACATCCAGAATCCCTCTTCTGGCAGAGCAAGCCCTGGGAAAACAGGGCCTTTGTGGTGGTTGTGTGAGCCAAAAGGAGCCGGCAGGGAAAGTGCCTGGGGGACTGCACTCGCTGTGCTCCGCTGTGTGCTAGAATCGGCCCTTCACCTCCAGGTCTGAGTCTGCTCATCTGTTAAGTCCCTCATGCCCTCAAGTCCCAACTCCATGGCCAGCGTGTACAAATGTGAAAGTCAGGGGTTGACATGCCAGTGTGAGCTGGTGTGATGGTTTCTGTGAGAGAGAAGGGCAGCACTTCCTCCCACGGCCTAAGTTGTGTGTGCTGCAGGGAGAGAATTTCATTCTGCTGTAGCCATTGGTAAATCTCAGACCATTAATGTTACCTGGGAAACCTTAGGAAAAACCCACCCAGCTTCTGAGGAATACAGACCTCCTCTTCTAGAGAAACGGGAAGTAGAGAGGGATTTTAAAGATTTGAGTAAAATAAAATATAGCTGAATTCTGCACACATGGGTTACCTGCCTGCTTGCATAACCACTTTCTTGAACTGTGAATATCTAAATTATTTTACTCATGTCTACCATCCTGGAATTACAACCCTGAAACTACATTTCTTATGCTCTAGAATTTTACTTGTGGAAAACCAAAGAGAAAAGGAAAACTACTTTGAAATAATATTTTTTTTAATTGTTGAAAAGCAGGAAAGACCGTTTTGAGAGCACATAAAGCTTAGCTGCTTCTTGAAAAGAAAACAGCTTTGTGAAAGTGACGGATTATTGATCACTCGACAACAGCATCCAGGGGTTTCTAGGTGCCCTGCCTCCTGCTCTTGAGATGTTCTGCTTTTTTCTGTTGCTTTCTTTTTTCTTTTTTAATACTACACATGTGGCCAGAGTAGAGAGTGTCAGGGTGAGTCATGGTTCTCAAAACTGAAAGTAAACCCTGTCACTTTTCCCATGTCTCCGCCACCAGCAGGACGCTGAAGGCTGTGTGGGTGGGGCGGCGTTCTGTGAGGGGCACTGAGCAGCGCTGGCCCCGCCCTCCTTCCTCGGGGGCTCAGGGCTCTCCGGGTGCCACGTACACTGGTGGTGGAGCAGCCTACAGGGCATTCATTCTATCTTACGGCCTTGACTTCCTGCTCTTTCACAGAAGAATCATAGTGCCCCAAAGATTCCCGGATCCACTTAACCCCTAGAGTGCCGGCGAGCTCCTCCTGTCTTTCGCCAAAAGTGCCGGGAGCGATGTCAAAGCTTCGAAATGGCGTCCAGTTCTAAGTCTGCTTTTATTAGTGATGATGATACTGCTAAATATATCAGTGTAGTAAAGGTTTCCTTAAGTTTTTGAATATGTAACTTTGTTTACTTGCAATTCATAATTTTTTTCCTAACTGCTGTAAAATCAAAAATGCCTTGGCAATTTTAGCATAGTTCCTAGGATATTGGTTGGCACTCAAAGGGTTAAGGAAACAAGGGTTACTTCCTTTATTCCGTTCTATGAAAGCGCGGGACAGTGGGTGCGGTGTGAGCTTTTGGCTCCTTGCATATAAATGTAGACGATTTTCTGTTAAATATGTCTGTTTTTCTGAAATGAAACAAACCTGCAAAAGGAAGGCTTAAAACGAGAAGGGAGCTGTCACTCTTTTTTATACCTTTTAGTAGTTCTGAGTGTGTACATGGATCTTTTTTCTTTCACTGGTGTCAACAGAGATTTAAGAAGAAAAAGAAACCCAACGACTCCAGGATGGAAATCCAGATTTTAGCGTTCTACTTCATTTACTGTCTACTTACATATTTTATAGCTTTTTACTCTACTGCTCTCAATTTAAAAATAATTAAAAGCCCTAACTGGTTTGGCTCAGTGGATAGAGCGTCGGCCTGCAGAGTGAAGGGTCCCAGGTTCGACTCCAGTCAAGGGCATGTACCTTGGTTGCGGACACATCCCCAGCACGGGGTGTGCAGGAGGCAGCTGATCGAAGTTTCTCTCCCATCGATGTTCCTAATTCTCTATCCCTCTCCCTTCCTCTCTGTAAAAAATCAATAAAAAATATATTTTTAAAAATAAATAAATAAAATAAAAATAATTGAAAGAAGCTGAATGTAGTGGCGCACGCCTGTAGTCCCAGCTACTCGGGAGACTGAAGCAGGAGGATCACTTGAGACCAGGAGTTCTGGGCTGTAATGCGCATGGCTGATCTTGTGTCCGCACTAAATTCAGCACCAATATGGTCACCTCCCGGGTGTGGGGAACCACCAGGTTGCCTGAGAAGGGTGAACCAGCCCAGGTTGAAAATGGAGCAGATGAAAAATAATTGAAAGCAGGCTAATCAGTGCTAGAAATTCCTTTCCGTTTTACTCATTTCTGTGCTTTTAACAGCAAAATGAAAGCCTGGTGTCCTTGCTGCCCAGTGATCAGAATTCAGGCTTGAATCATATGATAGATACCCTGTGACTATTCCAGGAGAGCTTGGCAGAGCTTCGCGTGGTGTTTCAGATAGTAAAGCGCTGTCACTCACTTGAACAGAAGTGCTCCTCCGTCTGCTAGGCTGAGAGTGCTGTGTCAGGGTCTCTATAATCGTGTAGATGTGAGTGAAAAGTCATTAGGCAGAAACTTTGATATTGAAATAAGTGGTTTAAGTTTTCTTAGGGAACAGAATCAGTACACAGAACACAAAGACTTTGTTCGTTGAGCAGATTCGTTCCTCTGATTTTTTTTACTGCTCCAGTCAGTCACATCTTCAGTTTCATGTCCAAAACCCCTAGGATTTAACATCACATGTAAGTAAAATTGTCAGAACAGCTAGGTTGTTTTTTTTTCTGATAGAAAACACAAGAAAGAGTATGATAGGATTTTAATTGTGGTATGACAGTAAGAATTTTAAGCAAAACCTGTGTGATCTAATCAAGTCATTCAGTTTCTTAGTAGCTTGGTTTCCTCATCTGTGAAATGGCTATAATGATACCTATCTGTGAAGGAAGGCATAGGTCCTTGAAAATGTGGGTGAGTTCTCTATGTTCTCTCTCCCCTGGGGCCTGGGGAGTAAACAGAAGGTAACGGTTTGCATTGTTCATGATTCCTCCTCCTTTGGGCATTTAGTTTCTCTGCCTTGGCTTTCTCCTCTGGCGGAAGATCTGCTGATCTCAGATCTTGCAAGGGACAGAGGAGCTTATCACAGACTTTTGGACCTAGAAGAAATGTAAGATGTTGTTTAGATCCACAGGTATCCATATGGAAATCCTTTGTCCAGAAATTAGATATGAGTACTTTGGTTTCTAAAAACTCCACTTGTTTTCTTAATTTCTAGGTTTTGTTTTGAATCTGGTATTCCTGACAGATACGTGGTAATGAATCCAATTGGAATAATCAGGGCTTCTGCTTTTGATTTAAGATCTTCTATAGGTAAAACTTCATCACCACAAATAGCACTGCCTGGAAAAGCTTTGTTGACAGGTCTTCCAAACCGGGCAGCCTTAGCTCAGACTCCTACAACAGTTTGCCATAGACTGGCTGCTTGAACAACATTTATTTCTCACAGTCTGGAGTCGGGGAAGTCCAAGATCCAGGCGCAGGCAGATTCGTTTCTGGGGAGTCCCCCCTCTCCCCCGCGCCCCCGGCTCCTGGTTTGCACATGGTCTTCTTCCCTCTGTTTCCTCTTGTGGCAGTGAGCAGAAAGAGCTTATAATGAGTCCCATTCATGAAGTCCCTGCCTCCTATTACCATCACATTGCGGGTTTAGCATTTCAACTTAGGACTTTTTCGGAGACACAGACATTCGGTTCATAACACCAGCTCAGATGTATCTTAAGAAATAGTTGACAATTATAGTTCTAACAGAGCCTTGCAATTTAGACAAATACTTAGAGCCCATTGTAGGTGACTTGTGTGCATTGCGGCAGCCTTTCCTGAAAGCACTGATGGAACAATAGCATTTCATCAGACTCTAATCTACTTGTTTTGTGACCTTCAGCAGATCATTTACTCTGACTGCCTATCGGAAAAATGGACTTGCTAATTCCTGGTCCAGCTCCTGTTCATGGTTCTGTGCGGCCGGGGGCTCTTTGACCTGGTTAGAGAGCATGAGGCAGCAACTCTATTTCAGAAATGGATGGAAGATCGGGGACTTTCCCTCCAAGACACAGTGTGTTAGGTGACCGTTCTCTAATGGTTGATTATTAAAGAGGGATTATCCCCAGAAGATGAACAAAGGGACAGCAGAAGCACAGGAGGGTGAGGATCAGGGAGAGGCTGACTAGTGGAGACCATCTTATCACTGGGTGAATAATGTGGAGCCGGAGAGTGAAGATGCTTATCACGCGCATTTTTCTGAAGCTCTCGGTGTGCGCTGAGATTGCATCTGCATTCTTTCTGCCCTGTTTTTACAGTGTGTGCTTCACTGAATTTTTTACATAGTTTCCTACAAGATCAGTACTTAGAATACATTACACTGCTGTAAATGTAAAGAATTCACATTTTGAAAATGTTTTGCTTTTGTCTAAGCCTTCTTAACATACATATTTAATTACGAGGCATGAGGATTAATGGGGCTTTGAATATTGAAAGCTCTTTTTCCCGAGATTAATCTGATTTAATTACTCCTGAGGTAGATGTTTGCAGCCTTGGTGACTTGCCATTTGGATGTGACTGTGAGACGAGGGGCTAAACCATGACTTCAGGTTCAGCCTTTGGCTTTTTACTTCCCTCTCCCCCCTCCTCTCCTATTTTCAGCTCATCACTTTGTCCTTTTGCTTGGGGAGGACTTTGTCTTCTGAGTTTGCTGTGTTTTCAAAGTAGTAGTGGTTGGTGTGCATCCCTTAGCATCCAGGAAAACGAGGCAACAGAATGGATTCTAGAGCCTGGAAAATCCTCTCACACCCTGAGTCCTTCGACCCTGGTGCCCCGTGTGGAGCGTAGGAAAGGCACAGGCCCACAAAAGGGCTCAGAAACCAGACCCGGCCGGTGGGGGTCCACCTCTCCTCACATTAGTCACGTTTATCCTGTAGTTCTGCAGGCGGAGGGCAAGGAGCTTGTGGGCAAAGAGGAGGTGACTGTTCAGGTTCACGGTGCTCCTTCCATCTCAGCTGCTGTGCCAGCAGAGCCACCCCTGTGTCCACACAGCTGCAGTGGATGGCGATCGTGGGGAGCTTCCCAGGTTCCTACAGCCCAAGCCCAGCGACTGACTGCTCCCCTCTTTCTGTAGGGGTCTGGCTTCTTGTCAGTCAGTGTGGAAGGTCCAGCCAGTGGCAGAGGTGGTCTGGTGGAGGGGAAGCAGAGGTGTGGCCAGCAGAAGCTGCTTCCTGGGTACAGCTCACCATCAGCAGTCCCTGTGCCCTTGCCCACGCCCACTTGTTGATGGGGAGCAGCAGCAGACTGCCTAGCAGGTCTCACTCTCTCCAGGGGAGATGAGTCAGTGTTTTGCTGACCTCTCCTTCAGCCACCTCAACAAAAGTGAGGTCTGTCACTTGATACGCTGAATAGGTGTTCCCTACACAAGGAAAGGTTTTCTTTTCCCTTCCTGTTTCCGAGGGGCCCACTGGAAGAAGCCCCTCCCTCCCCTGCTACTCAGCAGCCGGGGCACAGGCACTTGGGCCTGAGTGGAACGGGGGACGTACAGGACCCCCGGGGTCATCTTCACTGCCGCTGACATATCCAGGCGTGTGTTTCCAGAAACCACAGGGAGCCTCGGACAGCAGGCGTGTGGCTGGTGCTTCCTGGAGCAAGTCAGAGATAACAAAATTGGGCAGTAGTTTGCACCTCAGGATTTTTTTTTTCTTTTTATAATGCAGGGGTGCAGCTTAGGAAGCCCAGCTAATGGAAACTCATGTTCAGCCGTCAAAGATCAGTGCCAGCTACTGACCAGGTAGAATTGTTTTGGGCCCCTTATTCTTCACACATCACCGTCTACTTTTATCCACCCCTTAAGTCAGCCATGGCTAGCCGTCTTACCCTATGTACCTTGTCACAGCATAATGTTACCATAATTCTTTAAACAAAACTACCCCATCGCCATCCAGAATGAAACTGGAAAATCCTGTCTCTTGTTTGATAATGGCCAGAGCAACCAGGCTGTAAACTGCTCAGCTCATCCTGAGCTTTTTATGATGTTATCCCAAGACACTGATCTAACTGCCACCCCCTCCAGTAGTAATTGTACGACTCATTGATCATCTGCTGCTGTGCCAAGCACTTTAACACTGTTCCCCACCCTCGGAGTAACCCTGAAAGGGGCAGCAGCATTATCCCCATTTTACCAGATGGGGCGCTGGGGCTCAGGGCTTACACCCGTTTACACACCTGCGAATTGCAGGGCCAGAATTGGAAAGTTCTAGTGAAATAGTTGAGATCACAATGCCCGTGTGCCTCTGGCACCTACCTCAGGGTGTAGCGAAGAGTGTGACAGCACCGCCTGTCTCTCTGTCACTGCTGCCATTTATTGTGTACATACATTTTCTCATTTCTCTTTAAAGAAACCCTCCCGGGTACTTGTTTTCCCCATTTTCATTGATGAGGAAGCAGAGGGCAGAACTTGCTCAGGGTCACACAGATCCCTCTGGCCCCCTGTCCCCTGCTCCTTCCACCATGTTGTGCTGCAGCTTTAGCTCGTGGTCCTGCATTTGTTTGTTTTTTAATCCTCACCTGAGGATATGTTTTTCATTGATTTTAGAGAAAGAGGAAGGAAGTGGGAAAGAGAAGAAAGAAATATCCATGTGAGAGAGAAACATCAATCGGTTGCCTCCCATACACGCCCCGACCAAGGATCAAACCCATACCCTAGGTATGTGCCCTGACCGAGAATTAAACCCACGATCCTTCTGGGCACGGGACAATAAACACCCCACCAACGGAGCCACACCTGCCAGGGCTGGGCATTTGGTTTTTGCCATGTGATTGTAATCATTCCATATGGATAATATTGTGCCCTGTGTGTTTGTTTTTTGCATAAGTGCCTTCTGCCTTCTTTTTTTAATCCTCACCAGTGGATATTTTCTCCATTGATTTCTAGAAAGAATGGGGGGGGGGTGGAAATCGATTGGTTGCCTCCTGCACGTGCCCCTACCAGGGCTGAGGAACCTGCAACAGAGGTATGTGCCCTTGACCGGGAATTGAATCCGTAACCCTTTTTCAGTCCTCAGGCTGATGCTCTAACCACTGAACAAACAGGGCTACATTCTTACATGGTTTGCAAACCTGTCATGCATGGCTGTCATTCTATCAAACACATGTGCTTTGATTGACTTACATGTACCCCTGAGTTGGAAATATAGGGTGTTGTCCATTTTTGCTGCTGCGAATAATGTAATGCATGGCCTTGTACATCAAGCCTTTTCTTTTGTAGAATTTTATTCCTGAGGATAGATCCCTATAGTAGGACTCTGGGGTCCAAGATAATCAGGTTGTTTTTTTTAAGAATCTCAAAACAATTCCAAATTTCTTTCTGAAGGATTTCACATGGTTATCCTTCCTCCAGTACATGCCCATTCTTTTAAAAGGAAAAGGAATGTCTGTTCTTGAGCCCCAAGCTGAACAGTAACCTGTGCTGCATGGCTGCCCTTCCAGAGGGACGTTGGCACCTGTGCGGGACTGCTCTGCGATGATTCCAAAGGAATCAAAACAAATAGGAATTTTTGCAGTTCCAACTTGAGCAAAAACAAATGTGGGCCAGACATAGGTACAGAACCTAACAGCTTGGCAATTTAGAAAAGGGGAACCGGGTGAACACAGTTTGTCCTGGAGCATGGCACCCACTGTGCTCTCACAGTTGTCCTTTGCCAGCTGGGCAGTTATGCTGGCATTTCAAGTACAGCTATTTCTTTTTCTTCCATCACCATTTATCCCCTTTTACCCCTCCCCCCAATCAAGTGCAGGCATTTCTTTTTATATATATATATTTTTTAACGATTTCAGAGAGGAAGGGAGAGGGAGCGAGAGAAACATCAATGATGCAAAGAGAATCATGGATCAGCTGCCTCCTACACACCCTACACTGGGGATGGAGCCCGCAACCTAGGCACGTACCCTGACCTGGAATCGAACCGTGACCTCCTGGTTCATAGTTTGACACTCAACCATTGAGCCACACCAGCCGGGCCAGGCATTTCTTGATTAGCTCTGCCATGAGAAGGAGAGCAGCTGGAGTGTGAGAAAGAACCCAAACAAAAGGACGTGCTGTGAGGCCACCATCGGGAGCGTGTGTGCACGAGTTCCATCAAGGCTGCTGTTGGCTCGGAGTTTGTCACCTTTGGTCACTTTTGTAGCTCTTGAGAGGACCTCTGGGGCCACCCCCCTTTGAGGCTACACAAATCCTGTCTCAGCTTTGAGCTTGCTTTTGAGCTTGATCTTTTGCCTTCCTGTTCTGGGTCAGTTTTTTTGTTTGTAAAATCGGGATTGAGGGGTGTGTTGATCGGACACTTTGATCTAAGTATTATAAGCTGACCAGGTAAGTGTGACCAGTGAGGCTTGGCCAACATGCCAGACAGAAAACTGACCCAAGTTGAAGTATGGGCTTCGTCGTTGACGTTTGTAAGTGAGAAGAACAGAGAAAGGGTCCTGACATGGTCGGGCAGGCTGCTTGGTGGTGAGGCCCTGCCTGACCCTGAGGCTCTGAGAAAACCCTGGAATAAACTCGAGAGAGATGGGTCCCGGGACAGGGCTCATGGTTTTCTTCCCAAAAGCTGAGAAGCTGTTGGAGACATGGTAATCCAGTCATTTCTCTGTAGCTTATACGATGTGACACTTGTTCAAAGCCAAGGATGGCTTTTTCCCCCCTAAAATACTCTAGATCAGCGGCTCTCAACCTGTGGGTCGCAACCCCTTTGGCGATCGAACGACCCTTTCTTGCACAGGGGTCGCCTAAGACCATCCTGCATATCAGATATTTACATGACGATTCATAACAGTAGCAACATTACAGTTATGAAGTAGCAACGAAAATAATTTTATGGTTGGGTCACAACATGAGGAACTATATTTAAAGGGCCAGAAGGTTGAGAACCACTACTCTAGATAAATGATGGAAGATAAAACAGGATTAGAATTTAGATTCTGGTCCCAGATAATAGATTTCCTGACAGGAAAGAGGTTTCTACATTAGGCATGGTAACAAGAAATATTTGAGTGCTGGTAATGGCTGAGTTGTCTCTTCAATTGCCTCTGAACAACAGCACACAACTCTGGTACAATCTGGATTTTATAGCAAGAAAATGCTGTTTTCTTGGTCTAGTGAGAAGCTAACAGTTACAGCAGGCAGCCAGCAGAGGGCCCCAGTGCCTCACAAATGCAGTAAGCCTAGAATCTGGCTTTGTTGGAATGCTTGCCAGTTCACAAGCAAGCCCACACCCCAGTGCTTATCTCTGAACTGAGAGGCAATTCCAGCACCTCTGAGATCAAGACAGGATTCAGGTAGAAGGTAGTCATTGCAGTTAGTAACAGAAGAACATTTGCAGAACCTGGTGACTGATCGTCATGTGTGGTCTTGCATTGAGGGTGGGGCATGGGGCTGTGTGCCATTGTATGTAAGAGGAACCCACTGGCCTCTGCAGGAATTGGGAAAGGAACAAGAAACTCTTTATCCAAGTCCTTCACATTCCAGTCTGCCCTTACCCTGGCTTTACTGGGGATTGATTCAGTCAGTAGCCCTAATGATCTCAGCATAGATGACCTCCCCCTGAGCAACACTCCAAGGATGATGGACAGTAAATGCCAGAACAGGGGTAAGCTGTTGGCTCTTAACCCCCAGTATTAGCAATTGAGTGGCCAAATTCCAGACTGATTTTTTTTTATTTTGTTTTGTGTGTTTTTTTGTTTGTTTAAAGTATTACATGTCTTCTTTTTCCCCCCATCGACCCCTCCCTGACCACTCCCACTCTCTAGGACAAGCCCCTACCGCCCCAGTGTCCGCGGCCATGCCCATTGGTTATGCTAATATGCATGCATACAAGTCCTTTGGTTGATCTCTTACTGCCCTCCCTACCTCCGCCCTTCCCTCTGAGGTTTGACGGTCTGTTCCGTTTCTCTGTCTCTGCATCCATTTTTGTCATCAATTTATGTTGTTCATTATATTCCACAAATGAGTGAGATCATGTGATATTTATCTTTCTCTGACTGGCTTATTTTGCTTAGCACAATGCTCTCCAGTTCCATCCATGCTGTTGCAAATGGTCAGAGTTCTTTCTTTATTACAGCAGTGTAGTATTCCATTATATAGATCAGGGGTCCTCAAACTTTTTAAACGGGGGGCCAGTTCACTGTCCCTCAGACTGTTGGAGGGCCAGACTATAGTTTTAAAAAAACTATGAACAAATTCCTATGCACACTGCACATATCTTATTTTGAAGTAAAAAAAACAAAAGGGGAACAAATACAATATTTGTGTTTGCATGTGGCCCTCGGGCCGTAGTTTGAGGACCCCTGATATAGATGCACCACAGTTTTTTTAATCCATTTATCTGCTGATGGGCACTTAGGCTGTTTCCAGATCTTAGCTATTGTTAAATTGTGCTGCTGTGAACATAGGGGTGCATATATCCTTTCTGATTGGTGTTTCAGTTTTCTTGGGACATATTCCTAGAAGTGAGATTACTGGGTCAAATGGAAATTCCATTTTTAACTTTTTGAGGAAACTCTATACTGTTTTCCACAGTGGCTGCACCACAGACTGATTCTTAGTTATTTCTTTCGAAACTGAGGATCCTGAGTGTAGGTATGATTGATTGATTGATTGGTTGATAGCTTAGAACAATACCTTTGTAAGTGCTTGCTGTTATTGCAATCTACCCAAAACTGTATACGGGCCTTTGAATCATGGACTAGATCTTATATATCATTCACTTTCTTTTACATATATCGAGAGGTTTCCCCTTTTCCCCTCCATCATAGTAGAAAGCTTGGAAGAATCTCAAGAATGTAAAAGAATGCAGATGTATCATTAGCAATCACATCCTACACGGGGCAGACCTTATCTCATGTTCACCTTCCTGTGCCATAGTGTTCACAGGCGGGGAAAGCAGGATAATTGGGGACCCCGTGACTGACACAGTGGCAGTGTGTGTTCAGCAGTCTCTAAGTAACATGCACTTGCTGAAATGAACACCTCAGCAGGTGAGAAGTAATGCCAGTACAAAATAAACTCATTTCCCACTCTATGAGCTCTGTCAGAGTGCCCTCAAAGTGGGTGGGAAGTCCATGCATGTGTATATTTTCTGTAGTGGTGTTTTACTTAAATTAGGCCACCAGTTAGATTTTTCAAGAAGGTAATTTAATTTGGTTCAGTTCGTTTTGGCTTGCTTTTGTCTTTAAGAAATAATAACCCCACCCACTGGGAGTGCGGGCCCTGGATGGGATTATTTCCGGCATTGACCGGTCCCATTTTGGAGCACCCCCGCTGGTGGACACACCTGGTCAGAGGCCCAAGGTCAGCCTTGAAATAACAGCCTGGGACAATGGCTGGAGGGGGAAGTGCTTTGAACCTGAGGCCCAAGGAAGGCCGGTGGTTTTCTGAATGTCACGGTTCTCATACTACAGTGGTCGGCAAACTCATTAGTCAGCAGAGCCAAATATCAACAGTACAACGATTGAAATTTCTTTTGAGAGCCAAATTTTTTAAACTTAAACTATATAGGTAGGTATATAGGTATTAGGGTACTCCTAAGCTGGCCTTTGCTAAAAATGTCCTCAATCTGATTGAGCGCGGGGGAGGTACATTGCTTTGAGGTACGTTTGCTGAGGTCGACCCCTTCCAACTCTCCCATCCACACTTGTCTATCTGAAACAAGTAAACAAGACGAGTGTGGAGGGGAGAGTTGGAAGGGGTCGACCTCAGCGAATGTACCTCAATCAGATTGAGGACGTTTTTAGCAAAGGCCAGCTTAGCAGTACCCTAATTAAGTTAATAACAATGGACCTACCTATATAGTTTAAGTTTAAAAAATTTGGCTCTCCAAAGAAATTTCAATCGTTGTCCTGTTGGTATTTGGCTCTGCTGACTAATGAGCTTGCCGACCGCTGCCTTAGACCATCCTTCCCCATTCTCTTCTCCTCATGTCCTGTTATCTCCACAAAGCCCTTCCCAGCCCACTGCTCTGTTGGTCCCACCACACTAATTACCATATGTAAGCAGGCAGGCAGAGGCCCTGTTTTATTCTTTGGGGCTCAGAAGAATCTTAGCAATTACTGGGTATTTAACTACTTCTCCCACTCAGAGGTAGGGCTGTGCCAGATACAGTACTGCCCACAGGTGGGGTTTGGTGTTGGTGACAAATTGGTCAATAACCTGGTCTCAGCAGGTCCAGATAGAGTAGAGGGGATGCCCACATGGAGCACATGTGTGCCTGTCCCCCCGCGAGTGGGCGGAGAGGCCAATAGACACCAGTCCTTGTCTCTTGTTAAGACACAACAAACCTATAGATTGCAGCTTCTTAGGCTAAAGCCCAGGAAATACCAGTAATTGTGTAGATTTTCTGACCAAGGGATCCCCAAGGGTCAAGTGATAGAATCCAAAGAGAGAAACTCAAGCACCTCTGGCCAGGGGAGCACCTTAGCAGTGTCCAAGCAAAGACACATGCTCCCCATCTGAAACCCCCAGTAGCGCCCCCCGGCTCTTAGGAGGCCTTACACATCTGGCCCTGGCTCTCCTGGGCCTTGCCAGGCTTCTCCCCTGCCACACAGTCCTCCCAGTAGCTTGTCCCAGCCACACACTCCTTGAGTTTCTGCACTAGCCAGGCTCTCTCTCATCTCCGAGTTTGTACTTGTAGCACCTTCCATCCTCTCCTGGGCAACTCTTCCTCCCCCTTGGAGCCTCAGCCAGACCGGCTCCTTTGTGCAGCCTCCCCAGGCCCCTCCCCTGAACACCTAGAACACCTGAACCGACTTCTTCCTGTCCCCTGCTGACACCTGAGCAGAAACACCGGCTCCCTCTTTTAACTGACAGCTGCTGAGGACCTGGCAGGTTGTCTGAACTCGTGAGTTAGTGATGCGGAGGAGACCTCAGGGGCTCCTGCAGCCCCCCTGGCCAGCCTGGTCAAGGCCCAGCGGAATCAGTCTCCCGGCCTGTTGCCAGTCTAGGCTGGGGAAGATGCTGGTAAGATGGCCTCTATCCCTGCTTCCCAGGCCTGCATGCAGGGCCTGGTCTTTCCACTTACGTGGCTCACAGTGTGTCAACAGACCTAGGCTGACATAAAGCGGGCAGAAAATAAAACCTTTTTAAGTTTGGCAAAGAGGAGTGGTCAAAGTGTACGTTCTGTCTACTCAGGAATCCATCGAAGGAAACTAGGCAGCCTATTGGGTAAGGGACATTAATGAACATTTATTTGCTCTTCTCTTGAGGGAAAACCAAATCACAGAGGGAACAGTCATGACTGTCCTACAGGAAAAGCCACCAAGGCAGGGCCTCCTCACAGGGCGGCAGCGCTGTGATTGAGGTGCGCACCAGCTGTCACAGAGTCCCAAAGAGCTGGTCCTGGGCCCACCCAGGGCCACTGTCTCAGAACCTGCCTCTCCCTGTGGCAGCCCCAGTGATGCTGATGCACAGAAAATGGATGCCAGGCCAAGGTTCTGTTTGCCTGCACTCGTGCAGAGCTGGTTTTTTCACGCCAAAACCAAGACCACACGAGATTGAGTCAACAGAATGCTACTTTGTCACAGATAGAGCTGCCGCACGGATACTTAGGTCGGCCTCCAGTGCATGCTGTCCCCAGAGGCACATCTGAGAGGGAACCAAGGCAGCGAGAAAGGGCCAGTCTTCTCATGGCCTGTTGTCAGCGCTGCGGGATGGTGGCTGTGACAGAGCCAGAGATAGTGAGCTGCGGTGCAGGTCCCTCGTCCTCAGCGTGTAGAGAGTGTGATTCCCCTTTTCGAAGCCTCTGTTGGAACTTGCACTGGCCATTATGCCCTCCTGTTTGATTTGCATTGCCTCTTGGGCCACTGTCTATCTCCCCCAGAAACAGGTGGCATTTCTCCTGTTAACACTAAGGGCGACGCACCTTCTCTCCCGGTTCTGCCCGGTGAGCGACCCTTATTGTCTGCCTCCCCCAGCACCCATCCTGTTAGCTGACACGTGAGAATAGAGATGCGATCCTGCGTGGGAGGTGCAGCCTTTGGTTTTCCTGAGAGCTGGAGCCTCTCTTGCAGGAAGTGGTAACAGGTGAGAAGGGAGAGCTGGTTTTGCTGGCTACTGCCGCCAGGCCCAGCTTCCGGGAAGTCTGAGAGTCTCCTTCCAGTGAGCAGAGGTCTGGTTGGGCTCATTTCTGCCCAAGTTCTAGCAGTGTTTATTTTTGACCGTTGGAAATGCTCTGTTATTAGAGCCACCACTTCCTAATACATTGCTTTGCTCCCGCGCCCTCCTGCACGCTGCTGTCCTTCCCGATTCTCCTGCATTATTGCTCACTGAGAGCATGCCCGTTAGGGAACACCGAGGTGGGCCATTTTTCAATTCCTCAGAGTGGCCCCTGGGAGTTCCTGTTATGAGGAAGAGCCTCTCTTATCCTTGAAAGAAACTTTAGGTTTTGGAATGAATGAATGAATCCTAAGTTAATGGTTTTCAAACTGTTTTGACCGATGTCTGTAGTAATATTTTATCATAAACCTAATACATATATAAATGTACATAAATATACGTACGTATAACTGGAAAAGTAGTTTTTAAAAGTAAATACCTGACATGTGAAATGCACTCTAGTATCTTTTCTGGTTTAAAATACAAACAAATAAATAAAAACCACCACCGGTCATTATCTACTAAAATGCATTCACAGCCCACCAGTGGGTTGCAGTTCATAGTTTAAAAATTGTATCTAATAAATAACTTCGCTTCCACAAACACGCATTGTTGTGTTGAGTGTCTGCTGTCACTCAACACAACTTTGGGTGGGGCTTAGCTATAGCCTCTACTCTCCTGCCCTTTCAAGCCTTTGAGTCAAGTGCAGAGGGGTGGGAGCTCTCCATGAAAAGGGGTGCCAGCATAGAGGGGTGCTTTGGACCAGTGTCACGCAAATCCTTGTAGAGAGCATCCTCTTTAACCTTTGTTTACTGTGGGCACATGCCACAGTCCTCATCATCGTCGCCAGGACCCAGACACCCGCCTTCCATTCAGCTCTTACTGACCTTCTGCCTCACTCCTCTTTCTTACTCAGCCTGGATTCTTTCCCCCAGACACCCCCAGGCTCACTTCATCACCTTTCTTAAGTCTTCGCTTAAACACCCTTCTCAGAGCGGCCTTCCCCAGCCACACTCTATAGTTGTGAGTGACTTCCTCTCTGCACCCAGCACTAGCCTTCTTCCTTCGGTAGTTTTCTCCATAAGACATAAGTGTCCACCTCCTGGCATTGCCTTGGGAGCTGCTGATAGCGTCCCAATGATTCTTTTATATAAATGGGCATTTGAGAGAAATGGTCATCAGTATTTGATTAACTGCTATATGGGAATTGGTATTTTTGTTTGTGTTATTCCGGTAAAGGTAAAATAGAACTTGTAGCCCTAGCTGGTTTGGCTCAGTGGATAGAGTGTTGGCCTATGGACTGAAGGGTCACAATTCAGTTCCGGTCAAGGGCACTGTACATACCTCAATTGCAAGGCTCGATCCAGTCCGGGTTGGGGAGTATGCAGGAGGCAACCAATCAATGTGTCTCTTTCACATTGATGTTTCTCTCTCTGTCTCTTCCCCTCCCTTCCACTCTCTCTGAAAATCAATGGAGAAAATATCCTCCGGTGAGGATTAACAAAACAAAACAAAAGAACTTGTATGTATTCCTGAAAGCATTGACCATTGACCTCTTACTTTATTTTAAAAGCCCTGCTCCCTGTGGTAATAAAATGCAGGCAGTTATGGCTGGCTTTCTTTCCCAGTCAGTACCTCTCCAGCCTTGTCCTCTCCCAAGCAGTGTAAACCTGGTCTCGGTGCCTTTATAATTTTCTGTCTCTAGGGGGCAGCATTAGCACAGAAACCAAAGTTGAGGCCACCTGTTCCAATTTATTATCACCCCTACTTCTTTCTGGTGGATCCAAAGGAAAGGAGTGCTTGGCTCCTTACTAGTCTGCAGAGTAAGACTTGGAGATTTCTTTCTCCAGACTCTGCTTCTGTACATAGAATGGTAAGGTGCACAGCCAGTACACACATTGTTTAAAATCCCTGTAATTTAGTGCATGACCACTAAAAACAATAGTATGAAATCTTCTCCAAAAAAGTCTTTTTCTCAGGAATGTTGCCCAGAGCTATCACCTGGCCTTGCCAAGATTTGAGTTTCTGCATTTAGAAATCTAGGTTCTCCTGCCTCCAAGAGATGATTTACTTTGGGAAAAGACAGAAATCCCCTGTGAAGAAAGCTCCGCTTCTCAGAGAGGTGTGATGCAATCAGATAATTGCGAGATGGCGCTAAAAGAATTAATGTTTGAATTTCATTTGTCGTGTAAGGAAAGTGGACCCGGGCAGACGGGGACCTCTCGTTCTGGTCAGTGGGGATGGAGGGAGCCTGCGGTCAGACTTTGGGTGGCAGCGGACCTCCAAGCCCGTGGGGAGCTTTGTTTGCCGAGCCAGAGGACTGCTTTTCCAGCCCTGACCTCACCCCTGCGCCAGAGGCTCCAGGCTCAGGTGTGCAGGCGCTGCCACTTACCTGTGAAGCTCCTTTAACGGAAACGGATCAGTGTCCACACATCGAAGCTATAAGAGAAAGTCAATAAGGAACGTGTTAATTCAGATATATCCAGCCCTGGCTGGTGTGTCTTAGTTGGTTGAGTGTCATCCCATGCACCAAGAGGTTGCCAGTTTGATCCCTGGTCAAGGGCATGTGCCTGGGTTGCAGGCTTGATCCCCAGATGGCAGCCAATGGTGTTGCGCTCTCACATCAATGTTTCTATCTCCCTTCCCATGCTCTCTCTCTAGAAATCAATAAACTATTAATTTTTTTTAAAAAAGAAAAGAGCCCAGCTGGTGTTGTTCAGTGGTTGAGCATCAACCCATGAACTAGGAGGTCATGGTTCAATTCCCGTCAAGAGCACATCCCCAGTGTGCAGGAGGCAGCCAGTCAATGATTCTCTCTCATCTTTTTTTTTTTTTTTAAATATATTTTATTGATTTTTTACAGAGAGGAAGGGAGAGAGATAGAGAGTTAGAAACATCGATGAGAGAGAAATATCGACCAGCTGCCTCCTGCACATCTCCCACTGGGGATGTGCCGCAACCCAGGTACATGCCCTTGACCGGAATCGAACCCGGGACCTTTCAGTCCGCAGGCCGACGCTCTATCCACTGAGCCAAACCGGTTTCGGCTCTCTCTCATCTTTGATATTTCTTATCTCTTTGTCCCTCACCCTTCCTCTCTGAAATCAATAAAAATATGTTTTTTAAACAAGAAATGTATTCAGTACTTTCTCAAGCACCATCTGCAAGCATTTGGCTGTTAACTGATCTTTCCAGTTTTGTGCATTAGATTGGGGAAGGGAGTTAGGGAGCAAAGGAAGGAACCATGATGAAAAATACATATATAACCTGTATCCTTACAACATAAACCCTAATGAATTAACCTGAAAGTGTCTATATAACTCGGTTTTCTCATAAAATGGTCATTATAATGCTGGCGGGTGTTGTAAGTGGTTAGAGGTCTGCCCAGGCACCAAAGGATCTTGGTTTCAATTCCCGGTCAGTGGCAGTACCTTGGTTGCAGGTGTGGGAGGAACCAATCGATATATCTCTCGTATCAATTCTCTCTCTCCCTTCCTCCCCCCCCCCCCCCCCCCCCCCCCCCCGTCCATCTTCCCCTCCTTCACTTCCACTCTCTCTAAAAATCAATGGAAAAAATATCCTCGGGTGAAGATTAACAACAATGACAGATCGTCATTATACTTTACACAATTATAAATTTGAAGACCTGATAGGAAATGATGTTCTTTTTCCCCCGTCTACGTGTGAAGGCCCTGGAGTAGTGGTGGGGCCTCTGCATGGGGGGGGGAGTGTGCTTTGTCTTGCCACTGCCTTCTCGCTGTCATGCTGTCATTTTTTTGTATATTTAGCTCCTTGTGTGGGTCAGACCTGGTGTGAAGCCCTGGAAATTCAAAGATAACTAAGGCACAGTGTGGTGGATCGTGAATAAGCTCCTTGCAGTCAAGAATTTGCGGCTTACTCACTAGTGCATCTCCATATTGCACAAAATAGATGCTCAAAGAGAACTTTTTCTTTTTGCATAGATGAACTGAGCCTTCATTTCAAGCCTGTCTGCAGTGATCAGTAGGGCATAGTCTTTGCTCCAAGGAGTGCTTGGCTCCTTGGAGATGTGATGTAATCAGATAATTACAAGACACTATTAACCCTTTGCGGTCGTTTGTCTACTCTCAGCCACCAAAGCTTTTTTACCGTTCCGGTCGTATGTCTGCTCTCAGCCACCACAGCAAGGAACCGTACGAATCTTAACTCTGTTCATTCATGTATCAGTTCATAATTTCTCTGAAAGCTCTTAAGTGTCTAAGCGACCTTGTCACGAACCAAAACATTGCCCCGACAAATCGGAGCTATCGAAACTCAATGTAAACAAACACAGTCGTTCCACACTCGCCATGCAAAACACCGTGGCGAGTCAGTCGCCTTTTGAGAGTGAAGAAATCGACAAGCTTCGGAGATACTTCGCAGAATTTCAAATAAAGCTTTACAAATTACGTTTAACTGTAATTAGGCATTCTCGCTTGTTAAGATATTTCAAAATAATACTCCAAAATGGCAAAAAGAAAGTTACCGAAAGAAGTGTACTGCGAATCTGAAAGTAACGATGAAGAGTTTTATTTTGGCACCTTGAATACTGACTCTGACGTAGAAAGTGAGAACATTTGTAGTGATTCTACTAGTAGTGACGTAGTTCCAAAAAAGAATTAATAAATCTTGTTTATCCTTCATAATCTTGCATGTTATGTATCACTGCTCTTTCAATGGAAATTAATTCCGACCAGTACGACACCCATGTCCAAATTTAATACAACCGCAAAGGGTTAAAGGTGCTGTCATAGAGTGAGCGCCACTTGCTCCCAGAGTCCAGGAAAAGAATGCCAGCTTTTGCCCAGCTCATGTGAGTCTCCTAGACCTCTGGTATTTGAAATGGGAACTGATGAGTGTATGTTGCCAGAGAAAAAAGGACATCTAGGCAGAGCATTGCATGGCTGAGGGTGTCGGGCGTGTGGCACTGGCAGGAGGCCAACCGTACCGCCCTGGACAAGCTGTGAGGCCCGCTGGGGATGCTGCCTCTCTGAGCTCCTCTCATGCGACTCCTCATTCTGCGCCCACTGCCCCACCAGATACCCTTCAGGTTTGAGCTGAAACACCAGCTCTGCACGAGGTGTCCTTCATCCCTGCCTGCACTCCCGCCACGCCACTCCCACGGAGCACATGTTCATCTGTCCAGTGGTCCACTCACCCCCCTCCCAGAATGTAGGCTCTAGGATGGCAGGGGCCTTGTCGTTCACCGATCTTCTGCTGAGAACAGAGCCTGGTCGCTGTGGACACTCCAGGATGGTGGTTGGGTCCGCGAGGTCCGAAAGGTTGGCGACCGCTGGGAGGTATTTGTTGAAGGGGGCGGGGGGGGGGGGGGTGAAAGTGCCACTGTTCCTTCAGTGCAGAAATTGTCTCCATTACCAGTGTCACTCGGAACAGGACTTGGACCCAGAGCAGTGTGTGGTGGTGCTGATCTCAAGCACTGTCATTGACAGATCTTCACGAGTCATCGTCCTGGCTACCTTTAGAGAAGTGAGTGGCAAGTATTTAAAAGTAAAGGCCCAGGGGCTGGTTGAAGAGGACCAAGTAACTGATATATTTAGTTCAGTGGGGCACTCCTGTGGAGCCTGTCTGTAATGGGAACCTAAAAACACTTCCTTCTGTGCCGCCAGACATGCAGCTGCCTGAAGGCGGCAGGAACAGCCACTTCCTCATGTGTCCAGTCTACGGCTGCTCCGTGATTAGAAGGTTCCTATCATCATTAAGAAATCTCAGTCCATCCTGTGTCTTAATGGGTCATTTCCAGCTCTCCAGGAAGCACGGGGAAGCCCGTGTCCTACACCTGTGGCTGGGGTTTATGCCTTCCAGACCCTGATGATCTTTCAGCTGTGGTCTCCTTACACAGATGCCCATTATAGCCTCAGGGTTATCTCATACCCTCGTGCCCTCGAGTTTTCCAGTAAACAATGGCCTGTTCTTGCTAACAAACACTGTGCTGGCAAACATGAGCGGAAAGAGCAAGTGGATTTGGAATCATGCAAACTTGAGTCCATAGCTCTGTGACCTTAAGTTAATATGCCTCTGAGCCTTCCTTTTCTCACTTAAAAATAATAATAAAATAGGGCCCGGCTAGTGTGGTTCCCTCTCCTTTTCTCTCTCTCTAAAATCAATAAAAACATACTTTTTCTTAACATTCTATTTTTTAAAATGGGGCTAATGTTCCAGTACTTCTTTGGAGTTGCTTGTGAAGATTGAATGAGATGTGTGTGTAAAGCACCCTGTACCAGAAGATGTTTGAGTTTGGAACTCAGACAGAGCCAGAACTGCGGGGTAGTGGGAAGGATGTGAGAGTTCAAGGTGCTTGTTAAAGGTGTGTCCTACCTTGTAGGCGACATTCAGTGAGGAATTATCTGAAGAGCCAAAATTAAAAAAGAATCTCCTAAAAATAATAATAAAGTCCCTTCTGAAACCATATAAGAAAAGCAGTCCTCTTATTCCTAGTAAGAAAAGATAGGCATGCGGCCATCTCCCCAGTCCCAGTCGGTCTGGGGTCACTGTTGGCACAGCTTAGTTCAAGAAGCAGCTTGTGGAGGACTGTGGAGGAAGTCTGGCCAAGAATAGAATTCAGACTATAGGGCTTGTTCCCCTAGAACAGTGATGGCGAACCTATGACACTTGTGTCAGAAGTGACACGCGAACTCATTTTTTTGGTTGATTTTTCTTTGTTAAATGGCATTTAAATATATAAAATAAATATCAAAAATATAAATCTTTGTTTTACTATGGTTGCAAAAATCAAAAAATTTCTATATGTGACACGGCACCAGAGTTAAGTTAGGGTTTTTCAAAATGCTGACACGCCGAGCTCCAAAGGTTCGCCGTCACTGCCCTAGAAGGTATCCACTTGGCCCTAGTTTTGTGAAGGGGTTCCTGCAAGATCCTACAGCCTTGCTAGCTGTCCCTCCGCCATCAGCAGCCAGAATGAATCAGATCATTTCACTTCACCCACTCAGCCTTGCTTTCCAAATTCCTCTCTCCAGCCTCAGTGCCTGCACACAGCATTGACCATGGTCCACCCCACCGCTTGGACTCCATTCACACCAACTTCCCCTGCACTCCGGGAATGAGACAGGCCCTCTTCCTCATCAGAGCTGGCACACGTCCTCCACCCTCTGCTCAGAGCATCCTTCCCCCATACCTGCGAGCCTGCCCGCCTTCAGGCCTCAGCCTCAGTGTCACATCCTCAAACAGGCTTTTCTGAGCCCTGACTGACTGAACGCCACTGTTCCACATTCACAGCACCCAATGCTTTTCCTCTGAAATGTTCCTGTCATGGTTGCGGTTAGTACATATAGTTGTTTAATCTGTTTGTTTGTTTCACTAGAACATAAACTCCAAGAAGGTGGAAAGTGAATCTAACTTGCTTATTGCCATATCCCCAACATCTCATGTAGCACTTGACAAATTGTAGAAATTCCTCAAATACCGAGAACAAATAAGACAGGAGTCTAAAATCAAACTTACCTTCTCACCCGTCCTCCCACCCTCAGATCTGCTTCTCCTCCTGCATCCCTGATCCAGATCCACGTTTCCACTAGCCCAACTGGTGTCCCAAGTTAGACACCCAGAAGTTACTCTGGACTTCTCCCTCAGCGCCTTCATAGACTCTTCCAGTTGTGCTGAACTCTTCCTGCCACTCGTCTCAGCCTCTGCAGGCCACCAAAGCATCCTCAGACAAGGCCGGACAGCTTGCTGCCCTGTCGTGACTTCCCCTCTCGAGCGCAGTAGATGCACAGCCTGTGGTTGTGGCTGCCACTGTATCAGAAAAGTTGTGCTGTGTCCCACTCCTGAGACAAGGCTGGAAGGCAGGCAGGTAAGGTGCCGGGTGCACGGGGCGCCAAGCACCTTCAGAGCCGTCCTGGAGGCCTGGTGAGCAAGGAGGGCTGAGTCTGGGGACTTGAATCCTTAGTCTCATCTCTCAGGTTCTTTGCCAGCAGCAGGAGGCCTTGCTGTGTGTAGACGAGGTGATGACCAGGACAGTGTCTGCTGGTGTTTGAGGAACCTGTTTGTATGAAGAAATGTCAGCTCCCTGGTAGGGTCAGCTGAAACCAGACTTAACCCTCTGCCTTACCCATAAAATGTTATTTAAGCAGCAGAAAATGAATGAGGGGAGGCTGTGGAGTGTTTTCCTTATAAGGAAAGTTAGGCCCTTAATGAATAGTCAGAACACCTTGATGTATCTTGAGGACTAAAGGGCAACATAAAACTTAACCAGAAATTTCTCTGATGTCCTGAAGAACAGGGACTGAATAGCTGCTTCTTAACCAAGTAACCAGCCTGTGCACGGCCCTCCCCGTTTGGGCGGAAGGAGCTGCCTTCTTAGCTGTCTCCCGGTGAGGATGAATTCCGCTGTGCCCTCCTGACCTGCACATGCACTCGGGCTGTGAAAGCATCTCCCATTAGGTCTGGTGGCCACGATATGCCTGGCCTCCGTGCCTTGAAGTTACGGATTAAAGGGTGCTCTGCCTTCCAAAGTGGTCCTTGGGACTTTCTCATTAACCTCACTATGAAGAATGTGATTTCTTCATGTTAGAAACCTTCAAGAACATTTCTTCTGCCGAATATTGTTTAAGCGTTTGTTGAGTCTAGGAACAAAGTCTAGCTGTGCTTGAGAGGAAAGAGTTACAATTTAGTGAAGTATATACTGTGTTTAGAAGAGAGGGTACATTTTTAAAGAGAAAGCTCCACATGTTAAATTTACCCGGCCTGCTGTGTGCTTCCCTTGTTTTAATTAGGGGTTTCAATGTCTAGCTAGCTAGACTCTTCAACAGGCATTTTAGTTTTATTCTCTGGGCCCTGGGGCCCTTCAGTGAGAAGTACCATGGCTGAAACCCACACGTGGGCCTACGAGAGCACCATGTGGTTGTGGAATGAGTGGTAGCTTCAGTGACCCCTCCCACTGACTCAGCTTGGCCAGGTCATCTTGCTGTCGTGGACTTGGGCCTCACCTGGAAAATGGCTGCTTCTCTTCTGAAGACGAGCTCATGAGTTAATAACTGGGTCGCCGGGAATGCTACAAAGCACCATCTAAATGCAGTGCATTGTTTTCAAGCTGCTATTCCTGGCAGATGGCTAAGTTAGTATTGTTATGAAGGTTAGGATCCAGATACCAGTTCATCTATTCTCCAGCTGTTGTTTATCCTTTAGTTTCCCAGAATAATCAGGCATAGGTCTTCAAAAAATGGAGTCTAGCCCTGGCCGGCATGGCTCGATGGTTAGAGTGTCAACTCATACACCAAAGGGTCTCAAATTCCATTCCTGGTCAAGGGCACGTACCTGGGTTGCAGGTTTGATGATCCCTGCTCCCAGTCAGTGTGCATGTAGGAGGCAACCAATCGTGTCTCTCTCACATCAGTGTTTCTCCCTCTCCTCTCTCCTCTCCCCTTCCCTCCCCGCCCCTTCCTTCCCTCTAAAAATCAATGAAAAAAATATATATACTCCTTGGATGAGGATTTTTTTTTAATGGGGTTTAGCTCTGGCTGGTGTGGCTCAGTTGGTTGAGCGTCACCCTGTGCACCGAGAGATCACTGATCAGGGCACCCCAAGTTGTGGGTACATCCTTGGTTGGGGTGCGTACAGAAGGCTATCGATCCATGTTTCTCTCTAACATCAATGTTTCTCTCTTTCTCCCCCCCCTTCCTTTCTCTAAAATCAATTTTTAAACCCATTTTTTTCTTTATTGTAGAAACTATTACAGATGTTCTGTTTGTTTGTTTCCCATTGACCCCCTCCACCCTGCATCTGCCACTCCCAGGCCTTCACCACTTTATTGTCTGTGTCCACATATGCATATAAATTCCCGGGTTATTCACTGACCACCCACCCACCCCTGCCTTCCCTCTGAAATTCATCAGTCTGTTCCATTAAAAAACCATACATATTTTTTATTATTATTTAAAGTATTACAGATAGTAGTACATATGTCTCCTTTTTCCCCCGTTGACCTCCCCCTGGCCTCCCCCCGCCAGTGTCTGTGTCCATGGGTTATGCTTATATGCATGCATACAAGTCCTTTGGTTGATCTCTTACTCCCTCCCTCCCCACTGCCTTCCCTCTGAAGTTTGACAGTCTGTTCAATGCTTCTCTGTCTCCATCTATTTTTGTTCATCAGTTTATGATGTTCATTATATTCCACAAATGAGTGAGATCATGTGATATTTATCTTTCTCTGACTGGCTTATTTCACTTAACATAATGCTCTCCAGTTCCATCCATGCTGTTGCAAATGGTAAGAATTCCTTCTTTTTTATAGCGGTATAGTATTCCACTGTGTAGATGTACCACAGTTTTCTAATCCACTCATCTGCTGATGGGCACTTAGGCTGTTTCCAAATCTTAACTATTGTAAATTGTGCTGCTATGAACATAGGGGTGCATATATCCTTTCTGATTGGTGTTTCTGTTTTCTTGAGATATATTCCTAGAAGTGGGATTACTGGGTCAAATGGGAGTTCCATTTTTAGTTTTTTGAGGAAACGCCATACTGTTGTCCACAGTGGCTGCACCAGTCTGCATTCCCACTAGCAATGCAAGAGGGTTCCTTTTTCTCCACATCCTCTCCAGCACTTGTCAATTGTTGATTTGTTGATGATAGCCATTCTGACAGGTGTGAGATGGTACCTCATTGTTGTTTTGATTTGCATCTCTCTGATGATTAGTGACTTTGAGTAGCCTATATAATAAAAGCCCAATACGCAAATTGTCCCTTTGACCAGGAGTTTGACCAAGGGGCGGGGCCAGCCCACCAACCTCCTGCATCCCCTCCCCCTAGCCAGCCGGACCCCACCCATGCATGAATTCGTGCACCAGGCCTCTAGTGTTTTTGTATTGTCTCTTGGCCTTCTGTATGTCCTCTTTCGAAAAGTGTCTATTTAGGTCCTTTGCCCATTTTTTGATTGGACTCTTTATCTTCCTTTTGTTAAGTTGTATGAGTTCCCTATAAATTTTGGAGATTAAACCCTTATTGGAGATAACATTAGCAAATATGTTCTCCCATATAGTGGGCTTTCTTGTTGTTTTGTTGATGGTTTCTTTTGCTGTGCAGAAGCTTTTCATTTTGATGTAGTCCCATTTTTTTATTTTCTCCTTAGTTCCTATTGCCCTAGGAGCTGTATCGGTAAAGATATTACTACAACAAATGTCTGCTATTTTGCTGCCTGTGGCTTCTTCTAAGAGTTTTATGGTTTCCCCTTCTTACTGGTTTAAGTCCTTTATCCATTTTGAATTTATTTTTGTGTATGGTGTAAGTTGGTGGTCTAGTTTCATTTTTTTTTGCATGTATCCAATTTTCCCTACAACATTTATTGAAGAGACTGTCTTGACTCCATTGTATGCTGTTGCCTCCTTTGTCAAATATTAATTGAGCATAATGGCTTGGGTCAATTTCTGTGTTCTTTGTTGTATTCCATTGATCTATATGTCTGTTCTTGTGCCAGTACCAGGCAATTTTGAGAACAGTGGCTTTGTTGTATAGCTTGATATCTGGTATTGTGATCCCTCCAACTTTGTTTTTCTTCCTCAAGATTGCTGCAGCTGTTCGGGGTCTTTTTTTATTCCAGATGAATTTTTGGAGAGTTTGTTCTAGGTCTTTGAAGTATGCCATTGGTATTTTAATGGGGATTGCATTGAATTTATAGATTGCTTTGGACATTTTAATGATGTTGATTCTTCTAGTCCATGAACATGGTATATTCTTCCATTTGTTTATGTCTTCCTTTATCTCTTTTTTCAGCGTCCTGTAATTTTCTGAGTACAGGTCCTTTACCTCCTTGGTTAAATTTATTCCTAGATATCTTAATTTTTTTGTTGCAATAGTAAATGGGATTTTTTTTTAGTTTCTCTTTCTGTGAGTTCATTATTGGTGTATAAAAAAGCCATAGGTGCCCTAACCGGTTTGGCTCAGTGGATGGGGCCTACAGACTGAAGGGTCCCAGGTTCGGTTCTGGTCAAGGGCATGTATCTTGGTTGCGGGCACATCCCCAGTGGGGGGGGGGGGGGGGAGGCGGGGTGCGCAGGAGGCAGCTGATCGATGTTTCTCTCTCATCTATGTTTCTAACTCTCTGTCCCTCTCCCCTTCCTCTCTGTAAAAAATCAATAAAATATATATATTTTTTTAAAGCCATAGGTTTCTAGGTGTTAATTTTGTATCCTACAACATAGCCGAATTCATTTATTAATTCTGGTAGTTTTTTTATGGAGTCTTTAGGGTTTTCTATGTACAATATCATGTCATCTGTGAATAGTGACAATTTTACTTCTTTTCCAATTTGGATACCTAAAACATATTTTTTAACAAATAAAATAAAAATGGGGTTGATGCTGCTTTACATTTTGGTGTGTAATAATTAAATCACTGTTGACTAAGCCTCTGTTTACTGACAGGGATGTGGTTAGTGGAACAGATAAAATCGCTCGCTTGGGAAGCAACAGCATTTAATATATAGAATCTCTGATCAGCTCATCTCTACCCCCACCACCTCATTGCATTGATTGCCGCCTTTTTACAGGGTTGTTCAAGTTCTCAGCTCCCTAAACAGTCCATTTCATTTTTCTCTCTCTTTAAATTTTGTTTATCTTTTAATTAGATAATACATTCTATATAGTATAAGATTCAAAAGGCCTGCAGTGAGAAGTCTCAGCCCTGCCTCCCAGCCACTCAGGACAGTCAGTACTACCAATCTATCACTATCTTCTACCCCCACCACCTTCTTTATGTAGAAATGGTGGCATCTATGCTGTGCATACTATTCTGTGCCTTGTTAGAGTCAGCTTAGCAATATATATTAGAAAATGTTCAATAATGAGTGGAGAATATAGTGGTAGATGTTCCTAGAATTGATGTGAAAATATAATTAAGTCTCCTGGTGATCTCTGGCCCAGCCACTCCCAAATGCTAAACATTTACACCCACCTGTGTGCCTGACAGGTGTCTCTGCTGGGTGTCCCACAGGTCACCTGTCCCATCACCACCCAGATCAAATTCCAGACCGAATCTTAAACCCTGCCTTCTCCCTACCCACGCCAGGCCTTGCCCACTGTTCCCAAGCTCCTCTGTGTTGCTGTTACCTTGTGTTACACAAACCAGAAAGCAGTGTCATCCTTGACACCTCCCTCTCCTCACTCCCATCACCACACCAGCCATTGCTTCCTAAATTTCTCTCAAATCTGTCAGCTTCTCTTCATGCCCTCACCTGCCTCCCTAAGTCTAAGTGGGCCTCCTTGATCTCTCTCCTGGGTGACTTTAATAGCTTTCTAACTATCTTTAGGCTTCCACTCTTTCCTCCTGCCAATCTGTTCTCCATGAAGAATGATCTTGTAAAATCACAAAACTGATGATGTTACTTCCATGAGGGGCACCTTTGGACACCCTCCTGGCACTCTTAGGATAAAAGTCCAACTGATAGTCACCCCTTCTCGGCCCTGTGGCCTCAGCAGGCCCATGTGCACTGTCGCAGTCCCGCTTCCCCGCCAGCTTCCCTGGCTGCTCCTCTGCCAGATGCTGTCTCAAGCCCACCTCCTCAAACCTTCACTGTCTTCCCAGACTCGGTCGGTCCCCAGTTAAAGCTGGCACTACCTTCTTTACTGTACTTATTGGGGTTGTAATTTCCATTTATGGGAATTTAATTAAATTGGATTAATTTTTTTTTAATTCTCATCATTGATGTGACAGTTTATAAACTACGAAGGATCCTGGAATAAAAAGTAGTAATTTTTAAATTCATGGTTTTTTTTTTTGTTTGTTTGTTTTTAAAATATATTTTATTGATTTTTTACAGAGAGGAAGGGAGAGAGATAGAGAGTTAGAAACATCGATGAGAGAGAAACATCGATCAGCCGCCTCCTGCACATCTCCTATTGGGGATGTGCCCGCAACCCAGGTACATGCCCTCGACCGGAATCAAACCTGAGACCTTTCAGTCCGCAGGCCGACACTCTATCCACTGAGCCAAACCGGTTTCGGCTAAATTCATGTTTTTTATAAATGAAGTTAAGCTATGGAGAATGTTCCACGTTTGTGAGGAAGGAGTGCCTGAGGGAATGCCTCCCTTAAGGACCCCTAGTAATCCTTTTTTTTTTTTTTTTAAATATATTTCATTGATCTTTTACAGAGAGGAAGGGAGAGAGATAGAGAGTTAGAAACATCGATGAGAGAGAAACATCGATCAGCTGCCTCCTGCACATCCCCCACTGGGGATGTGCCCGCAACCCAGGTACATGCCCTTGACCGGAATCGAACCCGGGACCCTTCAGTCCGCAGGCCGACGCTCCATCCACTGAGCCAAACCGGTTTCGGCCCTAGTAATCCTTTGTAGACCATTCTTCCATTCAGTTCAACAAGAGCGCTCTGTGCCAGACAACACTGGGACACTGGGTGTAGTAGGGGTTGCAGAAATTAATAAGACCCCAACAGACCCTGCCCTCAAGCAGCTCACAGTATTTTATTTTTAAAAACCCCAAGTCTAAATCTGTCTTCTGTGGGGGTTTCCAGGTGGCTCCTGGCACTTTAGAAAGCCTTATACAAATTGGTGTTGGAAGCAATGCATCCCTTTGCTTTAAGGAGAGAAAACTGTCTCTTGCTTTCTCCTAACGATCCTCCCTCTTCCACTGAGATGTCTGCAGAAATGTGCCTGCTAAGAGGAGAGAGAGCCTCTGGGAGACTGCAGGCCAAGCAAAGCCTCGTTCCCACTCCCCGTTGTGGAGCAGAACTTGTATGGGGCCTGCTCACCAGGAGCTGTCTGTGTGTCTGCTTTATCTGCAGGAAACCTGTAGGAAGTGTCAGGGACTCTGGAAAGAGCACAATGGCCTCACCTGTGAAGAGCTGGCTGAAAAAGATGACATCAAGTACCGGACTTCTATGTGAGTAGCGTAATTCAGAGGGGTTTGTTGACTGATTCGCAACACTTACACGTGAACCTGCCTTTTGGCAGAGGGGCAGTGCGCATTGTGGAGAGAACAAGGTCTCAAGCTCCCCCAGTCTAGAGTGATCTCGAGAAAGTGACCTAACCTCTGAGCCTCCATGTCCTCATCTCTGCAGCCTCATAGAGCTATTCCCAGGGTCAAATGTAACATAGTAAATGCCTGGCATATATGAGTTCAGTATATGTTGGTTCCTTATTATCTAAATAAATAAGCAATAACATATTTTAATTAGGTTAGATGGTACTGATGTTGCTTTTTAATTATTGTTTTGTTACTTCTCAGCTGAGGATATTTTTCCATTGATTTTTAGAGAGTGGAAGGGAGGGGGAGAGACAGAGAGAGAGAAACATCGACGTGAGAGAAACACATCAATTGATTGCTTCCTGCATGCACCCTGACCAGGGCCAGGGGTCATGCCTGCAAGCAAGGTACACGCCCTTGAGCGAAACTGAACCCAGGATCCTTCAGTCCACAGCCGATGCTCTATCCACCAAGCAAAACCGGCCAGGGCTGTTGCTTTTATCTGTCATCGGTGGCCTGTGACCTTGAGTAGAATGCATATTAATGCAGTCAGTAATAAGTCACTGCGGTGTAGCACTCCTTATGTGGCTGAATGCTTTACAAGTATTAATTTATTAAATACATTGACTTAACAAACACAGAAGTCTATTTCTCTCATATAGTAGTTCAGCCTTGCCAGATGGTGGGGCAGAGCTGTCCCATGAGGTCATTCAGAGACACTGGTTCCTTTATCTCATTGCTTCACCATTACCTAAGGTTGGGACTTGATTGCAGCCACATTTACACTCCAGCCTGTAGGTGAGGAGAGAGAGACAAGTTGCCAGGCAGGCAGCTTTTCTTTGATTTGTAAGTGATCCAGAAAGTATACTAGTATGTACCCCTTTTGCTCATACCTGTTGGTCTAGAATGAGTCATTCGGCCATGGCCTGCTCCCAGGCAGACACCATATGTAGTCTCTAGCTGGGTGGTTTTATGTCCAGATTAAGTTTGAAGGGTAAGGAACAGGTTTTGTTACTTTACTAGTAGTTAAAAGCCTCCAAAACTGCATCACAGGTCGGTACTATTACCCTCATTTTACAAATGACACAGCTGAGACACAGAGAGCCCCAGGTAACTTACCGTGGTTCCCCAGGTAGTAAGTGCATAGAGGAAATTTGAAATCTAGGCAGATGGCTTCCTGGCTGCTCTTTACCTCAGATTTGGTAGGCAGAATAATGGCCCCAACATGTCCATGCCCCAATCTCCAGAACCCATGAACGGAATATGCTACCACACAGGGTGAAAGGGACTTTCCAGGTGTGATGAAGGTTATGGACTTAGAGAAGGGGAGTTATTCTGGATTCTCCAGGTAAACAGTCTACTCCCATGAGCCTTAAAAGCAGAGAGAGCATCTTTCTCTGGTCAAATGGAGATGCAGTGATGGACAGAGTCAGAGAGACATGAGGACTCAGCCTCTCATTGCTGCTTTGAAGATGGAGAAAGAAGGCCATGAACAAGGAATGCAACTAGAAGCAGGGAACAACCTTCTATTTCCAGCCACCAAGAAAACAGGGACTTTGGCCCTACAGCTTCAAAGAACTGAATTCTGCTGACAGCCCAAATGAGCAGCAAGCAAATTCTCTCCTAGAGCCTCCAGTAGGTCATGCAGCCTGCCAGCTCCTTGATTTTGCACTGATAAGACCCGTGCTGGACTTCAGATCTACAGAACTATAAAATCGTACATGTGTATTATTTTTTTTAATATATTTTATTGATTTTTTACAGAGAGGAAGAGAGAGGGATAGAGAGTTAGAAACATCCATCAGCTGCCTCCTGCACACCCCCCTACTGGAAATGTGCCTGCAACTAAGGTACATACCCTTGACCAGAATCAAACCTGGGACTCTTCAGTCCACAGGCTGTAGCCACTGAGCCAAACTGGTCAGGGCCATGTGTATTATTTAATAAGCTAATAAATTTGTGATGACTTGTGACAGCAGCAATAGGAAACTAACATAGATTTTGGTACCAGAAGTGGAACCCTGCTGTAACAGTTACCTAAAAATGTGCACGTGGGTTTGGAATTGGGCAATGGGTAGAACCTGGAAGAATTTCGAGAATTATTATAGCAAAAAAACTTAGATTGTCTTGAACAGACCTTTAGTAGAAATATGGACATTAGAAACTCCACAATTGGAGGCTCAGAAGGAAGTGAGGAACATTCTGGGCAAAACCTAAATTGCCTTAGAGAATACTTAGATCACCATCAACAGACTGTTAGTAGAAATATGGACACTAAAGTCGCTGCTGGTGAGGACTCCGAAGGAAATGGGAACCTGTGATTGAAAACTGGAGGAAAAGGGGGCCCGGGAAAGCTGCGCCAGCGTGGGTGGTGGTCACATTTGTGGGGCTGACTGGTACTCTGGGTGGTGGCTTCCCCGAGCCTGGCGACCTCCCTCCTTCTGCGCACAGTGGCTAAAGTGAACAAACAATGGCCAGTAATCACAAACCTTCAGCAGCAGCTCACCCTGTTTCACGAGGTGGAATTGGGTTGACAGGAAGGGCTTCTGGAATCGAATCAGGAAATATTCGAGTGGCAACTGGAAATCTTTCTGGGCTTGAGATACTCAACAAACAATGCCTGACCTCTTCCGAACTCTGCAAATGTATTTTTCACCCAAGAAATTTCTAATTTCAACAAGGAAACTGTTCTCCTGAATAACGACGTTGGTGGGGAAGTGAGCGTATACGGACCTCATCTTGTAACAGAGGCCCAGTGTAACGCCTTGGTCATGTTCTGTGCATGACGGCAGATAGTGCGAACTGTGGCCAGTTCCTTTCCATTTCCCCACCACTTGTCAGCCCAGAGCCTCTTCTTTTTCTTTCCAAGGAGACAGAGCTCTACATTGATGTGGTTGAAGTCCCTCCGCAGGGCGTCTCGGGGGTCCTTCACAATAACTGTGCGTCCCTTCAGAGTGATGTCCACATTTTCTGGGATGTCCACAGTCTGATTGCTGAGAATGGTCTTCATCCTCGCAGTAGATGCAGCAAAGAGGAAAAACTATTTGTTTTTAAAAAATTAATCCCTCTCTCAGTCTAGATAGTTTAGAAACTTTATATTTAAAAATAGGGAAACCATAAATGTACTAGAAGAAAATATAGGCAAGTATTTCATATAAACTTGGTATGGGCTAGGACTTTGTAAAATGACACAAATACCAAATACTGAAAAATACGGTGTTTTTATATTTTAATTTACAAAATTGAAAACACTATTAATAGTTAAAAGAAAAATGACAACTTGTGTGCATGCATATAAGCCTAACCAATGGGGACAGATACCGGGGGGTGAGGGCATGAGTGGGGGGGTAAGGAGGAAATAGGAGGATAAGGACACATATGTAATACCTTAATCAATAAAGAAAATAAATAAATAATAAAATAAAAATGACAAACTGATAAAGGATAATTTTCAATATGTCATACATAGAGTTCAGAATATTTAAGAGCTTTCTATATTAAAGCTATAAACAAAACAAAAAAAAATACTGGAGGAAAGGGAATTCTTACTATGTAATGGCAGAAAGCTTAGCTAATGTGTGTCCTGCATAGTGTTGAAGAGGGGAAAATGCAAGTGGAAAGAGATAAATTGAGGGAAGAGCTACTAACAAAAAGGAACAGGATGTCATTGTTTCTGCAATTCTCATCCCATCCAGATGAGAAAAGACCCTAAAATGGATAGGCTCACTGTCAGGAAAAGCATGCCCTAGAGAAACAAACAAGGATATGTTCAGAATGTCGAGAGTATTGTCATACAAACACAGATCCTCACAGTCTAACCCAGCAGCCTTAGGAAACTAGGGCATTAACCCCTCAGCCATCTCAGCAGAAGTCAAAAATAGAGGTGGGGTTATCTAGGAATTACCTATAAATGCGCTGCATGCCTAATGGAATGAGTCCCTGTGACATCAATGGAAGACCCACAAGGTTCTTGAGAATTTGACATCAGCAGAAACACTGCCAGCTTGGACGGGAAGAGACAGGGAGTGTGAAATTAAAGAAGTCTGTCAGCCCCCCAAAGTCCGACAAGCAGGAAACAGGCTGATTAAAAACTGCTCAGCTGCAAGCATATGCTACCTTTCTTTAGAAAAAGGTTGCTCAGAAAGTGGAGCCAAGAGCACAGAGCCTCAAACCACAGAGGATTATTCTTGAGTCTGAAATATGAGTTTGCCCGGCTGGATTTCCAAATTGATTGAGATTAGTGACTCCTTTTTTCCTTCCATTTTCTCCCTTTTTGAACCAGAATGTCTGTAACTATTATCCTGTACCTGTTCTATTGTATTTTAGGAGCAGGTAACGTGTTTCTTTAGTTTCTCAGGCCTACAAATGGAGAGAGACACATTGACTGGTTGCCTCCTGCATGCACCCTGAACAGGGGCAGGGCCGAACCTGCAACCCAGGTACATACCCTTGACCAGGCATGGTTCTCCTTCGGTGCGGCATGGATGAATCTTGAAAACATGCTAAGTGAAAGAAGTAAGTCACAAAAGGCACATCTTATATGATTCCATTTATATGAAATGTCTGTGTACAGAATGGACAAATCCATTAGAGACAGAAAGCAGATTAGCCATTGCAGAGAAAGGGGACTGTTTAATAGATATAAAGCTGGATGGTTGCACAACTTAGGCAATATACTAAATGCTCCTGATTTGTACACTTTAAATGGTTAAAGCAGTACGTTTTTTTTGTATTTTATCACAATAAAATAAAATTTGAGAAACACCTATCATAAAGAATATATGCACCCCTATGTTCATAGCAGCACAATTTACAATAGCTAAGATTTGTAAACAGCCTAAGTGCCCATCAGCAGATGAGTGGATTAAAAAACTGTGGTACATCTACACAATGGAATACTACCCTGCTGTAAAAAAGAAAGAACTCTGACCATTTGCAACAGCATGGATGGACCTGGAGAGCATTATGCTAAGCGAAATAAGCCAGTCAGAGAAGACAAGTGTCACATGATCTCACTCATTTGTGGCATATAATGATCAACATAAACTGATGAGCCAAAATAGATCCAGAGACATAGAAGCATCAAACAGACCATCATACCTTAGAGGGAAGGCAGGAGGGTTGTATGGGGGTGGGGGTGGTAAGAGATCAACCAAAGGACTTGTATGCATGCATATAAGCATAACCAACGGACACAGACACTAGGGGGTAAGGGCATGTGCTGGGGGGCCGGAGCAAGCGGGGAGAGATCAATGGGATAGAAAGGAGACATGTACTACTTTCAACAATAAAGAATTTAAATGAAAAAAAAAAATGTACACACACTCACAAAGGAAAGCCATTTAAGATTTGAATAGTATGTGCCCACGAAATGAAGAGAGCGCCCAGAGTGAGTTCCCAGCGTATTTAAAAGTGGTGAGAAAAGAGGCATGGAATTGTAGGGTCTCTGCTGGTTGTGTGGAAGAGGGAGCGAGCCTTCCTGTTTGAGCATGAGGTCAGCAGACACAGCTGCAACTCAGTCCTCTCTTCCTGTTCTGAACAGCAACACATCCTGTGGGGCTGTTTCCTGTCTCGTTTAGAATCTAGTTGCCAAATCACCTTCCTCCCAGAACTCACTGATTTATCCCAGTTCCAGTTGCATTTTTATTGCTGGGCAGGTGGTCACCAGTCCCAGGATGGCAATCCTTTTTGGTACAAGGCCATTTTGGCCCTACCTACTACTGTTCTGCAAAAGCAAAGGACTCGCTCGAATGGCTATTCATGCAGTGTTGAGTTGCATTCAACCTGTGCATATTCCTTGTCCATTTGAAGTGCCTTTTCTCCCTCACCACACCCACTGTTATTTCACATTGGTGGCTGACAGTGTGGTGAAACAGAGTAAGCAAACACACCCTCTTTCCAAACCTTCAGGAAGAACTGTGTAACCTTGGTTCTTTTCAGTCACTGCTCTCCCACACTACAGCCTACTAGCTCCCCAGGGAGTAAGTCAGCCAGCCCCAGGCACCCAGGGTGTGGTGGCTGAAAGCCACACCTCCATCTTCAGGGTGCTCTGACGCAGGAAGTCTGTGCTTTAGAAAATTTCAATTGTGTTTTGGTCACAGCATTTCAAATTGGAAATTTTTTCGCTAGAACCTTGTAAGCCTTAACATGAAGCATTGACAGGTGTCCTCACAGTTGCTCAGTAACAGAAATAATGAACATGTGTACTATATTATTTAGTTGACAATAATAAATGCACTGTATTTAAACTTTGTCTTCTTGACAATGTTTCCTATTCAGCAAAACTCGTTTGTTCTGTAACTTGAACTGGGTTTAAATTCTTTTCAAGCCAGAGTTCTGACTTCCTTCCTTTTGGGTCATTCAAAAATTAGACCTAAATGAATAGCAGCCAATTTCCTAACGCATTTTTCTATTTTTAAAGAATGGTCTGGCTTCTCAGGAGCATACTACCACAGCAATCTTATAAGTAATGAAAAACCCTTGCCTGCCTTGGCTCCCATGGCTACTCTGACGTAGCAGGAAACCTGGAGTAGTGGAGGCTGCGTTTTCTCAGCCTTAGGAGAGAGGCGCAAATCAGAACTCATCCCCAGGTGGTTACAGTCATTATGGTGCTTGGAGCAGTGGGGGCGTCCCATCTGCAGGGCTGTCCACTTTGTGGGTCCTCCATGCTCTTCCCTAGTCCTAGGAAGCGTTTTAACACCTTCCTGTCAAGATCATACTGGTAATGCCAGCCCAGCCTCTGCTCTCTACCTTCAAGGAACTCAACTTAGAGGAAGACAGACACATAAAGAATTACAGGCCATGGTAGCAAGTGTTATGAACAGAGCATCGTGGAAGTAACTAGTTCAGTAGTGGCAGCTCATGACAAAGAGCCAAGCTGTCATTTTGACCCTAGTCACCTGCCCTTCCACATCAGCTGAAATGCTTCTGGAAACTTGTAGCCCACAGGCTTCCCATTGAGTCACATGTGTGCCCATCCCTCGCTGCCAGGGAGTCTGGGAATGTGGGATTCCATTGGCTATTGGATCACCCCCAACTGTGTCTATCCCACCCCCGTGCCAAATATTTAAAAGTCCAAGGTGTGAATATAACTAAGATTTAGTCTTACTGGCTTTCCATTACCCAGCTCTGTATATATAAAACACATTATTTCAGAAAACCCTGAGTTTTTCTCTCCATTTTAAGACTACAGAGACTCCTATAACAAATAGATTGTCATTTTCTAAGTGCTTTGTGCCAGGCACTGTGCCAGGGTACTTTGTATTTTGCCTGAAATCCTCAAAACACTATGAGAAAGCTGTGTTTTCCCAATTTAAAAATGAGGAAACTGAGTCTCCAATTGAGTAATTTACTGAAGGTTGACAACTGATCGACAGAACCCAGTTCTCAGGTCCAAAACATAGGCTCTTTTCTCTCTTTGAATGTCACCAAAAGGGCTAGGCCAGTGGTCGGCAAAGTGTGGCTCTTCCACAAAATACCACATATGGGCGCACACGTACAGTGCGATTGAAACTTCGTGGCCCATGCGCAGAAGTCGGTATTTTGTGGAAGCGCCACACTCAAGGGGCCAAAGAGACACATGTGGCTCGCGAGCCACGGTTTGCCGACCATGGGGCTAGGCAATCATACAGAATAGCCATATTCTTCTCTCTTCTTCGTCTTCCCTGCTGTCTCCAATCGTGTGTTTTTGTTTTGGTTTTCAGTGAAGAGAAAATGACTGCTGCTCGCATTAGAAAATGCCATAAATGTGGGACGGGCCTCATCAAATCCGAAGGCTGCAACCGCATGTCTTGCCGCTGCGGAGCCCAAATGTGCTACCTCTGTCGAGCATCCATCAATGGGTATGACCATTTCTGCCAGCATCCTCGCTCTCCAGGAGCCCCCTGCCAGGAATGTTCGAGATGTTCTCTCTGGACCGACCCCACTGTAAGTGAATGCCTGGCTGCCTATTGCACTGTAGGGGGAATATCAGTAAGATGATATAATGAAGTAAGGTGATATATCGTGACATGTTGTGACCTGTGAAAAGATAGGAAATTCATAGACCAATAACCACAGGAAAAAATTGAGTAATAAAAAAGCTACTTCTCAGAAACCAGCATGCCCAAACAGTTTATGAGCAAATTTTTCAAACCTTTAGAGAATAAATTCTTTATGCCATCTGAAATGTTTCAGAGCATAGAAAAGTAAGGAAAGTTTTACATAATATTTGAATAAAATCTGCATAATGCTGATACCAACACGTGACAGAGATAACCCCAAAAAAGAAAACTGCAGATCAGTTCTACATATGACTATAGGTTTTCAATTCTCTAAATAAAATACCAGCAAATAAAAACCATGACCAAGTAAGATTGTTCCAGAAATGCAAGATGGTTCAATATTATGACCTCTTAATAAAATTCACCGTATAATAGCTTTAGATGGTAAAGACATTGAATTAAAATCCGATAGCCAGTCTTGATTTTGAGCTTTAAAAAAATAGTGTTAGAAGGATGCTTTACTTAATATTATATTTTTTAAAATCCATAGTTCAAAGCAGTCAATATTAGCATGTATTTAATAATGAAATACATAGACACATTCCCAAAAAGTCAAATGTAAGACTATCACCACTATTTTATTCTGGAACTGCTTGTCAGTACAATTAGCTAAGAGAATTTTTAAAAAGGTACAGATATTGGAGAAGATAATTGCTAATGTTTATTAGGCACCCACATGTGTCAGACTGTTGTAAGCACTTTGATGTGTAGAGAAGAAAAGCAGATCCACCATGTTAGACCTGAGAAAAGACGAAATAATCAACTTGAAGGCTATTAGAAGCAGCAGATGGCTAGATACAAAATAAGTACACAGAATGCCACTCGGCAGCAATATAAATCATCAAATACCCTAGAAATGAACTTTAGTTAGAAATGTGAGGAAAACCGTATCGAAGGACAAGAAAGAGATTTGAACATATGGACAAATGTGCTCTGTTCTTAAATAGTTTTATATTAGAAATATCAGTTCTTCTTAAAATAGTTTTAAATTTGAAACTACCACAGTCCTTTGTAAGTTGATCTATAAGGATAGCAATGTGACATGTGAGAAGGCTTGTTCTACCAAAAAGTGATTCAGCCTAACAGTGAGTACCTGCTGGCTGGGCAAATGAAAAGCCTTGAGGAAGGGCACCAAAGCCCATGGGGGTGCCCAGTGACAGCCAGTCACTCCTCAGCTTTCACCTGAGACAAGTGAAGATGACCTGGATGATGGAGAAGCATCTTGTCCCTCAAATAGGAGACTTGGTGTTTATAGAGAGATTAGTTATCTCCAAAGTCATTTAGAAGTTCACTGCAATTCCCATTTAAATTCAGTAGGATTTTTCCCTGAAAAATTACCTATCATTTTGAAAATAAGACTAATTTTTACTATTAAGCTAAACTAATTAAAACCATATAGGCTGCCCTGGTTGGTTTGGCTCAGTGGATAGAGCATCGGCCTGTGGACGGAAGGCGGTCCCAGATTCAATTCTGATCAGAGGCACATGCCCAGGTTGCGGCACGATCCCCAGGAGGGGGCATGCAGGAGGCAGCCAATCTCTCTCCTCATTGATGTTTCTCTCTCTCCCTCTCCCTTCCTCTCTAAAATCAATAAAAATATACTTTAAAAAAAAAAACAACCATATAGGCTGATAAAAGAATAGGCAGCTAGATCAAAGGAACAAAATAGATACCAGAAATAGACCCATATGAGTTTAATGTGAAAAAAATACCATTTCAATTCACTAGGAAAATGATAGATTCATTCTTAACTATTCAGTGTTGCCAGGACTAGTTTGACAGAAAAGCCTCGTTCTCATGAAGTTTACAGCCTAAAACAAGAATCCTTCATGTAGTGAGTGCTGTGTAGGAAAATGAGAGTAGCGTGATAGGGAAGGACCGGAGCTAGAGGAGGCGGCCAACCTCAGAGTGATCTGAGAGACCTGTGTGGGGAGGAGGAGAAGCAGCAAGGTAGGCCAAGGAAATAAAACAGATTTAGCCTGTTTGGGGACCAACAGTAGCCAGTGTGGCTTGCAGGTGGTGAGCTAAGGAAGGAACGTAAGAGGTGGGCAAAGAACCAGGCTGTGGATGGGTCTCACCGAGTGTGGTGGGGTGCTGTTGCCGGACTTATGTAGGAGAGTGACTTGGCCTGATTTAAGTTTTCAAGGTCACACTGGCTATCATGTGGATTGAGAAACAAGGGGAAATTGTAACATATATGTGATATAGATAATTTAATATGTTAATATCTAAAGAGTAATGTGACTCAATAAGAAATCAGTAAAGCCCAGCTGGCGTAGCTCAGTGGTTGAGCATCGACCTATGAACCAGGAGGTCTTGGTTTGATTCCTTGTCAGGGCACATGCCTGGGTTGTGGGCTCCTTCCCCAGTGTGGAGTATGCAAGAGGTGGCCAATCAATGATCCTCCCTCATCATTTATGTTTCTCTCTCTCTCTCTCTCTCTCTCTCTCTCTCTCTCTCCCCCTCTCCCTCTCCCTCTTCCTCTCCCTCTCGCTCTCCTTCTCTCCCTCTCTCCCTCTCCTCCCTTCCTCTCTCAAATCAGTGATTATGTATATTTTTTTTATTTTTTTTTTTAAGAAATCAGTAAAAACCCCTATTTTAAAATAAGGATTAATTTGTCTGAATATCAGAAAGCCCCAAAATAGCAGTGGCTTCTACAAGATAAAGGTCTATTTCTCCCTCATGTAAGTAACAGTGGTGGACAGCCCGGGGGTCGGATGCTCACATTAATATAGTATACAGCTATAAAAAGCAATGCTATTTATCTATTTTAAAACATGGAGGTGTGGGAGGAAGCATGGGAAGATTTACACATAAAATACAAACAGCATGCAGCTGGGGGTCACGACCCAAGTTACCACAGAGGCGAATAGTAATAGAAGTGATTGGTGAGCATTGAGTAGGCCAGGTCTAGGGGACAGTAGGGTGTGGTAGGGACTGCGGCAAACAGGAGAAGGTGTGGGCTGCTACTCAGCTCCCACAGCTTGTTGCCAGATGAGATTATATTCAGTTACCATGGCTGCAAATTTTCCAAAGAGGCTAGAAATATGTATTTTAATGTGAACTCTCCCAATTTTTAAAGATTGGGTTATTAATCCAAGGATCTTTAAAACACAGTTCAGCCTGGCCATGTGGCTCAGTTGCTTGAGTGTTGTCCCATGCACCAAAGGGTCTCCACTTTGATTCCTAGTCAGCGCACAAAGCTGGGTTGAGGGTTCAATCCCCTGTCAGGGCATGGACTAGAGGCAACCAAGTAATATTTCAATCTCTCCCTCCCTCTGTCTCTAAATCAATAAAAAACATTTTTTTTTTTTAATATACAGTTCAGCACGACTGGTGTGGCTCAGTTGGTTGGAGCATCATCCTGTGTACCAGGAGGTGGCAGGTTCAATTCCCAGTCAGGGCACATACCTAGGTTGCGGGTTCAATGCCCAGTCAGGGTAGGTGCAGGATGCAACTGATAGATGTTTCTCTCTCCCATCAATGTTTCTCTCTCTCTCCCTTCCTCTCTCAAATCAATTTTTTAAAATAAAATAAAAAAAGAAAGACTTATAAGCCCTAGCCAGTTTTGCTCAGTGGTTAGAGCATCGGCGTTTGGACCAAAAGGTTACAGGTTCTGTTCTGATCAAGGATACGTACTTCGATTGCAGGCTCTATCCCTGGCCCTGGTTGGGCACATGCAGGAGGCAACCAGTTGATGTGTCTCTCTCACATCAATGTTTCTTTCTCTCAGTCTCTCCTCCTCCTTTCCACTCTCTAAAAATCAGTGAGAAAAAATATATCCTTGGGTGAGGATTAACAAAAATAATTTTTTTAAATACACAGTTCAAGCCAGTATTTTATAAGCCAAAGAAAAGGTCTTTGCCCTGGTGCAGAGCAGCGTGGATGTGCCTGACAAGAGGTTTCGGGATAACTGGGCTGCGGGCCACAGAGCCACCGACTTTGAAAAGCAGTGAGTCCTCTGGAAACCAGGCACCTGCATGTGAGGAGCAACCTCCTCACTGGTCAGAACGTTGGGCCGAGGCCCCAGGAACTGCTCTTATCCGACAGCTCTGTGACCCCATAAGGCTTATTAGTACCCCCCCCTGCCCTCCCCATCGCTGAGGAAAAACCATGAAAGAAAGGGGAGGTTTAGTAAAGAGAGGAGCCGTCCTTCTGTGGTCGATGTGTGGAGGGAGGGGCGGTGCAGCGGGAGCACTGGGCAAGGTGAGCCATGCTGCTTTGGGGACAGAACTTCAGGTCGTGGCCATTCTGCTGACTCCCTCCTCTGCCCCATCCAAGTAGCCACGGGGGCTGAGCATCTCTAGGAACGAGGTGGGGAAACGGGATCCTTTTTCTTCAGCTGCAGCTCCTGAGAAGTCCTCCTCCCCCCGACCCATCTTGTCTCTAGAAACAAAGAGCAGAGTGGGAGGACCAGCGGGCGGATGCCGCAGGCTGGCCTATTCTTAGTGCTGGTTTTCTTTCTTCTCCTTCTCCCGGTTCTTAGTCCCTCTCCTGCCACCTCCTTTCTTCCCACGCGTGGAATCGATGATAAAGGTTTCTCCTGTTCTGTTACCTTGTTTGGGTGCCATAGCATGCGGCTGCCCACTTGTTTTCTTGTTGAGTTGTCTTCTACTCTGAGAAAGGTTCTGGATTTGCTTAAAATAAGCTGGGAAGGAAGGTCGGGCACCTACAAACCCCTTCGGTTTCCTCTGGTAGCCACAGTCAGAGATTTTGTTCTTCGTGTCCCGTTCCCATCAAAACTGGGATCAGCCCGTTTCCTTAATTCTCACCAGGAGACTGATTGAATTCCAACCCAGCATCTGTTGGGGCTTCTGAGAACACAAAGCCATTCAGAAGTTCAGGGAAACAAAGCAGGCCCTGTCGGCAGAGCCGCTCTCCGCCTAATGAGCCCTCGGGGCGGGAAGAGTCTCATTTGTCAGTGGGGAGCTGTCCGTGGGTTAGCGAGAAGTGGAGCTTTCATCCTTAATGACCAGCGATTGCTTGGGAACCCAAACTAACTTCATGTTAGAGAGCTAACACGGTGAAGGGTAACGTTCTTTTTCTGTTAGTTATCCAAAATAAACCAAACATTCAACCAGGAGTCTTACAAAAACACGATGTCATTTTAGAAAGAAAAAAACAGAGTAGCAAACAGTCACAGCAAACCACAGTTCTCTGGTTTAGGGGCCAGAATGCAAAGCAAAATCTCAACACACAAGTGAACAAACATTTGCAATGGGGGAAGGGTTCTCCCGGGACTTGACTGGATCCAAATATGCTGACTCTTCTCTTGGCCGAGAGTGGCCGCATGAGCGGCGGGGCTCCCGCTTCCTACCTTGCTGCGGGAGTTTGTGTTCAGAAGTCACCTGGCAGCCTGGACCCGACAAGTTTGGCAGAATTCCTTAATACAAAACAAAGTCGGTATTGATCATGGGTTTTGGCTACCAGAACCTGCACAGAATTGTTTTCTACAACTTTGTTTTCTGACTGTAGGCGTGTAAAGCATGTTCAGTTCAAATAAAACCCAGGGCTTTTGCAGCCAGTTTGCATTTTAGTGCCGTTATCTCCTGGCTATTGGTGAGGAAACCTACTTAAGTTTCCCAAGTCTGCAGTGGATCGGACGGGACCGCCATATGCGTTCATATATTTAATTCTGTAGCCGTTCCCTAAGGCAGAGGTGTCATCCCACTTTTACAAATGAGTAAACTTGCTGGGGACTGGTCAGTAACGGGTCGGAGGAGGGGTGTCCATCCCCGGTCATTCATGTGGAGGCCCGGCGGCTTGGAGACCTGGCTGCAGCGGCCCAGGAAGGAAGCACTGTTGCAGCAGTGAGGGGCAGAAGAGTGCTTCAGGGGGGCTGGTGAGGAAAAGGTGGGAGCCCACCCTGGAGGAAGATATTCCAGACCTGAGGTTGGTAACTAATTTCTGGCCTCAGCATTTTTTTCCCTTCACTTTTTTTTTTTTTAAATCCTCACCCAAGGAAATGCTTAGAGAGAGGAAGAAAGAGAAAGAAACATCAATAGGTTGCCCTCTGTATGTGCCCCAACCAGGAATATTTAACCCCCAACCCAGGTATGTGCCCTGACCGGGGATCAAACTAGCAACCTTTCGTGCACAGGATGACACTCAGCCAACTGAGCCACTCCAGCCAGGCTTTCTTAACTTTTTAAATTTACCTTCTATAAAAAGAAAAAGAATCAAGTGAGCCCTCGTGTTGCCCCACCCCCAGCTCCCACACTTGGCCATAGCATTTTATTTCTAGTCACTGTTTTAAATACCATTGTTGCCGTTACAACTGGGGGCAGGGCCACTTTCCTGTTATACAGATGAAGAAAATGACATTCAGGTCACTTGGTAAAACCGGATGCAAGTCCAGGTCTTGGACCAGATGTCGGCTCCTTCCCCTCCAAAAGCCTCCGTGTCCTGGAGCAAGGTCCCAAATAAAGATGCTCTCCAGTCAGGCTGCCCACGGGGTCCCTGAGCCCAGTGAACTGAGTGCGCCTCCACAGGGTGGAACCCTCACGGGACCCCTTCCCCGTTGAGCAAGTTGCAGGTGGTAGAAAGGGGGCTTGGCAGCTCCAAATTGAGTGTCCCTGATGGCATTTGGATGTCACCAGAGGACTTTCCCCAGGAGGACACAGCAGGGCTCAGTCCAGTAAGCATGGCGGGTGGGCATGTGTTGTCTTTAGCAAATGCCAGCAGGCCCCGGGCTGAGCACTTAACCCTGAGACCCTGAGAGGAGTCACAATATGGCCACACTCCAGGCTGCCTCAGAGCCCTGGGGAGCTCTGGACAGAAAGGTGTGTGGGTGCTGGGCCTCGCCCCAGGAGAGACTGCAGAAGGCAGCCCAGAGCCTCTGCCTTTGCTTCTCCCCAGCACAGTCCAGACCCCAGCTGCACAGCGTGTGCCCCTCCAGGCTGCGCGTCACCACATTCCCCCCCCCCCCCCCGCAATTTCCTGTTGCAGGGGGACAGCTGGGCGGGGGGCTGGGGCGGGGGGGGTAAGACTCTGCTGTTGCTCAGCGATCTGCAGTTGATCTGGGAATAATTTGAAACTAAATCCTCAGCTCTTTGGAAGCCTTTTATGAAATCATTGCAAGTTTATTAACAACAGCTGTGGCCACACATGACCTGGATCCCAACCCCCAATATCGCAAGCGGGAAGCAGTAGTTGCCTTGCAATTCCCAGTCACCTTTCTAAGGGGAGAAAAAGTCAAATGAAGAAGGAAAGTCGCCCATCTTCCCTCCCTGGTCACAGGAGGCTGGACAGCCGGCAGGCAGGCAGCCAGCCCTGGTGACAGAAATGCTGATGAAAACAGGCTCAGGACTGTTCCCAGCTTTGACAAGACAACCGTGTGCCCAGGCTGAGTGTTGGTTTTAGGTACTTTCAGCCTGTGGCTGGCGGTCGGTGTTAATACCCGAGTGGTAAGTGTTCTCTCTCCCCTCATGCTCTCCTGTCCAGACCCTGCGCCTGGCTGAGCCGCAGGCTTGTTGAGAGACAAGTTAAGGAGTTGGGTTTTGTGGCAGTTTTTTTCTTAATTAGAACCTGTGGTGAGTTCTGCCTCACTTCCTGCCGGCGCTGCATGCCGAGTCCTTACTTGGCAAGGCTGAGCCCGCCGTCCACCTCATGCTCCTGCCAGGCCTCGCTCCCCACCCACCTCCCGTGAAGCGGGCGTGCCAGAGTCTCCGTGTCAGGCCAGCACTTCTGCATCCTGCTGAGCTCAGGAATTCAGGGAAAGGAAGGAAATAAACTCTGCTCCCTCTTAAGATGCAGCCCGCTTGGTTCTTTATTTAAAGTGTCCTCCAGCCCTAGCTGGTTTGGCTCAGTGGATAGAGCCTCAGCCTGGGGACTGAAAGGTCCTGGGTTCAATTCCCATCAAGGGCACATGCCCAGGTTGCAGGCTCATTCCCCAATAAGGGGTGTGCCAGAGGCAGCCGATTCGTGATTCTCATTGATGTTTCTGTCTCTCTCTTCCTCTCCCTTCCTCTCTGACATCAATAAGAGTATTTAAATAAATAAATAAATAAAGCGTCCTCCAGATCTACTGGCCGGTGAGATTCCATGTCCCATTCTGCTCTACTGCTTTGTCCCGTGCGCGGCCCACTGGGTGCTGCACGTGTTCCCGTCACAGTTCTCAGAGTGGCATGCGTGGCTCACTGCTACTCCACCTGGTATTTTGAGAGCCACCCATCTAGGGACACTGATTGCTCACCAGCGTCTTCCCTCCCACCTCAGCCCAGCCGTGCTTACAGGAACACTCTGTGGACCTGTTAGAAAGTATTCACTGAGATTAGGAGGCCAGAAGGGAGGCAGAGAGGAGGCTCACCCAGACCTATGGATCTGTCTTAAAGCCCGAGCCAAAGGCCAGGGAGACTTGTGCTGGGTGGGGGTGTCACCCTTGGTGGCCGTTCACCAGGGCTGTTGGGGTGTCCAGCACAGTGAGTACAGACAACTGTCTGTCCCTCTCGCCAGGGAGGATAAAGGGGAGCGCAGGTTTCAAGCAGGTTCCGTTTATCCTCCAACCCTATTGAGGGCAGAACAATTGGAGGGGCCCTAATGGCTCACTCCCAGTGCCAGCAGCCTCTGGCTGCCTGCGGAGTCCAGAAGTGCCCAGGCATCCCTGGGGCTGTCAGCCCAGAAGGAGCGCCAGGCTCTGCCCTGGTTCTGGTTTCACTCCTCACCACAGCCTCGGAGCCCGCTGCTCCTGGGTAGAGGCCCGGCAGCCCTGTGAGGCCTGGAAGGCACTTGGAGAGCCGGCGTGAGGATGGGAGCGGCACACACAGGGAGGGCCGAGCAGAGAGCCTCTGTGGGGGGAGCCTCGGGCTTTTTTATATATATATATAATTGATTTTTTTACAGAGAGGAAGGGAGAGGGATAGAGAATTAGAAACATCGATGAGAGAGAAACATCGATCAGCTGCCTCCTGCACATCTCCTACTGGGGATGTTCCCGCAACCAAGGTACATGCCCTTGACCAGAATCGAACCTGGGACCCTTCAGTCCGCAGGCCGACGCTCTATCCACTGAGCCAAACTGGTGAGGGCACCTCGGGCTTTTTGAAAGTGATACATGTTACACACCGGTGGGGTAGGCCCAGTGTGCCCTGCGTTCTCGCTGTTGAGGTCAATGTGTCTGAGGATCAAAACCATGGGCTTTTTGTGACAGAAGGAGAAAAGTCTATGGGGCGTCATAATATGTATACAAGTAACTCAGTGGCCTCCTGAGAAAACGTGTCGGGCAGGGAAATCAGAAGTGTTTGCTCCACGATCGAGGTGGCCAAGAACAGCACCCAGTCAGCGGTGATGGGAGGCTCAGTTGCCATGAGCCAGCAAGTCCTCCTGCCTTGGGTGGGGCCCAGCCTCGCCCCTGAGGTTTCCAGCTCCCTGAGTCCCCACTCCCACTCCCGCTCTGGGGCAGCGGAGTCTGCTGGCTTCACCTCAGAGGCCCGGTGCCAGGGAGGCCAGTTCAAATGGCTCATTTTAAGACAGAGGTGGGGAACATCTGGCCACGGGCTGCATAAGACCCGAAAAATCATTTCGTCTGGCCCTGCCAAGGTATTAGGGGTGAGTTAATGAAATGTTTGACCAAATATAGCAGGCTAATTTTTAAGTGGATAATTTTACATAGCCCAGAATGCTGTTATAAATACCCAAATGGCCCTTGGCAGAAATAAGGGTCCCCACCTCTGCCTAAGGGCTGGCACGTGCACTTTTGTGTGAGCTGACCCTAAGAAAGTAAGATTTCCCAAAAGCTTTCCAGGGACGTGGCCCCTTCTCAGCCCCTTCTCGGCTGCATTGGTTGTTTATCTCCTTGGGGTGTTTGTTTTTGCCCTACTCTGCATTTAGTGGCGAAAGGAGATTTCAGAGTTCTGTCCATTCCAGAAAGAAAAAACCCTCTTGTATTTCAAGATGGGAAAGATACACTTTCTAGAACAAAGCAGGGCCTAAAAATAGTCACCTCTGACAGTGATGAGGGCTGGCAGGCAGGGTTCCTGGTCTCCAGGCTCACTACTCCAGAAGCTCCCATTCAGAAGCCTGTAGTTTGTGTGGGGAAGAGCTCAGGCTATGAGACTGGGCCTCGGTTTCCTCATCTGTAGTGCGGGGATTAATGACTAGTACTTAACGCGTGGAGTTAGGAAGGTTACTTCTGTGTGAGGTGCTTAGAGTAAGAGCTGGCTCACAGCCCTCCAGCTCGCCTGGATTTCCTGTGAGTGACTCAGCCCCTGCAGGACAATGAATTCTGTGATCCCGCCCGCCGCACCTGGCCTGCACATCATCTTCTTTCCTCCCATTGTTCTCCATGTCCAGCAGCCTGGGCGTGTCCTAGATTTGCAGAATGGCAAGCCTTTTCCACAAATGCCCTTATTTACTGTGAATGATGGCCATGGGGTGCCTAGAATGCTTCCCGAGGGAGCTCCCCTCTAGGAGGGCTTCGGTGCCTCGTCTGTCACTCAACCCCAAACCCAAGAAATGTTCTGATAGGAGCCAGTCTTCATGTTTTATCTCAAAATAACCCTACACTTACCTTCTCTTTTTTTTTAACATTAATGTTTTTAATTGTAGGAAAATACATATAAAATAAAACTTGCTATTTTAGAAGTATACAGTTCAGTCTGTCTTCACTCTTTACTTGAGGAATTTAAAATGCTTATGTGAAGCTGCTTGTGGAAAGAATTTACATCCCAGATGAAGTAAGAAATCTTCCCTTTAGAATCTAAAATATTTGGCTGAAACTATAATTTTCAAAAAATATATGTTAGGCAGTGTTTGGGGTTTTTTTTAATCCTCACCCGATAATATTTTTTTCCATTGATTTTTAAAGAGAGTGAAAAAGATGGAGGGGGCGGAGAGAGAGAAACATTGCTGTGAAACACACATCAATTGGTTGCCTCCCAGAATTGCGGAGCAAACCTGCAACCCAAGTATGTGTCCTTGACCAGGAATTGAACTCTCAACCCAGGGGCGGGGCGGGGGTGGGGGTGGCGGGGGTGGCGGGGTGGAAGGCAACTTTCTAACCATGGAGCAACAGTAGCCAGGGCTGTTAGGCAGTGTTTTAGTTCTTAGTTTCTAAACACAGTGTCCTGTGATTCCAACCAGTTGGAGAAAGTTGAAATCTGAAACTCCTGACCCATATTCTAGGTGTAACTGACAATTTACTCATTATTTATGCTAACAATCGCTGCTCAAAATAGGTGAGTGCTGACATTTTCTGGTGAAATACAGACTGAATTCAGACTCTAAGGGCACTGCCTACTGGGGGAAGGACAGGACGTAAGGACAAATGCCCTTGAGTGCACTCACCAGATCTGGAGTGATCAGAGCAAAGGAAGGAAGGGCAGCGCTCCAGCGCTCCGGTGGCTCTCTTCAAAAGAAGAACTCCCGGGCTCCTTGTCCCCTCCGCCAGGGAGCATTTCCATGGCAGCCGAGATGTCTGTGCCGGCGCCTCCCTCCCCCAGGCCCCACCTCCTCCTCCAGGAAGCCTCCCTGCTCCACTCCCAACTCCGGGCCTCCTTGGAGTGCAGGGCCAACAGGTCTGTGTCCCCAGAGCAGCACACACAGCAGGCAACAGGCACAGGCCCAGTGAGCGCCCTGCCAGCTTGGGCTGGGCCCCACCGTGGGGGGGCAGGTAGGGCCCGGGCAGTGTGAGCTACTCAGAGGCCATGGGCGGGAGCACCTGCCGCCCTGCCCTCCCGAAGCTGGCAGATCCGCATCAAGAAGCTCAGTTCACACTCACCTCTGCAAAGGCCCCAGACCCACCTGAGGGAACCCTTAAACTGCGTCTGTTCAGGCGGAACTTCCACCAGGAGCATGGGATTAGCACAGGAAACGCGTCGACAAATAAAATCAGGCAGGTGCCTCTCAGCAGGGAGAGGGGACCTGGCATCTTCCACCCAAAAGGGAACCCTCTCTTGCCCTCATTCTTCACTTACCCTGACAGAACTCTTCTCTGCTGCGCATCCAGCGCAGGGCCTGATGTATACCGAACTCTCAGTACTGGCTTTTTTTTCTTTTTTTTAATTGATTTAAGAAAAAAAGTAGGGGAGAGAGAAAGAGAAACATCAATGTGAGAGAAACAGACCAGTTGCCTCCCACACTGTGGATCGAACCCACAACTGGGTATGTGCCCTGACAGGGAATCTGACCGGCGACCTTTCGGTGCATAGGATGATGCCCAACTAACTGGGCCACGCTGGCCAGGGCTCTCAGTACTGACCCTGGAAAGAAGCAATGCATACACCCTTCAGATTTTCCCACCAAGTTAGCAGTGGGACAGGGACACCTTCACAAACTTCCGAATTTCCTCCAGGAAAGCTACTTGAGTGATGCCGTAGAACTGTATAAAGCAGAGGTCCTCAAACTTTTTAAACGGGGCCAGTTCACTGTCCCTCAGACATTCCACACATGCGCACTGCAGGCCCGGGACGAGTCGGCTGCTAAGCAGGACAGGCAGCGGTGGCAAAAACACCTGGCGGGCCGGATAAATGTTTTTGGCGGGCCGCATGTGGCCCACGGGCCGTAGTTTGAGGACCCCTGCTATAAAGCATTTGCCGTAACTTGGAACAACTTTCTCTGGGTCCTCAGTTTCTGTGCTCTAAGGAAGCTAGAATGGGGATTTCTAAGATGCCTTCTGTGCTGTCAGAGGCCTTGAGCCTCCCTCTGGGGACTGATGGGCATAAGCACATTTAGGTGATGTGGTCGAAATAGGGACTTGGTGGTGGTGGTGGTGATGGTGAAGGTAGTACTGGTGGCAATGATGGTGATGGTGAAGGTAGTATAAAATGGTGATGGTGGTGATGGTGAAGGTAGTGCTAGTGGTGGTGGTGGTGATGGTAAAGGTAGTACTGGTGATGATGATGATGATGATGGTGAAGGTAGTACTAATGGTGATGGTGGTGATGATGAAGGTAGTGCTAGTGGTGGTGGTGGTGGTGATGGTAAAGGTAGTACTAATAGTTATAATTAATAAATGACCAGTCAAGAAACCTGTCACTTGTACCTAAGGAAGCCACTGAGAGAAATGTTGGGGGCATCTGCCAATCTGTACCATTTTTTCTCGAAACTTCTCATCTTTCTGAACTCTAGCCTGCCGTCTGTCAGACTTTCCTACCTTTAATCATGAGCGCTTGCCTCGTGCTGAGTCCTTCACACACTGGGGCTCATCCGTCCTTCCAGCAGCCAGTTTTCCATGAGGGGCTGAGACGGGGGTGCTCAGCAGCTCGCCCCAGGTTACCTGTTGCGAGGCATAGGCACTGCACTCCTGCTTCCCTTCACTTTCACCCCTTCCCTCTGGCACCAAAGTAGAGGTTTGCCAGCTCCTAATCTAGATACCTGGTAGAACTTACCTTGACATTCACATGAAGGCCTCAGACTGTCCACCAGACCCTGAGTTACTAGAGCCCTTTGTGTTGACTGGCTTAGTGAATACCCTGTAGAGCAGTAAGTTCCTCGTTTGGGGTGTTCGCAGAGAGGCAGGGTGACCGCATCTTGGATTTTTTTAGCGTTTTTATGCGTTACCTGGGGGTGGACATGACACCCACCAGCATTCCTCCAGGACATGCGATTCTCTTATGTGCTCGAGCACATGGCAGCGTCCGAAATGCATGATGGGGTCTTAACCTTTGTCACGTCTCCTGTTCCCCTTGCCTTGCTCAGAACAGCTGGCCAGGCGAGGCTGGGTGTCTGATGATAAGGATTTTCAAATGTCGGAGTGGGAAAGAGTCCTTGAGACCATTGAGTCCAGACCATCATTTGAGGCCTGGAGAATGGAAGCGCAGTTCAGTGAGGCGCCCACTGCTACCCGCAGAGCCCAATCTCCAGGGGCTCTGTCCTAAAAGCTTTATCTGCAAAGAAAGGGACAATATTATGTAGCTGTTCACTCATTCCATCCGTCTTGCTGTTGACCAGAAGGTGAACCAATAAACGTAGAACAGTGTCTAGCACAGCGCAGGTGTCTGACGCTGACTGAGTGAAAGCATCGGGGGCTCGTGACCACCTGGCGACCTCACGAACTGCTGTCTTGGCCGGGACATTAAAACCACGCGGAGTGAATCTGCGAACCGTCCACTGCTCAGCCCCACCAGGCGCTGCCACTCCTCTGGGCCTGGGACTCCCAGGGTCCTTCCCAGCTCATCCTCCGCTCTGTGACTCCACTCACATCTGAGACGTTGCCTGGGAGGCTCAGCTGGTCAGAGCCTCAGGTCGGCGTGGAAAATGCAGACTTACCACTGACACTGCTCCCCCCAGAGCACACCCAGCCGGGAGCAAACATGGTGTCCAGCAGGCTCTTGAAGCACCAAAACTCCCGCCCCCACGTTGGGCACCACTGCCCTTCCCTGCACGTCTCCAGCTTGGCTGCTCTGAACTCCTAGAGCCACAGCTGGAAGACCCAAGACAGACCAGGCCTGCCTGTCATTCAGTGTAAGCGTGCAGCTGAGGCGACCAGCAGGGTCCTGCCCTGCTCCACATCCTGCCCAGAGCTGCTGCCCTGCCCAGAGCCCCTCTGGCTCCTGCCCCCAGGCTGGGTAATCCAAGTCTGAAGTGCCAGTCAGCATAGCCGGCCCACCAGGTGTTGAGTTTGGGAAGGGGCGTGGCGGGGTCTGTTCTGAACCTGCTGTGCCCTTCCTCCTGCACCGAGACCTGCCCGGGCTTCACTGGCGGGTGCTGCTGCTTCCACAGCCCACCAGCCTCCGAGGCGCTAAGGGCTGGCTTCAGGGCTCGAGGGCCTGAGCAGGCATTAGTGCAGCCCACGCAGGGAGGGAGCCAGCCAGGCTGCTGGGCTCAGGCTATAAGCTCGGGATCATCGGGCCCTGCCCACCCAGACTTACTAGCTTCCCCAGCCCCCAGCTGCATGAGACAGGTCCTCCCTCTGCTTACCCTGTAGCTGAGTGAACAAAGCAGGCTGGGCCCAGCCCCAGGCCCCCTGCCCTGAACCCCTCCGTGGTGAAGGGATTCTCAGGGAGCTGGGAGTGAGTGACATGAAGGCCCACTGGTCAGCAGCAGATTTCTGGCTTCACCCCATTGCTGACCAGCGCTAACTGGCATCCCCGGTATCCCGGTGGGGCCTCCACACTGCATGCAGCTGCTGGAGAGCCAGCTTATCACCTTGTTGTTCTTCTAGGAAGATGATGAGAAGCTAATTGAGGAAATCCAGAAGGAAGCCGAAGAGGAACAGAAAAGAAAGAACGGAGGCAAGTGCTTCTCCCCCTTCCCCTCCACAGGCCCTGCCCGGCCAGGGACCACCCGGGAGTTCGGTCTCAGGTGGCTGTAGACACACTTCATCCCGTCCTGCTCCCTGTGGGAAGCCCGAGAGCTTAGATACAGTTTCAGCACCTCCTTGATGGCAGGCAGGTCCCAAGGGGTAGGTTGCAGCTTAAGAACAAGTAGCAGCCAAACCAGACTAAGGCAGTAGGCCCACCCTGAGGCCACAGAGCATGACATGGCTTCCTGTGAGGGCCTCCAGGCCCTGGCTCTAAAGGGGAGTCTCAGCTCAGCCTGTTTTCTCTCCTCAGAGAACACCTTCAAGCGCATCGGGCCCCCCTTGGAGAAGCCGCCAGAGAAAGTCCAGAGGATGGAAGCCCTGCCGAGGCCCGTCCCGCAGAACCTGCACCAGCCGCAGATCCCGGCCTACGCTTTCGTGCACCCCCCCTTCGCCCTACCCCCCGTCCGGCCCATGTTCAACAACTTCCCCCTCAACATGGGTCCCATCCCGGCACCCTACGTGCCGCCTCTGCCCAATATGCGGGTCAACTACGAGTTTGCCCCCGTCCACCTGCCCCTGGAGCACAACCTGCCCATGCACTTTGGCCCCCAGCCGCGCCATCGCTTCTGACACCCTCGCCCTGCCCCTCGGAGCCCCACTGAGCAGCGTGTGCAGGTGGGGCTTGGCTAGATCCCCCGTCCACCCCGCAGCCAGTGGCTGTGCCAGGCTCTCTAGGTAGGGATGATGGGCTTGACTCATAAAAGCATAGGCCGGTCTTCCCTCCCCTCCCTAGGAAGGGCCACTTCCCCTGGAAGAGTGACTGGCGGGCTAGTTCTTGCTGTCCAGAGCTCGGGGGCAGCCACACCCCCTTCCGAAGAGGTCTGCCATCCTAGCAGCCAGTGCAATGGCCCCTGGTGCAGGTGGTCACCTCTGCTCCGTTACCTCTCCCTGCAGAGAGAGACGGGGGAAGGTTTGCCTCCATCCCCTCGTCACCAGCCAACAGGTGTCTCGATGAGAAACCGCACAGGCCTTCCTCGCCACAGCTGTCAGGTTCCTAATAAAGCTGAAGCAACAAGTAGTGCCGTTCGGAGAGGTGAGAGTCGTGTCGCCCAGGCCAGTGCCGCAGCACCGCTTGCACTGGCGCCCCAGAGTGAGGCACTCAGAGCGGCTGGACCCCGTGAAGAGGGCAGAGCAGTGGCCACAGGCCCAAGAGCACCATACAAGGTGGGGAAGCTACAGACCATGTCCCCCACATCCAGAACCCCAGGGCGCCACCTTGGTGGCGGCTCAGAGGTCTGTCCTCTCCTCTCGGCCCGCTCAGGTGAGACCATCGTGCTGTGGGTTCTGTTCTGTGACTTACCTAAAATGTTCACATTTGCTACGTTGCATTTACTATTTTCCGTGGCCCACTAGTCTCCCGCAGTCCCTGGGAAGTCACTTTATCCCAGGTCAGGCAGCCGGACGGCCCTGAGACTCTGCCAAATGGAAGGCCTTTTGGGGGCAGCTATACTGGGTCTGGTGGTTCTCGCAGCAGCAGTTCCCGGGGAGCCTTCTCTGTCAGCAACCAGGTGGGAGCAGCTCCCCTGAGGCTCGGGGGGCGGTGGGTTTCTCCAGGGGGACAGAGGCCCCAGCTTGTGCTCAGTACCCGCCCAAGGTGCTGCCCCGCCAGGTGCCCGGCAGGCCTGACCGCTGCCCTGTCCTGAGGTTCCTTGATGCTCTGGGGTCCCTGCCCCAGCCGTGTGCAGAGCAGGGGCCTCCGCTGGGGCCAAGCCTGCCTGGCTCCCTGTGTTGGCCCAGTTTCCACTGCTGTGTCTGATGTCCGGGGGGTTCCCAGAAGTTCAGAGGGCACCACAGGCCTCAGAGAGGAGGGGGAGCCGACGACCCTCCCTGTCCCTGTTCCAGAGGCTGCGCCACCCAGGCCTGCTCACCACGGCAGGACTCGAGCAGCACTGCGTGTGGCCACCTGCTGCCTTCAGCCTCTCAGATGTGTTTCCAGAATTAGAATGGATAAGTGTGCTAGGCTGCCCCGTACTGCCCTTCCTCAGGAGAGGCTGTGCAGGCAGCCGGGCACCTGGGCATGAGGTGGGACCCATGAGGACAGGCCTGCATTGGTCCCCGCTGCCGGGGGCTGCCTGCACCTTGGTGCCAGCCTGAATGGCAGTGACAGGACCTAAGAAAGCATGTGCCCTCTGCTTTCTTCCCCAAAGGGGGGTCTCTGAGAACAGTGAGCCCCCAACAGACATCCCGCCCGTGGGAAGGGTGAGCCCATGCACTGCCCTGCCCCGCTAGTGACAGCGCTCACCCTGGCCTCCTAGACCTGAGTGGGTTCATTCCACCTCTGGCCCACAGCGGGCTATGTGGCTCCATGGAGGGCCTGGGGCAGGTAGCATGCGCCTGTCACTGCCAACCAGCAAGTCCCCAGGGACCTGGCATGCAACAAGCAGAGTAATGGTCCCCCCAGGCCAACCTGAGAACCTGTCCTTGGAGAATTCTGGTTATTGCTCACCCACCCTGCTCCCCAGGAGGCATTCCTGCCATTGGGGGCTCACGGGTCATGAGTTCAACCCTGCCTGACCCTCTAGACACCTCAGGGCCCTGGAGGCAGGACCTGGTTCCTGGGTCCTCAAGGAGCAGTCGTACTAGTGATGGGGTTTGGGGCTGAGATGGGGCCGTAATCATCTGACAAGCCAGTGAGTGGCTGCGAGGTGCAAGTGCCAGGAACCCACAGAGATCATCCCCTTTCTGGGGACCCAGCAGGAGGCTCAGTGGTGCCTGACACCTTCCCCTCTGGGCAGAGTGCTCCCCAGAGCCAGATACCGCCCAGCGACAGTCCCACTCCACTTGCCTTAAAACTGGAGAGAGGAATCTAGTATTTGCACTTCGCAAAGGATTTTAAAACTTAAAAGTGCATGACCTGTCACTTTATAAAAATAGCAGAAATGATTACTAAATGTTTTCTTTACTTTCTGGTAGTAAAAACATAAAATAATCCTGTTTTAACTACTATGTACAGAGCCTGTATCATATGTACCTTGGACTTTTGTAAATAAATGTTTGTGCACTCTCCCCACTGGTTTTGTTTGTTCGCATGGCCCCACTGCTCCCCGAAACCACAGGCTGCACCACGGGGTCCCCAGATTCCTGGGTGAGTGATCTAAGCACCACTCCACAGGGGTCCACAGGATCTGATCCCATTGCAGCAGCCGCTGGGGAGGAAGCTCTTCCCTCCCCTGCCCGGGAGAGAAGTGGCCCAGGTTGGGCACAAGTGGCTTATTTTTTGTTTTTTTTTTAGCATAAAATGTCCTTTGAGAAATTGTGGTCAGCCCCTCCTCCAGGCTGCTGCAGCAGGTGCTCCCTGAGAGCCACTTGCAGAAGCTCTGCCCCACCTCCCTGAAGGTTGGGTGAGAATGGGAGAAACCTCACCCTCTGAGTCCCGGAGACAAAAGCTGCAGAGCAGAGGGCGCCCGCCTGGCAGAGGAGCCCAGCGTTGGGTCCTGCCCTACGGCTGGAGGGCCTCCTCCCTCAGGCACAGCCTCTTCCCTGCCACTGGCCCCATCACGGCGCCTCCTGTTGGGTTCCAGGCTCCCACCTGCAGGAATCGGCCCCAAGTCCTGGAGGGCATTCTGGGCACAGGTGGGAGCTCAAAACTTTAATAAAACAGGGCTATCCCTCTCCTGCTGTTTGCAATATTTTATTGAGTGATTCTTTTATTTATTTATTTTTGTATGTCTGAAAAAAGTACAGCTGACCCTTGAGCAATGCAGTAAGGGGGCGCCAACCGCCACACAGTCGGAAACAGTCTCACTCCAGTCGCCCCTCATCACACGCCTGGATTCCCAGCGCCAGTGGCCCGTTGAACACGCAGGTTCAAACTGAGAGGGTCCATGGAAAGAAATCGGCGCATAGGTGGACCGCACCGTTCAAACCCGCGCTGGTGGAGGGTCACTTGTGTTCTGAGATAAATCCTCCCATGGGGTGCGTTTTAAAGTTACCTGTGCTGACTAGTCCTTGTTCCTGGGCATGTTGCACATTTGCAGCAATATCAGAGCCTCTACAGTTTCAATCATTTAACAACGGAGCCGGAGCTGCCATCCCGGAGGAACCACCTTGGTTACCTGAGGCCTCAAATCTTTGGAATTTTAAAATGGCTAAAATGACCTTTGGACTGGGCCTAGGGCGACACCGTGTCCCAAAGAATTGTGCAAAGATACAAGAAAGCAGATTCGCTTACCTGACCGGCAGCTGAAACTTGGGGACACTTCGTTAACATCACTGTTAGCTTGCCTGCACCTAAGCAACACCTTCCTTCTCTGGGTGACTGTCCCCTCCCCTTCTAAGTGCTCCTGCTTTGTCTCCTAATCCCAACACTCTCTGGGCTTCCGCCTGGATTAGTCATTCTTGCGTAGCTGTTCTCACTGATTTCAAATAGAGGCTGGTTGCCTCTCGCTTGGAAAGGCCGTTTTGGTTTTAAAGTAATGGCTCTTTTCCTAAACTGCTGCAATCTTTCTTCATCTACGTAACAGTCACACGTACCTGCTGGCATGCTGCAACTCCAGACCTGCACAGGGGCTCGGGCCTTTGTTCTTACAAAAATGATTTCAGTCCTTGCCCTGCAACCCGCTCTCTGCCTTCCTCTCCAGGTCTGTGGCTCTGAAATAGCTCTGATCTGTCCTTTCTAGGCCTTCTGTGAGATTTTTTTAAATCCTCCCCAAAGATATTTTTCCACTGATTTTTTTTAACATATATTTTGATTTTTTTACAGAGAGGAAGGGAGAGGGATAGAGAGTTAGAAACATCGATGAGAGAGAAACATCGATCAGCCGCATCCTGCACACTCCCCACTGGGGATGTGCCAGCAACCAAGGCACATGCCCTTGACCGGAATCGAACCTGGGACCCTTGAGTCCGCAGGCCGACGCTCTATCCACTGACCCAAACCGGCCAGGGCTCCACTGATTTTTTATAAGGTACTTCTTTTTATAAAGAGAGAGAGAAACAATGATGAGAGAGAATCATTGATCGGCTGCCTCCTGCACGCCCCCTACTGGGGATCCAGCCCACAACCTGGGCATGTGCCCTTGACCAGAATCAAACCCGGGACCCTTCAGTCAATCCATAGGCTGATGCTCTATCCAGAGCCAAACCGGCTAGGGGTTTTGTTTGTTTTTTAAGTGAATTAAATTTGTTGTTGTTGTTAATCCTCACCCAAGGATATTTTTCCATTGATTTTTTTAGAGAGAGTGGGAGAGGGAAAGACAAATAGCGATGTGAGAGAAACACATTGATTGCCCCCTGCACACGCCCTGAACAGGGCCTGGGCCGGAGAGTGGACGAAAGGGGCCACGTGCTAACCTGACAGCTCAGGGAAGGCCTGCATGGCGGTCTTGCAAACTCTAAGACCTAAAGTAACCACAAGGATGGTCTGAAATTAAACTTGAACTAAAAGCAGTTGTGATGGGTAGTCACCTCACCTCCTAGGCCGGTATCTTCCCTGGCAAGGTCACCTTTACCTAACTGAGCCAATTGTTTTTGCATCTACAATAACACACCCTTGAAATGTCGGGGTAACTTGTAACTTCCCTTTTTTCCGGACCCCCCAGGCCTGGGCGCCAGGACAGAGAGCATAAATTCCTTCATTGTTATTGTTACCATGTTAATTGTTGACTGTTACCCACCTAAGTGATGTGTCTATTATTTTACTTTTTATTCAGTCCTAGAGGTTTCCCCGCTTTGCTTTCTCGCGCCTCTCTAATCTATCACCAGTGGATTTCTTGTAACCCACCTACATCTCCTCCTTCGACTGCAGTGTATAAAAATAGGTGAGAAACGGCCATTCTCCGGAGCACTATCCCAATCCGTTTTGATATTGCTTCCCGGCAATTGTCGACAGTTTGGCTCAAATAAACTCACAAAAATTCTTTACAGGTTTGAATGTTTTTACATTAACAAGAGGAGCCTGCAACCAAGGTACGTGCCCTTGACCAGAATCAAACCCAGGACCCTTTGGTCCGCAGGCCGACACTCTATCCCAGCCGTGGGCAAACTACTGCCCGTTTGAAATGAATAAAACTAAAAAAAAAAAAAAAAGACCGTACCCTTTTATGTAATGATGTTTACTTTGAATTTATATTAGTTCACACAAACACTCCATCCATGCTTTTGTTCCGGCCCTCCCGTCCAGTTTAAGAACCCATTGTGGCCCTCGAGTCAAAAAGTTTGCCCACCCCTGCTCTATCCACTGGGCAAACTGGCTGGGGCCTGTGAGATTTCTGTGTGTAGAATGGCCACAAGTTACTCTGCATTCCCCACTGCGGGAATTCACATGCTTCCACATGCGCCCCACACACCTCCACCTGCACGAGAATCAGAGGATTGGGGGCATTTTGATGACGTTACTGAGTTCCTCCCTGCAAAGCCTCCCGAGAGCTGAGCGTGCTCTGCCCGCGGGCACCGGAGGGCTGCGCGCCGCCTGAGGCCCCCACCCTCCCCCCCCACCTCCTGGAGGCATCACCCATGTCTTCACCCCTTTCTCCAGCTCCAGCAGCTTCAGGTCAGGAGCACTTGTGATTGTAACGCCCCACAGTGTCCACCCTTACAAGTATCGCTTTTTAGATACACAGTTCCCACTTATAAATGTTTTAAAATTTTAAAACAGAGAAAAGTATAAAGAAAGAGGAGTGCTTCGTTGGATAAAGGTGACCACTGCTAGTCCTGGCCGGTGGCCCAGCTGGTCGGAGCGTCATCCCGTGAACCACACGGTAGCGGGTTTGGTTCAAGGTGAGCAGGCATTGATGTTCCCTCGCACCTCGCTCTCACCTCAGGTGAGGATTTAGTCTTAAAGTAACTGCTGGTAAGTTTTTTTTGCTGATAGTTTGAATGCATTTCCTTCCTGTGTGGTTTTTCCTATGATGATACAATACGTTTCACAAAACTGGGAAACCGGGTGTGCGGGCCTCATCCTCACGCAGCTCAGCGAGGCGGGTGTGAACTAGCTCCCGCCAGGCTCCCCAGCAGCCTTCTCAACATCCCTTTCTCGTCCGCGTCCGCCTCCCCACCCGCGTCTTCCCTCTCCCGCAGGGTTCAGGGGGCGAACCATTTTCTCTAGTCGCCTCCTCTCCATCAGCACATTGTGGCTTGGCCGTGAAGGTGCCCGTTAAAACCCTCAGGAGAGGGCGTGGGCCAGCAGTCTGTGGTCAGGGAAAGTCCGCCCAGGCTGTCCTGGGGTGTGGTATCCAGAATCTTCCCTGTGGGCTCTGCATGTGTGCAGACCCCCAGCTCTGCGCCTTCCCCACACCCATAACCGTGCCTTCCCGCTGCACAGCAGGTAATCCCAGCCTCGGCTGGGCTGCGGGCTGAGAATGAGATAGGCAAGTGCCGGCCTGGGCGGGCAGGTGAGGAGCGAGGGAGAAATGTGGGGCTCCCTTCTCGCTGCCCTTAAAACCCTCCCAGGGCCCGCTCAGCCCTTGAGCATCCGCAGGCTGTGGTCCCTCACCACTGCGGGCGGCTCCTTGGGGACAAAGTGCTTGTCCCCCTGACCTGCCTGGTGCGTCTGAGACTGCACCAGCCCCACACAGGACTCCTGAGCGTGGAGGCCACGCCCACGCCCTGCACACGGTGCACATCTGTCCACACACCTGAGCACACGCCACTGAGGGGCACCAGCCTGGGCTGGACCCTGGGAAGGCGCCGTTCAACTGGGCAGTGGGTTCCCTGCGCCTCCCCCATAAACCTGCGCCTCCTGCTCCCTCGGGGACCCACAGCCTCCCAACGCACAGGAGCCATTTCTGCAGAATTAACAGTAGTCAGTACCTGCCTCGGGGATGTAAGAGGGGACCCTGGGGACATCCCCGGACAGGCCATTCCTGCCCTTGGCACCGCAGGGAGCTACCTCACCCGCAGGATGTACAAGTGCCCGACTGGGGTCCCCACCCCAAACGAACCCCTTCCCGCCGTCCCGCACCCCCAGGCCTGGAACATGCAGCTGTTCCTTCCACGTCACTGAGCCGCTCCTGGCCTCCAGCCCGGCTTTAACGGGCGCGGGTTGGCCGCCAGGACACAGCTGGAGGCCCAGCATCCCTTTGTAGCCCCCATCTGCTCCTGTCAATCTCCAGACTCCCCCAGGGACCACCAATCACAGCGCAGGCATCTCAGTTTCGTCATCAGCAGCCAATCAGTGCTTCCGCTGACTGCTCCCGCATTGAAGTGGGAACCAGGCGGCTCCAGGCTGGCGGAGCCCCAAGTGCCCTCCCCTCCCTTCCCCCTCATCCCCCCTACACCCCCACCCCCCAACCCTGCACCGCACATCCCTGTCCCTGTCCCTCCTCAACCACCGCCTTATTGCACACGCACGTGTCACCCTGTTCCACACGGAAGGTTGTCTTGCTGCTTTGGCCCTCAGTAAGATGGGTACCCAGCACCCCCACCAAGGGGTGCCCTGGATTAAATGACAGAAGGGCCAGCCCAGAGTCATCTGCCAGGCGTCCCCGCTGCTGGCCACGTGGTGGTCACCGTGGCCTCAGGACCCAGGTCTCCCCTTACACCTGGAAACTACAGGTGGGAAAAGGCCTCTCTCCCACCCAGAGCTGGGCCAGGATCCTGCTGTGATGGAGGGACTCACCTGGTTGGCAAGCTGGGCCATCCAGCCCACCAGCCCAGGCCCTGTGCCACCAGACAGCCCGCTGGAAGGGGCCGGGGCCCCTTGGAACAGGCCCTCCTGCATCACTGAAGGGCCTGGCCCTTCGAGTTCCAGTCAAGGCCACCTGCCTGGGCGGGTGTGCTCACCTGGTTCGCTGTTGGCTTGATGGCTACGCTCTAAACGTGCAGGTGCAGGCCACCGCAAAGCCTCCTGCCCCGGCCTCAGGCCCCAGGCAGGACATGGAGGAACCAGGAAGTCAGACCCCATTGCAGGGACAGACCATCCCTTTGCAGGGTCCTCTGTCCCCGGAGGTGTCCTGGCCCGCCCCTCCCCGCGGCTCTCATCCGACACACACAGGCCGCCTCGGTGCTGGTTTTGTGTTATTTTATTTGCTCTTTCCAGTCTGAAGCTACTATCATGGGCATTTAGTTATACAAATGACACTTACAAAAAAATAAAAGACCAAGACACCCAGAGTGAGATGCATGGCGGACGGGGTGGGGGGCTGGCAGGGGTGCGGCTGGGAGCCCAGGGTCAGGGCTGGGTGTCTCCTCACAGGCTCCCAGCTGAGGGTGACACCCGGCTTCATCCCACCCCGAGACCCAGAATCCAGTCAGACAAGGAGCACCAATATGCTGGCTGGAGGCTCTGGCTGGGGGGCAGGAGGGCAGGGGGGCAGGGCCAGTGAGCACCCCTGGGAGGTGGAGGCAGGTTCTGGGTTTGGGGAGGTGCCCTCCCTGCCCCACCACTAGCGAGAGCAGAGGCACCAAGGCCTGGAGATGCTGCCCGAGGCTTGCCTGCGCCACCTCCAACAATGACATTTTATTAAAAAAAAAAATACTGATTTGGTCATTTTCTGCTTCCAGTTTGGCCAGGGTGAGAGAGACAAGGGCAGGGTCCCCGGAGCACAGGGGACGTGCAGGGCAGGGCAGTCCTCTCCGTGCGGAGGGGACAGGTGACGGGCACTCTGGTTCAGCCCCCGGCCCTGCAGGCGCTCCTCCCGAGGGGCCACCGAAGGGCTTGGGGCAAGGGCCCCGCCCCTGGGGAGTTGGGGGGAACCTCGGCTGGGGGGAGGGGCAGGAGATTCCAGTTAAACCCCCCGCACACCAGGGCTCTAGCCCCCACTGCTCCTCAGCCACTTTGGGGAAATAAGGCTCAGAGTTGTCTGAGGTCAGAAGAGGTGCCAGCCTCGCCCACAGCAGAGAGGGCGGAGGGTCCCCAGTCCTGCTAAGGGCCAGGCCGCAGCGCTGACCGCCCGGGAGAGGCCACGCAGGGCAGCAGGGGGGACACCGTAGGAAAGGCAAGGGGCTCGCCACCCTGGCGGCGCCACCTGGAGAGGAATTAGCGGGCGGGGAGTGGGGGGACGGGGGTGCGGGGGCGGGGCCTAGTACTCCCACAGTGTGGCAGGGTCGATGGTCTCCGCACAGGCCTTCAGGACCCCCGCGTGGTCCCCCTTCAGGTAGCGCCCGCCCACCTTGATGGCCACCTTGTTGTAGTCGCAGAACTCAAAGAAGAAGTCGACAGGGGTGTCACTGCTGCTGGTGACCAAGGAGTCACTGCCCAGCGCCCAGTACTTGCCTGTAGAGTCTGGGGGGAGGAGGAGACCCTGTCAGGCCCCGTTCTGTTCCCCACCCTGCACTCTCCGCTTCCACCCAAGCCTCCCTCGCACCCATCCAGGGTTTTGGTCCCATAACTCAGGGTGCGTCCTCCCCTGCCCATCCTTTCCGGAACCTGGCTCCTCCTGCCCCATCCGGTCCGGGGGGGGCTGGGAAGTCTCCCTCCGATCCAGGGTCACCAGTGGCCTCAAGACATTTGCCCTCTGGAGCTTGGAATGGCCCAAGCCCAGTCACAGGGAGGCCAGGCTGAGCCCCAGAGACAGCGCCTCGGACGGGGTGGAGGAGGACAACGACTCTCCTCGGCCCGGACACTGGGGCCCACCCAGCAACCGCCCCCAGGAGAACCTGCCTTTGATGTTGTAGGCGCCGTCATTGAACTCGAGCTGGAAGACGTCATAGTTGGAGCGGTTGGCGTCCAGGGTGCCCGTGACCTTGCGGCAGCCGATGAAGCCGTGCTCCCCGCGGAACACGATGATGGGGCGGTTGATCAGCTTCATGAGGAAGAGCTCCGTGTCCCCTGGCCCAGGAAGGAGGGGCGTGAGCTCATGCGGGTGTGGCTGGGACGCTCAGAGAGTGGGAACCTGGGGTGGCCCTGCAGCCAGCCCTGGGGGTGAGGCTGGCAGGGAGTTTGGGGGACGCCCAGCACAGGGCAGGCCTCAGGGGTGTTGGTGAGTGACCACCGGTTGCACCCCACAGGGAGGGGGGTCTGGGGCACCCTCAGGCAGCTACCTGCTGTCTCCACCGAGGCGGCCAGCTGCCCGTTCTTCTTGGCCGTCACAAACTTGCCATTGGACGCGCGCAGTGTGATCCGCCGATCGCGCCACTCGATGTCAAAGTAGCAGCTGGCACTCCTGGGGGAGGCGGGACAGTCAGGTGGAGCCCCAGGCCCGGTCCCCCAGGAAGGGCCGCTGCGAGCGCGGGCAGTGACGGGCGGCCCGGGCACTTACTTGGCGGAGGCGGTGGACTGCACGCCCCCGGTGGCCGTCAGCGTCCAGTACTTGCCCGTGTGGGTGCGGAAGGCGCACTTTTTGGTGTCGCGGTCGATCTCCAGTTGGAAAGTCTCCTGGTCAGTCTCTTCGTCCTGATTGGCCGACAGGTCCATACCTGCGGGGAGAGCCTCCAGCTGGTACCCACGCCTGCCCTCCTCCCACCAACGCCGGGGGCACCGAACCGCAAGGACAGAGCCGGGCAAGCCGGCTGCATCCTGTCCGTGTCACTTTCTCTGACAACAGAACCGACACCTTCCGGCAAACCAACTAGAAAGACATTCCGGAGCCGATCGGAAACCGTCCCATGGCCCTCGATGAGATATGAAGGGTTAATTGTTCATCATTTGGTGGTTAAGGCCTCATTTTACAAACGTTTCAAGATGAAATGCCCTGATGCTGGGGATCTGCTTTAAAAACAACCAAAAATCATGACGATGCGAACAGAGGGGCAGAGGACAGAGGGAGAGGGTGGCGGTGCCGCTCCTGGGGGGCCGGTGGCCAAGGCCACGCCCTCCTTCCCCAGACTGGAACCTGAGGCTGACTCTCAGGAAGTTAGGGAGCTCGCACACGCGTAAACACGAAGCCACACATCTTCCCAAGCTCCCCGCAGCACTGGGACCCTGGCCTCCCTGCGGACACTACGCCCCCTGAACATCTCGATTTCCATATGATCTGCATCGTTTTGCATTTGTCCCAACAGAACAAATTCACATCCCCAGGCGCCCTGGGCTCTAAGAACCGCAGCCACAGGAGTCTGCCCAGGGCTCAGGGTGTTACCTTTGGGCCTTGATGCCTTTATTGAAGTCAGGACCATGGTGATGGGTGTCCCTTCAGACCAGGAACCTGGGGGCTGGCGGGGCCGGGGTCTGAGCGCACCTCCCGGGGACCCACCCTTAGGTCTCCAGCCGCCACTCCGAGGGCCTGAAAGGTGTCCACCCCTTCTCAACCCAATGACATGCCCCACACCAGCACCAATGGGTGGGGACCTTCACAGCACCAATGAGGCAGGGAGGTGGTGTCCTTGACCAAGGTCACCCAGAGGGAAAGTACTGGGCCCTGGCGGCTCTACGAGGGAAGGTGGGCACTCAGGCTCCTGCCGGGCCCTCTGCCCTCCGCTCTGTGGACAGTGGGTGTGGGCACACGTGGGCTCGGGCCACGGAGTGGTCACTGCATCCTCCTTCCTAGAGGAACAAAGGGAGGCTCGGCCGTGCACATTCCACGCCCAGGGCCGTGCCCGCCATCTGCTCCCCACTCAGACCCCACACCCGGGGTGACCAGGTTTGATGAAAAGGCCCAGGCCCGCCAGCGAGGGCCCCAGAGCGGGGCCAGGCGGGCGCCGTGGGGAACACCTCGTCTCCGCCTCAGCTGCGCTCTGCCTGGCAGAGGGCCCGCCTCCATTCTGCCGGAGGTTGAGAGGGTTTGGGGCCTGGTGCCACGTAGACACCAGGTCTTCCAACCCCAACAGGAAGGGGTGGGGGAAGGGGGGCTACCGCCCCTCCGCGATCCAGCAAGGCCCCTCCCGGCTCCAAGGCCAGGCCCAGGCAAGGAAAGGCCCCTCTTGGCCTTGGAGTCTCTAATTGGAGCTGGGTTGCCATGGAAACAGGGTTTTCTTTGGGATTTTTCTTTACATCAACAGCAGCATAGAAAACCTGAGTCATAGGCCATAGGAGCCCTGGCGAGGCAGGGTATGGGGCTCCATGGAGCCCATGGGCACACCCACCCCCTTCCTCCAGAGCCCCAGACACCTGGGTCCCCCACCCCCTCCCTGCCTGACACCACCCTGGCCCCCACCCCCACCCCCTCCAGCCTTAGCGGTTCTCAAACTCCCAGGGAACTCCCCCAATCTCACTCAGTTTAGGGGAGGGGTTTGGAAGCATCCTGGCCCCATCCCCCCGCCCCTCCCCTCCCTTCCCTTCTTTCTGGTCACTCCTGCCGATACCTGAGCACTTCAAATGCCTCCTCCACCCTGGCTCAAGCCATCCCTGGGCCTGACATGCCCCACCTTGTGAGAACTCTTCTACATCCTGCAAAGCCCTCCTCAGCCAGCCAGCCTCGCCTCTGAGCGGCTGGGACCAGGCACTTCCTTAGCGCGGAGTCCCCAGGCGCAGCGGGCAGCCGCAAGGAGGCTGCGGGTCCAGCTGAAAATGAGGCACTGCCCAGGGTTTGGCTGGAGCCCAGGGCAGGTGAGGCTCCCAAGGAGAGGGCCCTTGCCACCCTCCACCCCTGCCCAAGCCACGTCCTCACCTGTGATCACAGCCACATGGCTCCCCAGGACCTGGGATAGACGCATGCCACCTGCCAGGCCCCCACTCCCTGGTGGCAAACCCTGCCCCGAACTGTGATATAAAGGCTGGCTGACAATGTGCGCAGGGCAGCCTGGAGCCAGCCCTACAGATGGGGACACTGAGGCAGGAGAGCAGGCTGCAGCTTCCGTGGGAGCACCCCACCCCCACCAGGCAGCTGAAGGCCTGGGGATGATTCACATCCCTCAGCCACCAGCCCAGGATCCTCCTCCTTCCTGGCTGCCTTTCCATGTGTGCTTGTGTGCATGTGTGCGTGTGTGTGTGTGTGTGTGTGTGTGTATGTCGGGCGCTGCCTCCTTGCCACGCAGGCCTGTCCAAAATGGCCTCTGCAGACACCCCCACCCCCGATGCCAGCGCTGGGTCCTTTGGTCCTCCTCACCCGCCCCCAAAGACCCAGGGTCAGCTCACGTGAGAACAGGATTAAGACCCCAAGATCTGAAGCCGACAGAGCCCCAATAGCAGGCCCCAAAGCCCCCACCCCCAGTTCCATGTTCCCCTAAACTCACAGATGAGCCAACACACCTCTCTTGGCCCAAGTTCCAATTGCTTCGCCCCATCAGCCTGAATCACATCATGACACCCCAGGGAGCTTTCCTAGAGGAGCGGGCATCTGTCCAGGCTGGCCCGTGGCTGCCACAGCAAGCTCAGCTGGGCTTTCGGCCCTTCCCTGCCCCGGGGCCTTTGCACAGGCTGTGCTGCAACACCGGGCCACACACCTGAGCTACCTTGTACGCAGCCTTCAGGGCAGCCCAAGCGCCTGTCTCAGAAAGCCCCCCCCCCCCAAATATAATCTGGAATCCTGATATACTTCCTGGACCCCAGGCCTCTGCCTGCCCTCTGGGATGCTGGTGTCTCCCCGTGAGAGCATCAGCCCCCAGGGAACAGTCCACCACATGCCCACTTGCTCACCACTCAGGCCTCAGCCTGTCTCACTTGTCAGGGGCTCATTGTCTGCTGAACAAGTGGGAGACCTGCCCCACCCAGCGCAGTGAGAACAGACGGGAAGCCACGTGTGCCCGAGGCTGGGCGGCAGGGGGTGCAGATAAGAGCCCACTCTAGAGTCAAAAAGACCCAGTTCTGCAGCCTCTTCCCAGTTGTGGGCAGGCAGCAGGCCTCACCTCTCCGGGCCTCACCCACCCCCAGGGGGGAGGGCAGGAGTGGCCGGCGGCAGGAAGGCAGCCCCGCAGGAGGGGGCACTGGCTGGGCTCCACCCAGCTACTCCATCCGGGGGAGCAAGACCCCTCAGGTCCCTCCAGTGGGGCCTCTGCTGCCAGGAACCAACGCCTTCTTCACCGAAGGGGCAGGGACGCCAGAAGGGGGGGATCTGAGGAGGGAAGGGGGGATCTGAGGAGGGAAGGAGGGGATCTGAGGAGGAAAGGGGGGGCTCACTTCTGGTTAGGAAACGGCCCGGTCAGCGGGAGGCCCCGGGGGAGGAAGCAGGGACCTGCAGCCAGTTGCAGGCCGGGGTCTCGGGTGGGTTCCCTCGGGGGTGGGGGCTGCCAGCGGGCTCCGGGCTGGCGCTCAGCTGCCCTCGGACGACCACGGAGCAGTGCGCCCCAGCCCGGAGAAGCCCAGGGCGCAGGGCGGGGTGCCTGGCGGGCCGCGGGGCGTGGGGGAAGTGCTCCGCAGGGGGGACCCGCAGAAAGCGGACTCCCCTCCCCCGCCGGCGCATCTGGTTTTCCCATCTGCAGAGGCCGAGCAGGACAAAGGGGGCGAGGGAGGTCCCTGCCGAGGAGCCCGCCCCCCTGTTCACAAAGGCCGCGGCCTCGAGCGAGGGCAGGCGCAGGAGGAGGGCGGGGGGAAGGGCAGACCCCGGGGGCCTCACACCAGCGGAGGCCGACCCCTCCCGACCGCAGGAGGTGGAGAAAGGCCGGGAGGGCGGGGAGGCGGAGAGCACCCCGCGGAGATGAAAGCCTTCCCTCCCGCCCTCGAAAGGCGGCCCGAGGGGGTCGGGGGCGCTAGCGGGCGTGTGACGACCCTCGCCTCCGCCCTTGAGCTAAAGGTCCGCTGACCCGAGGAGGGGGTCGAGGAAATGGGCGAGGGGTGTCCCCTCCCCAAGGCTGGGCCGGCCGATCCGAGGGATCAGCGCGCGTGGGGAGAACCCGGATTGGGCCGGGGGGTCGGAGAATGGCACCCGGGGCGGCGCAAACCAGGGGCCAGGGTGGGGGTGGTGCGGCGGCGCGCGGAGCTGGGCAAAGCCCCACCCCTCGCCCCCTCCTTCGGGCCGGAGCGCCAGTCCCCGGGCGGGACGCGGCGGCCGGGGCGCCTAGTGGGGGCGCACCGGGCAGCGCTCGGGACTGCGGCGGCGCCGCAGGAGAGAAAGGGCGGGAGGCTGGGAGGCCCGGGTTGGGGTGCGCTTTGTGCAGGGACGGGGGTGGGGGGCGGCGGGGGCGGCGTCCCCACTCACCCTGGCGCGTGGACACGTTCCTCTCGTTGGCGGCCTGCAGCACGACCTGGGCGCAGCTCTGCTCCAGGGCGAAGAGCTCGTCCTTGCCCACCTTGGTGGCCTTGCCCGCCTTGAGCGTGCCGCTGGGCCCCGACGGCGCCAGGTAGCGGCCCTCGCAGTCGCGGAAGGCCACCTTCCCGGAGCGGAATTCGAGCGTGTAGCCCGTGGCGGGCTCGGGGCGCGCCACCAGGCGGCCGTCGTGGCGCAGGAAGCGGTGGTCGGCGGTCTGCACGCTGTAGCGCTGGTCCTGGAAGGCCAGCGTGATGAGCGAGTCGACGCCCCAGGGCACGTCGCGGTCCACGGCGATCTCGTCCGCCGGCCGCGCGCTCAGGTGCGCGTAGCGCTTGCGGGTCAGGCTGTAGATGTTGACCTGCGGGTGCATGGCGATGTGCACGCTCCACTTCTCGGCCGGCGACACGGTCTGCGCGAAGCACGACAGGCGGTCCTCGGTGCCGCCGAAGTAGCGCCGGTGCGCCTCGGACTGCAGCGACCAGCGGCCGTCGTCGTGCGCCACGATCAGGAAGCGGCAGTCGGCGCCCGGCGCCTCGCGCTCGCAGGTCACGTTGCCGTCCTTGTCCGCCGCCAGGTAGCGGCCCAGGTGGCTACGCAGGCACACGGCCGCGCTGCCCGCCTCGTCGGGCGGCTGCTCCAGCGTCCAGATCTGCTTCTTCTTCAGGCTGCTGGCCGACGCGTTCACCTTGAACCCGAACGCCTCGGCCGTCAGGTACTTGTTGCCGCAGTTGATGAGGCCGAACTGGATCTGCACGGCCTCGGCCGTGCCGTTGGCGGTCATGGTGGCGGCGGGCGGCAGGCCCCGGCGCGGCGCGGCCCGGCGGTCGGTGGCGGGTCCCCGCGGCAGCGCCCGGCTCTTTGTTCCCGACCGCGGTCCCGCGCGCTCCGCCGCAGCGCTGCACAAAGCCGCCCGCGCCCCGGCCCCTTTATAGGCGGGTGACGTCACGCCGCCAGGCCCCGCCCCCTCGCTGCGGGGCTCGGCGTGGGAGGGGGCTCGCGGCCGCGGGAGCCGGCTCTGCAGCTCCGGGGCCCCGGGGGCGCGGGTGGCGGGCCCGGCTCGCCGTGTCCCCTCCTCCTGCCCCGCGGGCCTCTGTGGCCCCCCACCTCGGCCGCCATCCTTCCCCCCAATGCCCGGGCCCCCGCAGCGCCGCAGACTCAGGACTCGCTCAGAGCCCAGACCCCTCGGAGGCCCCGACCCCAAGCCTAGCGGGGTGGAAGCTCGGGCCAGGTTTGAGGTTGTGGGGAGACGCTGGACGGGGTGGAGGCGGCCCGGAGGCTGCTTGGAGGAGGTGGCCTTGGAGCAGAGCCTTGAAGGAGCCGCCAGAAGCCCCTGCGAGGGCCTGTGGGTCCTAGGGTGGAGGGCGGGCGGGCCAGGAGCTGGGGAGGGGTCTGCAGACCCCAACTCACCCAGCCCTGGCCTTGCAGTCAGGCCCTCCAGCGAGGGGGGTGGGGTTCCCCGAGGCCTCGCTCCGGGGACACTGCCTTGAAGACCAGCTCCCAGTGGCCCCGGCACCACCCAGCCTGGCCGCCCCAATAGGTGTCCGTGGCAGTGGCCAGCAGCAGCCGCGGGTTGTGGCCTCCGGGGCAGTGGGTGAGCAGTGTGGCCTCTTACTGGGCGGGGCAGCCCTGAAGGTCTGAGCCCAGTCCCGCCTCTCGGGCCAGTGTGCCTTCCATTTCATACCCGAGACCCCCACGTCAGAGGCCGTCAGAGGACGCGGAGCCAGCACAGGGAGGGGTGACACCCTCCTCCTCCAGGACCCCAACTCTCCACCCTCCAAAGGGGACTCCCTGCAGCCCGCGCCTCACCCGGTCCAGGAGCACTTCCCTTTTCCCAGCCTCCCCGAAGGGCAAGGCCTTTGCCGGGACATTCCCCACATGCCAGCCAGGCCCCTGGAATGCCAGTGTGACCACAGGCTGCCCACGAGGTCTCAGGCGAAAGCAGAGGGCACTGCACTGGTCTTCTGAGAACCCCAGGAACCCCCTCCAGGGTGTTTTCTCCTCCAGGGGCAGGAGGTGTGACCTTCTCAGCTTTGTGGGTTTATTGGCAGGGCCTGGGCCCCCGTGGGCACCCCCATAGCATCCCTCCCACAAAGCACACCCTCTGGATCCTGGGAAATCACGTTGAAACTCAGGATCTCACTGGCTGTGTGACTTTGGCAAGTTACTTAACCTCTCTGAGCCTCCGTTTCTCCTTTTGTAGAAGAGATATAAATCCCCACTCAGCTGGGCAGAGCGTCCCTGAGGCCTCTCAGACACTGGCTCTGACCACTCTCAGGACCCAGGAAGACCTCGTGCGGGAGACCCCGAGCATCTGGCCGCTACCAGGCTCAGAGGTGAGGGGGCTGAGTAACAGCAGGCATTTAGGGACGGCTGTGGGGTGCCAGACTGGGTGTTGGCGGCATGGCTGGAGAGTGCCGCGAGCCAGATTGTTTCCAAATAGACAGTACGTTCACGTAGTTCAGTGGTTCTCAACCTTCCTAATGCTGTGACCCTTTCAGACCCCCAATTTCATTGTTACAAATTGAACATAATTAAAGCATAGTGATTAATCACAAAAACAATATGTAATTATATATGTGTTTTCCGATGGTCTTAGGCAACCCCTGTGAAAGGGTCGTTCAACCCCCCCCCAAAAAAGGGGGGGTCACGACCCACAGGTTGAGAACCGCTGACGTAGTTCGAAACTCCAAGACTGTAAAAAGGCCTTCATTCCCCCTCCCCATTCCCACGCCACCGCCTCGGTACCGCTGTTACACTTGTTTTTTGTGTTTTTCTTTCTTTACACAAACACAAGCAAGCGTGGCTCTGTTTCTTATTCTTATCTTTCTTCTCTCCATTTTAAACAGTATTTCCACCTGCTTTTATTACCTGGTGTGTCTTCGCACAGTTTTTCAGTGCGTAAGCGGCTTCCTTGTTCTTTTTCACGGCTGCGTAATATTCCGCTGCCCGCCGGGCCGGGTTCATTTACTGCCCCATGTGCGTTGACACTTGGGTGGCTGCTGCTGATGTCCTGCCTTGGCCAGAACACCCCCCCCCCCCCAACAGTGAAACCCTCAACCACAAACCAATGCTCTCTGTGCTTCCCTCTGCCCAGCCGTGGCCCATGCGCCACATAAAAACCTAAAGCTGCCCAGTCTTACTTGAAGGCCTTTGGTGATGGGGCGCTCACTGTGCTCTGTCCGTGGCCGTTAAGTGCCAAGGCCACCTGGCTCGGCCCCCGTCCTTGGCGTTGTGCCAGGATCACCTTGAGATTTCCTGTGGGACAGCCCTGCTCACCTGCAGTGGGCACGGAATTCTCCGAGGCGGCCCCGCTGGAGAGAGGGGGGCTCCGTCTCCAAGGCTCAGGAAACTGGCCTCAGAGCTGGCTGATCAGCCCTTCCCGGTGGCCTCATTTCCCTCCCAGACCAGGCAGCAGGCTGCCCAGTGGCCAGCCCAGGAGCGGCTCGGCCTGGCCGCCGCCACGCCCTGGTTCCAGGGCGGCTCAGGTGCTGCCTTGGCTCCTGTGGGGCCGGAACAATAGCGTTGGTGTCCCTCCTCCCCAGAGGGACCCGAGGCGGGGCCTGCAGACGGGACCGTGTGGCCTCGCCGGACACGGAAGTGTCCAGTGTCACGGAGACTTGGGGAAGGCAAGGAGGGAACCCGGGTGGTGCAGACAGGCAGTTTCCTGATTGATTGATTGATTGATTGACAGCTACATAGGCGATATTGATAGGTACTTAGATATAGAAAGGCAAAGCTCTGTTTCTGAAGATTTCTGTTTTGTTTTTTCGGCTTTGGCTTGGGTGTTTTTGCTGTGCATCTTGCTCCCATGCCTTGGCCATTCGTCCCAGTGACCCCCTGTCACCATGGCTACTTCCGCCCCATTCTTCTCGGGGCCTGTGGGTTCCTGCTGTGCTTCCGACCTGATCCTGGGGCGAGGGCTGTGGGCCCAGCGGGGGCCTCTCACCTGGGCCTCCTCTCCCAAATCACTGGCAACCAGGAGAATTGCAGGCGCTGTGCAGGGGCCATATCCACTTGCGCTTCCCACAAACCTCCCTCACCCTGTTCCCAGATGAGGAGACGGAGAGAAGAAACAGGAGGAAGCAGATGGCGCACCTGGGGGAGGGGGAGCAACTGCCTGATGGGAGGTTCCTTCGGGGCAGGGATGTTTGCGGTAGATGTGACCGCACAGCGCTGTGGAGGTGCTAAACGCTACAGAACCGTGCACTTGGAAATAGTTCGCTTTATGTCATGTGAATTTTACCATAATTAAAAATCGCTCTATCTCGAAGAAGAGGAAAAGGAATGCAACTACATTCCCCGCTGGGAGTGATCGAAGCAGGACTGGAACCCCGGCCTTCAGCTGTCGACTGTGTGCTCACAGCCCAACCAGACGTGGCTGGCGAGCTGGGGCGGCTGCTGTGGCTGCCCCCCTCTCTCAGGCACCTTCCTGAGTCTCCGGCCGGGGTGTCCGACACCTGCTCCTTCCTGGGCCCCCTCACACCAGCTCTGAGGCTCACGCTGGCTCTGCCTCTCAGTGTCCCCGCGAGACGCCCGCACCCTCGCCCGCACCTGTCTCCGTGGGCCCCTCGCAGCCTCTGTCTCTGAGAGCGTGACGTCGTCCTGGGTGCTTCTTGCCAGCATCCCTCAGAGGCTGTGTGGAGCGCGTCCTCTCCGCTCCGAGCCTCAGTTTCCCTTTTCTGCAAGGGAGACAAGCTCCGCGCAGGTCAGCGTGAGGGGCCAGAGCGTTAGCCACGTCCCAGCTGCACAGACGTCCTCGCTCAGTCCCCCATAACGACGGCCCGGGCCCGGGCCTGTGAATGGGTCTTTGTGGTCTTGCTGCCTCCGCGGTGCCCTCAGCGCAGCCTGGTACAGCCTGTGCCCCTTGCGGGAGCCCCACGTGGGAAGAGCGGAGTCCAGGGTGGATCCTGGCAGGCCCGGCTCCCTGCTGCCCGCGGGGCCTGCCAGCTGTGCCATCCAGGCCACACCCATCACCCCATCTCTGCAGGCATCCCTGCCAATCACTGGCTTCAGAGTCTTCGGTTACAAATAGGGAAACTGAGGCATGGATAGACCAGAGGCTCTGGCCGAGCTTTAAGGAGAGACGTGCAGTTTTCAGGACCCAGGCTCATGGCTCTCATCAGATTTGCCAGGAGATTTGTGACCCTCACCCCTGTCCCTAAACTGTAGCCCCTCAAAGGCAGGAACCAAGCCTGAGGGGCCCCCATGATGAGCTATTGTCTTGGGGGGGGGACCTCAGAGTTACCATGAGCTCCAGGAGGGCCTCCTGGAGGAGGCGGTGCTCTGCTGGGGGAACAGGAGCTCAGCGGGGTGGAGTCGGCTCCGCCGGAGCAAAGGGGTGCCATCTGGCCTGCCCTGTGGCTGTTACTCAAAATCCCTGTGACCCCAGAAATCCTTTCTCTGTCTTCCTCCTGGATGGCGACGCCCGAGGGGACCTGAGTGGCCTCTGCAGGCAGCTCCGAGGCCTCCTGGCCACCCACCCACCCACAGCCCGGCCGATGCCGGTCCCTCCGAGGCCTGGCAGGCTTCGCACTGAGCCTCGGTGGCGGGTGCCTGGCAAGCACCCGGCTAATTAAGAGGACATTAGCACCCGGCGGAACCCCGGCCTGCCAACAGCCTGCCAACGTGTCCTTGCCAGGAGCAGGCCAATCCTGGGCCATGGAGAGGCTGCTGGCTGGTGCCAGGCCTCAGCCTCCCCCACCGGCCGCCACCCCACTCCTGCGCCAGGCGCTGCACCTGTGACGGGGCTTCCAGGGCCCCAAAACCTCAGCAGCACAGGCGGCTCGGCCTCAGCTCCGTCTGTCAAATGGCGAAGTCGCCTTCCTCCCACGTCTCCATGGGCCCTCGTGGTCCCCTAACTCCCGTGCTGCATGGAGGCCTCATGGTCGCCTTCCTCCCGCGCCCTCACGGGCCCTCTCTGCCGCCAGTGCCCTCAGCTCCAGGCTCAGCTGCAGATCAAGGGCCGCTCTTCCCAGCTCAGCGGGTTCTGAGTGTGTGACCAGCCCCCGGGGCTCAGGGCGAGAATGACAAGAAGGGCTCTCCCTCCTGTGCAGCCGCTTCCACCATCCTCAGGCCTCCATCCAGCCCCAGGCAGCATGGCTTCCTCAGTGCAGGTCTGGTCCTGCCCCTTCAGCTTAACCCTGTCCCCGGCCTCCCAGGGCCCAGGGCCCAGAGCCTCCCATCTCCTGTGTCCCCTCCCCTGCCCCTCACTCACTCACCCCCATCCACACGGCGGCTGCTCCCAGCCTCCGTGCCTTGCACATGCTGTTCCTGTCGCCTGCCACTCCCTTCCCTGTCCCTCCAGCTGCCAAGCCCTGCTCGTCCTAAGGACCCACTCGACCTCACCACCTCCTCTGGGCAGGCTCCTGGCTGCTCCCTGAGCACCCACAGAGGCAGCGTTGGCACTTTTGACTTTCCGTTTGGCTTCACCAGAACTAACTGAAATGGGCAAAGCCACATGTGACTAGTGCCAACCATACTGGGCAGCACAGGTCTGGGCGCCCCTGGAGGCCGGAGCAGAGCTTGGGGACTGGAGGGATGTCCCATGGGTTACAGATGCCGGCACCCCAGCAACTAGGAGTGACTTTGCTCTTTTGCCTCCTGCCGCCCCAGTGGGCAAGGCTGTGTGTGTCCCTGTGCCGGGCTGAGACACCCAGGTCAGGCCTGCGGAGACAGAGAGGGAGTCAGAGAGGCCCGGAGGCCAGACCGTCCCCCTCCCCTGCCTCTGGGCCTGTCCTGGTTCCATCCTCCCTGACCCTCCGACCTCCCGGACTCCAGACCCCGCAGTCCCCTAAGCCAGTGGTTGGCAAACTGCGGCTCTCGAGCCACACGCGGCTCTTTGGCCCCTTGAGTGTGGCTCTTCCACAAAATACCGACTTATGCGCATGGGCCACGAGGTTTCAATCGCACTGTACGTGCCTGCCCGCACGTGGTATTTTGTGGAAGAGCCACACTCGGGGCCAAAGAGCCGCATGTGGCTCGCAAGCCGCAGTTTGCCGACCACGGCTAAGCAGAGAGGGGGCCCCCAGACCAGCACCGGACTGCTTGCCCAGAGAGCCTGCAGCTGGGGCTGCCCACAGAGCATGGCATCTCGGGCTGTGCTGGCGACACGAGCCAGGGTAGTGGAACTGCTCAGATGGAGACCTGGGAAACCTATCTGCCTGCTCCGGGCCCCGGGCCGGCACTGTCAGCCCCTCCCTACCCCACCCAACGTGTGTCCGGGACCCTGCAAGGGTCTAGGGCACTGATGGCTCCTTGAGTGGGGACGAGGGCAGTTTTGGGGCGAGAACAAGAGGCCAGTCTGCAGGGGGTCCCTGGGGGAGGAAGTGAGGCCCGGGAGTGTGGGCTGAGTCTCTCTCCCGAGTGGCCCGGGTGCCTGTGTGAGGACGCCTCCCGGGAGCCCACCTGCTCCCCTCCCCTGGGGTTGCACAGCTTGCCCCCTAGACAGGCCCTGCACCCCAGGAGGGGGCTGCGGCCGCCCCGAGGAGAGGGACTTCTATTTGTGCCGGACGTCACGGCCCCGCCGGGCGCTTTTCTGCACGTCCTCGCCCGCTCACCCTAGACCAGCGGTTCTCAACCTGTGGGTCGCGACCCCTTTGGCGGTCGAACGACCCTTTCACAGGGGTCGCCTAAGACCATCCTGCATATCAGATATTTACATGACGATTCATAACAGTCGCAACATGACAGTGATGAAGTAGCAACGAAAATAATTTTATGGTTGGGTCACCACATGAGGAACTGTAAGGAAAGGGCCAGAAGGTTGAGAACCACTGCCCTAGACCATGGCAGGACCCTCTGGAAACCCCCTCTTTCAGTCATGATGCCTTTAATGCAAAAGAAAAGAAAAGGAAACTGACTCAACGGCTTAAACAAGGCCCTCGGTTACGGCAAGAAGCGAGGAGTCTGAGGAGGGAGTTCCCAGGGTCAGTTCCCTCTGCGGTTCCCGGGAATGACCGGGGACTCCCTCTGCTCATCCGTCCTCACCGTCAGCTCTGCCTCTGGCTGAGCCCCGGGTCGCAAGGCGGCTGCCAGGGCTGCAGCCAGCGTCCTCCCCACTTTATCCCAACGAGGCTTTTGGCCACTTCGGACCCCTCCACGTGCGGAGAAAGCACCAGCGATGCGAGGGCGATGGAGGTCGAGCCGCCGGCGTGTTGTTTACGTGCATGCGGGCCTGTGCTCCCCTGAGCTCCTTCCCTGGCAGCACGAGGGCGGTCGGGTCGGAGAGCCCTGCGACGGGAACCTGATTTGCCGCAGGAAGTGTAACATGGTCTCAAGTCCTGGGTGGCGCCTCGGGGACCAAGCCACAGGCCCCGGGGTTTGCTGCTCACGCTCACCCCGGAGGGAAACGTTGAGTTCAGCGCAGGTCGTCAGGATGTGAGCGTCTCTCACCCAAGGCCGCAGGCCCCAGACGCCCGCGGGCGCTCAGCTCTCCCTGGGAGAGGATGTCTGCAAACCCAAGAGCCTTTCCCAGACGCCGGCCACCTTCCCTCGAGCTCCACCCCGCCCCCACAGCCGTGCCCCTCGAATGACCGTGAGGCCCAGCAAGTCCCCAGCTGGATTCAAGCCCGAAAGAACTGGAAGCAGGGACTCCAACAGACACTCGCACGCCCGGTTCGGAGGAGCGTAATCACCCGAGCCAGAAGCAGAAGCAACCCCGGAGCCCATCGGGGGAGACATGGAGAAGCAAAATGCGATCTCTGGGTACAATGGCATGTTAATCAGCCTTAAAGAGGACGGCCATTCCGCCCTGGCTGGTGTGGCTCAGTGGATAGAGCGTCGGCCTGCGGGCTGAAGGGTCCTGGGTTCGATTCCGTTCAAGGGCACATGCCCGGTTGTGGGCTCGATCCCCAATAGGAGGCATGGAGGAGGCAGCCAATCGATGATTCTCATCATTGATGTTTCTCTCTCTTCCTCTCCCAAATCAATAAAAATATATTTTAAAAAAAAAAAGGAGGGACATTCTCACACCTGCCACAGCATGAATGAACCTCGAGGACATTGTCCTGAGTGAAATAAGCCAGACTCAAAAGGACAAATACTACAGGGTTCCATTTACGGGGGTCCCTGCGAGTCTCCTTCATGGAGACAGGAAGTAGCAGGGTGGGTGTAGGGACTGGGCGGGGGCGGGGGTGGGGGGAGTAAATGGAACAGCGTTGGTGAACTGACCAGGCCTGGCTTGGTGACTGAGATGCCACAGCGACATGAAGGCTGGGGCAGGACCACACACCGACCTCGGGGGCGGAGAGCTCGGGTGGACATGCCAACCTTCGGCAAAGAAACAGGCTGCTGCACGTGGATGGTGCGTGGCCTCCCGGGTTCCGACCTTGCCTGTCCTCTAACGTCCTTTCTCTCTCTCTCACCTCAGTTTGTCATCCGTGAAATGGGTACAACACTGCCTCCCTCTCAGGGCTGTGGGGAAATGTCCTGGAAAGGGTGCTGCATCCCCGGAGCCAGCAGGGGAGGCGGTGTAGGGGCCGCTGGAGTAGGATGGGGCACCGGGGAGGAGAGGGTGTGGAGAGGACAGCCCTGGGGGTCTGAGCCCAGGGATTCGCCTGGGAGGTCTGAACAGGGGAGGCCCCACTGCAGCTGCCGCCCGCCCAGCCGCCCGGAGGGGAGGGGAGTGGTTGAAGGAGCCGGCCTGGCCTGCGGCTGAGGCTGAGGTGGAGCCCAGCGGAGGTGAGGTGGCAGGAGGGTGAGTCAGCAGGGAGCGGGCAGCCGGGGTCACAGGGCAGAGCAGCCGGGGAGGAGGATGCGCCTGGAAAGCAGTTTCAGTTTTGGGGGCAGAACTCTGACACAGTAAGAGGGCCTGGCAGACGGGACGAGAGCAGCGCCAAGAGAGCCCTTGGGAGCCACAGACTGCTGCGGTCAAGGCCACGGGGCCGGATGGAGCCTCTGCTTCCCACTGTCCCCCAGCCCCAAGGCCTGGATGCCCGCAGTGGCCACTGCCCCCAGCAGCGGGGCCAGCCCCGCGGGTCACGGAGGGGCCAGAGGGCAGCAGGGTCCCCAGCCTGTGGCCCAGTTTAGGGGTTTCTGGTAGAGCCAACGGAAGGCAAAATCCTAACCGAGGGGCCCTTAGAAGCCGCTCGCTCCCCCTCCCCCGTGCGCCAGGCTGACAGACCGCAGTGCTGGGCCTGCAATCCCCCTTTTCTTTTTTTTTCTTTTTTTAATATATTTTATTGATTCCCTACAGAGAGGAAGGGAGACAGATAGAGAGCTGGAAACATCGATGAGAGAGAAACATCGACCAGCTGCCTCCTGCACACCTCCCACTGGGGACGTGCCCGCAACCAATGTACATGCCCCTGACTGGAATCGAACCCGGGACCCCTGAGTCCGCAGGCCGACGCTCCATCCACTGAGCCAAACCGGTCTCGGCGCCCCTTTTCTTTTTTTAATATGTTTTTATTAAATTTTAAAGAGAAGGAAGGGAGAGGGATAGAAAGAGAGAAACGGCCCTGGCTGGTGTGGCTCAGTGGATAGAGCGTCGGCCTGCGGACTGAAGGGTCCCGGGTTCGATTCCCCTCAAAGGCACATGGCTTGCAGGCTCCTGGCCCTGGTCCGGGGCATGCTGGAGGCAACCAATCGATGTGTCTCTCTCACATCGGTGTTTCTCTCTGTCTCCCCCTCCCCATTCCACTCTCTCTAAAAATCAATGGGAAAATATCCTCAGGTGAGGATAAAAAAAAAAAGAAAGAAAGAAAGATAGAAACAGATGAGAGAGATTCATCGATTGGCTGACTCCTGCACGCCCCCTAATGGGGATGGAGCCAGCAACCTGGACATGTGCCCTGACCAGGACTCGAACCATGACCCCTTGGTTCACCGGCTGATGCTCAACCACGGAGCCACGACGGCTGGGCCATAACATCCTTTTCATTGGAGTCCATGGCCTGGCTCGTTCAATTCCCCGTGAGCAGCCAAGATGTGAACACCAGCAACCGCTCACAGACAGGCAAGAGCACTTGCTGTGCGACTCCCCTGCCTGAAGCTCAAGAACAGTCAGGCTGCTCTGGCCGGTGTGGCTCAGTGGATGGAGCATCCACCTGTAGACCAAAGGGTCCCGGGTTCGATTCCGGTCAAGGGCACCTACCTTGGTTGCAGGCTCCTCCCCGGCCTGAGCCCTGGTCAGGGCACATGCAGGAGGCAATCCATCGATGTGTTTCTCTCACATCCATGTTTCTCTCTCTGTCTCCCCCTCCCCATTGCACTCTCCCTAAAAATCAATGGAAAAATATCCCCGGATGAGGGTTAACAAAAAAATGTAAAAACTAAAAGAAAAACATTTTCCTCGTGAGTAGCTGAGTCCTGGAGCCAGGGCAGGGACCAGAGGCTGGGGGACCAGAGGCTGGGGGACTAGAGGCTGGGGGACCAGAGGCTGGGGGACTAGAAGCTGGGGGACCAGAGGCTGGGGGACTAGAGGCTGGGGGACCAGAGGCTGGGGGACTAGAAGCTGGGGGACCAGAGGCTGGGGGACTAGAGGCTGGGGGACCAGAGACTGGGGGACCAGAGACTGGGGGACTAGAAGCTGGGGGACTAGAGGCTGGGGGATAGAGGCTGGGGGACTAGAATCTGGGGGACCAGAGGCTGGGGGACCAGAGGCTAGGAGACTAGAAGCTGAGGGACCAGAGGCTGGGGGACTAGAAGCTTGGGGACCAGAGGCTGGGGGACCAGAGGCTGGGGGACTAGAAGCTGGGGGACTAGAGGCTGGGGGACCAGAGGCTGGGGGATAGAGGCTGGGGGACCAGAGGCTGGGGGACCAGAGGCTGGGGGACTAGAGGCTGGGGGACCAGAGGCTGGGGGACTAGAGGCTGGGGGACTAGAGGCTGGGGGATAGAGGCTGGGGGACCAGAGGCTGGGGGACTAGAGGCTGGGGGACTAGAGGCTGGGGGACCAGAGGCTGGGGGACTAGAGGCTGGGGGACCAGAGGCTGGGGGATAGAGGCTGGGAGACCAGAGGCTGGGGGACCAGAGGCTGGGGGACTAGAGGCTGGGGGAGGCTGTCCTCCCAGACAGCGCCCAGAGGCTGTGATTGTGCTTAGACTGGGCCTTTATCTCCAAGGCACAGGCGGGGCCCATGGTCTCAGGAAGGAAGGAAGGAGAGCACAGCAGGCCTCTCTCCAAAGGCCCAGGCCCTGCCCAGCCCTCCCCAGGCACCGCGTCCACTCCCCCCAAAGCCTGGTCTGTCTCCACCCAGACCCCCAGCCCTGGAAACCCGGCCCCCCGAGCACAGGGCCACCTGAGAGGGAGGAGAAGCCCCGCGTCCTGTGGGAGCGAGAGGATCGGTCCTCGCAGAGGCCAGCGCACTGGGCGTGACTTTCTGAGACAAAGCCCGGCCGGAGGAGGCCTCTTCCCGCCTCTTCCCTCCTCCTTTCCTTTCCCCTCGGAGCAATGGGGCCTGAAGTGTGAGCCCGGCAAGTGGAGAGGGCCCCGTGGAGAGGGCTCCGTGGAGAGGGCCCCGTGGAGAGGGCCCCGTGGAGAGGGCTCCCGTGGAGAGGGCTCCCGTGGAGAGGGCCCCGTGGAGAGGGCTCCCGTGGGGGGTGGCCAGCGTGGGCTGGGGCGCCTCTCGGCAGGAAAGTGAGGGGTCCACGCCCGGGAGGGGCTGGGGCCAGGGGACTGAGATGACCAGCAGGTGATGAGGAGGACAGGACGGCAGCCAGGCTCTGGCCGGGGCGAAGGGAGGCAGTTACACCAAAGGGGCCTTCAGTCCACACCAACATTCCCCCTTCACTCACCCAGCAAAGTCCGGGCGGAATCGGGCTTTTATTCACTGTGTTTGGTGTGTGTGTGCGCGTGTGGTGTGTGGTGTGTGTGGTGTGTGTGTGGTGTGTGTGTGTGTGTGTGTGTGTGTGGTGTGTGTGTGTGTGTGTGTGTGGTGTGTGTGTGGTGTGTGTGTGTGTGTGTGTGTGCGCGTGTGCACGTGTGGTGTGTGTGTGTGTGGTGTGTGTGGTGTGTGTGTGTGTGTGGTGTGTGTGTGGTGTGTGTGTGTGTGCGTGCGCGCGTGTGCACGTGTGGTGTGTGTGTGTGTGTGTGGTATGTGTGTGGTGTGTGTGTGTGTGTGTGTGGTATGTGTGTGGTGTGTGTGTGTATGTGGTGTGTCTGTGTTTGTGGTGTGTGTGTCTGTGTGTGGTGTATGTGTGTGTGTGCGTGTGGTGTGTATATGTGTGTGTGTGTGGTGTGTGTGTGGTATGTGTGTGTGTGGTATGTGTGTGGTGTGTGTGGGTGTATGTGTGGTATGTGTGGTGTGTGTGCGTGGTGTGTCTGTGTTTGTGGTGTGTGTGTCTGTGTGTGCGTGTGCATGTGGTGTGTTTGGTGTGTGTGTGTGTGTGGTGTGTGTGTGTGTGTGTGTGTGGTATGTGTGGTGTGTGTGTGTGTGTGTGGTGTGTGTGGGTATATGTGTGGTGTGTGTGTGGTGTGTGTGTGTATGTGTGTATGTGTGGTGTGTGTGCGTGGTGTGTCTGTGTTTGTGGTGTGTGTGTCTGTGTGTGTGTCTGTGTGTGCGTGTGCGTGTGGTGTGTTTGGTGTGTGTGTGCGTGTGGTGTGTGTGTGTGTGTGTGTGTGGTATGTGTGGTGTGTGTGTGTGTCTGTGTGTGGTGTGTGTGTGCGTGTGGTGTGTGTGTGTGTGTGTGTGTGTGTGTTTCCTAGACTACGGTGGGCAGACACACTGCTCATCTGGCAACCATCAGCTTGTTCTCTGTGTCTGTGACTTTGCTCTGTGTTGTTCATTTACTGTGTGTGACTCTATGCAGGAGGGAAAGTATAAGGGGTTTGTCTTCCTCTGTCTGACTTACTTCTCTCAGCGCAGCACCGCTGGCCCATCGCGCTGTTGCACACGGTGAGAGTCCCTGCCTGTCACTGCTGCGTCGCGTCCATTGTACGCCTGTCCCACATCCTCATCCGCTCGGCTCTGGGGACACCCAGCTGCTTCCCAGCCTCGGCCGCTGTAACTGACGCTGCAGTGAACAGGGGCGAGTATATCTTGTCAATCAGTGTTTTCATTTTCTTGCGTAAACACCCAGACCTGGAATGGCTGGGGCTGGTCCTAGTTTTAATTTTTTTAGGAGTCTCCATGGCGGCAGCACCAATTTACATCCTCCCCACCCCCCAGCGCACGAGGCCCCTTCCCCGCATCCTCGCCAGCTCTGGGCGCTTCTTGTCTTTTGCTGATCGCCGCCTGGCAGGCGTGAGGTGGCGAGGCACTGGGTCTCGATCCTGGTGAGCAGCGACGTTGAGCATCTTTTCGTGTCTGTTGGCCTTTGGTATGTCCTCTCGGGACAAATGTCTCCTCGGATTCTTTTCAGGAAGCTTCTGTCTGCCTTGCTAATTACCATTAATGAAGGGCTCGAGTCTGGTGAAGTTACAGGTTAACTTGTGGATTTGTATCTGATACAAAACCAAAGATTGCTCTTGATCGTCTCATAGAGCGATCAGGGTTTTAAATGGAGTTTCAGAATCTCGTCCTGGCATTTTAAACTGGTAAGAACAGATACTACACTTGATCTTAGCCAAAAGGCCGAGAAGCGATCGCCCTGGCATTTTAAAATGGGCCATACAAGCCCCGTTCCAAAGGGCTCTTGGCATCAGCTTTACCTTCTCACTCTTCCCTCATCAATTAATGAGTTGAATTAACTCTTTGACAACTGTGTGTTCTCTAATTGTACGAGAGTCCTGATTGTAGCTTTTGGGAAATTATACTTTGACACAGGGCCCTTCTACCTCCCCACCTTGGTCAAGTCTGGGCTGGGGGTGGGGTCAAGGCCCGGTCGCCCTGGATGCTCCCCCACTTTGCTCCCAGGTCCGAGACCCTGCCCTACGCACCCTAACGTCTGGGCAGAGGCCTCCTCATTACGCCTTTCTGACCTAAGGACCTGGGGTGTCACTCCTGGCCCTGCGCCCACAGACAGTTCCCTGACCTCATCTGCCAGGCGATGTCGGCTGCCACTGGCAAGCAGGGTCAGGCTGAGGCCCGGTGCTGTCTCAAGGGCCCTGGGGAGCTATGATGATGTGAGGCCGGGGAGACAGGGCCCGGCACAGCCCAGGGTGGCCCCTCGGTATCTTCCAAGGCCTGGTGTGATGCCAGCGGAGCTGGACACCATGGTGAGGGCCACCTCCACTAACGGCCCTGAGCCCACTCTGGGACAAAGCCTGGCCAGCCCCCAGCTGGGCAACACAGGGATGTCACTTCCACCCCTCTACTGCACTGCCCAACCCCACCCACCCTCTTCCGCGGCTGGATGAGCTCCTGCTCTGTACCCCCAACCTAGAATTCCCCTCCTCTCCCCTCCTCTCCCCTCCCCTCCCCTCCCCTCCAAATTCTGCCCACCTCTCACTGTGCTGGAACCTGGTACTCTGGGAATCACCTGCAGCTCTTTCCTCTAACCCAGCAGGGACAGGTCCCCGCCTCTGGGAGGGAAGAGGCAAATTCAGTTGCAATGTCACCGCTTAAATATATAATGATTGTGTTACTTGTATCTGACATCTTTTGAACCCAGTGCTTTTTTTTCTTTTTGTCCAATAAGCTTCTTTTTAAAAAAAAAAAAATGTTTTATTGATTTTCTACAGAGAGGAAGGGAGAGGGACAGAGAGTTAGAAACATGGATGAGAGAGAAACATCGATCAGCTGCCTCCTGCACACCCCCCACTGGGGATGTGCCTGCAACCAAGGTACATGCCCTTGACCGGAATAGAACCTGGGACCCTTGAGTCCACAGGCCGACGCTCTATCCACTGAGCCAAACCGGTTCTGGCAGCTTCTTTTTTTAAAAAAATGTTTTTATTGATTTTAGAGAAAGGGAGAGGGAGAGGGAGAGAAAAACATTGATGAGAGAGAAGCATCGGTCAGCTGGGGATCAAGCCCACAACCCGGCATGAGTCACCTCCAAGGGAATGGAACCAGTGACTCGTGGTGCACGGGCTGACGCCCAACCACTGGGCCACACGGGCCGGGCCCAGCAACTTCTATAGAATCTATACGGTCTGGGGACGACCCGCCCCGTTGGCGTGGCAGGCGCGTCTCCGGCGCCACCTGGTGGTCGCTGGGTGCCCACGCACCGTAACCGGGAGGTGGGAGGTGGCGCCCGGCTCCTCCGGGGCTGCCGGGCCTGGGTGGCGTCCAACCCGCTTCCGCCCTCGGAGGAAACAGGCGCCTCGGCCGTCTCGGTGGCCGCCCGGGCGCGGGGCCACGCTGGACGCACCAATCGCCTGCGCAGTGCGCCACCCCGCTCCGTCGTTTCCGCATTTGGAAAACTGAGGCTCAGTTCTCCTTACATTGGCGCCGCGGCCCTGGTCCAGTGCTCGGACCTTCACCCAAGCCTGCCCAGCAACGCCCCCCCATCCTCCCCCCCCCCCCCCAAAGCGGCCCAGGCTGCCAGCGGGGGTTATGGTCACCCTGGAAGGCCGCTAACCGATCCCCTTTATTCAGGAGGCACTTAGTCCCGGAGCGGGCCCGACCCGCAACTGAGTCACCCGGGAAGTCCAGGCGGGACCGACCCTGCTCGCCCGCCACCTGCCAAACGCCTGGGCCCCGGGGTTGGAAACAGAACCAGCCCCCGCCCCACCCCAGATCCTCACCCCCACCTACGGCCAGGCTCAGAGATGGAGGTTCCGGGAAGATCGGGAGAAATCCCCGCCACCCCGCCCCACCCCACCCCACCGCGCAAGTCTCCAGTTCCTCCCTCCCTCTCCCCCGCTCCCTCCCAGCTCAGGCTGCACTCCCATCTCGAACGACCCCCCTCCCCCCACCCTGGGCTGGTGGTGCCCGCAAATGCCTGCAGCGGGTGGGGAAAACTCGAGGGTGGGCGAGCCCGGGGTCCGCGCGGACCTGGGTGGGTGGGGCCTCGGCCCGGGCCACGCCCCCTCCCGCCAGCCCCAGTTCCCAGGAATACCGCTGAGTCACTTCCGAGGCTGCAGCTGCGACCAGAGTGAGAACAGGGAGTGCCGTTCGGGTCTCTACGCGGCAGCGTCCTCCCACGGTCACTGCCAAGGCCTCGGCCCCGGCGGGGATGTGTCAGGGCACCTACGAGCTGACCCGCCGACGGTGGGGCGGGCACTTAGCCTGGCCAATCTACCCGGGTGCAAACCGCAACCGGGGGCGCCACGTGCTTCACGGGCGGGTGAACCGGTGCGCGCTCCGTCCACGTTCCCGGTGAGAGGCTGCCGAACGCAGCGGGAGGACAGGCGCGCCGGGCTCGCGTCCTGCCAGTTCCCTGCGGGCGTGGGCGCCGGCTTTGGGACTATTGTCTCCCAGCTTCGCGGCTAGGCTCCGCTCGAGACTGCAAACTACAATTCCCAGAATTCCCGGTTGCCCGGAATTCCTGCTGGGCTCTGCCAACAGGGGGCGCTGGGCACCTTAACCTTTCTGCGGGCCCTGGGCGCCTGTGGACTGTTTAGCTTGTGATGATACTCAGGGCTGCTGGCTAAGCATCATGCTTTTAAAATGCTTAAGTCTTTAAAGTGTGTTTTTATTGCAACTTGTACTTTTTAAATTGCGGTAAAATACACAACGTGAAACTTGCCATCTTAACCACGTTTAACTTTAGGGTTTAGTGGTATTAAGTACATTCACTCTGTTGAGGAACAGCCATGCAGACCCTTAACATCTTGCAAATATGAAACTCCTGCCCCCTTGAGATTCCCCTTTTCCCCTCCCCCTGGCAGCCACCCTCTGCTTTCTGTTTCCAGTAGTTCTTGGAAGGACAGCACTTGTCCTTCTGTCTGGCTTACTCACTCGGCAAAAGTCCTCAAGGTTCACCCTTGTCATAGCACCAATCAGGATTTCCTTCCCCTGTATGTATATGCCGAATTTTGTTTATCCGTTCATCAGCGGTCAGAATGGCACTTTTATTTTATTTGTTTATTAAGAGAAAGTTTATTTAGAAAGTCGCAGAGGTAGAAGAAGTGAGCCATAGAAGAAATGGGCTCAGGAAAGAAGGTACAGAGACAAAAGAGGGCTCTTGGAGCTTAGGAGAGGGAGGGAGGGGAGAAAGGGGGGGGTGGGGAAAGGCAGGGGTGCTCCACGGAGAGAACCTTGCCCAGGGTCTCACGTGGAAATGCATAAAATAAATGCGTCGAATGATAAAGGAAACTTTATAATTTATTGGGGTTGTCAACAAACTGAAAGAACAATCTGTGAGGCAGTAACATACGCATTTCTCTTTGAATGCAGCCAGTTACATATTTCAAACCTAGACGCTCACTGTTCTGTCCCCAGACTTCGGGTTTTCCTGTCACCTCGTTCGAGTGATGCTTCTGTGCATGGCCCGCCGACTTAATTCCTAAGGACACCACGATCACTTACCCTCCATCAAAGATCCCTACAAGTAGAACTTTCTGGAAACAGTTCCATCTCTGCTTAAGATTGCCGCTCAGCCTGCTGCTTTCGGTGCCATCCGCCCTCTGGGACCAGGAACCATCTCCCCTCTCGGCAGCCGGGAGGACACAACACAGAGTCCAGGGATGATGGCGCGCCTCACCCATATATTTCCCAAAGGCGAGCAGGTCACCCCTGACAAGTCACTCCCTTTGGATTCTTCCTCCCAGTCCTGCCCTGGACGGGTGGCACGCCCACCTCACTGAATGTAGGCCACCGAGGGGTTGAAGCTCCTACCGGCCAAGCCAACTGCCGGAGGCCCTGCCCCTGCCCCGGCTACCTCTGGGTGCCGCTCATACCTGTAAATCCGGCCCAAGGCGGTGGCGTCATCCACCTGGTTTCTCACAGATGGAAATCAGCAGCATTTGACTTCCTTTTGGAGTGGAAGCTATTTCCTCCAAGGTCAACGTTGCTCTTCAGCCCTGGGGCATGCTGGGATCTGACCCCAGTTCAGGGGCTGAAGGCCACAAGGGGTGGAGCCTGCAGGAGGGTCCCTCAGGTGAGTGTTCGGAAGGGACTGCTCCACCCGGGTGCCAGGTGATCGTGTGCAGAAGTGCAGCAGGCGGGGACGCCTGCGGACCCTCTAGCCTCGCTGTCCTCTGGAAAAGGGGGGAGACACGTCCTCACTGACAAGGTCCCCAGGAGGCTGCAGCGTTCCTCTTGCCTGATGCTTGTCCAGCAAGACCTGATGAGACAGAGCCTGCGGAGCAGGGGGGGGAGGGGGGAGCTACGGATGGGGAGCCAGCGGTGGGCTGGGCGGCACCGGGAGAACCCAGCTGGTCCCAGGTCCCTAAGGGATTGAGCCCAGGCAGCACAGGTCCATCTGGCCAGGGTGAGAGGTCCCCACTAGAGGGCACCCGGGAGGGAGGAGTGTCTTCCACCAGGTCCTGCCCGAATCCTGCCCGAGCCCCAGTCACTTCTTTCTGCACCCCCCTACCCCCCTCCTCTGGGCCCCGCCCCTCCCTCCTTACTCTCAGGGCCTCCCCTTCCCCTGGGCAGCTTCACACCCTCTACAAAGGCTCCGCTGTCCCCGCCCCACCCCCACAAGTCTGTCAATCTCTCCTGCTCACACCTCCCCCTGACCTTGCCTTCCGCAGCTGGGTCACCTTGGCCTCGTCACTTAACCTCCGAGTTTTGGAAGATTCTTTCCCGGGCGTCACGGGGGCTTTCACCCGAGAGCCTGGGTGCGCCCCCCCCCCCCTTTTGCTTTCTCTTTCTTCTTCCCTCTCCTTTCCCAAATGCACTTTCTTAACCCCACACCCTCCTCCCTTCCTTCCTGCTGGCTCCAGCTGGGCTGCCCACAGCCCTCTGGGGCTCTCAGCACCCCAACAGTGCGCTGGGGGCAGGGCTGCAGGCCTCGCAGGCTGGCACCCCATCCAGGCCTGTCACCGCAGAGGCTCCTGAGGCTCGGGCCACGTGGAATCGGAGGCCAGGTGACCTGCGTCCTGCTGAGTGTGCTGTCCCGGAGCCTCACCTGGAGTGACCCTGGCCCCGGGGACAGGACAGGCGGGACAGGACGGGACGGGCAGGGCATGGGGCTGGCTGGCCCCATTTGTCAGAAACACAAGCCTTCCCGGCCAGGCCAGGCCAGGCCACTGGCCTAAGGAGCCGCGGGTGGAGACCTTCCCACCCTCGCTCCCCACCCCAGGTAGTCGTGCCTTCTCCCAGGGGGGCTGAGGGAAAGGGGGACCCCACGCCAGACCCCTTTGTTGTGCACCTGAGCGGCGGGGGCTCATGCACCGCAGGGAGCTCTTGGTGACTGCCGTTGCACCGAACAAGAAATAGGGTCAGAGCTCGACGCCGCCCAACCCCCAGCCCCCGTCTCCCCACCGGCTTCTTCCTAAAAAGTGTGAACTATTTCAAATACACGGAAAAGTACCGAGGGGAACAGAATGCACCTCCGGGCCTAGGAATCATTTCCCCAAACTCCCTTCGGCTTCGTCTTCTCAAATAGAGGCCATGCTGTGGGCGTCGGGACCCTCGCCCTCCGCGCCTCTCCCTGAGCCCCTGCCACTGCCGCCCAGCCCTGCGCCGGGCACGCGTGTCCTGTGTGCTTTCACATCCTGCCCCGGGTGTCACGTCCCCACAGTCTCGGCCACCACCTCAGTGCACAGCCCCATCCGGCTGTCGGCCAGCAGCCGTCACCCCAACCAGCACACAGGACGCTGCCATTCCAGGAGGCTCCCTGTGCCCCCCCAGCTGCTACCTGCCCCCAGAATCACCACCCTGACTGCTGTCACCAGGCGTGAGCTTTGCCTGGGAGCGGGGCCTGAGCCAGAGCGAGGGTGTGCACCTCTGAGCTCAGGTTCATCCAGGGACCGGGGACCAGCCCTGCTCTTCCCGCCGCCTGAATTCCACCGCATTCCTCTGCCCCGCCCCTGCCGCCCTGCCCCGGTGTCCGGTGTCCGGTGGCTTCATCCCGGGGTGTCCTTACACTTCACAGCCTGCACGTGGGTGCGCGGCGCTTTGCTCCCCAGGGACCTCGCCGAGACTGATCAGAGCAGCCACCTGGGCCATCCGGGCAGGTCACCGGTCACCCGTCAGGGGCCAGGGGCCCACCCCGCGCCCAGGCTCAGCCGCGCCCTGCCCGCCGGCAGCCTCAGGGTTAAAGCGCCCGGGGGCCGGCGGAGAGGGAAGGGGGCGTCTGCCGCAGGCCCCCCAGCCTCTCCGAGAGCGCCTTCGGCCGGCCCCCACCTCCCGGCCGGGCCCCCACCCGCCCAGCGGACCCGCCCCGGCCCGGCCGCCCTGCGGAGAAGCCAGCGCATTTCGAAAGGCCCCCTCCCCCGGCCCCTCCGCAGACGGGAAGCGCGGGGAGGAAGCTGCGCGGCGCGCCGGCAGCCCGCGGGCCGGATGACTAAGTTCGGCTCCGAGACCTGCCACCCTTTGCCTTTTAAGGCGGCCTCGTGGGCAGCGGACGTGGAGCCGAGGGGCGGCCGTGACCGCGGCTGGGGGCCGCGGGGGGCGCGGCTCGGCCTTCCCCGCAGCTCCTCTCCGCCCCCACCCCCACTCGCCTGGCCCAGACTCCCCCGAGGGAAACTGAGGCCCGGAGAGGGATGGGTGCTGTCAGGGCCGCATACCTCGGCGGGGTGGAGCCAGATGACACCCAAGGCCCTGCTGCCCAGCCAGGGCCCAGATGCAGAAGCCCCCCGCGTGGGCAGGGGTTGGCAGCTGCGTTGATTGAGCACCACTGCTGTCTCCCGGCATGTCATTCTCCTCACCCCGTCCTAGAGGGAGGAGGGGCTCGGGGCCCTGGGGCGCTCTGCGGTGGGGGAGCTCACAGAGCACCTTTGCTCTCCTGGGAGGCGTGCTCAGTGGGGGGTGCCAGGCAGGAAGCAGCTGCCCCCCATTCCTTCACTCTAACCTGGCAGGGCCCTGCTGCGTGTCTGACTTCACAGCTGCACAAACGGGGCGAGAGCATCTCCCCATTGAGCAGGTGGGGAAAGCGAGGCTGTGAGCAGAGGGAACGGCCCAAGGTCGCAGGAGCTAAGTGGCATGGCCAGGGGTCTGACAGGTGTGCCTGGGAGGGGTCCCCGGCCCCCGAAGTGTTCACGTGCACAGACGCCCACAGGAAGTTAGAACTGCTGGGCGTCTGCCCCGAGCTGGTGGCCATGTGACCCTCTGGGCACATGGGCGTTTCCTGAGGTTCTTCAGGGCCCCCTGCCCGGCCCCAGCCCAGCGCTCAGGCCGGCTCTGCCCCGTCTCTGTTCAAACACAAATTAAGGACAAAGTGACCGGCTGAGGGGGACGCTGTACACTGGGATGAGGGGGCAGTAGGGGGCAGGCCCCAGGAAGGGCCTTGGTCGGGGGCCTGGTTTGGAGGGGGCGAGGCAGGGGTTTAGGAAAGCCCGAGGCTGGGCTGACGGGTGGACTGGGGGCCCCTGGGGGGAGGGGGCAGGCACACCTCCTCCGCCCTCCCAACGCCCCCTCCAGGGGTGCTCCCAAACCTCGCCTTTTATGGAGAGGAAGTTGGGCCAAGTGGGCCGGGCCTCCGGAGGGGCGGGGTGGGGGCTGAGGCCTGCAGGGCACTCAGGCCTGGAGCAGCCCGCGCTGGACACCTCAGAGCGGAGCCGGGCACCAGCTTATCTCCATGTGAGCCCTGCGGGCTGGGAGCACCAGATAATAACCACCCAGCCCGGCAGAGGGGCCTGGACCCAGCCACTTAGCCAGCGCCTGGCCCTGGCTCCCACCGCCCCAGGCTGGCGGCTGGGAATGGGTCTGAGCAGCTCACCTGGGCAGCTACCTGCCTGGGGTCCCGAGGGCCCTCCACCCTCAGGTTTGCTCCTGCCAACCTGTGAGAGTCGGACCTCTGTTCTGGCACCCAGTGTCTGGGCCCAGACTCCCTGCAGAGGAGGCCCCCACCCTCAACTGCCACCAACCCCAGCCCTGGCCACCCAGTGGGAGGAGGGCTGGGAGCCCAGGATTTAGGGCCATCAGGGAGTCCAGAGTCCACCTGGGAGCCTGGGGGTCCAGGCTGAGGCCACTGGGCCCCGCTATGCAGGTGGGCACACTGAGGCCAGAGGCAGCAGGGCGGGGCCAGGGTGAGGCGGGAGTCCTGCTCTTCCATGGCGGCCAGTGAACCCTGGCCCGAGGGCGGGGACACCGGGATGCTGTCTCAGGTGTTCCCACGGGGACCCCACGAGTGGCCTGCCACAGGCTGTGGTTCTCCCCGTCCCCCCGACTTTCCCAGCTCTTACGGAGCCGTGGCCTAAGTCTAGAGCCGAGTGTCCGCGTGGGCACGGCAGGAGGGCTCAGCGGGTCAGGGCCTGGGAGGGGCGTGCCCGGTGTGTGCTCCCAAAGGTCTCTAGGCCTCTTCTTTCTGCCCCTGACAGACAGCTGCCTCCTGCCCCGCCCAGGCCTGGCCTTGGCCATGGGGAAGGCGGTGGGGAGCTCCCAGAGGCTGGCGCCAGACCCAGTGCACCCTGGGCCAAGGCGCTGTCCTGATTAAGTCTAGATATGGCCCCTGATGACAGGGAGAGGCCCTGCCCTTTGTCCTTTGTCCTTTGCCCTTTGTCCTCTGCTCAGGGGGCTGCTGGGATCAGGGCCAGGAAGTTCAGCTCATCAGCTGATGGGCACACCCCTCCTCCTCCTCCCACACCCTCCCACCCCTCCCCCAAAGCCCACTGTGGGTACCACGGAGGGAGAGGCCACCGGCCCGGAGTCCCCGCTGGGAGCAGGAGCGGCAGCCACCACAGCAGGCCCTTTCCAGCCCAGCAGTGACCTGGGGCACTTTTCTGAGCTGACACCCCCCCGTGTTGTCCTCCCGACAGCCCCCCACAGTGTCCCCCCACTTTACAGGTGAAGAAACCGAGGCCTCCCAGTTACCTGCCCAGAGTCACGGAGATGGCACACCTGCCCCCTCTCGCCATCACCCCTTGGGCAGGCCCCTCACTCCTCAGCCTGACCTGTGATTTGGGGAACCATCAAGGCCCCTGCCTCATGGGACAATTGATGGGGAGTGAGCAAGACAGGCCTGGCCCCTGGAGGCCGTGAAGGGCAGTGGGGCCTGTGGGGGATGGGGACTCAGTACCTCACCTCCAGGGGAGCACAGCCCTGCATGGGAGTGAGGGAGCCGCACACACCCAAGCAGGCCCCGGCCCCGACTATCAGCCTTGGTACCCACAACCTTAAAACGGTCTGATGAACGCTGCCTGCCTACCCCTTGGGGTGGCCATGGGGCCGGAATCAAATTCCAGAGGCACCGGAAGGGAAGAGCAGAAAGGGAAGAGCACCAGGCCAGCCCACTGTCCTCACGCCGTGGCCGTGGCCGTGGCCGTGGCCGTGGCCATGGCCGTGGGTATGCGCATGCCTCTGTGTTTCTGTTACGGACTCCTGCTCCGCCAGGGGCAGCGAGGAATTGAACCCGAGGGGGCTGCAGGCTGCTGCTTTACGTGGAGCCACCTGCTGAAGCATCAGCTTTGGCCCGTCCCGCTCCCCCTCTCCCGGCCTACAGCCTCTGTAGCTCCCCAGCACCCTGCAGGACAAAGTCCCGGCTCTGGGTGTATGCCAGTCCCCGAGCATACGCCTGCCCCAGGCATTCTGGACGCCAGCTAATCGCCAGGCTCTCGAAGCACTTTGCCACCTCCTGGCCGGACGCCAAAGCTGTATTGCTGTGGCCCTGCAGCTCCCTGCCCTCGCTGGGCCAGGCAGAGGCTGAGGGGAGGAAGGGCCGGCGGCCAGCTTTGCGGGGAGCAGCACCGAGGTCCTGCAGCTGTCACCTGGGCGGCCTGGTTCCGAGCTCCAGATCCAGTTCCCACCAGTTCCCTGCTGGGTCTCGGGGTGCTCCCAGTGCTGGCTCCCAGCGGCTGGCCCCGTGAGCTTGTGTCTGTGGGTGCCCGGCCTCCAGGAGGGCCTGTCTCTGGAACTTCGGGCTCCAGACCCCAAGCTTAACCAGGTCTGTGAGTCTGGGCTCTGCCATGTCCTCCTCAGTGTCCCCATCTGTACAATGGGGCCTGAGTTCAAGGCCCGGAACATTCCTCCCAAAGGGTGAGGGCTCGCAGCCCCCCTGAGCTCCTTCCCTCCGGTGTCCGGGGGCTGAGGGCTCCCCTGCCTAATGCCCACCCCACCCCAGCTCACCCACGCAGTTCTTTCTCATCTGGGGCCTCCAGGGGCTCTCCGGGGTGCTGGCCGGAATGAAAATGGCGTTGGGCCCAGAGCTCCCCACTGAGGTTCCCGCAGACTGTTTCCGAAGTGCGCCATCACCTCAGATGTCTGCAGCTCTCCCGTCACCCCCTCTGCCAACGCCCTCTCTGTGTCTCCTTGCTGGACTCCTATTCAAACGTCAAGGCCCAGCTAGGAAAAAGCCCTCCCCTGGAAAGCCTTGCTGGACCGCAGGCTGCCCCTCCTTCAGGCCAGCTCCTCCACACCCAGGATGTCAGACCGTGGTCCAGGGACCTCTGGAGCGTGGGGCTGGAGTCTGACCTGTGAGCATGATCAGCCACGGGTGAGTCAGCTGCTGTCAAGACCCGAGGACTTCCGGTGACACTCACCCTCCGCTCCCCTCCTGCCAACACCCGCTGGAAGGTGTGCGCCCTGAGCTGGCCCGCCCCTTCTTCCCTGGCCTATTCCTCATCGGCTTTGGCAGTCGCAGCGCCTGGCTCCTGCCAGGGCCCTGCCACGCCCTGCCGGGACAGGATGCTCACACCCTGGAGACGACGCATCCATTCCTGCCGCCCGTCTCCCTTCTGTACAGAACTAGGTCCCTTCCCCCTTCTGTACAGAACTAGGTCCCTTCCGTCCCTCCTTCCGTCCGCAGATGGAAGCTGAAAACCTCACTAATGACACGCCAGGAGTTGGGGATCCCACAGAGAGCAAAACAGATGTGGCCCCGCCCGCAGAGCATGGAGGGAGAGGAACCCTGTGCCCACACAGGTGCCTCTGATGATCAGATGTGAGCAGTGACAAGTGCAGGAGCCAGGAGAGCCCTGCCCTTGCCTGGGGACCAGGGAGGGCTTCCTGGAGGAGGCAGTGTTTTCCCTGAGCCCTGAAGAGTACGCAGAACTTAAAGCAGCAAAAAGGGTGTGTGGAGGGAGGAGGGTCCATTATGGACCAAGAAGAGCAAGTGAAAGGCCTGAGACAGGCAGGGCTCCGGACCGGCAGGGCCATACTCTCAACCTAGCGACCACCACGGCGTTCGTGGGCAGCTACACGAATTGCCCCAAACTGGCTACTTCCATGTACATTTCCAGCTCCCAGGAGCCCCTCATGCCCTCGCCAGTCACCACTCCCGAGGGCCAGCACTGCCCTGACCAGCGCAGCCCACTCCGCTCGGGCTCCTGTCGCCCTGAACTCCGAGTCACAGCTGCGCTGCTCTGCGCCTTTGCTCAGCGTTGTGCTCGCGAGGAGATCAGCGAGCTGCGTGGGCCAGCAGCTCATTCCCTCCATGCACGCACCGCTCCCAGCTGCCCCTTCTGCTGCTAGAGTGCCCCTGGGTGCCCTGAGTTTGGGGCCCTGTGAATATGTGGATATTCTACATGAATCTATGTGTCCACTCCTGTACGCGCCCATCGGTGGGCACGTGGGCCCATGTTTCTTGGATAAACACCTGCAGTGGGTTACGGCTTCCCACCGTCCGCCTGCGGGTGGGGTTACAGGTCTCCCGCCTCACCCGCACGCGGGGGCAGCTTCCCTTATCCGCTGCTGGGCACAGCGCCTCTCGGTGTAGTTTTAGCTGCACTTTCCGGCTGGCCTGTGATGCTGAGCGTCTTTTCATCTTTAGAGAGGTTTGCAGATCTGGGTGGCCTCTTGTTTAAAGCACCCGATCAAGGCTTTTGCTCACCCCTCCCTGGCCTGCTTGCCCACGTTGGGATCGCAACCCAGGCCGGAGAGGAAGTTGAGGCATCAGGGGCTTCATGCCCATGTCTGGCCCACGGTCACCAGCATAGGGCCCCCCTGTACTTGCTCCGGGCGGGCCCGGTCTGAGCAGTTCTGTTCACTCTCCCGTCCCCTCCCTACAGCTCTGAGACCTGGGGAGCCACTGCCCTGGGCCACCAACCCACAGTCAGCTGGGCTGCCTCAGCAGGGAGATGCCAGCGGGCACCCTAACCTTCCATCTGCTTCTGTGTCCGCTGCTGCCCACTGTGTGCTGGGACCACGATGAGCCAGCCTGGCCCCTGCCCCTGCCCGCCTGCAAAGAGGGTGCAGCGAGGCCTCAGGACCAAGCAGGGGTTGGCAAGGAGCGTCCCCCAACCTGAGCCTGACCCTCTGAGGGCCCTGAAGTCCCTCTGACGTGGGAGGCGTGAGGACGAGGCTTGCAAGTGGGCAGGGCTGGGCTGGGCTGGGCCAGGCCGGGGCGTCTGGGCAGCTGGGGCCGCTCAGGCCGCCTTAGAGCCCCATCCTTCTTGGCCTTGGGAGGGGGGCCGTACCCCCGCACCGCACAGACCGCCTGGCCCTGGGGCACACACAGTGCGCCCCCAGCCTCCAGGCCGGCCTTGGGCCTGCCACGTGCTGTGGGCCTTGGCTTCTGCTTTGCTAAGGAGACAGGTGGCAGCCAGCTTCCGGGGTGTCTGTGATGACTCCTTAAAGGCCCAGGAGCCCACCCAAGCAAGAGGTGCCATCACGATGCTCTGACCCTGGTGGGCCCCGAGTTCTGCGTCGCTTCCCAGGACACGCAGGGGCCGAGTGACAGAACGGAACCCTGGCAGTGTTCAGAGAAACGCGGGGTCCGAGCAGGGCTCTGCCTTCCTGCCTGGCGCCCCTGCTCTGCCCTCACTGAGGGCACGGTTGTCCCCTGTCCCGACCCCTGCCACCTACCTGCCCGCCCTGGGCACAGGGCTTATTACAGAGTCCTCCCCGGGCCGGGAAGCCCCTGCTGCGTCCCCACGTTCTGGTCCACGTGTCTCAGGCACATCTGTGTGCCCCCCACACTGTCACCCCCAATGCCAGGGGCCTCAGCAGCCCGGGCACTTAGTCAACATTCCTCCCCAGCGACCAGGAAATGAGGGGGCGCCCTGGCTGCTGCCCCCAGGCCCCAACAGTGGCCTCCTTGCCTGGCCCATCAAACCCAAGCCCACGAGTGACCAATGTCACTGAGTCAGGCCTGTCCCCAGTGGACAGTGCAGTCTGGCGGGTCCCCTCATCTCCCCAGCAGCGACAAGGGCTGGGCACGGGGAGGGATCAGTCAGGACGCCCAGGCCGCGGGATCTGCTTGATTCCTGGCGGTGGCGGCTGCGGCTGAGATTTCTGGCCAAGGAGGCTGGTTACACAGCGACGTGGCCGCTGCGATGATCAGGTTTCCACTTGGATGGGCCCCAGGCCCCACGGCCAGAGGAGTGGCACCAGCTGACAGGTGCCCCACGTGGAGCCCCGTGTGTGCCCGCGGCCAGGCAGGGTGCTGGGGAGCACGCCTCTGCTAGTGCCCACTGGCCACTCTGAGCCTCAGTTTGCCCGTCTGGAACATGGGCTGCGAACAGTGACCACTGAGGCCGGAGGACTCAGGGGGCCCCTCCGAGATGCGCTGTGTCGCCTTGGCTCCGGACTCCTAGATCCAGCACATTCCGGTAACGGTGTGCTAGTAACTGCAGGGCGGAGTCTCCCCCGCTCACTGGCCTCAGTTTGCTTGTCTGAGAAACGGGGAGATTCCAGCTGAGCTGGCAGTGAGCTTTCTGGCCACAGCAGCCTCAGGTACTCTGCCTCGCCTTGTCCTGTCCTCTCAGGGATCCGGAGGCCAGGCTGCGCCCCGTGTGGCTGGTGACCTCTGTGAGTCAGCCCAGCCGTCCTGTCCCAGCCCCGCCCGCCTGCACTTTCCCAATACCGCCCTCCCCCACTGGTTCCCCTTTCACTTCCTCGGTCCTCCCCTGCCCCTGGGACCTCCCCCCCAGCTCCCAGGTGGGCTCTGAGCCCCTGGGCCAGGCAGGGATGAGGCCACCCAGCTAGAAAGCTGTTGAGTCCCTGACACTGACCATGTTGTCCCTGGGTCCGTGTCACTGGCTGCTCCCAGGCCCCGGGGGTGCCAGGCACAGTCTCCCTTTCTCACAGCCCTGGGGCACAGGCTGGGGCACAGGGTCCGTGTGCCAGGGCCTCCCGCTTGGGGGAGTCCCGCAGGTGTGCCTGCTGATACCCGGCTGTCAGGGCCAGGAGTGTTCAGAACCTCGGGCTGACCTTGAAGTGGCCACTGACCCCCCCCCCCCCCCCGACTTGGTCACCCTGTCCCCTGCCTCAGGCCTTGCGTGGAAAGCCTGGCTTTTGAGGGCTCCCTTGACCTCCAGGTGATGTTGGCAGGTCCCCACCGGCTCCAGGCCGGTTGCTGTGGGCCCGGTGACCAGTGGGCTTCAAGAATCTCCTGGAACCACAACTGTGGGGAGACCTGTGAGGCTGGGACTCCCAGCCCCCGCCCCCCGCCCCCCCCAGCTGCTGAGGTCTTCAGGCCCCAGGGTCCTCTCCTTCCTCACATGCAGGGTCTGTTGGGGACGTCAGACCAGGAGGAGGGTCTGGGAGAAGGAAGGGCTCAGCGGGGCGTGGAGGGGAAGCCCAGGGCTCCTTGTTCTCTGTTTCTCTTCTGAAAAACTCCAAGCGAGTGAGGCTGGGAACTCCCCAGGAGTGCCCGGGCCTTCCTCTGGTGCCAGGGGGACGCGGGGGTGGGAGGGGGGTAGTTTTTAAGGATTTTTCAAACTCTCCCAAGAAGCATGAGAAGTTCCCAGTTTCTCCAGGGCAGGACCCCCTTTCTCGGGTGACCCCTGCAGAAGGGAGGCAGGGGAGGCCAGGCTGGCGGAGGCTGAGGAGGCTGACAGGCCTGGGAGGGGCTCTGGCCAGAGGCCAGGCCTGGGTGGGGCCCGAGGTCCTGGCTGCTGCCCAGGAGGGCACACTGGCCCAGCCCTCCCTCCTGCTCTGGGCCCCACTTCAGGGGCGCAGCATGGGGGTCCTTTGCTGTCTTGTTTGAGGTCTCGGGGATCACACCTACTTTACTCAGGGTGTTGCTCAAAACTGTCTGGTGCTGTTTGTGTGGGAGGCGTGTCTGGCTGGCTGGTGCTGCCTGTGGGATGCAGGAGCAGCCTGACCCCCCGAGGCCCAGCTCCTGGCTGTGTGTCCCTGGCTGGGCGGCTTCCCTCTCTGAGCAGGAAAGCTGCAGCTGTTCTGAGAGAGGAGGGAGGAGGCTGGCGGGCTTTCTGGGGGGCCAGCCCAGGGCTGACCTTGAAAGTGTGGTCAAGCTGGACAGGAGGCAGCAGGACTCCAGCCCAGCCTTCCCGGGACCTCAGGAACTCTGGAGTCCAAAATTTCTTCTTGAGCCAATCCTGGGAGCAGGGGAGGAGCGGGGTGGGGGGTGGGGTGGGGGGTGGGGGGTGGGGGGTGGTCTGCAGCAGGAAAGAGCAGACTTAGGCCCTCGGGGCCTGAGATGTGTGGCCAAGGGCCGGTGGCTGTCCCCTCTGGACCTCAGGAGATAAGCGAGAGCTGAGGACAGAGGTGGGGCCCAGGAATTCAGACTCTGAACAGAGTCCCTGGGGGCACTCCAGCGACACTTCACCAGGGAGGGGCAGGGAGGCCTCAGAGCCGGCCTGGAGTCCTTGAGGCTGGACTCTGAGCCCGGGCCGGTCACCGGCCTGCCTCAGTTTCCTCCCCTGTAAAAAGGGGTGTGTTTGCTGGAATGCTTTGTCCCCACTCACTCGGTTGCCCTTCGCTGAGCACTGACTGTGTGCGGCGGTTTCTCTTCCCTTTCTCAGCCTCACCTCAGTTTTTGCCTCTGAAAAAACGGAGCTTGGGGTCCCTGCCTGGCGGGTGGGGGGTGGGGGTGGGGCAGAGGGATCGAACGCCCAAGGAGATGGGCGGGTGGGTGGGTGGGTGAGGGAGGGTCCTTTCGTAGGGACTGTCACTGTCCCCTGGCCTGGAGGTCTCGGAGGGGGGAGGGGGCTGCAAGAGAAAAAGCCGCAGCTGACGGGCAGGTGGGGCGGCCACTGGCCGAGCTCCCGGGGCTGTGCCCGCCCAGCGGCCGCCCCGCAGGCCCCGCAAGGGCAAAGTTCCCAGCGAAGAACCTGCTCACTTCCTGCTGCCGTCCCGCCCCCTTCCTCTGCCGCTCCGCTTCCTCTTTTCCTCCTCCAGCTGCTCTTTCTCTTCAGCCCCTCCCCTCACCCAGGCTGGTGCCCCCTCCCCTCCATCTGCCCAGGGTCCTCTCTGAGGGCTGAGGACGCCCAGGTGGTCACTCATGCAGCAGAGCCAGGCCCTGGGGTGGGTGCCGCGGGAGGAGGTGGGTGTGACAGAGTCCCTGGGAAGGTTGGCTGAGAAGGGACCCTAAGCTCCATTTTCAGAGGAAGAAGGGGAAGAGAGACACCCCCACCCCAGCACAGAGCGGTGGGGGTCAGTGAGGGGGAGCTGAGGCAGGGCTGAACACGCAGCGGCGGGTGGGGGAGCTGAGTGACGCAGGCCGGCCCAGCGCAGGGGTCTCAAGTGGGGGAGGGTACAAGTTGCAGACGCTAACAGGCTCCCACTGAGGGGCTTTCTGGGCTGGGCTGTGAAGGGTGCATAGGAGAGCACCAGGGACCGGCCGCAGCGGGCCCGGAATGTTCCCGTCTGAGGTCTGGTGGCCCTGGTGCTCCTGCCCCTTGGCGGGCCCCTGGCTAAGAGGGGAGGTAGCAGCACAAGTCCTGCTGGCGGACCAGGCCTGTTCTCCACCCCATGGAGCTCCTTGGAGCCACTCGAGCCACTCGGTCTCCCAGCCCTCCTCCTGCGGCCTGGTCCTAGCCTGCCCAGCACCCCTCCAGGCTCATCAACAGGCAGCAAAAAGTGCCCTCCCCAGGCCCCCGCCCTAGTCCTTGAATCCCAAGGTGGCTGGCCAGACGCCCTTGACAGATACCAGGCCAGAAGGAGGACAGACAGGCCCTGAGGAGGCAGGAGGGGATGGGCTGGGAATGTTCGCCCAGGGCTGGAGTGGGGGCGGGGTGGGGGCCCTGCAGTGAGTTTCTCGGAGGTTCCCTAGGAAGGCCAGCCTGAGGCTCTGAGCCTGTGGGCTCCGCTGTGCGGGTGCTGGTCACCCTTTCCACCTGGCTGTGGCCTCGGCAACCTTCAAAGAGACCTGCCACCAGCCTCCTCCATGGGGCCGGACCAAGCCACCTCTCCCCTGGACACACATTCCACATCCATATATGGACTCACTGGTCACTGGTTTCAACACACAGTCAATGAACACCTCTTACACACTGCACAGCCCCGGCAGCGGGGGACAGGCTGCAGGACAGCCCAGCGCCCAGCTATGCTGCCTTCCCTTCTCCTCCAGGTGAAGAGTGGCCTGTCACACCTCTGGGGAGGTGCACTCCTCTGGGCTGAGCCAGCTGCGCCCCTGGGGTCCTGCGGCCCCTGGGCTTCCGGCTGCCACGCCGAGCACTGTGGGCCATCTGGATACAGGCTCTGCCTGCCCAACTGGCAGCTCTCGGAGCAGGGAACCACCCAGAACAGGGCACCCAGGTCGTGCCAAGTGTTTGGAGAGACCCAGGGCAGTCGCGAGTGGCAGGGAGAGGGTCTTCTCCCAGGGCAGCTGGCCTTTCGCCACTGGCCCTGTGGCCCCCAACTCCACTCTGGCTCACTGAGTGTCCCTCCCCGGCCCTCGGGGACCTCCAGATGGGCCATGAGGCAGCTCAGCTGTGGCTACATGACAGAGGATGGACGTGGGCCCCGGCTGCGCCCAGCAGTGCCTGGTAGCTGCCTGGTCACTGGCTGAGGCCCAGGACGCCTTGGCTGGGTGTGAGGGCGGCCGGGTTCCATGGAAACAGTTTCTCTGCTCTCCCCAGCCCGCCGCTCCCGGGACCACACCATCCTCCTCGCCCCAGGGCTAAGGGTAGAATGACCCCCACTTGGTCAGCTGAGCATCCCCAGCCAGAGCCCCACCCCACCCCCACCCAGGCTTTCTGGGCAGTTGAGTGAAGGTTGGCAAGGGGGCGGGGGGACTCCCTGAGCACCCCTTTGTCCACAACTGTTTAAACTTGAGCAGCACCCACAGCAACCAGGGGCCACGGGGGAGCTCCATGCACATGTGACATCCACACCCGGAGGGACCCGGGGTGGGGGGACACGGGGGGACCGGCCGCACGAGGCCGGACTGAGCACGGCCCGGCGGGGCGGCAGCCCAGGGCGCGCACCCCTCACCCCCGGCCGGGGCCCAGCACCCCAGGGCGGCCCCCGGCCAAACTCGATCCCTCCTCTTCCTCAATCTCAATCTCGCTCTCGCTCTCGCTCTCGCTCTCGCTCAGGCCCTCTCTTTTTTTTTTTCGGGAGGGAGAGGGGGTGAAAAAATGCTGCACTGTGCGCGAGCCGGTGAGTGAGCGGCGCGCGGCCAATCAGCGCGCGCTGCTCCGAAAGTTGCCTTTTATGGCTCGAGCGGCCGCGTCGCCGCCCTATAAAACCCGGCGGCGCGCGGCGCAGCCACTGCTGAGACCGTCCGCCGCCCGCACAGGCCACTCGACTTCGCCGCTCGTCCTCCTTCGCCGACTCACACCGCCTCCTGGTAAGCCCGCCCGCTGGCCGGGCGTACGGTCCGCGCCGGCCCTCACCGCCCTCGACGCCCGGCCCGCGCGCCCCTCGCCTCTCGCCCCGGCCCCGTGGCCAGCGCCCGGGCGCGGGGAGTGGACTCAAGCCCCGGTGCCTCGGGGCCGGGCTGCGCTGCGCTCAGGGCGCGCTCCCAGGCGCTGCCGACGGTCCACGGGGCCTGGGCCTGGAGCCTGGGGCCGAGCAGGCGGTTGGCTGCGCGGGACGGGACGGGACGGGACGGAGGGAGGGTGGGCGCGGCGGGGCCTCCCCGGCCGGGTGGGGACTGGGCGCCGGGCACTGGGCACTGGCTGCGCGTGCTCGTGTGTGCGTGTGCGCGCGCGCCCCAGGGCTGGGCGCCGCGGCCCGGGCGAGGCGGAGCGGCCGCCGGAAGGGGTGGGGTTGCCGCGCGCGCAGGCGCCTGCGCACACTGGCCGCGGCGCGGGCCGCCGTGGGTGTGGTCTCTGCGCGCCCGGCCGGCCGGCGCGGTTTGAACGCGGCGGGGCGGGGCCGAGGGCCTGGCTTCCTGCGGCGCCGCGGGCCGCCGCTCTCCAGCGTTTGCCTTTTATGGTAATAACGCAGCCGGCCTGGCTTCCTTTGTCCCCAATCGGGGCGCGCGCCGGCGCCCCCTGGCGGCTCTTAGGCGCGGCGCGCCGGAAGTGGGCAGGGCGGGGGCAGCCGCACCCGACCCAGGCTCACGGCCCTGCTCTCCCTGCAGCTCGCCATGGATGACGATATTGCTGCGCTCGTGGTCGACAACGGCTCCGGCATGTGCAAAGCCGGCTTCGCCGGGGACGATGCCCCCAGGGCCGTCTTCCCCTCCATCGTGGGGCGCCCCCGGCACCAGGTAGGGCGCCAGCCTGGGGTCTGATTGGGTGGGTGGGGCGGAGGGTGAGGCCCAGCTCCTCCACGAGAGTCCTTTAGGTTTCTGGGTGGGGGTCGCTGGGATCTGGCCCACACTGAGGGCACCTCGCTGCTCCTTCCGCAGGGTGTGATGGTGGGCATGGGCCAGAAGGACTCCTACGTGGGTGATGAGGCCCAGAGCAAGAGAGGCATCCTGACCCTGAAGTACCCCATCGAGCACGGCATCGTCACCAACTGGGACGACATGGAGAAGATCTGGCATCACACTTTCTACAACGAGCTGCGTGTGGCCCCCGAGGAGCACCCTGTCCTGCTCACCGAGGCCCCTCTGAACCCTAAGGCCAACCGTGAGAAGATGACCCAGGTTGGTGGCCCTTGGCCTTCCCTGCGCAGCTCCCCATCCTTTCCTGTCCCCTCTGCCACGCCCTTTCTCACTGGTTCTTTCTCTGCCATTCTCCTAGGACTTTCTTCTCTGACCTGAGTCTCCTTTGGAATTCTGCAGGTTCTATTTGCTTTTCTCCAGATGGAATCTTTCTGGTGTTTGCTTCTCTGACTAGGTTTTTAAGTGTAAAGTCTGTGGGTGTAGGTACTAACACTGGCTCGTGTGACAAAGCCAATGAGGCGGATGTAAAGTGGCCTTGGGAGTGTGTATTCAGTAGGTGCACAGTAGGTCTGAAGTGAATCCCCATTCTGGGGTCCCTAGCACACTTAACCTGTGTTCCTTGCACTCTCTGCATGTTTCTGGTCTGGCCTGACTGTGCCCGGTGTCTTCCCCTGTGTGACATGACCCGTTTCTCCCTACAGATTATGTTCGAGACCTTCAACACCCCCGCCATGTACGTGGCCATCCAGGCCGTGCTGTCCCTGTATGCCTCTGGCCGTACCACTGGCATCGTGATGGACTCCGGAGACGGGGTCACCCACACGGTGCCCATCTATGAGGGCTACGCCCTCCCCCACGCCATCCTGCGTCTGGACCTGGCTGGCCGGGACCTGACAGACTACCTCATGAAGATCCTCACCGAGCGTGGTTACAGCTTCACCACCACAGCCGAGCGGGAAATCGTGCGTGACATCAAGGAGAAGCTGTGCTACGTCGCCCTGGACTTCGAGCAGGAGATGGCCACCGCAGCCTCCAGCTCCTCCCTGGAGAAGAGCTACGAGCTGCCCGACGGGCAGGTCATCACCATCGGCAACGAGCGCTTCCGCTGCCCCGAGGCCCTCTTCCAGCCCTCCTTCCTGGGTGAGTAAGGCCGCTCCCTGCCCCGCACAAAGGCCACCCTTGTGGCAGCACTGGAAGCTAAGTCCGGCCTTCGTTCCCTTCAGGTATGGAATCCTGTGGCATCCATGAAACTACCTTTAACTCCATCATGAAGTGTGATGTCGACATCCGTAAGGACCTGTACGCCAACACGGTGCTGTCTGGTGGAACCACCATGTACCCAGGCATCGCCGACAGGATGCAGAAGGAGATCACTGCTTTGGCTCCCAGCACGATGAAGATCAAGGTGAGTGTCCACCCAGCTAAGCTGGCCTGGTCCGGGGGAGTGTCACAGTCTGGCCTTGGTGGGGTGGGCCCCTGTGGTCGCCAGCAGGGTCCTTAGGCTAACTGTCCCATTGTCTCCCCAGATCATCGCGCCCCCTGAGCGCAAGTACTCTGTGTGGATCGGCGGCTCCATCCTGGCCTCGCTGTCCACCTTCCAGCAGATGTGGATCAGCAAGCAGGAGTATGACGAGTCCGGCCCCTCCATCGTCCACCGCAAATGCTTCTAGGCGGACTGTTACTTAGTTGGTTACACCCTTTCTTGACAAAATCTAACTTGCGCAGAAAACGAGATGAGATTGGCATGGCTTTGTTCTTTTTTTTTTTTGTTTTGTTTTTTTGATCTTTTTTTTTGGCGCTTGACTCAGGATTTAAAAACTGGAACGGTGAAGGTGACAGCAGTCTGTTGAAGCGAGCATCCCCAAAGTTCTACAATGTGGCCGAGGACTTTGATTGTACATTGTTCTTTTTTTAATAGTCATTCCAAATACGAGATGCATTGTTACAGGAAGTCCCTTGCCTGCCCCAAGGCCGCCCACTAATCCCTAAGGAGGGCCAGTCCTCGCCCGAGTCCACACGGGGAGGGTGATTGCATTGCTTTTGTGTAAATTATGTAATCCAAATTTTTTAATCTTCGCCTTAATACCTGTTCTTTTTGTTTTATTTTGAATGGCCAGCCATCGTGGCCCCCCTTTTTGTCCCCAACTTGAGATGTATGAAGGCTTTTGGTCCCCCAGGGAGTGGGTTGAGGTGTGGAGGCGGCCAAGCAGGGCTTACCTGTACACTGACGAGACCAGTTCAATAAAGTGCACACCTTAAAGGAGCTTTGTGGCGTGGATGAATTTTGGGGAAATGGGTGCGGTTGGGAGAAGGGTGGGGGCCAGGCCATCTCTACTGCTAAGGGGGGAGGGAGAGGTGCTCTAACCCAGGCCTGGACCCATCTGGGTTGGGGGGCTCTTGGGAGGAAGGAGCTTAGGATCCTGGCCTCTAGACTTAGAAAGGAAATCCCTGGCCTGGTCCCCAGCTGGTTTCTGAGGTGCAGGTGGCTTTCGAGAGGGCTCAGTTCCAGGGACTTGGGCTCGGGGTTGGCTGGGTACCTTTGCCTCCTCTGAGGAGGTCTCTTTCTGACCTTGGTGTCCTCTTGGGAGGGGCAGTGGTGGCTGCTAGGCCACACCCTCTGTGGGTCTGAGGCTGAGAACAGGGTTATAAACCTGTGGACTCATCTGGAGTGACCATGATAGCTGAAGAGGGGATTTATCTAGGGGTCTTCAGGGCAGCACCGTGACCAGGGCCGGGGTGACCAGGGCTGGGGTACGGGTGAAGGTTGGATTCTACCTTGTGGGGTGGATGCCTTCCTATGCATGGGCAAGTGCAGTCCCGGCCTAGTCCTCCTGGGACCCTGCAGGGGGCCTTTCTCCTGTCTGCAGGTCAGCAAGGGGCTTTGCAGGGCTCCAAGTCAAGTCACTGCTCTTGAAGAAAACAAGCCTGGCCTGCCCTTCCCCTGCCAGCAACTGCTGCTGGTACCAGCAGAGAAAGAGGGTGAGCCCCCCCCGCCCCAGCCGCCAGGGATCTTGCCCCATTTCTCCTGAGGCACAGCTGGATCCCTATCAATCCAGGTTTGAGGCTGAGGGCACTGTGGCCCTTGGGTCCTCTTCCAGAGGAAGAGTGGAGATTGGCCCATCCGGACATTCATTTCCCCCTGGTGAGGAGGAGACGGTTCTAAGACCTCCTGATGGCTTCCAAAACTGAACAGGAGCCCGGGGTCCCCTGGGCTCACTAGGTTTTCCTAGTCTAGGCCCCAAAACACCACAGCAGCCCCAAAACACCACAGCAGCCCCATGGGCTGTAGCCGCTGGTCCAGACGTGGCAGCAGTGCCCAGGATGCTTCTGTGGCTCCCCCAACCCCAAAAGTCTCAGAGGCCCCAGGAGCAGGGTCTGTGACAGGAAGTCCCTCCTGGGCCAGTTCTAGCTCTCTTTTGGGCCAATCAGTTGATAGTACAGCCTGAGCTCTGGGAGCTACAAGTAAGTTTTTTAAAAATTCATTTGAGAGAGATATAGATTTGAGCAGGTGGAAGTTTGGGCATGCTTGTCTCGGACAGACGCCTGGACTGACGGGACAGATGCCTAGGGACGAGACACAGCCGTCACCCTCGGGGATGAAGGGGAGGGTGGTTGGGGCCAGATGCGGTCTGCGTGCACACCTGAGAAACCGGACCGGCGGAACAAGTGGAGGGGGAGTTGCAAGCAGGAGCTCCATCAATCTTCTCCTTTGAAAACCTCCGGAAGTGCAGCTGAGACACATCTAACCTGGCGAGTCCTCTAGGCGCTGCTCCTTTCCCCTCAGGCGGCAGCGGGCTGACCATCCGATGCTGTCAGCGGTCTGGCCCGGAGCAAAGGCCCAGCACCACCCGGCCAGGCCAGGCTCAGTGAGAGGATGCACATGGCCTCCCGCCTCCCGCCTGCCGCTTCGCGCACATTCTCAGGTGGGAAGTCGGGGCTGAGAGAGGCTGGAGGCTGACCCCACGTGACACAAAGGGAAGGGAGAAAGCGGGAGTTTATTCACCCTAACACCTCGGTAGTCCGGTAGTCCGGTCGCCGCCTGCTCGCTCCATCGCCTCCCCGGACGGGTTGAGGGTCCAGACACACGCAAGTTCTGTTTGATAGAAGGTGGGCTTTCCTTCTAACTCCCTCGCAGCTTCCCGGCCCGGGACCGGGACCGCTCCCTTTCTGGGGGGCTGGCTCCCCCGCGAGGCAGCTCTGGCTGCCCGAGGCGCACCCCCTTAGTGGGCTGGGGCGCCCCCTCTGCAAGGCAGCCCCGCCCGGACAGCTGCACCCAGCGCGCCTCGGAGCAGGGGGTCCAGGTCAGCGCAGGGGCTGGGCCCTGGGGGTCCCCTTCCTCTTGACACTGCGCGGGCAGGCGCCTGCGGGGAAAGGGCTTGGAGGCGAAGGCAGCGCCCAAGGGTCGGGATTCGAACCCGTGTTCCGGCCTGGAGTCACTCGGGAAGCCCTGGGGCTGGTGGCCGCCTCCACGCACTCATCACGCAGCTGGTCCTCGGCGCAGCTGCAAGCTCGGGGCGGGGGCGCGACGGCAACCGGAGGACTGGCCCTGCCCCCCGGGCTTCTCCCCGGCGGCACCCCCCCTCGGGGCGCCCCTGGCCACGCGTGGACATTTAAACTCACTAAAGCTAAGAGAGGAGGCCACCGAGCAAGGGGGGCCCCTTGGGGGTCCTCCCAGATCCGTCCCGCGCCTTAGTGGGGCCTCGTCGCGGCGCCGCACCCAACATGGCGGCCGCGCGGGGCGAGCCGACGGGCGACCGGAAGTGCGTGTCCAGGGCGCCGGAAGTGAGCGAGGCCCCGCCCCCCGGCCGGGGTCTCTGTGGAGCCGCGGACGCGCCGGCTTTGAGCGTCCCCGGTCGCCCCGGCGGGAGGCCCTGCGGCTGCGGCTGCGGCGGGCGCGGCTCGGGCCCCCTCGGCATGGCCAGCTCCGGAGAGGTACGGCGGCCTCGCCCGTCGGTGTCCCCTCCCGCCCCTCTTCCGCTCCGTCCTTTCCGTCCCGACCCCGGCCCCGGTCCCGGCCGGTCCTTTCCGCCCCGACCCTGGCGTCGGTCGGGCTTGGTCCTTCCTGTCGCGACCCTGAACTCAGCCTCGCCCCTTCTCCTCCGTCCCGACCCCGGCCTTGCCCATCCCGCCCCCCAGGCCTTCGCCCCGATCCACCAAGACAGCAGTTCTCTCCTCGTGCGGGTTTCCTCGCCCTTCCCAGCCCGGCAGGCCCGTCCCCCGAGGTCTTCCCGCCTCTCCGCCCCGTGTCCAGGCCTCCAAGAGGCCCTCCCTCCCCAACCGCCTCGCAGCCCATCCTCTGCCTCTGAATGCACAGTCTGAGCCTGCTTGTTGTGTGATGTGTGTGTGTGCGGGGGGGGGGGAGAGGAGGTGGGGGGTGGTAAAGGAAAAGCCATTTCATCTGGGGGACTTAGGAGTCACCCCGAATTCCTTCCCCAACGCTCCACAAATCCGAGTCCAATGGAGAATCCCACCGGCTCCCTGTAAAGTATTGCAAGCTGCCTCCTCTGACCAGTGTCTTCCCCTTCGTTACCCCCCACTACCTTTATGGGTACCCCTGTTTGTCTTCTTCCTGCTTAGGGGCGCCCCTGGGGCTGGGGAACTGGAGCGGATGGGCTTGAGTACGTTGTGGGGGAGATGGTTGGGAGTAGCTCACAGCTCCTCTAACTTGGCAGTGAGTTTGGCTCAGGAGGGGGAGGGCGTGGGGGCTCGGAGGGCAGGAGCATGGCAGCTTCCTGAGGAGGAGCCCGGGGCGCCCGGCTGTGCTAACTGATGCTGGTGCATTGTGTGTGCTTGAGGCGGAGGTTGGATGGGGGGTGGGGTGGGAGGTGCCTCGTGTCTGGTACCTTGGTCTTAGGGGGGTCCTGGCGCAGAGGCCCCCTGTTCCTTGAGGCACATTTTGGGAACCTGGCAGGTGAGGCCTCCTTGTTGCATTGTGGGCGTGTCTTGGGTTGAGAAAGGAGGTTCGTTCCAGCCTGGATGTGGAGATCAGGTCCCCCTCTCTCAGGTGGTCTAATTTTTTTTTTTTTTAAATATGTTTTATTGATTTTTTACAGAGAGGAAGGGAGAAAGATAGAGAGTTAGAAACATCGATGAGAGAGAAACATCGACCAGCTGCCTCCTGCACATCTCCCACTGGGGATGTGCCCGCAACCCAGGTACATGCCCTTGACCGGAATCGAACCTGGGACCTTTCAGTCCGCAGGCCGACGCTCTATCCACTGAGCCAAACCGGTTTCAGCTAATTTTTTATTTATTTATGGAGATATAGGTCACATACTATAAAATTCACAGTTAAAAATATGTTTTTATTGATTTTAGAGAGAGAGAGAAACATCATTGATGAGAGAGAAACGTCAGTTGGCTGCCTCCACATGCCTCCTGCTGGGGATCAAGCTTGCACTGCCAGCCTGTGCCCTGAGTGGGACTTGAGCAGGCGGCCTCTTGGTTCATGGGTCCACGCTCAACCATGAGCCACACCAGCTGCGCAGAACGCATACCTTTAAAGTGTACAATTCAGTGATTTCATTTTATTATTTTAATCCTCACCAGAGGATATTTTCCCATTGATTTTTAGAGAGAGTGGAAGAGCGAGGGAAAGACAGAGAGAAACATCGATGTGAGAGAAACACTTTGGTTGCTGGTTGCCTCCTGCACGCGCCCCGACCGACGCGGGGGGGGGGGGGGGGGGGGGGCGCAGCGCACGGGACCCAGCAACTGAGATACGTGCCCTTGACCGGAAACGAACCCAGGACCTTTGGGTCTGCAGACTGACGCCCTGTCCCCTGAGCCAAGTGGGTAGGGCTACAATTCAGTGGTCTTAAAAAATATATTCACGAAGTTGTGCAACCGTCCTCACTATCTGATTGCAGAGTGGGCTGTTCTGACTTTGAAAGTCACTGCTGGTTCTAGAGCTCGGATGCCCAGGGTCCCCCCCACAGGTTCGGAGGAGTAGAGTTTTGCTTCAAATGATTCTGAGGCAGGTGGTTCCTTATCTCGCCTGGTTCAGGGCCTCTTTCTCTTGGGTGTTAAAAAACGATGCATTCCTGCCTCGTGAGGAGATAGGTGAGCAAGCAAACCATTAGAGTTCATCTGACGAGACTAGGGTCTGGGGGGGAGGAGGGGATCTGGTGAAGCCAGGAGTGGGAGGGGGCATTTGAGCTGAAGTTCTGAGTCCCAGGGAATGAAATGACCTGCTGCCTGTGCGGGCCAGCTACTCCTCCAGGCCCGCCCAGCGTCAGGGCACAGCACAGGGAAACAGCCATCCTGGGGATGCGCTGAGACTGGACGGAGGGGGCCGAACTTAGTTCCTGGCTTTTTTTTTTAATGTAATTTCTAGGTGGTTTTAAGAAAGTTTAGAATTAGTAGTGTAACTGGAAATGGTATGATTGGGTGTTCTGTGAAGTGTTTTGCCCTATGTCTTGTCACTCTCCGCTGACATTCTTCCTTTGGTAAATCTGCAGGTGGGGGGTCAGGAGGGGTAACCCGCTCGGTGCCCGAGGCCTGTTTGCCAAGCTTGCCTGCTCAGGACTGTCCTTGGAGATGGAGTCCCTGGAGCTAGTGGGGGCTGGGAACCTGATTTTTAAGAGGTGGTTCGGTCTGGGAAATTTCTAAGGAAACTCACTGTGGTCCAAAACATTGGACCCAGAATACAGCAACCCAGGATAGCCGTGGTCTTGGGTCTGGTGGCTGCCTCCTGCCCATGTAACCGTGGGGTTAGGAAGCTGGGAGTGAGGGCAGTCAGGGGGACAGAGCAGTCCCGTCTGACTGCCGGCCTCATGAGGAAAGGGCGCGGGAAGGCCGAGCTGTGGAGCAGGTGGGGAGTGTTCCTTGAACCTGTTCCTGGCCCGGTGGGGCCTTGGCGGGGGTAGGGCTCGTCGGACAGGGTGGGACCCCATGATGCCTGTCATGGGCTGCAGACAGGTTCTTCCTCCGCAGACTTCACAGTTGCCATGGCAGCAGCAGGGCTTTCCAAGCCTCAGCGCTTCCATCCACGAAAACATGTGCAGAAAAGGCAGCTGGAGGAGGGGCCGTAGGGAGACTCGCTGGAAAAGGCAGCGGAGAGGATCCTGGGTACTCTCCTGGGAGTGGGCAGAGAGGCGCCCCTCAGGCGTTTTGGAGGCAGGAGGGTCTGTTTGGGCAGGTGTTGGGAGGCACGGATTCCCTCCCCCGTGGGCTCCTGTTAGAGCATCCGACTTCCTTTGGCCTTGATTTGGGGACTTCGTGAGGACTGACCTCGGTCGAGCCCTCCCTTGGTTGTGCACATGAAAAGGCATTGGCAGTGGGACGGAAGGAAGGCCCCTTCAGGAGGAGAGCCGTGCAGATCACGGAAGTGCAAGGGAGCGTGTGCACAGCTGGTTGGACGCACCACCACGCTTCTAACCAGATGCACGAGATGCAGATAAACCAGTCCCTGTGATTTATCACTAATCTGAACATGGAACAATATTGCCAGTCTGGTCAATGCTGTTTGTTTGTGCGGACTTAGAGTCTCATTCTCCATGGCTGTCCCTCTCGTTTTATTTGCCTTAATGATGAAACTGCAAAGAGTTACCATCCGCACGGCTCTGCGGATTGTATGCATTGACTCGTTTACCCTCACGGCAGCCCAGTGAGGTGAAGACCCACTATTCCCCCAGTTTTTTCTTTTCTTTTTAAATATATTTTTATTGATTTCAGAGAGGAAGGGAGAGGGCGAGAGAGAGAGAGAGAGAGAGAGAAACATACATCAATGATGTGAGAGAATCATTGATCGGCTGCCTCCAGCACACACCCCACTGGGGATCAAGCCTGCAACCCAGGCATGTGCTCTGACCGGGAATCGAACCGTGACCTCCTGGTTCATAGGTTGATGCTCAACCACGGAGCCACGCTGGCTAGGCTGTCGTGGGTTCTTGCTCTGCAGTTAGGTTTCTGGTAAAAGCACCTTCTTTCCCACGGACAGGGCGGGCTTCTCTTGGCTTCTCTCCCTGGCTGGGAGGCTGGGCTGAGGGTTGCCCAACGGGATGCCATGGGGATTTGGTGCCTCTTATTTGCAGGACCTCTCCAGTGATGGCGACTCGACCCCCGGGGTCGCTGCGATGGCGGGCAGTGCCCACCTGCTGGGCTTCTCCGACGAGATCCTGCTGCACATCCTGAGCCACGTCCCCAGCACAGACTTGGTGGTGAACGTGCGGCACACGTGCCGGAAGCTGGCCGAGCTGTGCCTGGACAAGAGCCTCACCCACACGGTGCTGCTGGAGAAGGACTACGAGGTGAGGCGCAGGTGCAGGGTGCTGGCTCTTGGGGGCAGGAGGTAGGGAGCAACCAAAACAAACGCCCATCTGAGGAGGGGCACCTGCAGCTCATGACAGGAGGCAGGCGTCCGAGTTCTCACGGGACAGCCTCCAAGATGCTTATGTGACAAAAGCTGGGGCCTGAAGGAGCAGAGTGTGCGCCGGGGAGAAGGGTGCGGTGTGGGGCATTGCTGTGGGCGGCCTCGGCTGGGAGGAAGCCTCACGTTGCAGCTGACTCCCAGGATCAGTGGGAACTTTCCTGTGAAGTCACACATCGGCTCTGAGGGGTGCAGGGAGCACCATGGACACCCACCAGCGGGGGACCCACCGTGTGGTTGCGCCTCATGCTCGTCAGCACTTGGTGTTGTCTGTGTTTTCAGTTTTAGCCATTCTAGGATGGGACTTGAGCTTGTGCTTTGCACTTGCACATTAGCTGTGTGGGCCATTTGTATGTCTTTCTGGAATGACTGTGCAAGGCTGTTGCCCATTTATTGTCTCTCTTTCTCTTTGTGAGTTACAAGAGTCTGTATATATTTTGGATACAAATCCTTTGTCCGATACACATATTACGAATATTTTCTCTCATAGTTTGTGGCTTGCCACTTTATTTTCTTAACAGTGACATTTGGAGAGTGTACGTTTTTAATTTTGGTGAAATCCAATTTGTTGAATTTTTTAATTCATGCCTGTTATATTCTGTTGAAGAAATCTTTGTGTAACCTGAGGTCACGAGATTCTCTCCTTTGTTGTCATCATCTTTAAAAAATATATATGTTTGCCCTGACCGGTTTGGCTCAGTGGATAGAGCGTTGGCCTGCGGACTGAAGGGTCCCAGGTTCGATTCCGGTCAAGGGCATGTACCTTGGCTGCGGGCACATCCCCAGTGGGGGGTGTGCAGGAGGCAGCTGATCGATGTTTCTCTGTCATCGATGTTTCTGACTCTCTGTCCCTCTCCCTTCCTCTCTGTGGAAAATCAATAAAATATATTTTTAAAAAATATGTTTTTATTGATTTCAGAGAGGAAGGGAGAGGGAGAGAGGGATGGATACATCAATGATGAGTGAGAATCATTGGTCCGTTGCCTCCTGCACGCCCCACAGTGGGGATCCAGCCCACAACCCAGGCATATGTCCTCACCGGGAATCAAACCGTGACCTCCTGGTTTATAGCTCAACACCCAACCACTGAGCCACACCAGCACGGCCATTGTATATCTTCTTGGGGAAAATGTCTATTCATATTTTCTGCCCATTTTTTACCTGGATTGTTTGTTTTATTTGCCATGGGTTCCTTATATGTTTTAGATATTAATCCTTATACATATGATTTGCAGATATTCTCTCCCTCTCGGTGAGCTGTCTCTCATTCTGTTGCGGGCTTCCTTTGCTGTGCAGGAGCTTTTTGGCTGGGTGTAGTCCCGCTGGTTTATTTTTGCTTTTGTTGCTTTTTGTGTCAGATTCAAAAAATCATCGCCAAGATGCTGTCAAGGCACTTACAGCCTATGTTTTCTTCTAGGACTTGTATGGTTTCAGGTTTTACATTCAAGGCTTTAATCCATTTGGAGTTGTTTTTGTGTTTGGTGTGAGATGGCCCTGGTTCATGCTCATGCATGTGGCGCCCAGTTGTCCCAGCCCTCTCCTGTGTTGTTCGATGGAAGCCTCATGGTCGCTTTAGCTCTCACGGGTAAGCCTGTGGTCCATGTTGTGTTCATCCTTCTCTGCGGTGTGAGGTAGGGGTTGAGGCTCACTTTTTGGCATGTGGTTAGCCTATCCTCATGCATGGCCTTGCAGTCTTTGTTGAAAATCAGTTGATAAACGATCTTAAAGATAAAAATAAACTGAGGCCTTGACCGTAGCTCAAATCGCAGGAGACTGGGGAAGGCTCCTCGCTGTTTACTGTTTACTGGGGAGGGAGTGGCGCCTGAAAGCTCGAAGGAGCCGCTCCAGGGCTGTGGCTCTTTGTGCAGAGCAGGCGGGGCCTCCCTGTGGGGCCGGGAGGCTGCATGGACTCCTGCTCGGATTCAGGTCTGGCTTCCTGCCCAAGAGGGCGCTTCCTGCAGGGGGCCGTGCCCCTCAGCGTGTCTGCAGGTTTAACGTGCATGTCCTCCACCTGCAAGGTTCCACGTGGGATGCTGACCTCAGAGAAGCGGTCAGATGCCTGAGGGTGACGCATACGGGTGCCCGGTGCAGTATTGTCCCAAGGCCTCGGTTGCAACAGACGCATGTCCATCTGTCGCTGACTGGCCACTGGGCCCGTCTGGACATGTTGCGACTCATCCGAGCAGGCGGGCCGGACTTCTAGGGTGTGAAAATGCATGTGATGGAAGGAAAGCCACCGCAGGGCCAGCTTCCAGGGCGTGGTTCCACTGTGCGAGGAAGAGTGCCACATAACACAGTGTACTGCCTCACCCGCTTACGTGCACATTCCGTGGAGCTGAGCAATGCACGGTGCTGTGTAGCCTTTCCAAACCTCTCCTCGCCCCAAGCGGGACTGGGGAGCCGTTGGCAATAACTGCCCCCCTTCCCCAGCCTCTGGTGACCCCTGTCCTACTTTCTGTTTGTCATTTTGGCTCTTCAGATGTTTCATGTAGGTAGACCCCTAATGGGGTCCTTTGTGACTGGCTGCTTTCACTGAGCATAATGTTCCCCAGGTTCATCATGTTGTAGCAGAACTTCATTCCTTGCCGTGGCTGGATGCTATTCCGTTGTATAGATGGACCCGTTTTGTTCATCTTCATCCGGGGATGGGCACGTGGGTGCTTCCCCTTTTGGCCATCGCGGGTCACGCAGCTGTGAACGTGGGTGTGAAAGTACCTGCCTGAGTCGCAGTGTCCAGTCCCGTGGATGTGCATCCGGGAGAGGGACTGACTGGGACTTGGGGGTGGCCCATGGGGACTCTGTTACGCTTTTTGCAGAACCACCAAAGGTTCCCACAGCGGTAAGGGCTGCACCATGTCCATTCCCACCAGCTGGGGCTTGACTTGGCTGAAGGTGAGTGTGTGGGGGAAAGGGCACCAGCGCTCCCCGGCGTGTCCCTTCTCAGCCGGGGGCAGGGCCTCTGCAGGTCCTCCTGTGCCTGACGTTCCGGGGGCGAGGCTGCCCTCAGCGGTGAGGTGAGGGAGACACCTGGTGCCTTCAGCCTCTCCCCGTCCCCACCCGCCCTGTCCTGCAGGCCCGCGAGGACCAGGTGAAGCAGCTCCTGAAGGAGATCGGCCGGGAGATCCAGCAGCTCAACATGGCTGGCTGCTACTGGCTGTCGGGCTCCACCATCGAGCACGTGGCCCGCTGCCGCAGCCTGGTGAAGGTGAACCTGTCGGGCTGCCACCTCACCTCCCTGCGCCTCTCCAAGATGCTGTCAGCCCTGCAGCACCTGCGCTCCCTGGCCATCGACGTGAGCCCCGGCTTTGACGCCGGCCAGCTGAGCAGCGAGTGCAAGGCCACGCTGAGCCGCGTGCGGGAGCTCAGGCAGACGCTGTTCACGCCCTCGTACGGCGTGGTGCCCTGCTGCACCAGCCTCGAGAAGCTGCTGCTCTACTTCGAGATCCTGGACCGCACGCGCGAGGGCGCCATCCTGTCAGGCCAGCTCTTTGTGGGCCAGAGCAACGTGCCGCACTACCAGAACCTGCGCGTCTTCTACGCCCGCCTGGCGCCCGGCTACATTAACCAGGAGGTGGTGCGGCTCTACCTGGCCGTGCTCAGCGACCGCACCCCCGAGAACCTGCACGCCTTCCTCATCTCCGTGCCGGGCAGCTTTGCCGAGAGCGGGGCCACCAGGAACCTCCTGGACTCCATGGCCCGCAACGTTGTGCTGGACGCCCTGCAGCTGCCCAAGTCCTGGCTCAACGGCTCGGCCCTGCTCCAGCACATGAAGTTCAGCAACCCCTTCTACTTCAGCTTCAGCCGGTGCACGCTGTCGGGCAGCCACCTGATCCAGCACATCCTCAACGGGGGCAAGGACCTGCGCAGCCTGGCCGGCCTGAACCTCAGCGGCTGCGCCCACTGCCTGTCTCCCGACTCCCTGCTGCGCCGGGCGGAGGACGACATCGACAGCGGCATCCTGGAGACGCTGGTGGCGGCCTGCTGCAACCTGCGCCACCTCAACCTGTCGGCTGCCCACCACCACAGCTCCGAGGGCCCAGGCCGGCACCTGTGCCAGCTGCTGGCCCGGCTGTGCCACCTGCGCTCCCTGTCCCTGCCCGTCTGCTCTGTGGCCGACTCGGCGCCACGGGCCGACCGCAAGCCCGCCCAGCCCGCCATGCACGCTGTGCCCTGCGGCTTCGGCAAGAAGGTGCGCATCGGCGTGCAGGCGTGTCCCAGCCCCTTCTCGGGGCAGGCGGGCCCCCAGCCTTCCTCTGTGTTCTGGTCTCTGCTGAAGAGCCTGCCCTTCCTGGAGCGCCTCGAGCTGATTGGGTCCAACTTCTCCTCCGCCATGCCCCGCAACGAGCCCGCCATCCGCAACTCCCTCCCGCCCTGCAGCCGGGCGCAGAGCGTGGGGGACGCAGAGGTGGCTGCCATCGGCCAGCTGGCCTTCCTGAGGCACCTGACGCTGGCCCAGCTGCCCAGCATTCTCACGGGCTCCGGGCTGGTCAGCATCGGCCTGCAGTGCCAGCAGCTCCAGTCCCTCTCGCTGGCCAACCTGGGCATGATGGGGAAGGTGGTGTACATGTCCGCCCTGTCCGACATGCTCAAGCACTGCAAGCGGCTGAAGGACCTCAGGTGAGGGGCGCAGCCCTCCGTAGCCGCGGCTGCCCTCTGGAGGCCTGGAGGGTGGCAGAGGGCCTTGAATTGGCAAGCGGTTGCGTACCTACTGTGTGCCTGCCCAGATGAACCAGCTGCATGCCCGCCAGGAGCTGAGTCTTGGGTGGGGGCTTGGGCAGGTACTGTGTGCCGGGACGGGACTCAGGGCGGTGAGAGGTGCGGGAGAGCTGTGTGCGTGGGCGGGGCAGGTGTGAGGCGGCGGTGGTGCTGGAGCTCCCGCCTCATCCTCGTCCTCGTGCCTGCGGCTGTCTGAGTGCACCGTGGGCGCTGCTCTGTGCATGCTCAGCCAGCACAGTTTGGAAGGGTCCCACTGCATCCCACCTGGACTGCAGGGGCGAGGTGGGGGAGGTAGACAGGTGGGCTCAGAAGGGGGGGCTGCCCACTACTGAGAGGTGACGGTGGTCCCCTCCAGGGCAGAATGGCAGGGCCGATCAATCTCAGCTCCTCCCTCTGCCACCCTGCCTCGTCAGTGATATGGGACGATGTGGGGAGGAAGTCAGCCAGTGCCTGTGAGCCCTCAGCTCTGGCCCTCAGCAAAGTGAGCACTGACTGCATGGGGACAACGACACACATGTCAGGGCCCCCTGCTACAGCCTCTGAGAGACCACCTAGCTGATCTGAGACCCCCCGCCACCTCCTCCCCACCCACAGCTCTCGGCAGCGGAGCCGGGTGGCAGCAGAGCCGCGGTGGTGAAGGTGAGAGGAGGTAGAACCACAGCCTCAGAGAACCCACCTCAGGCTCTTACCATGGCACCACGTGGATCCCTCTGGATCGTGCCGTGGACTGAAGGGTGTTCTGGAGAGGGCTCAGCATTGAAGGGGTAAGCCGTTGTTACCTGAGACATATTTGAAAACCTGGACAGATCTGATCTTGAAAAATGGTATCATTACCCAGAATGTGCTGGCAGCAGACACCAGCTCCGCTGCCACCCCCGCTCCGCTGCCACCCCCGCTCCACTGCCACCCCGGCTCCGCTGCCGAGGGCTGTGGGTGGGGAGGAGGTGGCGGGGGCCTCAGATCAGCTAGGTGGTCTCTCAGGCTGTAGCAGGGGGCCCTGACATGTATGTTGTTCCCACGTAGTCAGTGCTCACTCTGCTGAGGGCTCGCAGGCACTGGCTGACTCCCTCCCCACATCGGCCCATTTCACTGATGAGGCAGCGGCTCGAGGGAGGAGCTGAGGTTGACAGTATACCTGGGTCAGTCTAGCTCCAGAGCTTGACCTTGGCCCCTGAGTTACAGAAAATGGAGACAAGGGTATCCTTTGCAGACCTCCTCTCGCCCCTCAGGAGGTTTCCCCTGAGAGGAAAGGAGCCAGACTTGCTCTGGAGCTTCCAGAGCTCAGCAGGCTGCAGTCGCCCACCCCCGCCGCTCCCTCCGTGCCAGCAGGCAGCACCTGGCCCTCCAGGGGGCAGAGCAGGCACGTGGGCCTGGCCTTTCCTGGATCAGCAGGCCGTGGATTTGCAGCTTCGTGCTCAGCCTGAGTACCCGAGAGCCCACGCCCGCGAGGGGCGGTCATTCCTGCTGCCTGCGCACCAGCTGCACTGCTCTGGGAGCCGCGGTGCTTCCTCAGAGCCCCGGCTCAGAAAGCTGAGTGCAGGTTGACGTAGTGCAGACGGTGAGGCTGGTGTGTTAAGCGTCCAGCTGCGTGCCCTGCAGCCCTGAGCTCCCCCTGGTGCTGGGCCCTGGGGAGGCTCCAGCCACCTTCAGAGCTTGCTGGGAGGCGACGGATGCGATGTTGAGAACGTGCGACCTGCCGCCCCATTCCAGGGCCCGACTCGGGGCCTCTTGTGTAATTTCTCTGGGGTGGGCCCTCTCCTGCCAGGTTGGAGTGGGGCCCCCTGCCTGCCAGGGGCGGAGAAGGGGTTCTGGCCACAGCAGTCGGCCCCCTTCCCCGCCCCTTCCAGGACAGGCCTGGCTTTCCAACTTCTGAGGGGTGCGGCCTGCCCTCTGGCCCAGCCCTCCCAGCAGCCACCAGGAACCAGCTCCCTCTCTTCCCTTGTTGGCTCATCTCTATTCAGTGCCTCCTCCCATCGGCCCCTCCCTGCGCCTCGGCTGTCCCATCGCTGGCCCTGCGAAGGGAGTCCTGAGTGTGGTCAGAGGGTGTGTGTAGCTTGAAGCTGCAAATGGATCCAGAATACACTTCGCAGTCGCTCCCCTGTTAGTCCCAGGAGCCTTGTGATCAGGAGTGGAAGGTTCCTTCGTTGGGGGCCCGGTGAGCATCTGAGTTCTAATGTACTGAGCTCCGAACCAGTGTTCCTGGCCTCTGGGCCTGTTGCTTTTGCCTTTTTTATTTTTTACTTTATTGCCAAGCCATAAACCTTACTCCGTTTCTAACTGTACTACGGTCAAACCATGTGGTCATCATCAGGGAGACTTCGAGAAAAACCAGTGAAAGAAAAGTGATGCGTGCACATAGTTTATTTTACTTTTTTAATAGATATATATTTTTATCGATGTCAGAGAGGAAGGGAAAGGGAGAGAGAGATAGAAACATCAATGATAGAATCACTGATCGGCTGCCTCCTGCACGCCCCCTACTGGGGATCAAGCCCACAACCCAGGCCTGTGCCCTGACCAGAATCGAACCTGGGACCCTTCAGTCCGCAGGCAGACGCTCTATCCACTGAGCCAAACCAGCTAGGGCGCGTTCACATAGTTTAAAAAGTCAGAGGACTTGAAGGGAAGAAAATTGTCAGGAGGAGGAGAAGGAGGAGGAGAATCCGCACAGGCGACCAAGCAGGGCTGTGGGAGGGAGGGGCAGGTGAGAGGCAGGTGTGCCAGAAGCTGGGGAAGAGATGGCAGCGGCAGCTGCTGGTGGGTGGAATTGGTGCTTCTCCTGTGCATACAGGCATGGACCCCGCTTAACAGCCCCACGGGGGGTGGACATTATTGGTCCTTTAAAAAAATTTATTTTGTTAATTTTCACGCAAAGATGTTTTTTTCTTTGATTGGTTTTTAGAGAGAAACATCGATGTGAAAGAAACATCAATTGGTTGCCTCCCATACACACCCCAACTGGGGATCGAACCTGCAACCTAGGTGTGTGCCCTGGCTTGGGATCGAACCCACAACCTTTCGGTCAGGACGATGCTTCAACTGACTGAGCCACCCAGCCAGGGCTGTTGACGCATTTTGCAGATGAGGAGAGTGAGGCCGAGGGGGTTAATGAACTTGCCCGGTGACACAGCTGCTCTGTGGGCAGTTGGGAGCGAGCGTTTCCTGCCTCCTGAACCGTTGAGCAGGGAGCAGGGTAACGCAGCACATGTGGTCAGCGAGTGGCTTCGGGGCCTGGGATGTGTCCTTGTGGCCGAGGTCTTCCCCAGGAGCAGGGCGTGCGCGCGGCGTGAGTTATGTGGCTGGGAGGCCGCGGGGCTCGGGCGGACGGTTTTGTGGGCCGCCTGAGAACCTGACCTCCGCTCATAATGGCCTCTCTGTGCGCCGGCCGCTGAGAGCCACGTCTGATCGCGGTACTGCCTGTTCAGAACAAACCCTGGTTCTTCCTAACCGCGCCAAGTGGCCCCGTTCCCCTGGCTCCCTGCCTGTGGGAGGCTGAGTGAGAGGAGCAGGTGGTGCCGCTGTGCAGGCAGGAGGGCAGGACGCAGGAAGGAGGGAAGGAGGTGGTGTTCCAGCTCGGCACAGGCTGGTCCTACGCTTCCCAGCGGGCGTTCCTGTGGTGGCAGCTCCCAGGATCCCAGGCCGCTGCCACCGCTGTCCCCACCAGTGAGGCCCATGCATTGGAGCTTTGTGCCAGCTGGGCCCGGGCAGGGAGCTGCTCCTGTGGGGAGGCGGTGCGGGGCTGGCATTGTGCTGGGCCTGGACGGCTCTGGGTGCGGGCGCACCTTGGCGGTGAGCTCTACAGGTTGGACAGAGAAGGCACCCTCTTTCCTGGAACTGATTGAGCCCTGCCTTTAGGAGGAGGGGGAGCGTTACCCTGAGTCACCCGATGCTGCCTGTGACCTGGAATCTGGGCAGTGTCTGGGCGGAAGTGAGAGAGCCTTTTGGAGCCAGAGCCTGGGAGTGCTGGGGGCCTGAGAGCTGGCTGGGCAGATGAGGCGGGAGACCTGAGCCCTTTTTTAAAAAAATATATTTTTTGATTTTTCACAGAGAGGAAGGGAGAGGGATAGAGAGTTAGAAACATCGATCAGCTGCCTCCTGCACACCTCCTACTGGGGATGTGCCCGCAACCAAGGTACATGCCCTTGGCCGGAATCGAACCTGGGACCTTTCAGTCCGCAGGCCGACGCTCTATCCACTGAGCCAAACCGGCTAGGGCCTGAGCCCTGTCTGCCACAGAGCCTCAGGGGGATCTCACCACCTCCAAGAGGGGTTGGAGGCCAGAGCCTTACTGGTTGGGAGGTTGAGCATGGCTGGGAGAAGGGCCACAGGCCCCCAAGGCAAGGCCAATCATGGTACCTTGTCCTCATCCTCTGCCCTAATACAGACCTCCTCTGCCAGCCCCGCCCTGACAGCTGGAGTGGGCAGGACCTCCCTCCATCCTGCTCCTGAGCACCTGTGGCAGGTGCTGCCTTCAGGGCGGGACAGTCTGCAGGTGGCTGGCTCGTCGGGAACACAGTTTACAGTGTGCGTGTCCCCAGCCCGCTCCCTCGCTCTGCTGCTTGGTGTGTAGCCCAGGAGGTGGGAACCGAGGCTTGGGCGGGTGGCGCAGACCTGCATCGCCACCTAGTGACGAGGCGCAGGCTGGCCTTCCCGCTGGCTGCGTCCGGCACCCGGCAGGTGACTGTGGCCCCGCAGTCCCGGTTCTGGAAGGTGGGCCCCTCCATGTTCCCACTCTCAGTTCTGCAGAGATGCTCACCTTTGGGGTTTTTCAAAATTTGTGTTTCAAAGAACCAAATAGTGTGTCCGGGCTTTCTCTTGAGGAAAACTCACGGCCGTCGTGAGGATGCTTGCTCGTGCTCTGGGCTCCCTGGGCCCAGGTCACCGCCTTACCCTTTGTTGCGTGAGTTGGCATCTCCGTGGCGCTGCTCTCCGCTCCCGACTCCAAATTCCCGGTTTTTCCAGGATGAAACTCATCCCCGGAGTCCTCTCCCTGCTGTCTGTGCCCGCAGCCCTGCTGGGCCTCCCTCCTGCACACCCGAGTGTGGGCGGGAGGGGCGCCAGCTTTTCACAGGCGCACCCCCAGGAGGACGGGCGTCCCCCACACCAGTGTCAGCAGTTCTACATTAATGACAGCGCAGACCCATCCTCACTTGGCATTCTCGTGCCTGGTGGCTCCCAGACGGCGACTTGGATAGACGTTCTCGCTGCAGGAGCTTCTGTGGGAGGCGCGTCCGGGGACCGGGTCTGTCCTTGTTCTCACAGACCCGACTTAAAACCCCTTCCCTCGCCCTGTGACCAGTGTCCCGGGCGTCAGGGCGATGGAGACTGCAGGGCAAGGCCTGGGTTTGGGTTGGGGACTGGGGGGCACCTGTTGACTGCGCCCCCAGCTTTCCTGCGTCCTGGTTGGGTCAGCCTCTCACTGTCGCTCTCTGCATCCACCGGGGGACTTGGCCTGGACTGGGGTGGGGTGGGCATTTCCTGCTCATCCCGAAGCTCCTCTCCTAGTGAGCGCCCAGCTGCAGGCCGCCTTTCTGGCGTGTCCCGGACGGCACCGGCCTGGCCTCAGCTGATGCTGAGAAGCAGGCCTTCCGCGAGTAAGTGCAGATGGCGGTCTTGGGCAGGGCCGTGGCCCAGAGAGAGACGGTCCCAGGTCTGGCTGTTTTTACAGCGAGCGCTGTGCACGGTGCCTGGCCTTCGTGGGGGTGGCTGGCTGGACTTGCTTGGCCGGCCTCGGCCACTCAGAACATCGAGGGACCAGAAGTGTCACCCTGGCCTGTGCCTGTGTCAGGGTCTGCTGCTTGCTGGGGAGACTGGGTCCCTACTGTGCTTGGGGGGGCCTCGACTGGGAGGCCCCGCTCACAGCAGCTTGCGGGGGCCTCCTGCCGACTCACACGCCCTCTCCCCCACAGGCTGGAGCAGCCCTACTTCAGCGCCAACGCGCAGTTCTTCCAGGCGCTGAGCCAGTGCTCGGCCCTGCAGCGCCTGTGCCTGGTGTCCCGCAGCGGCACCCTGCAGCCTGAGGCCGTGCTGGCCTTCATGGCCCGCTGCCTGCACGTCGTCGTGTGCCACATGTTCACGGGGGAGTCCCTGGCCACCTGCAAGAGCCTGCAGCAGACCCTCCTCCGGAGGTGAGTGGGCGTGGGCGGGGGTGGGGGGCTGGAGGCTGTGGGTGCAGGAGGCCTGGCGGCAGCGCCATCCCAGCACCCGTCCCGGGGAGTCCTGGTTGCTGTTGTTTTCTCAGGCTTCACTGAGTGAGCGCCCGCAAGCACTTCCTGGAATTAGAACCCCCGGGCAGTGATGGCGGGAACAGGGGCTGGTTTCCATTCACAGCAGGGCCTCCTCCCTGGGCAAGCTCTCCCTCAGCCCCGGCCAACCTGTTCTCACTTCCCAGCTTCCCTCCTGTGTCCCATGGTGCCATCAAACAGGCGGGCGGCGCCGTTCATCCCGTCCCCCTCGGGCTCAGCATTGCCTCGGTTTCCCCACTGGTCCTGTCCCAGGATTCCACACAGAGCCCCCTCGGCTCAGCGGTCTTGTCGCCTCCGTCCGCCCTGTCTTCCATGATCTTGACACTTGTGAAGGGCGCTGGTGGAACGCCCATCCGTTTGGTTTGTCTGATGTTTGTTGGCCAGAAAAGCACAGCGGTGATGCTGCATCCTCCTCTCTAGCAGTTCAGGGACAGGGTGTCCTCGTGCCTGTCCTGCTAGGTTGGCCTTGGCCGCCTGGTGAAGGCGGGGCTGCCGGGTGTCCCTGCTGTGAAGCCCTGTTGCTCCCTTTCTCATTAAGAACCGTCCTGTGCGGAGACATGGGGAATCTCCGATGCCCGTCTCTCCTCAGGCGCCACCAGCTCTCGCGCCCGCAGGTCTGACACAGGGAACACTTGGCGTCCGCCCGTGGTGGTCTGCTTCCTTCGTCCCTTCTGCGTGTGGTCGGGAGAGCTCTGCTGTGAGAAAGGCCCTGCTCCCCGTTTCTTATTCTGTCACTACAGACGGTCAGGTGTTTTCCTCTGGTGTCTCCCCCGCCCCAGCCCTGGAATCGGCCATCTCGGAGGAAACCTGGTCCTGCGTGGGGAGAGGCATTTAGAACCGAGAGGCGGGCCGTAGGTGTGCTCATTGCTCCTCTCCGGGACGGAGTATCCGGGACGGAGTAGGAGGTTGATCGGTGTACCACACGCCTGTGCTTGTTTCCGTATCACCCTTGTGCGTGTACATTGAAAACGAGCTCCTACGGACAGCTCCGCTTCCAGCCCGGCGTCACAGCGCCCTCGTAGTGTGCCCCTCCTCCTGTGACTCCTCCTCCAGCGCCAGCAGCCTGGCCTCGTCCACAGTGTCTGATTTATCCGGCCCATGGACGCGAGAGGCAGTTTTGGGATCGCTAACCCACTGCATCGTGAGAGACAAACCCGAGGGGAATATTGTGCCGCTCTCTGTCTTAGCCTCACGGTATCCAGTCAGAACGCTGCTCTCCCAGGTGGTGCCTCACCTCTGCCTCCTCCCTCGTGGTCCCGCCACTCACCTGCGTGCAGTCGGGCCTGCTTCCCCAGGACCTGCTTCCCCAGGAGCACTCCGCCTTCCAGTCCCCCCACGTGTGTGCGTGTTCTTGGTGTGCGAAGTCTGTGTTTCTGAGTCAGCTCTAAAAGGGGTGCTTGGTAAAAAAATAAGAATAAAAATAAAAGGGGCGCTTGGAGAAGTCTTCCCCCAGAGCCGCAGCCTCCAGCCTCGCAGCCTCCTCTACCCTCCTGTCCGTGCTGTGCACAGAGGAGCACGCAGCCCTTTCTCCGACCTGCTTTGCTTCTCCGTGCGCTTTGCTTTCCCACTTCATAGTGTATCTCGGGCTCCGCTCCTCAGGCCATACAGTCGTGCTCTTCCTCTTACAGCTATGCCTTCTTTTTAAAACACATTTTTGTTTGACTTCAGAGAGGAAGAGAGAGATAGAAACATCAGTGATGAGAGAGAACCATGGACCAGCTGCCTCCTGCACGCCACATCCCCCACTGGGGATGGAGCCCGCAGTCCGGACGTGTGCCCTGTCTGGAAGTCGAACCGTGACCTCCTGGTTCATTGGTCAATGCTTAACCCCTGAGCCATGCCGGCCGAGCCTTTTTTTTCTTTTCTGTGGTAAAATGTATGTAAGAAAATGTGGCATTTGAACTGTTTTAAGAGCCCAGCTCAGTGGTAATCAGCACATTCCCACTGCTGTGTGCCCATCACAGAGCCTTCTCATCTTCCCACGCTGGGCTCTCCCCTCAAACGCCACCACCCCTCCCACCCCCCCCACCCCCCCCGCCCAGCCCCGGAGCCTCTGTCCTGCTTCTGCGAGTTGGGCAGAGAACTTGGAACTCTGAGTTTCTCACGTCTCTGCCTTTGTTTAGAGGTAGTAGCAGTGGTTACTGGGATGGTTGTGGGCAAAGGCGGCAGATTTAAAAACAAATGTCCTGCCCTGGCTGGTTTGGCTCAGGGGACAGAGTGTCGGCCTGGGGACTGAAGGGTCCCGGCTTCGATTCCGGGCAACAGCACATGTCCGTGTTGCCAGCTCAATCCCAGTAAGGGGGCCGTGCAGGAGGCAGCCGATCAGTGATTCTCTCTCATCATTGACGTTTCCATCTCCCCCCCGCCCTCTCTGAAATCAATCTATAATAATAAAAGCGTAATATGCAAATAGACCGAACAGCAGAAAGACCGGCTTCAACCAGGTCTGCGAGGGCCTACTCTCCCACGAGTTCCGTGCATCGGCCTCTAGTAAAGATATATTTAAACAACAACAGCAACAAAACAACTGTCCTCCCAGGGGCTGCGTCTCCTCCCAGGCCTCTGTGAGGCCCTTACCTGCTGCGCCTGCACCAGGGCCCCGTTCCCCTGGGAGGCGGCCTCCCCGGAGCTGCGCCGGGCTTCGGTGAGCACCCACAATCGGGAGGCCGAGTGTGCTTCCTGGAGAGGAGCTGCGGAGCAGAGCTTGTCTCCGCTCCTGAGGAAATGCCCCCGCGCCCCCGGGGGAGGGCTGAGGGTGGGCACCCTCATTTCCGCGTGGCCGGGACGGTGGCACTTCCTCCTCCAGCTCTGTGTCCCCCAGCTGCTCTCAGGGTCCTGGGCCTGGGCCGGCGGCTGCACTGGGCCTGTTGTCTTGGCGGTTTGCTGCTGAATTGCCCAGGAGAAACCCTGGCGAAGGTTCCCCCTCCCTGGCTGTAAAACTCTGTGTTGATAACATTTCTGAAGGTGTAGACTGTGCGTCAAGCTATTTTTAAGTGGAGGCTCCGCGGTTCCACCAAGGGGAGGGCCCCGGGCCTGCGGACCTCGATGGGCTCTCATGCTGTTTTCGTCGTCTCATTTTTTGATTTAACGCTACGTCGTGGGTTTTTTGTGTCAATCAGTGAAGCTCCAGACGACCTTTCTAAATGCCATTTGGCACCCATCCTGCGGGGGCCTGCAGGCCCACCTGCACTTCTAGGCCTGGGCCCCTGCCCCCTGCCCTGAGGCCTTGGCTGCAGCGCAGGGAGGTGCCCGCTGCTGTCCTGCGAGTGCCAGCAGGTGGCGCCCTGGCTCACGGGAACCAGAGCTTCAGGCTTGCCTGCTCCCGGCCTGCCGGCCACCAAGCGGAGCGGAGCGAGAGCAGGAAAAGCAAGAGGCTGGACGGCTGTCACTTCTCCTAACACCTTTCTTTTTTCTCACCCCTTCCCTGCCCCCAGCACGGAGGGTGCCGCCTCCCCAGGCAGCATCGCGCTGCATTCTGGGTGTTCAAGGCTGGCTGTGGGATTCTTTTTTTTTTAAAATATATTTTATTGATTTTTTTTTACAGAGAGGAAGGGAGAGGAATAGAGAGTTAGAAACATCGATGAGAGAGAAACATCGATCAGCTGCCTCCTGCACACCCCCCACTGGGGATGTGCCTACAACCAAGGTACATGCCCTTGACCGGAATCGAACCCGGGACCCTTTAGTCCGCAGGCCGGCGCTCTATCCACTGAGCCAAACCGGTCAGGGCTTCCATTGATTTTTAGAGCAAGTGGAAGCGGGGGAGGAGGTGAGAGGGAGGAAAGGAGAGAGAGAGGGAGGGAGAGAAACATTGATGTGAGAGAGACACCGATTGGTTGCTGCCCACACCCTTACCTGGGCTGGGAATCGAGCCTGCAACTGAGATACATGCCCTTGACTGGGACCCGAAATTGTGACCCTTTGGTCTGTGGGCCAACGTTCGAATCACTGAGCCAAACCAGCTGGGACAGGCTGTGGGATTCTTGGCCACCGTCCACCTCAGAGCTTCTTGAGCTTTGTTGTTACAGCGTGAATGCCTTGCATAAAATTTCCTGTTACTTTGGCTTTTCCATAAGACCTTTATTTGGGGGAAGAGGCTGTCAACTTTAATTTTGCTTCCAGTTCCCAGGCAGAGAAACCCAAGAAGTGTTCCTCAGGTGGAGCTTGTCTGCCCCCTGGGTGCTCAGGGCGGCGTAACGCCGCGTGTGCTGACGGGCCTCGGGCAGGAGCTGCCTGCGGCAGGGACCCTTCCAGCTGCCAGCGCAGAGCCCTTGCGCTTCTCTCAGGCTCTCCTGAGGGACGGCCTTTCTGCCAGGTCCACCATGACCCCTGGGTGACCTCCCCGGGTCTCCTCTTGCCCCTCCTCTGTCCCGTCTTAATGCCCCGCCCCATGTGGGAGCAGGCGGCCGAGCTCCGAGCTCTGGGTGTTGGTTTCAGAATCAGAGGGCAGACCCTGTGCCTCTTCGTGCTGGGTCTGTAGGCTTTGCCTCTGGTCCCTAAGTGACAGCCCTGGGGGCACAGCCCCGAGCAGCCGAGGGCGGGGCTGGGCCTGGGGGTGCGCCAGGAGGCCTTGGGGGGGCACTGTCAGCTCCCAGGTGACTCCAGGCCAGAGGCCGTTAGAGATGGGATTAGCCCCATCGGGGATCAGGTCCCGAGTCCCCACGCAGTGACCAGCCCAGCGTTTAATGAGTTTTGTTTTATCTCACGGAATCTGTTTACTTAAACCTCACGACATTTGAGTCACGCAAAAGCACAATTGAACACATACGTGAGTTACATAGCAGAGTCCACAGAGCACATGGCCCGCACACGCCCGGCCTGGCCAGAGCCGCGCCTCCCTCCCGGGGAGTCCCAGCCCCGCACTGGGAAGTGAGCGACTTCTTCCTCTGCATTTGCGTCTTCCTCGCTGTCTGGTCACTGACTAGGCCTCACTCTGCAAAGCCCGCCTCTGGGTGGGGACAGGAAGAGGCCTGGGCGTTCGCTGGGTCTGGTCCAGGCCAGGCTCATCCAGGTGCGCACTGAAGGGATAGTCTTCGGAGGGAAGTGTCTTTCATCCGGGGGTGACACCTCCACCCAGCGCCCTTCTGCGCAGTCCCCGAGTGCCTCTGGCCACCTGGGCAGCTGCGGCCCAGAGCCGCCGGCCTGAAGGAGGGGCTGCAGCCGCTGCCTTCCTGGCTTTTGCTGAGAAATCCATCCCATCCCCTTCAGCACACTGACAGCTTCTCACAGCCCGGGTGTGTGTGTGTGTGTGTGTGTGTGTGTGCAAGGGCCTTTGCACCAGGTCCCACTTCGGAGCATATTCCCTTTCAAGTGGGGCCAGGGGCGCGGCGGCTGCAGGCAAGGACGTGCAGCGGGTTCACGGCCACACAGCGCTGCCTCGAGCAGAAAAGCGTGTGCAGGGCTGGGAGGCACTTCCTCGGCGTCTTTATTGCCCAAACATCAAGTTTTATGAGTCTTTCCGGGCATCGACTTTACACGGTCGTTAACCCAGTGCTGGGGCCTGTGGGGGCTGGGACGGGTTCCTCCTTCCGTGGAGCAGGCACCGGTGGGGGCCTTGCTTGTTGGGCAAATGCCCAGGTTCCCTTTGTGTGGCTTGTCCCACCTCTTGCTGCCTGAGACCTGAGGTTCTGGGTGTCTTTTCTCACTCCTGGGGGTCCACGGCGTCCCCCCTTCTCCTTGAGCTCCAGGGGGCACTTGGTTTTGTCTCTGGCCAGTCTGACGGGGCCGGGGGACACTCTGCTTGGACCGGCTGAGGCCTGTGGCCTGGGCATCACTTTCCCAAGCCCACTTCTCACTGTGCGGGCCACGCGGAGGGCAACACGGAGTGTCTGCTGGCATTTAGCACAGTGCCCGTCCTGCCAAGGCCCCTCGGACACGGTACGCTCGACTCTGTCCCCTGCAGGGAGGGGACCCGGGTGCAGCGCAGGGAGTGATGTGACAGCTGCTGTCACGTGTTCAGGTGATGGCTGCTGGCTCCCAGCGGCTGCCTTGTTTCCTGTCCTGGAAGATTTGCTGCCTCACCTGCCTTGGGAGTTGGTACCCCTCCAGGGTGGGGGTTCGGCCCTTGTCCCTCTCTCCAGCCCCTGCAGGTGCGTCACTCCCCATCCTGGGACACCCGCCTCCCTCTGCCCAGGAAAGCAGGGGCTTTCCCACAGGCTGGCCTCTGGGCCTCCATTCCTCTGCCTGACCCAGGGCGGTGCCGCATGGCAGCGTGACCACCTCCCCCAGGCAAGGCTCCCTCTGCCTGCCCCGCCCCTCGGACCTCTCCTCCAGCATCACCTGGGAGTGGGGGAGTCAGGTGGATGCACGGAGCCCATGGCCCACGGCGGCTGCCTCCCGAGGCGCCTCGCGGCCCTGCTCACACCTTGCTTCTGGTTCAGTTTCCAGGCCGAGCGGCCCGCGCTGAACGTCGTCATCTTCCCCCTGCTGCACGAGGGCCTGACTGACGTCATCCGGGACGTCCCCATGGTGCACCTGGACGAGATCACCTTGTTTAAGAGCCGAGTGGCCGAGGAGCCGCCCAACCTGTGGTGGTGAAGGGACGGCCAGTCTCCCGCGCGGCCTGTGGTTTTCGTGGCCGAGGATGCGGGACTGCTCGGCGGCCGTGTGGCCTCCGCCTCTGCCTGGGCCACCATAGTGCTCGCCGCCTGTCCGCAGACCCGGGACCCCGGGGCGGGCACAGAGGAAGGCAGCCTCCGCCACCTGCACCCACCGGCCCGGGCTCCCGTTCCTGGGAGGACTCGCCAGTGGATTGGGCTGTGACTGTGAGCACAGGCGGGAAGAGCCTGCGGCCAGTGACTCAGGCCTGGCTGGGGCATTTTTCACCTGAGACACGAATGCGGCGCCCTGATTTCTTGGGGCTCTGACCAGGTCCCCAGCGCTGCCCCTCACTTCAACCCCCAAGAGTGTCCCTCTGCTCGCAGGTTCCTGGTCAACTGCCGACGTGGAGGGGGCGCCTGGGGCCCAGAGCTGGGTGGCCACGCCCACCCCAGGGAGCCCGCCCTCAGGCCCTGTAAGCTGGGCAGCAAGGAGCCCGCAGGTTGGGGGCTGCAAGTGTGGGCGCTCCTGCCCAGTAAGACACGTCTCACCCGCCAGTGTCCAGTGCGCTTCCAGCCAGATTACGTCACCCAGGGCAGGGCCGGGGCCGGGCAGGGTCCCTGGGGCCAGGGTGCTGGGCGGGCCGGCATTCAGGCGGCAGTTCCCTCGGGAGCCAGTGGTTCTGGGGAAACAGGTGGCTGTGGCTTCATTAGGAAACGAGGGTGTTGAGGCCGGAGGATGACCCCACTGCAGCCAGCTGTACTCGGCACTAACAAGCTCCATGCGGCTGTTCCACACACGCGCCCGGCCTGCCCGTGTGCGGCCTCCCACCTTCTCCACCACGAGACCTTCCAACTGGGCATCGCTGGGCGGGGCGGCCCCCCGAGCTGGGCTTGACTCACCCCACCTCCCTCTCCCTCTGGGCTCGGGGTGCAGAGCCCACAAGGCCCTGCCCATCCTGGCCCTCAGCTCAGTTGTTTTCCCACTCTGTTTCCATGGTGATAGTCACCCCCATTTCGTGCTGTGCATCCTGCAGTTTACCTGCTGCTAAAGGACTGGGGACCTGGCCCCTTGGTATCTTCCCATTCCCTTTCCTGGGGTCACAAAGGGCAAACAGCTCAGCAGCCCCACCCGCCAGGCGAGGGTCCAGGGGGCCTTACAGGGGTGGAGGCTGCAGGAGGCCCGTGGGCCCAGCCCGGGGCGCACAGGCCTCCGCCGGGATCTTCCTCGGTCCCAGCAGCTCTGGCGGCTCTGCCTGCCCTCAGCAGGCCCCCCACCAGGCCTGCAGCCTCACCTTCGGGTCCTGACCCAGCCCGGGAGCAACACCGGGCCCTGTCTCTTCCTGGCCGCCTCATCCACTGCAGTAGATGAAGGTCTGGGGGGGGCACCCTCTCCCCAATTTCTGGGATTCCTCTTAGGTGGCCCTAGAGGCCACCCTGCGAGGATGGTCAGGAAGAACGGGCACAGCTCAGGAGGAAGGCAGGTGGCCTGGCCGTCTGGGACCTTTCATCCAGAGCCCGGACTCGGGTCCCGAGCTGCGGCTGTGTGCCTGCCCCTCGCTCTCCCTGGGTGGTGGTCTCATGAGCAGGCACTTTTTTTACCCAGTGGCTTCATTTATGCTGACAGATGCCGGAGGGGCCGCTCGGGGAGGCTGGGGCACCGGGGCCTGTGTTCTGTGTCCCCTGCACCAGCCTCACTTGGAGCAAGACTGCGCCACCCCTGCCCTGAGGCGGGACTTGCCAGATGCTGAGAAGGCGCTTATTCTCGCTAAGTGCTGTTTTGGCACCGCTGTTAATTGCAATTTATATTCTGCAGCATTTGACGAGGGAGAGGAACCCACCCTAACGGCCCCCGATCGGCAGGGCCGGGCTGTTAAGCAGCGGACCATATGCTGCCTGGTCAGCACCGGCGTGTGTGCGTGCGTGTCTGCGTACACCTGTACTGTAGTCCACAGTGACGTGTGCATGGCGTGTGCGTGCATATGTGTCCCCAGCTCTGTGTATGATCAAGTGTCTGCATATGTGCACACTCGTGTGCAGGGTATGTGTGTGAGTGAGAGCCCGATGGGGTGGGAGGAGAGGGATGGAGGAAGGCGGGTCTGGCATTCATGCCTTTGTTAAAGGGAGACTCACCCCAAGGCCGCCTCCTGCCACAGGCCTGCAGGCGCTCCCGAGGCAGCTGGAACCTGAGGGACACAGAGACCCGCCCCTCCCTGCTCTGGGGCTTTCTCCTCTTCACCTGTCAGTGTCCCAGTCCCAGGAGGCCAACACCTCTCAGCTGCCCTCCTGAGGGCAGGAGGGGCGGGCCCAGGGCCTCTGCTCCAGGCCTCGGAGGGTCAGGGGGCTCCCTGGCTGGGGAGGCGCAGCTCAGCAGGCTGGACGCCAGGGCCATACCCCCTTAATCACGAGGGGACAGAGAGGAGGCCTGGGCTGAAAGGCAGGAGGAGTGGGCCACGGGGTCTGAACCAGTGCATTGGCCCTGATGGTCCCACGCCCTGGAGTCCAGGCCCGGAGGCCCTGCCCTGATGGCCCCTCGGGGCCTCATGGTGCTGGGGCAGCGCAGCCTCCCTCTGCCCTTTGCCTTGCTATTGGCTCCTTTAGGATTTGAGATTTGCTGAGACCTTGTAAGGAAATAAGTTACTGGGTGAGGGAGCCTGGCCGTTGGCAGGGTTCCAGCGGTTTCAGCCTAAAAAGTGAGGTGAGGGAGCCCAGGGGGTTTGCTGACTGCGTCCTGCGGGCCTCAGCACCTCGCTGTCCCACCAATCAGTAACGATCCAGAGGTTTGATCAGACTTGGGCTCCAGGAAAGGGACAGGACTGTGAGGGAGGGCCCGGGGCCCCTCTGATGGTCACCAGTCCCATTTGCGTTGGGGATGCAGGATTCTAACTAGAAGTGTCGGGTCCACTGGGTGCAATGAACAAATAACCCACAGACATTTAAAAACAAAACAACTGTGGGTCTGACACAGGCCACAGTGTCATCGAAACGATCCACCTCCCAAGGCTCTTTCTAAACCTCTCAGGTGTGGGGCTTGGTGACAGTCACAGGGCAGGGCCCCTGCGGCGCTCCCCCAGGCCCCGTGGACCTGGGGACGCAGTGACCACGGGCTGCTCGCCTGCCATGCTTGGTCACCGAGCTGAGGCCAGGGCCTGGCTAGTGGGTTGGAGGGAGGGGTACTGCTGTGCTGACCCTGCCACGTCCTTAACAGGGAGCCGAGGCCCCTGCTGTGCTCACTTGCGGGCGGTGCATCCCCACAGGTGGGTGTGCACACAACACGTGACGCCTTGCAGGCCTCGGGCATTGACAGCCCTGGCACCAGCCATGCCTCCAACCACTGCCCATCAGAGTGTGACTCTGACCAGAAACAGTTGAGCCCAGCGAGTTCCTAAGGGGCTGGGTTAGCCGCGGGGGTCCCACAGTTTGTGTGTGACCAGGTGCTAAATGACTGACTATGTGTCACCTGCCTTTCGATGCCAGACCGTGTCTTCTGGTGATGCCGCTCCTGAGTTTGTGTTTAAACTACATTTTGGTACTTTCATGTACATTTGTGGCATGTGAAGTCTCAAATAAAGTGGACGATTTAGAGAACCAGGCAGCTGTGTGGTCCTCTGGGCAGGGCACTACGACCTTTCCCGTCTCAGTAACCCCGGCCCAGCCCCGGAGGGTGGCCGAGGCGTGCCCGTCACCCACTGCCCGTCACATGTTGGGGCGGATGCTTTGCTTGGTCAGATCAGGGTCCTGGACGGAGGTGTGAGAGGCAAAGGGGACCAGACGCGAAACCTGAACACATCTGCACACTCACACCGAAGCCCTGGATCAGTTTTACACCAATTAGTTAACAATTCAGCTAAAGGTAAGGGTGTCCTTTCTGTTCATCCCAGGAAATCTGCACAGTTCAGAGAAGGAGAAGCAGGAGGAGAGCAAACAGCCGGTCCCCGCCGGCCAGTGTCCTCGCTGGCGTCCCGCTCCCGCCCTGTGAGGCCTTGTAGCTGCCTTGACTTGCGGGCCTGCTTCACGCTCCCCTCCTCCCCTTTCCCCATGAAGGCATCTGGCCCTCATTCTTCCAGACCCGTCATGTTAATGGTGTGGCAATGCTGTCACACGCCCCCCCCCCCCCCCCCCCCCCGTTGTGGGGTAATTAGCTCCTCTCTAATTAGTCACTCTTGTAAGGAAAGTGCTCCCAGCATCCTGGTGCTGGAGCGTTTTTCTATTTTTAGAGTCATTTCCTTGGGTCTCAGGATGAGTGTTTGGCTGGGAGGCTGTCGGGAGGCCGGAGGGGCAGAGCTGTAGTCGGGTGCGGGCTGGCGTCTGCCCGCAGAAGGAGCGGCTCCCACCCACTGAGCCACACCGGCCGGGGCTCCTTGGATCTCTTCCGTCTTGTCCAGAGCTTCCCATCCTTCCCTTTCTTTTCTGAACGGTTTCTGTTGGGAGAATTCCCCACGACCTGGGGTTTGCTGACTGCGTCCTGCGGGCCTCAGCACCTTGCTGTCCCGCCAATCAGTAACGATCCAGAGGTTTGATCAGACTTGGGCTCCAGCCTTCATTTTAAAAAGTATTTTACTTATTTATTAACTTTATAGAGAAAGGAAGGGAGAGAGAGAAACATCGACTTGTTGTTCCACTTATCTATGGCTTCATTGGCTGATTCCTGTATGTGCTCTGACTGGAACTGAACCCGTAACCTTGGCGCTTCGGGACAACACTCACCAACTGAGCACCCGGCCCGGGCACAGCCTTTTTTTGTAAACGTTATTCTTTTATATTTTTATCTCACTAATGTTGTTTTAAATGTAATTTTTGGAGTAGGAGTTCATTTGTGTGATCCCACAATGGGGATCATACCAGGATATTCCTAGTGAGAAGTCCCGTTCTCCGCTTGTCCCTCAGCCGCCCCTGCACGCGCTGTTCCTCCCAAGACTCAGTCATTCTTCTTGAATACACTCTCCAGGCTGCTGCCAGTCTCTGGTTAATTTCCAGAATTCTGGAAAAGTTGATTCTGATCGTTTCTGTTGTTGTTGTTGCTTTTATTAAAGGGTGAATTTTCAAAGGGTCTTACCGGACTGTTTTTGTCCTGACCAGTCCATTTTGCCAGCTGTGTAATATTCCACTGGGTAGATGGATGACAACTTTTTTTTTAAAGGGTTTTAGTTTGTTGTTTTTTTTAAAAAAAATTATATTGATTTCAGAGAGGAAGGGAGAGGGAGAGAGAGAGAAACATCAATGATGAGAGAGAATCATGGATCGGCTGCCTCCTGCATGCCCCACACTGGGGATGGAACCGCAACCCAGGCATGTGCCCTGACTGGGAATCAAACAGTGGCCTCCTGGTTCATAGGTCGACGCTCAACCCCTGAGCCACGCTGGGTGAGCGGATGACAACTTCTTTAACCCATTTTCTGTGATTGGACATTTGGATTGTTGTCCGTATTTCATGATGACATTCTGTGCTGCAAATTAATAACTCGCCGGTCTCATTTCACTCCTGAGCAGGTGTCTATAAAATAAATTCCTAGCAGTGGAGTTGCTGGGTCCAAGGGCATATACATTTATAATGTTGACGGATGCTGCTCAAATGGTCTTCCATGGGGGCGGGGGCCGGGGACCAGTTCCCATTCCCACAAACAACGTCCATGGGCCTTTGCTTCCCCGTCTTGCCAATAGAGGATGATCTGTAACTTGGATTTTGCCAGGCTGGTGGGTGAGAAATAGTATCTCATTGTAATTTTACCCAGCATTACTTCCATGAACAAATTTGAGCTCTTTTTTTTCTCTCTCTCTTTGTGTGTGTTTTGTAATTTTTATTTCTTTTTCTTTTTGTCCTTTTTTAAAATTGAGCTTCTTTTTATATATTTTAAAGGCCACGGGGATTTCCCCTTTTCTGTCATTTTCTTCTCGTTGATGTACAGACAGACGCTCTGCAGGAGCGTGGCGAGGGCTTTATTTTTATGTAAGTCAATGTGTGCTTCCCAGCGCTCTGCGTATCTCGCCGCTGCAGACCTGGGGCCGAGAAGAGAGGCTTCTGTAGGCGCCCAAGAGGCTGCTCCTGCCCGAGGTCAAGGCCCGGGCCTGGCCCTGCGGGGGCCTTGCTGTCTGATGCAGGCTCCGGGACCGTGTGCCAGTGTCTCCCGGTTGGATTTGCGTTCCCCTCGTGGGTGCTGTCCTTCTCCTCTGGCGACTGGAGCCGTCCTCGCGTGTCCCTCAGTGCGGAGGGCTTTGCCGCTGGCCTCCGGGGAGTGTGCCCAGGGCCAGCCCTTCCAAGCAGAACAGCCTGCTTTTCTGCACGACTTGGACGTTGTTCGGACTCTGGCTGCTGCCGTCATCCTATGAATTGGGCTTTTCAGTCCGTCTTCTTTTCCCCGTGAAATGCTCATTTAAAAACATGACGCGTGTAGATAAACCAAAGGGAATAGCTTAACCGCAGGATCACTATCTCGGGCGTCGCTGCAGCCTCTCCCTGGACGTACACGTGTAGGTGTGGACCCCGGAACCCAGCGGGTCCTGCCCGGCCACGCTGCCAGGCCTGCGTCTACCGGGTGCGCGTTTCTGCCTCCGCGACCTTCCCGACCGGGTCTGTGACAGCTTTCGTTTCCCCTGAGCCATTCGCTGACCCGAGGATCGGACACGTGGCGTCTCCAGCCTTTTGCCTGATGCACAGCAGAGCCGGCAGCATCCCTATGGACACAATGGGTGTGCGCCACGCTCGCTTCGGGGCGGAAGTGGGGGTGCAGAGTCACGGAGAACTGGGGGTGTCGGGCTCGCGGCTGTGCTCGCCCCAGAAAGAACGGGCACCTCCCCCTGGTGAACGGATCACGGCTTCGCATCTGTCCCCTCCCCGAGGGTCAGGTCCCCGGGAAGGTGTGGCCCGGCACAGGGTGGGGCCGGCCGCTGAGGTCCTGGGACCTGGGTTTACTCAAAGGAGGGGGAGGAGACTCTTCAGTCCGATTTGGATCACTCGGGTCTGGAAAGTGTCTGGTGGTGGGAGCTGTGTTCCTAAATGAGTTTAAAAATCTAAATGTGAGACACGGCGACAGGGAACAGGCCCCGCTGAGGAATGCACTCGCTCCACCCGCGCCTGTCTTTACGGGGCGGGGCCTTTCTGGGCGAAGAGGTGACCGTCTGGGGGACAGACCTTGCGGATCCCCTGCTCTGGAGGGCAGGGCGGTGCAGGGCCCAGCGCCCACTGGGGGGCTGCAGGCTCCGGGGTCCCTCACCCACCTGGGCCCGCCCTGTGCTTGCAATCTCGGCTCCCTCTGCGTCTCCCTGGCCCAGCGCAGTCGGTCCTGGGTCCTGCGCTGGTCCTGGGTCCTGCCCGTGGCTTGGGGTTGGACCTGCTGAGGTCATGTGCGCCATGTGGTCTCCTTAGATGACCTGGAGCCAGGGCTGCCGTCCCTGTCGGAGACGGGAAACCGAGGCCTGCCCCACCTGCTGGGCCGGGGACCGTGTGTCCAGCCCACGTCGCCTGCCGAGGCCCCAGCTCACAGAGGAGCCCCTTCCTGGACCCCCTCGCGGCTCCCAGCCAGGCCCTGCCTCCCCACCGCCCCTGCCAGGCCGGCGGGAGGTGGGGAGATGCCAGAGGGAAGGGGGGTGGAGGACAAGCAGAGTGGGCACTTATGGCGTAAACGCAGCGCTTGTCTGTGGAAGAAAAACATGTTCTTTGCACAAACAAGACTCTCAGCCCAGTTTCCCAGAAGCGCTATCTCAGAACAGCCTGCTTCCAAGGAAGAGAGAATACGGCCAGGGAGGGAGGCGGCAGGGAGCCCCTGCGGGGACAGGCAGGGCTGGGGGACAGGCAGGTGGGGGACAGGCAGGGCTGGGGGACAGGCAGGTGAGGGACAGGCAGGTGGGGGACAGGCAGGGCTGGGGGACAGGCAGGTGAGGGACAGGCAGGTGGGGGACAGGCAGGGCTGGGGGACAGGCAGGTGAGGGACAGGCAGGGCTGGGGGACAGGCAGGTGGGGGACAGGCAGGGCTGGGGGACAGGCAGGTGGGGGACAGGCAGGGCTGGGGGACAGGCAGGTGGAGGACAGGCAGGTGGGGGACAGGCAGGTGGGGGACAGGCAGGTGGGGGACCCAGGCCCGGCCCCCGCCAGAGGATTAGACTTCAAGCCTGTTACAAACACATTTGTTGACGGGGACCAGGAAGGGGCTCCCACAGGACACGGAACCTGTGATCAAGTAGCTCCTCTGCCTCCTGCCAGCGGTTCAGTGGGGGCTCAGCCTGCGGCGTCTCCAGTGTGGCCAGCAGCCCCAGGAAAACCCTGGCCGCGGCTCACGATTCTCACATGCCAGCTCCCCTCCCCAGAGTGCCGTCAGCGTGGGCATTTCTGCTTCTTGAGGGGCTTCTCTTTCCTCGTGGGTGGGCTCCTCTCCCCTCCTCCTGTCTCCCGTGGCCTCACGTACTTAGGGTGAAACTTCTCCAGATTGAAGGGCCTTGGGGAGCCATCTCCTTGGCGGGCAGCGGGATGCCCCGGAGACGAGGGGCACCGCTCCCCTGGGCTCGCTGCTGTTACCTGGCAACCGGCTGCTCCTTATCAGCTCCCAGACAGCTCCAGCCAAATCCTGATGCGGCCCCACCTGTTTTTCAGTTTGTGGTTTCGGTTTTTAAATGTTATTTTAGGAAGTGAAATGAACAGCACTCGTTCTGGAAGGGAGATGAGCTTGGATCTGCCGGAGTGATGTCTGCTGGGAAGAAATCTCTTTTAACTGCGGGCAGGCTTCCCGCGGGCTCGGTGCGGAGGCTGGCGGCCCCCTCGCGGGGGAGTTGGCGGGTGCGCTGTGGGCGCGGGCCAGCCGGGCAGTGGCAGGTGCTGTTCTGTCGGAGATCTGGTGAGCAAGGGGCCTGACCCACCGGCAGGCCGGCCACCTACGCCTCCCACCCACCCTCTCGAGGCATTGCAGGCCTTTGCGATCCAAGAGCTAAATCCCCCAGGCCTTCTGGTGCTTTTTAAAATACAGCTTGACCCTCCCCGATGCTGGAGAGGTGTTCCTTGCTTTATTGCCACCTGGAAACTGTCTGTCTGACTTCTGAGGGGCCTCATTGTTACATTGCGTCTCGGGGGAACCCCTGTGTTAGGATGTGTTTGGGAGCAAATAATAGAAAACCTAACTCAAACCAGTGTAACAATAAAGAGGCTTTATTGTAATGAACAAAGGGTGTAGGTGGACTTCAGGTCAGGATTGATCCAGCAGCTCAGTAGTGTCTCTAAGGCAGCGGTTCTCAAACTGTGGGTCGCGACCCCTTTGGTGGTCGAACGACCCTTTCACAGGGGTTGCCTAAGACCATCCTGCATATCAGATGTTTACATTACGATTCATAACAGTAGCAACATGACAGTTATGAAGTAGCAACGAAAATAATTTTATGGTTGGGTCACGTGAGGAACTGTATTTAAAGGGCCAGAAGGTTGAGAACCACTGCTCTAAGGACTCAATTTGAGATACTTATTAGCCAACTGGGTTGTGGGTTTCTTGTTTATCCCCATCCCTGAGGCAGAGGAATGGAGGTGGGGGTACCCAGAGGAGCTGGGGTGCTGGGAGGTCCCCCCCACCTTCTGGGGGTCCAATGGGTGGGAGGGGTCACTACGGTTGAGATGGGAAGCCTGGGAGGAGATGATGATTCCGTTGGGGCTCCCAATTAGGAGCTTGTGGTGAGGCCTGGGGGCTGGGCGCAGACGCTCTGAGCTTTGGGGGTGTCAGGCAGGAGTGGGAGGGGGTGGAAGAGGAGACACAGGTGGGCTGAGGTTGGGTGTGGCTTGAAGAGAGGTCAGGGTAGGTGGGGGTGGGAGCGCAGCATTTAGGGGGAGTGACGGGAGCTGCTCCCAGAAGAGGCATGGCACGGCGGTGGGCCCACCTTGTGCATCCACACGCCACCATCCTCACCGGCTGGGGAGCTGGGAGGCCCAGCTGGGTTGCTATGGTGATGGGATGCGTGGCCAGCAGGTGTCAGCAGAGCCTGCAGAAATGGGAAGAACAGGTGTGGCTAAATGCGGGACACCCCATCCCCTCTCCTGGAGCCCCCTCCAGCTGTGCCAGGAGGGACCCTCCCCAGCACTGCCAGGCTCAGAGGGGCCCTCAGAGCCACCTCTGCCAGGAGCCGGGGACCTCTGCCTGCCGTCGCCATTGCCATGGCTGCACAGCTGGGAAAGCAGGGCCTGGGGTGGGTGTCCCCCTTAGCAGGCTGGAGACCTGCGCTCCACACTGCGGGTCTGTGGCAGCCACATCCTCTCTGGGCCTCAGTGTCCCCATCTGTGACACTGTGCTGAGGAGGACCGGGGGCCCAGCACACAGTGCTGCTGTCCCAGTTTACCCGTTGCTGGGAGCGTCTCTCTGCCCACACGCGGGCACACGTACCCACACATGCACTCGGACGGCCCACACAGGCACAGTCTGCCTTTCCGCCCGGGCTCCCTGACCCTAATGCCCCTGCACAGGGGCTGCCCAGGCCCAGGGAGGAGGAGCCCGCGGTGCCCTCTGAGCCTCGGTGGGTGCTGGCAGGGGCTCTGTGGCAGGAGCCTCAGGACCCCTCATCTTTCTTTGGGCCTTGTGACTGAAGGATGGGGAGACTGAGGCAAGCTGGCCTCCAGGGTGGGTGGTGGAGGGAGCAGCCAGGAGGGAGTCCGTGCAGGAATGAGACGGGTCCACGGGGCGGCCTTTCCCACACGTCCTCCTTTCTTCCCTCCCTGAGGCTGCGGCTGTGATGCGGAAATGCTGAGGTCTGCGCTTTTCCCACTCAGAGTCCCGCCTCCATCAGCATACTTCCTGCAGAAGCAAATGAAAGAGGCTGCAGCAGGAAGGGGGCTGTTCCCACCCAGCCCCGGCAGCTGGTGTGGTGGGGGTGCCTGGCCGGGTGGCCTCGTGGTCCCTGGGGCCCACCTGGGGCGAGGGCCGGTCTCATTGTCCAGTGGTTCACATTTTAGATCTCCAGCCGGAAGCTTGGAGGGTGGAGGGCATCTGCCTCCCCAGCCACATGGGAGAGTGACAGCCTGGGGTCCCAGGCTTCCAGCTGTCACCTGCCTGAAGGGTGCCCCCCCACACCCCGGGGCAAAGCTGAGAGAGGAAAAAAGACTCAGAGGGCTCTCACCTGTCTCCTGACAGGGAGGGGGCTCTGAGGCAGGTGTCCCCAGGCCCTATAGCTCCACCCAAAGGGGAAATGCTTTCAGGTCAGGTCAGAGATAGAAAGGACTGGTTCATCCATCACCCACCCATCCATCCATCCATCCGCCCATCCATCCACCCATCCATCCATCCATCCATCCATCCACCCGTTCATCCATCCATCCATCCATCCGCCCATCCATCCACCCATCCATCCATCCATCCATCCACCCGTTCATCCATCCATCCATTCACCATCCATCCATCCACCCATCCATCCATCCACCATCCACCCACCCACCATGCACCATCCATCCATCCACCCATCCATCCATCCACCCAACCATCCATCCATCCACCCAACCATCCACCCATCCATCCATCCACCCCTCCATCCACCCATCCATTCATCCACCCATCCATCCATCCATCCACCCATCCATCCACCCATCTATCCACCCACCCATCCATTCATCCATCCACCCATCCACCCACCCATCCATCCACCCACCCATCCATTCACCATCCAGCCATCCATCCATCCACCCAGCCATCCATCCATCCATCCACCATCCACCCATCCATCCACCCACCATCCATCCACCCACCCATCCACCATCCATCCATCCACCATCCATCCACCCACCATCCATCCACCCATCCATCCACCCACCATCCATCCACCCATCCATCCACCCATCCATCCACCCACCCACCCATCCATTCATCCATCCACCCACCCATCCATCCACCCACCCATCCATTCATCCATCCACCCACCATCCATCCACCCACCATCCATCCATCCACCCACCCATCCATTCATCCATCCACCCACCCATCCATCCATCCACCCATCCACCCACCATCCATCCATCCACCATCCATCCACCCACCATCCATCCACCCACCCATCCACCCACCCATCCATTCATCCGTCCATCTGTCCACTCATCCATCCATCCATCCATCCATCCATCCGTCCACCATCCATCCATCCATCCATCCACCCACCATCCATCCATCCATCCATCCACCATCCACCATTCATCCATCCATCCACCCACCTATCCAACCAACCATTCATCCATCCACCCACCCATCAACCCATCCACCCATCCATTCATCCACTTTCCACATGTCCACTGGTCCACGCACCCACCCACCCATCCATCCATTTACCCATCCATCCGTCCACTTTCTACCTGTCCACTTAGCCGTGCTCCCACGCACCCAGCCATCCAACCGACCTCTGCTGATATCTATTGTCTTAGGGCAGAGCCTGAAGCAGGGTTTTGTGCCAGGGCTCCACGGCGGGCGGGCTCTCAGGCTTGCCCCGTGAAGGAAGCAGGACGAGCAGGGGAAGCTCAGCAGAATGTGGCTCTGGCTGGAGCGGTCTGTCTTCAGCTGGGAGCTCTGTAAGCACCCAGTGTCGTCTTCATCGCCACCTTGAGGTGGCCGGCGCTTTGAAACCCCGGCTCCATCCACCACCCACTGTCTTAGCCTCTGTGGCTGTTGTCGCCAAGTGCCACATATGGGGGGGGGGGGGGCGGGCCTTGAGGCACAGAAACTCATCTCGCCTTTCTAGAGCAGGAAGGCTGAAATCAGGGTGTCAGCAGCTTCTCTGCAGCCTGTAGGGGCGTCCCCCCTGCTCCCCAGAGTCCAGTGTGGCCCCGTCAACTCTATTGTCGCGTGGCCTTCTTCCTCTTCTCACAGGGACACAGTCATAGATGGACTGGTGTTCACCCTAATTGCCAGAAGCCGGTCCATCCTTGCTGCTTGACACAGTCGCTGCAGGAAAGAAACATCTGCACAGCATATGTTTCAAGGGACCTGGCGTATATGGCATACTGTTCTTAATATGTTTGCTCCCCTTAGCGCTATGTGTTTTAACCAAGGTCACCTCTCCGAGAAAGGTTGTTTCCCCAGGTAGGGATTTTTCCCTGAAGTTAGGGAGGGGATAAAACCCCTTAACTAAGTGCCAGACGGGTAGTTAATCACTTTAACTACAAACAATCACACTTAAGCTACATAATCTTTACTCCCTGGAATGGAGATAAGAAACACCCTAACCTTAGGAATAGAAATTGATAAGATTAAAATCAACTGGTATAAATACAGATGTAACAAGACAATAAAACACAGAACCTGGCTAGCTATGATGATCAACTGAACGCTGTCTCCGTGTCCTTCCTTCTTCGCCGGCTCCGTCCACACCTTTGGGAACCCCTGGACCTGCTGTGGCTGGACCCCAACACTAAGGAGCACGCTGTGGTTAAACCTCAAGCAGAGCATGATGGCTTCGGCACTGAGGTACGTCTCTAAGTTCAAGTCCTTTGTGATCTTGTTCTTCACCCCGATACTGCTGCTGCCACTCATCATTCTGGTGCCCACCAAGTTTGCCAGGTGTGCCTACGTCATCATCGTCATGGCCACTTACTGGTGCACAGAAGTCATCCCTCTGCCCGTCACCGCCCTCTTGCCTGCCTTGCTTTTCCCACTCCTCAAGGTTCTGGACTCCAATCAGGTGTGTGTCCAGTACATGAAGGACACCAACATGCTGTTCCTGGGAGGCCTCCTCATGGCAGTGGCCGTGGACCGCTGGAACCTGCACAAGAGGATCGCCCTGCGCACATCCTCTGGGTGGGGACCCAGCCTGCACAGCTGATGCTAGGCTTCATGGGCGCCACCGCCTTCCTCTCCATGTGGATCAGCAACGCAGCCGCCACAGCCATGATGGTGCCCATAGTGGAGGCCGTGCTGCAGCAGATGCAGGCCACGAGCACAGCCAGCAAGGCCGACCTGGGCGAACTGGAGCTGGTGGACATTGGCAAGACTGGTGAGCTGCCAGGGAGCCAAGTGATTTTTGGAGGCCCTGCTATGAGACCACAGAAGAATTGTGACAGGAAGAACATTTGCAAGGCCATGACACTGTGCGTGAGCTACGCGGCCAGCATCGGAGGGACTGCCACCCTGACCGGGACAGGACCCAACGTGGTGCTCTTGGGCCAGATGCACGAGCTGTTTCCTGAGAGCAAAGACACCGTGAACTTCATCTCCTGGTTTGGATTTGCCTTCCCCAACATGCTGATCATGCTGCTGCTCTCCTGGTTTTGTCTCCAGTGTGTTTTTATGGGATTCAATTTTAAAAAGGTTTGGGGCTGCGGTCTGGAGAAAAAGAGTAGCGAGAACGCTGCCTATGAGGTGTTGCAGGAGGAATACAGGAAGCTGGAACCCTTCTCCTTCGCCGACGTCCTGCTCTGTTTCCTCCTGCTGGTCACCCTGTGGTTCTCCCGGGACCCAGGCTTCATGCCTGGCTGGACGGAGGGCGAGACAAAATATGTCACCGACGCCACCGTGGCCATCTTCGTGGCCATGTTACTATTCATTGTGCCTTCGCAGAAGCCCAAGTTCAACTTCTGCAGCCAGACCGAGGAAGAAAGAAAGGCTCCGTTTTATCCGCCTGCACTGCTGGATTGGAAGGTGGCCCAGGAGAAAGTTCCCTGGGGCATCGTGCTGCTGCTGGGGGGCGGGTTCGCTCTGGCTAAAGGATGCGAGGCCTCGGGGCTGTCTGAATGGATGGGGACGCAGATAGAGGCCTTGCACATTCTGCCCCCAGCAGGCATCTCCTTGGTCGTGTCCTTGCTCATTGCTGTCCTCACGGAGTGTACAAGCAATGTGGCCACCACCCTGTTCCTGCCCATCTTCGCCTCCATGTCACGTTCCATTGGCCTCAACCCGCTGTACGTCATGCTCCCCTGCACCCTGAGTGCGTCCTTTGCCTTCATGTTGCCTGTGGCCACCCGCCTAACGCCATCGTGTTTGCCAACGGACACCTCAAGGTTTCTGACATGGTGAAAACAGGAATAATGGTGAAGACAATTGGAGTCTTATGTCTGTTTCTGGCGAGCAACACCTGGGGACGGGCCATATTTGACCTGGACAGCTCTCCGGACTGGGCTAATGTGACTCATATTGAGACTTAGGAAGAGCCTCAAGAGCATAACACAGCCCCGCCTTCCTGAGGACTCCCGAAGCTTCCGGCAAGACATATACATATGTGTGGAAATAAAGGGGGACTAAACCTGAGCCACATCCGTTTCATTGTATTTCAGATAAATACTATAACCAGTCTTAAGTGAAACAGAAAGAGAACAAGAAGGGAGGAAATGAGGGAGGGAGGGAGGGGAAGAAGGAAAGATAAGAAAAAGAAACTAAGCTAAGTAATTGATGATACACATTCAGTTTGGGGCAGAATGGGGTAGGTGCAGGGTGCGGTGCTGAGTGCCAGACAGGCCCACGCCGTCCCTCCCAGAGCGGGTTCCTGCGGCGAGGCCACGGGGAGGCCACGGGGAGGCCACAGCAACGGCTTGGTTTGGGCAGCTGCCAGGGAAATGGGCTCCGTGATCTGTTCCCAGACACCTGGGGGCAGGTCCCTGCAGGCCCCCTCCCAGCCAGGCCCTGGTGGGGACGGGCACAGTGTGAGGGCTGGGGGGACAGGGGCACAGTGTGAGGGCTGGGGGGACAGGGGCACAGTGTGAGGGCTGGGGGGGGGGGGGACCCCGGGAGGCCCAGACTCAGGGCACTGCCTCCTGCCCTCCAAGCCCCAGGGCACCTGTTGCCTTCGGTTACCCCCCCCCCCCCCCAGGGGTAAGACATATGTATATGTCTTGCCTGAACCCACTTGCAGAGCCCTTTGGCCCAGTTCACTAGGGGAGAGTCAGGAGGGACAGGGAGCGCCAGAAAAAAGGAAAACACTCCACAAACCAGTCTCCTCCCACACCCCGTCCTGCGTCGGCGCTCCTTCCAGACCCTCCTTGGGTGAGAAAAGTGAAATTCGGTTCAAAACAGTGTTTATGGAAAACAGATTCTGTGCCCAGGGCTGGCTGAGCCGGGAGCTCAGCCTGGGAGCCCTTGGTGGGGGAGGCGGCGCTGGGACCCCTTCCCTGTCCCCCCACCCCCACCCCCCGTCACAGGGGGGCCCCTGGGTGGGGCTTGAGATGGATCCTCTCCCACCAGGAGGCCGAAGGACCAGACGGAGGAGAGGTTCCTTGCTTGGCCTGAGGACGCATCGCTGCAATCTGTGCCTCTGTCTTCACACAGAGTGCGTGTGTGTGTGCGTGTGCGTGCACACGTGTGTACATACATGTGTGTGCATCTTTAAGGACGTTGAGTTTAAGGCCCACCTTAACCCTGGATGGTCACGTCTCGAGATCCTCACCTCAGTTACATCTGCAAAGACCTATTTCCAAACAGGGCCCCACTCTGAGGTTCCCGGTGGACATTGTTTTGGGGGACACCACTGCACCCCCTTGGCTGTGAGGGCAGGGCGATCAGCTGGGGCGGCTGCGAAGCCGCAGGACGGGAGGTGGCGAGCGATGCGGTGGGACCGTCGGGCCGGCTGCACCGAGGGCACACAGTACTGGGTGTGGTCCGGTTTCTGTGTCATCGGCAGGGGTTCCTGCCTCCCAGCAGCCCCCCAGGAGCACCCCCCACCCCACCTGCAGAACGGGAGCCCGTGGGGCCGTGGGGGCTCAGAGGCGGGGCCCTGGGCACAGGGCTGGCGCCCATCCATCGTTCCTGTGGGCACCGTGGGAGGCTCAGGGCCTCTGGGAGCCTCCCGCCCGCCCGGGCTAAAAACGCTCTTAATTAAAATGGAAAGCTGGCACCGCCGCGGGCAGGAGCTGACTCTTCCTCGGCAAGTGGCAGCCGTTCAGGTCCCCGAGGGAGCAGGTCTCCAGGGACAACCTGCTTCCAGGAGAACCTAATGGAACTCCCACGTGCGGTCCTGGCGCAGATTCCAGCAGGAGCTACTTGGCAGGTCTACCCTGCGGGGCAGGTAGGGGGAGGGGCTCCTGGGAACCGGTGGGATGGAGGCCACCTGCGGAGCCCTGCCCCTCTGGGCAGGTGGCTCGTGGCCGAGCAAGGAGGGCGTGGGGTGCGGCCTGGCCTCGGCATTTCCTCACTCCTGGGTCCTCCTCGGACACGTCACAAGGACACTGAGGCCCAGAGACGGGGCCTCACCAGGCTCTTCACCGGGCCAGAGCCCCTGGGCCCCAGGGTGGAGCCGAGGGTGGAATTTCAGGCATGAGGGGGCAGTGGAAGGCATGTGCAGAGGGAGGAGGAGAGGGAGGGGGAGGAGGGGGAGCGGGAGACACTGGTACTGCCCCGACATTCAGGCCCCTCCACCCACCCTGGCTCCGTCAGTGCCTCTGGGACCCCCCCTTATTCAGGGTGCGCGGCTCCCGCTCCCTGCCTGCTCCTCGGGGTGGGGGTGGGGTGGGAGGGGGAGGCCGCCTGGGTCTGGGGAGCAGCGTGCTTTCCCCGCAGCCTCAGTCCTCGCCCCAGAACGGGGGACCTGCAGCCTGGGGGGGTGCGATGGCTCACAGGGCACAGGGCCCGTGGGAACCTGCGTGCAAGACCCTCTCCAGCCCTCACTCCCCCAGTTCCCAGTAAGACGGAGCAGGAGGAAGGGCGGACTGACAGCGAAGCCGTGGCCATGGCCCCGTGCCCGTCACCTCGTTTCAGCCGCGTTTCCTGCGCGCCCCCATGGACGTCACCTCCCACGGGCGTCTGCAGCCCCCCCCCCCCCCCCCCCCCCCAGGAATGGAAGCCGGGGCCGGGCTCTGTGCGGGCCGAGCCACTTTTCAGGGACAGCTGGCCCCAAGGGCCCAGGGCAGCCGCGGTCACTTTCCCGTCAGGGCCTGAGCCATGCAGGAGGCAGGAATGAAGTCCCCTGCGCCCGGTGCACAGGGGGCCCCGCCCGGCTTACACCTTGGGGTCTGAGCCTGGGCTCCCCAAGGCCCTGGCGCAAGGAGTCAGGGGCAGGTGAGGAGACCCCGGAGGGGAAGGGGGAAGTGAGGCAGGAATGGGAAGGAGCCGGTGAAAGGTGACCAGGTGACCACTGTGGGGCCCAGAGCCCAAGCCCCCGGGGGCCCTCAGGGAGACGGCTCACTCTGCCCCCCAAGGGCCGGGGAGCCTGGGAACTGACCACCCACTTCCCTGGGTTACAGTGAAGGGCCGCCCCTGGGGGCTGTGAGCCCACCCGCCGCGGGGGGACAGGCCCCGGGCACAGAGGAAGCCCTCAGAGAGGTGCCCGTGCTGGCGGCCGGCTCCCCTGGGCCCGCGTGCTGCCCTGAGGACAAGGGGAGGCGGGTGGAATGTCTGGAGCTTCCGCAGCCGCTTTGTGAGCGTGAGGCAGTGACCGGCTTCAGCGTCTGAAGTCCAGTTGCTGCCGAGTAAACTGGCCTCAGGCCCCGGCCTGCGCCCTCGCAGTGCGAGGACATCGGTGCCTCTCTGCCGGGTCATCGCCAGCGGAGTTTGCTGTCACTTGTCGCTGAAAGGACCCCGAGGGAGAAGGAGGCTCGGGCCGAGGGCGGCCACTGTCCTTCGATCTCAGACTTCTAGTCTCCAGATAGTGAGCGAGTGAACGTCTGTTTTGTTTGTTTGTTTTTAAATGTTTTTATTGATTTTTAGAGAGAAAGGGAGAGGGAGAAAGAGGAACACTGACGTGAGAGCATAGCATCCGTCAGCTGCCTCCTGCGCGCCCCTTCCTGGGGACCAAGCCCACAGGCGGGCGTGCGCCTCAGCCCATGGCCACCTTTAGGTGCACGGGACGACGCTCACCCAGCTGAGCCCACCAGCCGGGCCAGTGTCCCTTGTTTGAAACCGGCCAGGGTGAGGGAGGTGGTTACAGCAGCCCGGACACTGCCCAGATGTGAGGGTGGCGAGGCTGGGGCTGCGGCCCCCTCGCTGGCGCTGGGGGGCGGTAGTGGACGTGTGTGCACAGGCTGGGGGAGGCGGTGTGTGTGTGTGTGTGTGTGTGTGTGTGTGTGTGTGTGTTTGTGTGGCTCTGCTGTGCTTCCGGAGGCTCAGGTTCCCGCTCAGGTATTTAAACACCGACACGAAGGCAGCCCGAGGGGAGCGAGGAGCGGGGCAGGGCTGTGCTGCAGACACAATAGAAGCCATGGCTGCTATTTTAAACCAGCGCCCCTGCCAGCTGGCCTCACCCTCCCCAGCCCCCGTGTCTGAGACGCTGAGGGCTGGGGTGTGTTTGTGTGGCCGCAGTTAGCGTGGGTGTGGAGAGAGCCCGGAGGCGGGGATTGGCCCTCATGCCTCCCCTCCCGCCAAGGCCCTGCGGGTGGGGTGTCTGCCCATCAGCCAGGAGAGCGCTTCCCAGGGGCTGTCCGCCTGGGGCTGGCTTTCTCCCCAGGGGGTCGCAGGGCAGGAGCAAGCCAGGCTGGCCTGGGTGCTCCCGCTGGGGGGCAGGGTGAAGGGCACTGGGCTTGGCGGCCCTCCCCCATTTTAAGCCCATCCCACACTGGGCACAGCGGTCACTCACGGTCCGATGCCCCAGAGAGCTGGGCAGGCCGGGGGCCAGGCCGGCTCACCGCTGCGGGCGCTCCCCGGGCGCTGGTGGCCGGACCCCTCCTGTGGCCTCGCCACGGCCGCATGGATTCCTCACCAGGGACTGGCCCCTGGAAGCGTGTGGCTTTGGGGACCCAGCCTAGGCCACTGGACGTCTCATGCGACACTTCCTGTTCTTTGGGCCGAGCAGTCACAGGTGCCCTGGTCACAGGGAGGGGACTCAGACGTCACCTCTTGATGGGGGGGGGGATAAAAAATGTGGGGGCCCGTCTTGGTGAGTCCTCACCGGAGGACATTTTCCCACTGATTTTTAGAGAGAGTGGAAGGGAGGGGAGACACAGAGAGAGAGTTGATGTGAGAGAGACACATCGATTGCCTCCTGCTCACGCCCCGACCAGGGCCAGGGATCGAGTCTGCAACCCGGGTATGTGCCCTTGACTGGAATCAAACCTGGGACCCGTCAGTCCGAAGGCCATACTCTATCCACTGAGCCACCCCGGCCAGGGCTGGGAGCCCATTTTCAAAACTGCCAGTGGCCAAGGTCACCACCCCGTGTGTTGGCCGTCAGGTGGCTGGGTCCCTGCTGCCTCCGGGCCGACTTGGGCTCCCCTGGGCAGATGCTCAGCGCCACGGGGAGGAGGGGCCGTGAGCCCGCGCCCGGGGGCTGGTCCGCCCGAGTCCGCACCGCTAGTTCCGGGGCCTCGCAAACGCCCACAGAGGAGGCAGTTTAACAGGGAGTTTACTCTCTCCCTAAGCCCAGAGGCCGGACATCCGAATGGGGGTGCCGGCAGGGCCGGGTCCCTCCAGAGGCTCCGGCGGCGGGGACTCTGCTCAGGCCTTGCCCCGAGTCTGGTGGTGGCCGGTGCTCCTTGGCTCGCGGACGCGTCGCCCCAGTCTCTGCCCCGCGTCTCATGACTGTCACCCTCAGCAGGCCTGTCTGTGTGCGAGTCCCAGTTCCCGTCAGGGCAGCGCCTCTAAAATCCGGGGTGACCTCTTCTCAGTTGCGTCTTCATTGCCATCATCTCAGTGACCTCCGCAGAGACCCGGCTTCTGGAGAAGCTTCCATTCTAGGTCCCGCAGACAGGGACTTGGGGGCCCCTGCCTCTGCCCATGGCTTCCCGCCGGGAGGCTGCAGGGCCCGTCTCAGCAGCATCTGCCGGTTCACCCGCCCGCCTGCCCCGTGGAGCCGTTTCCCGCGAGGATCCCGGTGTCCCGGCTCCGGGTCTGGGCCGAGGGAATGAGTCTGACAGCAGGTGAGATGTGACCGGGCCCCTGGGCCCTCGCCCAGGCCGGTCCTGCCCCCGGGACCCCTCGCCCTGCCCGCTCTCTCAGCCGTCCGGCGCCCGAACGCCCGGCTCAGGTGGACGGGCTGAGCTGTGCCCCCTGAATGCCGTGCTGAGGGAGGCCCAGCCCTGCTCCTCGGAGGCAGTGGTTGGAGGTGAGGCCTTGGGGAGGTGATTAAAGCACAAAGAGGGGGCCCTGGCCGGTAGTCAGGGGGTCAGAGCGTCGTCTCTATAGGCCGAGGGTGTGGGTTCCTCCGGTCAGGACACACGCAAGAATTAACCAAGGAATGCATGAATGAGGGAGCAACAAACCTCTCTCTCTCTCTTTCTCTCTCTCTTTCTCTCAAATCAATAAATAGACATTTAAAAGGCAGCCTAGCTGGTTTTGCTCAGTGGATAGAACAGCAGCCTGAAGACCGAAGGGTCCCGGATTCGATTCCCAGTCAGGGCACATGCCTGGGTTGTGGGCTCGATCCCCAGTGGGGGGCGTGCAGGAGGCAGCTGATCAGTGATTCTCTCTCATCATTGATGTTTCTATCTCTCCCTCTCCCTTCCTCTCTGAAATCAATAAAAAAAATATTAAAAAAGAATTTTAAAGGCAGAAAAAAGTAAGATGAGGCCAGTGGGGTGGGACCCTGTCCCATGTGACTGGTGTCCCTATAACAAGAGAAGAGGACGCAGATTCGTACGGGAGGACCACGTGGGGACACAGGAGGCGGCCGGCCCGTCTGCGGAGGCCGCGGGAGCACTCTACGGGGAGCACTCTCCACGCCCGACCGTGAGCAAGTCCATTCCCGTGAGGCCCCCGAGGGCCTGTGGCACCCGCACCGCAGCCCGAGCCCCGACGGGCGTGTGGAAAGTGAGTGCCCCGGACATGCACACGGTGAGGACGGAGCTGCCGCTCGGGGCCCAGCAGGTGTACGAGCAGAACAGGCCGCGGTTGTGTCAGGGGTCAAGGCCACGAGAAAGGTCAGCAAAGGGCACTGAGGGCGGAGACCGTGGCCGCCACTCCACTCGCGCCTGTGGGAGGCTCTCACAGAAGCACCGCGAGGCTCATGATGGAAACACACACAACTCGGAGCCCTCCCCGCGCCTCCCTCGGGACCCTCGTTGTCGCACGAGCTTGTGTCCGGGGCTTTCCCTGACACCCCGAGGACCTCCGGCCTCTCTCCCCCCGCTGGGGCTCCCCGAGGGCAGGGACTAGGGGTGCCCCTGTGTCTCCAGCGGCCCCGGCCAGGCACGTGGCCTGTGGTTTCTGATTGAGGCTGGAGACGGGAAGGGCCTGGTGCCCTGGTCCCGGTGAGCGAGCCGGGTCCCTGAGACCCACCTGCCCCACATCCCACAGGCAGGAGCTGGGCATTGGTCTGGGGGCTCACGGAGGGCCAGGCAGCGCTGGGCCAGGGCTGGGAACCCGGCAAAGCTGCTTGCCCTCCCGAGGGGGGTCCCACGTCCACGGTGCGCCTGGGAGCACGTGGCCTGGAGGACGCCGCTGAGCAGGGCAGCTGGGGAGGCCCGCGTGGGCGATGCGGGTGGCGGTGTGTGCGACTGCTGTCGGCAGGCCCCTCGCATAGGACACGGGTTCACCTCCACCCCCACCCTCATCCCTGCCTTGGGGCCTTGGCTGGCACGCCCAGTGCGGAGAGCAGAGAGCCCCGGGGAGCAGTGGAAGGCGATGTGCGTGGTGCCCTGTGCCCAGCACGCACACAGCACCCATTTCACAGACAAGAAGACTGAGCCTGAGCAGGACCACAGAGGAGGAGGAGGAGAGCTGGGTCTGTCCCCAGTCGCCCTCCGTGTATCCCAGCCTGTCCCCTGTGCTTGGTGACTTGGGGTCCATGACCCATTCAGGCCCCTGCCGCTGCCTCCAGCCAGGGCCGGCTTCCAGAGTATTCCGAGCCCCCAAGGCCGCCTCTGATTGATGGTGAATTGAGTTGACTTGTAATTTGTACCTTGAGGACCAAGATACGGTTGTTGCCAGAAGAGAACCGAAACCAGCTATGAATAATTCCTGTGCTTTCAACAAAAACACCAATGAAACGAAAGTTTACATAAATACCACTCAACCCAGCCAGGCATGAAGGGAGAAGACACCCCACAAATCATCTGAGGGGGCTCCTGGGTAGAGGGCCGGGCCTCCTCCGCGTGGGCTGGACAGGCCCCAGCGCGCAGTGGGGCTGCAGGGGCGTCACCCGGGACGGAGGCCTGGCCTGGCTCTCTCCCCTCCCCGGCCCAGCACCCGTGAGCCGGGCGGGCCCTACTGGGAGGCCTCTGGGCTTCACACAGGCTGTTCTTTCGCTTGCAATGCCTGCCTCTGCCGTCCCCAGCAAACTCCTCTTCATCCTCGAAAACCCACCCAGGCGGTGTCATTTCATTCATTTCATTCATTCCCTGGGTGGACATGCACTGAGGTCTGGGGGCTGGGCGTGGCGGGGAGCGTCTGCTGTGGGCTGTTCATGGAACTGCAGGTTTGACCCGCCCCCCCCCCCCCCCCAATTCATATGTTGAGATCCTAACCCCTGATGTGGTGGCATGAGGAGGGGGCCTTTTGGGAGTGACCAGTGATGGCGAACCTTTTGAGCTCGGCATGTCAGCATTTTGAGGAAACAGAGGCCTAGACAGGGCAAGGACTCATTTTGAAAAACCCTAACTTAACTCTGGTGCCGTGTCACATATAGAAATTTTTTGATATTTGCAGCCATAGTAAAACAAAGACTTATATTTTTGATATTTATTTTATATATTGAAATGCCATTTAACAAAGTAAAATCAACCAAAAAAAATGAGTTCGCGTGTCACCTCTGACACGCGTGTCATAGGTTCGCCATCACTGGATTAGGTCATGAGGTTGGAAGCCTCACGAATGGGATTAGTGTCCTTATAACATGGGTGCCAGAGGCTCCCTCTGCCTTCTGCTGCGAGGACACAGCTACACCCCGACGTCTGTCAACCAGGAGGCGGGCCCTCGCCGGTCACTGAACCTGCCGGCGCCTCGGCCTGGGACTTCTGGCTCCAGAACTGTGAGAAGTGCATTCCGTGGTTCACACTGCCCCGGCTCTGTTACGGGAGCCCCAGCTGACTGACAGCGGAGGGGACAGGGCCAGAGGGGAGATGGGCCGTTGGGAGGGACTAACACAGCCAGCAGGATCTGCGTGCAAGGTCAGCTGTGTGACCTTGGACCGTCCTTGCCCTGTCTAGGCCTCTGTTTCCACATCATAACAAGACCCCCCTCTTGGAGCCCCAGGTTCCAGCCACCCCCTCGAAATGGAGAGGCAGCGACCTGGGCCCAGCCCTTGACAGCGGGGTGTGGCCCCGTGCAGAGCCCTGGGCCAGAGGAAGGGGCTTCGGTGTGTCCTGGCTCTGGGATCAGGCAGAAGGCCAAGGGCCCAAGGCCCATGTGGAAGGCTGAACTGTGTGCCCCCCACATACATTAAGGCCCTGGCCTGTGGGCCCTCAGAACCCGGCCTTCCTTGGAATCAGGGTCATTGCAGATGTGACCGTGAAGATGAGGTCACGCCGGAGTAGGGGGGCCTTTACCCGACAGGACTGGGATCCTTAGAGGAGGAGACAGATAGACACGCAGGGGAGAGGGCCGCGTGGAGGCAGGAGGGAGACGACGCCTGATGTGGGCGCGGGCGCTGCAGTGACGCAGCTTTGGTCACGGCGCGCCCAGGACCGCCGGCCCCGCAGCAGCCGGAGACGGGCCTGGAGTCTCCATCTCCAAGGACGGCCACCCTGTTGACACCTTGATTTTGACGTCTGACGTCCTGAACTGTGAGAGGAGGTTTCTGTCGTCTGAAGCCACCCAGTGGGGAGCCGTTTGTCCCAGCAGGTCCAGGAGGTGATACGCTTGGCCCAGTCCCGTCTGGTCAGGAAGCTTCCGGGCTGTGGCCGGGACCGGCTGGCCAGGGGCGCTGAGCGCCTGCTGGTACCAGCCCTCACCAGTGGGGGGTGAGGCGGTGGTCAGCCTGGGGCTTGGGGCTCCCCCAACACCTGCTGGGGATCGTTCACCCCATAGGTCCCCCCTCACCTGATCCCAGCGAAGGAGGGCCATCCAGACCCACTTTACAGGCAGGTAAACTGAGCTCAGAGAGGAGAAGTGGCTGGCTCCGCAGTCCAGCTCGTTGGGCCATTGATCAGCGCCCGCCTGCAAGGGCAGCCTGGCTAGGGGCGGACAGACTGAGTTCCAACCCAGCTCGGCCACCTCGTGTGCCCTGGGCCGTCACAGGCCCCGAGCCTTGCCCGTGCAGCTCTGAGGACGTCCCTGCCCGCCTCCCAGCTGGCGGTTGGCGCTGGCTGAGCGGGACCTGGCCGGGTGTCGCCGCTGGAGCGCCTGCACGTAGCGGAGGGTCCTCAGAAGCCCTTCAGAGCACGTGACGTCCCAGCATGGGCTCTTGGCCCCTTTTCCGACCTCGACTTGGAAGGCACATGTCGCTATCCTGTGTCCGGTTATAAGACTCAAGGTTCCACCGCCAAAGGGAGGAACGTCAAGGCCACGCTGTGGGAGGAGACACTGTGTGGCCAACCTCAGAGGATACAGTGTGTCGGCCTGAACTCGGGAGGCCAGGCGGTGCCTGGGGTGCGGCACCTCATCTCCTGCAACTGAAGCTGTGACCTGGTGCGGGTGGCGGGAGAGAGAGAGAGCGAGAGCTAGAGAGAATGAGAGAGAGAGGGAGAGAGAGAGAGGGAAGGGGTGGGGGTAGAGGCGCTCAAGGCCTGTGGCCCGCAGTCCTGTGCGGAGTTTGGCCTCTTGGGCAAGGCCGCGTGGAGCCTCATCCGTCAGCCCCTGTGGGTCTGAGGCCTTGGCCTTGGAGAAGGGCTCGCGGGGCGGCTCCTCTGGTGTTTTCTGTCCGGCTGCACCCCCTTTAGAGCCCACCCTCCCCAGGCCCTTTGGGGAACGGCCCCTTTCTTGCTGCAGATCTGAGGTTGGCTGTACCCCACCTACTGCCCCCCCCACTGCCCCCCCACAAGAAACTGATGTTGGTGGGAGAGGAAGGAAAATTGAGAGGGAGAGGGAGAGCGAGCTGTGTCCTCCCGCACCTGCAGGGGGCCCACTTCCGGGCTTCGTTCTCGGTGGCCCCGCATTCTAGTTGAAGACAGCTGGGCACCAACCACTGCCATCTCCCTCCTCCTCTGGGCCGGGCCCTGCGCCGTCCGGCCCGCCCGCTGTCCTGGCCCTGTCCTTACCTGTGTCCTTGCCCTGTGTCAGGGTAAGTCGCCCCCCCCCCCCCGCCCCCCAGTTCTGTGTTGAGCAACGGTCCCACTGTACGCTCCACAGGGACAGGACGCCAGCCCTGTCCCTTTGTCAGGGCCTAGGACAGGGCCTGACCCGGTCGGCGTGTGTTAAACACGAGTGGATAAATGCAAGGAAGTCGGTGTGTGGCCCCAGGAAGACAGTAACCGTCAAGGTGCCTGAGCTGAGTGGGGTGGCTGAGCAGGAGCTACACACGAGGTGCGAACTGTGGCCCCGCAGGTGCCCTGCCCGATGTTCTGTTTTGGTCAGCACAGTGTTAAACGTAGTGCCCAGGCCCGGGGCGGCACCCTGCACGGCGGGCTGGCTGCTGGAGGGGCGCCCAGGCGCGCGCAGACCTGTCGGGGAGAATACATCTTTATGTGTCGCGTGGGGGAATTCTGTCGCTGCAGCATCACCGAGCCCCGTCTGACTGATACAGAGGCTTCGCACAAACAATGGCACACCCCCGGCCGTCCCACGTGTGCCCCCTGCTTCCTGCTGACTCCGTGGGTCTTTTTAAATATATTTTATTGATTTTTAGAGAGGAAGGGAGAGGGAGAGAGAGATAGAAACATCAATGATGAGAGAGAATCATTGATTGGCTGCCTTCTGCACACCCCACACTGGGGAGCGAGCCTGCAACCCAGGCATGTGCCCTTGACTGGAATCGAACCCGGGACCCTTCAGTCCGCAGGCTGATGCTCTATGCACTGAGGCAAACCAGCCGGGGCATCTGTGGGTCTTTACGCCTGGGAAAATGTATTAGCTTCTAGGGCAGCCATAACAAAGGACCACAAAGTCGGTGATGCAAACCACGGATGTGTACTGTCTGCAGTTCTGAAGGCCAGGAGCTCAAGGCCCAGTTGTGGGAGGGTTGGCTCCTCCTGGGCTGCGAGGAGGATCTGCTCCGGGCCTCACCCTTTGCCCAGAAGGTGGCCGTCTCCTTCCTGTCCTTTCACACAGTCTTCCCTCCGTATCTCTGTCCCCTTCACTCAGGACACCAGGCACAGCGACTAGGGCCCACCCTGCTCCCGTGTGACCTCATCTTAACGTATTACACCTGCAGCGATGCTATTTCCAAAGGAGGTCACCCTCTGAGGTGCTGGCCGTTAGGACCTGGACATACCAACTTCGGGGGCGTTGCACCCGTACCAGAGGGCCTCCTGGAGGTGGGTCTGTGCAGCTGGGCCAGGTGAGCAGGCTTGTCAGGGGAGTGCGAGGGAAAATGCAGACATTTCCATCCTGGCAGGGCTGGTTCTAGAAGGTTCTTTTTCTTTTTTTTATTGTTGAGATTATTACAGATGTCCCTTCTTTTTCCCCCCATTACCCCCCTGCACCCATTTCCCACCCCGCCCCTGGCCTTCGCTATCCTGTTGTCTGTGTCCATAGGTAATGCATACGTGCATGTAAGATCTTTGTTCAATCTCTTCCCGCCCCCCCCACCCCCCTTCTCTGAGAATTGCCAGTCTGTTCTATTGCCATGCCTCTGGTTCAGGTTTATTCACCAGTTTATTCTGTTCATTAGATTTCTTATTCATTTATTTTGACTTTTAGATTCAATTGTTGATAGGTATGTGTTTGTTGCCATTTTGTTCACATTTTTAATCTTTTTCTTCTTCTTCCTCTTCTTAAAGGATACCCTTCAGCATTTCATATAATACTGGTTTGGCGGTGATGAACTCCTTTAGCTTTTCCTTATCAGTGAAGCTCTTTATCTGACCTTCAATTCTGAATGATAGCTTTGCTGGATAAAGTAATCTTGGTTGTAGGTTCTTGCTATTCATCACTTTGAATATTTCTTGCCACTCCCTTCTGGCCTGCAAAGTTTCTGTTGAGAAATCAGCTGACAGTCGTATGGGTATTCCCTTGTAGGTATCTGTCTTTCTCTTGCTGCTTTTAAGATTCTCTCTTTGTCTTTTGCTCTTGGCATTTTATTATGATGTGTCTTGGTGTGGTCCTCTTTGGATTCCTTTTGTTTGGGGTTCTCTGTGCTTCCTGGACTTATAAAGTCTATTTCTTTCACCAGGTGGGGGAAGTTTTCTGTCATTATTTCGTCAAATAGGTTTTCAATGTCTTGCTCTCTCTCTTCTGGCACCCCCATAATGTGAATGTTGGTACGCTTGAAGTTGTCCCAGAGGCTCCTTACACTATCTTCATATCTTTGGATTCTTTTTTCTTTTTGCTCTTTAGGTTGGGTGTGTTTTGCTTCCTCATATTTCAAATCGTTGATTTGATTCTCAGAATCCTCTGCTCTACTGTTGAATCCCTGTATATTACTCTTTATTTCAATCAGGGTATGCTTAACTTCTGACTGGTCTTTTTCCATTTTTTTGGAGGTTTCTAGAAGATTCTTAAGTAACCTTAAAACCGTGGTTTTGAACTCTATATTGAGTAGTTTGCTTTCTTTCATTTGTGAACCGTTTGTCTCCACATTTTGGCTGCTTCCCTGTATTTGTTTCCATGTATTGTGTAGAGCTGCTATGTCTCCTTGAGTTGGTAGAGTGGCCTTGTGTCGTAGGTGTTCTATAGGGCCCAGTGGCTCAGTCTCCCCAGTCACTTGAGCTAGGAGCTCTAGGTGCACCCCTTTGTGGGCTGTGTGCACAGTTTTGTTATAGTTGAGCCTTGATTGCTGTTGGTGTCACTGGGAGGCATTGACCTCCAGGCCAATTGGCTGTGGGCACCAGCTGTGACTACAGTGGGAGAGCTGCTGTGCAGGAGACACCCTATGGAGCAGGACTTGCTTCAGTGGGGCTTTGGTGCTCACTGAGTCTGCTCCTTGAGTGTGTCGCTTATGGATGTAAAGAGTTGTAATCTGGTATGGTCTCACTCTGACCACTCGGTACACTGGCTCTTGGGTCTCCAGGGAGGTGCAAAGTCAGCCACTGCCTGGGGCCACCCTGCAGGAGCTCCAGAGAGATCTGCAGACTCCTCCTCTTTGAATCAGGCTTGGAAGTGCCCAGCTGAGGCCCAGCTGTGAAGCAAGGCAGGCTGGTGCTGGTGCCAGTTTTGGGGCCTTTTATTGGCAGGTTTGGGGCTCCCTGACCCAGCTGCAGCTTGTTTGACCGATTTTAGCTTGAGCAAGGACCGGCCATTCATATGCAAAAGCTGCTGCAGGCAGCTTGGGTGGGGTTGTAAATTGGATGAGGCAGGTCTTAGGGAATCACCAGGGCGGAGCAAACAGAAATGGCTGCCCATCAGCCCTGCACCGGGGAGGTCCCAGCATAGGAACAATGATCCCTTTGAGCACCTCCGTCTGGGAGAAAGCCGCCCCAAGTTCCTGCCCCGATGCCAGACAATCCAGTTCCTCCTCATATGTGTCTGTCCCCCAGAGCCTCGCCCTGGTGCTAAAGCTGAGAGGAAGCGGGACCTTGTAAGTTCAGTTTGTGGGGCCGGCCTTTTAAGAGGAACAGCGGGGCCTCCAGCAGCCTCTGTGTCACTGAGCCCCAATCTGAACTGGTTTTTACAGCCTGTGGTTAAGGGGACTTCTCCTCCCAGCTCTGGCACCCTGGGCTGGGCATCTGGTGTGGGGCTGGGACCCCTTGCTCCTCCGGGCGGCCTCTGCAGAGACGACCTCCCTCCCGATGAAAAAAGCGGCCACGTGGGTGCTGCCCAGCCCGTTCCCCGCCTCCACACCTCCTACCCGCTCAGTGCGCTTCCTTCTTTACTTCTCCAGTTGTAGGACTTCCATTCAGCCAGCTCTCCAGCGGCTCTGGATGCTGGCTGCTCTGTATTTTAGTTGTAATTGTGATGTGGTTGTGGGAGGCGGTGAGTACAGGCATTTGTCTACACCGCCATCTTCCTCCCCTCTCTTCAGAAGGTTCTTAAGAGACTTGTGACTGCAGAAGATGTGGGAGCGCCTGTGTGCATGTGTTGGGGGTGGGGGTGCCTGGAGACACACAGAGAAAGTGGGGTTGCTGTGGGAAGGGGCCTGTCAGGCTTGATCTTTGTGGGTTTGTTTTTGACTTGATGCTGACTCTGGAAATGGATTGATGTGGGGGTGGGGGCCAGAGAGGCAGACAGGAGAGGGAAGCTTTCAAAGCTATAGCCATGGGAAATGTTTTTCTTTTCTGCTTGAAAGAAAATGCCAAAGAAAGTTTTTTTTGTGTTTTTTTTTTAAGGGAAGGTGGTGAAGAGAGAGTGAGAGAGACTGTGTGTGTGGTGTGTGTGTGTGTGTGTGTGAGAGAGAGAGAGAGAGAGAGAGAGAGAAAGAGAGAAAGAGAGAGACATCCTGGGAGCCTGTGGGTGTGTGATGCTCCCTGGAGCCTGTGAGTAGAGATGCCACCACGGGCCAAGGGGCACCGAGGGGAACGCAGCAGGTGGAGGCTGGGCTTGCTTGCTGCCCCCCAAGCCTGGTGACCTTAAGGGGCCGCCCACCCCGCAGGGACCCTCTGAGCGTGTGTATGAGGGGCACAGTGGCCGGACAGACTGGTGTGCAAGTAGCAGAAAGGAACGCCCAGGGGTTGTGGGTCAGAACCGGAAGCCTCGGAGACAGCGGAGGGGACTGACTCTCCAGGTGCCCGAGGGGCTGGACATCAGGGAGGGAGGCTCAGGGCCAGGCCTCCTGAGCTCCTAGCACAGCCTTCCAGCCAGGAATGCCCCCTGGGCAGCCTGACCTCATGTGGCCCCAGGCCACATGGACTCCCACTGACCTCTGACCTGTCACCTCCCCCTGAGTGGAGGACAGGAGAGGCCCTAGAAGAAGGTGGAGGATTGATGGGCTAGGGCGGTAAAGGGGGTGGCAGGGTGGAGCGCGTTCTTGCCGGGCGTCTGCCTTCTCCAAGCTGGTCTGGTTGGGCCGGGGCTCCCAGGGGCGCTGGGCTCCACAGCTGTGTCCCCAGCCCCCACCTGCCTAGCTGCCACCTCTCAGCTGTAGGAACATGTCACCTCCGTCTGCACCCCAGGCTTCTCACCTGTGAAACTGCAGGGCGGTAGCACCGTCAGAGGGCCCGCCCGCCACGCTGGCTCAGAAGAGGGGCCAGTGTGCACAGAGGAATGCTCAGACATGAAAGGGAACCGGGAGGGTCTGCAGGCAGCGGCTGGCGGCCTGGATTGGAGGGGGCCACGTGGGTTAGGGCAGTGGGGAGGGACGGAGGCCCCCTCTGGGAGCCAGGCTGGCGGTGGAATTTCTCCAGGATTCTCAGCTTGCACAGGCCTGCCAGGGAGGGCTTCGGGGCCCCAGCACCCCCGCGGCAGCGGAGGCCGCAGCCCCCCTCCCGGGGCGGACTCCCCACAGAGACCAGCGCCCCTCCCCCCAGGCAGCCCCTCCCCCCACACGTGCTGCCAAGCCCTCCATTAGTCACCCTGGCACGGACATAACACGAATCCCATTAGTCACACCCGCACAGACTCGCCTGCAGAACACACCCAGGCACACCCAGACAAAGGAGGAGGCCCCTACCAGGTCCTGTTTGCCCTCTATCTCCCCGAGTGCCTAGAACCGTGCAGGCACCCCAAGGCGCCCACGAACACGTGGTCAGCCTCCCCCAGAGCAGCCAACTCCCACAACCAGCGCCGAGGGCTTCCCCAATAGCCACAGTCCCCCTACCCAGACGCTCCAAACCTCCCCCATCCCCTCTGGGCACACAAGGACCACAGTGGATGCCCACGAATGCCCTTGGCCATCCCCCCTTCTGCCTTTCGGGGGGGGGGGGTGGGCGGCAGGCCTCGTGTCCCCCCTTCCCAGGCCTGCCCTCCGAAGTCTAGCAGGAAAGCCATTCCCCAAGGTCAGCAGAGCGCTCAGCGGGCGCGGGAGGGGGTTTACTGGCGGGTTATTTGGAGAAATGCTATCGCTCTTAGATGCCGGGAGAAAAGCGCTCACGGTGGACTTTAACCTTGGGCTGCAACCGCAGCGCTTTGTTTTCCGAGGCACTTCCTGGAGCGCGGTGGCGGGTGGGCGGGGGGGCGGCGCGGGAATGTGGCTGGGCAGCCCCTCCGCTCCTGGGCCGCTGCCCCGCCCGCTCAGGCGGGCGCTCAAAACCCTCTGGGCCCGGCCTCGGTCCTTCCAAATGTGCTAGAAATTCTGAGAAGGAGCCGAAGCTCCCAGGGTGAGAGCCTTTGGGAGGGCGCTAAACCCCTGCCTCCCGCATCTGCCACCGACGGGTAGCAGTCGCGTCGCTGGCGCGGGAGGTCCTCAGGGGGCACCCAGGGGGCGGCGAATGCTCCCTCTGCCATGGCTGCCCCCACCCTCAGTCCCGAGCAAAGGCTTGGTGGGAGGCCGTGGTCCCTGACCCCGGGCGCAGCCTGCTGCGCTGCTGCAGGACACCCTGTGACCAAGGGACAGTGCTGGTGGCATTAGCGTTCTGATTGCAGACGCACCCTCTCTGGGCGCCCCTGGACTGTCGAGGTAGAAAGACCGCCTTCCCTCCCGGGCTGCCGCCAGCACCCCGCGATTCCTCCTTTCCAGGGGCTGGGCTATTTGCATGAAAGCGGGTGGCCGGCTGGGGCCCCAGTGGGGCGGGCGTGGAGGGGAAGACCGGCTGGCGCGGGTGGGGAGCCAGATGAGCCCCCACCTCCAGGTGCAGCGCCGCAAACACCCTGCTTGGCCCTCACAGAGCAAACAAAACAAAACAAAACATCACACACACAAAACCCTCCCGCATCCAGCGCTGGCAGAAGGCGCGAGTAAGGCGGGATCTTCGGAAAGCGGGGGCAGGCTGGGTTCTGAAAAGCTGCTCAGACCCTGACCCCGCCGTCTCTCCTCGACGGTGCGGGTGACCCCGGAGTTGGGCTCAAGCGGGTGGCCGCTCGCCCGTCCCAGGCTCAACGAGCCTTCGGAGGAGTAAGTGCCCGGCCCTGGCGCCGAGACCCCAGGCGGCGGTTCAGTGAGGCCCCGCGACTGCGGAATGGCTGTGGCGGCAGCTAGTTGGAGAGGCCGTTCCCTCTCTTTGGCAAAAGGGGAGGCTCTTGGCTTGACTCCCCTCGCAGCCTGGGGGTCCCCAGGCCGTGACCCGGAAAGCAGGGCGCCGGGGCGGCCCCGGGTGCGAGGCCAGCCCGGAGCCTCCGCGCGCGATCAGCGGGAAGGAGGGTCCGCGCGGAGATTTATGGCCACACCGGCCCCCTGCGCGCGGAGAGCGTTTCCGTCCTCTCCGAGCCAAACGGTGGAGTGGAAGACTCGACCCGGGCCGGGAAAAAGCCGGGGCCAGAGATGGAGCCGAGAGGCGCCGGGAGGAGCCTGGATCCGCCGGGCGGGCCTGCAGCTTCAGCCCCGGCTCTGCCCGCCGCGCGCCCCGGACCGGTCGCAGCGCTGGCGCCGAGTCCCTGGTGCTCCCGGCGGCCTGGGGCTGCTCCGGGCCGGGCTGCGGACCTCCGGGCGCCGAGTCGGGGCTGGACCAGCAGCAGCACGGGGATGGAGAGCGTGGCTTTCCCGGGCCGGACCTCTCCGGGTTTTAGCGGCGTCCGGGCCGGGAGCTCCCTGGATGCGGGACCTGGGACCTGGGACCTGGAGCTTAAAAGCCGCGGCCAGTCTTCCCTGAGCGCAGCCGAGGGGAGGGAGCCTGGCGGAGCCTGGGGACTGCGGGCCCCGCCGGGGAAGGCGGGGAAGGCGGCTCGGGGCTAAGGGTGGAGGTGGCTCGGGGGTCCTCGCCTGGGAAAGGAGGCTGTTTTTGTTTGTTCTGTTTCTTCCCGGGGAAGGGGTAAGGGACGAACATCGCCACACGGCCATCAAGGCCGGGGTTCTGGGAAGCGCCGCGCGGCCCGGCCCTGGCGCAGCGGGGGAGAGCTGGGCTCAAGGTTGGCCTGTCCTTCGCTCTGCAAACAAAGGGGACACTTTGTCAGATGGGCCGCCTCGGGGCCGGGGCCGGGGCCGGCGGCCTGGGCTATGCAAAGGCCTGGGCGGGTTCTGCGGGAACTGAGGTTTGGGGTTGCGAGCCCCCCTCCAGCCGATTTTCCGCTCAGTCAGTACAAACACACACATGCACACCCTGCGTCAACACTCCCGCTGGCCGCGCTCCGCGGGTAGACCAGGAATGTGGGGGGAGGGGACGAAGATGGCGGCCGGCTGCGGGCCGCCCGCGGAACGCCCAGGCCTGTTTTACATTGCGGGGAGGGCGCTCCCCGAGACCCGGGAGGCCGGCAAGGGGTGCCCCAGAGGCCCCTGCGCGGCGAGGGTCTGCGATGGAGCCGGGCAGCGCCCACTACCCGGCTGGGGACGTCCCCCGCCCCAAGATGGCTCCCGGCCGCTGTTTATTCGGAGACGGCGGGGCCGCCGGGGCGTGGGGCCGGGCGGGGGCGAAGATCGAGGCGCGCACGGGTCTGCCCCGCTCCCGCACGCACGCCCGCTGCAGCTCGGAGAACCGGCGGGGCCAGCGTCTGTGCAGTCGTCCAGCCCAGGGAACCGGCAGCCGCCGCTTCCGCTGCCCCAGGCCCTGCACCCGAGCCGGGCCCCGCGGGTGCGGTGTGCGCGCGCGGGGAGAGCGGCGCCAGGGGCCGGGGTCCACAAAGGCTTGGGAAGAAAGGCTGGGGGAGGGGGCCTCGCCCGCCCCGAACCAGGGCCCTAATGAAATGCAGGCTCGGCTGGCCACGCCGAGGAGGCGCACACTTGGAAAATGCAAACGCCATTGGCAAATCCAGGGCAAACAGGCAGAATTTTTATTAGCAACTAAATGATTTATGGCACACATGCCCCGCCGTCACAATTACGGCGTCTTGGAGCATCCAGGGGGGAAAACATTAAACATTTATAAAAATAGGCTTTGTTATTTTCCACCCTGCGAGCGCTTTGTGATCCCCACCCCGGCTCTCAAGACACATTTTTTTCCTTGCGCTATATTAAAAGAAAAGAAAACATTCCAGACCTGGGCGGAGACAAGGGGTGAGGGGAAGCGGGGTCTGAGCTCCGAATATTGGAGGGCAACCCGAGGGGTGGGGAAGCGACGGGGCTCTGGCGTGGGGGGGGTTTACAAGGAACCCACAGAGGCCTCGGGATAAGACTGGAGGACGCTCGGCGCCCACCAGGGCCGCGCCCCCGCGCTCGGCCCCTTCCCCTGCCTGGGCTTCCAGCAGCCTCGCCAGCACAACTGCGTTTATTTTATTTCTGCAGCCATCCCCCTCCTCCAAGGAACACAGACACAATACCTCCTTTCTCTCCCCTCACCCCCTCCTCTCCGTCTCTGCTCCTGGCTGCCCGGGGCTGCCCCGGCCGCCACCGAGACCTGTGCGCCCTGCTCCAAGCGAGGACACCGCCGCTAGTTCCCCTCGGATTCGGCTATTTTCGTTCCTTTCTTCTTCCCTTCTCACCCCTCCTTCCTCCCCCCGCGGAGCTTCTGCTTCCAAAAGAGGGCAGCCTAGAAACCAGCGCTGGAGGCTTCAGGAAGGGCAACTTGAAACTGTCCTCAAGGGGCTGAACTTTCCCCCCAAATTTACTCTGGAATTAAATTAGACAGCCCCAGTTAGCTCTGGACGCTCACCCCTCTTGTTTTCTAAAAGTGGATAAAAGAAAATAGAACTAATGGGCGCTAACTAGCTAATTTCCCCCTCTCCCAAGAAAAGTTGCCTTAAAAATTTATTTAAAAAAAATAGAACAGGCAATGCCAAACGCTGAGTCCGCAGTGCGGGGGTGGGATGGGGGGGGGGGGAAGAGCGGGGTCCTCTTGTTTTAATTAAAATCCAATAAAAAAATCCAATCACCGCGGTAGCTCGCCGAGGCTGGAGCGGCAGGGATGTCTGCCCTTCCCAGCTTCCTATTGAGGGTACGTAATGCCTGGCCGTCCCCGCCGGCTGCGGAGGGTGCGGGGTCCCTCCGACACGCCGCATCCGCGCTCCTCACGCCAGCAGCCAAGTAGGTTGCCGCGGGCAGCTCCCGGCGACTCAAACCAGAAAGGATTTTGCTGAAAGCGCAAAACAAAAGTACGAAGTCTGGGGGATGGGGGCTCCCCTCCCCCTCCGGCCACCGCGGCCAGCCAAGCACTTTCTGGGCTTGGCTGCTGCTTCCTCTGAGCTCAACAGATTTTTCCCCCCCGGTGTCACCCTCCCTGGAGGGGGCGCGGCGGATGGAAGGCGAGAGAGGCCCCCAGCCAAGAGGTTTTTAATATTACACTTTAATAGGTTTCAGAAGGCCCCGTGGAGAAATGCTAATAGGCTGAAATGTCAGAATCAAGAGGGAGTCAGCTCGCGCTCAGCCGATCTAATCCTTTTTTCTGCTCTGATTTTTTTTTTTTGTGGGGGAGGGAATAGGTGGGGAGTGCCCACGCAAAGAGAGGCTTTGGGGAGGGGCGCACGGTGCAAAGCACCGCAGCCCCGGCTGGGGCCATGGGGGGAGCGCGCCCCAACCCGCGTTTCTATAGGAACCCCTTTTAGAAGATTAGAGACTCACCCGCTGCCGGCCGCCGAGGCCTCGCCAAAATATTAATCAGTAACCATCTGACACCGCGTTTCAGGGAGGGACCCGCAGGCCTGGGCTAGGAAAGCGACCTTCTCGCCAGCCCATCCTACCTAACCGCGCTGCTGGGGGGAGAGGGGATGAATCGCTGCTTTGTTTTAAAAGGGGGGGCGGGTGGCGGGAGGAAAAAGCAGCCCCAGTCTGTTTTGGCGTCGTCACCGCGCGTTCTAGAAGGCGCGTCCCCGGGGTGGAGGGGGACCGGAGCCCGGGCGCGGGGTGCAGCCTGCTGGGCCCCGGGCCCTTCCCGGTTCGCTCGGCTTGTCACCTCCTCCTGCGAGCAGGAAGCTGACAGGCGGTCCATTAAACCGCGCCTTGCAAAGCCCAGGATTGCGGCGACAACCATCTTCCTCTATTTTGATCACTAAGCCCAGACGCTGGGGGAGGGGGAGGAAAAGGGAGGAGGAGGAGAAGGGGGGGTTGTCGGAGCTGGTGGAGGGGGAGGGCTGCCTAGAAACGGCCCGGAAAAATTCTCACCACCAGTTTTGATCATTCAGCCCCGCCGAGGGGAGCCTGGAAACTGCTGGAGCCCCCAGGTCCGTAATTGGTTTTATAGGAATGGCTGAGGGCCAAGGTGTTTACATGCGCGTGACTGGCGGCGCGCGCGGCCAATGGGTGGCGGCCGGGGGCCTGCCCGGGGGAGGCGGGCACCCGGGAACAATGCGTGTTTCTTCCGCGAAGAGTGCTCCCCTCCCCCAGCCGCCCCTTTCCCTCGCCCCCCCCCCCCCGCTGGCTTTTTTTTTTTTTTTTTTTTTTTTAGATCCAGCGAGAGGAACTTGAAAGGGGGGTTGTGTAACGTACCTTTTCCAATCCCGGGCTGTATATGGAGATTTGGGATTCTTTAAACCGGCGCTACCTGGATTTTATTAAAAAGCTGGGAGCTCGGCGGGAGGAAAGCTGGCTTTTCCGGGGGCTGCGGGAGCCCGGCCGCGGGAGGGCGGAGGAGTTGGCGCGCCAAGAGCTCGGCCCGGGGAGCGGTTTTCAACCAAAAAAAGGAAAGGCGGGCAAAAAGTGTGAGGAGGCTGCGGGTGGCGAAGGGGAGCAGCGGCCGTGGGATGGCGGGCAGCACGGGCGCCTAGCCGCGCCGGGAGCCGGGGCCGCCAGCGGAGTCGCCGTCGCCAGACCCCGGAGCCGGGAGCCCTGCCGCGCCAGGTATGCCGCCGGGTCGCACGCCTGCCCCTGGCCGGGCGCTGCGGTCTCCAAACTTCTCCAGCTGGCCCTCCACCGCACTTCACCCTCGGGGTGTGCCGGGGGATCCCCGCAGCTTTCCGGGGGCCCGGACCGGCGAGGCGGGGGCGCCTTGGGAGGGGTAAGGGTGGGGGTGAGCCGCTGCTCCCCGGAGTCCCCGCTTGAGCCCCCAGACCTGCTCCAGCCCGCCCAGCCCGGTCCAGGGGCGTCGGTTCCCTTCTCGGTTCACGGCAGGCGATGGGGGAGCCAGGGTTGCCGAGACGTTCTCGATTATAGACTGTTTTTAATTAAAAGCCGGAATTCAGCCATTTTAACTACATTTAAGAGGGGGAGAAAGTAGGGAGAACTCAGCGATCCCGCAGATGGCCGAGCCAGCTTCTCTCCCAGAGCGAGGGTGCTCGGGGGGCTTCACCTCGACTCCCCCAAAGCGCTGGCTTTTAAAAGAAAGCTGCACAAAGAACATTCTTTAAAAATCACGGGAAGCTCATCGCCTCCTTAAGACACGTATCCTCGGATGTGGCGATTTTAGATTTTTCCAAAGTAAACGCGGATCTGGTAACCAGAGCCTGATGGGAGGGAGGGAGGAAGAGGGTGGTTGTAACCAAAACCGGGTTAAAATAAGCAAAGTTGTGGAGGAAGGCTGGAGGGGGAGGCCGGGGTTGGCGGCCACAGGGTCTGCAGCGCGGGGCCGGGGCAGGCGCCGGGAGCCGGGGCTTTGGCGTGACCGGCGGCTCTAGGAGCGCCCGGCCTCCCGCAATCAGGGATCCGAGCTGTTGCGGGCAGACCGAGAGCGAGGGCAGGATTGGCTCCAAGACCCCCCTCCCGCCCCCACGGGAATCGGCAGCCGACAAATCTTTTAAACAAACAGCTTTAAACTGGAACTACAGGGGATTTGCCCAACGCTGGGGGAGCCGCCCCTTGGAGCGAAGGTTTTCTTTGTAGGTTATTTTTGGGGTTGGGGGAAGCTTGCGGAAGAGCCAGACCCCGGAGCCCCTGCCGTCCCCTCTGACACCCCCCAGATCCCCGCGCCCGGCCACGTCCGCGGGCCGCAGGATTCCCAGGCCGGGGCGTTGGAAAATGAAACCAAAGCTTATTGGGAAGGATCCTTTTCAGCCCTCGGGCGAGAATGCCACGTCTCGGTCCTCGGACTCAAGACTCCGCAACCCACAGTGGCCCGAGGGGGCCGGCGAGTCCCCGTAAACACGATAACCATCTTTGCACCCTCTCTCCCGAGAAATCCTGGAGTTCGGCTCCCGGGGACGAGCTCAGGGAAACCACACTCCGTAGAGGAAGGCGAGGGCCTCCGAAGGTTAAACATTAAACTTTCCGGATCAGATAGTGACACAGGGCTAGACAGTTGGAACTGCTCTTGGAAAGGTTTCACGGTTTGAAACCTCGGAGCCGGTGAGGCCCAGGCATCAAACCCGCTTTGGCGGTTTGTATCTGTGCGGCCGGCGGTGGCGGGCCTCCCTCAACGTTGGGAGGACCGACCCGCGAACCGCCTGGCAGAGTCGGGCTGGTGCGCAGCGCGCCACCCGCCACGTTCGGAGTCGGGCGGCCGCCCGCAGCCGCCAGAGGAAGGAGTGTGTATTTTTACGTTTTATGGAGAAGGGGCTCCTCCCGAGTCCATGTCTGGCCACCGCATCCGCAGCCCCCGACCCCGAACGGCAAGACGACTTTCTGAAACTTGTTTTTGTTTTTTTTCTTCCCCTTTTTTCTTTCCTCCCTTCTATTTCTCCCGCGGCCCGACTCCTCTCCCCGCCAAGACGCCGAGTGCGCCGCCCCGCGCAGCTCCGCCTGGCCGCCGGGAGGGGCCCGACGACCGACCGCTCGTGCGCCCCGGGCCGCGGGCCCGCCGCTGAGCGCAAGCCCCGCTGGCCCCCGCCGCCATGCCCGCCGCGGAGCCCCCGCCGCCCGAGGACTCTGGGACTACGCCGAGGCCGAACTTTTAGGTCCCGCTGAGCGAGGCCCGCGGGCCCGGTGGGGGGCTGGCTGCGGCACTCCCGCGGAGGATGGATGGCCGAGACTTCGGGCCCCCACGGTCCGTGCACGGCCCCCCGCCGCCGCTGCTGTCGGGCCTGGCCATGGACAGCCACCGCGTGGGCGCGGCCACGGCAGGACGCCTGCCCACCTCGGGCTTGCCGGGCCCTCTGCCGCCAGGGAAGTACATGGCCGGCCTCAACCTCCACCCGCACCCGGGTAAGTGCCCTGTGCTCTGCTCGCCCCTGCTTGTCTCCCCCAGATCCAGAACACATAGTATTTGTTCTGTTCTTCGTGGCCGGGATGCGGCGCCTCCTTCTATCCCGGTCGGTCCGTGGGGGTGCGGGCAGCCTCGGCTCCCGAGGCGGGGAGACCCTGGGACCAGGGCCGAGGGCAGCCCGGAGGCGCTGGCGGAGAGGGCTGCGCGGCTCCGCCGCCTCCCGAGCCAGGCCCTCCCCAGGCGCACTCCTCCGCCGCAGTTGGAGCCCCGGGGACATCCCAACCCCAGAGCCCCTGCGGCGAAGCTGGGATTTCCAAAATCTGGGCGAGAAAAGAACAAACAAGTCCTGCATCCTTTGGGACTCCGTGCCCGGAGAGCTCCTGTCTATCTCTTGGCAAATGCCCTTGCCCGCGCCCGTGGGCCCCGGTTCCGTTCCTGGCTCCTCCGCTCCTGCGTGCGGGGTCTCCCGCCAGCCCCGAGCGTCTGGGGTTGCCGGGAGGATGGCGGCCCCGGCCCTGAGCCTCCGGCCGGGCCGGCCTCGCGAACCCCTTGTGCTCCCGCGGGAAGGTGCGCGGCGGGGACGCAGAAACTGGGCCGCCGCCGCCGGCGTCGGGGCAGGAAGCGGATGGGCCGGGTTGGAGCGGCGGAGAGCAAGGCCGAGCCTGACATTTCATTCCGGAGGAGGCGGCCGGAGACGCAGCGGCCTTCGCCGTTTCCTGGAGGGGCTGCCCGGGCTCGTGGGGGCGGCGCGGCGGGGGAGACGGTGGCCCCGCGGCCGCTCCGGGCGCGGTGGGAAGGAGTCTCGGGCCCTCCCGCCCGAGTTGCCACCGGCCTCCGCCTGGGACCGGTCTCTCTTCCCGGGCTGCCTCCAGCCTCGGTGCCCGGCGTCCCACGGGCTTCCGCTGGTGGACGACCCCCCCGCCCCCACGGTGTAGTCCCGGGCGCGTGGCTGCTCAGGGAGCCCCGAGGCTGCCCGCGGCCGCGGGATCTGGGAGGGGACACCGGCCGCTGCGCTGCCCCGGCCCTGCCCGCCCGCCCGCCCGCAGCGCTGCCGCTGCCGGGTTGGCCTTATCGCTCCGGTTTTTCTCCGGGAACTTTTCAGGAACCGGAGTCCCGGGACCAGCTGGACAAAGGGCCTTTGTGAGGCACCGGGCGGGGGAGGGGCGGCTCGGGGACGGGAACGTGGAGATCCCCGGCGGGGGTGCAAGGACCGGGTTTCGGCCGGGGGCGCGAGGGTTCCCCAACAGTTGGGGGCTGCATTCCGCCCCCGGTGCGGGGGGGGGGGGGGGCGCCTCGAGGAGGGCAGGGAAGGGCCGGAGACCTGAGAGGAAGGAGGGGCAGCCCCGGGTGCACAGGGCGGGCTGGCGGCCTCCTTGGTGCCCCTGCATGTCCTTAGAGCTCAGGAGGTCTCCGTCCTGCTAGGGGTGGGGGAGGGGGCAGCAGGGTGTCCGGGGCCTGGGAGTCAGGCCGGTCTCCTGGCCCGCAGGGTCCTTGCTCGGTTTCCGAGAGTGAGGGGGAGCTGGCAGGCGGCAGAGGCCAAGGGCTCCCGTCTGGAGCCGTGGAAACAGCCCCTGCCCCGGGCGCCTGAGGTTAACCCCGGTCAGACGGCCCAGCGCCCATTAGGTAGATGGGGAGATGGAGGCGGGAGCGGGAGCGGGAGGCGGCTGGACAGGAGGGGGTGGCCGGGGAAGCCCAGCGGGAGGCGGCGCAGGGCCTGTCTCCCTCCGCCCGGGAGTTGCGAGCAGCCTCACTTCTGCGTTCTCTGCGGCTGAGGTCATGGAGGAAATAGCAGGCGGTCCGGCCGGCTGCCAGGGCCCGCAGCACCCAGGAGGGCAGGGGAAGGGGGTTGGCGCTGCCCCCACCGCGAATGGCCTCCCGGAGACCTCGGGACCCCAAGGCCAAAGCCCAGAGCAGAGCCCTGTGCGGATCCCATTAGCCAGGAGGTGGGAGCTGCTCCGCATTCACTGCTGGGGTGGGGCGGGTTGCAGATTGTTGCACCCAGCTCCCTGCCCCCTTTTATGGGGCGCGGGTGCCACATTTTCTCTCTCAGCGCCCTCGCCTTCTTGGCCGTCAGCTCCTGAGGTCTGGCCCGGCCATCAGCCCCATCTTTGTTTATTTTTGTCCTGGGAAACCCGGAGAGGCCGACCATTTGCCCGGGGTCACACAGCAAGGGAGCCAGAGGCCATCCATCCCCTTCCCTCCCCGACTCCAATCCATTCTGGACGCCAGCGTGGCGTGGGGCTCCTGGCTGACCCTCGGAGCCTCCTGGGCAGAGGAGCTGCCCTGGGAGGGCAGCGCTCATGCGAGGGGCCCCGGGTGCTGGGGTGCCGGCACCCCATCCAGGGAGGTGTTGACAGGAGAGTGGCTGTGCGAGGGTCTCGGGAGGCGCTGCCTTCTGCATCACGGGTGTAGGCCAGGGGATGCGGCTCTTTTCTTCTGCGGAAGAGGAGGTGAGGTCATGAATAAATGGGCTTTGGGATAAGGGGTTACCCTTCCCATAACCTTGAGTATTGATACGTATGTTGGCCCCGAATGTGCACAGCCCTCGGGAGCGGACAAGTCAGTGACAACCCCCAGGTCGGCTGGCCTCTGCTCCTGGGGTGGGAGGCTGGGGCTCAGACCTCCTCAGTTGCAATTAAAGAGCTATTAGCCAAATTCTTTACTTGGATGTTGATGTCCCTGCCCCCACAGCCTGGGATAGGTGAATGGGGAGTGGGAGCCCCACATCGGGGCTTTGGACTGGGCCATGGACAATAAGGGGCCGCAGCCTGCCTCCTCCTGGGTCAGTCAGCGCTCTCTCTGGAATTCAGCCCCGTAGCCTCCTGGGATTGATTTTAAAAGGTTAATCAGTGTGGGCTGGCTGGTGGAGTGATGTGATCCCAGAGATAAGGGAGATTCGCCCAGCCGCTTCCTGCTGCGGCCTGGGGGAGGTTCTGGAATCTGGGAGAGCCTCTGAGCTCCCCGGCCTGGAGCACTTTCTCTCCTGGCTTGTTCGTTTACCCGGGAGTGATTTCCAAGGGCCTCCCGCGTGCCAGGCACTGCTCTGGCCGTGGGAGCCCAGCAGCCACCGGACAGACAAATCTTCGGCTCCGTTGGATCCCAGGCCCTAGTGTGGGGCCAGGCAGTGAACACACACCAGGGAAGGAAGTCACGTTAAATGGGGGTGCGGGCTGTGCAGGCGGGAGGCCGAGGGTCTGTTTTGGCGGGAGTGGTGAGGGGCTGCGGGCTTGGGGGAGTGGGGGGCTGGGCTGGGGAAGGTGGGAGGAGGGTGGGACCGGCAATGAGATCTTGGAATTTCAAGCTGTGAGGCTTGAGAAGGCAGTGGAGGGTTTTAAAGGAGCGAGTGGCTCCGATGGAGGGACATTTTGCAGAACTGGTCTGGACTCTTAAAAAAATGCCTGTGGCATGCAAGACAAAGGAAGGCCAGGAGTCGGTCCTGGTTACGAGAGACTAAAAAAATATGTGACAGCAAAAGGCAACGTATGGCCCTCAAGTGGATCTCGGGTCAGGGGAAAAATGACGCTAAAGGGTATCATTGGGGCCGTTGACGAAATTGGAATATGGACTGTAGATGAGCTGATAGGATCCAATCAATATTATGTGTCGTGAAGGTGATAACGGGGCGGTGGTTATGTAAGAATGCCCTTGCACCTGGGAAGGGAGAGCGCGGGCTGCTGAGGGGCAGGGGCCGAGGCTGCGAGCACCCAGGCCTGGCTCGGGAAGAGAAAAGACCGTACCGCTCCACGGTAGACAGTGGCACGGCAGATGACATCAGGTCACATGCAGGGCGACACGGCCGTGCACAATTGCCGGACCTGGGGAAGGTCACCTGGAAGTTCGTTGTACTATTTCAGACTTTCCTCTGAGTTTGAAATGACTTCACAGGAAGCATTGAGCAAAGTGGGTGTGGATCGCCGGCTGCCCAAGGCCTGGTCGATGGGAGAGAAGCAGGTGACCAGTCTGGGGCAGGAGGCTCTAGGAGTGATGTCACCAGGGAGAGAGGCTGCAGGTGGCCAGGGTTCGCGCCTCGTGGGGCCTGGGCTGCTAAGAGATGTGGGGGGCGGAGAAGGGGGACAACGCCTGGATTTTTGGGAGGTGCTCCTGTGGAGCGAAGGGGAGGACCAGATTTGAGGAGAGGTCGGTGATGGGCGATCTTGGTTTGAACGTGGCCATCTTGGGAGGCTCTCACTTCCGGCTCAGACCTGTGTGTGGCCTGATCTGATCTAACTCCCACCTGGTCACCCGTGGCCCTGTCTCCCACCCACTCCAGCCCCATCACTGTGGCACTCCTGCCCCTGACTTCCCAGGCTGGCTTTTGAGAGGCGGGGTGGGAGCTGCTGTCAGGACAGGGCCGGCCAGCGGTCAGTCTTGGTGCTCAGGGCCAGGCTCCTTACCGCGCCACCTGTGCACAGAGGCCTGGCGTCCGACTGGAGGAAGCCAAAGCCCTGAGGTGGGAGCCACCGAAGCTCCCGCCACCTTTGCAGGCCGCGGATGCACCCACTGCCCGCATCTGAGATTCCTTCATGAGCTCACTAAAGTGATGGACCCTCGGCCTGGAGCAAAAAGCCCGCTTCACACGTTCTCATTAAAAACTTTGTACAGCCCTAGCTGGTTTGGCTCAGTGGATAGAGCGCCGGCCTGCAAACTGAAAGGTCCCAGGTTCGATTCCGGTCAAGGACACATGCCTGGGTGGTGGGCTCGATCCCCAGTGGGGGGCTTGCAGGAGGCGGCTGACCAGTGATTCTCATCATTGATGTTTCTATCTCTCCCTCTTCCTTCCTCTCTGAAATCAATAAAAAATATATTAAAAAAAATGAAAACTTTGTACATTCTTGGCTTTTGTCAGTCAGATGAGGTTCCCATCCTGTAGCCTCCAGATAAAGAACTCCGGCTTCAGGCGGGGCAGGGTGGCCTGGACGATGGGGTCAGAATGCTGGGCTTGAGACCTGGCTCCTCCCCTTCTGGCTGAGTGATGGTTCTCTAAGCCTTGATTTTCTCATCTGTAAGATGGGTCCACCAGCCGTACAGCATTCATTGGATCGCTGTTTAGTTTGAATGAGCTGATGCAGGCCGGGTGCCGGCACAGGGACAGCCCTCCCCAGAAGTCACAGGGGAAGTGGCCGCTGTCATCACAGGGATCCGAACTCCTGACTCATGGGTGCCTGGCTTCCCTCCAGACCCGGCGGAGGGCCTCTGGGATTGGATGGCCCACAGGCCCTAGACTCCAGGACCCCAGCCTCCAGGCGTCATTCTTATTTTATTTTCCTCCTTTTTACAGTGTGACAGGCATACTGTAAAATGCTTCAATCTTGAGTGTTTGGCCCCTTGAATTCTTACAAAATGGTCCCACCCATGTGACCGCCAGCCAGCTCAGGATCGGGGCGTTTCCAGCGGCCGGAGGGGCTCCCCGACATTCTCCCTCATCAGGGTCCGCTCCGCCCGTCTTACTTCTGTGACCCGAGAGAGTCTTGTCTGTTCGTGAACTTCCTGTAAACAGTCCTGTAGGGTGCGTGCCCTCTTATTCTGCTTCCTTCCCACAACACGTTAGAGTCACGCGTGTGGCACGGGGCAGCGTCCTTGTTGCTGTGGGTGTGGGGCCGCGTGCTTGTAGCGCGGTGTGTCCACTCCGCTGGGGACGGCACGTGGGCTGTTCCAGGGTTTGCTGTGAAGGGCGCCGTGAACACGGCCTGTGGGCACACATGCGCACGCGTCCCTGAACACGTGTCTGGTCCCCGAGAGCGGGTTCTGTGCGGGTTTGGCTTTAGGGCTGCGTTTTCCCTGGCGGCTCATTGTGTGCTCCTCCCGGCAGCTTCCCGCGGCTCCACGTCTTCAACACATGATACGTCCGATTCCGTTCAGTCTGGCGGGTTTGTAGTAAGTCTGATTGTGTGCACATTAAAAAAAAAAAAAAATATGTTATTGATCTTTTACAGAGAGGAAGGGAGGATAGAGAGTCAGAAACATCGATGAGAGAGAAACATTGATCAGCCGCCTCCTGCACACTCCCTACTGGGGATGTGCCCACAACCAAGGTTCATGCCCTTGATCGGAATCGAACCCGGGACCCTTCAGTCCGCAGGCCGACGCTTTATCCACTGAGCCAAACCAGGGCGATTGTGTGCACATTTAAAAAAAATATTTTTCACTGATTTCAGAGAGGACGAGGGAGGGAGAGAGAGAAACATCAACAATGAGAAAGAATCATTGATCGGCTGCCTCCTGCACGCCCCCTACTGGGGATCAAGCCCGCAACCAACCTGGGCACGTTCCCTGACTGGGAATCGAACCGTGACCTCCTGGTTCATAGGTCGACGTTCAACCACTGAGCCACACTGTCCAGGCTGTGTGTACACTTTTAAATGTTTTCCCTCATTTATTTTATTGAGGAATACTTTGCATACCATAATTCCCCCCCACACACACATTAAAAGTGTCCAGTTCTGCCCTAACCGGTTTGGCTCAGTGGATAGAGCGTCGGCCTGCGGACTCAAGGGTCCCAGGTTCGATTCCGGTCAAGGGCATGTGCCTTGCTTGCGGGCACATCCCCAATAGGGGGTGTGCAGGAGGCAGCTGATGGATGTTTCTCTCTCATCGATGTTTCTAACTCTCTATCCCTCTCCCTTCCTCTCTGTAAAAAAATCAATAAAACATACTAAAAAAAAAAGTGTCCAGTTCTGCTTTCTGCTTAATATAAACTTTAGAAGAAAAGTCACACATGGTTTAAAACGTAGCGTTAGAAGGGTTCTGAAGAAAACCAACAATTCCCTGCCCTGTATCTCCCATCGCTGACCCCCAACCCTTTTTAAATTGCTTTTAGAGAGAGAAAGGGAGAGGGAGAGAGGGAGAAGCATGGAGGGTGAGCCCCCAACTGGGGATTGAACCCACTTCCTGGGTATGCGCCCTGACCAGGTAGGGAATCAAACCTGTGACCCTGTGGTGCACAGATGATGCTCCAACCAACTGAGCCACGCCGGCCAGAGCTGATCCCCACTTTCAAAAAGCTCTCTTGGCTTTTTCACCCATTTCTAAGGAATAACCTGCTTCTACTGCTAGTTTTGTTTCTGTTTTTTAGGGATTTTCTGCTGACGTTTATGGAAGGTGAGAATTTTGCACGGGCCGCCTGAGTCTGAATCGTGACTCTCTTTAGTGGGAGACTGAGGGCAAGTTTCTTTACCTCTTGTACCTTGGTTTTCTCACCTGTAAAATGGGGCTAACAGTACCTACCTCACGAGATGGAGGGAGGATTAAACATTTACGCAGGTAAAGCCTTCGGAATAGTATCAGGGATAATAAGCACTTAGGGAATGTTTCAATGTTACCACCCCTCCGCCAGTGTTTACTGCCCCTGTCCTCCAAATATATGTGGAATACAGTTTAAACTAGTTTCATTTTTATGGCTTTAGCTTTGTGAATATCGTTTACATATGAGCCGAGCGGTGCAATAAAGTTTATTTCTTTATTTCCTGTAGCTATTGCCTCTTTTTTTTTTTTTCCACTTGCTGGTATTTCTTAGAACCCTTCTCTTCCAGTCTCTCGGTACCCGTTTCATTTGGTCGCATCTATTGAATGAGCTGCCTCTCTCCTTTCTTGGAGGTTTCTTTCCCGGAATTTTCCATCTTCCTGCTCTGGTCTGGTCTGCCTGGTCCTGGGACCCGTGGCAGGGCCGCCCGCCTTCGGACTCCCTTTGCCTCTCTGCCGCATTAGATCTGTTTCCCGATTCCCATGCTTCCTTTCTTTTTTCTTCATATGTTTTTATTATTGACTTCAGAGAGGAAGGGAGAGGGAGAGAGAGAGAGAAACATCAATGATGGGAGAGAACCATGGATCGGCTGGCTGCCTCCTGCACGTCCCCCACTGGGCATGGAGCCCGCAACCCGGACATGTGACCTCAGCCCTGAGCCTGAGCCCGCCCCGCGGGCTGCTCCCCCCCCCTTCCTTTTCTCCTGCTTTTGTTTTGCTGGAGCACATCCTGCAGTGGCTTTCTGTGAAAGGGTGTAATCGAAGGCAGAACTCTCCAGGCCGACGACGTAGGACTTAGCTCGCCGGAAATGCCTGTGTTCTAGGCGTCACACTGGCCCGGCTGTTTGGAAATAATTTTCCCTTCATGTTTTGAAAGAATTGCAACATCATCCGCTAAGTTCCAGGGCCACTTTTGAGGAGCGCCGGCCGCTGCTATTTTGATTCTTGGTTGTCGTCTGTGAACTCTTTCTTAACCTTTTCCAAAGGCCTCGTGGCACCACGTCACGGCCAAGGGCCTGGGCTCCGAAATCCGTGCGCAAACACACGAACAGCCGCCCGGCCGTGGCCGTGGCCCTGCTACCCTGCCCCCTGCGCTGCAGTTTTCTTTTCTGTGAAATGCATAATGGTGGGCGTTGCCCTCACGGCTGGTGTGAGGACTAAATGAGTTTATGAACAGAAATGCCTAGGACGGCGCTTGGCGCAAAGCGAGTCTCATAAACGTTATTGCTGCTGTTACTCTTTTATCACCGGCGTTACGAAATGCCACGGTGACGTGGCCAGCTCCCGGCCGGTCGGCTTTTTCCGTGTGGGTGCTGCCCCGGCCACGCCGGGTGGGAATGAGGCCTCCGGTCCGAGATGAAGCCGAATCCCTATTAACGTAACGAGTGTTTGATCAGTTCCTTCCCGGCACCAGCAGGTGCGGGCTCTCCTGCCCTGGTCATCGACTTCTCTCCTTTTCCATCCCCTTTTGCTGCTGCTGCTGCTGCTGCTGCTGCTGCTTTCCAGGAGGTGCTCTGAGCTGTGTCTTTCCTGACCTTTCTGGTTAATTTTTAATTAGGGTCACGGTTTTCATTTCTAGGCGGCGCTTCTGAGCGTCCGGGAGCTTCTCCTTCCTGTCCCCGCAGGGTCCCGGGCCTGCTCCACGGTGCGTCGTGAGGGATGTGAGCTGTCCTCCCCCGCAGCTTCCCTCTTGCCCCGCTTCTCCTCTTTCCTCGCGTGTCTTCCGATGTCTGTGGCTGATTTTGTGCCGTCCGCTCACCTTCCAGAAACGTGTCAGCGAGCTGGGGGACACTCCAGTGACGGGCCTTGCTGGCCACGTGGACTCCCCGAGTGTGTCTGCGGGTCTTTGCTTTCTGCCTGGGTCTCCTGGGCCTTTAAACCCGAGTGAAGGTGAAGATCGTCCACCCCAGCCCTGAGAATCGGCGCAAGCCCCTCCGAGGTCCGCGGGGTCCACAGTGTCCCCCGAAAGGCCGGGCTCTCCGTTCACCCTCTGCTCCTCTCTGCACCCCGCCTGCAGCGGTGCGTGGGGGCGTGGGGGTGTCAGGATTGCTTGCTTGTGGACGGCTCCTCCCTCCAAGCTTGGGTTCCAGCTCCCCCCTCCCCACCTGCCAACTTGCACATCTTTTGTCACCTGTCACCCTGCTTCCCGCCTCCAAAGTGTGGAGGTTCCCCTTGTTTTGTTTTTCCTCGTTTTTAAACCCCATTTCTGCTGTTTTCCTGAGGTTCTGGCTTTGGGGAAAGGATTTGTTGTCTGGGCCACCCCTTCTTTCTGGGGTCAGCCCCCTGTCCCCCGCCACGTGCCCGGGAGACCGGCCCCCTTGGTTCCCGTCTTTCCCACGCGGAGGCCTCTGTGGCGGGAGCGGGAGCGGGAGCTCCCAGCAGGCCCGCCCTCCATCCCGCCCCTTCCTCCAGGCCAGTCCCGCAGGGGAAGGGGCGTCTCCGGGGAAGTCCTCGGTAATTGCTGTGGGATTGAGGCGGCAGAGCCCTGGGGCGAGGCTGGGAGCGGCATTTGCATATCGCTGTCCCAGCTGCGGCCTCGCTGCCCTGGGCGCCTTGGGATTCCCTTTATTTAGGTTTGAGCACCCACTTTGTGGGCTGGGCGTCTGGTTGGGGCGAGTCAAAGTCCCATCCCACCTGGAGCCCAGATTCCAGAGTGGGGAGGAGCCAGGACCTCTGCTGGGGAGGAGCTGGGGGGCTCCAGGTTTCGGAGAGATGCCTGCTGGGATCTGACCCCTTCCGGGAGGTCAGGGCAGGCTCCCGGCTGGAAGGCGGAGAGGAGAGGTCTGCTGAGTGAGGGAGATGCAGGAACAAAGCCCCGTCGCTGGGGCAGGCTGGGTGGGGAGTGGGCGGCCTGGCCTCCCTGGGCCAGCCCCCAGACCTGGCTGGACCCCTCCCTCCCGACTGGGTGGGGCCTGGCTGGTTGGTCTGGGCTGGTTGGTTGATCTGGCCTGGCGGCTCCGCAGCTCACGTGTGTCTGCTGGGCTTAGAGGAACCTCTGCATTTCTAGCCGCTCAGCCACCTCTGCCACACCGATGGGAGCGTGGGGATGGTGCCGGCACCCACAGGCCCCGTGGCCAACCCACAGCACCACCACCGTGCAGGGTAAGCCCCCCACCCCACCTCTACCGGCTACCCCCGCTGTGCCGTCCTCTGGGAGAAGGGATCGCCATGAAGCAGAGGACACGTGTGGCCCTGGTCTCAGCGTCTTTGCTTTCTTGCTGCCTTCATTTTACTTTAGAGGAAAGGGAGGCACAGAGAGGTTGTGTTATTTTCTCAAGCTCACACAGCGGGGAAGTGAAGGATCTAGGAGCAAAGCCTATGAAAAGGCCAGGGGCCAGGGAGAGGCAGATGGGGCATTGATAGGGATTTCTCTTTCCTGTTTCCTTTCTTGGCTCATTTTAAATTACTTACTATTTTAGGTTTTTGCAAATTATGTCCATCGAGATTACTCTAAATGTAACATTTACTGTGGGTGAGTTTAGGTCGCCCCTCCCCCATCCATCGATCTCTCTCTCTCTTTTTTTTTTTTTTGGCGGAGATGCCGGGGAACGAACCCGCGGCCTCATACATCATCGATCTCTTTTTAAAGGCTATTTTTTAATTGATGTTTAAGACACACAGAGAAATGAGCACCGATCATCATGTGCAGCGCAACGATTTTTGTTCACAGACTGAGCCTGCAATCAAGCTGGTTAAGACAAACGCAGAGCACGTTTTGGGTGATCCTGGTCCCCATCTGTGTGCGCGCTTCTGCTGGCTTCCCGCTGGGCGAGCACACGGTGCGCGCTGTCCTGCGGTCGGAGAACGGGTCGTGCCGTGTTCCATGCGGTGGTCACTCTTGCGGAAGGCGTTCCCTCGCGTGGCCCTGTCCCTGCCTGCGTGTCCAGCTGCCGATGGACATCCGGGTTGCGGCCCAGCGTGGGCCGTGGTTGGCGGGAAGGTTTGGGCTGGCACGTGCCTGCGAGGGCGCGGGCGCCGGGAGGGTTGGCGGGTCTGCAGGCTCCTGAGCGGCTGCGCCCACTTACGCCCCCTCCCCTCCGGCTGCGTCTCTCCTTTTCGTCCCTTCCAGCCTCCTGGTGGGCGTGGAGGAGTTTCGGTCACTTTTCCTCCGGGGCTCAGGCGGCTGTGCCTCGTCCTGGGCTTACTGGCCATTGGGTGTTTTTATTTGGGACCCTCCCTTCGCCGTTTTTACTGTTACATGGAGCTGCCTGCCCTAAGCCAGTCTCCGGAATCGCTTGGCCGGGCGGAATCTCCAATGGAATCGCATGGCCGGGCGTCTGAATTACTGACTTCAGGAATCCTGTGTTTACTCTGGCCGCGAGCTGCGCTGGGGACACGCTGCGGACACGGACACGCACACGGACACGCACACGCACACGCTGCGCAGGGTTTTTCCAGGCGGGGGTCCCTCTCTCTCCCGTGGCGCCTCGAGAGGAGACGTGGGTCTTGGTGGAAGCGGCGTGTCCGCCGGCCTCCGTGGCCGGTGCTTTGGGATGGTCTGTGGGAGCTCTGCCTGCGAGCTTCTGGTTCTGCCGTGGCACGCGCACCTGCCGCTGGTGGCGTGTGTGCCCGAGGCGGGCGATGCACGGCTGTCCTGCATGGAGACCCTGCTGACCAGCAGCGTTTTTCATGGAAAACACCCCCCCCCCCCACCAGGGCCTGTGGGCCCGTTTCTGGACGTCCCGTCCCAGAGTCTGTGGGTCGCGGTGCCTGTGCCAGCAGCTCCGTGGCGTAGGTGCCGACGTGGCGGGCGTGGCGGTGTTTGGCAGCCTGAGGCATGGGTGGGGAACCTTTTTCTGCCGAGGGCCACTGGGATAGTTGTAACACCATTCGAGGGGCCAGACAGAATTCCCAACTTAAACATCAGTCGCTGCACTTGGTTAAACGTTCGGTTGACTCCCCCCTCGTGCCTTGGCAGGGCCAGACCAAGTGATTTCTCGGGGCTGTTACTGCCCTCGGGCCGGGGGTCCCCCAGCCCTGGCCTGCGTCCTCACACCCTGTTCCCGGGGCTATTCTTGATCCTTTGCCTCTAGATGACTTTTTATTAACTGGTAAAATAGACATAAAATGGGCCATTTTAACCAGTTTTCGGTGTGCAGTTCCGTGGCATTTCGAACATTCACGTTTTTTGGAGGTCTGTACTTTTATTATTATTTATATTGTTTAAAGTTTTACATGTGTCTCCTTTTTCCCCAATTGACCCCCCCCCCCCCGACACCCTCCCCCCCCGCCACTCCCGCCCGCGAGGACAGGCCCCACCGCCCCAGTGTCTGTGTCCATCGGTCATGCTAATGTGCGTGCACACAAGCCCTTTGGCTGCTCTCTTACCCCCCCTCCCCTGCCCCTCGTCTCTGCATCTATTTTTGTTCATCAGTTTATGTTGACCATTATAATCCCGCAAATGAGTGAGATCGGGTGTTTATCTCTCTGACTGGCTTGTTTCGCTCGGCACAGCGCTCCCCAGGCCCCTCCGTGCTGTGGCACAGACATTCACACTCCTGTGTGGCCGTCACCCCACCATCCTCAGAACGTTCCCATCGCCCCAAACTGAAGCCCAGTCCCCATGAAACGCAGCCCCCCCCCTCCCCCGCCTCCCCAGCCCGGGCAGCCCCTTCCCCTTCGTCGCTATGAACGTGACTCCTCTAGGTCCTCCCAGAACGGGGATCGCAGGGGTCTGCCCCTCTGGGACTTGATGGGGATCGCAGTGAGTCTGTAGATGCCTGGCTGCCCGGCATCCTGACGGGTAAACACATCTTTGCCCACAAGTCGGGGGGCTTCCTTGGGAAGGGCCCCAGCAGTGGGTCTGCGCCTCCTGGGCCTTGATAAGCTCTGCTCATCCGTCTTCCAAAAGCTGGGCATGGGTTGGCCTCCCCCCTCCCCCCCAACCAAACCGAACCCCCAACCCCCCCCCCCCCCCCCCCCGCAACCAAACCGAACCGGCGCTGCTGTGATGGGTGACGATGACATCATCCCTATTGACAGGTCCTTGTCATACCGAGAGCAGTTAACTTTTCCCTGAATTCCTCCCTTTAGCGCCGTTCTTTGTGGGTGTGGTGTGCTTGGGGGTCTGAGTGGGAAGGCTCTCTCTGCAGCAAGGGCTTTAGCCCGCGAGTCCTGGCTTCGATAGGGCAGGGTCTCCAAATGGAACTGCATCGCCGGGCGTCTGAAGGTCACTCTATCCGGAGGGTCCTGGCGCTGTTTTCAGCTGCTGTCATAGCAACGCACAAGTCACGTGGCCTGGGCTGGAAGGAGCTCTTTTCTGGGGGGTGGCCCTGACCGGATCTTGCTGGCCAGATGCTCTGACCGACATCTTCACAGCTGTGGCCCCTGGCTTGCCGGGCCCGGATGCTTTACAAGCGAAAGGGAAGATGCATGTTTTCTGTGTTTGGTTAGGGAGGGCTCTTTGGGAGTGAACATATGGAAAGATGGTGTGGCTGAGTGAGAAAGGGTGGGTTTGGGAATCAGAGCCTCTGTTTCCTGATCTGTAAAAGGGACAAGAATCGTCCTCCCAGAGTTGGGGGGGCGGGGGTGAAGGGAAGGCTTGAAGCTTTTATATATATGTATATATTTATTATTAGTTTTTTACAGAGAGGAAGGGAGAGGGATAGAGAGTTAGAAACATCGATGAGAGAGAAACATCCATCAGCTGCCTCCTGCACACTCCCTACTGGGGATGTGCCCGCAACCAAGGTACATGCCCTTGACCAAAATCGAACCCGGGACCCTTGAGTCCGCAGGCCGGCGCTCTACCCACTGAGCCAAACCTGTTAGGGCAAGGCTTGAAGCTTTTAAGAAAATAATTTTAAAAATTTTACAGTTGACATTCACTATTACATTAGTTTCAGGCGTATGACCTAGGGATTGGACCCTTACATAGCTTATGGGGTGATCACCCCCATAAGTCTAGCACCTCCTGACACCACACGGTTCCTGCAATATTACTGCCACGTTCCCCATGGAAGCCTTGAAGCCTTTCCCAAGCCCCGAGGTGGGCCCCAGGCAAAGAGCCCCCTTCCTGTCCCTCCGCCCAGCAGATCCTGACCTTGCCCGTCCCCCACGGTAAACATGGATAGAGTACCTACTGTGTGCCTTGTGTAGGGCACCGGGATGGAGGAAGCCCACATTGTAATGCAGGTGTCTGCAAACTAGGGCCAAAGGGGACCCACCCCCGATGTTTGTCAATAAAGTTTTATTGGCACGAAGCCCAGCCGGTGAGGTGTGGTCCAGGCTGTGTTCGCTGCTGCAGGCAGAATCGGCTGCGATGCCTAAAGTATTTATTACCTGGTCCTTTCGAGACAAAGCTGGCCCACTCCTGTTCCAGCGGGTGGAGAGGGGCAGTTGACCTGGAACCACACTCAGGAGAACCGTGTGTGGCAGGATAAGCGGCGATAAGCCCCGTGGAGAGATGACCCCGGGCGGTGGCGGGCGGTTGGGGAAGGCCACGTCCACCCAGTGTCACCCGAGCTGGAGGAGAAGGACTGAGATGTCGACAGATGGTTTGCCCGCGTGGAGGGAGGAATGGAGCCAGGCTGTTCCCCATTCCTGCCCGGCCCGGGCGTGAGGGATACTCGGTGACGCCCTTGATGGTTTCCCAAGGGCTTTATCACGTTTGTCATTTTTTAAAATGATCTTATTGATTTTTAGAGAGAGAGGAAGGGAGAGGGATAGAGAGATAGAAACATCAATGAGAGAGAGACCTCATCAGCTGGCTGCCTCCTGCACACCCCCTACTGGGGATGGAGCCCGCAGCCTGGGTCTGTGCCCTGACCGGTTATTCAACTGTGACGCTCGACCACTGAGCCACACCAGCTGGGCCTTTCCAAACCTTTGTACCCACCATAAGCTCCAGTGCCCCTCCTGCCTCACAGCCAGGACTTCAGGTGCCCACTCCGTCGTCAGCTTCCAGAAAGGCCCCCAGTGACTCTGTCCTGCAGAGCAAGATGCCACTGCCGGCGAGGCGGCCTCGCCATCACCCTCTGTGGGGACCTGCCAGCAGATGGCATGGCGCTGCCCCTTATAGGGTGCACCTGGGTGGCTCCGTTCCCCAGCCCCCAGCCTGCAGGAGCCCTGCCGAAGGGTCGAGGGGTTGAGGGAGAGAAGGAAGGAAGGAAGGAAGGAGAGGAGGGAAGGGGTCTTGTTTGGATTTGAGTTCTACCTTCTGGTGCCCTTGGCCAGCCTCCCAGTCTGCAGACCCCTGCCTGTGTTCTGGGTGTTGGTGAGGGGGTGGCAATGGCTGAGACAGGCTGGCCCGCATCTCCAACGCATGCTCCCTGCTGGCTTCCCAAGGAGCTTGCACATGGCCATTGGTGTGTTGGGGTGGGAGGGGCTGGGATGTCTGGGGTCCCAGGCGGCGGAGGACCTGTTAGCTCAGTGCAGAGGGGTGGGGTGCTGAGGTGTCTGTGCCCAGCTCCCTGCTGCTTACGCTCCCAGGGGGACCCGGGACCTCTCCTCCAGGCAATGGCAGGTGGGGGCACATGGCCCCATATCCAGCCTGGGTGTCCCCTTGCTTGCCCCTGGGTGACCTCCCCTCTCACTGGGCACCTAGGACCAGAGAAAGGAGAAGACCATTCTCCACACCTCTGAGGGGCCGGGACCTGTGCTGGGTGGGTGGGTGGGGGGCTCCCCTCAGGGTCGGAGGGACCATGCCCGCCTGGAGCTAAAGGTCGGATGATGGAACGCCCGGGCTCAGTGTGGCTGATTCCCTGTAGCGCTGGCTGAGCAACTTGGTCAGGCTCAGTAACGCGGGCAGCCTCTCCAGGCCTCAGTTACTTAGTCGGTAAAATGGGGTAACCAGGTTGCCTCGCTCCCAGGACTGTGGGAGGTACCAGCCTGGGACCGGTCGTGCCCCTGGGGCCTGGGACCGGCCGTGTGGCTGGATTTGAGGCCGAGAGTAGATCTTACCTGTTGCTTTTTTTAAAATCGAGGTGAAACCCCCATACCGCTCGGTAAGCATTTGAAAGTGTGCAGTCCGCTGGTATTTAGCACATTGGTCACGGTCACCACCAGCTCTGTGGTTTCAAAGCTGACGTTTTATTTTAAGGCAGGAATCCGGGTAGAGGAACTGGTCCCGCTCGGACCCTGGGACCCTGACCTTCCCCGAACCCCAGGTTTGGCGACTATAAGTAAATAGTGAGAAGAACAGTAATAAGGACAGCGGCCTTGCAGGGCACTTCACAGAAGCGCTTTAAATAAAAATACGCACATGTCCGCCTGCGGGGGCGGAGGTCGCCCTCCGTCCACCTCCTGCAGCCGGGGGCCGTCAAGGCACTTGCCCAAAGTCAGCGCCAGCGGGCGTCCGAGCCAGCGTTTGTGTGTGTGTGTCACCCCGGACCCTTCTGTCGAGGGGGCGGGCTGGCCTGTCCGAGGCCCCGGCCGGGCCCCAGGCCAGTTTGCCAGTTTCCGACAGGGAGGCGCCTTCAGCCCAGCCTGTGGCTGAATCACGTCTGGATGAATGGAACTTGAGTGCGATTGGAGACGTGGTCCCTCCGTCTCACCAGCCTCGACTCAGGTCTCCCGAGTGGCCAGAGGCTGCGGGGGTGTCGGGGCAGACCTGGAGCGGGTGTGGGCCGCTGGGCACAGGCCGGCCCCTGGTCTGTCCGGGATGGCAGGCAGGACGGCGGGACGCGCTCGGGCGTCTCCTGGGGGCCCTCCCCCGGCTGCCTCCGTGCACGATTGTGGTGGTCCGTGGCCCTCTGTGCCCCGCGAGGGCCGAGTGACGCCTGTGAAGGTGAAGGTGAGGCCTCGAGTGAGATGCTTCTGCGGGTGAGCAGGTGGCACGGAGGCCTGAGTCGCCCAGGGTGGGGGCCAGACCTTCGCTCAGCCAGTGGTGGGAGGAAGGAAGACCCTCCCAGCAGGCTGTGCTGGAGGATTTGACTGTCCCTGTCCCTGGAGGGTCACACCCTCTGGGTGAGCCCAGGGTGGGTGTGAGAAGCTGGGGGGATGGGCACACCTAGGCGGGGAGGGGAGTGCCAGGTACGCTGTGCCAGGGACCGAGGTGGAGGCTCAGAAAGCAGCCCAGAGGCGCTGGTGACATGGGGTGGGGTTCGCTGCCCGTGCTCTACCCCGGGGAGGCCAGCCGCGAGGACCCGGGTGGCCCGTGGTGTCCCTGGGGTCAGGGGCGGGGTTTGCCTTCTCTGAGCTGTCCATCTGCTCTCCCGTGAAGCCAGCAACAGGCTCAGTCCCGAGTGGACACTGGCTGGGCCAGGGTGTGGCCAGGAGTGAGGGAGCCGCCGACCCACCGGACAGATCTGTGCGTCCAAGTTGTCCTGGGTGGGGACAGGGATTGGGGCTGGGGTCCCGCAGCCGAGGATGCACAGGGAAGGCCCCCAGATGGAGTGAGCGAGGCGGGATCTAGAAGGCAGCCTGGGGGCTGGCGCCCGAGGGCCGGGCGGAAAGGGGCAGGCATTGGGGGCCTCCTAGCTTCCAGAAGCTCCAAGTGTATCTAGTTGGTGTCAGAGGTCCGTCACTCGGCCGCTTGAGGGGGCGGTCGGGAGGGTGGGCAGTGGATTTGTGCCTATAGATGCCTGTGGTGCTGGCCGTCTGGGGGAGGGAGTCTGGGCACCGTTGAGCCCCCAACTGTGGCGGCTGGAGCCGTTGGCAGCATCCGGGCCTGGGGCGCTGCTGGGCGGGTTTCACAAGCCTGGGCAGGGCAGGCCCGGGCCACCGGCTTCCGCGGGCCGGGCCGGGGCAGGAAGAGCTGGCGGCTGATGTAAGCCCCGCGCGAGCTCTGGCTGCCGCTTCCGGAGCCTCCCCCGCCTGCCTGCCGAGGAGGAAGCCTGGGCTGGGCCCGGCCTGGAGGCCCTGATGCCCGGCGCGGACCGCCTGGGTGCCCTGACCGGCTGCTATGGCCCTGGGTCCCGAGGCCTCGCCGCTGGAGTCCGGTGAGCAGCCTGCATGGGGCGGGGCTGCCGTCTGGGGCCCGGACCTGGGGGGTGGTGCCGGCGCCTGTGTCCTGCCAGCGCTCAGCCTGCTGCCGTCACCACTCCGGGGACCGAGGTGGAGGCCCTGCCCCTCGAAGCCTCAGTTTCCCTGTGCGCACCCCAAAGGGACTGAGCGGACATTTGGGAGTCCCGTGCCCTGGGTGGTGGTGAGCGAGCACCTGCTGTGCGCAGGCCCTGCCTGCGGGCTGCTGGGAGCCACCGAGGGCCAGGCTGGCCTCCTGGGCGGGCACTGGGGCACGTGCCTCTGTGTGCCCCCTGCAGTCACTTCCCTCGGGGCTGTCACAACCAGGCCCGCCTCACAGGGCCTGGAGAGGTTGTCCTCAGGGCACACAGGAAGGAAGCCCTTTGCTAGGGTGGCCAGAGGGTATGGGGACGCCCGTGCCCAGCTCTGCGTGCGGGCCTCTGACCCTCCTGAGGCTGTTCCGGCTGAAGGCGCCGCCTGGTGCTTTCAGGATGGGTGCTGCCAGCATTTATTATTATTATTATTATTATTATTACTGTTATTATTAAGTGCATGCCGCCTCCTTCTTCATTACAATTCTCAAGGGAGGCATTATCTCCATTTCTCGGATGAGCAAACTGAGGCCAAGTAAGGGAAGCCCCTGGCCCAAGTCTTTCAGGCTCCCTCTGGCCTGTGATTGGGAGGCCTGCCAGGGTCTTCCCCTGGAGGGTGGGTGCATGGGTCTCGAGGGGTCGCACCCTGGGTGATGGGAGTGAGAAGGCATCTCTGGGTGTGAGCCTGGGAGTGGAAGGTGCAGTTTCCACTCTGGTCCCAGGCGACTGCCTTGCCACGCAGCAGCCGCACACCCCTTATTTGAGGGACCCTGGGTGGGGGTTCTGCTCTCTGGAGGGACAGCCCCCTGGGTGGGGTTTCCGGCACCGGCATCAGCCCCCATGCTCACAACTCACTCACTCACTGATTTTACTCACCAAGTCTCTGTTCGGGACCCGCTGCGGGCGTGCATGGAGTCACTGCTCACTGGCTGTGGGATCGGGCACTTCCCATCTCTGAGCCTCAGCTTGCTCACCCCTTAAATGGGTGCATAGGGCCGGCTGAGGACTTGAGGGGGTCTGGGCCTGTCCAGGGCTGCTGTGGGGTCCTTGGGGAGGTCATTCTCTGAATTGTGGGTGTCCTCCCCGGTCTAGGAACTCAGAACAGGAGTAGGGGTTCAGGCCCTGAGCCCCCCTCTGCCTCCTCCCTCAGTGGCCTTGGGAGAGGAGGTGCCTGCTCCGCACGGAGGCTCAGCTTCCATCTGTCGAGAGGAAGGACTGTACCCGCCGTGGGGCTGAGAGCCGGGCACTGCCCGTGGGCAAGGGTCTCTCTGGGTGTGCAGAGTGGACCCAGGACCATCCTGAGCCAGTGGGCGGCCGGGGCGCCTGGGTCCGCTCCTCCCAGTGGGGAGAGACCCGGAGGTGGGCCAGGTGGTGGCGGCCTGGCAGCTGCCTGACAGCCCCTTTCTCTCTGCAGGCGAGGCCTTCCTGGGCGGCTTTGTGGCCAGCGGGGTGGGGCCCTCGGCCTCATCCCATGGGAGCCCGGTGCCCCTGCCCTCTGACCTCTCCTTCCGCTCCCCCACCCCCAGCAGCCTGCCCATGGTGCAGCTGTGGGCCGCCCATGCCCATGAAGGTAAGGAGTGTCTAGCGGGCGGGTGCGGGCCGCTGGGCTGTGTCCCCAGCACTTCCCGAGTCTGCCCACCCCTCCTCCTCCATGGTCACCCCTCCTGGCTGTGGCCGTGGCCGGTGGGGCTCAGCCATGTCCCTGGCGCCTCTGCTGTTTTCAGACGCTCGGTGCTTCCTCTTGTCACGGTCACACGGCCTTTGCACACACTGTTCCCTTGCTTGCAGCCACCCCCCCCCCCCCCCCCCCCGGTCTCCTGTTTATCCTTCAGGCCCATCGCCTCTCACTTGTGACTGCAGATTTATGTGTGTGTTCATTTGGGAAATACCCATTTTGCTCCCAGAGTGAGCTCCGAGGGCAGGGCCTGCCCCCCCCCCCCCCACCCCCCAGGTTGGCTTGTTAATTGCGGGACCAGAGGCCCTGGGTGCTCTTGTCGCAGTTCTGCTGTGATGCCCCTAATCGTGGAGGGTCTGTGGGTTTGGCTTCCTGCTGCCGAGCAAACCTGCTCTCCCTGAAGCCTCAGTGAAGGGACGGGTCTGGGGACTCCGCGCTCCTCACCAGCTCTGGCCCTCGTGCAGTTTTGGATGCGAGGTGCCCGCTCCCTCCTCCTGCCTCCAGGTGCCCTGTGCTGCTCCTGGTGCTGGAAGATTAGGGTCCCGGGAGCGCCCCCTGCAGGCTGAGTCCACAGCCGCCCCATTTCCTCTCTGCCAGAGCCTCAGCGAGCGCTCCTGCCATGGCCCCCGTCATGTGTGCCCGGCACAGAGGGGTGGTCCTGACTCTAGGCCTGGGGTGGTGGGCATCCTGCTGGGCGGGGGTCCCATCTGAGTTCATAGTAGCCCCCCAGTGGCTGCCTCTGGGGCCTGTGTGCTGTCAGCCCCTCTGCCCTCCCTGACACTCCTTTGCCAACAAGTACTAGTGATAATGACGATAACAGTAGGGTGCCAGGCGCTGCATACGACTCGCTTGATCCTCAGAGCCAGCTGGGAGGTGAGGACATCGTACCCATTTTACAGATTAGGAAATGGAGTGACCGGTCCCTACGTGATTCAGTGAGAGCTTCTGTGTGGAGGGGGAGGGGGGTGTCTTGATTATTTAGTGATTTTGGTTAATGTCATTATCAGATGGATGGTGCTATGGGAGAAGCTATCTGTTTCTCCCTCTGTGGCTACCTCTCCCGTCTTCGCTGTCCTGGGAGGCTCCCATTCTGGGCATCACGGGTGGGGCCTGGGGAGGGGCTGGGAGAGCTCTCGGCAGGAGTAATTCCTTCCTGGCGGCAGAGATGTTGGGTGAGCTGAGTTCAGGGAAAGCTAGTGACCTGCTCAGGGTCCCACAGCAGGGGGCGCCAACGAACCAGTTAAACCAGGTCTGTGTTGGGTAGAGATTAGGAGTCCTGGTGACCTCAGTTCAAAACCAGGTCCCTCTGTGTGTGACCTTGGGCAGTGGTCATCTCCCAGCCTCGGTTTTCTCATCTATAAAATGGGGGTATTGAGAGTATCACTTTTTTGGAGATTTAAATGAGACCAACAAAGGCAAAGCAGTTGACAGTGCTTGCTAGCTCATCATTGCTCCTCTCTGGGTCCATGGGATCCTTTTCCTCACAGACTTGAGAGCCCAGGTCCTCGCAGGCTGCAGGGACTGGAGGGAGGGAGGCCTGAGCCCCTGGGTTGGGAGGGGCAAGCTGTACCCTGGGCAGCGGGTGTTGACCCTCAGGCTCCGTGCACTGGGCTGGCAGCCCAGGGAGAGGGAGCTCCGTGTGGAGGCATGAGGTGGTCCACCCGGCTTCTCTTCTCTCTTCCAGGCTTCTCCCACCTGCCCAGCGGGCTGTACCCATCCTACCTCCACCTGAACCACCTGGAGCCCCCCAGCAGCGGGAGCCCCCTCCTCAGCCAGCTGGGTCAGCCCAGCATTTTCGATTCACAGAAAGGTGAGGAGGCCGAGTGGGGGGAATGGGGATTGTGGGTGGGAGGACCTTTTGAAGGGTTTCTCTGAGGCCCCCGGTATTGGACCACGGCCCAGTCAGTATTCCAGACAGCACCCCTCCCCTAAGGACCCCACAGGCTCGCTGGGCAGCCCCCCCCCACCCCCCAGCCTCTGGAGTCCTCTAGCTGTGCTTTGCTGGACTACCCTCGTAGGCTCTTTGGGCCGCTCTTAACACCACACTGGCCTCTCCCCCTTTCACAGACGGGAAAATCAAGGCCCAGGAACATGAGTCCAGCGAGATTTAAATTCGTTCCCACCCACTTCCAGGGGAGTCTGCCCTCTGCAGGGCTGTTCTGTGCGGGGTTGGGGGGCACTCCTTGCCCCGGGGTCGCAGGGCACCCTTCAGGGGCCTCCCTCAGCTCTGCCTGGCAGAGGGGCGCCCGCTCACCTGGGCTCTCCTCCCCGCAGACGGCTTCTACCTGCCGGCCCCGGGCGCTGCGGGCGCCCTGCACGCCCAGGCGCCCTCCTCCAGGGCCCCCGGCGGCCCCTCCTCGGGCGCCCCAGCCAAAGGCTCCTCGCGGGAAGGCCCAGCCAAGGAGCGGGCGGGCCGCGGCGCGGAGCCTCCCCCGCTGTTCAGCAAGAAGGACCCGAGGGCCCGGGAGGAGGCCGCGGCGCGCGGAGTGGTGGACCTGACCCAGGAGGCGCGGGAGGGCCGCCCGGACCGCGGACACCCGCGCCTCGCCGAGCGCCTGTCGCCCTTCCTGGCCGAGCCCGGGCAGCCTCGGGCCCCGGGCGTGGCCCCCGCCGAGTCCAAAGGCAAGAACCCTCCGCCGCCCTCCGCCCTGAGCCTCTGCAACGGCGCGGACCCGGGGCTCCCCGCGCTGATGGCCGACGCGGCCCGGGGCGCCAAGGACGCTGCGCGCCAGGACGAGAGCGCGCGGCTGCGGCGCACGGAGGCCCTGCTGCCCGGGCCGTGCCCCTGCCCCTCGCCGCTGCCGCCGCTGCCCCCGGGCAAGGGCCCGCCCGCCTCCGCCGGCGCCTTCGCCTCGCAGCCCGGCCCCGGCGTCTACACCATCTTCCCCTCGGCGGCCGGACGGGAACCGGGCCGCGAGCACCGCGTGGTGGCGCCCACCTTCGTGCCTTCCGTGGAGGCCTTCGACGAGCGCCCGGGCCCCATCCAGATCGCGTCGCAGGCGCGCGACGCCCGCGCCCGGGAGCGCGAGGCGGGCCGGCCCGGCGTCCTGCAGGCGCCGCCCGGGTCCCCGCGGCCGCCCCTGGACCGGCCCGACGGCCTCCGCGAGAAGAACTCCGTGATCCGCTCGCTCAAGCGGCCGCCGCCCGCCGAGGCCCCGCCGACGCGGGCGCGCGCCTCCCCGGACCCCCGGGCCTACCTCCCGGCCAAGGAGCTGCTCAAGCCCGAGGCCGAGCCGCGGCCCTGCGAGCGCGCCCCCCGCGGGCCCGCCGCCGCCCCGCAGGCCGCCAAGCTCTTCGGCCTGGAGCCCGCGCGGCCGCCGCCCGCGGGGCCCGAGCACAAGTGGAAGCCGTTCGAGCTGGGCAACTTCGCGGCCACGCAGATGGCGGTGCTGGCCGCGCAGCACCACCACGCCAGCCGCGCCGAGGAGGAGGCCGCCGCCAAGAAGGCCTACCTGGACCCCGGGGGCGCGCTGCCCCGGGCGGCCGCCGCCTGCGCCAGGCCCGGCGCCGAGCTGCACCCCCCGGGCGAGGCCTCGGCCATGCAGAGCCTCATCAAGTACAGCGGCAGCTTCGCCCGCGAGGCCGGGGCCGTGCGCCCTGGCGGCTGCGGCAAGAAGAGCCCCTTCGGAGGCCTGGGCACCATGAAACCCGAGCCCGCCCCCCCCCACCGCGGGCGCCCCGCGCACCCAGGCCCGCCTCCCGCACCCTGGGGGCCCTGCCCCCGCCGCGGGCCGGCAGCTGAAGCGGGATCCCGAGCGGCCCGAGAGCGCCAAGGCCTTTGGGCGCGAGGGCTCCGGTGCCCAGGGTGAGGCGGAGGTGCGACACCCGCCCGTGGGCATTGCTGTGGCCGTGGCCCGGCAGAAGGACAGTGGCGGCAGTGGCCGACTGGGGGCCGGGCTGGCGGACCAGGAGCGCTCCCTGTCTCTGAGCAACGTGAAAGGTGGGTCCTGGGCCCCCCCCACCCCCCCATCCGGTCCCGTCCCCTCCCCCCACCCTGTACCTCTCCCACCTTCGCTTTCCTGCCTCCTTGCACCCCGTACTCTCCCCGCCTCCCTCCTACCATTTGTCCTTGATTCCCTTGGGGCCGCAGTTGCCGTTTAAAGTTCATTACTTTTCCGTCGTGCACATAGAAGTGCGTAGAATGCCGGAGAAAGGAGAAAGGGGGCCGTTATGTTTCCAGACCCTGCACGCCTTAGGTTTTTCCCGCGATTTGCAGTAGGATGTTGGGCCTCTGCGTTTCTCTCGCGTTGACAGCGTGGATGGCCTCCTCACTGGTACAAACCCTTTATTATAAGTGTCACTTCTCTCCTGGCCTTTAATGTTCGGCTGGCCTCTCCCCGGAGGTATTGCAGTGTTCTGATGTTTTCTTTCTTTCTTTTTTCAAATATATATTTTTTATTAATTTCAGAGAGGAAGGGAGAGGGAGAGAGAGAGAGAAACATTAGTGATGAGAGAGAATCATCGATCAGCTGCCCCCTGCACGCCCCCCACTGGGGACTGAGCCCTGACCCCGGGCTTGTGCCCTGACCGGGAGTCGAACCTCGCTCTGGTTCAGCCTTAACTAGTTCAGTGTCCCCAGTTCCTACCATGGGGCGTTTGATAAATGAGCCAATGGTGACTGAGTGTGACAGGGGGGGAATTAGGGTCCTGGCGTTCCCACGGGTCTTGAATTCAGTACCTTAGTGACTTCTCAGGTAGCATGTACGTCTGTTTCGTTTGAGACCCCTCGGAATCGTGTCGTTGCTAAGCCTTGCCTGAGGATATTTTTTCCATTGATTTTTGGAGACTAGAGGTGGGGGGGGGGAGAGAGAGAGACATCGACGTGAGAGAGACATCAGTGCTTGCCTCCCGCATATGCCCTGATGGGGGCTGGGGATCGAACCTGCAATCCAGGTGCATAGGCTGATTCTCTACCCACTGAGCAGCACTGCCCAGGGCCTCAGAATTGTGTCTGAATAGTAGAAAACTTGCTAAGTTCGTAGAGATGAATGGTGCATTTTTTTTATTACCAGATGAACTGGGTGGGTCGCTTGTGTGTCCTGTGGTCTCTTGCATAATTTGCTGTTGGAACCCTTCCTGGGGTGTTGGAGGGTTGATATTTGTGGCATGTTTGTTGGGACCCTGGACTTGCAGAGTGAGTCTTAGGGAACGTTTGTTGAATGACTGACTGAGCCCATTGCTCTGTGTGGAGCCCCTCCCGCTCCAGCCAGGGAAGCCCTCTCCTCCGACCCGGAGGGGCCTCACGCCAGGCCCTGTCAGTCTGGGGTTGAAGGGGTGGGCAGTCACCCTGGGCTTGGAGGTGGCCAGCCGGCTCAGTGGTGGGCAAGCCCTCCCCGTAGGGTCAGAGGTTTGGGGCTTCTCTTTGGGTCCTTCCCATAAAGCACGCTCACGGTGGGGCTCACAGTCGCCAGACCTCACTCTGGAGCTCAGAGTACCTGCCCGAGGGCCTGTGCCGAGGGGGCCGTGTGTGTGTGTGTGTGTGTGTGTGTGTGTGTGAGAGAGAGAGAGAGAGAGAGACAGTGTGTGTGATAGTGTGTGTGTGAGATAGTGTGTGTGATAGTGTGTGTGTGATAGTGTGTGTGAGATAGTGTGTGAGATAGTATGTGTGTGTGATAGTGTGTGTGAGATAGTGTGTGTGTGTGATAGTGTGTGTGTGAGATAGTGTGTGTGTGTGATAGTGTGTGTGTGATAGTATGTGTGTGTGATAGTGTGTGAGATAGTGTGTGAGATAGTATGTGTGTGTGATAGTGTGTGTGTGATAGTGTGTGTGTGAGATAGTGTGTGTGAGTGTGTGAGATAGTGTGTGTGATAGTATGTGTGTGTGATAGTGTGTGTGAGATAGTATGTGTGTGATAGTGTGTGTGTGATAGTGTGTGTGAGATAGTGTGTGTGTGATAGTGTGTGTGTGATAGTGTGTGTGAGATAGTGTGTGAGAGAGAGAGCAGTGTGTGTGATAGTGTGTGTGAGATAGTGTGTGAGATAGTATGTGTGTGTGATAGTGTGTGTGTGATAGTGTGTGTGAGATAGTGTGTGTGAGATAGTGTGTGTGAGATAGTATGTGTGTGTGATAGTGTGTGTGTGGTAGTGTGTGTGAGATAGTGTGTGAGATAGTATGTGTGTGATAGTGTGTGTGTGTGATAGTGTGTGAGATAGTATGTGTGTGTGATAGTGTGTGTGAGATAGTGTGTGTGATAGTTTGTGTGAGATAGTGTGTGTGTGTGATTGTGTATGTGAGATAGTGTGTGAGAGAGAGAGAGAGAGAGACAGTGTGTGTGTGATAGTGTGTGTGTGAGATAGTGTGTGTGATAGTGTGTGTGTGAGATAGTGTGTGAGATAGTATGTGTGTGTGATAGTGTGTGTGTGATAGTGTGTGTGAGATAGTGTGTGTGTGAGATAGTATGTGTGTGTGATAGTGTGTGTGAGATAGTGTGTGAGATAGTATGTGTGTGTGATAGTGTGTGTGTGATAGTGTGTGTGTGAGAGTGTGTGTGAGTGTGTGAGATAGTGTGTGAGATAGTATGTGTGTGTGATAGTGTGTGTGAGATAGTGTGTGAGATAGTATGTGTGTGTGATAATGTGTGTGTGATAGTGTGTGTGTGTGATAGTGTGTGTGTGAGATAGTGTGTGAGATAGTATGTGTGTGTGATAGTGTGTGTGTGAGATTGTGTGTGTGTGATAGTGTGTGTGTGAGATAGTGTGTGTGTGTGAGATAGTGTGTGTGATTGTGTGAGTGTGAGAGTGTGTGTGTGTGTGTGAGAGTGTGTGTGTGAGAGTGTGTGTGTGAGAGTGTGTGTGTGAGAGTGTGTGCGTGTGTGGCAGTGCGGGAGGGAGGGCGGGCGGGAGGGAGGGAGTGTGTGGCGAGGAGTGTGCGTGCGCGGGAGGAGGATGTGACAGGTTGGGGATGAGGCCTCCAGGGATGAGTCTGAGCTGCTGACAGTTGGGAGGAGGCTGGATGCTTTCCTCCTTAAATAAACCCTCATGGAAGCGGTTTCTCCGCAGCCTGGGCCTCTGTGGAGGGCGGAGTTGGGGTTCCCCAGCCAAGTGGGCAGTCACCCCCCCCCCCCCCGCCCCGGTTTCCTGGTCGCTTCCCCTCTTGCTTTGTGGGGTGAGCCTTCTGCCTGGGGGGAGGGGGTTCAGATCCAGGCTCTGCCTCTAGCAGCTTCGTGACCGTGAGCAAAAGGGCTGAGCCCCGGGGTCCCGGGCTCTACACTTACCCCGTGGGAGTAGCCAGGTCGCCTCCTTCCTCGATGCCTCGTGGGCTGATGGGCACACAGTAGGTGCTTCGTGAACAGGGCCTTTTCTCTGCTCACATTCAAGGTGTTAGGATCTTAAAGGCGCTGCCGTGCCCGTGACCTCAGATCCTCCCGGAGGCAGGCCCCGAGTCCTCGCATGGGGTCTGGTTTCGGGGGTCTTGGACCCTGAGATGGACTAAGGGCCGGTGTGACCTGCCCCCAGGAGCCCCAGACCACAGCGCCCGTGCCCAGCAGACCAGCGTAGTCAGCCTATAGGAACGTGTCGTTACCCCGTCAGGACGCTGTCTCTGTAGAAGCCATCAGCACATCCTCCCGGCAGCCTGGGAGGGAGCACTCGCTCCGGCCTCACAGGAGGGCACGGGAGCCAGTGACCCTGGAGGCCGGGGCACCCTGGCCGGGTCGAGCCCCAAACGGCGGCACGGCCCCCCCCCCCACGGCCGGTGCTCCGCCTCCTCCCCTGCGCGGCTGGGAGCAGTGTGGGCTTCGTGGATGGGTGTCTGCTCAGGCCTTTCTGACCGCGGCCGCGTGAATGACAGGCGGCCGGGTGCACTCTGTCCCACGAGGGCGAGGCAGGAAGTCGGGGAGACGGAGGACGGACATGTCCCTGGCCTGCCCGCTCCTGCCCTGACCAGCTGGCTTTTCTGGGCTTGAACTTGCTCGGCTTTCCCTGTGGTCCTGAGCCTGGGACTTCCCAGAACTTCCAGAACATTCAGGCCTGCCTGCCCGGTGGCCCTGCCTCGGGGACACGCCTCCTCCCAGTGCCAGGCTGCCTGTCCCTGTGCCTTCTCGGTCGCCGAGCAGACAGTGCGCCCTCCCAGCTCCTCGCTTTGACGGGGCGGGCGGGTCCCACCTCCTGGGGCTCCGGTCTGTCAGCTCCTGGTGTTGGGGCCGCAGGAAGGGAGCCTAAGGGGAGACGCCCAGGGGTGGCCCTGCAATGGCTCCTTGCCCACGAGCGCGGTGCTGGTGGCCCCAGCAGAGCTCGTCTCCAGCGGAGCAATGCCATCCGCGTGCCAGGCTGGGGGCCAGGCTGCCTGAGGAGGGTGGGTGTGCCCTGCGGGCAGGGCCCTGGGCTAGTGCCCGCCTGCCCCCCACGGTGGCCCCAGGACACCGCCTCTGAGAGGTACTGGTTAGTTCAGCTTCCACAGGTTTCTCCCTTAAGACACGTCTCAGCCACGCGGTGTGGGCTCTGCCGCCAGAGACCGCTGTCCCCGTGCCCTGCCTGCCCGGGGCTGTGCGTCGCACTGGTTTCTGGCTCACAGTGTAGAGGGCGCCCGGCCGAGGGGGCGGGGGCAGGGGGTGGCGGAGGGTGCAGGCGAGGAGGGCGACAGTGGGGGCCCTCGGCCTCCTACCCCCTACCCCTCTCCGCCTGTGCCAGGCTGGACTTGGGGGCCCACCTTCTCTGCTCTGGAGGGTCAGGGACCTCACAAAAGGTGAAGCCGAGCCAGCCACAGGTGGGGGGCACCTGCTGGGCACACGGGCAGGACGGCGAGCTGGTGGCAGCTCCCACACGCCCACTCCCCCTCACGGACCGTGTTCTCGGGTCTCACTTTTCTGTCTTGATGGTTAAAGGAGTAGCCACGTGTCTGCCAGACAGGACTGGGCGGGGCCTCCGTGTGGCAGCTGACGGCCCCCTGGGTCTGGCTGTGCTTCTGACCCGTGGCCACTTTTCTGGGCTGTGGCTTCCCCTCTACCTTGACCGCCCTGGCCCCCCTCCCCCCTGCCTTGCTGACGTTACAGTAGTAAATAGCGTTAGGTTCTTCTTTAAAATCTTCATTTGAGGATATTTTTTCCATTGACTTGTAGAGAGAGTAGAAGGGTAGGAGGGAAGGGGAGGAGAGAGAGAGAAACCTTGACGTGAGGGAGACACATCGATTGGTTGCCTCCCACGTGCATCCCCACCGGGGCCAGGTGTCGAACCTGCCACCCAGGTATGTGCCCTTGACCGAGACCCTGCAGTGAGCAGGCTGGTGCTCTGACCACCAGCAGCACTGGCCTGGGCATGTGCCAGGTGTTCTGAGGCTTTGCTATGAGGTGCGGCTACCTGTGCGAGTTAGAGAGGGGCTCTGGGCGGGAAGGTCGAGGGGTGTGTCCCGGAGCAGAGGGCGCCTGGCGGGCTCTGGCGGGGCAGATGCATAGAGGGCAGGCCTTCCAGGGGGCGCGAGCTGCTCAGGTGTGGAGGACCTTGAGGGGCCCTGGCCTGGGGCTCACTGCCTGCCCTCCCCCCGCAGGGCACGGTCGGGCCGATGAGGACTGCGGGGACGAGCGGGCCCGGCACCGGGAGGAGCGGCTGCTGGGAGCGCGGCTGGACCGGGACCAGGAGAAGCTGCTGAGGTGAGGGCTGGGCAGCAGGGCCCGGGGCCTCCGCCTGCCGTGGGGGTGACTGGGGGACCCCTAATTGGCCCTGGCTCCTTGGCCATGGGTGCCACAGTGCTGAGCGTGGGAGCTGCCCTAGCCCAGGACCCTGACCCTGGGCCAGGGGGCCCCTGCATCCTGCAGTGCTGAGCGTGGGAGCTGCCCTAGCTCAGGACCCTGACTCTGGGCCAGGGAGCCCCCTGCACCCCACAGCCCCGCTCTGGGGAAGGCCCTGGGCCCCTTCCGAGCTGAGCGCTTGCTCTGTAGTCCGGGTGCAGTGTCGTCCTCACAGCGGCCTGGTGCCCACCGCTTGCGTGGGACAATGTCCGGGCCGTCCGTGCTAGCGCCATGCCGGTTTCCTTCCAGGGAGAGCAAGGAGCTGGCCGACCTGGCCCGGCTGCACCCCACCGGCTGTGCTGCTAACGGCCTGAACCCCAACCTCATGGTGACCGGGGGCCCAGCGCTGGCAGGCTCAGGTCGCTGGTCCGCCGACCCCGCGGCCCACCTGGCCACGCACCCCTGGTTACCCCGTTCAGGCAGCACGTCCATGTGGTTGGCTGGACACCCGTATGGTGAGTGGGGTCCTTCTCCCTGCCCTGGTGGGAGGGGCAGGCAGCGGGGGGATTCTGCTGGAGCGGGTGTGGGGGGCGGGGGGTGTCGGTGGGCAGGGGAGAGCCAGGCCCAGCTCAGCTGGCTGCTGCCTTCTTTGGGAGCTGCCTCCTCTCCTCCCACTTCACTCCCTCATTTGTCCAGGAGGGTAACTATGATGGCAGAGTCTCAGGGAGTTTCTCTGCCGTGAGCCTGTTGGGGTGGTGCCCAGGGGCGGAGGCCTGGGGAGTGGGCAGGTAAGGGCTGGGCCTGGGGTCCCCAGCACTGATTTGGGCCTTGGTCTCTCCTAGGCCTGGCCCCCCCATCTCTGCACCAGGGCATGGCGCCTGCCTTCCCGCCCGGCCTGGGCGGCTCCCTGCCATCAGCCTACCAGTTCGTCAGGGACCCCCAGTCAGGTCAGCTGGTGGTCATTCCCAGCGACCACCTGCCTCACTTTGGTAAGTGGTGGCCTCACCCAGAGGGAGGGCCTCCTGCTGGGGGGTCCGCCCAGCAGAGCAGCTGCGGGCAGAGGGGTCAGAGAGGACCTTCCGATGCGCTTCCCACGTGTGATGAATCGCAGGGGGTCCTGGGATAAGCTCCACTGGGATCCACCCAGAACCCGCGTGGAGCACCAAAGCAGGGCCCCCTGGGGGGCACAGACACCCCCGCCTCCGTGCCCCCTTCCTCAGCACCCGCTTTGCAGCCCCTGCGAGTAGCGGGGGAAGGGGTGGGAGCCCCATGTTGGCGCGCTCCAGCGTGTGGCTGCAGGGATGTCCTAGGCAAGGTGTGGTCAGGGCCCCTAGTGAGGGCCCCTCTCTGGCTCAGCTTCCCCATCTGGACGGTGGGGCGGTGGGTGCCAGGTGGGTGCCGCCTCACTGTGTGTCTCGCCCCCAGCGGAGCTGATGGAGCGGGCTGCAGTGCCGCCCCTCTGGCCCGCCTTGTACCCTCCGGGCCGCAGCTCCCTGCACCACGCCCAGCAGCTGCAGCTCTTCTCCCAGCAGCACTTTCTGCGGCAGCAGGAATTCCTGTACCTGCAGCAGCAGGCTGCCCAGGCTCTGGAGCTGCAGCGGAGTGCCCAGCTGGTGGTGAGTTGAGGTGGGGCAGTCACAGGGGTCTGTGGAGGCAGGGGAGACCCCTCCCCCTATCGATGGTGGGCCACAGAGGTCAACTAGCAGGAACTCCAAACAGTTATGGACCGTTGGGGGGGGGAGAGAAAAAATGAGAGGCTAGTGGTCAGGGAGGGCCTCCTGGAGGAGGTGACATTTACCCAGAGACCTAAAGGAGTAAATTGTGGAGGATCCCCTGGGCAGAGGGCACAGTAGTGTGAGCAAGACCCAGAGGTGGGCAGAGCTCGGCCGGGCTGGGGCGCAGGAAGCAGTGGCAGGCGAGGTGGCCTTGTGAACTGGGGGAGTTCGATGGGACAGTGAAGGGACCCCAGTGGGCTCCTGCCGTGTCCCCGTGGGCTGCTGGCTGTCCCCTTGATGGCCCGGGACTCTCCTTGGGCTGGGGTTGGCCTCTGACATCCATGTTGCCTAATCCCATGAGATGGGCTCCCCAAGGCCCTCTGCCCTCCTGCCTCCTTGAAGGCAGTCTGGGACATCTGTCCTCTGCTCGGCCTCGTCCCTCCTCCCGCTGCAGCAGCCACTCAGGGGGAGCTGGCAGAGGTGGCCTGGGTTTGAGCCTCCGCTCTGTTACATCTGGCTGTGTGCCCTTGGACATGTGGCTTCACCTCTCTGGGCTTCAAGTTTTCTCCTCTGGAAAAGGGAGCTGCTAGTCTCCCGTCACCTGGCTGCTCAGTGAGGGTGGAGGAGCCGTGCGGGCGGCGCTGGGAGCGTTTCTCCCCCGTGTGTTTGTATGGGGACTGCCCGGCCCGGCCGCGTGGGCACTGGCTGCCCTGAGCCGGGTCCCTCCCATTTCCTCATCAGAGATGGCAGAGGGCTTTCCCGCCCGCCTAGGGGGCCGCGAGGGGACAGGAGACTCGCGGGTAGTGAGCTCTCCGTGCCGGTAGCTATCCTAATGCCGCGGAGCTGCCGGGCGCAGGCGCTCCTTCGTCTTCAGGAGCCTCCCCGCTGCCCGGGCTCCCTTGCCCTCACTGTGAGGGTCCCGGCGAGAGGCCCCCAGCTTTGTCTGCTGGGTTCTGTGAGGAATCCTGTGCTTGTTACACGCGCTCGGCTGCGGAATGTCCGCCCTGGGCGGGGGGTGGGGTGGGCGGCCTGCACCCTGGACTCCACCTGAGGTTCTCTGTGGGCTGGGGGCCCTGGGGACCGGGCGACGGGCCCGCGATGCTGACCCTGCCTGCGGGCCCCTCCCAGCAGGAGCGGCTGAAGGCCCAGGAGCACCGGGCAGAGATGGAGGAGAAAGTCAGCAAGCGGAGCCTGGAGGCCGCCGGGAAGGCCAGCCTGGCCGCCACGGGCCCTGGGCTGCTACCTCGGAAGCCCCCTGGCCTGGCCACAGGCCCTGCGGGCACTTACGGCAAGGCCATGAGCCCGCCGCCGTCTCCCCGCGCTTCCCCTGTGGCTGCCCTGAAGGCCAAAGTCATCCAGAAGCTGGAGGATGTGACCAAGCCACCGCCCACCTACGCCTACCCCGCCACGCCCAGCTCCCACCCCAGCAGCCCGCCGCCCGCCTCCCCGCCGCCCACGCCTGGCATCGCCCGCAAGGAGGAGGCGCCCGAGAACGTGGTGGAGAAGAAGGACCTGGAGAAGGACGCCCCCAGCCCCTTCCAGGCCTTGTTCTCAGGTGGGCGCGGCGGGGCCCCCGGGCGGTGCCCTGTCTGTGAAGCGTCTGCCCGCCCATCCAGGAGTCTCATTGACTCATCCCGTCACTCTCTGAGACCTGCTGTGTCCTCGGAGGTGGCCCAGCACACACAGACTGCCCCCTCCTCCCGGCGGTGTCGGGGAGATGGGCGCGATGGTAGAACGCACGCTGAGCACTGAGCAAAGCGAGACCACGGGGCAGTCAGCACTGGCCTGCCGCATGGCCGTCACGGTGACAGCAGTACAGGGTCTCCCGTCTGGGCTGCACCCCACCCCATGTGCTACGGGCTCACGCTCTTCCCTGTCCCGTGTCAGGGGGGACGTGCAGTCGGGGGCCTGTGGGGCCTCAGGCATACATTCCTCCCTGGTGGCTGAGTGTGGGCTTGTGATGGGACCACCTGAGTTTCAGTTCAGGTTCCGCCACCAGCTGGCTGTGTGCTCTTGGGCTAGTGGCTGCCCCTCTCTGAGGAGACTCGATGCCGCGCTGACAGTCGGCACCGAGCACGTGCCTGGCCCTGGGCTGCTCTGCATCTGCCTCCCCTGGTTGGTTACTGTTAGGCTCCTGCCACTTGCCCGGCTCCGGGCGGGGCCTGGGTGTGCTGGGCAGATTCGCTCCCACCGCCTGCTCTGGGGGAGATGTCACTCGAGGGCAGGAGTTCAGAGTAAAAGGGGTGTGTGTGTGTATCACAGTTACTTTTTTTTTTTTTAATATATTTTATTGACTTTTTACAGAGAGGAAGGGAGAGATAAAGAGTTAGAAACATCGATGAGAGAGAAACATCGATCAGCTGCCTCCTGCACATCTCCCACTGGGGATGTGCCCGCAACCAAGGCACACGCCCCTGACCGGAATCGAACCCGGGACCCCTCAGTCCGCAGGCCGACGCTCTATCCACTGAGGCAAACCGGTTTCGGCTACAGTTACTTTTTTAACAACTTGGATGCCCAACTCCGCTTGAACGGGGTGGGGCGGGCGATCCCTGTGGAATGGAGGCCAGAGACGCACAGGCTGGGTGGGGCTGTTTGGGGTCTTACTAGGTTTTGCTTCCAAACCAGCCTGGCCCTGGTGCTGGGGGAGGGGCTAGAGAAAGTGCTGCCTGTGGGTTCTGAGTCGGAAGACGCCTGGGGACAGGGTGGTGGCTGATGCCCCCTGGGTGAGATCCCGGCGAGCAGTGGGGGGTGCGGGCACGGGGATGACGGATGTGCCAGGCAGAGAGGCCCGCTGACCTCCGTGTCCTTGCAGATATCCCGCCCCGGTACCCGTTTCCAGCCCTGCCGCCGCACTACGGGAGGCCCTACCCGTTCCTGCTGCAGCCCACCGCGGCCTCCGACGCCGACGGCCTGGCCCCTGACGTGCCCCTCCCGGCGGACGGGCCTGAGCGCCTGGCACTCTCGCCCGAAGACAAGCCCATCCGCCTGTCCCCCTCCGAGATCCCAGAGCCGCTGCCGGAGGGCCCCGATGCGGAGCCGCTGGGGGAGCGGGAGGTGAAGGCGGAGGTGGAGGACGTGGACGAGGGCCCTGCGGAGCTGCCCTCCCTGGAGTCGCCGCTGGCACTGCGCCCCGAGGAAGCCATGGCGACCCCGAGCCCCGAGGGCGGCCGCGGAGGTGGCCTGCTGGACGCTCAGACGCTGGGCGCCAGTGGGCAGGGCGGCGCGGAGCCCTCCGGGTGCCTGGACTTCGCCGAGGGGGCCGAAGCGCCTGTTGACTCGCCGGGTCGGACAGCATCCTGCACGGCCGTCCTGGACTTGGCGGGGCGGCTGACCCCGGAGACGCTGGTTGAGGCTAAGGAGGAGCCCGTGGAGGTTCCCGTGGACCTGCCTGTGGCCGTGGCCGTGGCGGAGGCAGTGCCCGAGGAAGGCCTGGCCCAGGCAGCCCCGAGCGAGCCCCAGCCCAGCCTGGAATTGGGCGACTGTGACGCGCCCCCCGGGGAGGGACCGTGTCTGGGTCTGGAGGCCCAGGAGGCGGCGCCGGGGCCCGGCAGTGCCTGCTTCCTGGAAGAGGAGGGCTCCGACCGGTTCCTGCCCGGCCTGGAGGACCCGCTGGCCGGCATGAACGCCCTGGCGGCGGCCGCAGAGCTGCCCCAGGCCCGGCCTCTGCCCTCCCCGAGCCCCGGAGCCCCGGCCCTGGAGCAGCTGGAGGCGGTGCAGAGCCTGGCGCTGGAGCAGAGCTTCCTGCACGGCATCACCCTGCTGAGCGAGATCGCCGAGCTGGAGCTGGAGAAGAGGAGCCAGGACGGGGCCGGTGAGCGCTGGCGGTGGGCTGGCGGTGGGTGGGGTGTTTTTTGTTTTGCTTTTTTAAAAATTTTATGCGATTTAGACGTTTTAGCCCTCGCTGATTTTGATCAGTGGGTAGAGTGTTGGCCTGTGGATTGAAGGGTTCGATTCTTGTCAAAGGCACGTACCTTGGTCGCAGGCTCCTCCCTGGCCCGGGTCCTGGTCGGGGTGCGTGCAGGAGGCAACCTCGATGTTTCTGTCTCTCCATCTCCCTTCCACTCTCTCTAAAAGTCAATAGAAAAATATCCTTGGGTGAGGATTTAAAAAAAAAAAAGATTTAAACATTTAAAAAATACCCAGGATATGGTTTATCCATATTTACTTAAAATTCTTGGTAAAATATACGTAACATAAAATTTATCATCTTGACTCTTTTCAAGGGTACAGTTCAGTAGGTTGTGGGTGTTCATGTTGTTCAGCCAATCTACGGGTTTCTTAGTGGTGACGTTTCTCCTTGTTCTGTCAGTGGTCGAGTTTTGTATGAGTGAGATTCTTTGGGTTGCAAGGGGCAGAAATTCATTTTAACTGGCTTCGAAAAAGGCAGGACATTTATTGGCTCATGGAACCAAGGGACAGCAGCAATTAGATAATTAGCTTCAGGTATGGCTGGATCCAGGTGCCCAAGCCAAGTTATCGGGAGCTTCTTTTCCCACCCACCTCTCCCCCGTCCCTCTCTCCCCTTGCTCCACTCCCCTCTCTGTTGGCCTCATTCAAGGCAAGCCCACTGTTCTCATGGGGGGCGGGGTCCCCCAATGTCCATTCCGGGTCCGTGGGCCTGCTCAGCTCAGCACACTCCAGGCACTTCTTTCCTGGCAGAGGTGCCACACTCACTGGCTCTCTGGGATTCACGCCTTTTGCAGAAGTGAAGCCTGTGGCCAGGAGAGGGGAAGGACCAGACTGACCATGCTCCACCCTGGATGGAGTGTCACCCCCGGGTGTAGGAGTAGGTGGGCCTCCGAAGGAGGCGGGGTGCCCTCAGCAAAAGGACTGGGCACAGAAATGAGGTGCAGCATAGAACATCGGGGCGTTCCAAGAAGTGTGTGAAGAGAAGGTTGTGGGGCAGACGCCGCCTCGCCGCCCCACGCTCAGCCTAGCGCGGCAGGGGCCGAGACAGCTGCCGAGGAGGCAGTGCTGGTGCCGGCGCCTGGGCGAGCTTCCTCTAGCGCTGCTGCTGCGCACGTTCGGCGACAGGTTCGGTTCCCACTCGGTGTAGTGTCTTTACTAACCAGTTTTCAGGGTTTTTTTAATGTTGCAAATGTTTTTAAGACATTTGTGTTTTTTATTTTATTCAGTTAATTTTATTTTTTTGTTAGTCCTCACCCGAGGATATTTTTCCCATTGTTTTTCGGAGAGGGTGGAAGGGAGGGAGGGAGGGAGGGAGGGAGAAACGTCGTCTGGTTCCCTCCCGCATGCGCTGCAGCCCAGGTGCAAGCCCTTGATCGGGAATCGAACCTGAGACTCTGGTGGACGCTCTAAGCACGGAGCCACCGGCCAGGGCAATGTTTGTTTTCTAAATGTTTCTTACGGACTTGCCAGTTTTCGGCCCCTCGGAGGCCCGGCCGCCCATGACCCGTCCTCGCTGGTCAGGCGCCTGCCTTTGCCGTTCCTTCTTCCTTCTGGCCGTTGGGAACGATGTGACGTTGTTTCTTCCCGGCGGCGGGTTTTCCTGGGGACCTGTTCCGGGGTGGGGTGCTGGGCAGAGCAAGGCCACGCTCTCAAGGCTTTTCGTCTGGTCAGCGGCCCCCAGGGAGCTGGGACAAGTGCCGCCCCGTCCCCCTCAGGTGTGTGTTTCGTTGTTTTTCTAAGGTTCGTTGCTGCCTTTTGTTTAAATGGTTTGGTGTAAAAAAAGTTACTTTTTTTTCAGAGGAAATTGAAAACCCTCTTAAATTCTACCAACCAGTGGTGGGTTTTCAGAGGGGACCACCGAGGGGGCTGAGGAGGGTCCGTGGTTTGGGGGCCGCCGCCCACCCTGGCCCCTTTCGCACTCCTGCCTCATTTCCTGTTTGGGACCCCATGTCCCCTCATTCAGCAAATGCTTACCAGGCACCTGCCACGTCCTGGCACCGTGTTGCTGTGAGGCCCAGCACTGCCTGGTGGGGACAGGAGGGGGGGTCTCCCAGGGGATGGCCAGGGAGGCCCCTCTTGATAAGGGGACCTGAGGAAGGCGAGGGAGGATGGCTCTTCCGGGGAAAACCATTCAGGCCACAGGAACAGCAGGTGCAAAGGCCCTGGGGTGACAGTGTCTGGCGCGCTGGAGCGAGAGCAGGGAGGCCGGGGTGGGAGTGGCCTGGGAGGGGAGAGGTGGCAAGGAGGTGGGGGGGCAGTTTTGGGGGGCTTTCCCTTTGAGTGGAGAGTCATTGGAGGGCCGTTCTGAGCTGGAGCGACAGGATCGGACCTAAGCAGGGTGGCTGTGAGGCTGCGTGGAGGCCCAGGCGAGGCCCTGGGTCCAGGCCAGGTGGGGTGACAGGAGGTGAGGAGCAGAGGTTCTGGGGAAGGAAGTTCAGGCGGGGCCAGCAGCCTCTGCTGCTGGGCGGGATGGGCATGTGGAGGGATCCACGGGGCTGGCCTGTTTCTGAGCTGGGGAAGCTGTGTGTGTGGGGGGGGGCGGGGGGCGGCCGTTTGGGCGGGAGAACAGCAGGTGGTTTGGACACGGGCCTCTGAGGTGCCCTGCAGCGCTGTGCGTGGGGCTGGGGCTGGGCTGAAGGAACTGAGTGCCAGTCCCCGTGGGTTTCCCTTCAGAGTGGGCTGTGGGGCCAGTGGGTGAGCAGGGGGCGCTGCTCCCATGGCCACGCCACTTCCTGGAGCCGCCAGGCCTCCCACGGTGCTGTCCACACCGAGTGAACACGCCTCCCTCCCGCCTGCCGGCCTCAGCCTGTGACTGCCCTGGCCCCGTGGGGTGCCGGCACAGGTCAGGGTTCTGGCCCCGGTCGCCCCACCTTAGTGAAGCCAGCAGGCTGTGTCGCAGGGTCCGGAGGCTGGGGTCCGAGAGCTAGGTGTGGGCCGGCTGGTTCCTCCCAGGCCTCAGTCCTGCCTGTAGATGGACGTGTTCTCTGTGCCCTCACGTGGCCGTCCCTCTGTCTCCGTGGCCTCATCTCCTCTTCTGAGGATGTAGTCATATTGGTGAGGGCCACCCCATGACGTCACTTTACCTTGACCACATCTTTCAAGACTATCTCCAAATAAAGTCACATCGTAGGTACTGGGGTTCAGACTTCAACGGGTGATTTTGGGGGGCACAGTCACCGTCGCAGCTGGCACTGGTCATCAGGCTGCGCTGTGGTCTTGGTTCTGAGAGCCCCAGCAAGACTGGCTCATGGGAGGGGGAGGGGGTGACACAGCCCCCCGTGGGCCCCTCCTCTGCCCCGGAGCAGCCTTACCCAGCAGCTGAGGGTCCTGCGAGGCCTTGAAGGGTGTTACACGGGCGTCACCTCAGGGCGGGCCTCGGGTTCCCTCTGACACCCCCACGGGAGCTAATGGGGTTCACCACTGGGCGGCCTCAGTTTCCTTCAGGAGAGAGAAGAGCAAACCAGTGGCTCTCAGCGGCAGTGACAGGCTGGTCCGGCTGGGAGCGCTGCTGACACCTAGTGGGCAAGGCCGGTGCGGCTGGGCGCCCGCAGAGCCCACCGGAGGGGAGGTGGCCCCAGGGTGAGGACCTGGGTTATTCATGATCATTCATGTCGGCTTCGTGGGACCGTACACATGGGACAGTCACAAAAGCGATCATGTGTGACATTCCAGATAAAACGTCAATTACATGAGAACTCACGTTCACTTGGAAGCGGTCGGATAGTGATCACTGTGGGCCTCTTCTCCTCCCTGCTGGGCGTTCGAGGGGGTTGGCTGCAGCGCCCCGCAGTCCTGTCCCCGGGCGCACAGCGAGGCGGCGGCTCACCGGCCTCTGTCGCAGGTGCGGAGCGGGGCCTGGCGGCGCGGCCCTCGCTGGAGAGCTTGCTGGTGGCCAGCAGCCACATGCTCAAGGAGGTGCTGGACAGCCCCTTCGTGGACCCGCTCAAGAGCCTGCGGCTCCCGCGGGAGCTGAACCCCAACAAGAAGTACAGCTGGATGCAGAAGAAGGAGGAGCGGGTGAGGTTCGGGGCCCACGCTTCCTGCCCGGGGCCTGTGCGGTGGGGCTGAGGCGGGTCCCCAGAGACGCCGCCGTGCGGCATGGCTGGCTTTGGAGTTGGAGGGGCCGATCCAGGTCCAGCTTCCACCACTGGCTCCTATGCCGTCCTGGGCAAGCTGTTGTTTACGTCTGGGCCTCGGCTCACCTGTTGGGTGTGTCCCCTGGCGGCAGCCTGACGGGCCGGGAAGCGGGGGCCTGGCTGTGCCCCTCACTCCCTGGGGGCCTTGGGCGGTGGCTTGGGTCTCTGAGCTCCACCTGTGGCGGGTGCTGTGGTGGCCGCACTGCCTGAGCTGTTGTTACGGGTCAGTTGGCCTTGACGCAGCCGTCAAAGCTGGTCTTCCGGTCCCTGTCGTGCAGATGAGGTGTCTGTTTTGCCCAAGGCCACGGTCAGAAGGCGGCAGAAGTGGGTCTCAGCTGGGCGCCTGGTCTTGGCCATGAAGCCTCGCCGCCCCCTTGTCTGAGCAGGCGGCGGGAGCCGGTGGGTTTCGGCGTCCTCACCCCCCCTCTCTCCCCAGATGTTCGCCATGAAGTCCTCCCTGGAGCACATGGACGCCATGGAGCTGGACTTCCGCATGCGGCTGGCCGAGGTGCAGCGGCAGTACAAGGAGAAGCAGCGCGAGCTGGTGAAGCTGCAGCGGCGCCGCGAGTCCGAGTGAGTGCCCCGCCCCTGCCCTGCCTCTGCCCTGCCCTGGGGCCTAGCGTGGCGCTCAGTAGGTCCGCGGTGTAGGCCGGCCGAGGTGTGTGTGGACCCGAGTGACGTGGGCGCATCGTCTAGCCAAGCGTGTGATTCTTTTTAAGGGACAGGCTCGAGGAACCCCATAGAAGCTTGGCACGCAGAGGCCCTGGCAGGCCACGGAAACGGACCCACGCCCTGAGCGCCCTGTCGCCCCCCCGCAAGAGAGGGAAGAGCCGCAACAGTAGCGGAAAGTAAGGCTGGCCCCTCGGTGGGTCGGGGACTGGCACAGAGCCCGGAGGGAGGCGCGCGGGCCCACGCAGGGCCTGCGTCAGGGCGCGGGGACCGCGAGTCCCTTGGGCTCTGGCCCCCGGGTTTGCTAGGTCTCAGGGAGCAGAGGGTGAGCCAGGGGAGCGGCGGGTCGGACAGGCAGACTCGCCCGCCGGCACGCAGCCCCTGGTCAGCAGCGGCAGTGACCCCAGCGAGCTTTCCGCGCCGGCACCCCAGTGTTTGTTTCACACTTGGTCCTGCCACGCCCGCTTCCTCCGTGGCTTGCGACCAACTCCCGCTCTTGTCTGCCCCTCCCCGTGGAGGCCGAGCCCAGTCCTGGGGGTGCGCTCCAGCTGGTGCGGTCACTCGGTTCTCCGGTGCCATTCCCGCCCTCCTGGGTGACCCGCGCCACCTCCTTCGTGCGCTCTGGGCACAAGCTCTGTGAGTGGCAGCGGGAGTTCGTGTGGCCCCTCGGGGGCGTCTTGAAGGTGGGCCAGACCCAGAGCTTTTCCTGCGCACCGGGCCGGGTAGGAAGGATGCTGTGGTCTCCCCGGGGCCGGAGCAGCAGGAGCTGAACGAGGCCCATTCGGGGAAGAGGTGGCGTGCGCCTCAGCCCTCGACTTCAGTTGGAGGCGACTAGGTGGCCGGGGCTTGGCCTGAGGGACCAGAGGGCTGCGGGATGCCTTCATAAGGCCCCGGAGTCGAGGGGGGGAGGGGAGAGGTCTGCTACAGGTCTTCTCAGGAGGAGGTGGCCCGAGGGCTCAGGGATTGCACTGCTCTCTCCTGGATTTCTTGCCTGAGGGATGGAGAGGGAGAAACGCCCACCAGCCACGCGGGAGGGAGAGCAGCTCCTGGGGAGGGGAGTGGGCGGGCGGCGGCAGCAGGCACCCCGCAGGGTAGGAGCGTGGCCTGGGGGGTTGCGCTTCCTGCTTCTGAGCCCCAGCTCCAACTGTCGCTGTGCCTTGGCCAGGTGTTGGCTTTTTCAGGCCTCAGACTCTCTATAAAAAATAGTACATTGCCCTGGCCAGTGTGGCTTAGTGGGTAGGCGTCAGACTGCGGACCGAAGGGTCCTGAGTTCAATTCTGGTCAAGGGCACGTATCTTGGTTGCAGGCTCCTCCCCAGCCTGGGCCCTGGTCTGGGCTCATGCAGGAGGCAACCAGTGGATGTGTTTCTCTCACATCGATGTTTGTCTTTCCCTCTCTCTTCCACTTTCTCTAAAAGATCAATGGAAAAACACCCTTGGGTGAGGATTAGCAACAACAACAACAAAATAGCACATGGAATAAAGCATTGTCCTGTGGCTAAAATACAAAGCGCTAACGTGGGAGGAGACAGTAGCACCAGGAAACAATTAGCTGCTCTTACTGTTCTTACTGGTGAGGGCTTAGCTTAGAGCAGCCACGAGAAGTCCTCGACAGGACACGGCCGACCGCATGCTTGCCCCCAAGGGTGCGGAGACCCACCAGGGGCTGCCTTCATGTCAGCTCTTGACTTTGGTCGCCCTCCCCGGCTGGCGGATTTCCTTGGCATGTCTGGTCCTTGCTCTTGGCACATTTTGGTTCAAGAGGCGTCTGGCCATGCAGAGCTGTGTGTGTGAGCGTGTGTGCAGGGACATGGGAGAGAAAGGCCAGCAGAGGGTACTGCCTGGGAGTTTTTCTTCGTTCCCATTCACAAACATCCCAGAGTCCCAGCCCCATGGTTTCACAGGATCCGTCTCCCCAGACTGGTCACTGTGTCCGTCACCATCCGGAGCCCACCCTTGGGGTCACGAGGGCGGACCCCAGCCCTGGGTGCTGCCCGACAGGGTGCTGACCGGCGGTGCCTCTGGTTGCAGGCTGAGCAGCAAGCCCCTGCTGACATCGGATGCATATGAGCTGGGAGCCGGCATGAGGAAGAGACACAAGGGGCCTGAGGAGGAACACGACGCCCTCGTGGGAACGGGGAAAGCGATGGGGAGGAGCCAGCCTTGGGATGAGCACGAAGCCCCGTCCGACTTCATGAGTCAGGTGAGCAGCCCGTCGCCCACCTCGGGCAGCCCTCCTGCTGCGGAGAAGCTGTAGGAATGGTTGTTATGGGGTGGGGCCACAACATGAGTAACAAAGAAACAGAATTTCCGGAGGATGAGGCCCAGACATCTGGATTTTAAAAAGATTCCCAGGTGATTCTAATGTGCAGCCAAGGTTGAGAATCACTGCCTTAGTGTCTCCAATCTGCCTTCTTATCCAGAGAAAATTATGGCCCAGAGACTGACCAAAGTAACGCAGCCTCAAGCAGAGCTGAGACTGAAAATCGCCTCCCCTGCCGAGAGGCGAGACTGCGTGTTTTTAACCAGATAGCGCGATGACGCTGTTTAACAGTGTAATTGTTTAATGAGCGGCTTCACCGTTCTGTAGTTCCAAGAAACAAGGGCTTGATTCTGTTGTAATGTCCTCGGTGAACTCTCCGAGGTAATGGGTTGAGAGCCATCTCCTGATTTTCCTTCTTTCTGCAGAGCGTTGAAATCATCCCCTTAGAGCCCAGGCCTCTCAGTCCTCAGTACCCGGTCACCCTCCTGTGAAGCCCTGGGAGGGCTGTCTGGTTACCTGGCCCTCAGAGGGAGGTGCTCCGGCCGGGGTGCGGGGGGAGGGAAGAGAGCCAGTTAGCACGCCAGCACCTGCCTTAGACTCCCACATTGCAAAGGGCACTTTAGTTGTCTAAACCATGCTTATCCCAACTTTTTTCTCCTTATGAGATGTTACCCGATGAAAGAAAATCGAGATAAAATATTCAGATGAGGGGCATGAATGGAAACTGCCCATTTCACTTCAACCACAGATGACCACAGCTGATGAGAGGGGAAGCAGGAGCTTAATCTCTAATCTCGGCTCCAGGCACCCAGGCACGCTCCGGGCATTTTCTTGGCAGCTGCGGCCCCTGGAGTTGGATGGGCCGGCGGCGCAGGCCTCTGCGCCAGCCGCTTTAGGTGGCTGAGATAAGCAGATCAGCCGGGCTGTGATCTGGGTGTTCGATCTTGGTTCCCGCCCCCCTCCCTCAATCCAGCTGGCTCCTCCGGCTCGTTGGCAGCGCTGTTTCTCCGAGTGCTTCCCTGGGAGGCGCCAGGCAGCTCCGGAGAGCCAGAGCGGGAACGCCAGAGCCCGTGATCCTTGTTCCTGGCTGTTGGCTCGGTGCTCCGTGTGCCTCATCTCTGTTCCTCTTCAGAGCAACCTGGTGGGTGCCCGTCCGCACTATCCCCATTTCACAGAGTAGGAGAGTCGAGGCTGAGAGGAGCGAAGCAGTTTGTCAGAAACCACAGAGGCAGAGAGGGTGCGTCCGCGCTTGTCCACGCAGACCCACTGGGGTCCAGTGTCTTAACCCAGGACGTCCCCCTCCCCTCTCCAGCTGAAGATCAAGAAGAAGAAGATGGCCAGCGACCAGGAGCAGCTGGCAAGCAAGCTGGACAAGGCCCTCTCCCTCACCAAGCAGGACAAGCTGAAGTCCCCCTTCAAGTTCTCGGACAGCTGTGGGGGGAAGCCCAAGCCGGGCGCGGGCTGCGGCCGGTACTTGACGCCGTATGACAGCCTGCTGGGCAAGGACAGGAGGGCGCTGGCCAAAGGCCTCGGCCTGTCTCTCAAAGCCGCCAGAGAAGGTAAACACAAACGGGCCGCCAAAGCCAGGAAGATGGAGGTGGGCTTCAAGGCCCGCGGCCAGCCCAAGTCGGCCCCCTCCCCGTTCGCCTCGGAAGCGAGCAGCTACTCCTACAGTAAGTAGCGGGTGCCGGCCGCCTCCGGGCCGCCGCTTCGCTCCTCTCCTCTGTCTTGTCTGTCTGTCTGTCTGGGGTTCTCCGAGGTCTTTCTTCTGCCTCTGCACTGGCGCCAGGCCGGAAGTGGGTCCCCCTGAAGCGGAAGTGCCTGCAGTGGCTGCGGCCCTATTGGGCAGCCACCAGTGATTGGTGGTGGGGGCGGAAGTCCGCCTGCCACTGGCGCTGACCTTCCGGAAGGCCGTGAAGGCGGAGGCCTTGTGCCACAGAGTTTCCGGCTGCCCTGCCTAGAGCGGCCGCGCATGACCATAGAGAGGATCCTGCCTCCCCGGCCCGGCCAGCAGGCGGCTCCCCGCCCTCCCCGCCGATGGTTGGTGCGACCATCTAATGGGCGCCCACCAGGCCGGGAGCGGACGAAGGGCTGTGCGGGCGGCATTTCACGTTGTCCTGGTGACGGCCTTCCAGGCGGCCGCCGTGTTGCCCCTGAGGATAGATGCTGAGGCCGGCGAGGTCAGCCGCGCTGGGTGGGGGAGTCGGGCCAGGATCAGGCCCAGGACGGTCCTGCTTGGTGCCGATGGCGTTGAGCCCGGGAGCACCTGGGAGCTCGGGGCGAGGTTTCCTGAGCCGGGCAGCCTCGGGGCAGTCACGGGTCCGCCCGGCGCCTCTCCCGGCCTGTGGCGCCCGCTCCGCTCCGAGGCCTGGCGAGTAACAGGTGTCGGTGTTGATGGGCGGGGTACCTGGTGCCCAGGATGGATGGGGACTGGGCATGGCGGCTGCAGGGAAGCCCAGCGGGGCCCCTGGCGCCTGCGCCCGTGGGGGTGGCTGTGCAGGTCCCGGCTGTGGGCGGTGGAGGCTGTTTCGCTGGTGACCGCTTGGGTCTGCGCCTGGGCTTCTGATGGGCTCTTCCTGGGTCCGCGAGGCGATGGAGTTTCACTGTCTAGCGCACAAATGGGCACCTTTCATGTTACAAGCAAGTGTGTTTTCTTGGGCCAAGAAGGGACAATTGGGTCGGACCTCTCGGGGCTGTGGCGAGCTGGAGGGAGTCAGGCTGGTGAGGAGCGGGCATGCGCCTTGCAGGTGGAGCGCTGCTGCTTTTGGGCTCGGTGACCCGGGTCTAGTGGGTCTTCAGGGCTGGGTCTCAGGTGGGCGTGGGGCAGGCAGGTCGTCTGCCCGGGTGCTGAGTCTGAGCCTGCGTGTGCCCTCTCGGCTCTCGGATGTGATCTGGCCGCGCTGCCCAGGCCCTGGCTGGGTCTGGAACGAAGAGGGGTCAGGAGGCTTGCTGCTCCTTGAATCTTCCCGGGCAGAGGCTGCTGGACATGCCTGGCTGGTCTCCTGGAGAGTCCCTCCTCCCCCACTCCCACTGGACGTGGTGCAGTTAGAGGCCGTATGACAGCCTGCTGGGCAAGGACAGGAGGGCGCTGGCCCCTCTGGAGGGCTGAGCTCGGCCCCTGAGACCTGGGGCCAGTCTGAGCCGCTGAGCCCACGGAGCAGCTGTGTGCATGTGCACAAGCCACGTTCAGGTTGCCAGTCTGACTCGGTTACGTCTTCGCTGCCCGGGTGAGGGAGGTGGGCTAGCATTGCGACAGGGAGGCCAGAGGCCTGTTGCGGGCGAGGTGGTGCAGGCGTGCAGCTGGTGGTGGCGAGCGCTCCTCTGCTTTCTGCATGGGCCCTTCCGTGGGCCTGGGTGGAGAGCGAGTCACGGAGGCCGGGGGTGCTCTGGCGAGCTGTGCTGCCCCCGCAGGAGAGGGGAGGGGAGAGCCCTGACCTCCTGCCCTGTCACTTCGGGGGGTAGGGTGGGTGGCATGCCTGGTGGGAAGCCAGGTTGGCCATTGTTACCCAGTTTGGGATGGAGCTCACAGGAGACAGAGCTACGGCCAGGGGCCTGGTGGGGCTCGTCCTTGTCTCTGTCCTTCCCAGAGTTGCGGGCCGACCTGCGTTGGGTCTCGGTGGGAGTGGGAGGCGGAGATGTTGGAGGAGTAGCCGGAGGACCGACCGCCCCTCCCCCCGGAGCGGTTGCTCTCGGCCTTGCAGCTGGCGGGCGGAGCCGCGCTGTAGCTGTGTTCACTGATGCCCCTGCAGCCGTGCTCCAGGTGGACTTGGCCAGGTTACGGGAGCAGGTTTTGGCTGCAGAGCCTTTTCTTCAGTGAGGTCTTGCTCGACAGCCCATATGTAACACGCGTCAGAACTGTGTATGTTTGAGGGGGGGTGGAGCTATGCCCACTTGACAGCTCCCTCCTCAAAGCCTGGGGTCCTCCTGAGCTGGAGATCTTGGCCTCGCCCAGTAGTGAGGCCGAGACTGGGGTGCCAGCAGGTGGGGGGTGGGGGAGAGACGGTGACCGGCTCTCTGGTAGGAAAACAGGAAGCAAGTAGGAGCATCATTTGCCAGTGTCTTTGGTGGGACTCTGTGTCTGGCCTGTCTTAAGCGCCCCCACTGTGACATTGCTGAGCGGCAGTGGGAAGAGGTGTGCACGGCTGAGTGCCCGCGCTGGCCCGCACCCCTGGGAGCTGGCACTTGAGGGGAAGGGGAGCTGTACCTGAGCCCTTCCACCCCTCCCTGGGCTGGTGCCCTCCTGTGGGGTAGTCGGGCCCGAGGTGATCTCCGTGGCCAGGGAGAGACCTTGCTGAGAGCGGCTCCTCCCACCCGGGGCCTGGGAGGGCGGTGTGCCCAGATGACTGTGCTGTGTGCGGTGCCCGTGGCTCCCAGGTGAGAGGTGCCCGCGGCTCCCAGGCGAGAGGTGCCTGCCGCTTGCTCCACGGCCAGTAGGCCTTGGGCCTCTCTGTGCAGCAGCACCAGGGCGCTCAGTGCATAACCAGACAGACACCAGCCTCTCCCCCCCGCCCCTGACTTACCTTATTACAAACTGCCTTGACTGCAGATACAGACTCGGAGGAGGAGGAGGAGTTCCTGAAGGATGAGTGGTCCGCCCAAGGCCCCTCCGGCTCCAAGCTGACATCTTCCCTCCTGTGTGGCATGGTGGCCAAGAGCAGCAAGCCGCCCGGGGGCCCCAAGCTGCCCAAGAGGGGCCTGGCGGCCGCCCGGACTCTGAAGCCCAAGCTGGCGGGCAGGAAGCAGCCGTTCTGTTTGCTGCTGCAGGAGGTCGAGGCCCGCTCCTCCTTCAGCGATTCTTCGGAGGACTCGTTTGACCAAGGTTACTAGCTCCAAACACACACCCCTTCCGTGTTTTATAGCGAGAGTGTGTGAGTGAGAGAGAGAGAGTGAGCGTGCGTGCGTGAGCGAGCCAGGTGCGGGTGCGAGCGATGGCGCTGCTGGGCGGCCGTCTGGGGTCTTGGCAGCGTAGCCTGCCGTAAGCCTCTGCCGGGTGCATTTGTGCCTGTATCATTGTGATAACCACGGCTGGCTCTTTTTGAGCTTTTATACGGACTGATTTTAGTCTTCACCTTCCTCCACTCCCCCCTCCGCCACCCCATTCTGGCCTCCCTGTCCCCCTGGACCGCAGGCCGGGGTGGGGGTCTTGGCAGGGGCCTCCCAGGGACGTTTTGTAAATGGAACTGTCGTGTGGGCGTGTGACTTGATGTTTGTACCTGGATTTTGGTAACACCGAGCTTTATTAAACATATCGAGTTCTTTTTTAACTAAACCCGTGTGCCTTGTCTCTCTTGCTGTGTCCTCACTTAGACCGTTAGGTGCCGCTGCCCTCATTTGTTCCTCCCCTCCCCTCCCCCACCCGGAAGGGGTAGAGACGGAGTAACGCAGTCGCTGCTTTTCCCTATTATTCAAATATCCCTGGGAGCTGCTGGCATGCATTTCATGTTCAGGTTTAAAGTCAACTGCTTTCACCTCCAGCATCATCTTTTTTTTTTTTTAGCTGCTTGTCTGTGTTTTATTTTCCTAAAGCTCAATTCCTCTGCATCAGTGCTTTAAAAATGCTCACAACCCCCTGTTTCCTAACACACATTTCCGCCAGGAGGAGCTGGTAGGCAGTGCAGGGCCAAGATCACCTGCAAGCGAGAGGCAAAGTGTAGCGCTGTGGAGAGAGCATGGCCCGCGAGTCCAGCTCAGCCGGGGCCTCACTTACAAAACAGGGTCAGAGTCACGCCCCCAGCCGCCAGGCTCCAGTGCGCCTTGGCCTGGGCAAGGGTTTGCTCCGGGTGGATCCGCACAGGGACCCCAGCTCCCGGGTGGCATCCCCTGGGTGGCAGAGCCGAGACCCGATGCCCCCAAGGGAGGCCCAAGCATGTCAGAGCCGCTGGGACAGGACCTGGCTCAGCCCTGGGGTCCGAGTGCTGCCCGATTCCAGCCTCGCTCTCTCACTCCTGGTCCACCTCTCCTCCCACGCCTCTGGATGGCCCAGGTCCATTTTGGGTGACCAGCAGACGGCACAGCAGGGAGCCAGGCGGCCTTGGGGCGCGCATTCTCCTGGGCAACTTGCCAGTCAGCCTGGTTTCCCGAGGCCACTCGGCCCCTCCTGGCTGGTGTGCCACCACCCTCCCCACCTTCCTCCTCCTCTCCCCTGGACTTGGATCCCCAAGCCGCCTCCCTTCCACACACTCCCTTCCACACACTTCCCTGCCCCTTGAAGCCGGGGCACCAGCTTCCAAGCTTTGGGGCTCCCCTGCCTCAGCTCAGACTCCGTAGAGAAGCCGGCAGTCCCCTGGGTCCAGCAAGGGGCCGTTGGCCCCGGGACCTCAGACCAGGCCTGGATGCGGCCGAGGACAGATAGGGGGAGTGTGGCGGGAGGGGCGGGGCCCACTGCGCAGGGGCCGTAGGTCTCCGCAGGGATATTTGCGTAATAGGGCCTTACTGACACCTGATACTAAACCCCTAATTGGCTTGGCTTTTCTAGTGTGTCTGCTTTCTCCCCCAGCAGCCTGACCATACCTTCACCCTTGACCCCTACCCATGATGCTTTGAATGTCTGTTTTGGTCTCTTGCATTTGCTCTCACGCTGCACTCGGACGCAAAGCGAAGGCTGGGAGTAGGGCAGACGGCGCCGCGGGTCACTGAGCTGGGGTCGAGCCTGGCTCGTTGGTCCGTAGGTAGGCACACCCTCTTCCTCGTGTCCCCCTGCACCTCCCTCCTCGGGGCTGCCCCCGTCGGCGATGGCAGCAGCGGGTCGCTTTGGCATTGATCGATCAGGTTTTGGAAACCGAGTCACAGCAGCCAACCCCACATACAGAGCCAGGAGGGGTATTTTTTGTTGGTTTTGTTTTTTTAAATAAAAGTTCCTCTGCATTTCCCTGGGGGCTTTTTCTCCCTGCCCTTGGCAAGCTGTGGCCTCAGGTGTGGACAGCTCCCAGAGGCTTTTTTCCCTTGGTCCTTAGGCACCCCTGGCCCCCCTGCCCTGCAGCCCGATCCCCCGCCACAGCCAGCGGGAGGCAGCCAGGGCGGGCTTGCCAGGCTCCGAGGGGAGGCGGGAGGGCCCTGGGAGGCCACGGGACCTGTGGCCCCCAGTTGGGACGGGCGCACCCTTTCCTTTGGCTTTTGCCTTTCGAACACTCCTCCAGCTCAGGGTGCCGGGACGGGGCTGCGCTGGCTCTCTGGGATCTGATGCGGACGCTCCGACATCCAGAACCAGAGCCAGCCCTCCCCGCCGGACCCTGCGGTGGAGACGCCCGGGGGCAGCGGGTTCTGGAGCCTCCACACCTGAGCAGCCGCAGAAGGGCAGGCTGGCCCCTGTCCGTCCCCGAGTCCCCAGCCAGCCCGCCCCCTCCGCCACCCCAGGGGACCTGATGTGGGGGACCCAGGCGCTGCCGCGAGTCTGCCTACACTTAGCCTGCTTTGCCGCTGTGGCCCGCTGGGGCGGAGACAGAACGTGACGTCCGCACTGTGAATGGACCGCAAGTGTGCACTGCCTGCCTGCCGCCCGCCTGCCCGCTGCCTCCATCCGCTTCATCCATCGCTCGCGAGCCCGCCTCCTGCTCACCCTAACACACTCCCCTCTCTGCCTCCTTCCTCTCACTCCCTTTCAGATTCCTTAAGCTCATCGCCCCTCCCCACACCCAGGGGTCACTCAGCAGAAACGGGGCTCCCTCCGATCAGTGGGTGGGCAGAAAGCCTCCGCCTTAGCGGCACCCCGGGGCACCCACATTCGGCCAAGCCAGCAGGCGGCCTGGGGCGCTGGCAGGAGAACATGGAGTTGGCCCAGCCCAGACTGTCCCCGCCCCAGACACCATCTCCGACCCCAGCCTCGCCTGGCCCGAGGCCCCCAGGGACCCTCAGGCTCCCAGAGCTCTGAGCAGGTGAGCACCCTCAGGCAGGTCCCTCGGGGCTCCTGGGCATGGCATCTGCCCCCCACCTGCCCTTGGTTAGCCTGGGAAGGTCAGCGCAAGCTTGTATCTCCAGACCGAGTCTGGGTGGAGGTTCCTGGGTGGGAGCGTGCCCCACCCCTGCCCCTCGGCCCGCCCGCCTCTGTCCCAATGGCCTGGGAGGCAGGGCCTGGTCCTGGGAGAGGTCACCCACCGGTGGTCCGCAGACCACTGGTGGGCCGTGAGGTCCGAAAGGTTGGCGACCGCTGGCACATCCAGGCACCAGCTGAAGACACAGGCAGGCACTTCTCTAGCGTTTTCCCACTACACTGGGAGGCAGGACAGCCAGCCAGCCCCGGGTTCGAGTCCTCTCTGCCTGAGCACTTGAGCCCCTGGGCCCCTGTCTCCCGGTGCAGAGCAGCCTGCCCCTTCCCCACCCGCCATGGTCCAGAGGCCTGGCCGGCCTGTGGCCCCTCAGTGGTGGGAGTTTGCACAGGACAGGGTGGCTCTGCACGTCTAATTCTCTTGGTGCCTGCACCGTGCCTGCGCCTACAGATGTGCAGTCCTGCTCGGACCCTCCCTGACTGGGGTGGCTGGGGGGTCACCCTGTGCCGCAGATGAGGAAGTAGGGCTCTGGGTGGCAGGTGGCCCAGAGTGGGGGTGGCACTGGGAGCCAGCTTTGGACCCCAGAGCTGCTCAGAGCTTCAACTGTGGGTGTCCCCTCCCCCCAGGAAGGGATCAAACTCCACCTCCTCCTGCCGCCAGCCCCCAGGCCTCCAGCTGCCCAAACTGCCAGGTGCCTGTGCCTGGAAACCCAGCCTGAGCCCCCAGGCCCCCCCCAGACCCTCTCCTCCCTCCCTCGGCCTCCTCTGTCCTCTGTCCTGTCCTGCCTCCTTCCTCAGCCTTCACGGGTGTGTGTGTGCGTGTGAGACCGTGGAGAGCCGTCTGCAGTCCTGTCCGTGTCCTCCCCACAGCACACGTGCATGTCGCCGTCCCTGACAGAAACCCACTCTGACGCCCAAAGCCGCTGCCCACTCTGGGCCGTCGGATGCCCACGGCTTGGGCTCGAGTAGATGGGGCGCTGGGCCGTGGGGGGACCCGCCCCCCAGCTGGTGAGGAGTGAGGAGCGAGGCCGGTGCTCCTGCGCGTGGGGGCGGGCGGCGCAGGCCCCGCGAGGCTCTGACCCCTGTTTTCTGCACCAGATGAGAGCTCCGAGGACGAGGGCGAGGACAAGCTGGAGGAAGAGGAGGACGAGGCTGGAGGCTATAGGCTGGGGGCCCGGGACCGAGCCCTGTCGCCAGCCCTGGAGGAGAGCGGGCTGGGCCTGCTGGCCCGCTTCGCAGCCAGCGCCCTGCCCAGCCCCACGGTGGGGCCGTCCCTGTCGGTGGTGCAGCTGGAGGCCAAGCAGAAGGCTCGGAAGAAGGAGGAACGGCAGAGCCTGATGGGTAAGTTGGGGCAGTGCTGCCTGAGTGGCAGGTGAGGAGACTGAGGCTCTGGGAAGCGGGGGGCAGAGCTGGGAGCCCGCGGGGCCCCTCCTGGGGGCGGCCCTGCCCGGAGCAGAGGCTGGTGACGTGGGCCCCGTGTGCTGTTTCCAAGGAGGGGCCCCCAAAGCGGTTCAGAGTGACCTTCAGCCAACGGGGCCTGACCCGCCCCCTCGGCTGCCCGACATGGGGCAGTTCTGGGAAGCAGAGGCCCCCAATCTCCACCCAGGGGGCTGGGCTGTGCGGGGCCCGCGACCCAGCTCAGTCAAGGAGCCCAGTCCTGACCCATGAGACTGGGAGCTGGCTGGTACACAGGGAAGTAGAGGGTGGACAGGAGCAGTCGCTGCCGCGTCACCGGGCCGTCCGCCCGCTCTTCCTGGCCCGAGAGCGCCTTTCTCCCTGGTGCCCCGTAGCGTTCCACGGCCCGGACGTACGAAGTTTGTTTATCCTGCACCCCCGGGGGACATCTGGTGGCACCGAGCTGTGGCCGTAACGGATAAAGCTGCTGCAAACACCGTGTGCGGGTTTTGTGTGGGGATCCGTTTCCAGCTGCTCTGGGCAAACACCTAGAAGCGTGCTTGCTGGGCCGGATGGTGAGACTGTCTCGTTTGCGAGGAGCCGTCAAGCCGTGTCCCCGAGTGGCTGCTGCGCACCGACTCCCGGCGGTGACAGCTCCCTGCTCCCCGCCTCCCGCTCGGAGTCCGTGCCTTGGACTCGGGGTTTCGGGGTGTCCTCGGGGCGGGCGGTGTGTCCCGCTTCGTTCGCATTTTCCCGATGACCCACGCGGAGCCTCTGCTCAGGCGCCTACTCGCCGACGGGACGTCTTCCCGGACGTGCTGTCAGGGTTTTGGGCCCGTTTCTTGGTCAGGCTGTTTGCTTTCCGATGTTGAGTTGTAAGAGTTCCTTATGTATTTTGGGTAACAGTCCTTGGCCAGTGGTATCTTTTGCAGACCCCCCCCCCTTATCTTTTCATTCTCTTGGCGATACTTTTTGCGAAGCAGGATTTTGTAAATTGAACGAGGTCCAGCGTATCAGTTCTTTCCTCCGTGGGTTGTGCCTTTGACGCTGTGTCTAAAAGTTCCCCACCAAACCCAAGGTCACCTGGATTTTATCCAGGGTCATTTTCTAGAAGTTTTATAGTTTTGCATTTTACGGCCTGTGATCCATTTTGAGTTAATTTTTGCGAAGGGAGTAAGGTCTGCCTGTGTCTGTTTTTGTTTTGTTTTTGAAAAATACATTTTTATTCATTTCAGAGAGAGATGGAGAGAGAGATAGAAGCTCATCCATGATGAGAATCATCGATGGGCTGCCTCCTGCACGCGCCCCACTGGGGATGGAGCCCCCAACCTGGCTCTGTGCCCTGACCGGGAATCAAACCGTGGCCTCCTGGCTCCTAGGTCGACGCTCAACCACGGAGCCACGCCGGCCGGGCGCTTTGTGGGGTTGTGTTTTTGTTGCATGTGGATGTCCGGCACCATTTGTTGAAAAGACCGTCTTTTCTCCTCGGTGTTGCCTCTGCCCCCCTGTCCACGCCCTTGGACTGTATGTTGGGGCCTGTTTCTAGGCTCTCGTTCTGTCCCGTCCCTTTACCCGTCTGTTCCTTTGCCAATACTGCACTGTCCTGGTCACCGGAGCATCAGGCCTCTCGCTTTGTTCCTCTCCCTCAATATCAACCTGGCGGCTCTGCGTCTTTTGTCCCATATAAACGTTAGAATTAGGTTGTCGGTATCCACGAATTAACCTCCTGGGGTTTGGGGTGGGATGGCATTGACTCGTGGATGAAGTTGGGAAGAACTTGACGCCTTGACAATATAAAGTCTTCGTACCCATGAACATGGAATGTCTTCTTTTTCTGTGTCTGTTGAGGTGTTCATGTGGCCTTTGTCCTTCGTTAATATGAGACATTGTGTTGATTTTTTAAAAATTTTTTTGTATGTTGAATCAACCTGGCATTCCTGGGGCAGATCCTGCTTGGTCAGGATGTATAATCTTTTTTATATGTTTCCGGGTTATATTCCTGTTTGTTTATAACGGTTATGTCTCCTCGGCGGCTTAACTGTGCTCCCATTTTTAAATGTCCTTCTTTGTTGCAGCGGTTCTCAACCTGTGGGTCGCGACCCCTTTGGGGTCGAACGACCCTTTCACAGGGGTCGCCTAAGACCATCGGAAAACACACATATAATTACATACTGTTTTTGTGATTAATCACTATGCTTTAATGATGTTCAATTTGTAACACTGAAATTGGGGGTCACCACAACATGAGGAACTGTATGAAAGGGTCGCTGCATCAGGAAGCTTGAGAACCACTGGTTTAAAGGGTCAGCTTTTGCCTGATGTCGTCAGCGTGGCCACCTGGTGCTCTTGGTCACTGTTTGCCTGGTCTCTCTTCCTCACCCTCTGACAGCCGGGCTCCCTGCGTCTCACCTCTTCCGTTCCCTCTTCCTCCTTTAAGCCTTAGATTTTGGGAGAAGACCGGAGCCCATGGTGCTGGGTGGGAGTCAGGACGTGGGCCCTACTCCCAGCCCTGGCACACCCTCCCTGTCCCGCCCAAGGCTCTGGCAGGGACCGGCTCCTGCCTCAGGCCGTTCATGTTGCCCCCCCACCCCCATCTCAGAGGTGTTTGTCCTCTGACTTCCCCCCTACCCCTCCCCCCTGACAGCTCCAGGCTCCCCTCCTGCAGGTGTGTCAGTCCCGCCATCGCCTGCCCCCGCCCCTGCGCAGTGACTGCAGAGTTTTCTGCACGTCTGGGCTGCTGGGGGCCTGCTGCGGGGGCTGCCGGCAGGTGGGGCTCGCTCCCTCATCCCTGTGTTTTAGGGCCGCCCTCTAATCAGCCGTGAAAGCCCCCGGCTGCCTCCCTGTGCCGGGGGAGGTGTGTTAACAAAAGATTAATTACCGGGATCATTAAGCTTTGCAAGAGGTTCCTTCCCATAAGTGTGCCCCCCCCCTCCCCCGCCCGCCCCTCTGCTGGGCCTGCGGTTGTCAGGGCCCTGGGGCCTGGCCGCCCGGAGCCCTCGCGGGCAGGCTGCCTGCTGGCTTTGGCTGGCTTCTCGCTCATGTGCTGTGGGATCTGGGGCAGGTCCTCTCTGGGGTGGTGTCAGCTCTGGCTGTCACAGCCATCCCGTCCCCGGGCACTGTCCCCGGCCACAGCTCCGGGCCAGCTGTGTTTCCTGGGCTGGAGCAGTGTGGGCCAGGCAGACCTGGACGGGAGCCATGCGTGATGAGGGCTGTGGTGATGGAGGGGAGCACACAGCCCCCAGGGCGGCCGGCAGGTCTTCTGCGCAGGCCAGGCAGAGGTGGGAGAGGTGGCGCGGGCAGAGGGACCGGCAGAAGCGAAGGCCGGGAGGTGGGAAGGACGGAGGGGGCTGCTGGGAGCTCAATGGCTTTGCAGTCAGAGGCTGTGCGTGCCGGGCTGGCCTCACGGGTTCGGCTCAGGGCTGCCCCTTGGGTGTGGGAAGGAAGGGGCCGGCCTTGAGTTGAGAAGAGGGGCTGGGCCCCAGGGTGGCGTGGGTTCAAGGGAGCCACCCCTGTACAGGGGAGTGGGTGCCAGGGACCTCCCAGCGCCGAGACTTGGCTCCAGGAAGCGGAGGAGAGGCCCCTGCTGGGCCCGGGGATTTCGCCTGGACTTTCCCGCCTGCCTCCCGGGAGCTGCTGTCCTCAGGCGGGGCCCAGCCCACTCACCTGTCCGGGCTTCTGGGGCTCCCACGGGGCACAGGAGGCAGGGGAGCAGCTCCCACAGCCCAGGCAGGAATGTCCACACTCGGGTCTGCGGCTCTCGGGGAGAGGGTGGCGAGCAGCCTGGGCGGCCAGGCGGGTTGGGGAGAAGGGGCTGCCGTCACGGGCAGGTGGCCCGGTGGGTCCTCCTGCTCCCCGACCTCAGGCTCCTCCCCTGCAAGCGGAGAGGAGGCTCCCGCGGGCAGAGAGGTCCCTGGGAGGAGGGATGGGCTGTGGCCTCCTGCTGGTGGCCAGGCAGCGGGCCGGGTGGGAAGTGGGGCCCACGAGCCCCGTCCATAGCCGCCCCTCTCATTCCACATCCAGGCACGGAGTTCGAGTACACCGACTCGGAGAGCGAGGTCAAGGTGCGGAAGCGGTCCCCTGCCGGGCTGCTGCGGCCCAAGAAGGGTCTGGGGGAGCCAGGCCCCTCCCTGGCCCCACCCGTGCCCGGGGCCCGGGGCCCCGGTCCCACCAGCCCCAACAAGGCCAAGGCGGCGGCGGAGAAGGGGCGCAAGGCCCGCCGGCTGCGGGGCCCCAAGGAGCCCGGCTTCGAGGCGGGGCCCGAGGCCAGCGACGACGACCTGTGGACGCGGCGGCGCAGCGAGCGCATCTTCCTGCACGACGCCTCGGCCGCCGCCCCGGCGCCCAGCACGGCGCCCGCTGTCGCCAAGCCCGGCCGCTGCGGCAAGGGCGGCCCGCTGAGCCCACGCAAGGACACAGGCCGCGCCAAGGACAGGAAGGACCCCAGGAAGGTAGGAGCTGGGTGCAGGGGTGGGGCCCCCTGATCGCCGTCTCGGGAGGTGGCCCCGCTGTCCGCACAGGCCCTGAGCTGCCGCGGCCTCCCGCCTCGCACAGGCCCTCTGACTCAGTAACATTCCAAACGTGTGCGTGTGCATGTGCGTGTGCATGTGCGTGTGCATGTGCGCCTGAGGGGCACGGACCCCGAAGGAAACTGCAGTTATCAAACGCCAGACCCCGCTTTGACGCGGTGGCTCCCCGAAGGCACGGGTGCCGAGCGAGTGCCGAGAGCTGCCCGCAGCACACGTGGCATCTAAGGTCCCTGCGGGAACTGCCGTGCGCCCCGTGCGGGGTTTCTGTTGGTGACAGAGTCCCAGGCTCTGCTGGTCCCGCTGTGGCTTGTGGCCTCTGCTCACACCTCGCTGCCTCCGAGGTCACGAACACAGACGGGTGTGCCCTTTCCTCCACATGCGCAGGCTCCCCGGCCGAGGGCTCCCCGGCCGAGATCACCCAGGCCGAGAGCACCCAGGCCGAGATCACCCAGGCCGAGGGCACCCAGGCCGAGAGCACCCAGGCCGAGGGCACCCAGGCCGAGAGCACCCCGGCCAAGGGCACCCAGGCCGAGAGCACCCCGGCCGAGGGCACCCAGGCCGAGAGCACCCCGGCCGAGGGCACCCAGGCCGAGGGCACCCAGGCCGAGAGCACCCCGGCCGAGGGCACCCAGGCCGAGGGCACCCAGGCCGAGAGCACCCCGGCCGAGGGCACCCAGGCCGAGAGCACCCAGGCCGAGGGCTCCCAGGCCGAGAGCACCCCGGCCGAGAGCACGTGCCCTCTCAGCTCGAGCTGCTAGGAGGCTGGTGGCCAGTTGTCTGCCTTCGGGGGTCGCGTTCAGGGCTCCAGCCAGTGGCTGCGCCTGCGGCCTCCACCCCGTCCCTGCGGGGGATGCACTTACGGGACAGTGACCTAGAGTCCCAGAAAGGGGTGAGGCTGCACCGACCCCTGGCCGCGGGGATGGTGAGGCAGGGCCGCAACCGGGTCACTCCCAGGCACCTCGGTGTGTGCGCACCCCTGGCTTCCTCGTGGCTGAGCCACCGCTGGGGCTTCCGGGGCCTCGGACAGGAGGCGCTGTGTGATGATGATAGCGATGTCATGTGGGCGACGGGGGTGGGGGTGGGGGCCGTGCCATCCCCCCCGGCACCATGGCGCGTGGTTTGTTGGCGAAGGAGAACTTGGTTCCTGTCCTCACAACTCTGACACTGAGGCCGGGGCGGCGTGGTGCCCACAGGGGAAGGCTCAGGCCCCTGTCGCCCCTCGGGGACCAGTTGCCGGCACAGGCGCCTGTGCTGCCCGCGCTGTACCCCGGGGTCCCCGACCTCAGGTTCGCTCACACAGTGACTCAGACTCGGACAACACTGTACGGACGTTTATTATAAAGGACACAGCTCAGGAGCAGCCCACAGAGAGGTGCGCAGGCCGGGGTCGGGGGACAGGCCACTGCTGCCGTCCCCGTCCCCCCGCACCCCCCAGGTGCACACCGGAAGCTCCCCTCTCCAGACCCCGCCCTCGGGTTTGATGGGGGCTCATGACATGGACGAGACCCATCACGATCTCAGTCGCCAGCCCCTCCTGTCCCCAAGGAGGGACCAAGAGTCGCCTCCCCGAAGCCCCGCTCCTGAGACCCAGGGAGTTCCCAGGGATGTGGGACGGTGTTGGGAACTGGGGCAGAGGCCAGCTGTGGGCTTGCTTCACCGCCACTGAGAGCGCGCAGACCCCGCGGCAGGTTGCTCATGGCAGCTGCGCCTCGCAGGGGCCCTGACCTGCCGGGGGCACAGCGGTGAGCGGTCAGAGCTGAGCTGTGGCAGGTCCAGCCGGGAGCGGGCTCCCAACCCCCAGCCACACGACCTCCCCGGCCCTCCCGGGCGGCGCCTCTGTCGTGGGGAGGATCAGGCTCGCCCAGTCTGTGTCCCCGGGGAACAGTAAGAGTCCGGATCAGAGCAGGTGAAGGGACGGGCATCAGAAGGAGCAATCAGACCCGTCCCCCGTACCCCCCAGGAACGGCCGCTCTCACACCGCTCTGAGAAATACTCTGGTTCCTGTTTGTAGGCGTGGATTCTGTTTCCTGCGTTCCCTGTATTGAGCTTTTATTTTGCTTTTTTAAAATGCGTGTTTCTAAGCGGCTGGATCGCATCCACCATCTGACCAGCCAGGCTCTCGTGACCTCCCGCCAGCGACCTTCCCGGCCGCGCGAGGTGGTGGGTGATGGTCTTTGCTGCTGCGATCACCGCAGCGAGGAGCTCTGCTCTGTGTGCACAGCCCGTCACACGCGGAGTCTTTTCTCATTTAAATAGCAAGGCTCCCAGGAACGGGGACAGTTACCAGTGTCACCTTTTAGAACAGACGGTCACGAAAAGGGAGAAGGTGCAAATCCACTCGGCTGGGGAGTGGCTGGGGTTGCTCAGTGATGAGCATCAGCCCACGCACCGAAGGGTACGGGTTCGATTCCTGGTCAACGGCATGTACCTGGGTTGCAGGTTCAATCCCCGCCCCAGTCAGGGTGCCTGCAAGAGGCAACCAATTGATATGCTCTCTGATGTCAATGTTTCTCTCTCTCTCTCTCTCTCTCTCTCTCTCTCTCTCTCCCCCTCTCACCCTCCCTCCTTTCCATTCTCTCTAAAAAAATCAATGGAGAAATATCCTTGAGTGAGGATTAACCAAGTGTTCACTCAGGGACAACTTTTTTGCTGTCGCCCCCCCCTTCCCTCGGGCGCGCAAAGACGTGCTCCCCAAGACGAACTGCCTAATAACAGACATTAGAGGGAGGAGGGGACATCCCACGTTAAAAACGCTCCTTGACCCCCACGATGCCTTCTGATGTCAGAAATGTGACCAGGATTAAAACGTGCATCAGACAAAAAATACATACGTGTATGTACACCTGTACATATGTCCCCCAACGGGGTGAAGCCGAATGCCCTCCATCCCTACAGCATTTCCTGTTTTGTGCCTTTCAATGCTGTTGCTTTGCATTTCCCTCACCTGCTGTTGTCATGGTAACATTGCCCAGTATTCTCTTTCTCTGTTTCTTCATATTCCACCTGCTCAGGTCCTTCGATTGGGTTGTGTTGTTGTGTGTGTGTCTCTCTAAAAGCACAAAGTGACCCCACCCCCACGTCCCTGCCGCCCCCTGGTCGCTCCTGCGCACGTGCCCTCGTGTCCGTTTCCCGGACAGCGCGTCTGCTGGGAAGGGCCCCGCCGTTGTGACAGCTGGACGGCACCCCGGGTGCCCGCATTTCTGGAGCCGTGGCCTGGAGCCGTGGCGGGCGTTAGGTTGTTCCCAGCTCCTGGCTCTGACAGGGAAGCTGTGCACAGCCACGTGCCCTTGGGCCACGTCCCGTCCACCATGAGGGGCGCCCCACCCCGTTTCACCAGCTGGGGGCGTGGAGTGGGGCAGGTGGAGAGTAACACGCCTCCTGGAAGCGGCCGGCAGCCGCTGCCCGCTCTCCGCCGCTCCTCCCAGGAGGGGCCCACAGACTGGCCGGCCCTGTCTCCGCTCTGGTGCCATTCGGGGTGTTTGGCTTGTGACGCCCCACGCTGGCCGGTTGGCAGCTGTTAAAATAAAAAGAGGCTCCTCGCTGTTTACCAGGCACACTGGCTGGGGTTGCAAAAGGGGCTTTTGGTAAATTCCCATCCGTGTTTAAAAACCCCACTGTGTTTAAAAAAGTACTGTGTCTGCACAGCCCTCGTGCGCACATGGGTGTGTGTGCTTGTGGAAGGTTCTGGAAGGGCTCACCACGCTCACGGATGCACTTCAACACGCCTCGGTGCTCTTTTTTAAACAACAAGAGGCCCAGTGCACGGATTCGTGCATCGGTGGGGTCCCTCGGCCTGGCCTGTGGGGATCGGGCTGAAATCGGCTCTCTGACATCCCCCGAAGGGTCCAGATTGCAAGAGGGTGGTTCTCAGGTGACACCCCCCAGAATTGGGCTCCCTCCTCTCCGGTTCTGGGCGTGTCACCCGAGAACCACAGCTGCCAGTTCACCGCAGCTCGGCAGCTCCTGCATTGAGTGTCTGCCCCCTGGTGGTCAGTGCGCGTCATCGCTCCCGGTCTGCTGGTCACTTAGGCTTTTTTCTAATAGAAAACATACGGGGGAGCAGAGTGGGCCTCCAGTCCGCGTGGAGAGTGATACAGTAATAATGTCACAAGGATAAGCCGTGTCCCGTGTGCTCACAGCTGTGCCCTGCTCTGGCCCCATCCTGTGCGGCAGCAATAAAACAAGGCGGTGGGAGCTGACAGCCCTGCCGCCAGGAGCCAGGCCGGGCCGCCCCTCGCCTTCCCGCCTCCGATGGCGCCCCTGTTGCTCCCTCCACAGAAGAAGAAGGGAAAGGAGGCGGGATCAGGAGCTGCGCTGCCTCCGCCCCGCACGCCCGTCCTGCCCCCCGAGGCCCGGGCCCCTCACGCCGGCTCCCCGGCCTCCTCCGCCAAGAGGAGCAAGGCCAAGGCCAAAGGGAAGGAGGTGAAGAAGGAGGTGAGGCTCGGTGCACAGCCGTGTCGGTCCCAGGGGTCCCCCAGGCGTGGCTGCGTGTCCTTACCCCAGACAGACGGGTGGGGCTGGGTGTGCCCGATCCAGGGCACATGGTGCAGAGGCTGCCTCAGTTTCCCCAAGGAGGGCATGAGGCGCCTGCCTTGGTGACCAGCGTCCGCACTGAGCATGTGCAGGCCCCGCCCTGTCCTCCCTCTGGCCTCCTGGGTGAGCCCAGCTGGGACCCACACGGCATCTATGGCTGTCACACTGTTGCCTGACTGACCCCGAGTTTGCAGGGGGGGTCCCCCTAAGCCTTTGTCCTGCATGCTCCGTCCCCAGAACCGGGGCAAGGGGGGCGCTGTGAGCAAGCTGATGGAGAGCATGGCGGCCGAGGAGGACTTTGAGCCCAACCAGGACTCGAGCTTCTCCGAGGACGAGCACCTGCCGCGTGGCGGGGCCGTGGAGCGGCCGCTGACTCCGGGTGAGTACCCACCACGCTGTGTGGGCTCAGGCCTGCAGTGCGGGGGGCAGGAGGTTCCCCGGGGGGAAGTGACATGGCCTGCCATGTGGAGACTGTCACCTGGTTCACACCCACCTGGGGCCTTTCCAGAAGTGGGCCCTCTGTGCACGCTGGTGCATGCGTGCAGGTCCCTGCACGAGCCCTGTCTGGGCACGCGTTCGTGACGCACTTCCCCGCAGGGTCCCGCAGACACCTGTTCCCAAGGGCACTGGGCCGGCGGGGGGAGGGGGCCCGGGAGCGAGGGAGGGTCTGCAGCCGCCTCACCGCCCCCTCCCGCAGCCCCGCGCTCCTGCATCATCGACAAGGACGAGCTGAAAGATGGCCTGCGTGTGCTCATCCCCATGGACGACAAGCTGCTGTACGCCGGGCACGTGCAGACCGTGCACTCGCCAGACATGTGAGTGGGGCCGGAGCGGGGGCGGGGGGCTAGGCCCGAGCCTGAAGGCCCTCACCCGTCCTGCGCCCGGGCGCCTCGCTGGGCCTCTGTGGGCAGGCGGCTTCCCCTCCCTGAGCAGCTCCCCCCGTAGAAGTGGGCGCATGGAATGGTGCCTCTCAGAGCGGGTAGGGCGTTCTGGGGCCCAACGGGAGGGCAGGGGAGCCCGCTGGCCGGCTCGCACCTGCAGCCCCTAGTTGTTCAGGTGAGGAGACTGAGGCCAGAGGGGCGGGGAGACCTTGGCCTCAAGCTCACACAGCAAGTCAGCCCTGCGTCCGCTCGGCGTCCTGTCTCCGTGGCCTGGGAGGCGGCGCTGGGGGATCCCGCCCCTGCCAGCCCACCCCACCCTTGCCCTGGCCTTGCAGATACCGAGTGGTGGTGGAGGGGGAACGCGGGAACCGGCCCCACATCTACTGCCTGGAACAGCTGCTGCAGGAGGCGGTGAGGGGCCTGGGGAGAGGAGGGAGGAGGGTGGGGGGAGGAGAGGAGGGGGGAGAGGAAGGGGCTGGTCCTGGTCACCGCCTGGTGCTCAGTCCTTGGCCTTTTCAGATCATCGACGTGCGGCCGGCCTCCACACGCTTCTTGCCGCAAGGGACCAGGATCGCCGCGTACTGGAGCCAGCAGTACCGCTGCCTCTACCCGGGCACTGTGGTCCGAGGTGGGTGCCCTCCCTCCCTGACACCCTCCTCACTTCTCAATGTGTCCGCGTGGGTTCCTCCGGTCCCTGAAACCCAGCTCTACAGGCTCAAGCACCAAGCCTTTCATTGGCTCGTGTGTAGCTGAGAGCTCACAGGGCCTGTCGGTGGCTGGCCCAGGGCCTGTCCCCACGGCCGGCGGGAGTCGGGCTCGGTGTGTGGGCAGCGCTCTCCTCCGCTCGCGTCACACCGGCTCCGTGGGGACCGTATGTCACCATCTAAATCCTGTCGTCAGAGAACGCGTTGCTTTTCCTGTAGAAGCTCCACCACCTGGCTGGGGCCCGTGTACGTGCGCGGTGGTCCTGGGTCCCGTGCCCGTCCCTGAAGTAAGGAGTGAGGCTGGCTTCCTAATTTTGTTTTATTGGGATGCGTTAGTCCTCACCCGCGGATATTTTTCCCATTGACTTTCAGAGAGAGTGGAAGGGAGGGGGAGAGACACACTGATTGGTTGCCTCCCGCACGCGCCCTGACCAGGGCCGGGGATCGAGCCTGCAACCGAGGTACATGCCCTTGACCGGATTGGAACCCGGGACCCTTCAGTCCGAGGGCTGATGCTCCCATCACTGAGCCAGACTGGCTAGGACGTTCCTAATCTGATACGGGCCAGAGGGAGAGGGGAAGGTGGCTTGGCCAGGAAGGCAGGGATGTTGGTAGAGGATAAGAGGGATTGGAAACAGGCAGACAGAATAACAGGTTCCCCAGAAGCATCGGCAAGGCTGGCAGATACGCACAGGGGGCGCCCTTGGCTACCAGAACTGTCGTATCAGGAGACGGGATCTGGATGTTTGTTACGTCAAAAACAAACCCAAAAGACACGCCAGATGCAGTCCACCCGCGGCCGCTGCCACCCTATGTGCCCGGAAGGTGGACCGGGCGCAGGCGGGAGGTCCTCTCACTGTGGCCAGCGGCCTCCCGACTCGGGGTTGCTCTCCCCTGAGCCGCGTGTCAGCTGCTCCCCAGTGGCCTCGTGGGTGTCACTCTTGGCACTTCTTGGTCTGTGGGCCCCCCTGCCCCGGCCCTTCTCCTACAGAAGGACGACACGACGCCCAAGGACGACGCGGCGGGAGCCCCTCCCGGGTTCTCTTCTGTCTCGATCCCTCGCTTCCGTGGAGGGTCCTCCCGTCGCTTGCGAAGCAGGTCCGGGATGACGCCCAGGCCCGTGCGTGTCTGCCCGCTGCACTGGTCTGCAGAGGTAGCTGAGCTGGGCACACAGTCTCGGTTGGAAGTGATGTTCAAAGTCTCTCCACTGGGATCTGGCTTCCCGTGTTGTCTGAGTTCACTGCCGGTGACCCCCAAGCCTTCGTAGGCCCGTTTTTCTGTCTGGAAACTTTTAGGATCTTCTCATTATTCCTGGATTTGGAATTTCTGTGGGGGGTTTATGTGTGTTGTGTGTGTTTGTATGTGTGTATGTGTGTGCTCTGTGTTGTGGTTGTTTGTATGGTGTGTGTGTGTGTGATTTGTGTATTGTGTGTGTGGTGTGTGTGTGTGTGGTATGTGGTGTGATGTGTGTGTGTGTGGTATGTGTAGTGTGTGTGTGTGTGTGTGGTATGTGGTGTGATGTGTGTGTGTGTGTGTGTGGTATGTGGTGTGAGGTGTGTGTGTGTGTGTGGTATGTGTAGTGTGTGTGGGTGGTGTGTGTGGTGTGTGTGGTAGGTGTGGTGTGATGTGTGTGTGTGTGTGGTATGTGGTGTGATGTGTGTGTGTGTGTGTGTGGTATGTGGTGTGAGGTGTGTGTGTGTGTGTGGTATGTGTAGTGTGTGTGGGTGGTGTGTGTGGTGTGTGTGGTAGGTGTGGTGTGATGTGTGTGTGTGTGTGGTATGTGGTGTGATGTGTGTGTGTATGGTATGTGGTGTGTGTGTGTGTGTGTGTGTGTGATTTGTGTATTGTGTGTGTGCTCTTGCATGCTGGGTGTGTGTGGTAGGTGTGGTGTGTGTGTGCTCTTGCATGCTGGGTGTGTGTGGTAGGTGTGGTGTGTGTGTGTGGTGTGTGTGGTATGTGGTGTGATGTGTGTGGTAGGTGTGGTGTGTGTGTGTGTGGTGTGTGTGGTATGTGGTGTGGTGTGTGTGTGGTGTGTGTGGTAGGTGTGGTGTGTGTGTGTGTGGTGTGTATGGTGTATGTGGTGTGTGTATGGTGTGTGTCGTGTGTGTGGTAGGTGTGGTGTGTCTGGTGTGTGTGGTGTGTGGTGTGTGTGTTGGGAGGGGGCTTTGATTTGAAGCAGTTGTCCTCTGTTCCTGGAAACTCGAATTGCTTCTCTGAGAGCGTCTTCCCTCGTTGGCTCCCCTTTTCCTGGAGCTCACACTCGGCTGCTGGCCTCGCTGCTTGTATCTTTTTTTTTATTGTCTGCTCAAACTTTTCTTCAAATTTTGGGGAAATTTCCTCAACTGTATCTTCTAGCCCTTCTATTCTGTTGAAATTTTGGAATGTCTGCTACCATTTTTATTTTTTTAAATATATTTTTATTGATGTCAGAGAGGAAGGGAGAGAGAGAGAGGGAGAAACATCCATGATGAGGGAGAGTCATGGACCGGCCGCCTCCTGCACGCCCCCCACTGGGGGTCCAGCCTGCACGCCGGGCATGTGCCCTGACCAGGGATTGAACCACGACCTCCAGGTTCACAGGCCGATGCTCAACCCCTGAGCCACGCCGGCCGGGCCACTTTCGTTGCCTTTAGCTTCCGATCCTCCCGAGTTTCCCTTCCCCGCTGTGGGTTCCCGTTCTTGCTCCGCGTCCGCCGCCCCTGCCTGTGTCCGTCTGACGTAGAGGCCGTCCCTTTGATCTCAGCAAGTGGCTCGGAAGCTCGGTGACGGGGAGGCCTCGGACAGTGGCAGGCAGGCCTTCCCCGGAGACCCAGGGACCAGCGCCTGCTGCTCTTCTCCCAGCAGCCTTGGGGTCTGGGCTTAGGGCCTGGCACTCGGGGCTGGGGCTGGAGGCCACTGTCCAGTGTGCACACTTCCTGTCACCCCACTAGTGTGGCGCCCACCTGCCCTCCGCTGTGCCCATCCTGAGTCTCCCCAGGTGTAAACCCTCAGCCTGTCCAGCGGGACCCCCTGCACCCCCACCCCGCCTGCAGAGGGCCTTGTGAAAGCTAGTGTTCTGCCCTGGCCAGTGTTGCTCAGTGGATAGAGCATCGGCCTGCAGACCAAAAGGTCCCGGGTTCGATTCTGTTCAAGGGCATGTACCTTGGTTGCCGGCTCCTCCCCGGCCGGGGCCCTGGTTGAGGTGTGTGCAGGAGGCAACCCATCCATGTATTTCTCTCACATCGATGTTACTCTGTCTCTCCCTCTCTCTTCCACTCTCCCTAAAAACCAATGGAAATGTCCTCGGGTGAGGACTGACCAAAACAAAGCTGGCCATTGGTGGCATCCCCTCCTCCCGGCCCCGACAGCAGAGCCGAGACCAAGTCTGCCCCGGCTCGCGCGCAGCTGTCTCCTGAAACGGCGGCATGGTCGCCTCCTGTCCACTGGCCGCTCCTCTCCGTGCTGGTTCTTTGTGCCGCTGTGGGGGCGTCCCGGGAGGGGCTGGACCGGCCCCCGTCCCTGGAAGTCGGGACAGGTCGGCGGGAACGAGGAGCCAGTGCTGGGCCGGGACACGGGGCTCTGAGCCGCGTTCGGCGCCGCTGCCTGCGGCCCGCGGGCCTCCTGGGCCGGCTGCTGCCACCGCCCCTGCCCCCCATCCTCATCCGCCTCGGTCTGGGCGCCCCTGACCCCCCCTCTCCCACAGGCTTGCTGGGCCTCGAGGACGACGGGGACCTCATCACTGTGGAGTTCGACGACGGAGACACGGGGAGGATCCCCCTCTCACACATCCGCCTCCTGCCTCCCGACTACAAGATCCAGTGTGAGTGCCTGTGCCGGCTGACCCCCAGGCCCACGCCTGCTGCCCCCCAGGCCCTCCCACTGCCCCCCCAGGCCCTCGCCCACTGCCCCCCAGGCCCTCCCACTGCCCCCCCCAGGCCCTCGCCCACTGCCCCCCCAGGCCCTCCCACTGCCCCCCCCAGGCCCTCGCCCACTGCCCCCCAGGCCCTCCAACTGCCCCCCCAGGCCCTCTCCCACTGCCCCCCCAGGCCCTCTCCCACTGTCCCCCCCCAGGCCCTCTCCCACTGCCCCCCCAGGCCCTCTCCCACTGTCCCCCCAGGCCCTCCCACTGTCCCCCCAGGCCCTCCCACTGTCCCCCCCAGGCCCTCCAACTGCCCCCCCCAGGCCCTCGCCCACTGTCCCCCAGGCCCTCCAACTGCCCCCCAGGCCCTCGCCCACTGCCCCCCAGGCCCTCCAACTGTCCCCCCCAGGCCCTCGCCCACTGCCCCCCAGGCCCTCGCCCACTGCCCCCCAGGCCCTCCAACTGTCCCCCCCAGGCCCTCGCCCACTGCCCCCCCAGGCCCTCGCCCACTGCCCCCCCCAGGCCCTCCCACTGCCCCCCCAGGCCCTCGCCCACTGCCCCCCAGGCCCTCCAACTGCCCCCCCCAGGCCCTCTCCCACTGCCCCCCCAGGCCCTCTCCCACTGTCCCCCCCAGGCCCTCTCCCACTGCCCCCCCAGGCCCTCTCCCACTGTCCCCCCAGGCCCTCCCACTGTCCCCCCCAGGCCCTCCAACTGCCCCCCCAGGCCCTCGCCCACTGTCCCCCAGGCCCTCCAACTGCCCCCCAGGCCCTCGCCCACTGCCCCCCAGGCCCTCCCACTGTCCCCCCAGGCCCTCCCACTGCCCCCCCAGGCCCTCCCACTGTCCCCCCCAGGCCCTCGCCCACTGCCCCCCAGGCCCTCCAACTGTCCCCCCCCAGGCCCTCGCCCACTGCCCCCCAGGCCCTCCCACTGTCCCCCCCCAGGCCCTCGCCCACTGCCCCCCAGGCCCTCCCACTGCCCCCCCCCAGGCCCTCCCACTGTCCCCCCAGGCCCTCCCACTGCCCCCCCAGGCCCTCCCACTGTCCCCCCCAGGCCCTCGCCCACTGCCCCCCCAGGCCCTCCCACTGCCCCCCCAGGCCCTCGCCCGCTGCCCCCACTGCCCCCCCAAGCCTAGCTCGGGCTCTGCCATTTGGACCATTTGCACGCACAGGGGGTGGAAATGGCAGGAACTGTGGGTGGGGGCTCCCAGGATGGGCTCCAGAGAGGGGATCCCAGGGTCCCCCAGCTTCGGTCCTGAGGCCATGAGGGCAGCACAAGCCAGGAGGCCAGGCCGTGGGAGGCCAGTCCGTAACTGCTCCTGCCTCAGTCTGTGTGAGGGGGTGCCGTCCCCATGGCCTCACCGCAGGAAACGCGGGCTCAGGGAGGGGGGGTGCCTCCTCAGGGCCCCGCGGCTGGGCAGGCCCGGCCAGGGCCCAATCAGCGCCACCTCACTGGCAGGGCCCTGGACCTCGGGTTTGGAGAGCCTCCAAGTGGGTCATCAGAACCACAGGAGTCGGCCTCTCGCTTCGCCCAGTCCATTCGTCACGGCCCCACTGAGCTCGTGTGCAGACACCTGAGCTGTCCCTGCAGATGGGCCTCCCTCCTGGCTGCGCAGCCGTCCAGGCCGCGTGGGGTCTGCTCCATGGTGTCGTCACCTCCTCCAGTCCCTGCTCTCCTGACTGACGTCGCTCCGGAGGCCAAGCCTGACCCCTGTCTGTCCTGCCTGCAGGCGCTGAGCCATCCCCGGCCCTACTGGTGCCCAGCGCTAAGCGCCGCAGCCGGAAGACCAGCAAAGACACCGGGGACGGCAAAGACGGGGGTGCGCCGGGGTCCGAGGAGCCAGGTACCAAGGCGCGAGGGCGCGGACGGAAACCCAGCACCAAAGCCAAGGGTGGTAAGTTGGCAACAGCATGTGGGGACTGCACATGGGGCTCTGCACAGAGACCCCACCTCCACAGCTAGGGAGCAGCTCAGGAGGACGTTCATGTCAGAGGTAGAGCCAGGTGTGAGTGCTCCAGGTGTGTGTCCTCCCGGTGTGAGTGCTCCCGGTGTGAGTGCTCTGGGTGTGAGTGCTCCGGGTGTGAGTGCTCCAGGTGTGTGTCCTCCCGGTGTGAGTGCTCCAGGTGTGTGTGCTCCAGGTGTGTGTCCTCCGGGTGTGAGTGCTCCGGGTGTGTGTCCTCCGGGTGTGAGTGTCCGGGTGTGAGTGCTCCAGGTGTGTGTGTTCCAGGTGTGAGTGCTCCAGGTGTGTGTCCTCCGGGTGTGAGTGCTCCGGATGTGAGTGCTCCAGGTGAGTGCTCCAGGTGTGTGTCCTCCCGGTGTGAGTGCTCCAGGTGTGAGTGCTCCCGGTGTGAGTGCTCCAGGTGTGTGTCCTCCAGGTGTGAGTGCTCCAGGTGTGAGTGCTCCAGGTGTGTGTGCTCCAGGTGTGTGTCCTCCCGGTGTGAGTGCTCCAGGTGTGTGTCCTCCAGGTGTGTGTGCTCCAGGTGTGTGTCCTCCCGGTGTGAGTGCTCCAGGTGTGTGTCCTCCCGGTGTGAGTGCTCCAGGTGTGAGTGCTCCAGAGCCTGCAGGAAAGGGCTTCAGGCTGAGCCGAGGCTCCCGGACGCTTGGGGCCATGCTGTGGGTCCGGCCCAGAGAGGGGGCCAGGCACAGGCTGAGCTCGGGAGCCGGCAGGGTGGGGTGGCAGGGCTCTCAGGCTGGGAGGCGGCCTGCCTCACTTGTGCCACCTCCTCTTCCAGACAGAGCTGCTGCCCTGGAGGAGGGGGGCCCAGCGGAGGAGGTTCCCAGTGCCCCGCTGGCCCTGGAGCCAGTCAGCACCCCAAGTTCCAAGAAGAGCCCCCCAGAGCCCGTGGACAAGCGGACCAAAGCCCCCAAGGCTCGCCCAGCAGCCCCCCAGCCCAGCCCCGTGCCGTCCACTTTCACTAACTGCCCAGCTCCCGAGCCCTTTGGGGAGCTGCCAGCCCCCGCCCCGGCCCTGGCCCCCGCCCCCCTGGTCGCCGTGCCCGTCACCATGCCCGCCACCCGCCCCAAGCCCAAGAAGGCCCGGGCTGCTGAGGAGGCGGCCGGCAAGGGTGCCCGCAGGCCCGGGGAGGAGGCCGAGCTGCTCGTCAAGCTGGACCACGAGGGGGTCACGTCCCCCAAAAGCAAGAAGGCCAAGGAGGCGCTGCTTCTGCGGGAGGAGCCGGGGGCCGGGCGCCCGGAGCCCAAGGGCCTCCTGGGGCTGGGCAGCTACGCCCCGGCCGCGGGCAGCAGCGAGCCCAAGGCGGCCCGGCCCAAGGCCGGGGATGGCGACCTGGCCCAGGAGCCGGGGACTGGGCTCACGTTTGAGGACTCGGGGGTCCCCAAGAGCCCGGACAAGACCCAGGCTGAGCAGGACGGGGCCGAGGAGTCGGAGAGCAGCAGCAGCAGCAGCAGCAGCGACAGCGGCAGCGGGAGCAGCTCAGAGACTGAGGGCGAGGAGGATGGCCAGGGTGGCGGCCGTGGCTGCACCGCCTCCAGCTCCAGGGCCTCCTCCTCCTCCTCTTCTTCCTCCTCCTCCTCTTCCTCCTCCTCTTCCTCCTCTTCTTCTTCCTCCTCTTCCTCCTCTTCCTCCTCCTCCTCCTCCTCTTCCTCCTCCTCCTCGTCCTCATCTTCATCGTCATCATCGTCGTCATCATCATCGTCCTCTTCATCCTCATCCACCACTGACGAGTCTTCCTGTAGCTCTGACGACGAGGCGGCCCCTGCCCCTGCGGCTGGCCCCTCGGCCCCGCCCGCCCTCCCCAGCAAGGCGCCCAAGCAGGCCAGCAAGGCGCGCTCCTCGGCCCACTCTCCCGGCAAGAAGGCGCCGGCGCCCCAGCCCCAGGCCCCCCCACCGCAGCCCCCGCAGCCCAAGGCGCAGGCCGGGCCTGGGGCCAAGAGCCGACCCAAGAAGAGGGAGGGCGTCCACCTCCCGACCACCAAGGAGCTGGCCAAGCGGCAGCGCCTGCCGTCGGTGGAGAACCGGCCCAAGATTGCCGCCTTCCTGCCGGCCCGGCAGCTCTGGAAGTGGTTCGGCAAGCCCACCCAGGTAGCCTGCACTCAGACCGGCTCTCTGGTGCTCTGCCCCACGGGCCCTCTGCCCGGGGCTGTCGGGAGCGAGGCCTCCGCCCGCGCCAAGGACAGGCACATCGCTGTCCTGCTTCCCCTGGGCTGGGCTAGTCCTTATTTTAGCATCTGCCACTGGCAGGGTCCAGTGTTAGTGTCGCTGAGGCTCTGCTGCTGCAGAGCACGGCGCCCAGCCTGTTGGCCTCTAACAGAAAAGTCAAGGGGGTGGGCTTCAGGTACGGCTGGATCCAGGGACCTGAAGGTTGTCCTCAGCCTCCTCTCGGATCCATTCGTGCTCCAGGCCTGTTTCTCCGTCTTTCCTTCGTCCTGGTCTCTTTCCCAGCAGCCCCGCCCCTCCTGGGGCAGCAGTTGCTTCCGGCCCACATTCTGCCCGCTTAGCCGGACAGGAGGTCTCCCCCTGGGCTCATGCTGAAGTTGGCCCAGGGCCTAGCCTTGGGTTCTGAGCCCTCCTCTGAGCTCATCACATCACAGGAGGAGGAGGGTTAGGATTGGCCAGACCACGTCCTGTTCCCGGCGTAGGAGGAGGGGTGGCTCCCACAGGGGAGCCTCCTGGCCAGGGGTGGGGTCTGGGAAGGGCATAGCCTCTCAATGCCGGAAACATAACTGGTGTCTGAGCTGAGCCGGCTCAGCAGCCTCCGCGGCCATCTCACCCGGAATCAGCTCGCGCTGGGCCTTGAATGGAGAGGATGTGAGCGTTTGTAGGACACAAGCATTAGTGTCAGGGGCATCAAAAAGCCGCCACCAGCAGGGTCCCGGGGATTCAGGTAGAAAGGTGACAGCTGGATGCGGAGGGAGTTCGCGTGGGCGTTTCTCTGGTTTAAGCAAAACAATGCGCTGTGAGCCCCTGGGGAGTGGCCTTGCCTCGGGGTTGATGTCAGTGCTGCTCTGTGCCGCCCTGGGGGTGCTCTGTGTCCCTGAGGCTCAGCACTGGGGGTGCTCTGTGGGCCCCTGAGGCTCAGCCCTGGGGGTGCTCTGTGTCCCTGAGGCTCAGCCCTGGGGGTGCTCTGTGGGCCCCTGAGGCTCAGCCCTGGGGGTGCTCTGTGTCCCTGAGGCTCAGCCCTGGGGGTGCTCTGTGTCCCTGAGGCTCAGCACTGGGGGTGCTCTGTGGGCCCCTGAGGCTCAGCCCTGGGGGTGCTCTGTGTCCCTGAGGCTCAGCCCTGGGGGTGCTCTGTGTCCCTGAGGCTCAGCACTGGGGGTGCTCTGTGGGCCCCTGAGGCTCAGCCCTGGGGGTGCTCTGGGCCCCTGAGGCAGCCACGGGGGCTGAGTGAGGTGCTGTCAGGTGCCCAGCCATGAGTCCCCGCATCTCCCCACACCTCGCTGTCCCGTCTGGAAATTGGGGGTCAGCGCAGGCTGGGCCCACAGCAGGCGTGGAGTGTGCGGGCCTCGAGGCATCTTGGCCAGCGCTGCTCTGGAACAGCCGCCAGTCCCTCAGCGGAGCACGCTCCCTTTAAATAAGTCCCTGTTAGAGGGATGAGGGGGTGTCCCCCATCAGCCATCAGGGGGGCTGGCTCCCCTCCACCCCTCCCAGGCCCCCAAGTTTGAGGAGGGGCCGAGGCAGCGGGGCGGGCAGAGGCCGGGCCGTGCTGACCGCTGCCGTGTCCGCAGCGCCGCGGCATGAAGGGCAAGGCCCGCAAGCTCTTCTACAAGGCCATCGTGCGCGGCAAGGAGATGATCCGCATCGGGGACTGCGCCGTGTTCCTGTCGGCCGGCCGCCCCAACCTGCCCTACATCGGCCGCATCCAGAGCATGTGGGAGTCCTGGGGCAGCAACATGGTGGTGCGCGTCAAGTGGTTCTACCACCCCCGAGGAGACCAGCCCGGGCCGGCGCCTGCACGAGGGCCAGGTGGGCACAGCGAGGGGGGGTGAGGGGGGACAGCCCGGGGGCGGGGGTCAGTGAGGTGGGGGGACAGCCCGGGGGGCGGGGGTCAGTGAGGGGGGGGGGACAGCCCCGGGGGGGGGTCAGTGAGGTGGGGGGCAGCCCCGGGGGGGTCAGTGAGGTGGGGGGCAGCCCCGGGGGGCGTCAGTGAGGTGGGGGGCAGCCCCGGGGGGGCGTCAGTGAGGTGGGGGGCAGCCCCGGGGGGGGTCAGTGAGGTGGGGGGCAGTCCCGGGGGGGGTCAGTGAGGTGGGGGGCAGCCCCGGGGGGGCGTCAGTGAGGTGGGGGGCAGCCCCGGGGGTGGGATCGGTGAGGGCGGGGGTGGTCAGTGGGGCCCGGCTCACACTGCCCGCATCTGCCATGCAGCACTGGGACCCGAAGTCCGGCCGCAGCCTCCCGGCCGCGCTGCGGGCCTCCAGCCAGAGGAAGGACTTCATGGAGGTAGGAGGGCGCCGGGCAGGGGCGGGGGGTGGGGCCGGGCCCCCCTCAGACCCTCACCCTGGCCAGGGCGGCCCCAGTGCCGTCAGCTCAGCGCTGTGTCCTGGTCTGTCCCTGGGTGTCAGGTCTGTCCCGTGGTGTCTGTCTCTGTCTTTCTGTCTCTCAGTCTCTGTCTCAGGCTCTGGGTCCCTCTTAGTCCGCCGTCCCTCCCGGGGTCTCTGGCTGGGGTGTCTGCCCCGCGTGCCCGGGTCCCGGGCGGGTCTCCCTGACGCCCCCCCCCGCCGCCCCGCAGCGCGCCCTGTACCAGTCCTCCCACGTGGACGAGAACGACGTGCAGACCGTGTCGCACAAGTGCCTGGTGGTGGGCCTGGAGCAGTACGAGCAGATGCTCAAGACCAAGAAGCACCAGGACAGCGAGGGCCTGTACTACCTGGCGGGCACCTACGAGCCCACCACCGGCATGATCTTCTCCACGGACGGCGTGCCCGTGCTCTGCTGAGCGCCCGGCCCGCCGCTGCCCGCGGGCGCGCGTGGTGTGCGTGCGAGTGTGCCGTGGACACGGACGCATGCGTGTGTGCGCACACATGTGCACACGTCTCCAGCCCCCTCTCCGACCCCCTCGGTGCCTCCCAAGAGGGGGCCCCTCTCCGCGACCAGGGTGTGGCCCTGCCCGGCCCCAGGGCCGCGCCTCCGTCCCCTCGGAAGCACTTGGCCGGGACCCCTCGTCCCCCGCTGACTCGGACTGAGGGGGCGCTTCGCGGAACCAAACTGACACTCGCTCTGCGGTTCCTGCCGCTGGTGAGTCCTCCCGAGGCTCCCAGTGCCCGGCCCCCTCAACGTGGAGCCCACCCTAAGCCTCCCGCCGCAGTCGGGGCAGCCCGACGCCCACCAGCCTCACTGACCAGGCCAGGCCTGCGCTGGGCACCTGCCAGGGGCCCGGCCCCCTAAGCCAGGTGAGGGCGCCCGAGCGTCGGCCAGGCGCCAGGCGGAGGGGGCTGCGTGCCCTGAGACCCCAGCCAGGACCCACCCGCCTGGTGCAGACCCTCACACTACAGACAACCCCATGGTGCTGAAACCCTGGCGGCCAGCCCGAGGGAGGCGGCAGTTCTTACCTGTACAGTTTTATTGTACCGAGACGTTCCCCTGTATCATACACCCTTAAATGGAGTCCACTTTTTAATTATATATAAAGATAAATATATATAAATATATATAAATATAAACTTTTTAAAACTGTGAAAAAATAGCTATGAAATTATAAAAAAAAAAGCGAACACATTCTGACGTGCAGAATATTATTTTTTATTTCCTGTTAGATTGTGAGTGTCTAGCACCCAGCTTCACGGGCCCCCCTTGTCCCAAGCACACCCCCCCCCCCCGCCCACCCCCACCCCGGCCCAGGTGTACTGTACGCGCCCCCACAGGGAGGAGTTAGAGAGAGCAGAGGCTGAGGGGCCCAGAGCCCCAGGGCGGCCTGCAGAGCACTTAGCCCCGCCCCCTAGGGAGGCAGAGGCCTGTCCAGACAATCTTAAGGGAAAGAAAAGCCAGACTTCGGTTTTATCTTTTGGGGGAATTATTGTTTAATTTGTTTAGTTTCTTTTGGAATTTTGTTTGTTGGCGAATTCTGTGTGATCTTTTTCATAAAAAGCAAAAAAGAAAAGAAAAAGCTGTAATTGGAAAGCGCGTTGTCTGGCGTGGTTCCTTTCGGGGGCTGGGGGCTCCACAGGGGGTGGCGCTGGGGGTGGCGGGGGGCGCTGGCCTTTCAGGGCACAGGAGCTGGTGTCCGCTGGCCACTATTCACATTGGCGTTAATTTAAATAAAAGCAAAAGTTTGTCAGTTGCACCAGCCATGGTTCCCGCAGGTAAAAAGCAGGGTGTTGCTAGTGGCTACTATACCGTCCATCAGGCCAGGAAGCTCTCATGGCCAGAGCGGGGCAGGGCCTGCATTTTCTTGTTCTTTCTTTAAAAAAAAAAAAAAAATATATATATATATATATATATATATATATATATATATTTTTTTTTAAATGATTTCAGAGAGGATGAGGGAGAGAGACAAACATAAATGATGAGAGAGAATCATTGATTGGCTGCCTCCTGCACACCCACTACTGCAGATCCAGCCCTCAGTCTGAGCACATGCCCTAACTGGAATGGAACCAGGACCCTGCAGTCCAAGGGCGATGCTCTATCCACTGAGCGACATTGGCCAGGGCTCATGGATCTTTACTTATATTTGAAACAGAGCCCCCAGCCAGGCTCACACCTGAAGACGATGCTCTGGTCTGAGTGGCCCTGAGCTCTGCGTGATGGAGGGGGGTTCCCTGCAGGGCTCAGCACAGGCTTGGCCCTGGTCCTGGCGCTGTCCCCTCCTCTCCCTGAGGTCAACTCCCAGCCTGAGCCTAGAAGGACCTGCCTGACAACCAGCGCACAGAACACCGGTGGGAATCTGAGCTTGGCTGAACCACAGCAGCATGTAGTGGGAACAGGGCGGTTAGAGAGGTTAAATGATGGAAGACAGTGATCAGCCCTAACCATACCTAAATGGTAAAAACCTAGCCCTGACCCTATCCCTAACCCTACCCCTACCCCTATCCCTATCCCTATCCCTAACCCTAACCCTAACCCTACCCCTACCCCTATCCCTAACCCTACCCCTATCCCTATCCCTAACCCTAACCCTAACCTAGCCCTGACCCTATCCCTAACCCTAACCCTACCCCTATCCCTATCCCTAACCCTAACCCTAACCCTAACCCTATCCCTAACCCTAACCCTATCCCTAACCCTAACCCTACCCCTATCCCTATCCCTATCCCTAACCCTAACCCTAACCCTATCCCTATCAATATCACTAACCCTATCCCTAACCCTATCCCTAACCCTAACCCTAACCCTAACCCTATCCCTACCCCTATCCCTAACCCTAACCCTAACTCTAACCCTAACCCTATCCCTAACCCTAACCCTAACCCTAACCCTATCCCTAACCCTAACCCTATCCCTACCCCTATCCCTAACCCTAACCCTAACCCTAACCCTAACCTAGCCCTGACCCTATCCCTAACCCTAACCCTAACCCTAACCCTAACCCTGACCATGACGCTAAAACAAACCCTATCCCTATCCCTAACATTATCCCAGTGATGGCGAACTTATGAGACGCGTGTCAGAGGTGACACACGAACTCATTTTTTTGGTTGATTTTTCTTTGTTAAATGGCACTTAAATAAATGAAATAAATATCAAAAATGTAAATCTTTGTTTTACTATAGTTGCAAATAAATAAAAAAATTTCTATATGTTAACTGCACCAGAGATAGTTAGGGTTTTTCACAATGCTGACACGACGAGCTCAAAACGTGTGACATCACTGCCCTATACCGAACCCTAACCTTAACCGTAAACCTATCCTAATCCGTAACCCTAACCCTAACCCTAACGCTATCCCTATCCCTATCCCTAACCCTAACCCAAACCCTAACTCTAACCCTAACCCTATCCCTAACACTAACCCTAACTCTATCCCTAACCCTAACCCTAACCCTAACTCTAACCCTAACCCTATCCCTAACCCTAACCTTATCCCTAACCCTAAACCTATCCCTATCCCTAACCCTAACCCTATCCCTAACCCTAACCCTAACCCTAACTCTAACCCTAACCCTATCCCTAACCCTAACCCTAACCCTAACCCTATCCCTAACCCTAACCCTATCCCAAACCCTAACCCTAACCCTAACCCTATCCCTATCCCTATCCCTATCCCTATACCTAACCCTAACCCTATCCATATCCCTAACCCTAACCCTAACTCTATCCCTAACCCTAACCCTAACCCTAACCCTAACTCTAACCTTATCCCTAACCCTAACCCTATTCCTAACCCTAAACCTATCCCTATCCCTAACCCTAACCCTAAACCCTATCCCTATCCCTAACCCTAACCCTAACCCTTACCCTATCCCTAACCCTAACCCTAACCCTAACCCTATCCCTAACCCTAACCCTAACCCTATCGGTAACCCTAACCCTATCGGTAACCCTAACCCTAACCCTAACCCTAACCCTAACCCTATCCCTATCCCTAACCCTAACCCTAAACCCTATCCCTATCCCTAACCCTAACCCTAACCCTTACCCTATCCCTAACCCTAACCCTAACCCTAACCCTATCCCTAACCCTAACCCTAACCCTATCGGTAACCCTAACCCTATCGGTAACCCTAACCCTAACCCTAACCCTAACCCTAACCCTATCCCTAACCCTAACCCTAATCCTAACCCTAACCCTATCCCTAACCCTAACCCTAACCCTATCGGTAACCCTAACCCTATCGGTAACCCTAACCCTAACCCTAACCCTAACCCTATCCCTAACCCTAACCCTAACTCTATCCCTAACCCTAACCCTAACCCTAACCCTATCCCTAACCCTAACCCTAATCCTAACCCTAACCCTATCCCTAACCCTAACCCTAACCCTATCGGTAACCCTAACTCTATCCCTAACCCTAACCCTAACCCTAACCCTATCCCTAACCCTAACCCTAATCCTAACCCTAACCCTATCCCTAACCCTAACCCTAACCCTATCGGTAACCCTAACCCTATCGGTAACCCTAACCCTAACCCTAACCCTAACCCTAACCCTATCCCTAACCCTAACCCTATCCCTAACCCTAACCCTAACCCTATCGGTAACCCTAACCCTATCGGTAACCCTAACCCTAACCCTAACCCTAACCCTAACCCTATCCCTAACCCTAACCCTAACTCTATCCCTAACCCTAACCCTATCCCTAACCCTAACCCTAACCCTATCGGTAACCCTAACCCTATCGGTAACCCTAACCCTAACCCTAACCCTAACCCTAACCCTATCCCTAACCCTAACCCTAACCCTATCGGTAACCCTAACTCTATCCCTAACCCTAACCCTAACCCTAACCCTATCCCTAACCCTAACCCTAATCCTAACCCTAACCCTATCCCTAACCCTAACCCTAACCCTATCGGTAACCCTAACCCTATCGGTAACCCTAACCCTAACCCTAACCCTAACCCTAACCCTATCCCTAACCCTAACCCTATCCCTAACCCTAACCCTAACCCTATCGGTAACCCTAACCCTATCGGTAACCCTAACCCTAACCCTAACCCTAACCCTAACCCTATCCCTAACCCTAACCCTAACTCTATCCCTAACCCTAACCCTATCCCTAACCCTAACCCTAACCCTATCGGTAACCCTAACCCTATCGGTAACCCTAACCCTAACCCTAACCCTAACCCTAACCCTATCCCTAACCCTAACCCTAACTCTATCCCTAACCCTAACCCTATCCCTAACCCTAACCCTAACCCTATCGGTAACCCTAACCCTATCGGTAACCCTATCCCTATCCCTAACCCTATCCCTATCCCTATCCCTAACCCTAACTCTAACCCTAACCCTAACCCTAACCCTAACCCTAACCCTAACCCTAACCCTATCCCTATCCCTATCCCTAACCCTATCCCTAACCCTAACTCTAACCCTAACCCTAACCCTAACCCTAATCCTAACCCTAACCCTAACCCTAACCCTAACCCTATCCCTATCCCTATCCCTAACCCTATCCCTAACCCTAACTCTAACCCTATCCCTATCCCTATCCCTAACCCTATCCCTATCCCTAACTCTAACCCTATCCCTATCCCTATCCCTAACCCTATCCCTAACCCTAACCCTAACCCTAATCCTAATCCTAACCCTAACCCTAACCCTAACCCTAACCCTCGACCAAACAATCTTAAGGGAAAGAAAAGCCAGACTTCCGTTTTATCTTTGGGGGGAATTAATGTTTAGCTTTTTCTTTGGTTTCTGTTGGAATTTTGTTGGTTGGCGAGTTCGGTGAACTTTTCCGTAAAAAGAAAGAAAAGGAAAAGCTGTCATTGGGAAGCGCGCTGCCTGCGGGCTCCGGGCTGGGGAGGCCTGGGCAGCTGGCGGGGCAGGAGCCGGTGTCCCCCGCGCTGCGCGGGGCGTTCATTTGAATGAGAGGAAAGCGCGTGGCCGCACCGGCCACTGACGGCCATCGGCCCCAGGGTCTCAGGCCAGAGCCGGGCGGCCTGCAGCTCCTCCTCCCTGTCATTTGGGGCTGAGCTCCCGGCCGTGCTCCCGCCCCAGCCGCGCTCCCCTGCAGCCGAGGCGGGGGCTGAGCGGCCCTGAGCGGGCAGACGGGAGGGGGGGTCGGGCACCCCCTGCCTGAAGGCCTGGGAGCGGCTCGGTCCAGAGTCACGGGTGGTCGGCCCTCCCGCACCCAGAGACCGGGAGCAGCGGTGCGCTGGCGCCCCCTGGCGGCCCCCGCCCGCCCGCCCGGCCTTGGCCCACGTGGTTGCCGCCCCCCCCTCGCCGGCCGCCTCCCCACTTCTCCCAAGGGTCCCACTCGCAGGAGTGGAGCAGCCCCCTCCCCGGAGGAAGCGCACGGAACAGAATGGGCGTTTGTTCCGTCGGCAGATCCGCACAGCCGGGCGGCTTCTCTCGGTCCGGTTCTCCGTCCAAGGGGCAGGGGCAGGGCCAGCTGCCTTTGTCTTTCTGCTCCTGCACGGGGTGGGGGTGGGGTGGAGGTGGGGGGATGTGGCCGTATCCCTGAGGGCCTTCGAACCCCAAACCCTTGCAGCCTCCATCGCCTCCCCACACCCCCGTCCAGGCGTGGGGACCCTCCTCCACCCCACCTGCCCCCGCGCCCTCCTAGAAACTCGGCTAGGGTGCCGGCGGGTCACTTTCCAGGCGGAAGACTGGGTCCCAGCTCTGCGGGGGGCCTTGTCCCGCCCGGCCCCTCCCCCAGCGCCACCTGCACAGACGCCTCTCAGACTCAGCAGGTTCTCCTTCATCCTTTAATGGCCAGTGCGGTAGAGTCAGTGACAGACAGACGGGGTGGGACACAGCGGGGGGCAGTCGCCACGCAGTGCGGTGGGTGTGGAGGGCAGGCCGACACCCCGGAGTCCCCTTAACTCGTACTGAGCCAACCTGGAGCCCCGGAGGGTCCCGGCTTGGGGGGGGGACCCTCCCTACCCGCCAGGGACTCAGGCCCCTCGGTGGGCTTTGCTGGATGGGGGTCAAGGCTTAGGGCTGGAGTTGACTTCAGCCAGGGGGGGGCCCCCCCACTCTGTCCTGTATCAGACGGCGGAGGAGCAGGTCCCGGGGCAGGCGGACCCCCAGGCCCGTGGCATCAGGTGGGGCCCGGGTGAGGGAGGGGTCCTGGGGGTCCAAGCTGGCACAGACTGTGGTCTGACACTCAGACCCGGAGGTCCTGGTCCTCCCAGCAATCCTGGGGTCCAGGAAAGCCAGGGCTAAGGCTGGGGGCGGAGGGCCCAGGTGAAGGGCTGGCTCGGGGGCGGTGATGTTGTGATTGGGGTGACGGAGGGGGGCCCTCAGAGCTGACCTGGGGGTGGGGTCGCCAGGAGGGATGCTGGCTGGTGACTGCTCTCCCGGGGGGACGGCTGAGACTCGCGGAGCACTGGGCGCAGCGGCGGGGAGAGCGGTGTGAGGCGCAGGGCACAGTGTGGGCGAGTCCGGGCTCAGCATCGAGAGTTGCGGCTCCAAGACCCTGGCGGGACCCTGGGTGCGCCCAGGCGGTTGGCGGTGTTGGCACAGGAGGAGGCCGGGCCCGCAGGCAGGGGCAGGGGCAGGGCTGGCCCCGGCTCAGAGGCCGGCGGGGAGGGAGGCGTTGGTGGCGGAGGTCTCGAGGCAGCCGCTGTGGGCGCCCCGGGTGAGGCTGTAGGTGCAGTAGGCCACTGCCGAGCCCAGCGTCAGCCCCGTCATGTAGGACACGGTCATGGTGTTCCCTGCGGACCGGAGCGGACCTGAGCGCCCGGGACCCGGCCGCCGGGCGCACCCCTACAACCCAATCCCACACAGCCCCTCCGCCAAGGGCTGGGCCGAGGCTGGCACCCGGGGACGCGGTGACCAGGCCGCTCCCGGGAGGGCCGTGCGAGGACTGTCACCCGTGGGCCCAGCCCCGGAGCCCTCTCCCACCAACGCTCCCTCCACCTCAGCTGATGGCCTTGCCTTGAGCATCGGCCCCAAACTAAAGTCCTTCTGCTCCCTTGTCCCTTTCTTACCCCCCCCCCCCCCCCCCCGTCCCAACCATCGGCTGTGCGGGGACCACCGTCCACACAGAACCCAGCACTCCTCCCAGGCCCCTGCCCCGGGGCCTACACAGGCTCTTCCCTTGCAGGTCACAGGGCTGCCCCCACTCCTTCCTCCAGGGCTTTGCTCAGGGAAGCCTGCCCGGCCGCTCTGATGCGAGCCCCCCGCCCGGCTCGCCAGCCCCTTTCTCTGCGTTATTGTCTCTGTCGTTCTTTGTTGTCTGTCTGTCTCCCCTGACTGTCAGCGCAGGAAGCGCAGGATTGAGTTCAGTCACCACTGTGCCCCCAGCACGCAGGACAGCACCTGGCGCTCAGCGGCCTCACTGTGCAGCTGCGGGATGAACGCGGGGGGCGTGACTGCAGACTGTCCCGCACCAGCGAGGCCCCCTGAGGGTGACGCGGGCCGTGGCCTTGGCGTCCATGGGCCCCGGGTCCCCGCCTGGCCGCCTACCTGCCAGCTCCCGCTGCCGGGGCCCCACCTTGCCGGCGGCCAGGATCATGGGCACGCTGCCGAAGTAGCCGTTGCTGATGCCCATGAGCAGGGAGAAGACGCAGGGCCAGGCCGGGTGGCGCAGGGCGGGCGCGCCGCTGGGGTAGACGCACAGGATGAAGAGCGGGATGAAGACCACGCGCAGGCAGGAGCAGGCCAGCAGGTGCGTGCCCCGCCAGTCCATGGGCAGGGCCGCCAGGATCTGCGGGCGGAGCGGCGTGTGGGCCCCGCACCCCCGGCCCACGCGGTCTCCCGACGCCCTCCTGCCCCGCAGTCCCGGCTCAGTCCCGCCTGGTCCCCGAAACCCCGCGCCGGCACCCACGCAAACACGGCGCGGGGCCCGGGCAGTCCACGGGGCCTCTCGGGTGCAGCTCTGGAACCTACTTGAGAAAGGAGGTCACCGAGCCCCGAGGGTCAGGGCCCTCTCCGAGCACAGCCGGGAGCTCTCAGACCCCCCAGCTGTGTGGCCTCAGGCCCACGGCCTCCCCTCTGAGCGCTGCATCCTCCATTCACCCGGACGAGGCCGCCGCAGGCCGGCCGGACACTGACTGCCTCTGCTCGCAGCACAGGCCGCTCTGGCTCCTCGAGCCGTGTCTGCGGGCCCTGCCCCTTGGGGTCCTGGTCAGAGCTGGCAGCCAGGAGGGCGGGCGCTGCCCCTCGGGGTCCTGGTCAGAGCTGGCAGCCAGGAGGGCGGGCCCTGCCCCTCGGGGTCCTGGTCAGAGAGCTGGCAGCCAGGAGGGCAGGCGCTGCCCCTCCGGGTCCTGGTCAGACAGCTGGCAGCCAGGAGGGCGGGAGCTGCCCCTCCAGGGCCTGGTCAGACAGCTGGCAGCCAGGAGGGCGGGAGCTGCCCCTCGGGGTCCTGGTCAGACAGCTGGCAGCCAGGAGGGCGGGAGCTGCACACCGCGGGCTCCTGACACCCCTGGGCTGGGCTGGGGTCCACCAGGGCTGCTGGGCTCCCACCTGCACACCCAGGAGCCAGTGCCGCCTCCACTCAGGGCCTCCCTCCCCCCCCCCCCACAGCCTGCGCCCCGTGACCCCACCCCCCGGGCACGCACCTTGCCCACGAAGTCCGAGAGGTTGAACACGGCCATGACGAGGATGGGCAGCCACTCGCCCAGCACGCAGTGCCGGATCTCGGACTCCAGGCCGGGGAACAGGCACAGGGTGATGAAGTAGGTCACGGCGATGGACAGCATGTCGGCCCAGATGGCGCGGGCCACCACGTAGCGGTGCAGCAGCAGGGCTGTGGGGGCTCCGTCAGCACTCTCCTCCCCCCACAACCCCCCCTCCCCCCAGCGCCCCCCACAGGAGCCGCTGCGCAGCCGGCCCACCCACCTCGGAAGGAGGGCCAGCTCCGCTCCACTCTCGCCGGCGGCACGTCAAAGCGCGTGTAGGCTCCCCGGTCGCCGGCGGTCGCCTCGTGGACCGGGCTGTCCTTCGGGGACCCGCTGCTGGTCAGGGCCGGGCCTTGGTTCTCCTGGAGGACGGGGTGTGTCAGGGTTTGGGGGACCCCTGCTGCTCTTACTTCCCCAACACAGAGCTCCTCCCGGCCTCTGAGCCTCACAGCTTTCCCCTCTGTTGCCAGTGCCTGTCCCGTGGCCCCGCACACCTCCCTCCCCGCACACGGGCGGGTCTCAGCCCTGGGGCGCCTCCTCGGGAACCCCGGACCGGGAGCGGCCCCCAGTCCCCGTCCTTTCCCAGCGCGGGTCTGTCCCAGCGCGCCGCCCTCTGCCCGCCTCGGGTCTCTGAGATCCAAGGGGGACGGTCCCGGGCTCGCCGGCCGAGGGGGAGACGCGCTGGGTCAGCGTCCCTGCGAACGGCCTGCTCTCCCCGCCCCGCCCGCCAGGGGGCGCCTCCTGAGCCGCGTCCTGCACCCTCGGCCCCGCCCGGTACACGCAGCCGCCGCCCGGGACGCGGGGCGCAGACACGCGGAGCTGCCGGGACCAGCCCCGGGTCCACCGAGGAAGGAGGCGCGGGGGGAGCCCGGGGGCGCCGCGGACTCACGAAGCAGACGTCCCCGGCCGCCACGTCGTGGTGCACGCGGTAGCCCCGGGGGCCCGCGTGGCCGTCGCGGGGCCGCACCGTGTGGTGGCGCACGAAGCGGCTGCGCCGGACCAGCAGGTGCAGCAGGAAGCAGAGCAGCTCGAGGCCGGCGGAGACCAGGAAGAAGATGAGGGTGCTGGCGCGCTCGCCCCGCAGCAGCAGCTTGGTGACGATGCGGCTCAGGGACACCATCACGCCCGCCGTGCCTGCGGGAGGGCCGGGCTCCGCTCAGCCCCCGCACCCCTCAGCCCCCGCTCCCCTCAGCCCCCGCACACACCCCTCAGCCCCCGCACACACACCCCCAGCCCCCGCACCCCCCTCAGCCCCCGCACACCCAGCCCCCACTGAGCCCCCGCACAGCCCCCCTCAGCCCCCGCACACCCAGCCCCCACTGAGCCCCCCTGCACAGTCGCCCCCAGCCCTGCCAGCCCTGGGTTGCTCTACCCGTCGGCCCCTCTCCTGCCCGGGCACCAGGCCCTCTGCCTCCACTCCAGTCCGCCCAGCGCTGCCAGCCCCCAGACAGGCAGTGAGCTGCCACCAGGTGCCCACCCAGACCACCTCCCCGACACACTGCTCACTCCCCGGGAGCGTTGGCCAAGTGCCTCTGGGGGCACAGCGGGGATGGCAGGGGCCCTGCCCTGGGTCGCAGGGGAGAGAGGATGCCAACAGCCGCGGGGATGGTGGCGGGGGCAGCAGGGACCAGGGCCGGCGGGCAGGGCGGGCGCTGCGGGCTCGTGTGCAGAGCCGAAAGGGAGCAGCTGATGCTGACCCCGGCCTGGCCCTGCAGGGAGGAGGGAGGCCTCCCAGACCCAGGCGCTTTGGAGAGCGGCCCGGGGGTGGGGGGGTGGGGGGGTGGGGGGGCGGGGATGACGGGAAAGCCAGTCTGAGAAGCAAGGGCGGTGCCGGGCAGGCGGGTGGCTCGTGGGCCGCTGCTCCGAGGAGAGCTGTGCTGAGGTGCAGCAGCCCTTGTGGTACAGGAGAGCTACCTCACACACACAGACACACACACACACACACACACACGCAGACACATGCAGACACACACAGACACACACATACAGACACACACATGCAGACACACAGACACACATGCACGCACAGACACATAGAGAGAGACACGCACACAGACATATGCAGACACATTGACACACATGCAGACACATGCACACACGGACACACACATGCAGACACATTGACACACACATGCAGACACACACGCAGATACACACGCACACACATGCTGACACACGCTCACACCACACACAGGCGTAGGCACTCCCAGACCCAGGCCCACGCTTGGAGGCACAGCTTCCCAGTGACACGGCTGCCCCAGCCAGGCCGGCCCAGAGCTGGTGACCCTGGGAGGAGCCTCAGAGGCCGGGCAGCCCGGTGCCCGCCAGCCCCCGCCCCCGGGGCTGCCCATACTCACTCTCTCCGGTCATCACCCCCTGGGTGTACCGCTTGGGCAGCATCCCCGTGTACCCGTAGAAGCTGGATTGCTGCACTTGAGAGAGAGAGAGAGGGAGAGAGGGGAGCGGCCGTGACACAACTAGCTCCTGCAGCGAGGACACATGCCCCAGGTTGAGATCACTGGGGCGAGGGCGAGGGCGCGGGCAACAGGAGACCGTCAGCACCGCTGGTGGCGGAGGCGCGGGGCCCAGCCACCTCGCTGGGCGGCGGGTGGGGGAGCAGCTCCGTCCCCAGGCGGGCCCCTCGCACCTGTTTCGGTGCAGCCGGGCGCCCTGACCCGTCTGCCCGATGAAATGACACGCTCACTCTGCATAAGGCAGAGAAAAGCCTGGGGACGCCCAGCCTCTCTGCCCCCCGCAGCGGCGACCGGAGGGGCCCACGGTACAGATGGGGCCACTGTCTGCCCGCGTTGCTGGAGACTGAGTTCCATCCATGTGTGGAACATGGAGCAAGAGCCAGAGAGAAGTCTTGATTTTTCAGCTGCTGAGCTTTCTGGCTCACTTGTTGCTGCAGCACAACCTCTCTCATCCTCACCAACACGGGGACAGGGAGCGGGGCAGGGCAGCCAGCAAGGCCCCGCCCAGGGAGCCCTGAGCAGGCGGGGCTGCCCGCTCCCTACCTGCACTGGCTTTTGTTTTGTTTTTTGTAAATTCAGTGTAATTGAAACGAGAAGAAACAGACTGACCCAGTGTAGCTTGCAGCGTCTCTAAACGTAATTAATTCTGGAGTTTCCCAGAGTCATCTGAGAGCTGCCTGCAGGCTCAGTAATCAGCTACCAGCACTTGTTTTCTTAACACAGACCTGGTCCCCTGCCCGGGTGAGGACATTAGTTCAGGAAGCCTTGGTCTGCCCAGCTGATGCGATTGAGCGTCGACCTATGAGCCAGGAGGTCACGGTTTGATTCCCGGTCAGGGCACAGGCCCAGGTTGCGGGCTCGGTCCCCAGTGTGGGGTGTGCAGGAGGCAGCCGATCAGTGATTCTCTCTCATCATTGATATTTCTAACTCTCTCTCCCTCTCCCTTCCTCTCTGAAATCAATAATAATAATAAAAAATATTTTTAAAAAAAGCAGCCTTGGTTTCATTCACACCAAATGGCTCCCTGGGCCTTGAAGCTGGGTGTCGCCATGAGAGGAGGGAAAGGGAGGGACGGAGCCGCCCACCTCCCACACCAACGGGGCTGGGGTGGGATGGTCCAAGGACACGAAGAGGTTCAGGGCCCCCCACCTGTCCCTCCTCCCTCCCCCGGCCCCTACCTGTGCAGCCAAAGGCCACGGTGCCCACAGCGGCCAGGTTGATGGCATAGGCCTGGTCCCTGGAGAAGAGCTGCAGCCACACGTCACAGATGCTGATAAAGAGGAGGGGGCCCAGGGCCAAGAGGTAGCCTGCGGGGGAGGGGCGGGAGTGGTCAGGGTGGGGTGGGCTCCCCTCGTCCACCTCTCCTGCTGTGCCAGGTGCAGGTGCCCTCGCTCTGCCACTGCCCTCCATACCCGGTTGCTGGGACGCCTGGGGTCTAAGAGGGGCACCAGAAGGCTTCCTGGAGGAGGTGCTGGCCCTCGAAGCTGATGTCAACAGAGGGGAGTGGGAAAGGACGCCGACTAGGCCAAGGGGAGAGCTGGGGGCCCACAAACCTCCCAGGGGCAGACAACGTGCTGGCGCGTGGCGCACCCACCACAGCCTGACCTCGTGCTCACAGAGAGTCCTGCCCCCTCCCCAGGAGAGGCCCGTGTTACAGGCAGGGAGCGAGGTGCAGGGAAGCGGGTGAGTGAGGGGTGAGTGAGGGGCGAGGGGGGGGCCCGAGCGGGGCGCACCGGCCGTGATCCTCGTGTGCAGGCTCAGCCGCTCCACCAGCGCGTTGTTCAGCAGCACGGCCACCAGCGCCACCAGGATGTAGGTGAGGCTCATGTCGAACACGATGGAGGTCCCTGTGGGGGCAGCAGCAGCGCTCAGGGGAGCCCCAGCCCAGTCCCCACCCCACCAGGCGCCGCCTCCTCACTAGGATGGCCCGAGAGGGGGCGCGGCCACCCTGTCACTCAGCAGCTCACAGCCCAGCCGGGTTCCCACGCGGCCCCGCTGCGGGGTTGGCGAGGGCGGCGGGGGGTGGGGGGTGTGGGGGGGTGGGGGGTGGGGGGGGCAGAGCTGAGCGGCCGGCCGCCCCCGGGGGGCAGCGGGGGCGCGGGGGGGCCCACCTGGGAACTTGTGGTGCAGGTAGTCCACGTCGGTGATGAAGCTGTTGTAGGGCAGCAGGAAGCCCACGCCGGCCAGCAGCATGGCGAAGTAGATGGCGTGGTAGCGGTCGTCGGGCGCCCGGCCCTCTGCCCGAGACCAGACGCAGGTGAGCCCCGCACGGCCGCCGCCCCCGGGGCCACAGGCCACCGCAAGCCCCCGCTGCCCGCTCCGCACGTCTGACCCACAGGCTGCTTCCTCAGGGCTGCTTCCACGTGGCCGGGCCGGAACCAGGCCTCTGCCCCTCCCGCCGGCCCTCCTCGCGGCCGCTCCCCTCTCCACGAGGGAGGCGCCTGCTGTCAGCGATGTGACCCGGCGACCCGTCACCCCAGAGGGAAGTGCGCCCCGGGTCAGCGCATGAGTGGCCATGTGCTGGCCCCCATCCAGGGGGGCCCCCCCAGCCTGGCGCCGTCCCCGCCTGGAGAGGCGGCCGGAGGTGAAGGGGGGACCCTGGCCTGTCGCTCCGGCCGCACCCCTATCCGCCCGGCACACGCCGCCTCCCGAGGGCTCGCCGGGCCACCCCCGCTTTGGGCCAGACACAGACCTCGCCCGCACCTCGCTCACCAGAGTCCGTGAGAATCGGGGTGCCCCTGGCCGCACCGTCCCGGCCCCGAGCTGCCCCTGCGGCCGCCTCCTCCTCCAGCTGGCAGCGGTCGAAGCTGAAGCTCGTCACCACGCTCCTGCCCGGCCTGCCCGCCGCGCCCGGCTCCTTGAGGCGCTGGCTGCCCACGGAGCCCATGGCGCCCGGGCTGCGGAGAGAGGGAGGCTGAGGGCCCGGAGGGGAGGCACTGCCGCTGCCCAGCCACCAAGCCTGCACCCCGCCGTCCTCGCTGTTCCCCCACCTGCTGTGAGCCCTCCGCCCTCGGCGATGTCCCCTGACTGCCTGCATGGGGTGGTGCGGCGGGAAATAGATGGAGGGAGAAGCATTGTGGAGGTCTGATGCCAGGGCTTGGCGAGCAGTCAGAACAGACGACACTGCTGAACACGGCACGCAGGGCCCCCAGGGCCCTCTGGGAGGAGGGGCGTCGTCACTCACTTCACAGCGAGGAGCGCGAGCAGTGGGGTGAACACCCCCACCCGCCACCCGGGTCTCGCAGGCAGTCAAGCGGGGAGCCCCGAGGCAAACCCAGGCCTGTGGACACGGAGCCATCACGGCGCTCAGGGGCCACCCCCTTCCCTGGCAGCAAGTCCTTCCCTCGGTCTCGCCTTCGTTTCTCTGGCTTCAGTTCACACCTGCCGGCCCTTCTCTTTGAAGGAAAGAAAGGAGCTAATTGATCTGCGAGGGAGGGACACCACCCCCTGCCACCCCGGCCCTGCCCACCTGTGTGTGTGTGTGTGTGTGCGCGCGCGCGGCGCGCTGGAGGGGGGGGGCAGTTAGTTACTTAAAATATTTATCAACTTGTGCTTCTCATGACCTTATTCATTTATCTGACCGCAGAGAGGACTGTGCTCCCTGGAAAGGATCGAGGCAGAGACGGGGAGCGTGGCATCGGCCTGAGAGCGGCACCGCTGGGTCCTGGGCCCAGGTGCCCGGGGTCACCACAAAGCCCTCCGAGGGCCCACAGCTGCGCTCAGCCCGCGTTCCCTCTCTTTCCTTTTTGTTGGTTAATCCTCACCCGAGGATATTTTCTCCCTTGGTTTTCAGAGAGAATGGAAGGAGGGAGGCAGCAGGGGAGAGAGAGAGACATCGATGTGAGAGACACGACTGGCTGCCTCCTGCACGCGCCCTGACTGGGGCCAGGGATGGAACCTGCAATCCAGGTACACGTCCTTGACCTTGGCCGGGACTTGAACCTGTGACCTTTTGGTGCTCAGGCTGACACTCTAACCACTGAGCGACCGGCCAGGGCATCCCTCACCTCCCTTTCCGCCTGTGCACTTCCTTCAGCTCTCCTGCCTCAGTTTACCCACTCCCTAGCCTCCAGGGGCTGCCCACGGTGCCCCTCTCCTGGCTCCCCATAGACTTTTATGGGCGCCAGGGCCGTCCCTGCTTCCAGGTTGGTCCTAGGGGTGGGGCAATTCTGCCCCCGGCTGGGGCTGGCCGGCTGGTGGGCACCACGAGCAGTGGGCAAGGGGAGGGGGCTTCTCCCTCTGGTGGCTGGGAGGCCAGACCCCCCCACAGGACCCCTTCCCCCTGAGCCCCGCCCTGGGCCCCCGCCACATCTGGGGCCGAGCAGGGCTCTGGGGGAGCTGGGCCCGGACTTGGATGACTGTGGCCTCGGGCAGGGTGCCCCCTGGAGGCCTGGAGACCTCAGTGCCCGCCAGCTTCCCCGCAGACGCGAGGGGCCAGGAAGGGGCCAGCGGCAGAGCGGCGGCTGCTACCACAGGTGCTCCGCCTGCCGGGGATGGAGGCCCCGCACCCCGGCCCAGGGCCTGCTCAGCAGATCTGGGGACACCCAGCGGACAGTGTCGCCTGGCCTCCGCGTGAGGTCTCTGCCCGGCTGGCAGGCTGTGCCACCCGGAAGGCGATGGCTCAGCATCCAGCCAGGAGGGGCCCATCCTGCCCGGCTCAGCGGGAAGCAGGCAGCGGCTGCACACACGGGGGCCCCAGCCACCATCCCCACGTGCTCCCCAGGCCCCTCCTGGAGGTGGGGGCCCTGACTCCCCTGCCGTTAGCCCAGAGCCCTAACGCGATACTGTGGCCGGGGCAGGGCCAGGCTGCGCAGGTGGCGGCAGGGGGTGCACTGAGGAGGCGCCCCCACCTCTCCGGGCCACAGGCTCCAATCCCCCCTCCCAGGTCCTCACGCTCAGAGCCTCAGGTCGCCCCAGCCCCCTCCTCCTCCCCGGTCCCCCTTTAATTAAACTTCAGAGCAAGCACAGGGGCTGAAAGAGGCGAGACTGGACGGGGCTCTCCTCTGCCCCCCACTCTCCCTGGGGCCCCTCTGTGCCCCCCAGGGGGCCCTGAGAGACCACAGGCCACCCCTGGCCTCGGTTTCCCCACCTCCCAGCTGTGGCCGAGGAAGGCCGCGTCCTCCCGAGCGGGTGGCTCCAGGGAGGGCGGCCTCAGGGAGGGCCCGGCTGCCACACCCACCACGTCCAGGCACAGCGGCCGGGCTCCCAGCCCCCCAGTCCCCAAACCCACTTCTGCCTCACTCCGTGGCGGGCAGCTGAGCAGACCCATGCCCAGGGCTAGTGCCCGCTGACCCCCGCTGGTCCCCGGACGCTGGCTCTGAGTGTGCCCCGGGCACTGTGAGGTGTGGGGTGCCCGGACCCCCGGCCAGGCTGACCCCTCAGGGCTGGTCCACCCTCAGAGCCGGATGCAGCTGGGCAGCTGGCCGCCCTTGGCTGCCCGCCCCGTGCCCAGGCCGGTCAGGAGCTCTCTGCTGCCCTTCCCACCGCCAGCCTCCCAGACCGCCCCCCAATCCTGCCCTAGGACAGTGGGCTTAGATGCCGGGTCACCCCTTCTGGAGCCTCCTGCGCGAAGGCCTGGCACTGGCCGGGAGCCGCCCCCCTGGTCCCCGCAGTTTGCAGCGCTCGCAGCACCGCGCCCCCCCCGCCCCCCCCCCCCCCCCCCGTCTGCCCGGCCCCATCAGCAACAAAGTTGGCTCCCAGGCCCGCGGCCCTGCAAAGGGCAGACCCCCCCTGCGAGGTGCCCGCCCCCCCTCCCCGCACAGGCCCCGCCTCTGCCAGCGGCCTGTCCAGGAGCCGGGACAGGGGGGCCGGTGGGAAGGGCGAGGGGAGAGAGGGGGTCCGGGGGGACTGCAGGTGCGAGGACCCCGAGCCCGTGCCGTGCCTGTGCCGGGAGGAGGGGCGCCCGGACCGAGCAGGGCAGGCCGGGGCCACGGCCTCTGCCGCTTCCCAGGGCGGGTCGGGCGCTCGCAGCCGGGCTGATGGCGGGGGTGTGGGGGGGCTGGCGCGGCGGGGGTGGGAGGCCCCCCTTCCCGGGACGGGGCGTGGGGTGGGGACTTAGGGTCCCCGGGGTCACGTGCCCGCATCCCTGGACTTGGCCGAGCCGGCGGAGTGGGGCCGCGCGCGCCGCAGACAAAGGCTCCGACAGGTCCCCGCATCCCGGCCCCGCCCGCCCGCCCGCCACCTCCGCGGCCCCGCTTACCTCGGCCTGGCCCGGCCTGGGGGCCCCCGGCGCGCTCGACCCGTCTGCGCCCGTCGCCCCCGCGCCGGGACCCCTGGGCGCCCGCGCCCCCCACCCCGCACCCCACACCCCGCCTCGGGCCGGGCGCCGCCGGCGTCCTGCGTGGGTCCCGGTCGGCCGGCCCCCAGGTCGGCGTGCGCGTCCCGGGGGCGCAGAGGCGGCGGCGAGCACAGCCGGGGGCCCCGCGCTCCGCCCCCCGCGGAGCCCCGCCCGCCTCCCTCCCCGCCCCCGCCCCGCCTCCCCGTCCCGCGGCTCCGCAGAGGCGGGCGGGGCCGAGGCTGAGTCTCCCGGACCCCAGAGGGGGGCAGTGGGGGCGCTCCGGTGACCTGCGGCTGACCTAGCCCGCCCAGCGCCCCTAACCCCAGGCCTGGGCCACCCCCGCCCTCCGACCCCAGGTCCGCAGGGAGGAGGCTCCCGCGCGGGGTGGGTGAGCGGGACAGGTCTCCCCGGGGAGACTCAGAGTTTGGAAGCCCCTGCGCTGGGGGCCCGGGATCCATCAGGTTTAGGGGCTGCGGCGGCTCCCGGTGCTCCCCGGCTGGCCCCCGGGCTCCCTCTGCTCCCCGGCTGGCCCGGGGCTGAGGCTGTGCATGGGCATCAGCTGAGTCCCCTCTCCACCCAGTGCCGTCACCTGGGTGCGATTCCCACAGGTGCATGCGGGCTGCTCCCCGGCTCCCCGCCCCTCACTTTCAACCAGACTAGCTCCTCCTCCCGCCTGGACCGCCATCCCCCCCACCCCCAACCCTCCAGCTGCCTCTGCCTGCGCTGTGCCCCGCACCTGCTCACAGGGCTGTGCCCATAACTTGGAAGCCTGGGCGCCCAGAGCAAAGGCCCGGGGGCATGGTGGCCTGGCACACAGCAGGAGCCTGATGTTTGCGAGGTGGTGCGGGATAGGCTGTAAGTGTCCGCTGGGGATGGCCTATGTGCGCGGGTGGGTGTGTCCCCGCTCTCTGGGCCAGGGGTGGGGCCAGTTTGCCCAAGTCATTACTTTTAATCCTCACCTGAGGGTATTTTTCCATCGGTTTTCAGAGGGAAAGACAGAAATATCCATGTGTTGGATTGGTTGCCACCTACCTGCACGTGCCCAGACCTGGGCCTGGGCGGGGGTGGGGGGTGGGGGGGGGGAGCCTGTAACCGAGGTCCGACCCCTTGATCCGACCCTTCCGTCTATAGACTGACGCTCTACCCACTGAGCCAAACTGGCCAGGGCCAAGTCATTATTCTTTTTTTTAAAAATATGTATTTTATTGATTTTTTACAGAGAGGAAGGAAGAGAGAGGGATAGAGAGAAACATCGATGAGAGAGAAACAATGATCAGCTGCCTCCTGCACACCTCCTACTGGGAATGTGCCCGCAACCAAGGTACATGCCCTTGACCGGAATCGAACCTGGGACCTTTCAGTCCGCAGGCCGACGCTCTATCCACTGAGCCACACCGGTTAGAGCCCAGTCATTACACTTAAAGGGATGAGTCTGATGCTGCTTTGGGCCTGGAGACTGTGCCGGAAGCCGTGCCGAGCTGTTCTGGGTGTGGGTAACAATTATTCGTGTGTGTAACACGCTGCTTTATTTATCTATTTATCATTTATATTTATTTATTATTTTAAAGATTGTGTGAGAGGGAGAGAGAGAAATCACGGATCAGCTGCCTCCTGCACACCCCCCTCCGGGGATGGGACCCAGAATCAAACAGCAACCTTTCGGTTGGTGCCCAGGACGATGCCAGCCACCCGAGCCTCACCGGCCAGGGCATGTGACGCTGTTTTAGACGCAGGGGACGCACTGGGGTGTCAGTGCGAGGCGGGGCCCTGTCAATCAACAGGCAGTCCGTTTAGGAAGCGTCAGGGGCCTGGGAGGGAGTCAGGCAGGTGGGCTGGACGGTGATGGACGGGACGGTCGTGTGTGACCGGGGGTGGGCGCCTGCCTAGGGGACAGGAAGGCCCCCTGAGAAGGTGACACTTGAGCTCAGAGGCCTGAGGCACCCGTTGTGGGCAGGTCTGTGGCCGGGGTGTTCGGGCAGAGGACGGAGCCAGTGCAAACTCCTGAGGCCAGAAACACTCCTCGAACTCAAGACAGAGGGAAGGCGGGTGCAGGGGACAGAGGAGGGCCTTCCGGGGAGTGAAGCTGGGCAGCGGGGGGTGGGGGGGCAGCCTGGGCGTTTTACTGGGAGGAGGGGGCATGCGGGACCTGGGTTTTGAAAGCTAAGTTGCTGGTTGGGGTGCAAACTGGAACAAACCTCTGGAAAGCAAATTGGCCTGAGAAATGCTCCCCCTTTGATCTAGAAAGTCTAGCCCAGGGAAATGATTCCAAACAGAAAAAGGGTTTTTACACAAAGATCTTCGTCTCAAGAGCCAAACATTGCAAGTGGCCAATTACCTAAGGCGAGTGGACGGGAGTACCCAGCACAGCTGTCATCTTTGAAAACCCAGAGCCCGGCCTGGTGGCTCAGGGGCTGAGCATCAACCAGGAACCAAGAGGTTGCCGGTTCGATTCCCGGGTGGGGCACATGCCCGGGTTGGGGCGCAGTCCCCATTGCGGGGCGTGCAGGAGGCAGCCGATCAATGGTGTTCCTGTCTGTGATGTTTCTATTTCTTTCTCCCTCTCCCTTCCTCTCTCTCTAAAAATCAGTTTAAAATATTTTTAAAAAAAGAAAAACCCAAGAAAACCAGTAGAATTATGTGTCACCACAGAGAGAAACCCGAGGTCACGAGGCACGTAGAGTCATGTGGGCGCCGGGGTGCGGGAGTGGGCGACAGACACAGGACACGGCGAGACACACAAAGGCCCTGTGCACTTTTGCCAGGAAATGGGGAAACGATTTCCGGGGAAATGCGGGTGAGCAGTCCCGCTGCTGTGGGGCGGAAGGTCTGTGCGGGCGCTTCCTGAGAGGAGTGGGGACCTTCCTTACTGCAGGGCCCTGGGCTCCACACCGCAGGCCTCTGTGCTCCCCAGACACAGGTCCCCCCACCCTTAGAGAAGAGGGGGCCCCGCCCGCGCACAGGGAGGGAGGAGAGGACCTGCCCGGCCGTTCGGCTCAGGGGCTGAGCACCCACCCAGCAACCAGGAGGCCACAGGCTCGATTCCAGGTCAGGGCACAGGCCTGGTTACGGGCTCAATCCCCAGTAGAGGGCGTGCAGGAGGCAGCTGATCCATGGTGTTTCTATTTCTCTATCCCTCTCCCTTCCTCTCTCTCTAGAAAAATCAAGAAAAACATATTTTAAAAAACACCAGAATATCCCACAACTCCGACCAAGGGCGGGGAGGGAACCCGAAACCCGGGTACATGTCCTTGACCAGGAATTGAACCCGAGACTCTTCGGGCCATGGCCAACGCTCTAACCACTGAGCAACCAGCCAGGACCAAGGGCGATTTTTAAAAGCTTGTGAGGAAGACAAACGGAGAGACGAGGCGTCACTTCTTACCGAGTGTGACCAAGACGCCATTTCTTACTAAGTTGATTCACTGAGCCGAACGGTGAGACACCTGCCTTTGGGAGTAGAAGCGCGGATCCTGGAATTCACACCGGAAAGTGGATCTGCGAGAACGAGCCAGGAACACCCGCAGAGGCAGCGTCACGAGGGGGGAGAGCCCGAGAAGCACGGCTCTGGGCCGGGGGCACTGGCCGCACCCCCGGGAGGCGCCACCGTGGCCTCTGAGAGCACGCTTCCCTGCTTCCCTTCCTCTCTCTAGCCCAGGGGTGGGCAAACTTTTTGACTCGAGGGCCACAATGGGTTCTCAAACTGGACCGGAGGCCGGAACAAAAGCATGGATGGAGTGTTTGTGTGAACTAATATAAATTCAAAGTAAACATCATTACATAAAAGGGTACGGTCTTCTTTTTTTTTTAGTTTTATTCATTTCAAACAGGCCGGATCCGGCCCGCGGGCCGTAGTTTGCCCACGGCTGCTCTAAAGGCAGCTCTTCGCACAAGTGGGAGGAGGGTGGTTATTCTGTGAGTGGTTTGCGCCATTAGGTGACAAAACTGAAAATAAAATAAATAAAATTCAGCCTCTATCTCATTCCTTACACCAAAGCCGAAACCAACACAACAACAAAAACAACAGCCAAACAAAACCCAGATCTTAGTTCCCGTGGCCTTGCAGGAAGTTCTTCCCAAGCAAGACACACAACTCAGAAGCCGTAAGTGGAAACACGGCCCTGGGCTCTTTTATTAAAAGGAAATAAAATGTCAGAGATGAGGGCCACGCGGGGAAGATATTTGCAACAATCCAACAGGCGGTGGGCTTCCTTCCTGAACAGACAAAGAGCACCTACGGATAAGAAAGAAAAAGGCAACCAGCGGAAAAGACGAGTCAAGTATCTGAGACCATGACTTAAAAAAAAAGGAGCCCTGACCGGTTTGGCTTGGTGGATGGAGCGTCGGCCTGCGGACTGAGGGGTCCCAGGTTCGATTCCGGTCAAGGGCATGGACCTTGGTTGCGGGCACATCCCCAGTAGGAGGTGTGCAGGAGGCAGCTGGTCAATGTTTCTCTCTCATCAATGTTTCTAGCTCTCTATCCCTCTCCCTTCCTCTCTGTAAAAAGTCAATAAAATATATATTTAAAAAAAAAAAGGAACCACAATGGCTTCAACATCTGAAGACCTGCCCAACTCTGCACCTGATTTTAAAGGTACAGGCTGAGCCGACGCCGAGGGACCGATCGTAGCCCGGGAGCAGGCCCGAGGGTCTGAGTGGGTCCGGGAGGAGAGGGGAGGCCTCCCAGGTGGAGAGTTCATTTACACCAGTTTCTTTGGAAGGAGTCTTGGCACATCAGTCAAAAGTGTAAACGCGAAAACCCTTCGTGCATCGGTTCTGCTTTGAGAACTTAGGCAGCATCGGGCTCGCATGCTTGCTCAGGCGGGGCAGCCATGGGTGCGTGCCCCCTCTTACAGCAGCCAAAGCCCAGAACCCGCTTAAATGCCCAGAGCCCAACCACATGCCTCACAGTCACTAGGAGAAGGCAGCGCTGCCTGGACCGATGGGAGCGGCCGACAGGAGATGGTGTTTGGGTTTGCTTAAAGTGTAAGGGGCAGCCTGTTGCTGTGGCTCAGGGGCTGAGCACCGTCCGTGCCCCAAAAGGTCACCGTTTCGATTCCCGGTCAGGGCTCATGCCCAGGTTTCGGGTTCGGTCCCGGTAGCGGGTATGCGGGAGACAGCCGATCGATGTTTCTCTCTCTCTCCTTCTCCCTTTCTCACTAAAATCAATAGAAACATATTTTTTAAAAATACAAATGACAGTGTAAGGTGCAGTAACATGTGTGATGCTGATGTTGTGTCAGCGTGGCTGGGCCACACACACACACACACACACACGCGCGCGCCCGTGGGGTCTGTATCTCTGGACCCCCGACTCGCCAGGGCAGAGCATGCAGCCCCGTGTGCCGGGCGGTGGGAGCGTGTGTGAGATGGTTGACGAGACCGGTCTCCGCGCCGTGGAGGGCTGCTCGGCACCGAGAGGATCTCGCCCGGAGGCCCCACCCCCCGGGACGGCCCTCAAGTGCACGGTGCTGAGTGAGACAGACTCAGAGGACATGCATCGTGGGCTCCGTTCACAGGGGTTCGAGACCAGCGGCCTGAACCCGAGGTGGCCAAGGTGGCGATGGCCGTGGGAGGGTGGGGGACGAGGGGACCCACGGGGTATTGCTCAGGCTCTGCATCTGGAGAATGTGTCCACCTGTCAAAACTCAGCACATGCTCGGGCTGGGTGTGCGCACTTCACTGGGCGTAAATCTGCCCAAAACAAAACAAAAAGCAAAAGCAAACGTGACCTCTGCCTGGCGACAGGCCTGCTGGGGGCCCAGTGCACGTGTCTGTGACCGACCGTGACCTTCACTGGGAGTGAACGGACCGGGGCGGGCGGGAATGGAGACGGCGCCGTCGGACGAAAACGCGCGCACGGCAGGCAGGAGCACAGTCCCACCCAGCTCTTTCCGCTCCCCCTGTGTTGACACTTGTCCTAACAAAATGCTGGGGAGAAAGGAGGAGAGAGGGGCCGCGGGGCTCCCCCACCCCCGCCGCTGTCCAGGGCCCAGGCCGGCCCCAGGGGCTGGCCATGTTCCTGCCGCGCAAACCTAATTATTGCCAACTTATTAACTTACAGCCATTAGAACCTTCCCGACAGCCTGTACCGCAGCCAAGAGCCAGCCGAGCGGGAGGGGCGCTGGACGCAGCGGGGAGAGGCTGCGGGCGCTGTCTGGGCGGCAGATGAGCATGCGGGGCAGGGCCGCCCGCCGTCGGCAGAGGGCGAGGGCCTCCCTGGTGCAAAGCCGGGTTCCTGACCTGAACGGAAGGCCCCGGAGCTGCCCGAGCCCCAGGTCCAGAGACAAGAAGTCCCTTCCCTGCCCGGCACGTGGCTCCGTGGTTGAGTGTTGACCTAGGAACCAGGAGGTCACGGTTCATTCCTGGTCAGGGCACAGGCCTGGGTTGTGGGTTTGATCCCCAGTGGGGGGCGTGCAGGAGGCAGCCGGTCCATGACTCTCTCTCATCACTGATGTTTCTCTCTCCCTCTCCCTCTCCCTCTCCATTCCTTTCTGACATCAATAAAAATATATTAAAAATAAAGAAGTCCCTCCCCAGGGTGGAGGTGCTCCCCCTCTGCCCGCGCCCCCAGCACCACAGGGAATAACACACAGAGACCCTCCCCCAGGAGGGGCCAGGACCTGAGGTGCTGAGCGAGCGGTCCGTGCGGCTGGATCAGGGAGGAAACTGCCACGGCCGCCGCGGGCAGGAGGCCACAGAGGTGGCGGCTGCCCAGTTCCGGGCTGAGGGAGATCCCCACCGCTGCGCCCCCCCAGCCAGGCTTCCGGGACCAGTCCCCCAGCCTGTGTGGCCTTGGACTCCACCGCTCAGGACGCCGGGCCAGGGGCGCGGTGGGGAAGGCCACGGCCTGCGGGGTGTGGCGGGAGCGCCAGGGGGGAGGGGGGCAGGAGCCGGAGCAGGAAGCTCTCAGGCCGCTCAGCTGGGGATGCGCGGGGGAGGGGAGCCCCAGGGCCGGCGCTGTCCCGGGAGCCCTGCCCCCTTCCTCGCTCTGCTCCCAACCCTCCGTGCTCCTGCCCATCCCGGACCCCAAACCGCCTTCCAGCACCTCCCCGCCCACCCACCCCAGCCTCCCCTGCACCAGCCGCACCCATTTCCACCGGCTTCACCCACTACGAGGCGACCTTTACCCACAGTTAGTTCCCTCGACCTGCCTATCAACACCCCCCCTCCCACCCCCATGCGTCTGTGAAGCCACAGCCCCTCCTGGGGGTGGGGGCGGGTAGGCAGGGCCCCGGGCACCCACTGGGGATCAGGCATCACTGAGGGAGGCTCCTGACACCCCAGGGGACCAGGCCCAGGAAGGGGGAGGCACCCGCGCAGTGGAGGGAGGGCTGGGTAAGGGAGAGGGGCTGGGGGAATGGGGTGCTGGAGGAGGTGTGGGGGGCAGAATGACATCGTCTCAAGGCCTGGCCCCTCTGTACTGACCCAGACGGAGGCGGGAAGGGGGATCCGATTTTACATGCGCCCCAGTTCCCAGGGCACCCACACAACAGCGCACGCCCCCTGCTCTGAAAATACACCCATTTCAAGGCGAGAAAAGCGGCGCCAGAGAGCGTAGGGGCGGCCGAGGCTTCCGGCCGGGCTGGGGCGGGCAGAGCCTGACCGGGATGCGGTGGGGACCCAGGTGGGCGCCGAGGCCGGCCACACCAGGCTCACCTGGCTCCCTCGCGGCCTCTCCTGTGCAGTCGGGAGGCGCCCTCCGTCGCTGCGAAGGAGCCTTTGTGCTCTATTTACGAGAGGAGTTGTGAGCAATTAGCAGGGTAACCAGGGAAAATGTTTGGCTCCGTGGGTGGGAATTGGAGCCATCTGTTCCCAAGTGCCGGGAAAACAGTGGAGCAGTCGGGCGCCCGCCCCGCCCCCCGCCCCCCGCAGAGCTAGCGCTGCCTGGCACCCAGGCTGTGTGTCCCCGGGCAGGGCGCTCACCCTCTCTGGGCCTCAGTGTCTGCATCTGTGAAGCCCCGGAGCCGGCCAGTGGCAGGGACTCCAGACCCACCCTGCCTGCCTCCTTCTCCTGCTCCCCGGCCCCCGCCTCCCAGCCCCTCCCAGGCATGTGCACAGGGGGCGGGGGACAAGACAGCACCTGCCTTTGGGGTTTGGGGGTTTTATTTACCAGTGGACTCCCTTGTTTAGAAGCTGCACATGGCGCTATAAGATGGTAATTCACCCGCCCAGAAACTTATGGCCAAGAACAGGGAGCCAGCGAGATCTACCCGTCCTGAGACCCCGGCCAAGCACTCGCCTGTTCTGGGGTGCTTCAGAGAGAGGGGGATGGTGAGACAGAGGGGGAGATCAGAGAGGGGGAGAGCGAGATGGAGATGGAGATAAGACGTGGAGATAGAGACAGAGATTGAGGGAGGGAGAGAGAGGGAGATGATGGAGATGATGGAGATGATGGAGGGAGGGAGGGACACAGAGTCAGAGAGGACCCCCGCCCCAGCCTTCCGCTCTCAGACAGAACCCGTCTATGTAGCAGTCTGTTTGCTGAGTCGTAACCTTGAGTATTTAGACCTATGGCCTGTGGGCCTCTGGCCATGTGACCCTTGCCCAGCCCTGCAAATTGTGGGCCCAGCCTGACCCACGTTCTAAACTCCGTACCTTGGCTCATGAGGTTTCGTCTGCCCCCCGGGGAAGCCTTCCTGGGCTGCGCGGACGCCGTCATGGTCATCACCGTGTGGCGGGAGCCCGTGGAGTGGGGTCCCGGCCGAGGCTGCCGGGGCTGCTCCGTCCTCCAGGGGCCGGCGGCTCCTCCTCCCCTGTGAGGAGCTCATCTTGGCGGAATTCTCCTAATCCTTTCGGAGGATTGAAGACGCGCAGTGCACGCCCCTGAATGCGGCTAAGGATTTAACTGGCGTCAGGTTCTGCAGCAGAAAGCCCACGACTTTGCCGTCTGGCCCGTGACCTTGACCTGCGCTCCGTCCCCCACCTGCAAAGGGCAGGTAGTGAGGTCTGTGGTCCCTGAGATGCTGTGTGCTCAGGGTGGACTGTGGGGGCCGCAGCCCGCACCCCGTGCTGGTCTGGAAAGTCCCTCTCCCCATCCTCCCTTGGGGTGGGGGAGGCCAGTCCTGGGGCCAGGACCTCAGCATATGAGTTTGGGGAACACAGCTCAGCCCTGCTGTGTGGTCACTCCGTTCGTGGCACCGGTGACAGGAAGCTCGCACATGACAATGCAGGGCTCACTCTGTTGGCGGTGGTGGTCACAGAGGCCCGCCAGGCTTGGGGGGGGGGGGGGGCGGGGAAGGACGGGGACTCTGCCGCAATGGGCAGAAGGTCCGGGAATTTGCAGATGCCCTTTGACCCTAAGGAGGGGTGGGTGGGTTGGGACAGAATACCGACTTCTGCGCATGGGCCATGAAGTTTCAATCGCACTGTACGTGCCCGCCCGCACGTGGTATTTTGTGGAAGAGCCACACTCCAGGGGCCAAAGAGCCACATGTGACTCGCGAGCCGCAGTTTGCCGACCACTGGGTTGGGAGAAAAGGTTGGTGGTGAGATGGAAAAGGGGGAGAAGGGAGGTTATTAAAAAGAAAGATGTAAGGAACCGAAATGGCAGAACGCAGGGCTCAGTGAACACAACGGCACTGCCTGCGGGAGGCGTGTAACCGCGGGAGGCGTGTAACTGCGGGAGGCATGCAACCCAATGAGTGGGACTCAGTGAGGATTCCGGGAAAGAGAACTCTGCCCAGGAGAGCCACGGGCTTGGAACCTCTGTCCATGTCAAGTGTCACCCTCCCCCCGAGTCCCCATCCCCCCCATGTCACAGGAACACAGCTTACCTGGTTTTCAAAATCTTGCTCTCAGCGGGGTTCGACGTCCCCCCGGGAATTCTCAGCTCCTGAGATGTGTGGGTTATGCCCCAGATCGAATTTTCTCCTTTTAGCCAAAGGCTGTGAGGGGTCTGATGGCTCCCAATCCAGCCCCATCTCAGTTTTCTTGGGCTTTTAGGGGAAGTTTAATAATTGATGGTGTGGTTGCCTCCCACGCCCCCCCGGGGGGGGGGGGCGTTTTGTGACCCGAGGAAGGACGGGGAGCCGTGCCTGGAGGCTTTTCTGGCACTGTGGGCACCTGGCGCCTCCTCCTGGGCCATGAGATGGGGTGTTGAGGGGCCAGAGTGGTGGCCGCTAGGATTCTCCCACAGAATCATCAACTAGGCACGTGCTTATCACAAAGCTGCAAGGTGTTGGAACTCCCTCTGGGCGCGGACCTGTCTTCGCCCCACAGACCAGGTGCCACCCTCCAGCTCCTGGCTCACAGCTACCACCTTCATCTCCCAGAGAACCTGGTCCTCTCTGCCCCAGTGTGAAAACTCCCAGGGAAGAATTCTGATTGGCCCAGCTTGGGTCACATGGTTGCCAAGGGTGGGGGTGGAGCTTTCCCCAGAAGGAAGTGCTGGCATTCACAGTGATGGGGGTCACACTGTAGCATCTAGAATATTCTTCAGAGGGAGGAGAGGGACCGGAGTTCAGGGGAAAAAGATTCTAGAAGTTAAGTGGGAAACAGGCCCTGTAGCCTATTCTGGTCCCTTTGGTCCTTGTGGGGATTGTGATTCCATGACAACGAGATGAGCACTTCAAGCCGGGTGTGGTTTGGGGAAGCAACAAGGTTTATATTTGTACATGGAGTCGTCCCCATGATTTCGTCCTCCAGCTGTGGTTGGTGTGGAAGGGTGCCCGTTGGGGGCCGTGGTGCCTCCAGGGTGGGGGCACTCTGCCCGGGCACTGGCACTGACCCAGGGGCCGCCCGGATCCTGTCCTGTGACTTCATTTCTGCTGGTGCCGCCTCCGCTGCTCCCACTCCCGCCCTCCTCTCGGCTGCAGCCACGTGTCCTGTGCCTCTTCAAGGACATCTGCAAGCTCTGCAGCCACAGCGCCCTCCGCCGCTGTTCCACTGAAGCAGCAATCGCCAGCGTGCGAGGCCACGCAGTGACACTCACACAGGGACACACAGAATCCGAGTGCGTGCGCGAGACACACTCAGATGCCAACACACACACATGCAGAGACACACACACACAAACACACGGAGACATGCCCACACACACACTTGTCAGTGGTGGGCGGGGTGACAGTAGCCTGGTCTCAGATTTGCCACAAAGACAGGGCTTGTCCAGTCTCGATGCTGGAGCTGAACGTGAGGTCACAGAGGAGTCATGGGCCCCGCGGGTCCTGGCTCGCTGGTGGGAGGAGCCACTGCTCATGAGCAGGCTTGGCTGGCTGCACCCGAGTCTCTGGGAACCTGCCCTGGTGGGTGGTCCCTGCAGCGCGTGTCGCCGGCGCCCCCGCAGGGCACCCACGCTGAGCTCTGGCAGCGCCGCGCTCCAGGCCAAGGCCTCAGACACGGTGTCTAAATTGCCTGGATTCCTGCCAAAGGGCTCGGGCCAGGGAGACGGGGGAGGAGCGAGCGACCTGGCTCCGAGATGAACAGCTTCAGCACGTCCACTAGATGCGCACACGTCCCCAACCGGTTCATTCGTTTCCCAACTTTTTGTTTATTTTTATTTCCTCCCTCAACCTTTCATTTTGACAAATGTCGATTTTACAAGAACAGAACAAACACCCAATAAACCTTTCACCTAGATTATCTTTCTTTTCTTTTTTAAATGTGTTTTTATTGATTTCAGAGAGAAGAAGGGAGAGGGAGAGAGGGATAGAAACATCAATGATGAGAATCATGGATCGGCCGCCTCCTGCAGGCCCCACACTGGGGACCGAACCTACAACCTGGCATGTGCCCTGACCAGGAATTGAACTGTGACCTCCTGTTTCATAGGTCGATGTTCTTTAAAAATATGAGCATAGAAGCCCAGCCTGTGTGGCTCAGCGGTTGAGCATCAATCTCTGAACCAGGAGGTCACCGTTGGATTCCTGGTCAGGACACATGCCTGGGTTGTGGGCAGTATCCTCAATAGGGGGTATACAGGAGGCAGCCAGTCAATGATGATTCATCAATGTTTCTATCTCTCTCTCCCTCTCCCTTCCTCTGTCTAAAATTGCTGGGGTCCAGCCCCAGCGGTCCAGGGGTTCCCAAAGGTGTGGACGGAGTCGGCGAAGGATGTTTTACACAGAGACAGCGTTCAGAACTCTCTAGCTTTCCTCAGTCTCCGTGGATCTTCCCTGTGCCTGGCTGAGGCCACAGAGAGAGATCCCAAGGCAAGCTGAGCCTTTATTTTATACTGAGCGGTAAACAAGGTAGTGGTTTCCATAGTCACACAGTAAGTTACACTGTTGTAAGTTTCACTTGTTTTTGTTCTTGTAAGTTTCACTTGTTTACACTGCTCTTGTAAGTTTCACTTGTTTTTGTTCTTGTTGCACTTCCCTCAGCCCATTAACTTCCCGAGTAAGATCTAGGGAGCTTTATACAAGGTCAAGCCTAATTATGCTAAGAGGACTGTGCTCTCTAAGCTGGGAATTGTTTATGACTTTGCCCACAGGTCAGTCCGAGGCTTAACCCTATATCAGTTCCCCACATAAAATCAATTAAAAACATTAGAAATGAAAACACGAGCATCTGGGTGACGTTCAGCGTCGCAGGGGCCAGGGAAGGCGTGGCTCCACGGGACTGTCGCGTGCGGCAAGAACACAGGAGTAATGTGGAGAAACTTGCGCCAGGTGTGTTCCTGGCGTTGTGGCTATTTGAGGGGAGACCCCAGGGGTGGGAGGGGCCGGTGAGGACACAGGGTCGGCCCAGGTGGGAGACGCAGTCACTGCCAGGGTCCCTGGGACATGACTGTCCACAGCAAAGCCGCCGACCTGGCCAGAAGGGAGCGGGAGCGGCTGGGGCGGGAGCCGAGCTGCAGGCGGAAATAGGGGTTTCTGAGAAACCAGAGGAGAATGTCCTCAGCTCTGTAGTAAACACAGCTGCCTCGGGCGGCTGTGCCTGCAAACCAGCACCTGCTAATTCCACCCACCCAGTCACTGGTGGCTCACAGGTGCTGGAGACCGTGGCCTGCGGAGGCCTCGCCGAGGGCACACGGCCGTTCGCCCCGCGGAGGACCCCCCGAGGGCTGGGGATGAGCGGACGCGTCCCTAAAGCCATCATTAGCCCCGACATTACAAAGGCAGCCGTCCACCTGCAGGGACACTAACTGGGTGATGAAGCGCCCACTGGAAGCACCACAGGCAGAGAGGAGCTCAAAACCAGCATCCCCCACGGTCCTGGCCACCTCCCGACCGGAGGGGTGTGAGGAGGGTCCCCGGGGGAGCCCAGCGTGGCTACAGGCCTCCTCCGGTGCCCCGCCCGGCCTCCTCCCTCTTAGCGCTGCGGCCCCTCCATCCAGAGGTCACGACCTCCACACTCCTCTTCCAGGACCCGGCTAGTGACACGCCAGCACCCCTGGCATTTCCTCCCGGGAGCCCACGCGATGAGCAAGGACAGGCCCGGGAAAGCCGGGACCCGCAGCCCAGCCTTCGTGAAAACGGCGCCAGAGCTGCCCAGAGCTGCTCTCTAAAGCCCGCTTGTCTCACCGACGGGCTCTCCGGGTCGGAGTTGGTAACGTGTACTTTGTCCTGTCCGTCGAGTTCCTGATCCCTCGCGATTGGCCCGCACAGTGGCCTGGCCCCCCACAGGCGAGCTTGGTGTGTGCGGACCAGCCGAGTCCCACCTCGTGGACTTGGGCTGAGCTCTCCGTGTCCCGGCTCCCGGAGACCGGGCACCAACTAGATGGGCCAGGGCCTCCTCCAGGGATCCGGCGGCCCCACCACACTCAGGACCTGTTTGCTAACCCACCAAAAACACAGGAGGGAGCCCCATGTGCTTGTCACAAAGCAGGGCCCACACGCGGGCACGGACAGATGTGTGGTCTCCCGTCCTTCCCTGAAGAATTCGGCACGCATCACTGTCTCCTCACCCTGGATGGTGGCCCCGAGGCGCACGGGAGCCACAAGAGGGTGGGTCTGAGGGCTCAGGAAGGGATGCGGCTCCCACAGCTCCGACCCCGCCCTCCCATCAGCCAGCACCTGCTCGCCCACCTGCCTCATCGCGTGGAGCATCACACACGTGTCTCAGCCTGGGATGTGGAGGAACACACCCTCCCACCGTGAGGGAAATTGACAAAGCAGTGCACGCGGGGAGGGTGCTTCCAGAGGCCGCCACGCCCCCCGCAGGCCGGCCCCGCCCACCACCTCCAGGGCCACTCACTGCGTCCACCCTGTCGCTTGAGGTCAGACATCTTACGCTCTCTCAGACGAGGACAGGAATTCCAGGAGAAAGAAGTGCACGATCTACTTCACAAAGGATAGACTCCGTTCTGGATAAAACCTTTATGAGTTCCGTCAGCTGCAGGGTTCGACTTCTCTGCCACGATATCCTAGCAGAACTGTAGGTGATTAAATGATGGTGCGTACTGACGCGCAATGAGTATGCAGTGAATCAATGAAAAAACAAACAAAAGGAAATGCAACACAGGTTTCATCTTTTATTTTTAAAAATACGTTTATATTGATTTTTTCTAGAGAAACATTGATCGGCCGCCTCCTGCACGTCCCCTACTGGGGATGGAGCCCACACCCAGGGCATGTGCCCTGACCGGGAACAGAACCAGCAACCTCCCAGTGCATGGGATGATGCCCAACCACTGGGCCACCCGGCCAGGACAGTTTAATCTCTCAACGTGGTTATGAGATGCAGTAGCACGGGTCTCAGTCCGAGCTGGTTTGGAATGTACGCAGGGCGCACTCACCTTCAGCTCAGACGCTCACGCCCACTGCACACACGACACGCCCACCACGAAGGAAATGCAGTGAAATGACAGCTCCGTGAAGAACCAGCAGAGGGGAAAGGATCAAAACAGGCCCCTTCAATTCTGACCTTTAAAAAGATTAACTTTTTCCAAATTAACGGCTTTCCTGGTCAGATACCAGGGAAGGAAGGATCGGAAGGGCTGGCCACGCCTCCAATTCCACTTTCTCTTTGTGCTTTGCAAAATCCACAGGATGAAAAGGGACAACACGGGCCAAGAACCACGACCAGGGTACGAGCTAAAGCTACATCCGTGAGCGCCGTCTGCGTGGCGACCGGCCGCCGTCACATCTTCTTAGTAAGACGCTCACGAGGAGGATCCCTATCAAACCTCCTCCAGACGACACCGTCCCGAGGGCCAGGTCCTCACAGCCGCGTGCAGCGCCCACCGCGCCCGCCCCCGCGCCCTGCACCTGAGGGCTAAGCACACTGCAGAGACGCATTTGGACCTTGAGCTGTGCTGGCAGGATCTCAGGTCGGGGCTCCCGTCCGCCACCATCCCCGCCGGGGGACACGGAGCACGCTTCCCATCACCGACGTCCCGTGTGCCTTGCCGTGACCTGAGCACGTCTAGTCTTTTCTGTCTGTGACCCCTGCCGGCTGCGGGGAAGGCCAGGTCCTTTCTCTCCTCTGCTCCTCAGATGAACCTGTGAGCAGGCGGAGCGTGGAGCCCCGAAGCTCCTGGGCCCTCTGGGCGGCGCAGGTGAGCCGAGGAGGAGGGAGCTCAGGTGCTGTCCGGCCGGAAGATCTGCTCTGGAATGAGGTGCGGATCGACGCCCGCCGGCCACAGCAGGCAGTGCCGTGTGCCGCTTGGCAAGTCTCCCCCACCCCCACCAGAGCTGTCGCTGGTCTCAGAACCAGGTGCAGGAGAGGCGGGACCAAGGGCCGCACACACCTTGGCTGGGAATCACACTTGTCAGTACCTCACTTTCCCACGGTCTGCACGCAGGAATCTGCCTGAATACAGACAACTGGTTTCGACCCCCAAGACCAGTGTCTGCTCCCGTGATCACTGGTGCGTCCCTGTCACAAGGACCCTGGGAGGTGGGCCACGCCCATCGCCCCGTCCAGGAACGGAGGCGCCAGGTGACTGCGCTGGCCATTCCGCCAGCACACGCAGTCGCCGCGGGAGTGACGCAGGGGCAGCTGGTCTTGGTCCCTTGCTGAGAGGTGCGGTTTGCTCCCAGCCCACAGGTTCCTCTGAGGAAGTTTCTGGGGTGGTTCCCGCCCTCCTGCCAGGTCATCTGTTTTGCGATCTGGACAAGACGTAATGAAATGATAAAATGTGTGTGGTCTGGAGCTCAGCAGTCGGCACCGGGTGCGGGTCCTCGGGCAGCTGCCACGCCTCACGGCCTCGGGCCTGCGGGGTGCGAGCACCGGGGACGAGCTCGCGGCCATGAGCCGGGAAAGGAAAAGCAGCGAGGCCCACCGCCAGGCGCGTCAGCTGACCATGCAGAGCCTCGGTTCTCCCTCCCCGGTCCGGGCACAGCACACGCGGGCCACATGGCTTCCCCGACTGCAGAGCACCAGGCGGGCCCCACGAGCACCCGGGCCAGCCTGCGGGGCCCAGCGGGGAGGCAGGGCGAGCCTCGTTTCCTAACTGCCCATTGCAAGTTGAGGAAACGGAGGCAGAAACAGGGAGGAGAAGTCCCACGTCTCCTGACTCCCAATCCCCAAGGGAGACGGGGACCCAGGGGCCTCTGACCACGAGAACCAGCGCCTGTACACCGTCTCCCCATCGCCCCCCCGGGGCAAACGTGCCTCCACGTCGGGGAGCGTGAGCAACGTCCCACGCCGACACCCAAGACCCCGCCCGGGACGCGGCAGCTCGTCCGGCCTGTCCCGTGGAGCCGGGTCCTCTGGAGGAAAGGCGAGTGCGGGCCACCGTCACCTCTGCCCACGCAGCACGGCGTGTTGCTGCCGTCACCGTGTCCAGAGGCCTCAGCTCACTGGAGACTCCTCTCATCCAGGCCTCGACCTTAGGGCCGCCCCTGTGCACGCGGCCCGAGGCCCACGGACCGACCTGGAGGTGAAGCCGGGCACTAAGTCAGCAGCCGGTTCAACCAAGTCCCCTCTTCCCGCTGACGACCAAGATAAGAACACGACCTGAAACGCACGCTGACCCCTCGGGCCAGAACCTGGCGCAGGGAAAGCGGGCGCAGCCGGGACGTCTGCTCTTCCACCTGTGCCTTCAGCTGCCACGTCCCAAGAACCCAGGGCGTTTCCACGCCACCAACGCCACGCAATTCCCTAGACCAGTGATGGCGAACCTATGACATGCGTGTCAGAGGTGACACGCGAACTCATTTTTTTGGTTGATTTTTCTGTTTTTTCTTTGTTTTTTTTAAAAAATATATTTTTATTGATTTTTTACAGAGAGGAAGGGAGAGAGATAGAGAGTTAGAAACATCGATCAGCCGACTCCTGCACATCTCCCACTGGGGATGTGCCCGCAACCCAGGTCCATGCCCTTGACCGGAATCGAACCTGGGACCCTTCAGTCCGCAGGCCGAAGCTCTATCCACTGAGCCAAACCGGTTTTGGCTGATTTTTCTTTGTTAAATGGCATTTAAATACATAAAATAAATATCAAAAATAAAAGTCTTTGTTTTACTATGGTTGCAAATATCAAAAAGTTTCTATATGTGACATGGCACCAGAGTTAAGTTAGGGTTTTTCAAAATGCTGACACGCAGAGCTCAAAAGGTTCGCCATCACTGCCCTAGAACCTCGCCCCGTGCGTCTTGGTCAGGAACAGAGTCCGAAGTCCCTGGGGTTCAATTCTGTAAAACAGAAGGGGAGCCCGGTGGAGCCTGGACCTCTGCCCACCTCTCAGTCTGCACAACTCCGTAAGCGTGAAATAAAAGGCACACACGCCCGCGCAGGAGGTGCTCACAGCCAACTCCTCGGTGCTCCTCCGTCTCCACTCCCGACACAGGCGAGGGGCCCCGGAGGGACGGAGGGGACAACTCGGGACTGTGACACTAAGCCTGTGCTACACGTGGACACAGGAATCGCTACCAGCTTTCCTGACAAAGAGAGAGAACCACACACACAGGCGTCAGCAGGAGGCTGCCGCACAGACCGGACGGACTGCTTAGTGACGGGGAGACGCGCCCCTGGGCCCGGGGCTCGAGGCCGGCCTTCGAGTCCCCTCCCGGGGGGAGGAAAGGGGGTGAGCACAGAAAGGACCTCTGCCAACACCAAGGGGGAAACAAGATGGGAAACAGAACCCGCCATGGAAGAAATCCCAGGAGAGTCCAATTTGGAAAAAATTTAATTAACAAAATAAAGAGGAGGACATGGTCCAGGAGGGGCTCTGGGAGGACCCCTGCCACCCCGCCCGGGGCCCGGACCTGGTCGAGCAGAACCAGCTGGACTAGCAGGCCTGCTCCGCACTGCGCGCCCCGTGCGCACAGCTGAGAAACCACATGGCCGCTGGTAGCCAGTGGCTCCTGGCTGCCCTGTGCTGGCTTGGCACATGAATGCATGCAAACAAAGCAAGGCTTCAAGGGCTTCACCAGTTAATTTTGGCAAAAAGAGAAAACAAACAAAAAGCTAAAATTCATAGCAGATTAAAAGCCACTGAAGTGAAAACCATGTATTTCTCAGTAGGGAAAGAGACTACAACTACAACCTTTTTCTCTTTTTAAGTCTCTGCCATCCTCTCCCCCAACTCAGGTCAAAGTTCGTAGCAGCATAACACAAAGTCCTCTGTCAGCCAGTGTTCTCTGCTGTGGGGTCAGAGTTCACAGCTCAAGTTCAGTCCGTCCGCAGAATCATGGGAGGGTGCTCACTGTCTTCCTCCAGCCGCAGGGCGCTGGCTTCCTCCTCCAGGCACGCGCCGCCCACGGCGCCCAGCTCGTCCGTGTAGGCTGCAAAGAGAGCGCGGTCACCAGAGCTGGACAGGGCCCTCGGGGCGACCCGCAGACTGCCTTTTACTCCCTCTTGTGACTGAAGAGCTCTCTGCAGCCAGAGGCAGCCCAGGACGCGTCATTTATTTCTGCAGCGAGCACGGGCTTCCCAGGGGACAGGCTGTGCTCTCCTCGGGAGCGGGAGCACGGAGTGCCTCGAACTAACGTGGGTGCGCAACACCAGCGCCAGACACTCAGCGCTCCTGCAAAGAGGAGCGCGAGCAAAGAGAGGGCAGGCTGCTGTTCTGGGGGAAGGTAACTCGCAGCTGCACAGCCACGGCCAGGCTGCCACCTCTCTGCCGGCACGCTGACTGACAGCTCCTGCCCAGCGCGCCTCCGCCCGGGGCCCGGGGCCCGGGGCCCTCAGCTTGAGGAAGGTCGACAGGCGCAGGGCAAGGCCCCAGAACAGACGCTGGAGAGGCAGCGAGCTGGGGCACAAGTCACGTCCACCCCCAGTGGCCTGAGGCAGGATTATTTTCTTCAGAAGAAAATCGATGCCGCCTCCGGGGCCTGGACAGCGAGGTAACACCAGCTGCCCGGCCTGAGGACTCACTCCCCTGCCCTATACAAGGGGCGGCCCCGAGGAGGAAGCAGAGTGCGGCACCGGGCAGCCCGGCCTCACTACCGTCCAGGTCTGTCACTCAGCCTTACCCAGTCTCGTGGGAGATGCAGGTGCGTGAGTGCCTTTGGCCACAGCTGTGCTGTAGGGCTGGGTTACCAAGGGGCAGTCGTGAGAGGCAGAGTCTAAGATCTCATTGGTTGTCTCCATGCTGCCATCCAACCTGGTGGAAGTGGAGAAGAACACACACAGTGAGGGCCTGGGGCTGGAGGGCCAGACCTGCAGCGACAGAGGCGAAGGCCACTCGCCAGGACACGCACGGGGTGTGTTCACTCGGACTTTACATGGAAAGTCTGACAAAAGGACTTATGCCTACGGGACCAGCTATGTCATGTGCAGGCTGGTGACCATAAACAGGAGTCGCTATAAACAATATTCCCCCTTGCACCCAATCATCAGCACTGCTGTGCTTCTAGGTGACAAACAGCAGCAAAAGCAAAAGACCACAATGCACTGCTTCCCCACGAACCAACACTAACTCCTCTTTTCCAAGAGAAAACCCATCTCACGGTGAGACAGCAGGCCCTCAAACTGCGCCCTGACTGCGGACGGGACGAGCTGTGACATCCCTTTCTTGTGAATGTGAAATTCTCCGTCTATCTGTAGCCGGTCCCGAGGGGAGGCGGGAAGCCCCGTCCCCAGGAAGGGCAGGCACAGCGCTGACCACTTCCCACCGTCCCTGCCAAGAGCTGCAGTCCCTGGCAGACGGGGTGGAAGAGCGGACATCTGTGCCACACCAGGGACTGTCTGGGAAGGTGGAGCTCCTGAACGGCCTGGGCCAGTCTCTCCAGGAAACGCACACTCGCAGGGCCCACGGCAGCCTGGCCGAGAGAGAGCTGGCGGGGTGAGGGGGGGGTGGCGGGAGAGGCCGACTTACTTGTGCTGCTTCATGAGGGTGCACTCGCCGCCCTCCTGGGGGTCCAGGTTGTACATGTACAAGTACCCGTCGGACGCTCCCACCAGCAGTCGGGGGATCTTCTGAATTCTGTGGGAAGGAAAAGCAGCCACATCCTAGGACCACAACCTTCGTGCAGTTACTAAACTAGCAGCCTCGCCGTTGGCAAGGCCAGGGGAGCCCTCTGCCCCCCAAAAGTGAGCACAAATGTCGCTGAGTGACACACTACGTGTGTGCAGGACCAAGACCGCACCCACTGTGCTACTTGTGGCCCCAGCATCGAAGCCGAGGGCGTCCTGACCGGGAAAGAGTGCCGGCGCCCCAGGGAGAGCAGGTGGCGGCATCGGTCTCCCGGCTCCCCGACTACGAAGGGCAGGCGGTTTCGTGAGACTTCTTCAACTAGGCCAGGCGGGTAGGAAGGATGAACGTAACGTCTATAACATCCACAGTCACAGCGAGGCCATGGCGGAGCGCTCCCAGCCACGCCAGCGAGGTTCCCAGAGGGCTCGATGCTGGTGCTCCCAGCCCTGACTTATCGCCACAAGTGCCCAGACACAGAGGGAGCCTCTGCCGGGAGGAGCTGCAGGAGCCCTCGCCTCTGACAATCACGGTGCCCTTTGCGGGTCCCCGCGGCACGCAAACCTCGGCTCCATGACAGGCCAAAGTCTGAGATTGTTCTTAGGCGGGAAGGATCGTAAGGGGACCACCCAGGCACTGCAGGCAAAGGGGAGGGAGGCGCGCCTGTACTCACGTGGTCAGGGAGCAGATGTTCTTGTGGCCACAGAAGGGCAGGCGGACCGTGGCGAAGGCCCTGCCCTGGTTGAACATCTCTGTGACCTGGGAGGGCAGGTAGCTGGTGGAGTTCAGGAGCATCTTCCCGAAGTAGCCGGTCCAGGTGGAGGGCTCCTCCTGCGGCCTGGAGGGCGTCAGCAGAAACGTGACTCTCCCGGAGATGACCACGTTCCACCCACAGAGACAAGGACCAGCCCCAAAACCTCAAGAGAAATCCCCCTCCTTCAAGGAAAAGGGGCAGAAACCACAGCCTCTGAGCAGCCTGCCCTCCCATGTGGCCGCGGAGATTACGGAAACGACTGGCAGCAAACAGGAGACGTGCAGGCCCCACGCACAGCACCCCTGGGTCCAACAGAAAGTCTCGGAAACCTCTGAGCACCACTTTCAAGTGGCTCCTTCCCCACAGCCCGTTCGCCGCTGCTCACCTTGTGCGCACCTGCAGGTTACTCAAGTGCCCCCTGGGGAGGACCACACCTGTGAGTTACTGAAGTGCCCCCTGGGGAGGAGCACACCTGTGAGTTACTGAAGTGCCCCCTGGGGAGGAGCACACCTGTGAGTTACTGAAGTGCCCCCTGGGAAGGAGCACACCTATGAGTTACTGAAGTGCCCCCTGGGGAGGAGCACACCTGTGAGTTACTCAAGTGCCCCCTGGGGAGGAGCACACCTGTGAGTTACTGAAGTGCTCCCTGGGGAGGAGCGCGCCCTGAGCAAGCCTGGCTCGGGGGAGGCTCACATGTTAGGAACAAGGAGCAGCACTCTGTTCACCCCACATGCCCATTGCAGTGACACACGACTCACGTCACCTGCTTTAGAAACGCACCCACTGCGGGCAGCCTGGCGACGGCGCTCCCGGCACTGGGCAGTGCGCCCAGACGTGCTTCTGTGCGCAGGGGCGTGCCGAGGTGGACGTCTGCACTGACCACGGCGGCCCCCGCGCCCTGTCGCCCGCCTCCCGCACAGCACCTCCCGCACTAGACCACCTCACGGGGACAGACCCCTCCCTGCCGTGTGCGGACGCGGGGGCACTGATCCAGAGCCCACGCAGGGCCTGCCCTGGCAGGAGGCAGCACGAGTCTGGGCTCCCGGGCTCACCCGTCAGTGTGAGCTGGACAAAGTGCTCTGTTGGTTTTCGAACAATCGAATGTTTGCAACTCACTTTTCCTTCACAGTCTCGAGCTTGAAGATGTGCACTGTCTCTGTGTTGCTGGAGGCGGAGAGGAACATGCCGTCCATGCTGAAGGCCAGCGAGCAGATGCTCACACACCTGCGGGCGGGGTAGGGTTAGCGGGCACCGGGCTACCGGCCACCAGCAACCTCCCGAGGGGCCTGTAACCATCGCCGCAGGGGAGGACAGTTCCCTGACAGCCGCTGGCTGCTGGAGCGCTCTCCTTCCTCCATTCACCTTCTCAACATTTTGAGAGCAAGATGTTGGGAACGTGACAGCAAGTGACAGCAATTCTGTCCTACGTTCTTAAATAGCCAATTTTCTTTCATTTAAATTACAGCAATTCTTAACATGCAGAGGGTAAACTGGCCCTCTGGTGACGTTTAATAGAGCCAAACTTTCAACATTCAACACACTAACTCCCTACAGTACACTGAGTCCTGAGGCCGAGGACCCAGGGGTGACCGGGACAGCCCCTCCTCCGAGGCAGGGAGGCGTGCTAGGCTCGGCCCTGCAAGCTCTGTAGTGGACGCCAGCAGGAGGGAGCTCCGCGCTGGGAGTCGCGGTTGCTTGTTTTAAAGGCAGAGCCGCAGCCACTGGCTGGCGGGGGAGGGAGGGGAAGGGCCGGCTCCAGTTCTCAGGGCAGAGAGTAAGGACGGAGCCTGTGAACCAGGTCAGAGTCCGCATCCGCCCGCAGAGCAGGTGGAGTGCACACACCGCCCGGCTCGGCCAGTCCTTCCGCTCCCCTATCTGGGCCCCGCTCTGCGTCCAGCTGGCCTTAAATCACGTCCCTTCACCCCCAGACCGTCCAGTCGGGCTGAACACGCCTGTCGTTCACCTTGTGCCCAGTGGCCACGTTTCCACTTGTTGGTCACAGAGAACACAAAACTGAACCCAAAGAGAACTAAGAGTCAATGTTGGAGGCTTATGTATTTACCTCTTAACTCCTCTCCGGAACTCAAAGAGTTTCTGTCCCTCTGGAATGGAAAACACCCTAATCACGGTCCCCTGCGAAAGAGAAAAAGGCTGTTAGCCGAGAAAAGACAGACTTTCTTCATTTCTCTGTCAGACTATAAATGAAACACAGAACAGTTCTCCATGACAGCGCACTGTGGACCCCCTCCTGGGCAGCCCCCCCACAGCTGCCCGAGCCCCTCCTGGGCAGCCCCCCCACAGCTGCCTGAGCCCCTCCTGGCCAGCTCCCCCACAGCTGCCCGAGCCCCTCCTGGGCAGCCCCCCCACAGCTGCCTGAGCCCCTCCTGGCCAGCTCCCCCACAGCTGCCCGAGCCCCTCCTGGCCAGCCCCCCCACAGCTGCCTGAGCCCCTCCTGGCCAGCCCCCCCACAGCTGCCTGAGCCCCTCCTGGCCGGCCCCCCCACAGCTGCCCGAGCCCCTCCTGGCCGGCCCCCCCACAGCTGCCTGAGCCCCTCCTGGCCGGCCCCCCCACAGCTGCCCGAGCCCCTCCTGGCCAGCTCCCCCACAGCTGCCCGAGCCCCTCCTGGCCGGCCCCCCCACAGCTGCCTGAGCCCCTCCTGGCCAGCCCCCCCACAGCTGCCCGAGCCCCTCCTGGCCGGCCCCCCCATAGCTGCCCGAGCCCCTCCTGGCCGGCCCCCCCACAGCTGCCCGAGCCCCTCCTGGCCGGCCCCCCCACAGCTGCCCTCTGCACGACCACCTCCTGCTTCCTGCCACAAGCTCGCCAGATCACCCAGCCCCATTCACCACTTCACTCAGCACTTACTCTAATCATTAATAGCCTTGAAGTCAAACATGGAATATACCAGTTCTACTTTTTCCTACGTCACTGGAAGCTTAAACCATTAAAACTAAACGCTTGAGGCATGTACCCCGCATTGGGAAGCACCTCCTAACGTGATGGCCGTGAGCCTGACATGCTTGGTCAGGCCGTCAGACCCCACTGCGGCCCTTCTAGCCACTTGGAGCTACTGACCAAGGGAACTGACGGGCTAAAGGGATCCGTCACCTGCACATCGGCAAGACCTGCATCAAGGAAACCCCTGCTGAGACGAAAGGAAACAGCCTGGCGGTGAGCCACAGCCCCTCCTCTGGGACATGAGACACTGAGGGTGTCCGTTCCCTGCGGCCCCCTCCCCTCCTGAGGCAGTCACACGCTCTGCGGGCAGACAGGACTGAGCACCAGGGACCGAGAGACCTGCCTAGGAAGTGACCCCGAGGGGTGCGGTCACCACCAGCTGGTGAGGAACTCAGCGAGCCTGCGCCGCAGGAGCCAGACGACAGGCCCGGCGCTGCCCAGCCATCAGGGAGCAGGTGCAGGGAGTGACGCCCTGTAAGACGGTGAGTCTCTGGGGTGGGAGGACCCCACCGAGGCTGCAGATCTCGGGAAGCAGGGGCGTCGGCACGCATGCAAACACCGCGCAGAGGCTGTGTCTCTGCGACCTAAGCGTTCAGGGTTCCTTACAGACCTGTGTTTCTATTTCATGCCACACCGGTGTGCAACCCTGACCAACGACAAGCTGCTGGTCACAGCTGGACGGCACTTCCGAGGCAGGAGTAAGCCCGCACCCAGGGCGGCCCCAGCACCCAGGACCCAGCAGGGCCGAGAAGGCGTTGGTGGTCTGATCCCTCAACCCAGAAGGTTCTGTGTAAAAGCAAGTCCAGAGCCTCTCTTTCTAGCCCAGGAGAAATTGTTCTGTTGTTACTGGCTCCCGAAGGCCTTGTCAGAACCATAACAGAGAGCTGGGTTAATCAAGGGTAATGGGCCTCGTGGCCATGCCGCTCCCGAGGGAGAAGAAAGGGACCGGTGACACGGTGAGTCCTGCAGTGTCCAGAGCGCAGGCGGGCGTGGAGTCAAATCCTGGCTTCCGCCAGCGGCCGGGCCTGGGAAAGCGCCTGCCCTCTCTGAGCTCCACATGAAGGGAAACGAGCCCCTGGGTGAGGGTCAAACGAGGTAACGACACGAAGGGTGTTGGAGACTCAGGACAGTGACCCAGGAACAGCAGCATCGGCATTGTTGCTGCAGAAACGGCCGGAGAGTCAAGAATGCAGAGCCTGGGGGAGCGGAGCGGGAGCGGCTGCCTGGGGGGCGCTCGTTGGCTGGTTCAGGGGAGCCAGTGACTTCGAGGGGAGGGGACTGGAGAGGACACCCAGGCTGAACCCAGGCACAGGCAGCTGAGGGGCAGGTCCCAGTGCTCAGAGGAGGGAGCAGCCAGGAGCACAAACGAAACCCTGAGAGAAGAGAGGGGAGAAGAGGAAGAGAGCAGCAAAGGAAACCACGGACGGAGCCCTTCAGTGAGGAGAGGACGGGACCCTCCAGCGTCACGGAGGCTGAGAAGGGCCACACGGTCGGGCCTGCTAGGCCTCTTCTCCGAGTGCAGAAGGGCCAGGTCCTTTAACCCGGAAATTCTCCTCACCGACTCTCTCAATAATCAGCTGCACACAAACGACTTCCAGGCAGGATTAAGCACACTCCTATCTACAGACTAAGCTTTAAGTAAGTGAACATGGTGCAGCTCTTAAAGGCGCTGTAACTCAGAGAAGCGCAGTAGGACGCAGAGAGGGAAAAGGAGCTGAATGAGACACACACTGTGACCACCACTTTGTTAGCGAGAAAGAGTGAAAGGCGAACACGGAGTGCGCTCAGACGCCCTCAGACTGTCTCCACTTTCACTCTCGCCCCCCAAGTCCTCAGCACCAGCCTGTGTCCTGGGCCCTGTTGGGGTGCAGTGGTGAGTGCGTGCCATGCAGGGCCCAGCTCCCCTGTGGGAGAGCCGCTCCCAGCAGCACACCCAGAGCCCAGTGGGCCCTGCCAGGTGGGTGTCGCCGGTGCTCCTCTGAGGGCTCGTGTGGTCACTGGGCTGGATGCACAGGACTGGTTTCCCACGGGCCCGGCAGCCTTACCTTCTCGGAAGCAGTGGCGAGCTTGGTTCCACTGGAGTCGAAGGCCAGCGCGGCCAAAGGACTGTCGTGAGCGGGAATCATGTTGGCAGCTCGCTGGTGGGAGGGAGAACCAAACGTGACTACTAAGCCACCTGGTTTCCGGGGGTGGGGGCCCAGGAAAGTGCCCGGGGTGACAGGATCCTCCAGCGCGCCCCGGGGCAGCTGACGGGGACGAGCACAGCTCTGCTGGGGGCCAGCGGCGGGCAATGCATCGCCAAGCCAAGGAAGCCAGGACGCCAGGGCCCACAGCACTCATTCGGGGACGAGCATTTCCAAGAGCCGCAGGGAACCTCACCAGGTTAATGGTGTCGAAGACCTGCACCTCTCCGATGGTGGCGCTGCCGGGGTAGGCCAGGTAGCAGTTGTCATTGTTGATGGACAGCGCGCACAGGCCTGAGGACACAGGGAGCAGGGCAGTCAGGCCTGAGGGCTCCTTTGTGGTTGTGAGATATACAGCGCATTCACTTAACCCAGGGCCGGGAGGGAGGGCTCTGAGCAGCCACAGCGCACTGCTGGGTTAGGGCCCACCCCCCCCCGGCCCCCACCCGTGACACTGTCAGCAGATTGAAGGCCTCTGGTGGGAAGTGATTAGTGACCTCTAAATTGGAAGCTGACCAAACCATTGACCGATGTGGTCACAAGACCAGTGCCAGGAGGAAGGGAGCCTGGCTTAAGGTCGATCCACTTCAATCTGCCTCCAGCTGTGGGCTCTGCAGAGGAGAGAGCTCCCCCCTCCCCGGCCCCCTGTCTTTAACAGGACACCCCGAGCAGCTCCGCCCTCCTCGGGGCGCTCACCCGCCGGGTTCGGGGGCGTCTCCCGGATGGTGTGCAGCACCTTCATGTCCCGAATGTTGTGGATGTACAGAGACTCCTCCAGGCACACGATGAGCCTCTAGGAGAGACAGAGGGAGGCGAGCGTGGAGAGAGCCGCCACGCTGCACGCATGCGCCCAGCCGCTCAGTGGGCTCTTGGATCAAGACGCTTGGCGTTCCTCCCATAGCACCCCTCGGCTGCACACTCCAGAGGGCGCTGCATTACCCGAGGCTCTGCCCAGCACCGCCCTCAGCACCGGTTAGGGCGTGCAGAGCCCCTGTGCCTGCCTCGTCTCTGCTGCCGCTGCACTAGGACGCCTCACTATGCATTGACTCCATGTCACAGAAACTGGGCGATACGGTGAGAAGAGTGATTTGTATTATGTTTGTTGTGTTTGTCTCTCACCCCTCACCCTCTGCCCTCGTGAAAACCACATCGAGTGCCTTGGATGGGCACCTGCTGTTGAACAAGGCACGGCAAGGTGAGGGTGGAAGCCGAGGGATTTCCTGAAAGTATAAAACTCCCCCTGCACCCAGGTTGTTCTGCAGGTGTCCATGTTCTTGCTGCGCTTCAAGACGGAAGTCCCTGGAGGGTGCATCGAGGGAAGACAACTTGGCCCGCACGCACTCAGCGTCTGCTGCCGTGGGACAGCACGTGTGTTTTAAGCTTTAAAAAGGGGTAGGGGAGGCCGGGGGAAGGTCAATGGGGAAAAAAAGGAGACATATGTACTACTATTTGTAATACTTTAAACAATAAAATTAAATAAAAAATAAAAAGGTTCAACATGTTATGCCTTATCCTCTCCTATTTTAACCAACTTTTTCAGTCAATAGACCAATCCCCAGTTTCAGCCAGGTCAGTGGTCACGTGGCAGTAGCCGCCAGCAGCGCCTCGCATGGTCCACGCCCCCTCAGCCCAGGGCACTCTGCTGTGAACGGGAGCCGGTGAAGCATTTGTGAGCACAGGCCCCGGGAGCCTGGGAAAGGGACTCAAGTGCCAGCCACCAGGCCCACACGCTGGGCCAGACTCTCTTGTTTTGGGGAAGATGTAAAAAGCAATAAATTATATCACTTTTGGGGGTTAATCTTTACCTGAGGATGTTTTTCCCATTGCTTTTTCAGAGAATGGGAAGGAGGGAGTGAGGGGGAGAGAGAAAGAGAAACATCGATGTGAGAGAGACATCTCAGTGGGTTGGCTTCAACCCAGGTATGTGCCCTTGACCTGGAATCACACCCACCTCACTCTGGTGCATGGGCCAACGCTCTGACCACTGAACAGCTGGCCCAGGCAGAAGCGTTCATCATCTTAAATCAAAGGTTAAATTAACAGTTTCAAAAAGGAGAAAGAAGATGCTAACAGGTTTTCTGAGGTAACACGTGTGAAAGTAAAAGAAGCAAAATAAACTATGACTCAACTCCAAGGATGGCTGCATGGACATCGGTCAGTCCTCACTGAACACGGCCCACAGCCCCTGGCGCCCGCACGAGGTGGGAGAAAGCCAGCGCACCCAGGCTGACCGACAGGGACGGCGCTGAGCTCCCACAGAACCTCATCGAGGCGCAAGGAGAGGGCGCGGCGTGGGGGCCTCTGCACAGACACGGTGCCCAGCAGGATGAGCAGACCGGCGGCAGAGAGCAAGGGCGTGCATCGGGGAGGGACCCGAGCACACAGAGCGCCGTGTGGAGGCGGGTGGTGGGGAGGGGAGCGGGGCTCGGACCGGAAACGCTGGCCCAGGACCGCGTTTGTCCTGGAGGCGCCGGAGGCCTCTGGGGGCAGTGGCGGCCGCAGCCACACTGCACACTGAGACACGGGCAGGGCGAGGTCTGACGCCCAGAGGCTGGTGCTCACCTGCCTGTTCAGCTTCACAGCCAGGATGGTGTTGGAGTAGCTGTAGTTGCAGATCTCCGTTCCCTTCTTAAAGTGGCAAACTTTCAGCTTCCGAGGAGCTTTGAGGCTGACGATGGCCACCAAGCTGCTCGAGAACAATCTTTCCACGATGCACACGTCTTCAGTGTCAGCTGTAAGCAGGAAACATACACGTACCCACATCAGCAGGCGCAGGCTGCTCGCACACACGAACACGTGTCCAAGTGCACATTATGTCAGCAGAGCACTTGGGGGCTACACGGTGGGCGCCTGGTGACAGGGCCGGGCTGTGGGGACAATCCCAGAGCAGCACCGGAGTCAAATTCACCGCTTAGGAGCCACGTACACACCACTCTCAGGGTCCCCCTGCCAGGAAGGCCCTGCATCCTGCATGAAGGGCCCCCCTCTGCTCAGACGCTGCCCTGCAGGAGCCTCCCCCATCAAAGGGAGGCTTCCCAGCTCCTCTCCACATCACCCTGGTCCCTTCCTCCCTGGCGGTCACTGTCATCACGTGCATCTGCCCACCGGCTGCTCCCTGCACACGGTCTGGACTGTACGCACCACACGGACAGAGGTTGCACCTCCTGCTCACAACTGTCCCCCAGCCTCTGTAACGGCACCGACAGACGCCAGGCCCCCACCGAGGCTCTGAACAACTCACTTTGAGTCCTGCTTTCCGATGTGAAAAGGGAATGAGCGCCCCTCTCAGAACTGCAGGAGGGGGTGGCAGATGCCGGGCCAAGTCAAGCTCCACCCCCATCCCCCTGCTCCCGCAAGAGAGGGGACACCCCACTCAGAAGACCGGATGAAACACGTGCAGACAGCATCCTGCCTGGAAGTGGCAGGCACAGTGGACCCGCCACAGACATCCCTTCACCCAGCCCCCTGACTGCCCTCACCCCAATCTCTCCTTCCCGCTGTGGGAAGTTCAGATCTAGATGCAAAGAGAATTCTCTAATGTAAGAAAATGGCAGAGTGAGTCTCAACTGCCTCCACCTGCAGCCTGTCTCCAGTGCCAGGTGTTTTGAGCATGTGCCCATCCATTCATGCAACAATGCTCCTCAAATTAATCTTTTGATCAATGCAACCCGAGCACAACCCCAGCAGACATTTTTGTTGACAATAACTGATTTCAAAACCAGAAAGGCAAAGCATCTAGAACAGCGGTTCTCAACCTGTGGGTGGCCAACCTGTGGGTTGCGACCCCTTTGGGGGTCGAACGACCCTTTCACAGGGGTTGCCTAAGACCATCAGAAAACACATATATAATTACATATTGTTTTTGTGACTAATCACTATGCTTTAATTATGTTCAATTTGTAACAATGAAAATACATCCTGCATATCAGATATTTACATTACAATTCATAACAGTAGCAAAATTACAGTTATGAGTAGCAATGAAAATAATTTTATGGTTGGGGGTCACCACAACATGAGGAACTGTATTAAAGGGTCGCGGCATTAGGAAGGTTGAGAACCACTGATCTAGAATATCCAAGGCTATCTTGAAAAAGAACTAGATTGAAGGGCTTATGCCCTATGACTTCAACACTTAGTATATAAAGAAAGCTACAGCCAACCAGACAGCACGTTATGACACAGAGACTGACAAATAATCAATGGAGAAGAGCAAACAGCAGAACTAGACCCACACTTAGAGGATTCTTTTCAGCACCAAAGCAACCCATGAAGGAAGACAAATCTGTTCAACAAATGGCTGAACAGGAAAAATTAGCCTTTACTCCTACCTCACACCACACAGCAAAATTAAACGGAGGCGATCACGAACTGACAGAAAAGCTGAAGCTACCAGTCCAATGTCCCAGCACGGAGCCACGCTGGCCAGGCAGCACAGCTACTTTTAACTGCAAAGAGTCAGAAACCAAGAGCTTTCACAGAGAAAAAGGTCTCACGCATTGGTACACAAAGGTTTCTCAGGAAGGACACAGCAAGCAAAAATCATAAATAAAAAAAAATCAGACTTCATCAAAAGTCAACATGTGTGCTCTACAGATAAGACAAGCCACAGAACAGGGAAAACATTTTCACAAGACATTATCTGACAAAGGGTTGGTACCCAGAACATCTAAAGAACTCTGGCAACTCAACAATAAAAGACAAACAACCAAATTTAAAAAGGAACAAAAGATCTGAACAGACATTTCACAAAAGCTATACAAAAACGGCTAACAAGGACACGAAAGTGCCCGACGCCATCAGGGAAATTCAAGTCAAAACCACACGAGACTTGTCATTCATACGTCAGAAAGGCCAACGTGGGAAAGACTGTCGCCACCTGCTGGCGAGGGCACAGAGCAACCAGACTCGCACACAGCACCACAGGGATGAGAAACAGGACACACACTTAGGAAACTCTGGTCGTTTCTTATAAAAGGATTCCCATGTTCTTTTCCTAGGTATTCACCTAAGATAAAGAAAACACATGTCCACAAAGGGAGCTGCACAAGAATGCTCCCGGCAGCTTTATTCTTAACAGCTAAGAACTGGAAAAGCCCAGGGGCCCATGAGTCAGAGACTCAACAAACTGGCATAGGAGGCCGACCCTTGAACAGGCAGGGGTAACCCCTCGGAGTAGGAAATTCAAGTGTTTACTTTTGAATCCAAAAACGTAACTACCTTCGGTGCCCACAGGGGAGTGGTTCCAGGACCCCGTGGACACCAACACCCACGGCGCTCAGCCCCGATGTAAGATGGTGGAGAGCGATCATACAGTCGGCCCGCCGCATCCGCAGATGGAAAACAGCAAGGCATCATCCAACACGACCTGCGTGGGCCTGCGCAGTGCACACCGCGTTGTTCAAGGGCCAAGGGAAACACGCAACGATACGGATAAATCTCAAAAGCATTTGGCTGAAAGACCCATCCAAGAGCACCTGCTGCGCTGCTCGGGCACCAGGCACAGGCAGGCGTAGCCCGCGCTAGAGAAAACCCGGAGCACTGGCCTCAGGGGTGGCGGGAGCGGGGCTGCCCAGGCACATCTGGGGGCACTTTCTGGAGTGACAGTGAACCCCGATGGTGCTCAGGGGACAGCTGCATCTGTCCAAACGCAGCACGCTTACTCCAGGCTGCACGCTCCTGTGTGTAAATACCACCCCAAAGAAAAAGATGCAGCACTGACCCCCCCCACCCCCCCTTAGCAGTGCTCATGCTGAAGTACTTAGGGAGCATCTGCTGAGATAAGATCTGATGGGCAGGGTGTTTTCACCTTTCCCACCCAATGGTTAGTTTGAAATTGTAATGAAAAAAAAAAAAAAGCAGGTGAGAACTCTTAGAATTTTAAAAACAGAGGGTGCTTGTATAGAGACAGCAAAGCTATTTTTTTTCTATATTTTTACTGATTTGAGGGAGGGAGGGAGGGAGGGAGGGAGAGAGAGAGAAGCATCAATGAGAGAATCACTGATCAGCTGCCTCGTGCTTGCCCCACGCTGGGGATCAAGCCTGAAACCTGGGCATGTGCCCTGGCTGGGAATTGAACTGTGACCTCCTGGTTCATAGGTCAATGTTCAACCACTGAGCCACGCTGGCCAGGCAGCACAGCTACTTTTAACTGCAAATAGTTGTTAAAGAGAACAGTATACTGAACCCCTCCACAGGCCCATCACCTGATTTAATAAACATGCACTTTCTGCCTATTTTTTCTTTTCTGAAGTTTCAAAGGTCATCATCCTGACCTTTCACCCGGAAGTAAGTCTGGTAAGCCCCTCTAGATAAATAAGGATGTAGGAAAATATGTTCTCATCTGTGACTAAAAAGGGACGACATCTTACATCGCAGCGACTTCCAGGTGGATGAAGAACTGCATGGAGAAGACGACGCAGGAGCCCATCCTGCGTCGCCCCGGAGCAGGACAAGCCTTTCAGAGGGAAGCCTTACGAGAAGACAAATGCATTCAAACAGCAGAAACTCCAGACCTCAGAATGGCAACAAGATCATAAACAAGGTCAAAAGCAAACACCAATCCAGAAGAAATATTGGCAACCCACGGCAAATGGTTAAGTTGTTTTAAATCAGTAAGAGACAAATAATCCCATAGAAAAGCAGGCAAAGGAAAGAAACAAGCAGTTAAAGGCAAGGAGCAGCCCTGCGGGTGTGGCTCAGTGGCTGAGCGTATGCCCAGGAACCAGGAGGTCACAGTTCGATTCACAGTTAAGGCACATGCTCTATTTCGGGTTCAATCCCAGTAGAGGGTGTGCAGCGCACCTATGTTTCTCTCATTGACATTTCTCTCTCTCTATCCTTCTCCCTTCCTCTCTCTAAAATCAATAAAAACATTTTTTAAAAAGGCAACAAGCATATTTCTTATCTTAGACTCATCTCCCAAGTATGAAAATGTTGGATAATGCCTGTGTGGCAGGAAGTGAGGAGAAAGGTGCTTGCACCATTAATAAAAACATGGTCCTGCCCCCTTTTAAGGACAACTTTGCAGTATCTACAAACTATCACATGTTTATCTGTTGATTCTTCTAACAGCTGTTCTCACAAGTGGGCAAAACAAAGATGCTCACCCAGCAATTTCACACCCCCGGCATCTATCTGCTTAGGAGAAGGAAGCCCTGGCTGCTGTGGCTGCTGTGGCTGCTGGCTGAGCGTCGCCCCGTGGACCAGAAGGTCACCAGCTCAATGCCCGGTCAGGGCAATGCCCAGGTTGCGGCAGGCAATCAATATTTCTTTCTCCCCTCTCCCTTCCTCTTTAAAATCAACAAAAACATTATATATTTTTAAGTAGAGAGAAATGAAAACACACATCCACCCAACAACTTGAACACAAACGTCCACAGCAGCATCCTTTAAAAGTCACAACCCAGATGGCCATCAACAAAACATGGTCTAGCTCTAGCCACACCGTGTAATGGGACCGAGCAATGAAGACATCAGGACTGACACATGCTCCAACATGGGTGAACCCTGCAAACTTCCTACGTGGAAGGAGCCAGTCGGGTAGGACGCCCTTTATCTGGAACGCCCAGAGCCGCACATCCCTAGAGGCAGAAGGCGGGTGAGCGCTTGCCCAGGGGTGAGGTGGGCGGAGGGACATGGGAGCGACTGCTGACAGCCTCAGGGTTTCACTGGGGAAGATAAAAATGTTTTAAAATTAGATTATGGTAGGCAGTGCAACTTAGTAAATACACTAAAACCCATCGAATTGTACACTTAAACAGGTGATTCTGATAGCATATAAATGACATTTCTATCTCTCCATCCCTCTCCTTTCCTCTCTAAATTCAACAAAAACATATTTTAAAAAAGGCAACAAACATATCTTACCTTAGACTCATGTGTTAAAAAAAAAACCACACAGGCAGACTACTGCAGAAATTTGAATTTTGGCCAATATATTAAGATCTGATGTAAGCACAGGAAGGCAGGGCTGGTGAGAGGATGGGCGACAGGGACAGAGGGGAGAAGCGAAGTGTCAGGGCAGGACCTCACCAGCGTCTTCTCAGAGACCAGAGCCCCTGGGTCCTGGAACACTCGCTCAGGGGGGCTCTTACACGGCCAAACCAAACACCAAACACTGGGCTTTCCTGGGGAAACACCCATGGGTGTCATCAAACTCCAAAGGAGCCAGGAGCCAGACAAAGGCCAAGGCCACCAACACCTGGAGCCAACCCATTCCTGTCACTTAGGAAGAAACAACAGCACAAAAGGGTCCCCTGCGAGTCCCCAGCCCTAGGGGCGGTGCCCGGAGCGGCTAGGCTCACTGCTTTCCTACAGTGCCATTTCAAGAAGCTCTTTCCCATGTTCATTACACCCAACTCGCAGGGAATTTGTTTTCAATCCTCACCCAAGGAGTGAGGATATTTTTTCCATTGATTTTTTTTTTTTAATAGAGAGTAGAAGGGAAAGGAGTGGGAGGGACAAAAAGAGGGTGGGAGAGAAAGAGAAAGAGAAAGAGACATTGATCCGTTGCCTCCCACATACGCCCTGACCAGGTCAGGGGAACGAACCCACACCCAGGTACATGTCCTTGACCAAAAAATCAAACCCGAGACCCTCTGGTATGCAGGGGCATGCTCTAACCACTGAGCTTGCCAGCCAGGGCCCAGGGAATTTTTAAATTCTCACCCGAAGATATGTTTTTCATTGATTCTAGAAAGAGAGGAAGGAAGAGAAAGAGAAACATCGATTGGTTGCCTCACACACACCTTGACCAGGGATCAAACCCACAACCCTTCAGTGCAAAGAATGAGGCTTTAACCACTGAATTACACTGGCCAGGACCCAGGGAACTTTCTTTTTTTAACATATTTTTATTGATTCCAGAGAGGAAGGGATAAGGAGAGAGAAACATCCATGATGAGAGAGAATCACTGATTGGCTACCTCCGGTAGCCCCACTGTTGGGGGCCAGATGTAAGCTGGCAAGGTCCTTGCACCTGTAGGGGCTAGCAAGGCTGGGATTCTCACCCACAGTTTTCCCGGACTTGTTTGGATGGCGTTTATCAGTAGAATGAGAACAGCCTTTCATGGCTTACCAAGAAGTCTGTAACTATTTACTGAGATCTGTTGTACTGAGAACTTGTCCTTCTGCTGTGTCCCTCCCTTAAAGATTAAGAGGAACAAAGAATACATTCCTCTTGACAGACCTCCTATTCAGTGTGTTGTGTATAAATAAGATTGTGTGGCTAATAAACTCGCTTCAGTTCATCAAGAGAACTGGGGTCCTCCCGACCCCACTTTCCTGTCTTTCTTTTCTCAATTCCCACCTCCCTGCCTCAGCCCGGCTCAACCCTGTCAGGCTGGCCCTGACAGATCTGGCGCCCGAACAGGGACTGAGGAACTGGGAAAAAGACGGTGAGGAACTCCTCCGGATAAAGAGTGCACTCGTTAAGGTAAGGGAGGAGCAATTTTTTGATAATCGGGAGTAAAGCACGGGGCAATTAGAATCTAGAGAAAATGCTCTTTATGGGCAAATGTTAAAGTTTATGCTCAATAGTAAAGGAACTAAGGTTAATGACAAGCAAGTAGAAAATTTTTAAAATTCATTCAGGAGGTCTGCATTTCCTTATCGAATTTAATACGGGATTATTTAGATCTCAGGCATGACCATAATCAACCGTCTCTTAAGCCAGAAAAAAAGGAGAAGCAGTGTGATAGCACAAAACAGGGGTCTAAAAAAGACAGTGTATTAAAAAGAAATAATGTAACTTTTAAAGACAATTTAACTCCTCAAGATGAGGATTTTGAGGAAGCTGCTGCTCTTTGTCATGATGATAATACAGGTATTGTTCAGGCAAAAGAGGAGGAAAAATGTTTTTCTGCTGGAACTGAAGAGGGCAGTGATATAGAGAATGTGTTGGAATGCTTTTTAGAAAAATTAAAGCTTCTTGGCAAGAAAAAGAGAAGCCGCGGGGGCCGTTCCCGCCGCTCTCCGCTGCCTTGTGCAGCACCAGTTCCACTCTCCCCTCTCCAGATGGCTTTGCAGGAGGCACAAAAGTGTGGTGAGGAATTGGGCATTCACGCCTTCCCTGTTATGGAACAGGTGAACCCTCACACGGGACAGCGTGAGCGTGCTTATGACCCGCTTCCTTTTAAAACCTTGAAGGAGTTAAAAACAGCCTGTGCTCAGTATGGGCCCACTTCCCCTTATACTTTAACCATCTTGGAAACTATGGCCTCAGAGGCTCTCCCACCTAATGATTGGAGAGCTATTGCCAAGGCTTGTTTGTCAGGAGGGGATTATCTCTTGTGGAAATCAGAATATGATGAAAAGGCTAAGGAGCAAGCTTCTCGTAATCGAGCTGCCCAGATTAATATTTCTTATGAAATGCTGGTAGGTGAAGGAGTCTATGCTGATACCCATAATCAAATTCAATACCCCCAGGAAGTTTATGAACAGATTAATGGAGCTGGGATTAGAGCCTGGAAAAAGTTACCCACCTCTGGTCAGAAAACAGAGGAGCTCTCAAAAATTATTCAAGGGCCAGATGAAAAGTATCAGGATTTTGTCTCTCGGCTATTACAGGCTGTTGGCCGAGTAGTGGTGGATGGGGAGGCTGGCATGTTAATAGTTAAACAGTTGGCATATGAAAACGCCAACACTGCCTGCCAAGCTGCACTGCGGCCCTATCAAAGACAGGGGACTCTCTCAGATTATATCCGAATTTGCGCAGATATTGGTCCCTCATATATACAAGGAGTTGCCATTGCAGCTGCATTAAAGGGAACCACCATTGAAGGAATTCTTCAGCAACAATTTAGCACAGGGAAAAGTCCAACATACAAGTGTTACACTTGTGGAGGAACAGAACACATGGCAAAACAGTGTCCTTCTAATAAAGGGATTAATAAAGGAAATGGCAGAGGTCCCAAACAACCTGGACTGTGTCCTAAATGTAAAAAAGGAAAACATTGGGCAAATGAGTGTAAATCTAAGACAGATTTCCAGGGAAATTCTTTGCCTCAACACCAGTCGGGAAACTACCAAAAGGGGCCAGCCCAGCCATGGCAAATAACAGGGGCATTGTCTATTTACCCTCCTGTCTCTATGCCATCTCAAGGCCAGCAGGCTGCACAGTATCCAGCCTGCCACAGAAAACAAAATAGATATAAGAGCTATTCCGAGCAACCCCCAGAAGTGCCGGGCTGGACCTTGGATCCATAGGAATAAGACATTCTGTCTGCCCTGGGTGCTGCCCTTGCCTACTGAAATAAACAAAATATCATTAGATTTAAAACCTCCCACATAGAGAAGAATGACAATTTCCTTGCATTTCCAATACAGCTATAGCAAATGCCACAGGATCTGAAATTAAAAAATACGTCTGGGATTTCTGTACACGTGTAAAGAGAAAACTAGCTTGGAACTAAGGCGCGCATCGTCCGATTTTGGACATTTAGATAGAGTTCTAAGCTGAAATCTCTTTACAAATGTACAAAATAAAACCCAAGACTGATTATTTCCTAACAAAAATAGCAAAATTTCACCCAAAGGAAAAAAGATGCTGGCTAGATTCTAGCTGCAGGATTGGCATTTCCATAATAAAGAACAGTTTTTAAATACTAATAAAGGATATTAAAAAGTTAACTTCAAGGCCAAAAAGGAAATTCAGTAAAATTGTCTCTGTTACAAAAATTTGCTAAAGAATATGCCTTAAAATAATAAATTGGATTTAAATCTCAGGAATTATTAAAATATATTAATTATAAAAATCTAAGTAGCCCAGGTAAAAGACGGCTACCCCCTCTATTTAAGGCTGGCTTCCCAAAGCAATTTCTAAGAGGAAGGGCTAGCCTCCCTTCCCCCAAAAGAGCAGGAAGGCCAAAAATTTCCTGCCAATGACAACTTTTAAAAAGAGGCTTGCTTCTCAGTTTCCCATCCTTAGTAGAAAGAATGTAACTAATTTGCATTTTAATGGTTACCTGTTTTCAGTCAATGGAACCCCGAGGCTTAGGAGTTAGCTAAATTGAATTAGATATTCTGAAATAACTAAATACTAAAATATTAATCTAAATTTCCCTCACAAAAAATCTAAAGGACAGAATTAAATCTATTGATCATGTCATGTATTTTTAAAGTTTATTCTTAAAAATATTATTGATTGCCGAGACCGGTTTGGCTCAGTGGATAGAGCGTCGGCCTGCGGACTCAAGGGTCCCAGGTTCGATTCCGGTCAAGGGCATGTACCTTGGTTGCGGGCACATCCCCGGTGGGAGGTGTGCAGGAGGCAGCTGATCGATGTTTCTCTCTCATTGATGTTTCTAACTCTCTATCTCTCTCCCTTCCTCTCTGTGAAAAATCAATAAAAAATATAAAAAAAAAAGAAAAAAAGAAAAAAAAAATATTATTGATTGAGAAATGCTAAATATTTAACTTGCCAGCTAAGAGTTTAAAGTTCTGGTTAACTAACTTGGGAGAAATCATATAATTACAGTAAAATTTCAACATTTGTCTAATTGAAAAAAGAGGATAAATTCTGTTATCCCAACCAAAAATTTTAAATACAAAGATCAGTTTTAAATTAATTGATATCTTTTAACAATTATAAAAGGTATATAATCTTTAAATTATATATACACACATATATTTAATACTCTTTTAAGTTAGATTTTAAAACTATAATCAAGGAATGACTTTAGGACATTTCATGGGCCCTGAAATGTTTTCAAAAGTTTATTCTCTCTTCTTAAAGGATTTTTTAATAAAGGCAATTTAATATACTTGAAATCACATAGAAAGCTTTATCAAATTAATATTAATAAATATATATTTTAAGTTTTTGCCTCTAAGAAAGGGCAAAACAAGTTATCTTATTTAATATTTCTTAAAATACAACAGTAGAGTTTTAAGATATATTTTAAAATAACAAAAGCTCATTAATAATTTTTAATATTTTACAACAGCATATTATACATTTATTCCAAACAAACTTACAAACTAATTGTTTGGCAGCAATTTAATAAGAACATGAAAGGATTTTATCCCTTCCACTGTGTAGAAGGCCCCCTGGGAAGGCACTTAAGCATTCTATATTGACCTCTCTTGACCTTTTTGCCAAGGGGGTCCCTCTTCCAATTGCCTACAACTGTTGCCTAAGCTCTCTGTTCATACTGAGGTTGAAGACTCATGGTGGCTGGTACCATAGATCTGTCTCTTGCCCAATAGCGTAAGCTGAGCCCTCTCTGGAGAAGAAACCTGGGTTCCCCATGATCAATGCCGGGGCCCCGCCAGCAGGCGAGGGGATCCAAAGGCAGTTACTGGGCATGGAGGCCACAGGGGCATACGCTACCAAGGAGACAGAACTAAACCTCACATCACCCTGCTTGGCCCCGGAGGATGGCTGGTAGTCAATGACGGGTAAGACCCCTCAGGGAGGGGCGACCTAAGACAGGCACAGTCGCAGGGGGCCTCAGGGGAGAACTTGGGGGTCAACAGAAGTGGGGCACAGATCCTCACTCACCCCCCCAACTATGCAGGGGCTTGAACACTCGCCCCTTCTGAGGGAGGTCTCCTGCCCCCATGGCTGCTGCGCTTCCCATGCCCAGCTCAGATCGGGACCTAGATAACAGAAAGAGACTTAGTCCAGCCGAAATCGGTACCCAGATAACAGAGACTTGGCTAACAGCAACTACCCTATATCTAAATCCAGCTTAACACCAGGAATGCTCAGGGCCTTCTCAAGGATACAAAATAATCCTTTCCATTAATATTTACAGTATAAACTAAGATTGTTATTAAAGTATTAAATTTGACAGTAAAATAATAGTCAAGTTTTCAGATTAATTAAAACCAGCTTAAGAAGTATTAACCAAAATTATCATTTCATGGAAAAATTGCTTAACATACAATAACCTAAAGCAGTCATATTTTTGTACAAAAAATTAAAATTTAAAGTTATCTAGACTACATTATAAAATTTCCAAAAGCCTCCTAATAATTAAATTTATAAAAAAAAAAGGGGGGGGAGGATAGTGGAAAGATAGTGGAAAAATACCATGTAAGGAAAAATATCCTGTAACTAATTTACATCTAGAAAAATTTTTTCATTTGTAATGCTAACAGCAAGACACACATGAAAAACATACGTAGTGTCAAAATAAGCCAAAGGAAAATCATTTAGACAAAAATTAAGAGAATCCCAAGTCTAAATTATAGATATGATTCCTTTATTAACCTTTGGTCGAGAATACGTTTGTATATTTTCAGAAAACAACTCCAAGACCATGTGGATTCCTGCAACAGAAGAGAATTATCAGGACTGCTCCAGCCACAGAACAGCAGTGGCCCCGTGAGACAAGAAGAGAAGCAGTCCAGAAATGAAGACGGTGAAGACGCCTTATCACGCTAGCGGTCAGCAGCTGTGCGTCGCTGCAGGGTGCCCAGGACCAAACCAGAGGGTCGGACCTGCATTGCCACCATTTGTCCACCATCCAGAACTGAAATATTACTGCTGACATGTACACATAAGAAACTGTCGGACACTGAAACATGAACTTCGCCTAAAAAACAAAGAAGGGGGATCTGTTGGGGGCCAGATGTAAGCTGGCAAGGTCCTTGCACCTGTAGGGGCTAGCAAGGCTGGGACCCTTACCCACACAGTTTTCCCACACTTGTTTGGATGGCGTTTATCAGTAGAATAAGAGCAACCTTTGTAGAATGAAAACAGCCTCTCATAGCTTACCAAGAAGTCTGTAACTATTTACTGAGATCTGCTGTACTGAGAACTTGTCCTTCTGCTGTGTCCCTCCCTTAGAGATTAAGAGGAACAAAGAATACATTCCTCTTGACAGACCTCCTATTCAGTGTGTTGTGTAAAATAAGATTGTGTGGCTAATAAACTCGCTTCAGTTCATCAAGAGAACTGGGGTCCTCCCGACCCCGCTTTTCTGTCTTTCTTTCTTTTCTCAATTCCCACCTCCCTGCCTCAGCCCGGCTCAACCCTGTCAGGCTGGCCCTGACACCCCACACTGGGGATCAAGCCTGAGGATCAAGCTCCGAACATGTGCCCTGACTGGGAATTAAACCGTGACCTTCTGGTTCACAGGTTGATGTTCAACCACTGAGCCACGCCATCTGGGCTCCAAGGAACATTTAACACACGAACACACCCAGAACCCATGTACCCAGCAGTCACTTCCTGCGAAGGGGAAGGACACACGGCTCAGCCCTCCCATGAAATGATGGTGCCTGATGAGCCAGGCTGTGACTGAAGGTACTGCAATCAAATGAAAAGCGAGAAGCAAGGCTGCACATTTGTAATCACTGAAGAGGGCCTGTTACCAAGACACCAGTGCCAGGAGCACTCAGGCTGTCGGATCCTGGGGCGCCAGAGACCCCAAGCTTCCATTACAATAGATTTAAGCAGAGAGGCTGCTGGAGTTCCTCCCTGCACGACCCATTACTCCAAGTCTCACTGACACTGTTCCAGCCAGTGCACGGCTGTCACTTCAGAGCGACGTCAGAAAGCACCTCTCTCAGATCCTTACGAGGACGAGGGCCTGTGAAGGCAGCGATGGCTCACTGCGTGATCAAAGGCACATGTATCTCCGGAGGCATTTCTTTCTTTTTTTAAAAAAATATATCTACTGCCTAAACCGGCTTGGCTCAGTGGATAGAGCGTCGGCCTGCGGACTGAAGGGTCCCGGGTTCGATTCCGGTCAAGGGCATGTATCTGGGTTGCGGGCACATCCCCAGTGGGAGATGTGCAGGAGGCAGCTAATCGATGTTTCTCTCTCATCGATGTTTCTAACTCTCTATCTCTCTCCCTTCCTCTCTGTAAAAAATCAATAAAATATATTAAAAAAATATATATATCTACTGATTTCAGAGAGGAAGGGAGGGAGAGAGAGAGAAACATCAGTGATGAGAGAGAATCACTGATCGGTTGCCTCATACACACCCCACACTGGGGATCAAGCCTACAACCCGGGCATGTGATTCCCTGACTAGGAATAGACCCCATGACCCGGTTCATAGGTCGACACTCAACCACTGAGCCACGCCGGCCGGGCCAGAGGCGTTCGATCAGGGAAGCAGGCTCTGCCGCGGTGGCGGAGGCAAGGGCAGCCTGCTCATGTTTACCCCAGAACCGATGCCCCGTGAGGGATGTTTCCCCAGCTCAGAACCTTACAAAATGCAAGGACATTGTGCCTAAGGCCCATGAGGGGATTTCACTGCAGTACCTCATGGGAGGGATACCACAGATTTGCATATTATTTGCCTTCAAACTAACAAAGGACATACAGAGGAATAGAAACAGGCACCCACAACCAAGCACAGCAAAGCATACATGGGAGTCCTCCCGACTTTAAGTTTGAAATTACCACAATAGACATAGTATAAAACAACAGAAAAGTCTCCCCCTGCTGCTGGGCAAAGGGCAAAGGTTCCCTTGCTTAAGGGAAAAGAACCAGCAGCTGTCAGTCTCGCTTCCCCAAGCCCAGCCCTGGCTCGCTCTTCTGTAACAGCAACAGTGGCTGAGAGCAGACCTGAGTGCATGTGACAGTGAAGAGGTAGGAGGGTGAGCCAGCCCTGAGCCAAGGCTAAGTTTTGAGGCATCAGTACTATTCTTTACTCTGAGTCTGTGTGTAGAAAAATGCCAGAAAACAATCTGGACTCAGCAGCTGATCTGTTTTCTAAGAGACACCCTTTTTCCTAACTCAATGCAAGTACGTGACAGAGGAAAGGCGGATGCCGCTCTAGGAAGAAAGAACTTAACAGCTGCGTTAACCCTCGAGTATGAACCCTCGAGCCCTGGCTGGTGTGCTCAGTTGGTTGAGCTTCATCCCACGCACTGGAAGGTCGCTGGTTCGATTCCCAGCCAGGGCACACATCTGGGTTTTGGGTTTGATTCTCAAGTGGGGTGCGTACGGGAGACAACTGATCGATGTTTCTCTCTCTCCTTCTTCCTTCCTCTTTCTCTAAAATCAATAAAAAACATGTCAAAAAATAAAGTATTTACCCCCAAAAAGTTCTACATCCATTTCACTACCTATTTTTTAAAGACCAAAGATCACTAAGAACAAAGAAATCACCATGTCGGTCAGCAATCACCTACTCTCTTAACAATGCTATCAAGACAACACATTTTGTTCCACCAAAAAGTACTGAGAAATGAGGTGCCAAAAACCAGTGAATAAGCTTCAAGAGGACAAATCAGTCATTAAACTGACTCAGTTGCGGAGAGTGAAGATCAGGTATTCTTACTAGCACTGGGTCTCCAAACGGGGAAATTCTGTGGATCTCAAAGCAGATGACTAGTCACTACAGCAACCATTTAGCAGCACAACCCAGGCCACGGCTTGGATTAGTTTTAGTAAATGTTCAGTCATGTAAGAGCCCAAGGGAATCCTTTGTCCAGAGACCAGCCACCCTTCTCTGAAGGAATCCCCTACTGGGAGCGATCCTGCGTGGGTCCCGTGGAGGCAGCCAGTGGGGTTCTCGGAAACACGGACACCCACTTGAGATGAGCCAGCGCACCAGCTCGCAGCTACCCGGTCCCCAGAGCACAGCTCCCGCTTCGCAGTGGAGCGGGCTTTCTCAGAGGAGTCGGTGAGCGCCAGGGGCAGGCCGAGGACAGAACAAGCTGTGCTGCCAGCGGAACCAGAGTCAGGGAGCTGACTGACCGCAAGGCTGCGGCCGACTTCCTGGTGGGCCAGACTCAGCATTGCCCTGGGGTCTTCACCTGAGGCTAATGGGGGCCAGGTGGTGTTTGCTGGTCTCTGTGCCCCCCGCCTGCCATGCACAGAAACGTGCACTTGGTTTTGCCTTCCTCCGTTTAAATGTACGTGTCACGAGAGCAGGAACTAGTCACTACCACGATGTCCACGAACAAAACAGGGCTGGCAGACAGCAGGTCCTCAATAAATGTTTGCGGAGCGGAGGGAACCAAGAACAGATACGAGGCGTCCAGCCACAGGAGAGGTGTCATGCGTGTGGGAGGGCCTCTCGCTGGGAGGGCGGACCCCTGCTGATCGGCGGGTCCTGCGCACACCCAGGAAACTGAAGACCCCGAGGCCCCGAGGTGAAGTAACGTCTCTGAAGTCACACAGTGACGAGCGAGAAGTCAAGCTCATGCCCCTTCTGCAATTCCAGATTGCCTCCCACACGCCGGCTACGCAAATCCCAGAAAACGGCAGCTGAGGCAAACAAATCATTCCTACGGGGGCCGTACAACCTTCTACCCCAGAAGCCCGGCATGACAGAAACCTGAGCGGTGTGAGTGGCGTGAGAAATGGGGGATCACAGAATAATGCATACAGTATGATGCCATGTATTAGAAAAAAATCAACCCGTCAAACAGATATGTACATTTGTAAGTATGCAAATAAACAGAAAAGATCTGGGAGGACACACGCAACTGTTCCCAGCAGCCACCTCGCGGTGGACTAAGGGGAAGGGAGAGAACTGGTCAGGGCACCTGGACTTGAATCAGTGTCTGATGTAAGAATGCATATCAATTCCAGTTAAACGTGTCCATATTGTTTAAGAGGGGAAATAAAGCAAACACTTACTGCATTCATAGATCTGTTCCAGCTTATCCACAGAAGAAAGGGAGAAAAATTTATAACCGGACTTACTACCAACAGCTAGGGACCTGCAAAAAAGCCAAATGCAGAAATAAGAGCTGATACGTGTACACAGTGACAATGCACAAACGCTCCATGTTACAGGCAACCACCTCTCTCCCCAACGTTAGCACATCATTTCATTAGCTGTACCCGGGAGTGGTGGCTGAGCAGGAAAGAGGGGGCAAAGCAAGTTGACATGCCCCACAGCTAGGACAAGGTGAGGGTCAATAAAATATAGCGTTCTTATCTAAAACTTAGAACTATCAATTTGACATATGAATTATGCCCTAAGTTAACGATCCCTCAAAACAAAGTGGGTTTCTCAGGTGATCCGATACACGTGCTGGCCTATGCAAGAGCCCAAGCTCAGTGAGCTACGTTCCAGCTCACAGGTGTCCACAGCCTGGGGGTGACGGCATCTCTGCGCTGCAGTGTGGGCCTCACCAATGCAGTCCAACCACTTCGGATGGCTGAGCGGTGGGACAGAAATAACGCGGACCCCAAAGCCAACTGAGGGTCCGGGATGGGAAGACTGCACAGTTGGCCTGCAAGGACCCAGTGAAGGCGCTGCTGCTTCTGCCACGAGGCTCGGAGGGGCCTCCAGACCCCGCCCCAGCAGAGCGGTGACACCACCGAAGTGGGCCCTCAGCAGGCTCCTGCTCTCCAGGGTGTGACTGACCCAGGGAAGAAAGAAGAGAGCACGGCCTCCAGAGAGAGGAGAGGAAAGCAGGAAGCGGAGGGCATGCAAAGAGTCAGGTCCCGGGACCGGGTGTGTATTCGGTGCTGGGAGAACACGAAAACAAGTGGAAGCGAAGATAAGCCAGAAGCCTAGGAAGAAGGAAGACAGGCATTTCATACTACGAGGGTTTCATCTATTTTTTAAAACCTAAGATTCCCCACCTCTCTCTCACTCACATATATAAACATACAGCTGACCCTGAACAATGTGGAGGTGGGGGCGCCCACCCCTGCACAGTAAAAATGTTTACAGCTTCTGACTCCCCCAAACTCAGCCATCCCTCAGTATGGGGGGGGAGGGGACTGGTTCCAGGAACCACATGGACCCCCCAAACCCACAGATGCCCAAGGCCCTTACATCAAGTGGGTAGAACCCCCACGTCCAGACTGCTGAACCTGCGGAGGGGAAACCCAGGGAGAGAGAGGGCTGCTGTTCCCTGTGGAAGCCTGTCGTCCAGGGCCCACTGTGGTCCATGAACTGAGCTCTACGTTCTCTTAAACTTGAACATTGCATCGGTTTACCTTAGAAATAGAAACAGGAACAACTTTCTTCATCTCACATCCTTTTTCTTTGTGAAAATAGTTCACTACATTGAATTAATTATATCAACAGAGTAACTATTACCTGTAAATATTCTGAAAAGCGATAAAGGAACCAACACAAATACCAGAATAACAAAGGCTAAAAAGAAAACGAAATCTCAGTGCCCGCGGCTTGGGAACTCGGTGCTCGGGAAAACCTTTCCAGTTAACTAAGGTGCTAGCTCAGCACTGAAACCTCCCCCATCATTTCTGATTTTAAGTCTTTCTTATATTATCATTTCCCTTGTGACCCTACCATCATTAATAGCCCCTTCCCTTTCTAATTTCTTGTTGACTTAGAAACCAAGTCACCAAGCTCATTAGTATTATAGATGAAATAAGCCCCTTCATGGACAAAGTGATGAGCTGTAATTAATTAGGGAGAGCCTGGCTCTTGATCTGTCTGGTTCTCAGATGCACTCCACGCAGGCAGGGTTTGATCCTGCACCCCGCTGATCAACATCAGAGCTGGGGCGTTCTTCCAGACATTCTGAAACCGATTTAGGGCATTAAATCCATAGCTAGAATGTTAACCGCGTGGTCTATCAAGCAACGGTGCACTGCAGTCAGGAAGAAATGTAAACAAAAATACTCCAATTACTCCTTGATATGTGTATAATATGAGTGTGTACTTTCTCAATAAAGGCAGACAGTTTTAAAGGGTGATGTGAAGTATTTTCAGCTCCAACACCAACAGTTAAGTTCACACACCCATTGGAGATTCTGCTTCTTAATCCCTCAGGACTCACCTGACCACACAATGGCTTATCAATGCGAGAGGAACAGTAACAGGTAAGTCTGAGATTCCCCCACAATCTGATTCCCTAATAATGTTCATGTGGTAAGTTTGTTGAAGGCAATACAATGAATACTTTCTACTGACAAAGGGGAAGCTAGCAAATCTTAACAGAAAAAAGGATCTATTTGCTTCACCCTCACCCCATTTCACTACTACTCCTGCCTTCAACTGTGCCTGGTGTCAAAATCCAAAGACGCTGTCGCACCCTCTGGAGAGAGGCTGTGGAGTGTGTGACTGCTCCTGAAATATAGCTGGAGCCGCTCCCGTGTGTCCCCCTCACTCCACTTACAGAAGCTCCCTCCACCGCCAGCCCTGCGCCTTCTGAGGACTCTGCTGAGGACTCTGCGGTGCAGAGGAGGCTGGTCCTCTGCCTTCTCCACCAGCAACGTAGGGTCCTCTTGCCTTTGCCACTTGCAGCTTCCAAACTTTTGTTGCTGTGACTCCTTTCTCATTCTCCCCATCCTACGGGATTAAATCCTTTGAAAATATTTTTTTCAGCCTGGCGGGGTGACTCTGTTGGTTGAGCATTATCCTGGGCACCAAAAGGTTATGGGTTTGCCCTGACCAGTTTGGCTCAGTGGCTAGAGCGTCGGCCTGTGGACTGAAGAGTCCCGTGTTTGATTCCGGTCAAGGGCATGTGCCTTGGTTGTGGGCACATCCCCAGTAGAGGGTGTGCGGGAGGCAGCTGATCGATGTTTCTCTCTCATGGATGTTTCTAATTCTCTATCCCTCTCCCTTCCTCTCTGTAAAAAATCAATAAAATATATATTTTTTAAAAAAAGGTTATGGGTTTGATTCGTGGTCGGGGTGCATGCAGGAGGCAACTGATCTGTGTCGCACATCGATGTTTCTCTCTCTCTCCCTGCCCCCTTTCTCTTTAGAATCAATGAAAGTATTCTTAGGTGAGGATTTTTAAAAAAATCCTACAAACATCTTTTTGATATTTTATTGATTGACATTTTATTAGTGTTTTGGGAGGGAGCCAAAGTAAATGCCTGTCTTTGGTCCACCGTCTATCTGCAAGTCTGTCACTGAACTTAACCTTGAGTATTCAATATCCAAAAGACAGGGATCTCCACTAAAACATGAAAATGTGAATTGTATCTTTTTCTGAACGCCTTTTTCCTCTCTCTACTCGTGAAGGCTTTCCCTTTCCATTGGCTTCCTCGTTAGAGGTTAGAGATTACAGTGCTCAGTGGAGGCGGCCCACACCCATGCAGAGGCACCGCCTGGTGGGCCCGCACACTGTGTGATAAGTTTACCGCCGCCCAGGTCTTCTCTCCCACTCAGTCGTTCCCATCGCAGGCCTCCAGCGGGATTCCCAAAGCAGAGCTCATTTCCTCCTAGACCGACTCCTTCCTTGATCCTTCTCCCATGATGTCACGTATTGCTGTTCACCAAAACCCAAACCAGAGACTGGGGGGTAACCTTCACTCCCCCTTCAATGCATCCCGTGTCCAGCAGGTCGCACCAAGTCCTGACAGCTAAGCAGTCCCTTTCCACCGGCCTCCTCAACACATCCCCACAGCAGGCAGAATGACGCTGCTTTAAGATGGAAGGTCCTTAAAAATCACCTGCTCCCAAGCCCATCAGCTCACTAGTGAGAAGGAGGACAGAAGTGACCTACTCCGAATAACACCTGTAACCTAGAAAAACCCTGGTTGCAGAAAGCAACAACTTCTAACAAGTGCCCCCTATCATCTCTATACCTTAACTTTTCCAAACATGCACATCACTTCTATAAACAGAAGACCTGGAAAATCAAGCTCCTCTCTTTATCCCATCCCGATTAGAAATGCAGCTTAAACCAGACATTGCCGAGTCGCTTCCCACAGACCAGGGTATCCCCGGAAGAGTTCCATCTTTGAGATTTCCATTTGAGATTCAGCTGATATTCTGCCACTGATTAGTTTACCTTCCATTTTGAAAAGCCCAACATTCCTGCAACATAAGACCCCACTTTCAGAAACTGGGGTGGGGACTAACCATGCAAGGCCAAGATGAAGGGGATCATCTTTGTTGGGTTCATCGGTCTCTGGTCTAGTTAAAAACAAAACAAAACGTAAAAAATAAAATTTACTCATACTTTTAGGGTAAGAATCACAGGGGAATGCCGAAACCGGTTTGGCTCAGTGGATAGAGCGTCGGCCTGCGGACTGAAAGGTCCCAGGTTCGATTCCGGTCAAGGGCATGTACCTGGGTTGCGGGCACATCCCCGGTGGGAGATGTGCAGGAGGCAGCTGATCGATGTTTCTCTCTCATCGATGTTTCTAACTCTCTATCTCTCTCCCTTCCTCTCTGTAAAAAATCAATAAAATATATTTAAAAAAAAAAAATCACAGGGGAACCCACAACAGGGAAACCATTATCAGCACGACAGGAGAGGCAACACAGTGGGCATGCGAGGCGTGCTCCGATGTTAAGCGTCACTGTATAGTGTAAACGTCTCCTACGAAGTGGCTTCGGACTTTCTCACTAAATACAACGAATGTGGACCTTAGACCAATGTTCTTCATCCTGTGAAAAATTGTGTTTCTCTATTAGAGTAAGTTTTGGAGACGGGCAAGGGAGGGGAAGCTGCAAATCGTAAGGCTGTTCCTCAGGAACTTTTGTACTTCTTTCAAGTGTAAACTTAAAACAAATTAGGCATTTTGATCAACCAACTTTCTGTATAATCCTAACTTGCTATCGCTTATGACTTATTTCATACTATATCAAGGCCTCTTTGGCAAGTTAAAACAGAACACAGAAATCTTCTCTTGAACTAGTAACTTCAGAACTCACAGAAGGGTGGGGAAGCACATGATTTCCAGTTGTAAAAAGGTCTTTTTGCAGGTCAGAGTGCCAGTCTTCTATTATATAGGGAGTTCGGTGCCCATTTGAAACGACAGCAAAGAGAATGCTTGGTCATATTTTATTTCCTTTCAATATAAATGATGTGGAGTGAAAAACTGAGCCCTAGCCGGTTTGCTCAGTGGATAGAGTGTCGGCCTGGGGACTGAAGGGTCCTGGGTTCGATTCCGGTCAAGGGCACATACCCAGGTTGCCGGCTTGATCCCTGGTGGGGGGCATGCAGGAAGCAGCTGATCAATGATTCTCTCTCATCATTGATGTCCCCCCCCCCCTCCCTCTCCCTTTCTCTCAGAAATCAACAAAAATAAATAAAAGAAAATTATTTTAAAAAAACTGAAAGAATGGTAGGAAATGTTTTGGAAATTCTCTGATCTATACAAGACATAAAAAACCCCTATCAATCTACCACTTTTATTTATTTTCTTTTTTTACTGGTCTCAAGATGCTAAGGGGGAAAAAAAAAAGATGCTAAGGGCTTAAAAAGTAAATCGTGGTTGGTTTGCAATGTCCTACTCCCCACCTGGATCACACAGCCTCTCCCAATTATAACCAGGTGCAACGAGTTGTCCAAATTGCTTTGGCTATACTGGCTTTTAGTCACTATGGTATCTGGTTGCTTTAATCTTTAAAGATTGCAACCCTGATTCCTAAATTCGCTCCCCTCAGAACCCTACTCTGCAGGTAGAGTGGAAAGAACATGATGGAGAATTCTGCAAACAGCCCTGCCCCCGCTGCCCACTAACAGATCCTCAGCTCCAGGAGCCTTTCTGGACGTGTGTTTCCCACCTGTGGTTGGAGCAGTCCCAGGCTCCCTCCCACCCTCCCGCAGCCCGCAGCCCGCAGCCCGCTGTCGGACTGTCTGCATTAGCTTCACAACCCTGCCGGCTGCAGGCCACCGCCCTGGGGCTGGCCATTCTCCAATCAAAGTTGTTCCCCCCGCCCCCCATTTACTTAATGCATTTTTAAATTAAATGTATTGGGGTGACATTGGTCCAATAGGATCACATAGGCTTCAGTGTACATTCCTACGATACGTGATCTGCATGTTGCATTGCGTGCCCACCACCCAAAGTCAAATCATCTTCCGTCACCTTCCATTTGGCCTACAATCAAGCTGTAATTTTTTTAAAAAAAAATCTCGTTTTCTACTTTGCCGACTGCACTCAACCAGTGACAACTCAACCAACTACTCGTTGGAAAGCCACTGACCCACTCCCCCTCTTACATCACTTCCTCTTACTCACGCCCCAGGATGGCTCTCCTGCCTGCCGGCCCCACAGCTCACCCTTCCTGCTCTCCAGGCCTTCCCCCCCCCCCCCCCCCCCCCCCGGTAACTATCCTCACAGCCCCTCGCATGGCTTGGCATCGGGGCCTCTCGTCCCCTGGGCACGGCCCCGGCCCGGTCCCGAAGGGCCCAGGCTCCCCAGGTATTCCTGTCACCCCCTGGGCTCAGTGTCTCCCGGGTCGGAGGCCAGGATTATGGCTAAGTTTGTCTCTTTCCCGGGGAGGGCATCACAGTTTCCTGCCAAAAAGAACAGCGAGACGAAGAAGAGAAAAAAGCGGGGAAGGGCCTAGGATGACCGGGAGGCTACAAGGGCCTGAAGGGGAAACGGGCGAGAGCGGGGCTGCGGGCCACGGGAGGGACCCACTCCCACCGGGCGGGGCGGCGAGACAACAGGTCAGGCCACAAAGTTCGGCCCAACTTGGAGAGAAATGGGGTCCGGAAGGAGAAAGCCTGCCAGCCGGTGGGTGAGCACCTCCGTCCCTCCGTCGCTCTCCCAGCCCGGAGAGGGGGGTGCCCCGAGGGTCCCGAGGAGGGCGCCCCCCGCCCGCCCCAGGCCCACCCCAGGGACCCGCCCGGGCCCCTCCGACCCCGGCCCGGCCCGGCCTTACGTGACGTCCTGGTTGAAGTTGGCGAAGAGCAGCTGGTCGGCGCCAGCCTCGCCGCTCTGACTGGCCAGGTTCATGGTGGGCGCGCGGCGGGCGGGTGGGCCCGGCCGGAGGCTCGCGCGCGGGACGGGGGTCGCGTGCACTCAGGGTCGGCGCCGGGCCCCGCTCGCCGCCGGAGTCGCCGCCGTTCGCCGCCCCGGGATCAATCGCCGCCTCATCCCTCCCCGCTCTTGTTTATGCTCCGGAGCCGGGGCGCTCTGCGCGCGTGCGCGGTCCGCCCCTTCGGCGCACGGGCCTCTCACGGCGCAGGCGTGCGGCGCAGGTCCCGCCCCCTCACCTCTGGCCCGGGTTAAAGTTCCGGTCAAACACGCGCAGGCGTGGGGACGCACGGGGGCGCGCTGGGCGGGGCCTTCCTCGAGCGCCGCGCATGCGCTTGGGGAAGAGCGAGCGCTAGGTACACCCCCCTCATTTTATGAATATTAACAGGCCCGCCATGTGTCCGCCATCGTGTTTAATATTTATGTGCATCATCTTAGTTGATGTTATAGCAACCCAGTGTAGAGACTATTGCGTTCCCATTTTATAGATTTGAAAACTGAGGCTCAGAAACGTTAACCCGTTGCCCAGTGCTGGGCCTGAGAATGGAAGCCCCATTTCTCCAAGGCGCATGCTTTCTGGGTCCCTAGGCGAGGCTCCCACCCTACATTTATTCATTCGTTCATAACATTTAGGAAGCACCGTCCGTGCTAACTAAACAGGCCTCTGTCTTTCCCGCAGAGAGCATGGCAGGGGAGACTTAACAATGACAAAGCAGGGTACAGTAAGAGCATATAATGAGGTCACTGGACCTGGACTTAAGGGCCTGGCAGGGGCTGTGCATCAGACAGACACTGCAGTCATGTGTAAATGTATGAATACACACATGGAAGTGCCCACATAGCTAACCACCAAAGTCAAGACACAGGGCAGGAGCCTCGTCTTGGTGGTTCTGTCGTCCTCAGTTGGCACAGTGTTCTGTGGACTGTTATTACTGAGCAAAGGCACATAAAGAGGTGACCAAGGAAACCCCATGATTCTAGACCAGGGGTGGGCAAACTTTTTGACTCGAGGGCCACAATGGGTTCTTAAACTGGACCGGAGGCCGGAACAAAAGCATGGATGGAGTGTTTGTGTGAACTAATATAAATTCAAAGTAAACATCATTACATAAAAGGGTACGGTCTTTCTTTTTTTTTTTAGTTTTATTCATTTCAAACGGGCCGGATCCGGCCCGAGGGCCGTAGTTTGCCCACGGCTGTTAGACACATTCCTTGACTTCATTTTGAAAAGCCACTTAACTTTTTTTCTTGCTCATCAGGATCTATTATTCCATCTAGGTTAGTAACCCCTTCTCTCTGCCTTCAACTAATGAAGACCCCACAATAGCTCTGGGGTAGACTTACCAGTTTCAATTTACCAGACGTATGACTCTGTTCCTTGGAGGAATAGGGGATCGTTTGGGTACTAGAATCTCGAAATTCAGTAAACCTACAGTTATGTAGACGAAAACAAATATCTTAAGTGGATTATTAGGTCTAATATGCAAGGAAACACTACCATCCCTAGGTCACAGGCACGTGCTGTCTACTGTAGAATGACACCCCCACCTCACACGGTGTGGTGTGTTCGCTGGTGCCATGACTGAGTCTTTGGTAGGCCATTCTACCCTCCATCTGAGTAATAGGGTGCATGACCAGGTGAATTCCAAAGGCATGATCCCATTGCCAAACTTCCTCCGCCGTCATGTCAATTTCTTGGTTAGAAGAGAATTGGCGCAGAGGCCCGGACACCCTATTAAAAATGGCAACCTCCACACTTTCTCACACCCCCTGCCCCCTCCTCGCTTTGTGTTTCCATGTGGCACTTACCACCTTCCATGGACCACAGCACGTCTCTCCCATTTCACTCCGTGTCCTTGTTGCCTAGAATAATGGGAACTTGGCGCCTGAAGAACTGAGCTTGGGCCTCTGCCCTGGGCGGTCAGAATGGGCTGGACCAGAGGGCTGCTGCCCACTCGCTCAGTTTTTGTTTTATTGCTTTATTCCCTGGGTTTTATTGGGAACCACAGACAAGTGTTGCTGGAGAGTACGCTGGGTTTGTGCCAGAGAGCTTGACCTGCGTGTGTGACTCACTAATGACTCTTGCCTCCGGCTCACCTTGAGGTCGGCTGAGCTCAGTTCCTGCCGGTGTGGAGGGCGTGGAGGGCGGAAGAACGCTCAGCAGCCTCTGTCATCGCTTCAGCATCCCCCAGGTGCCTGGCCTGGCGCCCACCCCAGAGAGAGGCGGTCCCTTCCTCCTCCTGCCGTTAGAGCAGAGCCAGCCCTGGCAGGGGCCCTCTCCCGTGCACCATTCCAAGAGGAGAGCCGCTCCCAGGGGGTTCCTACCTAAACGCCAGGCCACGGGGAGGGCTGAGGGCTGGCGTGCAGGGGGTGGAGTGCACGTGCCCGCGGGAGGCGTGGGAGAGGCCGGGACAGGCCAAGCTGGACCCAGAGGGAACACTGCCGCCCACAGCCTGGCTCAGATTCTCCCAACGTGTGTGTCCTCAGGTAAGTCACCCAACCTCTCTGAGCGCCAGTTTCCTCAGTGAGAGCAAGGGTTAAAGCAGCTGAGGGCATGAGGATGCGGGAAGACGGACGGCGGGAGGGAGCACTTCCAGGACACGGGCAAGGCCTCTGAAAGCGGTCCTCCCTGTCAGGCACGACGGTCCCGCCACGTGGGGGTGCATGTTCTTTGCTGCCGGCTGCACAGGCCTCCCGTCTGGCTCTCCTACCGTCAGGCGGAAGAGAACACTGACAAAAGTGATCCCAATCGGCTTTTCTAGAACTCTGGACAGTAACTAAAGGCTTGCAACAGCCTGAGAAGCCTTTCCCGAGTGAAACAGCCAAGTCCCGATAAACACGCTGAGCTGGCGGCACTGTAATTGCCCGAACCCCATCGCTTCCTGTCAGGTCCGTGTGAGCCTTGGAACCTGGGGCCTCGCTCCTGTGATGCCTGAGCCAGCAGCTGGCAGCCACTGGACGGGGTGCAACAGGCTTGGAGTTTCCCCAAAGCCCCAGCCCAGAGCCCGGCCACCATTCCCCTGGCTGTTTGCTAAAGCACCTCCCTCCTCAGAAGGCCTTGCCCGGCCCACCAGGGGGCTCAGGGGTGGGAGTGACTCCAGCGGCGGCAGGGGAAGCTTCTAGCAGGGGAGAGGGCCTCCGGTGGGCCTGCTGGGAGGCGCGGCCTGGAAGCCGGAGGGGGGTTGACTAGAAGCAGGATGTCCCCCGCGAGGAGAGGACAGGGAAGGAGCATGCCTGGCTTCTCCGCTGGTCCTTGGGGCGCAGGACAACAGGAAGGCTGCCAGCTTGCTCAAGGCCCGACCTCGGGGCTGATGGCGGGTGGCCTGGCCTGCGGCTGGTCGCTGTGGGTGGTAGGTTCTGCCCCGATGTGTGCACTGGCCATTGTACGTTTGCATTTTTGTCTCCGCACCCTCAGCAGACAGGGCAGATTCTACCTCCCAAATCCAGTTAGAAACCAGCCACTTCGCCTCTCTGCTCCCGCCAGGCTCCGGCAGCCTCCCCTGTAACCGGCCACCTCGGCCCTTTCGCCTTCGTGGGAGCATCGCTGGGAGGAATCCTGAGGCGATGGGGTGTGGACACCCTCCCACCCCACCTCCCGATCACAGCCAGCTCCTCGCCTCGGTCTGTGTCACCTCTCCCGTGCCACCTGGGCCGGCCGTGCTCTGCAGCCCCCTCGTTCTTCCGCTCTCTCTCTCTCCCTTTCCCGCCCTCACTGAGGACTTTCCCTCTGCTGGCATCGGCCCCACCCTGCTTCCCAGGGTGCAGGTCGGTCTTGAATGGAACTCCTCGGGCGTCAATTAGAAAAGGTGCTCCCTGCCCTTCTGTCCCACCCTCAGCCCATCAGAGCCAGTTCCCAGACGGTCACATTTTTTCAACGGTGGTCATTCCACTTCTGACCACCAGAGGGCAGCAAGGCCCAACAATTAGACGGAAAGGGCCCTCCAAGGCTGGGTCCTGGGCTTCTGCTCCTGTCTTGGGGGGGCCTGGGATCAGGGGTGTCCAGTAACCAGGAGATGGGCCCCTGGGGCGGATGGGGCAGGGCTGGCATGTTAGAGAGGCCCCAGGAGAGAAGGGCCAATCAGAGCTGAGGGAGTATGATTACTCCAGCTTTGCTCTTCTTTTGCTGTTGTTCTATTTTAACTTCACAATTTCAGAAACAAACAGCCTGAGGCCCAGATGGTGTGAGTTGTTTGAGGTGATAACACAACTGCCAGCGGCTGGATCGGCTGGATCGGCCTGGCCCCGTCCTCCCCCCCCCCCCCCCCCCCACCTCCTACCCCTGGCTCAGGATCAGCGGCTCCAAAGCCGTAAGTGTTGAGAAAAGCTCACTTTATCAGGACCTGTCTAGATAAACGGGGCGTCTGGCGTTTCTCGCACGTATAGAACAAAAGCAGAAGCGTTAGTATCTACTTCCCGCACCGCGCCCGTCTGTGAGTGTTTCCACGTGATCTTTCTGTGTTAAATGCAGATCTGGAGGATTTTCCAAGTGGGAAGTCACCTCACCCCTCACAAGTACCTTCCTGCGACAACTCGGGTTCTGACTGACGCCACCTGCCTGTGTTCTCTTTGGCGGCTGTTTCGTTTGTTTTGTTTTAATCCAAGCCCCCACGTCAATGGAGAGTCTGGATTTGAATTTGGCTTCATCCTCTAAGTCTCTCAGCCCCAGTGTCCTCTTAGAAAATGAGTCTGGCCCTGGCTGGTGTGGCTCAGTGGATAGAGCGTCGGCCTGTGGACTGAAGGGTCCCGGGATCTTTGGGTCAAGGGCACATGCCTGGGGTTTCTTCGGGCTGGATCCCCAGTAGGGGGCATGCAGGAGGCAGCCGATCCATGATTCTCTCTCATCACTGATGTCTCTCTCTCTCTCTGTTCCTCCGTGAAATTAATAAGAAAGGAAAACGAGAGGGGGAAGGAAAATTGCTTTGCATGGAGCCCTTGGGCACTTAGCCAATGCGTGTGACCCCAGCCCCCTCCTGCGGTTGTGACAGAACCCCAGGCTGAGATGAGGGCGCCTGGGAGACAAAAACCAAAGGCCCGGGATCTGGCCCCAGGCCCCTCACCCAGCTGCTTCCTGCCTCATCTCTGCCGCTTTGGAAGTTTTGGGTTTGGATTCGCAGCTGAGTCAGAGTCAGGAGGGGAGCAGAGTGAGAAGGCCTTGTTTGGAGGAGGTGGGAGGGAGCTGGGGAGGGAGTGCAGGGACCCGGCCATTCAGAGCAGTAAGGCCCGATAGGAGGAAGCTCTGATCAGGAATGAAGGTCCCTCAGCTGTCAGCCCCCGGGATCGCCTCCCGCACCCCTTGCCGCTCCTGCAGCTGAACCAGTGACTGAGAGCTGGGGGTGTGAAGGCCCACCTCACCCACCCGTGGGGAACCTCCAAGGGCCTCCCCAGCTTCGCAAGTCCCCTCTGGACCTGCTGAGGCCACTGTCCACAGCGCCCAGCAGCCCAGCTCTCGGCTGCCCCTTCCTGCCTCCGCCCCCGTCCCTGTGCGGCCCTGAGAACAGCCCCTTAGCAAATCTCACGCTGATCTCAGCTGAGAGTCGGCTCCCCCGGAGCCAGCAGCCAGCGTGTGGCCAGTGCCAGCCTGGCGCGGGGACCTGCTTTTCCTTTTGGGGGAAGGCCTGACGCTGGCTCGGGAGGGCGAGCTGGTGCGGGAAGAGCCCACGGCTCCCTGCTGGGCAGTGACTGCCAGGCCTGTCCCATCAGGCCCGGCACACAGGGGGCCGGACAGAGACTGAGGGGTTGGAGTCCGGCTCTTGGTGACAACAGAGGACGGAGGAGCCGGGCTGGGCTAACTCTCCAGTAGAAACATGTATAAAAGAGAATCTGGAGAATACATGTCCTGAGATCTGAGATACCCATGTGCACATATAAACTGTTTTTATTGATTTTCTTTTAGAGAGAGAGGAAGGGAGAGGGGATAGAGAGACAGAAACATGGACGAGAGAGAAACATCATCAATCCGCTGCCTCCTGCACAAGCCTCACTGGGAATGGAGCCTGCAACCTGGGCGTGTGCCCTGACAGGGAGTGAACCGGTGACCTCCTCGTTCCTGGGTCGATGCTCAACCACTGAGCCGCGCCAGCCGGGCTAAACTATTTTTAACTGACACACACACACATATGGATAAGATGTAAGTATAGATTATAGATCAGGGGTGGGCAAACTTTTTGACTCGAGGGCCACAATGGGTTCTTAAACTGGACCGGAGGCCGGAACAAAAGCATGGATGGAGTGTTTGTGTGAACTAATATAAATTCAAAGTAAACATCATTACATAAAAGGGTACGGTCTTTCTTTTTTTTTTAGTTTGCCCACGGCTGTTATAGATACAGATATTGTTTGAAGAGTGACAAGAACAGACAGAAAAGGGAGGGAGTTTTGAAAGACAGCGACATTTGCAAGTTTGTGGCTCTGCTTGAGGACTCGCCCTATAGGCTTTCTGGTTTGGAGGATCGGAGGTCAACATCAGGGGTTGACCAAAGAGCCAGAAGGTTTTTGTGAGGGTGATTCTGGAAGGGGAGGAGCCACAGATGGTCACTGCCTGTTGAAACAAAAACACAACACTCTTCAGAGGAACATAACAAAATTCAGAATCTCTACCACGTGCCATTTATAATGCTGGCATCTAATAGGAATATTGCAAAGAAAAGGGAAAATGCAAGAAGAAAAACAACCAATAGAAATCGAACCGAAGTGGCCCAGATGTTGCAGTCAGCAGACAAGGACCTGGAGCAGTGGCGATAAGTACATTTGAGAAGGGAAAGAAAGACGCGGGATTCTTGAATGGAAAAGGGACTCGGGGAGAAATTCCCCCCCCCCCCCCCCCCGCAAAGAGTCGCCTGGGGCATTTCAGGCTGGAGAGTGTAACTGAAATGGAGGCGTGGATTCGGCCGGGTTTAGCCCATGTGGTTGTTTCCACGTTGCTGGGCAGGTGCCGTGGCTGTGAGCTGGGCCCTGGAGGCAGGTGGCGGGCTCACACCCCAGCTCACTGCAGCAGCTGGCGTCCCTGAGTGAGGCCACTCTCCTCTCTCGGCCTCGGTTTCCTGGCCTCTAGGACCCGATCCCTAATGTAGCTGAGGCCTCATGGGGGCCTGGAAGGCCCCGTGGCAGGTGGCTCAGATGACCCTTAAAATTCCCTCCGTCACCCAGAGAGTAAGTACCGCAGGACACGCGCACGCACGAGGCTGTAGTTCTCACCCCGAGGAAGTTCTGGGACTTCCTTGGGCGGAACCCGAGGAGGAGAGCGGGAGGCAGCCTCCGCTGGGTTGCTGAGCTGCCAAAGGTTTGCATGCCAGGCAGCTGCCGCAGGCCCAGGGGTGAGGTGTGTGTGTGTGTGGGGTGGGGGGGGATCCACGAAGTGTTGGCTCAGCCACACTGGGCAGCCCCCACCCTCACCCCCAGGTGGGTGGCTCCGGGATTAAAGCCACCAAGAGGGAGGGAAGAGAATCCGGTCAGAAGGTGCCCTGGGTCCCAGGGACAGACAGCAGGGGCTGGGTCCCGGGAGGGGCTCCGGGGAGTGGGGAGAAGCCGGGGGTGGGGGGAGGTGGGAGGGCTTTATCTCACCGCCCTCCGCGGAGCTGGGGCTCAGGGTTAGCCAGTCCCGGTGGCTGGCAGGGCGGAGTTACAAAGAGGATTAAAGGGGAAACTCGCTCTCAGCAATGATGTCGGGCTCCTTGGGCCGTCCTGCAAGTTAGCGACTGTCACCCCTACTTTATAAGCAGGAAGCTGCTAAACGCAAGCAGGAAACGGAGGCTGAGGGCGAAGCCCCGGCCCTAGGGCACCTAACTGGGTGCTGGTGGAGCCAGGCCCGGGTGGTGGAGCCTCAGGAGCGCCACCTTCAGAGCTGTCAGCCACCGTCCAGCCTGGCCTGGGGGGGGGGCACGGCGCGGGGAGTCCTGGTGCCACCTCCAGGGGAGAGCGTGAGGGCTGCAGGTCCCCTCCGGAGAGGAGGCACGGCCGCCAACCCCCAGGAGTGGCGGCAGGCTTGGGCGACAGGCCGGGCAGAACCTGGGACCCCAGCGCTAGCAGGGGGGCTTGTTCCCTGCCACCCTGGCGCCCACTATGTCTCCTCTGGGCGCACTCACAGGTCAACCCTAACTCCTGGTGCAGGAGCCAGGCCTTGGTTGCCATAACAACTGGATGCTGGCAGTAAAAATAGCAACCTGCGTCTCAGTCAACTTCTTTTGCTCTTGGAGAAAAATAAAATCCATCTTCAGGCTCGTGTTTCCTTTTGGGGGGTCTCCTCTGGGCCCTGCCGAGCACTCTGCCAAGGCGGCCGGAGCCGGGGAAGCCCCGGGGGAGCTGGGGAGGCCCTGGCCCAAACCTGCCGCCCTCCGCCTTCGGGAGCTGCGGCTCCGTGGACCCCGGGGAAGGGGGGGCCGCTTGAGGTCCGTCCTCTGGGGCGTTCACCTTTGCAAAGCCAGCGGGACCCTTTAGGGAATGGAGGCTGGGGGCCCAGGAGGGGGTGTGGCTGCCCCCGGGGACGGGGTGTTCTGGGGGGGCTGACAGTGAGGCCTGGGGTGGGGTGGGGACCGAGCAGCTGCAAAGGAGGGCAGGGCGGGAGGAGGCCGGGGAGCACAGGGCTGGGCCTCGCCGGCTTCTTGGACTCGGTTCCTGGGTCTGAGAGGCCCTGTGAGGGGACCGCTGGGCTGCAGGGCAGGTCCCCGGAGGGTCCCCGGTCCCTCTCAGCCCCTCTCCCTCCATCTTCGGGGACAGGAGGCAGGGTCACCACAGCCATGAGCCTAGTCGTTCTTGACCGTGACTCCCCGTGAGAACACAGGTCCCTCCAGCGGGACACAGTCCGCCCACGCCTGAGACCAGCTTCCTGGACACGACCCCTCTGCGACCTGGAGAGGGTCCCCCAAGGAGCCCCCGGCCACGTGCGGCTGCCGAGGACTTGACATGTGGGCCTGGGCCCGGCCCTGCACCTTCCGTTGTATTGCATTTTACTAAAGGGGCTGGCGGCGGCCCTAGAGCCGCGGCCCCAGGAGGTGCGGGGGGCAATCTGGACCCAGGCCTCCGAGGGACCCTTTGGGGTTCTCGCGCATCAAAGAGACCAGGCGCTGGCGGTGGGGGGGCGCGGGCTACAGGTCCACTCGGGGCGGCCACGCCGGGCGGGCGGGCGCGCAGGGGGTCCCCGCTTCCAGCGCGGCGCCCGCCGCCTTCTGATTAAAAGCTGCCGCGCAGGACAGAGCGGGCCCGGGAGAGGAGCCCCCGCCCCGCCCGCCTGGTCCCCCACCTCCGGCGAGGGGTCCGCCCCGCACGGGGACGGCGCCCAGGCGATTGGCCGGGAGCCCCCGCCTCGCCCCCATCTGCTCCGGGTTTGCGTCCGCGGCTCCGGCCCCCGCGCCCCGCGCCCCGCGCCCGTCTGCTGCGCCCGCCGCGCCTCCCCGGCCGCCCGGTTCGCGTCCTCCGAGCCGGCCGCCCGCCGAGGCCCGCGATGCTGCCCCGGCTCCCGGATTTCCAGGCGACCACGCTCGCCAGGTGAGCGGGCGGGGTTCCCAGCGCCCCGCTCTGAGCCCCAACTCCCGGGTGTGCGGAGCGGGGATGGGGAGTCCCCGCCCGGGGCCCCGCGAGGATTGAGGGCGCTGATCCCCGAAGCCCGGGCGCCGCGCGCAGAGCGTCGCCCCGGGTCCGCCCGCGGGTCTGTTCGCGAGGAAGGCGTGGCCCGCCCCTCGCAGCAGGCGGGGAAACTGAGGCTGGGGTCCCAGGCAGAGCTGCGGTACGTGCGGCCTCCGCACGGGGCGAGCTCCACGTCCCGGAGGCTCACTCTCTTCTCCGTGAATGGAGATGCCAGACACTCCCAGGGGATTGCCGAGCCGAGCCGAGGGCAGCTCTGACTCCTAAGTAAGGGGCACGGGGTCGGGGGCACGGTTAGGAAGAGTTGGGGGCTTGGGCTCACCTGAAAGCCGCGTGAGACCCGTTCCTGAAGTTGCCCTTCAGCCCCAGGGGTGCCCGGAGGACAGGGGTCCTGGAAATGCAGCCTAGCCCCCCCACTCATCCTGCTCTGCCCCTCCCCCCTCCCCCTCCCCTCCTCCCCTCTTACCCTCCCCTCCCCCTCTCACCCTCCCCTCCTCCCCCTCTTACCTCCCCTCCTCCCCTCTTACCCTCCCCTCCCCCCTCTCACCCTCCCCTCCTCCCCCTCTCACCCTCCCCTCCTCCCCCTCTCACTCTCCCCTCCTCCCCTCCCCTCCCCTCCCCCTCTCACCCTCCCCTCCCCCTCTCACCCTCCCCTCCTCCCCCTCTTACCTCCCCTCCTCCCCCTCTTACCTCCCCTCCCCCCTCTCAACCTCCCCTCCTCCCCCTCTTACCCTCCCCTCCCCCTCTTACCTCCCCTCCTCCTCTTACCCTCCTCCCCCTCTTACCTCCCCTCCTCCCCCTCTTACCTCCCCTCCCCCTCTCACCCTCCCCTCACCCTCTTACCTCCCCTCCCCCTCTCACCCTCCCCTCCCCCTCTTACCTCCCCTCCTCCTCTTACCCTCCTCCCCCTCTTACCCTCCCCTCCTCCCCCTCTTACCTCCCCTCCCCCTCTCACCCTCCCCTCACCCTCTTACCTCCCCTCCCCCTCTCACCCTCCCCTCCCCCTCTTACCTCCCCTCCTCCTCTTACCCTCCTCCCCCTCTTACCCTCCCCTCCTCCCCCTCTTACCTCCCCTCCTCCCCCTCTTACCTCCCCTCCCCCTCTCACCCTCCCCTCCCCCTCTCACCCTCCCGTCCCCCTCTTATCCTCCCCTCCCCCTCTTACCTCCCCTCCTCCTCTTACCCTCCTCCCCCTCTCACCCTCCCCTCCTCCCCCTCTTACCTCCCCTCCTCCCCCTCTTACCTCCCCTCCCCCTCTTACCCTCCCCTCCTCCCCCTCTTACCCCCCCTCCCCCTCTTACCTCCCCTCCCCCTCTTACCCTCCCCTCCTCCCCCTCTTACCCCCCCTCCTCCCCCTCTCACCCTCCCCTCCTCCCCCTCTTACCTCCCCTCCTCCCCCTCTTACCTCCCCTCCCCCTCTTACCCTCCCCTCCTCCCCCTCTTACCCCCCCTCCCCCTCTTACCTCCCCTCCCCCTCTTACCCTCCCCTCCTCCCCCTCTTACCTCCCCTCCTCCCCCTCTTACCTCCCCTCCCCCTCTTACCCTCCCCTCCTCCCCCTCTTACCCCCCCTCCCCCTCTTACCTCCCCTCCCCCTCTTACCCTCCCCTCCTCCCCCTCTTACCCTCCCCTCCTCCCCCTCTTACCCCCCCTCCTCCCCCTCTCACTCTCCCCTCCTCCCCCTCTTACCCTCCCCTCCCCCTCTTACCTCCCCTCCCCCTCTTACCCTCCCCTCAGATCTGTCTGGGCAGAGTGGCAGGAGGTGGCTTGGAGCCCTGCTGGCATCAGTGTGAGATCCACGTCCATGCAGCTCATGGTTGAGGGTCCCTGGGCCCAAAGGTTTCTAAGGTCCTGGTCACGTTGACAGCTGCCCCCAGAGGCCCCTGCGGAGGAGGACGTGGGCAGGGCAGGCGGGAGCAGGTGGTCCTTCCCCTCAGGCTGCTCTGCTGTTCAGAGTGGGGGGGTTCTGAGTGTCTCCTTCATGAGGTTGGGGAGCGCCTGCGTGGGGACCGTGGCCGCACAGAGGAAGGGCGTGAGGATGAGTCCCTGCCCATTTGCTCTGGGTCTGAAGGCGGGAGGGCTGGCTGCACCCATCCAGGGTCCTCGAGGGCCCTGGTGCTGGTGGGAGGTGGGAGCCGGTGGGGTGCTGGCCTGAAGTGTGGGGGAGCCCCGGGCTGGGGGGTGCGGTGCTAGCCTGAAGGGGGGGAGCCCAGGGCTGGGGGGTGCGGTGCTAGCCTGAAGGGGGGGAGCCCAGGGCTGGGGGGTGCGGTGCTAGCCTGAAGGGGGGGAGCCCAGGGCTGGGGGGTGCGGTGCTAGCCTGAAGGGGGGGAGCCCAGGGCTGGGGGGTGCGGTGAGACGGGCAGGAGGCAGCTCTGACGCCTCCGCACCTGCTGTGTGACCTTCCGGAGGTGTCAGCCTCTGGGCCTTGGCTGGCGCCCTGGAAAGACAGGAAGTTGGTGTAAGTGACCGGTGGATGGGACACAGGTGCTGCCCCCTGGAGTGGACTAGCGCGCCCTGCGGGGTGGGGCGGGGCCCTGCGCTGCTCACTCCTGGCTGATGCAGCTTCCTGGTGGGGAGCCCAGGGAGGACGCGGGGTGCACTGGTGAGAACCGTTTCCACTCCCTGGCCCTGGCCCTTACTCCCGTGCAGTCCACAGGTTAGTCCTTAAAGGTTTCCTGATTGTGTGAATTTAATAGTTTAACCCAGTTCTGTCCAATAGAACAGCGGCTGGGGGAGGGGTGGCGGGAGGCGGGGTTCACAGAGGTGGGTGCCTTGTGGGGCTTCTGTGGGCCGAGCCGGCACAGGGGTTGGGGAAGCGACCCCCAGGCACCAGCCAGGCCCCGTTCGAAGCACTTCCCATGCATCACCCACCTCCCCTGAGCCGGCCTGCAGGAGGGACTCTTAATCCCTGCTGGCCTTCCCGCCTCCCACACCACCACGTGACAATGGTACCATCTCCCTTTGCAGAGTGTAGCTCTCAGGCCACCATTTACATTTTCTTTTTATTTTAAATGTATTTTTAAAATTGATTTCAGAGAGGAAGGAGAGAGATAGAAACATCAATGATGAGAGAGAACCATGGATCGGCTGCCTCCTGCATGTCCCCCACTGGGGGGAGGGGGGGATTGAGCCTGCAACTTGGGCATGTGCCCTTGGCTGGAATCGAACCTGGGACCCTTTAGTCCACAGGCCGATGCTCTATCCACTGAGCCAAACTGGCCAGGGCATTAACATTTTCTTTAATTTACATTCATAGGGGTTTTTAAAATTACAATTTTCCTTTTAATTCTTTGGACGTGCTCTTTAAGAGAAATTTCTGCCATGATGGAAATGTATGTCTGTGGTCCCTGTGAGCCGGGGACTTAGCTTCCGTGGGCGCTGGGCCTCCCCGGCTGCCTGATGTCCTCTGGGACCATGTGCGATGCTTACAGAGGTTGGAGGAAGTCTGAGTGAGGCCAAGTCCCGGCAGACCCCGTCCTCCCAGACCCCGGTCCCCGCAGACCCCGGTCCTCCCAGACCCTGGTCCGCACAGATCCCGGTCCTCCCAGACCCCGGTCCTCCCAGACCCCGGTCCCCGCAGACCCAGGTCCCCGCAGACCCCGGTCCCCGCAGATCCTGGTCCCCGCAGACCCCGGTCCTCCCAGACCCCGGTCCTCCCAGACCCCGGTCCCCACAGACCCCGGTCCTCCCAGACCCTGGTCCCCACAGACCCCGGTCCCCACAGATCCCGGTCCTCCCAGACCCCGGTCCTCCCAGACCCCGGTCCCCACAGATCCCGGTCCTCCCAGACCCCGGTCCCCGCAGATCCCGGTCCTCCCAGACCCCGGTCCTCCCAGACCCCGGTCCCCACAGATCCTGGTCCTCCCAGACCCCGGTCCTCCCAGACCCCGGTCCCCACAGATCCCGGTCCTCCCAGACCCCGGTCCCCACAGATCCCGGTCCTCCCAGACCCCGGTCCCCACAGATCCTGGTCCTCCCAGACCCCGGTCCCCACAGATCCTGGTCCTCCCAGACCCCGGTCCTCCCAGACCCCGGTCCCCACAGATCCTGGTCCTCCCAGACCCTGGTCTTCCCAGACCCCGGTCCTCCCAGACCCCGGTCCCCACAGATCCCGGGACTCGGCTCATACCAAGAGGGACTGGGGCTCAGTACCCTCAGGTCCCACTTTCAGGGACCCTCCTACAGCTCTGTCACCAGAGGCGGGGGCACTGGGAGCCAGGAGGGGCTGGGAGGACCCTGGCTCTGATTTTGATAATGACGGTTCCGCTAACGTCCTCAGTTGGGGCCAAGCAGGAGGGGCCGTGTGGATGGTTGGGGCTCTGGTTGTCCGAGGTCAACCAAGGAACGTTCGTTCCCTCACCGGGACCCCTGGCTGCACCAAATCCAAGCTGCATCCCATCCGCTCAGGCGCAGTCCAGTCTCCGGCCCAGGAGTGTCAGCTGCCAGGGCGCAGGGCTGACCAGCAGCACTTCCCGCCCTCCCCGCGCTCCGTCCTGGTGAGGAGCAGACCAGGGAGAGCGTGCCAGGCGAGGGTGTGCGGGGCAGAAATGTGCGCAGCGGGGAAGGCATGCTTCCCCGGGGACTGTTGGGAGGACGGTGTGAGACGTTTGCGTGGACTGGCCACAGGGCTGCCCAGTGATGGCCGGCCTGTGCGGCGGCAGGTGCAGGAGAGACAGGAAGTGGGTTATCCAGGAGCCCCTCAGCAGTGCACACACGCACCCTCGGGTCTCAGACAGTCCCCCTTCCGGGTGTCCTGAGCCCCGCACACCGTAGGTCCTGTCCCTCTGCTCTCCACTCCCCCGCCAGGCCGCTTGGAGCAGGGGTGGGCGGGCTGTTCAAACCCCTGGGTCCCCAGGCTGGCCCGCTGCTGGGACACGCAAAGGGGGGAGCTGTCAGTCCCGCAGGCGCACACCTGTGGGGGCCTGTCCCGTGCAGCACGGCGGTGCCGGGTTCCTCGGCCCTGGCACTGGCCCCCGTGGCCCTCCCCACCCCTTGCTCAGTTTCCCCTTCTCTCTCCTGGGGTTTTGATTTCAGTTCTGAGGTGGCACCGGTCCAGGCGCTGTGGTTCCACGGTTCTGTTTCCCAGGGACGGAGCCAAGTTGCTGTCTGCCTCCCCGGAGCCCGGGTTCATGAACGACACACAGAGCCCGGGGCCAGGCTGCAGAGGGGGGGCTGGGCGCTGGGGCCACTCGCCCTGGGCGGCCCTCGCCTCGGGAGACAGACCGACAGACAGACCCCCTTTGTGTGCTGGACACATCTCTGTGGGTCCTCTGTTCTGGGGACTCGGCTGCCACCACCAGGCACCGGCCCAGCCGGAGGAGTGGCCGCAGCCTCTCCGGGCCTGGCTCCTCTCGGACAGGAGGCTGGCTTCTCCCTGGGGGCTCCGGCCCCTGGCCCAGGCCAGAAGGGCAGGGAGAGACTGCAGGTCCGAGGCCGGGCCTGGCTGCTAGGATGGAAGAGGAGGGGCAGCCGGGGTGCTCAGCCCAGGCGGGAGGGAGGCCCTGGGGGTGTGGACAGGCGTGGACAGGCGGGGTCAGCAGATGGGCCCCGCCTGGGGCAGAGGGGCAGAGGGGCTGTGGGCCCAGGGTAGTGGTTTGGAGAGCACCGTACAGCCCTGCTAGGAGCCGGTCTGCTCCATCCGTCACCCTGTACACCGGCCTGCGCCCAGGGAGGTGGCCTTCCCACCACAGCTGGCAGCTCGGCGCCCTTGGGACCGGACGCTCGCTGCTGCCAGCGCCCGAAACCCTTCGCAGAAACCCCTTCACGTCCCCTTTAGTCCCTGCCCCACTCCCAGGGGTAGACGCGGTCCCGGCTTTATCCTCAAAGCCTCCTCTTCTGGAAATTTCTAGGCACAGAAAAAATAACATTGCCCCCTCCCCCGTCTCGCCTCCGGTGCCCCCTTTCACACCTTCGGCTTTTCCAAGTCAGCTGAGACTGTGTGACCTTGGGCACGACATTTGTCCTGGCTGGATCCAGCCATGTCTCGGGAGCCTGTCGATTCCAGAAATTCCGGAGGGTTTTGAAGGTTGGACTGTTCCCACATGTCATCTGGAGGCTGCACGACTTCATCGAAGCTCGAGAGGATGGATTAATCGCGACTTCATCGATGCTCGAGAGGATGGATTATTGGCTTCTTTGCCGGAGTCACCCGAGCACAGCTGGCCCTGCACTGGGACCGGGAGGCGAAGACGAGTCAGGCCTGTCCCGTGTGCGGTGCAGGGGCGGAGGCAGACCCTGAGCACCCGCGGCCACACCACGTGCCTTGCGAGGGGGTCCCGCAGGCACTTGGGGGAGGCCAGGGGGAGGGCCAGCGCCGAGGCCGCTCCACGGAGGAAGGAGGGGAGAGAAGGCAGCTGCCAACGGTGTGCATGGGGGGTGAGGGCAGGGATCAAGGAAGCTCAGAGGGGGGCCTTTCGACCTGCGTCCTGAAGGCTGATCGTTCCCGGCCGAGAAGAGGGAAAGGGACGTCTACACAGAAGAACTGATGGTGGAAGGCTCAGGCCCCCCTCCCCCCGGACTCCGGATCTTCCCGCCCACGCAGGAGCTGCCCGGAATTTTTGCTCTTGGCCTTGTGCTCGGGGTCCTCCTGGGTTTTGCCTTGGCCTCCTGGGAGTCTTGGTGTGGACCTTCCAGGGTGGGAGGGACTGACAAGGCAGCGTTCAGGGGGCGGGGTATGGGCTACCTGTGGTCAGGGCTGCACTGAGCACTAGCCAGTGAGGCAGTATTTCAGGAGCTGGGATGGGGCCCTGTGCCTTCCCTTCCTTGGCCTCCAGGCCCACCAGCAGCCCTCTACCCTGGAGAGGTGCCCGGTACATTATACTAGAGTGTAAAAGGCTGCCGGCAGAACCCTCCCATCAGGACCACGGACAGGGCCGCAGAGGCCGTGGGAGGTCTGCATGCCAGGCTTCGCCCCACCACTTCCTGGTCCGTGTTTAACGTCTGCATTCCTGCGTGAAGTGAGAGTACTCTCAGCCCTGCCCACTGTACAGCGTCGTCACCAGGTTCGAGGGTCGGCGAGGAGGCGGCCAGGGAAGGCATCCGGGGACTCTGAAGCCAGGGTGGCTGCCTCGTGCCCGCCCTGTGCCCACGGCAGACACGGCTGGTTCATCACCACGTTCCTTCCCCGACAGGCCTGGACTCACACGCAGAGCCTTGGCCGCACAGCGCGCCCGGCAGCCTCTACCACCCCCCCCAGGCGCCGTGCGGGTTGAATCCGGTTTGGGGCCTGCTGAGCCCGGTGCTCGGCCCCTGGGGTCCTGTGCGAATAGCACCCTATTGTGTGGAGGGACCGCGGTTTGTCAATCCATCCATCTCTTTCCAGGTGATTCTTTAAAAAAAATTTTTTTTTGTATTGATTTCGAGGAAGAGAGAGGGAGAGAGGGAGCTAGAAACATCAATGACGACAGAGAATAATTGACCAGGTGCCTCTGGCACCCTCCCCACGGGGGATCGAGCCCCCAACCTGGACAAGTGCCCTAAGCGGGAATCGAACTGTGACCTCCTGGTTCATAGGTCGATACTGAACCACTGAACCTCACCAGCCGGCGCCAGGTGATTCTTGGTGAAGGGACGAGATTGAGGACCGTTGGCCTAACCCCTGTAGCCTCATCTTCAGCGTGGAGGACAGCATCTACCGTGCCAGGTGGTGGGGCTTTAAATGGGACGCGCTACGTGAGGTACGCGGGTGGGTCAGAAGCAGAAAGAACTCGGCGCCTGGGCTCTTTGGGGGAGCTCTCCGGGGAGCGGTGAAAAGATCGCCCATCCTTTGAGCGCTGCTGAGTGCCAGGCACCCCGGTGTGGGCTTTTGAGCCATATGATTCCATGGTAGCTGCAGGCGAGGTACTGTTACATCTTTTTATATAGAAGGAAGCTGCAGCCCAGAGACGTACAGTAATTTCCCGGAGGTCACACAGCAGCGAGGTGACTGTGCAGCCATGTCCCGCCCAACTGAGCCTTGCTCCAAAGCCCCTGCCTCCCCAGTCCAGGGGGGGGACTCCCCTTCTGTGCTGCCTGCCTTCCGGCATCTGGATCCTCTAAGCGGAGTCGCCCTCCCACCCCCATCAGACGCCGTGGCCGCGTGGTCATCTAGTGCGCAGGCTGGTCGCAGGACGGCGCTCTGTTCTCCAGAGGAGGCGGGAAGGCCCTGTCCCTCCTCGCGAGTACCTGGCGTCGGCCCCTTTAGGAGAAGCTCCCAAAGCCTCAGGCCACCTCTGGCCGCCTGCTCAGCTGGAGAACATCCTGCATTTGTCTGTGCAGAGGCCCTGGCCCTGCCGGGCAGATACACAGGCCGTTACGCGTGCGCACGGTGGCATATTCCCACAGTGAAGGGAGGGGACCGCGGACACAGCTCCACGAACCCCGCCCACAGGGAGCCAGCGAAAGGAGCCACCGCAGGAGGGAGGGTGGAGAGTGGCCCGTTTCCTCACTGTAGAAAACACGTTTGCCTTCAACACGTTTTGAATAGGAGAATAAGAAAATCCCCTGTGGCATTCAGAGCGTTTCCTTTCTCCTAAGAATGCACTTGGACTTGATATAATAAATCCTCTTTAGACGTTAAAAAAAAAAAAGGCTTAGGACTCCGTTTCCCGTGGGACCTTCTGGAAAAGCGACGCTGTGGGGACAGAGAACAGGGCTGGGGAGGACGGGGGACCAGGGGACACGAGGGTGTTGGGGCGATGCAGGATCCTGAGTGGTGACGGCTACACGACCCTCTACATTTGCAAAACCCATGCAACTGTAGCAAAAAAGAAAAAAGAAATGTATGTAAATTAGAAGGAAAATGAAAACAAAAATTAATTCACTGTCCTCTTAAAACGCCTGCGCAGAGTTCACGGAGAGAGCCCAGGCCCGGGCGAAGGAGCGGAGCTGGCGCTGGGGCCTGTGGGAACCGGATTCTTGGGCATCTGCCCGGCCCGGCCCTGTCTCCCGGCCTGGCTTCCTCTCGCCGCCTTTGTCACTCCCGGGCATTCAGTAGCTGCCACCGCACGGGGTGGGGTGGGTGGGAGACAAGGGAAGTTTTGTGGGGCCCAGAAATAAAGGAGTAACTGCCCAGCCATCCTGGGTTGCCACGGCAACCGTGTCATCACCCTCGAACCGGGGTGGCAGGCACGCTGGGGGCTTGGATGGTGTTTGTTAAAGGGCCAGACGGAGAGGACAGCCGGGCCCGGCCTGGTGACGGCGTGAGCCCCACTCCCACGGGAGAAAGGCCTCGCTCCGGCCCAGCCCCGCCAGCCAGCAGGTGTCCATTGGCACCGTCCGGGTGCTGGGGCGGAATCTACCGGAGTGAACACTGGGTGTGCGTGTGTTCGGGTCGCTAGGGCTGCGGTAACAGATGACCACACGCACTTAAGTGGCTTAAAACAGCAACTTCAGCCCTGGCCAGTTTGGCTCAGTGGATAGAGCATCGGCCTGCGGATTGGAGTTCCGGGTTCGAGTCCTGTCAAGGGCACATGCCCGGGTTACAGGCTCGATTCCCAGTGTGGGGTGTGCAGGAGGCAGCCCATCAATGATTCTCTCTCATCATTGATGTTTCTATCTCCCTCTCCCTTCCTCTCTGAAGTCAATAAAAATGTATTAAAAACAAAACAAGAACAGAACTTCGTTCCCCGGCTCTCGAGGGCAGAGAGCAGGGTGTGGGCAGCCAGGTTCCGGGAGGTGCTAGCGAGTCCGCAGGGCTGTCCCCCAGCTTCTGGCGGGCCGGCCACCTGGGCATTCGTTCCTTGGCTGTGGGAGAATCATGCCAATCTCTGCCGACGTCACGCGGCCCCTGGCTCTGTGTCTCCCTCTTTTATGAGGATCCAGTCCCACCGGAGCAGGGCCCGCCCCCGCAGTGACCTCTTCTTCGTGAATCACACCTGCACCAGCTCTGAGTACACGTGGGGCCACACTCTCGGGCTCTGGGGGTTCAGACTGCGACGTCGGAATTTTAGGGGACCCGCCCCGCCGTGCGGCACTAGTTTTGTTGTCAGGACATGTCATTTCCTGAGCCGGCTGTGGCCACGGACGTCCTCCGGGGTTGCCGTGAAGAAGGTGGGCTGATGGGCTGGTGGCTTTGGTCTCCTAGGAGTCTGTGCTTCTGTGGGCTCCCCACTTCCAGGGGTGGGTCACCCACCTTCTCTGTGACATAAGCCCAGTGTTTAATCCGCTCCTGTATGGTGCTCGGACTATGGGAGAAAGAGCACTCTGTCTGTCCTTCCTCTGAGCTCTGAGAGCACCCACCACCACCCTCACATGGTAGGTGCTCAGCTAATGCTCCCTGGGCGAGTGTGGAAAATGCTCCACAAACTCAGCTGGACTAACGTGATGCCTGCGTACAGAATGGATGCTCCATGCACTGTGCTGGCATGGCCCCCGCATACAGAAGGTGCTCGATAAATGCTTCGTGCACTGTGCTGGCATGGTCCCAGCATACAGAAGGTGCTCAATAAATGCTCCATGCACTGTGCTGGCATGGCCCCCGCATACAGAAGGTGCTCGATAAATGCTCTGTGCACTGTGCTGGCATGGCCCCAGCATATAGAAGGTGCTCGATAAATGCTCCGTGCACTGTGCCGGCATGGCCCCAGCATACAGAAGGTGCTCGATAAATGCTCTGTGCACTGTGCTGGCATGGCCCCAGCATATAGAAGGTGCTCGATAAATGCTCCGTGCATTGTGCTGGCATGGTCCCAGCATACAGAAGGTGCTCGATAAATGCTTTGTTTACATAAGGTGCTCGATAAGTGCTCCGTGCACTGCCCTGCATCGAGCCCCATGTTCTGAGCCCTGCACTCATTTCCATTTTTGTGGGTCTTCACAGTAGTGACGGTCTCAGGGGAGGTTTTGGTGCTGCGGTTCCCATTGGTAGGCAGTGCGGGAACCTCACCCACGAGGACCAGGTGGGAGGTGGCTTCCTGGGGGAAGGTCCCCTGGGAAGGGCTGGACGGGTGGGGCATGAGCTGTCTCCCCGGAGGTGGTCACGTGGGCATATGTCACCTTCGTCAGGCGTGCCCTCGGGGAGCTGTACTGTATGTCAGTGACAGTAAAGAAAAAAGACAGCACCCCGACCTTCAGCCATGTTCTGTAACTCCCCGGGGATCAGGCGTTGGATAGTACAAGACATGTAATAGGGAGAGATTGGGGGGGCGGGGAGTGGGACCCCCTCTTCCCACCGCAGGGGCCGAGCTCCAGGACGGTGCCTCTCCTTCCAGGTTCATGAACCACCGGGTGCCCGCCCACCAGAGGTACCAGCCCACGGAGTACGAGCACGCGGCCAACTGTGCCACCCATGCTGTGAGTGGGTCCCCGGGGCTGAGAGCTGAAGGGCACCTCCAGGTCGGGGTGGGGAGGCACTGTGTCTCCGTCCCACGCGATGCCCACGCGATGGCCCACGGCCTGTTCCTCACGCCCCTGTGGCCCCCGGAGGGTGAGCCGTGGCGCTGAGCCGGCCTCTGCCTGGGCCTCTCCCCGGAAATGGCCATAACCAAGGCCTGGAGGATGAGGGTTTCCGTGGACATGGTGGGGACCGCACGTGTGACAAGGCGGAGGCGGCGCCTGGGGACCTCGGGCGGGCGACCTGGGGACGCGGAGCGGAGGGAGCGGCCGGAGCTGCCCGTGGAGGCGGGCCCCGCTACCTATTCCCAGGGCTGCTGTCCAGTGTGAGCCGCTGGCCTCCGGTGGCTGTGGACATTGACAGTGAAATCAGTCTAATGAAATAAAATGTAAAATTCCTTGCCCAACCCTGGCCGGTTTGGCTCAGTGGATAGAGCGTCTCCTGCGGACTGAAGGGTCCCAGGTTCGATTCCCCATAAAATACATTTAAAAAAAATTCCTTTTCCCAGTGGCACAAGTCACGTTTACTAGAAAGTGCTCCGCAGCCGCCCGTGCCTGGCGGCCCCCACTCTGGACGCGCAGGTTAGGGTGTCCCCACTGCGGGCGGGAGGGAGGGGGGGAGGGCTCCGGCCACCGGGACCCCGAGCCAGCGCTGCCTGCACCCCCGCTTCCAGCTCTGGATCATCCCCAGCTTCCTCGGCAGCTCCAACCTCTACCTCCTGTCGGATGACGCCTGGGAGACCGTTTCCGCCTGGATCTACGGCCTGGGCCTGTGCGGGCTCTTCGTGGTGTCCACCGTGTTCCACACGGTCTCCTGGAAGAAGCGCCACCTCAGGTACCGAGCCGCCCGCGGGAGGTGCCCGCCACGCAGGGACCTGGCCGAGGGAGGGTGGGGGGGCAGGCGGGGTTCCCTCGGGGATGCTGCCAACAGCTGTTTGCTGGGTGCTTCCTGCCCTGCACGTAGGCACCCACCCAGCGCTCACAGCCGCCTGCGATGGTCGCTGATGCCCCCTGTTACAGAGGCGGGGACTGAGCCCCGAGCAGGGAGGGGACTTGGTCAGGGTCACAGTCCCTAAGCACTGGGCTGGGATTCGAACCCAGGCCTTCTGGCCCCAGAGCCTGGGCACGAAACCACAAAGCCAGAATCCAGAGGGTCTTCAGGGGGCACAGAGTTTATTTTATTTTTTAAATAAATTTTTATTGACTTCAGAGGGGGAGGAAGGGAGAGGGAGAGAGAGAAACATCGATGATGAGAGAGAATCCCTGATCTGCTGCCTCCTGCATGCCCCCTAGTGGGGACCGAGCCCAGGCATGTGCCCTGGACAGGAATCAAACCCCAGACCCTTCAGTCCACAGGCCGACGCTCTATCCACTGAGCCAAACCAGCCAGGGCGGGGCGCAGAGTTTAATAGCTTTGCATTTTAGCCACAGAAATCTTTCCTCACTTGCAGTCTCCTGAAAGCCCAGGGTGTATGATAGAAACTCAGAGGGGAGGGGAGAAGGGTCCTCGGAGGGACCCCTGGCGGCCCCAGCTAACCCCAGGGGTAGGGAGCCTGGCTTGAAAGCCTGGTCGAGGAGAGACGGGAGGCCGAGGCCGAGGGGGTGGCTGGACAGACGGGGCCCGGCTGCTGTGTGACGCCGCCTTCTCTGCCCAGGATGGTGGAGCGCTGCCTGCACATGTGTGACCGCATGGTCATCTACTTCTTCATAGCGGCCTCCTACGCGCCCTGGTGAGTGCCCTGCGGCCGCGCGGGGCGGGCTGGCTCCCTGCCTGTCCTTGTTCGAATCGCTCTGTGTTTGGCGGGCACCACGCTGACGGCACAGAGAGTGAGGCGGCCGCCCCTCACCCCGCTCTCATGCCCGCTTCCCTGTGCGTCCAGCTATTTCCCGCGTGAAACGGCCAGTGTGTGTAAACACGTGCCTATGTGACTATCCATGCAGACCGTGCATACACACGCACACACACGTGCACACTTAGAGTTTATAAGCGAACGTTTACAGCACTTTTCTCCGACCTTAACACGGCAGGAAGGAGGCTGTGCCGACTGCCCGGCAGTTTGCGTTCCTTCTCCTAGCGCATCGATGCTCAACCCCTGAGCCTCGCTGGCCGGGCGCGACTGTCCTTGTTTGTGTATCATGGAGCCCCTGTGTGCGGACCTGTTGGCTGAATGTGATGAGGTTGCTCAGAGGCGGCCTCTTGTGACTGCGGACAGCAGCTTCAGGGGCCCAGCCCATCCTTGTGGGACAAATGCCGAGTCTCACGCAGACTTCTGGGCGGCAGGGAGGGGCCCGGTCATCTGTGACCTGTTTGCCAGCGTCTTCTCCCCAGATGTGCCCAGTTACATCGCCCAGCACGTCACTCAGTGTCTGAAAGTTCTGGCATGAAGAAGCCCTGAGCGTCAGGCCACCCCGTGGGAGCCCGGGGAGCCTGCAGGGCCTGTGCCGGGGTGGACCTTCCACTCACGTGTGCTGACCTGCATGCGTGGCTGGGCTGGGCTGGGGTCAGGACACTGAGGTTCTGTAGGTGGACGAGGGTCTGAGACAGGACAGTGGTGGCCGGTGGGATGGGCCTGTGTGCACTCAGCCATGGGCGCTCAGAGGAGGCAGTGGGCTGGCGTGGGGGCCGCTGGAGGGCTGCCTGGAGGAGGGGGAGCCACAGATAGGTTTGTTCCATTTTTGCCCCGGGAAGCTCTCTGTTTGGCTATTCTAAACTGGGCCTTCCATTTCATTACATCAGCTAATAAGTAGGTTTTGTTTGCACATACAAAGGCGATTGTTTTTTAAACACGTCTGATGGAGGGGTGCCGTTCCTGCTGTCTGTCTGTCTGTCCTCTGTCTGTCTGCCTGCCTGTTGGTGCACCATCAGACCTGCCCAGCCTGGGCTTCTCTCCTGAAAACCTGCAGGGTTTAGGCTGTCTGGCGCCAGGGAGCAGGCGGACGGAGACTTCTAGAAGCCTAGAAGGCCCTGGTGAGGAGTGCAGCGAGGGTGGGTAGGCGGGGGGCCACAGAGCGCACCAAGAGCCTCTAGAGCTGGAGGCCACAGGAGGGGCTCAGTCCTGAGCTCCCGAGGCAGCACCTGCGGGTCAGGAGCCAGGCAGCTCAGGTGTCTGCTTGGATGTGGACCGGAAGTCTCAAGCTGTTCTGTGCTCAGCTGCCGTGACAGACAGATCTGGAGTAATCCGACTCTCCGCCCCTTTGTGGGTGGTGCCTGGGTTTCCATTCCTTATCCCTGCGGTGACCACGGAGCAGCGGCTCTGTGCTGCCCCCTGCTGGTGGCCAGGGATGCAGTGACCACGGAGCAGCGCTCTGTGCTGCCCCCTGCTGGTGGCCAGGGATGCAGTGACCACGGAGCAGCGCTCTGTGCTGCCCCCTGCTGGTGGCCTGGGATGCTGTGACCACAGAGCAGTGGCTCTGTGCTGCCCCCTGCTGGTGGCCGGGGAAGCGGTGGCCACAGAGCAGCACTCTGTGCTGCCCCCTGCTGGTGGCCAGGGATGCAGTGACCATGGCGCAGTAACTCTGTGCTGCCCCCTGCTGGTGGCCAGGGATGTGGTGACCATGGAGCAGTGCCCTGTGCTGCCCCCTGCTGGTGGCTGAGGGTACATAGGCCGTAACTCCTCCGGGACTTAGGGCTGAAGGTCCCTGGGCTGACACACAGCCATGGCGAGGGCCCTGAAGCAGGGGTACGGGGGTCCGAGGTTTGCTCAGGAGGAAGAGGCAGCAGAACTGGGGGTTGATCGGACGGGGGACGAGCGAGCCCGAGGCGCTCCGTGGTGACCAGTGCCCAGGCGGGAGGCGGGGTGCGTGGTGGAAGGGGCCGGGCGCAGGCGCCGTGTGTAGAGGATTTTTCGTGTTGCTCTGGCTGTCCAGCTGTCCTCTGAGAGCGCTGAGGGGCCGGGGCCGCACTGGGGGTGGGCGTCTGGCTCCCCATCCCGGCCTCAATCAGAAGGCCCCTGTTTTTGTTTGCTTTTATTTCATCTTTGACAGATTGGACTAACATAGGAGCTTCCTGGATACAGCCTTGACTTAGAGAAAGAGTGGTGTTGGGGGACCGAAGGCTCTGGCCTGGGAGAAGGGCATGGACGGTGTGGGAGCGACACGCGTGTCCCGGCTGGGCCCTGGGGCTGCACCGCGGGCCACGCGTGTGCGCACGGCAAAGCCTGGCAGATCCTGCCCGGTGGCCGTCCCAGCCGGCTCCCCGTTCACTGTTTGATTGACCTTTTTTTAAGAAAGAGAGAGAAAAGGAAGCAGGAAGAAAGGGAGAGAGAAAGGGAGGGAGAGAGGGAGGGGGAGAGAGAAATACTGGTTTGTTCTCCTTATCTATGCATTTATTGGTTGTTTCTTCTGTTTTGTTTGTTTATTTGTTTGTTTGTTTATGGGCTGTTTGTTGTATGTGCCCTGATCGGGGATTGAACCTGCGACCTTGGCTATCAGGACGCCACTCTCACCAGCTGGCCGGCCTCCTGCCTCCCCTCCGCGCCGAGACAGCCGTGTGGCTCATTCCTTCTCCTGATTGCTCACGTGTCACTGTCTCTCTGTGTCTCTCCACACGTGTCCCATGAGAGTCCATGTCTCGCCACAGCGGACAGATCTGCGGGACAGTGTCCCGGGCTGGCCACCCACACAGGGCCCTGCAGGGCCATGCAGTGCCGGCCGGGGCCCCTCAGACTGTGCCCTCGGGTCTCCGCAGGCTGAACCTCCGGGAGCTGGGCCCCTGGGCCGCCCACATGCGCTGGCTGGTCTGGGTCATGGCCTCCGTGGGCACCGTCTATGTCTTCTTCTTCCATGAGCGGTAAGCTGGGGCGGGGGGGCTCCGGGGGGCGGTGAGGGGCCCTCAGGGCTCCAGCAGGGCCTCCTTCCTGCCCCTGGAGGGAGGACACCCCAGGATGCCCCGGGGGCTTGAGGGCACAGCTCCGCCCGGCAATCCAGCGTCCAGGCCCGTGGACAGCCACAGGTCCACAGCTCACGGAGGGTTCCGAGGCCCACTGCAGGGTGTCACGTGCCACCTGCCGTCCCCAGGCTGTGCTGGCAGACACGGAGCAGCGGCTCTGAGCCCTCGGGGCCCCGTTTGCTTCCATCAGCCGAGCCACACGACGGAGTAACTAGTGAGGGACAGACGGGGCTATAGAAGCAGGAGGAGTGACAGACGCCGGAACCTGCGGGGACGGCAGTGGGTGTCAGCTGATGCAGCCGCTGGGGTCCTTGGAGCGCGGCTGCTTGGGCCCAGGGGCCCAGGTGCGGGGTCGAATGGTCATGTCTGCCCCGGGCCTGATAACGACGCGGAACCGAGTCTCAGAGAGAGGATGAGGCCTGCCGAGGTCACCCCTCTGCCAGCGCCGCGGGGGGTGGGGTGACGCTGCGCCCACGGCGGCCTCTCCTCCTGCAGGTACAAGCTCCTGGAGCTGCTGTGCTACGTGGTCATGGGCTTCTTCCCCGCCGTGGTCATCCTTTCGATGGTAAGCCCACCCCCAGCGTGGGGCCTCCGTCTGCCTGGGGAGCACCCAGACTGACTCGGGATCGTCACCCAGAGCCCGCTCCTCTGGCAGGAGGGAAACTGAGGCTCGGTGTGCCCACGTGACCCACCTAAGGCGGCGGTAGAATAGACAGGTTAAACCCTGAGGGCCTCTCCTCGCTGAGCCTCAGCTGCCCCATCTGCTAAACGGACACAGTAAACTCACCCTGCCCATTACCTCCTAGGCCGCAGAACGGCATTACTACTATTATTACTATTAATCCCCATCCAAGGTCATGCTGATTGATTTTAGAGAGAGGGGGAGGGAAAGAGAGAGAGAGAGAGAGAGAGAGGAATATCAATGTGAGAGAAACATCCGACCACTTGCCTCCCCTATGTGCCCTGACCGGAAGTTGAACCTGGCTGGGAATCGAACCCACCACCTTTCAGTGCTCCAACCAACTGAGCCACACGGGCCAGGCCAGAGAAGAGTATTATTTTAAAATTATTATTATTGGCAGATGTTAAAATTTTATGAAGTAAAATCTAACAGGTTTTTAAAAAAATTTTATGGCTTTTAACGAAGGTCTCCCTCTTCTCGAGGTTTGTAAATATTGACCTATATTTCCTTACATTCCTTTTTTGGTTGACTTCTCATTTCTAAGCCTGTATATGGTGAGCCCCGCCCCCCCCCCCCCCCAGGGGGCCAGCCAGTTATTTCATTTACCTGCCATTGAAAAACGCTCCTCTTATCCGATGTTAAATTCAGGGTCTGTTTCTCAAATTCCAATTCTGTTCCAGCGATGGGCCTGTTTTTGTTTTTAATGTTTTATTGATTTGAGAATGAGAGGGAGGGAAAGGGAGAGAGATAGAAACAGCGAGGAGAATCAATCATCAGCTGCCTCCTGCACGCCCCCTACTGGGGATCAGCCCGAAACCTGGGCATGTGCCCTGACCGGGAATTGAACCGGGGCCTCCTGGGTCCTGGGCCGACGCTCAACCACTGAGCCACACCGGCCGGGCGGGCCTGTTTTTACTCTAACACCAAACCGTCGCCTACTGCAGCTCTAATCGCATTTGAATACTTGGCAGTGAAGGCCTGTGCCATTGGTCTTTCCTGCTCAGCGCCGTCCCTGTGACCTGTTCTCGTGTTTATAGGTTAGCTTTTCCCAAGTTTGTTTTTATTTAACCAGTTAACGACCACGCATCCAAAACGGAACCATCCCCACACGCCACGATATTTTGAATTTAATTAGAAAAATCAATTTGCAATGAATATTATACAAATAAATATATTACTCACAATTCAGGTGTTTTTGGATATGTTCAGCTGAAAATTCTCACGAAAAATGACTTTAAAGTTGGTCAGGGCTGCCACGTAGGGAAAACATTTTTTTTATAGACGCGCGTGGCGTGTGGGGCGGGTCCCCCGCTTGCATCTACAGACGCTTGTGGCGGACAGTGGGCTAATATGCATATTTAAGCTACATCTATTAAATTATGTAATATCGACCAAATCACATGTTACGTACTTAAATATATCCATGTAGGTACTTACATTTGTATAGCAAACGTACATTTAAATACATGCTCACTGCAAAGAATAGGCCTCGTCTGAAAGTATAAAACAGCAGCAGCCCCTCCCTCCTCATGCTGTCACGGCCATGAACGGTTTCCTGTCTTTCCCATTTTTAAATGTACACGCAAGTCTGTGTGGCCATGCAGACGTGATGACTTGTTGGCTTTCCTTTTACAAAAATGAGATCACACTATACAAATCCCCTCCCCCGCCCCCCCCCCCCCTCCCCTGGCAACGTGCTCTCCTCGCTTTGCACGATGCCGTGGGCGTGTCTGTGATGGTCACGTGCAGTGACCCCTGCCCGTGCCGCTGTCGAGAAGGGGGCACGAGGTGGCCCCTGGAGGCCCCTGCGCCGTGCCGGGCGCCTGGGGAGCTGAGCAGCGCCGGCCGCTAGTGACTGTCATCACGTAACTGACGCTCAGGCCCAGCCCTCCCAGGGCCACGGGTGCGTCCCTCAGTGGAAGGCTGCTCGGAGCCGAGGCCGCCCCGACGGGGAGGCGGCTGAGTGCCCTCGGCGTTGGTGGCGATGGGTGTGCAGAGGGGACGGTGGGAGCTCCCTGGTCCGCGTGGTGCGTTCCTGGGACACGTGTGTCCATGAAGTGCGCGCTGTGTATGCAGACGTGTATGTGCGTGCAGGGGCGGCTTCCGGAAGCATCCTGCACACTGTTCGTGCGGGTTACCTGCACGCGGTGGGCCTGGGGCATGGGCACGGCACGGCGGCTTCCCCCCCTCGGCCCCTCCCTCCCATACTTGAGTCCTTTTTTAAAAGCAATCTTCACCCGAGGATGTTTTCCCATTGATTTTTAGAGGGAGTGGAAGGGAGGGGGAGAGACAGAGAGGAACATTGATGTGAGAGAGACACCAACTGGTCGCCTCCCACACACGCCTGAACCAAGGCCGGGATTGAGCCTGCAACCAAGGTACATGCCCTTGACTGGAATCGAACCCGGGACCTCCAGTCCACAGGCTGATGCTCTAACCACTGACCTAACCAGCCAGGGCACAAATACCAGTTTGTTCATCCAACATCCAGATGGACGCCGGGCTCCTTCCCGTGTGGGCGGGGGGGATGATGCTCTGGGAACCCGGATGTGGTGGTTGGCCCCCCCGCCGGCTTTCACTGCCTTTGGGCAGGAGCCAGGGGTCTGACTTGTGAGAAAAGGTAAAAAAGCTCTAAAACAGCCCTTGAGATTTTAATAGAAACGCATCACATGTGAGAATTAATTCGGGAGAAGTGGCGACAGCACGGTGCTGACGCCCCACCCAGGAGCCCGGGCGGGCTCACCAGGTCTTTTCATTTTCAGGGTGCAGGGGGGATTGGCCGGGCGCTCCCCACCTTCCTGGCCGCTCCTCTGACCTGCCCCCCCCCGAACCCCATCCTTGCCGACAGCCCAACACAGAGGGCCTCTGGGAGCTGGTGACCGGAGGGGCTTTCTACTGCCTGGGCACCGTGTTCTTCAAGAGCGACGGCCGGGTCCCCTTCGCCCACGCCATCTGGCACCTCTTTGTGGCCTTTGGTGCCGGCACCCACTACTATGCCATCTGGAGGTACCTCTACCTGCCCAGCTCCCTGCAGGCCAAGGTGTCCAAGTGAGGCCGCCCGACGGCGTCATGGGAGTGTTCCTGCGAACTTCAGCCCAGAGCGGGCGCCCCAGCCGCTCCCTCCCGCGGACGGTCCGAGGTCAGTGGCGGTGGCAGCCACACTGTCCCTGGGGCCCCAGGTGAGAAAGGAAGCCTTGGTCAGGGCTGCAGGGGGATTAACCCTGTGATGCATCTACTCCCCACAAGTGTCTCCTGCCACAGAGGACGTGAGCACCTGCGGGGAGGGAGCAGGCTGCCCTGCAGATGGCAGAGCCGGGCCAGTGCCCCCTCGCGTCCCCAGACACCGGGCCAGGCCGGCGGTGGCTCCCACCGGTGGCTGGGCCTCCTTTTCTGCTACCAGAGTCCTGGCCGGGGGTGCCCCCGCTCAGGGAAAGCCGCCAGGTGGTCGGGCGGGGCCGGTGGGACGGTGACCGGGCAGACATCACCCATCGACCGCCGCCCGGCGCTGTCGGTTCCCACGGTGCTGGGGCCGCTGTACCAGCCGGCTGGCACTCATGGAGGCCCCTGGTGGGCACGTGGCCAGGCTGGTAAATGTCCTGCGTGGACTGCGTGTATCTGCACGCCCTCTGGTCCTTTCTGGGAAGCGCCTGGGGTGGGCAGAGGAGCGGTGTAGGCCACGGGGCGCACACCCCGCTGCCCTGGCCCGCTGTGCCGGGCCTCGGTGCGGAGGGGAGCAGCTGGGCTATTACATGGCCATGTCGTCTCCCGCCCGGAAGCCAGGGGAGCTCCGAGAGCCATGCCCCGGGCGCAGCGCCTCCGGGCCTGCCAGCTGCAGGTTAGGGCTTGTGACACTAACATTCAGGGTCTCGCTCGGTGCCATCAATGGCCCTGGGAGGCCCACCCCTCGAGCCCAGAGGGAGCCCCCCCCCGAGCTCAGAGGGAGGGCACCCCGACCTCTGGAGCCCCGAGCAGCCCAGCCTCAGGCCTGGAAGGTGGCCTGGAAGGCTCCACCCAGCTCCGGGGTCTGCGGAATCAGAGTCCCTGCGTCCAGGATCCCTGGCAAGTCAGACGAGCCTCAGTGTCTGGCTCCCCACGAGGGTCGGGGGGCAGCCAGGAGGCCTTCTGTTCCGCCCGGCCCGGCCCAGGCCTTTCAGGGCGCACGGCCTCTGAGTCGTGTGTCCAGCCCGCGCTCAGTCACCTGACTCCGTCCACAGACGGGGCCTGAGCGGGCAGACGCTTGGGACATAAGTTTTGTCCTCTTACCGTGTGTGCGCGCACATGTGTGTACATGCATGTGTGTGTGCGTGCATGTGTGCGGCTGCACTGCTCCCAGCCCCTGCCAGCTGCCTTCGTTCAGGACACCTGCCCGTGGAGCTCACCTACGAACCCCATCAGTCGGAGTCAGGCTGGGAGGGTGGGCGGGGCTTGGCCTGGGTGGGGCGGGGACACTGTACTGGACCCCTGGCCTCAGCCTGGGTGTGGGGTTCCCTGAATGATGTTCAGGAGGCCTCCCAAAGCATAGCACCAGGGCAGCTGAGACAGGGGCCGCCTCCGGGTGCTGATGGGGTGAAAGGCCCGCGCTGGGAGCTGGGGACCCTGACCTGGGCCTGGCCCGCGGCCACTGCTCAGCACCCCACCTGGTGTCTGTGCCCCTCTTCTGGGCACTGGATCTTGCCTTTCCCTGAGCCCCCCCTTTATGCCCTGGGATCTTCTGAGGGGGTGCCGGCTCACCCCCCCCCCCACCCAGCACACTCCTATTCACCCTTCAGAGCCCTGCTCTGGGCATTCCAGCCTGTGCACTGCATGGGGGGAGGGCTCGGCCCTGGGAATTCAGACGCCAGCTCCCTCTCCGTCCGTCCGTCCGTCCGTCCGTCCTCGAGGCGTCACATGCTAGGACGTTCCAACCGAGCGGCTGTTGTGTTCCGAGGAGCCGGGGCGGGTGCCCTGTTTGACCCTCTGCGCACCTCAGTGGCTGCTGCTGAGCCAGGCGGGCACGGCGGGGGCAGGGCACTCAGCAGGCCCTCGCCCGCCCCCGCCTCCGCCTCCCTCGCACACCGGTGGGTGGACAGGCCTGGCCTTGACAAGCGGCCTCTTCGTCCATCGATGACCGGACCGGAGGGCAGGCTCCCCGCGGGGAGGGTTGAAGTCCGTGCGTCGGACCGGAGCTGCCTTCTGCCTCCATTGGAAACTGCGTGGACGGCGGGAGCAGGGCTGGCGTCCTCTCTCCTTCGGTCCTGAGCGCGGGGCAGGGCGGGGCGGGGCGAGTCCAGGGAAAGCCCCGTGGGGTGGGGCGTGCAGAGACCCAAGGGGCCGAAGCCTGAAGATCCACAGCCTCCGTTCCAGAAGCTGCTCCTGCTGGCCCTCTGGGAGAGCCGCGCGGGCCCAGGAGCTCAGTGCCTGCGGGCGGCGGGCCGCATGGTGCCGCCTGGGGGCCCGGTGCCCTCCAGCCACTTCGGACCGTGAGGGGAAGGCGGTTCTGAGCCTCTGGGCTCTGGCTCCTCAGCACCGACCCTGCTGCGGAGCGGGAGGCGGGTTCCTGGGCCTCTGGGGGCGGCGGCCCCGGCTCGGGGGCCTTGGGGCGGGCGGTCACCCTGGATGCCCTTCGCGGGCAGCACGCGGAGCCTTTGCTGGGGCAACGGGCTCTGACCCACTTCATGGGCCCGCCCCGTCCACAGTGAGTGGCAGGAGGCGCCCTGCTGCCGGGGGCTCCGTGTTGGGAATGCGCTGTGGGTGTTAGCGCGGCGTCTGGCGTCTGATAAACGCGTATGAAGACTCCTCCTGCGGCTGACGTCCTGTCTCCAGCGGAGCAGACCCAACAGCAATAAAAACGCAGGTACCGCCCTGACCGGTGTTGCTCAGTGGATAGAGCGTCGGCCTGTGGACTGAAGGGTCCCAGGTTCGATTCTGGTCAAGGGCATGTACCTTGGTTGCGGGCACAGCCCCAGTGGGGAGTGTGCAGGAGGCAGCTGATCGATGTTTCTCTCTCATCGATGTTTCTAACTCTCTATACCTCTCCCTCTCTGTAAAAAATCAATAAAATACATTAAAAAACAAAACAAAACGCAGGTGCCTTGCCCCGCACGGCTGTCTGAGAGGAACCGCTGTCAGTCCTCTTTCATAAAAGCGAGCTCCGTCCCTCGTAGGGAACCTGGGATGGTCAGGAAGCGCCCGTCAGCCAGACGCGCTAGGCGGGCTCTGGTGGGACAGGTGACGCTGACATGCGGTGGCGCCAACAGCAGGTCATCGCCGGCGCTCAGGGCCTCGGTCAGCGGGCAGGGACCTGGCGCTCAGGTGTGATTTCACGTTTGACCGATTGCCTGGTCCTATTTTTGGCTAATGGAGTTGACCCTAACTCCTCTGTGGGTTGAAATGCAACTTTAAAACAAGCCAACAACTCTCTGAAAACCCTCGGGGCACACAGAAGTTATGCATCGTCACGTCTGACACACAGTAGGCCCTCGGGTTGTGTCCGAGATCCGTTCCCACGGCGACATAAGGCGATTTTCACCGTAAGTTGGAACCCAACTACATAAGCACCTACGTCACTCACATGGAGCACAGACACAGCAGCAATGAAGTGAAACAGTAAAAAAATTTAAAAGAAAGATAACAATTCCTGACCTTGTGGTCAATAAACAATAAAAAAACAAAGCACATATGTACAGACGTCGAAATGACGGAACTTTTTTTATAAATAAATGGGAGATGGCGACGTAACCACGAAACGGCGAGTCCGACGTAACCCGAGGACTGTCTGTACGTATTCTGTTGCTCAACTCAGCCCCAAGGTCCTCCCCAGGCCCCGGGGGGAGGTGCAGAGCTCCCACCAGCCGAGCGAGGAGGCCCAGTCAGCGAGAGAGCGGGGGTGGAACTCGGGTCGAGGCGGATATCTTTGGAAATTGTCATCTGCCGCAAACTCCGTCCCCGAGAAAGAATCTGTCAGTGTCCCTCCCGATGCTGCTCGCACACCTTTTGAAGGTGATCTTACCAAAGAGAGGCGATCGGTCATTAATGCAAGGCTGTGACCTTAGGCAAGCGCTTCAGCCCCTCTCGGCTCGGGTTAAGCTGGGGTTCTCACGCATCCTTTTCCTTGGGAGCCGGAAAGAAGGTCTCTGGCCGGACCAGGCTCTTTCACCCCAAATCTGAAAAGTGCGGCAGCTCGTCCCAGGCAAACGGCCTGCACCTGCCCCCAGGCCCCCCTTTCTCTGACTTCTTAGTGAGCAAGGCAGCCCGGCCTCGGCTCATCTCCCCACTCGCCCCTCTCCTCGTGTCCTGGGCCCTTCCTTGTTTCACGGTGCCCAGATGTCCTCTAAGATTCAGAAAGAAAGAGAAGGAAAAAGTGGTCATAGGTTCCCAATTCTCAGTTTAAAAATAAGTTAACACGTCGCATTTCCTCAGCCGTCATCATTTTCTCATACACACATCATAAACCAAGCGGGGCCACCTCAGGAAGGCTCACGGGCAACACGTCACGTAAACAAACACGCCGTATCCGTGGCAACGCTGGACCCCGCCACGCACATGCTCACGGGTGTGATTTCACGTGTGACCGGATTGCCTGGTCCTATTTTTGGCTAATGGAGTTGACCCTAACTCCTCTGTTGGTTGAAATGCAACTTTAAAACAAGCCAACAACGCTCTGAAAACCCTCGGGGCATGAGGTTCTTGGTAAGGGTGCCTCTCTCTTTAAAAAATGTTTTTATTGATTTATTGAGAGAGAGAAAGAGAGAGAGAGAGTGAAGGACCGACGCCAAGAATCGAACCTGCACCTCTGGGCGCACGGGGCGACGCCCGAGCCGCCGGGCCACAGGGCCAGGGCTGGAAGCCGGCGTTTCCACTCCCCGGTCCCGCCAGCGCCAGGACTTCCAGAGCCTCCACCACACAGACCGTCTAATGACCGCCACGGAGGGTGATTTTGAAATTTCTTAAGTTTCAAAAACATTTTGACAGTGAAAGGAACGCAGTTCAGGTTTCTTAAGAGCAGGTCAAACCCTCCAGGGGATTCACCTGACACCATCTACTTTAATGATATCGAGACCGTGGTGGGTCCGGTTGTGTCACCTGGACACGGCCACGACCCCGGCTTCACTGCCCATCTGCGTGCGAATGACTCTGAGGCGGTATTTCCCAGGTAAAGGTCCCACCTGAACTCGGGGTCCCCACCGCGCTCTGCCCGCCTGCGCCCCACAGCAGGGCACACACAGACTCAGTGCGGGGTACTGAACTGCCGCAGAAAGTGCTCGGGACACCACGTGGAGGGAAAGTGGCGGCTGCTGTTTCTGGCCGACAGTCCCCCGGGAGTGACCGGCCGGAGCCGCTATTTATAGGCCGCGGGGCCAGTTCTTCCAGGAGGAACCCATCCGGGTGAATCACTTGTTTCGCCAGCCCGCGCCCGGGATGCAGTCTCGGGAGGAAAGGCTGGGCTCTACGGCTGTCCCTGTGCCTGTCCCTGTCCCTGTGCCCCCTGCCCTCCCTCCCTGCAGGCCCCCAAAGCCCGTCGCTCTGCTTCGGGACCCCTGGGAACGTGCACTTTGACCTTCACCAGAGCCGGTTCCCTTGGGCTCAGATGGGCCTTTCCAGGAAAGAGTCCCAGGACTCTGCCGCCCCCTGGTGGCCACGGAGGGCAGCGCAACACTTCATTTCTGTCCAGTGACTTTCCAAAGATATTCAACCCCGAAGTTCAAAAACATGTTGTGCTCCCTGCCCCAGGGCCCAGTGCTGGATGCAAAATGAATAAGTCAGTTCCTGCCCTGGGGGAGCTTCCTGTTGACGCGCCGGTGAGAGGTGAGATGAAATATGTTCATTCCTTTGTTTACTCACTGAACAAATACTTACTGAGCACCGACTAGTCAGCCTGCCCTGTTCCGGTGGGTGTTAAACATACAAATTGTAACAAATCCCTGTAACTAAGTCAGGAGCTAGAGAATGAGGTGAAGACGGTCGTCAGGACACAGTGGCGCTGAGTGTTTAGGCGAGGAGGCTGCCAGCGTGCAGACGGCAGGACCGGGGCGAGCGTTTTAGGGAGCAGAGCAGCAAGCGGGGGTGTTTTGGAGGCCGCGAAGGGCTTAGTGTCTGAAGACAGGAGGCCCAGGCTGGAGCGCCGTGGCAGAGGCAGAGAGCAGTTGGAGCGGTCCAGTGGGGTTATGCAAGCCCTACTTTGCAACAAGTGTGATTACAGAGGATTAGAGGCGAGGAGGACAGCACCTAATCTGTATGTAAGGAATGCAGTTCGAAGTAATGGGGACGTGGTGCAGTGGAGAGATGTAAGATACGGGCTGTGGCAGCCGGAGGACGGGCGTGGAGGCCAGCCCGGGGCGGGGAGGCCTTCCTGATAGGCTGTATTATGCACCTACCTACCGCTGCACAGCAAACCGCCCCAAACGCAGTGGCCTGAGTCCGCAGGAACATCTGTTCTCCCACGTGGTTTCTGAGGGCTGGGAGGGTGGGGGCAGCTGTGCTGGGCGGTTCTGGCACAGGGTCCCTCACCGGAGGCAGTCAGGAGGGGGCAGCTGCATTCCTATGCCGTCTCCTGGGCCGGGGACCTGCATCCCAGACGGCTCGCTCTCATGGAAGGGAGTTGGTGCTGGCTGCTGGCTGCTGGCAGGAGGCCTTAGTTTCTCTCTATGGTGGTAGGTGGCTTCCCCCAGAACAAGTGATCCAAGAGAGAGCAAGGGCAGAAGCCACATCTTCCGTAATTCAGATCCGGAAGTCACACTGCCATCTTGACAACATCTTATTGGTTATACAGGCCAGCCCTATATAACCAGGCCCGGGACCCCCCAGGGGCGTGACGCCGAGAGGGTCTGAGTCACGGGACCGTCTTAGAGGCTGGCTACCATATGGGGAGCACCGAATCCGAGTCCTCAAGGAATCGGCCGGGTGCTGAAGTGCGTGTGACGGGCTGAACTGCAGACCCCTAACGTGGTGAAGCTCTAACTCCCAACACCTCAGGAGGTGGCTGTACTTGGGGATGGGGCCTTTAAGGAGAGGATTGAGTTAAACCGAGGTCATTAGGGTGGGTCCTCATCCAATGTGACCAGTGTCCTTGGGAGAAGAGGAGGACACAGAGGGACGACCGTGTGAGGACACAGGGAGAAGACAGCCGTCTACAGCCCAGGGGAGAGGCCTCGAGGAACCTCCCTGAGGGCCCGTGATCGTGGACTTCCAGCCAGACTGCGAGTCAATAAAATTCCATTATTTAAGCCACCCGGGCTGTGGTCTTTCCTTACGGCAGCCTGAGCCAGCTAATTGGCAAAGGGGTTTCAAGATGTAGAGGGTGAAACAGCTGGGTAATCCCAAATAGCCAGCAAGACTAGACCCTAAAGGCGGGAGGAAAGGCTTTCTGTAAAGGCCACATAGTAAAATGTTTTAAGCTGTTTGGCCTATCAAGTCTGTTGCATGAAAACAGCTATTGACAACATGTAAACCAACAGGCATAGCTGCGCTCCAATGAAACCTTATCCATACAGCAGCTCAGGTTTGGCCCGCAGGCCACAGTCTGCCAACCCTGCTGGAGGGGGTGTGGGGAGGATGGTGGGGGCCTGGCTCATGGTGAGAAATTCCTGACAAGGAAAACACAGGCCTCAACCCAGGCTCCCCTTCCGGCCCTGCTATCTGCCTCTTCAGGGTCTGGGTGAGGGGAGGTTGTGTATGGATATGTGTGTGGGGGCGGGGGGGGGGGGGGGGGGAGTCCTGTAATCATATAGTTCCAAGCTCAATTCTTGACTCTCTCTAGCTGTCTGACCTCTCTAAGCCCCTATTTACTCATCTGTAAAATGGGAGTAACATTTTCCTCACAAAGGTTGCTGTGAGCTGTCAATGTGTGACCTAAGTAAAGGCCCTAGCATAGGATGGGGCATACAGTAGGTGATCAATAAATGCTTGTTCCTTCTTCCCACCTTCCCTTAGCAAATATGGGGTTCATACTGCAATAGCTGCCAACCCAAAGGTGCACTCCCAGGGTCAGAAATCTGCATCTTTACAGCCAAGGCTTCCTGATGCCCCAGGCCTGACCACGAGCATCGTGGTGCAAAGGGAAGCCTTTCTCCAAGGTGAAACCCCAGCTGGAGGCCTGGTGCCAAAGTGAGCTCTAAGGACACGAATTTCTTTTAAAACACGGTCACCCAAGGAGGGTGGTTGGGCCAGAGCCTCGGACCTGCCCTGCCCCGGTTTTGCGTCGTTTTAAGCAGAAGAGTTCCATGATCGGATCTGGCATTTAACATTATGGCTTCTGGGGGGCTGGGGGGTGGGGGGAGGGGGACCAATTGTAGGGGAGACAGAACCAGCCACTCTCACCCCCTTTCCCCGTCTTCGATGTTCATATATCGGGCCGCCGCTTCTGGTTAAGAGCCTGTCATAGCCCGCTCCCTTCTCTCCTTGGCCCCGTCTACTGCAGGACTAGTAGGTGGGGACAAACGCGGCGCACTCAGCCCCCAGAGCCGAGGCCAGCACTGGGCACCCGTTTCCTGGCTCCGCCCCTCGTGCCGAGGCCCTGCCCTTTGAACCGTAGAAGGTGCCCCGCACAGCCCCGCCTCTGCCTGGAAACCACGCCCCTGCGCTCTAGGCCACGCCCACACACTTGGCCGGCAAGTGGCGCTGGCGTCCTGCTCAACCCACCACCGGCTCCGCCCTTCCCCTTGAGGCCCCGCCCCCTCGAGGTCTCGGCCCGTCCATTGGTGGCTTGCAGGAGGAGCCAGCCTTGGTCTTTGCTGGCCCCGCCCTCTGAGGCCCCGCCCACCGAGGCCCCGCCCCGTCCGTTGAGCGGCCGGCAGGAGGCGCCGCTCGGGCTCGGGCTGCCGCGGGTACAGCGGGTGTTGGAGCCACGCGGAGGCGGCGGGCTGGGCTGGAGGTGAGTGCGGGGAGCGCGAGGAGAGGCGGAGGGTGCTGGCGCTCCGCTGGGGCGGGAGCTCCGCGGTGGCGCAGAGGCCGAGCCGGGAGGCCGCGGGACGCGCGCTCGGGCAGCAGGGCCCTCACGGGACATCTCCCGGGCCTCTTAAGCGGGGCTTGTCCTGTTGCCATGGCAACCGGCGGCTCTCGGCGCCCCTTGCTGCCTTGGGGGTCGGTTCCTGAAGGCTGATCACTGGGGTGAGGGCGGCCCCGCCTCGGGGTTCCAGGGGGGTCGGCTCTGGCCACAGCCCCCTGCAACTCCTGGACCTTGGCCCTCCAACGCGGAGGACACCCCCCTCCCCGGCTTAGGGGAGTTTGGCGCCGCGGGGAGCAGGGCTCCAGGGATCCACAGCCTTGCTCCAGGGTCTGCGTGACATCCCCCCATCCTGCCCGTCCTGGCTTTCCTGTTCACCCAGCGGCCCTTCCCCGTGATGGGCCGGCTGATAGCCCTGCCTCCGGCTATTTCTGGGCCACTTCCAGCCCCTCGACCAACACGGCACCTAACAAAACCCCTGCCGGGCTGGACCGCGAGGGGCCGCGGGGGAGCCGGCTTATTTCCCAGCAGGGAGCTGCAGACCCGCCGGCTCACGCCCCAGCACCCTGTCAAGTGTCTGGCTAATCTGAATGGCCCGAAAGAATTTTCCAAGTCGCTGGTGATTACAGGTGTCCCCGGCCAGCACGGCCACCTCTTGTGCATTCCAGAGGGGAGCCAGCCCTGAGTCCCACTGGGGGAAACAGTCAGTCCCCTGGCAAGAGGCTAGCCTGTCACAATTAAATCTGATTAAATTATTCTGTATTGGAAAGCGTCGCTCCAGCTGGCGCTGTCGGGGTAGGGTTTGTGGACGGAGGGGATGAAGCAGAGCCTGCAGTCTGCCTCTTCCTGTCCCGTCCCGGGAAACGCTAATGGATTCCACATTGCGGGCCGGGCCAGCGTGTCCTCCACCCATGTCCTCAGCCTCGCACTGACCTCGCTCGCGGCACCCGCTGGGGTGACTGGAGCTTGTTTTCATCAGAACTTGGACTCTTCCCTGCGGACGAGACAAAAACCTCCTCTAGGAGAAGCAGCGTCCTACACCCTCGGGCCGCGTCCGAGTATCAGCGTGACAGACCAGAGGCCGAGGCCGGAGCAGAAAAGGGAAAGGCAGGTGGAGCCTCCCAGCCGGACCCGGCGCCTCTGTGGGATGTTCCTGCCTCTCGTCCTCGGAAAGAGTCCACCCATCTTGACCAACAGGCTGCGCTCGGCCTGCGGGGGTTGGGAAGGAAGGTGGCAAGGGAACAAGTGACCGTCCGTGGCTGCTCTGCAAACGGCCACAGAGCGAGCAAAGCTTCCTGATAAAACAGACCAGCGCCCGTGTGTCCTGGGCCTGCGTGGGCCTCAGAAGGAGCTGGCGGAGAGGCGCGAGCCACAGTCTCCTTCATTCGCCTGGAAACTGCTGGAAGGAGGGAGGGCTCTCGCTCCCGAGGCCCTGGGAGTGGACGAGCAGGCGTGTATCTGTAATTTTTTATTTTTTTTATGAAAACAGAATTGCATTAGCTTTAGATGTTACAGAACCTAGACCACCCCAGCGCAAAATAGCAACTCATGTCCTCGCTGGTGTTCTCAATGGTTAGAGCGTTGGCCCTCGGACTGAAGGGTCTCGGGTTCGGTTCCCGGCCCCCGTTGGGGTGTGTGGGAGGCGGCTGATCGGTGTGTCTCTCTCATATTGAATTTCTCTCTCCCTCTCCCCCATCATCTTCCCCTGCCTTCCACTCTCTCTGGAAATCGATGGAGAAAATGTCAAAACAAAAAAATGGCAGTCCACTACCCCGCTGTACCTGGGCCTCTTAGGCTCCTGGGTTTACTTCACGGCTCTTCCGTGACGGGCTTTTGCTGCTTTAGCCGCGGTTTCTGCGTTTTCGGCGTCGCATTCACAACCACACACATCTCGAGGCCGAGGCTTCTGGCCACAAGCCACCACAGGGTGTGGTTGGACCCTGGGGCTCTGCCTGGAGGCGGCGGCCGGGGAGGGGAGTGTTTGGGGAGGGTCAGGCCCTCTGGGGGGGGGGTCCGGGCGCGGCAGGCAGTGTGGGAAGCAGGCTCGTGCCTGTGATGCGGGGGCGAAGCCGGGCACGCGCCCTGCGTGCGCTCTGCGATGCTCTGCTGTAAGTTCACGCCAAGCCTTTGGCAGGTGCCCGGGCGCTGAGGGGAGCCGTGGCCAGCGCGGGCTCCCTGGGGTCTGACGGGACCTGTCACACGCTCCTCGCTCCTCGAGGGAGAAGTGCAGCCTCCGCACTTGAGGCCAGAGAGAGCCCTGTGCGTGCGTCCGCGAGACACCTGGGCGCGCGCTGCCTGTGAGTGTGAGCAGCAGGCCGCAGGGCAGGGGGTGCCCCCCCCCCCCCCAGCCTCTCCCACCACCCGTGGAGCCGGGAGGGAGCGGGGACTGAGGGTGTTGGCTTCCACTGAGTTTAGTGCTTGACATTTGTCACAGGTGCCCAATGCCGCCAGGTCCTTACTGGGACCTGGACACTGTTTCTAGAAGCTTCTAGAAAATGAGCTTTTCTTCTCTGGCGTGCCTGCTGTCGTCTCTGGTGAGGGCACGGGCACTGAAGTGGGCGCCGTCCTCGCTGATGTGGTGTCGAGCTTCATGTTTGTGCTGTGGAGATGCCCGCTCTGCCACGCCTCCTGCTCCACCAGGGCCAGGAGAGCCCGTGTACTCTTAGAACCAGCCTGGGAGCACTGGGTGCACTGGGATGACGGCTGGGAGCACTGGGATGACGGCTGGGAGCACGGGGTGCACTGGGATGATGGCTGGGAGCACGGGGTGCACTGGGATGACGGCTGGGACCACTGGGATGACGGCTGGGAGCACTGGGTGCACTGGGATGACGGCTGGGAGCACTGAGTGCACTGGGATGGCGGCTGGGAGCACTGAGTGCACTGGGATGACGGCTGGGAGCACTGAGTGCACTAGGATGACGGCTGGGAGCACTGGGTGCACTGGAATGATGGCTGGGAGCACTGGGTGCACTGGGATGACTGCTGGGAGCACTGAGTGCACTGGGATGACGGCTGGGAGCACGGGGTGCACTGAGATGACGGCTGGGAGCACTGGGATGATGTCTGGGTGCACTGGGATGACGGCTGGGAGCACTGGGTGCACTGGGATGACGGCTGGGAGCACTGGGATGATGGCTGGGTGCACTGGGATGACGGCTGGGAGCACTGGCATGACGGCTGGGAGCACTGGGAGCACTGGAATGATGGCTGGGAGCACTGGGTGCACTGGGATGACGGCTGGGTGCACTGGGATGACGGCTGGGAGCACTGGGAGCACTGGAATGATGGCTGGGAGCACTGGGATGACGGCTGGGAGCACTGAGTGCACTGGGATGACGGCTGGAAGCACTGGGATAACGGCTGGGAGCACGGGGTGCACTGGGATGATGCTGGGTGCACTGGGTGCACTGGGATGACGGCTGGGAGCACTGGGATGACGGCTGGGAGCACGGGGTGCACTGGGATGATGCTGGGTGCACTGGGATGACGGCTGGGAGCACGGGGAGCACTGAGATGACGGCTGGCTGACACATCAGAGCTCCCAGGAGTGAGAACAGACCCGTCCAAGAGCAGCTGTGGCCTGACCGCTGCCCTAGTGCCAGGCTGGACGCAGTGGGAGGACTGCATACATTCCCGTCATGCCTCCGGGTCTGGGAGAGCCCTTTTGTGTCGCTGCGGTCACATGGACATCCCAGTGCTGCCGTCCAGGGCCGCACTCCTCCCAGCCGGGCCGTCACTGCCGCTCTCCCCGCCCGCCCCGTCCTGGCTGTGGTGTGGGAGAGGGAGGCCAGCGTTTCCCACTCCCGCCCTTTACACCTTCTCTGTGGGGCCATGTGGTGGGCGGGGGCCGCCTCGGGAGACAGGCCACGGCCCTGCACACACGGCCACGGCCACGGCCGGCTGTGTCCCGGCTGTCCCCCGGTGTGCGGGAGCCCAGCACTTGCCGGGTGTCGGGCCCACGCAGCAGGGCGTGGCCTCCTTTCCGTGCGGGTCGCGCCTCCTAGCGGGCCTTCCCTGTGGGCCCCTCAGCGCTCCCCCGCCTGCTCCCCCAGGTTGCTGCTGCGGGGACGGGGCTCCTGGGCGTGTCTGCGGCTGTGCTGGGCGCGGGCCCAGGGGGCTGTCATGTCTATTCAGTTCACGGGGCCTCGCGTGCCTTCGCTGCCCCGACGGTCGATGCTGACCCACCCTGTCTCCTCCAGGACGCGGCCGCCTCCCCAGCTGTGAGCCGCAGCCTCGCCCGTGAAGACGGGCCCACCATGTTCTATGGGACCCACTTCATCATGTCTCCGCCCGCCAAGAGCAAGCTGAAGCGGCAGGGCCAGCTGCTGTCCAGCGTGCTGTCCCGCACGCTGAGCTACAAGTACCGCGACCTGGACACCACCTTCGCCGACCTGGGTGCCAGCGACGACCCGGCGGAGCTCTCCACTCGGCTCTCAGCCCCCGGGGTCCTCAAGGTGTTCGGGGACAGCGTGTGCACGGGCGCCCACTACAAGAGCGTGCTGGCCACCTGCCGGTCCAGCGCCCAGGAGCTGGTGCGGGAGGCCCTGGAGCGCTACTCCCTGAGCCCCGACGGCGCCGGCCAGTACGTGCTGTGCGACGTGGTGGGCCAGGCCGGCGACTCGGAGCGGCCGTGGCAGGCGGAATGCGTCCGGGTGTTCGGGGACAACGAGAAGCCCCTCCTGATCCAGGAGCTGTGGAAACCCCGAGAAGGCTTGTCCCGGAGGTTTGAGCTGAGGAGGAGGGCAGACGTGGAAGAGCTGGCGGCCAAGGATGTTGACACTGTGACGGCAGGTGAGCAGCTCCGGGAGGAGACTCGCCGGCGGGGCTGGTCAGGGCAGGTGGAGGCCGAGGGGCGGCAGACCACAGCTCGTCTGTGCGCGGGGCCTGCGGTGCGCTGAGTGGCTGCAGTGTAGGCCGCGGTGTCGTCTGTGAGGTCGTCTGCAGTGTCAGCTGCAGTGTAGGCTGCGGGGTCGGCTGCGGTGAGTCTGCGGTGTAGGTGAGCGGCCTGTAGGCAGACCCTCCTGGGTGAGGCGAGTTGTCCCCTCTGGCTGTCCCATCATTGCTGCAGACACCGTGTCCAGAGCCACTGGTGTGGTTACAGGAAGTCCTGTGCCCAAGGCCTAGCGACTCTTAGGGGCAACCCAATGAGACGATGAGGGGCTGCGGTGTGTTTGGGTGTGGGGGGTCTGTGGGTGCAGGCAGGGGCCCGTGCTGGAGGAGGCCCAGCCCAGAGGCAGTGGGCCCCTGTCTCCCTGAAGTGTGCAGACAGCGGCAGCTCTGAGCCCGGCCCTGCGGCGGGAGGGCTCGGTGACCCGTGGCCGCTGCTCCGCGTCTGGCTGCTGTTCAGTTGGTGGAAAGAACTGATTATCTTAATAGGCAAGTGAAACAATAACTTTTCAAATATCAAGACTCTTAAATGTGTCTCAGTTCACCGTTGGCTTTTTCTTAGTGTCCCGTAGAAACGGTGGCTTTGCACGAGCATGTGGACTTGGCTTGTGTGGCCGTCAAGTGGCCTCAGACCTCGATCTCGTCTTCTCCGGGTGGAGGGGCCTTTGAGCTGTTGCTGCGCTCGCCCTGAGCCGTGCGTCTGCGAGGTGTTGGGAACGCTCCTTCCTCTGGCTTCGCCCGGGCGAACGTGGAGCCAGTGCACTTTGGTGTGTGCAGCCGGTGGTGTGGGGGCTCCAGGGGCTGGTGTCCCTCGGGCCGGGCTGGACTGCTGTGTCACACAGCGACAGCGGTGCCCGGTGCGGCGGCCCTCTGTCACCTTGGGCACATTGCTTCGCCGCTTTGAGCCTCAGTTTTCTGATCTGGAGAATGGGGTTCTGAAGTGATGTGCGTACAGCCCTTAGCACAGCCTCGGGAAGTCCCTGTTGTGTGGTGTCGTCGCTGTGTTAACACTTCCTGCACGTGTGAGCGGGGTGCTCCGTGCTCACAGGCCGGGGTGCCCAGACGGGGTGGGGTGGGGCCTCGGACAGGGCGCAGGCTTTTACCACTGATGTGCAGGGTTCTGCACACGGGGTCGAAAAAAGCAGGCCACGTGGAGGATGTTATAGTTGCGTTAAGTTTTGTCTCAGACCAGCCCCTGATGGCCACACCCCATGGGCCCGGCGCTGGGTTTGCTGTTTTGTCCTGACCCTCCTCCTTCAGAAGACGTCCCAGGAGGCCAGGCTGGGGTGTGGGGGCGGGGCCGGGGTTCAGCTCGAGGCCGCGGTCCCGCTGGTATTTTCTCCACTGCGGCCAGCCCTGCCTGTCCTGAAGGTCACGGCCCCAGGTCCCGGGATCGGCGTGGGAAAGCCTGCTCAGTGTCACACAGCTGGTTCCTGGCGGGGCCCTGGGGACGGACAGCACCTAAGGGTGGGCCTTGGTCTTCGCGCACTGCCCCTCAGACCCGTTCCTTTCACAGCAGCCGAGGCAAGACAAGGCCGCTGCTCACAGCCTATTCAACTTGGTGGTGGTTTTGCAAAACCTTTCAGATAAAGAGTCCATTGAGCCGGCCGGTCTCGCTGACACACTTCTCTGGCGGAAGCGGGTTGTGTTACCTCCCCGGTGCCGGCCTCCCAGACCCCAGGGAGGTGGCCTTCCTTCCTGGCCTTCCCCTCGGGGTGTGGTCTGGGCAGTCAGTGCCTCCTGACCTTGCCAGCCCCCTTGCCGGTGACAGTAAAGACAGCGTGGCGATGGGGACGGCGCCCCAGGGCAGGCACGCTCGCCTCTGTCCTTAGAGAGATGGGAGGGCCAGTCAAGGGCGGCGGCCGGGACAGACCCACATGGTCGGAGCCCTGCTCCAAAGCTTGACCAGGGTCCAGACCTTTGAGTGAGCGCCTTCGTTTGGTTATTCCCATGATGCATGGATATGTGGACACAGGCCTGTGTGCACTCACACGTGTGCACTGTGGCATGTACACTCCGAACGGCTCCCTGTGCAGCGGACGTGCTGCAGCTTCTGCGGCCTCGCAGGTGCCGCCGGCAGCCCTTCACCGCCCTGTGAGGTCTGCTCACCATCCTCTGGCCCCGAGGGAGCGAGCCGTGGTCCAGCCCCTTCCCGAGCCCGCTCGGTGGCAGATGAGTGGCCCTCGGCCCCCCTGCCATCCTCACCAGCAGTGGGAACCACAGAGACTCCAAGTCACTGTGAAGTGGGCCCTGGCGGGCAGCTCAGCTGGTTAGAGCATCGCCCCTACACCAAGGTTATGGGTTCGATCCCCGGTCAGGGAACATACAGGAATCGATCAGTGAATGCACAGATAAGTGGGACAACAAGTCAATGTGTGTCTGTCTGTCCCTGTCTCTCTTCCCCCTTCCTCTCTAAAATCAACAAAACAAAAAACCCAAAGTGGAGGTGAGGTGTGAAAGGGTGTCGGCCCAGGGCTGGTAACTGGGTTAAGTTTGATGAGGAAGGATCTGGGCTCATCCGTCTGCCCTGGGAGGGGCCCTTGTCCAGCTTCTACCACCTGTGGTCGTGTTCCCCTGAGAGCAGTGGAGGAAGGGAAGGGACTGCCTGTGTGTGTGTGTGTGTGTGTGTGTCTGCGTGTTCCCCTGTGAGCAGTGGAGGAAGGGAAGGGACTGCCTGTGTGTGTGTGTGCGCGCTCATGTGTGTCTGCGTGTTCGCGTGCGTGTGAGTTCACCGGCCTTCCCAGGCGTCAGGTCCCTGTCACAGTGATTCCTGGTTCCAGCCGCTGCCCCACATGAGGACCACAGTGGGGCTCACTGGTTGCACTGGTCTCAGCGTCAGCCTTTAGCCAAAGCCCAGGGCGCACCTCTGAGCAGCGGCTGTGTGTGTGTGTGTGTGTGGGCGGTGGAGGAGCCGGGGGAGCCCCCTGCGTCCCGTCTCCTGCGCATGGACTGGTTCCCCAGGAAGTCCCGTGGGAAAGCGGGGGTGCCGGTCGGAGGAGGGGGGAGCAGAGTCCAGCCCCCCCCCCCCCCCCCCTGCATTCAGGCAGGCGTGGTGGTACTTGCTTCCCTTCAACTGCCTTTCACAGCTGTGCTCCCGGTCTCCAGAGCATCTCCGCGTGGTCCGTCTGGGGGCGCCGGCGTGTGTGTGTGTGTGTGTGTGTGTGTGTTGCGGGTGGGGAAGGGCTGGGCGTCCCTGAGATGAGCCGTCAGCCCCGGGGGTGCCGCCATGGGGCCATGTGGTTTCCGCCCGCTGCCGGGCGGGGGCGAGGCTGTGTTTGTTTCCAGGGCAGGGAGCAGATTTCCACGCGTTCCAGCCGCGGCCCCACGGGCAGTTTGGCGATAGCTCTTGGCCGCGGGGGCCGCGCCAGGCCACGGGACGGTAGCAGCACCCCCGCCTCTCCCCTACCCGCTGGGCATCCCCAGTGGCTGTGGGCAGTGCCTGGGGGCGCCCGGCCCTGGACCGGGAGCCGCGGGTTGGGGTGAGCTCAGGGTCACCCTCCCCCGCGGCGCTCCCCGGGGTGCAGCGAACGCGTGTCCCGAAAGAGGGACGCTGCATGCGGCTTACTTGGGCCTCAGAGGCGGAGGAACTAGGTCTGAGGTGTAAGAAATGGCGAGAAGGCAGTGGATGGTAGGTCAGAGCAAACGTAGAAAACAGTAAAAAAGCCAAAAACCGAGGCTCATCCCACCGCCCCAAGCCTGAAGCCCGGGTTCCACGGCGGCCCCCTGGAAACTACAACTCCCGTGAGGCTCTGCGCGGCACGCATGCGCCCTGCATCCGCGGGCGTGTGGCAGTTCTAGAACGGCGCTGCGGGTGGAGGGCCCGGGCGCCATGTTGGGGCCCAGGGGACAGCGGAGAGACGCTTGAAGCGGCGGGAGCGGAGCGGGAGCGGGTCAGACCCGGGCTGGTAGGAGCCCCGCCCCTCCCGCCTCAGCGGATCATGACCCGGGCAGCGGCCACGGAGGTCGCGGTGGCGGGGAACGTGGCGTGGCCGGGCCAGCGCTAGAGAGGATGCCGTTTCCGGCGACAACCCCGGGATCACAGCAGACCCCGCCGCCACCCAAGCTCTATGGCATCTCCTCCCCCATCAGCTTAGCCGCCCCCAAGGAGACAGACTGCGTACTGACCCAGAAATTAATCGAAACCCTGAAGCCCTTTGGGGTTTTGGAAGAGGAAGAGGAACTGCAGCGCAGGATTTTAATTTTGGAAAAATTAAATAATCTGGTAAAGGAATGGATACGAGAGATCAGTGAAAGCAAAAGTCTCCCACCCGCTGTGATTGAGAACGTCGGCGGCAAAATCTTCACGTTCGGCTCCTACCGGCTAGGGGTGCACACCAAGGGCGCCGACATCGACGCGCTGTGCGTCGCGCCGAGGCACGTGGACCGCAGCGACTTCTTCACTTCCTTCTACGACAAGTTGAAACTACACGAGGAAGTCAAGGACTTAAGGGCGGTGGAGGAGGCGTTTGTCCCCGTTATCCGACTGTGTTTTGATGGGATAGAGATTGATATTTTGTTTGCAAGATTAGCACTGCAGACTATTCCAGAAGACTTGGACCTAAGAGATGACAGTCTGCTTAAAAATTTAGATATTAGATGCATAAGAAGCCTTAATGGTTGCCGGGTAACCGATGAAATCTTACATCTAGTACCGAACATTGACAACTTCAGGTTAACTCTCAGAGCTATCAAGCTGTGGGCCAAATGCCACAACATCTACTCCAATATATTAGGGTTCCTGGGAGGCGTTTCCTGGGCCATGCTCGTAGCAAGAACCTGCCAACTGTATCCAAACGCAGTGGCATCAACTCTTGTACGTAAATTTTTCTTAGTTTTTTCTGAATGGGAGTGGCCAAATCCAGTGCTACTGAAAGAGCCTGAAGAACAAAACCTTAATCTGCCCGTATGGGACCCAAGAGTAAACCCCAGCGACAGGTACCACCTGATGCCTATCATCACACCGGCATACCCACAGCAGAACTCCACCTACAACGTGTCTGTGTCCACAAGGATGGTCATGATCGAGGAGTTTAAACAAGGCCTTGCTATCACACATGAGATCTTGCTGAGTAAGGCAGAGTGGTCCAAACTGTTTGAAGCTCCAAGCTTCTTTCAAAAGTATAAGCATTATATTGTACTTCTCGCAAGTGCACCAACAGAGAAGCAGCGTCTAGAATGGGTGGGCTTGGTGGAATCAAAAATCCGCATCCTGGTGGGCAGCTTGGAGAAGAATGAATTCATTACACTGGCTCACGTGAACCCGCAGTCATTTCCAGCACCCAAAGAAAATCCTGACAAGGAAGAATTTTGCACAATGTGGGTGATTGGATTAGTATTAAAAAAGCCAGAAAATTCTGAAGTTCTCAGTATCGATCTCACCTATGATATCCAGTCTTTCACAGACACAGTTTATAGGCAAGCAATAAATAGTAAGATGTTTGAGATGGATATGAAAATCGATGCAATGCATTTAAGAAGAAAGGAGCTTCACCAGCTACTACCTAATCACGTGCTTCAGAAAAATAAAACACATTCAATGGAAGATGTCAGATTGACAGGTTTGAATGACAGCAGTCTTGACTCGTCTGCAGACAGTGAAAACAGCGTGTCTGTGCCTTCACCTGCAAGCACTGTGAAGACTGGCCCAGTGACTGGCTCCTCTCAGGGCAGGAACAGTCCTGCTCTGGCTGTAATGGCAGCATCTGCGACCAGCGTACAGGTTACTGAAGTTACCTTGCAGCAAGGGAACCCCGGTGAGAGCCCGGGGGGTGCAAGTGAAAGCGCTCCTCAGACTGCCTCACAAGCAGCCGTTTCTCCACCTCCAAAGCCCACGATCACTAGACTTGTTTCTTCAACACTTCTGGTAAACCATGCCCCCAGGCCTGCAGGGGCCGCAGCCACAAACATAGCTAACCCTATAGTAGGCGTCTAGAGGACTGTCTCACCTCACACAGACGGGGGACCGAGGAAGCTAAGGTAGAAGAGGAGCGATCTTGTGAAGAGACAGCACGACTCCATGAGGAGTATGCAAACAGCAGCTTCTCTGTTGGCCACAGGAAACATCCAATAGAAACCTTTCCAATGTCCCTGCTCTCCCTGCAAATCCTATTCCTGTTAACAAGACTTCAATAAAACAGATTAAACTGATAAACGCAACATCAAGCTTCCATAAATAATATCTGCCAACTCGATCTGTTGTCTTCAAATGCTAAAGGAGGAGAATGAAGGGTGCCAAACTAGATCAGACTCCAAAGAGATTTAGGCTGAGTTGGTAGCTCCCTTTGCTGGGCTAATCTTGATCAGAAATCCAGGTTAGTACATGAAGCTAGAAGTGCTGCTATTATTGTGTAGATTATTAATGTCTCAGCAACAGTTATATTAACTATGTCAAAGGACTACTTCCCTTAAAGAGAAAATGGGAAAAAACCTCCAGCTATCTTTGTACCCGTGACTGACATCTGGACTGCATTTATGTTTGATGCATTGTTGAGGGAAATTTGCCATACAAATTGGTATCAGATATCCTTATATTGCTGATGCACTTTATGTGTATGATTAGAAATGAGCACTAATTTCAGAGGTTTCAGCTTGATGAATTTTAGTTTTTTCCTGAAGCATTTTCATTGTTACGCTCCAAATTGGATACCACTGTGCAGTGTACTGTACTTCAGACAAAGCAGGAAAGTTAATCTAGCGAAGTTCCTGGGAGGTGGCTGTAGCCCTTCACAATGAAATGGTAGCTCTTACGGTATATATTTGACATCAAAACAGTAGTTAGTAATTCTTTGGTTTTGATGGGATATGGTCAAGAAGTGACATTGTTTTTTTCTGTAGGATTGTTTTATAACGCACACAATCAGCGATCAAACAGCAAACAGTGTCTTGGAGCTAACAGCTCCATGTTCTGTTGTCCTTAATCATCTGTCTTACAAGATAGCCTTGTGTCTCCCCACTGCTTTGCTTGTATGCACACGGTATGCTTGTATGTTGTTTCACAAAAAAACCCAGAATGCTAGTATTTTCTTAACCATGATATGAAATCAAGTCTTGTGGCCACATGGCACAAAACATGAAATTTTGGTTCCAGGGCTAATATTTTAGTAAAACTTGACTGAAAGTAATGCCCGTGAAATATTAGTCTCGGATGGCCACTTGATCTCTACACATGAGAAATTTTGTGAACTTCACAGAATACCTATTTATGGGGCATTCATGTCCAACTTAGACAGGTAAGCAGAAAGATCTTTTCTCTAAGAATTTTATGCCAATTTTTGTTTACTAAAATCCATCAGTAAATTTTACATCTAAAAAATAATAATTTCTAGCAAGGACTTGACATATAGTTGGCTTTTCACTCTTTTATTTTATCCTACAAACTATTAGGAACACTTTTCTTTTAAAGAAAACACCACTCATGATTATGCAGAACATCCATGTTCAGGAAACGTGAATGACAACAGACATAGATGAATGACAGCTGTCGTAACCTGGACACAGCACCCTGCCAGGTTCTCCATTCGTCCAGTTCTGTCTCCTCCCCTCTCACCCGCATCCCTCTACCACCTGTGCAGTTTCCACATTAAACTGCAGTTCCTTAAACCCTTTCTCTATCCTTCTGGGTTAATTTTTCCACAGTTGAACTACAATTTCCTTCCTTTTGGCTGTGCAGTAATTGAGGCCTTCTTTTCAGCGCACAGTGGGCCATTACACAGCTTAGCCTGTGCGGTCACCGGCCTCCTGCTGCCGTCATGAGTCATGCGTGCCCGGTGCCCAGTGTTTGCAGTAGCTGTGGCGTCGGGTGGAAATCGCCAGGCACGCATTTAGTCCTGTCTTTGTGTTTACACATTGTTTTACTAAGCCGGGAACTTTTAAATTCTAGTTTCATTACCTGAATATCAGACTATTTTTCTCATATGATGTATGTAGTGTCTCATGGCTGGAGTTTGCTTTGTCCTATAGCACCTGTACTTGTATTGTTTCAAGCGCTATTTTGAAAACAGATGATGTATTTCTCCACTGAAAACACAATAAAAATAAACAGCAAAGAAGTTAGTAAAGGGGTCCAAACCTGGCATTACCAGTGCGGATGTTCTTACATCGCTCGGAGCAGGGTGAAGCCACTGAGGAACGTTCTGACTTTGTGAAATCTAGAATTCATGTGATACTATTAGGGGAAATTACGAAAAGGCCGAAACTTCAAATCCGTAAAGGTAAAAATTGGAGTTTAAAAGTCTTAATCCAAAAGAAGGCAGGAAAGAAACGGGGGGGGGGGGGCACATAAAAATAATATAAAAAGAATACAATCTAAGGTGGTGGAAATGAAACCAAATACCTGTCACTGTGTATAATAAATGGAGCAAACTTCCTGACTGAAAGAGATGGTCAGAGTCCATGGAAAAACAAAGCCAGCTGCGTGCTGTTTTTCTTTCTTTTTATTTTATTATTTTTTTCTTTTTTTTTTTATATGAGAGACACACCCAAAATGTAAGACATAAGAGAATGGAAAGGAGAAATGCTGATGAAAACAAGCTGCTATGTAACAATATCATCCAAACAGATTTCAAAGCAAAAAAATGACTAGGGACAAAAGGACCAGTGCATCACTGACAGAAGAAAACACACCAGGAAAACCGAGTGATTTAACACCGGTCTGCACTCATCGGCCTCAACATAAGGTAACAAAGATAAATAGAAATTGTCAGCGCCATAGAGGATTTTAAAACAACGCTTTCATTAATGGCATCAAAATGACAGAAAGGGAAACGGTTTGGAGCCCGACTGGCAAACCTTTTCTGTAGCGCTCGGCTGGAGAGTAAGTACTTTGTGAGGCCACTCGGTCTCTGCCTGCCGCTGTGGGGTGAAGGCAGCCCTGGACAGTATGTAGACAGGCGGCCAGGCTGGGTTTCTCCCTGCTCCTGGCTGGAGTTTGTCACCCCTTACCTAGTGGACATTTATGGTAGCGCCCGCCACCCAACATTTGGAAGTGCATATTATTCTCAAACTAGGGGTCCAGTGCATGAATTCATGCACCTTGGAAGGAACTGTGGGCCGCGAGGCTGTGGTGGGCACAAGGTCGGGCCTCAGCCCATCCTCTGTGCCCCTGTCTGCCCCTCCGGCTGCGGTCCCCAGTCCCCTTTCTGCTGGCAGCCCTGCTCCCACCGCCGCTGCCACTCCCATGCGCTGGCAGCACCGGCCCTGCTTGCACCCGCTGGCGGCGTGGAGCACCTGGGGCTGCCGTCAGTAGTGGGTGCAAGTGGGGCCGGTGCTGAGCGATCAGGACTGGTGCCAGGCGCCAGCAGCAGGTGTGAGCGCCGGGTGGGACTGCGGTGCGCGGGAGCAAAGAATTTTCAGTAACCACCGGAGGCTTGCCTGATGGCAGTGACCGGTGTCCCGCCTTGGTCTGGTGCCCCCGCTCACCTGCTCCACCATCCTGCCATGGCCGACGCCTGCCATGTTCCGTGTGCACCCCCTGATGGTCAGTGCACGTCATAGTGACTGGTTGTTCGGTTGTTCCGCCGTTGGTCTATTTGCATATTAGGGTTTTATATATATAGATAAGCATTGGGCATGTGCAAAAATTAACCCTGTGCTAGATCAGAAAGTAGGACAACATCTTTCAAAGTATCAGCTTCACAAAACATGTTCTGTGATTCCAGGAGATGCAACAAAGCTCCCACCATGAAGAAAGAGGCTGAGGGACAGAGTCCCTTCATTGTATCAAATAATGAACAAAAAAGACGCTCAGCCACATTAGTAGTAAGGAAACTACAAACTAAGACGCAGAGATATTTCTTAAAGTTCAATGGTCAGCGTGCGAGGCTGAGGAGCGGTGGGGACGCTGACACAGCGATGACGAGGGTGCGAGTCGCTTTGATCCCTTTGGGAGATGGTTGGGTCTCGTCTGGTGCCGTTGACATGCCCACTCCCTGTGTTCCATCTATTCTGTGAGCAGGTCTCTGCCCCCAGGCTGTGGGCACTGATGGTCCCTTTCTCCCTCGAGGTGGCCTGAGTGTGTGGGTCACCTCAGTAGCCCTGTCCAGAACTCCACGCACCCTCCAGTGTGCCGTGTGAATATCACAGTTCTCCCTCTGTGTCACGGGGTCAGAATAGCTGGGGAGACCGCTGCCCGAGGCACCAGGAGAGTCTGTAGCGTGTTCTGTAACAGTTAAAGCTGAAGTACCCCACGGATGCACACGTGGGCTGACACACAGGGTGTGGCATGCAGTAGACAATGGAAAGCAGCGAGATTCAATGGACCGTAGTTACATGATCACTGTGGAGCCAGCTCAGTGTGGAGGCAAACAGGAAATTGCAGAAAAGTGTGGGTATAATGGACACACGGTTTAATTTAGGGTTACAGGATGCGTGGTGTAGCTGTAGCTGCTAAGCAAGGGGATGCGAAGCACGGACTCCAGCTTGGGATCCCTCGGTGGGGGAGAGGCGGGGAGAGGCAGGGGTGCAGCTGTGAGCACGCAGCCAGACTGCAGTGCCCACGCTCTCAGGTGGGGCAGGGGGCGTGAAGTGGTGTTCATTTTGTCCTTAGTCTGAGTTACAAATGTGTTCATGTGTGTGAACTATTTTATCTATAATAATAAAAGCATAATGTGCTAAATAGACTGGACAGCCGAACAACCTTCCGGACGACCTTCTGGACGAAGCTGGGGCTGTGAGGGCCAAGGCAGCCGGGGCAGCGATGGGCCGAGCCCTTGCACAAATTTCGTGCATCAGGCCTCTAGTAATTTATAAACCCAAGTGATATCTTAAAAGTGATATCAGGCCCTGGCTGGTGTGGCTCAGTGGATAGAGCGTTGGTCTGTGGACTGAAGGGTCCCGGGTTTGATTCCGGTCAAGGGCACATGCCTGGGTTGTGGGTTCGATCCCCAGTAGGGGGCGTGCAGGAGGCAGCCGATCAAGGATTCTCTCTCATCATTGATGTTTCTCTCTCTCCCTCTCCCTTCCTCTCTGAAATCAATAAAAATGTATTTGTAAAAAGTGATATCAGTTAGGATCGCATCTGGCCAGAAACAGTAGCTGAACACACTCGGCGACCTTCCTTCTCGTACAGAGGATGTGGGGTCAGCGCTGACAGGTGCCCCTCCTGGCCCCCATGGCCGGCGTCCTCGCCGTTCAGCCCCACCGCTCTAGCTCCTGCCTTCCATCCTCAAGGTCACCCCGAGGTCACCTCAAGATGCAGGATGATTGCAGGGCCACCATTACACTGTCACTTACGGTAGGAGAAGGAAGAAGGGCCTGGGCAAAGGTGTCCCTGCACACTGTCCTCCTCCCATGGAGCGTCCCCAGAAGTCCCTACAGTGGCCTTCCCTCCTCTTTCATGACGGGGACTTAGTCCCAGAGCTGCGTCTACCTGCCGGGGACCTCGCTTCATCATCGCCACCATCGTGCTGTGGGAAGAGGGCAGGTGGGACTGCAAGGCCAGGAAAACAGTGGAGGACACAGCGCCCATAGTTAAGCGCGAAAACTCTTCCAAACCACACGATGGTAATGAAAACCACCGGGAGGGGGCGCTAGCGTGGCAGGAGGGCCACAGCTTTAAATGCGCACACGAGAAAATGGCCACCTGCCTCATCACTAGGCACAGAGGGACATCACAGCCCAAGGAGAAGGCGGGAGGGCGCCAGCGGGAGTAAAGGAACCGCAGGTCAGCAGGCAGCGGGGGGACTAACGACAGTACAAGCTGGCGAGGCTGGTGGAGGGAGTGACGACAGGACACAACCCAGGAGCCGGCGGGCAGAGCTGCGAACACAGGGCAGGCCTGTACGGAACTGCCACCAGCGCGAGGCCAGCGAGTCAGGAAGCCCCGGCGCGCACGGACTCTCCTAGAAGAACCACCTGCCAGAATGCGCTCGCCCCTGGAAAGCCAGAGCCGCCTGCAGCCCAGCCAGGAACCGCAGGAGGAGTTTGAACACGAACCGACCCAAATCAGCGTGAAACCACGGAAACATCAGGCCTAGAAGGTGTGCAGACCAGCCCTTTCCATTCAAGGACAAGGCGGTGCCAGAGAACAGACAAAGAAGAAACCTTTTACCAAACACACACTGTGACCTTCGTATCCAAACCAGAGAAGGGGAGGCTGATCAAGAAAAGTGATCAGCCACGTTCACTTTCAAATGTGGATATGAAACCTAACCCCCGAAATGCTGGCCGTGGCGGCGGCCTCAGCGCCTCTGCTCAGGGCGGACTGAGTGTCCTCACCACCGGGCGAGGACCTGACCCAGTGCACGTGACCTGAGAGTCCCGGTGCCTCACACACCGCCATTGCACACGTTTCCCCACATCACAACGGACTGCCTCCGCAACGGACAGGAATGCGCGCCGACAGGATGCTGATTAAAAGGGCAAGCTGGAGCCCTGGCTGGTGTGGCTCAGTGGATAGAGCATTGGCCTGCGGACTGAAGGGTCCCGGGTTCAATTTCGGTCAAGGGCACATGCCCTGGTTTCGGGCTCGATCCCCAGGAGGGGGCGTGCAGGAGGCAGATCAATGATTCTCTCTCATCATTGATGTTTCTATCCCTCATTCTCTCCCTTCCTCTCCGAAATCAATAAAAATATAAAAAGCAAAACAAAACAAAAAACAAGCTGGAGAAGGATACACACCCTGTGGGACCATTTCATCAAAGTTTAAAAAGTTTACAAAATGAAACAATACTTTCCAGAGGTGTCTCGTGTGCGCCCCTCTCAGTCCTCGCCACGGGGGAGGAAACACACATGCACGTGTGGGAGCGTGGCCCAAGCAGCACCCCTGTGCCTCCTGGTGGGCGAGAGCGTGCCCCGCAGCTGTCACGTCCTCCCTCTCCCCCGGCCTGAGTCACGTCCTGTGTGACTCCTGCCTGCGGACCTGTGGGCCTGGGACCTACACCGAGGGGCGGGGAGGGAGGTCAGACGCACGCGGCAGACCTCGGTCTCAGGGTGCTGGCTGACAGGAGAGGGGAGCTCGGTGGGGGTGGGGGGAGGGCTGGGCTGGGCACACTGAGCGCTGGTGCCATCAGAAGGAGCCCGCCTGGCGCGGAGGAGCGGGGAGAGGCCTGCCCACGCGGTGAGAACATGGCCGTCCCCTCTCCTGGTTACATGAGCGTTTGTTCACACACACACACACACACACGGAGAGAAAGGCACGGAAATGCCAGCGCCCGAGCACCATTCCCCTTTCACAGGGAGGACGGGCGACCTAGATGAGCAGCTGGACAAACAGGAAAGCAACCCTGAGGGCTGCCCCTGGGCCCAGGACGCCGGCCCGACCGTGGGAGCCGCGCCTCGCCTTCTCCACAAGGACCACATCCTAACAGCTGCCCCCTCCGTGCTGGCCTCTCCACGGGGCGGGTCTCCCACCCGGGGGCCCAGGGCTTTGGTTTCTGTCAACACCCCTGGATCCCCCTGAAACTGGCAAATGCTTTCAGGACGAAAGTGCTCGAAATCCCCTACCTTTAGGCCGGCTGCCGAGGCGTGGGAGGAATCCGGTCCGAGCTCGCTCCTAGGAGGCGCGGGAAGAATCAGGTCCGAGTTCGCTCCACGGCTGGCAGGACTGGTTCCACAGCCACAGGTCCTGGCCCCAGGGCTGCCGGCTGTGTCTCGGGGAGTCCCCGGCCCCCGCCCCGCGGCCACAGCGCCGTGCCCGCGTCCTGGTGCTGGAAGCGCCCTTCCTCTGCTTTTCCAGGCGCGCGTTGGTCAGGCCCACCTGGCCACTGCGAGCCCAGCGCGATGAGCAAAACTAGTCACACCTGCAGCACCTGCTCGCAGGGAGCATGCCCAGGGGGCTCACGCATCGCACTTGGGCAGGCCCTCTCCAGGGGCAAGGCCACGGTCATCGTTCTGGCCACCACACATGCCCTCTGGCCCCAGGGACTCACATCTGCACCCATATCCCCACCCCAGGCTCCCCGAGTCTCCTCCGAAACCCTGGCGTGGAAGGAACGTGAGTCAGGTGCGGCCGGGCTGCGGTCAGCGAGCTCCACAGGTGGCCGTGGGCCGGGAGGGACCGCCTGGCTCCGCCACAGGTGGGCAGGCGTCGGGAGCGTGGCGTTCTGTGTCACAGCCACACATCTGTGGCTGGAATCAGCACCCTGCCTGCTCGAGTCCCAGGGCTCAGGAGGCTGTGCGGTCGGCGCCCGGCAGGGCTGCGGCCTTTCTGCAGCGCGAGGGCCGCTCTCCAGTCCACGGCTCGGCTGGCCTCTCGGGGTCTCCTTCCCGGCTGCTGCGTGGGACTCCCCAGGCTCCTGCAGAACTCACAGCTGTCCTTCCGACGGCCCCCAGGAGGCTGAGAGCACCCCCCCATAACCACCCAGTCCTCACATCTCAGCCGCTGCCTGGCCAGCAGTCCCACAAGTCCAGGCAGCTGGCCATCCCAGGATGGGAAGGTGTGAAACGTGCGAATGGACACACAGGCTGTGTGCGTCATCCGTTCAGGAGGTTGGAGAGTATGTACATTTAAAAACGTTTACTTATTTTCACCAAAGGGATGTGTGTGCACAGCTACAGCCTCTTTCCTCACGGCTCATTACAACCCCGGACGGCAGGTGGCCGGACGCAGCCCAGCGCCGCCCCCTTCCAATGTCGCCCTCCCCGGGACTCACCTGCAGTGTGAACTGTTTCTCTTGGGCATGTAATTCCACCCCTTGGCATGACCCTCTGGCCTCTCTACACGTTTCCCAATTCAGGCTGCCTGGCGACTTCCTCCCGGGAGACGGGGTTGCCGCTCTCCTCGCCCCCCTCCCCCTCCAGTGCTCGCCCCGCCCCGTCCTAGGCGCTTCGTTTAGGTCGGAGCGAGTCAGGGTTCACGCGAATGACCAGGGCGGCCTCGCACAGCGCAGGTTGGGACACACAAGGTTACCTTCCTTCTCGCCCAACTTTTCGTTTCTTTGATATCAGTTATTGCCATTATTGTTTGCTTGTTCGCTCTTTTTCTTGGCACTTTCTGCCAACCCCACATTCTCCCCTCTGCCAATGACCTTCCTGTTTTCACGGTTTCAGCCGCTGGCTGCTCCCAGAGCCACCGGCGTGGCCTTTGAGAATGAAAATACTTTTCTTTCCTAGAATTCTGAAGGCTGAGTCCATTCTCCCAGGTTCCAGAAGCCCCGCAGAAGCGGCAACACATTCTGAGCGCCCCCCTCGCCCACTGCCCCCCTCTCCCCTCCCAGAAGCACGTGCGCTCTCTCCTCTGGCCTCGGCCTCGTCCTGAAATGCGGTGTGTGTCTCGGGGTGTCTTCCCCCTGGTGCTGGACTTTCACTTTATTAAAACAATCACAGTGGTAGCCATGACCACGTTTCTGTTGTATCTTCCATAGCATCTGACTGAGATCACTGGCCCGCGCCCACTTGCCTGCTTCCGCCGTCTCTGCCTTTGAAACCTCCGGGCGGCAGAGCTGACTTGGCCATTCAGCCTGAGCCTCCTTCCTCCAGGCCCAGGAGCTGGTCCTCCCTGCCTCCGGCCGCCGGCTCGGGCTGCGTCTCCGGGCCTGAGGAGCGCTTTTCCGACTTTTTCCTCTCCAAGTTTCTCTTCTTTGTCTTTTTGCTCAACTCTCAGGGCTCACTGCTCAGCTCTCTCTTCCAACCTGAAGTGCAGGAGCTCATCCCAGAACCGCGGGCCTGGCCAGCGGGGTGGGGGTGGGGGTTGGGGGGGTGCAGGGAGTGAAGACAGTGAGCAGGTGGCTGCGGGTGGCTCTGGACGAGGCCGGCTCCAGCTCCAGCTCCTGGCTCCCGGCTCCCGGCTGGGCCCAGGAGCGCTGGGCAGGGCGGAGGGCGCCTTGCTGCGAGCTTACTGGCATTCGGAGGAGCGCCGGGCCTCCCGCGTCCCCTGTGAGAAGGGCTCAGCGTGTCCCGGGGAGCCAACTGGCCTGCGGTGTGAGCCCAGACCATCCCTGCTCGTGCCGCACCGCCCTTCCCGCCCGGCCTGCAAGCCCGTGTCCCCGGCTGACTCATGGCGTCAGCATGTTAGCTGCTCGGGTACCGTTCTCATTAGGTTCCGGGCTCCTCCCAGGCGGGAGGCTGCTCCCTGGCAGCCTCAGTGTGAGGGCTCCGGGCGTGGCCTGGACAGTGCCCCTCCGTCCTTCACAGGCGACTCCCCGGGTCAGTGCTCACCCTGCTCACCCGCGGCCGCCATGGCGAATCTGGGAAGAAAGTGGGACTGAGAGGGAAAGTCTCCTGGAGAGGACGCTTCCAGCGTTTCGGTGCCTGGACTGGGGGCCTCTTCTTAGGGGTGCATCACGGACACCTGCCTGTGCACACAGCCTCTGGTCTCACTCACCACATGGCCTTCCTCACCCTGACCGTGCAGGCGTGCGCCAGCCACGTCCCTGCGGCTGGTGGACGGTTTCCCGTTTTCTTTGTTTGATGCTAACCTACATCACTTTACAGAAATGCTTGGCTCCTTCTGATTGTTTCTGCAGGACGGCAGCTTACACGGGACATTCCTGGGGAGGAGGGAGACAGCTGTGGATACAGATAGACTTGTATCTTAACACTGGAGGCCCGGTGCATGAAATTCGTGCATGGATAGGGTCCCTAGGCCTGGCCGGTGATCAGGGCCCATCAGGTTCCCCGCCTCCCCGCCTCCTCCTTCCCCGGCTCCCTCAGCACCGCTGGTCACCCCACCGTGTTCCGCACCGCCCCCTGGTGGTCAGCACATGTCATAGCGAGCGCTCGAACTCCTGTTCTCCTGGTCGAACTCCCAAGGGGACACTTTGCAATCAGCCTTTTCTATAGAGAAGATTGGCGTTGTGGCCAGCACCCTGATGGCTATCTCTGCACTTGGGGGGACCACGGCCAGTTTCCATCCCACCAGCAGTTCCATTTGTCATGTGACCCCGCATTCTGCATCTCTGCTGTGGGGCAGGGAGAAGTGCCTGTGGTTTCAGCTTGTGTCCCGGAGCCTTGTGAGCCTGAAGGTTTCTATTTCCCATTCGTGCCCGTCTCCCACCGCCTCAGGCGCAGGAGAAGTGGGTGCAGGTGATTTAACCAGCTGTCTGCACCGTGACCGCCCCGAGGAACACGAGGCCATGGAGTTAGGCCGCTCCGTCAGTGTCACGGGTCTCCCCGGTGCGTGCACCTGCCCACGTTCTGGAAGAGCAGGTCTCGGCCAGTTAGGGGTCAGGGTCCAGTCAGAGCTGCAGGAGCGAGTCCCTGCCCCGCCAGCCGTGCCTCTGAGGCCTCCGCCCAGAGTGGGTGGAAGCAACGGAGCCGTCGGCGCAGGGACAGCAGGGCAGACAGGCCCGGAGGTGACCCTGCCGGTGGATTTATCGTCCTGAGCTCCCGGAAAAGAGCTGTTTCTCCTCCCATCGCTGTCCCCACGGCAGCGGGAGCCCAACGGGAGCCAAGGACAGCGGCTGCTTCAGAATGAGTTCTGTCGCCCGTTGCCCAGCGGAGGCCTCTCCTCCAGCAGCCAGGGGCGTCTGCGCGACTTCGTGTGTGTGTGTGTGTGTGTGTGTGTGTGTGTGTGTACGGGGGGCTGGGGGGGGCCCCCGGGGGGCCCCCGCAGAGAGTCCTGTGGCTCGGGAGCCACCCCACTGCTTCGCGGAAGAGAACTGTGGGGTCCCGCCCGGGAGCCTGGCGCTTTAGGGCTCATTCCGGGCAGCAAGGAGGCCATGGGGCGGATGCTCAGGCCCTGGCCCCTCACGGCCCCGCTGCTGCGCCTTCTGCAGCTCTGGCCTCCCCCAGCCCTGTTAGCACCAGCTCAGGGGAGTCTGGCCTGTGTCCCCCCAGTTCCTGAAATAAAGTAGAGAAGAATGCAGCTGACACCCGACTACCTGCCAGAGGTGACATAGAAGCTTCTGATCGTATTAGAGTTTTTAAAATAAAACGAGCGAAACCGCATATAAGGAGTTGGTTACATCTGAACCCCCTAGCATGGCTCCCGGCTGGACCAGTGCCGGCCTCTGAAACTCCCCGGTGGTTCTGAGCGTGGGCCAGGCCGTCCACCATGGGGTGCGGGACCCCAGCAGGCCCTGGGGATCGAGGAGGAAAGGGGACCTTCCCGGCCGTGTGGCCAAGGCCCTGCGACCCCGTCCACACGGGGAAAGGCTTGGCACTGGAACATCCTGTCGGGCTGTTTTTCAAATGTGCAGCCCAGTGTCTGCAGTGGCCCAGAAGCCCTGGGGGCTGCCATCCGGAGAGAGTGGCTGTGGGACAGGCCTGCCCCTCTGTGCTCCCTGCTCCCCTGCCCCACCTGCTCCCCTGCCCCCACCTGCTCCCCTGCCCCCACCTGCTCCCTCTGCCCCCACCTGCTCCCCTGCCCCCACCTGCTCCCCTGCCCCCACCTACTCGCCCTGCCCCCACCTGCTCCCCTGCCCCCACCTACTCCCCCTGCCCCCACCTGCTCCCCTGCCCCCACCTGCTCCCCTGCCCCCACCTGCTCCCCTGCCCCCACCTGCTCCCCTGCCCCCACCTGCTCCCCCTGCACCCACCTGCTCCCCTGCCCCCACCTGCTCCCCTCCTGCCCTACCTGCTCCTCGGACCTGCTCCCCACCCCCTCCCGCAGGCCCCTCCTGCCCGGCTGCCCCTCCTGCGCTGCTGGCTGGCTCTGCGGCAGACGGGGAGCAGCAGCTGCGCCACTGACAGGCGTGCACTGCGCGGCCTCCTGCCTCCGGGGCTGCGACAAGCAGGCTCCCTCTGGAAGGCAGGTCGCTCTTCACGCTCCTGGTAAGGCGGCGCCCTGGGCCCGGCTCGCCGGCCCGCACACCCTCTGCCTTCAGCTTCATCTGGTTGTAGGCGGATGCCGCAGAGGGGACCCGAGGGGGACGGGAGGGGCTGAGGATGAGCGGGTCAGCAGGGGCAGGTGGGAGCGGGGCTCAGGGGCTGCTCAGCAACCCGGCAGCAGTGGTGCAAAAGGGCGCTTCCTGATGGATAAGACTGTCTTGTGGGGGAGGGTGTGCGTGCACATGTATGTGCATGTGTGTGTGCATGCATGTACGTGTGTTCTCTGACCGGGCAGTGCGGGGGCAGCCTCGGGAAGGAGCAGCCAAGCTGTCCCAGGAGACCAGCTGGCTCACCGCTTCCTCCTTGTAAAGCCGGGGATGAAGGCCCTCTCACCAGTCACAGCGCACGCCGCTGTGGGGGGACGGGGGACGCAGGCTCCGGGCGGCGGCGCCTGCATGTGACCACGGCCGATGCTGCCGTGGGCTTGCGCCCTGAGGGGAAGGCGCTGGGCTCAGCAGTGCCAGTGACAGGGCAGCTGGGCTGCCTGGCTCTGGGGGTGAGGGGGTGTTGGAGGTGCCCGGCCTGACGCGGATGAGCGAGTGGGCGGAGTCCTGCGGTCCCCCCGCCATCCCCCCCCCCCCAGACAGGCAGTGCCGGCTGTGCTGTGCGGTGTTAGGAGAGGCGGTGCCTGAGATGGGAGTCAGCAGGGTTGGGGCCAGGCCTCCACGGGCTCTGGCTGTTCACCCGCGTGGCTTCTGTTTCAGGGATAAACGCCCAAGCCCGGAGGCTGCAGCGGAGCCGCGCCAAGGGCACCCCAGCCCTGGCCTCGGGGGGCGCCCGGAGCCCCCCGGCACCCCTGCTACGCCGCTCAGCCAGCGAGACCAGCCTGAGCCCCGCCGCCCAGGAGCCCGGCCAGGACGCCATGCGCTACTCCCTCTACGAGTCGCCCCACCTGCTCCTCCTGCAGGGCTACAGCCAGCAGCATGTGAGCACCCCACCCGCCCCGGGCTGCCCACAGAGGCCGCTGCCCTGCTGACCCCCCACCCCCACCCCTGCCGCCCTCGCCGTTCCCGCCTGTGCTGGCTGAGCAGCTCCGGCCCCGGCTGCCAGCTGCCGAGCGCCCGGTGACACGGGCCGGCAAAGCTGGACCAGCTGGGGCTCGGCCCTCATCTGGCCTCTCTCCTCTCCTGCTCGGGCCCTCGCTGGGTTCCGGGGCCACCACGGCTGCTCTGGGAAGCTCCTCCCCGGACAGGGTGGGCGCCCCTGTGGGCCGGCCGGGGCAGCAGCCAGTTGGGAAGGGGTGTCCCAGGACGGGAGCCGGCAGACAGGGACTCCGCACTTGCCTTCCAGGACAGCCTGGTGTATGTGCTGAACCGGGAGCGCCACACGGTGGGCCAGAGGACGCCCTCCAGCAAGCCCAGCATCAGCCTCTCAGCCCCCGACATCCTGCCTCTGCACTGCACCCTCCGCCGCCACCACCCCTCCGGCCGGGAGCAGGCCGGGAGCCTGCTGGTCCTGGAGCCCCTTCCCGGGGCGCCCGTCGCCGTCAACTTCTCGGAGGTGGGGGGCCGGACCGTGGTTCTGCGCCATGGAGACCTGCTGTCCCTGGGCCTCTACTACCTGCTGCTGTTCAAGGAGCCGGCACAGGCCCAGCCGCTGCCCGCCCCGGCCCTGGCCCGCCTCCAGGCCCTGCCCCACAGCTGCCGGATGTGCGGCGCCCAGCTCCGCGCCCCGGGTGATGCGCGGCCACGGCAGCTGCGCCTGGAGTTCGAGCCCGACGTGGAGGACGCGCTGCTGCAGCGAATCATGACGCTGATCGAGCCGGGCGGCGAGGACCACAAGCTGACCCCTGCGTTCCTGCTCTGCCTGTGCGTCCAGCACTCCGCCACCCGCCTCCAGCCCGGCTCCTTCGGGCAGCTCCTGCTCAAGATCGCCAAGGCGATCCGAGAGACCGTCTGGGTCAGTCTCAGGCCGGGCAGCGAGGGGTCCCTGGGGGCTGTGGCCACAGGGGCACGTCCCCCTTGTCCTGCTTCTGGCCTGTCCACACCTCCAGCCTGGGGCGCCGCTGTGGCCCTGCACCCTCGTGGGGTCAGCCGTGGCTTCCTGAGCTTTGGTCCTGTGTCCTCCCCTGCCCCACCTGGCCCCGCCATGCGCCTGGGAACAAGGTGCTAGGAGCCCCGAGCCTCCGTGTGGCCTGGATGCCCCGTGCTTCCTGCCGGGAGCAGGGTGAGCCCTGCCGACCCACTGCAGCGCCTTTGGGACGCGGTGGTGGGGGCCCAGGACCAACGGCCACCTTCTGTACATGGAAACCTCCCTCCAGGGCGGTCCCTGGGCTGCGGCCCCTGAGCCTCCAGGAAATGCTGGCCGGGCCCCAGCCCGGGATGTGTAAACACCGGTGCCAACCCGCGGGCTCCTGTCCGCTGCCGCATTGCACTGGGCTGACGTTACAGTCCGGGCAGCAGGGCCTCCTCCTGGCACGTGTGGAGCGTTTGCTGTTCCTGAAACGGCCGGAGGCTATGGAAGCTGGCGGCCAGGAGGCACTCCTGGGGCAGGAAGTGCGCAGGTCACACTCTGACGGGTGGGAAGGTGTGGAATCCAGTGGGAAACGCCTTCCCGTGGCCGCAGGGCCGTACCGCGGCTTCTGGTTCCTCACGCTCACTCTCTTGTCCTTTGTGATCGTAGGAGAAAACCAAGGAGCTGGCAGAGAAGCAGGCGCCCCTGTAAGTACTTCCCTCGCTGTCCCGCCCGCCCCAGGCCTCTGGCTCCCAGGTGGACCAGTGCGTCCACCCTGCCAGCCCCAGGACCCTGCTGTGCGCTGTCACACTGTCCCTGCCTGAGTGGCATTTCTGTCCCTTAAAGCTGGCCCGACTTTATTGCAGTGAGGACCCTTGACAGGTGTGCAGGGTCACGCTGGCCACGGGCAGTGACGCACAGCAGGCGCCCTGCCTGCAGGGGGTGATGGGACGTCGTGCCCACGGATGAGCCACTCCCCACGTCTCCTGCCCCCGCCCCCACCCCCTTCCTGCTCCGAGTCAGGGGTGTGGCTGTTAGACCAGCGGTCGCCAACCTTTCGGACCTTGTGGACCACCAGTTGGCTTCCGCTGGTTTAGACCTCACGCGTGGAATTGGCAGAGCTTGTCCTGCTGTGATCGGCTCCTTCTGCTTGTGCCGCATCCTGCAGGAGGCCCTTCTCTCGTGAAGGCGGAGTGACATCCCTGTCGCACGCACACCAGGCGCTCCTCCCCCCGTCGCTGCGCCTGACCCCACACCTGACCTCACACCGTGGTTGCTCTGGGCCGAGCCACGGGGAACCCCACTCGAGGTCCGGATTTAGTGCTTTCGGATAGATAGCCAGCGGCTCTGTTTTAATTTGTGAGGAACACAGTTTTCCAAAGTGGCCCCCCAATGTACGTCCCCCAGCAGTGCGCAGGGCTCCCGCCCCGTCCTCGCCCTCGCCGGCACCTTCCCTCCTGTCTCGATGGCAGCCACCCTGACAGGCGCTGGCACTGGTGACACCTTCCGTGCCTGCCGGCATCTGGGTCCTCCTGGGAGACGTGTGCTTAGATCCTCTGCCGTCTCTAAACTGGTTATTGGTTTCTTTGCTGTGAGCGGTAGCGGTTCCTTCACAATTGGAGATGAACCATGTCTGACTGGTTTGCAAACACTTCCTCCCATTCGCAGGGCCTCTCCCGCGTGCCGGTGCCTTTGCCGAGCAGCGCCTCCCCTTGGAGCGGCCTGCTGGTCTGTTTTTGCTTTGGGTGCCCACACCTCGGGGGTCATATCCATGAAACCCGTCCCCACTGCGAGCTGCCCCGGTCTGTGCCTCCGAGTGTGGCCGGGCTGGCGGTGGTGCCCTCGATGCTGACCTCGCTGCCACCCCTGGAGGCCTGGGTCAAAGGAGGGCTGTCTGTGCCTTCGAGTTCTGGTGAAATGGAGAAGGGCAGTGACCGAAACGAGACTGAAGAGCCAGGTTAATCCTTTTCTAACGACACGACTCCACACCCGTGTGCACACTCGTGCGCTCAGCCCAGCGTGAGGAGCGCCAGAGGAGCAGGACCCGGCCCCTGGGGCACGCACGCTGCCGGCGGCGGCGCAGGAGGACACGGAGACGCGCCGGAGCCAGTCCTTCCTCCCGGAGCGGGGCAGAGGCCCCATCGTGGACAGAGGACAGAGTGCAGCGACGTCAGGAGAATGAGACCCTGCCGCACAGGAGAGGGGGGCGTGGGGGGACAGAGAGCCTGAGGTCCCCGTGGCCACACCGCTGCTCAGCAGGGACACCACAGAGCGGCCAGCCCAGCCTCTGGGCCTGTCCCAGGGCCTCGCTCCACAGGACCCGTCGCTGCAGGCGGATCAAAGACCCTCCCTCCCTCTCGTGCACGCACACGTCGCACACACGCCAACCTGCAGGGATAGGAAACGGTGTACTTACCAGGCTCCTTGCCCAGCGGCGGGGCCACCAGCGTTCCCTCCGCCGAGGCTGGTAGGCGCCCTGGCTGTCGCTGTCAGACGGGCGTGCATCTTCCTCTCCTTTCCCAGCCTCCCTCGCTGGCAGATCGCAGTTCTTGCTCGTGTCCCTGACGGCGAGTCCCTGGGAGGGTGGTGCCCGCAACTGTGTCTCTCCCGCAGCCAGGAGCCCGTGACGGCGGCCGGCTCCTGCCTGGCCGGGCTGCTGCCCGAGCTGCGGCACGTGCTGCTGTGGATGGCCAACGCCGTGGAGCTCCTGTACTTCGTGCAGCAGCAGGGCCCCGTGTACATGCAGGGCCTGGAGCAGGGGCCCGACGCCACAGGTAGGCTGTGCGGGCGGTGGCCGCGCCGTCTCGGGACAGACATCTGTCGGGCTTCCTGAGCGCAAGTGGCTCTGGCGGTTGGGCTCCCCTGGTGCCTGTGCCCCGGCGCACGGCTCTGTCTGCCGTTCACAGCCACCCCGCTGGTCTCGGGGAGGCCTGGGGGACACAGGCCCTCAGCAGCTTCAGAGAGAAGGCGGGAGCGCGCAGAGCTGTGCGGGGCACGCCGAGCTCAGAGCCTAACGCAGGACGAGGTGCATCGGGGTTTGTGTCAAGTGCTGAGAACGCTGCGAGGGTGACGGGAGGGCTCAGGGGAAGGTGGCCGTGGGCTGCGCCCCAAGGCTCGTGGGACTTCACTCGTTTGTCTGACGAGGACTGTGCGGGGCCTGGGCCGGAGCCGAGCAGGAGCGGCAGGACCGTCTGCGGTGGGACGGGTGGCAGCCGGGCCCCCAGGGGCTGGGGCCGCAGCCAGTGTGGACGGGCTGGTCTGCCCACACAGCCTCTCCTCGGCCTCAGCAAAAAACAAGGCTCACGCCTTCCCTGGCGTCGGGGACCTCGGCCTGTCCCGGCTGCACCACAGCTGGAGGGGCCCCTGCAGGGATGGCCTGGTGGCCCTGCATGTGGGGGCCTGGGCTGCAGCCATGAGGTGCACTTGGGGCTGGGAGGGGACCAGGGAGGAGGACGGGGTTGGCCGGGGCTCCCCGTGAACTGGGCCAGCCGGACACGGCACAGCGTCTGCGTGTGCTCAGCTGTGTCTCCCGAGAGGAAATAACCTGAAAAACAGTCCGCTGACTGGCCCGCTGCCTCCGCCCGTCCGCAGTGGGTGGGGGCTGTGGGGGCGTCGGCGCGGCCCTGGGTCCACAGGCTACTTCCTAGCCCCCCTTCGTGTGACGTGCACCTGCCCTGCCCACGCCTGCCCCGCCAGGCCCTCCCCTGCAGCGGGACCTCCCCTGTGCCCGCCTGGCCTCCCGCAAGGCCTCCGGCTACCTCCCTCCAGCCCCGCCGGTCCCCTCGAGGCCCCCAGCACCCGGTCCGAGCGCTGCAGTGGGCCCTGCGGGGGAGGCTCCCCTGGACTCGGCCTCGGCCCGCGAGTGCCTGGACCCCTGCCTGCTCCGCGTGTGGCCTGTGTGATGGCAGGCCGGGCTGTGCTCGGGACCCGTGGTTCTGGCTGCCGCAGGAAGAGTCAGCTGGGCCCGTGACTCAGGCTCAGCGTCCGTGCGACAGTCGCCCCGTGGGAGCCGCAGTCCTGGGCCTGGGGCAGCCTCACGGCTGCGCGCTGTGCGGCCGCGTCCGGCTTTCTCCGGGGAAGCTGGGGCGACGGCACTGCCTGCTTAGCTGCCCCTCCCGCCTCAGAGGAAGGTCGTTTGGTGGGGAGCCCGGCTGCGAGTAGCCCGGTGGAGGCCAGGAGAGGGTCGCCTCTGCGGGGACCAGGTGGCTGCGGGAAGCAGACAGTGTCCCGAGCGGTGGAGGCTCTGGAGAGCTCAGAGGAAAATTAGCGTCAGGGGGCAAAGGCAAGGTCAGGCGGCCTCGGCCTCCGGCCCCAGCGGACGAGCCTGTGGGAAGAACTCTGTCCTGGGAGCTGGGAAGTCACTGTCGTTCCCACAGTCTGTGCGAGGCTCTTCCCCAGGAGCCCTCATCCCCACAGGCCGGGGAGCAGCCGCTGGGGGTGTTGTGTCACCCACTCAAATCCTCCTGGAAGTCTCTGGGCTTTGCCCAGCGCCTGTCGATCTGGGGGCTCCTCAGGTGCTCTGAGGGGGCCTCCGTCCTGGGCCTTGGGAGCCAGCACGGGAGGGAGGGACGGGGCCTTGATGCTCAGAACAGCTCACAAGGGCTCGAGGGTGCGAAGCCCCAGCAGAGCCCGCCGCACAGGCGCGTGTGCAGGTTTCAGTGACGGCAGGGGCCCGGGGGGCGTCTGCTGGGAGCTGTGGTGTTGTGCTCAGTGGGTACCACTGCCTCCGCCTCCGGTCGGAGCCCCAGGCACATGGGAAGGGGGTGGGCTGGCAGCGAGGCGGCCAGCGGCTGGGCCCCGCCCTCCGAGTGGGGCCTGCAGCTGGCTTCTCGGCGCCCGCTGGCTCGAGTGGCTGTGAAACAGGTCTGTTCTGCGTGTGCTCTGGGCAGCAGCGGCCGCTGCGAGTCTGAGGCCTGAGCCCCTGGAGGATGAACACGGCAGCCGGCAGCCTCTTAGAGCCTCTCGCTGCCCCGGATCTGGGCCCCTCGCGCTGCCTGGGGAGGCTGAGGAGCACCCGGACCCCGCCAGGTCCCCAACGAGACCGGAAGGCCTGGCTCTGGGGAGACCCCTGGGGGCAGGAGGCCTAGCCCTCAAAGGGAAAGGGCCGAGTGTCCAGGCGTGGGCAGGGCGGGCCTCTGAGGGCGCGGCCTGTGCTCCTGGGAGGCCCGGCTGCGAGGGGAGCCCCTGTGGTAACTGAGCTGCGTGTCCGCAGGCTCCACGGAGTCCGTGTTCTCCTGCACGCTCTCGGCCAGCGAGGAGGCCATGGCGGAGCTGGAGGAGGTGATCCTGTACGCCTTCCAGCAGTGCGTGTACTACGTCTCCAAGGTGCGCCTCCGCTCCGCTCCCTCCTCAGGGCTGGGCCTGGGGAGCCGCCCGCGTGTCCCACCTCACTGGCACCCACCCTCCCCTGCCCCCTCCCCCTCGATGCTCAGGGCGTCTGTGGGCCCTTTGCTGGATCCTTTGTGCCCCCCGGTCGATGTCACCTGCACCTTCCACTGGAGCTTGTACTGAGCCCCCAGAGGCCCAGGCAGCTCTGTGGGAGCCCCGGGGAACACCCCACGCACTGCCCCCGAGGCCTGTGCCCTGGCCCTGCCAACGCTGCTGGTGTCTTCTCCCCCCAGTCCCTGTACGTCTGCCTCCCGGCCCTGCTGGAGTGCCCCCCTTTCCAGACGGAGCCCCGGGAGAGCTGGTGCCAGGCCCCCCAGCTGCCCGAGGAGCTGCGCCGCGTCGTGTCCATCTACCAGGCCGCGCTGGACCTCCTGCGGCAGGCCCAGGTGCACCCCGAGATTGTGTCCCAGGTGCTGGCCTACCTCTTCTTCTTCTCCAGCACCCTGCTCTTCAACCAGCTCCTGGACAAGGGTGAGGCTGGGCGGGGCTGTGCTCCTGTGAGAAACGCGTGTCCTCCCGGAGCAGCAGGCCGAGCCCTCGGGGCGTCCTGACCCGGGGCCTGTGCCAATGCGATGCGATGCGCAGGGTTCCGCAGGGAGAGGCCCGGGGAGCAGGGAGTCCGCACAGGGTGTCTCGTCGGGGCAGGCGCTCTGTCAGTGTCGGCGTGGGGCCCCTCAGGCCTTTCCTGGTTCCCTGTGTCCCCAGCAGCCCCCAGCCCCTGGGAAACAGGAGGGAACAGGCTGAGAGAAGTGAAGTAATCTTGACTCCACCTCCCTGCCCCCCAAAGTCCTCGCTGCAGACATTCCTCTGTTGCCCTGCCCCTCAAAGTCCTCACTGCAGACATTCCTCTGTTGCCCTGCCCGGAGGCTCAGGGGCGCTGTGGGCACGGGGACACGAACGCAGGGACAGGCCCCAGCACTGGGGTCACTGTCGTGGGCTTCCCAGGCTCAGCGGGGTCTGGGCAGGGCCTGGGTGGGAGCACGGGGCTCGCTGTAGACTCGGACCGCGTCCCTTCCATGACTGTCACAGCCCCTCCCTCCGTCTTCACCCCCCCCCCCCCATGCTCACCCCGCCCCTCCAGAGGGCCCACCGCAGGCTAGTGCCTTAGAACCCATGTGGGGCTCACATCTGTCCTCGGAGGCCCGGAGGGGGGCGGCCAGGCACAGGGACCAGCTGGGGCCTGGCTCCCTCTGGGGCGGGGCGGGCAGCCTGGGCCTCACCTCCCGCTCTCCCTCCCCAGGCCCCTCTCTGAGTTGCTTCCACTGGCCCCGGGGCGTGCAGGCCTGCGCCCGCCTGCAGCAGCTCCTGGACTGGACCAGGGGCGCGGGCTTCGGGGAGGCTGGGGAGCACTTCTTCCGGAAGCTGTCCTGCACCCTCAACCTGCTAGCCACTCCCCGCGCCCAGCTCATCCAGGTAGGAGAGCGTGGAGAGAGCGAGGGGCAGTCAGCGGGTGGTCGGGGCCGTGTGTTGTCACTGAGTCACCAGCCCGAGGACCAGACGGGGTGGCAGGGTGGGGGGTGGGGAACCTGGCTTCTGGGCCTCAGAGAACTTGCAGAGTTGTTTCAGTCCCACAGCCGTTCCCACCTGTGAGCAGGAAAACGGCCCCAAAATGTCTGTGGGCGGGGTCTGCAGGATCTGGACCCTGACCTGCCACAGACAACGTGACCCCACATGGCGGGGGGCAGGGGGGGCTCTGCAGAGGGGACTGACGCTAAGGACCCTGAGCTGGGAGAGTGCCCTGGGTTAGCCATGGGCTCCATTTAATCGCACAAGCCCTTCCGATGTCAGCGATGAGAGACAGGACAGAGGAAAACAAGGGACTTGACCCGAGCTGTGGCTCTGGAGATGGAGGCGGGGCCGCGGGCCGCGGACAGCAGTGCCTCCTAGAGCTGGGGAGGGCCGTGCCCCCACAGGCACTGCATTCTGACCACCCTGCCCTGGAACCTCCGGAAGGAACGCAGTCCTGCCGGCCTGGATTTGAGCCCAGAGTGACCCCCAAAAGTGTAAGAGTGTACATTCCTGTTGCTTTAACTGCTACCTAGTGGTCATCTGTTACAGCAGCAACCGGAAACTAATACACCACCTCACCCTCCTCCCCACCAGCTGCCTGACAAACTGTCACAGATCATCCATGAAGCCAGACCAGTGGTGCTCCCTGCCTGCCTGGCATCACCCTTAACGCGCCTCCGGAGTGACCGTGAGCGTGTGCCGGGCCGCCGGGGAGGGCATGTCTGAACCGAGGCGGTAATGTGGCTGTCGGCCATCTCCAGGCCAAGCCCTGAGCTGCCGCCAGCACAGCCAGCACAGCATGATGTCCGTGCGGGGACGGCGGGCATTTCAGTTTGGTATAAAAGTGGAACAATCCACGTCTACCCGAAAATCAAGACCTAGAAGCCTCAAGAGGCACCTATCCTGCTGCTGTGAGGAGGGGCACAGCTGCGCCCACGGAGCGCCTGCGAGTGCGGCGGCTGGCACGCCACAGCCATCGGTTTAAAGGCCCAGAAAGCCCCGGAGCCACGGGGACCAGGCAACCACAAAGCTGTTCTGCTGTGGCTTTTCCTCGGGGGCATTTGCCTCATCGGGGACCAGGGTCTGTGTGAGATAGAAATCTAGGCTTCGTCCAGATGGGCCAGAGCTGGGGGCGTTCAGAGCAGCCTGGCTGTCTACAGCGAGGGAGACAAACGTGCGACCCTTGAGGAGCCTGAGAGGAATGGTGCTTCCCCCTCATGGCATTTGACAAAATTGTGAAGCTCCAGGGTGTGGGCTGGGAAGGGCTTTAAACTGAGCAAACACTCTGAAAAGCCGAGTGGAACTGGTGGCAGTTTGACCTCCACTGGGTCAGGGTGATCAGTGACGACGAAGATGCATATACTAAACTGGTGGGTGCAGTTAAAGCAGTGCCAACAGGCAAAAGAATAGCCTTAAGGACACATGTTAGAAAGCAGGGAAGGCTGGGCGATCACCACGAAGCAAGAAAAAGAAAAACAAGTCAAACCCAGAGCAGGTAGAAGGAACTCTTAGCCAAAATCAGTGAAATAGCAGACAGACCTATAAGAGCAGCATGAGGGGAGAGCGGTGTGCCGGCCACGTGAGGCACCTGCTGCATAGCCCCCAGCAGGTGCGTCACTGCTCTAGGCAGCCTGCCAACTGCAGAGCGCGCCGTAGGTGGGGGGAGCAGCCCCCGAGGAGCACTGCTGTGGTTCCCACGGTGCAGGAGGGGTGGAGGCAGAGGTGGGGCGTGAGGCCGGAGAGACAGGTCGGCTGGCAGACTTGCCCGTGCAGGGCCAGGTGACGTGTTTCAGGCTCTGCGGGCCACAGACATCGAAGTCCCAACTTATTCTCTTTGAAGCCCTTTAGAAACGGGGAGCCGCACTCAGCTGGAGGGCTGTGCACCCGCAGCCGCAGGCCCCCATTGGCCAGACTGTCCAGGGAGAAGAAACCCTTCGAAAAGCCACGCATGTCCTCACAAAGATAAACGCAGCACCACCGCGAGCACCAGCAGGCTCTGTAAGAAAGAGAATAGAAAGGACCCTTGGACATTAAAGTCCTGGCAGCAGAGCTGGAAGATGCAGTTGAGGAAATCACCCGGAAAGTAGAGCAGGGAGCTGAAGTGGGGTGCTCGGTGCCGCAGCCGGAGAAACACAGCTCAGGGCGGCGGGGATTCTAGGAGCTGGGAAATCAGCAAGAACCACCCCCGGCCAACTGCTGTCCTGAGCTGGTGTGTGGCCTGGGGTGTTAGCAAGAGGACAGCGTGGACACTGGATGACCACAGCCTGGGCCTCTTGCTGTTGGCAGTAAAATCGAGCGAGCGAGTGAGCGAGCAAGGAAGAAAGGCAAATGAAAGGACCAACGTTCCAACAGTAGGAGTCCAGGAAGAGTTGAGAAAACAGTGGCCCAGGAGCAAACACAAGCGAGGACAGCCCAGCCCGCAGCCTCGCACCGGCCCACATGTGGTCGCAGCGCGTGGCCCCGCGCGTGAAGCCAGAACAGTGGACAGAGAAACCCGCCAGCTTCGGAGAGGAACACGACTCACCAGCGGCACCGCCTGCGACCCCGAGCTGACCTCCCCCTGCACATGGGCCCGAGGCCTGCGTGCTGGCTGGGGACACGCCTTTTGCCTGTGCCCCCGAGGTCTCAGAGGCAGACCACCCCTGGGGGTGGGTCCTGCTGGTGCCTGCTGGGCCCTGACCTCGAGCGCCTGCCTCCTGTCCCTTAGATGAGCTGGGCAAGCCTGCAGGCCGCATTCCCTGCCCTGAGCCCCGCGCAGCTGCACCGGCTCCTGACTCAGTACCAGCTGGCCTCGGCCATGGGCCCCATGAGCGTCTGGGAGCCCGGCGCCCAGGACCGCCCCGAGGCCTTCGACTCAGGTGAGCCCCTCCTTGTCAGGACCGCTGGGGGTGGGGCCCTCCGGGGGGGCCTTCCCCGGAGGAGCCCGCAGAGCATCTGGCGCCTCCGCCTGGGCCGTCTTCCTCCTCGGTGCCCTGCCCTGTCCCCCACTGGGGGCGTCCACAGCTGGGGGGTCAAGGAGCCCACCGTCCATGGCTCAGGCCAAAGGTGCCCCCTGCCTCTCCTGGAGCCCGAGGATGGGCCTCACCCAGTGCCCAGCCCAGGAAGAGAGCAGCCCACATGCTGGGCACCGCTGCACCACCCGTGGAGCATTCCCGATCACGTATGCTCACACACGGTGCACATGACGCACCCATGTGTGGTTTTATAGGTTAGACCTGAGAGATAGACGTGCGCTTCATTAGCATTATCTATGTCGTAACAAGGACGAAGGGAAGGACGGTGGAGGACACGATACAGTGGGCGCGCGCCCTGCTTACCTCGGGTGGGCGTGGAGGCAGCGGCCATCTCCGAGCAGGGCTGCCGGCTCCATGGGACGCGTTTGTCCCATTTTCTGGTTCACGGCCAAGGCCGGTGTTGGAGCAGAGCCTTCCTGCTGGAAGGGGCTCATGTTCAGTGCAGGGCAGCGTGCACAGGGCCTCTCGATCCCGGTGCCGCGGGGGCTGCGGTCAGCATGGCCCGGAGGCCGGTGGGAGCAGGTGTCAGCCAGGGCTGCCGCCTTGCAGGCTGATGCTCAGCTCCCGGAGGCAGCTGGTGGGGTGCAGGCTGGGGGTGTGGCCAAAGCTCCAGGGGGCGGGGCCTTGTTCATCCTGGGCGGTCACTGGGATCCAGAAGGAACCAGAGTGCGGTTTGGGTGGTCACCCTGCCCGGCCCCTCCCCACTGTCCCGGCAGGTCAGTCTGCGGGCCCCGGGCCCCATTGGGGAGGCGGGCGGCCCCGTGGGTGAGGCATCGGTGCTCTCCCCACAGAGGACGTGCTGGAGTCCTACGAGAACCCCCCGCCCATCGTCCTGCCCAGCGAGGGCTTCCAGGTGGACCTGGAGGCGGACTGCCCCGACGACAGCATCTACCAGCACCTGCTCTACCTGCGCCACTTCCTGTGGGGCCTGCGGAGCAAGCCCGGCGCCCGCGGGGGGGCCCAGCCCCAGGCCCCCGAGGTACCGCCGCTGCCGGTCTGAGTCCGAGGCTCTGCGGGGCGAGAAGCGGGAGGGAGAGCCGGGCCCCTGTTTTCCCTCCAGGACAGGAGCCTGGTGCCTGAGCTGTCTCTCTCCTCCAGGACCTGCACCCCCCCACCCCCGAGGGGCACCCCGAGGGCCAGAGCTGCCCCGTGGCTGCCAGGGGCCCTGGCCGGGAGGCCCGTGAAGCCGGGGCACCCCGCACACAGGGTCCCCCAGGAAGGCCGCGGGGCGGGAGCCACCCGCACGCCCAGGCCGGGCCCCCGCACACAGACTCCTCCTGCCTGCTCACGCCTCCCGGCACCCCGCTCGAGCCCCCAGGCCCCGACGGGCCCCACCCTGGCGGCCCCCGTGGGAAGGCGCGCTCGGAAGGGAGGAGGCCCGGACCAGGCGGCCCCCGGGGGGCGACGCCGGAAGGTGAGACCGTCCGTCCGCACCTGCTCTCGGCCGCAGGGCTCCGGGTCCCCCCGCCCGCCCCGGGGCCGTGGCCAGCGCGTCCTGGCGGCTCCGTTCCTGCCCGCGGACGCCCAGCCTGGACTCACCCGCCCTTGGCTTGTCCCCCAGGGGACGTGGCCCCCGAGGACGAGCCCCCGCCCCCCGGCAGCCGCAGCTCCAGCGCCGAGGACTTCGGCCGCGTCTTCCTGGTGGAGCTGGAGCGAGGCCCCTCGGGGCTGGGCATGGGCCTGATGGACGGGATGGTGAGTGCCCGGCGTCTCCGTGGGACACGGGAAGGGGAAGGGCCTGCGGGGCGCCTCCGGCCCGGGGTGTCCGCCCGCCCGCCCGCCCGCCCGCCCGCCCGGCGCTGAGGCCTCTGCTCCGCAGCACACGGCCCTGGGCGCGCCCGGCCTCTACATCCAGACGCTGCTCCCGGGCAGCCCCGCGGCCGCGGACGGGCGGCTGTCGCTGGGGGACCGCATCCTGGAGGTGAACGGCAGCAGCCTGGCGGGCGTCAGCTACCTGAGGTACCCACGCCCCGGCCGGGGATCTGCCCCTGCCCCTGCCCCGGGCGGCGGTCATCACCCACATGCCCGCCCCAGGCCAGCAGGGCGCGCCTCCGGGCGGGTGGGCGGTGAGGTGGGGCGCCCCCCGCACCCCAGGAGGCTCCGCGCCCCCCTGAGCGGCTGTCACTCCCGCCCTCAGGGCCGTGGACCTGATCCGCCACGGCGGGAAGAAGATGCGGTTCCTGGTGGCCAAGTCCGACGCGGACACCGCCCAGAAGATCCGCTTCCGCTCGCCGCCCCCCTAGGCCGCCCCGGGCCGAGTGTGCACTTTATTTAGATGGCGGCGCCCCGCGTGGGCGCTGCAGGGCTTTCATGTTTGACGACTTTAATGGAGACAGAGATTCAATAAACTATATTTCATACTGGAGAGCGGCGGTGCGCGGGGTCAGGGCGGTGCGTGAGGTCAGGGCGGTGCGTGGGGTCAGGGTCAGGGCGGTGCGTGGGGTCAGGGTCAGGGCGGTGCGTGGGGTCAGGGCGGTGCGTGGGGTCAGGGCGGTGCGTGGGGTCAGGGGCTGCGGGGAGAGCCCACAGGATCCACCCAATCCCCGGCCCGTCCGCTCAGGAGGCCCCGGGAGGACGGGCGGGCGATGCAGGACGGCTGACTGACGGCCACCTCCGCGCTGCCCAGGAGCCAGGAGCCGCGGGACACGCGGGAAGCCGCCCCGGAAAGGGCTGCAGCCCGTCCGCGTGCACGTCGCTCCTGGGAATCATGCCCCGCACAGTCCCGAGAAGGGCCCACCCTGGCCTGGGCTCCTCTGTGACCCCCGAAGCCGCGGCTCGGCCCTCACACCAGGCTCTAACCCGCAGCCCAGGCGCGGCCACCTGCCCCTGCCCGACCGCCTGCCCCTGCCCCTGCCCAGCCACCTACCCCTGCCCGACTGCCTGCCCCTGCCCCTGCCCTGCCCGACCTCGGCGCACAGGCCACAGTGGCTCCCGCGGCCCCTGCCGGGCGCCTTGAGCAGGTTCAGCAGCGGGTGGCCGCGTCCTCTGCGCAGCGCAGGGAGCCGGGGACGGAGAGACCCTGGGGACGGCGGGTCCGGACAGTCACCTGCAGACGCAGCCCTCGCCCGGCAAGGGGTTTGGTGGAGGCCCCCCAGCTCCCCCGCCGGGAACGGAGTCTTGGGGGAGCCCCAAGCCCTGGGCCCCACGCCGCCCCCTGGAGGCCCCAGGATCCCCTGCCTGCGGGCGGCCTCCCACCACCGTCCCCAAATGCTGGATCGGTGTATTTTAAAGAAGTAACTTTAATACATAACTGAACCCGGTAATAGAAATGCTCCAGCCCCAAACGGAGCTGAGAGGCGGGCGGGGTCCTGGGCGCGCCCACCTGCGCATCCCGAAAGCGTCCTGAGGCCGGACACCCTGCCAGGCCGGCCCCGGCCCGGTTTGCCTCGGTTCGGCAGCCGTTTCTTAGGCGCCCGGGGGGGGGGGGGGGGGGGGGGGGGGGGGGGGGCCACCGGCCGGGGCAGGGCCTGGGCGGAGCCTGGCGTGAGGGGCGGGGTGCGGCCCAGGCTCGCGGGGCAGCAGCGCCACCTCGTGGCCGGGGAGCTGACCTACAAGCCGGGCCTCCGACCCGAATGGAGCAGTGGGGGGTCGCTGGGGCCATCCCCTGACCCGCCTTGCCCAGCGAGTCTCCCCTCGGGGCAAGCCCAGGTTTGCTGAGCCCAGGTCCGGGCAGGTGCCGGTCACTGGGAGCCGGGCGTGGGCACCCTGCCTGGTGGGCCTGCCCCCCCCTCGGTGGCAGGAGGTGCGCCCACCCCAGGCCCATGCTTCTCTGCTTTCGGAGCATAAGGCGCCCTGAAGACACGCACCTCCCCGGCGGCAGCCGCCACTGTGGGTCCCAGCGCCCTTCAAGGCTGCGGGTCCGAGAGCTTTACTCCTGGGCCGTCCAACCCACGGCCGACTGAGAGGAGGGAGCGGCCCCAGGTGTCCCGCCGGCCAGCCCAGGGCCCTGTGTCCAGGCTCCCCAGGAGCAGAGGTGCCCCCAGGGAAGCAGCCGCCAGGCTGGCTGCGGAAGGGGGTGGGGTGGGTGCCTGTACCTGGCCCTCTCCCGGGGGCAGGGGCAGTGAAGGGAACAGTCTGTCTTGTCCACAGTGACTTCCCTTCCCAGCACGTTTATTGGGGCTGAATGTCCTGCAGCTCCCGCCCGCCCAGGGCCTAGCGCCAGGCCAGGACGTTCCGCAGAGCTCAGCACGGTCCCGAGGGAGAGGGGCGAGACCAACATCCACAGGCGAGACCGTGGCAGCCCACCCCACCGCGGGGGCCGGGGCCACGGGCTTCCTCCTGGTTCCCTCCTGACCATGAGGCCCTGGCTCAGCCCGAGTACCAGGCTCCGAATCTGCAGCCCTGCTGGCATCAGCCTGGTCGCTGCCCCTCAGCCCGGCAGGAGGCCCACCTCCTTCTCCACCAGCCGGCTGACCGTGCGCAGGGCCAGCGGCAGCGCCGTGTTGGTGTCGCGGGTGGTAGCGGGGCGCGGCCACCTCCACGCTGGGCGTGAGCACAAACTGGGCCACGCTGGGCATCTTCAGCAGGTTCAGCAGCTCGGTGGCCCGCGTGCCGATGGCTCTCTCATCCTCCCGACAGCGCAGGGAGCCCGCGGCCGGGCTCTGGGCCAGGGTCCTCATCTTGGACAGGAACAGAGAGACCCTGGGGACGAGGGGGCCGGCCAGTCAGCTGCAGGGGGCCCGGTCAGCTGAGGCACCCGCTGGAGAGGGGAGGTGGCAGTGCACACAGCCCACGCCACCTGGACGCAGCCAGACCCCCAGGTGCCGAGCTGTGCCCGGCCCCTGGCATGGGATGCCTCCCAAGCCACTTTTCTTTCTTCCTGGGGAGTGGCCGCTCCCTCTCCCTACCCACCCCCCTTCCCCGTACCTGGGGATCAGGTCTTGGCTGCGGGAGGCCAGCTTGGTCAGCGTGGTCATAAGGGCAGTGACGAGCTGCGGGGGACACTGAGGGAGGGTGGCCGAGGGGCGGGACTGGGTAACCTCGAACAGCAGGGCCTCCAGGGCTTCGAAGAACTTGTTAATCTGGTCCACGGTGCAGCGCCGGTCCCAGCTCACCGCCAGGTACTCGCCGACGGCCCACACCTGCGGGGAGAGCGCCTCAGCCCCTGCCGGGCCCGCCGCGCCAGGAGGGGACAGCCGGTGGTCTTACCACGGAGGTGAGCACGCTCCCACCGCCGCGCAGGCCGCCCCCCGCTGCCCACGAACTCCAGCAGCTCCTTCGCTAGCTCCACCACCAGGCAGGGCCTCCGCTGGCACAGGCCCAGGAACTGGGCACTCAGCACCCTGCAGGGCACAGGACTCCGTGGCTGCAGACGCCGTGAGCAGCCCCAGCCACAGCCCACCCAGGACAGCCAGGAGGCGGGCGGGACCGCCGGGACATAAAGGCAGTTCCGGCCCCTAAAAGAACCGCTTGCCCCCTGGGGAGGAGCCGGGGACAGCTCTGTCCTCAGTCCTCAGAGAGTGCAAGGGCCAGGCCTTCAGAAAGGGGGACAGACGGTGTGGGAGGCTCTGTGCGGGGAGGGCGGGCCTGGGAGCACGGATGTGAGACCGAGGGGTCTGGGGCGCCGAGGCTGGGCCGGGGTGGCAGTGCTGCCGCAGCCGGAGGGGGAGGGGACGCGTCGGGCCAGTGGGACCAGGAGGGGAGCCCGTGTGGCGGCAGGAAGACTCACTGGTGCACGCGGGCCGCGTAGCCTGGCACCTGGTAAAGCGAGTCACTTCTCTCCAGGAGCAGCCGTGCCAGCTGGTTGGTCAGGGCCCCGTCAGCGAACTGAGATCGAGAGCGAGAGGCAGACTCAGCCCCCCTCGCGAACACCTGCTGCTGCTCTCGGTTCTGTCTGGGAGGGGACGGATGGCCGGGCGGGAGGGACAGGGCCTGGGTGGGGCTGGAGGGGCCGCTGGCCGATCCTCGGTCCCTGCTGCCGGCGGGCCCTCCCTCCGCCGTGCGAGTGAGGCCGGGGGCCTGGGCAGGGGCTCACCTGGGCCACCGCCGAGAAGAAGGCCTGCAGCAGGGTGGGCACCGCCTCGGCGCACTGCAGCACCCGGGCGCAGCTGGCCATGGGCTGCAGCAGCAGGTGGAGTGGCGCCAGCCTGGGGACAGGGCACAGCCCGCTGAGTGCCTGCCCAGGCCCCACCCCTGGTGCCCAGGGACACGCTCTGCACACGGGAGCCCGTGTGACCCCCCCCCGCCCCCAGGCCGGTGCTGCGGGGAGGCAGGTGGGTGCGGGTGCGTGGACCAAGTTCTGAAACCACTCATCACCGGCTCATCAGGAGGTCGCCGGTCACGCCTGCCTCGTGCTCCCAAGCTCCGCCCTGGCACCGCACTCCTCAGGACGGCCCTGCCCCTGGGACCCGGGGAGCTGGCGCCTGGGGTGAGGCCTTGCTCCAGCCCTAGGGCTCCTCGCCTGGGGGCGCTAAGCCTCAGTTTCTCCATCTGTATAATGGAGTCACCAGTGTCTACCCGCAGGGTCGCAAGAACTGGCGACATGCGGGCAACTGAGAGCCCAGCCGGGGCCTCGTGGCTGCTGCCTGCTGGGAGGGCGACAGCAGCTCTCTCCCCAGGCCCGGGCGCCAGGGCCTGTCCCAGGGCTCCCAGCCCAGGGACCCTACCTCTCGGGGGCCCCGCTGGCCTCGGCGCGCAGCAGGTGCTGGAGGAGGCCCTGGAGCTGTGGGTCCTGGGAGGTATCTGGGCAGCTGGTGGTCCTGAGGGAGGCGTCCCAGAGCGGCCTCTCGGACGCAGCAGGTGACAACCTGAGTGGACAGACGCCCGAGGCGGGTTCAGGTGTGGCTCTGGGCACAGGCCCACGAGGCTGGACTTGGCCCTCACCCTCATGGGCACCCAGTGGCCAGGAGAGACGCGCAGATGTCACTGTGATATCACAGCGCCCGACCCAGTGAGGAGCCTTGGGGTGACGAGAAAGGGCTGGGGGACCCAGGCCCTGTGAGGAGGGCAGGGCTCGGCTGAGGGAGGACAGGCTGAGGCTCCGGCCCTGGGGCTGCGGGCAGCGGCTGCCAGGAGCACAGAGGCACTCTGCGTGGGAGGCGAATCAGTGCAGAGCACAGAGCAGCGGGGGCAGCAGGAGGAGGGGCTGTGCTGGAGGGACGGGGGTGGGGCTAGGGGGGCAGGGGAGGGGATGGGCCGGGCAGGGGAGCAGGCTCACCGGAGCTGCAGGTCCAGGGCTGCGGTCAGGCACGGCAGGTCCAGCAGCGCGTGCAGCATCTCCACGGCCGTGCTGGCGTCCACCAACGAGGGCAGGAGCGCCACGAACTCGGAGGTGAGGGGCGGGCTGTTCCAGGCCAGGAGCTGAGGGGCAGGCAGGGCAGCTCAGCAGGGGCCAGGGGCCGGCAGCTGTGCCCTCGTCACTGCTGCCACAGGCGCTGACGTAGGGCAGGGGTGCCTGCACCGGGCCCCCCTGTTCACACTTCACTGGGATCCGGCATCTGAAAATACTCCCATTTTTTTTCACTATTCTCTTTGCTCTGCATTCACTTTTGTAAAACAACCAAATATCCACGTGTCACACACCAAAAGCCAACGGTGCCAGAGGGCTGGGCCCCGGGCAGGCCTCCGGGCAGATTCTATGGGAACTAAACCCGTGGGGCCTCCCCTTCCCAAGAGGAGCCCACAGGCTCCGCCGGATGGAGACCGTTCACCTGTGAGGCACTGACATCGCCGGGCCACGCCCGCCCTCCGCCCTGCAGTCCAAGCCGCCCGCCCCGAGGCCCAGGACAGGGAGCCTGGGACACTGCGCCCCCGCCCCGCGCGCGCGTGCCTTGAGGAGGCTGGGGAAGCTCCGTCGGAGGGTGCTGAGGTTGCGGCCGAGCAGGGGCAGGCTGTCCCTGCAGAACTGGACGAGCTCGAAGGCCAGCATTGGGCTGTGGAAGTGCTCGGCCGGGACCCTGCTGAACACGTGCTGGCACATGGCCTCCGAGTCCACGGCGGCGGCCTCCCCTGAAAGCACAGGGTCAGGGCGGCCGGGACAGAGCCCCTGCGCCCCCTCCGCTCCTCCTCCCAGAAACGCCGCTGAGCTGCCCGAGGGCTGGGCCGACCCCCGTGGAAGCTGAGGACTGGGAGGCGGTAAGAGTTAACTCGCTACATAAGCCCCTTTAAACCCGCCCCATCGGTGCCAACCGTCCATCACAGCGATGCCACCCACAGGGGAGAGGGGACACGGGGAGCCGGCCGCCCTGACCTGCCCCGCACCTTCTTGTTTAAAATCCTCACCCGAGGACGTTTCCCATTGGTTTTTGGTGCAAGTGGGAGAAAGAGGGACAGACAGAGAAACATCGATGGGTGGCCTCCTGCAGGAGCCCCGACCAGGGCCCTGGGCCAGGGAGGAGCCCACAACCGAGGTTCGTGCCCTTGACCCGAATCAAACCTGGGACCCTTCGGTCCACAGGCCGACGGCCAGGGCCTGACCTGCACTTTCTCCCGCGAGCCTGGCAGCCGACCCCCAGCTCACCGTGGCTGAGGAAGAACTGGGCGAGGGGCAGCAGCGCCCGCACGCAGGCGGGGTCCCCACACAGCCGCGCCTGCAGCGCCTTCAGGCAGGAGAGGGTGCGGTACAGGAAGGAGGGGTCCTGCCTGCAGAGCACGTCCAGCACCAGCACGGCCTCCACCAGGCACTGCGGGCACCAGGCCACCGTCAGAGGGAGCGGGGAGCCCCGAGGAGGGGAGCCCTCCTCTCCCCCCGCCGAGGGCACTCACGGCTTTCTGCAGGTCCGAGTCCGCCCTCCGCAGGGCTCCTGGGGAGAGAGAGAGGCGGCTGACCTCTGCACCAGCATCGAGCGGCCCAATAGGAGGCACACGTGTCCCGGAAGCTCAGGGAGCAGGCAGGGGACCCCACTGTGAGCGGAGGGACAGGCAGAGCTCGGCAGAGAGGCGCCCCAGGGGAGGTGTGATGGATGCTGGGGACGCAGCCCGAGCCTGGGCCCGGGTCTGTCCAGGGCTGAGCCCCGGGATTCATGCCCCCCGAGAACACAGCTGCCGGGCCCGGCCTCCTGTGAGCCCATGGTAGGGCCTGGCGGGGGGACAGCACCCCGACTCACGCCGGTTGCTCTGCTCGATGAGGCGCTGGCAGTACTCGAAGGCCTTCTCCCGCAGGCGCTCAGCCGGCGGCAGGCGGCCGGTGGAGGAGGCGGCCGACAGCACGGATAGGGTGGAGCCCTCCTGCTCCGACTTGTCATCTGGAAAGAGGACCGTGGTGCTCAGGGGGGCCGAGGCCCAGAGGACACCGGCGCTCCCAGTGCTCGGGGTCAGCCACGCTGCCTGGCCCTCCCCTGGACACCCTCCCTGCAGAGGCTCCTGCCCCCGGAAGCCCGGGGGAGCTGCTCGTTTGCGGAGGAGAAAGGGCCCCGTGCGGAGCCTGCAGGACCTGCCCGACCTCTACTGCTCTGGCACCAACGAGGCTCGGCCCCAGTGGCCTGTCCCCCGGGGCACGCCAGGTCCCACCTGTGTCCGGGGCGCCCGGGCCCCCGGGGGCCGCTGAGCTGCAGCCAGGCCCGCAACATGGAGAAGGCCTGCACGTTCAGCCACTGGTCCTCGGTGAAGCGCTGGGCTGTGGACAGCACCGTGAAGAAATCCGTGGCCACAGCCCCATCGACCTCGGTGACAGGACCTGGCTGCGGGCACAGGGGAGGGCGGGGCACCCTTGTCTCCGAGCACCAGGCGCGCCCCCTCAGCGCGGTGCATACCCGCCGGCTTGGAGCCAGGAACACAGCCTCCGTCAGGCATGTGACCTTCACCAGCAGGTCCAGGCCTCCATGACCCTCAGAGCGCCGTGGCCGGGGGCTGTGGCCCACTGTGACCCACCACTCTCCCCACCCCCACCACGTGGAGCCACGGCAGGTGGAGGACAGGAAGGCAGGGGACCTGAGGGCAAGGCTGGCGAGGTGCCCTGGGACCCCAGGGGCTGGAGGCTGAGATCCCCCACTCACCTGCCGGGCCCGGGGCGTGAAGAAGCCCCCGGAGGAGTGGGGGAGCCCCTGTGGGACGCTGACGTAGCGCAGCCAGTCCACCAGCTTCTTGTTGAGCAAGTTGGCCTGGTCTGCAGGGGTGGGGACAAGGCCGAGGGGAGCAGGTGAACCCCATACTCAGGCCGCACGGGCACTGCTAGTGTTGCTGGAAGGCAAGCAGCCCGATGGCCACTCGGACACAGCAACCTGTCCCGCCCCCTCCCCGCCTGCGCTCATCTCTATTCTGGGACGGGCCAGAAGCTGCTTTTGCAGGAAAGGGTACCTTCATGGAAGGTGCCGGGGGCCAGGCTGGCGACCTTGGACACGACTGGGAGGAGGGGCCTCAGACTCGGCCCCTCGGGCTGCCGGCTCTCAAGGACTTTGAAGACGTGCTGGCCCACGTTTCTGACCTGCTTTCTGTCGCCCTGCCAATCAAACCAGGTGGGCGTGAGAGCCCAGCGACATCTGGGAAGGGGACCGTCCACTCTGCCAGCATCATCGCTCTGCGGCCGCCTCTTACGGACTATTCATGTCGCCACGGCAGCCCCGGGCCTGAGTTACCTCCATCGTGTCTGGGCACTCCGCGTCTAGGAACCCAGGGAGGGGTCACGGGGACGGGGAACTGGGGGGAGGCAGGGGCAGGCGTTTCTGCCGGTCGAGCATCCATGTGCTGGCCCCCAAGGCCGCCATAAAGACCGGTGAATGGAGGGGAACCCCAGCTGAGCCCACCCGCATGGGGACCCCTCACCAGCCTGCTGCTTCTCCCGGGACCCAGGGCCACCAAGGGCTGGCGGTTGGCCTGGGCGGTGAGCCACGTACCTGGGCCAGGAGCACAGAGGCCACCAGGCTCAGCTGACGCGGGCTCTGGACATGGTCGCAGGACAAGCTCAGGCCAAGGCAGGGCGACATCTCCCTCAGGATGGCGGCGCAGAGCAGCTGCAGCGGCTCGGGGCGCGCGGGCGGGCACAGGGCGGTCTGCAGCAGGTCCAAGCAGGCCTTCTCCAGCCTGCGGCGGCCGGACACAGCGGGCGGGTCAGCCGCGGCCAGAGCACAGCTCCCGGGGTCCCCCCTCCCCCCCCCCTCCCCGCCCAAGGGGCCCGCTGGAGAGGACTCTATATGTGAGGCCCTTGAGCGCTGGTATAAGGGCACAGACTCATGTGCCAAGGTTCGCGCCCCCCGCCAGGCACGCCCCCAGGTGACCACTCACTTCCTGTTGTACTTGGTGGCCGAGACGATGAGGAAGAGCCTGCGCAGGGCGTCCAGGGCCTCGGGCCCCGGCTCCTCCTTCCGCAGCAGCACGCTGACACGGGCGCAGAACTGCCGCAGCTCCTCGTCCCGGACCTCCCTGCGCCAAGCGGGGGCGTCAGCCCCTGCACGGGCCTCGCCCAGGGCCTAGAGCGGCCGCCCGGAGTGACACACCGGCCCGGGGCGCAGGCCCGGGGTCACGGGGAGAGGGGGTCCACCCTCCACACGCCGCTCCTGACAAACCGCTGGCTGGATCCCCACCCGGTTCCTCTCTCCCCGGACTCAGCGTCCAAGGGCCACTCCCGCCCCCGCTGGATGGGGCGTCCCGGGCACCTGCACCCCCGGTTCCCATGACAACCCACATTCCCGTGCTGTTCTCCCAGGAGCAGAGGAACGAAGACGGACTGAGTTTAGGAGTCAAACGTAAGAGAGATTTAATCTGAAATAAATTGCTTTTCAAAAGGTTCCTCCAATGAGACTTGAACTGCGGGGACCAAGAGTGAAGTGTAATATGATAAAGGGCACGTGCTGCGATGCGTTGTAAGGAAGCCTGTTCATTCCTTGCTCTGATATTTCACTTGCTTATTAACCAAAAAGTAAACACGCGTTGAGCATTGCCAACAGGCAAGGCACCTGGGAGCTCCCTCTCCGTCCACAGCGAGGAGCAGCATCACCGCCCCTGTGCCCGCCCGGGCCCCCCCCCCGCCCCCCCTGCCCCCCCCCCCGCCCCCCCGTCCACTTGGACCAACCAGACTGGAGCCCAGGAACCTGGAGCCGAGAGACAGGGTGTCCCAGCCGCAGGCTACAAGGTTCGGTGAACATGCGAAGGTGGGTCCTGGCTCCGCCGCCCGGGGTCCCCTCCGCCCGCCCGGGGTCCTGGCTCCGCCCCCCGGGGTCCCCTCCGCCGGCCCGGGGTCCCCTCCGCCGGCCCGGGGTCCTGGCTCCGCCCCCCGGGGTCCCCTCGCCAAGCCTCCGGCGGGGACAGCCCCGCGGCGTTTCCCCTCATCCTCCCGCCCGGCTCAGGGCACCTCCTCCGCGACCCGCCGACCCGCCCCGACCCCGCCGCCCGGGCCCGGCCTCCCGTCCCCGAGGGAGAGGCGGGCACCTGGCCTGGCGGAGCAGGCTCTCCGTCCCCGCGGTGGACATCGCGCCGCCCGGGCGCCCCAGCCGCAGTCCCGCCGGCTTCCGGGTGGAGTCACGTGCCACGACACGTGAAGAGGCGGACCGGCCGCTGGCCAATGGGCTTTGGCGGAGCTCCGCGGGGCGGGGCCTGTGCGCCTGGCCGCGGGTCCTGGTTGGCTCGTGGGCGCCTTCGATTCGGGTTCCCGGCACCCGGGCACCCGGGCGCTCGGAACATCTGCATTCCGGGACCTCGGCACCCCAGGAACCCCCGCCCCACGCCCCACACCCCGCACCCCGCACCCCGCACCCCGCACCCCGCACCCCGCACCGGGCGGCTCCCGATGGGCCCGGCGCCCGGCCGATGCTGGGTCGCTTCGGGAACACAGTGCCGTGTTGCGGGCGTTGCGGGCCGAATGCCCGGCAGGACCTGGAAACATGACACAATCGCTGCGGCGTGTGCGCTGAGGGCGGAGGCGCGCCCCGCAGTTGGCGAGGCCGCGGGGCGCTCAGCGGGTCCCCCAACACCGCCCCGCCGCCCGCGCCGCCTCCAGCGCCGTCCGCTGCGCGCGGGAGCCCCGTTGCAGACGCCGACGGCCCGGGAAGCGGTCCTGTGGTTGCAGGAGCCGTGCTGGCCACAGCGCTGCCACCTGCAGGCGCGGGCGGACCCGGGGCGGCGACAGGGGCCGTGACAGCCGCGACCGGCCGGTCCTACCGGCGGAAGCCCCGGGCGGGGGGGGGGGGGGCGGCGAAGGCCCTGGAGGTTTCGTGGGTAAACGCAGGAGGACGCGACGGGCGCAGGACGGGGACAAGGCTGCGGGTGGGAGGAGGCGCGGGGGTCAGGCCGAGAGGACCGACGTGTGTGGCGTCTCGGTCGCGGAACAGGCGGTGGCCGGTCTCCTGGGTTTGGGTGAGGAAGCCTGAAGGGGAGGCCTCTCCCGCCCTCAGGGAACTACAGCCACGGAGACGAGGGTCAGATCTGCAGCTGTCCTGGCGGCCCGGGGCCCGGGGCAAATGCTAGATCCGCCGGGCAGCCCGCAGTGAGCGCGGTCCTGGGGGCGCGGGGGGCCGAGGCTCTCACTGCGGATTCTGGACTCTGGTTCTGAGACGCCCTCCGGGAACCCAAGTGCGGATGAGGAGGCGGGGCCCGAGGTGGTGAGGAAGGGGGTGCGGGCTCACCCAGCCCCAGGGACACCCCGAGGCGGGCTCACCCACCGCCATTGGAAGGATGGGAAGCTGGCAGAGGGGCTAAGCGGGGGAGGTGACCGCCTGAGCGGAGGAGGGTCTGTGCTGGGAGCGGTGAGCGCGTTTGTGACACTTTCCTTGAACCCGCGGCGGCCGCCTGCAGGAGACCCTCCTTCCGACCAGGTTGACCGTGGAAGCGGCGCAGCTGGTCCTGAGGCGGGTGTCCATCTGCCGGGAGGACGGGAGCTTCTGCAGGCTCCAGGCCCCCGCTGGACGGCACCCAGCCGGTGTGACCGCAGAGCAGGCCAGAGGCGGGAGGTCGCAGCTCGGTGCCGGCAGCAGCCACGCCGCTCAGGCCTCGGGCAGGCGCAGGGCCCACGGAGCCGCCATGGGCACCTGTGCGTCTGGGAGCGGGGAGGCTGCCGGTTCATCCACGTCCCTGAGGCTGTGGAGACGGCCCCTCAGGGACTCCCGGGGCTGGGGCACCGCCCAGACCGTGTCCCTCGTCACGGGAGCAGCCGCCGAGGGCAAAGGAGGCAGCCGGTCTCCCGTAAGGGCCCCTCCGGGTAGGGTTGCGGGCCGCCTGCCCACCCAGCTCTGTCCCTCGGCGGCCACTCACGCAAGGACCACACCGGGGCCCAGTGTCGTTTCTTTAATATATAACTTTATTTCTGGTTATAGAAACAAATGCTAAGAGGAGACACAGGACTTGCCCATCCACATACAATTTAATAGATAAAAGAACAGTTACAATAAATGAAAAACGAAATGTAGAAATTTTAAACTTTGTTATAGCTTTAAAACATTAATGTCTGAGACAATTAGAAATCACATTCATTTTTCAAACTTTAAAAAAAAGTATGGCTCCTTTTAAAAAAGTACTGTATCCCATCGAAATGGAAAGGCAGGCCCGGCCGCAGGATCCCCCCAGGGCGCCCGGCTCCCGCCGCCCCGGGGCCTCCCAGACCAGACGTCACTCCCAGGCGGTGGCATCGCAACGTGACCTCCGCTTCACCCCAGGCTGAGAGCTTAGTTTCCACTTTGTAGGAAACCACTGCTTTTAAAGCACTGATTATTAAACATGTTGTAAAAATACTTTAGACAGCCACCGTAAAAACACGCTCACACACACACACACACACCCAGCCCTAACAGCGCCCGCCCACCCCCCAATTATCTTTACAGAATCATCGGTCAGATAAAAAAAATCTCAGTATTGGGTTTGACGCTCCCGCACGTGCCCAGCTGCTGGGTCAGAACTCGGCGGATCTGAGTGAGACCCTGGGACCCTGTCCCCATCCCCCCCATACCCCCTCCCCCCCCCCCCCCCCCCAGCCTGTTAGAACGTGAGCCCAGTCAATTCAGGGGGACCAGGAGAAGGGAGGGCCAAGCTTAACATGTTAGATTTTAAAACTCATTTTTACTGATTAAAAACAAATCTGGACCAGGTAACCCGAGTAGTAGAGGCTAAGAGCTTAGGGGGCCGTGGGCTGTTTCACACCCTTCAGGCCACGAGGGAAAATCCACTCCCGTCAGACCCATTCCAGCCCACTCGGGCAGGGGAGGGCGCGCCCCTCGGGACGCAGCTCAGTGAGAAAACTCCTAGGTCGAAGCGCCCTAATCCGTGGACCCACACGTTAGCCAGGACGCCCCATGTCTCCCTGCGGGCTCCCTCGGCCCCGCCTCCCTGACTTCCCTTTTTGTCTCCGACGCAGAGTGAACTGCCAGTAACTGGATGAATCAAACTAGCAAACTGCAGAGGAGGCCCGAGAGACAGGACGAGCCAGAGGCCTCGCATCCTCCTCTCTCTGCTGCGCCCGCCCGTGGCTGGGGCAGAGGGGACAGTGAGGCAGAGGGGCCAGTGGCTTCCCACTGCCCTGGAGGCGCGGGGGCAGGACCCGAGAATGCGAACCGAGTGAAGAACCGCGCTTGCGGCTCCCACTGGCCAGACGTCTCTTCCCATCTCAGCTGCTACAGCTGAGCAGCAGGGCAGGGAGCCTCGGGTCCTTGGAGTGGGTGTCCCCGGGGAGCAAGGTGCCTGGCACAAAGCAAATGCTCCCTCAACCCTCTTCTAAAATAACGAGCAGCCACTGGGGGCCCCTGGCTCGCGAAGAGATTTCACTTCCGTCCTGCGTGGTGTGCAGACCGCCACTGCCCGGAGGTGGGCAGAGCGTGAGCCGGGCCTTCCTGAGTGTCCACCTGCAGGGCCTCCTGTCACTCAGCCGCGGCCGAGGCTCCAGGCCAGGCCCTGCGGGCAGAGGCGGGCAGCCCCGCAGCGGCTGTCGCACTCACAGGTGAAGCGTGTCACCCAAAGCAGTGGGCCCTGCTGCCCTCTCCCGTCTGCTGACCTCAGACCCCAGGACCTTCTCGCCACCCCAGGGGACCCGCTCAGCTGGCTCCTGGCCCCCCAGCAGCGGGCCGAGCTGCGGCTCAGCCAGGACGCACCCCACAGGCCGAGAGCCGGCAGGTGGACAGCTCAGCAGGTGAGCTTTTCCCTTTTTAATTTAAGAGTCAAAACCTTTTCCCTCATCAGTCACATGGGCCCATTTCTCATTTCAGTTCTGAGGAAGTGCTCGGGGTGACCCCAGATTCTTTGAAGCAGCTGTGATGAGTTGGGCGACGGGGACGGGGAGCAGCGGTGCTGGAGGGGACGGTGGTGCCCGGCCTTACGCCCCAGCGCCCACACAGCTGGCAGCTGGACAGACACAGCCGAGGGGATGCACTGCTGCCACCCACAGGGGCCGCCGCAGACCATCCCTCCGGCCCCAGGTAGCAGCTTTGGTGAGAGGACAGGCAGGCGGCGAAGTCTCGCCCAAACCTGGGGCTGAGCATGGGCAAGCTGCGCCGAGAACCGAGGCCCCAGCGTGGAAGCCAGGTCTGGAGAACGAAACCGTCACGACAGGTATTTGCAAAACACAGGAACCAACCTGGAGAGGACAGAGACACAGCGAGAGGCCTGGCGGCTGCGTCCTCCCACCCAAGCCCCCGCCAGGCTTGTCTGCAGGCCGCCCCTGTAGCAGCACGTTTGCGTAATTGTCCTTAGTGGGAGCGTTACTTCCGGGCAGAGGTATCGGGAAGGGGCTGCAGGGACATGTGTGGGCCCGGCCCCGCCCTGCGCAGCCACGAGGGATGGGCTGCGGTGGCACCGGCTCTCCCGGCAGGGCCTCCGATCGCTGTGGTAACTTGTCCAGAAGGAGCAGTGCGCCGTGGTCTCGCATCGGGATGGAGGCAGCGGGCGTGCGCCACACCCTGAAGCCCGTCTCGGGGCAGCTGTCTCAGGGGGGTTGGGGTGTAGAGGCCGGATGAGGGTGTGAACCCCGAGACGGTGACGTCCCTCAAAGGCAAAGCAGAGCTGAGGCTTGGAGAGACGGAGCAGCTGGCTGCCTCCTGCACTGGCAGCTCTGGGGGCCCCTCCTCCGCCGCCATGTCCTCCCACCCAACAGCGTCCTGTCCTGCGTGAGGCCTGCGCTCCGTCCCTGTCAAGTGAGAGGCCACCCCCAACCCAGGAGCCTTCCCCTCCTCTCGGCCTGAGTGACCAGCAGGGGCATCTGTCCACAGAGGCAGCGCCCTCCGGAGGTGGAGACCTTCTCAGAGGAAGCAGCAGCATCCTGAGCGATGCAGGACCTCAGGACCTCACACCCTCCCCGGGGCCAGGGCTGGGGGTGGGGCACGGAACGACCAGCAAACCCGTCTCCCGGCTCAGAGTTCTTGCTGGGCCCTCCTCTTAGCGACTCGGGGACCCACTCTCACTGTTTCCATTGGGCTCGGTTCTTAAACAGGAAAAAGAAAATACCCAGAGCCAGCAAACCCCACATGAGCCGAGAAGCCCCGGCAGGGACCCTTGTATGGGGCGTGAGCGGGGGAGGCGGGGTGAGGGGTGGCCTGGCCGGGCGCCCAGGCCCTGCAGACTGTGCCCTCCATGGCAGGCGTTCTCGGGAGAGCTCAGTGGGGACGGGCCGGCCTCCTGCGCCCGTGTGCCGTGGGCACGGAGAAGGCGCAGCCGGGCAGGCGCCCTCTTGGGACACGGTCACTCCCAACACCACCTGAACGCCTCGGGGGATGCGCACCACGTGTCCAGCTCCTCCTGTGACTCCTCCCGTGCAGGGCTCCCTGCGTTGGAGCCGGAAAGTGCAGCACAGCAGCAGGGGCCCGAGTGCCCAAAGCCAGTGCCCTCAGCCGCTTGCCTCTTCTGCAGACGCGAGCCCCCAGGTGACCACAGCGAAGGGTCTCGGACTGAGGCTGTAGGGATGTGGGGATCGCGCCAGCAGACTTCTCGCTTTCCCAACCTCGGCTGGCGTCGGCCCGCCCTCCACGGACCACAGGTCACAGGCCACCAGACTCAGGGCGCCCTCTCTTGGCCAGCTCTGAGGGCACCGGGCAACCTTCCCGCTGCGGCGTACACTTCCGGGCTAGGCGGTGCCGGGCCTGCCGCACGAGCCAGGCGCGCTCTGTGGTCAGATGACAGGACACAGGTCTGTGCTGGAGACACAGCCCCTCTGGGCCGCGGCCTCTGCTCCTTGCGCAGCGCTGGCCGCACGGCCCCTCCTCAGCTCCAGCAGGGGCACATGGCACCGTCGGGACCTTGTCCCTCCCCCTCGTCCCCTCGCCCACCTCCCTCCATTCTCCCTGCACCTCTGGCTGCCGAGTGGGGTCCTCACTGAAAATGGACAGAGAAACCAAAACATCTCAAAAGCCATAAAAAAGGGTCGGAGCCAGACCCAGGGGATCAGGCGAAGACCCGACAGTGTCCATGGCCAGCGGCCCTGCTCCGTGGCACCGCGCCCAGAGGCACGCCCGTGGGTCCTGCCGTCAGGAGCAGGCGCATCTAGGTGACACGTCCCCAAGGGAGGGAAGCAGCTGCAGGGACCCTGCTCAGACCTCTGCCAGCCCATCCTTCACGCCCGCCACCACGTGCACAGGAACCGGCGCTGTGGGTGGAGGGGGTTCTCGTATCCCAGGGTGGGGGGCGGGGGACCGAGGGCGGCGCCAGCTCACTCCATCCCCCGCTTCTCTGGCGTCCCGGAGGCGGCAGGTGGACTTCCCAAGAGCGTCTCCCACGTGAGGTTCGTGCCACAGGAACGACAGGCATCCTCCCGTCCTTGGCACCTGGGGCGGGGACACCGCGGCAGCGATGGCTTGAGCCACTCCAACGAGCTGGCTGTCGTGGTTGGGTCCCCTTCCTTCTGAGCCGGCTCCCGCTCCCGCCCAGGGCACCGCCTGCAGCCTGAGCTGCTTCCCTGGTGGTGATTCGGGGGGCGGCCGCGTGGCCGGAGCTCTGGGCTGCGCCTCCAGCTGTCCACGCACAGGGCCAGCCTCCTGAGCACGCGCCCAGTGCTGCCGCCAGGGCAGGCCGTCAGGATGCAGGGCCAGCTCTGGTGTCGTCCACTCGGCGCTCGCCTCGGACGCCCTCCTTGAAGGGGGCAGAGGGTGGGGGTTCACTCCCAGGGGACGCGGCAGCAAGAACCGACCACGGCGCTGCAGGCGGAAACCTCAGAACCAGACGATCCCTCTGGGCTCAGACGTGTGGTGAAGCCCGGATTCCACGCTGCACCCGGACAAGAACTCCTTGGTCCACAGGCCCCCCTCCCCCCCAGTTAATGCCAATGAATGCTCCTGGGCCACGATTTTAGGGGAAGACGTCATGAACAGCTGGAAACCGGACCGCCCGCCGGTCTCGCCGGTTCCGATGCATGCGCAGGAGTGGGGTGCGCGTCCGTCCCTCGGAGGCCTGCCTGGTCGGCTCTGCTCACAGCCGGGGGCCTGGGGTCTGGTCCTCGGGGTGCGCAGCCTCCCCACGCCCCCGCCGGGTCTGGGGACAAGCCGTGCCCGGGGAGAGGAAAACAAAGAATCCCAGAACCATACAATCAGCTGTCTGAACGCGTTTATGTTTAGTCTCGACTGCGGCAGGGGCAGGAGGTGCCGGCAGGGAGGACGAGTGTCGGGAGCAGGCGGGCGGGCCGGCCTGTCCGTGTGGTGTGTGCTCGGTCCCAGGCGGCGATGTGGGCGTTGTGGTCCAGCCCACAGTTCCCTTTGGCGTGCGTCCCACTCCACCTCCTGGGGGACGTCACTCCCCGGTCCCGGGCCCCTGCGGGCCAGCAGCGGCAGCGGTGATGACCCCGGCCTGCGCGCTCACAGTCCCACTGGGCTCCTCCAGCCGGGACCTCTTCACCTCGGGCTCCCCGGTGGCGGCGGCAGAGGTGACGGTGGTGGCTGGCGTGGCGGTGGCGGTGGTGGTGGCGGCTGCTGGCTCCTCGGGCCCCACCTCGCACACCCGGGCGACCACCACGGGAGTGGACGAGCTGGCCTGGGCCGCCAGGAGCTGCAGGGGGCTTGTGAGGGCTGCGGGGAGGGAGAGAGGTTACTGATGGGACCAGCACTCCCAGCAGCCCCAGGCCAGCCGCCCACCTGCTCCCACCTCAGCTGGACTTTCCTTCCCGTGAACACCCCATCTTAACCCTGAGGGGTGCACTGTCCCTGTCTACTCCAGTACCTGCCCACTCCCCTTCCTCTGCCTTCCTGAGCACCTGGCTGAGAACCGAAACCCTCAGCCCTCAGCCCTCAGCCCCGGTGCCCACCACGTGTGTCCGTCCGATGCCCCTGCCCTCTCAGCCAGCTGGTGTGAGCTCTGGACGGGGACTTTGCTTAGCGTTACAGGGCCCGGTGCTTAGCAGCTGCTCAGCTGGTGGATGCCGACCGGCTGCCGGGATGGCCTGGGAAAGGGCCCCCGGGCACTGACTGTGCCTGAACCCCGGGCTACAATGCGGCACGGAGGGCGGCAGGGCCTCACCGTAAGCGCTGCCGGCTACACTGTTGGTGGGGACCGCATGCCTTCCGTTTTGCGTGACGGCCCGGACCGGAAGAGGGTGCTGCCCGATGCTCACGGGCGTGGCCGGCTGCAGGATGGTGACCGTGTGCCCGGGGACGCCAGGGGCCATCTGGCTGGCCACCGTCTGGATGACTCGGCTGGTGGCGGGGATGGTGGCGAAGGCGATGGTGGGCTTCTCCTCCAGGCCTAGGGAAGAGCGCGCGTCAGGGACCGCCTCGCCAGCGGGCGGCCGTGGCCATGGGCTGCGGGTGTCAGGCACTGACACTGGGAACAGCCATCGCTTCTCAAAAGGAAGATCGCACCGAGGAGGTAAGTTTTAAAACAACAGGAAAGCGATTCACAGCTTTTTAAACACACGTGTAACCGTCACACTTTACTGCCAGGGCGACTGAGGAACAGGACAGTTAAACACACGTATAACCGTCACACTTTACTGCCAGGGCGACCGAGGAACAGAATGCTCCTGGGAATGACTGGCCTCCACGCAGACCCGCTGTGGCGAGGCTTCCCATGGCCCCCACGGCTGGGATTACCCGTTAGGTACCAGGGCCCAGGTTCCAGCTCAGGGCTTTGTAGCTAGTTTTTACTTAAATGACTTCTAAGGGCTCCTCACTGGTGGCTCAGGAGGCCTCATCCTCGGATCCCAGGCCCCAACCTAACAGCGCACCTGGGGCTGCGCACACCTGGCTGCTGCTCACGAGGAGGGTGTGCTCTGGAGGGCGACCCTGCTGACTGCACGGGACAGACTCCCCAAAACACAGGAGCGGGGAGTGCGGGCAGCAGGCTGAGAGCCGTCGGCCCCAGAGACTGCCCACCCCGCCCCTGGGCCCTGTACCCCCGAGGCCCAGGCTGACACTCTACCTCCCCGAGCCTCAGAGGGACCACATGGCTCTCACCTCTCGCCTCACTGCCCAGGTCCAGCACCGCGGTGCCTGCGGCTTCATGGGCGCCCCCTGCCGAGGCCTGGTTGGTGGTGAGGATGTACCCGTTGGCGGAGCTGGCGGAGGACGTGACCACCCTGAGCATGGTGACGGGGGGCGCCTGCTGCACCACGTGGATGGCGTGGCCTGGGGGCTGCTGTGCCGTCACGATGGACGCAGGCATGTAGGCCACGGGCTTGGCCACTAAACTAGGAGGTCGGGGGGGCACAGCCATGATCACGGGCTGGGCGCTGACGGGAGAGCCTGCGGAGAAGGAGCGTGAGGTCAGCGGGCCCCACAGCCCCGGCCCGGGTCTGGGTCTGCCCGCCGCAGGGGCCCCGCTCTTACCGGGCGCGCTCTGGGAGTAGCGGTACTCTGGAACAGAGGCGAGCTTCGACCCAAAGTCAGGGTCGTGTGGAATGGGGGAGCCCTCCCGAGACAGGCACTCTGGAGTCTGTAGGCCGCTGGAGCGAGGGGACATCAGCCCGGGGTGGGTGGGTGAAGCCGGAGCACTCCTGAGAACGGGGAGGGACCACGAGAGGGACCACGCGGTGAGTGCGCGGGAAGCAAGGCTACTTAAAGTGGAGGCGCCCAAGGACGCGGACCACGTGCGGCCTGGCCTCCCCTGCCCTCTGTCCCCACAAGGGGTCCCCACGCCTGCAGCGACGACGAGCTGCCCGGCCACCGTCACAGCCCAGCCCCGGGTGGACGCGGTGCTGCTTGTGGCCACAGACGAAGCCACGTCCCGAGCACCTGCTCCCCAAGGGACCAGTGTCCCCCGGGAAAGGGCTCTGTCCTCTGTTCCCCACACGAGCTCTGTGGGCCGGGCACCGACTTCCCGCCAGGAGAGCCTGCGCGGGGCAGAGCCCACGCTCCCGAGTGACCCGTGCCCCCCGAGTGACCCACCGGGCCTGGAACAGCCCCCTCCTCCAGCCCTGCCCGCCGGCTGCGAGCATCGGGCCTCTCCCCTGGGGGACTGTCAGTGACACGCCCCCCGTGCCCCTGAACACACTGGGTAAACTGTCCCTCGAGGGCAGGACGCTGGGCCCCAGATGCAGCGGGGGACGCAGTCTGCATTCTGCGTCTGTGACCCACAGCAGACACCCCTCTCCCTCACCGACAAGGTGCTGTCCCCGAAGCAGAGACCCTCCCTCTGGCCGGCCTCCTGCCTCCCGACCCCTGCTGGCCGGAGTCCTCACCCGGAGACCCCACGCGGTCACCCCGTTGGTGAAGGCGCTCGAACGTACAACTTCCTGTCTGGGCCTCGAGGACCTGGCTTTACTCTACAAAACCAAACCCGTTTCCACCCACCTCTGCCCCCAACACAGGCCGAGACCCAGCCCACAGCAAAGCTCTGCTTCCCTGTCCTCCTGGTCTGGGGGTTCCCTCCCACAATTCCCTGTGCAAATTCTACGTGCAGCACAAGATCGGGGGCCCAACTTCCAATGCGGCCCGAGGACAACCACCTTGACAGACACCCTGCACACAGGGCTCCCGGGCAGCGCTGGCACCGAAGGCGCCCGGAACGTCCCCCGAGCCGCTCATGGGCAGAGCAGCCCCCAAAGCTCGGGAGCCCTCACCTCCAGGACCTCGGGGCGCCTGCTTACAGATGGGTTCACAGGCCTTTAGGGAGGTGCTCGAGCTAAAGGAGTCAGCAGGGTGGGCCCGGTCCCGGGACGGCATCCTCACAGGAAGGGGAAGCGCGGACAGAGAGCGCCACGCGCCGCCGGCCTCCGCCAGACGCCTTCCCACCAGCGCAGCCTCTCAGCCACGTGCAGGGGCAGCCACGGTTGCCGACTGCAGGGCTGTGGCCCATGGACGCTGGACGGTCCCTCCCTCGGGACAAGGGGAAGGGCGGTGAGTGCCCAGGGGCCGGTGGGGAGTGGCCGCGGGTGGCCGGCTCACCTGGAGGACAGCGGTCCGAAGGGGGTGCGGAAGCAGGAGACGCCCCGCTGCCTGCGCTTCCGGAAGGCCTGCTCCACCAGCTTGGCTTCGGAGGCCGGGTCGATGCGCCAGAAGGACCCCTTCCCGGGCTCCTCCTGGGAGCGGGGCACTTTGATGAAGTAGCGGTTCAAGGAGAGGTTGTGGCGAATAGAGTTCTGCAGGCAACAGAGATGGCACCGCTCGCTAGCGCATCCGAAAGTCACGCCCAGCCGCCCCCACCAGGACGCAGGGATGCGGGACGAAGGTGACAGGACCGGGGTTCAGGGGTCACACCGGCGACGGCTCCCGCGGGCTGGCCAGGTCACTCTTATGGGGCAGTGCAAAGGCACAGGTAGTTTTTCCTGTCAAAGTCCAGGTCAGCATCGCTCCCATTCTTTAGAACAAACGCGAGACAGGAAACGCAATCCCTGGTGGAGGGGGTGTCCAGGTTGAAGCCGGCACTGGGCCTGGCTGGGTGGTTCAGTGGGTAGAGCGTCGGCCCTTGGACTAAAGGGTCCCGGGTTCAATTCCGGTCAAGGGCACACACCTCAGCTGCAGGCTCAATTCCTGGCCCTGGTCGGGGTACATGCAGGAGGCAACCAATCGATGTGTCTCTCACATCGATGTTTCTCTCTCTGTCTCTTGCCCCCTTCCACTCTCTCTAAAATCAATGGAAACATGTCCTCGGGTGAGGATCCACAAGAATAACAGACAAAACCCTGCACCGAGTCCACCGGCAAAGGAAAGGCACCAGGAGACACGTGATGAACAGGACACGCTGGTTACGCCCAATGCAGACACGGTCTGACGATCCCACGCAAAGGAAAGCGCCGTGACGGACACGTGGCTGTGAGCACAGAGCCCAGCAACGTGATGCGCGGGTGTAGCCGTCCTCAGCTCCTGGCCCTCCGAGGGCGGGGCCGGGCGCCCCGGGATGCAGCCCATTTGGACGCTCTGCGGGGCCATGTGCCGTGCTGGGCGCGAGCCTCACCTGCCAGCCCTTGTCGGCCGTGCGGTAGTAGGGGTAATGCTTGGTGATGTGGGCGTAGATGCCGCTTAGTGTCAGCTGCCGGTCCTGTGCCGAGGAGATGGCCTGCACGATCAGCTGCGCGTACGAGTAGGGCGGCTTCGACTCGTCCTGGGGAGCAGAGCAGGCAGCGTGAGCGAGGCGGCCCCAGGCCATCCCGCCCACGGCCTCCCGCGCAGAAGCGCCAGCGGGACAGGTCAGCAGTGTCTCCTTCAACCAGCCCCGGCCACCTGCACGCCCGCCACGTGCTCCGCCCGCAGGGAGGAGGGTCTCGTCACGATTTGCTGACACCTCACTCCTCACCTCACCGCTGATTTTAAAAGTCCTCGGGGGGGAAGGAACCAAGACAGAGTTGTAAGGCAAAACCTTTCCTCGTCTCAGACACTAAGTGAAACTCTGAAACTGTCTGGTCATCAGCAGATGGGATGCGGGGAATGCGGGGAGAGGAGCACGCGCAGGAGGTGGGCGGGAGGGGCGGGCTGCGGGCGAGACCTTGGGGCTGTCTCCTCCGGACGCGTCTGCCTGCTGCTCCGAGGCGGCCTTGGCGGCGAACTCCGCGGCCAGCTGCAGGTCGGAGGTCACGTTCTGGACGAATCGGTAGCTGGAGGAGCCGGCCCCACGTGGACTGGCCGGGCAGGAGTTGGGAACACTGCGGAGAGAGAGGACACACTCTGGTCACGGTCCTGGGAGGACTCTGTGCAGGAAGCGGGACCGGGGACACAGAAAGCGCCCGCACTTCCCTGCTCTGTGATTGGATGACACCCCACCCACCGGATGAAGGAGGGACCAGTTATGTCCTCAGCACAGACGCTGGCCCGGGAGGCCGAGCCTGAAGGGCAGGCGGCGTGGCTGCAGGGCCGCCGCTGTCCACACGGTGGCACCCTCAGCGAAGGCCAGAGCCGGGTGCTACTGCAGGAACGTTTGAGGGGGGTGACCAGCCCTGCCGGCCACAGCCCCCAGGCTCCTCTCCTCGGCTGAACCGGCCACCCAGCATCTCCGGCTCCTCCACAGCCGCCCAGACTCGGGCCTGTGGGTCCCAGGCCTGTGCCACCCAGCGTCCCGCCCGCCGGGGCGGTGGCCCAGCCACAGGCTTCGGCCCATTTCCTCTCAGTAACAAACCACGTAGAAACACTGGCCCTCACCTTAATTCCATCACAGACATTCCGAGAACACGCATGATAGCACAGCGCCTCCACGGCACCGGAGGAGCCTGTGTCCCCGCCTGACGCCCTCCCCTCATGTCCCAGCACCCGCAGCTGAGCCAGGCCCTCCCCCAGAGCTCCCCCGTCTCCGGCCGGGAGGGACCCCGGTGACACAAGCTGCCCTGCAACACCTGGGGGGCGGGGGGAGAGGGCGTCGTGAGAAGTTGCTACTGAGGAGGAAGGTGAAGGAAAGAATGAAGCCCCGACCGCGAGCAGCTGGTGAGGGACAGCAGCCCTCAGCTCCCGGGCGGCCAGAGTGCCTTCCAGAAAGGCCCGCGTGGGAGTGGGCACTCTAAGGACGCTCACTGGGAGTACCTGCTCTGCCCCCCGGGTCCCCGAACACGCCGAGCGGTGCTGTGCATGCACAAAGTCACGACACCCAACGGGACGCTGGCGGGAAGCAGCACGGCACCTTTCCGGGCGTGGCCCTGACACACCTGCTGGCGAGGTTGGCGGAGGGGAGGGTCGTCCCAGTGCCCCTGCCACGCACGCAGCCGGGCTTTTCCAGTGCGTCCTGGGAGCCACGGCCACGCGTGAAGCCGAGGCAGGGGACACGCAGCCCGTGGCTTCTCCTGAGGTCCCGCGAGGCCCACACCGTCCACGCCCTCCTGGACCCGACCCCCCCCCCCAGTGGCCACGCAGCCCTTCCCCAGCCGCTATTTTGTGGGAGATCAGAGGAAAACTGCTGTCCCGCCCTCAGAAGGCCGACCGCAGGGGGAGGCTGCCTCCCACAGGCCGACCTCCAGCGGAAGCGCGGGTGCGGGCTGGCCCGGGACACAGAGCCGCTCGCAGCCTCTGCCGAACCTCGGGCCGGGCCAGCCGGCCGCCCTGGACGTGCCTGTGAGCACATGGCTTCTGGCCTCCGAGCAGCGAGCTTCTCAATGAGCCCTTCAGCCGGCGGCCGCCTGGACCCCCCCTAAACCCCACACCTCCAGGTCAGGGCGGAGCCCACTGCACGCCACGCCTAGCGCCTGGGCTGTCGGTGCTCAATCAGAGCCGGCCGCGGGCTCTGTGGCCACTGCAGGGCGGCCAGCGCCCCGAGAGCTTCAGGCTGCTCCGCCAAAACTGCCCGGCAACGCGCAGAGCCAGAGAGAACGCCTGGAGGAGAAGCAGTGTCTCTTGGGATGCGGAGACGCGTTGGCCTCCTGGATGGAGCCGAAGCAAGAGACGCTCACTTAGGGCAACGCGACCGCCCAGGCGGGCGGGGCCTGGACCCGGGCGGAGAGCAGCACCGGGCACATGACTCAGGTGCCCGCCCCGACTGCAGGTGAAAGGTGGACACAAAGCGAGATGCAACCGCTGCGCCTTTTATGGAAAATGACCCGAAGTCACCTTCCGTTTTAGGCCATGAGTGGCGCCTCCTCCAGGCTGGCCTGGCACGCGGCCTCCGAGACCGTCCAAGACACGCCTGCCATGTCTGCGCCGCGCTCACGGCACTGGGCGAGCAGGCAGCGGTGTGTGTGTGTGTGTGTGTGTGTGGCCCTGCGTGCCCGCGCGGCGGACACGCTACCGGCTGGGCACACGAGCCAGCTCGGCCAGGACATCGTGTAGGAAGGACCAGGGGACAGAAGAGTGTAAGAGCAACACCTGAAACTAGAAAACAATGTGAAGTACGAGGGACACGCCCCACCGAGGATCTCGCAGGTGACCGCCTGCCGGTGCGAAGGAGAACAGTGACCAGCGGGGAGCGGATGGAAGCATTCACCTCTGGTCCCGCCCCCCAAAGACATCCCCCCCCGCCCCCCCCCCCCCCCGTAAACAAAGGGCAGAGGGAAAGGCAGACTCCGGGTCAGGGGAGGGGACCCCCAGGGCCCCCGACGAGGTGGGGGGGGGGGGGCCTGACGCCAGAGGAAAGCCTTTTAGTGATGGGTCGAGTGACAGGCATCCTTCTGGGCGGAGAGGGTGGGTTGTGCCAGGCCTCGGGCACGGAGACCTAGCCCCACACGGCACCGAGAGGCTCACGCTGCGGGGGGGGGGGGGGGGGGGGGGGGGGGGCGGGGGGAGCACCGCCAGGGGCGAGGCTGATACGGACCTGGTGCCCGGCGACCCAGGAGGGCACACGCAGCCACTGCCACGGCTGCACCAAGAGCACAGCAGTGCTCCGTGCCCTGGAGGCGACACGAGGAAAATGCAACTCAGTGAAGCCGACAGCTCTGGGGGAGCTTTCCTGGAAGAGGGGGGAGGAGAAAGGGAACGAGCCTCACAGTGGAAGTGCGTCTGTCACAAGCAAACCTGAGAACTGGGGCGCGTGTGCTGCGAGGGGAGCGCTGGAGGGCCGTGCGCCTGCGTCCCGGAGCGTGGCCAGGGGAGGCCACCGACCCTCAGAGCCTCAGAGCGCCGCCATGGTGCAGCATGGCTTTGGTGAACATGTAAGAACAAACACTAAAACGAGCGAAGGGCATGAGGACTGCACTGTCCCGTGGGCACCGCTGCCCCGGCCCCAGGGGTGCCGGGCCACAGAGGGGCCGGGCCACAGCGGGGCCGGGCCACAGGGGAGCCGGGCCACAGGGGAGCCGGGCCACAGCGGGGCCAGGCCACAGGGGAGACGGGCCACAGAGGGGCTGGGCCACAGGGGAGCCGGGCCACAGAGGGGCCGGGCCACAGCGGGGCGGGCCACAGGGGAGCCGGGCCACAGGGGAGACGGGCCACAGCGGGGCCAGGCCACAGGGGAGACGGCCACAGCGGGGCCAGGCCACAGGGGAGACGGGCCACAGGGGAGCCGGGCCACAGAGGGGCTGGGCCACAGGGGAGACGGGCCACAGAAGGACTGGGCCACAGGAGAGCCGGGCCACAGAGGGGCCGGGCCACAGCAGGGCCGTGCCACAGAGGGGCTGGGCCACAGAGGAGACGGGCCACAGAGGGGCTGGGCCACAGGGGAGACGGGCCACAGAGGGGCCGGGCCACAGGGGAGACGGGCCACAGCGGGGCCGGGCCACAGAGGGGCTGGGCCACAGCGGGGCCGGGCCACAGGGGAGCCAGGCCACAGAGGGGCCGGGCCACAGAGGAGCCGGGCAGAGAGCGGGACTGTGTGCAGAGGGCGCTGTGAGAGCTTTAGACTTTGGTGCCAATTGCTTTTTGTTTTTACTTCATGTTCTGCTAACCTTTGCCAAGTTTCAGTAAACAGATTACTTCCGTTTTTGACGTCTACAATAGAAACAGTCAAGAGAAGCTTCCATGATGAAACAGCTTGTGAAAGCCCGGCTCTGCGTGACGCGGAGGCGCTCGCTCTGTGTGTGCTTTCTCGGGTGTCAGTGCAGCAGTTTCTTAAAACTCGCCTCACAGGAGCACTTTCAGACGGTGTGTTTCTGCAACACCCAGCAAACGATGACCCCATTTCTTCTTTTCTATAAATACCGCTGCTTTAAAACGGAAAAAAGTCAGTGCTAGCCCTAACCGGTTTGGCTTAGTAGATAGAGCGTCGGCCTGCGGACTCAAGGGTCCCAGGTTCGATTCAGGTCAAGGGCACATCCCCAGTGGGGGGTGTGTAGGAGGCAGCTGTTCGATGTTTCTCTCTCATCAATGTTTCTAACTCTCTTTCCCTCTCCCTTCCTCTCTGTAGAAAATCAATAAAATATATTTAAAAAAAAAAAGTCAACGCTGCCTTGATAGCAACATTCACTTGAGAGAGCGTTCATTCATTTTCTGGGTGGAGTGCTTCAGGGTGAAAAAAACCACCCAACCACACAGCACACACCCTGGCCTGGCAGCGGGGAAGCAAAACACTTCAAACAGGCGGAAGACGCAGGGCCTGAGGGCAGGGCCAGGGCCAGGAGGGCAGGGCTGGAGGGCAGGGCCAGAGGGCAGGGCCGGGCTGTTTACTAGGGAGAGCGTCCCCACAGGTACAGCCACTCCCCAAATCTTGGAGCAGCAGTGGCTGGGGACTAGGTGCGGAGAAAACCAAACTGCAGGGACCCAGGAGCCAATGGGGCGAGCAAGCGGCAGCCTCACCAAATTAGGAGACAAACGGAGGAGGGGAGGGGGGCCCTGGGCCAGGCTGCCTTCTCAGAAAGGGCTGGGCTGCCAGGCGCTCCCCCAGGGCACTTCCTCCGGAGAGAGGCGGAGCCGCCTGGTTTCCAGGGGAGGACCCAGGAGGGGAGGGCGGGCCAGGCTGTTGGCAAACACGGGCGCCTCCTGGCAGAGAGGCTCTTGGGAGCTAAGCCTGGCAAGGCCTCTGGGGTCTCTAAAGGCTCAGCTGAATTCCAGAGCCAGAGAAACGGCGTCAACACAAACCCTGTCCCAGTTACTGCTCTCCCTGCTCACGTTTTACCAAATGAAAACAGGAAGCCGGCCCCGCAGACAGAAGACAGAGTGGGCCCAGTAGGACTGAGACAGATGAGGCAGCCCCTGACTGACTCCCGCCCCTAAAACAAGTTAAATATAAACAGGGCGCCGCCGGGACTCTCAGAGCAGCGGTTCCAGAGACACTGCTCAGTGAAAGGGCCTCCTACCCCCCAGAGGCCCTCAGCCTCCTCCCAACAGCAACTCCTACCAGCTCCCCGAGTCTCCTCACCAGGCGGCCCACTTTTATTTGGAACGAGACTCGGAGATACGTTTACTTTACGAAGCTCTCCAGGTACGAACCCAAACATTTGGCCGATGATAAACTCATCTATAGATATAAGAGCCCAATGTGCAAATGTCCCCGCAGGAGTTCGACCGGGAGACCGACCACTCGCTATGCTGTGCACTGACCACCAGGGGCCGGCGCAGAATGAAGGAGGCCCCAGCTGGCAGCCAGAAGCCAGGGAAGGGAAGCCCTGGCCAGCAGCCAGCAGCTGGCAACCGGCAGCTGGGGAAGGGAGGCCCTAGCCGGCAGCCGGAAGGAAGGCCCCTATTGGCCCTGATCGCTGGCCAGGCCTAGGGACCCTATAGTGCACAAATTTCATGCACCGGGCCTCTAGTTGTTAATGTGGTCCAGGGTGAGGCTGGGGGTCAGGGTAAGGCTGGGGGTGAGGGAGAGGCTGGGGGTTGGGGTGAGGCTGGGGGTGAGGGAGAGGCTGGGGGTGAGGGAGAGGCTGGGGGTTGGGGTGAGGCTGGGGGTGAGGGAGAGGCTCGGGGTCAGGGTGAGGCTGGGGGTGAGGGAGAGGCTGGGGGTCAGGGTGAGGCTGGGGGTGAGGGAGAGGCTGGGGGTGAGGGAGAGGCTGGGGGTTGGGGTGAGGCTGGGGGTGAGGGAGAGGCTGGGGGTTGGGGTGAGGCTGGAGGTGAGGGAGAGGCTTGGGGTCAGGGTGAGGCTGGGGGTGAGGGAGAGGCTGGGGGTGAGGGAGAGGCTGGGGTGAGGGAGAGGCTGGGGGTCGGGGTGAGGCTGGGGTGAGGGAGAGGCTGGGGTTCAGGGTGAGGCTGGGGTGAGGGAGAGGCTGGGGGTGAGGGAGAGGCTGGGGGTGAGGGAGAGGCTGGGGGTTGGGGTGAGCCTGGGGGTGAGGGAGAGGCTCGGGGTCAGGGTGAGGCTGGGGGTGAGGAAGAGGCTGGGGGTTGGGGTGGGGCTGCCCGCTGCGGTCTCCCTGGCCGTGTGGAGCACACCACACCGTCATGGGCCCTCGCAGCTCTGGTGCTGCTGGGTAAAGGGTCAGCCTCAGGGCGACGCACAGCCTCACACATTCCGAGTGCACAGGCCGTGTCCGTGCATCTGCGAGTTGTGTAACCGCCACAGCGTCTCATCCAGACATTTCCTCACGCCGGGAAGAAAGGCCCTGCAACCGCCCAGCCACGGCCGCTCCCTGACTTCCTGTCCCTGCACATGTGCCTGCTCTGCTCGCTTCCCACCAGCTGGCCCTGCACATGGCACACTGCTGTCGAGCACCACACTGAACATGCCTTCAGCCCGAACCGTGTCCACTGAAGGGCAGCCACATCCCAGTGTCCACTCATGGGCTGGTGGGCCTGAGCTGTCTCTGCTTTGGGGCTTCACGAACCTCATTGCTGAGCCCGGCGTGCAAGCTCACGGGCCTCCCTGCCGAGCCCGGCGTGCACGCTTCCATGCGACCTTGGGCCCAGTGCACGGCTGGGTCGGATGGAACACTGTTGACTCTGAAGAACTGCAGACTGTTTTCCACAGAGGCTGCTCGCTGTGCTGCACTACGTTCTACCCGTGTGCTCGTCACACGTGTGGAAAGGCAAGAGCACTTCACAGCACAATCTAAGCTTGGGCTCAGGTGGGGCCTCCCTCGAAACTCGGGTTCGATGTGTGGACACACAAGGACGCAGCTAAGTCTGAGCCTCAGAGCAGAGCCACACGGGACGAGTAAAACGAGCTCGAGCAGAGGCTTTGGTGAGTGCTGGCCACGCGGAGCAGCACCGTGCGGACGGCACTGAGGACAGACACAAGGCCCGGGGGCCGAGGGGCCTGCCCCACCGCCTGCCCCCGGGCCAGGCCCCGGACTTGAGCGGGGGGGCCATTTGCAGCTGCCCCCGAACTCTCTCTGCAGGAGCAGGACACACCTATTCACAGGCTCTGGGGGAACCGACTCCCGTACCTCAATGCGAGCGACTCCCAACGTGTGACCAACACGTTTCAGGTGGAAAACAAAGGCGCAAGCGACACGGGGATCATCACAGAGATGAACCCGCATGTGGTTCCCGGAGGGCGGGCCAGGCTGCCAGGCTGTCAGGGAGGAAACAGCCACCGGTTCGCAGTGAGCCTGGTGCACAGGGAGGCAGACCACCGCTAGCACAGCCCTGCGGCTCACAGCGGTGCCTGGGGGTCTGAGGCCCTGGCAGAGCCGCGTGCCTCTCCGGGGCTGACACTGTGCCCGGACGCACAGCCCTGCGGAGACGCCTGGGGCTGGGGGAGGCGAATCGCCAAGTGCGCGCGTCGGGGCTTCAGGGCCACACACACACACACACACACACACACACACACACACGGTGAAGGCAAGAAAGCCATGTCGTTTTAAAACGTCCTCAGCGAAGCAGGAGACGATCTGAAAATGCATTAAGCCTGACCCACACACACTTCATGCCACAGGGAAGACGGCGCAGGCGGCCGCGGTGGCGGGAGGACCAGGGCGGTCAGGTGCCGGTGCCTGAGCGCAGACAGCTCGGCCGCCGACCTCTGGTGGCAGGTTTCCCTCTGGAACTGCCCTGAGGCTGCCACCTCGAAGACAGGCGGGACTGACACACACGGTTAACATGCGCTCACGTCTCACAGAAGCCTGTGCTGCTGTCAAAGGCCCTCACATCTCAGACGGGCAGCGCGACGAGGGGGCGGGACCAGCGCTTTGTGAGAGAATTCTCCAGGGACCTGTGCCAGGAGCCAGGTCCCCAGACGCTCCTCCAGCTTCCAAATGCCACCCAGGGCGTCGCCAGCTGCGCAGCGCACACGCAGGCCCCGCTCGTCCATCCCATCTCCTCCTCAGCACCCCTGGCCCCAGGCCCCGGCCCGCAGCGGAGCCGGGAGCTCCCGGGCTGAGCTGCTCACCTGATGGTGCCGGTCGGGGAGGGGATAGGGCTGACCAGGCCCCGGAGGTCCGGCTCCGGAATGTGGATCCTCAGAGGGGAGATCTGGGGGTAGAGCGGCCGCAGCGGCGAGGCGGGGGCCTCCTCCTGGGGGTAGAGCGCCGTGAACTGGATCTTGATGACCGTGCTGGGGAAGCGGAAGGTGCACCTGCAGGGAGAGGGAGAGCGGCGTCAGCTCAGAGCAGAGGAGAAAGCGCAGTCAGGAGGGACCTGCCCACGGGCCCTGAGCCTGCACAGCCTTGCGGGCCGGCCCGGCTCCATCGGGCCCTTTCTGGCGCTGACACCAGCCTCCTTCGTGCCGGGAACAGGAGCCAGGAACAGCCAGGACCTCTGACGTCCTCTCCAGCGGAGGCCCAGCAGGCAGAGCGCTCCGTCCACTGTCTATCGGCGGGCTCGCCGCCCAGAGCGCGCTGGCTGGGAGGCTGGGCCGCGTGGGCGCGGTGGTTTTAACGACGGAGCCGACCTGAAGCACAGGCGCCCGTGAACCTGCCGCCGGCGTCGGGAGCAGCGGGACACACACAGGCTGGCGGCGGCTTCAGCTCGCTCTGGCGGGAGGAGCTGGTGTTCTCCACTGGCAGAGACCACGCGCTCACAAGCCAATGCCGCCGGGGCCAGGGGCCGCCCCATCACGTGTGTCCATGAGAGTCTGGGCGGTCCTGACCCGGCAGCCCTTCTCACGTCCAGGCCGACGCGTTCCCCACGAGCGGCTGGAGCTCGTGAGGTGAAACACGGGAACCGGGCGAAGCAGCCGCCCAGACAGCGACAGCCGAGCACCCGGGTGGCGGGTCCTGTGACAAGCGGGGCTTCCGTGACAAGCGGGCGAGGAAGCACGTGCACGCGCCCACCTCCTGCACCGGCATCGCTTGGAAGGTGCCACCTCGTGCCGGGCAGCACCTGGCAGGGCCGCGGGCTCTCGGAACGGCTGGGGCCTCGCCAGCAGCTGCTCCGCCACGCCCGCCGCTTCCCAATTCAGCGCCATGTCTGAGCAGACGCCCAGCCCCGCCCCGAGGATGCGGCAGGCAGCCCTCACGCCGTCCCCGTTGCTCTGATAGAACAGCAGTTGTTATGAAACGAGACTGAGAACATGTCACCCGGGTTCCAGGATCACGAGAGCCCCCCGCCCGCCCCCCCGTGACCCCCTCCCACCGGCCAGTGCCGATTCTCCCGGAGACCGAGCGGACGGGCTGCACGTGGTCCCAAAGGGGGCGCCGGCCGGCAGGGAACCCCAGGACGCCGCTGACCCACAGGCCCTGCGTTTCCATTTCCAAACTAAAACGGGACAAAGGCTCTGACGCTCCTGCGCTGCTTCGTGTGGTGCCGCTGACCCTGAACACCAGAGGTCAGGGCTGGGGGTCCATCACGGTCGGCACCGCCCATGGTCCTGCCTAGAGCCACCAGGGCTCTGGAACCATCCTGCCTGTTTCTCCTTTAAGCCACGGTTAAAGCCACACTGCCGTCCTCCTCACACACACACGCACACACACGTGCGCACACACCTGTCCCACAGCATTAGACATGAAGGCAACGATAATGACAAGCAGTTTCCATGGCCTTTCCCTGTCTCTTCCTTTAGCTGCTACAAAGGAACAAACAAGCCCGGTGCCTGCCCGCCCAGGACACGCCGTGGCCTCGCCGTGCGCCGTGGAGGTCTGTGCTGAGTGACCGGCAGACGGGAGTCGTTGCAGACGGTGTAGGTGAAGGCGAGAAATGGCCCACGGTCCCGAGGGAAGCTCTCGCCTGGGCATCTGAAAACCGGTTCCAGCCGAGCTTGTGGCCTGGACGGGCCTCTGAGACTGTCCCTGCCCCCACCGAACGGCTTGCTAACCAAAGGGGACGCTCGGGGCAGAGGAGAGCGCCTCGGAGGCCGCCCAGGCCCCAGCTCAGGCGGAGGACATGACCGCGCAGACGGCGACCGTCCGGCGGCACCCACAGGCCGGGGATGCGCTGCCCCCGAGCCTGGTGCCACCAGCGACTGTTCGCAGACACCTTCCTGCCGTGATGGGAAGCTTCCAGCGAAGGCTTAACGATAAGCATGTTCACACTATTTACTGCAACAGCGATCGCAAGGCATCTCCGGACTCCCTCCCCCAAAGCCACTGCAGCGGGACCTCCCTCGGAGGAGGAGGGAAGTGCAGGAAGCGACTGAACTTTAAGCTGGTGTCCCGGTGCTGGCGGCCACCCCGTGCGCTCCCTGAACGTCGGCAGCCTGGTCCCGGCCCTCGCTGGGTTTAGTGAGCGAGCTTTGCAGTTAACACTGCCCCCGAGGGAGCGCCACGCTCTTCCTGGACCCGGCCACATCGCGCCCGCCGGCAGCAGGGAGGCTCCGGGCAGCCAGCCGCACCCGCAGGGCCATCCCCTTCCTGGGCACAGAAGTCCGGCCCTGAGTAGAGACAGGCAGTGGGTGGCTGCAGCAGCTGGGGCGGGGCTGGGAGGGACAGTGACCGAGCTGGGTGCGGGTTTCTTTCAGGGCTGACACACGTGCTCAGATCAGTGTGGCGATGGCTGCCACACGCTAAGCCCAGGCCTGAACAGTTTAAATGAGACGCTGTGGGACTGACACGGGGCAGTGCCGACTCGTGTGCACACAGTACGTCCAGTTCTCTTTCGTTCTCTCCCTTGACACTGATTTAAAGAAACTGCTTTAAGCCCTGGCTGGTTTGGCTCAGTGGATAGTGTCAGCCTGCAGACTGAGGGTCCCAGGTTCAATTCCGGTCAAGGGCACATGCCTGGGTTGTGGGCTCCATCCCCAGTAGGGGGTGTGCAGGAGGCAGCTGATCAATGATTCTCTCTCATCACTGATGTTTCTGTCTCTCTCTCCCTCTCCCTTCCTCTCTGAAATCAATAAAAATATCTATAATAGTAAAAGAGAACGATGCAAACTGACCATCCCTCCGCGAAGCCCACAAGCCACGCCTACCAGCCAATCAGGAGTGGGTATGCAAATAAACCTGACAAAAATGGCAGGTTAATTTGCATATGCAGGTGTCAAGCGCCCTGGGAGGTATCGGTGGCCGTGGGCTGGCTGTGCCAAGCTACACCCGTGGGCTCCCGGGACCTTCACGGACAGAGAGCAGAGCAGGAGAGCAGGTGGAGAGCAGGAGGTTTGGAGGACTTGGCAGAGCAGGAGACCGCTGGAAATAGAGCAGGGCGAGAGAGAGAGCGGCTTGGAGGGCGCGGCTCCCTGTCACCCCAGCTTCCTCATCACAGCTGTGGAAACTGACAGCAGGGAGGAGGAAGTCCCACCCCCAAAGAATCAGCCATTGGTCAGACAGCTCTCAGCGGCCTGACAGCCAGGACTCTCATTCACCTGCATCTCAGACCGTGACAGGAGAGAGGTGGGACTATGTCTAAAGAACAACTGTTGATACAACGTAGCTCTGCAGCCGAAAGATTATGGACAGAAAGTGTCTGCAGAGCAGCGTGCGTCTGATCTTGAAAGAAGGCGGCACCTGCGACAGAATGTATCTGACCACCAGCTACTGGAAAAACGTCGCTCTGATGCCGAAAAACACCGGCGTCATCAACAGAAAATGTCTAAAGACTAATGGCCTTTGAAGTTGAAAGAAGGCAGTGGCGATGACAGAGTATGTTTAGAGAACAGTTATCAACAAGTACTACCAATACCGGTAGGAACTGCCTTCTCAGTGAAAATGGAGTGCATGAGGATGCAATTCTCGAACATAGTTGTGGTGGAATGACTGTTAGATGCGAATTTTGCCTATCACGAAATTTCTCTGATGAAAAACCATCCGATGGGAAATTTACTCAATGTTGTAGCAAAGGGAAAGTCTGTCCAAATGATATCCATTTTCCAGATTACCCGGCATATTTAAAAAGATTAATGACGAATGAAGATTCTGACAGTAAAAATTTCATGGAAAATATTCGTTCCATAAGTAGTTCTTTTGCTTTTGCTTCCATGGGTGCAAATATTGCATCGCCATCAGGATATGGGCCATACTGTTTTAGAATACACGGACAAGTTTATCACCAAACTGGAACTTTACATCCTGCGGATGGTGTTTCTCGGAAGTTTGCTCAACTCTATATTTGGGATATGGCCGAAGCTACAAGTAAAAGATTAGCAATGCCAGAAAACCAGGGCTGCTCAGAAAGACTCATGATCAACATCAACAACCTCATGCACGAAATAAGTGAATTAACAAAATCGTACAAGATGCTACAAGAGGTAGAAAAGGAAGCCCAATCTGAAGCAGCAGTGAAAGGTATTGCTCCCACAGAAGTAACAATGGTGATTAAATACGATTGTAACAGTGACCCAGGTAGATATAATTCTCCCCGTGTAACCGAGGTTGCTGTCATATTCAGAAATGAAGATGGAGAACCTCCTTTTGAAAGGAATTTGCTCATTCATTGTAAACCAGATCCCAATAATCCAAATGCCACTAAAATGAAACAAGTAAATATCCTGTTTCCTACATTAGATGCAATGACATATCCTATTCTTTTTCCACATGGTGAACAAGGCTGGGGAACAGATATTGCATTAAGACGCAGAGACAACAGTGTAATCGACAATAATACTAGACAAAATGTAAGGACACGAGTCACACAAATGCAGTATTATGGATTTCATCTCTCTGTGCGGGACACGTTCAGTCCTATTTTAAATGCAGGAAAATTACAGTTTATTGTGGATTCATATTAAAAAATGGAGGCCAATCAGATAAATTTCATCAAAGCAAACCAATCTAAGTCAAGAGTTGAAAAATATAGTGGTTTGATGGATTATCTCAATTCTAGTTCTGAAAATGACAATGTGCCAATTGGCAAAATGATAATACTTCCATCATCTTCTGAGGGTAGTCCCAGAAATATGCAGCAGCGATATCAGGATGCTACGGCAATTGTAACGAAGTATGGCGAGCCCGATTTATTCATAACCATGACATGCAACCCCAAGTGGGCAGATATTGCAAACAATTTACAACACTGGAAAAAAGTTGAAAACAAACCTGACTTGGTAGCCAGAATTTTTAATATTAAGCTGAATGCTCTTTTAAATGATATCTGTAAATTCCATTTATTTGGCAAAGTAATAGTTAAAATTCATGTCATTGAATTTCAGAAACGTGGACTGCCTCACGCTCACATCCTCTAATTAATTCCCTTTCAATGTGCATGAATTTCGTGCACTGGGAGATATATATATATATATATATATATATATGTGTGTGTATATATATATATATATATAACTTTAAAAAGCCTGGGTGGCCTAACCCACAGACCTCACAATGTGGCCCAGTCACATCGTCACCACTGCTCATTGGGCTTGACGGTCACTAAGTACAAGACACGGCCTTGTCCCACAGGACAGACATTCTTCAAGATTTGGCTCCCAAGGCCTCCTCCTCCTCCAGGGAGCCCTCCTTGATTGCCCGGCTCATCCCGTGCAGGGGGTTAGGTCACTCCATTCCCTGCACATACAGCACACGCGTGCACGTGTACTCTTCCGTGTACCAGGAAGAGTACACGCACATAGACTGATGTGTGGGTACAAGGCAGAATGAGAGAATTCTCCACACGGAGTTACACGCCACAGCAACCTGGAGTGAGGCTCTGTGCAGCCTCCAAACAGAGACGTTCTCAGGCTTTTCCCATCCAGCCTCATCGGCAAGGGTGTGAGAACAGGTCTTCGCTGCCGAGCAGAATCAAGCGGGGGAGAGATCGGAGGGCTTTCGGGGCCAGGAGAGCGCCGTCACCATCCCACAGAGCGGGAGCCGTGCTCTGGCTGCTCAAGCCCCCACAGCGCTTAGAGAAGTCAGGGAAAAGGAGCCGTGTGGGCCAGCCCCACCCTGCAGGGCCGGCAGGGCGTGGTGTCCCTGGCCAGGCCGTGTGGCTCTGGGTGTCGCGAGGGGACTGGAGCGGTCTGCAGTGCTGGGTGTCTGCCTGTCCTGACCCCGGTCTGACTGAGAGTCAGGGCAGACAGCTCCCTCCCCCAGCTGTGGCTCTCCTCCCCCCAGCACCTGAGCATGCTTGGTGCCCGGCCCGCCTCCTGGAAGGACTGGCACCTCCTGCGAGAGGCCCAGGAAGTGGCCACAGGGACGGAGACTGGGAAAGCCTTGGAAGGAGCTCGGGCCACCAGCTCGGGGCCAGTTGAGGCCACGCCCGTCCCCGGCGCACGGCACGCCCCACAGCGGGCAGGTCAGAGCTCGCCGCACCGCCCAGAGCGAGAGAGAAAGCGAAGCTGCGACTGAGCCGCTCCACGTGGGCAGCAGCGCAAACATCCTCTGGCCGAGACTCTGGAACACGCCTCGGACCAGAGCTGAAAGGAGGGTCCGGCACATCCCCTGGAGTTTCTAGAACAACAGATGCTGGTGGCCACGGCAGGGAGCGGGAGGAGGGACAGGAAGCTCAGCCTCTCCTTGGTGTCTGGCTTCAGGCAGCAACAGAAGTGACCTCAGTCACCCAGGCACCCCTCACCCTGCGCCGGCTCAGCCACGCCTCCTCTCCCGCCGGGCGGTGGGCCAGGATGGGCAGGGCACGGCCGCTGGGGGCTCAGGTGACCCCTCTGCTCACAGCCAGCTCACCCCCCCACCCCCGGAGGCGCTACGCGGTCCTGCTCCTGCAGGTAAAGTGCTGCATTTACACTGAATTCAGCCCAATTCTGAAGTGGAAACTGCCCTTCACTGAACACCGAGGGGCCTGCCTGACCGTCTCTCCACTCCATCCACGGCGCTGTGGGCACCACCGCCAGAGGCCCCAAGCCACAGGGGCCGCGGGAGACGCTGGGGTTCCCACCCGCTGGAGCGCTGCCTCCCGCCCAGGGCCCGGGCGCCTGCTGTGACCACCAGGACCAGATCGAGGCCGGTCGGGAGCGCGGACCACTTGCTGTCGCCGCGGGGCGAGCGCCGGGCACTCACAGCACAGGGGTTCTCTGAACGGGGAACGCTAATAGCGATGGAGATGGCAACGAGGCAAAAACAAAAAATGAACAAACAAAAACACAAAAAGCATCCCAGAGACATTCACAGCCTCTCAGGAGGAAAATGCTGACATTTCATCAGAGAAGCCACCGTGTCAGACCGTCTGTGACAGCCCGTCTGTCTGACGCTCAGGAAGCACATTCAGACGAGCAGGGGTGAGACGGCTCGGATCGGAGGCCGAGGTTCCAGGCCTCACCCTGGGGCGCAGACCAGCCCCGAGAGCACAGCGTGCCCCCAGGCCTTCCCCACCACGGGCGCGCGGGCCAGCACAGGGTCTGAGGCTGACCTGGGGTGAGAACGCGTGTGCGCCCCGCACACCCTCAGCACCAAGCACTGGGTGTCCCCTCCCCGCCCACCAGGGCCGTGTCAGGGGAGAGCTAATGAGACACAAGATTTAAATCGGACCCAAGGTCTTCAACCATTGCACCCGCATGTCCTGGGAACAACATCAAACCACCCGTTCTGCAGGATGAGGAAGATCTCAAACAAAATGAGAGCAGCGCCAGAACCACGCAGAACGCGGTGTCAGAACCCCGGCCGGGCCTAACCGGTTTGGCTCAGTGGATAGAGCATCGGCCTGCAGACTGAAGGGTCCCAGGTTCGATTCTGGTCAGGGGCATGTACCTTGGTTGCGGGTATCTCCCCAGTGGGGGGTGTGCAGGAGGCAGCTGATTGATGTTTCTCTCTCATCGATGTTTCTAACTCTCTCTCCCTCTCCCTTCCTCTCGGTAAAAAATCAATAAAATATATTAAAAAAAAAAAAAAAGAACCCGGCCGGGCTTTGCAGCGCCCGCCACACACCCGAGGAGCAAGGAGAGATCCAGCGGGGGCAGGGCGGAGGCCCCCGTGGCCGGCCCTGAGGAGCCTGGAGTGAGTGGGGTGAGAACTGCTCAGGAAGGACTCGCTGCCATGTCCCAGGTCTGGCAACAACGGCAACCCTACAGCAAGGTGAGGAAGGCCCAGAGGATGAGCCCCCCCCCCCCCCCCCAAACTGAAGACAAAGACGTCCCTGGGGCCAGAGGGAATGAGAACAGCCCAGTTCAGGGGCTGGGAGCGGGGCTGGGGGAGTCCGCAGGGCCCCGGGGCAGGGCCCCCAGGAAAGCCAGCAAAGGGGCTCATGGGCGTTTCACTAGGAGGCCGCGAGGACGCTACAGGGGGAGTCACGTCAAGCCACACGTGGGAACTTGGAAAAACTCAAACTCCACCGTAAAGAGCACTCAGGTTACAGCAAAGGACACGCAGAGGCTGGTCACCGAGGAGGGCCCAGGCGCACACGCACACGTACACGCGAGGACACCCATGTCGCCCATCACCAGGGACGCCACCGAGGCTCCACATCAGGACGGCCAGGTGCCGGGAGGGCTGGGGAAGGATCCTCGTGCGCTGGGGCGGGAATGGAAAACGGCAGTCTCTTAAACGGAACGTAGGCCCCGATACGGCTTAGCAACTGTCCTCCAGGCCCGTGTCCCAGAGAAAGGACACCACGTGTCCACGCAGGACCCGGACACGACTGTGGCAGCAGCTTTGTGTGTAACAGCCCCAAAGTGGAGCCAAGCACACGTCCCTCCGTGGGAGCTGAGCCGGTGGGAGCCCCACCCGCGGAGCAGCAATGCTCTGACAGCTGGATGAAGGCGGGATGCGGAGTCCGAAAGAGCCAAACTCGAGAGGAATGTCCGGTCCGTACGCAGCGCTCTCAGGACGACAATCTGAGCTGCGGGGCGGGCTGGTGTGACGCCGGGTGAAGGGGCAGGGGACGGTGATGCAGATCTGCACGTGTGGTCACGGACAGCCACACACACGCTGCTTCCTGGTTTGGACGTTGCCCCCAGTCACTGAGATGTCCCAGTGCGGGAGCGGGTGAAGGGTTCGGGGCCTCTCCGGGAACTGCAGGCCGGCCAGGGGAGCCGCAGCAGGGACAGCCTCGCGTGCCTCCTGCGCCCGGACTGCGGTGGGAGGACACGGAAGCTCACGGCCGGGCCCCCACGTCGACCGGGTCTGCAGACATTCGTCAGGGCCAGGAGGCGAGGCGAAGGCGCGGGCAGTCCCTGCGCACACACAGAAGGCAGGCTGTCCGGCTCGACCAGAAGGCGAGCTCACGGCTCAGACGCCCCGAGGCGAGGCCACCGGAGGAATCCCAGCCCTGCCCCCAGGAGCAGCCCACTTGCTAAGCTAAAAATACCCTGGCACAGGGGCCTCAGAAGGAAGCGCTCCCTTTTATAGACGAAGACGCAGATTCCCGGAGAGGAAGAGGCTGCCGGCCCGGCAGGCGGTGGGTCAGATGTGGGCCAGGACCCCGGCGCTCGGAGACAGGTGCCCCCATCACAGCCTCACCCGCCCTTCGCCCGGACAGGCGCTTCACTGCAAAAACCCACACAGCCAACAACCAGCATTAGCTTTTATTTTTAAAAATCAAGCCATGCCCTAGCTGGTTGGCTCAGTGGCTAGAGCGTTGGCCTGTGACTGAAGGGTCCCAGGTTTGCTTCCGGTCAAGGGCACAAGCCTGGGGTTGCAGGCTTGATCCCCAGTAGGGGGCGTGCAGGAGGCAGCTGGTCAATGATTCCCGCTCATCATTGGTGTTTCCATCTCCCTCTCCCTTCCTCTCTGATATCAATAAAAATATATTTAAAAATAAATAAATAAAATAAAAAACCAAGCCATGAGCTCAGAATGGCTCATAAATTCATAGGCGAATCCCAGGTGAGTGATGTGCCTGGTCTGGAAGCAGCCCCGAGCCTGCCAGCGGCAGGCAGACCCTCGAGGACCAGCCCCTCGCAGGGAGCGTCCTCACTGCGCCTCCGGACCTGAGACCTGGGACCTGGGACGGAGAGGAACACATGGGCCCCCCCTTGTCCCCGCCCTGGGGTCCAGGCCAACTGGGCTGAGCTGTGCTCAGCTCCGAGTCTCACTTGGTGGACGCCACTGCCGTCTGTCCCTCTGGGAATGAGGACCATGGATCCCACAAACTGCTGAGAGGCACCTGGGCCCTTTGTCCCAGATCCCAGGCGACAGGCCGCGGGGGGGAAAACCCCCGAGCCTCTCTCCGCGTGCGCTGCTCCCACTCTATCATCCGAGAATCCGCTGGGGGGCGCTGTGGAGGAAGCTGCAGGGCCTGCAGAGCCGGCGTCAGCGGCCAGGGCCGCGCCTGGTCTCAGGGCTGCCCAGCCACCAGCAAGACCCTGCACCGCCCTCAGCCCCGCAGCGGAGTCACCCAGCACTCTCCCCACCGCTCGGCTGGGCTCTGCTCAGAGGACGGCGGCGGCGGCTCCGCAGGCTCTGTGGGGGGAGGGGAAGCGGGGGGGAAGGGGGGCAGCTCCCACCCTTGTGCCCGTGGAGGCCTCGCAGCTGCCAGGGCACCCACAGCCCCCGCCTCCCCACGCAGCCCTCCCCGCGCAGCCGCCTGAGGCCCAGCACCGAGCCGTGTGCAGGCTCCTCCGGGGAGGGAGCCCCGGCCCCGTGGACCTTGCACCCCCTGCGAGGTTCCTGCCCAGAGGAAGCTGGGAGCGCGGCCTACGCCGGCCTCCACCCACGGGAGCCACTGCTTCTTGCGGTTCCCTCTGCCCCGGGAGCGGGAGGGCAGGCGGTGACGCGTGTGCACGCCCCATGCACAGCGTCCTGGAGGGACAGGCACACGGGCTGAGGCTGAGAGGGAGCGGGCAGTTATCTCATTCACGGCTTCCTGTACGAGACCCGCCTGGATGCTGGGAGCCGCGGATGCTGGGAGCGTGGATGCTGGGAGCTGTGGATACTGGGAGCGTGGATGCTGGGAGCCGTGGATACTGGGAGCGTGGATACTGGGAGCCGTGGATACTGGGAGCGTGGATGCTGGGAGCGTGGATGCTGGGAGCTGTGGATACTGGGAGCGTGGATGCTGGGAGCTGTGGATGCTAGGAGCATGGATGCTGGGAGCCGGTTGCCCTCACGCCCTCTGAGCTTTGAGATATGAGAAGACACCACTTCTCCAGGAAACATTAAGTCAGAACCTGAAGCTGCGCCTTAGAAAGAAACCAACAGGACGAGCACCCCGACCTTAGAGGCCTGGTCCCAGCCGCGCAGGCACCCGCCACCCAGGAGGGAAGGACGGAGTCTCCCCTCGGAGCCCCCGCCACGGAAGGGACAGGACGGGCCGTGTCAGCGCTCACACGCAGGAGACTCGCCAGCGTCCTCGAGGGGAGCGAGAGGGCAAAGGGCAGGCCACCAGCCTGGCGCGGGAAGCTGGCCCTATGGCCGCGGCCCTGCCCGCCTGCCGGGGTCCCTGTCCCCGCCCCCGCCCGCAGAGCCTCGCTCAGGGCGCCCGCAGAGCTGCAGTGACCACAGACAGACCATCTCCACTTGCAGGCTCACACCGCGGGTGGCCCACAGGCTGAGCTTCCTCCACCGACGATTTAAAACCTCAGTGACCAGCAAACTCCCGGCAGGAAGGGGCTTTAAAAGCCAGCTGACTTGGATGAGTTACCTGAACAAGTGGCGCTGCCAAGCGAAGGGGCCCGGGGGTGGGCTTGCCCACAGACGTATTCCCCACTTTAACCATAATCCTATCTAATGAAGACGGAATATGCTAATTGACCCTCACGCAGTTGCAAAGACGGGAGTGCCCACAGCCAATAAGGAGAGAATATGCTAACTGACTGCCCACCCTCAAAGATGGCGGTGCCCAGTCCCCTTAGCCCCCCAGCCACCCAAGGCTCAGGTAACCAGGGCTGGCCGAGGCTTGCGCTGCCGGCAGTGGCAGTGGCAGCAGCAGAGGTGTGATGGGGTATCACCTTCCCCTGATCGCTGGTCGCCTCCCCCCTGAGGGCTCCCGGACTGTGAGAGGGGCAGGCTGGGCTGAGGGACCTCCCTCCAGTGTATGAATTTTCATGCACCAGGCCTCTAGTTTTAAAATAAATCCTGCTTGAAGTTCTGCAGAAGTCACAGCTCTGAGCACAATTTAAAAATAAACACCCCTCCCGTCAAGTGGAACCAACAGCCAGGAGATGAGCCAGGGGCAGCCTCAGCCCGTCACAGCCCTGCGCGCTGGTCAGCACAGACAGGGCGCACGCGGAGCCGGGCCAGCAGGTGGGAGGAGAGATGGTGCGGGAGGCCAGGCGGCGCACAGCACGGCAGACAGGCGGCCATTTCCACGTGGCAGGAGGGGCGGCGCCGGGCACGGGCTTTGTCTACCTGAGTGCTCCCGCCAGGGAAGGTGGAGGCAGCCGGGTCCAGCTGCTGCTTGGAGGTGCCGGTTCCTGGATGGTAGGTCATGTCGTCTCCTTTAGGCAGCGACCCCCGCTGCTCAGGGAGTGACTTTGTCACGAGCTGTTGTATTGTTCGTTCAGTTTCTATACAATTATTTGTAGAGCCCGCAAAAAACAGGTGCTAAGAGGACCTGCAATGGAGGTGTGTGGGTGTGGGGGGGGGGCCAGGCCAGCCTGACCACCTGGACCGCGCTCCGCCCTGAGCCACCTTCAGCCAGGAGCGTGGGGGCCTCACGCTGCTCCACCTGACAACTCCCAGCGAGAAGCCCACCTGGGAGCATGGCAGTGTCTGACCCGCCCCCGGGTGCGGGCCCACGTGACGGGGTGGGGGCGGGGGAGGTCCCTTCCCAAGGAGAGGGCATCGCAGACACCGGCAGGCCAGCATGGGGAGCCGGGGTGGCACCAGGAGGGGAGCCAGGAGCCCCGCTGTGGCGCGCCCCTGCCTCCCTCTGACCTCGGTGCACTCAGGAGGCCGGTGACCCCGCCCTACCCGACGGCCAGCAGCTGTGAGATCCCCAAGGCGCAGCTGCAGCGAAGTGCCTGCTCTGTGTTCCTTTTCTTTCCTTTTCTTTTCTGCGTAAACAGAGGAAAACACAGAGGGCAACCGTGGCCACCCTGTGACAGGCTCTCCTTGCCACACGTCTGTATCGTCCAGATTTCCTGTGAGCGTGGATCGGCATGTGTGACGCCAAAAAGCATGACCTACGACGCTGCGCAAAAATATACCAAAGAGCGAAAGTAGCTGTTTTGTGCTTTCTCTTAAGAACTGGCTCCTCCAGAAACAAATGACACGGGAAAATTTTTATTTTTTTAAAATCAGAGACTGCGAGCTCCTAAAACAAGCTCCCAACCCGGTTTAGAACGCAAGACGCCGGCTTGCGGTGAGCACACGTCAGTAACCATCTCCTCCCAGAGATGACCCTCCGCTCCTTCAAAAAGCTACCGACTTCGCCCGGCCGGCGTGGCCCAGTGGTTGCAAGTCAACCTATGAACCAGGAGGTCACGGTTCGATCCCGTGTGGGGGTGTGGAGGAGGCAGCCAATTGATTCTCTCTCATCACTGATGTTTTTCTCTCTCCCTTACCCTTCCTCTCTGAAATCAATAAAAAAAACCTATTTTTAAAAAGTTACTGACTTAAAATTTTACCCATTTTAAAATTTATCTTGTTAAAACATATCATACCTCCCTGGCTTCTCAGAAGACAGTACACAAAATCAAATTACTATTCTGAAAATTGTTAAAAGACAAAGGCTACAAGAAGTTATAATAAAATTTGATAAAATTATTGATTAGAAAAAATAAAAACAGCCCTGACCAGACTGCTCAGTGGTTAGAGTGTCAGTCCACACCAAAGGGTCACGGAGACCATTCCCCGTCAAGGGCGCGTACCTGGGTGCAGGCTCCCACCCTGGGAGGAGCATGTGCGAGAGGGAACCAATTGATGTGTCTCCCACTTCAATGTTTCTCTCTCTCTCTTTCTCTCCCTCTCTCTTTAGCAATCAATGGGAAAATGCCCTCGGGTGAGGATTAAAACACACACACAAACACAACAAAAGAAAAAGTAAAAACAAACACAAGCATCAAATCCCAACGTGGGACTCTCAGTCCAGTCCCTCTGAGGTTAGGACACCGGCAGGTCACCCTCCGCCTGGCTGCAGGCGTGGTCAGGGCCCAGGCAGGCAGGTGTGCACGCAGAAGGGGGTGCTGGACCCCGACAGCCGAGATGGGGCCACGCACGCTGGGAGGGCGCCCGGCACTACGGGGAGAGCCGCCGGCTGCCCCTCAGAGAGGCTGGGTCAGGTCCAAGTTCGTAGAACCGCCCGCCCACTCCACCTCCAGGTCCACCAAGGCCGCGGCCCCTTTCTCCGGTCGGGTTGCTTTCGCAGTCAGATCTGTCCTATCTGTTTGTTTATTCATTTTGCCAGCAATTCACAGGGTGCCCACAGCGGGGCACAGCATGCCCACAGCGTGCCAAGCGTACTGGCAGGTCCCAGGGCTCCGGGAGCACAGTCCCGCCCCAGATCACACAGGGCGCGCCAAGTAAACACTACGGCTCCCACGGCAACCACCAGAGGCGGGAGGGGAGCCGCCCGGGACCCCCCCTGAGGCTCCAGGAGCTTTAAGAAAGCGGCTTTTACTGTCTCTGCTCTGAAGGCCTCCAGCCTCCCTGGCAGGCTGGGAGCAGAAAGGAGCCCTGTGGAGTCTCCTGGTGTCACTGGGCGGCTCCTGGCAACGAGCAGACAACAAAAAGAACGCGACGCGACAGTGGAAGCAAGAGACACCCCACCTCTGTGGCAGGGACAGCGCCGTCTAGAACACACAGCGTCGGTGCAGAAGCCGACGGCAGAGGAGACAATCCCCACGAGGCCCAGGGACACCCCTTCCGCGTGCAGTCAGACGCTCACCCCGAACGTGACCAGGACGCGTCTACACTGAGACGCCCGGTAAAACGACACCTGCTTTCCTTGGAAAGTGCCGGGTCAATCCAGACAACGGGCGGCGGAGGAGCTGCGCGGGGTAGGAGGCGGGGCAGGAGCGGGCCTGGGTGGCGGCCGGGCCCTGGGTGCTGTTGGGATGACGGGCAGACCTGGGCTGCGGGCACTGTCCTGGTGTTGTGATGGGACTGTGGATGCGGACCTGTCCTCTCTCTTAGGGAGCTGCTGCAGGACGGGGAGCGGGTGCGGGAGGCCGCCCTGTCCTCTCTCTTAGGGAGCTGCTGCAGGACGGGGAGCGGGTGCGGGAGGCCGACCTGCAGGACGGGGAGCGGGCGTGGGAGGCCGCCCTGTCCTCTCTCTTAGGGAGCTGCTGCAGGACGGGGAGCGGGCGTGGGAGGCCGACCTGTCCTCTCTCTTAGGGAGCTGCTGCAGGACGGGGAGCGGGCGTGGGAGGCCGACCTGCAGGATGGGGAGCGGGTGCGGGAGGCCGCCCTGTCCTCTCTCTTAGGGAGCTGCTGCAGGACGGGGAGCGGGTGCGGGAGGCCGCCCTGTCCTCTCTCTTAGGGAGCTGCTGCAGGACGGGGAGCGGGCGTGGGAGGCTGCCCTGTCCTCTCTCTTAGGGAGCTGCTGCAGGACGGGGAGCGGGTGCGGGAGGCCGACCTGCAGGACGGGGAGCGGGCGTGGGAGGCCAACCTGTCCTCTCTCTTAGGGAGCTGCTGCAGGACGGGAAGCGGGTGCTGGAGGCCGCCCTGTCCTCTCTCTTAGGGAGCTGAGGAGCGGGCGCGGGAGGCCGACCCGCCCTCGAGTCACACACAGACAGCAGAGCCACGGCAGACAGCGAGGAACCGGGATCTGGCCAGCCCAGAGGAAGCATAGGAGCTATTTGTACTCATCTTGCAACTTTTTTAGGAGCTTAAAATTTTTCAAAATGGAAAGTTTAAAAAAATAATTAGAATTACAAAGCCCAGACCCCCCCCCCAACAAAAAGAAGGAACGAAACAGACATGAGCCCACACAGCCCATCTCTCCTGCATGTGAGCACTGAGCCTTCAGAAACGGAGAACAGCCCCTCACATAGCCACCCCCCAAACCGACATGGAGACCACCGAGGGCAAACAGAACGCATTGTAAAACACAGGGCTCTCTAGAGCAGTGGTTCTCAACCTTCCTAATGCCGTGACCCTTTAATGCAGTTCCTCATGTGGTGGTGACCCCCAACCATAAAATTATTTTCGTTGCTACTTCATAACTGTAATGTTACTACTGTTACGAATCGTCATGTAAACATCTGATATGCAGGATGTATTTTCATTGTTACAAATTGAACATAATGAAAGTATAGTGATTAATCACAAAAACAATATGTAATTATATGTGTGTTTTCCGATGGTTTTAGGCGACCCCTGTGGAAGGGTCGTTCGACCCCCAAAGGGGTCGCGACCCACAGGTTGAGAACCGCTGCTCTAGACAAAGGAACAACACGAAGGCCTTGGTCACTCCCAGTCAACATGTCGACATAAAAGAAGGGGATACAGCCCTGACCGGTTTGGCTCAGTGGACAGAGCGTCAGCCTGCGGACTCAAGGGTCCCAGGTTCGACTCCGGTCAAGGGCATGTACCTGGGTTGCGGGCACATCCCCAGTAGGGTGTGTGCAGGAGGCAGCTGATCGATGTTTCTCTCTCATCGATGTTTCTAACTCTCTATCCCTCTCCCTTCCTCTCTGTAAAAAAAAAAAAAAATCAATAAAATATATTTAAAAAAAAGAGAAGGGGGTACAGATCGGGCGTGTGCACAGCTTTCTGTAAATATTTTGGGTTTTCATGCCACATGGTGTGTCTCAATTAAGCAGCCACACAGCATGTAAACATGGCGGTGTTCCAATAAAACTTTATTTATAAAAACAAGAAGCTGGCACCATTTGGCTCACAGACGGTAGTTTGCTGACTGGATCTAAACATGGCCGAGCTGGGCAAGCTGTTCACCAGACGTTCCCCCTTCTCCCTGGGCACGTGGCCCCTCCTGGAGTGGCCGGGACCCAGCTCTGGCCGCTGGCACATGAGCGGAGTGAGAGCTGCCACTTCGGGATCTGCCCACCAGCACTGCCCCTCTGGGCCCTGCCGCAGGCCCGGTGCAGGCAGACACCACTGCAGCCTGGAGCGCAAGCTGGCGGGCGGGTGTGTGTGTGTGTGTGTGTGTGTGTCACCAGCCGGTGCCTGCAGGTCCTGATGCCCATGTGAAAGGTGCCCTGGAACTCCCCGCGAGCGAGATGCTGGTGCTGCCACTCCTCCACCAGAACAGCTGCCGCCAGAGGTTGGACACGTACACAAACACTCCGCCACGCACTGCGCTGGCTCCAGAGCTGACGGTGTCCTCACGGGAGTCAGCTTCCCGAGGGGTAGACACCACTCCACAGTCACAGACAGCGACAGCCACACTGGCAAGGGCCACCGGTTCGAACAGCGTCCCTACAGACGGCGGGCGGGACGGCAGGCACCCCAGCACGCACACACGCTTAAAAAGGCCTTTATAAATGTGCAAGGACAGAAGCACCGCACTGAGAGGGAGGGCTGGCTCCCACACAGCCCCCCACACCCATGCACACCGTCACCCGGCTGCCCAGGGCCCCCACGGCAGCAAGGGCCGTCTCTCAGAACTCGGTGGTGGAGCGACACGGGGCGTGCGGTCCACCTGACCTGCGTTCAGAGCGACAGAAACAAGGGACTGATCAGCCCAGCCAGCAACAAGCCTTCCAGGAAGAGCGGGGCGCAGGTGCCTCCCGCACACCGGTACCCGCAGGCAGCTCCATCTAGTGGGTCAGCCAGGGCCCAGGCCCGACCAGCCCCGCTCAATCTCTCACCGGGAAGGAAACTGCAGAAACAGTGCTTGTGCCCGGGGTGGCGGGGCCAACCGAGGTGGTGGCCACACGCGTGCCCGGGGACCCATGCACGTGCCCAGACACCCACACATGTGCCTGGGGACCCACACACGTGCCCAGGGACCCACACACGTGCCGGGGACCCACACACGTGCCTGGGGACCCACACACGTGCCCAGACACCCACATGCGTGCCCAGACACCCACACGCGTGCCCAGACACCCACACATGTGCCTGGGGACCCACACGCGTGCCCGGGGACCCACACACGTGCCCAGGGACCCACACACATGCCCGGGAACCCACACGCGTGCCTGGGGACCCACACACATGCCCGGGAACCCACACGCGTGCCTGGGGACCCACACACGTGCCCAGGGACCCACACGCGTGCCTGGGGACCCACACACGTGCCCAGACACCCACATGCGTGCCCCTCTTCACAGGCACCGCAGGCAGCAGCACACGTGGCTATTTAAACCCAGATTAACTGAAAAACGAAACCAAATTGGGTTCTTCAGTCCATCCACACACGCCCAGGCTAACCGAGACCGGCCGCGCAGAGAGCGCCCCACCACCGCGCAGGGGGATCTCGACTCTCCACGGGGCCTGCCGGCTAACGCAGGCAGGCCGGCCCAGGAATCTGCTCCCCCCACGGTCTGCAGAGAAAGTGCCACTGCAGAGGCAGTAGGTGTCCCCCCGTGGCCTGGTCTGCGTGCAGCCGACAGAGGGCGGCGGGCGCCTGGCCGGAGCAGCGACGCTTTCCTTGGCCTCGGCCTAGTGAGTCACTGTTCCCGGCTGCGGGGAGCTACCTGCCAAGCGGCCGGACGCTGAAGTCCCGGGGGTGGAGGGAGGAGCAGCTCTGGGCAGCTTTCCTGTCCACAGGCTCCGGCCGGCTGCTCTGTCATGAGCTCCATCAGGTTTCACTTGAATGTTCTTTCCAAATCGGTTCGGAATTAGTTTTCACCGACTCTCTTTCCAGCCGTCGCTCCTGGTAGCATCTAGGAGGCTCCGTGACGGCATCAGCCACCTGGAGCCCTAGCATTTCTGGGGAGGCCTCACGACCGCCACCCCAGGCGCAGCCTGAGCCTGAACCACGCACGGCTCACAGGGCCTCCTCCCCGCAGCTCACCGCGTGGTCGCTCGGCTCCCATGGCACGCCCACCAGCCAGCTGACAAAACGGGGCTCAGACTTCCAGCAGGAAGCTGTACAATTACTTTTTGAGCCCGATATGCTGCCCCCCAACCCAGAACATCTGTGAGCCGGAGCAGGCGAGTCTGGGAGGGCTGGGGCGGCTGGAGCACGCCGGCGTCTCCCTGTCCGCTCGGGAAGAGAGAGTCACAGAAAGCAAAGCCTTTTTCGAGGAGAGAGGTCAGCCCGCCCGCCGTGCAGCACCGATCCACGGGGAGGAGGCAGGCAGGCGAGAGCGTCCAGGAGAGCCAGGCAGCGGGAGGAGGCGACTGCCTGCGCCACCCGAGGGGAGCCGCCATGCGTAGAGGTTTCCCAAAGATCCCCGCCGAGGCACCTTCCCAGCAAACCACCAGTCACTGGCACCTGAGGACTGGCATGGCTCCATGCCCCCCCCCCCCCGCCCCCGTGGCCTCCACCTGCGGCTGGAGGGAAAGCAGGGTGTCCTCCGGGAACCAGCTGGGAGAGGACTGGCTACGGGGAATAGGAAATGATCGGCAGGTGGGCAGTCCCCGTGAACTAGCCAGGGACTGACACACAGAATACCAAGCTCCAGCCAGACGCGGAGCCACTGTGTGACTTCTCACTTCCACGTACGGTGTCACTCAGCTCTTAAAGCAAATTTAAAACTTAAACTACATCGAAAGGCCTGGCCCTTCAGGTAAAAGATGTATTCAGAACGCAAGACCGAGCGGCAGCCTGTAGGGGGCAGTCCAGGGTCACTCACTGGTGCCGTTTAGGTCCACTCTGCAGCAGCCGGCAAGGACCAGCTGTCCAGTGGGGGAGGCATCGAAGGAGACGTCGTGGCCCAAAAGGCACGCGTGCTCCTCGCTGGGCACCCCCGCTTCCCCGCACACACTTACCGGGCAGGACTCACCCCCCCCCCCCCCGCCCCCCGCTTCCCCGCACACACTTACCGGGCGGGACTCCCCCTCTCCCCGCACACGCTTACCGGACAGGACTCCCCCCCCCGTTCCCCGCACACACTTACCGGGCGGGACTCCCCCTCTCCCCGCACACGCTTACCGGACAGGACTCCCCCCCCCGTTCCCCGCACACACTTACCGGGCGGGACTCCCCATCTCGCCGCACACGCTTACCGGGCGGGACTCCCCCCACCCGTTCCCCGCACACGCTTACCGGGCAGGACCTCCCCCCCCCCCACGCTTCCCCGCACACGCTTACCAGGCGGGACTCCCCCCTCTGCCCGCACACGCTTACCGGACAGGACTCCCCTGCTCTGCCCGCACACGCTTACCGGACGGGACTCCTCCCTCTGCCCGCACACGCTTACCAGGCGGGACTCCCCCCTCTGCCCGCACACGCTTACCGGGCGGGACTCTCCCCTCTCCCCGCACACGCTTACCGGGCGGGACTCCTCCCTCTGCCCGCACACACTTACCGGGCGGGACTCCCCCCTCTGCCCGCACACGCTTACCGGGCGGGACTCCTCCCTCTGCCCGCACACGCTTACCGGACGGGACTCCTCCCTCTGCCCGCACACGCTTACCAGGCGGGACTCCCCCCTCTGCCTGCACACGCTTACCGGACAGGACTCCCCTGCTCTGCCCGCACACGCTTACCGGGCGGGACTCCTCCCTCTGCCCGCACACGCTTACCGGACGGGACTCCTCCCTCTGCCCGCACACGCTTACCGGACGGGACTCCTCCCTCTGCCTGCACACGCTTACCGGACGGGACTCCTCCCTCTGCCTGCACACGCTTACCGGACGGGACTCCCCCCTCTGCCTGCACACGCTTACCGGGCGGGACTCTCCCCTCTCCCCGCACACGCTTACCGGGCGGGACTCCTCCCTCTCCCCGCACACACTTACCGGGTGGGACTCCCCCTCTCCCCGCACACGCTTACCGGGCGGGACTCCTCCCTCTGCCCGCACACGCTTACCGGGCGGGACTCCCCCCTCTCCCCGCACACACTTACCGGGCGGGACTCTCCCCTCTCCCCGCACACGCTTACCGGGCGGGACTCCTCCCTCTGCCCGCACACGCTTACCGGGCGGGACTCCTCCCTCTGCCCGCACACGCTTACCGGGCGGGACTCCTCCCTCTGCCCGCACACGCTTACCGGGCGGGACTCCTCCCTCTGCCCGCACACGCTTACCGGGCGGGACTCCTCCCTCTCCCCGCACACGCTTACCGGGCGGGACTCCTCCCTCTGCCCGCACACGCTTACCGGGCGGGACTCCTCCCTCTGCCCGCACACGCTTACCGGGCGGGACTCTCTCCTCTCCCCGCACACGCTTACCGGGCGGGACTCCTCCCTCTGCCCGCACACGCTTACCGGGCGGGACTCTCTCCTCTCCCCGCACACGCTTACCGGGCGGGACTCCTCCCTCTGCCCGCACACGCTTACCGGGCGGGACTCTCTCCTCTCCCCGCACACGCTTACCGGGCGGGACTCCCCCCTCTCCCCGCACACACTTACCGGGCGGGACTCCTCCCTCTGCCCGCACACGCTTACCAGGCGGGACTCCCCCCTCTGCCCGCACACGCTTACCGGACAGGACTCCCCTGCTCTGCCCGCACACGCTTACCGGGCGGGACTCCTCCCTCTGCCCGCACACGCTTACCGGACGGGACTCCTCCCTCTGCCCGCACACGCTTACCGGACGGGACTCCTCCCTCTGCCTGCACACGCTTACCGGACGGGACTCCTCCCTCTGCCTGCACACGCTTACCGGACGGGACTCCCCCCTCTGCCTGCACACGCTTACCGGGCGGGACTCTCCCCTCTCCCCGCACACGCTTACCGGGCGGGACTCCTCCCTCTCCCCGCACACACTTACCGGGTGGGACTCCCCCTCTCCCCGCACACGCTTACCGGGCGGGACTCCTCCCTCTCCCCGCACACACTTACCGGGCGGGACTCCCCCCTCTCCCCGCACACACTTACCGGGCGGGACTCTCCCCTCTCCCCGCACACGCTTACCGGGCGGGACTCCTCCCTCTGCCCGCACACGCTTACCGGGCGGGACTCCTCCCTCTGCCCGCACACGCTTACCGGGCGGGACTCCTCCCTCTGCCCGCACACGCTTACCGGGCGGGACTCCTCCCTCTGCCCGCACACGCTTACCGGGCGGGACTCCTCCCTCTCCCCGCACACGCTTACCGGGCGGGACTCCTCCCTCTGCCCGCACACGCTTACCGGGCGGGACTCCACCCTCTGCCCGCACACGTTTACCGGGCGGGACTCTCTCCTCTCCCCCGCACACGCTTACCGGGCGGGACTCCTCCCTCTGCCCGCACACGCTTACCGGGCGGGACTCTCTCCTCTCCCCGCACACGCTTACCGGGCGGGACTCCCCCCTCTCCCCGCACACACTTACCGGGCGGGACTCCTCCCTCTGCCCGCACACGCTTACCGGGCGGGACTCTCCCCTCTCCCCGCACACGCTTACCGGGCGGGACTCCTCCCTCTGCCCGCACACGCTTACCGGGCGGGACTCTCTCCTCTCCCCGCACACGCTTACCGGGCGGGACTCTCCCCTCTCCCCGCACACGCTTACCGGGCGGGACTCCTCCCTCTCCCCGCACACGCTTACCGGGCGGGACTCCCCCTCTCCCCGCACACGCTTACCGGGCGGGACTCCTCCCTCTCCCCGCACACGCTTACCGGGCGGGACTCTCCCCTCTCCCCGCACACGCTTACCGGGCGGGGACTCTCCCCTCTCCCCGCACACACTTACCGGGCGGGACTCCCCCTCTCCACACACGCTTACCGGGCGGGACTCCCCCTCTCCACACACACACACACACACACACACACACACACACACGCTGATCCAGGACAGCGCAGTGACGAGGTGCCAGCCATACAGACCGTCAGGAAGCGAGTACCTCCTTCTAAACACTTTTGTTTGGGGAACAGCTCCTTCTCATAAGCAGTCATTTCTGAAGGAGGTGTGCACAGTCATTGCTGCTCTTGAACAGGATGGTGAGGACACGTTCTAGTCTCTCAGTCCTACTTTCTAGCAGAACAGCACACAAACCCACACCAGCCCCGCTCTTCGGGGACAACTGGGTCCGGCCGAACACCTTGCGAGCTGGGGGAATAAACACAGGTGGGCGCCAGGGACCGCGCCCCTGGGCAGCAGGGGGACCGCACAACGCGGGGCCCCGCTGAGCCCAGGCCTGGCCCGAGGGGACAGGGCCCCGAGCCTTGGGCAGGGCAGCCGTGTGCTGCACACCGGCATCGGGGAGGAGCGTCCTCTGAGGGACACGGAGGACGGCATGGCCTGACACGTTCCAGGTGACGGCGGGCAGAGGGGTCCTAGTCGGAGCCGGGAAACACCCCCGCCCCCTGCGGGGCGCCTGGGCACGACACCTCGAGGGGGCCACGCGAGCAGCGTGAGTGGGAGTAGAAGTGTCTGCGACCGACCCACCCCAGCTCATCCCACCACGTCCAAGGACAGCCACGTGGTCCACGGGCCGGAGTGGGCACGGGAGGCCCGAGGGCGCGACCACGGGGCCACCCCAGCAAATCAGGGGACACACTGCTCTCCCAGCCTCGGTCGGACTCGTGGCGACAGCCACATGCCTTCCCGCTCCCCTCTGCACACGGCGAGGTCTGCTCACACTGTCCCACTGTCCCCTCTCCATCCGCCGAGCAGCTGCCCAGGCGGCCAGGAGCTCCTGGAGAAGGAGCCGCAGCACCACCCGCAAAGCCGCGGTGAGTCAGCGGCCGCTTCCAGGAGGCTCCCCCTCCTGCCCTGAGGCGCTGGGAATGGAGGTGGTCATGGAAACGAGGGGCTGCTGTCAGTGGAGCTGTCATTAACTTAGCGAGTCCTTCCCGACACCCGAGATCGCGAACAGCAGAGTAAATGCTGCGTGTCCCCGCCCGGTGCCCCGTGGCCTCCTCCGCACACACTGCCACGCACCGGGTCTCTCAGAAGCGCGAACGGGGACACGGCAGAGCCCCTCACACCTCTCCGCGCCGCCCGCCCTGCCAGAGGGCGCCATGAACCCACGCTGCACCCAGCTCCACACACACACCCTGACAGCACCCTGCGGCTTCTGAAACGCGAATAAATGTCCTCGTGGGGTGACAGGCCCCAATCTCCAGGTGAACTGCGCGCTGGAGAGAGTGGTACCGTCCTCAAATCCCCGAGGCGATGGGCTGGCTCCAGCAGCCACGGCCGGAAGCTTCCGAAGTAAGTGTGCACAAGACGACAGCCTGACTGTGAGCAAATGTTTATGATACCAGAACTGCTAACCGGCAAGAAAACCAGAAAAAAGCAGTTATTTAGAGAGAGTGCCACATTTCATATGTTTTTAAAAAATTGCCCTAGCCCATCTGGCTCAGAGGACAGAGCGCAGGCCTGCGGACCGAAGGGTCCCGGGCTCGATTCTGGTCAAGGGCACGTACCTCGGTTGCAGGCTCCTCCCGGGTCTGGGACCTGGTCAGGGTGCCTGCTGGAGGCACCCAGTTGGTGTGTTTCTCTCACATTGATGTTTCTCTCTGTCTTTCCCTCTGTCTTCCACTCTCTCTAAAAATCAATGGAAAAATATCCTCAGGTGAGGATTTAAAAAAAATTCTCATCCAAGAATACATTTTTATTGAAGAGAGAGAGAGAAAGAGAGAGAGAGAGAGAGAGAGAGAAACATCAACCGGTTGCCCCCATACAGGCCCCAACAGGGGATCAAACCAGGACGATGCTCCAACCCACTGAGCCACTTGGCCAGGGCCATTTCATGTCTTGACCCAGCTGTCCCGGCACAGCACCAGCCTCTCCGTTCTGCAGCCTCAAACCATCTCCTCTACCCAACAGCCACCTGTCTGAACATGCTGCCCCCCCCGAACATGCCTTCCTTCAGAGAAGGCTCTTCTGGCTCAACCTCTTCCTCCCCGGTCATAACGGGCCCCACCTGAGAGCCCGTCTCCCCTGTCGTTTCTGTGGCCCTACCTGCTCCACACGTCTGCACACGTCACAACACGTCATGGCAGACCAGCCTCCCTCATCACAGCTCTTTTCTCCACACAGAAACAGCCAGATCTGACACCCTGTCTTGTCCAAGTGCAAACCCAACTGGGCACACAAGCCCAGTCCTGGACCAGCCACCGCCCAGGGCCGTGACATGGGTCTACACTAGACTCCACAGCGTCAGGAAGGGTTGGGAGGGAGGGAGGGACACCCTTGCTGTCACCTGGGATGCTGGGCACTGAGCTAACCTGCCTCCTCACGAAGTCCAGGGCACTTTCCAATTAATTTCGCTTTAACAACTCCTTGTACAACGGTCAGTGACTAATTTGATCTTCTTCCAATGACCCGTTGGAATAGCAACAAGAAACTATGCTCTGTATGTTTTCATTTACGTAGTAACATTTATGTAGCAACATGCTTTGGTGGTTACCATTCATGACTGTTCATCACGGTCCATGTGCAGAGGCCGTGATCCGTGACATGTCGGTCACCGCGTGCTGCCAGGGGGCAGGGCCGGCACAGCAGAGCGGACCACAGGGAGCTACACCGCGCCGGGGACCAGACGTGGCCGACCTCGGCAATGGCTTCCTCAGACACACCACCACCCACTCCTAGGAGCAGTTCTGGCCAAAAACGTCAAATGCCCGCCTGATCAAGCCTCCAGCTCCCACAACCAATACACTGGAAGGACAGGGGAAGGACATGCGAACGGGCACCAGGGAGCCCAATCTGTAACCCGGGAAACTTACAGGACGCGACCTCGCTCCTCAGAGAAAGAGAAAGAGGCGAGATGGAGCGAACGGATCCCGGACCCCAACCGATCGGAGTGCGCACCCGACCCAAACACTTAGAATTCCCGCGGCAGGAAGGGGAATCCAAACACTGCCTGGGCGTCTGATGACAGGAAGAAATCATTGTTAGCTTTTTAGGTGCGATAGCGGCACTGTGGTTAGGTTTTAAGAAAAGAATCGTTATCTTTCATTGAAGTCTTTACAGGCAGGGCAATAGACATTTGTGATTTGCTTCCAAATAACTGAGGGCGGGAACAAAGATGAGTGGGGTCAAAGATAAACCAAGTTTGGCCTGAACAGGACAGTTGCTGCAGCCGGGGCGGTGTGTGTGTGTGTGTGTGGGGGGGGGTGGTGGTGGTGGCTGTGTGTGTGTGTGTGTGTGTGTATGTGGTGTGTGTGTGGTGTGTGTGTGTGTGTGTGTGTGTATGTGTGGTGTGTGTGGGGGTGTGTACGTGTGTGTGTTTGTGTGTATGTATGTGTGTGTATGTGTGTGGAGGGGGTGTGTGGGGGTCTGTGTGTGTGTGACTGTGCGTGTGTATATGTGTGTGGGGGGGCTGTGGCTGTGTGTGTATGTGTATTGTGTGTGTATGTGTGGTGTGTACGTGTGTGTGGGTGTGTGAATGTATGTTTGTGTGTATGTATGTGTGTGTATGTGTGTGTAGGGGGTGTATGTGTGTGGAGGGGGTGTGTGTGTGTGTGGAGGGGGTGTGTGTGCGTGGCCCCGCAATGCAAACAAGAGAGCCCAAGTCTCATGCGACCGCAGCCCACTGGGCCCAAGAGCAGTGAACGCAGTTCCCAGTCAGGACTCCACCCCGCGGTGAGGACGTTCATGACGTCACACATTCACGGCAAAGCTGTGCACCAGGCCGGAGGGGCCACGCGCGGACAGTCCTGAACCTCCTGTTCCAGGGAGAAAATGTCCACCCCAGCTGCCCTGCGCTCACGTCGAGACCACTCCCTGATGGCCCTCCACGCACGGGCCTGGCCTCAGCTCGAAGACAAGCCTCCAACCGCCACAGTACAAGCGCCACTGGGGGTAGGTGTCCCGGGAGAGGAGAGGAGGCTCAGACGCGGGCGCACTTGCCAACAGGCTGACGCTTAGAAGCAAACAGCCCTTCCCAGGAGGCAGCACAGGTACCCGCTTCATGGCCCTCCTTCCCCAGGCTCCTGCTCTGGTCCATTTCCCACCCTGCCTACAGGATCGCCGGCAAGCAGCCCGCCGCAGGCCGGAGGGGTGTGGGCCCGGCGACACCGCCCCCCCCCAGGGGCCCTGGGATGCGCCCCTGAAAAGCCAGGCTCCTGGGGTGCAGCCTGCAGAGTACGGTGAACACCAAGCCCACCTCACAGACACAGACGTGGTCGTGTCTGCCTCCCCTGGGTTAGAGGAAACCCGGTGCCTTTCAGACTCGGCGAGGACCTGGGGAGGCATGTGCCTACCCCACCGCCAGGCAGGGAACCTGGAAACAGGACCGCTGGGTACCGGCCCTCACGGAGCCTGAGTCACAGCAAGTGCCTGAGCAGCAACAGGCCTCCAGGAGCCGCAGGGGAGGGCGGAGGACTGCTTACCTGGCGTTCCCACAGGCGTGGCTGCCCCGAAATGCATTTAATGGCCCGGGATGGGGCAGGCCTGCCGGTTCCGGAGAGATAGGCCCGGAGTGATTACCAGCTCGGGCGGAACAAGGCCAACCATTCACCCGGCCCTGGCTTTCCGAAACGCATGCCTTTCGTGTTTGCAAAATGCAGTGAGTCACTGTTGATGTTGCCACCTGCAGATTATTCAACAGCATATTTACAAGCAAACATGCCCAGCCCCTGGGAAGGAGACGTTTACGGCGCGGGTCTGGCCCTGGAAATTACCAGCAAAAAGTCCCCCAACGAACGCGGGGCTGGTAGAGGAGCACCAGACCCTGGGAATGAAGCAACAGGAGGAAGACAAACACCGCGGAGTGAAAGGCAGTGACTCCGCCCGAAAAAGAAAGTGCCGAAGAGGAAATGAGTAGCCAGTTAAATGGCTTTCCCCGATCTCGGGAGAGCAGGCTCCCGGGGGCAGAAACGCGCGCGTGGGAACCGGAAGCGGGGGAAGTGCGCGAGGAGCGGGAGGAAGACCGGGATGTGGCCAAAGCTCGCACCCCGCGGGTTTCCTTCCCGCCGGCCCCTCGCTGGGCGCCGGGTACCCCTGGCCCGTCCCGGGAGCGTCCGGACCCGCATCTCCACGATCCCCCAGTGGCACCCCCCGGTCCTGTCCCTCCGCCCTCCCTCGGATGGGGGCGGCCCCTCCCCGCCCAAGTCGCTGCGGGTGCCGACCTGGTCCCTCCTGCGGGGGGCTCGGGCCTGGGGTGCGGGGAGGACCCGCACTTCCCCCAGCGACACCACCCGACGCGAGCGGGGGCGACCCCGGCGTCCCGATCGGGGCGGGAACAGGGGCGACGGCCGGGATCCACGGCAGGGGCAGGCGGAGTGACCCTCGGGGCCAGAGGCCAGGCCGGGTGGGGTCAGGAGTGACCCGTGTCCAGGCTGGGCAGGGACCGGGCCGCGACCGGGGGTGACCCCTGGGCCCGGACGGGGCGGGGTGCGGGCGTTGCCGGGCGGGGCCCGCCGGGGTCGGGCCGGGCCGGGGTCGCGCACTCACTGCTTGGGCAGCTGCAGGGCGGGCGCGCCGCGCCGCTGGAAGGCCCCGTCCACGAAGACGCCGTTCTTGCCGAGGCAGCGCAGGTAGAAGTGGGGCTCCTGGAAGGTGAGCTGCAGGTGGCGCCGCGAGATGAAGCTCGACAGGCCCATGCTCACGTCCACCGAGCCCTGCGACGAGTTGCGGCCGATGGTGACGCTGGGCTGCCGCATGAGGAACTCGAACTCGCGGCCCTCGAGGCGCGCCAGCACCGGCCCCGGGCTCCGGCGCACCGAGTCGGCCGCCGCGGCCACCAGGGCCTCGCCCGGCGCGCCCGCGCCCCCCGCGCCCCCCGCGATCGCTCCCGGCGGCGGCGGCGGCGGCGGGGGCTGGGCGGGCGGCGGCGGCGACGGGGCGGCCGGCCCGGGGGCGGCGGGGGCGGCGGGGGCCGCGGCGGCCGGGAAGGCGGCGGCGGCGGCGGCGCACAGCACGGGGCTGCAGGGCGCCGAGCGCAGCGCCAGCAGGGCGCGGGCCCCGCTGTCCTCGCCGACTTCGGCCATGTTCGCGCAGCTCCGAGCGGCCTCCGGCGGCGGCGCGGCGGCGGGGGGCGGGGCTCCGCGGGGCGGCGGCGGGCGCGGAATCCCGGGCTGGATCGCGCCGCAGCGGAGCGGAGCGACCGGCCGCGCGCCCCGCCCGTCCCGTCCGCCAGGGCTCGCGGGGGCTCGCGGGGACCGGGAGGGGCGCTGTCTGCGCGCGGCCACTGCGCCTGCCCCAGGGCTACCCCCTCGCCCACTGCCCCCGGCTGTAGGCGGCCCGTTCCTCCGTCCTGGGGACGCGGGAGGGGAACCCGCCCGCCCCCCAAATGTCTAACTGGAAAGTTTGGGTCCCGGAACAAACGACCTCAGCCGCTTCCTGGGCCGGAACCACCCCGTCCTGCCGCCCTAAAGGAGGGACGGACAGCAGCGCCCACGTGAGAGTGTCCAGCTGTAGATGAAGGTGGCCTAACGGTGCCTGCGACCCCCGGTGCCCCGTGCTCTTTTCTGGAGCCACCCCTTTGCCAACCAACAGCTCCATCGAGTATCCGGGGGCCGCGCAGGACGCGGGGATCGGCGAGGCAAACCCCTCGCAGTGCAGACACCCCAGAGACAGGAGCTGCCAACACGGAACTGGCCAGTGTGGGCATCGCCCGGGCACCCACGTGCTTCCAGGCCCCTCAGGCCTCACTCAGTAGAAGTGGAAAGACTTCTGCCCAAAATGACCGGCCTCGATGGTTCTTTCCCCAGGAGCACCCAGGCGCTCACAGGGCTGACACCCACGGGACCGTTGGCCAGTCCTTTCTCCCAAGCAGCCATGGGGCGACAGTGACAGCTCCAGCAGAGAGGGCGGGGCAGGGGCAACAACGGGCCGGTAAAGAGCGAGGACCCACCCGAGAACGGAATCCTCCCACTCCCAGGCCGCGAGGGCACGCTGGCGCCGCTTCCCAGGCTCCGAACAGGAACGGAAAAGCGGGCAAGGGGAGCCTCCGCTCCGGGCTCCTACCCTGACGGGCCTGTGAAGCTGCTGCAGAAGCGGGAGGGACAACGTTACCTCCAGGACGCCCCGCGACGGGCTGTCCCGGGAGATGCCAGGAAGGCCCGTTCAAAAGGAGCGCGGAGCCGCCTGGAGAAACCGTCCATGAAAAAAGCCAAACTGTGCGCAGATCCTTCACCAGAGACACACATGACAGACAAGCACATGAAAAGCATCCCAGCGTCACTACTGGTCAGGGGGCAGGTTGGGGGCTCCGAGTGCCCCTCCCCAGGTGCTGGGAGGCACCGTGGTCCCACCATCTTGGAAGCAGTTGAGAGATTTCTTAAGAAGTTCAACGGACTTACCATGTGACGTGCAGTCCTATCACTAGGTGTTTTCCCAACTGAACTGAAAAGTGTGTCAACACAAAGCCCTGCACACAGATGCTTGCAGTGGGTTTATGTATGTATCACCCCAAACCGGAAACAAGCTGACCATCCACATGTGCCTCGGCTGAGGAATGGAGAGCAGACTCCGGCACAACCACAGGGTGGAATACTACGCAGCCAGGAAAAGGGGCGGGATACCCACACACAGCATCGCGCACGGGTGACCCCAAATGCTTTCACTTGTGGGACATCCTAGAAAAAGCCAAACGACAGAGACAGAGACGGATGAGTGGTTTGCCAGGGCTGGAGGTCTGGGGAGAGGCTGGCCACGTGACACGTGGGGAACGTTTTTGGAGGGCGACCGTGGTGGCGCCTATGGGACTCCCCGTATTTGTCAAGAGCAGCAGAAGTGTTCGCGAACAGCAGTGAATTTTGCTCTCTGTAAATCAACCTTCATTTAAAAGTCTTTAAAAAATCTCTAGCTTGTGCTAGACCCAGAACAAGTACTAAGAACCGTGCGGCACGATTCAGAGGCCACCAGCTACATTTCTACTCTAGTTAAAAGGGAACGAAGTTAGACCCTGTTCCCCAGCGGCGTGAGCCACCTTCTGGTGCTGGGCCTGCAGCCCGTGTGGCCAGTGGCTCCCGCACTGGCCGGTGCAGAGGGGGACACCCCATCGTGGCGGTGCTGCCCGAGGGGGGCTGGCCGGTCACCTCTGCCTCTCCTCCCTCATCTGCCCGAGACAGGGAGTCATGCCAGGCAGCCAGGGCCACCAAGAAGTGCCGCCCAGGTCGCCCCTGCCGTGAGCCCGAGGGCTGCGCCTGGACTCCCATTCCGGGGGGGGGGGGGGGGGGGGGGGACGTGCAAGGCGGCGGGGAGAGCCCAGCAGACAGGATCCTTCTGGAAACCCGCAGCCCTGGTCCTGGCTGAGTGTGGGGGCCCAGCAGGGGAGCCCCATATCTGAGAGCCTCTGGTCCACACTCACGGGCGTCCATGCACAGAGCACCGTGAGGGCCTAGAGCTCAGAAATTCAGGGTGTCCCCAAGAATGTACGCACACACTTTGAGTAACTGTACTGGCGGTGTCCATTAAATCGACCTCATTTTCAAAACTGAGACCCCAGCTGTCACAGTGTGTGCACATTTTTGGGGACACCCTGTATTTGACCAACGAGCTTCCTTTTCCTGTCACAGCGTCACTTCCTGCTGCTGCTGCTACCTCCTCGGGTCCTTCCTGTGTCCCCTTCCTGCTGGGTCCCCAGGGTACCACACGGCACAGGGACGGGACCTGGGCCATTCCCGAGAGGCCTGCATGTCGCCGCTGCAAAGGACAGGCAGGCAGGCAGGCAGGATGATCCTGCAGAAGCACTTCCTGACCCTTCGAGACCCCGGGCACCTGGGAGGGGTGGACCCTGGGCCTGGGCCCCAGGACAGGCGGCTTGTTCTTCCTTCCCAGCCTCCGGCCTCTGCCATCAGAGCTCCACGCATGTTCAGCCACGCCAGGGAAGTCTTTGCCGCCACGGAAACCTGTCGCCGCCGAGCGTGGAGTGGGTGGGGGCTGCCCTGGGCAGAGTGATCCACCAACAAAGCATGGCTCAGCGGTTGAGCATGGACCCATGAACCAGGAGGTCGCGATTCGATTCCCGGTCAGGGCACAGGCCCAGGTTTCGGGCTCCATCCCCAGTAGGGGGCGTGCAGGAGGCAGCCGATCCATGATTCTCTCCCATCATTGATGTTTCTCTCTTTCCCTCTCCCTCTTTGAAATCAATTAAAACATTTCAAAATTATTATTTTTAAAAAGACGGCCCGTGTGTTACTCCTCTGTTGCTGGTGACAAATGGCTCCACGACGGAGCGGCTTCGGGCAGCCGGCGTGCAGTGTGAGACGGCGCCTCAGGATGACAGCTGGTGCTTCTGGCTCTGGGTCTCTTGTGAGGTCACACCAAGATGTTGGTGGGGCTGTGTCTTCTGGAAGGTTCTCTGAGCCCGGAGGGCCCGTCAAAACAGAATGAGGTGCCGTGGAAGGGGCCCAGCCAGCTGCACGGTTCCCAGCGGTGTGACCGGGACAGGCGATGTGGCCTCGCTGGGCCTGTGGCCTCAGCACAAACCGGCTGAGGGCTGACGGGGCTCAGAAGAGACGATGGGGCCTTGGACACGGCTCCCTCACTCCCCGCTAGAGGCGGAGTTTTGTGAGAACAGCCGTGGGGTAAGGAACGCAGGACCGTAGCCCGAGGCCCCCCACGGAACCCACAGGCTGCTCAGCAGGCGGGTGGGCCTGCTGGACGCGTTGCAGGAAGCTGCTCCCTCCCTGGCGGAGGCCGGGGGACTGTTTCTCTGGTCTTTACCCTGAAAACCTGGAGGTGAAACACAGATGTGTTGGGCCCTCCCCTCCCCCATTTGTCCTCGCGGCCCCCAGACCACGCCCCCTGAGTGTCTGAGACGAGGGGACTGTCCTGGCCCAGCAGCTGTTCCCGTCGTCAGGGTGGCACTTCGTGTGCACGGCACAGCCTCGGCCTCCTGTGCGCCCTGCCCCTTCCAGCCGGCACTTGGCCTGTGGAGATGTCACGGCCAAGGTCGCCGGGCCTGTAGCTGCACCAGCCCGAGGGGGAGGCGCACACCACCCCGAGCTGCGCTGCCTCCGCCACGGGACCGACACTGGCCCCCTACTCGGGGATGTGCGGGCATGAGGCTCAGGTTGCAGAGCGCTGCCCACAGATCCAGCCAAAAACCCCAGGGCAGTGGCGCGGGTGCCCCCAGCCCGGAATCATCAGCCCCAGCGTTCCCCTCCGTGCCCTCTCTCCACGAGGCTGGGGTCCCCGGGAGAGAGCAGCGATGGGCTTAGCGGGGGCTCTGCCCAGGCCACGGCCCAAGGTTTGCGGCCAGGAAGCCGCTGCAGAGGCCTGGCTGTGGCGGCTGCCGTCGCGGGTGGGAGGGAGCCGGGCAGGCAGAACAGCAGAGGCCGCGGCCTCTGTCCACCTGGATCCCCGCGGGCACCAGCGAGGACCCCAGTTCAGCCTTTTCACGCTTCACATCACGGAGAGCGTGGAAACGTACACGAGAAGAGACAGACTAAAAAGCAGCCTCCTGTTCCCACCAGCCCGCTGGAGCGATGGCCGTGTGGTCAGGATCATGCATCTTGGAGCCGCCCGGTCCCCGTGAAGCACATCTCAGGCCCGCTCTCCTCTCCTACCACTCAGGGTGCAAACCAGGAGAAAAGCCCTTTGACAAGAACACGGCCACGGTGTCATCCCCTGCAAGAGAACCCCAACCAGGCCCTAATAGCATCAGGTTTCTGGCCAGTGTTTAGATATTTCTTTTTAACGACTTTACTGAGGGACAACTTACATACCGTAACATTCACACGATGCTAGTGTACAGGCTTCGTAGGTCTATACAGCTGCTCAGTGATCACCACCATCCAGCTTTAGAGTAATTACTAATTCAGAATAATTACTAATTTAGAATATCCCATCACCCCCAATTCCCTGTGTCCATCTAGTCAGTCCTCGCTGGGGAAAACAGTCTAGGAATTTCTTCAAGAGTTCGACTTCCCAAGTGTGGGATCCAGCAATCGCACCCCTAGGAATCTACTTGAGAGACATGAAAACACACGCCCAAGGCACGCCCGTGTGTGTGGACAGCAGACTCATTCATAAAACCCAGACAGGAAGCAATCCAATGTCTATCGGTTAGTTGGACTGATTTTAAAAAGCTGAGTTACAGTCACACAGTCAAGCACTCTCTTTTAAAAAAAAAAAAAAAATACATTTTATTTTGTTTAAGTATATTTTTATTGATTTCAGAGAGGAAGGGAAAGGAGAGATAGAAACATCTATGATGAGAGAGAATCATGGATCAGCTGCCTCCTGCATGCCACCTACGGGGGACTGGGCCCGAAACTGGGGCCTGTGTCCTGACGGGGAATCGAACCATGACCTCCTGGTTCATAGGCAGACGCTCAGTGACTGAGCCACGCCGGCCGGGCCAGCACTCTCAGCAGCACCAGGGGATGGACTGCTGACAGACACAGGACGGATGAACCCAGTGCTGTCTCGTTCTGTGCGTGAGAAAGTGGTAGAAAAGGAAAAACCACGGAGGAGAAGGCAGATGGGGGCTGCCCGGGCCACCCCTTCCCCTCTCGGGGGCCTGGGGCAACCCCCTCACGGAAAACGTATGCTTTCAGGCCTGCAGCCCCAGCTCCCCCAAAAGCAGGGCGCACGAGGCCCGGCCACTTCCAGAAACACGGACAGGGAGGTCGGAGCACAAACCGCGTGCAGGAAGCATCCTGCCGCGTACCGTCAGGGAGCGTGTCTTGGCGGTTCAGTCACAAGGCCTGGCTTTGGTGACTGATTTTTTGAAGGTGGTTAGAGACTTGCTCTCCTGGTTCGGCAGCTGCGATGGACGTTCGGCTGCTCGGTGTCTGGTCTGAGCTCACGGAAGCTGCTGGTGAAACATTAGCCAGACCCGCCCAGGGGCAGGTCCCTGCCCAGGCCCAGCTCCTCTTAGCAGTCTGCTGTGTCATCATCTATGTGAGTCCACGTTTACCGAGCACTTGCCGTGTCGTGTGAGTGAAGGGCTGGGTGTGAGCAAGACCTCATCTCGGATATTTGGTGTTGTGTTGGCTCCGCCCACTGTCACTCACAGATGGTCAAACGTGGTCAAAGGTCACGGAGGTCGGAAGGTTCAACCTAAACTTATAACCAAAACCTAAGTTAGAAAAGTACCTCCAGCCCAACCCATGTGGCTCAGGGGTTGAGCATTGACCTATGAACCAGGAGGTCACGGTTGGATTCCCGGGTTGGGGCACATGCCCCGGTTGTGGGCTTGATCCCCAGTGTGGGGCGTGCCGGGGGCAGCCGATCCATGGTTCTCTCTCATCGTTGATGCTTCTGTCTCTCTCCCCCTCTCCTTTCCTCTCTGAAATCAATAAAAATATATGTTAAAAACACGCTGGTGGCTCTTGTCTCCGTGCTTGCTCATGGGCACCTCTCACACTGAGCCCACAGCCCGACAGCCAGAGGGGCAGCGAAGGGAAATGCCGCTGGCCAGCCGCGTGTGCCCCGTCCAGGCCCTCTCCCAGCGTGGCCAGGCATCCCAGTTTGTCGGGGACTAAGGAGTGTCCCGGGACGCAGGACGTCCAAGGCTCAGCCCCAGGAAATCCAGGCGAACAGGAAGGGCCGGTCACCCTAAGCCAGTGATGGCAAACCTTTTGAGCTCGGCGTGTCAGCATTTTGAAAAACCCTAACTTAACTCTGGTGCCGTGTCACATATAGAAATTTTTTGATATTTGCAACCATAGTAAAACAAAGACTTATATTTTTGATATTTATTTTATATATTTAAATGCCATTTAACAAAGAAAAATCAACCAGAAAAATGAGTTCGCATGTCACCTCTGACACACGTGTCATAGGTTCGCCATCACTGCCCTAAGCCTTGCGACCTTTGCTCACACACGCCGACCAGTTATGGCACGGCCACCCCTGGCCTCAAGGAAGGTGGAGAAATACCTGTTAGCAATGTCCTCTGTCGGCTCAGCACCTCCCGGGCACAGTGGGGGCTGCGTGAATGGGGAGCAGTGCGGACATGGGAGGCTGCTGGGGGTCCTGCCCTTCACTCCAGACCGACCACCCACTGTGCTGCGGCATCGCCCGAGGTCCCACGGCTGCCACCAGCGTGCTGACCCCCGCCAGGCTTCCGAGGGTCGCCTCCGTGTCCGCCTGCCCACGGCCCTCACCGGAACAAGGATAGTGCCTGGCACCCTAGAGAGAACCATCCGCCCTCGACGGTGTCGGATCTCGGTGGCTAATGAAGCTGCAAGTGTAGAGGTGGGGGGAGAGGGGTGCTGCGTGACAGGCGGCCACAGGCGGGGCAGGCCCAGGCTCCTGCCCCGTCAAGCCTGGCTCCTTCTGAATGGGGCCCTGGGAGGGTCAGGGATCCGGGTCTTGTGCTTGTTTATTTGTATGTGTGGGTGCTCTCTCAGGGTCAGTTACCATCGCCCCGGTTCACCCTGAAGAGCCTTCGGGGCTGCACTGCCTGCCACTGGCTTGCTCGGCGAATGCTTGCTGGCAGGATTTCACATCCAGGAAGCTGGTATGCGACTCACTTAATCTCACCGGCTAGCTGCTTGCCCTTTATGGAAATAAGGAGCATGAAGAGAGGGAGGTGCCCTGGCCACCCTGGCTCAGCGGTGCAAGTGTCAGCCTGCGCACCAGAGGGCCTCAGGTTTGATTCTCGGTCAAGGACACGCACCTGGGTTGCAGGCTCGATCCCTGCCCCTACTCGAGATGCACGTGGGAGACAACCCATCCGTGTGCCTCTCTCACATCAGTGTTCCTCCCTCCCTCTCTCTCGCTCTCATTCTCCCTCCTCCCTCCTTCCCCCTGTAAAAACCAAGGGGAGCCCTGCCAGCTTGGCTCAGGGGTTGAACGTCGACCTATGAACCAGGAGGTCAGGGTTCAATTCCAGGTCAGGGCACATGCCCGGGTTGCAGGCTCCATCCCTAGTTTGGGGCGCGAGGCAGGCTGCAAGCCTTTCTCAAATCCCATTTCCTCCCAAGGACACAGATTCCGGACGCGTGGGGGCCTCGTCTGCTCCCCCCTTTCTCCCTCTTCAAGACAGGGCTGTGCGGACACACACTAGAGCAGGAGAGAGAGGCGCCCGCCCCCCCCCCCCCCCGGCAGTTCCCTGAGGTCGAAAGGCATCGTCCCCGCTGTCTTCAGTGGGTGCCATCACCTCCCGCTTCCAGGGGAACTCCCGCTCGGGTCTACTTTTTTATTTTTTTAAATATATTTTTATTGATTTCAGAGAGAGAGGGAGAGAGAGAGGAACATCAATGATGAGAGAGAATCATCAATCAGCTGCCTCTGCCCTCCCCACACAGGGGATGGAGCCAGCAACCAGGGCTGCACCCTGACCGGGAACCCAACCGTGACCTCCTGGTTCATAGGGTGACGCTCAACCACTGAGCCACGCCGGCCGGACGCACCAGCGTATTTAACAGAAAGAACTGAGAGCGAGCTGTTAGCTGGTAACTGTAGAGGCAGCAAGTAAATGAAGGGGATACGCACCAGGGGGCTGGGGTGGGGATGGAGTGGAGCGATAGCAACAGGAACGCCAGTGGACAGGACGGGGCTGGCTGGGCGGGGATGGAGGGTCCGTGAGCTGTTTCTGTTAGGAGAGCAGCTGTCAGACGCAGGCGGAGACGTGGACTGGAAGAGCTCACAGGAACGTGAAGCGGGGGGGGGGGGGGGGGGGGGCAGGGGAGAAGCCTGGAGAGCCCCAGTCCTCTCCCAGCCTCGCAGGGTTGGTCTAGCGCCACCTACTGGCACCTCCGAAGTCCCAGCCGACACCATAGAGCTGGATTGTAGGGTGGGTTTGGCGCCCAGAGGCCCAACCCCACAGGGACCACACCTCCCCTGCTCACATCCCTCTCCCCTTCCCCTGGAGCCTATCTCCCCCTTGATCCTTAGAGTGGAAAGGAGGGGGAGAGGCAGAGAGAAAACCCAATGTGAGAGAGAACATTGATTGGTTGCCTCCCGCAGGCGCCCGACTGGGCCGGGGGTCAAGGCTGCAACCCAGGTACGTGCCCTTGACCGGAAGTGAACCTGGGGCCCTTCAGTCCGAGGGCTGACACTCTACCCACTGAGCACACCGGCCAGGGCTTGTGCTGTTTTCTTGCTTCTCCTTAGAGTTTATGTTTGACTTCACCCGCTTCCCAAGGTGCTATGGTTGGGATTATACTGTAAATGGTGTCGTGTCCGGCGTTTGACGCTGAGTGTTTGGGGGTGCGTGCACAGTGTGCAATGGGGCACTGCATTCGTTTCCACTGCTTTACAGCAGGGTCCTCAGACTTTTTAAACGGGGCCAGGTCACTGTCCCTCAGACCGTTGGAGGGCCGGACTATAGTTTAAAAAAAAACTACGAACAAATTCCTATGCACACAGCGGCGGCAAAAACACCCGGCGGGCCGGAGAAATGTTCTCGGCGGGCCGCATGTGGCCCGCGGGCCGCAGTTTGAGGACCCCCGCTTTACGGTGTGAGCGTTCTGTAGCGTGAACGAGCCGCACTTCATTCATCCAAGGCTGACGGACTCGAAGACACACCCGTGTGCAGGCATCCTGCAGCGCCCTCTCCAGGTGGCCCTCAGGGTGGCCCCAGGTCATCAGCATAACCTGGGGACTTGTTAGAAGTGCAGGTTTTGGGGGGCCACCCAGGCCTCCTACCTCAGACCCTGGGGGTGCCCCGAGCCTCCAGGAGCGTCTGACGCAGGCTGAAGCGAGAGCTGCTGCTTGAGGTTATTCATCCAGGAGTTTATGACTCAGAGGACATGCCAGTTCAGCGCCGGCTCAGTGAGAGGCCTTGATGGCAAAGAACAGGAAACCCCGCGCCACGTGGCTCCGCACCGACAGGTTTATGGCCGCGCCTGCGGGACCGGGGAGGGCAGCCCGGACTCAGTGGCGCCGCCTGGCCTCAGTTTCCTCCAGCGTCTGGCTTCCTGTCCTTGGACGGACCCTCAGATTTCGAGGTGGCCCTCCCCCCACCCCATGCTCACGAACCAGGTTCCGAGACCACTTTTGCTTCATGCATCTTTTTTTTTCAAAAAATGTATTTTCACTGATTTCAGAGAAGAAGGGAGCGGGAGAGAAACATCAATGATGAGAATCATGGATGGGCTGCCTCCTGCACACCCCACACTGAGGATGGAGCCAGCAACCCAGGCATGTGCCCTGACCGGGAATCAAACAGGTGACCTCTTGGTTCATAGGTCAACACTCAACCACTGAGCCACGCCAGCCGGGGCCACTATGCTTTTTTGTTTTTCAATCTGTTTTTATTGATTTTAGAGAGGAAGGGAGAGGGAGAGAAACATTCATCGGTTGCCTCCGTATGTGCCGACTGGGGACTGAACCCACAACCTGGGCATGTGCTCTGTCCGGGACTCAGCCGGTGACCGTTCAGGGCCCGGGATGACACTCCACCAGCCGCACCGGCCGGGCAGACCACCGTGCGTTCCAGCCCAATCCTGGCTCTCAGGAGCTGCTGGGGCCTGGGTACCTAGACAACGCCTGGCTCTCCCGGCGCCAACGCACCCCTGCCACAGCAGGCAAAGGATTCTGGGTGAGGCACAGGCAGGAAGATGCTCGCTGCTGGGCGTGGGACCAACAGGAGGAGCTGCAATCCTCCAGAGGCAACTCTCTAGCACGTTTACCACATGCGTGTGCTGGGCCGTTGGCAGCAATAGTCCCACCTCATGAGGAGGGAGGGGTGGATCTGAGAAGGTCAGGGAGTTCCGTCGCTTGCCCTGGTCAGAGGTCATTTCGCACCAACGAGAAAAAGGCAATCGTTACACATGGCGTCATCCACCACCCCCCGGTGGTCTGTACCTTCTGCCTCAGCCTCACCCGCCCGCAGGCAGGGCTACACTGGGCACCGCAGAACTGAACGCAAGGAGTCTCCCAGGACTCGGGACCTCGTCAGGCAGACGGGAAGGGCCGCTCACACATGGTGACCAGCTATGGCGCGGCCACCCCTGGCCTCAAGGCAGGCGGAGAAATACCACCTGTTAGCAATGTCCTCAGCGCCTCCGGGCACAGTGGGGGCTGAGTGAATAGGGGAGCAGCACGGACACAGGAGGCTGCCGGGGGTCCTGCCCTTCACTCCAGACCGACCACCAGCTGTCCTGTGGCATCGCCCGAGGCCCCACGGCTGCCACCAGCCTGCTGACCCCCGCCAGGCTCCCAAGGTCGCCTCCGTGTCCACCTGCCCACCGCCCTCACCGGACAGGGATTCGGAGAAAATCACAAAATCACACAAAACCAGTGGCACGGGAGAGGATCAGAGGGTGGTTCCAATTTCTGTTAAATTTCATTTTGAAAACGACACTACTGGTTAGAAATGCAACATACATTCATTGCAGGAAACCAGGAAGGAAATACAGAACCTCATCACACACAGAATCTCCTGCTGCTTCCACTAGTTTGGGCGCTTTCCTCAGATCGCGCGCCGTCTCGTGTCCTGCTGCTTCCCCTTCCCGTGACGCGGTGTGGCCCCGTATTAGCAACACGCCGCGCAGACATCGCTGCTCTGGGCAAAACACTGCGGCTTGCGCTTTGGAAGGCTCTACGTACAGGGTGAGGGGGTGAGTGCCTGAGCCGACCTTCCTCGCGCCCCATTGGCTGAACCCTGAAGTGGGCTCGGGGTGAGCACCCTCGGGAAAAGGGGAGTCCTCGGGGACGGCGCGGGAGGAACGTCTCTGAATTGGGGGGGCCCTACGCACTGATTTGTGCTGCAAAACGTAAAGCAAAGGGCACAGCGTTCCCGTTCCCCGGGCGATGGAGCCTTAGGAAGCACAGTCCAGCCGGGATTAGCATCATCTCTCCTGTTAGTGTCACTTTATTTCATTAAAAACACACCTGGCACTGCCAAGGCTCCGGAGTGCTCCTTAGCTGCCAGGGCAGGCTGTCCCGGGTCTGATCCCAGCAAGGGGCTGGAGTACCTGCCCCTGAAGCCGCGGGTTCAGACACTAAGTTCCGTTAACCTGTCAGGCCGGTGCGGTGGGCACCGCCAACCACAAATCAGGTCCTGAAACTTGTTTCTCTGGGAGAAGCGCGTCTGCCCTCTGGGGCTGGAGCACCGAGGGTCAGCGCTGACCCCCGGAGGGGATGCTACTGGCCCCCGTCCTCCCTGTGGTCTGTAGCCTCTGTCTCAGACCCCCAGACCAGCAGGCAGGTTGACACTTGAACACAGGCCCTCGCCCCCACCCTCCAGCTGGGCCAGGATGATGGCTTCCCGACGAGTCGCTGGATCTGTACCCACCTGCCCTGTGAGCTAAGGCCTTGCCCCGGTTTCGGATGGACTTCTGCTCTCGAGTGGGAATGGATGGCCCGAGAATGCTCTCAAGCCAGCCTTTCCCTTTCCCTTCGTGTTAAAAATTAAATGTTCACGGAAAAGAACGCGCTTCCACGCAGAGCCGTAACGACCTAGACCGAGCCTGGTGCCTGCAGGAACCACAGCAGTTGGCCCCGCAGGCCCTCGCTCTCCGTGAGCGGACAATCCGAGCAGGTCTGCCCGCAGCAGGCTGGGCCCTGGGGGACGGGTTTGCCGGGAAGTGATGGCTTGCTCTTCTGTTTAAAAGGAGAAGCCAAACTTCATAGTTGAAGATGAGTGAATAACGTGGTATCGCTTATAGGTTAACCCATAGCAGCGCCATTGGGAAAAGGAGACAAAGGAGTTGAGGTTCAAGGATTTGTCTGAGGAGGAAGAGAAATGGGCTTTTTGCTTTCTCTCCCAGCCTCCTAGTGAGCACCGACTTAAAACACCGTTTAATTGGGTCTTTGGTTTCTAACATAAACCCCGTTAGGGCTGCAGGCAGGGAGCCCCCGGCCACCAGCCACATCCCAGCTCGCCCTCTGGGCGCCAGCAGCTACTCTCCTCGTGAGTCTGGGAGGCCCAGCGTCTTGTTAGTGTCGTGCTGGCCAGGGGTTGGGGACCTCTCCGCTCAGGCCCCTCAGGAACCCTTTTCCTGCTTAGAAAGAGGTTTGGTTTGCCTCCCTTTTTGGCCTCTGAGTCAGCAAAGGGAGTGACTGATAGGCACCCACCTCGAGGTTTTAATAGAGCAGCAGCGTTGAGGTGAGCTGCCGGGCGGGCCAGGCCTTTGTTCAGCACAAAACAGCTCTAATGGGTGGGGTGCTGGGCCACTGGCTGGGAACCCAGGCCCACTGCCTGCAAGGTCTCTGTTCGCCCGGCCCTCCAGAGGCTGCTGAGCCCGCAGGGCGCTCCAGGCTGAGCCTGGGGCCTGAAGACCTTGGTTTTCCTTTGTGAGGTCGCACAGATAAGCCCAAAGGCGCCAGGGACAGGGCTTCCCAGGGAGGGCTCCTCCGAGCAGGCACCACGGCGGCTGGGCCTCGGTGACTGGGAGGAGAATGCTGGCCTGTGGACGGGACGGGGCTCGGGTTGTCACCCTGGCTAACTGTGGGCAGGCCGAGCCGGCTCCTGTGAGCACAGCAGGAGCGAGGCGGCTTGGGAAGCGAGAGGAAGGCGACAGGCACAGGAGAGCTGAAACGGGAAGGAACCCCCCCCCCCCCCCACGGGTCCCACTTGGGCGCAGGCCACCAAGGAGTAAAGATTCGTCTTTCTGGTTCCATCTCTTGCTCATTAAGACAGTTCCACCAACGCTCAGGTCACAGGCTACAGCTAATGACAACACACCCCTGGAGAACTGGGTGGGAGGCCACTCCACCTGACTGCCCACGGTCACCCGTCAACCACAGGTGTGATGGCGGGGACCCCCAAAAACGTGTGGGTGTCCGTGTGCGCCCCTCCCCCGCCGGCTGTGAAACAGAAACCTCAGCCTGGAGTCTAGGTCGGTGCTTCCGGGATTTCCTTGACGATTTACCCCCTTTCAGGGTTCCTGTGCGGGGCCTGGCCCAGCCCCTCGGCCTGCGGGGGCCGGGCTTCCGCGGCACCGCCTGCGGAGCGGCCACCCGCCCGAGAGGACACAGCGGCGCTGGCGGCAAGTGTGCTGGTTCCGTCGGCCATGCCAGCCCCGCGGGCCCTTCAGGAACGGATGGAGCGAAGGGGTGGGTGCAGCAGCCGTCATGGCCGCCCTGTAGCCTCCGCGCTCCCACGGCCGGCGGTGCTTTCCGTGCAGAACCTCACAAACTAACCCGAGAGCAGGCGGCGATCGAGGCCGGAAGCGGCATTCGGGGCCATTTCGATCGCCCTCCGCTCGCTCGGAAACGGGCGCTGAGCACTGTTCCCCGCGGACCAGGAGCCGGAACGGGGCCTCAGGTCGGGAGGCTCCCAGGCCCGTCCCCCGATTCGGCCCCTCCCCTCCTCCCGCCCGACCGGGAGCGCAGATTCATTCAACCGGCATCACCACCCCGCCCGCCGCGGGCACGCCCGGCCCGGCCCACGTGGACTGCGGAGGCCCCTCCAACCTCGCCAACAGGCTCGCGCGACCCTGGCGAGTGGCCCCGCCCGCCGGGACGTCCCCGCCCCCGGGACGCCCCCGCCCCCGCCCCGACCCGGCCAAGGCGCAGCTGTCACGAGGCCGCTGCCGACCCCACGCCCGCTCAGACCGGAAGACCCGGCGGACGCGTGGTGCGCAGGCGCGCTGGGCGGCGTGGCGCCCGGTAGCCGCCAGGGGGCGCGGGGGGCGCGGGGGACGCGGCGCCGTGGGGGAGGGGAGGCCGCCGCGCCGGTGCCGGACCACGTGCGTACCACGTGGCGCCGGGCAGCGCGGGGCCGCGGCAGCACCGCTAGGCCGGCCACGCCACGCGGCCAGCAGCCCGCGGAGGGGAAGGGCGAGGTCTCTCCGCCGGCGTCCCCGATGACCCTTGACCTTCGACCCCCTACTTTAAGGTTTACCCCAGGCCGCGGCGACCTCGCTGTGTGTTTATAAACAGAACCCCCGGCGGAGCCGAAAACCCGGATCGCGGACTCACACCCGGCGGGAGCAGAGCCTTCCGCACCAGGCGCCCACCGCGCACGCGCCCTGCACCGCGCGGCTCTGGCGCGTGCGCACTGGCGGCCAGGGCGGGGTCGCCGGCCGGGAAGGGCCGGGAAGGGCGGCGGCCGAGGAGGGCCGGATGCGGTGGGCCCGGCCGCAGGGTCCGACCGCGGCCTCACCTTTTCCGGCTTGTGACCTGGGCAGGCCGCCTGGCTGCCCGGAGCCCGGGTCCTCCCTCGCCTGTTAAGTGGGGCCGAGACCCGCCCAGCTCCCGCCCCGGCCTCTGCCCACCCGGGCCGTTTAAGAAGGAGCCGCCGCGCCAGCGAGCGGGTGACCCGGGTGACCGGGATGTGGCGCCGACAGGGGGCCCCCGTCACCCTGAAACTGCAGCAGAGCCCGTTGTGTCCTTCATCCCAACCCAGTGGGGCGCTGTGCGCGGCCTGGGAGACGGGGTGCAAGAGAAATGCCCCGACAGAGGGGGACGCTGTCATCCCACGGGCACGAGGCCCCGCATGGCCCTAGAAGGCCCGCTCCCACCCCTGAACCCTCCACTCGACCGTCCGACCTTCCGACCTTCCGACTGGAGCGCAGCAGCCCGGGCCCCTCAGCTGTCCCATCTGCGGAGACGCTTTCCGGTTCCTGTGCGTGTCCTGAGCACGTGTCCACGCTGACGTCATGCAGGCTTACGCGTGTCGTAAGCACGTGTCCATGCTGACGTCACATAGGCTTATGCGTTTCATAAGTACGTGCCCACGCTGACGTCATGCAGGCTTACGCGGTTCATAAGTACGTGTCCACGCTGACGTCATGCAAGCTTACGCGTGTCGTAAGCACGTGTCCATGCTGACGCCACACAGGCTTACGCGTTTCATAAGTACGTGTCCACGCTGACGTCATGCAGGCTTACGGGGCGGGGGTACCGCGGTCAGACGGGCGAAGACGCCCCTCAAGGGCCCTCTGTCCCCGCGCAGGGCAGTCAGTAAACCACCCGCAGTGCCTGGGGCGGGGGCGGCGGGGACGGGGTCCAACCCGACCAGGTGACCCCCAAGGACCGGCTGAGGGGCCACGGAGCCAGCGGGCAGGGGAGACGGGGGAGGGCAGAGAGGGGTGCCCAGGGCAGAGGTCAGGGCCAGTGGAGTGTCAGGAACAGAGCAAGGCCCGGGGGGAGCTCAGGAGGGTCAGGATGCGGGCGGCCCGACCCTCCCAGGACCGAGCAGCAGGGCGGCCTCCAGCTCCCAACATCATGGCCGCGGCTCCATGGCCAGGAGTCCGCGTAGGGCTCGGGGGCACCGTCCGAGGTCGGCGGGGCTGTGGGCGCCTGGAGGCCGGGCGGGCTAGGCGTCCGGATGGGCTCGGGCACTGGGCTGGCAGGCGAGGCCGCGTCAGCTGGGAGCACCCGCCGTGGCCCCCCGGCCCCGGGCGGACCTCCTGGCCGGCCAGGCTGCAGGGGAAGCGGGCGGACACTGCGTGGTCCCTGGATGCACCCTCACGGCCACGTGGTCCCCCTTCCCCGTTGGTGGGCTGGAGCCTCGGAGGCCGCCAGGTGTGAGGAGTGGGACACAGACCCCCCTCGGGGGAAGCGTGCACCGACCTGGAGTCGTGTGTTCGAATCCCCACACAGGCGACCTGGCTCTCGGCACAGAGGGAGACGGTGGGGCCTGGGGCGAGGTGATGGCCTCGGGTCGGGCAGATCAGGGACCGAGTGGCCCAGAGCCTGCGCCCACGGCCTTCCCCCTCCCCTGCCGGGCACGGAGGGGCTGCAGCGCCCTGGCTCCCACCACCTGGCTGTGGCCTGGAGTCCCTCCGGGAGGCCGGGGAGCACGCCTCTCCTAGAGCAGCCGCCAGCCTCCATTCAGACCGTTTAGGGCCCTGCCAGCCGGGTCGCGCCTCGGGCTATGGTCTGTTGTCCGTCTTGTCCACACCCAAGCCTTCCTCCTCGGTCAAAGCTGTGTTGGCGGCATCCAGCCCGGGCTGAGCCCACAGTGGGGAGCGGGGGACGGTGCATCCCGAGGAGCCAGGCTGTGGACCTACTCAGTGCTCACAGGCAGGGTGACCTCGGTCCCCCCACCTGCCGCTCGCTGAGCCCACGATGCGCCCAACACTCATGGACGTGAACACGGTCCTCAGGGCGCCCAGGCCCTGTTACAGGTGGGACGTGGAGCTGCGCCTGCAGTCGGGGACGGAGTTGTCCATGGCCCATGGCCGCCCCCCCCCCCCCCCCCGCCTCCCCATCTCATCGTGGGCTAGAGTGAGAGGTGCCAGGCTCTGGTCCTCCTCGGTGCCCCCACAGCCGTGAGGGGTCCTTAGGAAACTGTGCTGGTTCCCACACCTCGTCTCGAGGAGTGACGGCTCAGAGCATTGACAGAGCGCCAGGAGATCATCACTCATGGGGTGAAGAGGGGATGGAGCCGCAGGAAAAGACGGCCAAGGAGGAGGCGGGCTTAGGAGGAGCCGTGTCTGGGAGGCAGGGTTCCCAGGGGACGTGGCCTGGGACCAGCTGGCCCGCCCTTTGGTGGCACCCCCTGCCCCTCTGCACTGACGCCGACTTTAGGATGAAGCCCCTTGGGGTGTGTAAGGGTGGGGTGTCCTCACCCCAGCTGGCAGGTTGGCAGGCCCAGTTGGGACGTGGGTGCTGAGGACCCGACAGGAAACGTCCCTGGTCCCCGCACTTCGTGGGACTGTGGAGCCTGGGAAATGGTAGCGTCCCAGACCCTGTGAGCGGCGGGCGGTGTGTGAGGACCCTGCGCCTGGGGGGCTCTCTCTGCAGCATGGGGAGGGGGGGCGGGCGCGGCCATGGCTGCACACGCTCCCCGCCCGTGTGAGGTTCCCGTGGGGGGTGGGGGGGCTCCCCGCGGTCGGATCTGCGTTTCCCTAATGAGGAATGATGTTGAGGGTCTGCTCATGGGCTCCTTGGCTGTTTGTATATCTTCCCTGGAGAGAAGAATTCTAATGAATATTAATAAAAAGATGAGTAAAACGTAATAGAATATTGATGAGCATTCCAACATAGAGCAAACTCTCCAACTGTTCCACTGGGCTCGCTGGGGAGTCAGACACCCGGTCTGCAGGTCGCACCCAGTGCAGGGACATCGGGGTCCCCAGGGACCCCCAGGGCAGCGATTTTCAAAATGCCACAGGTGGGTGGACGTGGGCGTGGGCTCGAGGGCTGGCCGTTCCTGGGCCATGGGTCACCCGGGAAACGGGTTCAAGTGCAGATCCCGGGCCAGGAGGTCCGGTGGGGCCGAGACTCTACCTCTCACAAGGTCGGGCCGATGCCGGGCCTGCCACCTGAGCGTCGTGGGCACAGACTCCTCCGGAGCGGCAGCCGAGGCTGCGGTCCTGGGGCCACACTCAGAATGTCAGCATCCACCCTGCGCAGCACCGGCCCAGCAGCGCCGACGCCTGAGGCCCGCTAGATGCACAGACCCCCAGGCCCGGCCCAGCCTGCGGGGGGCCTGCGGCCACCTCACCCCCGGCAGGCGCTGGCCTGGGGCGCTCCCTGGTCCTGCCAGCTCCCAGCTGCACGAGCAGCGGGTGGCACCCCCGCAGGGCTGAGGGATCAGTGGTGAGTGAGCTGCTCAGGGCGCTGGACTTTTTGGGGTTAGAAACCCCGCAAGAGGGCAACGGTGGTCTCCCAGCCACGTCTGCGCAGCTCCTTGGCGCCCTGGAGGTGGCAGTGCAGGCTGGGAAGTGAACAGCCTGGACGCGCAGCGGCTCCTCCCTGCCCAGCGTCCAGGGCGGGCCTGGGGGTCTCCCGGCTCCGGCTCCGGTTCCGGGAAATGAGTGTGAGTCCGCCCAGCAGCTCTCCCTGAGCGATCTCCCCCAGGATGACCCGGTGGGCAGGGGAGTGGGGGAGGGGGAGGTTCCTGTTTTGGGGAGAGCGTTCATGCAGTTATTTGGTCACATGTATTTGTATTTTTAAAAAATATATTTTTATTGATGTCAGAGAGGAAGGGAGAGGGAGGGAGAGATAGAAACATTAGTTAGAGAATCATGGACCGACTGCCTCCTGCACGCCCACACTGGGGATGGAGTCCACAACCCGGGCCTGTGCCCTGAGCGGGAATCGACCCCTGACCTCCTGGTTCATAGGTTGATGCTCAACGGAGCCACGCCTGCGGCCTGATCACATTTAATGGTCTGCACCCAACACAGGCAGCTGCCAGGCGCTGGGGCCGCAGCCCCGATGCAAAGAGGCAGACGGTGAGCGTCCGCGGCTTCCTGGCCTCAGAGCAGATCTGCGAGGGTCTGACCTCGCGTGGGAGGCGGGAGCGGAGGGACGTGAGCAGCTGGGCAGACGGAGGGGCGGGGCGGGGGGCGTGCTTGGTGACTTTGACATGACAACTGTCATGCCTGTCGCTTCACAGCTTCCCTTCTGCCGGTGACAAACCAGACTTGGCCAATCAGCGCTGAGTCTGTGGGACACCGTGTCACTCAGAACGGGAGCTGAGCTTCTGTGCAGGGACGGCTCACATGGTGGGGCAACACCTGCCCTCGCGGGCCTCAGCCCGGGGTCTCCAGGCGCATGTCAGGCGCAGGAGGTGGCTCGGGGTCGCCGGGAAGCCACAGCCATGTCACCGGGACAGCACCCCACGAAGAGAGAGAGAGAACATCGCCACGCGGCTTACCAGAGGGCAGTGAGCGCGCAGGGGGGGGGACGCAGGGGGAGTGCAGAGCACAGAGGGCAGGGGGAGGTGGGCCTCGCGGGGTGCGGCCTCCTGGGAGCCGGGTCTCCCCAGCTCCTCCACCTCCGAACCCCAAGGGGCAAGAGAAAGAAGACGCCCGGGGCCCATTGGCTGAAACCCAGTCTCGCCTTAAGAAGCTCTTCCATCTCACACTCGGCTACTTAGCGTGAAAAGGAATGCTGCTGGAATCCCCCTCTCGACTCCTCAAGGCACACTGAGGCTCTAGGAAGAGGCAGGCACCCACCCCCCCTTACCTCACTCTCCTCCTCCTCCTCCTCCTCCTCCTCCCCTCTCCTCCTCCTTCTCCTCCTCCTCCTCCTCCTCCCCTCTCCTCCTCCTCCTCCTTCTCCTCTTCCTCCTCCTCCTCCCCTCTCCTCCTCCTCCTCCTCCCCTCTCCTCCTCCTCCTCCTCTCTTCCTCCTCCTCCTCCTCCTCCTCCTCCTCCTCCTCTTCCTCCTCCTCCCCTCTTCTCCTCCTCCTCCCCTCCTCCTCCTCCTCTCTTCCTCCTCCTCCTCCTCCTCCTCCTCCTCCTCCTCCTCCTCCTTCTCCTCCTCCTGCCTGGGTTCAGTCCTGCCACGACCTTCCCCTGTGACCTCTGGGGCCTTCTCCCCGGGCCTGAGCTCTCTGAAGGGGAGGAGTCCCAGGATCACCTCGAGGTGCGGGTACGAGTGAGTCACAGCGGATGGTTGGGCATCGATAGCTGTTAGGGCATCATGTTGACCAGTAAGCGTGCGTCTGGCTCCAGAGCGGGTGGAGGGCTAACAGTTAAGTGGTTGTGGTCTGGGGCTGGGAGGGGCGGTGAGGGCTCAGGCTGCAGGGTGAGGACCGGCTGCCCTTGGCCGTGAGAAATAGCCAGGGGAGGCTGCCCCTGGGTTGGCGGACAGCACCACCGTCGCCGGATCACCCGACAGGAATACCGTGTCCCCTTCCAATGGGTCACCGAGACGTGCCCAGCTCGCCTCCCGGATGCCTTGTCCCGTCACCCTCACTCCCCAGGACTCTCAGCTGCCCCCCAGCATTGGTTACCTGAGTCTCGGCAGCAGCATCCTGACTGTCTCCAGCCTTGACCTCTCTGTTCGGGCGTCTGACCTCCGTTTGCTGCGGAGATGACGCCTCCCGGCCCTGGGCTCGGGGGCCTTTGGGGACACGCCCTGGTCCAGGGAGAACCCAGCGTGCCACTCAGTGACCCATCCTTCGGCCCAAATCTCCCCCTGCACCCTCGTCTTCCGCGCCCAGGCCGCCTCCCCGGGGGCCTCTGAGCTGGTCCTCGGTGCTCCTGCAGCAGGTGGCCGGGCCTTTCGCAGGTCGCACCAGTCCCTTTGGGTTTGGCACACGTACGTCTTGCTCCCCTAGGGCCGGGCGCTCACCGGAGCCGGGATTGCTTCATTCATCTTTGTGTGACAGGCTGGTCACCGGGCTCCACTCTGCCCGGCCAGTGCTCAGGTGGTGCCGGCGTTCAGTGTGTTTGTAAAGACATAACCTATTGCAAACACACGTTTCACCCCGAACGCATCCGAGATTCACAGAAGTTTCCAAAAATATACACGAGGAGGCCCCCCTTACCCCACAGCCAGCGTCCCAGGGGGAACACGGCGTAATCATAGTCTAATATCGTCACCAGGGAGTGACATGTGTGCAAGCCGTGGACCGTATTCACGTCTTACCAGTTACACAGTGTGTGTGTGTGTAGTTTTTTAAAAAAATAAGAGTTTTTAAAATATATTTTTATTGCTTTCAGAGAGAAAGGGAGAGGGAGAGAGAGATAGAAACATCCATGATGAGAGGGAATCATGGATCGGCTGCCTCCTGCACGCCCCCCACTGGGGATGGAGACCATAACCGGGGCCTGTGCCCTGACCAGGATCAACCCGGGACCCTTCAGTCCGCAGGCCGACGCCCTATCCACTGAGCCACGCCGGTGAGGGCGAGTGTGTAGTTTCATGTAATTTACTGCATGTGTCGATCTGTGTTGCCATCATCACGGTCGAGCCACAGGACTGATCCGCCCCCTCGAGGCCCAGAGATCCCCCTCACGCTGACCGTGTAGCCCCCAACTCCTCATCCCTGGAAACCGTCCTAGCCTCCATTCTGTACCCCTCCACTTAAAGAACGTTCTAGACATAGAACCGTAGGGCATGGACCCTCTGAAACTGGCTCCCCCACAGCCCAGCTCCCTGGAGATCCATAAACGTTATGAGGCTGCTGGGCATCGTCGCAGGACTGGATGGGGTAGCGGGTGGTGCGGCGGGTGGAGGGGCCACAGGTTCCGTGGGGCCCGCAGCTCTGAGCCGAGCCTCGGCCACGGGCAGTGCCATCGCCTGTGGCCGGTGCACTTACAGCGTGTCCAGCCTGTTTCCACCTGCAAACCCGCGATCCCTCCCGACGGCCTCGCAGGGATGGGAATCGCCTGCCAGTGCTTCTGCTGCTGGTCGGACCAAGGGGAGAAGGCGCGGCAGCAGCAGGAGGCGTTTGTAATGCCCGTCCTGTGAGCGTGGAGAGCAGGGAACCCGCAGTCACAGGCGCCGTGGCAGCCGCGGCCGGGACGGCTTCAGAAATAAAACCTTCGAGGCAGGAGTGATGGGAGCAACCGATTCTAGAACTGAGCCCGCTAGAGCGAGGGGAAACCTGGCTGGGGGGGAGGGGGGCGGGGGTGACGGGAGCAGGTGGATACGGACGGAGGGGCCGCCTGAAGGGGAACGCTCACTGAAGCATGAGCATGATTTGTTTTATATTTTTATATCGAAGTCCGTCTCCCTGAGGCCTAGTTTACATCCGGTGAAATGAACCCTTTGTAGCGCACAGTTCTATGAATTTTGACCTATTGGCAGCCATGGAGCCTCCCCCACGATGAAGGACTAGAACATTCCCCCATCCCCCAAAGCTCCTCTTCCTCTCTGCCTCCTCCCTCCTCCCTCCTCCCTCCAGCCAGGCCCAGCCCCACCGGGTCTGTCTTATGCCACCTCACAGCCCTGGAGGTGTTTGCGTTCAGGTCAGCGATGACTTTAAAATATGTATATTCTTACGGATTTCAGAGAGGAAGGGAAAGGGGGAGAGAGAGAGAGAGAAACATCGAGGAGAGAGAATCACGGACTGGCTGCCTCCTGCACGCCCCACACTGGGGATTGAGCCCGCACCCTGGGCCTGTGCCCTGACCGGGAATCAAACCGTGACCTCCTGGTTCATAGGTCGGTGCTCAGCCACTGAGCCACGCCGGCCGGGCTGAGCTGGCTCTTTGGTGATAAAGCGCCACTCGGAGAGGGCAGAGCGGGAATCGGTCGCTGAGGTCACGGGCAGCTCCAGGACAGCGGGAGCTGCGTTGGGGGCGCGCCCGCCAGAGGGCGGCCTGGCGCACAGGCTGGCGCTCCGGCGCGGCCCGGGGAGAGCAGTCAGCGGGCACTTTCCTGTGCAAACACGCAGGTGGGTCCCGGGCGAGAGGGACAGTCTCCGTCATTCTAAAGGCACAGCTCGGGGTGGCATTCCTGCTGCCTGGGCCGCTGGGACCCGTCACTCCGGGAGCGTGTGCTCCTCTGCCTTGGGGACCTCAGAGCAGCCGTGCCGTCACAGGGCAGCGCACGCTGGCGGGGGGGGCGGCGGGGAGGGGGGGAGGGCGGCGGCTGGGACCAGCGCTCTGCCTCCAGCCCTCGATCGGATGGCAGGTTTGGCGGGTCCCTCCAGACCTATGTGCTTGGCTCCTCCAGCCGCACCCGCACCCGCACCAGCACCCGCACCTGCACCCCACCCGGGACTCTGCAGGACCCCCTCTCCAGGTCCCCCTCCGCCTGAGGTGTCCGCCCCCTGCCCTGCCCGCACTCCGTCAGCAACGTGCTGCCCCCCTGGCCACACTGACCTCTGCTCTCTGACCTCAGGGCCCTGCCTCGGCCTCACCGCCCTGCTCTCTGCCTGGTGCTCGGCGGCACGTGGAGCAGGGGTCTGTCCAGCGGAGGGAGGTCTGTCCAGTGCAGCTCCCGAGACCCCTCTGGGACCCTGCTGAGCCCTGGGCCCCTCATGACACTCCACACCTGCCCCCCGGGGGTCTCCTCCTGCGCCACGGCCACACCTTTCTCGGGGGGGGGGGTACCTTCCGGTCACCGCCGCGGAGAGGGCTCACCCGTGCGCGGGGGTCGGTCAGGTCCAAGACCCCAGGTCAAGGCAGAGCCGGCCCTCAGGGCTCCTCCCACCAGGTCCGGCTGAACCGAGCCCCCGCGAGCCACACTGCGCCGCCTGCTGCGCCCGCGCCCGTCCCCCCGCGGCCTCACGCCCCGGCCCGCGTCCCCGCTCTGGCGGCTGATGTCACCGCGGTCCCAGCAGCGCGGCTCCTCCGGAAACGCTCCTGGCCGGGTTCACAGCAGGTGCTCAGTGTCTGTACCATTCATGGCGCGTGCCTGGGAAGCAGGTTCACACACTCACTGTCCCCGACAGAGACGGACACCCCACCCAGCTCCCCACCCCGGGGCGCCCGCGCCGTCCCCTCCGCACCACCGGCTCACGCCCCACGTAAAGGAAAACAGAAAACCGCCCGCCCACGGAAAGCACAAAGGAAGATTAACTACCCCTCCCGCCGCCGGCTCCCGGGATAAACAACTGCTGCTAATTTCTTGATAACCATCTTGCGGTTTTAAAAAATATGTCCACACCCACACGCCCATAAATTACACACACTTATAGGCTGTCACTGATTTATGGGTTGCTCCAAAATTACATCGTTGTGTGAAATTACAAAACGCACGAATTTACAGAATTAGTGGCAGGCTCATCAGCATAATTCGGCCTCCTTTTTCCTCTCTGCAATATATTAGGAATCTTCTCGCATAATAAATACCTTTCCTCAACATCGGCTTTTATAGCCGCGTCCACTGGGCAAATTATCCATTTTTTTGGTTTCTGGTGCATTCCTTCCGCCCTGGGCCTGTTCCCAAGTCCTCTTGCATTTAGTTTTCACGGCAGCTGGTAATTTTTAAAAAAATATATTTTTATTTTCAGAGAGGAAAGGAGAGGGAAAGAGAGACATCAATGATGAGAGAGAGTCATTGATTGGCTGCCCCCTCTATGCCCCGCACTGGGGATGAGCCGGTAACCCGGGCCTGTGCCCTGACCGGGAATCGAACCACGACCTCCTGGTTCATAGGTCGACGCTCAGCCCCTGAGCCAGCTGGCGGCCCAGCGGGATTTTGCCAGTGACGCTGCCAGCAATGTGTCTGCCCCCCCCCCCCCCCCCACAATGGTCTGTATGTAGACATGCACACACCTCTCCACAGAACGTGCGAAGGTTGAGGTGTGGGCTCCAGGGGGAGCCGGGGGGCGGAGTCCGGGCACGGAGCCGCTGGCTGACCTGGGTGGCGAGTCGGCACCTGGAGGCGCTGGGGGCTGCGGGTCGGCCGCATCAGCTCTTACAGGTGATGGCGACAGTGACATTGACAGCAGGCCTGGCCAGGAGATGGGGTTCTGTCATCCTTGCCCTGGAAATGCCTGGGGGGTGTGGGGGGAAAATACGTGGAGGGCAGGCATCCAGGTTGGGCGTCGCCGGGCGGCAGTGGCAGGAGAGCTACCACCGCACAAGCCAAAGGGACAGGAAGCCAGAGGCTCCCCCCTGGCCCAGCCGTGGGCAAACTACGGCCCGCGGGCCGGATCCGGCCCGTTTGAAATGAATAAAACTAAAAAAAAAAAAAGACCGTACCCTTTTATGTAATGATGTTTACTTTGAATTTATATTAGTTCACACAAACACTCCATCCATGCTTTTGTTCCGGCCTCCGGTCCAGTTTAAGAACCCATTGTGGCCCTGAGTCAAAGAGTTTGCCCGCCCCTGTTCCTGGCCTCCCCAGCCCCAGGGATGCCCTCGCTCATTTCTCAGCAGCAGGTTGCACGAGAACGCCACCTCCTCCGTCACGAAAGGGTGGGGCGGCGGCTGCTGCGAGGGCATCCCCCGCATTTCCTGGGCATTTGGAAAAGTGAATGGGCCCTCAGCTCCCGCTTCTGCCTTTTGGGCCTTGAATTTACCGTCAGGTGCAGAGCAGACCCCGTGGGCTGCAAACCCCAGGCTCTGCAAAGGCTCTCCAACCCTCATCGAAAGTCGCACTGAGACGCCTCCCGCGTCCAGGGCCCGGCCCGGGCAGGCGGGCGTCGCTTTCTGCAGGGCTCCACCGCGCCCTCGGCTCGGGGGGCGTTTCAGGCTGTGAATCCAACCCTGTGCTCAGGATGGAAATGCCGCCTCTTTGCATCAAAACATCAGACAGACTCGCGGGCATTTGCAGCCCCCGGCGATGGCCGTGTCCCCAGAGCCCAGCCGCTTCTCAGGGTCACACGGACGGCCTCGCGCCCACTCTCCTCCTTCCTCCCCGCCTTCCTCCCCGGACGGCTCTTGGTCGTGCTGGCTCCACTCCTGAGTCTTTGGGGCCCACAGGGCTTCCTCTCGGCTTCTAGCCACGCTGCCTGCCCCCCCCCCCCCCCCCCGCCTTTGGGTCAGGCCCCCAAAGCTTTTTCTATACATGACTCAACTACTCTCGCTTTTTGGGTGACTTTTACTAAGTCCTCCGATGGCCACTGGCGTGAAGGCACTCACACCCCGGCCCACAACCTCACGCGAGGCCCCAGAACCGGCACCGATGCCGGTTACAGTGTTTGCCTGTGTGTCGGCCGTGCCCGCTGCTGTAACAGAACACACAGCCGGGTCAGCAGCACAGGAGGTCACAGGAGGTCACGGCTCACAGTTCCGGAAGCTGCCAAGTCCACGGTCACGGCCCCAGCAGGTTCGGTCCGGTGAGGGCTCGGCTCCCTGGCTCGTGACCGCCTTCCCGCTGGGACCTCACGCGGCGGAGGAGCAGGGAGCTCGCGGGTCTCCTTGGCGAGGGCACTGGTCCCTGTGACCCTCCCACACCCCACCTCCTGACACCGTAACATGGGGGCGGGGGTTGCAGCGTAGGAATTTGGGGGACACACACATTTAGCCCTCGGCACCCTCTGACTACAGGTAGGAGGTGGCCGAGCAGACGAAGGGGGTCCCCTCGGTCATGTGTTCATCAGACACGGTCCCGCCCCCTGCGCGCTCGGATCCCGGGAATGAATAAGCCGCGGCTCCTGCCAATCGGATCTCGCCATCCGAGGGGAGAGGCAGGAAGGAACTATCGCACAGTCACCTGACACACGTCGCCACGGCACCGTCATGAGATGCCAGAAGGAAAGAGGGGGGAAGCAGGAGGCGCTGGCCAATGAGATGGCGTCCAGCTGTCCCCTCCGGTCCCACGGCGCTGGCGTGGACGGCACCCACGTGCCCTGGTCTAGCCGCGGGTCTCGGCCTGGGTGCCGGGTGGGACGTGCCTAAGCCGGCGATAGAGTGAATGCCATTCTGTCACCAAAGACTGTGCCTCAGTGCTTCCCAGGGGTTTTTGAAATACCGAGAACCATAAACGGCAACCAGCACCCATATGACTCAGAACCCAGTGTTTAAACTACTACGATGCTGTCATTTTTATTTCAGATCAATGTTGCTTAATATTGAAGGGAGCTGGAATAATGTAGCAAAGATGAAATACCTTTGCATCCCTCCTCAGTTTCAGGCTCCGTTCTTTCTCCCAGAAGCATCATCATCATAAATTTGGTATGTGCTTGTCTGCTCCGTTTGAAATGATCCCATCACGTCCCAATGAATACATATCTCTGTACCGTATTGCAGACTATCGGTTTATGCATTTAGACTTTTATGGAAGCTCTGCATTATGCATAGCACAACATCCCAAAGCCGGATCTCTCACGCAACACTCCGCTTTCCGAGATCCCCCTGTCTCGCTCCACGTATGAGCTTGTTTATTTTAAACTAGAGGCTCAGTGCACGACACTCATGCACTGGGTGGTGGGGCAGGTCCCTCAGCCCGGCCTGCGCCCTCTCACAGTCCGGGACCCCTCGGGGGAAGTCCGACTGCCACGGAGGCTGCGCTTGCAGCCGTGAGCCCGGCTTCTGGCTGAGCGGCGCCCTCCTGGTGGGAGCGCATTGACCACCAGGGGGCAGCTCCTGCGTTGAACGTCTGTCCCCGGTGGTCAGTGTGCATCATAGCGACCGGTCATTCCGCCGTTCGATTTGCATATTAGGCTTTTATTAAGTAGGATTTTGTCATGGGTTTGTAGGCTACCCTTCATCATACTGAGGAGGTTCTATTCCTGCTTTGCTAGGAGTTTTTAAAGTCACTAATAAATTATGAATTCTGTGAAACCCCTGCATCCCTGGAGCCGATACCATGACGTCCTCCATGGATTTCTGAATGTCAAGTCCGCCTGGGCCCCCGCCAGGAGCCGGCCCGGCCCCAGATGTTGTCGTCCTCGGCTGCTGGGCCCACGGTGATGTTTTGCGTTTCTGCTCCTGGACGTGTTCGCCTTTGTCAGGACTTGGCAGAGGGACCCACGGAACGAGCCTGGGGCGTCCCTGCTTCGTCTCTCCTCGGTGGGAGGCGTGTGCCATTCCCATCCTCCAGTGATAAACACTCCACGGATTCCCCCGTGAGGACGTCTGGGCCCGGAGTCCCCTTTGCAGGAGTTTTTAAACGACAGATTCGGTTTATTTAGCGATGATGTCACTACGCAGACTCCCCGGTCTCCTGGTGCCGTGTTGGGTGAGCTGTTTTCCCAGGCACTGGCCGGCTTCATCGAAATCCTCAGATGTTTCCGTATCAACATGCTCATTCTGGCCCCTTATTTCCACGTTAACGTCGAAATAACTATCTCAGAGAGGTTACCTGCTTCCTTCCGGAAAGTTACTTACTTATTTCTTGCTTCTCCTTTTCTCGTCAGGGAATCATTCATTTCATTATCTTTTCAGAGACACAGTTTTGGGCCTTTTTTCTTTATTGTTATGGTCGAGACGGTTACAGACGGCCCCCCACCCCCCCCAGCCCCTCGCCCCTCCCTCTGGCCTTCGCCACACAGCTGTCTGTGTTTCAGCCAAAGAGCAGATGCAGACCCAGAGGTCATGCTGGCTCTTCGGCGCTGCCCGCTGCACATCTGGTTTGGGTTTTCATGTTGTTAATTTGCAGTTTTCCCTTCGTTTTCGCAAGGATGCTGAGCTGACGGGTCCTCGCTTCCTTCTGTTCTTTCTGCACGAACTCCGCAGCCTTTAGAGGGAGTGATGCTAAATTAAGCTGTGAACAGCCGACTTCCTCTCCCTGCACATCTTCTCCAGCAACGGCGTCATGACTCTTCCTCAAGGTGAACCAGAGGTCATCCCGCCGCTTCCTTGTTTTCAAACGTCCTCCCATTTTGTCCCAGAGAATTAGCTGTGAGTGTGTGGCGTTGAAAGCGACTGGATAGATTCTGCAATTTCCCCCTCTTGTGAGGACCATTTAACCAGCTCTTATTTATGCGGTTATCAATGTTTCCATACACGGCCTCCTCTCGCTTTACATGTCACTTCCTCCCGTTTGAGGACTGATCATTTCATTGTTTTATGATTTTTTCCTCCAGTAGTTTGCGAGTAAGAAGTTATTCCTCTATTTGTATTTTTCTAGTAATTGCCCTTGATTTTTTTTGCGATGTCTAGAATTAGTCATTATTTTTATTTTCTCCTGGGTCCGATGAGGCCGTTTATGTAACGTTATTCGCGTTCAGAAAGCACATTCCGACTCAGCTGAGGAGCGGGAGATGTTCATCGCAGTGTTATTTACGCAGCGGAAGCTGGTCCCAGCCCACACGGCCAAAGAGAAGGCGAGAGGAAGACCCAGCACGGTCCATGCGCTGGCAGCGCGGGGGGGCAGGCGTCAGCACGGGACGGGCCAGACGCAGGACGGGGAGGCCCAGATGTGAGGGCGAGTGCAGTCAGGGCCAGAGCTGTGCCTCTCCTGCTATCGCTGTGCGTGTGCACCGTGTGCTCGGAAATAGGGACATGGGAAAATGTGAAAGAAATGTTATTGGTGGTCATGAATTGGGGTACGCTTTTATGGGAGGATTTTTTGTTTGCTTTAAAAATTTTAAAAATATTTTATTTATTATTATTATTTTTTTTTAGAGAGAGAGAGGAAGGGAGAAGGAGAGAGAGAGAGAAACATCAATGATGAGAGAGAGCCATTGATCGGTTGGCTGCCTCCTGCACGCCCCTTACTGGGGATCAAGCTGGCAACCCAGGCGTGTGTCCTGACTGGGACTCGAACCGGCAACCTGTTGGTGCTGGGATGATGCCCAGCTAAGGGGCCACGCAGCCTGGGGTGTTGCTGTGCGAAGCCAACACGCTGTGATGCTGGGTTACTCAGGACAGTGCCCAGCCATCAGGTCACGGCTCGGACCGGGGCTGGACGCGTCTCGGAGCTTCTTTCGTTGTTTTTGTTGCCTTTTCTCCCTCCAGAGATCACACCTGCACCTTTTATATTCAGAACACCATGGACATTTCTAGTCTAGGGCGATGATGGATTAATCCTCTTTAGAATTGGAACTGCTCCCGTTTTATGGGCTTTGCACATCATTTTGTTATATCTCCGTTGTTTGTTTTTTGTTAACTAATCAACAATTATAAGCCCTGGGTGGTTTTGCTCAGTGGGTAGAGTGTCGGCCTGCAGACTGAAGGATCCCGGGTTCGATTCAGGTCTAGGGCACATGCCCGGGTTGTGGGCTCAATCTCCAGTGGGGGGGGGGGGGGGGAGGGTGTGCAGGAGGCAGCCAATCAAGGATTCTCTCTCATCATTGATGTTTCTATCTCTCTCTCCCTTCCTCTCTGAAATCAATAAAAATATATTAAAAAGTAAAAGCATGTGTATTCATATCTTTGTTCTCCTAATGTCATTTCTCCCATAAATCTTTGTTATTTAAAAATTTAATTTAGCCCTAACCAGTTTGGCTCAGTGGATAGAGCGTCGGCCTTTGGACTGAAGGGTCCCAGGTTCGATTCTGGTCAAGGGCATGTACCTGGGTTGCGGGCACATCCCCAGTGAGGGATGTGCAGGAGGCAGCTGATCGATGCTTCGCTCTCATCGGTGTTTCTAACTCTCTATCCCTCTCCCTTCTTCTCTGTAAAAAATCAATAAAATATATTTTTAAAAAAATTTAACTTATTGTGGGGTGACATTGGTTAATAACATTATACAGGCCTCAGGGGAGCCCCTCTACAGCACAGGGTCTGTCTATTGGATTGTGTGCCCGGCACCCAAAGCCAAGTCTTCTTCCATCACATGTCTGGCCCCCTTTATCCATTGTCCCCTCCTCCCTCTGGCAACCACCACCTGGCTGTCTGTGTCCATGAGTGTTTTGTTTGCCGCTGGACCGGAGGCTCTGAGATACACCGTGCTTCTAGATGCTGACGGACGCCCCCACGCCAGGCACGGAGCTCCTCCCCTGCACCTGTCACACGGGGTTTAAAGCCGCCTCAGGGAAGAGCAGCCGCACACGCGTCACACCAGCGCGGCTTCAGCGCCGGCTTCTCCAGCAGCGCGGCCTCGCTCCTCTTCCTTCCTAGCGGACGTGTGGGGGTGACATCGGTTCGCAAAGCCACGCGGGTTCCCCATGTCAGCTCAGCAGAACGTCCCCTGCGCCCCGTCGCGCCCAGCACCCCACGCAAAGTCTCTTTCGTCCACATTCCCCGCCCCGTCGCCCACTCCACCTGGTAGCCCCCCACTTCCCCCGGCTGCCCCCCACTGCTATCTGTGCCTCTGTGTGGCTTGTCTGTATGTTGTTAATCCCTTCACCTTCGTTCACCCAGTGACCAACCCACAGTCAACATCACACTCCGCGGGGGGAAAGCCTTCACCCTAAAACCAGGAACAAGACAGGGGTGTCTGCGGCCACCTCTCCGGTCCCACACCGAGCCCAGCACCCACAGCATCCAGACGAGAAGGAAGAAAAGACCCCCGATGGGAGGGAGGAAGAAAACGGTCACTCTTCGCAGATGAACCCCCTGGAGGCCCCACAGAAAGCGACCACATCTAATAAGCGGACGAGGAAGAGCAGGACCCAACGCGAACATCAGGACCCGAGGCATTTTCCACCAGCGAGGAGCTGCCAGGCGCCCCTCTCCTCAGGGGACAGTCACAGCAGGAACTGGGCGCCGGGCGCTGTCCCAGGTGCTGAAAACGCAGCCCCCGCCAAAGCCAGCACCTGCCCCGGAGCTTCAGGGAGGAGCCTGGGGACAGAGCGAACAGCACACCTAGGACGGCCACGGGCGCGGCGTGGGCGGGCGTGGGGGAGTGGGGTGCGGGGGTGGGGTGCGGGGGCGGGCGGGGGCGGGCGTGGGGGAGTGGGGTGCGGGGGTGGGGGTGCAGGGGATTGGACCTCAGTACAATGGGAACAGCCTCTGGAATGCAAGGGCCCCACGCGCGACGTCAGCAGGAAGGAATGATGCAGGGGGTCAGCGTCCCCAGGCAGCCCCGGCGGGAGCCCCCCCTGTGCTGTTTCTCTCAGGCCCTGCGCTTCCCGCCCGCCGGAATCGCGGCTCAGAACTCTGCCCGCAGCCGCATTTAAGCCCCCGGAGGCCTGCGTGCCCTCTGCGTTTAGGCCTAAATAGACACAAAAATGGCCAAATTGGTGTCTAGATTGGGAAGAGAAAGCTGAAAGCTTCCCTGTGGTGAGCCCGGCACAGAGGAGGCGGGTCTTACCCACAACTGCTCTCCTCCAGCAGCGCAGCGCGGCCCCGAGTGCGGCCCCCCGCCCCGCCCAGGGACCATGCCCAGTGGGCGATGTTAGGAAACAGAATCGCCTGCGTTTCCCAGAGACGCCCAGGGAGGCTCTTCGCGTGGAGCTGCTGCTGCTCCTCCTGGGACAGACGCGCTTCCTCCTCAGTCGGAGCCTTTGCAGCGCCCGGCCCACGTGACCTCTGGCCTCACCGTGGTGACCTCTGGTGCAGCCGCAGTGACTCTGGCGCGGCCGTGGTGACAGTCCAGGGAGGCTTCTCAATTGCGGTAAAATGGGCTGCGCTGTCCCCTCGGCGGCAGGCGCTCTCCCTGCCCACGTGGCCGCAGTCCGTTGGCGCTTGCACTGCTCTGGCCGCTGGGACGGAGATGGAAGCTACGCTGACCAGCCGGGGACACCCGCTCCTCCCCCAGGAACCCGCAGCAGCTCACAAGCTTGGTCCACAGAACAGCAGACCGGTGTTTATTTACTCAGAAAGGACGCCGGCGGCCATCAGCAGGGCTGGCTTTTCCGCGAGGCAGGAGAGACGACTGTGGCGATGCCGGGAAAGCGTGAGGTGACGCGGTGCGGGAGCCGGCCCGATGGGGGGGCGGAGGTGGACTCGCCCGTCGGCTTCCTCAGTCCCCACCATGCACCTCGCTGTGGCCTCCCTGCCCGCGGGGGGGGGGGGGGGCACCCCCCAGCCAGGGGTGGTTGGCGGACACAGCACAGGAGCCATTCGAAGTGCATGCCGGGCGCGCCCTCTTGACCTTGACCTTTTACCAACAACAGGAGAGGAGCTTCCTCTGAAGGCTCTGCCCTTCGACATACACGGGTGTCATTTTCCTTGCCGCTGGCACTGTGTGGCTATTTGTTACGCAGCAATAGCTGACTGATACCGAGGCAGAGGAGCAGGTGAGGACGTTGGGAATGCAGAATATCATGTCACCCCCTTCTTCAATTGGCTTGGGCTGGCCCTGGCCCCCTCTCAGAAACCACAGGTCCTGGCGTGGCCGCCTCAAACACCGGACTCACGTGTGCCTCCCTGGCTATGATTTGCAGGATAATGATGTCATTAAGCAGCTTTTAAATCTCTCACATCGGCCAAGCGACGGGATCGTAACCCACACGCTGGCAGGATTTCAACGCCGAGGGGGAGCTGCGAGGCGGTTCATCTATAATAAAAGGAAATGACTCGGGGGTTTTAGTTTTCAATTATGAAAGTTCCAGTGCAATTTAGTTCCTTGCTATTTTCACTAATATCCTCTCAGTGCCTGACATCTAAATGCCCACTCAGTCAACAGCCACAGTGGAGCTCTCGGCCCCGCGGGGCTGTGCACGGAGCTCCGGGGAGAAAGAAGGAGAGAAGACAGCGCCCTCCGCTGGGAACTCACCATTTAGAGCAAACACGAACGCTGAGGGGACCAACCGTGCGTCCGCATGCAGCGGGGACCTCACCAACGGCCGCCTCGGCATCTTTACTTTTATAAATTATTGTGATCATTTTGCTTCTTTCAAATAACTTACAAAATAGTATAAACTGAGCAGCCAAGAAACAGATCGCCCAGAACCCTCCCACGTAAATAACCACAGTAACCTTTTAATCACTGAGTCCCAGCCATCTGTCCACGGCGCACTTGTATTTTGTACACACATTCCTTCTTTCAAGAACGATAGTATCATATTGCACTTTCCCTAATAGCACACGGCCACTGCGCCTTAGCAACCGTCTCTGATTTGTAGCATAATTTTAATGGCTGCAGAGTGCCCCCTTGTTGGACTCGCCCGACTGGCTCCCTCCGCGTTCCATCAGCATCACCTGGTTGGTGCCGGTTTTCTCTGTTACAGAGAGCAACGCGGTGCCGACTCTCCCAGACCCTTCTCTGCCCAGCGGGCCCCTGGTGACCTCCAGACAAGCTCCTCTGAATAGAAAGAAGCTTCCGGTCAAATTCTGTGGAAGGATTTGCTGCACTTGCGTCAATGGCATCACAGGCTCCGTTTTAAGTGTCTTCTCTGAAGGCCTAAGTGTTTCCCTGGATGGTCAGGTCACGACTGAAACACGGGCTGCGTCTCCCTCAAGGTCACGGCTGTAGAAGCGATGTCCTTGGGACTCGGCCAGAAGCTCGGAACTCTGGTCCTTTGGACTCACATTCAGAAGCCCCTTCCCTCCCTGCCTGCGGCTCCAGCCCACCAGGGGGCAGCTGCACAGACGCAGAAAAAGCAAAAACAAAAGAAGAAACGGGGCGTCTGCCCTCTGGACACCCTGCGCCCCTCGCTCCGCATGCCTCATGCCTCTGCTCCCTGCGCACCCAGTGATCCGGGGGTCGCTCTCGGCAGGCAGGCCGGCCTCCAACCGCCAGGCAGCGCCGCGTGCTGGGAAGCTCCCGGGACTGAGGACTGGCCCGGGATAGGACCGGCCCTCCACCCGCAGTCCCGCTGCGGCCGCCCGCCTCCCCGCCTGCTGCTGTGGGTGAGCTCTGTCCTCAGTCTCCTCCATCTGGTTGAAAGGAGAGGTATGACACGCACACGAGGGGCGCGGGGAGTGACTGACAGGCAAGCCCACCTCACAGGGTCGGGGGGGGTGCAGTCCCTGGCTGGGACCCCGCCGGGCCTCGCGGGTCTCCTGCAGCCTCGGCCCAGTTCTGTGTCTGACGTCACGGGAAACAAAGGGTGTGAACAGGACCAAGCGCAGGGAGAGTCGGGACGGGCACTGGGGTGGCGGCCGCCTCTGCTGCTGGTGACCGTGGGCTCCCCGCCCCCCAGCCGCTCCGTGATTCCCTCCGGGAGCTGCAGGGCGGGGGGGGGGGGGGGAGTGGAACCCCTTCCTGAAACCCAGGGTGTATCTGCAGGTGACACCCCGCCTGCCCTGTGACCCCAGCCTCCTCCCACCGTCTGTGGTTTCTCAGGGGCAGGGCTGGGGCCTGGGCACACCAGGTCGCAGATGAAAGGACGGAGAGAGACCAGGCCCACGTACAGGATGTCTGCTTTGCTGAGATACACGCTGGAGCCCGCGGAGGCGAGGCGGAGAGCCTGCCAGGCGGGAGCCGGCCTCCGGGGGTAACAGGCGCCGTTCAGCAGGGAGACACGGCCCCTCAGAACCGGGGCGCGAACTGAGGAGCCCCAGGAGGCTGGGCGGGTGGGACCCCCGGGGACACGGACTCCACGGTCAGTGACTGGGAAGCTCATCGGGGGAACGAGCGAGGCTGTGGGCACGTGCACATCACACGGGCCAGGGCCCGTGACCGCCTCAGGCTGAGCGCAGGGAAGCCGAGCGCCGCACACGGAGCCAGGGCACTGCCGGGCCACACGCGGCCTCGGTAAACCCCCCCGCGGTTCCACGCGGCCCACGTGCGGTCACGTCCCTCCCACGTGAGAAGCTGGTGCAAAAGGAGAACTGGAAACACGCTCCCTACTTGGGAGATTAAAAACGCCGTCACCGAAAAAGCAACCATGTAGGTTGCACTGGTGTAAAATAAAGAACAAAGGTTTTTAAAAGAAAACAGCAACAACAAAAATGCAGTCACCGTGGGCAGAGAGAAGCCTCGTGGACGTTTCCGAAGAGCCAGCGCCACAGGGAACTTGCTGGCAGACGGACCGAGAAAACAGAGACGGCCCAGGCCCAGCGTGGCCCGTGGAGAGAGGACGCGTCACGAACGGGGTGGTGGGTGAAGCGATCAGGGGCCGCCACGGGCCAATCCCGTCGCGCTGTCGCTCCTGGCGGCCCCGTCACGGAGTCGCCAAGGACTCGCATTGGCCACGGCCGGCGCTCGGCTCCCCGGGAAGCCCAGGGCCCGCCGCTGCCTCTGCTCACATCTCACCAGCCGATCGATGAGCAGCCTTGTTTCTGAGCGTTTCTGTTTAAAGACCTCATTCAACACGCGCTGCGGGTTCATTAACCCCGAACCCAGCGGAGAGCCCTACCACTCCCACCGACGGTGCCGTGACGGCCTCCCAGGCTCACCAGGGCCAGACAACACACAAGCGCCACGCACAGAGAGAGGCGGCATGAACACTGTCCTGTGGGTGGCATTTCTGTGGGAGCTGCTGGGACAGACCCTCCTGGTGCAGGTAAGGCAGACGGCACAGGCGAGGGGCTCAGGTGAGGGGCGCAGGCGAGGGGCGCAGGCGAGGGGAGCAGGCGAGGGGCGCAGGCGAGGGGAGCAGGCGAGGGGAGCAGGTGAAGGGAGCAGGCGAGGGGCGCAGGTGAAGGGAGCAGGCGAGGGGCGCAGGCGAGGGGAGCAGCTAAGGAGGACCTGGTGGCATTATGAAGGCGTGGGTGGCGTGACTAGGGCGTCTCGCACGGCGGCGTCCAGTCTCGGCCCGCTTCCCGGCTTCTGCGGGAAGAGCTTCCCCGTGGGACTCAGCGTCTGGGCCGCTGCGAAGCCGGGAGCACAGCCGCCGTCATGAACGGACCGGCGAGAAGGGCCCGCCCAGGCGTGAAGGTGAATCGGCTGCCGGGCGACGGCTGGCGGCCATCTGTCCCATCGGAGGCGGAGAGCGACCTGAACGACCTCGCGGCTCCAGGCGGCTCGGAACCGCGAGCACAGCCCCACCTGCCGCTGTGTCTGCTTCACAGTCGGGTCCGGTTCCGGGTGAAGGACGCCTGCCCGGGCGGCCCAGGGCGTCCTCCCACCGCCCGCAGGAGGGCCTGCTGGGTGGACGGAGGCTCTCGGAGCCCGTGGAGGGCGGAGGGCGGCGGGAGGAGAGGAAGCCACCGGTCTCCCCGGGTCCGGCTGCTGTCCCCGCGGCGCCGAGGGCCGCCTGCCTGTCTTCCCTCCCTGTGGCCTGTCCGGGCGTCTGCGTGGGGAGCTTTGGTCACCTCTGCCCATTGGGAGCTGCGAGGTTCAGCCGTCAGGGTCTCACGCCGACACCCCAGAGTCCGCGTCTCCTGCAGGGAGCCCACCCTGGGCGTCAGCTGACCACGTTCCATCGAGGAGACCCCACCCCCTTCATGTCAGCCCCCTCCCCTCCCGCCTGCTGACCTCCACGGCAGGAAGTGGAATTTCTTCTTTAGGACCTTGAAGTCATCCTTTCCTTACCAAGCTCCCCGTGTCCACGAGGTCTAACACGTGCCACAGGGAGCGCACGGACACGTGTGCGTGTCTGCCTGTGTGCGACCCCCGTCCACACGGTCCGGACACGTCCCTCCTCCCAGAGGGAACCGCTGAGCTGACCTGTGCGTTTCACACGAAGGGACCACATGCTATGGACTAGCTTGTGTCTGGCTGCTTTTGGTCAATCAAATGCCTATTCGTTCCAGCCAGATTAGTGTTTTCAGCATTTATGTTTTTATTGATGTCAGAGAGGAAGGGAGAGGGAGAGAGAAACATCAGTGATGAGAGAGCATCATTGATCGGCTGCCTCCTGCACGCCCCCTACTGGGGATCGAGCCCACAACCCGGGCATGTGCCCTGACTGAAAATCGAACCCGGGACCCCTCAGTCCGCAGGCTGCCGCTCTACCCACGGAGCCACGCCGGCCGGTGCCCTGCTTCCTGTATTTGCCCGCGGCTCCTTCGCCGAGATGCTCGGAGGCTCCCATCCCCCGAGATGTTTCTCATGAGACGAGCTTCTAGTTTAATGAGGCCCCAGGTCGAGGCTTCCCTTCGCGGTCCGTCCTTCCTTCGTCCTCTGAGAGTCGCGCCTGCCCGTGTCCGCGTGCTGTGTCCGCCTGGGAGCTCTCGTCTGACCTGCCATTTAGACAATGACCTTCTTCAAACGGAATGAGTCAGTGGGAGCGCGGCGGGGGCGGGGGGCGGTGGTGGGTGTCTTCCACGTGCACGGCCGTCGGCGCCGGCACTGCCGTCCTTCCCCTGCGGCCATGCCATCAGCCGTGTGACCGCCACTCGGGACCTGCGGCTCCGCCCACTCCTCTGCCTCCTGCCGGCGCCCCACGCTCGGCGCTCCAGCTCCGTGGACCAGCAGCCAACCCGCCTGCCTGGGGCGCAGTCTCTACTGATCCAGCCAACTCCCCGCTTTTGGCCTCTTCGTTTTCGTCTTTAGAAACCAAAACAAAGGTCCTGTGACCGTCCCCGGGGGCCTGTCCCGCCGGCTGGGCCCGCGTGAGGACAGGGGTGAGGCGCCCGCTCAGAGGGGGAGCTGCATACACAGGAGCCACAGTGAACGGTGACTGCAGGCCAGGACCAGGGTTACCATGGAGACTGGCTGCACAGCTACAGACAACGGCAGGAAGCTGTCGACACCGAGGAAGCCTGTTCCGAGCGGAGAGGAAGCCACGGCAAAGGCCCCGGGGCAGGCAGCACCCTGTGCTCTTAGCATCACGGGCAGCAGCCGCCGGGGGCCGCCGCCCAGCGATGCGTCACGGAGGGTGATGGAGGCCGGGCTTCACCCCTGGGACAGGCCTGAGCCCGTCACTTCGGTGTCTTTCCTAGAAAACTCGCTGCAGCACGAAGAGCACTGAGTGGAGACAGAAACAGCCACACAGACCAGCAGGCCTGCGCGCCAGGCGCCCCCGGGAAAGGCCGAGAGGCGAGCTGCCGCCTGGATTATGTGTTAGAAGAGGAAGCGAGTGAACCACCGCGAGGGCTGCCGGGCCTCGGTCTTTAAGATTCACCCACCTGCTCCCCTGACCGCCACCCACGAGCCGTTCGCAACCAGGTCGATACGGGAGCTGCGGCCTCGGCGGTGAGACGCAGCCCTGGCCTCGGAGGGAGCGGCCATAACCGATGACATCGCGGACACAGGCGGCGAAGCGACCCAGACACACGCTCCCGCCACAGGAGCCGGACCCGCCAGGCCAGCACCTCGGGGTGCTGCAGGGGCCGTAGCTGTTCGACCGGCTGTTCGACCGGCTGTTCGACTGGAGATAGTCGCTCAATGGCCCGGCCGGCGGGGCTCCGTGGCTGAGCATTGACCTGTCAACCAGGAGGTCAGGGTTCGATTCCCAGTCAGGGCACAGGCCCAGGTTGCGGGCTCCATCCCCAGTGTGGGGCCTGCAGGAGGCAGCTGATCAGTGATTCTCTCTCATCACTGATGCTTCTCTCTCCCTCTCCCTTCCTCCCTGAAATCAATGAAACATATTTGAAAAGAAAGGGGTTTGGCGAGTGGGGCGGAGGGGTGGGTGCCTCGCCTGCCGCGTGGAGGCCCCTCTGGGGACACATCTCTCACACGGGCTCTTCCGGAAGCTGGGGCTTAAGTCGAGTCAAAAACTCGTCTTCCTAGTTCAAGAGTCACATGGCTTCCGGGCTCCACGTGAGAACTGAGGGCTTATCTGCCGCCCCTGGCCCCGAGGCATCGCACTTGGTCCTGTGTCTGTGATCTGGGGCTCGGGCTCGCACCCCTGCCCAGGCCTCCTGCCCCATGAAACTCCGTGCTCAGCAGGGGTGACGCTCAGCGGCTCAGGGACAGCAGGAGGGGAGGGGTCCCCGCGGGCAGCCCTCGCCCGGCCCACCCGGCCTCCAGTGGCCGACTGGAGTGTCTGGTGCGCGGTTTGCCTGATGCCTGAGAACCCTCGGCGCTCTGTTCCAGCAGCGGCGGCTGCGTCTGTATTCAATGCTGAGCCCCCCCCCTGTGGACATTCAGCTGCCGATTCCGCTCTGGAAAAACCCAATTTCTCCTAAGAATATGCAGCTCAGTTTCCTAAACACATTTATGGTCCGAGGAGCTTATGGGGGGCTCAAGACCCAACCAATGGAGGGAAAGGTAAGAATTAAGTGGGTTCTTGACTGTTTGGTGAGCAGAGCTCACCCCACAAATGCCCAGAAAGCCCTGCCCTGTGCCGGCTCGGCCCCCGATGCCAGACGCAGCAGGACTGAGACGTTACAGGCCTGGCCGACCCCCTCGTGCTGACCTGGGCTCCCGGCCTCCCCGGGTGCAGGGCCCGCAGGGAACAAAGGCAGGTGCTCAAAGCCACCCTCCCCCCTCCCCTCCACCTCCCGGCCGGTCCAGGGCCAGGCCTTCCGGTGCTGGTGTGGACCACACAGACCCGCGAGGGAACCTCTACCGCACGGGCCCATCCCCGTGGTTGCCTATTCGCCTAAATTGTGCCCTACACGCCTGCGGTGCCCACGCCCTGGCGGGAAGCCCGACCCGGGGCTGGGATGACGGAGGAAGAGCCTGAACGGACGGGTCCCCTGCGTCTCCACTCCTGAGTCTCACGGAGACCGGAAAGGGTGCCATGGCGCTGGGGGCTGCCTGGGTGCGACCCTCAAAGAGCAGTCGGGTGGAGCGGTGCCGGCGAGACACAGGAACCAGGCTCAGGGTCGCGTGCAGAGTTCCCGGCACCGCGGCTGCGCACTCCAGGGCTCGCGTGGGTCCGTGAACACAGTGTGGGCCGACGTCTGGGGAAGACGGGTCCGTGCGACGGAACCACGGGGGGCAGGGACGGCGCCTCCTTCAGCAGGAAGTCACGGTGGTCCTGTCGACGTCCCGCCATCACTGGGCTCCACAAGGAGCAGCGTTTAGTGATGTCACAGGGTCCCCCCAAGGGGCTGGAAGGACTTTTCTCGACCAGAAAATCCTCAAAGGGAACAAAGAACCCAACCAACCCAAACTCACGCCCGCGCCCGCGCCCGCGCCCGCGCCCGCGCCCGCGCCCATGCTCACGCCCATACCCACACCCGCGCCCATGCCCACGCCCACGCCCGCACCCGTGCCCGTGCCCACGCCCACGCCCGCACCCATGCCCACGCCCATGCCCACGCCCACACCCACGCCCACACCCGCGCCCATGCCCACGCCGCCTCCATCCACAGCCAGAAGCACCGATTGCCTCTCCCTCACTCCTTTTTGTTGTTGTTGTTAAGAAGGGACCTGGTTGAACTTTTCTTTTACAGCTTTTTTTGAGGTGAAATTTATGTGCCACGACATTAATTCATTTAACAAAAGCACACAATTCAGTTATTTAGAAACCCACGGGATTGTGTGGACATCACCACTATCTAATCTGAGGACAACTTCATCACTTTGAAGAGTAACTCCTTACTCCTTTAAAAACATTATTTATTTATTTATTTATTTATTTATTTATTAAATCTTTATTGTTCAGATTATTACATTTGTTCCTCTTTTTTCCCCCCATAACTCCCCTCCTTCCAGCTCCCACCCCACCCTCCGCCCTCACTCCCCACCCACTGTCCTCATCCATAGGTGCACGATTTTTGTCCAGTCTCTTCCCGCATCTCCCACACCCCTTTTTCCCCCAAGAATAGTTAGTCCATTCCCTTTCTATGTCCCTGATTCATTATAATCACCAGTTCATTCTGTACATCAGGTTATTTATTCACTTGATTCTTAGATTCATTTGTTGATAGATGCATGTTTGTTGTTCATAATTTGTATCTTTACCTTTTTCTTCTTCTTCCTCTTCTTAAAGGATACCTTTCAGCATTTCATATAATACTGGTTTGGTGGTGATGAACTCCTTTAGCTTTTCCTTATCTGTGAAGCTCTTTATCTGACCTTCAATTCTGAATGATAGCTTTGCTGGATAAAGTAATCTTGGTTGTAGGTTCTTGCTATTCATCACTTTGAATATTTCTTCCCACTCCCTTCTGGCCTGCAAAGCTTCTGTTGAGAAATCAGCTGACAGTCGTATGGGTACTCCCTTGTAGGTAACTGAGTTTCTTTCTCTTGCTGCTTTTAAGATTCTCTCTTTGTCTTTTGCTCTTGGCATTTTAATTATGATGTGTCTTGGTGTGGTCCTCTTTGGATTCCTTTTGTTTGGGGTTCTCTGCGCTTCCTGGACCTGTAAGTCTATTTCTTTCACTAGGTGGGGGAAGTTTTCTGTCATTATTTCTTCAAATAGGTTTTCAATATCTTGCTCTCTCTCATCTTCTGGCACCCCTATAATTCTGATGTTGGTACGTTTGAAGCTGTCCCAGAGGCTCCTTACACTATCTTCGTATTTTTGGGTTCTTTTTTCGTTTTGCTTTTCCGGTTGGGTGTTTCTCACTTCTTCGCATTTCAAATCTTTGACTTGATTCTTGCGCTCCTCTGGTCTGCTGTTCAGAGTCTGTATAATATTCTTTATTTCAGTCAGTGTATGCTTACTTTCTAGATGGTCCTTTATCACACCATCGAGGGTCTCATTAGATTTTCTGTACATCTCATCAAGTTTATCGACAGACTCTAGAAGCCTCTTGAGAGACCTCAAAAGTGTGGTTCTGAACTCAATATCCTCCCTTGATAGTTTTGTCCTGTTTCTTTGTCTCCGCATTTTTTACGCTTTCTTGGTACACCCCCTAGTGGTCTTTGTGCGCAGTCTTGTTGTAGTTAAGCCTTGATTGTTATAGTTAATACTAGAGGGATATGACCTCCAGGCCGACTGGGTGTGATAATCAGCTGTGTCTGCAGTGGAAGAACTTGTGTCCTCTAGGGAGGTGCTAATCTAGCCTTTGCCTGAGGCTATCCGGCAAATGCCTCTGTGTAGGGCTTGGGCGGGGCGGGTCCCATGGGATCAACAGGGCAGAGGAGGGAACAGTTATGGCTGCTCTCAGTCCATCCCCAGGGGCTCTGCCTCTCTGTCCCAGCAACAGCTGCAAACCTCGGAGGGACCGTAGCCAGACAGTCCCGCTTCTCCCGTTTGAGTCTGGGTCCCTAGAGACTCACCCGGATCTGGAGCTCAGAGTCTGAGACTCCCTCCAGATTGAAAACGACAACCGCGCCCTCAGCCACCAGCCCGCGCCGCACGTACTCCGCACCTTAGTATTTTACTTCAGCGCTGCGCCTCCTCTGATTCTCGGTTCCTCCTAGTTGTAGAACTTCCATTCAGCCAGCCTTCCTGTGGTTCTGGATGATGTCCGTTCCATCTTTTAGTTGTATTTTTGAAGCGGTTGTTTGAGGCTGCAAACTCTGGCGTTAACCTATGCCGCCATCTTGGTTTCTCCCTAAAATATTTTTTATTGTTGATAATATTACAGGTGTCGCCCGCCCATTTCCTCACTTTATGACCCCAAGCCCCTCCCCCCGGATCTTCACCACCCTATTGCTCGTGTCCATGGGCTCTGCATGTCTCTCCATAGAAAAGCCTAAGTGACCATTCGATGGTTTCACCGGTCGACTGGTTGCTATGACACACACTAACCACCAGGGGGCAGATGCTCAATGCAGGAACTACCCCCTGGTGGTCAGTGTGCTCCCACAGCCAACCCCCTGTGGCCCGTCAACCTCTCACGATCCCTCCCACTGGTGAGTTGGCCCCATTGGCGTCCAGGCTGAGGGACCCCACCCATACATGAATCCATGCACCGGGTCACTAGTAGCATATAAGTTCGCTTTTCTCAGCTGAGTCCCTTTCCCGTCCTCACTGTAGCCCCGGGAAGGAGTGGGAGGCTTGGCCTCTGGGGTATTTCTCACGGTTCCCAAACAGGAGCCTCCCAACCGCTTGTGGAACTCACCCACCAGCCCAGTGCCGAGGAGAAGCCAGCCCCATGGGAGGCCGGGCAGGTGCTGTGGAGGCCAGGCAGGTGCCGTGGAGGCTGGGCAGTTGCTGCGGAGGCCAGGCAGGTGCCGTGGAGGCTGGGCAGTTGCTGCGGAGGCCGGGCAGGTGCTGTGGAGGCCAGGCAGGTGCCGTGGAGGCCGGGCAGTTGCTGCGGAGGCCGGGCAGTTGCCGTGGAGGCCGAGCAGATGCCGTGGAGGCCGGGCAGGTGCTGTGGAGGCCGGGCAGGTGCCGTGGAGGCCGGGCAGTTGCTGCGGAGGCCGGGCAGTTGCCGTGGAGGCCGAGCAGATGCCGTGGAGGCTGGGCAGGTGCTGTGGAGGCCGGGCAGGTGCCGTGGAGGCCGGGCAGTTGCTGTGGAGGCCGGGCAGGTGCTGTGGAGGCCGGGCAGGTGCCGTGGAGGCCGGGCAGTTGCTGCGGAGGCCGGGCAGTTGCCGTGGAGGCCGAGCAGATGCCGTGGAGGCCGGGCAGTTGCCGTGGAGGCCGGGCAGTTGCCGTGGAGGCCGGGCAGTTGCCGCGGAGGCCGGGCAGTTGCCGTGGAGGCCGAGCAGATGCCGTGGAGGCCGGGCAGTTGCCGTGGAGGCCGGGCAGTTGCCGTGGAGGCCGGGCAGTTGCTGCGGAGGCCGGGCAGTTGCCGTGGAGGCCGGGCAGTTGCCGTGGAGGCCGGGCAGTTGCCGTGGAGGCCGGGCAGTTGCTGCGGAGGCCGGGCAGGTGCCGTGGAGGCCGGGCAGTTGCTGTGGAGGCTGGGCAGGTGCCGTGGAGGCCGGGCAGTTGCTGTGGAGGCCGGGCAGTTGCTGTGGAGGCCGGGCAGGTGCCGTGGAGGCCGGGAAGGTGCTGTGGAGGCCGGGCAGGTGCTGTGGAGGCCGGGCAGGTGCCGTGGAGGCCGGGCAGGTGCTGTGGAGGCCGGGCAGGTGCCGTGGAGGCCGGGCAGGTGCTGTGGAGGCCGGGCAGGTGCTGTGGAGGCCGGGCAGGTGCCGTGGAGGCCGGGCAGTTGCTGTGGAGGCCGGGCAGTTGCTGTGGAGGCCGGGCAGGTGCCGTGGAGGCCGGGCAGTTGCTGTGGAGGCCGGGCAGTTGCTGCGGAGGCTGGGCAGGTGCCGTGGAGGCCGGGCAGTTGCTGTGGAGGCTGGGCAGGTGCCGTGGAGGCCGGGCAGTTGCTGTGGAGGCCGCGCAGGTGCTGTGGAGGCCGGGCAGTTGCTGTGGAGGCCGGGCAGTTGCTGTGGAGGCCGGGCAGGTGCCGTGGAGGCCGGGCAGTTGCTGCGGAGGCCGGGCAGGTGCCGTGGAGGCCGGGCAGTTGCTGTGGAGGCTGGGCAGGTGCCGTGGAGGCCGGGCAGTTGCTGTGGAGGCTGGGCAGGTGCCGTGGAGGCCGGGCAGTTGCTGTGGAGGCCGCGCAGGTGCTGTGGAGGCCGGGCAGTTGCTGTGGAGGCCGGGCAGTTGCTGTGGAGGCTGGGCAGGTGCCGTGGAGGCCGGGCAGTTGCTGTGGAGGCCGCGCAGGTGCTGTGGAGGCCGGGCAGTTGCTGTGGAGGCCGGGCAGTTGCTGTGGAGGCTGGGCAGGTGCCGTGGAGGCCGGGCAGGTGCTGCGGAGGCCGCGCAGATGCCGTGGAGCCCCAGGCATCCAGTGTCCACGTGGCTCAGCCACCCGCCGGGGCCTTTCAGCCTTTAGGTGCCTCAGAACACTCCGGGTTTGTGTCTGAACAAGAGCGCACGGTTCTGCCCACGTTTGGCCAAGGACTTTGCTAGACACCCGTCTTCCTCGTCGTCATATTCCAGAAGGTCACACTGCCCCACAGGCCGGGCAGGGGCATCCGCAACGGCCGGGACTGATTTTCTGGTGAAAACTGTGTGAGAGGAGCCGAGCCTGGCGGCCCCCATGGATGGGCCCTCAGTTCACGTTTGTGATTTGCTTCTCGGTCGGAAGGAGTCGGATACACGATCACGTTGGAAATAAAATAAAAACGATGTAGTAACCCCACTTTTATTTACGGGAAAAGCTAACGAAGCTACAGTTCCTCTGGCCTGAACCCGGTCCCTCAGCTAAAAGCAGCGAAACGCTGGACAAGACCTTCGGCTCCCAAACCTGCTCAGTGAGGCCAGGTGGCCGCTCCCGTCCTCCCAGCCGCTGGAAATCGCTTCGGGAGCAAGAGGGGTGGGAGGATGGGTAACCGTGTCATTCTTCTTTTCTCCAAACTGGGAAAATTTTGAAATTGAAAAATAATGCTAACATAATTTTTACAATATTTACTTATTGGCTGACAAGTTGGTTTCATTATATTGGTGGATTCAAAAAGTAAATATTATTCTCCCCCAAATCTATGTGCATTAAAGGACAAACAATTCCCAGTTCCTTCTGTCAGTGATCTGAGCACCAGGTGATACCGTGGGGAGTATGGCTCTTGGCGGCTCGTGTATATTTCTGCGTTTGGAGCTATGTCTGCGCTTAATCCCAGGCCACTGGCGTATTTCTGAAAAACAGACTTTCCCAATATTTGTTCCGTTTTATTTTTCAGAAATGGGCCTGCCACCTTCCTCCAAGCGGTTTTCACGGTGAATGAACTTGAAATCGTTGACACCTTAGATCGACTGATCTCGCTCAACCGTAAGATTTCAAATTGCCAAGGCAGGTCTCCCCCGGCCGGGCGTCCGGCAGCTCAGAGCAGCCGCGATGAATGGAGGTGACTATGGAGCCTATTATTTCTGCGTTAAAAGGTGCGAACACCTCAGCCCACATCTTTACAGACCCCCCTCCTCGCGCCCACTCAGCACACCTCCTGTGGGCAGATGCTTTATGGCTCGGAATCTGTGAAACCCGTTCCTCTCTTCACGACGCTGTCGAGCGGTGCTCATCAGAGATGCTGGACGTTGTCAATGCTGACCATCGATTTACAAAATTAGAAACAGGAGCTCCTGGGAGCCCAGGAATTCCCACGCGGCCTCGGGGCCTAAGGTGCCGTCTCCTGTCCGGTGGGAGCGCTGTCGTAGAAATTGTTGACTCTGCGCTCGCGTTTTGGGGACAAACTGCAGTACTTCCCCGAGCGCAGGCTTCATCTGCAATGACTGCATTTTGCTACAAGCGGCCACTTGCACACCTGCCCTCAGCTCCATGCTCCGGGTCACACTTCCTTGTTGTTTTTAAGTGAAATTAAGTAAGCGAACCGCTCGCCTGCTCAGTGTTAACAAGTGGACACACCATGAGCCAGAAGGTGTGCAGGCCCTTCTGCTCACACCCCATTGGCCCCCAGGAGTCACATGGCCACACTGAGCTGAAAGGGAGTCTGGGAGATGTCATCTCCACCTGGGCGGCCATGTGCCCAGCGGACACTGGGGTGGGGTGGGGGGTGAGGGTGGAGGCGGACAGAATTTGGGCAGAACCCCCAGCTGTCTTCCAGTGGCCTCTTAGCAGGAAGTGCTGGACGGATGGCAGGACGAGGTGCGTTCCCGGGCGGGGTTTCCTCTCTCGGCCCCGCCCTCTGCTCCTGGGAACAAACTTGCTAACTAGACCTCACCCCGCCTTTGCTCAGAGGAACTGGGTCTAAGGTGGCAATGCACCCGCCCAGGGATGGCTAGTGTTTATCTAAACGACCAGGCGGAGCTGTGTCCCGGTCCCCCTTCTCTCCCGCAGCTGGGGACGCGGGGACCCAGTTCTGACCCATGAAACCCACGAAAAGACGGCCACCTGGAGCTGAGGGGAAACGTCTGTTGTTGTTTTTTGTAAGAAAAGAAAACGATGGGGTGACTTCTGCTCCCCCCACCCCACTGCCTTGTTGGCAGAAGCGATGTCCGGTGCCGCTGCAGCCGTCTTGTGACCGCGAGGCAACAATGAACCGATTGCGTCTCAGGCTCACAGGCCCGACGACATTATAACGCAGCTAAAGCCACGCCAGCAACGCCCACCTCCAGCTGCTCTGAGAAGCCCCTTACCGTCCCGCGTTATTCAAGTTTTCTCTTAACTGCAGCCAAGCGCACGCCTGCTGGAGGGAGACGCTTCCCTGGCTGTCGGACCCCGCGCCCCTGGGGCTCGCACTCTGTGGGGCAGCCCTTTTCCAGAGACACTGAAGCGGTCCCCCCACCAATGGAGTCGGGCAAGAGCGTCACGCAACGAGGTCAGGCCTGAGGAGGGGCGACAAGCATGCCGCCGCCTCGCCTGCTGGGGACAGGACGTGTGTCCGTTCTGGCCAAGGCCCCGCTCGGTCCCAGGCCTTTGCCGCGGCCTGAGTGCGCCCGGTGGCATTTCGGCTCAGCCAGCGGCCTTCGCTTTATAGTGACCGTCAGGGAGGGAGCAGCTCGAGCCGGAGAGGCCAGCCGGCCTCCCCTTCCGTGTGGCCGTGAGCCGGGCCCACAGGGGAAGTGGAGGCATCAGACGGCTATTCACACTCGAGACCGGGCCCAGAATCGGGCTCTCTCAGAGAAAAGGTGTTTGTTGGGAAACTGTTTGAACTTGGCTTTGCTTTAGGTCACCTGGAGGCAGGGGTGTCTGACCAGAGACGAACATGTGCGTTCACAGAAGACGGAAGAGGGAAATGAAGCAGACTTTGGGGGCGAGGTGGGGGGGGGGCAGCTGTAAAACAGGGTGAGGGTGAATTTCACAGGAAGGGGGCGGCCACCCCCCTACCCTTACGTTACCCTGGACGCTGAGCCTGAAAAGCAAGAGCCGCCAGTCTCCCGCCTCCCCCGGGACGGCTGGTGGCAGACCCTGGAGCTGGGGAGGCGCTGGGAGTCTAAGTGAAGGACCATCGGCCCGGCCGGCGTGGCTCAGGGGGTGGGCGTCCACCTATGAACCCGCAGGTCATGGTTCGATTCCTGGTCAGGACACAGGCCCGGGATGCAGGCCAGGGGGTGCCAGGACCACAGTGCAGAACAGGTGGGCCCAGCACCCGCGTGCCCTCCAGGTGCTCACCCAGGGCCGTCTGGTTCCCCATAGATGCTCCCCCCCCTCGCCCCCCCTTCACCCCTCCGCTCCCCGCAGGCCCCTTCCCGGGGCCCTGGAGCGCAGCCACTGCTGCCTGGACGCAGACGGTGCTGTGACTTCAAAACAGCAACGCGGTTGCTACGGAAGCTGCACGCCCCTCCATGACCCAGCGACTCCATCCCCCCAGATCAGGAAGGTGGCGCCCCCACATCGGGCCCCTGTCGTCTGAGTGAAGACGCATCCAGGGATGTTCACGCAGGTCCCGCTCAGAGGCCTGACCGACACTCCCAGCGGCCCCCGTGGCCAGCGGGGTGGGGGGTAAGTTCTGCTGCAGCCTCAGGTGAGATGTGGGGACAACAGCCATGAACCAGCCACCCCAGGCGGCCAGGGCGTCTCAGGGACAAGCACTGAGCGAGGGACCCGAGCGGCAGCGGAAGGCGCTCCTGCCACGTTCGGGCCGGCCGGGCTCGTCCAGAAGGTCAAGGTGGGCCGTCGAGGCCTGGCGGGAGCTGGCGGAGCCGGAGGGAGGAGCAGGGGGACCTCTGGAGGCTGGGAGCAGCCTGGGACAGAGGAACACGTGTACAAGCCACGGAACCGCACACAGTATCCGTGTGGCTGCTGCATGGAGCTCCGCCTCAGCCACCAGAGGCTTTAAACACCGCCAGACACGATCACCCAACTAAACACCACGAAGGCCCATCGCGGGCTGAGGACCGTGTTCCAGTCGTTCACGGGAACCGCCCTCCAGCTTTTTGGGGGAACTGAGGTTTTATCCTTTGATATTATTCTCCTCCCAGCAGCTTCCAGAAGCAAAGGCGTACACCTTCACCAAAACATTCGTCCAAGTGCCCGCCTCCCACCTGTCCCCCCACTGGTCCCCCCGCCCACCTGTCCCCCCCACCTGTCCCCCCCACCTGTCCCACCTGCCCCCCGCCCACCTGCCCCCCGCCCACCTGCCCACCTGTCCCACCTGCCCCCCGCCCCACCTGCCCCCCGCACACCTGCCCCCCCGCCCACCTGCCCCCCGCCCACCTGCCCACCTGCCCCCCGCCCACCTGCCCCCCCGCCCACCTGTCCCACCTGCCCCCCGCCCACCTGCCCCCCGCCCACCTGCCCACCTGTCCCACCTGCCCCCCGCCCACCTGCCCCCCGCCCACCTGCCCACCTGCCCCCCGCCCACCTGCCCACCTGTCCCACCTGCCCCCCGCCCACCTGTCCCACCTGCCCCCCGCCCACCTGCCCCCCGCCCACCTGCCCACCTGTCCCACCTGCCCCCCGCCCACCTGCCCCCCGCCCACCTGCCCACCTGCCCCCCGCCCACCTGCCCACCTGTCCCACCTGCCCCCCGCCCACCTGTCCCACCTGCCCCCCGCCCACCTGCCCACCTGTCCCACCTGCCCCCCGCCCACCTGCCCCCCGCCCACCTGCCCACCTGCCCCCCGCCCACCTGCCCACCTGTCCCACCTGCCCCCCGCCCACCTGCCCACCTGCCCCCCGCCCACCTGCCCACCTGTCCCACCTGCCCCCCGCCCACCTGCCCCCCGCCCACCTGCCCACCTGTCCCACCTGCCCCCCGCCCACCTGTCCCACCTGCCCCCCGCCCACCTGCCCACCTGTCCCACCTGCCCCCCGCCCACCTGCCCCCCGCCCACCTGCCCACCTGCCCCCCGCCCACCTGCCCCCCGCCCACCTGCCCACCTGCCCCCCGCCCACCTGCCCACCTGTCCCACCTGCCCCCCGCCCACCTGCCCACCTGCCCCCCGCCCACCTGCCCACCTGTCCCACCTGCCCCCCGCCCACCTGCCCCCCGCCCACCTGCCCACCTGTCCCACCTGCCCCCCGCCCACCTGCCCCCCGCCCACCTGCCCACCTGCCCCCCGCCCACCTGCCCACCTGTCCCACCTGCCCCCCGCCCACCTGTCCCCCCCACCTGTCCCACCTGCCCCCCGCCCACCTGCCCCCCGCCCACCTGTCCCCCCCACCTGTCCCCCCCACCTGTCCCACCTGCCCCCCGCCCACCTGCCCCCCCACCTGTCCCACCTGCCCCCCGCCCACCTGCCCCCCGCCCACCTGCCCACCTGTCCCACCTGCCCCCCGCCCACCTGCCCCCCGCCCACCTGTCCCACCTGCCCCCCGCCCACCTGCCCCCCGCCCACCTGCCCACCTGTCCCACCTGCCCCCCGCCCACCTGCCCCCCGCCCACCTTATTAAAAACAAAGTCCACTGTGAAGTTGGTTGCTACCATCTGCCTCCTTTGGACTCCCAGGTGAGTGCGAACACAACGCGGAGGCTGGAGTCCACGGGGCCGCCCGGTCGGCGGGCGCAGGTGTCAGGGGCTCTGGCTGGTGAACACGGGGGACTCCCCGCCTCCGTGCTCCCTCAGACGCGGTCGTGGGGCAGGAGGGGCCAACGACAAGGGTAGGATGTGTTCCTCGTGGCCGGGGACGCAGCGGCTCTGGGCGGGGCTGGCCGCCACCTCTCCGACCCCCGTGCGGGAGGCCGGTTCCTGCCGGGGCCGGGAGGGCCAGCGGGGCCACGTCAAGCTCAGCCAGAGGGTCACGGCGCTGCCGTGGAGGCCGCCGCCGGGCACAGCCGTTTCCACCGTGACTCGCCTTCCTTTTCCAAAACCCCCACAGGCAACAGCCCACCTCGTAGGCGCCAGTGGGGCCAAGGAGCCAGGCCACGGGCACGGAGCGGACACAGACACAGCCACGCGGAAGGCTGTGGGCGGCTCATCCCCATCGCGGGTCTGGCGGCCCCACTCGTGACAGAACCAACCTGGACCGAGCACGGCCGTCCCGGAGGCTGGTTTCCTGGGTCAGATGGCGCGGCTGGTCACCAGCTCGGGACCCTGCTCCCGGCCTCCCTGGTGCTGGGGGCCTCACCCGAGCACTAGGCCTTGGCCGTCACCTCCGAACCGTGTGCTGAGCCCGGGGGTTGTGGCCACTGCCCTGTGGCCTGTCCCTGCGAACCCTGCTGCTCAGGGTGCAGCCCTCGGCCGACCAGAGGGTGAGGCTGGGGTCGAGGGGCGCCTGCTCCGAGTCAGTCACCCCAGCCGCCCTCGATATTCTGGTCGGGGCACAGGCCCGCCGACCTGCAGACACAGGGCCAGGCGCCATGGCTCGGAGGGTCAGAACAGGTGCAGGTGAGCTCTCCCCGGTGCCTGGGGCCTCCCCGCCTCGCTTCTCCTCCCTGGGGAGGGGGGAGGGGGGTTACCCAACGCCCGCAGCGAGACAAGGCGGCCTTAGGGATAAATGGCCGCAGCGCGAAGGGCTCCTTGTTAACTTCCCACCAGCCATGGCTCTAGCAATGGAGGCCTCGCGCACCCCGGGCAAGTGAATGGGGCACCTTCTCCTGTGGACACAGAGACGAGGCGGGCGAGAAGGTCCTGGAGCTCCAGGGCCAGAGCCCCCGCTTCTCCGGCGCCGGAGGCAGCTCGGGGGCAGGCGCCCCAGGAGGCCGTGGTGCGGTGGTTCAGGACCCAGTGCAGCCCCCCACTCCCTGGGTTTGGACCCGGAGCTGTCGCTGGCCAGCTGGCCCCCGGCACCTGCTCACTCAGTCCCCGAGGGTCCTGCACGGGCGGCACCGGCTCTCAGCACCGGGCGCAGCCAGGTGGGGGGCCGGGGGGGGGCAGACAGACATTTCCGTTTGTGGGGGAGACAGATAGGCTTCTTACCTCGGCCGGCAGCTGTGCCATGGCGTCCGGAGCAGGGGAGTCGCCCCCACAGGCCCTGCTCCCCCCCCACCTCTCCCCTGACCGCACTGCCCGGAGCCTCCTGGGCTGCACACGGCCCCGGGGGAGCCTGGGCCCGAGGCTCTGATGGGCGCGGCCTGGGCGCAGATGAAACGCTGCCCGTGATTCTAAATGCAGCGCAGCTGAGAGCACTGAGGTGGCGGGGCCGAGGCCTGAGGCCTGGGACGGCCAGGCTGCCCTCCCCGGGGCCCTGGCCCTCGTCCGGTCACGTCCCTGTCCCCGGGCCCTGCCCTCTCATTCCCCTTCGCTCCGAGGCCCCGCAGGGAAGGGGGCGTCTTAGGCGGGAAGGAACCCGCCCCAGCCCTGCATCCTCGGGGCTAAGTCAGGGGAGGGCACCTGGGAGGCTGCGGGGGCCCGGAGGGGTGGGTGCTGAGAATGGTGCTGTCCACTCGGCTCCACGCTGCCCCGCTCACCCGCCGGGCTGCCTGTCCCCGACGAGCTCAGCCTCCACCCCCAGGAGTGGACCCGGGGCAGCTGGGGGCCGACAGCGCTGAGAGCAGGGGCCAGCCTCGCCCCTGGGAGGGTGGGGCCTGGGCAGGAAGGCACACGCTCTGCAGGGCAGGGAGGCCTGGTGCCCCTGCCCCTGTCCACAGAGCAGCCTGTGTCCGTCAGGGGCCACACTCCTCCTGGTGGGGGGCGGCGGGCCCTCCCGGGGCCTCCAGCCCTGGCTCTGCCCGGGGGACGGGACACCTGGGGCCGGGGGACGGGACACCTGGGCCCGGGGGACGGCACACCTGGGGCCTGTTGCCTCAGGGCTGCCTCAGTGGTGGGATGGGGCTGGAGGCCCAGCCATGGCTGACTCTCGGTTTCCAGCCCAGTCCATGCTGCTCCTGTGCAGCTAGAGCAGGGATGGCGAACTATGACACGCGTGCCAGAGGTGACATGCGAACTCATTTTTTTGGTTGATTTTTCTTTGTTAAATGGCATTTAAATATATAAAATAAATATCAAAAATATAAATCTTTGTTTTACTATGGTTGCAAATATCAAATAATTTCTATATGTGACCCGGCACCAGAGTTCAGTTAGGGTTTTTCAAAATGCTGACACGCCGAGCTCAAAAGGTTCGCCATCACTGAGCTAGAGTCTACAACGGAACAGTGAGCAATGGGAACACGTTTCCAGGAAACCGTGAAGCCTAAAAAGTGGGCCCGGCGATCAGCGAAGGGACAGCAGCCGCACCCGCCAGCAAGAAGCAGCGGCAGGGGCGCCGCTCGGAGGCTCGGAGGGAGGACCAGGCCTCAAGCACAGAGGGGCCAAGTGTGAAGGAGCAACCTGATGGGGCCTGGTGTGCATGGTGGGGGGGCTGGGGTGAACGGTAGGGGGCTGGGGTGCATGGTGGGGGGCTGGGGGTGAACGGTAGGGGGCTGGGGTGCATGGTCAGAGGCTGGGGTGAACGATAGGGGGCTGGGGTGCATGGTGGGGGGCTGGGGTGAACGGTAGGGGGCTGGGGTGCATGGTGGGGGGCGGGGGGTGAACGGTAGGGGGCTGGGGTGCATGGTGGGGGGCTGGGGTGAACGGTGGGGGGCTGGGGTGCACGGTGGGGGGCTGGGGTGCATGGTAGGAAACTGGTGTGCATGGTAGGGGGCTGGGGTGCATGGTGGGGGGCTGTGGTGCATGGTGGGGGGCTGGGGTGCATGGTCGGGGCTGGGGTGCACGGTTTAGGGCTGGGCTACACAGTGGGGGGGCTGGGTGCACAGTCAGGGGGCTAGTGGTGCATGCTCAGGGGCTGGGGAGCACGGTAGAGGTGGTGTGGGGAGCTGGGGTCCAGGAGGCGATTCAGGACCCCTTATCTCAGAGCCACTGGCTTTATTTGGAGACCGCGCGCTGGTGGGCTTCCCCGTGTACAAAGCTAAACAGTTAATAAAAGGCACCTGGAGACAGTGGAGACTCATTCATTTCATGTGACATATTTTAAAAAAAGATAAAAAGATTTAAAAAATACTCTGGCTGACAATGCACACCTCACACACAAGCGACTCCGTGGCCTCAGTGAGCTGGCTGGGCCTGCTCGGGCGCCTGTCCGTCAAGGAAGGAGGAAGGAGGGGCCCGTGCTCCGCCGGTGACAGGGTGACCGTCGCAGCGGGAGGGCAGCACCCCCGCCTCCTGCCCGTCCAGCTGGTTCCTCCACCAGAAACTGCCGAGTGAGCCGGCGGCGGGGTGAGGGCGCCCGAGCCCGGGGCGGAGGCCGAGGAGGTGGGAGGCGGAGGCTGGAGGCCGCAGGTGTCCCTTGACCTCCTCCCCCCACTCCCGTTTGGGGGCCTGATGGAGCCGCCCAGCCAGGCTCTGCGGTCCGGGGCCCTGGCCGTCGCACCAGGGACACACGTCCTCGAGAAAAGAAAAGAGAAACGGAGCCCCTCCTGACCCCGTCCGTCCGGGGAGCCCGCGTTCCTGGGAGCAGGAGGGGAGCTCAGTCACTGGAGCTGATGTCTGAACACAACAGACTCCGAGGTCCCGGTGGCCCTGGCGGCGTCACACGAAGGAGGAGAAGCCGGTGAGCGAGTCCCGGGCGCCGGGGGGCCGCGGGCGCGAACACGGCGCTCTGGGTGGTGACCACGGTGTGCAGCAGCGGGCCCTCGCCCCCCCGCCACCGCCCCTCGTACCTGTGCGGGGCCGCCCGCCCGCCCCGGGGCCTGCCGCTTCCAGGAGTTGTAGTAGGTGGGGTCGCTCAGGTAGTGGTTGACGAAGGAGTGCTGGGGGGGGCGCGTCCTCCGACTCCGAGTCGGTGCCCTGGGAGGGTGGGGAGAGCAGATGTGGGCCCGGGGAGGGGAGGACGTGGGGGGTGGTCATGGAGGGGGAGGGGGTGGTCATGGGGGCACAGGGCAGCAGGGCCGAGCCGGAAGCCGCGAGTGGCCAGCAGGCAGGACCAGCATCAGTCACCCAACAGGGACAGTGCCTGTCAGCCAACTGTCCCCCCCTCCCCTCCATCCCCCTGCCCTCCACTCCCCACCTCACCCACCCAAGGGCACAAACCTCTGCAGGCCCCGCCCGCTCCCTGGCTGAGCCCAGCGGGTGCTCCGGGCCCCGGGGACCTGGCAGAGGCCGCTCTGACATGGCAGGAGGGCACGGGGGTCGTGGCTCTGCCCCCTACACTCCCTTGGGCTCCAGTCCCCACTGGCAAGGGGCCGTCCACCTGCTCTTTTTAGGGACAAGGAGGGCGTCAGGAGCCGGGGGTGGAGGAGTGAGCAGCCCCTGATGCTGCAGGTCATCGGGGGTGGGGAGTGGGGGCTCCCAGCTCCAGCCCGAGGGGCCCGGGTGGTATCTAGGGGCTGTGGCTGGGCTCACACAGCGGCTGTGCGGGGAGGAGGCCCGGGCCCGTGTGACTCACGGAGAGGAAAACTGAACGGTCCCCAGGCCCCGCAGCGAGGCACCTGCTTGCCCCTCCCCCATTCGGGGGTCAGAGAGCGAGCGACCCTCATGCCCGCCTCCCCAGGTGGCCCCAGGGCTCCCCGGGCCCCTGGCTGCCAGCGCTGTGTCTGGGAGCCTCCAGGCTGAAGGGAATCCCTGTGCTCAGAGGGCGGGGAGATCCCGGGGTCCCTGGGACACGACGAGGAACCTGGACTGCTTTAAGGAAGTAACGTGCCGGCCGGCGTGGCTCCGTGGGTGAGCGGCGACCTATGACCCAGGAGGTCAGGGCTCGATTCCCGGTCAGGGCTCCGGCCCGGGTTGCGGGCTCCATCCCAGTGTGGGGCGTGCAGGAGGCAGCCCATCAATGATTCTCTCTCAGCATTGACCTTTCTCTCTCTCTCTCCCTCTCCCTTCCTCTCTGAAATCAATAAAAACCCACATATGTTTTTCTTTTAAAAAGAAAGTCAGTCCCCGCGTTGGGGCTTCTCAGGGTGTAGGATGGGGACTGTTTGTTTCGAGGCATCAGCTCTGCACACGCTGGTCCCTCCGCTTGGCACGATCAGGTGGGCGCGGGCCCAGGAGCCCCTCCCGCACACCCGGCCGCAGAGGGCAGAGGGCAGAGGGCAGAGGGCAGAGGGCAGAGGGCAGCGGCTCAGGAATCGATACCGATGGTGTTGGCGGCACAGGAGGCACCGTGGCTGCTCCCAGGTGGGCAGTGTGTGTGGGTGCCCCAGGACCTCACAGGCGGGTGTATCCGGGAGCCCCACCTGCGCCCCGCACTCTCTCCTGTCCCAGCACACGGACCGTCCCCAGCTCCAGGCCCCCTTCCGGCGCTCAGCCCGCCCCCCGCCCCCTACATCCCTGTGCTCCGGCCTGGAAAGCGGCTCGTAGCCGTGGCCGCTGCGGGAAGCCTGGCGCCCGGTCTCCCGCCCGATGGCCGCTGACCCGCTGGCGGTCGCGTGCTGTGCGCTCAGTCCCACGGGGACACGGGCTTCCTGAACGCGCCAGCCCTGGGCTGCGGATGAGCGAGCGGGCGCCGTCTGGGTGTGGTGGGGGCTTCCTGGTCATCGCCTTCCTCGGGCCGAGAGGCAGCTCCTGCCGCGATGGGACCGGCCTGGGTCCTCCAGGGTCGGCGCCGGGAGGGTCGCCTCTTCAGACGCCGCCTTTGGTCGCATCTCCTGAGGCTCAGGGGGCAGAGCCCGCGGCGAACACGCCAAAGGGCCCGTTTCTCACGAGAGTCACAGAGCACTCAAGGCAGCCATTTAGGTCCAGGTGTCAACCGGGGTCAAAGGTCATGGTGACCTGAGGGCCGAAGGTAAGACTGAAGACGTTCACCCGCTTCAGGCCGCGTCCTCCGGGCGAAGGATGCTGGTGAGCAGGTGTGAGACGCAGCGTGGACTCCGTCCCCCTGAGAGCCACGGCCGAGGAGGCGGGGGCCTGGCAGGTCATCCTGGGGGGCAGCGGGGCCAGGCCGAGCACGGCATGGGCGGAGCCTTTTAGGAGCCCCCTGGGGGCCCCTCTGAGCCCCATTTCAGAAAAGGTTAGAGCCGCACCGGGTGGGTCTCCCTGGGGCAGGCACATCAGCACACGTGTGTCCTGTGCTGGGACCCTCTGCACCCCACCCCCCGCCCCCTGTGCCCTCGCCCACCCCCCGGCAGCTGTAGAGAAGCCAGGCTCTCGGGTGGAGGCCGGGTGGGCTGAGGGGCCGTCTGGGGGCCTGTGCGTCTCGTCTCCCAGGCCAGCGTTCTGAGAGCAGGGCAGCCTGGAGAGAGCATCCATGTCCCAGCTGCACGCGCTGACGGCTGACGGCTGACGCACCCCGCTGATGGCTGACGTGGTGAATGAAGTCGTTCCTCCTGAGACTGCTCAGTGACTCTGCATCATTGCACAGCTCCTCACCCCGGACCTAAACGCCCCACCCATGGAGCCGGGGCTGCGGCAATGTGGGTGCTGAGGAGGTCTGGCAGGAGACCCTGTGGGGGGGTTGTCTGGCCCCCGTGTTCCTGTCTGGGCTTTGACCTTCCCGAGTGACCTTCAGGAAGTGGTCCTTCTCTGCCTTTCCCGAGGGCTGAATGCACGGCTTGTCCCTCAGAAAATGTGATTGGCTGGTGGGTGGGCATGTGACAGGAGCTGAGCCAATGGGAACCCGCCCTGGGACTTTTCTCAGTGGTAGAGCAGTGCCTCCCTGGGGACAAAGCTGGCAGCCGTGACCTTGAGTGGCAGGGCCCGTAGTGCATAGATGCAGCTGAGTGGTTCCCATGGTTCCAGAGCCAGTGTGGGGACCCCCGAGCCACCAGGGCGCACTCCCAGCAGCCTCCGCTCCTGCTGGACGCTGCTGTGCCCGCTTAGGAAGCCACGTGCCCCTGCCCTGCTCTGTGTAGGTGTACGCGGCACCGCTACGTCCTAGTGAGTTAGAATTACTGACAGAGAAATGCCGTGGGGGCCTCATTTTCCTAGCTTTCCTGTGTGATAGGAAGTCGCCACGGGTGTTGGTTTCCTGGGAAACCATACCGGCCAGCGTGTGACCTGCGAGGTGGCTGCCGGACGGCAGCGGGAGCTTCTGACGAAGCCCAGGAGCCTGGCGAGCGCTGACGGAGGTCATCGCGGCTCCGGGCTCCTGGTGTTGCCGTGAGATGAAGGGCCCGGCTGCTGTGATGGAACTAATTGGGTGCGAGGGTTTCGGCTGAGTCGCTTGGAGCAGGAGAGATGGTGAAAACGGTTTCTTTGGGCTTCAAAACAGTTTTTACAACGTGATTTGCACAGCAGTCCTGATAGAGTTCGTGAGCAGCGTGGGATACACGGTGACAGCCTCTGATTTCCAACCGGGGACGCAGCCGGGCCTGGCCGCAGCCTGTCCCGTGGCGCCAGCTAGAGCCGCGCCCCAGGCAGGGCTGTGCTCCCAGCGGCTCTGGAACTTCCCTGAGCAGGACTTCCAGACGCAGGCAAGAACCTGGGGCGGGGCGGCCGCTGTGTCCTGGTGGGATGTCAGCTCCTGGGGAGCCCCGCTGCAGGGGCCCCAGGATTCTGCCCCCGCCCTGGCCGGCCTGGGGGCATGAGACCTGCCCCCACAGGACACCCTGTGTCCTTGCCCTGCGGCCACCCTGGGCCACACCCTGACCGCCCCGGGCAGACAGTCACTCTTCACCCCGAGCCCCTGGGGGCAGTGGATGGACCGGAAGTGCAGGGTGCTCTCGGCAGGACAAGCACCGTGGCTGAGTCCCGCCCGTCATGGCTGGTCTGTGTGAGGCTCCGGGAGCGGGCTGCCTGCCCTCGGCCCCTCAGGCTCTGCTCAGCGCCCGGGCCGTGCGGACAGCTCGGGGAGGTCACCGCCTCTGAACATGAGTGTGAAGGCCCGGCCCGAAGTCAGGGCCCTCCAGGAAAGCGGTGCCGGGCCCCGCCCCTCCCTCCCGGTCCCGACTGTCCCGTCAGCTGTGGGTGCAGAAGGTGCTTCCGAGTGGCTGGGGGGAGGGGGCCCAGCAGGACCCTCCCTGGGGCCAGGATTTAGGTGGAAATTACTTTATGAGCAACCATTTACAGTCTCTGGAAACGGCGCCCAGGGCACAGAGCAGAGGGACACAGGGACGAGGTTTTACAGAGAATGGCAGGGTCTGAGGCTGACCTGTGACCTGTGCCCCCGGCCGCCTCCTGCCGCGGCTCAGGGGACCGAGGCAGTGCCTGGGCAGAGGTCCCCGACAGCCCTGGTTGGGACAGAGGGACCTTGCAGGACACCTGGGCGCTGGGCTGCCTCCCCGAGCCCTGGGCTGGGGTGCAGCCGGACCCGGGGATTTGCAAGCAGATCCCGAGCAGAGCAGGTGAGACGCGGCCCGCCGGCCGTCCCCTCGCCTAGGAGTTCATACCAAGCCACCACTTACGGGCCATTTCACGAAGCCTCGGGCCCAATAGGCCTGAATTCAGGTCAAAATGCGGGTGAGACTCCCTTTAGGTTAAACGCTGATTTAGAGCAGGAATGCCAAGACGGGGTGGGCCGCACGCCCAGGAAAGGCCTGGTGCCCCCTGAGGCCTGGCAGAGCTGACAGGGGCGCCCAGGCGCTGGGCCAGCTGCTTTGCCGGTGAAGTGAGACTGCAGGCGGGAGTGGGGGTGGGGGGCGCCCCCGCTGAGCCTGCAGGACCGCTCAGCTCCAGGATGAACGCCCCACACGCAGGAGGCCGGGTCCTGGGGCCCAGCCGGGGTGCGCTCCCTCGGGGCGAGACCTGGTTGCTCAGGGAGGACAGGGCCATCTGAGTGGGAGCGCAGGACCCTGCTGACTGAGCCGGGCGGCCGTGGGAGTCCCCTGCTCAGCTCAGGGGCAGGAATGGGGCGGGGGGAGTGGGGGGGTCCTGGGGGGCGTGAGCCTGGCACCCAGGTCGCAGGCCCAGGCCCAGAGGCCACCAGCCCTGTGTCACCCAGGACACTGGGGTCTGCTCTGAGGGCAGCGGTGACAGCGGTGACAGCCGTGTGCCGACCTGAGGCCGCTTTGGGCACATGACCCGTCCGGGTGCCGCCTGGGGCCACGACCCCTGAGGTCCCACGGGCGCATGGCCACACCTGGGCGGACGCAGGTCTCCTGAGAGGGACCCACTGCCCGGCCCTGCAAGGGGCTGGGGCCCCCGGCGGCCTGGGCCTGGGCCTGGCGCTCCTTCCCCTCCCCTGGCCGTTAAGGGGCCGTTTGTCCCTGAGACGAGGAGGAGACCAGAGTGAGGCCGGGAGGAGGCCGGGGCCCAGCACTGACCTCGGATTCCGACGCGCCCTCCGCCGGCTCCGCCAGGTGCGCGCTCTCGCTCAGCACCGCCCCGTTGTACTTGCTGCTCAGGTCCTCGTCCGAGTAGCGCAGGCCGCCGGGGCTGGGCCGGGGCGGGGACCTGCGCGGGGCCCGCCTGTGAGGGCGCCGGGCAGATCTCGGGGGGTCCTGCCCCCCCGGCCCCCCATCCCCGCCTGTCAGGCCGAGTGGGGGCAAGTCCACGCCGCGGACACTAGTCCGCGTGGCTTCAAGCGACCCCGTGAAGCAGGGGTTCTCTCACCCCGTGAAGCGGGGGTTCTCTCACCCAGGGCTCCGCTGACAGAGGGCCCGGGGCTGGGGTTCTCCCTGGGCCCCCCCACCCCGGGGACCTGCCCTCTTCACACTCAGGCCTCTCACCGCCGGCCCCTCCTGCGCTCAGTGCGGCCCTGCTGGCCCGGGACCCGTGGGCGGCGCGGGGAGTGCGGGCCCTACCTGGACCCGTTCTTCTTGGAGAAGGTGTTCTTCACACTGAGGTGGCGGCTGTTGAGCTCCAAGGCGGCGAAGGCCCCGTTGTCCAGGGTCACAGACTCCTCCATGTGGGCGACGCTCTTCCCTACGGCCAGGCCGGGCCCGTGAGTGGGTCTCCGTGCAGAGCCCCCAGCCCCCAGCCCCCCAAGTGAGGTCTCCCTGCAGAGCCCCCAGCCCCCCAGCCCCCCAAGTGGGTCTCCGTGCAGAGCCCCCAGCCCCCCAGCCCCCCAGCCCCCCGAGTGACAGTCCGTGCAGGGCCCCCAGCCCCCAGCCCCCTGAGTGAGGGCTCCGTGCAGAGCCCCCGGCCCCCCAGCCCCCAGCCCCCCAAGTGGGTCTCCGTGCAGAGCCCCCAGCCCCCAGTCCCCTGAGTGAGGGCTCCGTGCAGAGCTCCCAGCCCCCCGGCCCCCCAGCCCCCTGAGTGAGGGCTCCGTGCAGAGCCCCCAGCCCCCCAGCCCCCCGAGTGAGGGTCCATGCAGGAACCCCCATCTCCTGGCTTACTGGCCCCTTCCTTCAGATCACGGCTCACGGGTCAGGAGACCAGAGAGAATTTTCCAGACCCCGAAAGAGCAGCCCCTCTCCCAGAGGAGCCCCCCAGCGCCCGCCACCATGACTGCGTTTTTCACACACGCGTGTGCCTGCTTCTCCGTGTCCGCCTCTGCTCCCCTGGCCAGACCGTAAGTTCCGGGCAAGACAGACAGCAAACCGCTGACCCTGTGTTGGGCTCCCGCCACGCCAGCCGTGGGGACAGTGCTGAGCACGCGCCAGGGCCTCCATGGGCCCGTGCAACTCACCCCCATTTCCAACCTCTGGGTCCCCTCTGGGGGTCCTCACACCCCTCAGCATGCCCAATGCTCTGTCTGTGGGAGTGAAGCGCCAGCAGAACAGAGGCACGGGGAGCCTCCATGGCTGGTAAGAGGGGGTGGGGATGGAGAGAGGGGGTGGGGATGGAGAGAGGGGGTGGGGCTGGAGAGAGGGGGTGGGGCTGGAGGGAGGGGGTGGGGCTGGAGGGAGGGGGTGGGGATGGAGGGAGGGGGTGGGGATGGAGAGAGGGGGTGGGGATGGAGAGAGGGGGTGGGGATGGAGGGAGGGGGGTGGGGATGGAGGGAGGGGGTGGGGCTGGAGAGGGGGTGGGGCTGGAGAGAGGGGGTGGGGCTGGAGGGAGGGGGTGGGGCTGGAGAGAGGGGGTGGGGCTGGAGAGAGGGGGTGGGGATGGAGGGAGGGGGTGGGGATGGAGGGAGGGGGTGGGGATGGAGAGGGGGTGGGGCTGGAGAGAGGGGGTGGGGCTGGAGAGAGGGGGTGGGGCTGGAGAGAGGGGGTGGGGATGGAGGGAGGGGGTGGGGATGGAGGGAGGGGGTGGGGCTGGAGAGAGGGGGTGGGGATGGAGAGAGGGGGTGGGGATGGAGAGGGGGTGGGGATGGAGGGAGGGGGTGGGGATGGAGGGAGGGGGTGGGGATGGAGGGAGGGGGTGGGGATGGAGAGAGGGGGTGGGGATGGAGAGGGGGTGGGGATGGAGAGAGGGGGTGGGGATGGAGGGAGGGGGTGGGGCCGGAGAGAGGGGGTGGGGATGGAGAGAGGGGGTGGGGATGGAGGGAGGGGGTGGGGATGGAGAGAGGGGGTGGGGCTGGAGAGGGGGTGGGGCTGGAGAGAGGGGGTGGGGATGGAGAGGGGGTGGGGCTGGAGGGAGGGGGTGGGGCTGGAGGGAGGGGGTGGGGATGGAGGGAGGGGGTGGGGATGGAGGGAGGGGGTGGGGATGGAGGGAGGGGGTGGGGCCGGAGGGAGGGGTTGGGGATGGAGGGAGGGGGTGGGGCTGGAGGGAGGGGGTGGGGCTGGAGAGAGGGGGTGGGGCTGGCGAGTGGAGGAGGTGCAGGCAGTGCTGTGCCCAGAGGCCAGGCCCTGTGTGTTCTGCACGGAGGGGACATTCTGGTGGCCGTGGACTCCTCCCAAGGCTTCAGTTATGAGGTTAATGAAGACTCCGGGGTGAGCTGGGGCAGAGGCTGCGGGGCAGTGCTTTCAGTCCCGCTCTGGGCGGGAGGAGAGAGAGAAGCAGAGCCAGCCCCTGCCCAGGGCTGTGAATACCTCCATACAGCACCTCCCACCGAGAGCCTGACCCAGGAGCCCTCCTGAGAGATGAAACGCACAGAAAACACAGCCCTTCCTTGGAGGGACGCATGCAACCGTCACTGGAGCAGCCGTGAGGGGAGGGGAGGTGCTCTGGGCGCTAGTCACCCTTCTGCAGGGCCGGGGACAGCCTTGTGGGTCCCCTCTCCTGAGAAGGACAGGCGAGCTGACAGGGAGAGCCCCATGGGATGGCGCGGGCTCAGGAGCACTGGGCCCAGCTGGGGGTGCGGGGGGTGGGGGGTGGGGGGGAGCAGCCCAGGCTTGGAGCTCAGCGCGCTCCGTCACACCGGGGAGGGGCACACGGGCAGCTGTGAGGATGTGAGTGGAGGACGATGAAAAGCGCCAAGTGTGCCCGTCTCGGGCGCCCCGTGCACAGCGCCGTGGGCACAGGCGGGTGGCGAGCGTCGCCAGAGCCTCCTCCTGCCTCCCGGCCTGGGCCACACCTTCTGGCCTCCGGCACCTGCTGTGCCCTCGGTACATGGAGTCACATGGAGGGTGCACCTCAGTGGCCGTCTCGCCCAGGCCCGGGGTCCCTTTCTCTAACGACACAGCGACTCACCTAGCAGCAAACCCTGCCGGCACCTACTATGCGCCGGCACAGAGCCTGTGCGGGAACGCGCGAGCAGCCCCCAGAGGCTCCAGCTGGGCCATGGGGCGGAGGGAGCCGGCTGCCACCGGGTTTGTGATGCCCGGACCCTGCCGGGAGGGAGCCCGCCTGTCCTTAGGCCCTGGGTGCGTGTCCCCTCGGTGTAACACTCTCCTCCGCTCAGACTCACACCTCCTGCTGCATGAGCCGCGGGCAGATGGGCACACGGAGACTCAGAGGCCTGAGTTCCTGATGGCGCATCCGAGCCCCACGGCTACTCTGGGCAGAGCCTGGCACCTCCAAGACAGGCCTGCTGGTCTGTCACCCGCGGCGGGCACGGCGGGCGGGGGACACGGCACAAACTCGAGCCAGCTCTCCTGGGGCCGGGGTGGGGGTGGGGTGAGCAGGGTGGGGGCGCCCACCTGTGCCGCAGCTCCGGTGCCCCCGGCTCTGCCCGCGCAGCACCAGGGCGAGGGCCACCAGCAGCAGGATGAGCAGGCTGGACAGCGCCATCACCAGCAGGAACCACCACTCCTCGTAGAACGGGGTGTCTGCTTGCGCTGCGGGCAGAGGGGCACGTGGTGAGCTCGACAGAAGCCTCGCCCTCTGCCCAGGCCCCGGGGTCAGGATGTGGCCGGGCCCGGGGGCCGGGCTTGGGCTATCCCCACCTGAGCCGCTCTCCCCCAGACCTGTCCTGACGCCTTTCCCTCATCACCTGCCCCTGTCGTTGGGGTTCAGGGAAGAAGGAGCCACGTGCCTGGGGGCCCCTCTCCAAGTGTCGGTCCCTCCGATTCCCGCCTCCCTGGCGCCCGCCACCGCCTGGGCCCCGCAGCTCCTGCCCGCCCGGCCAACGCAACTCAAGTCCAAGCTTCACGTGGCCACCAGAGAGAGCTTCTCAGGGGGAGTCAGGGGGTCCCCCAAAAGCCTGTGGGGACAGACTGAGCCCAGTGGGTCCTGAGCTGACCCGCTCACAGCTGCGCGGGGGCGCCCACCCTTTTCTGGAAGGGCTGGGTGCAGGCACCACGGGTGGAGGGGGCTCTTTGGGTACCTGCTGGCCCCCACCCCTGAGCCCCCAACACCCCCCCGCCCCCGCCGCTGGGCTGTTATATTTAGTTCATGTCTCTGCAAAGCTGAACGGAGCAGCCCCAGTTCCAGAACGACTGGAGGAGGTTCATGGACAGGTGGCTTGGGAGGAAGGAACCATCTCCCGTTCATCCTGTTACTGAACCCTGAGGAACGGAAGCGGCTTCTGGGAAGGTGCCGGGTGGCCCCGGGGCCGTCTCTGTGCCCTGCAAGGGGTCCCAGGCCTCGGGCTGCCGCACGGGAAGCCTGTCGGCGCTGAGGCCCAAGGCTGCGCCACAGAAGTTACCGCCGACGTCAGGCCCTCGCTGTGTGTGGCCGTGTGTGTGTGTGTGTGTGTGTGTGTGTGTGTGTGTGGCCGCGGGGAACACGGGGTGGGGGTGGGGGGTCCTGGACGGCGTAGGTCGGCTCCTGGGGCAGGACAGCTCTCCGAACCCATGTGGGTGCTCAGCTGCCACCCCCCGGGGAGCCCTGTGCTTTGACCTCACCCGGAGGGCCCCCCTGCTCCCGTGGTCACAGGCCATGCTGGGGCCGTGAGGACGCGGGACCCACACTGTCCGCTGTGGGGGCGCCTGCTGCTGGGGCGCCTGCACGTCCGTGTGGCCTCCCTTCCCCGACAAGCGAGCTGTCTGGGGACCTACCTGACACGGCTGCGGACGGGCTGCTGGGCTCCCCGTAGCCCACCGGGTTCACGGCCACCACCCGGAACTCGTAGGTCACGCCGGGCCGGAGCCTGCCCAGGCCGACGCGGTAGGACGTGGCGCTCTGCGGGAGGCCCTTCACGAACGTGTCCCACAGGCCTTCGTCTGCAAGAGCCACGCCCGGCGCAGCCCCGCGGGCGGGGAGAGCGGGTCAGCCTGCGGCCAGCGAGGCCCCACGCTCCCTGCGCTGCGGTCAGCTCCCAGGCCCCTCCCGGCACGTGCTCTGAGGTCCGAGGCGGGTGAGGGCCCAGGGCTGGGGCCTACGTCCTTCCCGCAGGGAGACCCCGTGAAGGCTGGAGTGGGAGGCGGCACTTCCCAAGCATCCTCGGGGGCTCTGATCAGCCCCTCCACTCCGCCTGGATCTCATCTCCGGTTCAGGATCCTGTGTGCCCGCAGGCACTCACCCTGCGCCGCCTCCTGACCCACACACGGCGCCCAGCCCGGCTTCCGCCGCTCCCTGCAGTGCCCGGGTGGCCCAGCTGCATCCTAACAGGACATGGTGACCGAGGCACAACTTCAAACGCCAGCCCCACACGGACAGCTGCTGGCTTGCGCTATGCGGGCAGCCCCGGCAGGGGGCAGGGGGCAGGGGGTAGGGGGCAGGGCAGCCCCGGCAGGGGGCAGGGGGCAGGGGCAGGGGCAGGGGGCAAGGGGCAGGGCAGCCCGGGCAGGGGGCAGGGGGCAGAGGGCAGGGCAGCCCTGCAGGGCCTGGACTTGGCCTGAGCTGCAGCTTGTCACTCTCATGGCAGTGCAGCTGGGACTGTGGGGTCTGCCCGTGCTGGGGACAGCCCCGCCGGCCCCCACTCCCAGGACGCTGCCTGCACACCCACACCCAACTCACAAACTGCGCCCACCCCTCTCCCGCCAGCGTGAGCACCCGCAGTGGCTGCGGCATCCCCCGTCCCAGGCCCAGGAATGTCTGCCCTGAGCCCCGGTGCTACCAGGTACAAGTGCAAGTCACACACACACTGAGCCGTGCAGCTGCCTGCATAGCCTCACAGACACGCTGCCCAGCGCTGGCGGGTGGGGAGGAACAGGGCGCAGGCCACCACGGGTCCTGCTCAGCCTTCACAACAGGGGACTCTGCCCCCCATGACGGCAGGACCCCATGGCCACTGTGCTCAGTGAGCCAGCCGGTCACAGAGGGACCAACACTGAGACTCCGCTCCTACGAGGTCCCTGCAGGAGCCAGAGTCACAGAGACAGGATAGAGGGTGGGGCTGGGGCCGGGGGGAGGGGAGGGAGGGAGCGTTTAATGGGGCAGAGTCTGGGTTGGGAGGAGAACATTCCGGAGAGGTGGTGAGGCCGAACAGCAGCGTGACTGCTCAGGGGCCTGAACTGCCGCTGACCATCACTAAACGGCGAATCTGAGGTTCCGTATCTCTCACCACAAAAATCTACGCACCGAACGCACCGAAACCCGACCCCAGGACCACGTTAACACCTAAGGGAAAGCCAGAGAGTGGGGTGCGGAGAGCGGAGGCGGTGGATGCGGGGTCCTGAGCCTGGGCAGCAGGACTGAGGAGTGTGACCTGTGACCCCTGCCCTGGGACCGGCAGGGGCGGCACAGCCTTGAGGCCGAGGGGAGCCTGGCCGGAGAGCTGTGTGACCCGGTGGCGCGCGGAGCCTCTCGGTGCCTCATCGGCAGGTGGCAAAGGCGCGGAGCTTCGGCCGCGGCAAAGGGCTGGTCCGATGCCCCCCGCAGCGCACGCCGCCCCTCGGAGTGTCCACGGCAAACACAGCCCTCCTCTCAGGAGGCCATGGTGGAACGCGGCAAAAGGCATCTGAATGTCCCTGTGAAGCAGCCACCTTCTGTGGTCCTTGGAAGGGAGCTGGGGGGCGGTGCTGGCGCCTGAGCTCACGTCCGGGGCTCCGGGAGCCGTGGGATCCGGGCCCAGCCGCCTTGAACATGGAGGTTTGCACATGGACCGGTGCTGTGTGTGACTTACACGCAGGGTTTCGTATGAGAGCAACCGTGGAATGAGGGCGCTGGCCCCTCTGTCCCGCACCGTCCGCCCGTGGGAGCCACTGGCCCCTTCCTCCTTCCTCCCTCCCTCCCTCTCTCCCTCCCTCCTTCTTTCCTTTCTCCTTCCTTCCTTGCTAGTTCCCTCCCTCCCTCCCCTCCCCGCCCCTCCCTCCCAGGCGCCTCTGTGCCTGCAGCCTCCTGGCCTTCAGCAAGCGAGGCCCAGCACGTTTCACCAGCGCTCGATGGCCAATCTGTTCCAGGCTGTCAGTGTAGAAAGCCCTGCAGCGGTTCCTCTAGACCAGCGGTTCTCAACCTGTGGGTCGCGACCCCTTTGGCGGTCGAACGACCCTTTCACAGGGGTCGCCTAAGACCATCCTGCATATCAGATATTTACATGACGATTCATAACAGTAGCAACATTACAGTTATGAAGTAGCAACGAAAATAATTTTATGGTTGTGTCACAACAGGAGGAACTGTATTTAAAGGGCCAGAAGGTGGAGAACCACTGTTCTAAAGAGAGAGACTTAATGCTGTTAAAGAAACTAAAGAAAACCCCCAGTCTGCACTGGCTGTTGCCGGCAGCGCTGGTGCGAGGGCCGCGGAGGGGGCGGTGCTGAGCCGCGGGCAGGCCCGCACCTGAGTGCCCAGTGCCCACCCGAGTGCCCAGTGCCCACCCGAGTGCCCAGTGCCCACCCGAGTGCCCAGTGCCCACCCGAGTGCCCAGTGCCCGCACCCGAGTGCCCAGCGCTGGCGGCCTTGCTGTCTGGGCCGCTCGCCTGCCCGTCCCTTCCTGGGCCGTCACCTGAAGCCGCGTTTTAGTTTCGGCTCCGTCAGAGCTCTCGGGATTGTGTGCATTTTTCATGAAAACATTTTAAAATATTGATACAGCATCTCAACCAGGAGCGAGGTAGTTAGCAATCCACTTAGAGTGAAAAATGCTGGGGGCGGGAGTCATTCCAAGAGATTTCCTTAAATTAACTGAAGAAAACGCTCACATTTTATTCTGCTTAATCCTCCCTTTCCGAAATGAGCCTCTTCAGCACTTTGGGCCTCATTTATAATTCACTGGGGCACCCGGCCACACGGACTGTACGTCGCCGTCGTGTGTGGGGGAGGCTGGGTGTGGGGGAGCCGGGGGGGGGGGCCCTTCCCACCTGCGCCTGCTGCAGCGGAACCAGCAGTGTCAGGAGCGGCCTGCACACCAGGGCCACGCGCGGAGCTGCCAGCTGTCACGGGGTCGGGGCCCCCATCACCCTGTGCCTGGCCGCCACCGTGTTGACGCGGGACCCCACCCTCGCCCCGAGCCCGGGCGGAGCTGCCCGCACCGAGTCTGACTTCACGGCAATCACACAGGTCTCCGCGCCGAAGGAGCCTGCCATCCGGGCCTACGTTCCTCTAACTCACAGGCCCCAGTGACTGTCAGCCCCGGCCCTGGGCACACGGGAGCCTGTCAGCTGTGGATTCCTCACACACCATTCATCTCCGCAATCCATCAGGCGTCTCACCTGCGGCTGCCGCTGGCCGTCCCTGCAGGGCAGTGCCTTCTCACCTTCCTTCTCACCTTCCTTCCTTCTCACCTTCCTTCTCTCCTTCCTTCTCTCCTTCCTTCTCTCTCTTCTTCCTTCTCTCCTTTCTTCTCACCTTCCTTCTCTCCTTCCTTCTCTCTCTTCTTCCTTCTCTCCTTCTCGCCTTCCGTGGCAGGTGCAGTGGCTGCTGGTGCTCTGGGAGGGAAGCTGCTCCCACCTGCTGGAGAGCGTCGAGCCCTCCACGCCCGCTGACAGGCGGCGTCTCCGGGCAGCTCTCATTCCTGTCTCAGCCCCCGGGTCAGTGTCCATGCTCCGACACCGGCTCCCCCCACGACATCAAAGGCTCCAGCCTGCCCGGCCTCCAGGCAGGGGCTTGGGGCTCGGTGTGAAGCCGGGCGCGCCCCATAGCTCCGTGCGCACGCATGCTGGCCCATCGGCACCTGCTCCCTCCTGAGGAGGCGGGGGAGCGTGTGGACTGAGGAGAAATGCAATGGCCCTTAGGCAGGCCCGGGAGTCGATGCCCTCGCTTCTCGGAAGGTGCCGGATGTTCTCCCAGGGTCAGCGAGCCCACCCGCATCGTGTCGGCCTGGGGACCGGCGCGGTGGGTCCGGATGGGAAAGTGCTTGTGTCCAGGATACGTCTGTGCCCAGCTGGACCCTCCAGGGGAGGTGTGTGTGTGTGTGTGTGTGTGGTGTGTGTGTGTTACTTTTAGGCTAAGCTTTTTATTTTGAGGTCATTGTGGACTCCGTGCAGGTTGTCGAGATAAGAGAGATCTATGTGTCCTTTCTCCAGGGTCGCCCGAAGGTGAGTGTGCAAACTACAGGATGTTGCAATCAGACATGGGCGGCAGCACAGCCGGCTCTCACACAGCCGTACCTGACACAGCCGGACCTGACACAGCCAGACCTGACACAGCCGGACCTGACACAGCCGGCTCTCACACAGCCGACCTGACACAGCCGGACCTGACACAGCCGGACCTGACACAGCCGGCTCTCACACAGCCGGCTCTCACACAGCCGGACCTGACACAGCCGGCTCTCACACAGCCGGACCTGACACAGCCGGACCTGACACAGCCGGCCTGACACAGCCGGACGTGACACAGGTGGACCTGACACAGCCGGACCTGGCACAGCCGGACCTGACACAGCCGGACCTGGCACAGCCGGACCTGACACAGCCGGCTCTCACACAGCTGATCTGCACTCTCCCCCCCTGGGAAGCAGCTCTCGGAACCACAAGGCCCAGGACCCGGTGGGCTCACTGCTGAGAGAAACCGTCTGTGTCCCGGGTGCTGTGCACCCTGTTCTGGGAATGACCCTGTCACCCGGCAGGTGCAAGGTGGGGAAGACACAGGGACGCTGCCCGTCAGGCTCACGGTACAGGACAGCGTGGCCATCCTGTCAACGCCGGCGCCCTCTCCTCCTGGCTCCTGAGGGCACCACTGAGCGGAGGGCCGGGGCTGAGACTGACCCTGAGACCCTCGGCGGGGACACCTGGCTGGTGCCCGGGGCCCGCCTGCCCCCCTTACCTGAGGGCCTGGCCTCGATGACGTAGCCCGTGGTGGGCGCCCCGCCGGCATGGCCCTCCGTCCACCACAGGGTCAGCTCGGAGGTGGACTTGGTGACCAAGACGTCTCTCGGGGGCCCCGGGGAGCCTGTGGATAGAGCAGGACAGGTGAGATGTGGGCCCCGGGGTTCCCAGCGCTGGGGGTGGGGGTGGGGGAGGGGCTGTGCTGGGTCTCCGCCCCCAGGCAGGCCTGGCCCTGGTCAGGGACCCGCCTCAGGGCTGAGGAAGGGATGACCCGCGCCCAGCGCCGTGCCACACTCAGTGTGACCCTGCAAAGGCCCCTCTTTTCTGCAGGAAGCTGCATGGCTGCCTCCGACGTGTGGAAACTAACATTTTCTTAAGCATCTTATTCGAAAGTCAACGTCACTCATTTTCTCTCGATTTTTCCAGAAAACAATTCAAGGCTTTAACGGCACCCGAGACGCTGTCCGCGTGCACTGACGAGCCGCCGGCGAGGGCAGCACCTGCTCCGGAGACACCCACGTGCCCGCGGGTCCCCAGCTCGCGCCGTGCAGCTGGGTGACCGGTCTGTCCCGAGACGCAGGCGCCCACTCACCCGCGGCTGGCCCGGCCGTGACGTTGGCTTGCAGCTCGGGCCCGTAGGCGATGGTCCGCGCCTGGACGCGGAAAAAGTAGGTCACGCCCTTGGTGAGGTCCCGCACCTTCAGCCAGCGCTGCCCGTTGCCCTGGACGTCCACGGTGACCACCTTGCTCACCCCTGGAGCGCGGGGCACAGACAAGAGTGGGTTAGAGAGGTGTGGGCGCCGTCCGTGCGCGGCGCTGTCCCTAAGGAGGCTTTCCTGCAGGAGGCGGCGGCGGTGTCACAGCCCATGGCAGCCCCGATCAGTGTCCTTAGAGCTTGCGCTGGCTGCGTGGGTGCGGGCATAGGGAGACCCAAACCCGGAGGAGGGGGAGGCGGCGCGGCCTCGCTGTTCACACTGGCCAGCTGGCTTGCAGGCAGCCACGCCCGGCCCCAGGTCAGGCTCCTGGGATGCTGTGGCGGCTCCCTCCCCACGGGGCTCTGACTGTGTCACGCCGGTGTCCCCAGCACAGGCCCGAGCTTCCTGAGTCACAGGGGAGGGGAGCGTGGGTCTCCGGCCTCAGGCGACTCATGACACCCTCCCCCGTGGGCCTGGAAGCAAGATGAAGAGGCGTGGTCCCTCCAATATCGACGCCTCGGCTCAGAAAACATGGCCACAGGGACACAGTTTCCTTCCTAAACGTGGAGACGGAGCAAAAGTGCTGCTGCTCCTACTGAGAATAGTCAGAGAGCGGGGTAGCGTTCTGAGAGGAGGGAATCTGCTGGAGGTCATACAAACACGCATTTGCCAGAGAGAAGGGAGGTTCTCTGGTTTGAAAACGATGCATTTGACAAACAGTTACACGGGCTCTTGGCTGTAGGTTTCTCTGAGCTCTGGGCGCACATCTACCCGTGTCTCCGTGGGGAGGACGCGAGGGCATGCATTCTGAGACGTGGGAGTCACGGACTCGCGCAGAAGAGCTGTTCCTGCTGTCCCGGTCCGGCCGTCCACCCCCCGCACCCGCGGCAGGGCCACGGCCTCTAACCCCACAGCCTGAGCGCAGGCGGCAGGGCCACGGCCTCTAACCCCACAGCCTGAGCGCAGGCGGCAGGGCCACGGCCTCTAACCCCACAGCCTGAGCGCAGGCGGCAGGGTCATGGCCTCTAACCCCACAGCCTGAGCGCAGACGGCAGGGTCATGGCCTCTAACCCCACAGCCTGAGCGCAGGCGGCAGGGTCATGGCCTCTAACCCCACAGCCTGAGCGCAGGCGGCAGGGCCATGGCCTCTAACCCCACAGCCTGAGCGCAGACGGCAGGGCCATGGCCTCTAACCCCACAGCCTGAGCGCAGGCGGCAGGGCCACGGCCTCTAACCCCACAGCCTGAGCGCAGGCGGCAGGGTCATGGCCTCTAACCCCACAGCCTGAGCGCAGACGGCAGGGTCATGGCCTCTAACCCCACAGCCTGAGCGCAGGCGGCAGGGTCATGGCCTCTAACCCCACAGCCTGAGCGCAGGCGGCAGGGCCATGGCCTCTAACCCCACAGCCTGAGCGCAGACGGCAGGGCCATGGCCTCTAACCCCACAGCCTGAGCGCAGACGTGCTCCCCTCGGAGGGGACCACCCTTCCACCGCCAGCCGCGCAGGTGTGCGAACTACCCTGTGTTCACCGTCACCCCCCTCCGCAGACGGTGCTGAGCCCCTGCGGGCGCCCTCCACGCTGCCCCTTGGCTGTACCTTGCACGGGCGCCAAGGGCTCGTAGACAACGCGGTAGCCCTGCAGGACGCCGTTGGCGGCCGCCGGCTCGCCCCAGGACACGTTCAGCGACGTGGAGCTGACTTCCGAGAAGGCCAAGAAGCTGGGGCTGCCGGGCGCTGGGGACGGAACAGAAGGGACGTCATGGATCAAATGTGTGATGAGAAGCCATTTCCACCTCAGTAAGGGTCTGACTGGCCTGCGAGGGCGAGGGCGGGACTGACTGTCCCCTCGGAGCTCCTGGGGGGATCGGAGCCAGGCCGAGGGGAGAGAGGGACGCCGGGGCCTCAGGGCATGACTCCTCACGGTGGACATGGAGCAGGAGGTGCAGCTTCACCTCCCAGCCCCTGCCAGGCTCTGAGGCCGGCTCCGTCCTGCTCTGGGTGGGGTGGGGGGCAGCGGGACAGGACTCCGTGCCGGCTGGGCCTGCCGCCTCTCTCCACCATCTCATCTGAAATCCCAGTGGCGCTCTGCCCTCTCCGGGGCCGCCTGGTCGGGAGGGGGGCGGAGCCGGAGGACGCACGGCAGACCAGAGGCCAGGCGTGTGGCCACCTCTCACGCCCCTCCTGCCCAGGCTCCATGGGAAAGTGGGGGCGGGTGCTGGTGCCCAGAGCGGCCCCTCCCTGCTGGCCTGGGCACCGACTCTCCTGCGCTCCCCTTGGGGCTCGGGAGCCTTCTTGCCTGGGAGGGCCGCAGTGCCCGGGTGAGGGCCCTGCCCCCCCGCCCCAGGACTGCTCTGCACGTGGCCTTTCTCAGCTGCTGTCCACGCGGGTGGCCACGTCCCCGGGAAGCACGACGCTCGGGAGGTGCTAAGCCCACTGGACGGCAGGGAGCCCGGGTCTTCACCCCACAGGCCCCCTAATCTCACTCCCCCCTTGGACTCCAGGGTCCTACAAAGAGCCTCTTAGAGCTCCCGGGCCCTGGGCCAGGCTGCCGGCCCCTCGGTCCCCTGACCCGCGTCAGGTCCAGGCGCCAGGAACTAGAAGCACCGGGCGAGCGGGCGGCCTCAGAGCCCACACTGCGCCTGCGTGTGATGGGAGGCTCAGCCCGTCGCGCTCCTGGACCCAGCAGGGCGTGCACCTGAGACGCTGGCGAGCTGCTGCGGGGGGGGGGGGTGGGGGTGGGGGGGGTGGTCTGTGGCCCCCACACCCAGGGGAGTGGGTGCCCGACACACTGGCCTGGGTGTCACCCTCATAGTGCACGCAGTGACGAGAGCATGCCGGCCAGGGGGGCTGGTGGGTCCCCAAAGGGCCTGGCCGTGCCCAGGTGACCATGGAGGGGGCTGGCGGCCTGCACATCTGGCTAATGGCTATGGGGCCCCACTGCTGAGCAGCCGACCAGGCCCTGGGGCAGCCATGGAGCCAGCCCTACGTGCTGCCTCCTGCCCCACGGCCGTGTCCGGGCCTCGGGACGGGCGGAGCAGAGCTGTGGGACAGACAGGGGCTGCTCTCACGAGGGCGCCCAGCAGAGGCGGGAAGGAAACGCACGGCCGCCTCTCCTACCCGCCTGGTGGGTGCGCCCCGGCCGGGGCTCGCTCCTGGGCCCGTCTCCGGCGGCGTTGAAGGCGGAAATGCTGACCAGGTAGCGGGAGTGGCTGGTCAGGTTCTTCAGCTTCACCACGGTCTCCGGCAGGAACAGCACCTTCACCTTCTCCGTGTCGTTCTGGCTGCCCGCCTCCCAGTAGTAGATCTGCAGAGAGAGCAGGGTCGCAGGCGGCCTGGGCGGGGCCACCCTTTCCAGCCGGGGGAGGTGAGCCGCGAGGGGGGCCCGCGTGCACCCCTGCGTGCAGCTGTGCTGAGTGGGAGGGCGGAGGGGACCTTCTCCTGAAGAATCGGGGGCAGAACACGGACAACAACCGGGGGGCACAGCCCTGTGGGGACAGCCCACACTTCTCCTGGGCGCCACCCCCTCGCTGAGCGCCCGTGGGCGAACGCGATGCCCAGGATGGAGGTTGGCGGAGGTCACCACGGCTGCTGCCCTAGATGGCTGGCCAGACACCACTGCCACATTGCCAGCAGGCGGGCAGCACCGACTGCCCCCGACAGCCCGGCGTCTGCGCTCTGACCTGCGGGGAGACCCCCGGCTGGGACAGGCTTCCTAATGAGATCAGATCCAAGCCCCGTGTCTTCAAGTTGAGGAAACTAGAAGCCTTGTTTGGGACACACACATGGCGCCTTGGCTCCCAGCTCCCGGGACCGCCCATTCACTCATGAATCACCGGACCGGCCTGCCATGGAGGATGGGGGACAGGGAGGGGCACCCTGGCTCCAGGGGGGCTTCGGGGGCCTCCTGGCTCAGCTCTCTACGCAGAAGCCGGACGGAGCGAGGAGCTTCCTGCCCCGGGGAACCCAGCTCTAATCCTTCGTCACCCAACTCCTTGGCCCCGCCTGCTGCCTTTCTCTTATCCCGTCTCTGAATCTTTAGCTAACGTGGAACCATAACACTGTGGTGCAGTGGTTCTCAGAGTGGGGTGCCTAGGAACCACACCCCAAGGGAACTTGTTAGGATGCAAATTCTCGGCCCCACCCTGGACCTATGAAGTCAGGAGGCTCATGCACCATCCACTGGGGCCCGCGGCAGAGCTGGGATGGGAACCTGTTCTCTCAGGGTTCTGTCTGATTGCCGGCAAAGCCCCTGGAGACTCCCCAAGTGTGTGTGTGTTGGGGGGCGGGGGCAGGCCCCTAACCAGGCCTAGCCACAAACCAGCCAGAGGCAAGGGTGGGCTGGCCCGCTCCTGGCGCTCAGGATGGCCATGGCTCTGCGGGCCGATGGTGGCTTGTCCGCCACAGGAGCCAGGGAACAAGTGAGCCAAGAGCGGCAGCGTGCGTGGGGCCAGGGTTCCATCTGGGGACTCGGCCGCTCGGGCCCACAGCGACCTGCGGGGCGGCCCACGCGGAGCGGAGCTTGCCTTGTAGCCCTGCACGTTCCCGTTCTGGCTCTCGGGTGGCGGTGGGTCCCACGTGACCTCCAGCTGGCTGGCCGTGAGCGGGTTCACCTGGACGTTCTGCGGGGCCATGGCCGGCGCTGGGGGGAGAGACAGGACAGGAGGGCCTGAGACACACGGCCCGGCCTCCACATCCGTGCCGCGAGCACCGCCAGCCCTGCTGGTCGCGCTTCCAAACGCGTTAAATAAAACGGGAGAGCTGCTGGGCCCCGCGAGACTGAGGCACGGAGGGTCTGATGGAGACCCGGTCCAGTGACAGCTGGGCCGTGGAGTGGGACGCGCGGGACCTGAGGGACAGGGGAGGCCCCGGGTGGAGCGCGGGGAGGATGAAGCGCCTGCTCCCACCACGCGTCCAGGGCCCAGGCTCTGGGCGGCGTCTCCAGACCAGGGCTGCCTCCGGGAGGGACAGGCCCGAGGCTCCATCTCCACGCGCTCCCCCATGAGGTCCTGTGACCCCCACTTCTGAGGACCTGGCCTCGCTCCTCCCCTCCATCCCCCAGGGGAGACCGGGCTGCCCTGCTGGGGTCAGCAGGGCTGTGCTGTGTGTTAGGGGACATCACGGCCAGCACCCCCACCCCGAGCGGCTGTCGGGAAGCTGGGGTGACATCTCCCCACACCGGGCACTCGGCAGGACACCTGCCTCTGGGACCCCCTTGCTCCCCCGTCCTGGCACCTCCTCTCCTCCCCTCGTCCTGGCACCCATGGTGACACCTGCCGGAACCCACATGTCCCGGGGGTGCTAGGACCCCTCGAGTCTGGTTTCAGGCCGTACATGGAAACCGGAGGCAGTGGCTCTGGGGGCAGACAGCCCAGCGCACGGGTGCCCGAGCCTTCTCGGGAGAGAACGACCTTCACGGGCCGCCCCTCCCCTCGAGCCCCCTCCACGTGGAATGAAATAGTAATTAACACCCGCGCGGCCTGACACCCACATTTATTTTGCTCTAACTGCGGCGCGGCGGCCCCGCCTCGTGGAAATGTTAATAACCGCACCAGGTTGTTGTGGCAGATGCTCGGCCTCATTATCAGAACTTCTTATTTACCGCTCCATTAGACAGAGAACCGCACAAAACAATTCAATCAAAACTAACTGGGGAGTTTCAGCAGCCACATTAATAACCCAAAACATAAATAAACTTAATGTCTTCTGCATGTTTGCCATCGGCAACTCTATCGCAGAATTACTGTCGCGCAATTAAAATGTGGGCGACATTGAGCGCGGCCGTCACCTGCTGTGGGCGAGGCCCCCACCCGAGGTTCCCTTCCAGAGGCACCTGAAGGCGCAGCGGGGAGAGGCCCGCCGTGGCGGGGTCCACGGGGAGCTGCAGGCCCGCGCGTCCCTCACCGTGGTCGGTGGACACGTGCTGGACAGAGGCCCTTCGTCCCTCCCCGGCAGCGGGGCCCCAGGCACCATGTCCCCAAGCTGAGGTCCCCGATGTGCCCACCAGCTCCCTGTAGCCTGGCTTCTGTGCCAGGAAACAGGGCAGGTGACAGACCTGAGTTGACAGCAGGGAGGAGGGAATGGTGTGAGCTCAGAGCAAGGCCTGGGGTCTGGGACTTCCTGTCTGGCTCCTGAGGGGGCGGGTCTCCAGGCCCAGGAAGGCGCTGCCCGATGCCGAGGCTGAGTCATCTGCCCAGCCTGGCATTTGGTGTCAGAACACGAGGGGAGGGGCCCGGAGAAGGGGTGTGGGGACCTATAGCACTTCGGGTGTACGGATCCCCCCATTTTACAGATGAGAAAACAGAGGCCCAAGGACAGCCTCGGCCCACTCCCCCATGGAGCATGCCCTCCTCCCACTTGTCTCGAAGGCCGGAGGGGCTGCCCCTGTCCCTGCAGGGAGATGACCTTGCTCCTGGGCCCGACAGAGAAACACCTGTCCAAGGCCAGCAACACCTGCCCGCTGGGAGCCTCTGCAGGAGGGCCACACACCTCGGCCGCAGGGGCTCTGGCTGCCCGGGGGAGCCCGCCATGTGCACACGTGGTGCCGCACCCCCCGGGGGCTGTCTCAGTCCCACCTGGGAATCTCAGGGGTGACGAAGGGGTGGTGGTGACGACGGTCCATGGAGAAAGCTAAGGGATGAGCCAGAGGGACCTTGTGTTTCTCCCCTGGAGCAAGACGCTTCCCGTGAGGCCACACCCACCCCAATGCAGCCTGCCTCCCCGGTGCTGGTGCCGGGAGCTGGCCCCTCCCCTCTACCTATAGCTCCAGTAACTCCTGGGGGCCCAGCAAAGCCACCCGACGCACACCTGGGCCCCAGAATCCACCGCCGATGTGTCATCCCAAAGCCAGACCCCGGGAGATTGCTGCTCTCACACGAGCCTGGGCTGTGGGCTCAGTGCGGGCCCAGCTCTGGGCTGACTCCGCCACTGCCTGGGCTGGACCAGCGCCGGTCGGGCCAGACCTGCCGGGGGTGTCTGGGCTCCCCTGCCCGGCCAGGTCCCTCTCGGCCCTACAGATGGAGCGATTTGGGATTGGATGGAGTCCACCTCTTCAGAGGTTGGCCGAGGCTCAGAGGAGCAGCAGAGGCGGCGCTGTGAGGCGCTCAGTTGGGCGGGACGGGCCTGTCACCAACTGGCCAGCACCCAGGCCCCGAGTCTTCACCAGGACCCAGCGGCAGAGACGCCTGCGCCTGAACTCCGCCCAATTCACAGGCCTGAGCAGCACCCCTGCCAGGCAGGAGGACTCGGTCGGAGCCCTCAGTCCCACCTGCTGTGAGAGAGGGGTGCCTCGCCTGTCCCAGCCCCGCCTGCGGCCCCGCCTGTCCCAGCCCCCGCCTGTCCCAGCCCCGCCTGCGGCCCCAGGTGCCTGGAGCCCCCACTGTGCCCTGCCTGTCCTCCTGGGGGCTCTGACAGCAAAGGCATCGGCCCTGTGGCCCCCGCCCAGGACAAGGAGCATTTGGAGACGAGCGCCATGGACCCAGAGGGGACAGAAACACGGACAGAACCTCTTAATGGGATTGGGTGTCGGGGGAAGGAGCCTGGAGCTCTGCCCCAGGGAGCGTCAGATGAGATTCCAGAAGAGGAGCCCTGGGCTGTGTCCTGGGTGCGAGGCCCGGCAGGGAGGAGAGGCCAGCGCAGCTGCGCTCGGGCTCCAGGCTCCGGTGAGGGCTGGGCCCTCAGGTGCTGTCTGCCAGGTGGCCTTGCTGTCCTGACCCCTCCTCCCCAGCCTGGCCTCCGTCCCAGAAGGAATTCCAGGCATTCCTCTGGAAGTGTCACTGCTGACCCTGCACCTGCAGACTGAGCGGAAATCCATGCAGCTGTCAGCGGGGAGGGAGCCGTGCAGGCCCTCCGGCCAGAGGGCGGGCCCTCGCTACCGAGGCCACACTGGGCGCGACTGGGTGCCCACATGGCAAGACATCTCATGGCGCGTTAGCCCCGCAGAAGAGGTGGCCCTTGGGGTGCAGTCAGGGCCACGTCTCAGCTAAAAGGGGTAGAAACTGACCCTGTGGCTGACTGAGCCCTGAGAAGGGCTGTCACCAGGGGTCAGGCTGAGCCGGGCATTGGTATCCCTGCTGAGCCCGTGACCTGCACGCCTCCCGCCCTCCAGCAACGCGATCTCCTCTCCAACAACAGGGACACTACTTGGCCCCCGAGAGCCTGGGCTGTGGGGGGACGCGGGCTTACCGGCCTCGCCCACGAAGACCTCCACGGGCGCGGTGGCCGGGCTCTCCCCGATGACGTTGTAGGCCGTCAGGATTACCTCGTAGCGCCGGTACTTCTTCAGCTCTGCAGGGGGGCGGGGCAGCTCCAGGGACCTCCTCCCTTTTGGATGGCCCCCCCGCACCACCCTGAGGGGGCAGGGAGGCCTCTGGCCCAGCTGTCCTTAAAGCCTGGGGACAGGGAGACAGCCGGGGGGCAGGGAGACAGCTGGGGGGGGGCAGGGAGACAGCTGGGGGGGGCAGGGAGACAGCTGGGGGGGCAAGGAGAGGGGGCAGGGAGACAGCCGGGGGGCAGGGAGACAGTTGGGGGACAAGGAGAGGGGGCAGGGAGACAGCCGGGGGGCAGGGAGACAGCTGGGGGGGCAGGGAGACAGCTGGGGGGGCAGGGAGACAGCCGGGGGGGCAGGGAGACAGTTGGGGGGCAGGGAGACAGCTGGGGGGCAGGGAGACAGCCTGGGGGACAAGGAGGTGGGGGCGACAGGGAGACAGCTAGGGGGCAGGGAGACAGCCTGGGGAACAAGAAGGGGGGGCAGGGAGACAGCTGGGGGGCAGGGAGACAGCCTGGGGGACAAGGAGGTGGGGGCGACAGGGTGACAGCCTGAGGGCCGGGGGCCTCTAGCCCAGCTCTCCTCAAAGCAGGCGCAGGGGAGTCGGACCCTGGCATTTACATATACAAGCAGGAGACTACAGTCCCGTGTTCTTAATGACTGTGACTTCAGGACCAAGGTGTGTGAAGCCACGTGCACAGAACTGCACAGGGCGGTGGCCTTGGCCCAGCCACCCAGGTTCTCCCAGGGCGTCATCGCCCTCGGAGCTGGCCCTCCTGAGGTCCCGGGTGCACGGCTGGTCCCGGGGGAGGTGTGGACGGGGACACGCCAGGCCTGCGCATCACCTCCCTGTGAGCTACAGGCTTAGCAGAGGTTCACTGAATGCGACACCGCGTCCCCGTGTCGCCCCGCGGCCTCGCCGGCCCGGCCTCGCCATCCTCAGCGTGGCTGGAGTACATGGCCCTGCAGAGCCCACGAGTGGCTCCTGGGACCACACGGCCTGGCCTGTTAGTCCCAATCCCGGGGTCACGTGGTCCCACATCCACAGAAGGAGGGACGGTCAGGAGTCCATGAGACACACCCGGGTGGCTGTGGACAAGCGGCGTGGGCTGGCCGCCCCCCCCCCCCCCCCCCGCCCCGTGTTGTAACCGCCGCTGAGAAGCTGGAGTGAGACCCTGCAGGGAGCCCCCACTGGAGCCCCGCCTGCACCGACTCTCTGGCTGCTGGGAGGTCACGGGGTCGTGGCAGAGGCGGATGCGGGCGGGCGAGCGAGGGAGGGAGGTGAAGGAGCGGGCAGCTGGGTAAAGCGACGTGTAAAGAAAACAGCGAATGGTCCCAGCTGGTCGGTAGTGCCCCTCCCTCCCCAGCGCGTTTCTAGCAGGTTCCTGGCTGCCTGCGGGTGGTGTTCCCCGGGTCGCAGCGGCGCCTCCGGAGGCGCAGGCACTCACGCGTCAGCTCGTACGTGGTCAGCGTGGAGCTGCTGTTCACGGTCTGGAAGCTGCTGGGGGCTGTGAGGGAGCAACGCAGAGGTGGAGCGTGTGGGCGAGCTCGGGACCCCCGAGGCCCCTGCCCCCCGCGGCCCGCAGCTGGGGGCGCCCGCTGTTCTCCTGAGCGCCAGGCTCCCGGGGGGACGTGGGCCCCGCGCTCCCCTCCAGTGAGAGGTCAGACTGGCACGAGGCCCCAGCCTCTGGGCAGTGCCGCCCCCGATGCCCCGAGGCAGGCGCGGCCGCAGCTCACAGCGCCCAGTCAGAGCCGTCGGAAGGGCCCGAGCAATCCAGCGCGAAGGCCACGGGATGGGTTTGCCGACCCCACATCCCAGGCTCTTTAGCTCATTGTGTGGATCTTGCTACGGGGCTCGGGGAGGTGCCAGCAAGCTGTCTGGCTGTCAGGAGGGCACGGGGGAGGGGGCGTAAGCGGAGGGAGGGGGACAGTGAGCCTCTCCTTCCACCAGCACCCCCAGTGCAGGCTGAGGCCCAGAAGTGGGGGGCGGCACCTGGGAGCCTCAGGAATGGGCAGCACGGGCCCGGGCAGCCCTGCAACGTGAGGGATGCGACCGTGCGACGACCTGGGGCCACTCGCCATTCTCAGCACGAGTCAGGGGCCGCCAGGGGAGGAGGTCCCCCACCTCCTGAGGGAGGGGTGAGGCGCCCTGGAAGTTCCCGCCTGCAGTGGGGTCACTCCATTAGGGGGCACTGCCGTCCGGGGCCTGGCTGCTTCTCCCTTGAGGCAGTCCTGTCGCTCAGGTCAGTGGCCTCCGCACCCGCTCTGCTCCTGTATGGCTTCCCCGTCCCTGAGCCCCTCCCCTCCCCTTCCTCCCCTCCCTTCTCCTCCCCTCCCCTTCCCTCCCCTCCCCTTCCTCCCCCCACCGGTGCTGCCGGCTGCGTCAGTCCCCTTTCCCTTCACATCCCTGGTGAGGTCCTTCCACCCCGACAGCCTGCCGCCAAGGCTCCTCCTCCACGAGCCCCCAATCCCCTGGGTGGAGGCCCCAAAGCTCGGGGTTTATTGCTCCCACCACCTGATTGTGCACCCTGGGCTGCGGCAGACACCCACCCTCCCCAGTGCCCACGGCCCACCCACCACACCCCAATGAGCCTCCCACCACACCCCTATGGGCTTCCCACCACGCCCCTATGGGCCTCCCACCACGCCCCTATGGGGTCCCACCACGCCCCTATGGGCCTCCCACCACGCCCCTATGAGCCTCCCACCACACCCCTATGGGCTTCCCACCACGCCCCTATGGGCTTCCCACCACGCCCCTATGGGCTTCCCACGACGCCCCTATGGGCTTCCCACCACACCCCCCACAGACCTCCCACCACGGCCCCATGGCCTGCCCACCACGCCCCCAGGGCTTCCCACCACACCCCCATGGCACACCCACGGTTACCGGGCAGCTCCCACCCCAGAGGCTGGCATGGCACCTGTGCCGGGAGGAGGGCAGGGCGGGCTCACCTGTGAGCTCGCTCCGTAAGGCCGAGGGGGTTTTGAGCGCCGCGGACTCGGGCCCCGCGGCCGCCTCGGGCTCCAGCTCCCGGTAGTAGATGCGGTAGCCCTGCAGGAGGCCGTTCAGGCTCTCGTCACTCGGGGGCTGCAAGGACAGGGCCAGTCAGCCTCGGGAGGTGGCCTCGCGCCGAGGCCCACCAGCGCCTGCCAGGAGGACGCCACTCAGTGTTTACACGGGAAAAGGGCAGGTGTCAGGTGATGGGGAACACGGTGCTCCTGTCCGGAGCCAGGCTGTGGGCGTTCCCCGAGCCCAGGCTTCCCGGGGCGGTGGACACAGCCTCTCGTCCATGCCCGCTGCCCCGGGGCCAGCCTACGGGACTGCGGCCCAGGCCACAGACGGGCAAGGAGCTGCCCGCTCCCGGCGGACCCAGAACCCTTAAGGGGGCCGCGGCCGTGGCCTGTTCCCGCACGGTCCACGGGCTGGCCCCACCCTGTCCTCGGTCCCTGGCCACCAGGCTGCGGCAGCCTCACTCGAAATGCACGGTGAAGAGCCCTTTGTGGACGGGAGATGCCAGCAGCCTCGAGACCTGGGCTTAGGGGCAGCCGGACACCCAGGCCACAGCCCTGGGCACCATCGCAGCTTCCCGGGCCCGACTGTCCTGCGGCCGCTGTGGCCCGGGGCCTGAGCAGGAAGCTGGCACAGGCCAGGCTCACCGCCGGCTGCAGCAGGAGCGAGGGCAGTACTCTCAGGGAGGGAGGCGGAGGCGGCGTTGGGGGAGAAGGACCAATTCACTGAAAATAGCAAATAAGCAGGAATTGGGAGTTTGGAGAAAATAAACATGTCCTCACTCGGGACCCAGTGATGTTCTGCAAGCACAGGAGACACCCCGCCGCACCCCATGTCCCCGCCTCCTGTGGCTGAGGATGGGGGCGGGGGCTGCCAGTGCGGGGCTCACCGACACCCGCAGTCCAGGAGCCAGCACGCGGGAGGGGTGGGCGTGGAGAGGCACAGCTGGCCCCGGCCCGGCAGCACCCACTGGCAACAAGCTCACTGCGGACTAAACCGGGGACCCCGCTCCCCCAGCAGGAGATCCAGGCCTGGAGCAGGGGCCGGTCCCGCAGCCCAGAGGGCCTGGTCCCGGGAGGAGAAGCGCAGGCCCTCCTCACTCTCCTCACCCCGCGGAGATCGGGGGCCTGCACCTGCGCGGACTCGGAACTGCCTTTAACGCACTGTCTGCTCTGGAGTTGGAATGACCTGCCTGCCATTCGGGAAAGAGCTGCCAGACCTGGGCTGTCACCTGGCAGCTCCATGGCGCGCACCGAGAGTTCTAGAAGGGATGGGCTGAGCTCAGGCTCTGGGCGCAGTGCTGGCTGCTCGCCCTCCCTGGCCGACCCGCATCCGCAACAGCCTGTCCAGGACTCTGAACAGAAGGTCCCTTTCGCAGGAGACCTGACCTCCAGCCCAGACCCGGCCTCGCCTGGCGCTCCTGCTCCGCTCGGAGGCCAGGCAGGTGGGGTGGTGCCCTCGGTGCGGTGGGAGTGAGCTGGCTTGCCAAAGTCCGAGGTGACCCAGCCTCGGTAATTCCGCCCTGGCCTGGCCATCTGGATGGGCAGCTGCTCAGGGGGAGCTGGGAGGCCTTCCTGAGCACGCCTGCCCTCTGGCTACGGCACGCGGGAAATTCTGCGGGCGACCCTCTGGGCGCCGGAGGGTTTTGTCCATTTCCCAGGCCTCTGAGATCTCAGGGGACATGGCGCAGTGTGCCCGGCTGACCCCTCCGCACAGCGGCAGGGAGGAGGGAGCTGCGTGGGGGCCCAGGAGGACCAGGGGGGCGTCCTGGAGGCAGCAGGCTGGGTGCAGGGCAGGGCCGGGCCTGGGGCCTGGCTAGGGAGGTTGGCGCCACGCCGGGGCCTCCTGGGCAGTCGAGGCAGAGCTGGGACCCAAGCCCACATTTTCCCACGGCTTCCGCTCCCCGGAGCACAGAACAGCGACCCCTTGATGCCCATGCGATCGAGTCCTGCTGGTTCAGGGGACACAGGGCTGTCATGCCCGACCCTGCTGGCCCCTCCTTGCCTCTCAGGTCCCTGCATCGTGCAGTGGACACCCCCACCCCTCCGCCCAGGGTCACTGCCCCTTCCGCTGTCCACCCACCCACGCATGCCCCGCCCCGCCCAGCAGAGCTCCACTCCAGGGGTCTGTCTCACTCTGTCCAGCTGCTCAGCGCCTACTCGGAGCTGGTCTCTGCCCACGGCCGAGCAAGTGGCGAGAAAGGGAGTAACCACGAGGCACGTCATCCCGCTGCCTCGTCCCCGTGGGCGGCCGCCTGCTCAGAGGCGCCATCCTGCATGAGGCGGTCTCCGCTCAGGGTGCCTTCTTGCTAGAAAAGCCTCCAAGTCCACGTGGGGAAGTCAAGGTGGGAGGGGGAGGGACTACATTTGAGTGACAGGCTGCCCGCCCACTGGGAGTTTCGGGACAGCCGGCTGCAGCGCTGTGATAGGCGTCCACGCCAGGCGAGGGCACCCAGTGTGCACACGCCTCCTTTGGGGGGGCTTGCGTGCAGGTCTCAGATTTCAGACCCCGCGGGACCCCAGGAAGGCGGCTCGCCTGTCCCCCTGCAAGACCCCAACCTGACTGTGCGACGGAGCCGCCGCTTACATGGGTGTGACGCCTGGAAACCATAGGCGGTGGCTGCGATTTTAAACCTGTGACTATAAGCGACAGGCTTGCAGGTGACACATTTCACGGGAACGCGGGGCTATAGTTAAACGCGCTCTCTGTCCTGCTTGCCCGGGTTCTGTAAATTGCTCCTAATTTCCGTGGTGTGCCAGCTGCCTGGCGGTCGACAGGCATGCATTTCCCGTCGCACTGGCCACCTCCTGCGGGAGCTTCCTGTGATTAGTCTGTCCTGCTGGGCTCGGAGGGGACAGCTGCTGGGCTCTGTCGCCAAGTTCCCCTGGTGTAGCCGCCGCACTTCACAGGGCTGTCCAAGCTCAACAGGGCGGGCGGAGCCTCAGTGTGGAAAGCAGCACGCTGAGGGCGCCCCCCCCCGCCACTCCCCCGTGTGGAGGCGATGCCTGCACAGCCCTGCGCGCGGCCGGTACAGAAAGGAGCTCACGCCTGCAGCCCCCTCCTGGCGGCGGGAGCGACCCTGGCTGCCGAGGCCTTGCTGTGCGCACCACCGGCCCGACCAGCGCAGCCCTGCTCTGACGGAGACCCCACGGCGCCCTCGCTGGGCTGGCCCCAGGCTGGTAGCCGGGCCCGGAAGATCTGTCCCTCTGTGATCCTGTCCTCAATGCACCTCATCGCTAGCAAATAGACACCACTGGAGAGCAGGCAAGGAGAGGGCAGCGAGGCCTCTCATGCCACATGAGCGAGACCCCAACCCCTCACCCCCACAGGATCCCTCTGAACCTAGGACTGAGGACTCGAGGGAGTGATGGGCCCCCGCAGAGCCCCCTTAGAGTGACTTCCGGAGGGGGAACGGGTCATGGTCCACTCCCTGCAGGACCCGGGCCAGGCGGGCACGTCCACCCAGCCCTGCCTGCCGCCTTCACGTGGCCTGGGACGCGGAGCCTCGGTGCTCTGGCGCCTGGGCGCCCTCGTGAGTGGGTTCGAGTCCACTGTGCTGACAGCCAGGCTCTGTGTGTGGGGACCTCACCTGGATGCTCCCTCCCAGCGAGCGCCCCTGTCCTGCTCTCAAACACCTCAGTCACGACACCGGGTGCACGGAGGGCGAGCGCGCGGAGGGCGAGCGCGTGGAGGGTGCGTGCCATGTTTCACGAGGCCCCGTGAGACCCGGTGCTCACCTGCCACTGGACCAGGACGGAGGAGGTGGTGTGGGGCGTCACTGAGACGGAACTTGGAGGCTCCCCCGGAACTGAAATCCAAGATCAAAGAGACAGGATTAGAGGGCTCTGTTGGCACCTGGCACCCCCTCTTCCCTGTGGGTGCCCTGCACCCCCTGCACAGCCTGTGCCAGGAGAGGAGGGACCTGGTGCTCACGTGTGACCACCTCCCTGAGACAGACCGGCACTGAGACACCGAGGGAGTTCCCACCTCTCCACGGGGCCCCTCACGCCAGCCAGCGGGGTATCAGGCGCCCCACCCGAGAGCCTGCTCAGGCCCCCCTGCCCCCGCCCCGAGGAGGGCAGCATGTTCTTTTTGAGGAGTGCAGGCCAGAGCACTTCTGAGCTGGACAGATGACCAAGCCAGGGCACAGTGCTCCTGGTCCTGGCCACGGAGTGACCGTCACGAAGGAGGTGACTTCTGGTGGCTCACCATCCTGGTCCACCTGTGCGCTCTGCTCTGCCCGCTGCGGGCACAGGCTGGTCTGGCCTCTGCCTGGCCGTGCCCTGCACCTGGAACTAACGCCCACCCGCTGTCTGTCGGGTCCCACGCACCCACGTCCCAGGATTCGGAAGTGACCTTCCCTGGCTCCCTGATGAGGCCGCAGAGCCCCGCCTTCTCCTGGGCCCAGAGCAGCAGGGAGCCCTCACTGGCCGGCCTGTCCGCAGGCCCCATGTCCGGGGCCCTGTACGTACAAACATGAACATAATACACGTGGACCTTTTCTCCTGTGCATCTGCCTCCTGTCAGTTTGCTTTAAAGACCAGACGAAGAACTCAGGAGGGTAGAGGGAGCGTCACTTTTCCTCCCCCACAAACCATCCACACACTCAAAGGGCTGCTCCCTCCCCGCCCCCCAGCACAGGGCTCCCCAGGGCCTGGAGTCGCCTGCTGCCTGTCCATCTCAGTGAACGACCTGCTGCCTGTCCATCTCAGTGAGCGACCTGCTGCCTGTCCATCTCAGTGAGCGGCCTGCTGCCTGTCCATCTCAGTGAGCGGCCTGCTGCCTGTCCATCTCAGTGAGCGGCCTGTCCATCTCAGTGAGCGGCCTGTCCATCTCAGTGAGCGGCCTGCTGCCTGTCCATCTCAGTGAACGACCTGCTGCCTGTCCATCTCAGTGAGCGACCTGCTGCCTGTCCATCTCAGTGAACGACCTGCTGCCTGTCCATCTCAGTGAGCGGCCTGCTGCCTGTCCATCTCAGTGAGCGGCCTGCTGCCTGTCCATCTCAGTGAGCGGCCTGTCCATCTCAGTGAGCGGCCTGCTGCCTGTCCATCTCAGTGAGTGGCCTGTCCATCTCAGTGAACGGCCTGTCCATCTCAGTGAATGGCCTGTCCATCTCAGTGAGCGCTGGGCTGGAGACAATGCAGCTCCAGTCAGTGCGAACGGCCTGCCAGGAGCAGTCCTGGAGGAGATGACAAGATAGGCACCACCGGGCGATTGGAATATCGAAGGAGGAAGCAGGCCTTTGGGCCTGAGGAGGCCCTGCGGGGTTCCAAGAGGCCTTTCCCACTGAGCTGCGAGGCCAGGGGGCTGGGTGTCTGCACAGGCAGCTGGCGGCATCTGCTCTTTCCTCCTGAGGGTCAGCGCCTCTCGCAAATGTCGCAAATACCGCCTCGGTGATGTGAGACACAACATAAAAATGGGAGCCATAAGTACAACCACCGTCTCCAGGGGTCAGTCCACCTGCGGCTCCCTGAGGGCAGTTCCAGGGCCCCGTCCTGGGGCAGGAACACGCTGGAGGTCTGCTCTATGCAGAACGCTGTCTGCACGTGGCCCAGAAGCTAGCAGCCCCCACCTTCCCGGCTGGTCCTTAAGGCCCCGGGGGCCCCGGGGAAGCTCAGCTCCCAGGTTACAGAAAGAGCGGAATGAAGAGGTGAGGTTACCAATGGCTCCCTGGTGCCCCCGGGAGGAGAGCGCTGGGGGAGGCTGGGGGACTAGCCCAGAGCGCTGAGGGCGAGCTCAGTGTTGGGTCTGCAGGTGGGCCACCGTGGGGTGATGTGGGCTCCCCGCGCTCGGCCAGGCAGCATCCTATCTCCCTCACCGGACGCAGGCCCCCCGCCCCCCGGGGGAGGAGCGGGTGAACGCCACCTGGGCTTGTAGGGTCTCGCCGCCCTCACTTAGCTGTGCTCCTGGCCGGCGGCCACGCTGGGAAGGCCGCTGAATGAGAAAATGGGCAACCTCTCCAAACGCAGCTACCCGGTGGCGGCATTTATTTTTAATGAGCCCATCAATTATGCATTCCTGGGATGCTAACGGTCGGAGGGTTTGGAAGCGAATCAAAGAGACTCCTTTCGTGCAGAAGCCCTTCATGTCCCGCACAGCACCGGCCCAGGAGCCTCTGTGCGCTGTTGCTCAGTGACTCCCAGGCTCCCTGGGCCCTCGAGTCCCCCCTGGCTCAGGACGAAAGTGGGGGCTCTCTCCCGAGCCAGCAGCTGGGAGTGGCCCCGTCTGTCCGCCGCCGGGGCCCACGCACTCACCATCCTGCAGCGTGGTCACCGCCTCCGTCTCGGCGCTGAAGTCACTGTCCCCGATGTCGTTGGTGGCCTTCAGGCGCAGCTTGTAGGAGGTGAAGGGCCTCAGCCTGAGCAGAACCGAGAGACCCGTGACCCTGTGACCTTCCCACCCAGCGGCCTGAATCTCTGACCCGTGACCCCGGTGACCTTCCCTCCCAGCGGCCTGGAGCTCTGACCCGTGACCCCAGGGACCTTCCCGATCAGCGGCCTGGAGCTCTGACCCGTGACCCCGGTGACCTTCCCGACCAGCGGCCTGGAGCTCTGACCCGTGACCCCAGCAGCCTGGAGCTCTGACCCGTGACCCCGGTGACCTTCCCGCCCCAGTGGCCCAGAGCTCCTGGGGGTGCCCTCCTGCCAGAGGGCCCTGCCCTGCTTAGGAGGGGTGCTCTGGGGTTGGGTTGGCTCTGGGAGGAGCCTCAGCCCATCGCCCACTCACTGGACTGTGGAGGGACTTCCCAGGGGAGGGATGAGGAACCTCCTGGCCCGAGCCCCAGCCCCGGCCGAGCCACGCACCGACCTGCGGGGGGCCCGGGCCTGCGGCTGGTGGAATCCCATTCTCTTGCGTGGTCTCCCTGTGGTCTGGTGGGGCCCATACACCGGCCACAGTGGGCGTTCGGAGGATGAGCAGAGCCCATGACTGAATTACCTCTCCCCCCCCATCACGAAGCTCGCGCCACCCGCCCGCCCTGGAGGCCCTCCTGTTGCCTCCCAGCCTCGCAGCCCAGACCCCCACAGGTGGGCGGTGGCAGGAGGCACCTGAGCCCGGGTGTCTGCGTTAGATCCCCACCTCCCTGTGCCCCCTGCTCAGCTGCATGCACTGCGCTGCCGCCTCAGGCCAGGGTGGGGGCGCCTTCTCTCTAAAGCCCCAGGTGTGGGTCCAGGACAGCCACAGAGACACACTCCGCACTCAGGCCTGCGAGTCCACAGCCTGCTGTGTGCTGGGGGCTCAGGATGGAGCTGCCCCCAGGACTCTCTGACCTGCTTCCTCCCCCACCCGCCGCCAACAGAGTGGGGCGCCAAGCGGGTGCCTGGTTTCTTGTTTGCACAACAAGGACGGCGACCTCCCACCGCCACTGGGCCCTCCCTCGCAGGGATCAACGCGCTGACATGGTGTGTGACATTTTCCAGCTCAGCGGGGGCGGCAGGACACGGCGGAGTCTGGGAGCAGACACTCCTCCAGCCCAGCTCGGTGGGGGCCAGGGCCCTAGAACCCACGGTGGGAGCCACGGCATAGCAGCCCTGCCCACAGCCCGGAGCCTGGGCCGAACAGGAAAGGGGTTGGAATCGGGGCCAGAGTTCAGTGAGGCGGCCCTGAAGTCCCCCAGGGGCTGCGTGTGAGTCGCCCCAGCCCCCTCCCTCCCGGGTCTCTGAGGAATGAGTGAGTGGTGGGTCATCCTGCTCAGGGGGACGCCCGCCGATTCCCGCCCAGCGTCACTGGCCAGCGAGGCCCTGAGTGAGACCTGTGTGCCTGCTGACCTGGAGGAGCAGACGGGGGGCGTCTCTCTGGGGGACATCTGCCGCTGGGCCCCGCTCCCAACACCACTCTCCTGCCCTCTTAGGAGCCCACGCTTCAGGCTCACTGTCCCTATTACTGGCCTGTCCCGGGGCCTCTAGGGGGACAGCCTGCGGGGGGTGGAGAGGCCTGGGGCCTGGAGCAGTGGGTTCGGGACACAGAAATCCCTGGTCCCAGGTGTGGACGAGGAGACATGGCCACCCCCTCCCCTGTGGGGAGCTGCTTCGGGGGGACAGGGCAGGCCTGCAGGTCTGGGAGGGGCCTCCAGGCCGCGTACCTTTCCACCGCACAGGCTGTGGCCTCGTGGCTGATGGACGAGGAGTAGGTCTGCCAGGGCCCCCTGGGCAGCTCGCGCACCTGCGCGGTGAAGTAGCGGATGGGGGAGGCCCCGTCGCTGCCCGGAACCCACTGGAGCTGGAGGCTGCGGGCCGTCACCTCGGCCTGGGGCACCCGCAGCTGCCTGGGGGGCGCCGGCCGCTCTGCAAGCAAATGAGGACAGACCAGGGCGTGAGAGGGACCCCGAAACCACCGTGGGCACTGCCGACGCCCACAGTGCCGCACGGAGCGGACTCCGCAGGTGACGCCTGTGCCACGGGAGCGGCCTCCGCGTACAGCCACTCAGGGCGATGGGCCCAGCGGGACCTGCTCCACCCTCAGCTCAGGCCAGACCAACAGGCTGTGTGACCCCACCGACACGCGCCCCCCGACTCCATGCCACCCGGGAGCGAGTCTCGGAGGGACACCCGGGCTCCCCGAGCACCACAGGGGACTCGGGACTCCTTCTCCCTGTGTCCCCACCCCCGGGCGTCCCCTGAGCCCGGGTGTCCCGAGCTGGGTCCTCACGCAGCAGCTCAGCTCCTTGCTGGGGGCCCGTGGTCGGCCCTGCAGGGAGGGGCTGGGGCAGGGGTGAGGGGAGCGTGTGGACCGGCCACCTGCCCTTCTCCTCACCCCTCGGTTCCAACAGGGACGCATGGGGCAGGAATCACTGTCTAACTCAGCCGTGGGCAAACTATGGCCTGCGGGCCGAATCCGGCCCGTTTGAAATGAATAAAACTAAAAAAAAAAAGACCGTACCCTTTTATGTAATGATGTTTACTTTGAATTTATATTAGTTCACACAAACACTCCATCCATGCTTTTGTTCCGGCCCTCCGGTCCAGTTTAAGAACCCATTGTGGCCCTCGAGTCAAAAAGTTTGCCCATCCCTGCTCTAACTGCTGGTCATGGAGGCTGTTGATTCTGATCAGGACACGTGGCGGGGACAGCGCCGCATGATGCCACGGGGACGGAGCGAGGAGCTTCCGGCTGACCTGGTCCACAGCCTCTCCCGGCAGCGGCCGGCGCCTCCCTCCCAGACACATCCAGCCTCAGCTTCCTCTCTCCTAAGACTCGGGCTCACCCCGCCCCCCGGGCTTGGGGGACGATAAAGCAGGGTGATGTCCCCCAGCACACGCAGCGCTGGGAGCAGAGGGTCCACAAAGACGGCCTTTCTATGGCAGCTGAGCATGCCGAGCTGCTCCCTGGGAGGGGCCGCTGACCCCAGGGGCCTGTGCTGCCTCGGGGCGGCCCCCACGCAGGACGGCATCCCTGGGCCAGCACTCAGCCTCTGAGCTGCGTCCCCCTTCACAATGGATGGTCAGCTGGTAGAGGGCGCGGCGTGCGGTGCAGGTGCACAGACTGGGGGTGTGCCCAGTCCCAGGCCGGCTCAGCGGGCGCTCAATGAGCTCTCAGTGCCCGCTGCCCCCTCCACGCACTGGCCACGCAGGCCCGACCGAGAGGTCACGTGTCGCCAAGGTTCCAGCGGATTCCCCTCCCGCTGCTGTGACTGGCCTGGGCCCCAGGTCTTACCTCTCTTCTCGGTGGTGATGACGGTGGCCTCCAGCGGCTCCCCCCAGCCCTGCCTGGTCTTGGCCGACAGCCGGAAGGTATATGCCGACTCAGGGGCCAGCTCGGTGGCCGTGAACTGCCGAACCGTGGCGCCGACCTCCACCGTGGTGAAGGTGTGGGGGCTGCTGCGGGCCAGGCGGTAGGCGATCTGGTACCCTGTGGGCGGGGCCCGGAGCGTGGTCAGTCCCTCCTCAGCACGGGGCAGCCCATCCGCCTCCCACAGCCACGTGGCGAGAGCCAGAGCCACGTCCTCATGACACCCTCCTTCCCAGCCGGCACCAGGCAGACCAACACCACCGAGAGGGAAGCCCAGCCCCATGATAAACGGGGCTCTGGGCCCCAGTCCCCCCTGCTCTCCCTCACCCCTCACGGGACAAGGTGTGAGGACAGTCCCTCCTGTGGCCGCCCCACCCTGAGTGGTGCCTGGGAGCGGCGAGCGTCTCCGATGTGCAGGTCCTGCACTCACTGCCCCCCCCCCCCCCCGCCCCGTAACCTGCCCTGCCAAGGGCAGCGCCTCCTGTTAGTTCTCTAAACAGGGCCCTCGCCCTCTCTGCAGCGAGGCTTTGGCGGCAGCCAACCAGCCGACACCAGCTGCCCTGGCATCTGCCAGCCTCCCTCTCACCTCCTCTGCCGCCGACCTAGCTTCCTGCCCGCCACTCCCGCCCCCCGCCCCACTCTCCCCCTGCCAAGTCCTCCCTGCACTGGGCCGGCCTCCGCCTTCCACAGCCCCACAGGCGAGGGAGCTGGGCCATCGGGCCTGGGTTGGCCAGGGTCACTCCTGATCAAGCCCTCGCCCAGCCCGCCGAGGCCCCGCCCGCATCTGAGGCTGTGCCAACCGGCAGACCCAGCCCTCGGTCCAGCTGCCGCCCCTGCTGCTCCAGAGCATCCGCAGCATAACAATGGCCCAGCTGTCATGTGGATGAAGTTCTGGGGACACCGGCCGTCCTTATGCTGCTGCGCTCAGGCCACAGTCATTCGCCCCGCCGCCTGCCCCACCCTCGCTGCTCCCGTCTTCCCGCTGGCGCGGCCTCCGGCTCCAGGTGACCCCGCTCACTGGCACCTTCCCAGCTCTGCTTTGTCGTCTGTCCAACCACACGGAGGCCCTGACCCGCCTGCAGGAGGCCAGGCCAGGCCAGGCCCAGGGCTCAGAGGCGGCGTGCCCTCGCATTCGGCCCGACCACCGCTGCTGACTGCTGCCACCACACAGACGGACAGCACGATGATTGTCACTGCTCACAGGTGTCCGTAGGGCCCTGGGCCCCAGCCCTGAGTGACCCCTGCAGCGGCTGCTCTGCCTCTGATGGCGGACCCTCTTCCCGGCCATGGTGACCCGCTGGCCCTGGTCTGGATGTGGCCCCCTGGCCTCGGCCTGTGGCCTGGGTGTCCTGCTGGATGTCACGCTTCCCCACGCACTGACCCAGCAGCTCTCCTCCGGACCTTCCCTCCCGCCTCTCCGTCCTGCCTGGTCGTGGCGGGAGCCTGCAGTTCCGGTGCCGCGGGGACCAGCCCCAGCCTCCTGAGATGCCCAGATGCCCAGCGTCCCGAACACCAGGACAGCGTGGCCACCGCAGCCACAGGGGCAGCTCTTCCCGCGAGACTCCTGACAGTCCTCGTCCCCAGACCTCACAGAGGTCTCAGCAGGCAGCGTGCTCATCCTCAGCCGCCCGGGGGCAGGAGAGCTCAGAGAGGGTGGCGGTCTGCCCGAGGTCACACAGCATGCCCCCGGCAGAGCCGGGCTGGCCCTGGGTCTGCCGGGCTGCACAGCTTTCACTTTCCACAGCCACGAGCTCCGTGAGGAGGAACCCACCTCAGTCTTCCAGAAAAGGGGGCCCCTTGCTAGACCTGGTTCCGCTAGGCCGCCAGCCCGACGCCACCTTGGAGCGCTTTTCCCAGCAGGCCAGGCGGGACGCCCGCGCTGAGGCCACATCCCGGCTGCATCTGGCTTTGCAGGTGCTTCACTGGGCACCGCGCTCTCGGAGCCTTGGCTTGTCAGACTGCGACGGGGGCGGCGGGAAATGCCTCCGGGGCTGCTGTGGGTCCCGGGGTGTTGGGGGTCCGGGCCGGTCAGCGCCTGGGCTGTGATGTTGCTGTACAACAAGCAGCTGTCACCCTCCTCCCTTGGCTGCTGTGTTCCCAGCGGCCTGCGCCTGCTGCTCGGTGGCCTGTGTTGCACCGGCAGCACCATCTTCACGCAGCCTCCACGGCTCCCATTCCGGCCTCTGCTCCTCACGGCACCGGCTGGCCAGCAGCCTGGGGCGCCCCAGAGAGCTCCAGAACCATCCACGGTGAGGCAAACAGGAAGAGAGGCCGAGTTGGGCTGTGGCGGGGGCGGGGTGGGGGAGGTGGGGTCTCAGCTGCCTGGTCGGGGGTGGGGGGGTGACTTAGGCAGACACCTCATCCTGTGGCGAGTCCTGTGCTGCAGGCCTTTTGTGGGCTGTTTCCTGGGCAACCCCCTGGCATCGCTCTGAGCGTCGTGTGCTCTGTGATGCATCACTGGGCCCGGACGCTCCGGTCCGGGGGCCTGGTGCTGCCTGACCCCGTCCGTAGCCACTGTTGGGATGTGAGTGGTGACGGCCCCCCAACACTTGTTCGTTGCTCAGGGAACCCAGAGCAGCTGTGCCGCCCCGCGAGGCCCGCACCAGCCCGGCCCAGGCGCCGAGTGTCCTGTTGGTTTCACAGCTTGTCCATCGGGGGCTGGGAGCAGGCAGTGCGACCGGGTTCTGACCGTGTTGGCAGAGGCTCACACTCACTGCTCCTGATCCCCAGCGAGGCCCTCACACGCCCTTCCCGATGAGCCAGAGGCAAATGCCGGGGGCTCGCAGGCGGGTGGGTGGGAGATTCTGGTGCGTGAGGTGGGGCAGCCCCGGGTGGGCTTGAGGGGCACACGCTTCACTGCAGCTCAGGAGCATTTAAGGGCGTCGACAAGGGAGGCAGGGAGGCCGGAGCAGCCGCATCCCCAGAGGAAGGCTCTAAACGCTGGAAGCGCCCAGTAAATGTTTATGCAAATACGTGATGTTTTCCCTGCAGGCGCTGCGGGCTGGCGGTTAATCTCCGTGGGAAATGCAGGAACACGTTTGATCTAGATCACAGCCTGAGCGGCCGTGTTTACACACTCCCAGGGCCAGAGCGGAGCGGCCTCGCGTCTCAGGGGTCGGGGCCTCGCAGAGACGGTTTCTTCTCCGTGAACCCCGACCTGAGCCTCCGGAACGACCTCCGCACTGGCAGCGCCTGCGGCTGGCGTGTGACCGTGACCGGCCTCCCTGACGGTGACCCTCGGCTGCATCTCAACAAAAGTGGCGGGCGGGCCGCTCTCCGTGACGGGGACACGGCGCTGTCTCACCCAGCGCTGTTTTCCGCGGCTGCTAGGCTCGGACCACAGACTAAACTCAACTTCTCAGCACACCCAGGGCCCTCTCAGCGGCCCACGCGCCGGCTCAGGTTTTGCTTCTGTCTCGCCAGCATGAACTCTGTCCCGGAGCCAGAGCTGGGGACAATGGGGACGGTCCAGGCAGCCCCCCACCCCCGTGACTAGCGGTGGATGCTGCGCTGTCAGCCCGCCGCCATTCAGCAGCGTCTCTGTCCGGAGAAGTGAGGGGACGCCGACGCTGTGGGAATGTCACTGGGCACGTGGGTGAGGCAGGCGCTGCCCGAGTTCTTCCTGCTTAGCCCACTAGCCTGGGAGGGACATGTCCCTTCTGAGGGCGGGGACACTGAGGCACGAGAGGCCGATCCCTGCACGAAGGCCGGGCCCGGGCGGTGTGGCCTCTGCATCCACAGCCGTCCCTGCCCGCCACTGGCCTGTCCGGACGCAGGGTTCAAAGCACACGGCACACAGCAGCCCCGGGACAAGGCCCCTTGTGGCCGAGTGCCCCCACCCTCCCTGCTGCGAACCCCACGCACGGCAGCAGTTCTGGGAGCACCACCCGTGAACTTCGACCTGTCGAGTAACCTCAGCTCACGGCTCAGACGCGGGGTCACCCTCTCAGTCCAGGACGCGCCAGGTGCTGAAGACGGGAGCCTCCCCACGCGATGGAACTAGGTGACGGCACCCACCTGCTGCTTCTCTGAGCCGTGCCTGGCCCCCCGCAGTCCCTGCCCCCCGCCCCCCGCCCCCTTACCCAGGATGATGCCGTTGGGCTCCTCCGGCGGCTGCCACACGATCCGCACCGACGTGAGCCTCACTTCCGGGAACACCAGCCTTACCGGGGGGCCTGGGGCTGGAGGCGAAGGAAGTCTCGTGAGCCGGGCACCCGACGATGCTGTCTGTGCCCCTGACACGGTCTGTGTGGGTCTGGGAACTGGACACACAGTCACTGCACCGTGACACTGTTCGTGGGGACACGCCACGTTCGGGTGAATGGCTTTGGATCTGACGGGCTCTGTGTGGCTCCCCAGTGGTTCTGAGAAACCCGCTCCCATCAGCCCCTGCTTTGTAGTGCTCAGCCAGGCTGGGAGCCGCGGGGCCAGGCCAGCCGCTGGGGGCCTGGCGTGGATGTCAAGGTGAGGGTCAGGGAGCGGGGAAGGGGGGCAGTGGGTGTTGGGGGTCATGGACATGGCAGTGAAGGAAATTAGCGTTTGGGTGTTGAACTACAAGCCTATACACCTAAAAACTACATACTATCATTGACCAACGCTGCCCCCACACATTTAATAATAAAACATTTCACCAATCGGAGTCGAGTTCTTTTCTGGGCTTGACAGCTGCAAGGCAGGTGCCAGAGAAGCAAGAAGGCCGAAAGCCACTCCCAACTCATGGAGGTGACAAACAGAGACAAAATGCCATGTGTACAGTCATGCCCTGTCCCAGAGGGTGGCCATGCACGGTGCACGCAGCAGGTCCTGCTGTGGCCTGCTGCACGGTGCGCCAGCGATGGGGACAGCAGGATGCGGCGGGGCCCCCAGAGTCAGGGTTATGGAATTGGCCGCTCTCAGGACGTCCTGCTGTTCCGGCGGTTCCGGGAGGGGCGGTGGGCGTGTGATCAATACTAACTACAGTGCCGTGTGCCAGGCATCCCGGGCGCGGCTTCTGCCTGAGCCACTCTGCTGAGGACAGTATTTGGTACTTTCAATGTGTGATGACCCGTGGGTGTGGGTAAAACAAGTGTGGGGAGGCGGCTATGGCTCACACGCTGGGAAGAGCCACACACGCCCCAGCCCGACGCGTCTCATGTGGCCTCGGCCCCGGCACCCTCCCAGGGGAGAGCGTCACTGGGCACAGGCCGACCTTCACTCTAGGGAGAAACCGTTCCGACCGGTTGAACTTTAGCGCAGTTTCTAAAGCACACCGCCCCCCCTCCCCGGCCCCACGTCTCACTGTGCAGCCTGGGACGCACGAGGGCTGCGTACAGTTCAGAGAAACAGCCTCGGGACACGTGTCCCCTCCCGTCCACAGCTGCCGGGACGCTGCGCTCCGGGAGGATGGACGGACTGATGGACAGACAGGCCGACAGCAGCCCGTCCCTGCCAGGTGTGGCCACAGTGCCCCTCCCAGGGAAGCGCGGGACAGGACATCTGGGGACTAATTTCATTTCGTTGGTGAAGATGTTTAAGGAAATCTACCACTGCCCACCCGGGAGCAGATGGACATCCCACACAGCCAGGACCTGGCCGGCATGGCTCAGGGGTTGAACGTCGACCTATGAACCAGGAGGTCACGGTTCAATTCCCAGTCAGGGCCCATGCCCAGGTTGCAGGCTCGATCCCCAGTAGGGAGCATGCAGGAGGCAGCCGATCAATGATTCTCTCTCATCATTGATGTTTCTCTCTCCCTTCTTCCCCTCTCTGGAATTAAATATATATATATATATATTAAAAAAAAAAAGGAAATCTATGTTGTTTTTCCTCTGCAGCTGCTGCGGGCGGGAGGGCTGGCAGACCAGGGCCTCCCCTGGACAGGCATCAGGCATGTGCGTGAGGGTGGGAAGCAGCCGCCTGCAGGCGCTGGGGCCTGCAAAGAGGGCGACTGCTCACAGCCGAGCAAGACGCCCACGAGCACCAGCCGCCCGTTCCTGGGTGCAGGTCTGGAAAAGTGCGCTGGGCGCCGGGGCCCCGAGCGGCCGCTCCACACGCAGGTCAATGACCTCATGTTATGCAAAGGAGGGTCGTGGGCACCAGGACCCCGGGCACCTGGGCAGCAGTGACTGGACGGTGCAGACCCCACCGGAGCGGCCTTTCCTGCCGGCCTGCTGCAGTTACCACGGAAACCCGCGCAGGCTCATAACTGGCCCTAAAAACCCATTCGCGCTGCAACTGGCCATCCAGCTGCTCCGTGACTGAGAGGCAATTCTGTGTTGTTTTCCTCCACTGAAAAGAGCAGTGGTCGGAAACCGAGTTGGAAATGACACCGGACCACGTGGTCTTCTGTGCTGTCACTGTCCCCGTGCTTTCCTGGGGGGTGTGTGTGGGGGTGACTGTGGTCACACCTGGCAGAGGATGGGCTGCCGTCAGTCTGGCTGTCCAACCGTCCATCCTCCCGGGGAGGAGCGGCTGTGGGAGGGGACACGTGTCAGAGGCTGCTTCTCTGGGAGGGGGAGGTGCACCGACACTTACCGTCGTCCTTGGTCCGCTCCAGGACCAGCGGCGCGCTGGCCACCCCGTTCCCGATGCGCGTGAACGCCAGCACCTGCAGCTCGTACAGCACGAACTTGCGCAGGCCCGTCAGGAGCGCCGACTGCGTGTGGTTGCCGCGCACCACGTGGCTGCTAGGCTCGGGGTCCAGGTCTTTGGCCCGGAACAGGATCTGAAGCATCAACACCGGGGATGGGCGTGAGGACGCGGGCGCCGGGCAGGGGCCTCGGCAGCACGGCCGACCGCGGCGCTAGGACCCGCCAGGGTGTTTCGTGCCTGGCAGCCGGCTGCAGGCTTATGGGTCCGACTGCTACTTGCTGGCGCTGGGGAGGACGGCAATGAAGCGCTTGTACCCGAGTGGAAGGACATTGGAGCTGGGACCCGGCCCAGGGCTGCTGGCTGGCTGCCTCGCCGTAATTTGTAGATCTGAGGCCACCAAAGGCGGCCATGCTGACCACAGCCGCTGACTGAGGACTCCATGGTGGACACAAAAGCAACCCCGTCCCAGGCCCCACTGACTCGGAGGCTGGGCTGCGGTCTCAGGAGTGGCCCCTCTGCCCCGGAACCCGGGCTCACATGGTGACCGAGGCTTAACGGGCAGGCCCCGGGGGAGGGAGCAAGGGCCCGGCAGAAACATCTCCAGCACCCGGGGAGGGTGGGGGGACGCTGATCGCTGACCCCACTCTGTGTGATCGCCAGGCCTAACGGAGTCACCCTGTCTCATGGGGCGGGCGAGCAGCGGCAATGCCCGGGGAGGCTGAGGGAGGGAGGTGCAGGGACAGGCAGGGAGTGCGTTTTGTGGGCCCGGGTGAACGCGTGTCACACGGACTCCCGGGAAGCGGAGGTGTCAGCTGGAGGATGGCCAGGATGCTGGCATTTATCTAACCCTCACGAGCACGCTCCTGTGGGAACAGGCTCTGGGCCTGGTCTGGCTTTAAGGGCGACACCAACACTGAGTCCCGGGCCGTGACGATCTTACATGAGACAAGTGAGGTGACGAGCAGGGAGCAGGGAGCAGCTGAGCTGTGGTCCCTCAGAGACCAGAACCGCGCTGGTCAGGGAGGGGCAGGGGTGGCAGCCGTGTGTCTTGAGCAAAGCGAGGTCGCCTCTCACATACCTTGTAGCCCAGGATCAGGCCGTTCTGGTCCTGCTCGGGCACCGAGGCCCATGTCAGCAGGATCTGGGTCGAGCTGACCGCCACGGCGGACACATTCCCAGGGGCGGCTGAGGGGACTGTGAAGAGAGTGGAACAGATTAGAAGCAGAGCCTAAAGGCTTCGAGAAGTGAAGGGCCCGTTTCTACCCAAATATCGGTTGCCTGTGGAAGCGCAATGCATTCTGGGCATTGTGAGTGAGCAGATGAAACCGCAGGAGCGGACGGAAATGCAAATGTCTTTCGTGTGAGCAGCGGACGCTGTAAGCCCTGGTGTTGAGGAGCTCAGCCCCATCCGAGCCCCCCACAAGGAAGTGAGGGGTCTGCTTTCCTCTTGACAGGCGGGCTGCGGGCTATGGGCTGCAGGCTTCCATCTCTCATGGGAAATCCTCACTTCCAGCCCCCGTGCACCGACCTCTATAAACATGGCCTTTTGTGAGGGGACAGGCGGGGCTCCAGGGAGGAGACGCACGATCTGCACCTCACATCCAATCCCCACAACAGCCCAGGTGGGCCGTGCTACATGCAGCTCCGTAGAGGGAAGCCCAAGCCCGAGAAACCGGCCTACACTCCACGTGAATGAGAAGCTTTTTCACAGCGTGACGGACCGACGGGATGCAGCTGCACCATCTGTCCCTGACGCGTGTACATGGGAGGTTCTGCTAGGACACCGAGAGGTTCTGCTAGACCAGGCTCTGGTTCTGCTAGAGCAGGTTCTGGTTCTGTCAGACCAGGGTCTGGTTCTGCTAGAGCAGGTTCTGGTTCTGTCAGACCAGGGTCTGGTTCTGCTAGAGCAGGTTCTGGTTCTGTCAGACCAGGCTCTGGTTCTGCTAGAGCAGGTTCTGGTTCTGTCAGACCAGGCTCTGGTTCTGCTAGAGCAGGTTCTGGTTCTGTCAGACCAGGCTCTGGTTCTGCTAGAGCAGGTTCTGCCGGGGTGCCGAGAGGGTGCCAAGAGGTCCGGCCAGGGTGTCGAGAGGTTCTGGGCAGGTTTGACTAGGCCACTCCATGCCAGCAGGTCCTGCAGACAGAGGCTGCGGGAGACAGGAAGGCGGGCCCGCAGCCAGTCGCAGCCTAAGAGGACCAGCTGCAGGGGACTCTGAGCCTGGGGTGGGGCGTCTGCAGCCAGAGGAGAAGTTCTAGAGGGCGTCCTGGTGGCAGCGGCTTCTCTCTGCCTCTCCCTTCTCTAAGGACTAGTTGATGGTCCTCAGAGCGCAGGCTTGGCTGCTGCGGTGAAGGTCACCGTGTAGTCACAGGACAGAAGGCATGGCGCCTGCCAGTGCCCGGAGCTCGGGCCCCTCTGAGCTGGAGGGACTGCGTGGTCGCCTGCACCGGTGGGCACACCTGTCCTGTATGTCACCGGAGCCGCTCATTGTCCCTCGGCCATGCGACCACATGCTGATCGGTGGGAGCTCCTCAGGGCCTCGGAGAATTTACAACCTCAAGTTCACTCGGCCCCTAGGGGAGGCTGCTGCCGAGCACGCCGCCCACCCAGTGCTGTCCCGGGGCTCCGTGCCCCGTGCTGCTCCCCGTGCCGCCCTCATGTCCCCCGCGGCAGTGCCCGCGACACGGCTCACACAGGCGGCTGCGCGAGCGGCGGGGTAACTGGCATCTCGAGTCGGCTGGGGCTGAAGGAGTCACTGGCGGTGAAAGGAGAGGCGAGCGACGCTCTGTTCGGGTCAATTTCCGACTTGATCAGGACGAGAGCAGAGCCAGCCCCGCGGTGTGCCCGGATGTCAGCCCTATCCCTGACTGCCCTGCCTAGGAAAGGGAGGCGTTGCCATAGCAACGCACCAGCCACCTCTCAGACCCCTAGCTGGGCCCCGCAGGTCCGGCTTTGAACTGAGATCTGCAGGTGGTGGCGGGCCCTCTGTGACGTGGTGATGTGGGCACCGGCCTCCTGTGGGCACCCGTCTCCTGCGGGCACCGGCCTCCTGTGGGCATCTGTCTCCTGCGGGCACCCGTCCCCTGTGGGCACCCGTCCCCTGTGGGCACCCGTCTCCTGCGGGCACCGGCCTCCTGTGGGCATCTGTCTCCTGCGGGCACCCATCCCCTGTGGGCACCCGTCTCCTGTGGGCACCTGTCTCCTGCGGGCACCAGCCTCCTGTGGGCACCCACACCTGGCACGAGGGCAGGGGTGACCCAGCGGTCCAGATGGGCGCCTGGAGCACAGTGGGGCTCCCCCCTGGGCGCAGAGGACACGTGGCAGAAGGAACATTTCAGCCGATTCTGATTCTTCCAGCACAAACCCTGCCGAGCAGTCACGCGTGTTCATGTTTGAGATGTGGGAGGAGTCACAGCCGTTACCGACCTGCAGGCGGACTCAGCCCCTTGTGCCCTGACAGCGTCAGTTGGGAGCCTTAGAACCCCCTTTGCAGAAACACCCCGAAGCGCAGGGTCCTCCTGTTCGTGCCCGTCACCACGGACGGAGTCCCGGTGCTGAGCGGCTGCCACTCCTGGCGCAGCCTCTTCTGAGTTTTAAGGCCTCATTTATCCCGTAACGCATCCTGAGGGGCCGTGAGAGCAGCCGGGCGCGCAGAGCTGTCGGCTCCAGCCCAGGGGCTCCTCGTGCTGCTCCAGGTCCCACCACGTCCCAGCCCGGCCTCGGGCTCGGGTCACGCACCCGCCGTCGCTATCTTCCCGAGGTGGCCCCTCACCCCCCATCAGCTCCCTCCAGTCCCCCTCCCCATCGGCTCCCTCCACCCTTCACCCCGGCCTGCTGCACCCCCTCCTTACACACGGGGAGGGCCTGTGGGACCAGCTCTGCAGGGCGGGCTGTGTTGGGGACGGTCAGCGTGGACACCAGCAGGACAGGGAGGGCAGGACATTAGACCTGCTCTGCCGGGAGGACTGCGGCTCAGAGGGCAGCTCCTGCGGCAGAAGGTTCTGGAAGCTCCATTCAGAGGGGGAGAATCTGAGGCCCCACTGCAGGGGCCGGGATGGCTCTGGTGGCACTGACAGCTGGGCACCAGGGCCCTGGGAGATCAACCCAGGAGGGTCCTGGGGGGGTCAGCCCAGGATGGCTCTCAGGGGTCATTCCAGGAGGGTCCTGAGGGGGGGTCATTCAAGGAGGGCCCTGAGGGGGGTCAGCCCAGGAGGGTCCTGGGGGGGTCAGTCCAGGAGGGCTCTCAGGGGTCATTCCAGGAGGGTCCTGAGGGGGATCAGCCCAGGAGGGCTCCGAGGACCCCTTCCCAGCATGAAGCAACTGGCAGCGGAATCGCCAGGCCGGGAAGCGGGGATCGACGACCCTGTCACCTAACCTGTGCCCGGACACCCGTGAACCTAACCTGCGCCCGGAGCACCCTGAACCCAGCCTCCCCCAGAGCCGAGCACAGGCCGTGTTATCCACCTGCCCGTTCCTGAGCCCAGAACTGCCCGCAGGACTGACAGGGTCTCTCCCGTGTCGCAGAGTCCGGGTCGGAGGATCACAGAGCGTCTGCGTCCTGTGGTGGCGCAGTCACAGGAGCCTCCACGCCTCCCTCTCATTCCGACGCAAGGAACTCCGCGGCCCTGGCCGCTCCGGCTCCCCCTCGCTGCACACAGTCCTCCCGGCAGCTGATGCTGTCACCTCGGCCTGTGCCCCGGGGCCCCGCTATCTGTGCGTCACGCAGTCCCAGGATCCCTGCTCACTCACCGCTCCTGCCTGACACTCACTGGTTCTCCAGCAGCTGGTCCCGCCCCCCAGAGGGGACCAGGAGGGCATGGAGCCCCCGCCAGGCCAGCTCACAGCTGAGCTCCTGCGGGACCGCCAGCGTGGAGCGCGTGACCCAGTGGATAGGTCCAGGTCGAGCTGTCCCACAGCCGGCAGGTGCCTCCTGACACGGCCAGGCCAGGCCCCTACCCGCTTGTGCCCGGGTGCGAACAGGATGAGCCGGGAGTGGGGAGGGGGGAGGAGGAAAGAGGGGGGCTGGGGGCCTGTACCCCGAGCCCCACCCAGTCGCATCCGGCCTCGCTAGCGCGGTGACGGGCTGACCACCTCACACCTGCCTCGTCCGAAAGCCGGGTGCCCTGCACCACGAGGGTCCCTTACACTCCCCACTCATGCTTCTCCCCCCTGACGGTGAAGTGACCCCCAACTGAGAATGACCACGGAGTCCAGCCCCCGTGGAATTCACCGTGGCTCACGGTGCTGTGGGCTCTAAGGAAGGTCACTCAGATCACCCTGGAGGCGGACGGTCCTGGTAGGGTCCTGGCAACACAGACATTGGGACGAGCCAGCGAAGAGCTAGTGAGGGTGGGGGTCAGCTCTACTCTGGGGGGCAGTGAGAGTGGGGGTCAGTTCTACTCTGGGGGGGCAGTGAGGGTGGGGGTCAGCTCTACTCTGGGGGGCAGTGAGGGTGGGGGTCAGCTCTACTCTGGGGGGGCAGTGAGGATGGGGGTCAGTTCTACTCTGGGGGGGCAGTGAGGGTGGGGGTCAGCTCTACTCTGGGGGGCAGTGAGGGTGGGGGTCAGCTCTACTCTGGGGGGGCAGTGAGAGTGGGGGTCAGTTCTACTCTGGGGGGGCAGTGAGGGTGGGGGTCAGCTCTACTCTGGGGAGGCAGTGAGGGTGGGGGTCAGCTCTACTCTGGGGGGGCAGTGAGGATGGGGGTCAGTTCTACTCTGGGGGGGCAGTGAGAGAGGGGGTCAGTTCTACTCTGGGGGGCAGTGAGGGTGGGGGTCAGCTCTACTCTGGGGGGGCAGTGAGGGTGGGGGTCAGCTCTACTCTGGGGGGGCAGTGAGAGAGGGGGTCAGTTCTACTCTGGGGGGGCAGTGAGAGAGGGGGTCAGTTCTACTCTGGGAGGCAGTGAGGGTGGGGGTCAGCTCTACTCTGGGGGGGCAGTGAGGATGGGGGTCAGTTCTACTCTGGGGGGGCAGTGAGGGTGGGGGTCAGTTCTACTCTGGGGGGGCAGTGAGGGTGGGGGTCAGTTCTACTCTGGGGGGGCAGTGAGGATGGGGGTCAGCTCTACTCTGGGGGGGCAGTGAGGGTGGGGGTCAGCTCTACTCTGGGGGGGCAGTGAGGGTGGGGGTCAGCTCCACTCTGGGGGGGCAGTGAGAGAGGGGGTCAGTTCTACTCTGGGGGGGCAGTGAGAGAGGGGGTCAGTTCTACTCTGGGGGGCAGTGAGGGTGGGGGTCAGCTCTACTCTGGGGGGGGCAGTGAGGATGGGGGTCAGCTCTACTCGGGGGGCAGTGAGGATGGGGGTCAGCTCTAGTCTGGGGGGCAGTGAGGGTGGGGGTCAGCTCTACTCTGGGGGGCAGTGAGGGTGGGGGTCAGCTCTACTCTGGGGGGGCAGTGAGAGGGGGTCAGCTCTACTCTGGGGGGGCAGTCAGGGTGGGGGTCAGTTCTACTCTGGGGGGCAGTGAGAGAGGGGGTCAGTTCTACTCTGGGGGGGCAGTGAGGGTGGGGGTCAGTTCTACTCTGGGGGACAGTGAGGGTGGGGGTCATTTCTACTCTGGGGGGCAGTGAGGGTGGGGGTCAGCTCTACTCTGGGGGGGCAGTCAGGGTGGGGGTCAGTTCTACTCTGGGGGGCAGTGAGAGAGGGGGTCAGTTCTACTCTGGGGGGGCAGTGAGGGTGGGGGTCAGTTCTACTCTGGGGGGCAGTGAGGGTGGGGGTCATTTCTACTCTGGGGGGCAGTGAGGGTGGGGGTCAGCTCTACTCTGGGGGGGCAGTGAGGGTGGGGGTCAGCTCTACTCTGGGGGGCAGTGAGGATGGGGGTCAGCTCTACTCTGGGGGGGCAGTGAGAGAGGGGGTCAGTTCTACTCTGGGGGGCAGTGAGGGTGGGGGTCAGCTCTACTCTGGGGGGGCAGTGATGGTGGGGGTCAGCTATACTCTGGGGGGGCAGTAATGGTGGGGGTCAGCTCTACTCTGGGGGGGCAGTGAGAGAGGGGGTCAGTTCTACTCTGGGGGGCAGTGAGGGTGGGGGTCAGCTCTACTCTGGGGGCAGTGAGAGTGGGGGTCAGTTCTACTCTGGGGGGCAGTGAGAGAGGGGGTCAGTTCTACTCTGGGGGGCAGTGAGGGTGGGGGTCAGCTCTACTCTGGGGGGGCAGTGATGGTGGGGGTCAGCTATACTCTGGGGGGGCAGTAATGGTGGGGGTCAGCTCTACTCTGGGGGGGCAGTGAGAGAGGGGGTCAGTTCTACTCTGGGGGGCAGTGAGGGTGGGGGTCAGCTCTACTCTGGGGGCAGTGAGAGTGGGGGTCAGTTCTACTCTGGGGGGCAGTGAGAGAGGGGGTCAGTTCTACTCTGGGGGGCAGTGAGGGTGGGGGTCAGCTCTACTCTGGGGGGGCAGTGATGGTGGGGGTCAGCTATACTCTGGGGGGGCAGTAATGGTGGGGGTCAGCTCTACTCTGGGGGGGCAGTGAGAGAGGGGGTCAGTTCTACTCTGGGGGGCAGTGAGGGTCGGGGTCAGCTCTACTCTGGGGGGCAGTGAGGGTGGGGGTCAGCCCCACCTGGGAGGCCGCGTGGCCCGGGCCTGGCCTCCCCTCACCTGACTCCCGCGTGCGGCCGCGCACCACCTCGCTCCAGGGCCCGGCCCCGATGGCGTTGAAGGCCTGCACCTGCACCTCGTACTCCGTCCACTCCTCCAGCTCCTCGATGGTCAGCTCCCTCTCCAGCCGGTCGCTGACGACGTGCGCCCGCGCGGGGGCCCGCAGGTCCGGGCGCCAGTACTTGACCCTGTAGCCCACCGACTCGGGGTTCCCGTTGTACTGGGAATCGGGCAGGGGCTGGGGGACAGTCCGTGTGAGCTGACGTCTCAGCCCCGTCCCTGCCGGGGCCCCGGGTGGGCCTGTCGTATGGGCCAAGTCCCTGGACAACCTTTTCTGGGGGGATGTGCTCAAACACGGGTCCCTGGACCTTCCCTCTGTGAACCTGGCCGGACCTGATTTCTCTGACCACACCCTGGCTTTGTTTTGGGGGGGATGTTCCGATGGAATGTCAAGCTGGCGCCCTTACAAACAGTTCCGTGTGACCCAGACCCAGGGCGCACAGCCCACCCCGCGTGGGCTCCTCCCCAGGCCGCCGCTCGGCTCCAGGCGCCGTGAGGAGCGCCCCCGATTAACACAGCCAGGCGGGCGGCACCTTGCGGCTTAACCAGGAGATAGGTCTGGACCGGGACAAAGGCAGGGCGGAGAGACCAAGCCCTGGGTGCATGCGTGCCCTTGGGGGCCCCAGGCCCCCGCCTGCAGCCCCTCACCACCCAACTCACCACCCAGCGCAGCCGCAGGCTGGTCTCGCTGGCAGTCCGGACGGTGACGCTGGACGGAGCCACGTCCGGGGGGGCCTGCAGCGTCTGGATGACCCGGGAGGACTGGCTGAAGGGGCTGGCCCCCACCACGTTCTCCTGCCTCATCCGGAACCTGGGGGCACAACAGTGAGAGCGGAGGGCAGCGTGGGAGACAGAGGAACCAGGAGAACACCCAGGCTGCTTGGGGGGGCTCAGACGTGTGTCTACCTGTATCCTAGGCCCATGCTCAAGGGCGCCCTCTCTACCTGGGTTCATTAAAAATGCAAATGATAGCCTTAGCCGGTTTGGCTCAGTGGGTAGAGCATCGGCCCTCAGACTGAAGGCCGATTCTGGTCAAGGGCATATACCTCGGTTGCAGGCTCCATCCCCAGCCCCGTGAGGGCATGTGCAGGAGGCAATCAGATCAATGTGTCTCTCTCACATCGATGTTTCTGTCTTTCCCCCTCCCTTCCACTCTCTCTAAAAATCAATGGAAAAATATCCTCGGGTGAGGATTAACAACAAAAAAATTGATTGTTGACCCTAATGACTATGCATTATTCTATAATAAAAATATTTTTAAAATGCAAATTACATATCTGGTCTTTTTCCCTGAAAGACCTCAAAGCATGGTAATCTGCAAATCAGCGGTTTCAAGTTCCCCCAGAAGCGTGACTGGGTGGGTTCCGTGGCCAGGGATGTGTGCCGCCAGCTGCCAGTGGCTGGTGCAGGGGATCGGAGTCCAAGCAGCTGTTTAACAGATGGAGCGTCAGATTGTCACACCCAACGCCAGCTCTGAATGTCCAGTGTCTCTTCGACGACCCAGGGCCCCGCGGCCCATTCCCGCCCGTTTGGGTGAGAACGCCGGGTTCGACCGGTCGTCCCCGGTCTGCAGGGTGAGGGTGGGGCCAGATGCTCTCTAAGCCCGTGTCCATGTCCTCAGCCCTGTCTCTCCTGCATTGAGATCCACACCTTTTTGAACTGGACTTACACACAGGAAAACATCTGATGTGCACACACGTCCTTGTTACCTACAGAGGCTTCCTAACTTCACACGCGGCTGAGACAGGGACACGGGTCTCTAACGGCAGCTTCTTTTTAAAAATGTTTGTCTGGATTTTAGAGAGAGGAAGGGAGAGGCAGAGAGAGACGGAAACGTCGATGAGAGAGAAACATCGATGGCTGCCTCCTGTACCATCCCAAATGGGGACCAAGCCTGCAACCGGGCATGTGTCCTCACCAGGAACTGAACCAGTGACCTCTCCGTGCGTGGGACAATGCTCAACCCACTGCGCCACACTGGCCGGGCTCTAACTGCAGCTTCTGATCTTAGAATTCACCACGTGGCCGACACCGATTTCACGAGGGGGGTCGTGAATCCTGATGGCTGGGTTCACACTCAATGTTGTCTCTAAAAACGAGCGTGTGGCGTCCTGAATCGTCTGCTCCCACCTTAGGGAAAGGTTAAAGGGAACAGACGCTGAGCAGTCGCTCCTGCTGGGTTTTTATCTGGAGCCTGACTTTGCTGCTGGACCGAGAAGTGTTCTTTGCAAGGACGCCGTCCCTGCTCCCTCCCCAGCTGCGGAGAGGCTCGCCCTGGCAGGACAATGGCACCATCCAGCTGCACCCGCGGCGATAACGGGAAATTGCATCGCCCTCCATCATCTTACGGGAAGTTATAACCTCGCTAACAGCTCATCATCACGCTGCCCTTAGTGAAGGCCAAGGATTTACGCCTGCACTGTTTCAGGGTCGAGAAGCAGAAGGTGAAATGGCACGTTAAGTGCTGATCAGTGAGACCGGCAGCCCCTGGCCGAGGGGGAGCAGTGGGACGTCCCATATGACCAGGAGTTTTGTAAAGAAAAGCAGCACATGCCTGGCCGGTGTGGCTCAGTAGTTGAGCATCGACCTATGAACCAGGAGGTCACGGTCTGATCTCCAGTCAGGGCACATGCCCGGGGTGCAGGCTCCATCCCCAGTGGGGGGCGTGCAGGAGGCAGCCGATCAATGATTCTCTCTCATCATTGATGATTCTCTCTCTCTCCCACTTCCTTCCTCTCTGAAATCAATAAAAAAAAAATTAAAACAATTTTAAATGAAAAGTAGCTCGTGTCTGACTGCACACAGTGAGCCGTCTCGAGGGCGCCCTGCCAGCTGGTGTGGACGGAAGGGTCACTGTCAGTCTGGCAGCGGGGACAGACCTCCCCGGGAAAGACTCAACTGTGCACCTTGCTCCCGAAGCTTCAATTTTCCATTCTTGCCCCTTAGAGACGTCTCACATGCACCGACTTGCAGACAGCGCCCCCTGCTGGAGAGCCGCACGTCTCACCTGTAATGAGTGTAGGGCGTGAGGTTTGGGATCTCCAGTGTCTGGGCATCAGGCTCATTCTCCTCCTCGTACAGGCTGACCCACTCCTCCTCGTCACCAATGGCTCCCACCTGTGGAGAGGGACCTCCTGGGACTGCTGGACAGCCGCAGGGCAGAGGCCACGGTGGGTGGGGCTGGACGAGCCCCCTGGGGCCCCACACGCCCTGCACACACACCTCCCACTCGAGCTGTGGAGATGTGGGCTCCTGCTGCTCCCGCCTTGGTCAGGACCTGAAGCCTCTGGGGATGACCAGGGCGGAGAGGACTCACGCCATCCTGTCCTTCCTCCCAACTGAAAGTGGGAGAAGACATGGCCAGGACCCCATGTGACCCCAGTGGCCGAGCGTCCTCATGGAGGGTCCAGACCTTTCCCAGCACATCTGACCAGGGCTCTGTCTGTCCTGCTCGCACCCAGCTCTTTCTGCCCAGACACATGGGAGACACCAGCAAGGCTGGGCCATGGGAGGGCCTCACAGAGAAGGGCTCGCCGCTGCCCGGAGCCAGACTGACAGGCAGCCCTTCCGGTCAGAAAGCCGCCTCCGGCAGAGCTGACTCCCACACACACAGCCCACTGACCAGCTCCTGGGTGTCCCGCGGGCCTCCTGCTTCTGCCTCATCCGGCCTCTGGAAGCGGCTTCACGCCTCCGACCCGCGTGGGGCCCCGAGCCACCCACTCATGACTTCCTGTGCTGCCCGAGTGGCTGCTAGTCCTGCCCACAGAGTCTGACCACAGGACTCGCCCGGTCGTGCAGGCGCCGGGGGCCGACCCAGCAGGAGAGCCCAGGGCCCACCCGGACCTCAGGCCGCCAGGAGACCCTCGGAGTTCCACCCTGCAGGTCCCCGCCTCCCGTCCGAGGCCCTCGTGGCACCTGGGCAGGTGTGAGGCTCTGGGACCCAGAGGACAGGCGCAGAGCAGGGCTGAGCACGGAGTCAGGCCCCACGGGCTGTGTCGAGGCCGGCAGTCGGGGCCTGGGCCTCCACATCCATCCCAGACCTACACAGCCGCACGGGAACCTGCTCATCACGTCTGCGAGGGAGCAGGCTGGAGCGGGGCCGGGGCCAGAGGGTGGCACAGGAATGCGAACGACCTAGGGGCGTGAAGGGCGCGAGGACGAGGAGGAGACAGCAAACGCTAAAGGAACTAACGCAGACACAACCCGACACGCTCTCAGCTGAGACACGAAAGCCGCTCCGCAAAAGCTACAGACTGCCCAGGTCCACACCCCAGAGAGGAAACCAGTCTGCGAACAGCACAGCGCGGCCCAGCAGCCGAGGGCGGAGGGACGAGCACCGTGGTCACCCCACAGCCACAGCCCGGGAAAGGAGTGGGTGCGGGTAACGTGACCTCGGGAACACGGAGGAGCCGGGCCTGTTCCTCAGCCGGCGCGGCCCCTGGGGGAGTGCCCTTGGGAGACGACAGCGTCACTCTACAGCCCTGGCTTCTCGGAGGAGCTGTCACCACGAAGGACCTCGTGGGCACGGCCGGGCGGGGCCCCCGTGCGCCTTCCCTGCGGGCCCCGGGCCGGCTCCCCCCGCTGCTCTAGCTGCCAGCCCAGCCCTCGGCAGAGGGAGCCCGGCCAGCGGAGCCCACCACCCTCCGGAAATCCTTTCGAGCCAAGGGCTGCTCTTATGCACAAATGAGCACTAAGTGGGCTTTCTCCCCCCATTTCTCCCTTTCAGATGCAGTTCCCTCTGCTCCCGGAGGGCCAGCGCCCGCGGAGCAGCCTGGAGAGGCCGGCGCAGCGCGGGCCATTAGAACCTCGAATGGCGGGTCGGCGGGGACTGCCGGGCAGCGGGAGCCAGATGAACACGGGCATTAACGCTCTCCCCGTTATGGGCGTCAAGAGAGTGTGGGGAGGGGTGTTTTGCTCACTGCAGGGTCAAAGGTGACTAATTAAGCAAAGCATTACTGAGCCAGAAACACCTATAAAAGCTGCTCTCCACAATGGGCACCCCATCAGCGTACTGCAGGCCCCTCAATGGCTCCCCGCGGGGGAGACCTGCCGAGTTCTCCGTGTAACCCGCCTGCGCACTGCAGAGGGGCCGAGCTGAAGGGACCGCGTGCACAGAAGAGCTGACTGAGGGGGGTCCCGGAGAGGAAGTCAACACTGAGGCCCCAGCACCTGGTGGGGGCTGCGAGGCGCCCGGTGGCCCCGCCAGGTCATGGCCCCACCAGGTCACGGCCGCGGTACCTGGAGATGGGCCTCTGCGGCCACTGGAGCATCCCTCCCTCCTTGGCGTCCCGCCAGCACCTGAGCAAACCACGATCACGTCATCGCCCTGCTCCTCAGGTGACTGACGGGTGAGTGGCGCCACCCATGGACGCTCCGCATCCAGTCCGTGGCTGGCACAGAGCAGGGCACAGCCGCTTCCTGGGTGGGAGATGGGGCGAGGGAACGCGGGGTCTCACTGCAGCAGAGGAGGCCTGGTTTGGCTGGCAGCCAATCAAAGAGAATTAGGTGCGGAATGTTCCAGAAGGCTTCATCTATACCAGTTACAGACTCAAGGGCCCCATTGTTCTGAGTTTAGGAAAGGGGAGCTGCCTGGACCAGGGAGGCCACGGAGATATTCTTAGAGAAATAGCTGCAGGGACCTCAGTGAGGCTTCCTGGAGGACAGCACATGGGAGCATGTGTGCACATGCATGTGTGTGCATGAGTGCCTGCATGCACTCCTCTGTGCACAAGTGTGTGTGCTTGCACATGCATGAGTTTTTGCATCTGTGTGCATGTGCATGAGTGTGGGCATGTGTACGTGTGTGCAGGCATGCATGTACATGCATGTGCATGGTTGTGTGCACATGCATGTTTGTGAGTGTGTACATGATTATACGCACACCAGCATACATGTGTGCACACCTGTGTGCATGAGTGTGTGTGCACGTGTGTTGGTGGGGTTGGGAGACCTTTTCAGAGATCACAGCACAGGGTACAGCCTCTACAACTAGACAATGTGGAACCGGCGCACGAACAGCCAGACTAAGAGCAGAGTGGAAAGTGCAGACACAGACCCACGTGCACACGGAAACGCAACCTCCTCAGATCAGGAGGAGGCAGGACACGGACTTCTGAGCACCTGGCGGTGGGACAACCACGTAGCTATTTGCAAAGTGATACAAGAGGTTCACACCTCACTCCACGCACAAGGACAATCCCCCCTGGAGGGAGAGCTGAATGCAGAGGCGAAGCCACGGAGTGGCGTGGGGCGCGGGGCGGACTCCTTTACAGCCGAGCGTGGGAGGGACCCAGGGTCGCGAGGAGACTGGTCAATTGACCTCCGCTGCGTTGGCACAGCCGTCAGTTACGTGCTGCTGGTGAGAATGCGAAATGTCAACCAGCAGTGGGCCGGGTGCAGTCTAGACCCGCGGTCGCCCACTGGTGGCCCGTGGACCACTGGTGGTCCGTGAGGTCCCAAAGGTTGGCGACCGCGGGTCCAGACCATTTACATCTGATTCATGATCCGGCAAGCTCACTCCTAGGAATGCATCCCAACGACTCAGCGGCAAAAACACACAATAACGATGCGAAAGGCGGAGACCACCTCTGGGCAGAATAGCGCCCTCCCCTGGGGGCACGCTGCCTTCCTAAGGGACCCTGCGGTGTGACGAAGGTAAGAGCCTTGAGACAGGGTGACCCTGCCTTATCTGGGGGTGCCATCTGATTACAGGACCCCTAAAAGGAAGAGCTGAAGGGCGGGTCAGGGAGATGAGGGAGGAGGAGGGGCGGGGAAGCTGGGAGAGACCGTCTGGCCCCTGCTGGCTCAGAGGTGCAGGGAGGGCCCGGGAGAGGCAGCGGGCATGGGACACGCCTGTGCACACGCCCTCCCATGGGTGTGACGCTGGGATCCTGCAGCGAGTTACAGGCTCAGGAAGAAAGGAGGCTTCGAGGGTTTGGACGTGTGCTGAAGAGTGAGGTGCTTTTCACAGAAAGCGTTCCCTACAGATTGAAGCCAGAGAACAAGACCACCCCCCACAGGGCACAGTCCTCATGCTGGGAACTGCTGGTTCAGCCGCCCGAGGAAGGACCAGGCTGCCCAGGCAGCGTTTGGAGGGCCCATCGCAGTGTAACGCAGGCTGAGGGCAAACCCTTAAACCGCACGCGGCGGTCTCATGGTTAGCGGTACCGCTGAAATTACAATTTTGAAACTCTGTAATAGTCAGATAAAGATAATAAGTAATTATGCTAATATTTCTAAAAAACCCCACATTTTTAGTGAAGAGAAACAGTATTTAAAATATAAACTCCAAGTAAAATATTCTTAAATTTGAATTGGAAATATCAGTATGAATTCATGATGTTTCAAAATGCGTATTTCTCCTCTCCGTCCCCCGGAAAGGCCTGGAAGCAGCCGCCAGCCAGCAGCAGCGAGCACCCCTTCCCTGCCCATTCACTGGGGCAGCCACGGCCCTGGTGGGAGGGCTGGGGTGAGCCCGGGCACAGAGGGGGGTGGTCCTAGGCCCAGGCCCTGGTGGGAGGGCTGGGGTGAGCCCGGGCACGGAGGTGGGTGGTCCTAGGCCCAGGCCCTGGTGGGAGGGCCGGGGTGAGCCTGGGCGGGGGTGGGGTGGGGGTGGTGGTGGTCCTAGGCCCAGGCCTGGTGGGAGGGCTGGGGTGAGCCCGGGCACAGAGGGGGGTGGTCCTAGGCCCAGGCCCTGGTGGGTGGGCCGGGGTGAGCCTGGGCGGGGTGGGGGGGGTGGGGGGGCGGTCCTAGGCCCAGGCCCTGGTGGGAGGGCCGGGGTAAGCCCGGGCAGGGAGGGGGGGTGGTCCTAGGCCGTCCGTCCGTGGTGCCTGGAGCAAGGCGCTCACCGAAGGTTAGGACACTCGGCTCAGAGGCCTAGAACTCGAGGATGCCCCTGACCCAGAGGGGCCAGTTGGAGGTTTACAATGAATGACGGCCGTGGTGGAAACCCACTGAACACATTGAACATCGGCGTTCAGGTAAACAGCGATACTCAGGGAGAGATCAGGCCAGAAGCCAGCGAAGCCCTTGCACCGGGAGCACAGGGCCGCCCCTGATGCTGAAACGGGACGCAAGGCAAGAGCCCAGGTCAGTCCTGCTCCCAGGAGTGAACTGCCGCCCAGCAGCTCGGGGAGGATTCACTGCCCACAAGAACCACAGGAAACTCCCTTGTCACAGCCGGCTCTTTCTCCTGCGCGGCCTGCAGCTCGGAGCCGCGCCCAGGGCCTCGGCAGCCCCTCTCCTCTCCTCCTCCAGCCTCCCACCTGCTGGCCCGCGGGGGACCGTGCGCACCTGCCCCCCCCCCCCCCGCCCCGAGAAATCTCCCCTTAACCAGCAGAATCAGGTCAGCTTCGCTCACGGCTCTATCCCTCCCGCCTAGAGAAGCGCCTGGAAGTAAGCGTGCTCCACAGATGTTGAATGGATTGCATTGCATTCATTCATTCATTCATTCATGTGCTAAGACACGTTGCACCCACGATCCATCCTATTGGTGAGATGGCAGCTGACTGGGACCAGAGTTAAACAGTCAGTTATGCTCTCAGACTCGGGGTACCCCTCACAGCCTGATTGTAATTCTCATCACCACTTCCTCCACGTCCAGTGAGACCCCCCTCTGTCAGCTGGCCCCCCTCCCCACCCCGTCCCCAGCACCCGCTCTGCCGTGGGTCTCTGGTCCGGCCAGCACGGCCTCCCCACACACGCCCCCCGTCCGCTCCGTCCAGCTGTGGACGACTCGCAGGGAAGGACCCATCAAACCCCGGAGCCAGCGCCGCTCTTTGGCGACTCCCGCTCCGGCGTCACGAGAGGCACACCTGCCCCTCCACGAGCCACCTGGAGATGGACGTCTTCCCGTCGTAGCCCGGCCGGAACTGCAGGGTGGCCGAGCGCGGGCTGATGTTGGAGATGACCAGGTTGGACGGGGCGCCGGGAAGTTCTGGAGGGAAACGAGAGAGGACGGCACAGACTGAGCTTCTGCCACCGTTTAGGAAGCGGAGCAACACGCCGGTGAGTAGATACTTCCAAACCCTTCCTACCACAGAGAGGACGTGTTTTCAAACCACGAGAGGCCTGGCTGGTGTGGCTCAGTGGGTGAGCATCGACCTATGAACCAGGAGGTCACGGTTCAATTCCCGGTCAGGGTATGTGCCCAGGTTGGGGGCTCCATCCCCAGTGGGGGGCGTGCAGGAGGCAGCCGACCCATAATTCTCTCTCATTATCCTCTCTCTCTCTCTCTCTCTCTCCCCCTTCCTCTTTGAAATCAATATAAATATTTAAAAACAAACAAACAACAGGGAGGAGCACAGCTTCCCTGGGAACATGCCCAGCATGGCCCCACTCTACGGGGCCGCCCATTCGAGCTGGCGCTGGGGCAGGCGCAGGAGACCTCGCAGCCCTGGGGACGCCAGGCTCAGTGGGGACCTCTGTGCAGCCGGTCTTGTTCAATGGACACCGCGGAGTGAAGAAGGAGGGAGGACGGGGCCTCAGAGAACACACAGCAGCGCACGTCCCCCTCCCGGATCCTGACTGTGATCACGGCCATGGAGAGCGGGAGCGGGGGGAGGGGGGGTGCAGAGGGGTGCACGCCTGGTTCCCAGGCAGCTGACCCGGGCAGTGGGCAGGCCCTGAGCCCGGGCTTCCTGGGCCTGGTTTCCGAGACAACGGGTTCCGGGGCGAGTGCAGAGCTCTCCCCACTGCCCGCGTGCAGGTGCTCTGGCAACTAGATGAAGGGAAGGCGTGACCTGAGCGGCTCCACCACTTGAGGCCCCCCCCCCCCAGAATCTTCCCCGTGCTCCCCCTTAATTCCAAATGCAGAGAAGCAACTGCAAAACCGGGCTTCTCGGGGCGCTTGCACTCTTGTTTCCTGGCAATTGGCATTCGTTTGGCTCAACTCAAATTCTTATAAAATTTTTCTACTGCTTGGCCTTCTTCTTTGACACTATTTTTTAAAAATATGTTTTTGTTGATTTCAAAGAGAGGAAGGGAGAGGGAGAGAGAGAGAGAGAGAGAGAGAGAGAGATAAAAGCATCAATGATGAGAGAGAATGATAGATCAGCTGCCTCCCGCACCACCCACACTGGGGATCGAGCCTGCAACCCGGGCCTGTGCCCTGACCGGGAATCAAACCGTGACCTCCTGGCTCATAGGTCGATGCTCCACCACTGAGCCACACCGGCTGGTGACACTACTCTTTATTTTAACATCGGCACTTCCTCTCTCTCTCCCAAGGCCTGCCTTTCCTTCTGTGGGGTTCCCTTTCCCGGGAGGGCGGGGCCCCAGTCCAGCTCCCTGAGGGGATTCACATCTCCCCTCCCTGCCCACCAGCCACTCCCCCAACCCCCACAGAAGAGAGGGGGGCTGTGGTCAGAAGACGCTGGGAAACAGGCCGCAGCGGGTCACCCTCCACTTACCCCACCCTCCAGCAGGACACTGGCCCCCTCAAAGGCGGGTGCCCTTCGAGCGTCAGGACTCCAGGGGGAAGGAGGGGCCGGAGCCCTGCTCTCACTGACCTGGGGGCACGCCCGACGAAATGGTGGACGAGGTGGCCAGGCCGGCGCCCACGGCGGTGAGGGCAGCCACGTCGATGGTGTAGGTGGTGAGCGAAGACAGGCCCTGGATCTTGTACTCGTGCGTCGTGCTGTTGAGCGTGTCTGTGAGCCGAGAGTCGTTCTTCCCGTAAACCTCCCAGGAGATCCGGTAGCCTGGGGGGCGGTGGACAGAGAGTTGTGGGGGGCTCCCGGGGCCGAGGGCAGGAGTGGAGGCCGCCCCGTCATCTCCCAGATTTGCAGAGTCTGGGGAGAGGCTGCTGCCCTGGCAAAGGGCACCCCGGAGTCAGGGCTCCCAGGTGCCCCAGAAACCTCCCGTCCTCCCCCCCCCGCCCCAGGCAGCACTGCCCGTGTCCTGTCCACGGTGATCAGTGACCTGCAGGACAGGTGGCCCGACACGTGGGCACCCTCAGTGCCCGCAGCGTGACGACAGATGGCTGCCAGCCTCTGTGCACGCCTCCCCTTCTCTCCTCAAATTATGGCTGCATCTCAGCCATATTTCCATTTTTATAAGCTCGTATTTTCATGAGGCGGCACCTAGCTCAGCGCGGTCCTGGGCGGCACCTAATTTGTGGGCCCGCTGCTTGCGCTCCCCGGGGATGACGGGTGCGGCTTCACTGGGCCAGCGCGTGGCCTTAAAAAGTGGCTCTTTCCCGAGCCCCTGTGGCCCCGCCTCCCCCTGGAGCCTGAGCCCCCCTCCTAGTGAGCCCCAACTTCCCTCTGCTCCACCCAGTGGGGCCTCACAGCCGCGATTATTCGCCTGACTACAGCGTGTGTGGGGCTCCGAGAAAAAGGCCCAGCCGGCCCCTGAGTCCGCCCCCGGGGGGCTGATGAGGTTGGGGCGCTGGAGGCCCTGCAGAGGGACAGTGATGGAGAGCCCGGCCACGGGCAGTGCAAAGCCGCTGAAAACGTGGCCCTCCCCTCCCAGGCAGTAAACTGGGCCCTGCCGCTCCAGGGGCGTCGAACGCGCCTCGGATGAAAGCGGTCACACAGTAGGAACCAGGACTTCCGGTGAACAGAACTCAGAGAGAAGTGTCTCGGGACTTTAATTTTTAAAAAAATTAGTATCAGAAGCCACTGCCTGTCTGCTGACCCTCAGCCCTCTGAGCCCCCCGGCTTCCGAGCGCTGGCAGGGCTCCAGGCGGGGACACCAGGGACACAGGCAGAGGGGTGGCCCTATCACTGTGCCCCTGTGCTCACCAGAGCTCCCCAAGCACAGCACACCTGACGCCTGAAGCCTGCTTCCGGCTTCTGGGTCCCTACCCCAGCCCCCACCCCAGGCCCCTGCCCAGCTCCCACCCCAGGCCCCTGCCCAGCCCCCACCCCAGGCCCCTGTCCAGCCCCCACTCTAGGCCATGGCGGGGTGTCTTGACAACAGAGGAGACTGGTCTCTGACTCAGAGGCGGGAGCTGAGCAGGGAACAGCCCTAAGGGGCTGGGCTGGTGATGGCAGGGCCTGGGGTGGGGACGGGCCCTGGCTGTGGCACACGCAGCCACACACGTGCTCTGGCGGCCTTCTGTCTGAAGGTGACCCAGGCCTGTGGGCGGCAAACCCGAGGCTCCTCCTTGGGGACAGGTGCTCACCTGTGATTACTCCGTTCTTGTCCAGCGGCTCCTGCCAGCTGACCTTTAGGGACGTGTCCAGGATCTCGGTGAAGCTCAGGTGCCCCACAGCTCCTGGCCCTGGGGGGGAGGGGGACACAGTCCCTGTCACACTAAGCCCATCCCTCTCGGGCAGGCTGTGCGGAGAGCTCTAACTATGAAAGGGAAGCGGCCAGCCTGGCAGGAGCTCCCGGAGGCCCCGCCAGCAGCACTCACTGTCCTCGTGGGTGCGGACGAGCCGGGGCGCGCTGGGGGGCCCGTCCCCGGGCGTGGTGAAGCACAGGGCCGCCGTGAAGTAGGCCGTGAACTTCCGCAGGTGGCTGATGTAGCCGTGGTGCGCTCCGTGGAAGTCTGGCGCGATGGTGACCACGGTGACAGACTCCGGGGTGTCGGCGGGCCACGCGAGGAGCTGGGGGGAGCGGGTTGGGAAGAGATTCCTTTTAGTCGCACGGCTTCAAAGTCTGCACCAGAATTTCATGTGAAATTTACCTTCGACGTCATAATTAAAAGACGTCATAAATCCAACCTTTGTCATCTCACTGAGAAGCACTGAGTTTAAAAGGGATTTCAGCCCGGCCGGTGTGGCTCAATGGTTGAATGTTGACCTATGAACCAGGAGGTCACGGTCAGGTTCATCGGTCGACTCCCGGTCAGGGCACACGGCCGAGCCGCAGGCTCGATCCCCAGGGTGGGGCGTGCAGAGGCAGCCAATCGCTGATTCTCTCTCATCTCTCTCCCTCCTTTCCTCTGTGAAATTAAAAAAAATAATAATAAAAAAGGAGATCTCGTAGATTGCTGAGTGCAAACACGGGTATTTATATGTGCACACGTGACACAAAGTCTTCTCTATCTCCTGGCACAGACGCGCAGACCGTCCCTCCTCACACACACACACACACACACACCACGCACACGGCCGAGCGTGTGGTTGGGCAGCAAGGAACATGGACTCCAGCTGTCACTCCCGACCCCGGACGAGCCACACCCACAGATGTTTCCCGACAGGCCCGCCCCAGACTCGGCATGAGCCCGATGCACTGGGACAACCGTCGCTGTTTCTAGTTTCTGTCCAGCAGCTGCCTGGGCAGGCAGTCAGGACACCGATCACACCGTAAAGGCACACAGTCTGCTGACACGTGGCAGGGGGCCGCCCAAGGTCTGGCCACTGTGTGTCTGCGGGACCGGGTCCCTGTGGCACCAAACATCGGGGCCCTGGGGCTGGAGGGCGGCGGCCGCAGGACAGGAGCACAGCCATGCGGGTCAGAGCCCAGCGCAGGGACCGAGCGAGCGCCGGCCTCGCCAGTCCGACTGGACGGAGCGGCACAGCGTCCTGCTGATCCACATGGTTTCCTTTCAGGAAGCCGACGGCGGGCCCTGGAGGCGAGGGCGGGCGAGCTGCTGGCCGGCGGCCGGGCTGGCGTGGACACGTGTTTGTGTAAATTGAATCCAAATGGAGAAAGAACGGACTGTGTCGGAGCAGAAACACCCTCTGCATCCGAGACTGCCGCGTGTCCAGCCGCGAGGTGGGCGCGCCTCTCTAAGGTCTGCCCGTGCCCACCTCCAGGCGGACGGTCATGACTGCGCTGAGGCCACGGCTCCAGGCCCAGCCAGGGCGGGGATACGGGGCAGAGACGACGCTTTTGGGACCTGGGCCCCAGCACACGGATGAAGGTGACATGCTCTGGCGACTAAGGACGAAGGGAAGGTGGAGGGTGGGGAGGGTCCGTGCCTCAGATTCCGGGTAGAGAGGTGACCTGGGTCACCAGGTCTCAGTCCCAGGAGCCGAGGGAGGGAGGGGACGCTGCTCCTCACCTGATACAAATGTCCCTCAATGTCCCCCAGGCAGGGTCCCTCCCAGGAGGAAGTGGTTCCTGCAAGCCCGATCCCAATCCGCGAGGTGGGGCTCCCTCCCGAGGGGATGTTCACGTGGGAGGCCTTTCTCAGGAGACAGTGCTGTGTCCCCCCCCCCGCCCCCCCCCCCCCCCCCCCCCCCGCCTGCAGAAAGCCCACCAGGAGTTCCTGAGCAGCACAGCTGGTGGCAGGACCTGGGTGACTCCCGGGACCCCAGGACGGGCAGCGGCCTCCGTGCTGACCCTCAGGCCTGGACCCTCCGAGACGCCCCCGGGCGAGGCGCGTACCTTGTATCCCTGGTTGATGCCATTGATGAACTGCTGGGGCGGGGGGTTCCACAGGAAGCGGATGGTCGTGGAATTCACCGCTTCCGCCTGCACGTTCTGGGGGGGCGCGGTGGGCACTGTGCCAGGCATCGCCATCAGAGACAGGAACCAACAGGAGGCAGGAGGGGGAGAGATGGAAACACTCTTAGCCGCTGCCCGCCGCACGGGCACTCGGCGCTGTGACAATGTCTGGGGAGCTGCTGGCATCACAGAGAAAGGGGCTGGGCTGCTTCTCCTTCTCTGCGGCCGAGTTCGTTAAGGCGTCGCCGGGAAAGGGGCCCGGACCACCCGTCCCTGGGGAGCCGTTCCGGGGCCCGAGGGGAGAGCAAACCCAGCTTCCTCCAGCTTCTCTCTCCCCGACCTCTGAGACCAGACCCGGTTCCTGTGGGCGCCCTTCCCGCAGGCGCCCCGCTCCCCCCACTGACCTTCACATGAAACCATCGCCCTCCCGCGGGCACCGCTGCCTACGCTCTCGGAGGCCAGGCGTCTGCCTGTCACAGGGGCCCCATTACAATTTCCACTCTCTCTTCCTTTCCGTTATTGAACCCAATCGTACACCTGCCCGGGGGCCCGCCCCCTGGGAGTCACAGTCCAGGGGACACCCTCATGCAGCCGAAAGGGCGTCTCTGCAGGAGTCACACGGTACACACACTGGGAGGCTTCAGACTGGAGCCAGGCCCAGGCCTGGGGGAAGGGCAGGCCTCTGGGGGAAGGGCAGGCCGGGGGTGGGGGGGGAGGCCTGAGAAAGGCGCGCTCCCTGGGAGAGTGCAGCGAGCAAAGGCATGGGATTATGGGAAAGCCTGGTGACTGGCGAGCACGGTGAGCGTGGCTATGGGGCGTGAGGGGGAGACCAGCGGAGGAAGCAGACGGGCCACCCCGGGTTGCCTCCCACACCAAACATCGGGGTCGACGATGTGTATGGGGCAGCGGGGGTGAGAGCACTCGGGAAAGGCAGCCCACACATCCCAGCAGACGGCAGGGTATCGGCTGGATGGAAACCAAGACCCGACTATGCGGCGTCTAAAAGAATCCCACTTGAAATACAAAGGCACGAGTAGCTCACAAGTAGAAGGATGGAGGAATACACACACACACTGACTCGGTCGGGAGCGGTTATGCTACCATGAGGAGCGCTAGGCTTCCTGCCCAGGAGGGGAGCCGAGGAGGAAGAGGGAGGTCACATAGTGATGGCGCAACCTAGTCACCGAAAGAGGCAACCTCCTGCATGTGTGCTGCAGCAGGACTCAAAGTACCAGGCGCGAAACCGAGGAACGAAAAGGAAAAACGGAAACATCTACTGTTACAGCGGGAATTTCAGTGCTCTTAAAAAAACAGACAAAGAAAATCAGTAGGAGACACAAGACCTGAACACCCAACACCATGGAGCAGCTTGACCCACGTGATATTAATGTTTAAATCCACCCACCGACGGCAGAACACACCTTCTCCTCGGTGCACATGGAACTTAACCAAATAGAAACAGTTTAAGCCCCAAACAGACCCAAACAAGTTAAAGATAATGCAAGTCACAAAATGCATGTTTTACGGCCCCAAAAGAATCAAACTTGAAATTAATATCAGGAAGATGGTGGAAATTCCCTAAATATTTGGAAATGAAGCAATGCACTTCAAAATAACCATGAGTCCAAGAGGAAGTCACATGGAAAATTAAAAAGCACTTCCAATTTAATGAAAATGAAAACTCAACACATCAAAATTTATGGGTTGCAGGGGTGATAGAGGGAAATTTATAGCATTTAAATGTTTACCTTATAATCTAAGATTCTACCTTAAGAATGTGTAATAGTTAATTAAACCCAAAACAAGTTGATTTAAGGCAATGGTAAAGAAAAAGAGCATAAACAAATGAAATGAAATTAGAAAAATAACAGAGGAAATCAACAAAACCAAAAGCTGATTCTTTTAAAACATAAATAAACCGTGAGCCAGACTGATCAGGAATAAGTGAGAAACCACAAATTGCCAATATCACCAAAGTCAGGGAACACCTCTCCAAATCCCATGACGTTAAGAGAGGAGAGTCCATTTCTTACATCTTTATGCTCATAAATTCAACAATTTAGACGAGGTGGACAAATTCCTGAAAAGAAACTCACTTACAGAATCTACTCAAGAAGAAATAGACAACCTAAGTTGTCCTATAGCTATTCAATAGCTGAATATGCAATTAAAACCTTCCAATAAAAAAACTCTAAGCTCATAAGCTTTACTGGTGAGTCTACCAAACGTTTGAAGGAAAAATAAAAGCAGTTCATCCAAATCAGAAAAAGACATTAAAAGACAAGAAAATACAGACCCGGATGTCTCCCTCATGAACACAGGTTGCAAACAGGCTCAATAAAAATATCGGGAAATCGAATTCTACAATATATAAAAATCATACTTTATCCCGATCAAGTAGGGGTTATCTTACAAATGCTAAGCTGGTTCGACAGTCAAAAATTCTCCATGTCAACAGAATGAAGGAAAAAGTGTGATCATCATAATAGATTTAGGAAAAGCACTGGATAAAATTTAACATCCAATACTGACTTTCACAAACTCTCCCAGGGAAGTAGAACACGACTAACCCCGATAAAGGAACCTATAAGCCTCGACAGCACGTAGTTAAAATACAAGGACGGGGTGCTTTCCCTTAGGATCAGGGACAAAGCCAGGAGGTTGTTCTGACATGCCTTGTCTGGAAGTGCAAGCCAGTGCAAGAAAGAGAGATAGCAGGCACAAGGGAAAAAACAAACCCCTCTCTCTAGACACACAATGTAACTGTCCTTGAAGAACTGGGAGTCAAAAGTCAATTTAGCCCGGCCGGTGGTGCAGTGGTTGGGTGGTGACCTATCGACCAGGAGGTCACGGTTCGATTCCCGGTCAGGGCACAGGCCTGGGTTGCGGGCTCGATCCCCAGTAGGGGTCGTGCAGGAGGCAGCCAATCAATGAGTCTCTCTTATCACGAATGTTTCTCTCTCTCCCTTTCCCTTCCTCTCTGAAATCAATGAAAACTATTTTTAAAAAGGTCAATTGTATTTCTAAACATGAGCAACGGAGAACTGGAAATTAAAACGACAAAGTCAATACCATTTAAAATACCAACGAAAACAGGAAGTAGACACAAATTTAACCAACTGCATGCAAGCGCTGGATGCTAAAAAGTCAGAACAGTGATCACAGAAGCAAGACCTAAGCAAACGGAGAGTCACAGCCCGTTAATGGGTTGAGAGGCGACCTAACCAAGACATCGGTTCTCCCCGAACTGGTCTCCGGTTTGAATGTCACCCTAGCAACGCTGTTGCTAGGAGCTTTTAGAGATTGGGAAGTTGACTTTAAAATTTATGGGGAAAAGTAAGGGAATTAAATAGACAAAACAATTCTGAAAAAGAACGAAACTGCACAATACGAACTATAAACCTACAGGAATTAAACAGTCACTGCAGAAAAGACGGACACGCAGGCCCACGGAGCAGCCAGAAAGCACCCGCGTGTGCACCAGCTGAGCTTACTGACGCACAGGGCAGTGCTCTGGAGGAAGGAAGAATGGGTGTCCATGTGCAAACCCCCATCTGGGTCCACACCCAGACCTTATCAGAGACCAGCCCTCCTCGCTACCCGGGAGATTCCAGAATCCTCTGTCCTCTCTGTCCCCCATCAGAGCTCACGGAGTCAGAGGACACAGGCTCAGGCCTCCGACTACCACGCCCCCCCCCCCACTTTATTAAAAAACCTCCAACTCTTCTCATCCCTTTTCTCTTTTTCCTAATTATTGTCATCAGAGTGACTCGCAAATTTGTGGGCAATGGAATTAAACATTTTCTCGAGTGAGAAAAAGCCCTGAAGCCAGTGCACCCGCCCTGCAATGCATCCCACACAGGAGCCCTCGAGGCCGGAAGGGCTCAACTACAGGGGTTAGGGGACCCCACCCCTCTGAGCAAGGACAGGGCCCAGCGGGGGGACCAGTGTTCACAGAGGGCTTGTCCCCCAGGCCTGAGCAGGAAGCCGACCGCCTGCAGCTTGGAATCAGGAATCAGGCCTCAGGGACATTTTCTATGATAATTAGCATTTTAAAAAAATATTTATTGATTTCAGAGAGAGGAAGGGAGAGGGCAAGAGAAACATCCATGATGAGAGAGAATCATGGATTGGTTGCCTCCCGTACGCCCCCACGGGGATGAAGCCCGCTACCTGGGCCTGTACCCGGACCGGGAAAGGAACTGTGACCTCCCGGTTTGTAGGACAGCGCTCAGCCACTGTGATGATTAGCATTTAAAGCACCGCCTTTGCACACCACGGTAAGATGAACGTGTGCTCTGTGGTTCTCCTTGCCCAGAAAGCTCCATTCCCACAGATAATGGATGCCCCGCGCAGATCCCAGCGTGTTCCAGTTGTAAATCCCACGCGGCCCACGCCCTTGGACACGGCTCATTCTCACCGCCAGGGACGGGCGCTCTGGCGGGAGCTCCCAGCGCTCACGGCCCCGCGAGGACATGACAGGAACCACAGGCGGGTGCAGACTCGGGAGGCAGCAGTGCCCTTTCTTGTGCCCCGAGATGGGAGTAGGAGGCACCGCAGGGCAGGGGGCACCTGCGACGGGTTACACGTGGGCCACAGAGACGGACGTCACTGCGGAGACAAACCGAGGTGCGAAGGCATTTTTGCCCCATTGAGGATGTCACATGAGGGCGAGACGGGAGCCGCAGACCGAGCATCTGCTGTCTGCAACCCTCACTTCAGACGCCTTGCCGAGCCCGAGTGAACGTCAGCGGCGGCATTGATGTTCCGGAAAGTGGATAATCAAACGTTCCCTGGTTTCCTTAGGACGGGAAACGCTCCCCTCCCATTAGGAGGTAATGTCCTGAAACCAGAACAAACCCTCGCAGCACAGAAGGCCTGTGGCAGGAAGAGAGATGATGAGGAACCAAACCGGGAAGACATGAGAGCCCGGGCGTGCGCACCATGGCCATTTACAGCGTCCTCTGTCCTGGTCCCTTGGGGGAAGCCGGCCTCCTGTCTCAGTGGACGTGAGGGGGGAGGAGCCCACAGTCCACGTGGCCTGCGGGGTGGGCGGCTGCCATGGCGATGCCCACGTGCTCCCCGCGAAGGCTCTCCACCTGCCCCCTCCACGGCCACGCATTCCTTCCTGTGGCTTCGGCATGAGGGCCCCAGACACGCCCCTCCCGAATTGAGCTCACGGGAGCCGTGTCCGTGGCGGGAAGCGGCCGAGCTGGGGGCAGGAAGAAGGCCCAGTGATCGGGTGATTGGCAGACGGAACGATGCCCCAGGGCCTCCTCCCCGGGACCCAGAGCACACGGCTTCCCCGGCTCCCGGAGCGATCGGGACGGAATTCTCTAGAACACCAAGGACACCTTCCATCTCAGTGGGGGAATCACAAGGGGCTGTGACAGGCGGATGCTAAAAAGTCAGAACAGTGATCACAGAAGCAAGACCTAAGCAAACGGAGAGTCACAGCCCATTAATGGGTTGGGAGGCGACCTAACCAAGACATCAGTCCTCCCCGAACCGGTCTCCGGTTTGAATGCACAAGAGAGAAGTGCGGGTCTGTTGCGGGTTCCTCACGTGCTCAGCCTGGACCCTGGACGCAGGGACTGTGTGATGTACATGGCCCCACCCGGACCTTGCACGCCCCCTCGCCCTCCATCTGTTATCGCGGCCGCGGATCCCAGTGACTGCATCTTATCAGCAGGGCCTCGTGGCCTTTCTGCCCCGAATTCTAAAATGTGACACATCGACCTACAAATCGAGCAGCGGGACGCAAGCACACTTCCAGCCGGAGCGCGTTCCAGGGGTGCGAGGGAAGGTCCCTTCTGTCGCCTGACGCCCCAGTGGATGGGGACCCGCCTGCCAAATTCCCCTTGTGTGACACTCCCTCTCGGGGATGATGCGCAGTCCCGGTCGCAGCCGCTCTCCCCTGGAACAGGCTGCCTGAAGCGACACGCGGTCCTGGCTCCGGCCTCCTCACTCCCCAGAGGTGAGAGAGGCCGCTTGCGGTGGACGGCCCCTGCCTGCCCCGCGTTGGAGATATTCCCGCGGGCGGGGCTAGACTCCCGGGCTAGGGTTTGGCGGCGGGCACGCGCGGCTGCGTGGACAGAGGGTCTGTTTAGAGCTGAGGGCACCGGCAGAGAGCGCCCTGTTGGCCCAGCCCAGCGCCTCCCGGGCCGAGCCGGGTCCTCCCGGGCAGTGGGACTGGACCGTAGAGAGCGGAAGGTGCCGGGCGGGGCGAGCACGTGGGGAGAGTGAGGCTCTGCTTCATGACAGCCGCCCGGCTTTTGGGGGAGAAGTTTTACTGACTAGTAAGCTGTTTGCTTGAGTAACTGAAAGCAACATAATAACACCAACTACCAGTTTCATTCCTCCTCCTCCTCCGAGCACATCACTGAAAACAGACTCCACGGACTCATTCCCTCAGGCACGCACAGGCTCACCGGGACTCCAGCCACAGAGACCCCACTCCGCGCGGAGCAAGTGCCGACCTCGGGGACCAGCCGGCGTGTGCAGCCACGGCCGGTCCTGGCGGCCGAGAGGGCAGTGAGCACTCACCTGCCCCTCCCGGGTGCCGCCCTCTCGGGATAGAGGGAGAGGTTACATTAAGTGGGGGAGCGAACCCTCCTCTTTCGTTTCCAGCTGCTCCGATCCAGCCTTGCGAACCCTGCTCCCCCCAGGGCCCGGCGCTGGCGGCACGGCTTACCTCCCTGGAGCGTGTACTCGGCCACCGCCCGGCTGAAGACGCCCAGGCCGGCGCCGTTGTAGGCGGCCACCTGGATCTCGTACTGCGTCCACACGATGAGCTCGGTCACCAGGCAGTAGTTGACCTCGGGGCTGGAGATGTTGCGCTGCTGGTGCTCCCCCGGCAGCCCGGCCAGGCGGTACCTGCGCAGACCGAGAGGTGACTCCAGGGACACCCTCACCCAGCTCCTCGCGGGGGGGGGCGGGGGGGGGCAGGAGTGAGGGAACAGCAGTAAGGCCGGGGAGCCGGACACGCCAACCCCGAATTCACCTGTTAAAAAGGTGGAGTCTCGCCTCACCGTGACCACAGCCCTGGGCGAGAGAGACACAGCCGACCTCTGAGCTGAGTTAGGGGTTAAGGAGTCCGGCTTTTCAGGTGTGACTGTCCCGGGAGTGTAGGGACTTAGCACCCAGAGCCCCGGACGTGACTTCCGGGAGGAAGTGGGGGCGCGGTCAGCCGTCTGAGCGGTGCTTCCTGCGGCTGGAATGCTGGGGGAGAGAAGCCGCGCTCTGGCCCAGTCAGGAGGTCAGATCCGTTCACGCAGGCCCAGAACCAGAACCAGGCCCCAGAACCAGAGCCAGGGGCTTTCAAAGGTGCTCCCGCCCCTAGCGCACTAGCCACTGCTGGGTGTGCCGGTCGGCCTGCGGGGGCCCTGAGAGCGCACAGGAGGCTCTGCAGGGTGCCCAGGGCCCAGGTTTACAGCGAGTGCACTTTGTTACTATTATGTTAAAATATATTTTTATTGCTTTCAGAGAGGAGGGGAGAGAGAGAGAAACATCAGTGATGAGAGAGAATCACGGATCGGCTGCCTCTTGCACGCCCCACACTGGGGATTGAGCCCGAAACCCGGGCATGTGCCCTGACCGAAACTGAACAGTGACCTCCTGGTTCATAGGGTGACCCTCAGTCACTGAGCCCTGTGGCCGGGCTACAGTCACATTCACTCATTTTAAAGAGGGACAGGCCTCCCCTGGGCTTAGGCGTGTGAACGAGGAGACCCTGTCCCGCCTGGAGGGCGGGGCGCCCTCAGCCCTCCTCGGGCAGCCAGCATTTCCCGGCTCCATTTCGAGAAGCTGATCGGTGCCCTGGGGAGATGAGGGGCGTGGACATGGGTCCCCAGTCCCGGTGCAGCTTCCAGGCATCAGAGTTCCACCCAGAGCGAGAGCGGCTCTGGGGGAGGCGCCTGGCTGTGTGAGGAAGGGGGAGCGGGGAAGGGAGCCGCCGAGGGAGGAGATGCAGCTGCAGTCTCGGGCAGGTCGGGGTCCCCAGGCTCCTCCCTGACACAGAGAGGCTCTGAGGCTGCGCAGTCCCGGCCAGTGACCTGCGCTGTCCCCGGGGCCGGCCAGCAGGCCAGCAAGGCCGCTGCCATCAGAGCGATGGAGGAACCCCGAAATCCAGGCCCCTGACGGAGAACAGCCCTCCCAGAGAGGAGGCTGCCAAGGCACTGAGGACGGGCTCTGCATGGAAACCTGGGCCTCCTGAGGAGCCCGCCTCGCCAGGGACCACCTGGGGCCACCTGTGCTCGGCGGGGCCTGCCTGACGCAGTGGCATGGAGGCCCCAGGCTCTGTGCACCCCGCCCGGGGCGGCGCTGGGACACAGGGTCCTTCTGTGACTAATGCGTCAAACCCCATTTTTGCTTCATGCCCCACTGACCTCTGCCCCCTCCCGAGTCGTGTCCCTCGACCGCGGGCCCTGCCGGCGCCAGCACGTGAAGGCGCTCTCCGCGGTGGAGCTGGGTGATGGGGCGGGGTCCCCCAGAGAAACAACGGGGAGAGGACCGGCCTGGGAGAACCCCTGGGTCAGATACTGACCCCAAAGCTCCCCACGCACCAGACATTTGCGGCCCTGGCACTGCTGGGCGGCCGTCTGGGAGGAGGCGGAAAGGGCTCACACCCACCCACACTCGAGTGTCCTGCTGTGTGAGGGGCCCAGGACCACGCACAGCCCGAGGCACAGCCGGGCGACGGAAGAGGAAGCTCACTCATGGGGACCTCGCGGAAGCCACCATGTGCGTCCAGGGGCAGGCAGAGCTGAGCTCCCGGGACTCCGTGGGAAGAAGACGAAAGAGCTGGGCGGCCTCAGCTCCCCTCACTCCCTGCGCCCAGTTCTGCTCCCTCACGTGACAGCCATGGCCCTGCACAGGGCGTCGCAGGGCGAGGTGACTGGAGCGCCCCTACCCCTTCCTCTCCGATGGCGCCTTTCCTGGGACGCGGGTGGGAGCCAGTTCTGAGAAACGCGCCCGCACCCATCGGCACCGTGTCCAGGCCTCTCCCCGCGTCGGTGCAGGATGAGTGGCAGAGCCCGTGTCCCGGCCCCGGCCGTGTCCTCTGCGGCTCAGGCCGGGCCATCCTGACCGTGGCTCGGGGTGCTTTTGCTGCAGCTATAGGAAGCCGGGGAAGGCGAGGTCCAGGCAGGAGGGAGGGCGTTTTCTCTGACGGAACAAGATGACTTTTATGTGGAAATAACAGGAGAGCGTTTACAAAGGACACAGCCCTGATGCTCCGAATAAAGGAACTCCCTGCCCATCACGGTAAATATGTGATGGCTGCGCACCCGTCCTGACGATTTCTCACGCGGAGCCCTGACGGGGTTCATTTCTTCTGTGGTTCCGCAGGAGGCACGGGCCCTGAGGGTGCGCGCTGCGCACACAGCTGGTTTGCAAGCCGGAGGACGATTCGGGAATGTTTCTGAGCAAATCCACTTCTGCCGGGTCTGTAATTCCCGGAAACGCTGACATCGCGGGTCCTCACTTCGGGGCTGTCGGATTTAAGCCCCGACACGTGCACAGCCCCCTTCCCAGCCCCGGCCGCTGGCTCCAGCGCGGAAAATCCTTTTAACAGCAGTAATCCCGCAAACAGAGGGACGCGCGGCCCAGGGGCCTCGGCATCAGAGAGATTTCATTATTAACCGCTCGCCCGGAGCGGCCCGTGGGCTGACTGCTAACGTCCTCCCGGGGCCTCAGGAGCGTTCCTCCACGTGCTCCACCCAGGCAGCCGCTGGAGGCGCGCGTGGCTGGGCCCAGGGCGTGAGGCCGGTCGTTTCCATTAGTGGGTGAGCCCGGGACAAGCGTGACGGCCGCACAGGGGCGGGCAGGGCGAGCAGACAGGAACCGAGCCACGGAGCCCCTCCTGCAGCGGTCTCCTTCCCTCCTCTGGAGCGGGAAGGGCAGCTGGGGCATGGGAGCGGGGCAGGCCCAGCTGATCCCGCCCTTTGCTCCCCCCCCACCCCGTGCACCCCCAGGGCGGCTGCGTTTAAGCCCCTTCAGGCAGAGGATGGTCTGGCCGGTGTTGAGGGCGATTCACACGCTGGGGGAGGAACGTGAGAGTCACAGGGACACGGTTGTGACAGGCAAGCAGCCCCGCACACAGATCGACATGTATGAAATGGCGAATGCGCGATGCGGACATACACACGGGTGCGCTGTCCTCCACATGCGAAGACACTGGAGCCGAGGAGGCAGCACTTCCTGCATTTTCTCCCTTTGCCTGGGAAATGGCTTTACCCTCAGCCGCTCCGTCAGCCCCGGACCTTCTGGTTCCGCTCAGCAGGGCCTGGCGGGCGGGGGGAAGGTGGGGACGCACCTGCCCCTTGCCCCACAGGCTGTGAGGGGGCAGAGTTCACGCCCGATTAACACAGGCCCGCTGGGCAGCCACGGGAAGGGATGTAGTAATCACCCTTTAATCCAGCTGTTTTCTTCTCTTCACTCGTGTCAACAAACGACTGTAATTAGCATAGTCGGGGCAGCTTTCGAGTTAGCGGTTCTGGGAAAGGAGGGGTCCTCTCTCCCACGCAGCCCCGTCAGGCAGGTCCTCCCACGTCCCTCCGGCCTGCCCACCCCCCTGGGGCCGGGGCCAGGCTGCCTGCAGGTGTGCGAGTGTGGCCTGCCCTGTGTTTCAAAGTATTTTGATTTCATGCCCAACACTGGAAAGCTGTGAGACTGCATGTAGAAAGCTCGACTTTACAATTCCTTTGAAACACGAGAAAACCTGGCAACACTGAGCAACATGCCTGCGTGGTAACAACTGATTAATAACTCACTCAATTGCATTGTTATTCATTAAAAATCATGGCGGATAGTAATTCACGCCCCTGGTAAAAGCTCAGAATGAGAACATCTACGAGGAAGAGTGTACCTTGCTCCATGCTTTTCCCAAAATGCAGCCACCGACACCGCGTCCTGTGTGTAACCCTACAGACGGACACCAGCTCTGCCGGCTACCGCGCGCCCGGCCTCTGCACTTTGCCGCACTCCCCGCCACTCCCTGGAGCTCACCACTGGGCTTACCGCTTGCTTACACTGGGCTCCTATACACATTCGCGTTCGCAACCTCAGCAAAACAGACGCCCGCCTCCACCGTGACAGCCCAGCCCTGACCCCCGGCCACTTGCCTGAGGATGTAGCCGCGCAGCACCCCGTTGTGCTCTGTCTCGGGGGGCGGCTGCCACTGCACCATGATGGACTGGTTGGTGCGCCCACTGGCCACTATGTTTTTCGGGGGTGCACTGGGTGGTTCTTCCGGCAACATCAGCCTGAAAACGAAGACGGAGGAAGGAGAGGTCAGCGCCGGCTCGGAGGACGCGCATTTGCACTCGCCGTCTGGCTGGATCCCGAGCCCAGCTGTTTGCCAAAACCGAGCGAGGAAGACCGTGAGACACACAGCCCATCTCATGGGAGGGCCCAGCCTGACGTAGCTGAGCAGATCCACACAGTAGGGCACCAGCTAGCAGGCATCAGCAGGCACAGGGGCCTGTTCTGTCTGAACAACCCCACACAGTAGGGCACCGGCTAGCAGGCACCAGCAGGCACAGGGGCCTGTTCTGTCTGAACAACCCCCCTGGGCTCTTTCAAAGCCTCGCAGCCGCGGAGAAGGCCTGCAGGCCCACGCCCGCCCCTTCCAAATCGTTTTCTTCGCCCTGTCCAACTCCGCACAGCCAACTCCCACGTTTTAGAAAAGGCATTTTCGTTCCTCTCATTCCACTGGTTTCCGACGCCCGCCCATGGAGAGCGCAGGCTGGTGGGGAGGCTCACAGACACGGCACAATGGCACTTCCCGCCCCGCACCCCGGGGACGGGCGAGCGGAGAGACCCTGCGGGAGGTGACAGCCCCGGAGACCCTGCGGCTCCTTCAGTCCCCTTTAAGGCGGTGGCCCCTGCGCCCACCTGGCGGCATTGGGATGGGCAAAGGCACTAAACGCTGTAAACTCCTTTTTGGTTTCTTTAATCCTCACCTGAGGATGTTTTCCCATTGACTTTTTGAGGAAGCGGAAGGGAGGAGGAGGAGAGAAACATTGATGTGAGAGAGACACATGGATTGGTTGCCTCCCCACTGGGATCAAATCTGCAATGGAGGTACGTGCCCTTGACGGGAATCGAACCCGGGACCCTTTTAGTCTGTGGGCAGACGCTCTAACTGCTGAGCCAAACTGGCCGGGGCTTAACCTTAAACTCCTAACGGCACGTGCCCCACGGCCGCGCACAGGGACGCCGTGGCTCCGACACTGCTCAGCGCCACGCGCAGCCCCGCTCGGCCCCCTGCGCGGCCCGTCTGTCAGTTTTTCCCACGCCGTCTTTGCGGGGTGGCCCCGGCCGGGGCTGGTGGCTTGGCCGTCCCCCCTTTCCTCGGCGCTCCCCTTGCTGTCAGGCCCCCGCCGCCCCGTCCCACCGGCGACGGGCTCTCACCTGCTCGTCTCCGCGCTGTACTGGCCCTTGCCCACTTGGTTCACGGCGCACACGCGGAACTGGTAGGTGCGAGCGGGAGTCAGGCCGCGCACGGCCACGCCTGTCATCTCGGGGCCGACGTCCGCCAAGTGCACTTTCCACGGAGAGTCTGCAAGAAGCAGAGCAGGTTCACACCTGTGAGTGCGCGTCTGAGGGAGAGCAAGCGAACCGCCCGGGTCCCCATGAACCGGCCCACACGCCAGGGCGGCAGCCTCGGGGGGTGCAGGGTGGCGCCCACTTAACAATGTGGAAGCTGAGGCTCAGGGCCCCGGGGCCAGCGGCCCAGGAGCCGGGCCTTGAACTTCCCGCTCCGAGTCCAGTATCTCCCATCGCCCGTGCCGCCGTCAGCAACAGCTTTCTGTGCGACGTGGGTGTGGCGGTGCCTATGGTCATGTGCTCCTCGTCCCCGTCACTACAGAGAAGGGCTCACTGCCCGCTCCCAGGCAGGTTCCTTCCCAGAACGGGGTGCACAGGTGTCTCCCAGCGATAAATACAGACTCCAGCCATTAACATTTTAGTAAAAGGGCTCGTGAGCAGATAGACAGAGAGGCGGGTCTGCAGCCCGTCTGCGTGGCCGTTCCACCACCCACGGAGCGGCTTTAGCTGGAGACACGATGAGGTTCGCAGCCGCCTGGAGTGTCTTTCTCCCGGTGCCCGCAGGTGTGCCCTGCAGCTGTGCCCCACAGGTGTGCCCCGTAGGTGTGCTCCACAGGTGTGCCCGGCAGGTGTGTCCGGCAGGTGTGTCCCGCAGGTGTGCCCGCAGCTGTGCCCCGCAGCTGTGCCCCACAGGTGTGCCCCGTAGGTGTGCCCCGCAGGTGTGCCCCGCAGGTGTGCCCGCAGCTGTGCCCCACAGGTGTGCCCCGTAGGTGTGCTCCACAGGTGTGCCCGGCAGGTGTGTCCTGCAGGTGTGCCCGCAGCTGTGCCCCGCAGGTGTGCCCCGCAGGTGTGCCCCGCAGGTGTACCCACAGGTGTGCCTGCAGGTGTGTTGAGCCCCTCTGTGGCCAAGGGGCCCTGGCCTGGAGCTTCGAGGGCCTGCAGGCCTGTGTGATCTGCTCGCAGAGTGCACGCATCCTCTGGCCGGGGCATTTGGTCATTTCGTACAGGACGCCCTGGAACGAGCTGGGGAAGCCGTTTGCTTCCAAGAAGGGGAGGGGGCCAGAGCGGCAGTGGGGACCGCACAGATCCCGAGCGTGGCTCAGCTTCGGGCAGGAGACGCACCGTGACGCTGGCTGGGGATGGGCCTACCCTTCGCTGGCGGTGCCGGGTGGACACGGGCCCTCTCGGCAGGAGCTGACCGGCCTCAGGGCGGACATGAGGGGGGTAAAGAGGGGCACTTTGTCCTGCGTGAGGGGTAACGATGGCCACCTGCATGGGAAGCGGTCAGTCTGGGGACAGGACGGGCCGCTGGGGATGTGGGGACATCTCTCCATCATTTGCCGGCTGGGATCGAGGGGGAGAGAACCCCAAACCCTGCACCTAGGCCCCGACCTGGGCCGACGACACAGCCAAGAGCAGTAGGTAGCTGTGACATGCACTCCCACCCCGCGTGGGTTTTAAGTGGGAGCAGACGCCACTCACGTGAGGTCCCGTGTAAAAGCCCAGAGGGGAATGAGCTAGACGTCAGCGCCCTGAAACGCGCGCTGTAGGAACACGGCTACGCGGACTTCAGGTTGCACCCGGCACCAGTCCCTGCCACTCTGTCCAGCAAACAGCCCGGAGCCTTTCGGGGGCCACAGCACGAGGGAGGCACCCTGTGTCCACAGGAACCTTCCCTTCACGGCTTGCGCTCTGTCAGGTGCATCCAGTCTCAGGGACAGGAGGGGCCTGTCCCCACCCGTCTCCCCACACGCCTGGCCCGCAGCCTCCAGCCCAGCGGTGGTCTCATGGCCCGTCCTCTCCCCGGCTGGCACATCGCCACTGCGTCCGGAGCGGTGAGCTGCAGGCGGTCAGAGGGGCGCTCCCGCGTAAACAGGAGGCCATTGCTAAACCAAGTATTCAGTTTGTTTAAGAAGAATTTGCAGTTTGATCCCCAACCCTGGTGGGGCAATCGTGTGGGAGGCAACCAATTGATGTGTCTCTCTCACATCGATGTTTCTCTCTCCCTCCCTCCCATTTAACACCGTACATTACAGTAAGATCCTAGTAGACCTTCCACTGTGACAGAGAATGAACAACAGGAGACGCTCCTATACTGATTATTTTAAAATTGTTCTGACCAGTCCAGCAAGATATAAAAACAAAAAGAAAACCGCACTTTTTATCGTTTGGAGAAGACGTGACTGTCTCCCTGGAAAACTGAGAGGATCGATGGGACCCTCGTTAGAATAATGCGCCCCGGGGGAGCGGCCGAACGGAGGACACGCTCCCCACGCTCCCATGCGCATGCCTGGCCAGCAGGGGCGGGAGGAGATCCCGCTCACGCGCCAGGACTGATCGGAGGGCACCATTCCCGAGTGGGTGGGAGCCTTGGTCCACGGAGGAGAAGACAGGACGACCAGGAAGTCAGTGCTCAAAACCTCACCACAGCCTTAACGAGGTCACACCGGCAAGGAGGCTAGTTTTGAAACTTTGCAAAATAATTCCAATTCTTTCCTGAAAGAAGCAACAGGTGACAGGAAGTAACAACATTCTGAAGGTGCGGGGACTCACTTTTTATCAGCGATGACAAGTGTTGGAACCAAACCAAGGAAAACACTCTAAAACTGGCGAAAACCAGAAGATGAATCAATGGGTGCAAATGAACCCCAAACAGCCTGTTGTATAAACAGGGCCTCTTAACACGTAAAAACGGACCCAGCCCCAGGAAGTAGACTGTTCCGGAACACCGCGGGGGAGGGAGGCCATCGGGAAAAGAGAACTCCCGTGTCGAAACACGCAGCACAGCCGAGTTCCAGGTGAACTAGAGTCAAATGCATCACAACTTACAGCTTTAAAAGCAAGAAGGCCAGCCCGGCCGGCGGGGCTCAGCGGGTGAATGTTGACCTATGATCCTGGAGGTCATGGCTCGATTCCCAGTCAGGGCACATGCCTGGGTTGCAGGCTCCATCCCCAGTGTGGGGTGTGCAGGAGGCAGCTGATCAATGAATCGCTCTCATCATTGATGTTTCTCTCTCTCTCCCTCTCCCCCTTCCTCTCTGAAACCAATAAAAATATATTAAAAAAAGTAAAAGAAGACCACACCTGAAACCTATACGATCATGTTGACGACCAATGTCACCCCAGTCCATTTAATACAAAAGATGTTAGAAAAACAAAATAATAAAGAAAAGAACAACAGCGAGAAGAAACGTGTAAGAAGACATATTCCATGCTCAGTGCTGAAACAGCCAAACAGGAGAGCAGTAAAGGGAATCATAAAGGAAAACACCGGTGGGTGTAAGTACATAAAAACCAGACACCCCGGCTGCCAGACAGTTACACACAGAATGAGGGAGCAGAGCAGGCGGGAGGCACACCCGTCACAAAGGACAGGAACCCGAGGCCTCGGCGGAAAGCAGGGAAGGGCACTGACAGACACGGCGGGGGAAGGCGGCGCCGGGAAAGCGCCAGGCAGCCCGGGAATAGGGGAGACGGAGCGAGTGCGGATCTCATTCCTCAGTCTTCCGAACGAGGGCGCGGAAATGTCCTGCAACCTTTTCCTTCCAGATGTTTCCACCAGGGCTGGGGCCCTGCCTGTGTTCGGTGCCCCCAGGGCCCCTTGGGTATCGGTGCAAGAAAGGCCCAGCAGGACGTGAGACAGCGCCCCCAGAGGAGGAGAGGGACGGGCGCTGAGGCGGGGGTGGGGGGGTGAGGGTGGGAGGCAGGGAGGGACGGCAGGTCCAGCAGGGCGCAGGCTGGGCACTGAGGGCCTGTGAGTGCAGGGGGCGCAGGGTGGAGCGACGCCTTGTTGCCGAGCGCGCAAAGCCAAGCCTGAGCGGCTGGAGGCGCATCTGGAGAGGCCGGCGGTGGAGCCTGGACCACGCTCCGAAGCCCAGCGTCTATTCTTACAACGGGGACTTCTGCGCGGCCACCACAAAGGGATGGAGGGCGCCGGGGGCGGCAGGAGAGCCAGGAGTGAGCGTGGGGAGGGCAGTGTCGCTGCTGTGAGAGGTCTGGGCGAGAGGAGAGGAAGGGCCCACTGGACGCCGGCCGGGATGCGGGGCACACGCTGCCCCCGAGGGCACGTGCAGAGACGTTCCCCATTGCGGTGCAGTCGACGCGCAAATCAGCCCCAAGGGGAGGCATGAGGAGCTCATTTCAGGGACAACACCGAACCCAGGACCCACTCAGGGCAGCCTGTGTGCATGGCCCTCCTCTGCCCCCTATGGGGCTGCAGCCCAGACCCAGGCTCATAGGAGGCCCCGCCATTCCTCTGCCCCACGGGGCTCCCACTCGCCGCTGACCTTGCCTAACCCAGAGCCGGGTTCGGCGGCGGCGGCTCCGTAAGCACCGTGTGGGCCTGAGCAGGACCGAGGGTGAAGGACATGGAGGCCCAGAGGGAACCCGGGGGCCGCCGCCCGCCGCTACTCACTGTTCTCCGACAGCTCCACCACGTAGCGCAGGACCGGGCTGTTCCCGTCGAAGGGGCGCACCCAGCTCAGCAGCACCGTGTGGCTGTGCGCGGCGTCCAGGCGGGCCAGCAGGTTCTGCGGGGGGTGCGGCAGCTCACTGCGGGGCGAGGGTCAGAGGAGAGAACACAGGTCAGACCGAGGGAGCCCGGCCCGCGCCCGCCGTCCCGTGTGCCATGCTGAGAGGGAGAACGTACCATACGCCCAACACAAGCAGCACGCCTCCCGCCTCGGAAACCCGCCCGCACACTCAGGCGCGGCTGCTCTCCGAGCCCGACTCGCCCAGGCCCCTGGTGGGCCTGAAGGGGCCGGTGACTGCAGCTTGGACCGGGCGGGAGGCGCCACTCCCACACGGAGTGTCATTGAACGAGTGGCCACGCACTGGTTTCACAACCCGAGGCTGCTCGCGAGAGGCAGTCAGCCGACCCGCAGGAAAGGCCGGGAAGTGGGACCTAACACGGGTCCGACACTGGGAGTTTTCAGCCAAAACGGGCCCGCACATTCTCCGAGGATGGGGGTGGTGGTGGGGGTGTCCTGCGCCCTCTCCCCTGCTGCACGCGGGAGGCCGGGAGAAGCGCCGAGAGGGCAATGCGGTGGGGACAGGCCCGCACCGCGGGAGAGAAACAGCACACGCGAGGCGGTAGGGGAAGCGAGTGGGTTCTGCAGACGCTGGGGAAGGTGTTTGTGGGACCGCGGTCACAGAGCTTCCATGGAGGGCGCGGGCTCTCCCACGGCGCTCTGCCGCCTCCATCGGCAGCTACGTGCCCCCTCTCCCCCCCGAACCCCACGTCTCCCAAGGCTGGGAGAGGACCCGCTTCATGGCCTAGGGATGCCGGGGAGAGCGGACACCCAGTGCCCCCTGTGCCACCCACTCACTAGGCCTGGTCTCCCCAGGCATCAGTTACTGCTGAGCCCACGGGTCAGCACAGAAAGCGGTGGTTACACTCGATACTGTAATTCGGAAAGTGCACTCATCACTCTGAGATTTCCCAGGCTGCTGTGCTCGCGGCGACCCGAGAAACAGCGCTCCGCCCATCGCACCGCTCACGGGCAAGCGTTTCTGACGTGGACGTGGCGTTGAGTGAGCACAATGAAGAAGCAACTGGGCCTGGACTCCCGCTTCTTTTCTTTGTTGTGAATGAGCTTGAAGTTAAAAAAAGAGCTACTGGCTGGCCGGGTGTGGCTCAGTGGTTGAGCATCGACCTATGAACCCGCAGGTCAGGGTTCGATTCTGGTCAGGGCACACGCCCTGGTTGCGGGTTTGATCCCCAGTGTGAGGCCTGCAGGAGGCAGCTGATCAATGATTCTCTCTCATCATGGATGTTTCTATCTCCCTCTCTCTTCCTCTCTGAAATCAATAAAAATATATATTTTTTAAAAAGGAACTGTTATTTCCATTTGAGTTCTCCAATAGCCACGCCCTCTCCGGCGTCCCCCAAGGACCCCGACGGAGGCGTTCGGGTGAAAATGCCGCTCTACCCTCCCCCCCGTCTTCCTGAGTTGCTTCGCTCAGAAATGGAACCAACGCTGTTGAGTCGGCCCCTCCCGAAGACAAGCTCAGCGTGAGCGTGGCTCAGGGCTGCCTACGGCTGTAATGCGGAGCCTGGCTGGTCTCCGTCCGGTTCCGGGAGGGAACTTCCAACCCTGGGCTTTCCTGAGTGAGGGGACTGTCACTGCTACTCCTGGCCCCTGGCCACCTGGGGTTATGCTAATGAGGTCACTGGGGTCAACCCTACCTAGTTCCAGGGGTGGTGAGGACATGGCGTCTGTGACGCAGCAGAAGCCACGAGCCCTCGTCCTCCGTTGGCCAGCACATCCCACTGCCCCGGCCACGCCCAGGGTGACGCCCGATGCAGAATGTGACTTTCACACGTGCATGGGACTCGGCCGGAGGAATCCACCTTCCCCAGGTCCAGCCTCCACACGGGAGCCCCTCTGGTGCCTCTCGTGTTCCATCTCCCCCGCTCTGTGCCGAGGGCTTGCTAACACCTTGGAGACCCGACGGTTCCTGCAAGTGATACGTTTCGCTTATCTGGGGATTAAGCTCCGTGAGTCTCCGTCAGCGCATCAGCAACCAATGACGGCGGTTTCATATATTCGAGTCCCATCCAGAGCATCCGCCGATGGAAGCAGATCGCATCTCGGCTTTCCGCTGCAGCTCCGAACGGAGACAGATGGAGAGCACGGTGACTCACAGCCGGGGACACGCAGACAGGGTGACAAATGCCAGGGCGGAGGGGACCGTGGGGCGGAGGGCAGGGCGGAGTCACTGAGCAATGGAGAGGAGTTGGGGGTCGCCATCAAGCCCACTGCCCACAGTGACAGCCGGAACGAGCAACAGACAGCCGCGGGAGGGAGAGCAACCCATCGCTTTGAGAAACGGGAAAGCAACCGGCAGGGCTGTGGCTGCAGGGGCTGCAGGCAGCGGAGGCCGGAGAAGCGCTTTTCTATAAAAGCACCAGCGGTCACGTGGCCGAGCCCATCTCCCGCAGCTTCCCTCCGAGGAGGAAGACGGGGGGCCTGGTGGTTCTCGGGACCCGGCCCGGACTGTGCCCCTGAGTATGGTTTGTCACCCGGGGTTTATTGTAGGACCTGCCCCACCTCCCAGTCTTCACGGGGCCCCGTAACGGGGTTTCCCTGTAGCCCGTTCACAGGAATGAGTCTCTGATCTACTAGTAACTGCGTCTTAAATGATGAGCAAGGAGCCGATCCACGGAGCCTCGGAGCCGGTCCCTCGGGTGCTGGGCACGGCTCTGCGGGTCCGGAGTCACCCAGACGTTCCCTCCCTCGGGCACCAGCCGCTCCGAGGAGAGACACACCCAGGCGGGGCCAGTATGTCACCTTGACCCTTGACCCTGTGACGTGGATTTACCGGACACGTCTCAGGACCATCCGGGTTGCAGAGCCTGTGCTCGTGGGAGGGGAGGAGGCAGGCCCTCCTGGGAGTCCTCCTCGTGGTCCCTCATCTGCAGACCCCTCAACCCATCGGTGGGGGTGCTGCCCAGCCCCGGCCTGTCCTGGCACCGGGCTCAGCAGCAGGCTGCTGGTCACAGGGCCACGAACACAGCAAACCCAAGCAGGTGAGGGGGAGCCCTCCCGGGCGGGGTGGAGGGGGGCTGCTGAGGACAGCGGGTGACGTGTGCATGGGGCAGGACGGGAGGGATGACGGGTGGACTGCTGCTGGGTCCCCCCTGAGCCAGGCTCCAGGCGGCTTCTACAAACACTGGGTCATTCACACCTCACAGCAGCGCCCCGAGGAGGACAGCGCGCCCAGTTTCCAGCTCAGGAAGCCGAGGCTGAGAAGTGGGGAACTGGCCCACAGTCCCGCCCTGAGCGAGGGGTGGGGAAGCCCCAGTCCAGCTGGGCTGCGGCAGACCCTGTGCAGGGTGTGAGGGACCCGCCCAGGTGAGCGGCTGCCCACAGGCAAGCAAACGGGCGCCAGCCCTGCCCTGCGAAAGCCCACTTCTACCCTCCGATCCCTATGTTAACGAGCAGCTTGAACTCAAGTGGAGGAGGCGCTGCCAGGCGTTGAGGGCGCTGCTTGGCGGTAAGTGCCTCTCGGTGGCTTCTGCGATTGAGGTTTTTCCTTTTCTTTTTCTGTTGCCATCGGAGTAAATCACGGAAATGTGGCTGCGCTCGATTGGGAAGCTCGGAGCACGACGCCCGCAATCATGAGCCATGATTATTGTCATCACCGCCGGCATCTCGGGGGCGCGAGCCAGGGCCTGTGCGGGCGCAGACGCCGCTGTCACCGCGGCTTCCCATCCATCCCGACCAGGAGCAGCCCGTGACGCTAACGACAGTGCACTCGGCGCCTTCAGACACCCCGGAGCCCTGCTGCGTGGGTCGCATCACAGATCGGCAAATGTAGCCATAGCTCCCGTCACGGGAGACTATTATCTTAGAGATACGGCAACACTGGCTGAAAAATGTATTTTACTTCAAGGAAATCAAAGGAGCGAATAGTTGGGGAGACACGTAAATCAGCAGAACATACACTGCGGAGCGAGAAGGAAGAAGGCGCGTATCAGAGGCGTGCAGGGCGGCGCCCGGGACAGAGGCCGTGGGAAACACTCGCATGACTCGCTCGGCACCAAGGACGTGTGAAGTGAGGGTCCTCAAAGGGAGTTTACTATGGGGCCCGGACTCCCACGTGGTCAGCATTTAAAAATCCTCCCCACGAGCTGCGGACGGGAGGGGAGAGACGCAGGGCCAGTGCGGAACCGGGTGGCACTGGGTGCCCAGGCTCATGGCCGTGTGGGCTGAGCCTGCGTTCGTTCCCAGGGAGAAGCCCAGGGTGTGGCACCGAAGGGGACGAAGGGCGTGAGTAAAATCGAGAGGCGGGTCACCAATGGCCAGTGACACACACATCATTCATTCATGCTCTCAACCAACCACTTGCATCTACTGAGCGTCTGCAGGGCACAGACACCGCCAGGTACCACCAGACACCACCAGGCACCGCCAGGCACCACCAGACACTGCCAGGCACCGCCAGACACCACCAGGCACCACCAGGCACCGCCAGACACCGCCAGGCACCGCCAGGCACCACCAGACACCACCAGACACCGCCAGGCACCGCCAGGCACCGGAGCGCAGAGTTGTGCACGCAGTGCACCCACTTCAGCTGGGAGCGTGAGCGCGGTGCTTCCTCCGGGCGATCCCGGGAGCCCATGAAGACACCTGGCGGCCCAGGTGCATCCTAGAGACTGAGGGGCAGCTCCTCCAGGTGGAGATGGTGGAGGACAGGCCGCAGGGGCAGAAATTGTGGAGGCATCTGGGGGGGGGGGCAGGGGCACAGGAGGATGGAGCGCCGGGGTCCGTGGGTCCAATGGCGAGAGGGGGAGCCCCCCATTTCCCCGCTCACGCACAGAGCTGGGGGTCACCTGCATAAGCCATGGCTGCAGCACCAAGACCCCGCATACCCTCTGGGGCTGAGGCTCCTGCTGTTTCCCTACTGACTAGGGTGACCTTTGCCCCCAAAGAGGAGCCTCCACAGAGAACACGGGGTGGTCATCCTGGACGAGACCCTACAGGCAGCGGCGGGCGGGGCCGGTTCAGGTCCTGGAGGCACCGGGGCCGCTCCACAGCCTCACCCCCTCACCTCCTCACCCCCTCACCTCCTCACCCCCTCACCCTGGGCCCTGCACAGCCTCACCCCCTCACCCCCTCACCCTGGGCCCTGCACAGCCTCACCCGCTCATCCCCTCACCCCCTCACCCTCTCACCCTGGGCCCTGCACAGCCTTACCCCCTCACCCCCTCACCCGGGCCTTACACAGCCTCACCCCCTCATCCTGGGCCTTACACAGCCTCACCCCCTCACCCCCTCACCCTGGGCCCTGCACAGCCTCACCCCCTCACCCTGGGCCTTACACAGCCTCACCCGAACCTACACAGCCTCACCCAGCCCTGCACAGCCTCACCTGCCCCTGCAGCAGGGCCAGCAGGGCTGTGGTTGCTCACCCATCCCAGTGTCTGTGCTCAAGCCTGTCCATCACTAATAATCCCCTCGGCCTGGTCCATGGATTCAAAGACAATGAGGCGTGGCCTGTGCCCCTGCTCAGGTTCTATGTCCAGGGAGTGAGTTTGTCTAGAGGACCCTGGCTGGGTCGGGGTGAGTCCAGCAGGCAAGCCTCTCACACTGCCTTTCCTCAGGGCCGCCTGCCCGCTCCCCGGGATGTGGCGGGGCCCAGAGCTGGCTGCTGCACCCCCGGGCCCCTCCCCTCCCTGCCCCCATCTGCTTCTTCACCGGCCGGTTTACTCTTACACGTATGAGCTCGGGGAACGTCTGCGAGGACAGCATTTCTAAAAATGAGCTGAACTAAGTGTCAGCTTCCTGCTGTGAACAGAGGGAGTCACATGGGAGAGAAGCGGGACCCCGGGGCCAGGCCAGAGGACTGGCCGCCATCGCCGTCCCGATCCCCGAGGAGCTCATGGGAAGTGCCGTTGCCGTGGAGGCAGGCGCTGGCTGACATGCGCCCTGCTGGCTGCAGGTCCGCCTCCTGGCAGGGGCCCTGCCGTCTCGCCTACCGGAAGCTCTGATGGGCGCTCGGGGGGAAAGTGGCCTGTTACCCGGTGCCCATGGCAGACAGGACCTCGCACCGCAGAGACGCTGGGGGACAGGATGCAGGGGTCAGTGAGCGCCAGCGAACCTCCTGGAACGAGGTGGAACCTCCTAAGGACGCACCTGTGAGGCCTAAGGCACCCGCCACTGGCCACTGGCTGAGAGCCACGGTGGGCGGCACCCGTGTGAAGGGCAGCCGGGGGCGGGCGTGTGGCCTCCCAGATGCCGCCCTCAGAGCCAGGGGGGAGGGGACACGGTACTCACATCACCTCCAGCCGGGCCGTCCGGGAGTCGCTGCCGCCCTCAGAGACGATCTCGCAGGTGTAGTCTCCGATGTCGCCCGACCACGTCTGGCTGATGAGCAGGGACCCGTCTGGCTCCACCACGATCCGGGAGCTGCTGGGCGGGGCGAGGACCACGTCGTCCTTCCTCCACACGTAGCTGCGGCCAAGCACAGAGCCTGGGTCAGAGCGGGCAGGGAGGGTCTGGCGCTGGCCCCTCCGTCTGTGAGAAGCCACGCTGGGGCCTGTGGGTGCACCGACCACTTCACTGTTCTTCGGAAGGGTGAATTCTATCCCATGTGGGCTATACGATAACAGAGGAACAGAACGAGCCCTGGCCAGTTTGGCTCAGTGGATAGAGCATCAACTGCAGACTGAGGGGTCCCAAGTTTTGATTCCAGTCAAGGGCACATGCCCAGGTTTGTGGGCTCAAACCCCAGTGGGGCATGCAGGAGGCAGCCGATCAATGATTCCCTCTCATCATTGATGTTTCTCTTTCTCTCTCCTATTCCTTTCATCTCTGAAATCAATCCTATATAATAATCCTATATAATAAAAGGCTAATATGCAAACTGACTGAATTCGGAACAACCAGTCGCTATGATGTGCACTGACCACAGGGGGAGCACTGCTCAGCCAGAAGCCAGGCTCACAGCTGGCGAGCACAGCGGTGGAGGCGGCAGTCTCTCCTGCCTCTGTGGCCGCACTAAGGATGTCACACGCCTGTCACACCTGTCGCTACGAGCACTGTGACATACACCTGTCACACCTGTCGCTACGAGCACTGCTCCTCTCATTCCCAGGAAAGTCCCGAAGGACAAGTGCTGCCTGCACAGGGGCAATGACTGTCTAAAACCCAGAGCAGAAGCCTCCAGTTCCTGAACAAAGAGCAAGTCACACGCAAACACACGTTCACCGTTTGCCAAACACCCGCCAGAGACGAGCGAGACGTCAGCTGCCTCCGAATCCAGTTAAACCACATGTGCGCATGCGCCCCCGCCCCCTCTGCTGGGGTGAGCGCTTCCGAAAGCCCCATCGCTGGCTGCACGCCTCTGGCTCAGGCCGAGTGCAGATGCCAGGAGGGTGTGTGTCTGTGCGGATTTACCATTTAGGCTCGAGTCTGCGTCTGACAGTGAAGCCCATTCTGCAGCCGCGAGTCCGGGAAGAGGCTCGCCACGGCGGCCTGTGCTGGCGCCACGCGGTGGCCGGCTGGGTCCCACGGGGTCATTACCTTCCCAGTATGAGCTCCAACGGGAGGGCGCTGCAACTCCTCCAGACCCGCAGTCCCCGGCCCTCTCTCCACCCTGCCCCTCACCCCCATAGACTGTGGTGCTCTCTCCCCCACCACCCCTCACTCTGCACCCACAAAGGAGCGCTGCACCGAGGCCGGGAGAGGACACTGTCCCCGTAAGTGACACACAGGCGGAGTGGGAGCTGGGATCTGTGAGGTTAATGACGGAGCTCAGACCGCATGGCGCCGTGACCTGCGGCTAAAATCCAGTCCCTGCCATTCTCCCTCTGGCCTCAGCACCCCTTCCCGCGCCCACGGAGTATGAACACCCCCACGGGGGGACGGAGCTACCGGAGGGAGACACGAGGGTCGTGCGTGGCCCCGCAGCGCAGCGTGGCCGTGGTCCCCTTGATCACCACGCGGTCCTCAGGGGGCGTGACGATGGACGTTCGATCTGAAAACACAAGTCACAGCTCAGACAGAATCACAGGCGTGTGCGCCTTCCGCCCCCCAGGCAATGCACTGGGCACCTGACATCAAAACCAATTTCCTCGTCTCCCGGCAAGACACGCGCATCTCGGCACCCAGAGCCGCCCTGGGGACCGAAACATGCCCTCCCACGCAGCCGGGAGCCAGGCCTCCGCCCTCCCAGGCCACCCCGAGGGCCCCGGCCCGGAGGAAGCGAGAGTGGAAGGCCGGCTGCGATGGTCATCAGGCCCCCCGCTCCCACTCCCAGGGAAGCATCCGTCTCCCCGAGATAATGGGCATCGGGGACGTCTGCCGGCCGCACGGCACCCGGGACTGGCGAGGCGCCTTCATTATTACGGTGTATGACTTAGTCCTCACGGCAGCCTGTGGGCGCTGCGGTATCACCCCAGTTCCCGGGAGGACAGTGAGGCTCAGACATGCCGGGCTGCTGGTGCCACGGAGCTGGAGTGGCCTGGGGCAAAGGGGTAGGTCTGGACTCTGCCCAGACCAGCCGCCGCCACAGCGGGGCCCGGTGACAGCCATGGCATGCATCTCCCATGCGCACCTCTGTGAGCACAGCCCGCACTTGGGGGTCACCACACTGGGTTCAGGGCAGCCTGACCCCCTGCAGCGGGCGTGCGGGAGGCCTCTCTGAGCGTGCGTTTCCTGGGTTGGGGGGGGCTGCTGGTGCTGCGGCTGCACAGACCCGTGGGCGCGTGGGGGACGGCGCCCGCAGCCACTGTGGCTCCCGCATCCACCGCTGTTCTGACCCTGGATCTTAGCGGAGCCACACAACTGCCTGGCAAGTGACCCAGCGACGTGCAGACGTCAGTTTGTCACCAGTTTGTAAAGATGAGGCTCATTTTAGGGACAACCCCCTCTTCAGCACCTGACAATCGGGGGTGACTGGAAGCCAGTGTTCTTAGAGCACCTCGCACGTTAGGAGGCCGTCTATCAGAGTGGACGCCACGGAAACCAGAAACACCTCCGTGGACATGAAGGGAGCCCAGGGGGCTTTTCCCGAAGGATGGGGTGTGGCAGACGCCCCCTCACGCAAGTTAGCGTTTCCCTCCTCACAGACGGTTGGGGAATCTCTTAGCGAGCACAGGTGACTCTCCTAGTCTTGCGTTTGCGAGCAGCACTGTTTTAGTGATGTAGATACGGCCGCGGGGAGACGGGGAAGCTCACTGGTGATGGAGGCTACGGGGTGGGGAGGGGGAAGGAATGCTTGGTAAGCCAATCCTCATGCTCCGGAAAACAGCTTATCTGCATTTCAGAAACCCGTGTTAGCGATAAAATAAGAAGAGTCAAACGTTGGAGAAACAAATCTCTCTCTCTCTCTCTCTCTCTCTCTCTCTCTCTCTCTCTCTCGGTTCATGCCTCATATCTAGGGAGCATTCATAGTTCATAAGCTAGGACTGTTCTAGTTGGTTACAATGATAACAGAAAAAAATATACTCTCTCTAGGATTTTAGTTCTCAACGCGGTTTTCTCGCATAACCTGCCCCTTTGCTATGGGAGCCACTTGGGGGCACCACCCCAACTCACTGACTTGAAAGTCAGTCTCTCCTCGCCCGAAACGCCCCCTTTCAATCTGGGAACACACTTGCTGACTGCTCCTCGGAAACGGAAACATTAGTTAAGAACAGGTTCCTAGAAATTAGCTGTGACAATCCTCCTCCCCTGGGCGAACCGGAGTCCGGACATCAGGAGGTCCCCGAGCAGAGGACACGACGGTGAGACCAGGGCTGGGGTGGAGCCCGCGGGGTGGGGTCCTTACTCCACACGGTGAGCGTGGCCGACGCGTTCAGGGACCCCTCCGTGTTGGCTGCGTAGCAGGTGTAGGTGCCGGCATCTTGGATGAAGACGGGGCTGATCTGCAGGCCCCCCGATTCCAGCAGCATGAACCTGGGAATCTGCACGGAGCCGCTGGCCAGCACGTGGCTTCCTGGAGACCAGAGAGAGGACAGGTGCGTCAGAACCCAGGGCGAGGGAGGGCCACGCTCAGGCCACCACCAAGAAGCAAGTCAAGGAGAAGCCAGAACGAAGGGGGCCCTTCACACACGGATACCACCGCAGCAGGTCCTCCAGCGCGATTCACAGGAGCGCACGCCGACACCCTCCCTCCACCGGGATGTGGACACGTCTGCCACGGCCCTCTGGGGCATTGGAAATGCTCTCGTATGCTATGATCCCATCTCAATCGAGTGAGAGAAAGCATATGACAGACAGAGGGCCTGCCCCCTTCACCTTTGGCCCCCAGGTCCCCCACCCCAGCTGGGCCTGTGCACAGGCTGAACCTCGGAGCTGAGGAGCTCCCTCCGGTTTTCCGTCCCCCAGCGTGGCGGGTCCGTGTGAATCGCCGAGGCTCAGTGCTGCGCTGGCCCGGCTGCTGCGACAGGGCCGCTGCCTACCTCTCCTCCAGGTGATGGCGGGTCTGGGCGCCCCGGACACCTCGCACCTCAGCGTGGCCGTCATCCCATCTGTGACCGTGGTGTCGGCCGGAAGCTGAGTGAAGGCTGGTGCGACATCTGAGTGAGGAGGTAACAGGGACAGGCTCAGCGTGGCCCCTCGGAGGGACTGTCCACGTGGCTTTCCGTAGGACGGAGCTCGAGGCAACTAGTGAGGGTGCCTGCACCTGCCCGGGCTCCCTCTCGGAGCGGCCGATCCTGCCGGCAGCCCGCAGAGAACCCGCCTCCGCACGGCTGTCCCCAGGCCTGAGGGACCCGGAGGCCTGGACACGCATGCTCAATAGTGTTTGTCAAATGAACATGTCAATATTGATTGTGCTACATTGTATTTTCATCCCATTAAAGGTTTTAATTTGAAAAAAGCCCCTTTTGCGACACCCTACACTTACAAATCATAATCATTTATCTGTTCTCCCTCTAGTTGTCATGGTAACCAGCATATGTAGCACGTTCATTTGAATTTCCAATCTGATCTTTGCAAGAACCTTGTGAATTGGGCTGGGTTGGCTCCATTTTGATGACAACACTGAGGTGGAGAAATTAAGTAGAGCTTCCCAGTCTCTCAATAGAGAAAAGGCTGCCCCCCCCCCAACCTGGGGGCTGAATGCAGCCCCATGCCTGCTTTTGTCAATAAAGCTTTATTGGAACACAGCCATGCCTACCCGTTCTGTACTGTCTGTGCTGCTTTTGTCAATAAAGCTTTATTGGAACACAGCCACGCCCACCACTCTGTGCTGCCTGTGCTGCTGTCCTTCTCCAGCAGAGCTGAGTCGCTGACTGAGACCGTGCCCCTCAAGGCTGAACCAATGTACCGTCTGCCCTTTCAGGAAGAGGGCCAGTCCCCGCCCGTCCCACCCTGGCCCGCCGCTGCCAGGTCTGCTTTAATAATTCTAATGCCTCAAACTCGGTTTCCGGCTAAGTGCCCAGTGTTATTTCTACTGTTTGAAGGGATTTTAGTTTCCCACGCTCCGAACTGGACGATAAACTTGACCCCTGGGCACAGTTCCAGGAAGTGGGCCCAGGTCACTGAAGCGTACGCATCAGTCTCAGGTCCTGTCCGCCTCTGTGGGCTCCACCGGCCAGCACACCGGCACCGGCCCGCTTCCTCCAAAGGCTCTGCCCCGAGGGACCAGCATTTTTCCTCCGAAAGGACAAACGTGCCCGGTACCGTTCCCTAAGCACCAGGTTCTACTTTGTCTGAAAGGGGAAGACGTGCAGGAACGGAAAAGAAACCAGGAAACCCTCCTTCGGGAGACAGGATCACAGCTGTGGGAGGTTACGGCGTGAAGCGCGGATACAGGGAAATCCTCCCGCATCCCAGCTGTCAGAGGCCCACTATGTCCGTCGATGGGGCAATAGAAGAAGCTCACAGAAGAGCTGTAATCGTTCAATAAACCACAGCAGAGAATGAATATTTAAAGTGGAAACACTATCTCAGGGAAAAGAGCAGGAACGGGCTGTTCACTTAATGTCCAGAAAACCGGGTTTCCTACTTCTTGGTGCTGGGTCCCCGCTACCTGCTGAGAGCAGGGCGGGCCCCTGGGGCAGCCATGTGTTTGCGCCCCGGGCGTCTGCAGAGGGGACGAGGGGGCTGGGTGCTGCAGTCACCTGGGCACCACGCCCCGCCCAGGTCCCCGCGGGGCCAGGCAGAGGGGACCCCTCTCTGAGTGTGCCACGCGGGCCACGGTCGGAAGCTCCGGCCTCTGGTGGCCGGTACTCACTGGTGACGTCCAGGTAGGTGGAGGTCTGCACCTCGCCCCCTTCGTTGCTGGCAAAGCACTGGAAGATGCCGGAGTCGCGGGGACGCAGCCGCTCGATGCGCAGGCCGCCTGGGAGCAGCCGGTAGCGCGGGTCCTGGAGCTGGCTGAGCGGCACGGCGTCCTTGTACCACTGCAGCCTGGGCAGCGGGGCCCCTGCGTGGAGGCAAGAACCAGGCGTCACAAATTTAAATTTCGGGAATCTCTTACAGGCGGGAGCAACGGCAGTATTTTTTTTTTTAAAAAAAATATGTGTTTACTGATTTCAGAGAGGAAGGGAGAGGGAGATAGAGAGAGAAACATCAATGATGAGAGAGAATCATCGATTGGCTGCCTCCTGCACGCCCCCTACTGGGGATTGAGACCACAACCCGGGCACGTGCCCTGACCTGGAATCGAACTGTGACCTCCTGGTTCATAGGTCGACACTCAACCACTGAGCCTGTCGGCCGGGCAGGAACGGCAATGTTTTGACAGGCACTTCAGGTGTTCCTCCTCCCACGTGGCAGGAAGCAATGGACCCAGCACGGCATCGGGGAAGGTGGGGAACACGCAGCCCCGACATGACCCTCCCAACGCCTGCGCCTGCACCAGAGAGCTGACCTGAGCCCCAAGACCACAGTCCTGAACTGCGGCGGGCACAGCGCCTGCCGAGGCCCCAGGAAAAGTGCGGGAGCAGCTGGGCTATTTCTACACCCCGACGGCTTGTGCCTCGGTTTCCCTCGCTGTGAACGTAGCCAGGAGAAAACACGTCCACGCGGTGCATGGGAGGGAGCACACTCCGGTCCCCCGACTTCAGACGCTGGAATAAAAGATGCCTCCTTCTCATAAATAAAGTTAATGTCGTGGAATATTTCAAGATAATGCATTCGCGGATCCTGTTCTTTGCCTTAATTATGTTTCCTGTCACTTTTTATTAAACCAGGAAATTAAAAAAAATCCATTTCGAGGTAAAAGCATAAGGACTCGTGTAAAACCTCATAACGGCGGTTCCTCTTGGAACCTCGCCGCCGGCTGCGGCTTCGCCGTCAGAGTTAAAAGAAAGCGGTAAATTACACGCCGGCCACGCCACGCGGGAACCTGCTCCCACGTGTATGCCTGCACTTCACACGCTGTCGCCACAGCAGCCGGGTCAGGAGCTTGCTCGTCAGGGCAGAGCTTCCGACCGTCGCTTATTGAGAGACGGCTGTTGGCGAGGAGGGGCGAGGAGGGCTTCTTCTTTGGGGCAATTTCAGCAGAGTCGTCCCCCCACGCACTGCAGACGCTAACTGCACAGCTTCCCTTTCTGTCATCGGCCTGATAAAGCTGGGATTACTCGAGAGGGGACAGTGCGACCGCCGCCAGGGATGTAATTCTGTGTGAGATCTGCGTTCCTCTTCGCCCTCCCCCCGCCCCGGGCTCAGGGAGGGGGACAGAGGGACAGGAGCGGAGCAGGGCCCTGCCCCCGGCCCCCGGCCTCCTGCCTCCCTGACGGCCCCCCGGCCCAGACCAGAGCCGCTCGGCAGGCCCGGCTGCCGCACAGACAGTGATGGAGGAGGGGACTGCGGCGGACCCTCACCGGCCATCGGCACTGCCCCGAGGGACGCTGCCATCCTCCTCAGAAATGGGAGCGACGTGTGGGCACCCACAGCTGTGAGGTCTTAGCTCCCGTCCCGGCTCAGCTCCCGGGAGCAGCCGGGGTCCTGGCAAAGCCCTCGCCATGGAGCTCCCGGATTCGGGGTGCCTCCCGCCTCCGTGTGGCCCCAGGTGGGTCACCTGCCCGGTACATAATGACCCCTTCATGCCAAACGCTGGCGGAGGCTTTACGGGAGGCACCGCACGCGTCGCCGTGGCCCCGGGCATGTGGCTGGGCCTTGCCTTCAGGCTCTGTCCGTGTGAACAGGGAGATGACACGCTCCCCCGTGGCCCTTGTGAAGGCTCAGGAAGGGCTGGGAAGTCTCAGGAGGAAAGACCGCTCTTAAGGGGGCCAGACAGCAACGGGAGAAGGCCCCTCTCGTTTCCTGACCGCCCCCAGCACTGACGCAGCCTTTGTTAATGCAGTGCCCAGAGAGCCCGTCTTAGGGTGAGTGTGGCTCCCTGCGCTGCGGGGTGGGAATGGCGCTAGTCACGCTGCCTGAATAACAGGAAAAGGCAACCCAGTGCTGAAACGGCAGAAACACAGGATGTCCTGCTCAGAGAATTCACAGCATCTCCCTGTCTACAGAGCGGCATGGTTGTGGGTCCCCACCACCTGTGGATGAGGACGAGCTTCCTACCCTCAGGCCTGGGGCCGTGGCTGGTGGAAGCGGAGCGTCCAAGGGAGTGAGAGGACAGCCTACACCAGGCCTCCTGTGCTTCCTTGTAAATAGTACCTTCCCCGCTTTGCAGGTGAGGGAGCAAGGTCAAATACCTTCCCAAGGTCAAACACCACCCCTGATCAAAACACAGTCTCAAGGTCAAACATCTCCCCAGGGTCAAACACCTTCCCAAGGTCAAACACATCCCAGATTAAACACTTTCCCAGGGTCAAACACCTCCCCAGGGTCAAATACTTTCCCAGATCAAACACCTTTCCAGGGTCAAACACCTTCCCAGGGCAAACACCTCCCGAAGGTCAAACACCTCCCCAGGGTCAAACACCTTCCCAGATCAAACACCTTCCCAGGGTCAAATACCTCCCCAGGTCACGTGCAGAGCAATTGGGTTCTGTACAGTCCCAGTTTCTGACCTTGGCCTCAATGTGTCCCTCCAATGATGACGACTCTGCCCTGGAGAATGCCCTGGGTCCCTCCACATCACGGCCACCCAGCAGCCCCCACACTCACCCATCGCTGCACACGCCATGTCCACGGTCTCCTCCACCTCCACCACAATCCGGCTCTCGGGCTCAGCAGTGAAGTACGGTGGCTCTTTAAACAAGAAAACACAGGAGCCGCTAAGCAAGGAGCATATTTCAGAAGACTCTGCAGCCTCGAGTCGGGACTCTTTTTAAAAACTATCTTTGGCCCGACCAGTGTGGCTCAGTGACTGAGCATTGACTTAAGAACCAGAAGGTCAGGCTTTGATTCCCCGTCAGAGCACCTGCCCGGGTTGCAGGCTCGATCCCCAGTGGGGGGCGTGCAGGAGGCAGCCGACCCATGATTCTCTCTCATCACTGATGTTTCTCTCTCTCTTTCCCTCTCCCTTCCTCTCTGAAATCAATAAAAATATATTTTAAGATGCATTAAAAAAACGATTTCTGAGAACTTCATCTGTTACCAATGTGCGCACAAAGTCTGACCACAGAGAGCAGAGGCCAGAGGCGATTTACACTCTCAGGTCTCCGGCAGCAAATTGCTACTCAGAGCAACGGCCACTTTTCAGCGTGTGGGCTTGAATCATGAACCATCTTAATTCAGGCTTTAGAAGCGCTGTCCCGAGGGGCTCATAAGGTGGATATTTACAGCCCAGTATTTCATAGGCCAGTTTGCTTCCGTATCGAAACTAAACACAACTCCCGAGGCGTGCTGGGGGCCGCACCGGGCTCTGGCCCGTGCCGGGGGACAGTGCAGTCTAGTAACATCCTCTCTAAAGTCTTAGCAGTTCTCCTCCAAAATACAGATTTAACACTCCAATGCGACAGCAAATAACAGCTGAGGGCAAGAAGAGAAAGGGCCTGGCGTCGCTCTGTAGCAGCGAACGCGTAGCCACTCGCTTCTCTCTGGATACTGCACTGACCTATTCAACCAAAAAAAAAAAAAAAAAAATAGTGGTTGCACTAAGCAGTGAATTTCCTTGGAGAGTAAATTGCAGTATTTTTTTTCTCAGTTTATTCAACAGAAATTCAACAGTGGCCTGGCCGAGTGCGTGGCGTGTTTAGGTGGCAGTGATCTCATTATCATGATGACAAAGGCTGCGCTGGCTTTCTGAGTGGTAATTAATGCTGGGCCTGCCTGCCAGAGGTCATGCTCAGTGTGACTTTGGACGGTGCTGCACGCGGACACGCAGCCTGGCGAGCCTCCGACAGCAGCTGTCTCCCCAGAGCAGGCAGAGCCCAAAGGAGGAGAAAGGCTCGCAAACAGCACTTTCAAGGAACGATGGCGGTGACAGAGAAAAGGCCAAGGTTCCCGGGGAGGCAGTTAGGTAGCAATTTTGCTTCCCCGGCTCACTGAGCGGAAAGTCTGCGCCTGGCGGGAGAGGGGTCAGAACCTCTGCTCCCTGTGCGCGTGTGGACCCGGTGGACTGGCCCAGAGGACCACGGCTGAGCCGCCGCCGGCTCCTCAGGCTGCTCTTCGGCGTGTAGGAGCCCCCTTGGCCTTCTCCTTCAGGGGCCGCCACGGCAGCAGCACCTCCATCCTCCGCTGCCGGCTCAACCTGCCGACGCCGCACGCAGGCCATGCCCGCCGCCGCTGCGTGCTGCCGTCCGATTGTAGGGGTGAATGTGTGTGTGTGTGTGTGTGGGGGGGGGGGGGGGATCAACATTGGCCTGATGAGTTGGTTTTCCTTTTCTGAGGGAAACGCTGCAGCCGAGTGGGCTGCGAGGTCCCTGCAGGTGCAGGAGACGGTGGGGAAGGACACTCTGTCCTTTACTCGTCTCCCTCCATGGCAACACCTTGCTGAACGGCTGCAATCAGAGCCGGCGAGGCGGCGGCCGGAAGCAGGCAGGGCCCTGCACTCCGTCTCCGTTGGCTGGTGCTCGTGGGCGTGGGCACATGTACTTAGTGTCACGCAGTGTCATCGCCTGCGTAGGTGTGGGGGTCACCAAAGGCCCCGGCACCCCGCTCTCTGTAGCCGCCCCTCCCAGCGTCTCCGGCCGTGCCTGGCCCATCTCTGTCGTCCTGTCTGCCTGATGCTATGGACGCGGATCACAGGGCGGGGCCTGGGAGCGGCCTCTTTCACTCAGCAGCGCCCGTGCGGTTCATTCAAGAGCGATCACTCTGCGAAGATGAAAATCCATCCCCGTGGACGGTCGCGCCCACAGACCACACTGCTCCCGCGGCAGCAACGGCGATGCCTGTGGGCAGCTCGGCTCTTTCTTAGTGGGCAGTGCCCGCGGGTCCCCCGGGTGCAGGGAGGGCCTGGCATGGGTCACGCTTCACACACTGACGCCGGCCCGGGCTCTGGGACGGTGCGTGAAGCAGCAGCCGGGCCCAGCATCCAGGCTTCTCGAGTGGAGGCCGCCCTGCACAGGGACGTCACGCTCCGCTGCGCGGTGGGTGGGCGCCTGGCCCCACTCGGCGGTGGGGTGGGAGGCTCTGCTGGCAGCGCAGGAGGAGAGCCGGGGTTCTGTGTACCTTTCCTTGTGGCCGAGGACACATCCCAGGGCTGGTGGGGAGGAAGCTCCCAGCACCACTGGGTTAGGGGCACGTGAGGGCTCAGCTGGGTTAGGTTCTGAGGGTCGGGAGGGACCACGAGGCAGAGCCTGTGCCGGTGCTGCCGACGGCGGGTGCAGGCCTCTGGGCGGGTGGCGGTGCCCGCACTCAGCCGGTGCCCCTGTTGGGCCGCAGGAGGGAAGGGCAGCAGGAAGCCCACGGGCGGGTGAACAGCTGCGTGCGTCTGTCTGGTCTCGTCCGAGAGGGAGGGCAGCAACCGAAGCCCCTCTGCTCTCCTCCTTCCACTTCACGTTCCTACGGGAGCCTCCCCGCCGCCCTGACGCCTGGGATGGCGGGCGAGGGTGGCATCTCCCCACACGAACAGGCTTTCCCAGGTCACTCGGCACAAGTCCCACTGTCCCAGCAAACGCTGACGAGCGGAGGGGACTTATACCGACCCCGGAAGCCAGGTGTGCTCTGGCGCCTGCACAGGCCGGACGGGGTGGCGGGGGGGTGGAGGGGGGGGCGGGACACTCTAGGTGAGCGTCTGCCGTGAATCCGGATGTAAACGCAGAGCCCAGCGCACTCAGAGGCCGAGTGTTTGGAAGCAGCTCACTCAGAGGCCAAGTGTTTGGAAGCAGCGCTGCTGGAGACCGACATTCTAGTTCCGGGAGATAATCCCCTGCCGTCAGGACGCAGGCTGTGCTGTCTAAGGAGCCGGAGCCGGACTTCAGTCTGTGCGGCCCACACCGTGGCTCCCGCAGCCACAGGCCGCCCAGTGGGTGCCCCTCCGGGAGCGGGTGCATTCACGTCGCGGCTGAACAGGGTGAGATGGACCCGGCCTGCCCTCCGGGGCTGCGAGATCTTCCCCATGGCCAGGGGCCGCAGGTGTGCGTGGCAGGCGTGTGGCCGTCACGTAGAGGCCGGAGCCACGTCTGATGATGGAAGGAAGTGCCGTGCTCCAGGCACACTTCGAGGCAGTGGCTGCTCCTCTTGCGAACTGTGTGTGAAATGCAGCCTTCATTCTGACTTCCCTCGCAAAGGGGCCAACGGCGCGTATGTCACCGAGGGGCCACGCTCTCGGGAGGGCTCCGGCATATCCGCTCTCCTGGGGCCGCCCCTTCGTCCCGCAGAGGAGGGGAGGGGTGGGGGTCCCCTCACGGGAGCAGGCGGCACGGCCACCTCTCTGCTGGGCTGGCCACGACCACAGGGCCGGCCGCAGGAGGACAAGGGCTGTGGGCGGGGCCGGTGGGAGGAGTGCAGCCCTCACCCCTGTGCCGGGCCATCGCACCACAGTCCGAGTCACCGAGTTCCCCTCGCCGTGTGCGAGGCCACGTCCCGACCTGCCACCCTCAGGCGCTCAGAGCAGTGGTGCCGGTTCCCCTCCGCTCCCGGCCAGGGCGGCACTGGGCTCCGTCCTCTCTGACACGGAGGGAAGGTAACATCGGGCACCTTCTCACTGCCTTCGGGTCCAGAAATGACAGCAGCAGCACCGTCTCCGAGCCCTGATCGTCACAGTCAGACATGAGAGCCTGGGCCGAGGCACAGGAGGTGCCCTCCCCACGGCCTCCCGCCTGCAGCCCGGGCTGGGTCAGGCCGGCTCAGACCAGCTCTCGGGTTCAGTGATTTTCTTGGGAAAGAAAAGCCGGATGCGTTTGGGAGATGGAATCAGGCCCCCTCCCTGCGCCAGGTTCAAGGTAAAGCTGGGGTGAGTGTGACTGCGCTTCCCAGGGAAGGCTGGGCAGCACCCAGGCCCAGTGCCGCCTCCAGGGGGAGCCTTACCTGTGATGGGAGGAGGGTTACTGTGATGGGAGGAGGGGTTACTGTGATGGGAGGAGGGGTCACTGTGATGGGAGGAGGGTTACCTGTGATGGGAGGAGGGGTCACTGTGATGGGAGGAGGGTCACTGTGATGGGAGGAGGGGTCACTGTGATGGGAGGAGGGTCACTGTGATGGGAGGAGGGGTCACTGTGATGGGAGGAGGGGTCACTGTGATGGGAGGAGGGTCACCGTGATGGGAGGAGGGGTCACCGTGATGGGAGGAGGGGTCACCGTGATGGGAGGAGGGTCACTGTGATGGGAGGAGGGTCACCGTGATGGGAGGAGGGTTACTGTGATGGGAGGAGGGGTCACCGTGATGGGAGGAGGGGTCACTGTGATGGGAGGAGGGGTCACTGTGATGGGAGGAGGGGTCACTGTGATGGGAGGAGGGTCACTGCGATGGGGAGGAGGGGTCACTGTGATGGGAGGAGGGGTCACTGTGATGGGAGGAGGGTCACTGCGATGGGGAGGAGGGGTCACTGTGATGGGAGGAGGGGTCACTGTGATGGGAGGAGGGGTCACTGTGATGGGAGGAGGGTCACTGCGATGGGGAGGAGGGGTCACTGTGATGGGAGGAGGGGTCACTGTGATGGGAGGAGGGTCACTGCGATGGGGAGGAGGGGTCACTGTGATGGGAGGAGGGGTCACTGTGATGGGAGGAGGGGTCACTGTGATGGGAGGAGGGTCACTGTGATGGGAGGAGGGGTCACTGTGATGGGAGGAGGGTCACTGTGATGGGAGGAGGGTCACTGCGATGGGGAGGAGGGGTCACTGTGATGGGAGGAGGGGTCACTGTGATGGGAGGAGGGGTCACTGTGATGGGAGGAGGGTTACCTGTGATGGAGAGGAAGGCCTTTGCGTGGGCTGGTTCGGCCGTGCTCCCGGCCAGCGCCGCCTCGCAGAGGTACTCGCCAGTGTCGGCGGAGGTCGGGGTGCTGATGGTGAGGCGCCTCCCGAAGCTGCGGAGCCCGCGGGTGAGGGTCACCCCGTTCCTCTTCCAGCTCACACGCAGCTCCTCCAGGGGCCTGGGAGAGCGAGGGCAGCTGTGAGGGACCGTGAGTCCAGGGAGGGGGGTGGCAGCCACCTCGGGCCCAGGCAGGAGCTGCTAGGGCCTGTCCTGCGGGGCTGCTGGGGGTCAGTGGACACCTGAACCAGTCCCCTCGCACCCCTCTCCCTCCCGCTTCGCTCAGCGGTGCTCCGCTTGGGCTACTGAGCAAGGACAGCTAATTGCGGCAGCGGGGGAGCTGTGGCCGCGGGGGAGCTGAGGCCGTGGGGGAGCTGAGGCCGCGGGGGAGCTGTGGCCGCGGGGGAGCTGAGGCCGCGGGGGAGCTGAGGCCGCGGGGGAGCTGTGGCCCCGGGAACACCATCCTGGAGCGAGGACACCTGGGACTAGAGAGGGGCGGCCTCTCCCTCCTCAGCCGGACTCCGAGGAGGTCCCTCCAGGCCCGGCAGCTCCCGAGAAGTGTGTTCTGGGACCACAGAGGCCTGGGGTCCCGGCTGCCCCCCCACAGCTGTGCTCACAGCCCAGCTGCGCCAACAGGACACCGTGGCAGGGAGCTCGCACCCCTGGCGAGGGTCTCGGTGATGTCACATACCTGGCATTCGCTATGCACTCCAGGGTGACCTCGCTGGACCCGGCCAGCACGCTGCGGTTGCTCGGGGCGATCACGATGACGGGGGCCGTGGCTTCGGGCGCAGCGCCGTCCCCTGTGGCGACAAAGCACAAACCACGGAGCGCTCCTGGGTACGGGGTGAGGACTGGGAATGACCGTCGAGAGATACTGGGGGGCTCCGGTGGGATGCCCGGGTCTCATGCCCCACCGTGACCCCCATGAAGAGGCCTGGGGGGCCCTGTCCCTGGTGGGTGCTGGGAGCCTTGGGGGGGGGGGGGCCCAGCCCATAACTTGACAGGGCCGTCCTTGCGGATCGGGGCTGGAGCCCTGCGCTGGGGGGGCGGAGCCCGCGGATCAGGGCCTCGGCCTGTGGAGCCTCCCCAGGAGGCCGCTGCTTTACGCGCCTTTAATTGGTTTACGACGTTGCTTATGGAGCCACCTAGTCCACCCACTGTTGTACAACCTGTTCAGTTCCACAAACGAGTCCGCGCCAGGCCCCCCGAGAGGCACTGTGTCAGGCAGAGCGCCCCACGCAGCACAGCCGCGGACGGAGCGTCGGCTCGCCATGTGGCCAAGCCCCTCTCCCGAGAGCGACCTGCCCCGTCCCTGCCCCTGCGAGCGGCAGAGGACGACAGTTCAGCTCAGCCTTCTCCTGACAAGGGAGAAAAGAATGACACATTTTTGCCACTTTCCTCCGAAATACATGTAATACCCACATTAAACTGCTCACGGTACACTTCGCTGCTGTGTATTTAGGGAAAATGAAGACGATCAGACATTTCTGGAACAGGATCTCAATTTAAGGGCGGAGACGGGGAGCCTGGAAATCACATTCGGGTAAATGACGGCAGATGAAGCGTCTGGTCTAGTGCTTCAGAGGGAGGCGCCCGCCGCCGTGCAGGGCAGTGACGGGCACGCGAGGACCCGAGGGCGCTGGCCGCTGGGCTGGCAGAGCCGGCAAATGCGCATCGTGAAGGTCTCTGCACTGAGCACAGGGGCGTGACGCCGAGTCTCCGTGTCCGTGGGGTCCTGGAAAGCTGCCTCCCCCCACCCCGAGGCTCCCTGGGGGCGTGGCTTCCGGGGAGACAAGGCAGGGACGTGGCGGCTGGAAGGCTTCTAGGAGATGCCGCGATGGGACGAAGGACAGAGCTGAACGCCAGCAGGTTAACCGCCGCCCGCCACCTGTGAAAGTCCCGATGAGGAGCAGTGACCTGAGGAGCTACCGTCTGCAATGGCTGCGACGTGCGGCGCAGGAGGGAGCGGGGTGGGGAGGTCGCCGGGGCAGGGGCTAATACGGCATCAATCACGGCTCAGCCGCCGCCCGGAGGAAGCCGTGCTCAGCGCTGGTCACTGCCCCGGGGGACGGTCCCCCGGCCGCTCAGCCTCGACTGCCCGATGCCCCTGAGGAACAGGCCCAGGGCCAGTGCCAGTCCTGCAGGGACATGTGGGACACGGGGGGGGGGGGGGGGGGTTGTCACGGAGTCGCCACGGCGATGGAAAGACAGGCCCCATGTGACTCCTCTGGAGCTGGGACTGCCCTGGGCCCCACCTCCTGCCATACAAATGCGGCTTCAGCTCCTGCGCCCTGTGGGGTCCGCAGGGCAGGTCACGTGCCCGCCTGGCTCGGGGCTGGTAAATGTCAGTGTGTTCGAAAGCGCCCGACCTCCCGCCCTGCCGCCTGCGCTCCCGGTGAGGCGTGACCCGCACAGGACGTGCTCGGAGGCAGGTGAGGGGGACCGGTGGAAATGTCGTCATTCCCAAGGCGGGCATTCGGGGACACACACAGGGCCGCTGGGAAGGTGACCTTGACTCCGGGCCAGTCTCTGGGCACAAGCAGAGCCAGGGCTGCTGAGCGCAGCGCTGCGCGTGGTCTGGGCCTGCGGCCGCACCCAGCCCCCCCCCCCCCCCCCCCCCCCCCCCCCCCACGGCATGGACGACGCTCACCACAGAGCTCGCTGTGGGGCCTCCCGAGCCAACAGCGGTTTCCAAGTGCAACCAGACTCGGGTGTGCACGTGGAGTGCAGAGCAGCACGGCAAGGCTCGGGAAGCGCACCCACCCCATGCGAACGGCAGCTCCCTGCCTCCTGCAGGGACCGGCGTCCACAGGGCAGAGCCCTCTCCTGGCCACGCGCGCTCCGTGGAGGGCGTCCTGCCTGCCTGCCTGTCCGACCACAGCAGGCGCTGACACTCTGCCTACAGCAGACGGGCGGGAGCAGGCTGTTCAGGCCACGCTGTGAATCACCCCCATTTGCAGCTCTAGCCCCTCCGCGAGCAAGTCCGCGCTGGGTGTCCCCACGCGGAGACCTCCCCCCGCCGTCATGCCTCCACCCAGGGCTGCCTTCCAGACACGCTTCCCTCGGGCTCCCTGTCGCCTCCTTCCTTTGTGGCGCGGGAGGCGACAGTCTCTGCCTCCTTTACTGCTTGTCGGTGGGTTTACTCTTTTCCCGAGAGACGAGATAACGGGGTGCATCCCTCACCCGCACGCTGGCCTCCTCCCACATTCTGCTCCCACGGTCAGTTTCGGGAAGGAAGCTGCGGAGACGAACACCGAGGCGCCCTTAAAGGAATAAGCCGGCTCTTTGTTCCTGCCGTTCCCGGAGGATTTACGACGCGATGAGCACTCAACAAATCTCAGTGATGGCTTAATTCTTCATGCATATCCCGCAATAACGAGTCACCACTGCCTCCACCAGAAACATTACCCTCTCCTTCAATGCTCTACACTAAAAACAGTCCCAAAATTCCAAATGTCAGTGCGCTGGGAATTACTTCCCAGAGGAAGGAAAACCAAGTGGGAAGTGGGGAGGGGGCTGTGTTGGCCAAGTCCCACACGGCCCCGGACATTGTGCTAAACGGGTCCATTTACAGGTGTCAGCCCCTGGCTTCGAACCCCAGCCAATACGATATCTATTATCGCCTCAGAAAACGGAGGCCAGTCACATGACTCAGTGGTGAGAGGCGTTCGGACAGAGGAGCGTCAGCGCCCGGAGTTCAGAACCCTGCTCTCCCACGGGCTGCTCCTCCTCCTCCGAACTCTGCTGTGGCCAGTTCCCTGGAAACCACGGGACCTGGAGCTCCCCTCCCCCCAGCGGCTCCGGTCGAGCTTTCCCAGCGGATCATTTCCCGGCCGGGCGGGGTGGCAGGAGGTGAAGAAATCAAACTGGAAGAGATTTCGGCGGAGGGAGCAGCGCACGCCAGGGGGCTCCTGGGGGCGGCAGGGACCTGGGGCGGCCTCGCTGCAGCTCTGGGAACAAACAACCCCGCAGAGGCAGGGCCCGTCCACACCCAACCCCCGCCCCCCCCCCCCCCCCCCCCGCCCCCAGCCCAGCCCTGGTGCCGGGGCTCCGTGGCAGCAGCTGTCCAGGCTGCACGTGATTAGAAAGTCCCTGTAAAGACACAAGTCTCTCCAGCAGGAGACGAGGCTCCCCGTCCCTGAGCTGCTGAGCCGGGGGTCCAGGGGGTAAGAGGTGAGAGCATCATGACGACTGGAGGGCAGCAGGGACACAGGAGGGGCGGGAGGCGGTGGGTGACCTTAAGGAGCGAGGAAGGAGACCAGCCCCGTGGCTCTCGGGGCGCAGGCGTTCCAGGCCCCGGAGAGCGGGGCGCGGGCTCCCTGCGCGGCCCCAGGTTCCTCTCTCCTGCCTGACGGTGTCGGCCAGTGTGGCTGCTCCTCTCAGGACACGTGGCCATGAACGCGGGACCCTGAGGAGGCCTGCAGCCCTACAGCTCACGGCCCACATGGGGGGTGGGGGGGACCCTGATCCCATACACACCCCAAACTCTCTTGTTACAGACACCCAGTGCACCGCGGAGGGCCCCACGTGTGTACCCCCCAGTGTACCCTACGAGGGCCCCCCAGTGTACCCTACGAGGCCCCCCCAGTGCACCCCACATGTGTACCCCCCAGTGTACCCCATGGAAGGCCCCCAATACACCCCACGAGGGCCCCCCCAGTGCACCGCGAGGCCCTGGTGGAGCGTCGCAGGACCGGTCACCTTTTGCTCAGCGCTGCAGCCGCCTCCGCATGCAGCTGGCCGCCCCTCGCACCTGCTCCTGACGATGGAAGTGCCGCGGAGCTGGTCTGCCTTTTGTGACCCCCGACCTTCCCCGGCAGGAGGTGCTGCTGCACTGGGGGGGCGGCGAGCAGAGCCTGTGGCCTTCCCCTGCACATCAGTGCCCGGCAGGGGCTGTCTCCCAGGGGTGCTGGCCGCGTGCAGCCTGGGGGCCAGCATCTACATGCCGAGTCTGTAACGCTGAGCCCGGGTGCACAGTGTTGAAGAGGCTGAGATGCACCCCAACCAGCACATCTCCAGCCCCCACAGCCACGACCGCCTCCTCTCGGAAGCCTGCCCGCGCGGAAGGCGTGAAGGCAGTGGATAGCCGGGTCCCCCCAGGCTCCACAGGTGCTTTCTCCAGGCAGAACCGGGCCCTTCGAACAGGCACTTCATCGTGAAAACGGACATAAACAGAGCAATTCTCTACCGACCAGAAACATCTTGTTCGCTAAACAGAAAGTTCCTCCAGCCATTTAAAACATATTCCTGATTTCAGAGAGGAAGGGGGAGGGAGAGAGAGAAAGAGAAACATCAATGATGAGAGGGAATCATGGATCGGCTGCCTCCTACATGCCCCTCACTGGGGATCGAGCCGCAACTCGGGCCTGCGCCCTGACCGGGACAGCACCACGCCCTCCCAGGTCACAGGCCGGTGCTCAACCACCGAGCCATGCCGGCGGCCTCGGTGCTTCTTGTTTGCTGCCCGGAGCAGGAGGGAGGGAATGTGCAGGGTCTCCCTTTCTGTTTATCTCTACACGCGCCTCCATTTTTTATCTCAATCCACTTCTGGACTTTTCTGTTGACAGGAGACGATAAATAAAATAATGTGACAGTTTGACAAACAGTCCAGCAGTTTCTTTTCTTCTCATTTATAACATATTTGAAAACTCGTACATGTGGAAACGAATGGAACGTAACAGAGAACGTATTTCCATCGGCCGTTTACCGGGCAGAGGAGTGAGTGTGACAAACGGCGGCCCGCAGTGGTGGGTTTATGCATTTGGGGGTGCGCTGCGAGCACACGGTAACCATGGAGCAGGCGTGCGCATCGGGGACCGCGGGACGGGGTGATGGAGCGATGACCCACGTCCCCGACTCAGGGGACAGCAGAAGGCCACCTGCTTCACACTCACACACGTGAGCGCGTGGTCTGCCCGTGATGGGGGGAGAGCGCAGCCGGCGGGGAGCTGGCCTGGTGCAGTCTGGGGGGGCTGGGGGTGAGAGGGACTTGTCATCAGGTCAGGGCGTCTAAAGTCCCTGTGCCCCAGCACTGGGGGGGGGGGGGGGGGGGGGAAGGTAGGAATGAAAGCGCCAGCTTGGGGAAAGCAGTAGGCGGGAGGAGAGGCTGTACGAGGCACAATCGCATCACTTTATTGTCGATAACAAATGCCCTTGAATGAAGTGTCCAGCACGCCCACCTGGGCGTGGAGCCCAGCACACCAGGCAAGTGGGCCCCACCCCCGGCTGAGGCCGTCGGCAAGGACAGCGGGACCGGGGCTCCACCCGAGCCGAGGGCTCCATGGCCGATGGACACACAGATACCCAGAGGCTGGCAGCCGTGTGGGAAGAAGAACATTGCATCCAGCAAACTGGGAGGGGCCAAAACACAGGGGTCCCTTTTCATGAGCAAATGGCCATCGCTGGAGGATGGAGGCTCCCTGGCCAGCAGTGTGTCCTCAGAGGCAGGACAAGAGCCCGTCTCCTCCGGACAAGGCGCGGACCACCCCACACCGGCCCCCACTGTCAGCTCCTTGGAGGCTGTGACTTAAAACCCGGGAGCCTGGGCCCAGTCGGCGCCTAAGAGCTGCCGGGCAAACGGAGTGAATCTCAGTGTAGCTCCCAGGTGGGTGTCGCCACTTCTTCCCACAGACTTGCACAGAGAGGGCAGCGCGCTGCTCCTGGGACACGAACGGGACTATTTGCCAGGCGTAAACCTGGCCCCCAAATCAGATTTTCTTTATGGAGCATGCGCCTCACTAACAGAATCTGTGACTTAAAAAGCACCTTTAATACACGAAACACATAAAACCACGAGAGAAACCCGATCCCGAGTCCCCGGAGCAAACAGAGAATCACCTCAACACCTGCTGGGAGCACAGGAGAGAGAACGAGATGCGAGGAGACGCGAGAGCAGGGGCACAGCGCGGGCAGAACGCGTCTCATCCCCCGGCACCGCCCTCCGCCAGCGCCGCGAGGGTCTCAGAGATCCAGACCGCAGGGAAGCTGCTTCTCCTGCCACAGAGGCTGCTGTTCAACGCAGAGACAAGAAATCCTGGCACCGAAGCTCAAGGGAAGGTCCGGTCTGGTTCTGATGAAGCCGGGGGGGGGGGGGGGGCACACTTTGGGGGCACAGGGCGTGCTTTGTGCGGACTGCCTGACTGGACCCACATAAACCTGAGAGCTCTGTACGGCACGCCCGCCCCGCCGTGTGCAGACGCACAGCGCTGAGGGGCCACTGTTTCGAGACCAGGTTTCTCGAGGTTCCAGAAGGGGACCGAGGCCAACAGATGGCCCTCTTCCCATCTATATAATAACAGAGGAACGTGCAAATTAGCCGGGACGCTGTAACGTCATGACCGAACAGCAGGGACCCGAGGCTGCAAGGGACCTGGGCAGGGTGAGGGACCTCAGGCCGCACCCCCCACCCAGCAGGGCTTGACGGAGGATCTCAGGCTGCGCCCCCTGCCCCGGCGCCGGGCTGGGGGACCTGAGGCTGTGCTCCCCGCCCGGTGCCAGGCTGGGGAACCTGAGGTTGCGCCCCCCCCCCCGACCTGGAGGGGCTTGATGGGGATGGGGCTGGCCAGGTTTGGGTCTCACCCAATGTGGGTGGGGCTGGCCAGGTCTGGTTCTCCTGCGTTTTCAAAGCGGGTGTGGGTGGTGGGTGAGGGCTTGACTCTAGGTTCCATGCTGTGCCCCAGACTCTGACAGGAGGGAGATTTTCATATGCATTTTACTAATTTTCTTTAATCTCTGACACTTCTATTATAGAGAAAGGGCAAATACCATTATTAAAATATTTCCTCTAATTAATCCCCTTTCAATATGGATGAATTTCGTGCACCGGGCCACTGGTTATTTCATACAAGCCTGACATCTAAGTAACACCAGGACTTCTCAAGTGAGAACTCCGACACCAAACTCTCTCACTTACACATTCAGTGTTTCATAGGCCACGTGCTGAGCGGAGGTTATACCCAGAGAGGAAACTGCTCCTCAATCACAGGGCCCTTCTCCTGCATTCCCACCTGAAGCTCAGATGCTCCACAAACGCACTGTGACAAGCACGTCCTCTGTCGTCCTCCCAGGTGCCGGTTTCTTGGTAACTTCACCTCAGAGGGACAGCGGCCTGAGAGGGTTTCTCTCCCCCCTTCCAGAGGCACCTGAATCCCCAAATAATGAGCAGCCGGCAGACAACTCCACAGATGACCAGGTCCCTCACCCACATTCCTTTCAAAGTCATCCCAGGAGCGGGTAGCATTCCGTCTGCAGACACCAGCAGCAAGGAAGGAGCCTTCCCCTCCGGAGGGCGGGTGGGGCCCTTAGCCACCTCCACCTGTGCCCTCAACGAGACACCTGCAGGCCTCAGCCTACGGGGAGAGCCTGGCCCTGGGGCTCAGCACACGGCTGTGGAGCAGTGCCACACCCCTCTGAGCACAAGGCCACGCCCCCTGAGCACACAGGCCACACCCCCTCTGAGCACACAGGCCACGCCTCCATCTGAATGCACAGGCCACGCCCCCTCTGAGCGCATAGGCCACGCCCTGGGTATTTGGATAGAGGGGTGACGAGCACTCAGCAAATCTCAACAAGGCTTGGTGCAGAGTGTCAGCACCTGCAGTGGACAGACAGGCCGGCAGGCAGGACGCCCTCCACTGAGCGCGTGGCCCAGGAGAGGGCTCTGCCCTCTGGGACGCAGGTCCCTGCAGCTGCCGGTTCGCATGGCCACACCCTCTGAGCACACAGGCCACGCCTCCATCTGAATGCACGGGCCACACTGCAGTGGGATTTTGCTTTCCCTTGGTCTCGCTCTCACTCCCACTCGGGCGCCTGCTTTCTCCCAGTCCATCCCTGGGGACTCGGTGGGTCACTGTCCTCGGTGGGGAGCACAGCAAACAAGACCACAGAGGAGCCAGGGCACAGGCCGCTGCGCGAGTGAAGAGTGAGAAGCCGTAACTCTCTGCTTTCTGTTAGAAGTTGCTTTATGAGAATTACCCTGGGGGTCACAGCAGAGGCACAAACAAATCAGGAAATCTGAAGAGAAGAAATCTCTCTGCTGTCTGCCCGCGCTCCCTTAACTGAATACCGTCGGTCCCACAGGCGGGGAACGAGTCCTCAGCTGGAACAAGACATTTTCTGATATGACCCAAGGTTATCTGTTTAAGCCAACTGATTCTCTGCTCCGCCTGCTGCGGAGCAGGCTTCTTAAAAAAATGCCAACTCAATCTCATTTCTATTTTGCTCTAAAATCAGCACCAACAATAAATCTCAGGCTGACGACAGCGAGAGGAAGAGCACATAAGGTAGAAACTGTGACTATAAATGAGCTCAGACGCAGCTGAGAGCCTCCTAGGACACACATGGCCATCACCAGGGTGTACGGGAGGGAGGGTGCTGCTGGTAGGAGGACAGGACATTGCTCACAGACGGGAAGGCAGGTGGATAAGAACACAGTCCTCATCCCACCCGTGGGCGCTCACGGTCCTCATCCCGCCCGTGGGCGCTCACGGTCCTCATCCCGCCCGTGGGTGCTCACACGTGTGAGGAAGAAGCTGGGCAGGGTGGGCCTATACACAATGTGACATCGACGCGGACTCAGCAAACCGGGGCTGTGCACAGAGCGCACGTCTCACACACTCGGCAGCTTGCTGTCATTTATTTATTTATTTGTTTATTAAATGTTTTTATTGATTTTCGAGAGAGAGGAAGGGAGAGGGAAAGAGAGCTAGAAACATCGATGAGAAACATGAACACTGATCGGCTGCCTCCTGCACGACTCCTGCGGGGATCGAGCTGCAACCCAGGCGTGTGCCCTGACGGGGAACTGAACCGTGACCTCCTGGTCCCTGGGTCGATGCTCAACCCCTGAGCCCCACCGCCTGCTATGGCTGTGGTTTTGAAGCAGCACGGGTGTGGCTCCCTGTGGGGCAGCAGGAAAGAGGACTGTAGAGAACCGATAGGAAGCCTGAGAGTAATCAGGGCCGGTCGTGCACTAGGCCCTCCCACCGCCCTCTCCCAAAGCCTCCGAGGAGGGTGCGGTCTAGTTGCCGAGAGTGTGACTCCGTCTCTGCTGAGTCCTGGGCCAGCTCCTCTGCGGCCGTGAAACGCCTGCTAGGCTCACACAGAGCGAGCGAGGGGCAGGGGCGGAAGCCGGATGGCGCTCTCCTGGTGGCCGGCATCGGACCCACCGCCTGGGGACGCCTGGGAGCTCTCCGAGGGGCGCAGGGGGCATTCAAGGAGCCAAACTAGACCCCATGTGCCCAGATAGAAGTCAAGGGTTTCCCCCCAAATCACTCCTCCAAAAAGAGGGGCCACCTCTGGCCGAGCCCCATCAAAGCCTCTCCGGTTACCAAGGCGCTTTCTTCCTTGTGACAAGGAAGCCCTGTCTGAGGGGACACAGTGGCCTCCTGCGTGAGTGCTGGTGGTTGCTGTGGGAAAGCCTTCTAAGCACCTTACAGGACAGCATTCCCGGACGCCGCTGGGCGAGGACGGAGCAGCTCTTTGCAGACCGACGCGGGAGGAGCTGGGCGAAGGGAGCCGGCGCTGATCGGCATGCACCATGTTACTCTTGGGACAGGAAAGGGGCAGAGATAAGACTAAAGTCCGCGTGCACATTTGCTGTTACTTACATAAATGAAAACAAAATACGAGTAATTCTGTAAGACAGACGGTTCTTTTATAACCGGGCTTTCCCATGAAATGGCCGTCAATTCAATGTTCTACATGGTAAACATGCAAGTATTAAATGCGTTTATAAATGGCTTGGCGTCTTCTGAAGCCGGCACACGATTTATTTTCCCTCAGAGTCTTTTCTGGTTAATGGATTTCAACCCACTCGGTCGTTAGCCTGGTTTGACATCGGTGTTTTCCGTCTCCTTCCAGAGCGCCGGCAAACCACGTGCGGGTTTACAGATGTTCTCTAGACCTTTTCATTTGCATCTGCGAAGCTGGTGCCTCCCACACCGTGTGCGCACACCCGGGGCCACCTGGTAGCTGCTCAGATGCAGACCCTAAACATGCAGGTCCGGGCGGAGCCACGACGTTACCTCTGACCAGCGACGGGCGGGGCCGCCGCAGAGCCCTCCCGTGTCCTCTCGGCACACGGCCAGCGTTCGCCACGGTCCGCTCTGCTCCTCAGTGTGGAGCGGGCTGGCTCCTGGGCCTGGGGAGGGGGCAGGGCCTGGGCTGAACCCAGACCTCCAGGAGCAGACCCTGCGTGTTTGTAACACGCTTGCTGGGTGACGTGTGTGCTCATTCGATTGGAGATGTTCTGTGCGGGATGATTTTGTTTTTCAATTACCATTACATTCACCTGTTTCTCAATTCGGTAAAAGAAAACACTAAAAACACTGTATCCGCATGAACATGACTCAGCAGGAAGCAGTCCTCCCGGGGGCGGGAGGAGGGAAGGTCCTGGACAGTCACCAGGAGGAGGAGGGGGAGCAGGGGGGGAGGAGGAGGAGGAGGGGGAACCCAGGAGGACGCAGAGGGTTTCCGTGCAGCACGACGCCCTGGAGACTGTGGAAGACCCGTCGGGTGGCACCTCACTGGCGGAGGATGCCAGTGGGCAGGCTGAGTGCTGCAGGCCAGGAGGGGCGGACGCACAGGGAAGTAACGGACTGTGGGTGAGAAGGGGAGGGGCTGGGAGGGGCCAGTGGGTGGGCGACCACAGACGGGGGTCCTGAGGAGGCAGCGAGGAGGGCAAAGGGCAGGAAAGTGGCGGGAAGGACGACTGAGCAGAACGGAGAGCCCGAGGTGGCCCCTTGCAGACGCTGAGGTGGAGCGGACGGTTCCTCGCCTCAGCGCGGGCCAGCGCCGGCAGCACCGTGCCCGCCGCTGGGAAACCTCTTGTCCCCATTCACACAGCAAACCGACACTCAGGTGGGGGCAGAGCGGGAGGCAGACCCAGGGCTTCACGACTGGAGTTTGTGCTCCAGCGACCACCCTTCCCGACGCCCAGAGAGAGGTCCCCGGCCACGCATGGCCGCTGAGTCCGAAGCCAGAGAGGAGGGCGGAGAGCTCAGGCTCATCACACCCAGACCGGACAACCGCTCCCGCCCGCCGTCATCTCAACCACGCCCGTCGTCCTCTCCTCCTGGCACCGAGGGAGGGCGCCGGCCTTCCCTGTCCCCTTCCGTCAGGGGTGGCGGTGTGACTGGCTGTGCCCATGCCATGTGAGTGGGAGAGACCCGTGTCCTTCCACGCAGACACGGTCACGCCCGTGCGAGACCCCTGTAGCCTAGAGACTCCTGGGGCCGTGGCCTCATCACACAACAGCGGCCCAGTGACACCGGGTCTGAGGACTTCGGGGGCAGACCCCGTACCCCTGCCTCTGAGCCTCCCACATGCACGCAGCCCCCCAGAGCACATCACAAAGGTAAACTTGACAGCCGGTCTGTAGAAAGGGGTTAGAACAGCTCTGCTGCCCTAAGAACGCCAACACCATCCCCAGAGTAACTGTGGAGAGCGGCCGCAGCGTTTACACAGGGTCAAGCCTCGGACAAATGAGGGCACGGTCCTCTCGAGGCAAAGCCACGTGCAGGTCCCAGCACAATTACAGCCGAAGGTACAGTGGTGAGCTTGACCTCATGGTCCGAACCTGTGGGCCCAGGAAGCTGAGTGATGTGGGCTTGATAGAGTTCAGGCGCCTGTAAACATCTTGACCCACGCCCTTGCTTTGCCTCGTGGGATCTGCTATAAAATAAAGACCCGGCTTGCAGGCCGTGGCGCTGTCTCTCTAATCAGAGGTCAGCGTCCCACCCGGCCCCAGCTTTATTCTCTTGTCTGTCTTTTCTAATCCTGCATCCCCCCACCCAGGTTCACCCCTGGCTGTGCTGGCGGCACAAGAACCTTCACAGCGTTCTTGGAAAAAGGCCCTATTTATATGTCCTCACAGGCTGAGGAGCAAACCTGGAATGTGCTTCTGAGCGCTGGACTCGGGAGAGAAAACAGCTACAAAGGTTTGGGAAAGACACAGAGAACCCTCACGTGGCGAGAGGCCGGCCCCTGGAGGGCGCTACTGCTCACGCTGGCAGGTTGGGGCTGGGCAGACTGACGGAGGCCCAGGCATCAGATCAGCAGGGACATGTCCCCACAGAAGCGCCGGAACTCGGTGGAGTCCTGACCCGGAGAACAGCCACAAGGACACACCTCACCACCTGTGCCCAGATCAGCCCGGCCAGGGCAGTGCCCCAGCCCGCTGCAGTCTGAGGCCGCCGGGGGTGTCAGGGAGGGACCTGTGTGTTGGTGTCACGAAGGACGGGAACTACTGTGTCTCCTGACGACACTGGGAAAGTGTCAGGCGGGGCAGGGGGCTGGGCCCAGTGAGGCGAAACTTATCTGTCCGCCGAGTGATTGCGAGGCACCGCGGAGCGACCCTCCGTGTCCAACCTCCGCTCTCCCGCTGGTCACTCGGGACTCGGACGGGTTCCTGGCCCCCAGTCGGGGTCCTGGTTGGTGGAGGGGGGTACCTCCCGGCTCCGAGGTCAAGGTGAAGGCCGCTGAGATGGCCGTGCAGTGTAGCCCAGCCCCCGTGCGGTGCTCAGTGTGAGTCCTGTTACTTCGGTCACTGTCGCGGCTGCTGCTCTCGCCGTGTCTGCGAGGAGGGCGCGTCCTTTCAGCTGCCGGCAGCGCCAGAGCTCCACAAACGCAGGCTCGGTTCACCACTCTTGACCCGAACTGCCTGCGGCCTCACGGCAGCAGCTCCTTTGATTAAAAAAGCTCCATCATCAGGATCAAATAATATTTGCACATGTAGATAAAATGTGCAAATATAAAATTAACTTGTAAAAGGTTTTTAATTAAGTTGTAGAACTGAGGCATTTTAAACAAATTAATATTATTAGCTCACTCCAGGGAGTTTTCTACTGAAGAAATAAAAGACTTGCTCAATTATCTAGAGAATTCAGACCAAAAAATCCACCTGCCTTTCCACCAACCACGTGGCAGCCCGATGGTTCTGGAGACGGTAGATAATGGCTGTCATTCATGTTCGCCGAGAGTTCTATTAATTTTCCTCTTTCTTTCTAAAATTATGTCATTAATTGCTATTAGTGCTTCCTAATCAAGACAGAGCCAGTCGCCGCAACCATTACCCCGTTTCCGAAGGTGACTGCTCGGCCGCTGCCTAGGGGGCTCTGTCCCCAGCGCGCTCCTCCTGGGCGGCCGCCAGCAGTAGGGGACGCGAGGCCCGGCTCACGGCTAAGGGTCACACTGCAGCCGTGGGGCGGGCCGGCCACTTGTTAACTCGTAGAACCTCAGGCGTGACCACAGTTTCCCTGTCAGAGCCGTGGACTGAGCCAGATTCCGCAAACAGGCCGCACAACCCAGTCTCTACGAGGCGAGTGGATGTCGTGTTCACTGCCGAGCTGGCTGCTCGCACGAGGTGGGTCCGGACAAGCAAGTGGACGCCGTGGGGCTGGCCTTTAGCGTGGACATCGCACGCCCTTAAGTGAGGGTCACGGAGAACGTGCGAGCGTGGGCCGAGGGCCTGGCGTGCGGGCCTGGCTGCCGCTCACCAGCTTCCCGGCCCTGGCAGCTCGTTCACCCAGCCTCTCCCACTGGGGCAGAGATGGGGTCACGCTGTCACCAAAACGAAATGAAATAACGCACGTAAGGGGCTTGGCACACAGCATCTGGCTCACAGTAGGTGCTCCGTAAACCAAAAGCCCCCAAATCCTAAATAAAAACAAGATAGAAACGCCCTGGCCGGTTTGGCTCCGTGGATAGAGTGCAGGCCTGCGGACTGAAGGGTCCCAGGTTTGATTCTGGTCAAGGGCACATGCCTGGGTTGCGGGCCCGATCCCCAGTAGGGGATGTGCAGGAGGCAGCTGATCAATGATTCTCTCTCATCAGTGATGTTTCCCTCTCTTTCTCTCTCTCCCATTCTCTCTGACATCAATTACAAAAAAAGGGACAGAAACTAAAAAGCCCAACATTTACTCAATGAAATAAAATCCTGTCTCCATCAGTCATGCGATCCCTTTGGAACATCACATATTTTTAGAAGGATCTCCAATACCAACATCCTGATACCCTTTCACATGCGACGTGAAGGTGGCCCTGGCTCAATAAGACCTCCTTCATCCCAGCGATGAAATCTGAGAAAGTCAGCCCATCTGGCTACCAGGCAACGCGGGAGCAATGGGAACCGCTGGAGGGTGGATTAGGAATTCTTCGGCCCGAAGCCCAGGATGGGTCCCAAGGGCCCAGGCTGAGCCCTAAGGGTGAGGCCACGGAGGCAGAACTGTCTACGCTCAGGTCCCCTCTGCCTGCTCTCGAGCCAGCGAGGAAGGAGGCTGTTGTCTTGCACACGGAGGGACCTGACACGGAGGCCGAGGCCGGGTGAGGAAATTCATTATCGCCCTCGGCGCAGCCCGCAAGCGTGAGGATGAGCGCGCTGTGTGCTCGGAGGGGCGGGCCGTGGGACGTGCGCCGAGGAGCAGGCTGCCCGTGGGCCTCAGGCCTGGAGAAACGTCCTGAACCCGCCGTCCTAGGCCTCGAGCCGCAGCCTGAGACCCGGAGGAGCCTGGGCGCCTCTCTGGCTCGAGCATGTGGCCGGGCCGGCGCGATGCCGCGGAGCAGTGACGGGCACCTGGTCACCACCGGGAGCTCCTGCTCTGCCTGGTGTCCGCCTGCGTCCTCCCGCCCCGTCCAGAGCCGGCATCCTGCCCCGCCAAGACACCCGGAATCCCCCAGACACCCCCAGGAGCCCCGCTAGAGCGTCGCCATCCTTACATCCATGCCTCCCGCACCCTTCAACCCCGCTGGTCATCACGCTGAGCCACTGGCCCCGGAGCCCATGGGAGCCCCACCTCTCCCATCCCCTCACCGCGTAGGCAGGCCCTCACCTCCCACCTGGCCCCCCTCGCCCCCCCCAGGCTCTGTGGTCATTCACCTGAGATGCTGCCATTTTTAAAGAAATCCAACTTCTGTGCCCAGGTGGTTTAAACTGCCCACTTGCCACTCTTACATCCCTGTAGGCATCTCCAAAGTGGACAAAGCAAGAGGACTTCTGCGTCGGAATGACGAATGGGCCCAGGCGGCAAAGGCTTCCGGCCTGAAATTCCCGCTGGCAGCAGAGAAGGCCAAGGGAAGCGGGGACCGCACAGCTGCAGCCAAGGCCAGGGCAGAGCCAGGAGCCAGGGCAGGTGGGGACCAGGGCAGGGCTGGGGACAGGGAAGGGCCAGGTGCTAGAGCAACAGGAGTGGGGGTGGGGGAGGGGGCTAGGGCAGAGGGGGGGCCAGGGCAGGGCCAGGGGCCAGGGCAGGCGGGGGGGCTAGGGCAGGGCCAGGGATAGGGCAGGGCCTGGGGCCAGGGCAACGGGGGATGGGGGGGGTAGGGGAGGAGGCTAGGGCAGAGGGGGGGCCAGGGCAGGGCCAGGGCAGGTGGGAGGCCAGGGCAGGGCCGGGGGCCAGAGCAGGGGTCGGGGGCAGGTCAGGGCCTGAGGCCAGAGCAGGCGGGGGACCAGGGCAGGGCCGGGGGCCAGGCAGACGGGGGGCTGGCTGCAGGGCTGGCAGCCTGTGGACGCCTCGGGCCAGGGCACAGACATGGCACCAGGGGCTGTACGTGGACTCAGATCCCTCGGCTGAAGCTGCTGGGACAGAGCTGTCGGTGCAGGCCGACGGGCAGGTCTCACTCTGATGGGCATCAGACCATGGGGGGGGGCACAGCCACCTGGGGTTTCTGACTCAGCACATCTGCATTTCTACCAGGTCCCGGGTGATGCCGGCCCTGCTGCCGGGGCACCCCACTTTGAGAGTGTCACGGGTGCAATGAGTGCTGGTGGGAGCAGAGCAGAGCTCCGCCATTTCAGGATGAAACCAAAGAGGAAGAGAATGGCCGGGGCCGGAGTGAAGCAGCTCTCGCCCAGGGTGGCTGCCCGCAGTCCAGGGGGCACGTGCATCCAGGGGGTGTGAGCGCCCAGTGACCCCAGTGATAAAGCCCACAACCAGGCCCACAGAGGGACCCGTTTAAGGGCGATAGAGGACCCCCTTCCGGGGCAGAGCACTCCGGGGACATGTGTCCAAAAACTCACTGAGCGGCGTCAGTGCGGCCTGTGACTAGGAAAGGGGGTCCTGGGAGGTCAGGAAAGGTGGCGCCAGCTGCGAACACAAAGGGAGTTAAAAACGCAGCAGAAGCCCCGCGGGCCGGGCAGGGCCGGGCCGGGCGCGGACAGAAAGCTGCCGGGAGCCTGGCTGCCGAGAGGCCCTGGAAGTCGGAGGAAGCGCCTAACGAGCTGTGGTGAGAACGGAAGCCGCGCGCAGGGCCGATCCGAGCGCCAGGCTGAGCGCGGTGAGGATTCCACGAGATGGAAACAGAGCGGATGGAAAACATTAATCAAATTAACAACGTGGAAAACTCCCCTGACAGGAACAGGGAACATTTGCATTTTCTGAAAAAAAAACAAAAACCCTCAAAACAAAAGCACAGAACGGCCTCCCACATACCGAGCGGAGCCGCAGAGCCACATCCCAGGAGCCTGTCTGAGCTCCACAGACAAGAACACAAGATTTCCGCGTCCGGGAAGGAGCGACCAGTGGCACCAAAAGACAACTCGACAGCCGACGGTCTGCAGGCTCTTCCCTGGGGCGCGCAGCCGGCACGAGAGGCGGTGCCTGCGGAGTCTTACAGGAACCGGGTGCACTGCTGTACCCTCTACACAGACACCAGATGACACCACGGCCACGCCTCCTCCCCAGGGACGCTGACAGCGTGTCCCTGTGACACCGGTGGTTTCTGACCAACACAGCCGCCCCCCTGATCCTCAGTGTTTGCCAATTTCCTTGGGGCACGTACGCCCACCGTGGCGGATGCCAAGTACAAATGTGGCTGAATACGGTTGCCCAGCCTGGCAGCTGAAGTGCCAATTTGCCTTCTGGAAGTTCCCATCTTGGCATCTACAACTCAGCGTATCTGTCGAACAGAATTCACTGTCCTGTCTTTTTCCTGCCCTTCCCACCTACGTCTGCTCCTGTGTCACCCCAACCAGCGCCGTCACCCCTCTGGTCACTCAGACCGGAAACACGAAGCCAGAGAAGGCCCGGGAGTTGAATCTGCAATCTCCACAAACTCGCAGGGACCCGCCCTTCTCTCGACCGGCTGCACCCTCTCTCGTAGCTCAGGTCCCCGTGGCGTCTCCCCAACACACTGCCAAGCCGTCCTCCAGTCAGTCCACATGCCTCGGCCAGCGCATCTTCCTAAACCGCGCCCTGGTCTGCACCCGAGTGAGTGACCACGGCCCGAGAATACAGCCCGCAAGTCTCCGTGTGCGCACAACACGGCCTTTCCCTGTCGCTCCCAGGACCCACACTGGCCACGCCACGCGGGTCACCGTGTCCCTGGACACGTTCCCTGCTCTGCCCGACTCCCCTGCCCGCTCTGCCCTTTCACCGTCCCCTTAACCCATCCTCTCATCCCGAAGGCTCGCCTGTCATCTCCTTTCCCAGAACCGGCCCCTCCCCTAGGTCCTTGGGGCCCTCGGGGACCAGGCCCTGAGCTTGCTGTGGTCAGCCCGGGCCATCAGGTCCTCTGGGACCAGGCCCTAAGCTTGCTGTGGTCAGCCCGGGCCATCAGGTCCTCTGGGACCAGGCCCTAAGCTTGCTGTGGTCAGCCCGGGCCATCAGGGCCTCTGGGACCAGGCCCTAAGCTTGCTGTGGTCAGCCCGGGCCATCAGGGCCTCTGGGACCAGGCCCTGAGCTTGCTGTGGTCAGCCCGGGCCATCAGGGCCCTCTGGGACCAGGCCCTGAGCTTGCTGTGGTCAGCCCGGGCCATCAGGGCCCTCTGGGACCAGGCCCTAAGCTTGCTGTGGTCAGCCCGGGCCATCAGGGCCCTCTGGGACCAGGCCCTAAGCTTGCTGTGGTCAGCCCGGGCCATCAGGTCCTCTGGGACCAGGCCCTGAGCTTGCTGTGGTCAGCCCGGGCCATCAGGTCAGACCCAGGCCCTGAGCTTGCTGTGGTCAGCCCGGGCCATCAGGTCAGACCCAGGCCCTAACTTGCTGTGGTCAGCAGCACCGCTCGTGTCTCTGGGTGTATTTTGCTTGTCTGTCCCGGAAGGCCTTCGACCGCCCTGAGGTCGAGTCTGTGAGATGCGAGGCGCGGGTGCAGCTGGTGTCTCGTGCCACCTCTGACAGGCAGCAGGCCCTAACAAAGGACATGGCAGGTCCCCGACGAGGCTGCAGATCCTTCAGGCTGGCAGCTGTCTGCTGCTCAGGGCGCACGCACGGCCACTGCAGGCGGGTCAGGAGCTGCGTGCCCTGCGAGCTGGTGGTCGGAGAAGCAGGTCTGAAGCGCAGGGAGCGCCGGGCGGCGTCAGGTCAACGCTCAGGTACGCAGACGCTTCCCACGGACCCCCCCAGGTCCCCAGGAGGAGTGAGACCCTCCTCCCTCCCCCACCGCCTTCTGCTGTCCCTGGTGGGTGGGGCGGGCAGGCCTGTGACCCGCCCCGATCCTTGGCCTGTGACATTCGGGGGCCCAGTGGCATCAGCAAAGGCAGAACCCGCCCTAAACACACGCGCCCACCAGCCAGGCTCGCTCCCGTCCCGCCTCTGCAGACGGACTGGCTGCTCAGGTCGCTGACACCAGCACTGTGTCCGGGACGCAGGCCTGGCTCCTGGGTCTGTGAGGGCCACCAGCTGCTCGATGGGGAGGGGAAGGGGAGAGAAGAGACAGGCAGAGGAGGGACAGAGAAACCACACGAGGCTCCGGGACACAGTTAGTAACGATGATTATATTAGTGGTAGCAGGGATCATTCATATTTAGTTAATAGTCATTACAGCAGCAATGAGAGGAATAGTGACGCGTTAATGGGCTAATGAGGGGCGCACGGCTGTGGTAATCATAACGGATGGAAGATGGTCCTGCCCACCGTCGCTGGGGAATGAGGGAGAACGCTCCGTGGTGCGGATGTGCCCCTGGGAAGGGTGAGAACCCACGCGCGTGGGGACCAGCAGAGGACGAACGGGCCACTTCACTCTGTAGAGGCCAATCCTGTGTCATTTCCTACAGAGACTCGCAGAGACTCGGTGGCACACGGACGCTTCCCGGGGAGTCCTCGGCACTGCGAGGGGAGGGAGCGGGGGAGGACGCAGGGGCCCCCGCCGCCCCTGGAGCCCCCACCGCCCGCTGAGCTGGGGGTGGGCTGGCGTTGAGACCCGTCGGAGGAGTGCTGCCCTGTGATCTCAGGTCGCAGAGGCGTCGGGAACCAGAAACACAGTCATTACAAAGTAAAGCAGTTAAAGGAGCACCATCTAACACCCACACATGGATAGGACCCCACGCACCCGGCCGGGCCAGGTCTGGGCGGAGCCTGGGGTGGACGGTGCTCGCGAGTGTCGCGGGGTGGGCTCAACACCAAGGCCCTGGGGTGCTCCCTCAATTTCCACCCCCACACGGGCCATGGGGTGCCTGGCTGAACGCCCGGTCCCCACGCACCCGGTGCCAGACTTCCCCCTCCGCCTGGTCCTCTCCCCTCTGCACCCCCCACCCCCCGGCTTTGCCAAAGAGATGGCGAGAATGGGGGAGAAATGGCTCATCCCGCCGGCCACCACCTGAGCGTCCATGTATCAGTTCTGTCATCTGAGAAACACACTCGGCCCCAGGCCTCCCGGCCACCACACGGCCCCCGGCACAGGCCTCCTCAGAGCAGGCGCCCGCTCGCCTCCAGCGGCCCAGGACGAGGGCCTGCCGCCCGCCCCGCGACACGGCTCCCTCTCCCCGTCACTCAGACACGCAACAGTTCTCGCTGGGGGAGGCCTTGGGAACGATTTCTTTTAAAAAGTTTAAATGACGGCAAAGGTCTCACTTAAATTCTCAAAAAGCAAGTAAATGAGCCAATAAATTGCACGGATGTGTCCTCCGCATTCCATTTAGCCCCTAATCGGCCGGGGCTGGAATGGCTCCTCGGCCGTTTCCTGGGGCTGCTCCTCGGCCCGCGCCCCTGGTCACAGACGCCAGCGCTGTCCTCGGCGGGAGCGGCTCTGCGGGAGAGCTGGTGGGGGGGGCTGCACGTGCGGGGGACGCCCTGGGCCGCCCCGTCCCGGTGTCCTCTGCGACAGCCGCGGCCGCACACACGGCTTCTGCCTCCCAGGAGCGGAACCCTGTTCGTGGAACTGCGGCCACGGTGCTCCGGGCCGGGGCCCTGTCCTCTCAGACCTCCCAGGACGAGATCGGGCAGGAGCAGAGGCTGGGGGACAGGCTGGGGGACGGGCTTCACTGCCTCTGGCCCAGGGAACGATGTAGAAGTGGGTCTCCTGCCCCCAAACCAGCCACCCGCCCAGACACGCTGCCTCGCAGAGCTATGTGGCCGCTGAGTCCCAGAACAGCTCCCGGCCCCGCCCACTGTGTGTCGCCTGTCACCTGACTTGTTTCCCACACTCCTTTGTGCCCCTCGTCCCGGGAAATGGGACCCTTCCTGCTCACCCACCGCACCCTGGCTCACCCTGATTCCTGGAGTGGTCCCCCAGCTCCTGTAAGCTAGACGCCTCCCGGCCCTCTGAGACCTCTCCGGGCCCCCCCAGACCTCTCCGGGCCCCCCCAGACCTCCCCCGGCCCCCCCAGACCTCTCCGGGCCCCCCCAGACCTCTCCGGGCCCCCCCAGACCTCCCCCGGCCCGGTGCACCTCCGCCCAGCTCTCCCAGGCACCGGTGAGGACCCTCAGTGAATGACCAGCATAGCGTGCCACCCAGGGGACCTCACGGTTTCCCCGAGCTCCTCGGGGTGGGGCTGCTCCTCAGTGCCCTCCCTCCCGCCACCTGGCGTAGAGCAAAGACACAACAGGGCCGCTGGGAGACCGTGGGCAGGGGGCCTGTCTGAATGACGGGCCTGGCGTGGGCTGCGGGACCACGGGTAGGAATCCTGCCTCCCGGGCAGAGGAGTCGCTCAGCGGGGCTGCGGGGGGAGCGCACATTTGAGCGGGACCGTTTTGTGTTTGTGCCATTTCAACTTTGTCCCAGTTAGAAAAGACAAGTTCCACAGAAACTCCCCACGAAAAGGCCCCACAAAACTGAGAGCAGCGCGGGGGCCGGGCACCGTCTTGCGGAGGCCAGAGTGTGAGGCGAGCAGGAGCCGCGCCCGCGTGTGAACTTGCGGGCAGGGAGGCGAGGGCCGGGGGAGCCCCTCGCCCACAGCAGGTGTCGGGCTTGGGTTCAGGGGACAGGACGGGACGTCAATAACCCAGGCTACGCGGGTCTAACGGCTGCATAACCACTTGTTTCTGGGCAAGTGACCAGGATGGTGTGGAGGGGAAGAGCATCAGCTCCTCCGGGAGAAGGGCCCGCGGCGGCCTTCCCGCGACTCACGTCCAAAGTCAGCACCAAGGACCGAGTGCAGACCAGACTGCAGGGCTGGGCCACAGAGATGCCCATCTGACAGCTCTACTGGGTGTGCCCACGGTCACAGAGATGCCCATCTGACAGCTCTACTGGGTGTGCCCATGGCCACAGAGATGCCCATCCTCCTCTACCCGGTGTGCCCATGGCCACAGAGATGCCCATCTGACAGCTCTATTGGGTGTGCCCACGGCCACAGAGATGCCCATCTGACAGCTCTACTGGGTGTGCCCATGGCCACAGAGATGTCCATCCTCCTCCAACTGGTGTGCCCATGGCCACAGAGATGCCCATCTGACAGCTCTATTGAGTGTGCCCATGGCCACAGAGATGCCCATCTGACAGCTCTACTGGGTGTGCCCATGGCCACAGAGATGTCCATCCTCCTCCAACTGGTGTGCCCACGGCCACAGAGATGCCCATCTGACAGCTCTACTGGGTGTGCCCATGGCCACAGAGATGTCCATCCTCCTCCAACTGGTGTGCCCACGGCCACAGAGATGCCCATCTGACAGCTCTACTGGGTGTGCCCATGGCCACAGAGATGCCCATCTGACACCTCCACCCGGTGTGCCCATGGCCACAGAGATGCCCATCTGACGCCTCCACCCGGTGTGCCCATGGCCACAGAGATGCCCATCTGACGCCTCCACCCGGTGTGCCCATGGCCACAGAGATGCCCATCTGACACCTCCACCATGGTTCTCACAGGAAACGTGGCTTCCCGGGGCGGGGGGGGGGAGGTGGGCGGGTCGGTGTAGATGCACAGTGACCCTCACCCTCAGTTCTGGGCGTGGCTTCTCCCGGCTCACACTTAACTTCCATTCCACGGACGGGCTCGTGTGTTCAGAGGCCCCTTCCTGTAAGCCCGGGGTGAAGCCACAGAGTGGGTCCTACCACCGAGCTGCTCTAGAGCACATGTCAAACTCCTGGTGCCAGAGCACTGTATCTGTTTCCTTCTAGAAACATCACAACCTCCTCCTGTGGCGCACCCTGGCCAACCCCGTCCACACACACTCGACGTTTGGAAGACGCTGCCCAGGCACTGTGGGGACCATACAGACGGCCCCTCTGGTGCCTCCTGACCTGACCCCTCTGGGAGAGCCAAGGGCGCGGGAGCATAAAGGTCCCTTAGTGCTGCTGGGGCCACTCAGCCCTGGCAGAGGCCACAGCAGGAGGAGGGAGGGGCTCCCTGGGCCAGGCACACCGCCCCCCCGCCCCCCCCCCCCACAGACACTCACACACACACACACACACACACACACAGACACACACACTCACACAGACTCATGCACACACTCATGCACACACATACACACACTCATGCGCGCACACACACACTCACGCACACACACGCGCGTGCGCGCGCACACACTCATTCACGCACACACACACATAGGAAGAGCCAGGCTATTCAAAACCAAGCTTTATGCCCCAGAACTTGAGACAATGAAGTAATTGAGAGAGACTATGAAATAAGAAAGTTTAAAATGATTAAACAGAAAAGAAGTGGAAATTCTAACAAAGTAACAAAATAACATGAACAAGAAAAAGTAGATTTAAAAAGTAGCAAATAGAACTTCTACAGATGAAAAATAGTCATTGGAATGTAAAACTCAAAGGTGAGGATAAACATCAGATAAGAGAGCAAAAGTGAAAATAATTAAATGGAAGAGATCAAGGGAATGCCCCAAACTGAGGCTAAGACAAAGTAAAGTGTGTGAGAAAGTCAAAATAAGGTTAAACAGGAGTTCTAGAAAGAGCGGCTACCAGAGAAAGGAAAGCAATATTCAGAGGAAAAGAGATGAGAATTTTGAGCTGATAAAAGACATGACTCCTTGGAGTTAAGAAACATGGCGATTTGTAAGCAGGAGGAAATAAACTACCTCGTGAAAGCAGGCAGCGGAGGCGAGGGGGGACCTTAACAACAACAACCGCAGAGAAAGATCACCCACCAAAGGGTAACTGAGCTGGCAGCAGATTTCTTATCGGAGAAATAAAGGAACTGCAAGAAAATGGAATGACAGCATCCAGGGGGCGGGAGAAGGTAAACCATCAGTCTAGGCCAGCCGTGGGCAAACTATGGCCCGCGGGCCGGATCCGGCCCGTTTGAAATGAATAAAACTGAAAAAAAAAAAAGACCGTACCCTTTTATGTAATGATGTTTACTTTGAATTTATATTAGTTCACACAGACACTCCATCCATGCTTTTGTTCCGGCCTCCGGTCCAGTTTAAGAACCCATTGTGGCCCTCGAGTCAAAAAGTTTGCCCACCCCTGGCCTAGGCCCTCTCACATCAGACTGTCCCTCACACCCAGACCCCCACACAGTCAGACTGTCCCTCACACCCAGACCCCCACACAGTCAGACTGTCCCTCACACCCAGAACTTCACAGTCAGACTGTCACTCAAACGCAGTCTCACGTGTGTGAGGGTCTGGGTTTGATGTTCGAGTGAGGCAGGGGTCTGGGAAAGAGAACAGTGACTCCATTTCAAAGTGTCGCCACGCAGATTTATAACTAATCACCGAGGAAAAGGCACCTTTACATTTAGAGAAAGCTGCGGCCTCCATTTAAACAATGATCACTTACGCAGAAATCCTCCGTAATGAGACAGACCGACCTCCAGCGGCCTCTGCCGTGGGCGAGGTGTTTAACCTGAACCTCATGAGGAGGGACAATCAGAGAGAGCCAAGGCTGACGCTGGTCGGGACTTTTCAAAATGTCAGTGTCGAGGCAAACACAGGCCGGGCCTCCGGTCCGGGGAGGGAGGGGGCAGGAGACCAAGGCGGTGAACATCCTGGGGGCCGGCTGGAAGAAGGACTGTGTCACTTAGATTGCGGCACTGGGCGAGGGACTCTATTAGAAATGGTGCAAATCCACGCCAACCTTCACAGTGATAATCCTATGGAGGTGCTCTTGTTCACACTGGATAGAGGCTGCGTGTTTTGGCTGCGTGTCTGCAATAAACGCAAATGCTTCAGTCTATAAAAGTGTGTGTGCGTGTGTGTGTGTGTGAGAGAGAGAGAGAGAGAGAGAGAGAGGGGACGCAGAAGTGGCAACATGGTAACCATCGGTGAGCCTAGGTGAAGGGCATAAGACACGCGTTTACTCCCCTTACATTTCCGCAGGGTGAAATGTTCTCAAATAAAAGTGGAGAACAGGAGAGTGAGGCTTAAAACTATTTTCGGACAGAAATGGCCTCTGAAGGAGGCCTCGGCCCGAGGAGGCACCGGAGGGAGGGGCCGTGGGGAGCGAGGCCTGTTGGCCAGTTGCAACGCGCTGTGGAAGGTAATTCTGTCACTGATGGCACTAACTTGCAGGTTAGACTTGACACAACTAATACAGTGCACCATGCAGGTGTGACACACATGTATGGCTCACAGGTATGACACACAGGTGTGACACACAGGTGTGACACACAGGTATGACCCACAGGTGTGACCTGCAGGTATGACCCACAGGTATGACCCGCAGGTGTGACACACAGGTGTGACACACAGGTATGACCCGCAGGTGTGACCTGCAGGTGTGACACACAGGTATGACCCGCAGGTGTGACCTGCAGGTGTGACACACAGGTGTGACACACAGGTATGACACACAGGTGTGACACACAGGTATGACCCGCAGGTGTGACACACAGGTATGACCCACAGGTGTGACCTGCAGGTATGACCCACAGGTATGACCCGCAGGTGTGACACACAGGTGTGACACACAGGTATGACCCACAGGTGTGATACACAGGTATGACACACAGGTGTGACCTGCAGGTGTGACACACAGGTGTGACCCGCAGGTGTGATACATAGGTATGACCCGCAGGTGTGACCCGCAGGTGTGACCTGCAGGTGTGACACACAGGTGTGACCCGCAGGTGTGACATGCAGGTGTGACCCACAGGTGTGACATGCAGACAAGAAGGTGACAGGCCTTGAAGGCGGTGCGGCCTGTTTCTGTTCAGAAAGCGCTGCCTCGCTTCAGGCTCCAGTAAGTGGACCTCCCTGTGACACAGCTGCGGGCGGGCGGCCGCTGTGAAATGGGAGTCTCTGTTCGCTTAGACACACAGACAGGCTCCATAGAACGACGGGGGCACACGGAATAAAGTGAGACACATGCAGAGAAGGAGCACGCCACTGCGGGCTGAGGGTTTCTTTAGCAAAGGGCGGAGGAAGGGGAGGTGGGCGCTGGGTCTTCTGTAACGTTGTCTTTCCTTGAGATGTTCGCATCTGTCACGTGTTGGTAGGTAGCTGGTCTCAGTTACCTCCCTCCCTTGTCTGAAGCATTTTGTCGTGAATAATGGAGAAGAGAAGCTATCAGAACGCTCTTCAGTTCATGCGGTGAGGCAGGACCTGAGCAAGCGGCTGAGCCCCAGGAATGTCTGCTCTCAAGCGGCCCCCTGCCCCCCCCCCCCCAGGTGGAGGGGAGGCACGAAGGAACCTCAGCAGAGGGGTGCATGGAGGGGCCCTGGAAACAGGCTACCCCTCCCTCGGCCAGGACTACCCCTCCCTCCGCATGACCGACCGGGCGCGGAGGGGGGGTGCGGGAAAGGGAGGAGTGGGCAGTGCAGCCCCAAGAGCCCGCCGAGGCTGGGGGGTCTGTGCCCCCCACGCGGGCACGGCCGGCCTCCTCACCGCGGCATCCACAGGAGCGGTGAGCGGCGCTGCAGCAGGAAGGCGAGGCAGCGGCAGAGGGCGGGTGCTCCGGGGTGAAGGGCGCACACGTGGACCTGGCGAGGGGCGGGGGCCGTGTCTCATCTGAGAGATCGCTTTAAGGAAAGCTGGAATCGGCACAGCGACGCACTTGAGTAATGTCATAATCAACTCGCCCTGATGGATATTTATAGACACCCTCCCCCCGACAGTGAAGCCCGCAGCCCGTTTACGTCCACACAGAGCCTTTGCCAAGATGTCCTGGGCCATAAAACAAACCCCGGTCCATTTAAAAGGATTGGAATCCTGCAGAGCGTGTTCTCCGACCACCCGGAGTTACGTCAGACCAGGAACAAGGGGACGCACGGAAACCCCAGGGAGCGGGGACTGACCAGCCACCCCCGGGCCCGCGGAGAAGGTGCTAGGTTACCGGAAGAGACACCGTCATGGGTGAGACGGGAAACCCAGCGCGGCAAGAACGTGGGCCGGGCCCGCACCAGGGCTTCAAGGGCATTTACCGCATCAAGCGTGTGCGCCGGCAGAGGAGCACGTCAGTGACCGAGACGCACTTTGTCCAACTTCGAACCCCAAGTCCATGCCGCATCACACTGGGGAGCGTGTGGGGCGTGTGGGGCGCGTGGTCTGTCCCCAGGGTGGCGCCGGTCCTCACGGCGCTACCTCACGGCCCAGGCCCCGCACCACCCCCAGCTCTACAGCCGTGTCCGGCGAGGAGAGGGCTGCTCGCCTCGTCTTTCTCTTTCCATCCTCAGCCGCTCACCCTCCTGGAGGTCTGCTCAGCGGTCTCCCCTGAACCCTGAGGGCCAGCCCCGTGACACGGACATGCCCTGGGTCCGCCTCCAGTGCTGGCCGCATGGGCGAAAGCACCAATAAGCATAAGTCACACGCAGGAGGGCGGGCTCAACATCACTGTGCTCCCATCCGTGAGCCCAGGGTCACTTCTGTGGTGGCCACGCAGCTGCATCGCTGGGGACCGAGCCCTGCCTGCCTTTCTCATCGTCTGTCTGCGGCGACAATGAGTCCCCATCGTGGGGGACTTTGTGCCATTCTTCCCCATCACGGAAACTGACCACACGCCAAGGAAGAGCGACAGGGTCTTAGAGGATTGGGTGGGGTCATCAGTGGGTGTGACGGAGGCACCGCCTGCCGGACCCCAGCCCCCCTTGCTCAGTGAGCCGCCTGCCCCTGGTGGCCCGGAGGCCTGGCCATGTGGCTGTGCAGTTACACGCTCGGAGGGCGGTGTGGAACAGCGTGGGATGCTGTGACCGGGCACTAGGCTGGCAGTAAGGCCAGGGGGTGTCAGGACAGACGTGGGACTCGCGGCCTCCCCCGAGTCCCCAGGCTTCCGGGCGCAGGGTGCAGCCCCCAGAGGCTGCAGGGGGAAGCCTGCGTTAGCGGGAGCCCGAGCACGTTTTTAAGCTGCTCCTGATCTCAGTCGCAGGAGAAGTAAATTACATTCCGCGAGCGCTCTGACTTTTAATGCCGCCGGCAGTATATTAAAGCGCTCGGGGGTTATTTATGATGCGTATTTTCTAGAACTGGTCCAAGTCCCAGGACGGAAGCGCGAGAGCTCCGCGAAAGGACGGAGGACACTGCTGGCCGCGTGCAGATGGGGAGCCCCGCCGTCTTTCCGTGGATTTGTCTCGTGTCCTCGGGGAGACCAGCGGGCGCAGGGCAGTGGGGAAAGGACGCGCAGGGCACGCGTCCAGGCTCGTGTGGTAGGCTGCGCGACCCAGTGTCCCTGCGGATGGCAGCTCGCGTTCCCGAGGAAACGGCTCCTAAGGCAGCCGGTCTTAAGGTTCCGAATGCCGTGTGCTTGGCTTGGAACCAAAGGCTTCATCTCTTTCAAAAACATCTCAGCTGAAACATGCACATTCTGTGGCATGCCTTGCGCAAGATTAACTATTTATTTTTATGGCTAAAAAAAGGTCAATGAGAAACAAGCCTTTGTCGATCTGATGTAGGGATACGGTGCTGAGCGGATCAGTCCCCGCTTTAAACAGGAGTGAAGACATGAGTGACCGTTTCATAAGGGGCGAGAGACCTCCAGGCAGGCGCCCGCGACAGTGCACTCTGACTCCGAATTCCCTCGCTGTTCCTCCGCCTCTTCTTCAGTTGCTGAGGCCGATTCCACCAGGAGACCAGACAGCTGAGCTGAGCACAGAAAACCTGGGATCCACAGGATGCGAGGGCTGGGGGGAAGGGGGTGTTGGGGGCAGTTTAGCCTAATGGGAGCCCCGTGAGCCAGGGGCTATCGTGTTCCTTCCCCGGTTGGCACACAGGCCGGGGTGCGGGCTCCATCCCCAGTGGGGGGCGAGCAGGAGGCAGCCGGCCCATGGTTCTCTCTCATCATTGATGTTCCTCTCTCTCCCTCTCCCTTCCTCTCTGAAACCAGTAAAATTATATTAAAACCCCACAAAACTCAAATCAGCCTGATTCCAAAACCACTTTCGTCCTGCCATGGCACTGGCTCCTAAGAAGGCGGCGGGCTCCTATCAGGAAGTGGTTGGTTCTCGAAATCAACCCAAGATGCCATCTAATCCGACCCTCGTGACATTCAGAGGGACCTGAGGCCACAGGGCGACTGCTGGCCCAGGGGACCGGGAGGTGGTGGCGAGTGGGACAGGACTCGGGCTGCACACTCCCCAAGAGGCTCCCTCCGCTTTGCTGAGTCAGAGGCACCACTGGATGGCCCCACAGCTGGATGGCCCCACAGCTGGACGACCCCTGGGGGCCTCCAGGCTGCGGCCATGTCGCACCTCTGCTCCTGCCTGTGAAAATGCAGCCGGGCCCTTCTTGATGGCTCACTACCAGCTTCTCTGTGGGGACTCCCCCTGTGGGAGACTGCGCTACTTGCTCAACATTGTTTGCCTGCACCCCGTCCTTATCTTGACTCCCCAGAGGTGCAGGGCACAGCGTGACAGCTGAGCAGCAGCTTCAGGAATGGTGTGGGGTCCCGCCTGCCCTCGAGCCGCCCTGCACCCGGGAGAGCAGCCCTGATGGTGGCCACTCCTCCAGCCCCACTGGGCACGGGAAGCAGCGAGCAGCAGGCTCAGTGGGGCTGCTCAGTGAGGAGTGAATGTGGCTGCTGGAGGCATGGAGACGGGCCGTTAGTCACGCAGGAAGCGCTGATGATGCAGAAACTGGCACCTAGAAGCAGGAGCCGAGAGAGAGACAGAGAGAGAGAGAGAGAGAGAGAGAGAGAGAGAGAGAGAGATGGATGCACGCTCGGGGCGCCACTGAGGCGGCGCGACCTGCTGCACCCAGAGCAGTGGTTCCCCACAGGGGGGTAATTTGATGTTTAAGGGGAGCAATTCGAGGATGAGTTATTTACAATGAAGTTTTTGCATTTCTCATGGTTCTGGGGGCCTCACATACAGGATATAAATATATATTGTGACATTTATGCATTTCCGTTCTCTAGTAAATGTTTTGAAACTTTATTTGCTATTTTTTCATATCACTTCATATTATTATTATTTTTTTAACAATTTCTTAGTGATTTCTTCCTCAGGATGTCCACTGTCCTTTCGTTCTCTTATTTTTCTCTTTCGTGGATGCCATGGTCTTTGAAGCTTGTGTAGACCAAGTTCATGGCCTTTTAGGCTTCCTCCATGTGAACAGGAGTCACTTTTTGAATAATAAGAATTCTGTGTCCCGGGGGAGGGGGGGGCGGAGATCAGGATTTTAGAGATGCTCTAAAACGGCTGGGACACTGGCCTGAAGGGCCCTTGGCTCCCGCCTGCTGCGGGCGGACACGGGCTGAGCGTGTGCAGCCCCCACGAGGGCAGGGCTTCCGGCTGGACCTCCGAGGCACTGAGGACACGTCACGTTCTTAGTCCGATTCTCCTCAGCGCCGAGAGCGGCTGGCGAGGGTCTGAATCGCGAGCCCCGAGGACGACAGGGACGCTGGGGACGTGCCAGGGCCCTGCGGGAGCAGCCACGCCTCTCATCCCAATGAGTAACAAGCGCACTTCATCAACTACCTCCGCCAAAAAGCAAACCTGGTTTCTTTTTAAAGTTCTTGCAACTTTCAGAAGAGCTCAGGTAAAATAAAACATTAAAGTAAAGGTTGTGTATCCTACAGAACAGGAAGCGATGAGTCCAAAGATGTGGGAACCTCACCAATTCCGCTCCCGAAACCCATGACGTCAATCACCGTCCTCGCCGCGGGCACTGCAAGGCGACCCCGCTTTCCCACGTGCCGACCAGCCAGTGGACCTGCACCCACCCCGCCCGGCCCCATCTGCTTAGGATGCATCACAGTCATCTTCGCTGGGTGACAGCCCCGCTGCTCCGCGGTCCCCTCTGCTCAGAAGCCGTTCGTTCCCCAGGAGCCGCCCTGTGAACCATGAACACGGGAGCGCCCGCTAGCGCATCCCCTCTGCCTCATCGGATACGCTTTCTCTCGCTCCTCAAAAGCCTCCGTAAACCCCAGAAGCCTTTGCCGACTGTCCCTGAGGCCGAGCCAGAGCCAGGTGGGCAAGGCTCCGAAAACAGCCATGGCCCTCGCTGGTGTGGCTCAGTGGATAGAGAGCGTCAGCCTGTGGACTGAAGGGTCCCGGGTTCGATTCCGGTCAAGGGCACATGCCCGGGTTTCGGGCTCGAGCCCCAGCAGGGGGTGTGCAGGAGGCAGCCGGTCCATGATTCTCTCTCCTCATTGATGTTTCTATCTCTCTCGCCCTTTCCCTTCCTCTCTGACATCAATAAAGATATATTATAAAAAAAAAAAAAAGGCAGCCCCGGATCAGATGACGAGTCGTTCTCACACGGAACGAGGAATTATCGCCACAGGTGCCACCAGATGGCCGAGTGGGGGCAGCCTGGGGACAGCCTGGGGACAGCTGGGCAGGAATGACTCTCCCCTTCACCGAGGACTCCGCAGCCAGGCAGCAGGCTCGGCGTCCGGCCGGCGGGGAGAAGAGTGCAGGATGCCGACCATGCCTTGGCTAGAGCCCCGCCGGCGCCGTCCTGCCTCACCGCTCAGCAAGCTCGCTGCGTCCTGAGTGTTAAGGTGGCGAGAACCCCCAACTGTCACGTTCGCCTGTAAGACAATCAGACGGAGAAAACACGGACGCACCGAGCGTCGGGGGAATGTGCAGGATGCGGGACCTGCGGGCCTCACCTCCGCCGCTGGGGGAGACGGTTTATTAACATAAATCAGAGCATACATGCAAAAAGATGAAACTAGACCACCAACTCACACCATACACAAAAATAAACTCAAAATGGATAAAAGACTTAAACGTAAGACGGGAAACCATAAAAATACTAGAGGAATCCACAGGCAGCGAAATCGCAAACATATGCTGAAGGAATTTCTTTTCTGATACTGCTCCTAGGGCAATGGAAACTAAAGAGAAAATAAACAAATGGGACTACATCAAAATAAAAAGCTTTTGCACAGCAAAGGAAACCATCAACAAAACAACAAGAAGACCCACTACATGGGAGAACATATTTGCCAATGATATCACCAATAAGGGTTTAATCTCCAATATTTACAGGGAACTCATGCAACTTAACAACAGGAAGATAAACAATCCAATCAAAAAACGGGCAACGGACCTAGACAGACACTTTTTGAAAGAGGACATACAGAAGGTCGAAAGACATATGAAAACATGCTCAAAGTCACTAATTATACGAGAGATGCAAATCAAAACGACAATGCGGTACCATCTCACACCTGTCAGAATGGCTATCATCAACAAATCAACAAACAACAAGTGTTGGAGAGGATGTGGAGAAAAAGGAACCCTTCTGCACTGCTGGTGGGAATGCAGACTGGTGCAGCCACTGTGGAGAACAGTATGGAGCTTCCTCAAAAAACTAAAAATGGAACTGCCATTTGACCCAGTGATCCCACTTCTGGGAATATATCCCAAGAAGCCAGAAACACCAATCAGAAAGGATATATGCACTCCTATGTTCATAGCAGCACAGTTCACCATAGCTAAGATCTGGAAACAGCCTAAGTGCCCATCAGTAGATGAATGGATTAGAAAGCTGTGGTACATCTACACGATGGAATACTATGCTGCTGTAAAAAAGAAGGAACTCTTGCCTTTTGTAATAACATGGATGGAACTGGAGAGCATTATGCTAAGTGAAACAAGCCAGTCGGAGAAAGATAAATACCACATGATCTCACTCATTTGTGGAATATAGAGAACAACATAGACTGATAAACAGGGACAGACCCAAAGACAGAGAAACAGCGATCAGACTATCAATCCCCAGAGGGAAAGTAGGGGAGGGAGGGGTTAAAGGGAAGAGATCAACCAAAGGACTTGTATGCATGCATATAAGCCAAACCAATGGACATGGACAACAGGGGGATGAGAGCATGAGTGGGGGGGGGGGAGGATGGGGGTTAATGGGGGGGGATAAGGACACATTTGTAATTCCTTAACTAATAAAGAATTTAAAAAAAAAATCAGAGCACACCTTTCAGCGTCTCGGCTTCGAAGCAGCGATGAGGACGACGCTGCCTGTCCCCCGAGCGGCTGCTCCACCGCGGGTCACCCCACCGCCACGTGGAGGAGGGAAGAGGTGCTGCGCCCACTGCCGCATAAAATGGAGAGCGTGCGCCTGCTCACGGGTCGGCAAGACGCGGGGAATGACAGTGGCTTCTCTTATTTGTTAAATAACCACGCAAATATGTCTTATTAGCAATAACAACCTTGCTCTGGGCATTTCTGAGGAATTGAGTTAATGAGCCACTGACATCACAGCCCGAGGCAGAGTTCTCCCAGCCTCTGGGAGTCCGGGGACGCGGGGGTGGGGGGGGGCTGGGGGGGTCCCTCCATGTGACTGCTTCATTATCTCCCTCCTCCACCGGGGCCCGTCTCAGCCACTTGTAATTAACGGGGCCGTGGGACGAGCTGGGCCAACCCCATGGAAATAGAAGTGGCATCGTCATTTGGGAACGCCTAGTGAAAAGCCCAGCAGGTCTGTTCTCTCTGTGACCTGCCACGGCGACTGGCCAGCTGGGCATGGAGAAGCCACCAGGCCACAGCCACCAGGACCGAGTCACCGCGTGGACCCAGGGGCTGTGTGGCTGAGAATGAGACCCATGCGGTGCTGAAACACGGCGACTGTGGCTGTCGTAACAGCAGCAGCACCTAGCGCTCTTCTGCCGACAGTTGGAATTAACAATACTTTACTCCATGCCCGGCCGGCGGGGCTCCGTGGCTGAGCGCTGACCTATGAACCAGGAGGTCCCGCTTCTATTCCTGGTCAGAGTACCTGCCGAGTTGTGGGCTTGATCCCCAGTGTGGGGCGTGCAGGCGGCAGCTGGTCCATGATTCCCTCTCATCACTGATGCTTCTCTCTCTCTCCCTCTCCCTTCCTCTCTGACATCAATAAAAACATATTTAAAAAGCCCATCACTCCCGCAGAGACCTGCCCTCGCCTCTTGGCTTCCTCAGCGGGGCTGACAGCCTCCTTCCGGGAGCAGTAGGCTCAGCACCTCAAGAGCCCACTTTTGGCGGGGGGGGGGGTCGGGCGGAAAAGACACCCAACTCACGGAGCAGCCCCGAGTGGGACTCAAGTTCACCATCGGGGCCCAGGCAGGAAGGGGCTTCCGGCGGGAAGAACACAAATGACTTACAGGTCTCACCGGAGCACATGGCCCTGCACTGGCCACGCAACAACTCCGGCTTCACTATGTGCCCGGTGAGAGCAGCACCGCGGCTCCTCGGCAGACACCGTGGGCGCTGCCCCCCCTCCAGCCTCACCTCTTGGCCACCGTCCACGGCCAGTGTCCGGATCGAGGCACCTGACAGCTCTCCCTGGGGGCTGCCACCTGCTCTGCCTTCACCCAGAGGGGCCAGACGCCCAGGGGGGCTGGCTTCGCTGTGCCCAGCTGTCCAACAGCAACACCCTGCTAACCCTCCCCCAGGAGTCCCCGCTTGCACCGGCTACAGTCCCTGGGGGTCCCCGCTTGCACCGGCTACAGTCCCCGGTAGGATCAAGCTCTGGCCACATGGCACTGGCCTGATTATAAACCTCTGACCGGCTGCCTCCCCTTCCCTGGGTCACATGTCACGCCTGTCCTACAACCGCCTCCTAAATAAACCACCTGCACTGACTATTCCACGCGACACGGGGTGGAAGTGGGAGGACTCGAAACGCAACGCGTGCACATCGCACAGTCCTGGCCTGGGCTCCAGAGGGCGCTGGTCGATGTTGGCATCTGTCACGCTCAGCATTGACTGTGAACCCTGGGGGGACGCGGAGAGGAGAGCTCAGTGTGATTCCGCGCTAATGAAGGCTGGCCCTGTGAGACAGCGGGGGATGAGGCGGGCCGGTTAACCAGATAATTCAGCAGCATCGCCCCGTGGATTGCAGCTCTGACAGTAGACGCCAGGGCAGTCACAGCCCAGGCGAGGGGCCGAGTTCCCAGCGCCCAGGGGCTGGTACGTCACAGGTGCTCACGGGTGGCTTGTTGGGAGGACGGGAAATGACCACAAGAAGGTCAGGCAGGCGCTGAGTCTGAGACTGGGTTCCTTCCTGCGGGGTGCGGAGCTGACCTCGCCCGCTGCCCGGGGGCCCGTGCGGAGTCAGCAGGCCCGTGCCCAAGGCCGCTGCCCGGGGGGCCGTGAGGAGTCAGCAGGCCCGTGCCCAAGGCCGCTGCCCGGGGGGCTGTGCGGAGTCAGCAGGCCCGTGCCCAAGGCCGCTGCCCGGGGGGCTGTGCGGAGTCAGCAGGCCCGTGCCCAAGGCCGCTGCCCGGGGGCTGTGAGGAGTCAGCAGGCCCGTGCCCAAGGCCGCTGCCCGGGGGCTGTGAGGAGTCAGCAGGCCCGTGCCCAAGGCCGCTGCCCGGGGGGCCGTGAGGAGTCAGCAGGCCCGTGCCCAAGGCCGCTGCCCGGGGGGCCGTGAGGAGTCAGCAGGCCCGTGCCCAAGGCCGCTGCCCGGGGGGCCGTGAGGAGTCAGCAGGCCCGTGCCCAAGGCCGCTGCCCGGGGGCTGTGAGGAGTCAGCAGGCCCGTGCCCAAGGCCGCTGCCCGGGGGGCTGTGCGGAGTCAGCAGGCCCGTGCCCAAGGCCGCTGCCCGGCACGGTGACCTCAATAAACACACCACACAGGGAAGATGCCCAGCAGGTTCGGTTCAAAGGCACCCGACACCTTTTACGCTTGGACACGGGGATGGGTGCCCCTGGCGAGCGCATTCAGGCGGGACGGAAACTTCATGCTGTCCCTCAGGCGGGTGAGGCGCCCTGTGGAGGCCGGACTGCGCTGCCAGGGGAACGGCTGGGAGGACTTGTAAGGGTGGTGACGGATTGTGTCTGTGCTCGCGACCACGTGGAGTCTCCCCTTCTGAGCGGCTCCGCCCCCCGTGTGCTGAAGCTGCGCCCACAGCCTCCTCCCGCCGTTCTCCCCGGGACAAAGGCCCCGGGTGCGGCAGACTCTCACAGGCCCTGCTGGCCGAGTGCGGGTCAGAGCTGGGCGCGGGGCGGGCTCCAGCCTGCCTGCTGTGAGTCTTTCCCTCAAGGCCACCTCCATCGGTCACCTCCCCTGGGACCCTGTTTTGGGGAAAACCAAGCCAGAGCAGCAGCAGGCGGAGGGCGGCCGCCTGGGTTCCGCTGCGGCGGTCCCGCGGGAAGGGCTGCTTTCTCCTGTCTGCGTGTCCCAGGAGCCAGGCCTGTTTGAACGTGGCCGCACATCTGGCACAGCTGCACTCGCTTGTGATGGGGCAGCCCTCAGGGCGGCGGGGGAGCGAGTGCGGGGCCTGTTCCCGCTGCTCGGCCTCCTGCAGCGGCCCGTGGCCCCGCTGCTAGTCTGGGTCCCCCCCCCCTGCGCCATAGGCCTGACCCGCTGCCGCGCCCTTCTGCGCTCTCCTTCGCCGAGCGCTCCGTGGAGCTGGCCTGCAGCCCCAGCCAGCTGTGGGGCATTTATTTCTTAGACAATTAATATTTAAATATATATATCTTATTGATTTTTTACAGAGAGGAAGGGAGATGGATAGAGAGTCAGAAACATCGATGAGAGGGAAACATCGATCAGCTGCTTCCTGCACACCCCCTACTGGGGATGTGCCCGCAACCCAGGTACATGCCCTTGACCAGAATCGAACCTGGGACCCTTCAGTCTGCAGGAAGACGCTCTATCCACTGAGCCAAACCAGTCAGGGTGAGAATTAATATTTAAAAATCCTCCTCCCCTCCCCCCGAAACAGATGCCCGCCCGCCCACCCTGGAGTCCTGGATCTTGCTCTTCTGGCATGAAGTGCAGCAAGCTCACCTCATCAAGCATCATCCCCTCCCCCTCCCCCCATGACACCCTCCCCATCAAGGGCGCGGGATGACCTGCCCGGGCAGCTGGGGCCGAGCGGCATTCTTTCTCTTGATTACGAGCACTGGAATGGAAGGGAAATTATAAAGCCATCGAGAGGATTAATACGGCCCCGATCTCTCTCTCCTGGCTCTTTATCTCAAGTGATTAAAATGCCGCAGGAAAAAAAGCGGGCGTGTAGCATACGCTGGCTGCCAGGACAGACACATATCAGCGCCGGCATCAGCCGGGGGCGGCGGGCAGAGGTTAATGGCGCTGCGCAGGGTTTTAATCACTTTCACCGGGCGCTGCTCCGTGCAGCCCCGGCCATAACTTTCCCACAAGCAGGGGATGCACCTCGGGCAGGGCGGTGTTTGTGCAGCGAGAAAAGAGAAGAAAAATGGTACATTAACCACAGAAAAGGAAGATCACGCGACAGCTGCCGACTGAACAGTGAGATTAAACCCGGCGTCCATCCTGCACCTGCAGCGCGTGGCTGAGCGAGGCCGACTTGGCATCTCTCCTGCCGGAACTCTGAGGCGCAGCTGGCACCCGGCGAAGGGCATGGCGCCCCGGGCAGGCGGGCTATAGCCTCGGCGGGAACTCTGTGTCCCTGCAGCTCGGCCCTGGGCCCTGGCGCCAAGTCGCCTTCCAGGTGCTCCTGAGTCCTCGTAACCTGCCCCGGGCAGCCTGCCCCGACCCCAGTCCCCACCTGCCGCTGGTGGTCACAGGTCCGTGCCAGCAGCGCCCGCGCCCGCACCCCCTCTGGTGCTGACCCACGCACAGTGGGGCCTCTCAGCCACATCCTCGGCCCTTGCCGTTCCTGGGTTGGGTTTCACTGTCAGAGCAAGAAAGTTTCCAGAGCGTGGGCACCTGAGGACTAGGAGGTCACCACTCACAATGCTGAGGAGAAACGGCCGGAGGGGACAGGGTGGAGAGCGCTGGGGACAGTCTCCAAGAGGAAGTCCTGGCTCTGCTAGGAGCTGAAGGCCAGGGATGGCCGCGAGGATTTCTCTCTTTTTTATGATGATCATCTGCATTAGAAACTGTCAACAGAAGTGTTTTTGCTCCCAACCTGGTGGCCATGACACAGGTGTGTTTACTTTATGATCATTCATTTCCTGGAGGTTTCTACACTTTCATTAAAAAAATTAAATGTCACAGCGCAGCCCTGGCATTGGGGGAGAGAGACGCTTCCCTGGGAATAACAGTGGTGACTGTTCCCACGCCGGAGGCAGGTGCGGGAGACGGGCCCCAGGTGCCGGCGGCTCCCTCCCCCGCCTCTGCCTCACCCTTGCTGCTCATCTGCACCGCAGACCCCACTGTGACTCTGAGACACAGCGTTAACAGTTGCCATGACAAAAGGACTTGGTTGTGGGCTCGATCCCCAGTGTGGGGCGTGCAGGAGGCAGCCGATCGATGATTCTCTCTCATCATTGATGCTTCTATCTCTCTCCCTCTCCCTTCCTCTCTGAAATTAAAAACAAAAGATATTATTTGATTTTAGGGAGAAAATGCTCTCGCCTATCAAAGAATATTGAAATCTTTTATTTTATTCTAAAACTCCTAAGCGTGGAGCTACGGACCGTACACGGCCTTAATGGGGGAATAACTTCGCTGCCTTTCCCGAGCGCACTGGGCAATGGGTTTCATTATCTAAACTGTGCCTTGGCTCCTTCCAGCAAATCCGCTTCCCGGACTGTTTTCTTAGAAAATAGCGACGTGCGCATGAAAAGGTGGGCGTCTCAGGCCGCTCCGGGAAGTAATCCGAGTGGCCGCTGATGGACGCTATTCCAAATGCATTTGATTTGGAAAAATCACAGAGGGGCATCCCATGATGGCTGTTTCCTGACGTGGAAACATGCTTGTGAGGAGCAGTTAGGTGACAGGTCTTAAAGGGTCGCATTCAGGATGACATCTGCATGTTCTCACAGAACAAGGTGCCCGAGCGGGTATATTTTGAAAGTTGATGGCGCCTAACTCTGTATGACAGGACTGCAGGTGACTTTTGTGCCTTTTTCATACTTTTCCCTGTATTCCCTTATTTCACATTTTATAAACAACATTTCAAAGGGAGAAACCACCTAAGGATTTTTGGCTGGAAAAGAGAGAAATGTCTCCATTACATGCTCTAATCAACCCACCGGCCCGGACACGTGAGCTCCTGGGGGCCCGCTGACCGCACGCGCGAAGGCAGGCTCCTCCGCTCTGAGGCCTGGAATCTACCCACGTGGTACTAGCAGCCGCCATCTGCTGAGGCCCTACTGTGCGCAAGGCCCACTGCACCCGGGGAATCCTCACTACAACTCGGGCAGATAGAGACTGTGTCCCCACCAGGGAGCACGGAGAGCAGCAGGAGCAGCCTGGGGTGCGGGGCTCTCCGGCGGGGGTGGCGGGGGGAGGTCACGGGGCCGTGCTGATCAGTCGACACTCATTCCGATCGATGGCGGAGCTCCTGAGCGATGAGGCGTGCGTTCCTGGTGAGAATTTAAATCCAGGTCTCTGATTCCGAGGCTGGATCGTCACTGCCCTTTCAGCCCGGAGCACACGGCCTCCGAGCCTGGGCGTGAAGATTCGTATGTAAGATCGATGGGCGAGGGCAGGGGGCAGGGGCCACTTACCTCGTCAAGTCAGTCTGCTTTACAAAGAGAACAATGCAGCACACGCTTAAAAAGAAGGTCCCGTCAACAGAAAATACATGTCAACCCACAGAAATGGCTCCAGGAGCGCTGAGCAGGGCGGAGAGCTGCTCACACTCTGAGGTTTGCTGAGCCCGGCTCTCCTCCTCTCCCACCTCAGCCAGGAGGACTTCACGGAGAGTGTGCTCGCTCATCGTGATCAAAGTGCCACATGCAGACACATCACAGTGCGTGTCCACGTCCCTCCCCCCAGAATCTTCCCTTCGGCCACTTCAGATCCACTACAGCAATGGACTCTGACTTCCCACGCCGGAAATGTAGTCTTCAACATCTTAGTCTCGAAGCCTGCTGGGATGTTATGAGCTCTCCATGGCCATCCAACTCTTCACGTTTTAAAATTACACACTAGCTCCAGGGAAAGGTGCGGTCCTGCCGCCGTTACTGAAAGCATCTGCTCTCTCCAACAGGAGGAGTGCCGGTAAGAGGAGGCGCTGATGGGTTCTTTCTGTTGTTCCCACTGAGATCCCAAGACATGTAAGGGACAATCTCTCCCACCTTCCGCAGGGCAAGAGCCTCAAACAGGACTTGCAACACTGGGTGTCAAAACTGGTTTTGCAACTTTCAGCCGATGGATCCATCACAAATCCCCTGCCTAACGGAGACGGAGACCGGAGACGGGGAACCAGCACCAAGAGGAGAGACGGAGAGGAAGAGACACATGTTGGAGATGGTGTCAGGAGGGGCGTGTCCCCAGCTCACCCAGCCCAAAGGGACGGGCTCAGGAGGACCGTGCAGTTTGGATCTGTGTCCCCGGCAGTTTGGGAGGAAACGGAGGACTGCGTCCAACTCACTCCGGAGTAATCCGAGGCCGAGAGACCGGCTGACGTGCCGGCAGGGGAGGACCTGCGCCGGGAGCGGCCCTGTCCTCCCCCCTCTGGCCACAGTGCTGTGAAGGGGGATGAGCCCACGGGGTCCTGGAAGAGCCAACGTGGCCCTTATCCTGCCCAAGGGGGCTGCCTGGAAAGTGAGGGAAGAAAGAGGCCAGAAGCATAAGCCCTGAAGCCCAGGGGCTCGGGACGGGGACGCGGGGCCTGTGGGCCGGAGGAGACGCACGGTTCTTCCACACCAAGGCACCTGGGGGTGCAGGGGGAGATGCCCCAGCAGGAATGTGTCCCAGGCGCTCACAGGAGCATGTCGCCTTTAAACCCCCGGGCCAGTTCAGGAAGGGCCAGCCAGGCAGGACATCCTTCCTTCACACCCGCACCCGCCTCCAGCCAGCCTTCCCTTCCCGGTCCCTGACCTGCCAGCCACCAGGGTCTAGGAGACCGCCGCCGGGAGCACAGAGGCGGCTAAGGGAAGCGGGGGGCCAGCACAGCCCCTCCCACCGCCGGCGCGGCTCAGCTGGGCCTGGAGGGGGGATAACTGGCCCTGGGAGCCTCTCCTCTGTTTTACCGAGCATTTAATTTCTGAACCGGAACGATGGGGGGTGGAAGGCCGGGAAGGGCTGTTTATTTTCCTGAGATTGACTTGGAAGGTAAATAGCAGAAATTAATTACAGGGACGTCTGCTTTCAGCTCCGACGTGTGGCGCTGCCGGAGCATCACCCCCGCTGTGACAACACGCCGATCAGCGGACACGGCGCACACCCTGACCTTTCTGGAACCTGCGGAGAACGGAGGCTGCGGCTGAGCAATTAGCCCAAAGCGGAGAGGGAGGCAGGCACGCCAGGGAAACAGGGCCCAGACATCGCTCACCTGGAGCGGACACCCACTGGGTTCAAGGCCACAGGAAGAGCCAGCGGCGAGTCGTCATGAGCCGTCTGAGGCCCGGCGTGGGCTATGCGAGTGGGTGCTGCCAGAGGGCGTGGCCATCAAGGGGCCACAGGCAGTTTCTCCCCAAGAAACCTACCAGGTGCTCAGAGGGAAGGCCGGGGGCCCTAAGAAAGCTGCCGCCGCCAGCGTCCTGGCTGCGCTGGGCGAACAGCCGCCAGTGCTGAAACTTTGCCCAGAACCATCTCTTTTAACCCCCAAGGAACAAACCCCTGAAGCTGTAGAGACAAGGACAGCAACACCACAGCCCGAAGGCACTGGGGGAGGCCACTGCCGCTGGGAGAGGGAGCAGCAGTCGCCACCGAGGTCCTGCCCTGACCCTGCTCCCCTAAGTCCGCTGAGGAGCAGAAACCGCAATGTGCAGGCGAAAGAGCAACAAAAGGGAGGCACGAAGGCCCGGTGGAATCCAGGAGGTATTCCTGGTACAGTAGGTGGGGGAGCAGGGAGGGAGGGAGGCCAGTGGGACATGCAGAGGAGGAGCAGGAACAGCTGAGCCTCAGGTCAGGGTGTGCCTGAGTGGGGCTCAATCAGAACATCAGAGAACTCCTTCTCGGCCCGCACTCCATCCCACACCGAGCAGCAGTGAGGAGAAAGAACCGAGGGATAAGCGTGGGGAGCTGCAAGAGACAGACTCCATCTGGGGAGCCATGCGAAGAGAAGAGCCAGAGATAAGCTGGGGGCTCTAAGACACGCAGAAGCAGACAAGGGGGAGCAGAAGAACCCTGGAAAATCACCCCACCTCATAAGCACAAGATATCCCTGCAGGGATTTGAGGCCCCAGTGGTAGGAGGCTAACCTTAACAGCGAACTTGGAGCCCAGCCCGACCCCCGACTGAATGAACACAAACCTTCACACTAAAGCCCAGCAGCAGAGACGACATGCTTATCTCCAGGCACCAAACCACTTACCTCTGTATCTACCCTCTATGACATATCCTGCTTTCAGCAAAAATTATGAGGCACACAATCAGGCAAAAGAAAAAAACACAGACATAAACTTCACGAAGAGATAAGACAATCATCAGAAGCAGACTCAGAAATGATAGGGATGTTGGAACTCTCAGATAAGGAATGTAAATTAATTATCGTTAATAATTAAACACTAATGGAAAAGGTAGCTAATATACATGATCAGATAGGTGATTTCACACAGATAGGAAACTGGAAGGAAGGACTGAAGGGAAATGACAGAAATTAAAAACAGCACAACACTATTGAGATGAAGATTACCTCTGATGGGATCACAAGTACAATTCAAAGAAAACACTATTGAATTTGAAGAGAGATAAACAGAAATCGCTCAAACCAAAATGCAAAAAAAGTAAATAAAACGGAATAGAGCATTCAAGAACTGTGCGAGAATGTCAAACAGTTTAACATGCACAGACATGAAATTCTACAAGCAGAGGGAAAAGAGAATAGACAGAAGGAATGGTGGAAGAAATAATGGCCAAAATTTCCCCCAAATTAGTGACAGGCGCCAAACCACAGATCTAGAAACTCAGAGAACATAAAGCAGAATTTTTTTAATCCACAAAATCTCATATTCAAACGACTGAACACTTAAGACAAAGAAGAAATCTCGAAGGAAACCAGACGGGGCCGGGCGGGTGGGGGTACATTACCTATAAAAGAGCGAGGTAAGAAATATAACAGTTCTCGTCAGAAACCATGTGAGCAAGACGACGATGGAAAGACATCAGTTGCTGAAAGAAAAATATGTCAATGCAGAATTCAGTACCAAGGAAAGATTTAAAGAGTGAAAGAAAAATAAATACTCTCTCTCTCTCTCTCTCTCTCTCTCACACACACACACACACACACGTGTGTGTGTGTGTGTATTGACCTTTCATATGTTGACCTTGTATCTTGCCATCTTGTTAAACTCACTTATTATTTCTAGGAGCTTTTAAATAAATTTGAGGGTTTCTACATAAAGAGTCCTTTCATTTGTCAATATTTCTTCATTTACTATATATATATCACGTTCAAAGGCTGTTAAATCGCATTTTTTACCCATATCTTCAGAAAAAAAAAATCACTTCTAGTGTTGTGGTAAACAACCTGCTTCCCTATTTATAATGGTCAGGCCCTCTAGCAACTTCAGCACGAAATTATAGCTAATTTGCCTACAACATCAGGTGGTCATAATGATCTGGCCACTCAGTGTATATGACCTCTTTTTCTCGCCTTGTTGTACGAGTTCGAACCGAAGAGGATGTGGACCAGGAGTGGTGAGGGAACGAATTCTTCCTTGTTTATGATCTTAAGAGGGAAGTCCTCAGTTTCTCATTGTTAAGGATGATACTAGCTGTAGGCTTTTTGTGGATGTTTTATGTTTGGTTAAGAAAGTTACCTTCAGTTCCTCACTTGCTGAGTTTTCCCCATAATGGTCAGGTATTTGTAGAGGTTATTTGGTTGGTATTGAATTGAATCTGTAGATCAGGTTGGAGAGAATTTGACATCTTCACAGCATTGATCTTCCAATCCATGAATATGGTGTACCTTTCCACGTACATAAAGGTCTGTGATTTCTTTCATTAGTACAGGGTAGATTTTAGCAAAACAAAACAAAAACACATGAAATATACATGTATTAACCTAACAAAACATGCAGAATATGTATGTTAAAGTCTACCCTGTATTAATGAAAGAAATCACGGTACCCTTCCAAAGTGTCAAGATCGAGAGGACAGTAAAGGAACAAGACACTATCACAGATCGGAGAAGATGAAGGCGGCATGGCCGCTAAATGCAACCGGCCGCGGGGTGCACGGCGACAGAAGGGGCGCTGGCGGAGAAGCAGGTCCGGTCTGAAGACGCCGTGTCAGTTCGCGGGGAGCACCAAGCGAAGCCCCGGTTGATAAATACACGGCGGCTGTGTTAATGTTATGGGAACCGGATGAAGGGTTTACAGATCTCTCCGTACTACTTGTGCAGACCTTCTGAACATCTGCATTTATGTAAAATGAAGGTTAGTGCTTTTTAAAGAACGGTAACGGGCACCCGCTGGAGGGGTTGGCGGCGGGCGAGTCTGAGGGAAGGGTGTTGAAATGACCGTGAGAGACAAGAATAAAGGCTATTGGTCCTTAGACTCCTCTAGGTCCTACTCACTCACTGTAACAGTTCCAAGCGATTGAGCACCGACTCATCGCCTTCCCCGGAAACGGGCGCCTAAGGGAGGCTGCCTCGGTTCTAAGGGCAAAGACGGCACAACCAAGGAGCAGTGGCCACTACGTGACAGCAGAATGGACCTCTAGCCCGAGGAGGCCAAGCTCAGCGGCGCCAAGACTCCCGGACACTCTGGCCCCTTCACGGCAACATCCTTGCTGGGCCTGTAAGCAACGCCCTGGGCCGCGTCAGGTGGACTTCCCCGAGGCTGACACGCTCCGTGGGGAGAAGCACGCATTTAAAGGCCTCTGTCACTTTGCTCATGGGACTCACGACGGCGCTCCACTTACACGGACCTCTGACATCACACCTGAGGGATGCGCCGGATGAGCCCACGGTGTCTACGCTGTGGCACTCGGGGAACAGTAAGTGCCAAATGGCACTTTTTAATAACGATTTAACCCTCGTTTTCTTTCCTATCCCGTGGGAACAAAGGCGCCCATGGCCTTAAATTTCAGAGTTAAAAATGGCGGGCGCACATTTCCTCATTTGCAAGGAAAATGGGGCTGCTCCGTGGGCACCGGGTGCTGAGCGTGGCTGGGGGAGTTGCGGGTGCGAACGGGCAGGGCGTCGGGGCCACAGGCCAGGGCGTGGGGAAGCAGAGCGGCCGACGTGCAGCCACCCCCTCCCTCTGGGCCTGGCTCCCGGATGGAAACCTGAGGGAAAGGAAAGCAGAGCCGGGCCCTGAGGCCCCCTGCCCGTCTCCACTCCTGGGAGGAGAAGGCCCCCCAGACAAAGCCCTGTAGCCGAGCAGAATCCCCGCCGGACTCTCCGGAACTAGCTCTGCTCCTCTGGGCGGAGTGTCACCGGCTTCCCATTTCCCTCAGCGGTGCTGCCTTCGGCTCGGCGACAGGAACTTAGGTTTTCTCTACGGAAATGTGGTACCGAGCACATCTGTTATTCAGCTCAGGATCTTGGGGGGAAAAACACAGAAAAAGGAAAAAACAAGATGTAGATGTTCCTTGTGCTGCGGTGGAAAGTGGTGCCCAAGGGAACGCCTTTCTACAAACAGCAGCTCCCGGCCACACGCCTGTGTGCGCAGGACACACGCCTGTGTGCAGGATACACGCCTGTGTGTGCAGGACACACGCCTGTGTGTGCAGGATACACGCCTGTGTGTGCAGGACACACACCTGTGTGTGCAGGATACACGCCTGTGTGTGCAGGACACACGCCTGTGTGCGCAGGACACACACCTGTGTATGCAGGCTACCAGAATGCTCACAGCTGGCTTTTTGTGGTTGTTAATCCTCACCTGAGGATATTTTTCCATTGATTCTTAGAGAGAGTGGAAGGGAGGGGGAGAGACAGAGAGAGACATTGATGCCAGAGAGACGCATCGACTGGTTGCCTCCCACATGAACCCCGACCAGGGCCTGGGACGGAGCCTGCAACCAAGTGCGTGCCCTTGACCGGACCTTTCAGTCCACAGGGCAATGCTCTATCCACTGAGCCACTCCAGCCAGGGCTGCATTGGGCTTTTGTTTGGGAGAAGAAGCCACAGGCTGTGGTGCACGGGGCTTGTGTGCCCCTCGTTTCCAAGAAACATGGCCCAGGAGAGCGTAGAGGACGCCGGAAATGAGGCTGCGAGTCTAGACTGTTTATCACGACCGAGCGCAGCGCGAGCCACGGGTGGACGCGTCCAGATGGAAGATCAGGGTCTGGCCAGGGCGGCCTCTCACTGCCCGCCGGGGAGACTGCCCTGGGCTGCACTCTGTGTAACAGTCACGCACATTATGTTTCCAGCAAAACAGCGCGTTATTAACAGCTGTCTCCGCCCGTGCGCCCGCTTCCTGAGGCGGCCGTCTCCCCCGCTCCTTCCTCTGAAAGGCCAGCTCCCCACACGCCAATCTCACTACATCCAGGGGCTGCCGGCGGCAAACCCTCCGCTCGGATCCGCCAGCCACCGGAATCGACTGAGCAGCGCATTTTTCAGAATCAATGATTGGTGACAGGTTTGTTTATTGCTCATTAATAAGCAGTAAATGATAACGTTGCTGGTGGGTAATGTCAGGTTACTTGATTACATTTCCTTTCAATTTATAAGGCGGACTCATCAATTTTGGACAATCCGTCCTCATGGCAACAACATGCGCCAGGATTAACATTCTGCTAAATATTCAAACCCAAACGGCTCCCCAGCCACGCACCCGGGGCTGCGAGAGGGCTGATGTCATCTGTGAGCTCTGACCGTCCCTGGGAAGATGTGAGGGTCAGCGATGTCCGCCAGAACATCTCTCCCCGGAAAGGACAGGAGCGCGCCCCGCGGCACAGCCCCACGCAGAGCCCCCGGGCGAGAGCTCAGAGCTGGACACGCCGTTCTTCTAAAGAAAAGTCGGCCTTAAAACCCCCACCCTCTCAAAGCTGGAAAACAGCCAGAGATCACAGAGCAAGGTTTAAAAAAATGTTTTAGTCAAAAAGGAGCTGCATTTTTAGACTTCCTGACAGCAAATAATCAAATTCTAATTCCTTAATGGGGAAGTATGCTTGCAATTAAGAGGCCATTTTTTTGCGCCTGCGTTGCAGGAGCTCAGCTAGTCCGAGCTCATCCCTCAGACTGACCGAGGGCAATGATGTAGCCGGAGCTCGACAAGATAAAGCCACCGACACGCGTTTCCCAGGCCCCTCGGGTCCTATGTCGTTACTTGAAAAGTAGCCTTTCCATCGGCCCGGGAGCGAGACCGATACCCACTCACCCACTGCCGCTCCGCGCCCCAGCGTCTAGCCCAGTGATGGCGAACCTATGACACGAACTCATTTTTTTGGTTGATTTTTCTTTGTTAAATGGCATTTAAATACATAAAATAAATATCAAAAATATAAGTCTTTGTTTCACTATGGTTGCAAAGATCAAAAAATTTCTATATGTGACACGGCACCAGAGTTAAGTTAGGGTTTTTCAAAATGCTGACACGCCGAGCTCAAAAGGTTCGCCATCACTGGCCTAGCCCGTCTGTGGTCATTTGCAGGGCAGGAAGGAGGCTAGGCCACGTCCCTCTCCCCTGAGTCCCCTCAGGGAACCCACGGCCACGTCAGGCGCTGGGCCTGAGCTGCGAGCTGTGGACCTTCGGTCACTGGCTTCTTGGCAACCAGCTCCCACGCCCAGTGGGGCCGCACTCCAGCTCCTCCGCTGGGAGCGAGGTCCTCCCGCCAAGTGCCCGCCCTCCTCTCAGCCTGGTCACCACACGGCAGAGCTCAGCCTCTGTCCTGGGTCCGTCTGTGGCCACGGATTTTGGGCGGGTGTGTGGGACCCGCAATCCCCGGGAACGGACTGGAACGCGGTGAGTGTGTGTGTGTCGCCCCGGAGGTGGGTCCCCCGCACTCAGCGTCTCCCACCACAACCCCGCAGCCGCCCGAGCCTCTCTCCGTTCCTCTCTGAAATCAATAAAAATATATTAAAAAAATCACTGTATTCCAAAAAGATACACACGGTCACCACATCACAACAACACAGGCTGAGGCTGGGCACTGGCGGGACCTGGAGCAGCGCCCGCCAGCGCCCCCCCCCCCCCCCCCCCCCCCCCGCTGTGGCCACCCGGGGACTCTGGGCTGCCCGGCCCCGTGCTTCTCCTCGGCGGCCAGGCCAGAGCTGGCCCACAGGGAGCCGTTTCCGAGCGCTGTCAGAGTGCAGGGGCTGTGGGTGGAGAGATTCCAAGGAGACGTGTGCGCAGGGACCCCCGGCCCTCAGCCAGGAGCTCAGACTCGCTCTCCAACTGCTGACTCGGAAGAACAGCCAGGAGCTGTGGCTGGAGCTGCCGCTCAGGCCGGGCGCTGGTCTCCGGGCACTGGTCAGCCCTCCCGTCGGCCTTCGCCAGGGAGCCCTGTGGCCGGTGAGGGCCCCTGCCAGCCGCCTCGGGACTGCGTTCCCCAGAGGACAGCCCGCACGGGGACGGGCCCACACAGACTCCCTAACCTCGTAATCAGGGCGGATCGCGACAGCCCGTAATTGTTTTCTTTCTCCAGCTGAGGTTCGCGTTGATGGGAGGCGGCAAAATTAGTCCACGGGCCGAGAAGTTTGCTGCTGCGCTGATTAAAGCCCTAATTGATTCGGAATGTCTCCCGAATCAATCTCCGTGAATCACCAGGCCGCACAGGCGTCTTCTGAAGAAGCGCCAGCCCCGAGTCCCCGGGCGCGTTTCGAACGAGCAGGAGTTAGCAGGCACCCCGTCTCCAGGGGGGCGAGGAGTCTCGAGCTCCCTCATTTGTGTTCCAATTAAGGAATCCGCTTCTTCTCCGTGGCACCGAGCAGCAGGGGTTCAACTAAAACTCCTCGGCGCGAAGCACAGAAACACCCCGAACCCCGAACGCCTGGTGATCACCCCCTCCCGCCAGCGCACGCGGGAGACGCTCGAACGTACAAGGACAGAGGAGGAGACGATGAGTGGACTGTGTCTACACAGCAAAAACCATCACTCGGGAGCCAGAGGGAAGGGCGCTGGTCCTGCACAGGGCCATGTGCCGGACACACAGGGCGGCCGCCCGCTCAGCAAGGACAGGGCCGTTGCCAGCGGCCCCAGCACAAACCCCTCTGGGCGGGCCGACCCCGGGCAGCTGCCTCTCAGAACCCTGGCGCAGGGTGAGAGCGCGGGATGGATCGTCCTCACAGACGTCACCTGGCTGCGCCCCAAACAACTGCCTCATTTACACGTCAATTAGCAGCTCCCTGAACAGCCCGTTACCCTACAGGTGCCCTGCCAACACTGGATGCTCCCAAACTTTCCAAACGCTCGGCACTTTGGTGGGCGAAAACGTGTATTTCGTGTTAACTTGGATGCCCTAGATCAGCGGTTCTCAACCTGTGGGTCGCGACCCCTTTGGGGGTCGAACGACCCTTTCACAGGGGTCGCCTAAGACCATCGGAAAACACACATATAATTACATATTGTTTTTGTGATTCATCACTATGCTTTCATTATGTTCAATTTGTAACAATGAAAATACATCCTGCATATCAGATATTTACATGACGATTCCAAACAGTAGCAACATTACAGTTATGAAGTAGCAACGAAAATGATGTTATGGTTGGGGGTCACCACCACATGAGGAACTGCATTAAAGGGCCAGAAGGTTGAGAACCACTGCCCTAGATGGCGAGTGAGCGTGCCCATGTTTCACGTTAGCAATACGCGTGCTCCATCCCCTGCCCTGCCTTGAGCTTGGCCTGTATTTCTCCCCTCGGCATGTTTCTCATATCAATGATCTCCCGTAGAGGCTCTGTATGTTAACTGAGCTGCAATTACTCTCCTCCAGGCTGTCTCTCACCTTGGTTTATAGCAGTGGTCGGCAAACTCATTAGTCAGCAGAGCCAAATACCAACAGGACAACGATTGAAATTTCTTTGGAGAGCCAAATTTTTTAAACTTCAACTATATAGGTAGGTACATTGTTATTAACTTAATTAGGGTACTGCTAAGCTGGCCTTTGCTAAAAACGTCCTCAATCTGATTGAGGTATGTTCGCTGAGGTCGACCCCTTCCAACTCTCCCCTCCACACTTGTCTTGTATACTGGTTTCAGATAGACGAGTGTGGATGGGAGAGTTGGAAGGGGTCGACCTCAGCGAACGTACCTCAAAACAATGTACCTCCCCCGAGCTGCGTATCCCGCGGCCTGCCTGCGCCCCATCTCCCGTCTCCCGACCAACGGACCGACACCCCCCACTTCTAACACCACTTCTTCAAAATAGACTCGCCCAGGCCGAAAACCGACTTCTGCCCATGGGCCACGAAGTTTCAATCGCACTGTACGTGCGCGCTCACACGTGGTATTTTGTGGCAGAGCCACACTCAAGGGGCCAAAGAGCCGCACGTGGCTCGCGGGCCGCGGTTTGCCGACCACTGGTTTATAGGGCCCTTGGTTCAGAGGTTTCCTGTCTTTGTTGAAGGCTTTCACAGTTTTGTAGTTTACATGTATGTGTCAGGTCTGTGTGGGGCTGACGATGGGTATGGTGTGCGTGAGTGCGTCCTGGCTCTGTGGTTGACCGATGCTCGCCCACCCCCGAAGGTCAGCGGGAGCCAGGGCGCACGCACAGGCCCTGGCGCTGGACCGGCCGCTGACCTGCTAAGACGCAGGAGGGACTGCTCCCGGGGGACTCACTCTCCTGACAGTGCAGCCGGGAGCAGGGAGACGCCCAACGCCGCCAGCGGTCGCCTTCCAGCCGCGGGGAAACGGGTGTGGGGTGAAGCCGTGGAGACGCTGCAGGACCTGTCAGCGCACCCACAGTCGGCCCCCAGGGCTGGTTCTCACAGACTCTGGGCGGCGACTGCCACAACCAAGCCCACGGTCTTTAAAGAAACTTGTTTTTCTTCCTTCCATGGTGTATTTTAAAAGTCAATTTCAAGAAAGAAATTTGTTCAACAAACAGCACCTCTCCCACCTTTTTCTGGGCGGACAACACGCTGTCGGTCCTGCAGTGACGGAGGTGACAGCATCAGCCACAGCCCGGGACCCCGACCCTCAGACCCCACCCGACCCTCCAGGCGGCCCGTTCTCTCGGCTGCGACAGCACATCAGTCAGAACCTCTGGAATCAAAGCGTCACGCTGACCTACATCCTCCCAAGAAAAAACAGGGCAGAGCCACCCCGCACACCGCTCATGGCCGCGAGGGACCGGGCACCGCCGTGGGGATGTCCTCCGTCTGGCTGTCCACAGAGTGCTCTGCGGAGAGCAGCCCAGGACCCAGCCGGCCCCTCCCGCCACCCGCCCGGCCGACTCGGCGTCAGCCACACGCCTCTCAGCGCAGCGGCAGCGGCAAACGCCCGTCAAACACACTTCCTCTTGCTTGTCCAACACGCCGGGCCCCTTTCCTTATAGATCCTGCTCCTTCCCACACTGAGGCCTCCTCTCTCCCTCCGGGAGTGTCTGGAGCTATCGGCCCTTTTGCTTCAACATCCCGTCCTTCTCCAGAGGCCGTTTCTCACTCACAGTGGCTGCCTATGAGGAGCCGGACGGTGTGAGCTCGGCGCCGCCCCCCCATAGCCCACGCACCACGCTGCCCGCCGGCCGCGAAGCTCACCTTGCGGGTGGGGCTCTTTTGAAAAGCACACATCCTTGCCCGGCCGGCGTGGCTCAGGGGTTGAGTAACGACCTATGAACAAGGAGGTCAGGGTTCGATTCCCAGTCAGAGCACATGCCCGGGTTGCGGGCTCCATCCCCAGTGGGGGGCGGGCAGGAGGCGGCCGATCCATGGTTCTTTCTTATCATTGATGTTTCTCTCTCTCTCTCCCTCTCCCTTCCTCTCCGACATCAATAAAATATATTTTAAAAAAGTACACACCCTCACACCGCTGCATGCTCGCAGTTCTCATGTCCCAGACGCTACTTATCTAAATCACGGTTCCCTTCAGATCAGGATTTTAGAAATGCGGCTCCATTAAAGGGAGCCCTGGTGACACAGAGCACAAAGGCTCACACTACGCTGCCAGCTTTATGGAAATGTGAGCCTAAGTTAGTTTTAATTGAGATTTAAAATATGTTAAGCACTTATAACATTATGAACATGAAGTAGAAATTAAATATCAGTTTCTTAATAAATATTAAAATAGAATAATTCCTTCATTAAAATGGTAATATCACCAAATTATTCAATTAATAAAAAAGACGATCTCATATCTTCAAGAGAGACATTGTCTCCCCAAAGCTCATTATTCCTGGTAGATAGCGCGGCCGCCTGCCTTTAACAAGCTTTAAACGCATTTTAATAAAATGATAATTTTCACTCTAACAAGTGAAGTTTCCAACAGGCACTGTATAATCCTGAATCACTGATAATGCCCACATGCAGTGTTTTTTTTTTTCAGTTGGTTCATCAGGTTTGATCAAGAACTGAATTTTTAGAAATTTTATAAAAAGTATTATATTTCTTTTTCTTTTTAAAATATGTTTTTTAACTGATTTCAGAGAGGAAGGAGGAGGGAGAGAGAGAGAGATAGAAACATCAGTGAAGAGAGGGAATCATTGATCGGCTGCCTCCTGCACGCCCTGCACTGGGGTTCTGGCCCATAACCCGGGCCTGTGCCCTGACCAGGAATCGAACCGTGACCTCCTGGTTCGTAGGCTGATGCTCAACCACTGAGCCACGCCGGCCGGGCAAAAGTGTCTTACTTTTACTACTAATAAAACAACAGCATAACTAATTGGTTAAGACAATAAGTATCACTGTACTTAATACCTAATAATGAAACACGACAACAGTAATTAAAGTAAACATCCCTGCTGCGATCCGGCGCTGGGGCGCACACTGCCTTGTATTGATCTGACGGTGGACAGGCTCCTGTGAGGCAGGAGCGACGAGGCCTGGGGACCGAGGGGAAGCGGCAGCTCCCACGGCCACGCGCCTCGCCAGCGGTGCGGCCAGACGTGAAGGCCGTGGCCCGTCCCCGGGGTGGCGCTGCTCCCGCCGTGCCGGCCGCCTCTCCCCCTGGCTTCTGTCGTGGCAGGCCGGCGGTGCGGGATCCGTCCTCCGGATTTTCACCTGCTACACAGCCTCCAGGAATCCCCCCTCCGCCGCAGCCCCGGCCCCCGGGGCAAGGACATCTTCCTCCAGCTCTGACTCTCCTCACAGCCGCCGTGTCCTGGGGCCAAGCGTGGGCTCCGTGATAAGGGTCTGTCGGCTCTTCTGCGGCGCATCCCCCGGTGGGCTCGGGGACAGCGTCTGGAGAGGTCATGTGTGATCTGTGAAGGTCACAGAGACAGGTACAACAAGAGAAGGAGCGGATGACCTGGGCCGGCGTGGGCTGTAATTTAGGTAATGGCCGCCATCAGCACCATCCCATCCATTACCAGCCGCTCCGCTGTCAGAAGCATCAGCAGAGAGGCGTCCGCATCCGGCTCCAAATGGAAATTCACTCGTCAGCGTAAGGTTCACAAGATCTTCCAAATTCCTAATGTCCTCTGGCGGTGTTCTCTCAAGTCCAAAATCACCCTTTTAATCAAGGAATAGAACATCACACTGTTCAAATAAATTTTCCTCAACATGGTCTTTCATGGGCTAATGAGCCAATTTTCCTACAAATACCCAGGAAGTTTAATTTCTTGGCCTCTGAGACGACCAGTTCCATTCCCAGCTCCTCGCTGGGCCCCGTGCCTGACCTACGGAGTCAAGGTCAGAGGGAGGGGCTGTGCGGAAGGAGCTCAGACCTGGGCAGGCGGGCACACACTGACCGTGTGAGGAGCCGGGACGTGATGTCGGAACGGGGCATGGGAGCCACCTGGAAGACGTGCAGGCAGGAGCCGCCAGGGAGGGCGATCCAGGCCGGAGGGTTTGTTCTCACGGAGAACGGGGGTGGGGGAGGGTGCATCAGGGAAAGGCTGAGGGGGAAGCGGGAGGAGACACGGACCCTGAGCGGCCTGGGCAGGGGCCTGACAGCCGCAGGTGACGGTGCTGAGTTCTGGGAAGGCAGCGTCCAGCCTCAGAGGGAGAACTCGTGCCATCACGGACAGTCGGGGTGGAGGTGGGGGGTGTGACCAGGGAGGGACGGGGGAGGCCCCTGCAGCAAACCTGGTGGCCTCGCCCAGCGCCCCCGCGCCCCCGCGCCCCCGCGGGAGGTGGCCTCAGCGAAGCTCCGAGCCTGGCGGTGTGAAGGGAGCCGATTTCCGGATCCTCACCTTCCATACTCCTTCCTGGAGCACTCCGCCTAAGATGCCCCTGACCTCCAGGTTCCCCCGCGTCCCTCCCTCCATCGCCCTCTCCTCCTCCGGAAATGAGGGGCAGGCCGCCCCAGCCGAATCCTGAGGGCCGGCCGGTGACCACAAGCCTTCAGCACCCGGTGGAGAGACGCCTGAGCTCCGCCATCAGGCCCAACGTAAGTGGTCCCGAACTGTCTCACTCAGGGATGCGTCTCCAATGAGGCGTTCACATGTTTAACAATTGTTTATGAAACGTGTAACATCCTTATGGTAGGCTGATCGACCGTGTCCTGAAAGTCGTCACGGCAATAACATGGAGTTATTTTCTTAACAGAGTTTATGTTTACTGGAAATAACACATTTCAAATGCCATTTATAAATGTGCATGTGTGTGCACGTGTGTGCACACATATGTGCATATGCATGGATGGCTACATGTAGGATGCTGCAGGGAAGTATGTCAGGGTGATTAGTGAAAACTTTGAGGGAAAACCCCATCGGGATACAGTCCTGCGTGCATTGGGGTCCCGCACCCCAGCTGTCCAGGACATGATTTCCACGGACTTTTAACCAGATGATGAGGTCAAACCCCTCCGGTATGTAGGACACCCCGGTGGCCCTTTCAAAAGAATGTGCAACGTTTTATTCTAAATGTCAGTATTTGCAGTAACCGACCTGCACACCGTTCACACGGAGGAGGAGGTTTTACTCTGTTCTTATGTGCAAGGAGGTGGCTGCCTCTCAGAAGCGTTTCCAGCAGCAGGAGGAGCGGCGCCTCGCAGGAGGCCTGGTCGGGTGAGGCGGTGTGGCCTGCGGGGCGGGGAGGGGCCTTGCGGGGGGTGGGGGGGAAGGCCCGCAGGGCGGGGAGGGCCCTGCGTAGGGGGAGGCCTGCGGGGGCACAAGGCTGGTGGTGGCCGCACACACCAGGTTGCCAGGTTCAAATCCACTCTACCACGGACTCGGTCTCTGCCTGCCTAGGATTCGGCTCGCACGTCACAGGCCCCAGTGAATCTAGATAAAATCACCACAGAACAGACAGAGCCTGGGGCCTTACAGACCTGGGGGGCCGATTTCCGTGGTCGTCTGATGTCTAGTCTGAGGGCGACACAGTGACAGTGAGAGAGCAGCAGCCTGGGCAAGAAGTGGGACCTGGTGGCGTAGGTGTTGGGAGCGAGGACCCCGGGGACATCGGGACCCCGGCGTGTGGGACGGGGAGCAGCGCTCAGAGGCCTACGTGCCGACCTGGAGGCTCCAGGCCGCGAGCCAGAGACCGGAGACGCGGTGCCCACGAGGACGGCGCCGCTTCTGCACGCCTGTGTGCCCTCCCGGCACCTCCTGCCCGCGCAGGCTCACCTGCCCCGTCCTCGCTGTGCCCGTCCTGAGCGCTTTCTGGTCATCACTCTGTCCCCCGGCTCCGGGGCCGCCCCTCTGACGCTGCACGGAGAGCGGCCCGAGCCTCCACGCCAGGCCGCGAGCCCGGTGGCGCTCCCTGCGCCCCTGCGACCAGACGCTCTGCCAAAGGCTCCAGCCCACGCAGTGCTGGTGAAGAGCCCTTTTCTTAACACAAACTTATCTGCTAAGCGATGAACGGATTAGCGCAGCAGGTTCTGCTGGGATGGACTTTCCATACAGGATCGTATATTTCATGAAAGTGAGCCTCTTGTTTAATCAGCAAATCGGGGCCGTGGCAGGCACGCAGGTCTGACCATCTCTAAGGCCTCCGCGAACAGCACGTCACGGCTGGGGGCCTGGCCGGGCGGCTGCTGTCGGATCGAGCCAACGGGTTCTAACAAAGTCAAAAGTGTGTTCCTCTCTCTACATTCTTCATGGTTGAAATTATAACTTAAGGAAGTGGGTTTCCTTTAGTAAATTCTCTGCTGCAAAAGGGATTAAATTGCAGGAAGCCAAAACCTGGGGGCAAGATCAACAAAGGTGTGACGCCCAGCTTGAGTGTTCTGGGAGCCAGAGTGGCAAACCTCAGGGTCCCCTCCAGGCCGGCACATCCTAGGGTGCCCTGGGTCTCAGGAATGGTCTGGGGTGGACCTGGGGCCTGAGTCCACTCCCCTCCCCTCTCCCCCCATCCCTATGAGCCGGCCCCCTTTGCCTCGGCCTTTAGTTAGAATTTGATTGGCGCTCCCTACCGGGCTAAGAAAATGTTTAATCAGCACAATGTGTATGTGAACCTTGTCTATGTCCTTCATGTCTGTATTCTCTGTGAGTCTGTTTAGTTTTGTTGGGCTCATAAGACCTGGTTCAAGCCCCTCATTTCACAGCGGGGAAACTGAGGCCAGCTCCCCGCCGGGCTTCATGCGGGGCGGGTGGGGTCTCTACGAGGCGCCGGGCTCGGGGCGCGCCAGCCCGGAGGAGGCCTTTGTGGAGCAACATCTGAGTGCCCGCGATAATACCGGCTCAGCGCGAAAAGAAACTAATTAATTTTCATCAAAAGCACCAAGAATAAAAGCCAGCCGCGCCGAACAGTGAATTAAAACTAATGAGGGGAGATCGCCCACTGAAAACAGATTGACTTTAGTTAATTCGGAGAAGAAAGAGCCGAGGCCTATTTCGCAGGTGATAGGATTTCAACAATTTCTTCTCCACAATAAAAGCTCTCTTTTGAAAACAGCTAGAGACAAAGTTAATAAATCATGTCCCGTCTGCGGTCAGAGAAGACGGTCGGAGCGGGGCGCTCACGTGGTCGGAACGCAGGGCAACGGAGCGGGGTAGAGTCCTGCGACAAAGCGGAGGAGAGGCTGCCGGCTCCACGCCTGCCCGCTGCCGTGACAGGCCCTGCCCCCGAGGCTGCGGCCCTGAGGTGGGTGCGCGGAGGCCACTACCTGTCATGTGACTGACTCCTGTGTCTGTCTGTCTGGCGTGGCCTCCATGTGCCATCGCCACCCGACCGTCCTCGGGGCCTGGACAGTCACAGCCCCGGGCTCACGCGGTGCGGGGCGGGGGCGGGGGGGGGGGGTGCTGGGGCCCGGGCACTCGGCGCTCAGGGCCGACGCGGGCCCTGGAACCCGGGAGAGCGAGACGTGTCCTTCTCCAGTGATGGCCGCTCCCGCGCAGAGGGCCCGGTCTGGCTGCAGGGCCCCGACCTGGTCTCCTCTGCCAGGTCCGCGGGCACCACCAGGTCTGCTGGCCCCAAGATGGAGCCGCTGGGAAGGGCGTCCCTGGATCTATGGACACGCTCTCTTGACCTGACCCCTCCCCAAACGGACAGCCTCTGGACCGCCCGGGAGGAAGTGAGGCGCTGCCCGCCAGGCCCGCGGAACCCGGGTGGGCACGAGGGCCACGCAGAGGGGGTGCCCGGGCCTGGAGGCAGGAGGCTGTGAGGGAAGTTTCAGCGGCAGCTCCTGCGCACCTGGCGGCAGGTGTTCAACCCCTAGTGGGTCCTTGAAGCCCAGGAGCCCAGGAGCCCAGGAGCCCAGGGCTGGCGAGCCTCGTGGAGTGTCGGGGGAGCACCCTCCCTGCTCAGTGTGATGAGCACCCGTCACCCAGGGAGTCGCTGCAGCGGATTCCTGGCCCCCACGCCCAGAGACTGTGGCCGGTCCAGGTGATGCTGTCGCTGTGGTCCCACCGGGAGCCCGTCACCCGGGAGCCGGAGACCCCGCTTCCCTCCCTGTCCTGGGCTGAGAACCACCTGCCGAGGCTGAGAGGAGCCCGGAGCCGGCACCCTGACGCGCTCCCGCGGTGACGCGTCGCCGGAGCCGGGACCACACTCTAAACGGAGCTGCGTCTACACGTCACAGTGACCTGGTGCCTTTGACACGTGCTGCGGCGGGGGGTGACTTTCATGGCGTCCGGTAAAGAAACAGCGTCCCACACTCACTTTATTCTCCTCTGTCACTTCTCCTAAGATTCTCGTGACATATGTTGGCCCAGCACGCTTTCAAACTGTGCGGGATTTGCCCTTGGTGGGCCCGTCCCAGCGCCCGGCAGGCGGGTGAGGGGTCTCGTCTCCCCCCGACCTCCCTCCCTGTCCTACTGCATTTCCGTCCTCAGCGTACGCCTCTGACCACCACTTTCACGCACATGGTCTTTATGTATTTTTGTCTCTGGTCGCCCATAAAACAATTCTGAAAACTATATACCCCTCATATATTTCAAGCCTGCATTTCAATATTTGCTTTTAATTTCTAGTGTATTTTAAATAAAACTTTAGATCGCTCTTTTAAATGTATCCAAAGGGACTTAGGTACCATTTGCTACCCACTGTCATTCCTATAAAAATCTCCTTTTGAATACCTGGATATTTTACTTTATTCCTTTTCCTCCTTCAACCCGTGTGGAGAATTTTATTTACTGCAACATATATTATCCTCGAAAGCCTTTCATCACTGTTACTACTTTTCTCTACAAGAAAGGACAGATATTTCTAGACAAGCGCTTTAACCAGCTAAGCCACGGAGCCAGCACTAGGACAGATATTTCATTATTTTTTTTTCAAATCCCTGTGATCCTAAAACTCTAAATGTTAAAAAAAATTCTGGGTTGGGTCTACATTATTATTATAATTAATAATCAAACCAACATACGTTGCTGCAAATATTGGACATAAAAGTAAACTTTCCTCAGAATTGCATCACTTAATGAGATCACTGGTCACCGCAGGGAAAAGTGAGACGGATGGACTCTAAGGCCACAGGAAACCACACTGTTTCCGGACAGACCCCGTGCGGGGATATGCACAGGGGTGTGTGGGGGGCAGACAGCAGGGGCGGGCAGTTGACTCAGTGCTCTCCCAGGCTGGGGTGACAGTCAAAGTCGTCTGCGGCCAACACGGCAGGGCCCCAGCCGATGGGAGCAGAACCAGCGGGACAGTGGCCGGTACCGGCCCCTCGGTGCAGGGGAGGGGGGAGCACGGCCCGCTGACCTGCAGCTGGCACAGGGGGCAGGAAACTAGAGCCGGGCCCGATGGCCATCGAGAACACGCCCGCTGTCACTTCTTCGTGCTACGACTGAAGTGAACGAGACACGAGAGGCTCAGATCCTGCCCGTGCAGCGGATACGTCTTCCGACGGACGTTCTGCACGATTTTTTGAGACCGTTTTCTTAACTCAGGAGGAGCTCTCTCGCAGATGCTCAGGACACGAGGAAGCGCGTCAGTGCTGAGAGGCCCGGCGAGCAGGGCGGCCTCCTCTTGTGGTCTCCCGGGTGAGCCCTCTGGCTAGTCAGGGCCTAAGGCAGCCGTGGGCAAACTACGGATCCGGCCCATTTGAAATGAATAAAACTAAAAAAAAAAAAAAGACCGTACCCTTTTATGTAATGATGTTTACTTTGAATTTATATTAGTTCACACAAACACTCCATCCACGCTTTTGTTCCGGCCTCCGGTCCAGTTTAAGAACCCATTGTGGCCCTCGAGTCAAAAAGTTTGCCCACCCCTGGCCTAAGGGAAGCCTGTGGGGGAAGGGGGTTGGAGCGCGAGGCGGAAACCTTCCCCACGAGGCAGACCTGTGGGCCTCAGCGCTGTCTCAACCCACAGAACTGTAGCTGGGGGACGACGGGTGTGAGCAGCGCTCAGTGTCGGCGAAGGCGCCGCCCAGCGGGGGGCTTTATCTGGGATGGACCTCCCGCAGCAAATCCATTACCAGCCAAACCAGCACACGTGACAGGCGCCCGTGGGCCAGCGTGATGGGTCGCCGGCCACCGCCTCGCTCTCCCCCAGTTCCAGCTCCTACTCTTACGCCCACAGGGGGACCCTGGGACACTGTTGTTCTTGCCAGAGTTTACTCGAGCCCTGGCCGGTGTGGCTCAGTGGATAGAGTGTCTGCCCACGGACTGAAGGGTCCTGGGTTCGATTCTGGTCAAGGACACATATCCTGGTTGCAGGCTCCATCCCTGGCCCTGGTCCGGGTGCATGCAGGAGGCAACCAGTCGAGGTGTCTCTCTCACACGGATGTTTCTCTCTCTCTGTCTCTCCCCTCCCTCCATTCTCTCTAAAAATCAATGGGAAAATATCCTCGGGTGAGGATCAACAACAAAAACACAGAACTTCCCCAGTTCCTGCACGCCTGGGGTTCTGTGTGTCCTGCTCCCAGGAAGCGCACGCAGGACGGCCCTCAGACTCCACACAGGTCACGCAGGCGACAGCCACGGGCCCAGAGTCCCAGCCGCAGCCCCAGGCTTCTGTCAGCCCCGAAGAGCAGGCTCTTTGGAACCCGCCTGAGAAAGCCGCGGCAGCTGTCCCCGGCAAGCAGCAAGCAGTGACCTGCGCTGCCGGTTCAGAGCCGCACGGGGCTCGGGGTCGCAGCTGACTCTGCTGGGAGGATGTCCCCGAAGCGGACGCGGGTGCGAGGTGCAGGCGGAGTCACCCACGGCAGATGACAGCACCCACGGCAGAGACGGCGAGGGGGCCGCTGACCAGGACGCGCAGGAGCGGCCCTCGGAAGCGCCATCGGGCTCCCGCTCTTTCTGACATGGATCCCATCCCACATCCCGGCCCCACCTCCTCCTGACAAAATGGGGGGCGGGGGGGGGGGGGGCGCCTCGCTCTGGATCCGGCCGAGGCCTCAGAGGAGCTGGTGGCCTTTCACGTAACGGACACGTTCGGGACTGACCTCCCCACAGCTGCCCGGGCCCCGGGCGTGGCCGCTCACTGTTCACAACCTGCGGCAGGAGGTCAATGGCAGCACCTGGGAGGTGGGGAGGTGGCCCGTGCGGGTCTAATCGTTAGCGACGATAACACCCACTGGTGGTCACACACCGCAGCTCGGCGCTCCCACACGGAGTTCGGACTCCCGTCCCCACGGCGCCACACGCAGCCTGCGCTCAGGGGTGGGTCTCCTCCCACCGTCCCTCCGGCTGCACAGGGGGGAGCCGGCTCGCGCCTCTGCACGGACAGCGCTGTCCACCGGGACGGGCCCTGGCATCAGGCAGAAGCGCTCCCTGTTCAGCAGCTGAGGTCTGAGGTCTGAGGTCTGGGTGTGGGGGATCCCAGAGCCTCTGTCCAAAGGGGGGGCCCAGTGACGCACTCCCCAGGCCACGCCCCTGGCTCCCCTCACGCGGACGCACGCTGACCGGCTGCAGGACAGACGCTGCTCCCTTTTCACAGGAGAAACCAGGGCCAGGGGTCCCGCCTCCCAGTCCTGTGGTCTTCAGTGTTAATGTGCTAAGGCCTCTGCTCTCAGGTTTGAGAAACGAGTCGCTAGAGGGGCATTGTCACTTAGGTTTTGAACGAAAGCCCCAAGAAGAACTCTAATCTTCGCCGTTGCTATGGAGACCAGGGGTCAGGAGGTGGCCACGCCAGCACCGGTGCACACGGCCGCCCTCCAAGCTCTCCTTTCAGAGTGGGTGGGGGGCACAGGGTGCCTTTGTGCCTCTTTGCTCTCAGAGCTCCCCAGGGGCCGGGGCGCCCTCTGCCTGGAAGGTGGGTGCGGAAGGTGCGTGCGTGCATCTGTGCACTCAGCGCTGACTGAGCAGGTGACTGGCTACGGCGCACGCCCGGGGGCACCGCAGACGCAGGCGGTCGGCAGCAGCGGTCCCCGCCTGTGCTCAGCACAGCCGTGTGACCAGGACACACGAGCCTCTGTGAACAGCGCCTTAGGATTAGCCCCAAACAGAACCTCCTTAGCAGCCCGAGTAAAACACCGGTTTCCACTTCCTCACTCACACTGTGCCCTGAGCCGGGAACTGAACAAAGATGGATGAACAGCCCTGAGCGTCGAGATGCGTGAGATGCTGGGATGTCGCCTCCTCGCCTGTGCGGGGACACACGCTGCAGTGCGCACAGAACTGAGTGCGGAGCGTGGGCTGATGCACGAGGCTCGCTGACCGGGAGGCGCAGCCTAGACTCGGTTCTGTCCGAACCCGCCCGGGAGGCCGGGCCAGAGGGCCCCGCAGCCGGGGTCAGCCGGGTGGTTAAACTCATTGTCCCACGGCAGCTACACTTCCTGTTACGTTTCCGCCCGTCTTGGTAGGCGAGGCCCACACAGCCCACGAAGCCAGAGCTGGATTCTACACCGGTCGTTGGTGATACGGACGCTGTCCCCAGACGGGTCTTCAGTGGTATTCCAAACTCGGGCCGCCGGCTCTGGGAACCGCCATGCGGGCGCAGTGGCAAGGCTGAGGCCCCTCCCTGAGTGCGAGAGGCACAGAGTGAGCAGACTTCCACCGGGCACAGGTGCTCAGACTCACCCCGACACCGCCCTCCGGATCCACTGCCAACTCCGCGCACACGGAGGCTGCGCACAGGAGCACCACGGAGGACAGCGCTGCTGAGTCTCTTCAGAAGGAGGGGCCCAGTGGGAATGAGAGCGCATCGCCGTGTTTGAAGAGGAGACATTAAATGAAAGGGGAGATAACAGAAGGCGAGAGGCAGGCGCTTCCGTTTCAATCAGCGTCGTCCTCGGAGAGACGCTCGTTACCCGGGACATTTGGAATGTGGGGTCAGAGCCCGAGAGCGCCTGGGGGACGCGTGGCATTTGAACAACAACCGGTGAGCCGTGCGCAGGGCTCTCCTCGGCGCCTCGCTCTGCCCCGATCTCTACTCAGGAGGAAACTCGCTCACTCTGCATTCAGCTGGGACGACCTGACCCGCAGGTCTCGGTGAGAAGCCTTCCAAGCGGAGCCGAGGACAGGTGTACGGAGGGGGCAGGTGGATGGAGCTCGTGGGCTCCCCTTCAGCATGGAAGCGCCCGTGCAGCCGAGTCCGGCCCAGTGTCCTCCTCCTCCTGGTGCATCTGAGCGGGGAGCCAGCATGAAAAATTCCTGCGACGTTCCCAGTCCCTCCCCTCGGTGTCCCTAACACCGGGGCTCCCGGCACAGGCACAGGACACTTCAAAGCGAACACAGCCTTCCCGGGGGCAGGAGAAGGGTGTGTCCCCAAGGCGCCTGCTTCCCGCGCAGACCCCGCCGGCCTCATCTTCTCAACGCACAGAGGGGATGCTCAGGGCAGTGCGGTCCATGGACACCCCCAGAGCAGCAGGCGGTCCCCTAAATGACAATTGGCTGGAATATCTTGGACTCTTCAGAAATGCTGGCTGGCGGGTTTTAAATAGTCAGCATCTCATGTCTAATGGTCACGTGTTTACAAACTTGCCCGGCTGGCGTGGCTCAGTGGTTGAGCATCAACCCATGAACCAGCAGGTCACGGTTCCATTCCTGGTCAGGGCACATACCCGGGTTGGGGGCTCAATCCCCAGTAGGGGGCGTGCAGGAGGCAGCCGATCCATGATTCTCTCTCATCAGTGATATTCTTATCTCTGTCCTTCTCTTCCTTTCTCTATGAAATCAATCAATCAATCAATCAATGAAAACTTTATTTTTTATGTAAATCCTCATTTTCTTTTGCTTCCTTCCCACCAGCTTCAAGTGTAGCCAGAATACCTAGCAGCTGAGCAGGGGTGAGGTGGTGAACGCTCCAGTTCACAGGTGCTTGGCCTCGTGCAGGGATTCCTCCCGTAGCCAGGGGACAGCCCATCACTCACGAGGTGCTCGATACCACGCGGGCTGTGGGAGCTGCTCCACATCCACGTGGGCCGTCCCTGCAGGGGACGGTGTGCCACTGTGACAGGAAACGAGAAGGGGCCACGGCAGGCCGCGTTTACATTCATTACAGACAATCCCCCAGAAATGTCACTTCCAGTACTTCACAGTCCGATCGCAGTCATCACACAAGGTTCCCCACTTTAATCTCCGGATGCCGAGGCCAAATTTATCTTTGTTAAGTGAGAACTGGCTGTGATGTCTTTGGGTTCCTCAGAAATGCTGGCTGGCGAGTTTTAAATAGTCATCCATCTTGTTCGGTGGTTCTTTTCTGTCGCCCCTGGAAGCAAGGCCGTCTGAGTCTGCAGCACACCCTGCGCCTGGACCAGCGTGAGCAGCCGGAGGAGACGGCGCTCTCGGCAAACCTGGGGGGGTGTCCCCCGTGTCTCCGGCCCCGGGGACCCTGGCGGCCAGGGCCCGCCCGCAGCCGAGCTGGTAGAGCCCTCGCCTCGCGCGAGTCTGGAAGGGAGCAAGACACACACATGGTCTGGGGTTTTCTGCAAACTTATCAAGACTTCTGAACTTCAGAGGTTTTCCAAACAGAACTCCAGTGAGAAATGCATAATCGGGTGCCACTTCCCTTTGAGCTGAACCCAGAATGTCCACAGGAAGTTCTCCTAAGAATGGAAATAGGCTGTGTCCTCAACTCCTCCTCCTCACAGGCTGCCCAGCCGGTAAAAAAGCAGAGACTGCACGAGGGACCGAAATGTAGGATTTCTCCGAAGATGTGAAATAAGATCGTCCATACCTTCAACCTCCTTTTATGTCTCTTTCTACACGTTTTACCTGGTGCCAGTGAAAAGATAAAAATATACACGGGAATGAAATGCAAAGGAGTTAATTATAATATTTATGAGCTGCTTCCAATATACTTCTTGGAGTAGAAACTAAAATTATTGAAAAAATTTGCATATTCCAATTATCTACTGCACGGCACTGCGCTAGCATGGCAACCTGCCGGGTCCGGCCTCCATAGAGCAGGCACACAGGGACGGCCGAGACGCGGCTGCCTCCGAACTCCGCGCTGTTCGCACCGCGTCACCAGTGTTGGTGCGTCCTCACGGACCGAGGCCAACGCCCTTGGCTCTGACTCAAAACCCCCCCAATCGGATCTACTACCACCCTGTATGCATAGGACCATTTAGCGCCGAATCCGATCTGCTGGACAGGATAATGGTAAAGCTTGAAAATCATTAAAGTAATTACAACCTATGTGATAAGGTACTTTCCACCCTTTCTGATCAATACTGGGAAAGCCTCGATAAACCGCACCCATCGCTACTACGGTTCTGACTCAGGTCCTTTACATGGCAGTGCAGGGCGCACGGCCTGGCCTGGGACCTGTGCTGACCCGGGCAGCGCTCTCTCGCACCGACAAGGCTGAGCTCAGTCCACAGCCTGGAGGTCGGGCTCCGTCCGCCCGAGGGATCCGTCCACCCCGACGGCCGGCTGACGGCCACCAGGAGCCCTGCCAGGGACGCGCGGGCACGGGGGGCGCTCGGGTGGTTCCCAGGCACTGCCCCGGGTCTGCCACCCACGTCCCCTCAGGAAACCCTCCTGGAAGCCACGTGACCCTCAAGGACCACAGGAAGCAAACGCCGGATCCTGTCCCACGTGTGAAACAGCCCTCTCCCAGTCACCGCCGGGGACAGCCAGCCCTCACGGTGCTTTTGAGAAAGACGAGACCCGTGCGCGCAGACAGGCCCACTGCCTCCGCTCCTCTCCGACGTGACCGCGATAGTTCGCAATTCCCCATGGCCCCTTCCTGACTGCGTGTGCTCAACAGCACCGTCCCCGCATGTCCCCCCATGCAGCCTCGCGCTGCAAACACCTGGCAATGCGCGCCCCCCCCCCCCGCCCCACGCTCCTATCTCCTTGGTTCAGGGTTCTCGCTGGTGGTCGCTCCCCTCCTCCAGCAACACACTCTTGTAGCAGAATTTCTGGAGCCTTTCAAAGGCCAAACATTTGAACTAAACTCCCTCAAACTACTATGTGCTCCAGGAAGCTGAACACGTAACGGTGATTTGCGTGTATTCTCTACCCGATTCAGTTAAATCAGGTACAAAAAGTGATCAGCTGATGATGCTTAAGAAATGCTGCTAATTTGAACATGATTATATTTGGTAAATATTTTCTCAAGGGTTTTATCATTAAATGAAAAGACCATAACCTGTGCTTAGTCTAGTCTCCAACATGATTCACCGATTCAGTTCCTATACGTCAAAGGAGTTTTGCTGTTAGACAGTCCGCGTGAACAGTGTCTGGAAGCCAAAATACCTTTACACCCTCCATACGAACAAGCCCTTGCGTTTAGAACGATGAGGTGTGTTCTCAGTGTCAGTCCATCCCACCAAAGGCAGCATGGACCTCGGTCAGTGTCAAACCTCCGCCCGGCACCGGCAGAAGACCTCCCGCAGAACCAGTGGCCCACGGGCCGGGGGCTGTTCACGAAACCCCATCTTCCTGCTTCGGAAGGACCACGGGGGTCGGAACTCACGGGTTACGCTCAGGTGGACGGGCGGGCTGGTCTTGTTCTCGCCGTTCCTCTCGTTGACGGCCTGCACGTAGTACGCCCCTGCGTCGCCGGCGTTCGCCGCCAGGATCACCAGCTGACTCTCCAGCGTGATGGCTCTGTGTCAGAGAAGGGACAGTGTCAGGGCCCTGAGGACTGTTTACCCGTAAGACACTTCGACTCACGAGGCCGCTACACACAGACGTCCCGAGGTGCCTGAAGGTCAAAGGCTCTGGAAGGGCAGACACGCACCGCAGCCCGACTTCAGGGGCACGGGCAAGGCCTCTCGCATCCGGCTGGCCCACTCCTGGGGAGGGTCCGAGCCCCAGGCACTCACCGCACATCTGCGCTGGCCCTCAGCTGGGAGGAAGACAATATCGGGAACATACGCATCCAGGGTGTGTTAGAACTCAAAGGTTCCTCCGGGAGTTTATGACAAAACAAGCTAGCCTGGCTGGCGTGGCTCCGTGGTTGAGCATCGACCTATGAACCAGGAGGTCACGGTTTGATTCCCAGTCATGGTACATGCCCGGGTTGCGGGCTTGATCCCCAGTAGGGGGCGTGCAGGAGGCAGCCCATCAATGATTCTCTCTCATCATGGATGTTTCTCTATCTCCCCCTCTCTTCCTCTCTGAAATCAATAAAAATATATTTAAAAAAACACCCAAAAACACCAAGCTAGAAGAATTCCGGAAAAGTTGGCTTTTCTCCCTTGGGGGCTGTTTGACCAAACCCTTCACATGGGGCCTGGACCACCAGGCCCTGGACCCCGCACGGGAACTGATGGTGACTCTCCACCACCCAGGAGGCCTCACGGGGCCTCTGGGCACCCAGTCTAGACGGATGGGTAGAGGAAAGCTGCAGTGGGCATGGCTCTCCCAGAACCACAACTCCCGGACCCATGCCCTTCACCTGCACCCCACATCCTAGAGGGCAAGCAGTCTGTCATCATCCAGAATCCTTCTCATCTATCCCAGCTGCGCAAAGGAATCTGAGACACATTGGACCCACTCACCCTCTCTCTTTAGAAATGAGAAAACTGAGGCTCAGAGAGGTTAAGTTGTTTGTCCAAGGTGGCACAGCAAGGGAGCAATACGAGAGGGAGGACTAGGCCCTCTCACATGCACACAGTGCTCTGCCACCCGCACCACACACAGACGCTCACCAGGTCACCTATTAAAAGAGAAAGCCTGGCCGGCATGGCTCAGTGGTTGAGCATCAGCCTATAGAACCAGGAGGTCACAGTTCGATTCTCGGTCAGGGCACGTTCCCGGGTTGTGGGCTAATCCCTAGTAGGGGGTGTGCAGGAGGCAGCCGATCAATGATTCTCTCTCATCATTGATGTTTCTCTCTCTCTCTCTCTTCTCTTCTCCTCTCTGAAATCAGTTAAAATATATTATAAATAAATAAATAAATACCTCTCGGGAGGAATTTTAGTATAACCCTCTTTTCCTTCCTGCTACCTTTTGGAAAGCTTTTTCAAAAACCCTTGATTTTTGTTCATCATATAAAATTATCTTACAGTTACTGCTTATTCAGGGTTTCTGTAGGATATATTACAGTTTGAGGTCTCTATGATTAACTTACCTCATTTCTCATTTAAGAAAATTTCTCTATTAGGAAGTTTTCAATTTTTAGTCCCATAAAAACATTTTTTAAAAGTTTTACTGTAATATTTATGACTCCTTTATAGATTCCTTTAGAGAACCATAAAAATTATTCCATTTCGCATTAGTATATGTTATACTGGCACCTAAAATTAAAAATGAATATTTATTACACATGAAGTTACCCATTTAATAGTACAATTTAAAAACAGTAACTTTTTGCTTTAACATCTGATTTGTGCCAGCGTGATTTCAAGTATGCCTATTACTTCTCAGAATTATTCTCCAAAAATGCTCATTGCTTCTCTCTATTACATGGCATTGCTTCAAGGGTACTGAAGAATAAAAAAGTACATTAAGAATAAAAATACTGAAATTTTCACTTATTATCATTTACATCTTTAAGCTCTTTTTTTTTCTTTTAGTTCTTCATTTCTGTACCAGTTTAAGTAAAAACTCACGAAGAAAACTTACCTATTGCCAACAACATACAACAAAAATGCCCAAACTTTGGAGAACATCAGATTAATCAGAAAACTTATTCTCTCTGAACACAGCGTTCCTATTTAAAAACCTGATTTTCAAATGAAAATGAAGATATCTAACCGCATGCAGCTTCATTTCCGATTCTGACCATTGCCGTGCCATCGCCGCAGGAACACCAACGGCAGCACAGCGGGCCACGCGCCCTGCTCCGAGCCCTCTCCCCGCAGCCCTGCGCTGGCTGGGCCGCACCTTCCCGGGGGCCGGTGGTGAGGGCAACGCCCGTCCCCAGCACCAGGTCCTGACCTTGATCCCCCGAGGACAGTGGAGGTCCCTGGCCACGCTCAAAACACTGGGGAAGCCGCACGGGACCCCAGGGAAGGCCAGGCTTGGGGATCAGGGCTTCCCACTTCTGCTGGACGCCAGCCAGGAAAGGTGCTGTCCCAGGGGCTGCTGGGAGCCACTCTCCCCCGGGAACCCCGAGGGGAGGCAGTGCCGAGACCGAGGCAGGAGGAGGGACCAAATGAGAGCCGAGCGAGCCAGTGATGAGGAACAAGCTAGCGACCCCGCACACACCCTTCCGTCCGCTTAGGGTTCAGTGAGACCAGGAGGCTCCCGAGGCTGACGCCCAACGCCTTCCCCAAGTCTCCCCGTGTCAGAGCCGCAATGCAGTGTGGGGAACCGGCCCCGAGTCTCAGCTCATCGTGGTGGTCTCCTCCCTCTTGCCAGGGACTCACAGAGGAAGCCCGTGCCAGCCTGTGGCCTGTGGCAGGTCCCCGGGGCCCTCCTGGTTCTGGGGTGGCCACACCTGAGTGAGTCTCACCTGACCGAGGGCAGGCCCGCCCCTCCCTGGTGGGACCAGGCTTCCTCTCCCTCCTCCACCTGCGGGCAGGAAGCAGGCTGTCCCTCGGGGGCCACATCATGTCCGAGAGGGGAGCGGCCTTGGCAGGAAGCTGATGGTGTCAGTGGCAGGACAGTGAGAACAGGGAGTGCCTGGGTCCTTGACCTTGACCCCTGATGGCGTCATGGGCCACCCTGCTCCCCTTCCTGTCCCTGAGTTCCCGTGCCATGCCCTAGCGTCCTTCATTCCGGGTGGAACTTGCTCACGGTAGGTTTTCTGTTACTAGAAGTGAGAGTGATTCAAAGCAACATATGCAGTGCCGTCCACCGGGAGTGAAAGTAATAAAGACGTCGGCACCCTCTGTGCACAGGGAACAACATTACACACGTGTTTCGGCATGTGTGTGTAACATGCCATGTGAACGGTGGTGAGCGCTCAGTGGGAAGGTGACACATTTTTGCTTTTGATTTCTGTGTGGTAAAATTCTCCCACAATAAACAAGTATCCCTTCGTCATCAGAATAACAATTCCCACAGTGAGCGTCAGGGCGCGCCACGCGATGAGGGCAGCCACGCTTCCTGCTCTCCCAGGGGTGCGCACGCGGCTTTATTAGCACATGGTTCCATGATACTAATTTATACTTTCACCGACTTCCCAGAAAATCATAACCCGAAAGCTGGGGAGATTTCCCTTTCTTTGACTTTATTAAAATAAATGTGTTCATGGTTTTCTGTAAAATTTTCTTAGTCTTCCCCATCTTAATTCTAATTTTCAAAATGAAGTCTTATCACTCTAACTTCTAACTCCGTGGGATGATAATAAAGAATATAGGAAAAAATAAATATAAGACTTAGTCCAACGTGGACAGAATGTAGCTCAGCTCAGGAGCGGGGGGCTGGATGTGACAGGAACCAGTCGCGGGACGTCCATTGCCTGTAGGCGCGGGCTCCACAGGGGCTGCTCTCAGCTTCCCCACAGCAGGGGCCTCCGAGTGCCCAGGGAAGGAAGACTGGATTCGAGGGGCGCTCTCCGGGCTCTTGGTTTCTCACCTGACCCTCCCAACGCTTTCCTGAAGCAGCGAGCAAAGTGAGATTCTCCATTTCAGACAAGATGGACCTCAGAGGAGGCGCTGGGACCTCCAGCCATGGGCACTGAGGGAAGAGATCCATGGAAGGGGGCTGTGCATGTGGCATAGGGGGTGGGGGGCACCCAGCTGGGAGATCCACGGTGAGCTCCCTGCCACACTGGAGGGGGCCAGGCCCTGGCTGGGAGATCCACGGTGAGCTCCCGTGCCCACACAGAACACCTGCTTTCAGAGATATGACACCGACATCAATCCCACAAGCACCAGGTTTACGGTGGATGGAAACAGCCAGTGTGCACTCAGACCAGGAAGGAAAAGTCAGGGTACGCGTTCACCTGGATGCCATGGAAACAGAACCAAGTAACTGTACTCACTGCTGACTCATCAACCACCTGAGTCCCAGGCCTGGCTCAGGGTGGAGGGACACACACCTGGGCCAGGGGCACACGGCCATGTCCCCTGGGGCCTAGATCTGGAGAATTTATAAACCACACGAAATAACAGGAAATGCTTGAATGACATTCCCTTAAGAGGGGTGGTGGGCCCCCAGGGAGGATTTGGGGGGCACCCCCAGGTCTCTGTGGTGAGCCTCGAGCCCCCCGTGCTGTCCTCTTCTGGAGGCCAAATGTCAAGTCCTCTCTGGAGTTTGGTGCATAGATTTCCACGCAGACAAACACCGCCAGGCCACTGAGCTGTCGGACGGAAGTCGTGAGTGGATGTAGCTGCCGCCGCTGCCTGAGACAAGGCCGCCGCTCGGAGCGGAGCAGAGGCCGGGACAGCGCGCACCCACCTCACACACGGACGCAAACCCGCCACAAGGCCTCGCTGCGGGAAACCCCGCCTCCTCTCAGCTCGGCCACGCGTCCTGCGTGGAACCAACCCTCTTCCTCCAGGAAAGCTCTGCCAGGAGGCGCGGAGAAGAAATGAACCCCTGCGGGCAGCTCGCTTTACCTCGTAAAGGATTCAGCTCACCGGGGGTTTGCCCGGAAGAAATATGTTTATGTAGAGCGAGGCTTCCTACATCCTCCAGCTGGTTTTAAAAGCGTCTGAGTCTATTTACACGTGTCCAGGGGCCCTTTGCGCGTTTAATGGGCTGTCCCAGCGCCAGGCAGGAGCGGATGGTCACCCGCCACAGAACGCAGCGAAACTGAGCCCCAGTCTGGGCGTACAAGTAGCACGCCAAGCTTTTTTCCTGCTTAAACTATATTTTTTTTTTTAAAGAAAAGGAAACAAGACTTTAAAAAATGCGTGGAGACATGTGTTTCGTTAGGTCTTTGTGTCCGGAAGAGTGGAACCACCCGGAGTGTAAAACCCGCTCAGGCTAGAAGCCGCTGCACGAAGGACAGGAAGGGACTGCAAGACGGACGGGCCGTGAAGGCCACGCACGGGTGGGGCGCGGGGGTCCCTCTGTCTCTGAGGTCCTTGAGAGCAGCCACGAGTCTGACGTAAGTTTCCTTGTGTATAATAAAACCAAAACACAATTCAGCCCACACTGAGCGCTGCCATGGCCAAGGACTATAGTTCCCCAATTTTTATTTGGGTTAGTCCTCACCCGAGGATATTTTTCCATTGATTTTTAGGGAGAGTGGAAGAGAGAGGGAAAGACAGAGGGAAACATCGATACAGAGAAACACATCCATTGGTTGCCTCCTGCATGTGCCCCGACCAGGGCCCAGGCCGGGGAGGAGCCTGCAACAGAGTTACGTGCCCTGGAGTGGAACTGAACCCGGGACCCTTCGGTCTGCAGGCCGACGTTCTATCCACTGAGCCACACTGGCCAGGGCTAGTTTCCCCAAATTGAATGAGTAGCAAGACCAGGGCAGCTGCCAAGCTGGCGGGTCCACGAGCCTGATGAGCAGCTCTGGGCCACCGGTCATTCATTCCCAAGGTGCGGTGGGCAGGAGGGGCTGGACTCGGCCCTCCCCAGGAGGGGGAGGGGCCAGGGAAGCCGCAGGCCGGTGAGGCTCTGGACCAGTCCCTCCTGTCGCTTCTCACTTCCTCCCTGTCTGCAGGATGGCACTGGGCAGGGCACCTGCCAGGCTCCCGGTGGCGCCATCTGCAGGGACCTCGCCCCCTCCCCCCACAGGACCCCGCGCAGGAGGAGCTGCCGGAGAGCAGGTCTGAGGGAGCACATACGGCAGGCGGACGGACTGCGGTGGGAAAGCCCTTCCCTCTCAGGTCTGCACAGCCAGTTCCTCTTCAAAGGAACGTGTTGACCACAAAGGGCTCTGCTCTCCGCCTCTTTGATCACCGGGGCACAGCTGTGCCCGCCGTGGCCGTCAGACTCAGTATCACAGCTGCTCTGCGGCAACGCCGGGCCTGCCTTCCAAACGGGCCTGGAAAACGCGGGCTCTCCACACTCCAGCAGAGCTCCCCGCTCGGGGACCAGCTCCCTCAACACTGAGGGTGACAATTCATCTCGAGGGAAACGCGGCCTCTGAACTGCCTTTCCTTCTGGAAACCACAGCTCCGGGCCTGGGTCCTCGAGGCCCAGCTCTTAGCCACGGGGTCAGCGTGTGACCCTCCTTCAGGCCATCAGCACAGTGGCCTCCAAAGACGGCCACAGCCTCACCCCAGAACCTAACCTAAACATGCTGCTCACGTGGCTGAGGGACTGGCAGATGTGACAGAGTCTAGCACCTCCAGATGGGGCGGATCTCGGATTTCTGGGCAGGTCCAAGTGATCGCATGGTTCTTATTTATTTTTATTTTTTTATTGACTTCAGAGGGGAAGGGAGAGGGAGAGATAGAAACATCAATAATGAGAGAGAATCATTGATCGGCTACACCCCACACAGGGGATCGAGCCCACACCCTGGGCCTGTGCCCTGACCGGGAATCAAGCCACGACCTCCTGGTTCACAGGTCGATGCTCAACCACTGAGCCACGCCTGCCAGGCGATCACAAGGTTCTTTTTAAAAATATATTTCATTGATTTTTTACAGAGAGGAAGGGAGAGGGACAGAGAGTCAGAAACATCGATGAGAGAGAAACACCGATCAGCTGCCGCCTGCACGCCCCCCTCTGGGGATGTGCCCGTAACCAAGGTACATGGCCTTGACCGGAATAGAACCTGGGACCTTGAGTCCGCAGGCCGACGCTCTATCCACTGAGCCAAATGGTTAGGGCACAGGTTCTTTAAAGCCAAAGGCGTCAGGAGCGTCAGAGCCAGCGAGAGGCTTGGGGAGGCTCCGCTGCCGGCTTTGCAGGTGAGGGAGGGGCCCCGAGCCAAGGAAAACAGGGGCCTCTAGAAGCCGGAGGCAGGAGCAGACTCTCCCAGGCCCCCGAGGAGCCCGCCTCGGACATCTTGGCTTCAGCTCAGCGAGACCCCCTTCAGATCCCGGCCGCTGAACTGGAGGGCAGTGCACAGTGTGGTCTGGAGTCGCCGAGTTTAGCAACAATAGGAAACGCCTCAAAAACGCTCGTTCTCCAGGCTCACGTGTCTTCGTCTCTGAAACGAGCCGTCCCTGCCCAGCTCGCGGAGTCGCTGTGTATTTAAGGAACTAAGTTTGACGCCCGGCATATGCTGAGCACAGGGCCTGGCGCTGGAACAGTCCACAGTGCCCCTCCGACGGGGACACCGACAGACTCACGTCCTGACAAGCTGGGGAGGGAGGAGACAGGGGCGAGGACGGCTGCTGGGCGGTGAGAGGCGGGCCCTGTCTCAACGGCTTTGACAATGTTTCTTTGCTGGAAGGGCTGTGCTATATAATTTTTGCATCAGACCGTGTTTTTCATTCATTCATTCCCTCATCTAGTAAACAAACACGAATTGAACCCTTGAGGAATTTCCTGACAGATGAGAGACTACCTATGTGTTTATCGGTTGCCATATTTGGGGGGGGGGTGCGTTCAGCGTCCATGGCAACGGCTAACTGTGCAGGCTCCAACCCTGCAGCCACACTGTGCTCTCTCAATGCAATTCCTCCACAGGAGCCGGGCGTCGGGGGACATGGTTGCGGGTGGGTCTGGGGCAGGAAATATACAACCTAGCGGTGAACGTCTTGCATCACATGGGAAGGGAACGACCAAAGACGAGGGCCTACGGGGGCGAACGGCAGGGCGCAGGGAGCTCCCACGACCCTTAGCAGACGAAGAGCTCAGCATTGCCACCAGCACCTGCAGAATGCTACGTAAGCAACAAGGAGGAACGCCCGGCCGGGACTTGCCACTCGGATGCATCCAGGGCATCATGCCGGGTCAAGACGGCCAATGTCGAAGGGCCGCTACCGTGCGGCTCCACTTCCATCACATTGTGAGAACGACAAAATGACAGCGACGGAGAACAGGCAGAGGCCGGGGGCGGGGGGGGGGTGGAGGGGGGCGGTGGGTGAGAGTGTACAGGACGGCAGGAGGGAGGACTCTGAGGTGAGCAACTCCACGTCTGGATGGCAGCGGTGGGTGCACGAACCCACACGCGCTAACGAGCAGCCCACACGCGCGGCACTGGCGCCAGCCTCCTGGTGGCGGGACCGCGCTGGTGTTGTGCACAACAGGACCATTGGGCGAGGGACATGGCACCTCTCTGAAGGAGCTCTGCAGATTCCTGTGAATGTCTAATTGTCACAGAAGAAAACGTTAGAGAAAGGGGGGAAGAGACTTAGGCCAGAAAAATGAAAAAGGAGGAACACTCCCCGCTCGTTCTCTGGGGCGGGAGCTGTTCTCTCTGGGAAGCCAGCGGGTTAGGGAGGCTCTGGCTGTTCCAGGAGAGACGAACATTGGGGGCTGAGGAGCGGAACGGGGTGAGCGACAGGCAATCGGGTTAGAGGGTTCAGGTGGGGGGCACCGGGTGCAGAGGCCCCCAGACAGGACAGGCGGGGGAGCTACCGGATGTCCAGGGAACGGAGGAGGTGGGAGCAGCCACGCCCCCTGGGACCAGCCAGGCCTGGCTCAGGAGTCCTCTGGGGGGTACAGGGGGTAGTGGGGGAGGCCTGCAGGGATGGCTCCCAGCCCCCTCTCCGCTTTGGTGGGGCTGGGTGACCAGACCTCGGGGCTGAGGCGGGGATGAAAGAGACGGGGGTACTGACAGACTCTGACACGCTACAATGGAAATAAATAAATTATGTGGAAGGAGCTATTAGAACTCAAAATGAACGGCCAGGGTCAGCCAGTTCGACTCAGAAAAAAAAGATTCAACAATTCAGCAGACTCTAAGGGTCATGGAAGAGGAATCCATGCTTTTAATTATAACCTTGGAGTGATATTGAAAGAGAATAAATGATATGCGCTATGCTCCAAAAGAAAAGTAGAGACATATTAGAAAAGTTTTCATTAAAGCCACCACAAAGGGAAAAAAGGTTACGGTGATAAAAGATTACTCTCGGCTATTAAACAAAGGCCTGTAATATGAAGTAGCTAATTACACAATAACCTCATAACTGAAAAGCAACGTGTCTCATTTTATCATCACGTCCGTCTCCCGGGGCCGCGGCGGGTCTGCTGCGCTCTGGGGCACCTCACGGACGTTGCTCAGCTTGCGACGGGGAGACCCCCCCACAAACCCACAGCAAGTGAAGACATGGCGGGTTGAAAAGCCTTTCCAGCTGCCTGTGGGGTGTGGGCTGCTGCCCCTCAGGACCACGGGGCTGCCCGGGGGCCGTGGGTCGCTGACACTGTCCTGCATCGCATATCACAGCCCAGGAAAAGGTCAGAACTCAAAGTTCGAGTAGGGCTCCTCCCCGATGGAATTACGTTCACACCATCAGGAAGGTGAAAAACATCGTAAGTCAAACCATCACATGGCAGGGACCATCTATCATCTATATATATAAAAGCCTAAGTGACTGTTCGGCCGTTTGACCGGTAGATATGACATGCACTGACCACTAGGGTGCAGACGTTCCGACCAGCAGGTTAGCTTGCTGCTGGGGTCTGGCTGATCGGGACTGGGTGAGACGGGGCAGACAGCCCCTGGAGCCCTCCTGCGGTCCCTCCCCGGTCCCGATTGTGCACCGGTGGGGTCCCTCGGCCAGGCCTGTGCCCTCTCGTAATTCAGGACCACTTGAGGGTTGTTTTCAAGCCAAGCCGAGGGACCCCACCGGTGCACGCATCTGTGCACTGGGCCTCAGCAGTAAAATAAAAGGCATTTGCTAAAAACTACATTTCATTGTGCAAATATCTGAGTTTGGAATATTTCATTAGGGTAAGAGGAACAGATGGGTCGATAAGAAAGCTTAAGGGAGTTAGCTCAGCCCGGCCAGCATGGCTCAGGGGTTGAGCATCGACCCATGAACCAGGAGGTCACGGTTCGATTCCTGGTCAGGGCACCTGCCCTGGTTGTGGGCTCGATCCCCAGTGTGGGGCCTGCAGGAAGCAGCTGATCGATGTTTCTCTCTCCTCATTGATGTTTCTGTCTCTCTTTCCCTCTCCCTTCCTCTCTGACATCAATAAAAATATATTTACAAAATTCTAAAGGGAGTTAGCTCATCCAGAGCCAAGAATTGTGGGGGCAGGTCTGCTGACCCGAGAGCACACTACGCCGGCCTGCTGGTCCACCTGGCTCCCAGCGGGCCCTGCCGGTCGGGAGGGATCTCAGAGGGTGCAGGGGACTTGCTGCTTCGATGCGGGGCGCGGCGTGTGTGCGGGAGAGGTACCGATGGGACCTCGGCGCCCTGCGGCTCTGAGTCACCTGGTGCGTGAGCTCAGCGTCGGCAGCGCTGTGCGTGAAGAGAGAAAAGATGCCGGCTCGTGAGTGAAGAGCCCATCAACGCAGCCAGGAGCGTCCACCTGAGATACAGGGATGAAGGTGCAGCCACGGCATCGTCAGACACCAAGTTGGCTCAGAGTGAACAGAAGGAGAGACTTTGTAAAAAAATAAGAAAACAGAATTGCTACGTTCCCATTAAGATTAGACTCGCAGGCTAGAAGCTGCCTAACACGGTTCCCGAGAAGAGAGCGCAGGACGCGCGCACACCGAGGCCTGCTCACCTACAGGTCTGGGACCCCGGGGTGCTGGCCCCTGGCCCCGCCATCTCTAACCAAGAACACCCGCATTGACTGCAGACTCGTGAAGGCCCGAAACGGTTACATAGTTTTGGGAGAGAGATTTCTTCCACCTCATAGAGACAAGAAACCAAGACTTCCCCAGAAAGAAAGAAAAGTACAGAGACTCATGACCCGGGCACCACGCTACAGGGACTGAGCACATTCGAAAGCGGATCCCAACGCAGATCGTCCCAGCGCCGCCCTTTTGAAGAACATGCGCTCGGGCGAGGGGTGTGAAAGGTTTCGGCCCCATCGGCAAGCTCAGAACAAAGGTCTAAGGAGTTCCGGTGCCTTCTGCAGAGAGGCTGGGGGGGAGGCGGGGTCTCGCAGGAGTGACTGGGGAAGTGGGAGGAGAGACTTCTTGGGCCATGGAGATGGCATTTCCTTCGAGATTTAGTTGCAACATTTAACAAAATGCTGAAGAGCATTCCAATTACACTTCCTGAGAATGGAAACATTTTTCAAGTTTGTAAGAAGAATAAAAAAGTAATAATCCCCCCAAAATTGTTTTTAAACAAGCGAATAAAAGTGAAGGACTCATCCTAATAGTTATCAAGTGGGGCTAAATCCATTCCATTATAAATAATTACTGAATAATAGATAATGGAGGGAGAAAAGATTAGTTTTCTTACAGAAGAATTCAAATTAATAAACGCAGAAGCCATGAGCGAAACAGAAAGATCACCCTCAGAAATCCACAGGAGTCGTGGCCACAGGCACGGTCACCGGTGCAGGAGAAAACCAGCCTGTGCATGACCTCAAAGTGCCACTCCACACGGTTCCAGGTGCTTGTGGGGCTGTAACTCACCCTCCCCTGCGTGAGGACGGGGCTAAGGGACTGAGCGGAAGGCCAGGCCAGGGAAGAGGAGGGCAGAGCTTTCTGTGACCAGGGCCCCTGTATGCGAGGGAAGCTCAACTCTCCTGAGTGAAGTATAAATGCCAACTCTTCGATGGGTTCTTCCCCCAAATCTGTAACCTCAGCCTCCTCATGAGAAAACCTTCGACAAGACACTGCGGGCGCTTTACAGAACCACTGGCCGGTGCCCGTCAGGAGCGTAAGGCCACGGAGGCCACGGACAGACCGGGAAACGCCGCTGGTGGAGACGCAGCAGACGTGACAACTGAAGGCCATGTGGGGCCTTGGGCCGGATTCTGGGGCAGAAAAAAGGCGTTTGGACAAGAAACTCGGGTTTAGTTAATAGACCACAGCAATGCTGACTTCCTACATCCGATGGACGGGCTAGTCATGTGAACGTTACCGTTAGTGGGGACCGGGCGAAGGGAGACCAGCTCTTTCATAGCTAAGTCATTCCAAACAAAACGTGCCTTCGAATGAAACTGAACAAAAACAATGAAACGTTGACATTTATACAGGACAGGGAGCCCCAGGACAGGCCCTGGCATATATCAATGATTAATATGAAGTAAAGGAAGAGCCACACGCCAACAGGGCAGGAATAGAGAGTCCCACCAGACACCCTGGCCGACCCCTCAGAAAACCACATGGAGGGCCTTCCCACAGCCACGCCCAAGTCCAATGAGACCTTCCAGTGGGAAAGGAAGGACCTGATAAATGATGGCAGACACATCCTGGGACAGGACACAAGCGTGTGAGAGAATGAACTGGAGCTTCCAAGGGGAGTTCAGCGAGTTTTTGTAGGTTTTGTTGAGTATGAGAAACAAGCTATAGAAAGGCATGTAAAATGTGACCCAATTAAAAAACAATGGCAATAAAAACCACCTGTGTGTGGTGTGTGCGTCTCTGCATCTGTGTGTGTGTGTGCACATGTCTACATGGGACCACATGACTGTACAAATACGTAAGAAAAGAAACACCTCGGGCTGTTAACAGGGGCTGGGCGAGGAGAGAGAAAAGGGAAGAGCATGGAAGAAAGCAAAAAGAAAAAAAAGATAAAATTTTTAAAAAGATGTATATGACCACATGTACGCATATGTACAATTATGTGTGTGAAGATATGATTGACGAAATTCAATTGTCAGAAGTAAACATAAAACAAAAATAAAATGTGGGCGAGTACATACCTACGTGCCGACGGAAATGAACTTCTCAGATACAACACCTCGGAGTAAGTAACCGAGGCAGAGATGAATACACTTGACTACACAGCATTTATAATGTTAGTTTACGCAGAAAACGGGGAGGCCCACTGGCAGAGCCGGATAAAGCAAACACAAGCTCATTAAAGATTAAAGACGAGTCATGCACACGGCGAAGTCTCAGCGTCCTCACAGCCAAAGGGAAGCAAACAGAAGCCGCGTGCGCACGGCTCCCGGCAGTCGGGACACTGGGGCCGGTCCCGGGGGACAGGAAGTGGGGCGCTGGGTTGGTGTCGGGGTGGGGGAGAGGATCGGGCGGAACCCGCACCTGCTGGTTCCCTTTCAGGGGCTCTATTTCCTGCGAAGGAACCAGCACGCAGGCAGGAGCGTGGCTCCAGGCCGAGCTGATACCCACCTCTGCGTTCCATGACCGTCCGGGTCCAGGAACCTTTGCCACGGCCGGAGCCTCCTCCTCGGAGCTGGCCGTCGGCGGGCGTGGGTCAACTTCCAGCTCCCTCACTGCCCGAGAGGCCTCCCGTCCTCCCCGTGTCACCTCTCCAGCTCCAGCCCCTTCACTCGCAGCCATTTGCTATCTGCTGACTCGTCCTTCCTTCCTCTCCAGCCACCAAAAGAGCCAGAGCTGTTCCCCCAGCAGAACCGGGAGGCGGAGGCAGAGAAAGGGCACAGCACTGCGGAATCCATCCCCCGCTGCAGAGCTCCCAGGCCAGCCCAGGCCTTCAGAGCCCAGGCCGTGGGCTCTGTTTCTCGCACCTCGTGACGTCCGCGTGTGCCTCTGTCCCGAACCGCTGCCTGCCCAGAACACCTGTGAGCTGCAGGGCGCGGCACTGTCCTCCTGCACCCGCGTCCCATCAGTCAGCTCACCATGTTACTGCTGGACGCGAGGGAGAGCTCCCAGGGCCCGTCCCTCCTGTCCTCACCCCCTGCGAAGGGGGGGGGGCACCCACTCCCGCCCAGAGGGTGCCCCGGAAGGGCACAGGGAGGGGAGCTCTGCTCTCCGCCCTACCCCTGGGCCCAGCAGCACCACGGGTGGGTGAGTGTAGTTAGCCCTCCCGAGGGAGAGAGGAAGAGGCATGGCTGCCGAGACGGCCCGACAGCCAGACGCGGAGGCAGGAAGGAACGCGGCTCCTTCCCGACACCAGCCCTCCTCCCGGCTCCGTGTCTGGGGGAGTTCTGGGCGCTTCATGTGTGAGCCTGGGCCCTCGAACGCCCGGGGTCACACACTCACAGGATGATCTGCAGCCCTGATGGGCCTCAGCGGCCGAGGAGGCGGGTGGAGGGGAGGGGCCCCCGGGCCCCCGGCTTCAATCCACAGGCACCACACCTGACACCCCTGCACGGAAAACACACTCTCAGCCCACGCAGAGCCACCGCCTGCTGCGAACCCAGGGGTGCGGGCCCACTAACAGCGCCACTGGTGTCCGTGCTTGGGGTGTGCACGGAGCCTGCAGGCCACCAGCGGTGCCACTGCCCGGGGACACGGCCTGAGCTGGCGGGGCTCATCCCCTTCCGGGCAGAGTTCACACTCCCAGCACCGGCAATGCCGATTGCCTCCGCCATGGTTATAACCAGCCCCTCCATCTTGACCTAAAAACACGTGTGGGGCCCCAACCTCCCGCAGGGCAAGGGGACCGCAGGCCGCTGTGTCCAGGCCCGTCACCTGGAGGAGGGAGGCGTCCAGCCCTGCCCCAGCGCGTGGGGCGTGCCAACACCAGGCCCGGGCTGCGTGGGACCACCCTGCCTCCTTATTTTCTTTCTTTGTCTGTAAAAACAATTCCCAGTCCATCTGAGGGCAATTGGTAAATTAAAATTTCTTTTCGTGAAAAATCGTCTTAAAATGAAAAAGAAGCTAAAATGGGATGTTCATGATGAAATGCAGACCGTGCCGGACGTCAGGGACGCGGGGCGGGCAGTGCCGTCCCCCACGGGCGGCGGGTGTGCCCCCAGCTGCCAGCTCCGTGGTTTTAAACGTTGCGCGCATCTGAAATAACTGTAACACGTTTCTTTAAAGGAGGCGATGCTGTAAAATGTAACCTGAACTCAGGCACCTATTGGAGGGCTTTATAAAGACAGCCTGTGCGTGAAAAAGAAGGTAAGTCTGACTTGTGCAAAGTCTAGGGACCCCAGGCCCACACCCAGGGGTGGGGGCCCCATCGGGGTAAGAGGGCTCCGCCGCGGAGGCATTTCGAGCTCCCCAGCGAGACGTGCCTGTGGGACACAGGGCGGGGCGGCCCAGCCTGGCAGACCAGCCGGCTTTCCACGGCTACTGGCTGTGCGGGACCTGCCTCCTCCCCCCCGCCGGCTCGCCAATCCCTTTCGAGACCAGAGTGACCGCCCCGCACGGCATCAAAGAGTCGGCATTTATACTTCAATGCTCACTTCCAGCGGCTCAGTGAGGGCGGAGGAGTGAAGGTTAAGAAAAATGCAGTGTACAGCTCCTCCACGCCAGAGAGAAAGCAGGACTGCTGGGCTGCTGACAACAGCTATAGAATCGCCGGGACAACGATGCAAAAGCTGCAAAGGGCAGAGGCTCAAGGGCCTACTTAGCAGGGCGCAGGCAGGAAGACGCCCGGGCTGCCCGAGCACAGGGAGGCCTTTCATGAGCTAAAGCGACCACCATTGTGGGCAGAATGCTCAGCGCCGGCCGCGCCAATCGCCCGGCAGGCCTTTCTGCGTGGAGCACGAAGACCTTCAAACAGCGAGTCTGTCCAGTGGAAAATGCATCTTCTGTGTAGCCGACTCCGCTATGGATAACGGCCCTGTCTTTTCAGGGGGACACAAGAAGACAAGATTTAAAGCTAAGAAATGAGTCATCCACAGGATCTTAAACAGTGGAGGGCTGCCCTCAGATTTAGAAATGTGTTATCTGTCTTTAATAGACACAGACCAACATCCTGAACTTATTTGTGAATCTCCGTCACGTTTAAGGGACGTTTGGGCAGGTATTTCTCATACCAGAGCGTCGCTCTTCACGGCACTATCTCACCACTGCCCATTTGTCGGGTCTGGAATCCTATGACCTCGTCCACGGTCTCCCACACGACGCCACACATCACTGAGAACCAACTCTTTTTCCTTCCCATGTAAGGCCTGAGTTAGTACAAAGTTAACATCTCATTGTTTCAAAGCTCCAACTGAGTGCATTCATTGAGCTTTCTACGTTGACGGCAAGGATAGAATGTGTGATGGACGAGGTGACAGTGAATCTAAGAGGAGCAGCAGTGGCCCCGATGGTCAGGAAACAGCTCAGAGAGAGATGTATGGAGAACCAAGCAGGTGGATGGGTGGGTGGATGGGTGGATGGATGGATGGATGGATTGATGGTGGATGGGTGAGTGAATGGGTGGGTGGGTGAGTGGATGGGTGGGTGGGTGAGTGGATGGATGGATGGGTGGATGGATGGATTGATGGTGGATGGGTGGATGGGTGGATGGATGGATGGGTGGATGGATGGATTGATAGTGGATGGGTGAGTGAATGGGTGGGTGGGTGAGTGGATGGGTGGGTGGGTGAGTGGATGGATGGAGGGGTGGATGGATGGATTGATGGTGGATGGGTGAGTGAATGGGTGGGTGGGTGAGTGGACGGATGGATGAATGGATGGATGAATGGAGGGGTGGATAGATGGATTGATGGTGGATGGATGGCTGATGGATCGATGAGTAAATGATAAATGCATGGACACATGGATGGATGGATAGATAAATGGATGAGAGAGAGAGAAGAAGGAGATGAATTCAAGTTCCTGCTGAGGGACATTCAGCGAGGCCGTGGGAAAGGAAGTGAGAACATAAAAACCTGGTCTGTACAGGTCATTGGAGTGAATGGGTGGGTGGATGAGGCTGGCCTGCTGGCAGGGGGCAGCAAGTTAGAGATCTATCCCGCACACTCACACCTTCAAGGGCACACATCCTAGTGAGGAAACTAGAGCTGAGTTCTTCCGAGTTCACTAGAGAGAACGGGGAGAAAGGGAAGAGGACAGCAAGAGGGGAGGCGGGTGGCTCGGCGGGGAGTGCTGGGCTCTGTGCTGAGGGTGCAGGGCGCCCCAGGCCCCTCACTGGCAGCTGCAGGCGGGTCTGGCCGGGAGGGCCTGGACGAGGGGGTCCTGGATGGCCTGGAGCCACGCAGGCCAAGGGGCTTCCTTTGGGGCCCATGCAGGTGTCAAGGCCATGCCAGACACCCTTGTCCACGTGTGTCCAAAGGACCCAGAACTGCCGTGTCCCGGGCGCACCATGAAGTTGTCCCTTGATTAGGTAATTTCCACACGGACTGCCCTTCTAGCAGCAGGACAGGGACGGGGAGAGTTCCTGCAGCCGAGAGGGCGGGCGCTTGGTGTAGCCCCCCTTTCCCTTCTCCCCCTCACTGGGGAGCTGCCGGCCTCGGCCCGCACAGCCTCCGCCTGGGTCCTGAGGCAACGCAGACCAGGGGGCTCCCATCAGCGGGGAGGAGGGGCTGGACTCCCGTGCGCTCCGGGCTCCTGACCCACGGCCTGCAGGAGCCGGCGTGTTGGCGGTGCCGGTGGAGGGACACAGGCCGCGGCGGCGCCGGGCCGGCTGCTTGCGGGGCTGCTCTTCCTTTTCTGATCTGAACAGCTTTCTCAAAGGAAGAGCCTGGAAGGTGCACGGAACAGGGACGCTGACCCCGTCCCCACCCCAGGCCCACACACACGCTTCTGCATCAGAGGGAGACCAGACGCAGCACTGACTGTGAGAAGCTCGCCGCTGTCAACGGCCGATGGGCATGGCGTGAGCTCATCGCTGGGACAGGGATGGAACTGTCACCCAGAAGCCATCGGCGGGACCCTCTGCACCCCACCGCACCCACTGGAGTCTCTGAGGGCAGGGACTAACCCCTCTCCGTCTGCGCGTCGCACATGTGATGGTCACTCGGCCAGGATCTCCGATCCCGAACCCAAGGCCTCGTGTAGAGGGTGTGCCACTCAGAGCTCTGCTTCCGCCGTGACCACAGGGCAACGGCCCCCACTGACCGTGCGGGGAGGCGGCCACGGAGGGGGCTGCTGTCCAGCACGGAAGGCGGGAGGGCCAGGGAGGAGCCGGCAGACAGACAGAACCCAAAAGGAAGAAAAACCAAGCGGAACCAGGAGCCTGAAAGAGAACCAGTGCCCGCTCCGCTCGTGGCAATGCCAGCTCGCCTGCTTGGAAGAGAACACGGAGCGTCACACACGCGACCACAGCGGACGCCTGCGACAGGGCCCAGGAGAGTTGGCAGCTCTCCACTCGTGTCTGTCGCAGCGAGGGGCTGAGAGGCCCGCGGTCGCAGCGCGGTCTGCGTCTCGGTGCTGTGGGAACCTCTCAGAGGGGCCTCCCCTCTCCTCGCCGAGCTGGGAAGGTGGCGACCTCACGGGCCAGCCAGTGCCTTTTCCAAGCGAAAGGGCTGTGATCACAGTCAGTCTCTTCCCACCAGCAGGCGCTCGCTCTGCGGCATGGACGCCGAGTCTGCTAATACCGTCGCTGCTTAATGTGCCATGCTGCTCTACAGTTCTTCTCTGTTTTCACATTTTCTAAGTAGACTGGTCTCAGCGTCTCAATTATGTAGTCCCCCTCCTCCCCCCATTTTCACTCAGTTAGACCATTTTATTTTAAGGGGCATTAAAGGTAAAGAGATGCAATATGAAGACCATAAACCAGGGGTCCTCAAACTACGGCCCGCGGGCCACGTGCGGCCCGCCGAAAACATTCATCCGGCCCGCCGGGTGTTTTTGCCCCCGCTGCCTGTCCTGCTTAGCAGCCGACTCGTCCCGGGCCTGCAGTGCGCATGTGTGGAATGTCTGAGGGACAGTGAACTGGCCCCTGTTTAAAAAGTTTGAGGACCTCTGCCATAAACATCCAAATAAGAAAACTGGTCTTCGTTCCCCGGCCAATGCTGGCTTCCTTGTGAACAAGTATGTGGGACACGCGTTTCTTCCACACGAGAGCACGCACCCACGGACTGGAACACGCATCACGAACCGGAACCACGCACCCACGGACTGGAACTGTGTCTCCCGTGGTCTTTAGCCCCACGTGTGACTTGGAGCCGATCTGCCTGGCTGACAGCCCCCGTGGGAGGAAGGGCTTCTAAGTTTGAAGAGACACCTCGGCCAACATCAACCCTATGCTCCCTCTTCACAAGTACTTCTTCTTTTTAAAAAAATATATTTTATTGATTTTTTACAGAGAGGAAGGGAGAGGGATAGAGAGTTAGAAACATCGATGAGAGCGAAGCATCGATCAGCTGCCTCCTGCACATCCCTCACTGGGGGTGTGCCCGCAACCAAGGTACATGCCCTTGACCGGAATCAAACCTGGGACCCTTCAGTCCCCAGGCCGAGTGCCTGGCTCTATCCACTGAGCCAAACCAGCCAGACAACAAGTTCTTGAACCAGATGGCACATCTTGTCTTAAAGACAGTGTGTTTATTATTTATGCTTAGTATCCATTTGAAATAACGTAATTAGAACAGAAACGCTGCAGAATTCTTAGCCACATGATAGAAAAGGAACACCCGTCACTGAGTACTGTCCTGGTTAATTTCCCTTCCCTCTAAGGCACTCGGTTAAAGTGTCACACAATCAAAGCTGCTGCCACACGGAACCCCAATCCCATTCAGGGCCAAGGATGTTAAACCCACAAACCCAACAGCCTTTAGTCTGACACCACCGAGGCGCCCCAGGGTGCTGTCGGGCAGCCTCCACGGACCAGCGGGCTCCTGGGCAGGCGCCTCCTGTGTGGTCACCGACGCGTGTCATGGCGATGGGCCCACGGGCCCTTCGGCCTCAGTCGGTGCATTAAATTGTTAGGACTCAGTGTGTCGGTGGCGCGTCAGTGAGAAGCCAGCCACGCCGCCACGGCTGCTCTGTTGAGATGAAACACATTCTTGGCTGTTTATGGATCATGGAGATTCGTGTTTGATCTAAAGAGACTTCACCTACTGGAAACATATGTGCTCCGCCTGACTACACTGCAGGACACACACGCTCACGGTGCCAGGGCACAGAGCAGACGCAGGCACGCCGTCGGCGCAGACGCGTGGAGCAGCCGTAGATGAAGGAGACAGTCCACCTGGATTGTCACCGTGAAAAGATACAGGTCCGGGGCCCACCCAGCCATGGGAGAGCCCGGCCGGGAATGGAGTTCGTCCAGGAGGCTTGGTTTGAGGCCCCAGACCCTTGTCAAATGCGGTATTTAAACCCTAAGCCACGGGCGTGTCCTACAACACAGGGCTTCTCCTGCTGACCGGCTTTCTGGAGGAGGTGCTATTGAAATACAGACCCATGTTGGTCCACGCATGCTGGCCTCAGGTGACCCTCCATTCCTAACGGGGAACCACACTGTCATCCTGCCCACCAAGGTGGCGGTCACGGCGGCATGGAGAACACCAGGCACCAGCTTACGGCGTGGCTCAGTGGCTGAGCGTCAAACCTGAGAACCAGGAGGTCAGGGTTCCATTCCCGGTCAGGGCACGTGCCTGGGTTGTGTGGGGCGTGCAGGAGGCAGCCAATTCATGATTCTCTCTCCTTGTTGATGTTTCTCTCTCTCTCCCTCCCCTTTCCTCTCTGAAATCAATAAAAATACATCAAAAAATAGCAAGGCACTATCTAATGCCTTGGACCACAGGTTAAACAGCCTTTTCCTGAGAGGAAGATGAGAGAATGATCAAGAAAGAGTTCAAGCTACTTATGTAAATGGCGTCATGAGAGGAAAGGCCAGCTCCCCCACAACAACGTGCCCCCCCCCCCCCACACGCCCTCTCGCTCCTGGGCATGAGGTGGTGCGGTTGTGGCTCAGAATCAGGGAGGGAGGGGAGCGCATCTCCTTCCACGACCGCCACACTGTTAGCAGCACGGCTCGAGCAACCTCCTCAAGGTCCCTGTGCTCTGGGTAATCGCTGCAAATGATAAACGCGCGTCTTGTAAGATGGCACGAGAAGCTGCGAGCTGGTCCGTCCAAACTCGGGACGCCCACTCCGGCCTCAGGCCAAAGGTCCCAGCGGGAGCCATGGCGGTCCCGGGAGGCAGAGCGGCCTGGGCTGCAGGTCCGTGGTGGCGGCGTGAGCACAGGACGCGCCTCGCTTCCTCCCGCTGCGCCATCGCTTGCTAATTCCCACGGGAGGCCGGCCCTCGCCCGTGAAATGACAGCCACGCCACCTGCCCTGGCAGCTCACAGGTGCGGACCAGGTGGACCGTCTGAGTCACACCGACGGCCATGGAGCTGGAGGCAAACATTTGCTATTTGGGAAAAGGCTTAGCCTACCTATGAGGCAGCATACGGATCAGGGCAAATGAGCGAGAGCCGCCGGGACATAAAGGGAGGACGAGAGCCACCGGGAGATTAAACCCGCGCTTCGCCCTGGCCTGCAGGTAAAGCTTTATTGTGCGGCCCAGGCGTCTTTGGCGTCATACGGAGTGGGCGGCCCTGTAGGGATTCCTCATCTCACCCAGGGTAGGTGCCCGGGACGGGGAGCACACCCAGGGACGGCGAGCTATGAAGCAGACTTTAGAGGGAAATGTCCTGGTCATCGGCCACCAGGAAGCAGGTGTCCGGCGGGGGAGGCGGGATGGGAAGGAGCAGGCATGTGGGCCGGGGGGGAGGGGGGGGGCCTCCTGCCGGAGCCGGCTCACGCAGGTGCACACTGCCCTGCGCTAGATGCTCTGCCTGTTGCCATGGAGACGCCCGCAGTCCCACTGCGTGGTGGGTTATGCAGGACTCCGTCTGACACGCTCGAGCCTCGGTAACAAAACCAAGGTCAGTTTCCGTTACATGTTCCTTCCCGGTTCGTCCAGGCCGGCAACCGGCTGGTTGGCACAGGCTTTAGGGCTCAGCTTTAATTCTCCCAGAAAAATGAACGTTAGCGACACGCTCCCTTTTCCTTCTCAGTGGCGGCGTCTCGGGGGGTCACAGCGGCTGCCGATCTGTCCCGCCGTGATTCATCACGCGCGTCCACAACACTCGCGCCTCACACCGCAGCTCCTGCTCACCCCGCACCCTGGGAGGCGGGGAGGGGGCCGCGGCCGAGAGTGGACAGCAGTGGACCTGACCCGGCTCATTAGACGGAGCGAGGGATGTCGGCTGAGACCGAGGCACCGCAGTTTGTTCAGGTGACAGTGACAGACGCCTTGAGTGATGCAATCATTCGTCCTCCAGGGTCTCTCCCGCGGGAACTGGGGAGGGGACGAGGGAGGGGTGCGATGATCAAGTGACCCCGTGCGCCGCCCTCACACACCACCAGGCCCTGCCCGGCCCGGCCCACCACACGCTTCCCACCCCAGGACCGACGGCGCCCCCAAAGCAAAGAGCACCCACTCGCTCTCTCTCCTGTGGATCCATCCCACAGACTCGCACACCGTGTGGGCTTCCTCTCCCGCTCCCGCAGGGGGCCTGCGCTCGGCCTGCTCACCGCACCTGGAGAGCAGGGCCTGTGGGTGACATGGGGGAGGGGGGCAGGTCACCCTGGGTTGGGAAGCAAAGGGAACCTGCCCGGGAGTCAGTGCAAATACCGCTCACAGCGATGGAGTTCAGGAGAGGGCTCGGCAAAGACATGAGTGTAACGATCATTTCATCTGAGAGGTGATAACCACTGAGCTCACAGCTCAACAGGAAACGATGAAAACTACTGAAATGTATGGGAGGCTGGGACATCAGCCTGGGACAGGCGTGCGTGCGAGTGTGCGTGCGTGTGTGTGCATGTGCGTGCGTGTGTGTGCATGTGCGTGCGTGTGTGCATGTGCGTGTGTGTGCGTGTGGGTCAGGGGGATGGAGGAGGCTGATCTGCCACAAGTGAGAGCGGCTTCCTCCCGGGGCAGCGGGGGGGCCGGGCACAGCCACAGGCCCCGGTGAACGCGGGTACCCGGCTCACCGCACGCACTGCCACCCTCAGCTGCTCCGCCCCACGCACGGCCCCTGCCCACGGTGCCACCTAATGGACTCCAGAGGCTGAGGAGGAGAAACCCAGGCTATCAGGAGGGAGCGAGAGTCCATGCCCTCGTGTGCAACCTCTCGCTGGCCTGTGCTCACCGGGAACCAGCCCGGGGCAGCACGGCCTGGCAACTCCCAAGTCCCGGGAGCAAGCCCATGGGGGTGGCTTCCTCGGGGAGGGGATGGGGACGGGAGCGGGCTGGTCCTGTGACTCACTTCGGCTGAAGGGACGGGGTCCCGGTTCCACGCCAAGGCCCAGGCAGCACTGCACTGCCCGGCAGACAGGCCCGGTGGCCTGCGGAAGGTCAGAGGGTCAGAGGGTCAGAGGCCGCCCGGAGAAGAGCACAGCTGTCCACGCTGAGCCACTGCTGGTCAGCCCACGCCCGCCACCCCTAGGCGGGAGAGCCAGTCTGGATCAGCAGAGCCACACACCTGACCTGCACTGACCTCACACACAAGGCGGGCCCATCCAAGACCAAAGAAGGCCCAGCAGCCCCTGCTCCTGCACCAGATGGCCGTCGAGGCAGCTCGCCCCTCCCTGCACTGAGCGGACGCCCCGTCAGCCCCAGAGGGTGAGCGGGCAGCACGGGCGAGGCCATCGAGAAGCAGCTGCCAGTGGGTCTTCCTTCCCCACCAGCCTCAGACGTGGGTGAGGCACAGCGTCTTATCCTTCAGGCGTGTCCTTAGGAGGCACCACTCCTGCACCAGAAGCTCTAACCACCAGGGGAGACTAAGGAATAGAAGGAAGACGTGAAATTGTCCCTATTTGCAGATGACACGATCGTCTCCATGGAAAACCTCCAGGAGTCTACAAAACCAAACCTCTGGGAGCTAGTCAATGAGTTGAGCAAAGTCACAGAATGTAAGATACACACACATACACACACACACACACAAATTGATTACCTTCTCATCCACTACTAACAAACATACGGAAATGACAATCAAAGGCCCACGACCACTGCTACTGGCTCCACACAACACGGAACGCTATGAACGGGCCCTGTGCAGACTCCTGGTGCGGGAAGTACAAACTGCTGAGGAGCAACGTCGAAGAAGGCCTCGCAGGCGGAGAGAAGCCATGCTCACGACTGAGACGCCGCGTGGGGAAGAGCTGCTCTCTCCAAGCAGGTTGGGGTTTCGTCTGCCCGCCTATCAAAAGCCCAGCACGGCTTTCCGATGAAGCCGGCAGGACCCTAAAGTTTACATGGGCGGCGAGGGCACCAGAACAGCGAAGTCGCTTTTGAAGAAGAACATAAAGAAAGAGGAGCCACTCTCCCCCCGATGACTCCCCACAGAGCTACAGGCCAGCAGGGACCGGGCACAGGCACCGACACGGGGACCAATGGGAGAGAAAAGGGAGCCAGGAATATGGAAACAGGAGCAATTGATCCTTGACAAAGGCACAGAGGCAACTGGACAGAAGAACGGCGGTGTTTTTAACAATCGGACATGCATAGAGAAAAAGGAAATTAACCTTGATCTAACCCTCGCATCGACATGAAATTAATTCAAATGGGTCATGGACTTAAATGTCAAATGTAAAACTACAAAGACATTAGGAGAAAAACACAGGAGAATTTCCCTGGGACCCAGGGCTTGGCGACCGTTCTTAGACTTGACTCCAAGCGCATGAACCTCGCGTGGGGACAGATACACGAGGCCCCACCCAAATGTAAAACCTCTGCCCTCCCACGAGCCTGGCAGGAGGGGGAGAAGACGAGACACACGCCGGCAGGATGTATCTGCACCCACATCGCCCACCAAGAGCGAGTACCTAGAATGTATAATGAGCCTCAATCTCCGCCCAGCAAAAGCCATTAGGAAACAAACACCGGATGCCGAGGCGTGTGGAGGGAATTTGTAGCCGGCGAATGAGCCCGTGTAAAGATGTTCAACATCACTCCTCATCGGGGAAATGGAAACAAAACCACTGCGACAGCATCGCACACCTAGCGGAACGGCTGCCGCGAAGCCAGAGGCCCCGAGCGCTGGTGTGGGCATGGGAGGCGGTGCCCGACATCGGGGGGAGAGCAGCGGGCGCCCTGGGGAGCGGGCGGCACCTTCTGGTGAAAGTGAACACGGCCCACGCGGTGCAGCCACCACGCTGCCGGGCACTCCCCTCTGAGAAGCGGGAGCTGACGTTCACACAAACCCCGCACGCAAGTGTCCAGAGCGTCTTTATCCCCACCGCCCCGAACTGGACAGGGCCTGACCCCGTGTCGTCCCGCGGCGAAGGCTAACCCGTGTGGAATGTCACTGAGCAATGAAGGCGGGTGAGCGCGTCCTGCACACAGCTCGATGGGCCTCAGGGAAGCGAGCCGAGGTCTAATCTTGAAGCCAGTTCCCTACGTCGCACACGGGTTGTTCCATAGAGAAGACACGAGACCAGGCCAGCGCTGGCCGGGCAGGGGGTCAGGCGGGTGGGGAGGTGAGGGGGTCAGTGGGAAGCGGCTGTAAAGGGGCAGGAGGAGCCCCGTGTGGAGATGGAACAACTCTTCTGTATCCCGACTGTGTGTGCTGACACGACCTACACGTGTGAAAGCTTACACAACTCTACACATACACACACACACACACACACACATGCGCACGCACATGTGAGCAACACGTACAAGTAAAACTGGGGAAACCTGAATGAGGTGATGATTCTGATCAACGTCGACATCCTGGTGGCGACGTTCTGTGCGGCTTGGCCAGGCGCCCCCCTGGGGGGAAGCAGGTACGGGTGCACGAGACCTCCATGGGCTCTGACAAGTCGTGTGAACTGCTAACCACCTCAGAACGAAAAGCTTCCTCTTCTAAAGCCTCTGCTATTTGAGAGCCGTGGGAACCACAGGCAGGGCTGAGAGCAGCGGCACCACCCGTGCTCGGACGTCGCTGGTGCCCAAGCCTGTGCCCACAGACCTCTGGCGACCACAGGGTTGGCTGTGTTCCCACAGCAGGTGCGGACGCAGCAGGTGCGGACGGGATCGGAGGGGGAGGGACAGTAGGTGGGAAAGGCCGACAGCGACAAATTGGGTGGCGGAGCGAGTGGGGAACCCACCTTAGAGGGACGGCCTGGGGCTCCGGGGATGTCAGCGCTGCCGATGGCTGCCGGTCCGGGTTTCAGCGCCCAGGGCTGCGTACGGAACTTCAGCTCCATGCAATGCCAGCGGGAGACTCTGCATGCCACCCACCCAGACCCCCGGCGGCCCTGGCGCCTCCCAGAGGCAACACGGTCCAATCCAACTATTAGGCACCGGGAGACCGCGGAGCGTGGCCTGAGGACTTAACACGGAAGGCTTGTCTGCTTTTTGCTGTTAATCCTCCCCCCGAGGATATTTTTCCATTGGTTTTTGGAGAGTGGAAGGGTGAGGGAGAGACAGAGAGAGAGAGAAACATCGATGTGAGAGAGACACATTAATTGGTTGCCTCCCACAGGCACCCCGACTTGGGCTGAGGATCGAGCCTGCAACCGAGGTACGCACCTTGACCGAAATCAAACCCGGGACACTGCCCACGGCAGACGCTCTATCCACTGAGCCAACGTGGCCAGGGCAAGACTTGCCGTCCGACGTCTGTGCTCACTGATTGTTAAGTTCTTCAAATGCAATGTTCGGGATGACAGGGAACATTTCAGCAGCATGCTGGCCCTGCTGCTTGGGCCAGTGCACGGTTCTCCCGGACTCCGGGCCTTTCCCTCTGCCCCGCAGATGTTGAGCCCACCTCGCTGCCCCATGAGGGTGGACCAATGCTGCCCCGTATCCTCAGAGCACGTTTCTCAGCTGAAACGTGGGGTTCTGGGCTCCTCTACACCCACTGAGAACAGGCAGGGCTCCGCTGGGGTTTTCTGCTAAGACGACTATCAGGCTCCTAATTCCCCAAACAGGTAGCCAGGCCCGGGACCCAGTGCTCCCCCTGGAGTGACTTCCCTCGGGGTCTTTCAGGCACAACCACGTGTGGGTGCTTTCGTAGAGGCAACCACGTGAGCTGGCTCAGGGGAGTCATCATACTCACTCACACCTGCCGTCCCCAAGCGCCTGCACATGTCAGGTCCTGTGCTGTTATTGAGAAAACTAATTCCTAAAACTCCACCAGAGGAACACAATTCCTAATCTCACCCTTTATTAGTATTTCCAATAAAAACCAATAGCAGCCCCAAGTGATTCTTTATTGCCCACTCACAAAGTCAGGCACGTTCTATTCCTCCATGGAGTCATGGTGACAACCGCCCCGCCCCAAGTAGGTGCAATTGCTACGATTCAGTAGGTGCGGTTCCTCCGTCTGATGGAGAAGAGCCGAGGCGGGCAGAGGAGTGACTGACCCAGGAGAGTCAGAACGGGAAGCCGCCTCCCGGGCCCCACAGACTCGCGGGCAGCTCCCACCCTGCTCATGTCCCATCACATACACTGGGGACAGACCCTTGTAAGTCAGTATCAGATTTCTGCACACACTTCAAGGTGCCCGCCCTCGAACACGGCCATTCCTGCCACCACCGCAACCCGTGGCCAACTGGCCAGAACTGGCGTATCTGGGGGAAATGCCACCGTAAAGTCAATGACACGCGTGTGAAAACCTGCTCTCCTGACGAATGTGACGTCTTTCCGGTGCACTGTTACTGCCACGAGGCTCAGCGAGGACGACGAGTGACGAGGAAAAGAAACACTGAAACACGACCCAAGAAGTATTCTCAGTCCTGTGGAGCCCATCCCCCCTTTTTACAAAAAACATCGGGTCACGTCCACTTGGCTATTCTGATCTAACCGCACCGAGGGAATGACCAGCCTCCACAGGTCACCTCCAAACGCCGCTGTCACCTCACCAGCCTGTGACGCAGGAGTGACAGAGACAACTCGTAAGGACCTGGCACTCCAAGGTGGACGTGTGTGAGCCTGGCCACACTGAAGGCACCTGGCAGGCGTCAGCCGCTTCACCTTCTCATCATGAGTGCGTGTGGGCGCAGCCCTGTGGCGGTTAGAGCCCCGCCGCAGGGAAGGGCAGGAGCGTGGGGAGTGGACGCGTGCAGTGGGCACTAGGGATGCGGTGAGAGGCGGCAGGGAGGCCGACCAGCGCGCACAGCCCGCCACAGCCTCGGGTGGTGTCTGTGCAAGAAGCCAGGCCTTAGGGAGGGAGACGCCCTTGGCTCCGGGCCATGAGCTTCTGGACATCAGAACCACAGCTCCCTCTGCAGGGAGGTAACGATGGCCACACGCCCTGTCCTGATCTGGGTGGTGTTTCTGTGTGTGTGCGTGTTTCTGTGTGTGTGTGTGCACGTGGTTGTGTTTCCGTGTGTGTGCATGTTTCTGTGTGTGTTTCCGTGTGCACGCGCATGGTTGCGTTTCCCTGTGTGTGTGCGTGCGTGTTTCCATGTGTGTGCGTGCGTGTTTCCGTGTGTGTGTGTGTGTGTGTGTGTGTCCTTACGGACTCACTGACTGGGTCTATTCAAACTATGAAATATTATTTATAAACAAAGTGAACAAACTACCCACAGCCCAGACAACACGGACGCGTCTCAGAATCAGGGCACCGGTCACATGAGCCTTAACAAAAGCAGACACAGCTGGACGGCTGACGGTTTACGGGCAGCTCTGTGAGGGGCTACCTAGGGTCCCCCATCTTTTCGGCCTCAGTGCCCTCACAGTCTTAGACTGTAGTTACCAGGAACCCCCAAAGCTGTGATCTGTGCCGGTTCTATCTATTTCCATTATCACATTAGTTTTTAAACTGATAAACTTAACATATTTACTGAATTCATTAAAAAGAGATGATAAGCCTTAAAGATGAACACACATAAAGTATTTTATAGAAAATGATATTTTCCAAAACAAAAAATAGTTGAAAGAATGATACTGTTTTACATTTTTGAAAATGTCCTTAATGTTTGGCTTAAAAGAAGACAGCTGGATTCTCATAGCTGCTTCTGCATTCAATTTACATATGAAATACACACTCATTAAGAGTTACTTTCTTTTCTTTCCTTTTACACTGAGCGGGTGAGTGTTGCTGCTGCCTGGAGTCTGTGCGCAGCCGGCTATTTTACCCAGGAGCTGCCTGCAGGCGCGCACAGGGGCCCGAGGAGGCGGCTGATGCAGGAGGAGGGTGCTTTGTCCGGCGGATGGAGAACCTGCCTGGCATCGTGTGTAAGGCGTCCACTCTCTCTTGGCTCACCACCCTCACTGAACTAGGAACCTGGTAACATTGCGAGGAACAGCCGCCGCGTAGACCCCGGAACCCTGGACACGCACGAGAGAGTGCCGTGGAAAGGGGCAGCCATCTCAGTGGTATAAAAACGGCTCTGACCTGGTGACCCCCCTTCGAGGGGTCCGGGGCACCCAGAACCCCAGGGCTCGGCTGGTGAAAACATCCCGGACCCAGAACAGCAGTTTCCCTGGGGTCGGGGTCAGGGTCAGGGTCAGGCGTGACCAGGAAGAGGCCTGAGGGGACCGTTCTGGTGACGGTGATTTCCATGGTGACGGGGCCAGCTGTGTACGGAGGATGTGCGCCTTGTGAAAAGCGAATGAAATGGCACATTTACTGTCCAGGCATTGCACTGTCTGCCAATCTCACCCTGAAAGAGCAATAACTATGCTGGTTAGTAACATGCGTGGTGAAGAGTTGAGGCGTGCAGTGTACTGACGTCACAACTACCTTTGAAGTAAACGGGAGAACGAGTGGGCTGGCGGGAATACAGGCCGGGTCGATGCGCGGACACAGGAAGAAGCAAATGTTCGCTGTAGATTCCAGGTGGTGGTTATACACGTGTTCACTTTACAATTCTTTCTACGTTTGAAAATGTTCATAATAAAATGTTGAAAAACCTATTGAGTTGTACACTTAAGATTTGTATACTTTACTATAGGTAAGTTATACCTCAATAAAAGTTTTTAAAGTTTTAAACATTAAAAATGTTAAGGCTAGGATAAATAACAGACTAGGCTTATCTATACTAATAAAAGGGTAATATGCTAATTAAACCAGACATCTTGTGGAATGTCCTCCGAAAAAGCCACGGTGGCAGGGGCCAAGGCAGTCGGTTAGGGGCGATCAGGCCTGCAGGGGGGAGCAGTTAGGGAGTGATCAGGCCGGCAGAGGGGAGCAGTTAGGGGGTGATCAGGACAGCAGGGGAGGGCAGTTAGGGGGGTGATCAGGCCGGCAGGCAGAGGTGGTTAGGGGCGATCAGGCCGGCAGGCAGAGGTGCTTAGAGGCAATCAGGCAGGCAGGCAGGCAGGGAGTGGTTAGGAGCAGCAGTCCTAGATTGCGAGAGGGATGAGGGATGTCTGACTGCTGGCAGTGGGACATCCCCAGAGGGGTCCTGGATTAGAGAGGGTGCAGGCTGGGCTGAGGGACCCTCCCCCACTGGGCACAAATTTTGTGCACCGGGGCTCTAGTTTATAAATAAGAGAATGGAGAAATAATATATTTACTATAAGTAAAGTCCAAGACAAATCACACATTATTAAAATATATAAAAATAAATATATGATATTCTCAGAAATAAAGAGACTTAATTTGAGGCAATGTCAAAATCCTGTGCGAGGTGACATGGAACAGGGCACTGAGAACGCACCCAGGGAACACCCTCAGATCTCGAATGTCCATCAGGCCAAGTGACGGGTCCCGTCTCCAGTGCTCAGGAGGGAAGGCCCGCGACGCTGCCCTTGTAACTCTACAACCACGTTCATAGGATCACACCACAGGAATAAACGAGAATGATAACAAATAATGTTAACCTTATTAACAAAGGCTTTTTGACCTTTATATTAAAAAAAAACCCTTAGAGCAGCAGTTCTCAACCTGTGGGTTGTGATCCCTTTGGCGGTCGAACGACCCTTTCACAGGGGTCGCCTAAGACCATCCTGCAGATCAGATATTTACATGACGATTCCTAACTGTAGCAACATGACAGTGATGAAGCAGCAACGAAAATAATGTTACGGTTGGGTCACAACATGAGGAACTGTATTTAAAGGGCCAGAAGGTTGAGAACCGCTGCCTTCGAGTGTGGTATCTTTACACTTCAGGCTCCTCTGCTAATTAAAAGCATCTGGTTCCGCGTCTATTCCGACGACCTCGGCTCCCCTGTCCCGGGACCGCACGCCGCAGCCACAGGTGAAGGCGGACGCAGGCGAGCTGCTCCCGCAGCTCAGACACCACGAGGCTTCGCCGAAATGCTGAACGGCGCTTGGCAAAGTTCCCAACAAAACAAAGTCCCATTTTCCCTCATTCACTCGGTAATTGCATTTGTGGATATTTTCAGTGTGTGTGAAAACTGCAGAAAGACTGTGTTTATTTAAAAACGGCATACCAGGCCGGGGTCCTGGTGAAGGGCTGTTTTTGCTTCTCTCAGCCCGTGTCCACCTCCCGAGACACGTGGGAGAGACACGTGGGGGCTCAGACCAGCCTTCATCTGCAGGACCTGGCTGAGCCCTGCAGGGGGCCAGCCCGCACCCGTCCTCCCCGCGCCTCACAGCTGGGACCCCCAGAAATGCCCCCTAAACTTCCCACACAGCCCCCCGGTCAGTGTTACCTGCACCAGAAACCACTGATCGGAGCGAGGAAAGGACTGTCTGGGACATTCTGATCTTACTAACAGAAATACCTTCTCCAGCAGAGACTCAGCAGGTCACGGTGTTCACCCCGAAATAACTCAACGTAAGAATTCCATCTCCAGTCGCTTTAAGTGACTTGTGGCTAAGTCGTGGCGAAAGGAGCCGGGCCCAGGAAGACATATCAGGTAGCTGTCACCTGCCGGCACTTGGTGACTGTAGCTCCCCATACAGAGACATCTCCTCAGCGCAGACGGTCCCTGGAAGCAATGTTTGCTGACTCCGCCTCGGGACAGAGCCACGATGGAAAGCCCGCATTCGGCCTGCCCGAAGCCGAAGCAAACGCACATTTCACAGTCGTTCCTAAGTATTGTTCTTGGGATTTTCCTTATCAATTTCCAGATGTTTGAGCCTCCGTGCTCGAAGCCTGTGTGATTTCATAACGTTCGTGTTTCCTGTGTTACTTAGCCTGGCAGCCCTGGCGTTTCTGCGCCCTAAGCCAGCTTGTCACCAAACTCCCGAGTCCTCCCACACCTCCCCTCATCTCCCCACATCCCAGGGGTTTTCTGACCTTCTCTCTCTCTCTCTCTCTCTCTCTCTCCCCTCTCTCTCTCTCCCCTCCCTCCCATTTTTCATCACCCTGTACAATGATTAGGCCTATTTTTCTAAGGCAAGGCGAAATGAAATGGGACATGAATTCATTTGCTCAGATGACTTGCCAACAAATAACTAAATCAATCGCTAAATATGGATCAAAAGAAAAATGTGCTTGATCGAGAAAATAATGACTGGGTTTTTCAAAGAAATTAAGGGGGAAATCAGTCAACTTTATGACTGCGGGTGGTGGTGGGGGGTGGAGGTGGAAGACATAGAGGGAAGAAATAGTGATGGAAAAAATAAAATTAAATAAATAAGAGGCAATACAGTGAAAAAGAAAAAGAAAAAGCTGTATGTAATTTGATGAAAATGTTCACTAGGGAAAGGTGTTCATTCTCTGTTCTAGACAAGCAAACATTCTGCAAACCTTACACAGAACTACCCACAGGACACCTGACCCGCTCCCGGGTCTCCTCCCACGCGAGCTGGAAACGTAGGTTCACCAACGACTGTGTAGGAAACGTTCACGGTAGTCACCCCGACCCTGAGCGCCCTTCACCAGGGGCGCGGGGACACAATGTGGCCTCAGAGCGGACGGGACTCCGCATCGAAGGGGCGAAGTGCACTGCGCACGACGGCGTGAGCACCTCTGTACGTGCGTCTCCCAAGACACCTGAGATCCGTGTACAGACACACCGCACAGGAGCACTGCACGGTCAGAGGAGACAGTGAGGGGGAGGCAGGCCTGGAGGGAAGGAGTGCCTGCAAGGGACACAGTGGGTAATGCAGCCGCGCTGCATGGGAACACGGGTGGGTGACACAGCCGCTCTGCATGGGAACACGGGTGGGTGACACAGGTGCTCCGCATGGGAACACGGGTGGGTGACACAGCCGCTCCGCATGGGAACACAGGTGGGTGACGCAGCTGCTCTGCATGGGAACACGGGTGGGTGACGCAGCCGCTCCGCATGGGAACACGGGTGGGTGACACAGGTGTCCTGCATGGGAACACGGGTGGGTGACGCAGCTGCTCCGCATGGGAACACGGGTGGGTGACACAGCTGCTCTGCATGGGAACACGGGTGGGTGACACAGGTGAACTGCATGGGAACACGGGTGGGTGACACAGGTGAACTGCATGGGAACACGGGTGGGTGACACAGCCGCTCTGCATGGGAACACGGGTGGGTGACGCAGCCGCTCCGCATGGGAACACGGGAGGGTGACACAGCCGCTCCGCATGGGAACACGGGTGGGTGACACAGCCGCTCCGCATGGGAACACGGGAGGGTGACACAGCCGCTCCGCATGGGAACACGGGTGGGTGACACAGCTGCTCTGCATGGGAACACGGGTGGGTGACACAGCTGCTCTGCATGGGAACACGGGTGGGTGACACAGCCGCTCCGCATGGGAACACGGGAGGGTGACACAGCCGCTCCGCATGGGAACACGGGTGGGTGACACAGCTGCTCTGCATGGGAACACGGGTGGGTGACACAGCTGCTCTGCATGGGAACACGGGTGGGTGACACAGGTGAACTGCATGGGAACACGGGTGGGTGACGCAGCTGCTCTGCATGGGAACACGGGTGGGTGACGCAGCTGCTCTGCATGGGAACACGGGTGGGTGACGCAGCTGCTCTGCATGGGAACACGGGTGGGTGACGCAGCTGCTCTGCATGGGAACACGGGTGGGTGACACAGCCGCTCTGCATGGGAACACGGGTGGGTGACACAGGTGAACTGCATGGGAACACGGGTGGGTGACACAGCCGCTCCGCATGGGAACACGGGTGGGTGATGCAGCTGCTCCGCATGGGAACACGGGTGGGTGACACAGGTGAACTGCGAGGTGCACACACTCCGCTTCTGTGGGTCCCACAGGAAGGTGCACGGAGGAGGGAGCACTACTGTTTGCAAACTCAACCACAAAGACCCGGGTGCTAGGAGCCCCCGGCTGGGGTGCAGCTGTGACACAGGAGCGCCTACTGAAGGGGAAATCCTGTGATGGAGGACAAGGAGTGCCTTCCCAGCCTCGGAGAACAGCGTGTGACAGGTTGTCGTGGGCAAGAGAGAACAGGAGGTGTGCGTGGTTACGGGAGACACTGTGTGAACGCACGGGTGTTCTTACAGACACACAGGTGGATGGAGGCAGAAGGACACACAGACCGTGTGTACACACGGGTTAGCATGCATGTCCACCAAGAAGCCTAGAGGCAGGGACAGTCCAGTGAGAAGCACGCTCGGGCCCAGATCCCAGGCTCCACTCGCATTCCCCACGGAAGAGACCGGACCCGCACAGAAACGACGGGCCCCGGGCGGCAGGCAGCCGACAGGACGGCTTGGCGCAGGCACTGGCGTAGAGTAAGGGCCGCTGAGAAACCCACACGGACCAGGCACGACCCCAAAAGCTCCCGAGGCCTCAGCTGTGACGATGTAAACACAGGGAGCCACAAATTCACACAGGTGACCGTCCACGGAGTAACACAGACCCCATGAGTCCACAGGGGGAACATGCGCGGCTGAGTAAATAAATAAGTAACTGGGAGCAGGGGAACGGGCATCACAGGGGGATTCCAAGTAGTAACAGCAGAGGAACAGGTCCCCGGCATCCCTTCTTCCTGCTGGGAGCAAGGCCCACTGACAGAGCCCAAAGCTGAGGGAGTGGGGAGAGAGGAGGGAGGGGGAGGGGGAGGGAGAGAGAAGCATCAATTTGTTGTTCCACTTATACATTCACTGGCTGTGCCCTGACCGGGATCGAACCCACAACCTTGGCACAGTGGGATAGTGCTCTAACCATCTGACAACCCAGCCGAGGCCCACACATTACTCAGCACTCTCCCCGCAGAAGTGCGTGCAGCGCAATTCCGCTGCTCGATGCATTTCCTGTTCGCAGTGAGAGACGGAACATAGAGGCGGCGGTGGCCAGGCCGTCCGTGACAACAGAACTCCGCACCCGTGGGAAGCCGGGAAGGCTGCCACGCCATGTCCCTGGCCTGCGGGCCCAGAGGGTCGGGACTTGGCCCATGGCTGCGACTTCTCTATTTTTGCCCCCAAGCCCTTTGCAGCTCAGGACTCACTGGAGCCAGCTGTGAGACCCTAACCAGTCCCGTGGGATGTCCTCTCTTAATTCCCGCCCCAGCTCCCCAGGCCAGACCCCACCAGGGCCCCAGCAGGGGTCCCCTCCCTCCTTCCCCCTCCCCCGTGACTCTCCGCCCTCCCATCTCTAAAGGCAAGGCTCCTGCTGGAGCAGCCTGATCAACTATCCCGCTGCTCTTCTCCTGGGTCCTTCATTCCCACAGGAGCAAACCCGCTTTGCAAAACAAACCTCGTATCGGGAACTGATCAGGCACAGCCCAGGTGCTGCACAACCTGCGTGAGAAACGAGGGGGGGGCGAGGGCGCCCTGCACAGCAATCCCTTTCCAAGCCCCCAGCCCACGGACCCGCGTGCCCTGAGAATGCCTCCTGCGTGCCACTAGCGGTTCCGGGGGACAGGCCCCAGCTGTCGGACCAGGTTGCTTTCATGGAGTCTGGATTATTCAGGCCCATTGTTACCACCGCAAGGAGTGCTGTTGTTGTCACTAAGCAACAGGCCCTGCTGTTCCTACACTCAGCTTCCAGGGAGCTTCCCTGCGGGAGGGGAGGGGAGGGTGGAGGGGTCTGGGGAGGGGGTGAAGAAAGGATGGCTTTCGGAGGAAGGGACCTTTCTGGAAGGAGCCATGGAATCAGGGGCAGATCGCCCCCAAGGCGGAAGCCGGCTTCATCCTTTCACACTGTGGGCTGCCTGTCGGCGCTCTCTCTCTCACCACCTGCGCCAGCTTGCCAAGCTCTCCAAATTCCAGGGGAAATATTAATGCGGGCTAAATTAGCTGATGTGAAATTAAATTATTCTGACAGAACAACACTGAGCAAAATTCGCTGAAGGAAGCAATAAATTAAGAAACCTTCTTAAAAATGCAATATTCAATTATAACTTAAATAAATCCCTGGGGTATGAACCAAGACAAGTGTATTAAAAAGTAATATGAATTTCTCAGAAAAAGGTTTCCGTTTGGTCGAATAAAGCCTCTCCAAGGGCCGGCTTCATTAGGCGGCCGCACCCCCCAGGCTCTTGGCGAGCCCAGCTAATTGGAAACACCTTTCGCAGCCGATCTCCGTATGGCCCCGTCAGTCATGGCGACAGTTTGGGCCGGAGTCTTGAATGGAAAGCCAAGAGGAACGAACGCCTAGAATAGCAAGTTTCTTCCAGAAAGACTTTCCCTGTATATGTTTTTGCCTTTTACTGTCCTTCAGAATGTCATTTTCAAGGTGATGCTGGATTCTCACCAGCATATTGCATTAACTACAGTACAAAGGAGTGCAGGCGTGGCTCAGGGGAAGGCGGCCCGCCCGGCACTGCCTTGGGCTTGGTCATCACCCAGGCGTCCCATGGACCGCACAGCGTCCGAGGTCACGCTCCGCGGAGCGGTGTCCACCTTCCACTGATGAGGGAGCTGGGAGCATTGCAGTCTCCACCTCTACCTTCTGGGGCGGGGGCTGCCATTGGGCAAAGTTGGGGTTTAAGGCTGAGCTAAGAACAAACAGTAGAGAGAAGAAATTCAACTCACTTGTTGGAGATTCGCTGCAAACACCGTTGGGAGTTCTGAGGCAGAGTGAGGTCACAGACAGCGGGTGAGCAGGCCCTCGACGTCTTTACGGTAACAAATCGGAATTTTTCACACAGCGTTTCCCGAAAAGAAGGTTCTTGCCTTGGAGGGTGGGTCTCGTGAATCCTCAGAATAACAATGCAAAGAGAGACATGGACTCCTAGAGCTTTAGGACTCGAGGCCAGAGAAGGGGGAAGGACTCTACGCGGTAGTTCCTGAGGACGGGACTCCTTGCTAGAATTCTATCTCCAAACTCTGGAAAAACGGTTCCTATAAAAGGCTTCTGAAGGTATCTCCTGGCACGTTTTTAATTAATTAAACACAGAATCATACCCTGATCAAGAGTTTAAAACTTCTCCTCAGCTCAGTAACGAAGTTTCCCCACCGCCCTTGTGTTCTTGTCCTGTTTGCATTTAATTTTATTAACATCCTGAGTCAGAGGACATGAAAAATGCCGGGAGCTTTTGCAGAATCGTAACTGTGTGTCAGGGAAGGCACCAGAACTGTGATTTCCAGGAAATGATTTAAATGAAAGGAAATCAAAAGGAAGGGGGCTTTGAAGTCCCCATCCTGCATTAAGATAAAAATAATTGATGTAATAAATTCATTACAGACCAGTAGATTGCAGGCCTTAGTAGCAAATCACAAGTTAACAGAGTCCACTGCAGGCTCAGCTCCCGGGCTGGGCGAGGCCGGCGTAGAAAGTGCTCAGCAGTCAGCTCGCTCCCGCGAGGTCGTTTGAAAGGCACGTCGCACAGGGCAGAGGGATGCTCCTTCCGGGTGGGATCCACCCCCTCCTCTCCTGGAAGAGCCCCGCATGGAGCCCCCCCTCAGCCTCTGGTCCGCCAGCCGGTGTGCCCACAATGAAAATAGCCGCCCTAACTGCACAGCTGCGCCAGGGAGAGACGTGGGGGTAGGAAACCATTGCCCAGGCTCTCGGCAGGGCGTGTCCCCAGGGGGAACTTCCCAGGGGCGACTGGAGCCCCAGGACTCGGGGCAGGGGCTTCAGGGGCCCAGAGGCGAGCATCCTGTCTCAGACGCCTCCCAGGGCCTGTCGGTGGCGACCGATCACAGAGCTCAGCGCTACTGTCAGTCAAACGTGAAATCATTTCTTCGGAGAAACAGGGCCTTTGAGAGCAGGTCTGTGGCTGTCGGAGAATCACTGACCGAGACTCAGTGCTGGGAACACAGTCCACAGGCAGTGACCGAGCCTAACCGCACCCAGGCCTGCAGGACCCGCCGCGCTCCCCGCCCTCCCGCAGCTCCCAGGTCCCTGTGGCCAACGGCCCGGCCCAACCTCACGGCCCTGGCCCAACATCAGGTCCCAGGCCCAACATCAGGTCCCAGGCCCAACATCAGGGCCCTGGCCCAACCTCACGCTCATTCGCTGTTCGCGGCGCCAAGAGGGGAGCAGCCGGCGGCCGTGCCGCAGCGATGAATTGTGAGCAGCGAGGCGCAGACCTCAAGGTTTACGGGACAGGAATGAAGAGGGACCCCCTCCTAGTTTACAGCCCCTTGTTGGAGGCCTTGCGGAGGCTGCAGTGCCCGGGAAGCCACTGGCTGAGCTAACGGTCCCATCAGTGAGCCCCGAGGCTGGTGGGCTCCTGGGGACCCGGGGGAGCCGGGCCCGACAGCAGCCACAGGGGCTCGGGGGTGGGCGGCAGACTGGAAGGCAGGGTCCGCAGGGCAGGCACACGAGGTGACTTATTTCACAGAGACGGCGCCTCCACCCGCCTCAGCTCTGTGGGGCAGGCAGGCGTCCCCCACGACTTCAGCAGAAGGTGCACAGGGGACCGGCGCGGCTGGACGGCAGAGAGAGCTCGTGCCACCCGCGGCCGCTGAGTGACTCCTGCTTGGCAGCGTCACCCACAGGAGGCACTGCACGTCGGTCACCCACGAAACTCTGTGCACGTGAAACGCTTGCTCCCCTGGCGCAGGTGCGTGGTGCCTCCCTCCCGCCCTCCGCACCGCAGGACCCGGTCGCCTTGCTGCTGGCGGCTCACTGGACGCCGAGGCCTGGGGCCGCAGGCATGTGATCTGTGCGCGCTCCCAGGCCGGTGTTTCCGTCCCTGCTGGCGCGGCTCCTTGGCTCCCGGCTCGACTGCAATGAACCCTCGACCGGAGTTTCGTGAATGATGGATTCCGGTGGACGGGGAGCAGGGTCTCGCCAGGAGGAGCAGGCACCCTGGGGGCAGCGGTGCCGTGAAGGCCTGGCTCGGAGCACCGGGGCCGAGACCCGGAGGAGGCGTGGGAACCACAGGGTGGCACTCGGCACCTTGGCGATTGCAGACTTCTTTGTGCTGCCCGTCAGACGAAAGAGATGACATTTAACGACCCGTGATTGTCCGACGGGAACAAAACGAGAATCCTCGCCGTCACTACATGGCACACGAAGGAACGCGACGTGCACGGGAATTTCTAAAGCAACGGCCCGAGGCCGGCGGCGTGAGTGCTGCAGATCCATGCGACTGGGTAACCGATTGCAATGACGCTGGAGCCACAGGTCCTAATGGGAAGGGGTGCAGGCAGGGGGCCCTTAAAGGGGCAAAGCCGCGGAGACAGGCGCCCGGCGTCCAGCGGGCCTCAGCGTTTCCGAAGCCCACCTGCTGGTAGACCGTGCGTGTGAACGTCCCCATTTAAATGGAAACCATTTCTTTCTAAGTACAGAGTCAGACCTGCTCATTGTGCAGCACGTGGAGAACATGGGAGAACACAGAGGCACCGTTCACCACATGGAAAACCGCTGGCCTAACCACATGGAGTTTCCCTCAGTCTCTGCACCTGACTTTTACTTTTCATGCAATTTTTCCTTTTTAAACCTCGGATTACACTGCACATGCTGTTTTGTGTCCTGCTTTCATCATTTCCTATCATGTAAGTATTGCATCACTGCGTCATCCTATATAATAAAAGCGTAGTATGCAAACTGTCCCCTCGACCGGCAGTTCGTCTGGAAGTTCAACCAGGGGGTGGGGCCGGCTGGGGAAAGGAAGGGAGTACCTGCCAGCAGCCGGCAGCCGCTAGGGACACTACCAGTGCATGAATTTCGTGCACTGGGCCTCTCATTATATATAATGGTATTCAATATGATCAGGTGTAGTCATTATGTTATACAATATAGAATAATGCCATATACTGGTATTACATCATTCGAATGCCATAATTAATTATATCCCTGTCTTCTTTGGAAACATGATCTTTCGTATCAGTTTCCTGGTTCAAACCATAAACTGCCTGAACGGTGGATGTGGCACGGTCTCCGGCCTCACCAGGCACCGTGAGTTTGTCTGCTGTGCTGCTCCCCCTCCTGCTCCTCCACCTGCGCTCCCGCTGCTCACACGCCGCCTTGTCCTCCGTTGCCGACTCTGCTCCTGCCGGGTCAGGGGACACTTCCCCCTCGCATCCCCACCACGCAAGTCCCCACCCCAGGCTGGGCGCAACCCCAGCGCCAGGCACTGGTCCCCCTGGTCCTCTGGGCTCAGCCATTATCTTCCTCTTCTCTCTTACGTTTGTCACGTTTGTCTGCCTGTTATCAAAACATACGCCCAGCATACGCCCTGCGTCCCGACGGCCCACATAGGACTCGCTAAATAAGAGACAGACTGTCAGTGAAGTCCCGGCAAACAGCATCCAGGGTGCGTCTGATCACTTCTCAGACTACATTCCTGGAAATATAACTGTCAACAGGTACGTGTTTTTAATGCCTCCAGTGACCATGGCCACGTCTCCTTCCAGAACACAGCGTAGTACACGTCCTCCACCCTTGACAGCACGCACGAACTCTAGTTGTGACTGTGTCGTTTTCTGAAGGCTGTCTATTGGAGAGTGAGTACTGTGCATTTGCAGTTACCGACTGGAATGATTTCCCCCATATTCTCACCTGCTGACGGTGCTTCTGTGACACCCTGTCTGCGTGCCTGGGTCTCCACATTCACATGTCAGTCATCTGTCTCAAGATTCACTGAAGTCAGATCTGGAATCATTACTTTGGCATTCTACTTTTGTTGCTTTTAAGGCCAGAGTATTTGTTTTCATTTTCTTATTATTATTTCTCCTTTCTTTAGCATCTTTAGAACTTGAGTATTATTTTGTCAGAGCTCCGCACGCATCTTCCAGGAATTTGACTGAAATTGCATTAGCCGATCCACGAATTGAGAGAGACACTAACCGCATGATGTGGAGTTTTCCCGTTTGGGAACAGGGTGTGACGGGCGCACACACGAGGTGTTACTGCTGTTCCCGTGCAAAGGGTGAGTTTGCGTACAGAGGGCGATACACTTCTTGTTATATTTGGTCCAAATATTGTATTGTTTTGAGAATTTCTTTCCGTGACGTTTTCTATACAGATACTGCTAATTACACAGGAAAGCCAACTGAAAATATTTTTTAAATTGTAAAATAACACACATATAAACGAGTAAACAAAGCAAAAATAAATACAAAACTATTACTCGGATCAAAATACCCCTCTTCAGAGCAAAACGAACTACTCACAACACACTGATGTATTCCCTGACACAGGTACCAACCAAGTGGCCACCTCTACACATCCTCTTTAGACAGTCAGTCTTGGTGTAATACATACAGTCTGCTGGCTTTTTTGTTTGTTTGTTTGCAACAACTTTTTTCTAGAATATTCCTCTAGGAATCGCTTCCCGTTAAATACTCCTGAGAACTCTGATCAAAAAGGCACTGATGTTTTGTCATGAACTTTGATGGATACAGAAGAGACTAAGGAGCAAAAGGGAGAAGAGTAGTGTTGGTTCTCTGTCTACATGCGACATGTGCACGTGCACACACACACACACACACGTACACACACACGCACACACACACACGCACACACACACGCACACACACACACGTACACATGCACACACACACATCTGGGTAGTCACCGGCTATGTGCTCTTTGGTCCATTCAACAGTGAAATTAGAATAATCGAGCACGTCCCTCCCAATAGTGCCTCCCTCGCTTTAATGAGTGACTGACACAGGGATAAATGGGACAAATGGGATTATAAATGTAAATGTTAGGGCTCCTACTTTAAAAGCTCTATATAATTTGCATAAATCTGCATACTGAGTTCAAAAGGCCCAAATCTGTAATATTAAAGTTAATTAGGGCAACCACTTCTTTAATATAAATCCAATCCTCAAGAATCACCCCGATGACATCCAGAGCAGTTTCATCACTCCCTGGCGAGGGTCCCTGCCATGAGCCTCACACACAGGGCACTGCCAGGGATGCCCCGCCCACGGACCACTGCGGAGAGCAGAGGAGAGATGGCGCATCTGAGAGCCGGGGGGACACGGGCCGCCATGACAGCGCCATGCTCCAGCCACGCAGGGGGCTGACAGGCTCTTCTCAGAGTCCTGGGCTCCAAACACGCCGCCTGGAGAAACATAAAACCCCGAGGCCAGTCCCCTGCCGGGTGGCGGGCGGACTGTCCCAGAAGCCCCTTCCCGTCTCTCCCAGCACTTCAGAGAGCACCCAGCACATCCCTCTTGCGTGGACCAGGTGGCCAGGTGGGTATTCAGTGAGAAGTCGCCAGGGAAGCCACGTGTCCTGTCACCCACAGCCACGCTCCTCCCCGAGGCTCCAGAGCAGCAGAAGGCACACTGAGGCCAGGTCAGGCCCCGGCAGCTTTTCTGCACAAAGAGACCCTTTTCTCTAGGAAGTGTCCCTGCCCGATGGGACCACAGTAGTCACCTGAGAGAAGCAGAATGGCAACGTATGGCCCTGAAAATCAGCTCCTCCATAAAAGCCACGAGAACACCGGCAAACCAGAGACCTCCTTCAGAACGCTGGGCCATCACCAGAGGCTTGGCACAACCCAAGGGGTTTCTATTAGAGAAAAAACAACAGCCTTGCAACCACGGCGCCCATGAAAACCAGGCCCCTGAAGCCACCACGCAGCTCGAAGAGACCATTGTTACTACTCGCTGTCAGGAAGCTCCTGTGAAAAGCTCCACTCTTAGCCTTTGCCTTTATTTGATCCGACTCAGAGCTCACTCTGTGTGAAAAGCACTATCCCTGGGGATTTGTTGAAAACAATCAGTGACAACTGTTCAATACTGCAGCAGCCGGAGGCGGCAATGCTGGTTGGGTCTAAGAGACCGGTCAAAAGACTTGAAAGGAAAAAGCGGGAAATGAGATGTCCACAGGGAGTGTTTTAAAGCCCGAGCATATGCCAAGAAACTTGGGAGGACACACATGTGTGCAGGGCTTTGCACATGTCACATATCCGGGGAAGACCCAAAAAGCCCTAAAAGCTCCCCTCTGCATGGATTTTGCAACGTATGAAAATCAATCATTACAGAATGAAGGAGAAAACCACCCAATCCTCTCAATTGATAAAAAAAAAAAAAGCATTTGACAAAAGTTAACATCTATATGGTAAAAGCACTCAATAAGGTAGGAAGGGAAGGAAACGGTGGCAACATGGTCAAGGCCATGTGTGTGACGCGCCCACAGCAGACACCCTGCCTAATGGTGAAGGGCTGGAGGCTCTTCGTCGAGGATCAAGGGCAGGACAAGGATGCCACTGAGTCACTTCTCTTCACACAGTCCTGGCGTCCTAGCTGGAGCGATCAGCAAGACAAAAAACACACACAGCACAGCACAACGTCCAAACAGAAAAAACATATGAAACTATACCAATACAGACACGGTCTTATATGTAGATGCTCCTAAGATATCACCCCCCCCCCCCCCGCCCCCCGCCCGTGAGAATAAATTCAGCAATGTTGCAGGGAACAAAGTTAACACATGAAAATCAATTGCATTTCTATGTACTAACAATGAACAACCTAAAAAGGAAATTAAGAAAACAATTGCATAAAAAAGCATCCAAAAATACTTAGGAATAAACTTAACCAAAGAAGCGAAAGACCTGTGCCCTGAAAACTGCACAATACTGCTGCCAGGAACGAAAGACATGAATACATTTCTGTGAAGACACTCTGCGTCATGCACTGGAACCCACCCACAGTGCTCTGTGGGTTTAATGCAATCACTATCAATGCCTACTTCCGTTCTTGCAGGAAATGGAAAATCCATCTGAACTTCATGTGGAAACTCAAGGGCCCCTGACAGCCACAACCATCTTGCAAACAGAGAAATAGGGTTGGAGGACCCACACTTCCCGATTTCAAACCTTACCCCACAGCACTGACCACAGCAGCCAGGTCCTCGCCCCGACCGACGGGCAGAGCGGCGGGTCGAGTAGGGAGCCAGAGCAAACCCGGCGCATGGGGACCCACAGCTGCTGACAGCGCTGTCAGGACCACTCCCTGGGCAGGACAGTCTCTGTGACAAGTGGTGCTGGGAAAACGGTCATCCACACGCAGAGAATCCAGTGGGACCCTTACTCAAGACCACGTGCAAAAATGAACTCAAAATGATTAAAGGCTTAAATGTAAGGCCCCAAACTATAAAACTCTTAGAAAAAAGAAAAGCCTCAATTGGGTTTATGGGCACCAGGAGGCCAGGCAGCCGCTATGAGAGCAGGGAAGCTGGCCTCCATCACAGGGTGCAAGCCGGGCCTCGGAGGGAGGACACCATCAGCAGGGGAAGGAGGCAGCCTGCAGGGTGGGGGTACCGTTTGCACATCTGTGTCTGATGAGGGGTCAATACTCGGCATATACAGTGATCTCCCACAACTCACAACAACAAAAAGTCAAATAGCCCCACTTTAAAACGGGCCAAGGACTGGAAGGCAGACAGACAGATGGCCGATGGCATCTGAAAGACGCACAGGGTCACTAATCGTAAGGAAATGCAAACCAAAACCACCGTGAGAGCACTCGCCGCCCATCACACTGGCTGCGATTACAAAAGGGAAACCAGTGCGTGTGGGGAGAGGGGGGGATGGGAGCCGCGGGCACTATTCATGGGGCAGTAAAGCCAGTGGCCGCCGTGGAAAGAGTGTGGCGGGTCCTCACACATTAGAAATAGAACCACCCCGGGACTCAGCGCTCCGCTCCGGGCACACGCACATGAGCTGAGAGCAGGCTCTTGGAGAAACACCGGCACAGCCACGCCCACGGCAGCATCACTCACAACAGCCAGAGGTGAGCACGCGTGTCCCTCCGCGCACGGCTGGGTAAACAAAATGCAGCGTCTACACACAAGGAGTATAGTTCATCCTCAAAGGGAGGCAATCCTGTCACCTGCCACCACACGGATGGACCCTTAGCCTGTGACAGTAAGAGGAATAAGCCCGTCACAAGAGGACAAACACTGTGTGAGCCACTGTTAGGGGGGACCCAGAGGTGTCAGACGCAGAGAAACAGGAAGCAGAAGGTGGCTCCGGGGGGTGAGGGAGGGGGACAGGGAGTTGTTTAACGGGACTGAATTTCCGTGACGCAAGATGAAAAGTTCTGGAGACGGGTCACACACCGATGTGAGCGCACGCAACCCTACTGAGCTGTATACTTACAGGCGGTCAAGACGGTCCATTTCATGTTATGGGTATTTTACCACAATTAAACATTTAAAAAATGAGGCCCAGCCAGAGTGGCTCAGTGGCTGAGTGTCCACCCATGAACCAGGAGGTCACGGTTTCATTCCTGGTCAGGGCACGTACCGGTTGCAGGCTCCATCCCCAGTGTGGGGACGTGTAGGAAGCAGCCGATCAATGATTCTCTCTCATCACTGATTTTCCTCTCCCTCTCTCCCTCTCACTTCCTCTCTGAAATCAACAAACTTATTAGAAATTTTTTTTTTTAAATGAGGAAGAAGTGGAAGCTGATATGCAGGGAAAGAAATGAATGAAGCAAAATTACAGAGATACAAAGAGGGGAGAAATGGAGGGGTCTTCCCGCTCCTGACCCCCCAGACTCCTGCCCCTGATTCTGAAGACACTTCCATAGTCTAAGCACATCCTCCATGGGCATCCCCAGCCCCGGTGGGTTTCATGCCACCACAGGGGTCTGGATAGCCACGCACACGTGGAGGACAGCGAGGGACACGTGACACAGCAGCACATCACTTACTCCCTAACGTGGCCAAGAGCTTGGTCTGCGCTGAACGTGGAGAACAGACCACCAGGAATGGAGGCTGCTGGCCCCAGAGAAGCTGATCCTGTCGATAATATAATTTGTTTGGAAGAGGGAGGCGGTTCAGCTCAAAGCCACGCAGGAGAACACTCAGTGGCTTAGGGACACGTCAGCCCCGCTGCAGCAGATGTCCATACATCTCACCGCGACCAGCCTCCGGCCTGGAAATTTACGCTCTCCGCCTCCAACTGGAAAAGAACTGGTGTTTAATTAATGGTCTTGCACCTGATCAATATTGCAAGGGATCATTATTTAAGCTGCAAATGGTAACTAGTCTCAGGGAATATTTTCCACTGAAACGCTTAGCCCTCTAACTGAATTACTGACTTAAAACTTAAGGAGCAACTCCATTACAGACAAATGCTAAAAATGTTCTCTATTGGAGTCTCATTTTTAACAAAAATCTATAGGTGAGTCAAACGCTGAATACAGATTTCATGGCCGTTTATCCTGCGGATGGACGGAGTCCTGCGCCGACTGCCAGAAGCCAGAGTTCCATTCTGTTTGATCCACCGGGCCCATGTGACGCTATTCCTAAGCAGGTCACGGCACCCAGGTCCCTCCCGCCGTTCCCCTCGGAGCACCCGCCACAGCAGGCCTCTGCTCGGAGCAGGGGTGCGCCTAACAAGACAAATGAAGTTAAAACAAGGACAGTCAGCATCAGCAGGACTCTATGGGGGCCTGGGCCGGCGGTTCCACCCGAAACATCTCGGGGCCCCTCCCTCGGACCCGGAGCGGGATCTCGGAGGCGGGACTCCAGAACAGGGGTCCCCGGGGGTCCTGATGGGCATTCCCAGTAGCCAGTCAGCTGCCCCAGAGCAGCTGTGAGAGCGGAGGGAACTGCTGTCAGACCTCGGGCGTGGAAGGCCCGTGAGCCCACAGGCCTCGCAGACCACTCGGCCCGTGGCCCCTGCTGGCTCGTTCCTCCGTCCCCGCTTTTCCTAAGTGAGCACTGACGCCCTTGCTGCTCGTCACCACACGAGGCTCAAGGCGGAGAGATGGAGCTTGTGGGGCCAGGAGCTAGAGGGGACACCGAGGTGCCACACGACTAAGGGGTAGGGGCTGCGGAGGCCCCGACTCCTCACAGCCGCTCTTGGCTCAAGGACACTGGGCCCCCAGCTCTGGAGACCACGTGGACCTGTTTAAAGCCCAGAGGGTGCGTCTACGACTTGTCATCCCGACACATCAGTCATGAAAACACCTCGTTCGATAATCTCTACTGAAGGCCGCACCACGAGAATTTATACGCGCGATCGCGCACACGGAGGCGGCTTCCCACGCGGGAGCTGTTTCCATGTCATCCTGCTAATGTTCTTCAAAGTATCGACTTGGCAACTGAAGCTGACACACGCAGCCTATTTAGACGTGGCGATACACTGAAAGACGTTAAAGACCCGCCACGTTACCTGAGCAGCGATTCACAGTCATACAGCACCTGCTCGAGGAACTTGTCAAACTCTCTTACGCTCAGCGCGGACCTGCCTAGCGCCTGTTTCACTTAATTAGGAAGGAAGTGCGGAGCTCCGGGTGGTCACCAGCAGGGTGCGGGCCATGACGGGAACGCGAGCCTCTGCGACCAGGGCCGCTCTTCTGGAGCGTGGCTGGCTGCCGCGATCCCCGAGTGACGCCCAGCGAGGACGAGCCCTCTCCACGCCAGCAGGAGGCCCCTGAGCCACGCTGACCAGCACACACTCCACCACCTCCCCACGCCCAGCGAGGACGAGCCCTCTCCACGCCAGCAGGAGGGCCCTGAGCCACGCTGACCCGCACACACTCCACCACCTCCCCACGCCCAGCAAGGACGAGCCCTCTCCATGCCAGCAGGAGGCCCTGAGCCACGCTGACCCGCACACACTCCACCACCACCCCACGCCCAGCGAGGACGAGCCCTCTCCACGCCAGCAGGAGGCCCCTGAGCCACGCTGACCAGCACACACTCCATCACCACCCCACGCCCAGCGAGGACGAGCCCTCTCCATGCCAGCAGGAGGGCCCTGAGCCACGCTGACCAGCACACACTCCACCACCTCCCCACGCCCAGCGAGGACGAGCCCTCTCCACGCCAGCAGGAGGCCCCTGAGCCACGCTGACCCGCACACACTCCACCACCTCCCCACGCCCAGCGAGGACGACCTGAGCTGCAATAAGGCTGCCCTGAACCTCCTCCTGCAGCGGCTCGGGGACCCGGGGGGAGGTTCCCGTCCTCGCTGCCTCCTCGTCCGCTTCCTGAGGACATTCCTGGACGGTCAGTGCCCGTGACACACAGAGATGCACGGCAGGGACCGAGCCTTTTTCTCTAGTCTCTGAATGCACCACACGGAGGAAGCAGAGAAATGACTTGCTCATAAGTATAATTATTAGCATCGAACAAAAAAGAACTTCGTGACTAGAAATAGCTAACACTGAGAGGACGCGGGGAAACGCTTTAGATATGAACTGTGTGAAGTAAAAACACAGCGTAAAGCTTTAGAAAAATCTTTCCTATCTTTCCTTGACATTCTGCAAAGTTCCATTTATTGTATCTACATAAGCTCCAAATAATATGGCAGCTCCCTCCTGACAAAGTGCAAACGTTGTCCTTATAATACACAGATGTTTACGATGCTCCTGTGTTCACGCAACCACAATCTGACCACCGCTGCCCCCCGCCCTGCTGGCAAAGTGTACACACTCACCGTCCCACACCCACAGCCGGCGCCCACCGTCCGCACCCACAACCGGGGCCCACCGTCCCGCACCCACAACCGGGGCCCACCGTCCCGCACCCGCAACCGGGGCCCACCGTTCGCACCCACAACCGGGGCCCACCGTCCGCACCCACAGCCGGCGCCCACCGTCCGCACCCACAGCCGGCGCCCACAGTCCGCACCCACAGCCGGCGCCCACCGCCCGCACCCACAGCCGGCGCCCACCGCCCGCACCCACAGCCGGCGCCCACCGCCCGCACCCACAGCCGGCGCCCACCGCCCGCACCCACAGCCGGCGCCCACCGCCCGCACCCACACCCGGGGCCCACCGTCCCGCACCCACAACCGGGGCCCACCGCCCGCACCCACAACCGGCGCCCACCGTTCGCACCCACAACCGGGGCCCACCGCCCGCACCCACAACCGGGGCCCACCGCCCGCACCCACAACCGGGGCCCACCGTCCCGCACCCACAACCGGGCCCACCGCCAGCACCCACAACCGGGGCCCACCGCCCGCACCCACAACCGGGGCCCACCGCCCGCACCCCCAACCGGCGCCCACCGCCCGCACCCGCAACCGGGGCCCACCGTCCGCACCCGCAACCGGGGCCCACCGTCCGTACCCGCAACCGGGGCCCACCGTCCGCACCCGCAACCGGGGCCCACCGTCCGCACCCACAGCCGGCGCCCACCGTCCGCACCCACAGCCGGCGCCCACCGTCCGCACCCACAGCCGGCGCCCACCGCCCGCACCCACAGCCGGCGCCCACCGCCCGCACCCACACCCGGGGCCCACCGTCCCGCACCCACAACCGGGGCCCACCGTCCGCACCCACAACCGGGGCCCACCGCCCGCACCCACAACCGGCGCCCACCGCCCGCACCCACAACCGGGGCCCACCGCCCGCACCCACAACCGGGGCCCACCGCCCGCACACACAACCGGCGCCCACCGTTCGTACCCACAACCGGGGCCCACCGTCCCGCACCCACAACCGGGGCCCACCGTCCGCACCCACAACCGGCGCCCACCGTTCGTACCCACAACCGGGGCCCACCGTCCGCACCCACAACCGGGGCCCACCGCCCGCACCCGCAACCGGGGCCCACCGTTCGTACCCGCAACCGGGGCCCACCGCCCGCACCCGCAACCGGGGCCCACCGTCCCGCACCCACAACCGGGGCCCACCGTCCGCACCCACAACCGGCGCCCACCGCCCGCACCCACAACCGGCGCCCACCGCCCGCACCCACAACCGGGGCCCACCGCCCGCACCCACAACCGGCGCCCACCGCCCGCACCCACAACCGGGGCCCACGGAGCCCCTCCTGGGTTCGCCTGCGGTCGCGGGCACGGGTGCCCACGTGAGTCCACCTCAGCAGAACCACCTGCCGAACCACAGGCCCCTGAGAAATAACAAACGTCATTGTTTGAAGCCGCCAACTTTGGAGGAGGTTCGTTCCGCAGCAGTAGATGCTAAAGTACAGAGTATGGAGCGAGAACGAGATGCTCCAAGTGACAGCCATTCTGGGTTCTCTGGGATGTGAGCCTGAGGGCGGACCCCGGGCCTGAGGGCGGACCCCGAGCCTGAGGGCAGACCCCGAGCCTGAGGGTGGACCCCGAGCCTGAGGGCAGACCCCAGCCTGAGGGCGGACCCCGAGCCTGAGGGTGGACCCCGAGCCTGAGGGTGGACCCCATGGCTGAGGGCGGACCCCGGGCCTGAGGTTGGACCTGAGCCTGAGAGTGGACCCCGAGCCTGAGGGTGGACCCCGAGCCTGAGGGCGAACCCCGAGCCTGAGGGTGGACCCTGAGCCTGAGGGTGGACCCCATGGCTGAGGGCGGACCCCAGCCTGAGGGTGGACCCCGAGCCTGAGGGCGGACCCCGTGCCTGCGGGCGGACCCCGAGCCTGAGGGCGGACCCCGAGCCTGAGTGCGGACCCCATGCCTGAGGGTGGACCCCGAGCCTGAGGGTGGACCCCGAGCCTGAGGTTGGACCTGAGCCTGAGAATGGACCCCGAGCCTGAGGGTGGACCCCATGCCTGAGGGCGGACCCCAGCCTGAGGGTGGGATGCACAGACTAACAGCAGCCATGAAAGGCCTCGAGCTTGGGAGCAGAAGCCCGGGCTCCAGGCGCAGAGCACGGGATGCACAGCTGCCCCACAGCTGACTGTATCTGCTCGACCCCCCACCCGCCACCTGCGTCCGAGGCTCTGCCCATCGGCCGCCTCTTGATCTGGTTGCTCCGCTGTTTCCTGGAGGGAATGTGTCCCTCCCCTTGGTCAGCAGGATGAAGGAGCTGAGATCTGGAACCCAGGCCACATGGCTCGCAGGCCATCGGCTTCCCTCCCAGAGGAGAAGGCCGTTTGTCCCCACACCCCCTCAGACCCGCTGCCAGGACAGAGTCCTCTGACAGCTCCTCGCTGGCACCGTCCTCCGCCCTCCCTGACGCTCCTCCTGCACATCCCACCGCCCTCCACGTCCTACCGCCTGCCCTTCCACAATCTGCTCTTTGAAAATGTGGACAAACGCTCCCAGGAGACTCAGAGCCTTGGCAGCAGCCAGTCTGCCCGCTGGCTGTAGGCCAGAGCCCCGCTCTCCTGAGGCTGGGAGAGGCCTGCTGCCTCGCGCAGGGTCCTCGGTCAGGCACGGAGACGAGGCCGAGCCACCAGCAGCTCGCAGGTGCTCGCTGAGCAGTCAGTGTGTGTGTGTGCGTGTGTGCGTGTGTGTGTCTGTGTGTGCGTGTGTGTGTCTGTGTGTGCGTGTGTGTGTGCATGTGTGTCTGTGTGTGCGCGCGTGTATGCGTGTGTGTCTGTGTGTGTGCGCGTGTGTGCGCACGCGTGTGTGTCTGTGTGCGCGCGTGTGTGTGTGCGTGCGTGTGTGCGTGTGTGTGCGTGCGTGTGCGTGTGTGTGTGTGTGTGGAGGGGGCTGGGATATCACTTCCTCTCGCCTACACGGACCTTGGTTAGCTCCAGGGGTCAGCAATCTCCAGGTCACCTCAGTCCCAAGGAATCCCCATTGGCCACGGTTCCCAAATTGTGGGCCCCCGCCCGTGTGAGGCCAGAGATCTCCTTCCAGGGGCTGTCACCCCCATTGCACCCAAGCATTCTCTGTAGACGGAACAGAAACGGCCTCACACAGACACATCTGCACTATTGTTTTTCAAATGCTGTGACTAAGCAAACAGAGACTGCACGCCTTACTGGATCCACATCCACGTGAGCGAGTCTGCGTGTGCCCGCGCTACCAGCCCCGCTATGCAGTCTCTCCTTCACTGAATAGTAAGAGGTCAAAGTTACATGAATCTCCTCGAAAGTTTTGTTCATCAAAGAAGGTCTTCATACTCAAACAGGCTGAGTGGAAACCACTGCTCTAGTAGTCCTTCTAGAACAGTGGTTCTCAACCTTCTGGCCCTTTAATACAGTTCCTCATGTTGTGGTGACCCCCAACCATAAAATTATTTTCGTTGCTACGTCATAACTGTAATGTTGCTACTGTTATGAATCATCATGTAAATATCTGATATGCAGGATGGTCTTAGGCGACCCCCGTGAAAAGGTGTTCGACCGCCAAAGGGGTCGCGACCCACAAGTTGAGAACCACTGTTGTAGAACATTCTAGAAGTTTCATTTTTATTTTTATTTTTTAAAAAATACATTTTATTGATTTTTTTTTACAGAGAGGAAGGGAGAGGAATAGAGAGTTAGAAACATCGATGAGAGAGAAACATTGATCAGCTGCCTCCTGCACACTCCCTACTGGGGATGTGCCCGCAACCAAGGTACATGCCCTTGACCAGAATTGAACCTGGGACCCTTGAGTCCACAGGCTGATGCTCTATCCACTGAGCCAAACCGGTTAGGGCTAGAAGTTTCATTTTTAGATTGACCTAGAGTAGTGGTCGGCAAACTCATTAGTCAACAGAGCCAAATATCAACAGTACAACGATTGAAATATCTTTTGAGAGCCAAATTTTTTAAACTTAAACAATATAGGCAGGTACATTGTTATTAACTTAATTAGGGTGCTCCTAAGCTGGCCTTTGCTAAAAACGTCCTCAATCTGAGGGGTCGACCTCAGCGAACGTACCCCCACTTCTTCTAACGCCACTTCTTCAAAATAGACTCGCCCAGGCTGAAAACCGACTTCTGCGCACGGGCCACGAAGTTTCAATCACACTGCCCGCCTGCACGTGGTATTTGTGGAAGAGCCACACTCAAGGGGCCAAAGAGCCGCATGTGGCTTGGGAGCTGCCATTTGCCGACTACTGGCCTAGAGAACTTCTCTGGGGTTATCTAACATCTCACAGACCAAAACAAACACACAACCACGTGTCCGGCTGGGGAAAGGTGCCCCGGAGCGCTTCTCGGCCCTGGCACTGTGCACGTGGGTCAGAGAGCTCTTCTACGGCAGGTTACGCTGTAGGATGCTGAGCAGCAGCCCTGGCCTTCACCCACAACATGCCAGTCGCACCCCTCCACCCAGCTGTGGCAACTGAAAATGTCCCCAGGCCCTGGCTGGGGTGGCTCAGTTGGCTGGAGCATTGCCCTGTGCACCGAAAGGTTGTTGGTTCAATTCCTGGTCAGGGCATATACCTGGGTTATGGGTTTGCTCCCCAGTGGGGCCGCATATGGGAAGGCAATCTACTGATGTTTCACTCCCCCGCCCCGCCCCCTCTCTAAAAACAGTGAGCATGCCCACGAGAAAAATGCCAAAAACCCACTGTGAAGGGCATTCTGCAGAATACCTGACCACGCCCTTCCCCTCCAGCCCCCCGAGCTGACAAGGGCACGGAGAACAGGCGAGTGTGAGGACGGGGCGGACGGGAGGGGCACGCAGACACGGGGGCTGCGTGCGGTGCGGTGCCTGGCGGAGCTCCTGAACAGAAGAGGGACACGGAGGCAGCACCAGGGGCTGTGCATGAAGAGGCACCGGCCTCGTGTGTTCTTCGCGAGGCTCCTGTGCAAGTGCTGTCCCTGCAAAGAGAAGGACAGAGGGGCACCTCGCCCCCAAGAGCCCAGTGGGGGTGCAGAGGGCGCCGGTCCCGCCGGTGACAGCTGACAGCAGCGCTAATGACAAGCCCGGCGTCCGTTTCCTCTGCAGAATGCAGAGCGGCGGGCCGAAACCATTTCCTATTCAGGGACTCTGATTACACTTAGATCACAGACGCGGACACACGGGGCCCTGATGGAATCAACACGGCAGCAAGGCTGCGTTCCCACGCAAAGCGGCTGCCCCCCTCTCGGCCCGCAGACCATCGGCGGGCGCTTTTCCCGGGGCCTGTTTGCGATGCTGGCGAAATTCCCGAGATCAATTCCCTTCCGCGGAGGGAAACATGGTCGCCTCCCTCCCAGCCGCTCGCTTCCCTGTCACGGCACATCACCCCGGTAAAGGCTGAGAGGCACTTTCCCTGGCGTGTCACTCAGACCCACCTTCCCCGCCATCTATTTATCACAGAGACAGGCAATTACAGTTTGATTAGCAAGTAATAAATGGTGTCTCTTCCCAGTGCATCGAGCAGAGGCGGCGAGCAAGGACCTTTTCGTGGGATTCACACCCGGACGGACTCCACATGGAGAGGCGTCAGCTGGAGGGCACTGGGTGCAGGGCCAAATGGTAGAACATGGACTAGAAACGTGGAACCCGGAGGTCGGGGGGCACAGAGGTCGAGGCTGAAACCTGCAGCATCGAGCGGTGACTTCCCCAGCTCCCGGCTGCTTCAGAGAAACCAGAGTCTGGTGTTCCCTACTGCCCACATTTTTAACAAATCCTCACCCAGGGATATGTTGATTGATTTTTAGAGAGAGGAAGGGAGAGAGAGACAGAGAGAGGGAGAGAGGGAGAGAGGGAGAGGGAGAGAAGAAAAAAGAGAAGAGAGAAACATCGATCATTTGCCTCCCGCACGCACCCCAACTGGGGGTGAAGCCTGCACCCTAGGACTGTGCCCTGACTGGGACTCGAACCTGCAACCTGTTGGTGCTCGGGGATGACTCTCCCACTGACCAAGCCACCCGCCAGGGCTGTCCAAGTTTGTTAACGTGTTTGAAGCACTGCAGGTTTAGATGTTCAGAAACCTGAATGGCAATCTTGGAAATGATTTAATGACAAAGAATAAAATCAGAAGCAACTGCATTGCACTGAATAAAGCAAATAGCAATAAATATCTTAGAATGCTCTTCCTAACAGAGAATCCAGTTGTTCCCTTAGAAACAGGGAGAGGGCGACAGCTGGGCTTCCGGACTTGCCGCAAGGTTACGAAACATTAATTTCCTACAGGCTAGAGATGCCAATAGTTGAGTCACTACTCCTCATCGCATTGTTTGCATATACCATCGATCTTAATATCCAAACGCATTAGCTTCGTTCTTCGTGCTGATCAGAGTTAATGAATTTTCATAAGCACATCTCACAGTCCCGTCACCGGGACCGGAAGCTGCTGCCAAGCGGGCGGCGTGGCGTTGGCGAGGGGCGGTGGAAGGTTCTCCTGGCTGGTCCGCACCAGGCTGGCAGGGTTTCCAGCTGCGATGTGTGGGGTCCGGAGACTTCCTCTTCGCGGGCATCCGGCCCCAGCCGCCCACGGGCCCACGGGGGCGACCTGCCCTCAGCTCTAAGCCAGCTCTCCATTTCCCCCAGGCCTGCTCACAGCGTCCCTGGTGCTCCGGGATCCTGGCGCCTGGTACAACCTCACCTTCCTCCCAGTGGGCACCGTTTTGTGGTGTGAGCATGTTTTAGTGCGGGGTCAATCGGCTGCTCAATACAGTTGAACCGACGGCCATCATTTCAGTCCAGTAGCACCTGTGGCTCCAATCAGCGGTCACTCAGGACGGGCTCGCAGAGGGGACCGCTCTCCGTGGCCTCGGCTCTGGCAGCGGGGACAGCCCCGGCTCTGCGATCCCTTCAGGGTGGCCGGGGCGCCTGACTCTCCACACGTTTATGTGAACAAGTAGAGGGAAAAGAGTCGCGAGGATGGACTCAAGCTCTTCCATGACAGTGATGCCACCCACAGCACTGCTGCTCTTCTCAGGGACTCTCCACTGCAGCCTCTTCTGTGATGACCAGAAAATGTTTCTCCAAGTATGCAATCTGTCCAGACCTAACTCTCCTCGATTTCAGGGTCACTTAACCCACAGCCCCACGCCCTTCCTGCATTTCAACTTGCAAGGCCGCCTCACACCAGGTCACGGCCGCCTCACACCAGGTCACGGCCGCCTCACACCAGGTCACGGCCGCCTCACACCAGGTCATGGCCAAGCCCTGGGCCTGCGTGCGCATCCCCACAGACCCACCCTCATCCCCGCGCCCTCCGCCTCCCTGCTGAGACCACGGGCGTTTCCCTGCAGCTGGCAGATGCCCGCGAGCTCTCCCCTAACTGAGCTGGAACCAGAACAACCAATCCGCCACCATGGGGAGTGGCTTCACGCCGGGGCGTCTTTCTCCTCCAAGGCCCCCCCAGCCCTTGTGCAGGGAAAGGGTGGGGCTCAGAGGGAAGTCCACGCTGAGGTGGCTGCGGGGCACACCCGGGGTCCGGGCTGCCACCATCTTCTGCCCCTGAACACACTTTCATCTGGGAAGGGGCTCCGCAGCCAGAAACTGTATCGGACCCGGGTGCAGGTCGGGTGGCCATGGGACAGCGGCCTGTCAGGGGCTGTTGGTGGGTACGCACTGCCTCCAGGCCAGGCTCTCGGGCAGGTACCCCTCCTCCCTGCTCTCCCCCCAACGCCAATGGACGCAGGGCTGGTGCCTGAACCACCACCAGGACGGCAGCAGCTTCAGGGCAGGGGCACCAGCCTGGTGTCCCTGTGCCGGAATCTATTCTAACCACAGGCTCGCCGGCACCGTTCACCCAGGACCTCGAAGGTAAGGACAGCCTGGGAACCTCGCCTCTCAGCCCCCAAGGCATAGACTCTGTTGAGACACCATGCTCCTGGAATGTGGCTCAGAGAAGGTCACACGATGGGATTCTCCATCCGCGGCCACTGAAGACTGGCTTTTCCTGCTCAGCCTAGAAGTTCTCTAGGCCCATCCGCGCTGTGTCAGTGGTCTGTCCCGCTATCACTGAGCAGTATTTCATGGGACGCAGGTAGCCGTTTCTTATCTATTCATCTACTGCAGGGCGTTGGGTTTCCTCCAGTTTGGGGCGGTTGCAAATGAAGCTGCCGTGCCTGGGCTTCGTGTGCACAGCCCCCGTGTCTCTGGGGAGGCCCCAGGCGCGGTGCTGAGCCCACGGCAGGTGCGGTTCCGTTCCAGCAGAAACCCCTGCCTGGTCTCCAGGGGCTGCGCTGGCCACACGCCGCCAGCGATGTCCGCACGGCCCGGCTTCTGGGCCTCCTCGCCAGCATGGGGTGCTGTCTCTCTGTCTTACCCATTCTGATGGGTTGGTGGGGACCCCTCATTGTGGTTTTAACTTGCATCTCCCTAATGGGGAGTGACGTTGAACATCTTTCCATGCGCCGGGTGCCGTTTGCGTATTCTCTCGTTTAAAAACTTACCTTTATTGTTGAAAGTACTACAGATGCCCCTTTTTACATTTTTTCACTTGCACATTCTCTTTGCTGAGGTGTCTGCATGTCTCGAGTGTCTTTTCTGACAGCGGTTTTCCTCATGCTGGTTTCTGAGAGTCGTTTCCGTCTTCTACACGCCCTCGCGCAGCGGTCGCCAACCGGCGGTCTGTGAGGTCCAGGTCGGCGACTGCTGCCCTCACAGCCCTTCCTCACACTTGCGCTTTGCCAATATTTTCTCCATGTCCGCTCTGCAATGTTTCTTTTCATGGTCGTTTGTAAACGTTTTGAATTGTAAAGAGTCCACGTTTATCTTTCTTTCTGTTTCATGGGTCATATTTTTGGTATACTCAAGTTGAAGAACTCCTCCCCTACTCTTATTTTAATTGATTTCAGAGAGGAAGGGAGAGGGAGAGAGGAGATAGAAACATCAATGATGAGAGAGAATCATGGATCGGCTGTCTCCTGCACGCCCCCTACTGGGGATTGAGCCCACAACCCGGGCATGTGCCCTGAGTGGGAATCAAACCCGGGACCCTTCAGTCCACAGGCTGACGCTCTATCCACTGAGCCAAACTGGCTGGGGCCCTCTCCTACTCTTATCCCAAAGATACTCTCTGATTTTTCTAACAGTTTTATACTTTTACATTGTGCATTCAAATGCATATTACATTTCAAATTCATTTTTAAAAGTAAAGTACAAGGTTCGTGTCAAAGTTCGCTCCCTCTCTCTGAAGGGCCAATTGCTTAGCCACAATTACCGTAAAGTCCGTCTCCCCTTCGCCGAATCCCCTGCACCTTTGTCAGAAACCAGCTGGACATATTCATGCGGGTCTAGTCCTGGGTTAGCTGCCAGCACCCACCATTACTGCCGTTACAGAGCAATCCTTAATAACGGAGAGAGCGATTCTTCCATTTCATTATTCTTTTCCAAGAACGGTTATGCTAGGACCTTTGCCATGCCATATACATTTTAGAATGAGACTGTCGATATCTACAAAAAAATGACTGGCTTTTGATGCAAATTGTGTTAACCCGATAGATGGACTTGGAGGATGGACGTATTTCCTGCGCTGAGTTTCCTAGTCCTCGAACGAGGTCAGTCTCTGCAGTTACTTGCTTGGGTCTTTTCACAATGTATTCCGCCTCCAGCCTTTCCTAATTCTCAGCACAGAGCCCGTGCGCTTTGCTGGGGGGACACCTGAGGTCTGGCTTCCCGGAGCAGCTGTGAGCAGTACTGTGTTTCCACTCTGGTCTCCACACGCTTGTTGCTATGCAGGCGTGTGACTGGCCTGTGTGTGTTGATTTTGCATCCTGCAATCTTGCCGAAGCACTAACTACTCTACGGCGTTTGGGTAAGTGTGTCTGGATGTTGCATGTACACAGTAAGGCCATCTGAAGCAGGAACAGTTTTATTCTTCCCTCCCAACGGCCTCCCGGTTTCCCTGCCTTACGGTGCCGGCGGACACTATGTCCAACACCAGGGGAGCCGTGCGCCGGCCTGTGCCCTCCTGGAGGGGCAGCACCGAGCCGGCCCAGTAAGCACCAGGCCCCTTGCTCCTCCGTTCCCTTCTATTGCCTTCTTGGGGGTCAGCTGAAGGGTGTTTGGATCCCATCCTGATTTTAATAGTGTTTTTAGCTTCTCATTGTGTACAGTTTTCTTGGTGGCTGCTCCAACGGTTACAACAGGCACAGAGGACTTTCCTCAGCCCGCACGTAAAAACATCCTACCGCTCTACACACGTGCCGGGACCGGCTGCCTCCCCCGCCTTTAGAACGAGGTCGCGTTCCCTCTCGGAACGGCTGGCACCACTTCGGAGCGGCGTCACTTTATCCTTCACGTTGCCAACGTAACTTAACGGACGAATGCGGAGGAGGACGCCTCTTCTAGCTTCACTCGATCCACTTCTCTGCCCGGCTCTCCCTTCTGTAGTTGAAACTCCCCTCCCCAATCCCTTCCCTCCGTCCGGGGTAGCTGCCAGCGCAGGGCCTGGCTCTCCTTGGTCCAAGCGGTCGCCTTCGCTCCCGAATAACATTTTTGCCAGATGCATATACAGAATTAGAACCTGACGGTTCTTTTTATTTTTCAGTTTGAATATTTTTCTTTTTCTTTACATTTCTTAAGTCTAATGATAACCTATCTGTCTCTGAATAGATTTTATTTGGGCGTTATTTGGGATTTACTCAGCTTTTAAAAAACTATTTATGTACTTATTTATTTTTAATTTATTTTTTCCAATATTCAGCTTCTTGAATCTCCAGGTTTGTGGGTTTTTCCAATCTGGGGGGTTTTAACCAGTATTTGTTTCTCAGGCCCCCAGTCGTCCCCTTGCAGGACGCTCATGACATGGACGGTAGATCTTTGGTTCTCGTCTCAAAGGCCCCTGAGGCTCTTTTGGTTCCAGGTCTCCGTTGCTGCTCAGGGTGCGTAGATTCCATTGACCTGCCCTCCAGTCACCTGCTCTCCTTGTCGTTGCGTCTGCGACTGAGCTCGGCCACCCCGCTTCTTATTTCCGTTATAATGTCTTTCAATTCACTAATTTTTATTTCATTCTTTTTAATTTTTTCTTTGCTGAGGTTTTCCATCTCTTCATTTGTTTAAAAAAGAATGAGTGGTTGCTGTTGAAGGGCTTTTGTGACGGCTGCTTGAAACCCGTGTCAAGCACGTCCCACCTCTGCTTCCTCGTGCCAGCGGGCGCCCGGCTCCAGGCCTGGGGCCCTGCTGCGTGGCCTCCGGCACATCGGGGAGGCTGTGGAGACGCCCTCCCAATGGAAGAGCTTATTCCAGCAGCAGTTGGATCGGCTCTGGCCTCACGTGCGGGCTGTCGTTCCGACGACACGTCACTGTTCAGAGCTACTGTGGCCCCTGCATCCTGCCGGCCCGCTGGGGTCCTGCTCTGTCCCTGCTCTGCCGCCTGTGAGGACAGAGGCGCTCCGTAGGCCGCCTGCGACCCGGGGCGCGAGGCCGGGGCTGCCTGGCCTCCGCTCAGTTGTGGCCGGTGCCACCAGGGAGGGAGGTGCCCACTTGGCCCACCTTCTGTCACGGGCGGATGGGACGTGCTGGGCCAAACCGTTCTTGGCTTAGTAACATTTCTGGTACGGAATCACATTAATACATTGATTCCTTTATAGCCTGCAGTTCATCCGCAAAGGTTAAATAAAACCTGAAGTTTGCAACTCGATTTGAACAATTTATAACGGTGGTCTATTGGTGAGCAGGGTACTTTAATATCTCTCATTAACGGATGCTAATTATATGGGCGATTATTTTGGAATCTAGCGAGCAATAAGGACAATTACAATCTCAGCATTGGACAGACTTTAAGTCATTCCTGAGAGGTCGAACCAACCGAGAGATGAATGTCCCTCCACTTGCTTCTTCATTTATTTTTTATTTAATTGAGTTTTAATGCTACATAATATTGATTCACAACTTAAGAGATTAGAATAATAATCAATCTGAGCCCACACTGCATTCTCCCAAAGCCCATTTTAACGCCTAAAAATTGGTGCCATTTATTAATTTCATTGCATTTGGCACTTAATTAGAGCCCTCGATGTGTGAGACCAGCACACAAAACAACTCATTCCGGCCCCACCGGGCAGCGACACCCCGCGAGTGCAAATCTCCCACGGCCGATGCTCCAGCTTCTGCACAGCCTCGCCTTTTAGAGAAAATGCTCAGAGGTTCATTCTGTGCAGCAGCGCCTGCTTCTGAAATAAATACATGAGTGGGGTCCCCGCTCCTGGAGGCCTGGACCCGCTGCCGTCTGTCCTCCGTGCAGTAATGTGGAATAAGTGCATGAGTGGGGTCCCCACTCCTGGAGGCCTGGACCCGCTGCCGTCTGTCCTCCGTGCAGTAATGTGGAATAAGTGCATGAGTGGGGTCCCCACTCCTGGAGGCCCGGACTCGCCACCATCTGTCCTCTGTCCAGCAATGTGGTGAGGACACGCCCACCCACTGACCCGAGGGTCCAGAAGGCGGAGCACGGCAAGGACATGCTTCCGCGGGTATGAAACGCACAAATAGAGCACCAGTCTTCTCTCAGGTTCGGGGGAAACTGAGTCCCAGCGAGGGCCAATGACCAGTCAGTGACTAAACAGGGAATCAAAAGGCAGAAAGGAGTGAAAAAGCCAGCAATTACTTTGTAGTTCTATTGTGCCAAGGCCCTTATCGCAAATATTATTTCACTTTGTTCCAACCCGAGTAATTGTCCTTCCTCTCTTACAGTGAGGGCACTGCGGCCACAGGTAACCGGTGCCGTCTGCAGTCACGGTGCCGAACGCCCGGAACCCGCCCGGAGCTGTCCCCGCTGCTTCCAGCTGCCGGTGGCTCCCGCCTCCGCCATGGCTCCCGATGCTGGAGCTGGGACTCCCGGCTCCGTGCTCTGCATTCTGTCTCCAGGGAGGGCGGTGGCGGCCCACTCCTTCCTCGCTGCTGGCTGCACCCCTGCCCGTCCCGGTCTCTGATCTGACATTTCGACGTGTCTGGGGACGGGATGAAGCGGCTTAGGAATCCGGGTCTGAGGCGCCCTCTCTGAAGTCAGCCGCGGGTGAAGGTGGCCTCCCCGTGGCTGGGCGCGGCCTGCTTTGCCATCCGGTTCTCAGCTCTGTCCTCCATCGCAACGGTGACTGGGTCTGTGACTCGCCCACGAGTGACAGGCTGTGCCCACAGTCACTGTGCAGGAGCAGCGGGCACAGCACTGACCAGCGAGCTGCTGAGAGCTTTGCTTCCAGAGCCAGTCTGCTCTCCGGAGGGAGCGCTGGTTCCCATTCCCCCAAGGAGCACATCCTGGACGGGGCGCGCTGGACGGGACCTGGCGCCAACGGGCCTGACCCGGGGAGGGGACATCGGTGTGAAGGCCTCTGCTGCGCTTTCTGTGCCGCACACGCCCGTCTAGGCCGCGCCCCACTCAGTGCTAACGGACGTGGGGAGACAGGCAGCGGAGGCGTCCCAGACAGGAAGGCGATGAGCGAAAAGCTCCCGAGGGAACGCGCGTGACGTCATTGACACCCCCCCCCCCCCCGCCCCAGGAAATCCTTTCTTTCTTAAACGCTGGAAACCCTCCTTACTGTTAGGCACTGGGTGTCCCTGAGCAGGGCCACACCGGCAGCCCGACTGTACGTACACGGAGCCTCGGTCCCCAAAGGCTCTGAGGAGAAAGTCGCCCGGCTGCTCCCAGCGGAGGAAGACAGTGCCTGTCACACACTCACTCAGCCTGAAGCAGGTGCTTTTCTCGAGGATGTGTTCCCATTTCCTCAGCTTTTTATTTTACCTTTTAATTGACTTCAGAGAGTGAGGGAGAGGGATAGAGAGATAAAGCATCAATGATGAGAGAATCACTGACCAGCTGCCTTCTGCACACCCCACACTGGGGATCGAGCCTGGAACCCGGGCCTGTGCCCTGACCGGGAATTGAAGATGCACAACCACTGAACCACACTGGCTGGGCCATTTCCTTAGCTCTGTGAGGGGCTCCTGCACCCTCTGTCTGCCCACAACCTCCCGATCCTCCGACTAGGGCTCCTGCCCCGCCCCAGGGATGCAGCCGGCCTCCTGCTGACCTGAGGCTCCCCAGCCTCCGGGGCCGGCTCCTCTGGCTATTCTATCCCCTGAGACAGGCTCGGCGCTACCAGAGTCATCACTGTTTGGGGCACTGAGTCTGGGGTTTGTATCTTCAAAGGGTTTTGGGGAGCAAGGTTCTAACCCAAAGCAAGGAATCCGATGGCAAGTCTGAGGGTCCGGGAGACGCCGCGAGGCAACTGGGGGATCACAGGGCCACTGGGCGTGTACTAGCCACAGCTCCTCTGCTCCGGGCTCCCTGGGGTCGCCACCCCACAGCCCGAGAGGCTCCGACCCGGTGGTTCGAGGGCTCCTTCATGTGCTTCGGGAATCAGCACCTTGCTAAGCCACAGCCAGTCACCAGCACCCTCCCCAAGTCACTCTGTCCCCTCCCTCAGTGACGGCTGTGGGTAACTATCGTGTTTACTGTGCCTGCCTCTCCCCCTAGCCCTCCGAGGAGGCCTCTTTTCCAGTCTCCGATGCACCCCGGTGCCACCAGCGCTACGTAAACAGTTCACGGCAAAACAAAGGCGCCCTCGAAGGCAGGGATGATGGAGGCAGGGCCTCCCAGTTCATGGAGATTACACGCCCTTCCGAGGAAGAAGGGCATCCGCAAAAACATTTAGAAATGTTGTCATGTTTTCAAAAGTCGAATCATGCTGCTTCCTGCGACAAAACAGAAAGCACAGCAGCCTCCTCCAATTACACAATTTGAACCTTTGGACATAAAGCTATTCCACCTTCTGAACAATAAAAATTGCTATTGAATTAGAGTTGATGAATTCACAAAAGCACCTCCGGAGAGCTCCCTGGAATAAAATTTAATTTTAAAGTTTGAGATTGACAGAATGTAAAAGCACAGTTCTCAGATATGCTCTATATTTCAGAGGAGAATCTCTGCGCGGCCACATGAAGCCAGAGTGATGAGACGGCAACCAGGCAGTTATAAACGATGCAGCGTCACTGCCCGTGGGAGGGCCAGGTGATGTGGGGACAGGTGGTCACGGGCCAGGGCCAGCTCCCTGGGGCCTGGGCCATGTCCTCAGGTGCCGGCGGGGCTCCGCCAGGACTACGACCCATCAGCCTCTCGAGCTTTCTCCCTCACCTGGCAGCCCTCTCAGCCAAGCCGTGACACAGCTACCGGTCATCCCCGTGCACAGGCGCCCACCGCCTGCCGTGGCTGCCGCCGTCCTGCTCCCGCCTGCAGTGCAAGGGGAGCCAGGAGGTACACAGACAACTGTGTCACTAAGTGAACCACTGAGACAGAAGAGAAAGGTTGTCCCCGCCCTGGCTGGTGTGGCTCAATGGTTAAGCATCGCCTCATGCACTAAAAGGTTGCAGGTTCGATACCTGGTCAGGGCACATGCTGAGGTTGTGGGCTCATCTCCAGTAGGGGGTGTGCAGGAGGCAGCTGAGAGCTGTTCCCTCTCACATTGATGTTTCTCTCTCCCTTCCTCTCTCTAAAAATCTATAATTTTTAAAAATCTTTAAATAAAAAAAAGATTTTCCCTAAACAGCTTGCTTTCACATAAAAACTAGAAACAACTCCAAGCAGATCACCGTCCGCAGTAATTTCAACATGTGAGTTCTAATTAAGAAATCAGACTCGGGTGACGGGTTATTTTCAGTGTCGTGAGAAAGCATGGAATCCCGGGTGACCAGAGGAGGCGGGTTATGACGTGTGTCTAGAACGTGACAGTCTCGCGTGAGCTGCTCGATCTGCAGGGCGCAGAGGTGGTTCCCACCCCCGCCTCTCGGGGGCCCAGGAGGGGCGACAAAGCGCGAATGTGCAATGAGGGACGATTCCCGCCGTGTCTTCCTGTCTGTTAGCCAGACTCTGCGCTGGAGAAGGAACCCCGCCCTCCGCCCGTCCTGAGAACCGTCACTGTGAGAGGCACTGCTAGCGGTACCATGTGGTTCATCAGAAATGTTAGAGTTTTAATAACATCTCTTTCCCCCTCTATAGTCAATGTATCAAACAATTTCTAAAAACGTAGCAAATGATAAAAAGTACACAGGCCAGGAGACCCTTTAAGTTGTGGGGCATCTGGCACACGCTCTGCTCCCGGGAGCCGTGACGGGGTCGCGTGGAGTCCCGGGTGACGCACCAGGAGGAGGCGCCGCCGGTCTGACCTGCTGGGCCCTGGGGAGCCCGTGCCCCTGCGACATCCGGGCAGCTCGCCCTGCGAGGTGGCTCAGACGTTTCCAAAGCCCCATCTCAGGCCAGCGGCTAAAAAGCACGAAAGCATCTGTTCACGCCAAGAACAAAGACAACAAAACTGCAACTTGATGGACAGCAGCCAAAGCCAGGCGCGTGGGCGGCCGGGCAAGGGTTTCGGGTGGGACCACCCTCCCCCAAGGCCCCGGGAGACCCCGCGGGAAAGCACATGTTATTTTAAGTGATTGTGGGTCCCGGGGAGTGCAGAGGAGAGAACGGCGCCTCCCCGTTCTCCTGATCGACACACTTTCGTGGACAGGGGGCATGAGCAAGCCGGACACGGAGGTGGGCACAGGGGCCTTCACCACGGGTGGAGCTGGCTTCACCGCTACAACCAGGACCTGGAATGTTCCACGGCCATCCACCCTCCCCCGCAGGCCTTGGCAGACACTCCCCCTCCCTAAGCCGATCCCACAACTGGTTCTTTAAGAGCTTGCCTCCGCACGTGGGGGCTCAGGCAAGCGAATCGTCCAGGAGCCGAGGGTGGGACGGCCTGTTCTCCTTCAGGACAGTCCCCGAGCCCCTCCGAGGGCTGCTCTTGAGGAGGCTCCCGGGAGCTGGGCAGCACCCTGCGGTCTGGACGGACCACCCCGGGCCAGTGTCTCTGTAGTGAGGACGCAGAGGGGCCCTCACGATGGAGCTCCCACGAGCGGCTGGTGCACGTGTGTGGACAGAGGCATCGTCTCCCTGGGATGCACGCTCAGGACTGCAGCTGCGAAGTCCAATCCTCAGTGTGTGTCCAGTTTTTTAAAAAAATATATTTTTATTGATATCAGACAGGAAGAGAGAGGGAGAGAGAGAGAGAAACATCCATGATGAGAGAGAATCAGGGACCGGCTGCCTCCTACTGGAGATTGAGCCCGCAACCCAGGCATGTGCCCTGACTGGGAATTGAATCCTGACCTGTAGGTTCATAGGTCGATGCTCAATCACTGAGTCACATCGGCCGGGCTGTCCAGTTTTCTCGTGAGACCGCCAAACCGTCTTGCAGACGGCGGCCCTGGCGCCTCGTCGCCGGTCCCCGGTCCTCACCGGGATGCACTGTGTCACCACTTCTCACTGTCGCGGGTCCAGCGGCTACTCAGTGACATCTCATTGTGGTTTTCATTGTCTCTCATGGCTCATGGTGTTGGCCATCGCTTCACGGGCTCACTGGCCACCCACACATCCCCCTTCCTGAAATGTCTGCTCACAACTAGATCTGTTTAGTCGCAGAGTTTTCAGAGTTCTCTGCGCATTCTAGACACGAGTGCTTTCCCAAACACGTGGCGGGCAGACACTGTATTGCCGTCTCCCATGTGGCTTGCCACTCCCGGATCAGGCTGTGTGGCAGAGAAAAGTTGTAAAATGTATCGATTGTTTTCTTTTCGGAGCCAGGCCTGCGGGGCTGGAGAACTCTTCCCCATTCCCGGCCCCAGAGGTCTCCTGCGATGTGTCCTCCGGAACGTGGAGCAGTGTTAGTGTCACACTTACCCCCACGCCTCTGAGGTGACTATAACCCGGGGGTGGGGCAGGTCAGGGTGTAGTTTGCCTGTGGATGGGCCCAGCCCTATTGGTGGCGACTGCTCCTCCGCCACGGCTGCTGCTGCCGTGCGGCTGCCTCTGCGTCCCCCCGTCCGTCCACGGGTCCGTGTGTCCCCGAGCCGGGCCACAGCGCGCACACTGCAGCTGGACGGTGCAAAGCCAAACGGGGGAGAGCGGCTCCCCCTCCATCCTTCCGATTCAGACTTGTTTCAGCTCCTCTGCTTCCGACGTCTGTTTGAGAATAACCTTTCCGAGGCCGACAGAAATCTCGCTGAGGTTTTGATGGGAATTGCACTCAACTTGGACATCAATTTGGGGGAAATTGCCTGCTTTCAACCCATGAACACGGCCTGCTTCCCTGTGTTTCAGGGCTCGGATTCCTCTCATCAGTCCTGCGCAGCTCTCAGCTTCAGGCCCTGGCCACATTTTATTAGATTTACACTAATTCCTTTTCAAAGCAGCTGTGAAAAGTATTGTATTTTTTATTTCAATTTCCATCTGTTCACCAGAAATGGTGCTGTTTTTTATATGCGGATCTGTGTCCCGTGACCTTGCTAAACTTACTTATTCTGTGAGTGATGTGTGTGTGTGTGTTCAATCCTTGCTCTGCTCTGACCCTCTCTCTCACCACTTCCAGGCGAGGGGAGAGCTGGGGTCCCCGCATGACTCCGTGGACACTCAGGGGTGGAGGCAGGCTCCTCATCGCCAGGAGGGGTGTGAGTTCACGCTCCCGGGAGCCTCTGGGAGATCCCCTGGATGGGAGGGGGTCTCCTGCACAGCCTCACTGAACAGCGGGAGGGATCCTGCCACCCCCGGGCCGGGTGAGAGTCCCGACTCTTCACTGGGCCTCCTCTGACCTGAGCCCGGGACGGGGAGGCACCTCGGTGCCAAGAGAGCAGCGGCAGGCTCCCCACGGCTCCCACTGGCCTGCGCTGTGCGGCTTGTGGGCGTGGCCGGCCTTTTCTGTGCTTCGCTGGAGGCAGTGGTCACTGCGCACCAGGGTTCTGTCTTGCTGGGCGGCTCCCACGGTGTCCTGTGGCTGGAAGAGCTGGCTTTCTCAGAGGCGTTCTTTCGTCTGTGCCCACTGGCATCTGGGTTTCCTCTGGCACCCGGTCCCAGACAGACAAGGCCAACGGGAGGCTCGGGGAAGCCCACGCACTGCGTCCCAGAGCCCGAGGCGTGGCCGTCTCCACCCACCTGCAGTGTCCTGTGTCGCCGTACATCCTGGTCAGGGACTGGGCGTGCCTAGACGGAGGGACGGGGACAGCACGCCTGGCATCGCCAGAGCAGCGGTCGCCAACCGTGGCCCGCGGACCCCTGGTGGCCCGTGAGGTCCGAAAGGCTGGCGCCCGCTGGTCCAGAGACGAGTTGAGAAGGTGCCTGGCAGCCTTCCCTCCTCCACAGACGGAGGATCCGCAACAAAGACTCGGGGCCTCAGCACAGAGCACGGGGGACAACGAGGAGCCCACTTGGGGGCAACGCGGGGAGAAGAAATGGGTGAGTTATGAGCTGCTCACCGAGTGTAGAAGTAAAACCAAGGACCGCATCTGTTTGCTTCGGGCAACAGATAATGACCGTCAGGTGGAGATGATCAGAGAGCCTGCCGGCAACGAGAAGAGCGCGAGGAAAGGGAGGGTCAGGAGTGTGCCGATGCCCCTGGCCTCGGGAACAGAGAGGAGCCTGCCAGCCTCGCGTCCACCTTTAATGAAGCCGAGCGGAAGCGCGTTCTCCTGAGCCAGACCTCGCTCAGGTCCATTAGTGCCAGAGGAAGCCTAATTGCACAGGAAAAGCAGAGGCAGCAGCTCCGAGCCGGCCCGGGCGTCCTAAGGACACTGCACACGGCGACGGGCAGGAGCGCTGAGCAGTGAGCACCACACACTTTGCACAGCCCGCTCTCCCCCAATTAGCCAACAGCCTGCTCTCCCCCAATTAGCCAACAGCCTGCTCTCCCGCAATCAGCCAACAGCCCGCTCTCCCCCAATCAGCCAACAGCCTGCTCTCCCCCAATCAGCCAGCAGCCTGCTCTCCCGCAATCAGCCAACAGCCCGCTCTCCCCCAATCAGCCAACAGCCTGCTCTCCCCCAATCAGCCAGCAGCCTGCTCTCCCGCAATCAGCCAACAGCCTGCTCTCCCCCAATCAGCCAACAGCCCGCTCTCCCCCAATCAGCCAACAGCCTGCTCTCCCGCAATCAGCCAACAGCCCGCTCTCCCCCAATCAGCCAACAGCCTGCTCTCCCCCAATCAGCCAACAGCCCGCTCTCCCCCAATCAGCCAACAGCCTGCTCTCCCCCAATCAGCCAACAGCCCGCTCTCCCCCAATCAGCCAACAGCCTGCTCTCCCCCAATCAGCCAGCAGCCTGCTCTCCCCCAATCAGCCAACAGCCTGCTCTCCCGCAAACAGCCAACAGCCTGCTCTCCCGCAAACAGCCAACAGCCTGCTCTCCCGCAAACAGCCAACAGCCTGCTCTCCCGCAAACAGCCAACAGCCTGCTCTCCCGCAAACAGCCAACAGCCTGCTCTCCCCCAATCAGCCAGCAGCCTGCTCTCCCGCAAGTAGCCGGCCAGCGATGGAAGGCCACAGCCCCGCAGCTCATCGCCACTCCTTCCCGAAGGTCCAGGAAAAGCCAGTGAAGAGTGGCCGGCACGCCCTTCATTCCCGCCTGGCTCATTACAGGACCTGGTCAGAGATGGACAGGCAGACACATCTGGAAAATAAGGATTTCTTTCCCGGTCCTCTGCCTACCCCCGAGAACCTGAGGCCGCATCTCCCTGTCGAGGTCTCCAAAGGATTCCTAACGAGGGCCTCGCTCAGCACGGCCTCCGAGGCACGGCCTGGATGTACCACACACCGCGCCCCTCGCGTTCTCTTTCCGGGGGTCCCAGCTACTGGCGTGGACGCCGCGGGGAGCAGAGACAACGAGACGTGCTCCCTTTACAGAGCAGCGCTTTCTCCTGATTAGATTTTGGTCTCTAAATTCAATACACTGTTTAATGAGATAATTAGAAAATCCATAAATAAGGAAATAATTAAATATATTATTTCTTTCATTCTTTAATTTTTTAACGTTGTTTGAGAAGTTTGCACCTATAAAGGATTAGAGGTTTAGATAATCATTACATTAAATACAGCTAGTGTTGCTTTTTTAACGACCTTCGATATAGACGAGGAGCCGGAAGGAGAGAGGGAAGCACGCGCTCTGAGGAAGACGGAGATGGCCATGTGTTTCAGAGCGTCATCGCCAAGGGCTGCAAAAGGCTAATTAGCAAAAGGCAAACAGGCTCCTAAAAGCAGCAGCAAACTGAATACATTATGATCCCAATGCACACATAAGCATACATACACATGTGCACACGCGCGTACACACATGTGCACACATACACACATGTGCACACACACGTACACACATGTGCACACACATGTACAAGGAGACACAGAGGGCAGGAACGCTATCAGATGCTAACAACAGTTGTGCTGTGAGTGGGTTAGTTTAGGTTATTTTTTCCCCTGATACAGTCCTACATTTTCTAAGTTGTCTATAAGGTTTTATAATCAGAAAAAATCTTTTAAGAAAATAAAATCAGAAATTCTTTGGGGTCTGATAGGAATAATCATTATACTTGCAACAAAAAGTATTTATACAGTCATTTATTTAATGTCTGTCTCCCTACCCAACTATGAAGTACATTAGAGTAGGAACTCCATCCACCATGCTCACAGCTATAGTCTCAGTGCCTGGGGCACTGCAGGGACCTAAAAATATTCACGAATTAATAAATAAACAAGGACGGGAAGGAGGCAGGGAGGGAGGGAGGGAGGGAGGGAGGGGGGAGAGAGGGTGGGAGGTAAGGAGGAAGGAAGGGATGAAGAAGGAGAGAGGGAGGGAGGGAGGGAAGGAAGGACAGAGGAAGGGAGGAGGGAGGGAAGGAGGGGGAGGAAGGAGCTGGGAGGAAGATGAGGGAGAAGGAGGAGGCCATGGGAAGCAAGACCATGGTGAGTCTGAGCACAGAGCCCCCTAACCATCAGCTCCTCAGGGCGTCCCCACGGGCTAACAGGCGACCTGGCTCTGAGCCATGCTGAGCGCAGGCTGTGGGACGAAAAGTAGATACACGAGACTCACTTCTTACGGGTAACGAAGGGGCGAACACACACTGAGGCCCGTTTCCCGCCTGACCTGGACCTACTCTGAGCACAAGGGAAGCCGCCTCGCAGGAACCGTCCGACGTGGTTGGGATTGGCGCTGGAGGCCAAGGCCACAGCAGGACAGTCAGTGAGGTCCGCTCACATGAATCACGTCAGGCAGTAATATTTCTATTCTCTGTGAAACATCCTGCCCGCAGAGAACGCTCATCTTCCACTCTCGTGTGAATGCCACTGTCTCCCGGGGTAGGTCCCCGAGAAGAGACGAGGTCACCCAGTTTCCCGAGCCATTTCCAACCCGGGCCTTCCCCGCCACAGCCGCGCGGGCGCCCTGAGGCAGGAAGGGCTGGTCCAGCCCCAAGGCAGCCTGTGGCCGGTGCGCCCAGGGCCTGCCGTCCGTCCGCCCGCCCGCCCGCCCGCCCGCCCAGGGAGCCACGCAGCCTTCTCGCTCTGCCTCCCGGAGATCAGAGACCTCAAGGCCCCGGGGAGCTGCTTTCTGCTGCACAGGCCTGGGACTGAGCCGTCTCTCCCTGGTTTCCATCTCCATGTGAACGCGTTCATGCTGGAAGGGGATTCCAGGCGGGAAACGTGTAAATGTCCGGGAGAAAGCGGCCTGCCTCCCGCTAAATGAGAAAACGAGAGAAGCATTTTCCACAGCGAAGAACTGCTCTTCCAAACGACCTTTCCTGAAGCCAAACCCGCCGACGAGGGCAGACAAACGCGCTGCCTGAGGCCCCGTGGCCCGGAGTCTCGAGGGAACGCCACCGGGGCACGGCCTGCGTCCCAGGCCAGCGCGCCGCGGGTTTTGTTTCTGAAGTGTTTAGAGCCTACACGTGACGAAAGCTGCTGTACATGCGAAGTGCTACCTTTAAATTGTCTTGGGACTCAAAAAACAAGCCATTTGGCTTCTGTTGCTGTAAAGCGTATCCTGACCTTGCAGGGAAGAGGATAATCAACGAGAAAAAAGACTGGCGTCATGTCACATGGGGTCAACGTGATGCGGGTTCTCACAAAGAGCCGCTGCCGCTCCCTCCAGCGCCCGCCCGCGCTGCTCCCTCCACAGCGCCCGCCTGCGCCTCTGCCCCCCTCATTCCAATCTCCCCCCCTCTCTCCTAAGCTCCAGGCCTTCCTTTGCTGTAAATGTTTCCTGAGCCCTCTTCTTGCAGAGCTCACGGCTCGCTGCTTCTACCTCCGTGACTTTCTAAGTAAACTTCCTCTTATTAAAGAGTAGGGGGAGGAGGAGGAGGAGGAAGAGGAGGAGGAGGAGGAGGAGGGGGAAGAGGAGGAGGAGGAGGAGGAGGAGGGAGAAGAGGAGGAGGAGGAGAAGGAGGGGGAAGAGGAGGAGGAGGGGGAAGAGGAGGAGGAGGAGGAGGAGGAGGAGGAGGAGGAGGAGGAGGAGGAGAAGGAGGGGGAAGAGGAGGAGGAGGAGGAGGAGGAGGGGGAAGAGGAGGAGGAGGAGAAGGAGGGGGAAGAGGAGGAGGAGGGGGAAGAGGAGGAGGAGGAGGAGGAGGAGGAGGAGGAGGAGGAGGAGGGGGAAGAGGAGGAGGAGGAGGAGGAGGAGGGGGAAGAGGAGGAAGAGCAGGGGGAAGAAGAGGAGGAGGAGAAGGAGAAGAAGAATAAGGAGAAAGAGAAGGAGAAGAACTGTTTTCTAAACAAGACTGACTGTGATGCCTGCTTTTGCTGTTTAGAGAGAGGAAGGCAGGGAGGGAGGGGGAGAGAGAGAAACATCGATTTGTTTTCCACTTATTGACGCATCGCTGGTTGCTCCTCCTGTGTGCCCTGACCAGGGATCGAACCTGCAACCTCGGCACATCGGGGCGACCCTCTAAACAACGGAGCCACTGGGCTGGAGCGCAGTGATTTACCTGCATAGCGGTTCCGTGATCTCAGTTAAGTCAATATTGGTAAAGCTGCTCGATAATGATTTATTGGTTTCTCTTTATCCTAAATGCCAGCAAAAGACATAGGCTATCCAGGGGCTTACTTTCTGATTTACTACAAGTAAAATTTGAAAGAGAAACAACATGAGAATTAGAAAAGGATAAACCCTTGCCACACTGAACGTTAGCAATATGCCTCAAGTGAATTATTTTAATTTTGGCCAAAAAAAAAAAAAGATACTATTTACTCATGGTCCTCAAAGAAAAAAATATAGTTACAGTAAAAAAAAAAAAAATCAATGTTGTATGACGGTTGAGACATAAGAATAACCTGTCATTAAGATCTGGATTCCTGGTGACGGCGTGTGAAGCCCACGCAGCCAGCACTGGGCGTGAGGTTCGTGTCGGGAGGAGCAGCCGGAAGCACGCGGGGCAGTAACCACACAGCCCTCCCTCGGTGAGCGCAGCTCTGGGGCAGAAACGGTAACCCTTGCCCAAGAGCCCGAGTGCCCCTCGGTGTTTCGAGGCAATATCCTAACAACTGGACAAACACATTTGCGAGAACAGTTAGCAAATGTACGTTGTAGCTTCAGGACTCAGATACAAAACGTTCATTTCCACACAGATGGTCAAAACAAGTATTTCTAAACTGGAAACATTTTTCTTCACAACAGAAACACATGTTCTGGCTGTCAAAAAATGTCTCAATAAAACATGTTTTTGCAAAAGGTATTTAATTTGGCAAATGTGTGCCTGTGTAGACTCAGAGTCAAAGCGATTTAAAAGCATGTATGCATTCATCAGGAAAAGTATTTTAAGTAAAAATGATAACAATCAATTGCTTACTCTGTAGGAGGAGCTGAGCAAAAGCTTCATCGTTATCATCTAACTTAACCCTGGTTATTAGAAAACGTGAGAAGCAGGTAAGGAATCTGAGGCCTGGAGAAGTTAAGCAATTTGTCCAAAGGCTTGCAAATAGCAAAAGGGTTTTCAAAAGGTGGACAGCGTTGAGTCATGAGCAGCAACAACAACAGACATTTTTAAAAGACCTTCAAAAGTCGCAGTTTGATTTCCCACATATCGAGGTAACTAGAGGTAGAGTCCAAAACTAGCACAGCAGTGCCAGGATGTCTGTTCAGAATCCCGCCCCCTCCATCTTTCTATAGCTGCAAGGGAAGCGAGGAAACCCAGGGACAGGAGTATCATAATTTCCCTGGAGGAGGGTTAGCAAGCATTTTCTGTAAAGACCTGGATAGTAAAAGGTTTAGGGTTTGCAGGCTCTTTGGCCTCTGTCGCAACTACCCAGCTTTGCCCATAAAGCTGGAGAACCATAGACGATGCAGACGAGACGAGGGGGCTATGTTTACAGAAACACACAGCAGGCAGCTCGGGCACGGATTTGCCCTTCGCTGGCTGGTTTGCTGACCTGTCTTAGAGCAATCATGACTTGGCACGGGAGGGGGAGGCATGGGAGGCGAGGGCACACGACCCTGACGTAAACAAGTCACTGTCCTGTTAGGACAGCTGACGGGCTGGCCACGGGGGCACACGGGGCAGGGGAAGGGCTCTCCTTCAGGCCGGTGAGACTCCACAGCCTGAGCTGCAACCCCGTGGCATCCACCACTTTGCCTCCACCAGTTCACCCGGGAATCCAGGACGGTGAAAACCGGCAGGCGCTCTGCTTACGGACCCCTCTGACACGGAGGCTCTAGACGAGGAGGCGAGGGGAAAGTTAAGGCACTTCCGACGAGTGGCCCTGCCCGCTGGGAGCAGAGGCGGGATCTGTATTTTGATCCCAGCACCGCGGTTCCTGCTCCTGGAACAGCAGCGGCCGCGCTGGCACCCGCGACGCCCTGAGCACGTGCTCTGTTCCGTCTCCTTTGTTCTTCAAACGCCCTTCAATGCAGGTACAACGGGCCACCCCTCAGTTCTCCGTCTACGTTCAGCGACTGAAGCCCCGAAGATGACCACGCTGGCCCAAGGCCACGGCCAGGACGTGGGAGAGCCTGGAGGGTCCAGGTCTGACGGGCACCCAGGCTGAGTGAGCGCACGGCTCCCTGGGATTTGGGGGGGCTCCTGGCCCAGGAGCAGGGGAAGCCGGGGGCTGCCCTGACAGCAGGACTGTGAGCGCCGCTCAGAAGGGGTCAGGTGGAGGCCCTGTCAGCACGCTGAGCTCACTGCCCGCAGCGCCATGTCGCCGCTCCTGCGCTCAGTGGAAAACAGCTTCCGGGCAGTGTCCTTGGGAACCGCGCAGGGGTCCCGGCTCCCCCGGCTCGGGGCCTTGTGCTCTGAGGATCGATGTCCTGAGCCCCGTTCTCAGGCAGGAAGGCGGAGGGAGGCCCATGGGGCTCAGTGCAGTTTGAAACTGGACCTTAATGACTATTTTTCCTTCCCCCCCGGGTTCCCCAAGAAACCGCAGAAAGTGGGGCTCTGGCCCCTTTCTCACCAGGGGACAGTCATCTGGAACTGGCGACACTCCCGTGCCCGGGGTGCCTCCAGGTCGCCGCATTCACTTCAAGGTCAGTGCCGACCCCAAGGCCCCGCCCCGTGAGCTTTCCTTCCTTTATTAATCCAATAAATACTTTTTAAAAGCCGCCTTTTTACGTTGAGATCATTGCAGATCCCCATGCAGCGGTGAGAAATATTACAGAGCACCCGTGTGCCGTGACCCAGTTCCCCAGCGGTGACCGTGCAAATCTACAGGACAGCGTCATGCGGACCGGACAGCAGAACGGCGCGTTCCCACCACCCCAGGCCCCTCCTTTATCGTCACCGCCCCCCGTCCCCGGGTCACTGAGCCCTAGAAACCTCTAGCCTGTCCCCGCCCCTGGAAAGGCGCATCGCAGTAGCATTGCGTGACTGGGAGACAGTGCGCCCTGTGGGGTCGGACCTTCTCCTCCTTAACGCCTTCCACATGCACCCAGGCCGCTGCGGCCCCAGGGGCTCCTCCCTCTCTATGCTGAGTCCCAGGGCACCGCAGTCTGGTTATCCATCCAGTCCACGGACATCTGGGCTTTTTTCAGTTTGGGGTGATTATCAAATTGAACCATTTGGGAGATTGCTGAATTGAATCAGCCTTTGATAACTGGAGGAATCCTACTGAGTCATGATATATAATTCTTTTTATGCTTTGTTGAAATTGACTTGCTAATATTTTATTGATTTTTTTTGTAACAGTATATGAGAGATATTGGTCTATAGTTTTCTATTTTTTTGTATTGTCTTTATCTGGTTTTAATATAAAAGTAATATCATCCTTATAGAGTGTATTGGAAAGTATTCGCTCCTCTTCATTTCTTTGGAGGAGACTGTGAAAAGGGGTGTTTATTCTTTAAGAGTTTTGTTAAATTCTCCATGGAAACTCACTTCAGACGCAGTGACATTGGAAACGGCAGGGAAATTTCTCTCAGGAACATTGTAATTACAAATTCCATTTCCTTAATGGCTATTGAACTGTCCAGGTTACTCATCCATCTTGGTCGAGTTCTGGTGGAACTTCCTTCCCGAGGAACGGGGATCCAGTGTCTGTGCAGACTGGGCCACACGGCTCCTTACCACCATCCCGACGTCCGCAGGACCCGGAATGACACCCGTCACCCCGGGCACTGGTGTTTGTGTCTTTTCAGTCTTCACTGTCAGTCTTGCTGCAGGTTTTTCAATTTGATCTTTTCAAGGAGCTGGGTTTTTGACAGTTTTCTATTTCCAATTTCATTAATTTCTGCTCGTATAACGATTAGTCCCTTCCTTCGATTTCCTTTGGGCGTATTTTGCTCTTCTTTTTGTAGTTCCTTGAGGCGGGGTTTGGCTTAATGAGACGCCTCCCTTTCTCTAATGTGACACACCTTCTTACACACGATAACACTCGCTCTCAGACCGACTCTCGCTGCATCCCCACATTCTGATAGGCTGCGTTTTATTTCCACTCCCTTCTTTGGATTGTCAAATCCCCTTGAGTTTTCCTTTTTGATCCAACGAGCATGGAGACGTATGTTGTTGGATTCCCAAGTGTTGAAGAGGTCCCTGCTGTCTTTCTGTTGTTTGTTTTTCACTGGATCCCATTAAGGTCCGAGAAGATTCTGCCTGATGTCCGCTCCTTTGGTTTGTGGAGGTCAGCGCAGCAGCCGGAGAGCGCCTGCCTTCGGGAATGTTCCGGGAGCCGGAGAGGAGTGTCACTTGGCTCCTGCGGATGCAGAGTTCCGCCTGCTCATGGCCTCTCTTGGCTGAGCGCGCTGCTCCGCCTTCCTGAGCCATTGCTGAGGTTCTGTCTGGAGGCCCTGGAGCTGCTGAGATGGGGTGTCAGGCCCACGGCTGCAATGGTGGCTGCCGTGTGTCTCCTCTCGCTCTAGCAGCTTCTGCTCCGTGCAGGCCAGGGCTCTGTTGTTTGGTGCCTACACACTGGAGATTATTCCTTCCTGGTGGGTTATCTGTCGTCGTCATCTACATCACCCCTCCTTTTACTGCACCCCGCTTCCTGAGCTCCGCAGATATCGTGCTTTTTACAAACGGAAGGCAAGACCCTCCACCAACAAAAAGTCCCCAGCTCGCTGAAGGCTCAGATGACGGTTAGCATGTTTGGGCTATAAAGTGTATTTAATTAAGTTATACACATTGCTTCTTAGACATAAGGCTACTGAACACTTAATAGATGCCAGTACAGTGTAAACATACGTTTTATATGCACTTGGAAACCAAAACATGTCCCATGACGCACTTGTTTGCAATATTGGCTTTGTTGGGGTGGGCGGTCCGGGGCTGACCTCACCAGAGCTCCAGGGGTACCTGTCAGTCTCTCTTTTCTCTAATCATTTTCTTTCTCTCCAGACTCCTCCTCTGGGTGGACTTGTACCTCCTGCCCTCACCCCTTCAAAACAAAACAAACAAACAAGACCACGGGGGCCCCGACACTCGGTATTTCAGACCGTGGCCGTCGCTGGGAACAGGGCCGTGCAGATGTCGTGTGAAGACGGGGTCACGTGCAGTGGGCTGGGCTCTAAGAAGGTGGCACATGAAGAGAGACTCCTGTATGATAACACAGATGGGAGTGTCGTTGCTGCAAAGCGAGAAATGGCGAATGGTGGCAGCAAGCCAGCGGCACGGGGGGTGCGGGAGGGGGCAGGAGGGTCCCTGCAGGGGTCAGAGGAAGCGTGGGCCTCCCAGCACCTGGGTTTACCTTTCTGGCCTCCGACCACGAGTCAACCAGTTTCTATGGTTTTAAGCATCCAGCTTGTGGTACTTTCCTACACAGACTCCAACGGGCATGTGGGAACCGCCCCCCCTGCCCCGCCATCCTCCCCCCACACCTCCCGATCTGCTTTCTCATCTGTCTGAAATTGTTTTTTAACAGAGTTCAAAGAGGCATGCTTACCTTCCAGATAAAAGTTGCAAACAATCATCTGGTTATTAAGTAAATATTTGGCAAGAGGACGTGCTGGGTCCTGTCCTGGGTACTGGGAAATCATCAGAGAACAAAACAATACCACGCCCTACACTGGCACCCCATCCTCTCCCGGAGGAGCCAGACACATGCAACAAGCATGGCCCATCAGAAGACTGCGACCAACATCCATTCATTCATTCAGCTCACTCTGCAACCGACATTCATTCATTCGATCAGCTCACTCTGTGACCAACATCCATTCATTCGATCAGCTCACTCTGTGACCAACACCCATCCATTCATTCAGCTCACTCTGTGACCAACATCCATTCATTCATTCAGCTCACTCTGCAACCAACATCCATTCATCCATTCAGCTCACTCTGCAACCAACATCCATTCATTCATTCAGCTCTCTCTGCTACCACCATCTATCCATCCAGTCAGGTAGTACCTTGTCCAGAATCTCCCTCCCAGGAAAATTTGCTGCTTAGTTTATAAATCCAGATGCTGATTTCTGCTCCTCTCCTGTCTTGAGAGGAGAGAGCAGGCTGGAGTGTACTGTGGTTGGGGACCTACTGTGCAGCTGTTGAGGGAAAGAATTCTCACCAAAGGAAAAGGCAACACGGAGGGCGGCGGCAGGTGCTGGGGGCAATGTCCCTGGATGGCCCCAGCATACCTGGTGCCTTGGTGGGGACACTGCCTGGCGATGTTCCCGATTCAGACAGCTGTGCGGGGCCAGGACAGCTCCATCCCGAGGGCGCCCCTTCCCTCCTGGGGTCACTGTGCGCATCCCTAGCACTGCCCCTGCCACCAGCGGGAGGCGTTGCTGAAACCGCGCTGGAGGCGGAAGACGAGGCTGTGTCTCAGCTCTGCGTGTATGTGCACCTCGGGGCCACAGCCTTGTTTTCTGGTGCCTCGACTATCTCATCTGTGAAGTGGGTATAAGCATGTCTATGCTGCCTATTACCTCAGGAGTTGTGATGAAATTTAACGCCTTTTTACAGATCCTGAGGTATAATTTCCAGCACCATGATCTTCACTGGAAGGCCTGGCAGGCAGAGGCTTTAAAAGTCTGCAAACGATGACAGCGTCTCCCCTTACCCGCGGCTTCGTTTTCTACCGTTTCAGTGGGTTCTCGGACCCACAATCCGAAAATAGTGAACGGAAAATTCTAGAAATAAACAATTCGTCAGTTTTCAATGGTGAGCCATTCTGAGCAGCGTGAAGAAATCTCGCACCGCCCTGCTGTGTCCCACCTGGAACACGACTCCCCCCTGTCCAGTGTCCCCACGCTGCAGACACCCCGCCCATCAGCCACGGCTGCCGTGTCCCTACCAGACAGACAGCCGCCACGCGGGCAGGCTTGTGTCCCGGTGACCGTTATTGTACTGACAGATGGCCCCCCGGTGCCGAGCGGTGAGCGGACAGCAGGCGGGGCGGGAGGAGCGGGAAGCGCTTCCTGTAAGTGAAAGGCAACGCTCTCAGCCTGATACAGGCAAGCCGAGGCCGCGGCTGCTCAACCCACAGCAGAAGGAACCTTCTGGCCGTAAAGCCGTGAGGACGGAAGAGGGAGGCGGTGCTAGCTCTGCTGCCTGCCTCACGCTGCAAGGTCACGGCCACGGAGGAGAGAAGGGCTGACTCGGGTCGGAAAAAGCACGAAAACCATGGGCGGGAGACTGAACTGAAGGTGTCCCCGCTGATGGGGACGCGCTGTGCCAGGCAGCGCCGAGCCCGAGGGAGACCCGCCGGGGCCCTGAGACGGGCGACCCCAGGCCATGTCCCACAAGTGAGAGGCGGCTGCGATTCCGCGACAGGTCAGCGTGTCATCACCTCACCGCACACAGGAAGGGCAGGTCCGGGATGGTACATTCTGAGAGAGAGATAGAGATAGAGAGAGAGAGAGAGAGAGAGAGAGAGACCACCTGCACATAACTCGTACGACAGTCTATCGTTCCCATTGATCTACCACATGAGTCACCACGCCGACCTCTCACGGGCCCGATTTATAGACTAAACTTGCTTACGGGGACGCACTGGGCTGCTCCCACCTCCGCGGTGGGAATGTGCTGCTGTGAACCACGGGGTGCGAGCGCCTGCGCACGTCTCTGCTCAGTTCTCTCGGGCACAGACCCAGGGGCGGAGCTGCTGGTCCCTCGGTCGTTCCGTTTAACACCCGAGGACCCACCAACCTGCTTCCCACGGTCGCCGCCCATTTCCCGTCCTCGCTGGCGGCAAGAGGCTCCCGTGTCCCCGAGCCTTACGGCGTCTGCCATGTTCGTTTATCTTTAGTGGCAGCCCTTCCCGTGGGTGTGGGGTGGCCTCGCGGTGCGGGTTCGATCTGCGTTTCCCTGGCGACTGAAGCGGGGAGCATCTTCCAGGTGCTCGGTGGCCACGCGCCTCTTCTCCGGAGCGACACCTACTGAACCCCTCGCCCACGTTTGGGTCGGGTCTCTTGCCGCTGCCCGTGGAGGTGCAGTTCTCTCGTGTGTGTTCCGGGGAGCACCCCCCGCCCCCCCCAGGCTCTGTGAGTGAGACAGCCGCTGGGTTCCCACCGGAGCTGCTTCGTTCACGGTCAAGTCGACGGCGGTGACCGGCCAGCCGCGGCCTCGGGGTCCCATCCAACCCAGGCCTGTTTGAATCTGGTCCCCAAGCTAAGACGACTGAGGTCGCTGTGTCTCTACCACGGGGTCAGGAGGGACGAAGTGCTCCCTCGTCTCCTACCACTCACAGTCTTGCCCACTGGTCCGCCTGGGTGAATCCACGTAGGCTCTCACTCCAGCGAGGCCTGAGCCAGCTCCTTTGGGCTCAGATGAGCCCATTTTGTGCTTTTCTGGCTAACTCCTTACGTGTGACGTCATGGTGGTAGCAGAAACATGCCGTGGGAGGAGTATTTACCAAATGCTGCTTTTCCTTGCTGAAAGCCAGTCATTGAACACTTGACAGTACATCACTGCCTTGCCCCTGTTTTGGGGTGAAGTCCCAAATCTCAAGTCATCCCTCATCTCCTACACGCAGGTCCCCAGGCAGCCTGGCCTGCCTCCTGCCTCGCTGCGCCCCCATCAATTCTACACCCCGAACCACGCTGTGCCTTTGGGACCGCAGCCCGACTGGCAGCCTTTTCTTCATCCCCGGGAAACCTGGCTTTCCGCAGCCCCGAGCGCCACACCCCTCACACCACTGGGCCTGGGGGTGGAATAGGGCCTCCCACCATGTCCAGCCCACCCTGCCTTCTCCTGCTCTAACTGCCTCCACCCCTAATTCAAATGCCAGCTCATTGGACTTCATTTCCCACGATCCCTTCGCCACGGCAGCCACCTGCTGAGGCTGTCTGTCCCTAACTTTTTTTTTTTAAATTTATCTTTATTGTTGAAAGTATTACAGATGTCCCCCTTTTCCCCCATTGACCCCTCCCCCCAGCTCCCGCCCCCTCCCCAGGTCTTCACCACACTATTGTCTGTCCATGGGATGGATGGATATATATGCATATAAGTTCCTTGGTTATCTTTCCCACCCCCCATCCCCTTCCCTCTGAAATCCGTCAGTCTGTTGTATGCTTCCATGTCTCTGGATCTATTTTATTCATCAGTTTATGTTGTTCATTAGATTTCACATGTAAGTGATGTCATGTGACACTTGTCTTTCTCTGACTGGCTCATTTCACTTAGCATGATACTCTCTAGGTCCCTCCATGCTGTCTCAAAGGGTAAGAGATCCTTCTTTTTTACATCGTGTAGATGTACCACAGCTTTTTTATCCACTCATCTACTGATGGGCACTTGGGCTGTTTCCAGATCTTAGCTCTTGTAAATAATGCTATGAACATAGGGGCGCATACATTTTTTTATAACTGGTATTTCAGAAGTGGGATCACTGTGTCGAATGGCGGTTCCATTTTTAATTTCTTGAGGAGGAAACTCCATACTGTTCTCCACAGTGGCTGCCCAGCCTGCACTCCCACCAGCAGTGCACGAGGGCTCCCTTTTCTCCACACCCTCCCAGCATCTGTGGATTTTGTTGATGGGAGCCATTCTGGCGGGTGTGAGGTGACACCTCATTGTCCTATTAATCTGCATCTCTCTGATGTGCCCCTTACTTTTGGGTGATACATCTCTAGACGCACAACTTTCACAGGCACAGTGATGGCTCTTCAGAGCCTTAATGAATTTCAAAACTTCAAAGGTACGCAAAAGCTCCAAATGTCCCTTTGTCACCTACAAGAAACCTCCCTGAAATAAGCCCTCATTCTCTATACAAATCCCATCCTGAGTTTTAATGAGATAAAAACGGCTTTGTTCACGTTTCTAAGAACGATTTATAATCACTTCATCAATAATGATCTCAGTATTTAAGAAGAGGTACTTAGAACTCGATTTTACGATATAATTCTCAGATGAAACCATTTCTGTTTTTCTCGCCTGAAGTGGAAATGGTTGTCTGCCACGTGATGGCGTGGCCCTGCCAGGGCGCAAGCACGCGAGCCAGGAGACAGGAGGAGCGCACGCAGTCCGGGGGGCAGGGGCCCCGAGTCCGTGGCAGACCTTTGGCCTCCCACGCTGAGACACCCCTGCCAGAGGCCCTGGGAACGTGCACTGTTCAAATGCACAGGATTCAGGTGAGGCCACACCAGCCTCTCACAGCGCGTGTGCAGCCCTCTCGGGGGAGCAGGCCAGTGGGACTGTGGGTGCCAGCACTTTCACTCTGAGGTGTGACCACCGGCGGGCAAAGGCAGGCTTACAGCTGTGGGAACCCAAAACGCAGATTTATTCTTGGATGACCTATTAATTATTGTATTATTTTCCAAATGAACAACTGTAAACCTACTTTTTCCCCCTGGATGTGATTAGCAATCGATCACGGGAAGTTCTGAGATCCTCATATGAGCTGATGACCAACTAGGAAAAGGGGGCGGACGGAGACGAGCCAGTGAGAAGCCGAGGAGGAGCCTTTGGGAGAGGAGGCTTTTATTTCCTGCGTCTTCTCTCTGGGCGCCGTCTCACCCCCAGACGCTCCCAGCTAATGAATGGGCCTGCGGAGGCGACGCGCTCCCCCAGGACGGGACCGCGATGCTTCATTCAGCGTCACATCCATCCTGCCCAGCGCAGCCAATATCCTGTCTGCGGGATGAGAGCCTTGCAGATAAAATCAATCCCCTTTGGAACTCATTTTCTGAAACGCTTGGCGTATCATTGAAATTTAGAAACCACTACCTTTCAAAGTGGTCGAAAGCTACAAAAGGGAAAAAGGATCTCCGTGTTTTAAGTAGTTATTTACTATCAGCAAGAGCTGCTCCACAGCCAAAAGAGGAAAAAGGGAAAAAAGTTTATCTTCCGACAATGCTAGAAGCAGCCACTGAAATCCCTCAACAGGAACACTGAAAGATGCCCCTAAAAAGTTTACTCTTTCATGAGCTAGAACAGAGCTTTTACCCACAACCCACTGCCGACTCGAAGGCGGCCCTCGGGATGGGGACCGGTCAGGACAGGGTGCTCTCCGCACGCTCCGAGCTTCTGGATTTTCCTCCCTCCTCGTCACCGCCTGCATCGGGGCAGCTCTGGAGTCGGTAGGTAGACGACCCTGGACTGACGCAGGCACTGGTTTCCCCCGCACCTTCCTTCTTCCCCTGTGGGCCTGTCTTTCTAACAATACCTCGGTTCTCTCAGTGCTCTCAGTAGGAGGATCCATTTAGAGTGAGTTCTCCACGCTGCTGCCTCCACTGAGGCCCAGAAGAGGAGGACTTCTAGGTGCTCGGGGTGCGGGGCAGGAGATGCACCACCTGCTGGCGGGCGTCCTGAGAGCCAGCACCCTGGACACAGGGCTGGTGTGGCGGCCACGCGCTCGCCAGCCGCCAGAGACCTCCTCTTCGTCTCCTCCTGCCCCCAATCCCACAGCCCTTCCAGTTACACACACGGCCCCTGCTCCACGCCCTCCATCCCCTCCTTACACACACGGCCCCTGCTCCACGCCGCCCATTCCCACTTTACACACATGGCCCCTGCTCTACACCCCCCATTCCCTCCTTACACACATGGCCCCTGCTCCACGCCCCCCCTTCCCTCCTTACACACATGGCCCCTGCTCCACGCCCCCCCTTCCCTCCTTACACACATGGCCCCTGCTCCACGGCCCCCCTTCCCTCCTTACACACATGGCCCCTGCTCCACGGCCCCCTTCCCTCCTTACACACATGGCCCCTGCTCCACGGCCCCTATCCCCTCCTTACACACACGGCCCCTGCTCCACGCCCTCCATCCTCTCCTTACACACACGGCCCCTGCTCCACGCCCCCCCTTCCCTCCTTACACACACGGCCCCTGCTCCACGCCCCCCCTTCCCTCCTTACACACATGGCCCCTGCTCCACGGCCCTCCAACCTTCAGGTATGGGGAACACTCCTGAAGACCCCACGAGCCCTTACATCCCAAAGTATTGTTAAGACTTTCTAGAAGCCAGAATGACTTCAGAATCGCTGTTCTCATTTCCAAGGTCTTCCGCTGATTTCCTCATATGACTAAATACAAACAGCAAGCAAACCAACAACTTCCCCGCCTCACGAACATCATGAGACCCAATTAAGTTAGAAGGAAAACACGATGAAATGGTTTCAAGATTTCCCACCGGTGTTATGAATTTCATTTCCTGCTCTTAATTCCTACTTAACTTCATTATAAAACTCAATGAAAATGCTTTAGGATTTTCACCACACTGTCTCCTTAAGGATTTCTTTTTTCCTGAATGACAACAGCAACAAAATAAAACGTCTTCGGTTGGCTAACTAGCTGGAGAAAGACAAGCTCAGCCTTACATTTGTTAAAAGGATTAGCGATAATTGTATCATCATACGGACTATATATTTCTCTCATGCCCTGAGAAAAGAGGAATAACATCGCCGTTTACACATGAGGAGCCCATAATCAGAAAGAGGGTAACAATCAGAGCTGCATTCCCTGGGCAATAAAGGGACATTAGTCTATCTTCGGGGGATCTAAATGGATTCCATACCTTTCTTAGAATTCATGACTCTAAATGTTAGGAAAATGGCAAGAGATTTCTTTGATGTGCCTACAGCAAGGAGCCTTAGAACATCCAGTCCAATTTCTCACTGCACAGGTGAGGGATGGAGCCCAGAGAGGGAACGCATTAATGCAGACACGGGCAGGAGGCCAGTCCTGCCTCCGGGCCAGCGTCTCTCCTCCCTCGCACATGCTCAGCGAGCAGGCGCTCCCAACAGACCAGCGCTGGGAACTCCGCGATGAGGGTGACGGCTCAGTCCTCACCACGAGAGCTCGGACCCGCCGGGAGAAACAAACCTGGGCCCTGGGCCCGTCTTAATGACGCCGTGATGACTACGCAAAGACAGACATCGGATGCTCCACGAAAGCAAATGACAGAGGCATCAGGGAACGTTCCCTGGAAAAAGTGACTTTTGAACTGAGCACAAGAGGGTGAGCATATCACTCGTGGCACAAACCAGCGGGAAGGGAGCCCCTGAGCAGAGCGAGCAGGCGCGATCTGCAACAGGCGTGACCGGGGTCCGTCCCGGGCCAACCAGGCGGCACGCCCGCCCGGAGCAGAAGGTTCTGATCCGTGGAAGAAGCCAGGCTCCAAGGCTAGATGCTGGGAGGTCTCTGACCATTAAAACTACAGGGACAGACACAGATTGCAACAGCCCAGCCTGGTGGGGGCGGGGAGGGGGGGTGTTTGACTGCCAGGGGATGAGGGCACCTGGGGGGGGTGATGGACATATTTTCTATCTTGATTGTGAGGGGCGTGGAACTGCATGTGTGGACACTTCATGGAGCTGTCCACTGGAAGGAGACTTTACACCTTCACTTTAAAATGAAGGAAAACGATGTTCCCTTTGGGTAAAGACTCAGGGAGGGAGACTTTCTTTCATGAGGACACAGGTCTCCTGGTCACGAAGCACAACCTCGTTCAAGGGCACTCGCTGGGCCCCAGGGGCTGCTCTGCGAGGCCATCGGGGACGGAGGCCCCTCCCTGCCAGCCTCTCTCTCTCTCTCTCTCTTCTCTCTCTCTCTCTTCTCTCTCTTTCTCTCTCACTCTGTCTCTCTCCCCACCCCTCCGTGAGCCTCATGCCGCTCCCACTGGCACCTCATGGCCCGCTGCAGAACTGCTTCCTCTGTGTGGCGGCTCCTCTCTAACCCCGGGGCTCAGAGGACAGGTGGCTTTGATTTTCCCAAGAAACAATCCTCCAGGCGGGTCTGTCTTTGGCCTGTTCGGTGGGTGACCAGCCAACGCGTCGATTTCTCCGTCACCTCTGACCTGAAACCAGCAGCGGCCCAAGGAAGGAGGCGTGTGGTTGCAGCGTGCCCGTCAGCAGGAAATGAGAGGGCGAGACGCGTCCTAGAAGAGGAGGAATGAGCTGGAAAGCTTCTGTCTATGTCACCAAATAGGATTTATTAAAAGATTTAATGGACCCGGGACAGATTAACCCAGACAGGAAAATGACATAATTAACGAAAAGTAAAGAAGTGAGAAAGCACAGGATGTGCTTCAGAAATAGAAGTGTCCTGTTCTGCCCGAGGCGGGGCTGTGCGGTCAGGATTAGAGAGAGGAGCCCGCAGGCTCGGAAAGGCGGAGTCCACAGGAGAGAGGGCCTGGGGGGCGGGGGAGGGGCTGGAGCAGCCGGAGGCCTGTAACAACCCGGGAAAAGGCTCCAGTCCTAACAGCGGGCCGCTGCACCCCGTTCTTCCTGACCAAGGAGTGTCTTCCGAGGTGGGGCCAGGGAGGGTCAGCACGTATCCGGGGAAACACATGTGTAAACAAACATGTGCTGTTTCCCTGGCCCAGCTCGCAAGAGGGGAGGAGCCTGGATGCTGCATGTAGGACGCCCGGGAGGGGCTGTGAGTTAGAGCTCGGGGTCCGGCCTCGCTGGGGCTCGGCACATATTTGTTACAGGTCCGGCTTTCCTCTGCACGGGAAGCAGCTGAGATGCCACCGTGGCTCCTGCATCCCTGACGGGGAAGAGGGTGGTCCCCGGAACGTGCTGCTCCCCAGTGAGCGGGTGTGCGGCTCTCACATCCATCGCTCTCAGCCTTCTACCGTGCGGCTGTGCGGGCCGGGCCCGGGGCTGTGGCAGAGCCGCTGAGAGCAGCTGGGCTTCCCCGGCGACATGCTCTCCGCCTGCCGAAGCTGTGCCAACCACAGACGTGCCAGGAGCTCAGAACACCAGAAAAATAGGCCGAACTCAATCGTGGGTGACACGGTGGCATCGCGGGCTTCTGCATTTAACATGCAGCCGCCATGGCCCACGGGGCACTTCCCGGTGAAGGGAGCAGCAGCGGGCTGGGCGTGGAGGCCGGGGTGGGGCGGGGGACCCAGCAGCCAGTCCGACACGAGGGCTCGGATGACGGCAGGTGAGGCGGGAGCGAAGGGAGAGCAGCAAGCACAGGCCTTCCCGCCACCCACAGACGAGCCCGCAGCACGGGGCGGCCGGATGGGAGGGCGAAGCCATCAGCTCAGAAAGGAACTCAGAGACCTCACTGCGCTCGGACAGGAGGGCTGAGACAGGACTGCGGAGGCAGCGACCACGAGGGAAGAAAGATGATTTACCTACAGTGGAAATCGGTTCTTCTCACCAACAGACACCATAACAGGAGTGAAAAGCAAGCCAGAGCGGCGAGAAAGACATAACCAGCGAAGGACGTGCACCCGGCGTTTGTACAGAACTCCTGCCAATTACTTAGAAAAACATAAAGAATCCGAGAGAGAAAATGGGCAAGACTTGGCCCTTCACCAGAGAGGACATGCAACTGGCAAACATATAAAAACATGCTTAACTCCACTAAGCATCAGGGACACCAGTGAAACCACAGGGAAGGCACACCCACTAGATGAGGGGGAATGTGAAGTCCGGCCGTCCCGAGTGCCGCTGGAGGGACGAGCTCCATCTCCTCGAGGGTGGTGGGTGTGGAGGCTGGGCCCGCTGTGGAGACCGGAATGGCAGGGAAGTTGAAGGCAGGGGCCCTGGGGCGCGTGACCCCACGCAGCAGGGGCGTTGGCGCGTCCTCGCGGCGGGGCTATTCGTTGTGGCCGTACGTGCAGACGAGGTTAACGACCGAGAACCACCGAGCGACATATGGTGGCAAGTTACACAGTGAAACCCACACAGCCATAGATATGCACCAACTACAGGCACAAACACAGCCTGGATGAGTCTCAAAAACAGAAAGTTGGATTGAACAAGCAAGACACAAATGAAGACATTCTGCTTGATTCTGTTTGCATAAAACCACCACAGAAGCAAAAAACGTAAGTGGTAAAACTCTAGAGAACAGCAAGAAAGTGAGTGTCAGGTCCAGACTTCGGGGGTGGGGGTGAGCGTGTCAGGGTAAGAGGCGGTCACGTGGGTGCGGGCTTGATAAGGGTGCTCACCCTGCACCTTGTGTTTTCTGCCCTTTTCTGCATCGTGGATGTTTAATGACGGAGCTCCCTGCCCCCAGGAGGGGTGTGCAGGATGGACAGCTACTGTGATGAGGGCAGGGCCTGAGGAGAAGGAATCCAGTCATCGGCTGAAACGGGCATTCCTAGCACAGCCCGCTGGAAAGAGGAGCTTCCGGGGCATCGGGCTGACGGGACTGCTCATGGGCTCGTGTCAACGGGCACCTTTCAGCCACCTGGGCCCTGTCACCTGCGAAAGTGTGTGACTTCCGTGGGGCCAGGACCAGATGCTGGGGTCGGGGACCAGCTTGTGGCTCCTTTTCTCAAGCGGGCAAGGCCTCCCCTAGGACGCAGCGCACCCGGTTCTTCCCGCAGTGACAGGGACCTGTCACCAAGAGAGCACTGGAGGGAAACGGGGTTCTCTTCAGCGAACCCCTCTGCCTCGCTCAGCAAGTACAGGATCGCTAGCGACGCTGGCCTCTCGCTCCACCGCCATGCTTTACAGATGCCCGGCTCTCCCCTAGTGGGGAAGATATGGAGCTGTACTATGGCAAATGTCTATTCCCACGGTAGCCACGGGGGCCGACCATCCCTGTCTGCCTGGGGACTTCAAGGCCTTTCAGTGCAAAACAGGGACAGTCCTGGGGAAACCAGACGAGGAGGTTACCCCACACGTCACACGCTCTCTCCTGCCAGTCACGTGGCCTAACAGTATCTTAACACATGCGGACGGATCACGAGAATTCTCGTGTTTTCTGTTCTAAGCTTGTGGCCAATCACGAGAATTCTCGGCTTTTCATTGTTGTCAGAGAGAAACAGTGTAACAGAAAACGCATTCGCTGGAGTTAAAAATTACAAAAGGAATTAAAAGTGATTAGTCTCTTGCTGTTAGTAATAAAAATAACTTTTTAAAATATCAATTTGATATTTTTAAAGTGCTCAGTAACCATGGATAATGACGAAGAACGTGATAAAATTCTTGATATATTTGCTGACAATTTATTAGATATTCCAAGTGAAAGTGATGAAAGCTTTGACAGTGGCAGTGATATAGTTATTCCTTCAAAAAGGTGAAAAATAGTAATTTCAAGTGATTCTGAACCTGAACATTTGAACAATTCCACACATGATTTTGAGTGTAATTTGCATCTTGGTTGCCGAGATAATGATTGGTCAAAAGAGGACTTTCAGCCTAATTTGGAAAAATTTGAAGGTAATCCTGGGGTTGTAGTTATATCGTCTGATTCTAAGAACATCATTGATTTTTTACAACGATCTGTTTGAACTATTTTGTCATCAATAGAACATATAACCAAATTTGGGGAAAGCACAAAACTTCGAAAGCAATAAAGCAGTCTCCTGTTACTCCAACAACCTTTAGGACTCAGAGTGCTAATGGGGCGTTCTCGAAAGGATACTTGGAAAGAATAGTGTCTACAAATCCAGTTCTAGCTGTTCCAATATTTCCTCAGACAATGAGTTGAAATCATTTTGAACAGATCTGGACTTATTGGCATTTCAATGACAATGCACACATGACTAACTCTTCATCCAGGCTATTTAAAATTCAACCTGTACTCGACCACTTTATTAGCAAATTTCAAACAATATAGAAGCCTAGGCGAGAAGTACCATTAGATGAAGGCGTGATTCCCTGGAGGGGACGTCTTCTATTTCGAACTTACAACCCAGCTAAGATTATTAAATATGGTTGACTTATAGGAATGGTATGTGAGGGCAAGACTGGGTATATTTGCAATATGCAAATTTACACAGGAGAAGGAAAAAAATGGAATGACTCTATTCTATCACTACTTCGGCCGTATCTGGAATTGGGGCATCACATATACCAAGACAACTATTCCAATAGCGTTTCAATTGCAGAAACTTTATATAAAAGGAAATATCCTACTAAAGTTTGCAAAGTGTGCAAAAGTAACGGTAAGAGAAGAGAAACGCGTTACGTTTGCAGCTTTGTTTAGTTCCGCTTCATATTACACAGTGTTTTACACAGTCTCATACTTTAAAAAGACATTAGCTTGTAAGAACATGTAATAAATAACTCTGAGAGGCAATGGGTGCTTAATTTTAAAGCGTGCCTTTCACATTTATGTAAAACGTTTTTTGTACTCGTTCAATAGAAACTTATCTGGCCACTGGGTAAAGCTAGCAATAAAACTACTGGTCCGCCATGTGCTAATGTCCTCAGCTCCTCTAATGCCTCGCTGTGGACACCCTCCGTTCCCGCACAATCTCGTCCAATGCCTCGCTGTGGACCCCTCCGTTCCCGCACAATCTCGTCCAATGCCTCGCTGTGGAGCCCTCCGTTCCCGCACAATCTCGTCCAATGCCTCGCTGTGGAGCCCTCCGTTCCCGCACAATCTCGTCCAATGCCTCGCTGTGGACACCCTCCGTTCCCGCACAATCTCGTCCAATGCCTCGCTGTGGACACCCTCCGTACCCGCACAATCTCGTCCAATGCCTCGCTGTGGACACCTTCCGTTCCCGCACAATCTCGTCCAATGCCTCGCTGTGGAGCCCTCCGTTCCCGCACAATCTTGTCCAATGCCTCGCTGTGGAGCCCTCCGTTCCCGCACAATCTCGTCCAATGCCTCGCTGTGGACCCCTCCGTTCCCGCACAATCTCGTCCAATGCCTCGCTGTGGAGCCCACCGTTCCCGCACGCGCCTCTAAGAGTGAACTTCGCAGAGAATAAACGGTGAGAAGAAGCGCCGCTCGAGAAGCTGTGTCACAAGCACACAGTCAGCCTCCCTGATCTCTGATTCAGTCAAACACTCAAAAGAGAAAACAGTGTCCCTGCACTACGCGTCCTCGTCACCCACTGAACGGAGACGGGCGTCTGCCTCTCCGCTCCGGGTGCCTTCCTGTCACTACAGACCTGCCTCTGCCCGCCCGTGTCACCCCCTGGCTCCCTGCGAACGTGCAGAGCCAAGGCCTTCACCTTCGTACGGACTGTGAGGGCTGGGAACCCTTCACCCACTTTCCTTAGAGCGAGCACATCCACGCTGATTAAAATACCTGCCCTAATCGTGCATTCCTTCAGAGTCCAAGGTGAAACCAGGGAAGGACTAGCTGTCTGACAGGTGCAACATACATGTGCACACACCCCCCCCCATACACCGCAGGCCCTTAGAAAATGTATACATGTGCACACACACCCCCATACACCGCAGGCCCTTATAAAATGTATACATGTGCACACACACCCCCATACACCGCAGGCCCTTATAAAATGTATACATGTGCACACACACCCCCATACACCGCAGGCCCTTATAAAATGTATACACGTGCACACACACCCATACACTGCAGGCCCTTATAAAATACATACATGTGCACACACACCCATACACCGCAGGCCCTTATAAAATACATACATGTGCACACACACCCATACACCGCAGGCCCTTATAAAATACATACATGTGCACACACACCCATACACCGCAGGCCCTTATAAAATGCATACATGTGCACACACCCCCCCCATACACCGCAGGCCCTTATAAAATGCATACATGTGCACACACACACCCATACACTGCAGGCCCTTATAAAATGCATACATGTGCAGACACACACACCCATACACCGCAGGCCCTTATAAAATGCATACATGTGCACACACACCCCCATACACCGCAGGCCCTTATAAAATGCATACATGTGCACACACACCCATACACCGCAGGCCCTTATAAAATGTATACATGTGCACACACACCCCCATACACCGCAGGCCCTTATAAAATGCATACATGTGCACACACACCCATACACCGCAGGCCCTTATAAAATGCATACATGTGCACACACACCCATACACCGCAGGCCCTTATAAAATGCATACATGTGCAGACACACACACCCATACACCGCAGGCCCTTATTAAATGCATACATGTGCACACACACCCATACACCGCAGGCCCTTATAAAATGCATACATGTGCACACACACCCCCATACACCGCAGGCCCTTATAAAATGTATACATGTGCACACACACCCATACACCGCAGGCCCTTATAAAATGTATACATGTGCACACACACCCCCATGCACCGCAGGCCCTTATAAAATGTATACATGTGCACACACACCCCCATGCACCGCAGGCCCTTATAAAATGTATACATGTGCACACACACCCATACACCGCAGGCCCTTATAAAATGCATACATGTGCACACACACCCCCATACACCGCAGGCCCTTATAAAATGTATACATGTGCACACACACCCATACACCGCAGGCCCTTATAAAATACACACATGTGCACACACACCCATACACCGCAGGCCCTTATAAAATGCATACATGTGCACACACACACCCATACACCGCAGGCCCTTATAAAATACATACATGTGCACACACACCCCCATACACCGCAGGCCCTTATAAAATGCATACATGTGCACACACACACCCATACACCGCAGGCCCTTCTAAAATGCATACATGTGCACACACCCATACACCGCAGGCCCTTATAAAATGCATACATGTGCACACACCCATACACCGCAGGCCCTTATAAAATGCATACATGTGCACACACACCCATACACCGCAGGCCCTTATAAAATGCATACATGTGCACACACACCCATACACCGCAGGCCCTTATAAAATGCATACATGTGCACACACACCCATACACCGCAGGCCCTTATAAAATACATACATGTGCACACACACCCATACACCGCAGGCCCTTATAAAATGGATACATGTGCACACACACCCATACACCGCAGGCCCTTATAAAATACATACATGTGCACACACACCCCCATACACCGCAGGCCCTTATAAAATGCATACATGTGCACACACCCATACACCGCAGGCCCTTATAAAATGCATACATGTGCACACACCCATACACCGCAGGCCCTTATAAAATGCATACATGTGCACACACACCCATACACCGCAGGCCCTTATAAAATGCATACATGTGCACACACACCCATACACCGCAGGCCCTTATAAAATGCATACATGTGCGCACACACACATACACCGCAGGCCCTTATAAAATACATACATGTGCACACACACCCATACACCGCAGGCCCTTATAAAATGCATACATGTGCACACACCCCCCCATACACCGCATGCCCTTATAAAATGTATACATGTGCACACACACCCATACACTGCAGGCCCTTATAAAATACATACATGTGCACACACCCCCATACACCGCAGGCCCTTATAAAATGCATACATGTGCACACACACCCATACACCGCAGGCCCTTATAAAATGTATACACGTGCACACACACCCCCATACACCGCAGGCCCTTATAAAATGCATACATGTGCACACACACCCATACACCGCAGGCCCTTATAAAATACATACATGTGCAGACACACCCCCATACACCGCAGGCCCTTATAAAATGCATACATGTGCACACACACCCATACACCGCAGGCCCTTATAAAATACATACATGTGCACACACCCCCATACACCGCAGGCCCTTATAAAATGCATACATGTGCACACACACCCATACACCGCAGGCCCTTATAAAATACATACATGTGCGCACACACACATACACCGCAGGCCCTTATAAAATACATACATGTGCACACACACCCATACACCGCAGGCCCTTATAAAATGCATACATGTGCACACACACCCATACACCGCAGGCCCTTATAAAATACATACATGTGCGCACACACACATACACCGCAGGCCCTTATAAAATACATACATGTGCACACACACCCATACACCGCAGGCCCTTATAAAATGCATACATGTGCACACACACCCCCATACACCGCATGCCCTTATAAAATGTATACATGTGCACACACACCCATACACCGCAGGCCCTTATAAAATACATACATGTGCACACACCCCCATACACCGTAGGCCCTTATAAAATGCATACATGTGCACACACCCCCATACACCGCAGGCCCTTATAAAATGCATACATGTGCACACACACCCATACACCGCAGGCCCTTATAAAATGCATACATGTGCACACACCCCCATACACCGCAGGCCCTTATAAAATGCATACATGTGCACACACACCCATACACCGCAGGCCCTTATAAAATGCATACATGTGCACACACACCCATACACCGCAGGCCCTTATAAAATGTATACACGTGCACACACACCCCCATACACCGCAGGCCCTAATAAAATGTATACACGTGCACACACACCCATACACCGCAGGCCCTTATAAAATGCATACACGTGCACACACACCCCCATACACCGCAGGCCCTTATAAAATGTATACACGTGCACACACACCCCCATACACCGCAGGCCCTTATAAAATGCATACATGTGCACACACACCCATACACCGCAGGCCCTTATAAAATGCATACATGTGCACACACACCCATACACCGCAGGCCCTTATAAAATGCATACACGTGCACACACACCCCCATACACCGCAGGCCCTTATAAAATGTATACACGTGCACACACACACCCCCATACACTGCGGGCCCTAATAAAATGCATACGTGTGGTATTGAAACACTTATGTTCTCAGTAACTAGTTATGTTCTCCTCTGACCCTCACCTGTGACCTCCAACCTCCCAGCAGTCCTGGTCAGCACCTACTTTCCTAGGGGCCTCGGAAATACAATCTGGCTGCCATCTTACTAAACAGCGCTTTTTATTATTATTATTATTATTACTATTAATTTCAGAGAGGAAGGGAGAGGGAGAGAGGGATAGAAACATCAGTGAGAGAGAACCATTGATCGACTGCCTCCTGTGCGCCTCCTACTGGGGTCGAGCGCAGAACCCGGGCGTGTGCCCTGACCTGGAATTGAACCCTGACCTGCTGGTTCCTGGGTCGACACTCAGCCACTGAGCCACACCAGCCGGGCTAGAACGGGGTCTTTGAACAGACAGGGGGCTGTAGAGAGCCGTGGGCAGTGATGGGCCTGCTCCTCCTGGACTGAGGCGCCGGCAAGGAAAGGGGCCGCTGAAGCCTCTGAGCCCCGCGGGGAAAGGCCCGGCTCCGTGTCCCGGGACCGGGCGGGACATGGTCCGGAAGCGCACGAGCTGCGCCGGTCCGTGTGGAAAGCCCGCGCTGGGTCACGGCTCACCCACGGGGTCCGTGTCACGGCTGTGCCTTAGTCCCATCTCGCTCCTGCCACCGAGGACTGGGGCGCGGGCCCACAGAAGGGTTACGGCGACAATGCCAGCCTGCAGTGGGAGGAAGTACAGAAACACAAACGCAGTGTCGCTGCGAGACCTCCTGGAGGCACACCGGAGGGGAGTGCGCACCGGTCCTTCCCCGTTCGGAAGGCTCAGTGAGAGGGGAGCATCCCTGTGCCTGTACATGGCCCGGGGATGGCTCAGCCTCGAAATGGCCCGGTGTGGGCCCAGGGGGTCCTCGCAGGCCTACGGGGCAGACAGTACTGTTACAGGAGAGGAAACTGAGGCACAGCTGGGTCACGTGCCCAAGGTCACACAACACTGAACTTCCGACCCCACACGTTAGCCGCCGCTCTCTCCTGCTTGTCTGCAAGTTCTCTCTGGCCTCGTCCTCAAGGTGGTAAAAGGAGAGTAAGACAGGAAGTGCTGCGGCAGGAGCCTGTTCCATTAAATATTTAGAAACGCTATTCTTTAAATCATTAGATGCTCTTCAAACCGTCCCTGATTGCCACACCTCCTTACTCCATCAGGAGATCAAAGCAATGACTGAGTGGCACCGGGGCACGTGCGATGTCTTTAGATTCTCACAGCGGGTGTTGGAGGAAAGCCAGGCACTCGGGGGCTGGACCCTCCACGCACAGCCCGGGGCAGAGGCGGGCCAGCGGCAGGTGGCCACCCCTCCCCTCTCCCGCTTCAATCAACACAAGCCCTGCTCACGTTCACTTCCGGAGACACGGCTCTCAACTTCACTCAGATGCACGGCAGGCTCGGAGCAGACAGAACAGGAAACAGCGAGGTCCCTGGCAGCCAATTCGCTGTGCAGAGACCTGGCAGGACCCGGGCTGCAGGCCGCGCAGAGTCAATGGGCTGGGTCCTCGGAGCAGGCAGCGCTGGCCGCCCAGTGGTTCACTGACCGAGAGAGAGCTTTAGTGCCATGAACACGGGGAGACTCCACACAGGTAATGCCTAAGACCCAAACCACCCACACGGGTCATTCGAAAATCTGTGTCATGCGTTAAAGTGAGACTCTGACTATAAACTAAGTCCACACATGGCTGCATAACCAGGACACACGGCAGCTCTTGGCTGTGATGATTCCCTGGCTGCTGAGGCTCCGGCACATCCGGGCTGGAGGAGGGAGGGATCACGCTCGGAGAGATCAGCGAGTTCCCAGACTCCCCCCTTCATGACCTTCCAGGGCAGAACCTGCAGGCCCGTGAGCCTGAGGACCAGGCTCGGAAGCAGCTGGGGGGAGCCCTGGGTGCAGCCTGAGCCAGTGTGTCGGGCTGTGATCCCCGCGCATCTGTCCCGGCTCAGCTCTGTGGAGGCCGCACCGCCACCCACCAGTTCCCTTCCGGGTGGTTCTGTAGCACTGTGGGGCCTCTTCCCTCCTGTCTTCTGTGGCCTCTCATCCTCGCCCCTCTCTCCAAGGGCCGGAGCTCCTCGGGCTCGCATCTCGTCCTCCCTGGGAACTCTCTCCCTCGTGGTTTAAATCCCGCCTCTGCGCCCAGTGTTGTGTCTCCAGCAGCCCTCTCCTCTGCGCTCCAGGCCTGTGGCGTCCGGATGGGAGTCGCTCTGGCTACGCAGGCTGCTCGCAGGATCTCTCTCGACCTTCGCAGGCCCAGCCCCTTCCGACCCCGTTGTCAGTACTTCAGGAAATGCTGCCACGGGCTCGCTCTAGGCCCACTCCATCTGCAAGTCCCGGCGATTCTGCTTTTTTAAAATCCTCATTTTGTTAGTATTTGTTCACACCGTAACTGTGGATCTGCTTTTAACCAATTGCTTTAATTTATTCACGGCCCCCCACTTCCCCTGCTCCGCCTAATCCAGGCTACCAGCCCCTCCTGCTCGCAAACCAAGGGTATTAGCAAGAGCTTCCTAAGGGGCTGTTTCCCCCTTTGCCCCTGAGCACCCACTCCTCACACAGCAGCCAGGTTTTCTTAAAGCAAATCCGATCACGCGTCCCCACGTCTTTCCACCGCCCTCAGCACAGTGCCGAAGCCCGCGCCACAGCCAGAGCCAGAGCCAGAGCCAGAGCCAGAGCCACAGCCACAGCCACAGCCACAGCCACAGCCCGGCCTGCTGGCCTCTGCCGCTCCCTCCCACACACGCGCTGCCTCCGGCTGCCTTCCCGCTGCTTTCGGTGCCGATGTTGCGGAACCCCAGCCCCTTTCTTCAAGTCACTTGCTCCTTCTCTTCCTCTTCCCGGTCCCGTATGAGATGCCTGGGCAGGGCTTCCCTCGCCACCGATCCTCCTGTGTGTCCTCACCTGCCCGTTCCGTTTGCCTGTTTGCCCGCACCGGACTGGACTTCTGCTGAGAAGTGGGACCCAGGCGCCCTCATACCAGGATAGGAACGCCTTCTCTTTACCCACCGCAGCCAGGCCCCTGCTGCAGGCCTCAGCCTGGGGGCCAGCGGAGAGCAACCACCAGGCACATTCCCAGGAAAGCAGATAGGCCATCGGTGGGCTCCATCCTTGGCTCTGTCACTGCCGGGGCCCTGGAGCCCGGATCACTGCCCCCCCCGCCCCCCCCCCCCACGCAGTCACCCACAGACCTGGTGTGATAAGGCTGCCCGGGCGCCTTCAGCAGGACGCCAAGAAGACGGAGGGCGCAGGGCAGAGCTACAGGGAGACGAGAGAAACGCTTGTCGGCCCTCCGGAGTGTCTGTGGGGCCTCGCCTCATGGCCCTGCCACCAGGACAGCTGCTCCCTCACCACTCACGGGGCCCAGCCCACAAATCCACGCAACGGCCTCCGGTCGGACACCCGCAGGACTGCTGTCACCCATGGAATGTGAAAACCCAAGCCCCTCCAACACCGAGACAGGCCGCCAGCATCGGGAATGGGTGCAGGAGAGCAGCTGGGCTCCGCCTCCCCTCGCACCTGGGCCCGAGTCTCTGCGCACACTTCCATCTGCGTGACCTTCCCTTCCGTCGGTCCTCCCCGCTCCCTGCCCGGGTCTCAAGGACTCAGGGTGCACTGGCCTGGAACGCCTCCCACAGGGCGCCAAGCGCGCAGGCTGCCAGGTGACAGCACCCGCCAGGTTCCGCTGGCACCGCTCGTTGTTTGACCTTCTCTGACCCTCCCACATGCCCACTGACCTCCAGGTGACAGGCTCCCCCCGGCCCAGCCCGGAAGTGCACACGTGCCCAGGGGAGACCGTCCCGGGCTCTCTCTGACCGTGAGGTCCCCTTTCCTCTGCTCCCCTGTGTGGGAGAACTTCACCTGGGTACCCGAGCCCTCTGCCTACGACTGCCTATGACGCCAGAAAGGGCAGGCTGACCCCCGGCCCCGAGCGCCCAGAGTGCACGTACGAACTGACCTGTGCTCCGACCACGGGCTCTCCGTGGACACACAAGGTGACACGCACCCTCGAGGGGAGGACCCCGCCTACGCCTGGGCTATAAATGAACAGCGGCAGGATCCCCGTGGCCGCCGTCGAAGCACATTTCCTTCCCAGGAGCACCTCGGTGGCTGACGCCAGTGCGATGAGGTTCCTGTTACGTGAACAGGGGAGCGGAGGGGCACATGCCCTGCATGTGGGAAGAGTAACACTGACCATGACCCTCTGAAACAGCAGCCAATGAAAGTACGTGTGTTGGACGGTGTCATGGACGACATGTTAGATGCACAGACAGCGATGCCTCCTCATTACTCAGCACTATCAAGACCAGTTCGGGCCCGGGCCGGGCCGCTCAGTTGGTTCGAGCGTCATCCCGATACGCCACGGTTGTGGGTTTGATCCCCAGCCGGGACACACACAGAATCAACCAATGAGTGCCTGAATAAGTGGAATGATTCTTTCTCTCTCTCGCTCTCTCAAATCAATAAATAACATTTAAAAAATAAGACGGGCCGAAGTGTCCCACGGACACTGTAACGGGGAGAGTGAAGGGGAAGGGGAGGCCGGAGCCTCGTTCTACTTGTTGTATAAGGACCGGAAATCCATTACAAACCCTCCCTGAACCCGCAGTTCCAAATGCGTTAGTGAGCAGTTGCCTTCGAATACTAAACATTTTTCTCCACAAATAAATCTTCCCTGTAATAACTCCAAGAGCTTGCTGGGTACCTACTTCGTCTCCATTTGAGATTTCCGTTATATCACCACTAGAGGCCGGTGACGAAATACATGCATGGGCGGGGTCCCTAGGCCTGGCTGGCGATAGATCAGGGCCTATCAGGGCCGTCCTGCCCAGTCCCGATCGGGACCGGGCCAGCCGGGACCTGCCGGCTGCTGGCCGGGGCCTGCTGGAGAGGGCCTGCCAGACTGGGGGAGGGACTGCGGGAGGTTTGCCGGCCAGGGGGAGGGACCAGGGGGAGGTTGGCTGTGCGCCTGCCCCCTGGTGGTCAGTGTGTGTCATAGCGACTGGTCGACCGGTCGTTCTGGTCGTTCGGTCATAATGGTCGCTTAGGCTTTCATATAGATAGATTGCTGGGCACAGTGAAAGGATGAGGAACTGAGACTGGGACTCTCCTGCTCTGAGTCTCAGTCCAGTGCCCATCGTCTCACACCATCTCCCTGGAAAGAGCCACGCATTATTGCCTATTTATTTACTCAAGAAACACTTGTCCAGCCAGCCGGTAAGCGTTTACTATTTACATGGCCAGGAACTGTGCTGAGTTCCTGAGCCTTCAAAGACCAAGAAATAATTCAACTAAAAAAGGGGGGCGGGAGACAAAGAAGCTGAGCAGACATTTTCCTAAAGAAGATATTCAAATGGCCAACGGGACCATGCAAAGGGGCTCACTGTCCCTAATCACCAGGGAAAGATGTCAAAGCCACAGTGAGGCGTCATCACACCTGTCAGATGGCTGTTGTCGAAAAGACAAGAGGTGAGTGCTGATGAGGCCTGGAGGAGGGGAAGCCTAGCCCTGCGGGCGGGAATGCAGGTGCATGCAGCCCCTCTGGGAAACGGTGTGGACGTTTCTAAAAAACCTAAAATAGAGTTTCCACAGGGCCCGGCCTCCCACCGCCGGGATCTACCTGAAGGAAACAACATCACCATCTCAGAGGTGGTCAGGGCAGCAGGAGTCACAAGAGTCAGGACATGGGAACAGCCCCGTGTCCACCGACGGAGGCAGGAAGAAAAAGTGACATGTATGACTCAGCCGAAACAGAAGGAAACCCCGCCATCTGTGACAACACGGAGGGCCCCTGCGAGCATGATGCTGAGTGACAGGCGTGAGACAACGTGTGATCTCACTTACAACCTCACTTACAGGCGGAATCTAAACCACGGGACTCGAATCGCAGCAGGAAAGGCGGAGGGGAGGAATGGGTAAGGAGGTCCGAAGGTATACACCCCCGTTTCCCCAGGGGTGTATGGACAGTTAACGACACTGCATTCTGTATATTTGAAAGTCGCTGAGAGAGCAGATCTTAAGACTTCTCATCACAACAACAAAAAATGTGTAACTGTGTGGCGATCGATGTTAACTAGACTTATGGTCATCATTCCTTAATATGTACATGTATCAAATCAGTACATTGTGTGCCTTAAAATAATACACTGTTATATGTTAATTCTATCTCAATAAAACCGGGAGACTGTCAACAAAAACAACACTTTTTTTTGCCTCAAGGGATTAAATTTAGTAGCAAACAAACAGCCACACGCAAGGAAGGGAACAAAAACATGAGAGCCACAGAGGGGCAGAGTGCTCAGTGGTACATCCTAGATAATAAAGAGCTAATATGCTAATTAGACCAGACAGTGGAATGACCTTCCAGGCGACCTTCTGGAATGACCAGTGGGCAGGGGACGGGGCCGTGGGGCTGCGAGCGCTGAGGCAGCCAAGGCCGCAAGGGCCCACCGTGTACGAATTTTGTGCATCGGGCCTCTAGTACGATTATATGCATTAAAGCGCCTTTGGCTCATGATGGTTGCCATTTCAAAACATAATGTGGATACAGATTTAAGAGCTAAAATAGAGCAAGCTATGATTCAACAAACATATTCCAGGCTTGGCAACCTCAGAATTTATTGTTCATTAAAGCTGTATTTTAATTATCCTAGTTTTAATTAAGGTATTATGTCGAGTTGGCGAAATGCAATTATGGGCAACTGACTTAAGGTGTCTAATAGGCTAATATTTGAAAAGCAATGCATTATTATTGTCACAAGCTCTGCTCATGCAAAATGAAGTGGTTTTTATTTTCGAATGAAAAATTGGTACAGAGAATATTAAACTCTTGTCATTGAAGTTAAACACTACATTGCCAACTGAAATGGAACCAAGTCATCCTAGGACCGCCTTCCCTCAGGGTCGCCGGCTGGCCCCGGGAGGGCTCTCCGGGGGGGACCTGCCTTTGCCCAGCGCGGTGGGCACAGGGCAGCAGCCTGCACACGCCCGACAAACACCACCAGAGAGGAGACGCCGGGACGACCTTCACCAAGTCCATCTGCACCGCCGCTGCTCTCATCGTGTTGACAAGGTAACCCTCCACCCACCATGACGCTGCCTAGACCCGAGAGCAAATGACTTCCCGCGGCGATCTTCACGCCCCCGGCAGCCGCTTCTGACAAGTCAGCGTTCCGCACGCCGGTCGCTGAACACAGACTCACTCCCCGGTCTCCTCTGTGGACATCTGCCCGGGACATCAGCGCGGACAACGGGGCTCAGCGGGGCTCCTGCATGTCCTTAGGACGAGCACAGCGAGCACTGAGGGGCTTCAGGAACCAGCACCTGGAGGAGCCCACGCGGTCTGCACAGGAGCGGGCGTCCTGGCCGAGGGTCCAGCCCCCTCCCGCCCGGGCCCCTCCCAGGGCACCGGTCCCAGCTGCGCCTGGCAACGCGGATGCGGAGGGCGCGTGGGCGCAGGAGCCACGGGCTCAGCGGGGACCCGCCGTGGGCCGCGCTGCCTTAGTTCCCATCAGAAAAGCAAGGACAACCGCACTCATTAGGCTGCTGCGAGGATCAAATGAGTCATTACCCAGAAAACACTTACCACGGAGCCGGGCACTCAACGTTATTAATAATTGCTGTTATTAAATACCACCCTGAGGCGGCCACAGGAATGATGCGGGATGAAGGAGGCCAGACACAAAAGATTCCATGTCCCATGGCCCCACTTACAAGAAATTCCCGGGCAGACAAGTTCCCTCTGGTGCTGGAACCAGACGAGGGGCGGGCGGGCAGGGGGGAGACAGCCACTGCGTGAGGGCCCTGCGGGTGGTGGTCACAGCCACCTGCTCGGCCCCCACCCCGAGCTGAAACCTGTGCACGTGTGCAAATCCTCAGCGAGTGATTTTTAAAATGTCACCTGCGAGCAAGGCGGCCCGGGACCACTCGGTGCAGGGGAACCCCCCCCCCCAGCTCTCTCTCATCCGCCCCCACTCGCTCCCTCATAACGTCCACCCTCGCCTGAAAGCATCCTGGTCCTTAAGCTGTTTCCGGGCTGGACCCGGACTCACATGGCAGCACCCCCAGAGCCTCGTTTCTGTCCCAGCAGCCAGGACAGGGCCCGGCACAAAGCCAGTGCCAGGAGGCATCTCCTGAAAGCACGGGTAAGAGGGAGGGGGGCGCCCGGGTAAGAGGGAGGGGGTGCCCGGGTAAGAGCGAGGGGGGCGCCCGGGTAAGAGGGAGGGGGTGCCCGGGTAAGAGGGAGGGGGGCGCCTGGGTAAGAGGGAGGGGGTGCCCGGGTAAGAGGGAGGGGGTGCCCGGGTAAGAGGGAGGGGGGCGCACGGGTTAAGAGTGAGGGGGTGCACGGTAAGAATGAGGGCGGGGCGCAGAACTGGCCGGGAGCTCCCGCCCACAGGATCGCTGAGTGGAGGTCGTGCCCCCGCCCGGAGGGTAAGACTGCCCAGGGCAGACCTGGCGGAGGAAAGGTCTAGAACCCACATCTGCTTACAGCAAACATGGCTCCACCCACACGTACAGAACCCTCCATAACCAGGCACAAATGCCTATGAAACAATCTAACAGTTTAAAAGCTCATTATTTTGAAAGCCCCGTTAACTATAAAAATATCATTATAACCGGGTCTTCGTTCAAGCGTTACGTCGTGACTCCCAACCCAAGTGCTAATTGACACGGACCCTGAGCAGCTGCAGGGAGAGGGCGCTGTGGCCGTGACGTCCCGTCCGTAGCGTCCACAGTGTGAGTCGGGCAGCTTCCTCGTCCTGAGACGCTGTTTGCTGCCTGACTCACAGTCCGGACCCTTCCCGGCGAGCGGCTCCCACGCCGGCGGGAGGTGAGAGCGTGGGCTCTGCGGCCGCGGCACTGGCAGGGGAACCGGGCGCTGTGTCCCCCTCCCGCCGGCGGCCGTGGGTGCCATCAGCCAGGAGCGGCCATCGGCGGCGGCAGGGCGCTCACGGAACAGCCTGTGCGTCCGACCTGCTGACCGCGCTGTCCACTCCCTCCAGGGGGAGGCGGCCCGCGTGTCATCCACTCCCCATTTCCTATTGTGAGAAATAAAGGGAAACAACGCACATAGATCTTCCCGGGAGAACACAGAACAGTTTTAGCATCAAATGAGGCTCCATTTCTCAGGACACGGCTCTCCTCATCTCTGAAATGCAAAGACAGCAGCCTCGCTGTTTGGATCCCGTACACCAGAAAGTAAACATGCATTATCTTCATCATCTCACATAAGCGAAACCTGTAATTTCCTCTTCAAAATTCTGAGTATCGCTTATTCTCGACTCTTTCTTGGTCGCTCGCTTTCCAAGTCAGACTCCCTCAGGGACGCGGCTCCCTGGGGCTGGCCAGGCTCCTGCCTTCTGGGGAGGAGGCGCAGGTACCACAGGACGGCGCCCACACTCATCCCCTCCCTCATCCCTTCACCACCCAGCACCGCTCCTCTGCGCTGCAGAGCCCCGGCCAGACGGAGCACAGAAAGAGGGGTTCAGTGGGAACACCCCGAGGAGGCTGGAGCTACAGAGGAGACGGGCCTGCACATGCCACCAGGACCACATTCCCAAGCTCCAGGAATCGGGGCGGGGCCGGCGCGGGCGGGCGGCCATCGAATGTGCCCTGCCCCTGCTCCGGGGCCCGGGAGCAGCCCCGTTCCAAGCCAGGCCTCCCCACTGGTTCGGTTCCGGGTCCTCTGAATTCTCCGGGACATGGTCTTTCACTGTCACCTCTGTGACCTCCAGCCACGGGCTCCTCTCGCTGGCCGGTCAGCTCACACTCAGCGTTACAGGCTCTAAGGGCCACGACCACCCCGACACCCAGCTCCCCGAGTCCAAGGAGCGCGACCTAGTCCTGGGACCCTCCTGCCCATCGCCCTGCCTCACACCCACGTGTCCGAACAAACTCCAGACACCACCGCCACCCCCCACGCACACACATGCACACACATACACGCACGCACATGCACCACATGTACACACACATGTAAAAACTGCTCCACCAAGAGCGCCTCCCAGTGGTTGCTTCATCCTGTCACAGCTCAGGCGGAACTCCTAGAGCTCTCCATGCTTCCTGCTGCTCTCAGTGCTCACCCCCCCAACAGACAGCCTCCTGATGCCACGCAAACAGACCTGCATCCGACACTTCTCACCACGCCCCCCACCCGTCCCGATGGCGGCGGTGGCCCCCACCCCGTGGCGGCAGTAAACCCCCAGGCGGCTCCTGATCGTGTCTCCCACAGTCTGTTCATAACATAATTCTTAACCAAAGACCCGTAAGTGAGGCTGCGCTGCTGTTCTGCTCAGCTCCTCGGTGACGGCCGGTCTGTGCACAGCCAAGCGGCCTGGCTCTGAACCCCCCGGTCCAGCCACCTCGACAGCCTCGACAGCCTTGTCTCCAACCCCCCACCTCACCCCCGTCCCGGCGCTGCCAACCCCCCATCCCCCCCCACCTCCTTGTGCATCTACCCAGGGCTTCAACTTGCTGCTCCCACTGATACACCCCATGCACGCGGGGGGCGACCAGGCTCGGGCTGCTCTGTGACACCTGCACGGCCGGCGCTTCAAAACCACGAGGTGAGGATGCACGGAGATCCGACGCCGAAGGGCTTGCAAACGTGGGAACACCCATCACCAGCCTCGTGGCCTCTCTTGCTAAAAGGGCGCCGGCGTGTCCTCCGGGCTGGAGAGCAGCGTCGGGGGTGATTAGCTCCCCAGGAAGTAACCCGTCTTTAGCAAGAATTTGCAAGTGGAAGACACGAGCTGATGAAATTAGGAGTTGTAGTTTCACTCCATGTCCTGTGTCCTCCTGGGACACATGCTCTCATGAGTCTACGTGGACCACAGCAAGCAAACAAGTGACCAGACTCACTTGCTGCCGAGTTACAATTCTCCTTCCACCACGAACTGTGCCCCCTGCCCTTCCGCGGAAGCTTCGGTGTTTGAGAGGAGCCCGTGTCGACCCCCCGCTTTCCCTCCCCCTCCCCCCGCAGCAGCTCTTCCCGGGGCTCCTCCCAACTCGGCCCGGCCACGCTGCGCTCGACACGAGGACCCCCCAGAATACTGCACAGGAATCTCCCTGGCTGCCTTCTTCACGCGTCTTTGTTTCACGCCAACTGCAGAGGCATCTGTGATCACTGGAATCGAGATAGAGGTGGGCGGTACCCAAGCAACTTTTAATAAAAAAAAATGAAGGATAGCAGTCATCCCATTTCTAAGGTAACTGATCTTTTTACTAGAATTTTAAAATATAGCTTTTGTATAGACGAGCTTACAGCATTTCGAGATTATCCTGGATGGTCATCTCTGAGCCCTTCCCATCTGGTATATCGCACCGCAGAATGCCCAGGTAGGAAACATATGCCCACGCTCTTTGTAATCACTTAAAACTGAATGCAGAATGTGGGGCAGGCCGGAACACCTTGAAATAATGCTTAACTAATCACAAAGCAGCTCTTCTGCAATAGGTGAGCGGACCTCTAATTAGACGGAGGAAATAAAGCTGCCACGGCAGGATGAAGGGATAGAGAGAAATGCGCAGTAATTACTGCCTCATCGTCAGCGGAAGCAGCATCACACACGGCTCACGAAGAAGCTCTGTAAGCGACCAGGCCTCCTCCCTGGTGCTGGGAGCCGGGCACACGCAGGCTGCCCTGAGGTCGCCAAGAGTCGCTCGCAAAGGGAGACGTGGCCGTCAGGGGCGGGGAAGGGCGTGCGGCAAACGGAGGAATCATGGTACCTGTTTTCATTTTTTAAAAACATATAATTGATTTCAGAGAGGAAGGGAGAGGGAGAGAAACGTCAATGATGAGAGAGAATCATGGATCGGCTGCCTCCTGCACACCCCACACCGGGGATCGAGCCCGCAACCCAGGCAGGTGCCCTGACCGGGAATCCAACCATGACCTCCTGGTTCATAGGTCAACAACGCTCAGCCCCTGAGCCCCGCCGGCCGGGCGGCACCTGTTTTCTTACTTGCTCGCACACCCCCACGCCAGGCGAAGGCCGCTGCCCACTCAGGACCGGGCAGGGCTGCGGCTGGGATACCCTTTTCAGCGATCGGTGGTAAACGCAGCGTGTGAACGGCGCCCGCGGGCAGTGGCTGTACATTGGAGGGGACGCTGGGGAGGACTCACATTCTGTCGCTGGGGATGATCTTGTGTCCTTCTCGGAACCAGGTCACCTGGGGCCTGGGGTAGCTGCGGAGGGGCGGCAGGTCCAGGACGGCCGCCTGTCCCTCGGGCACCGTCTTCCTCTGCTCTCCAGCCAGGAAACTGCCCATATCTGCGGAGACAATCAGGCCTCTTAGGTTCTAGAAAGCTCTCTCTGAGGGGGAGGGGCCCAGGTGGAGGGAACTGCATTTCACAGCATCCCCGACGTGGCGAGGAGGAGCCGGGAGGAGAGACTGAGCATGTGCTGACGGTGCTGGCTGGTGGGGAGAGGCCCGGGCCAGGTGCCCAGGGATCGCCATCAGCAGCCTTGCCCGCGCTACGCTGCTGCAACAAGACAATTGCTAGTACTTTCCCCTGGACGAGCTGCTGGAAGCTGCCTAGAGCCACACGAGCCGGAGGCCGCTCTAACATAGAGCTCTCAGATGTCTCCCGCTCCCGAACCCCTCATGCTGGTTTCTCCACGCCCCGCCCGCCGGCGCCCCACTCCGTCTCTCCTTCCCTTTGTTCCTGGGGCGACTGCTCCCTCACAGCTCTCCTGGGGTGAGCCATCTGCAAGCCCAGGCTCATTTCAGAGGCGCTCCCAACCCCATGCGCTGACTTAGTTTGGGGCAGGTGGGTGTTGTTCCAGTCTTTGTGCTACTTGGTACCAATTTAGAAAATGAGGTCACGGGAAAACCAGCCATTAGCATGTGGGTGTAAGTGGCCAATGTTTACATTAGTAACGTCTGACATTTTTTGAATGATTAGGCACACACATATGTGTATATGCACACATTTGTCTGGATATATAGGAATTTGGAACAGAATATCTCTATTATCAATGGCTTTTTTATCCAAGAGAAACTATTTCCTATATTACAAGCAGCATTTAATAGTCTAGGAAATAGATTTAATAGATTGGGAAAGCAGTTGTGGTTATTTTAAAGTAAAATTTGTTATCAAAGAGCAGGAGAAAACAGAGGTGAGAGAAAACATAGGCAATAAAGGAGATAAATCATTAAGCAAGAAAAAGTCCAAAATTTAATTTTACAAAATAGCATTTAATAGATGATCATAAATTCCAAGCCGTTAACTTATTCGAATGTCTGGGGTGTGACTTTATTGATAACGTTTTCGATGTTTCCATTGGAAAAGCTCTAAACAGCCCTGCAGGCAGATTGGGCCGAGTGGCTTCCCCACAATTCAGAAACGTCGCTGCCTTCCTAGTCATGGAAGATGTAAGTGAACATGGGTGAGATCTGCACTCAGGCCCCAGCAGCCAGGGCATAGGAGAGCAACTGGGAATCGCTTTAGTTCGTGCGGAACGCTGACCACTGAGGGCCTGACTGTGGGCAGATAACGAAGGAGAGAAGGCGACCATCACTGCTCAGCACGGCCCCGCCAGGAGCGCGTAGGGCTCTCTGGCCTGTCAGGACACACGAGTGTGGAATTTAACATTTCATGACGCCCTTTGCTTTCTTTGAAAGGAAGAGACATTCTGGTAGCAAATTCGCACTAGAATGAAGCAGACAGGCCACTGTAGATGGACGGGACCTGTCACAGGTTATGGACTAGAAAAGTACTAAATGCTTTACATGGGCCAGCTCCCCTCACCTGGTTGAATCCTGGCTCCCCAGGAATTCAAGCTCCCTACTTTCAAAAGTTTCCTTCTTCAAAATGGGACCGCCCAACAGGATTAACTAGCCCCGTGGTCAGCACACGGCGGCTCACGAGCCACATGCGGCTTTTTGGCCCCTTGAGTGTGGCTCTTCCACAAAATACCACATGCGGGCGCGCACGTACAGTGCGATTGAAACTTCGTGGCCCATGCGCAGAAGTAGGTATTTTGTGGAAGAGCCACACTCAAGGGGCCAAAGAGCCGCATGTGGCTCGAGAGCCACAGTTTTCCGAGCCGCAGTTTGCTGACCACTGAACTAGCCCAACAGGATTAACGAACTCACTGTTACATGAACCCGCCTGGGACGTGACGAGCCACGGGCTCTGGTCGTGCAGCTCAGGGATCTCTGAACACATCATCATTGCAAGGAACGGATTCTAACTTGGTGAAAAGTTACCGAATTGGGTTTAATTTTTTATTTTAAAAACACTGACTGTGAATGTAACGAAAGCTCAGAGCAGCTCACTAATTCATAAAGCAGAGGCAGCTTGTTCTGCTTATTTTATTTCCACCCTCCACAGCAGGGGTCCTCAAACTACGGCCCACGGGCCACATGCAAATACAAATACTGTATTTGTTCCTGTTTTGTTTTTTTACTTCAAAATAAGATATGTGCAGTGTGCATAGGAATTTGTTCATGGTTTTTATTTTAAACTACAGTCCGGCCCTCCAACGGTCTGAGGGACAGTGAACTGGCTCCTGTTTAAAAAGTCTGAGGACCCTGCACCACAGCGCTTACTGGGCCCTCGATCAGCTGAACTGAAAGGTGCCCTTCCCCTCATCAGCCCCATCGCCATTGGACCAGCCACTCCCGCAAGTCCCTTCTCTCTCCACCGGTTTCGGCAGGGACTCTATTCCACGTGGGACCCCAGACAGAAGCCGGCCCCGAGGCGGCCGAAGGTGACGGACGGGCACCCCACCCTGTCACTGGACCGTGGAGATCTCAGTGGACACGTACACGCGACGTGGACCTCCGATCTTCTCTGCAGGAGCGCGCCCAGCCGGTTCCGCACCGCGCAGCGGTAGAAGCCGGCGTCCAGCCGCCGCAGCGCCGGGATCACGTACCTGCCGAACACGGACACAGCGTTAGTGCGCCTCCCACAGCAGCCGCCATCGCACCCGGCGCTCCACTAAGACCGTTTCTAATAAGTAATGTCCGTGCAACCCTCCCTGCCCAGCACGCCCGCTGCCGCTGCGATCTGTTGGAGGGATGACTCAATCCATCCCCGTCCCCCACCGGCTGTCAATGTCCCGGGAAACGGGTTGCAGATCTGCCGTGTTCATCGCTGCACCCGGGGTGCCGCCTCAGTGCCGGGCACCTGTGCACGCAGGAGCCGCCGCTCCCGGGGCTGGAGGGACGCCAGGCACAGAGCTAAGGAGGCTGCGGTAAACTAGTCGGCCAGGCAGAGGGCGCCGTGGCATCCCGGCCAGCGTCCCTCCCGCGCCATGCCGGGCGCACCGCCCAACACGAGTCACACGCTTTCCTTTCTCACTTCTCCTCCGGGGCCCAACATTCATTTTAAAACCTCTCGGAAGGACTGAAAGGGCAATGCATTTGTATTTCCATTCCTGTGACTATAAGCAATCATCCTTCAAATCAGCGCCTTTCAAAGAACGTCAGTAAAGTTTTATAGGAAAAAGTGCAGAGAAGACACAGTTTCCGTAAAAGCCTGCTTTAGGCTTACCGTTGGTTTTATAACGGAGGATGTTTTGAAACCCGCAAGCAAGTGGGATAAATAGCCCAGAACCACTTAGTGAGCTTACAGCTCCAGGCCACACCGCTCACGCTGCGTGAGTGCTGTAGCGGGCCTCTGGCCGCGCTCCCAAACAAATCGAGAACAGGGTTTAAGGTGTGAGGCGGGCACCTTCCACACGTGGGCACCTTCCACACGTGGGCACCTTCCACACGTGGGCAGCTGTCTACTACGAGGAAGAAGAGGGCTGAAGCCCAGTGAATGCTGCCTATTTTCCGAAAGAGAGAAGAGGTGGGGCTGCACCCCTTGCGGAAAAGGTGTTCTGGTCACGGACATCTCGTTTAAGAATAGCACCTCCTGTCTGGCCAGCGTGGCTCAGGGGTTGAGCGTCGACCTATGAACCAGGAGGTCAGAGTTTGATTCCCGGTAGGGCACATGCCCGGGTTGCAGGCTCGATCCCCAATGTGGGGCGTGCAGGAGGCAGCCAAACAATGATTCTCTCTCATCATTGATGTTTCTCTCTCTCTCCCTCGCCCTTCATCTGTGAAATCAATAAAAATGTGTTCTTAAAAAGAAGGCTGCCTCTTACACCGCAGTCAGAGTACTTAACGCAGGTAGGAGGCACCGATTGTGGGATTGTATGTGCTCAGTTCCTAAGGACACCTTGAAATCACTTACATTCACCTAACTGCTCATCTTTTTACTCAACCGTGTCCAATTAGTCAACCCCAAAAAGGATCTGATAGGCATAATTTTTAAGCAAAAAACCCCCACACATTTGGACCATACAGCTAATTCAGTATTAAGCAAATATTAATCAAAGTATGTTTTCCCTCTGATAACCATCTTGAGATCCTATGGCGAGATTAATAAAATCTTTTATGAGGAAAATATTGCTGAGTTTTAATATTCAAAATTTCATTCTTTTCTGAGGAATGGTTTACCTCAAATAAAAAATTAATTAGTGCATCGACTAGTAAATCAGAATAATACTGAAGAGAGCACAAGGAGTCGGTGCCATGTATTTAAATTACAAATAAAACGAGAAGGATGAGGGGTTTTATTATGTACCGTGATTCTAAGAAGGAGGAGTTTTGAGACTGCATTAAAATAAAGTCAACGAAAGTTTTTGGAAAAGAAATAACACGGTCATTAGAGCATGTTTTGAAAAACGATAAGAACAGCTTCGTCCCTGCAGCGTAACCATATTTATATCATTGGTATTCGTGCCGTTTTCCCTTTTTGGAGGAATCCTAACTAGCTGTTACATTTCCGTAGCGCTCCCACGCACCAGTGCACAAACTCAGCACTGCTTTCAAACAACGGAGAGAAAGAGACAAGGCGGAGTGTCAGACATATGCTGTTCTGTACCGGAGCTTTAGTTGAATGCCTCACCAGGGGAAAAAATATACAAAAAAGTTGCAAAGTCCTCCCACCTATTCCAGGAATTTCCCACACATTATGTTCGCCCAACAGATGGGAACACTCCTCGCAGGCCTCTGTTTATCAGCACACATTTTCAAGCCGAGAAAGTTTCCTGGCTCTTTACAAGCAACTACAATGACATCTTAGCACCAGATGCCACGAAAACACAGGAAATGCTGCTCCGGTTTCAAGTAAACTCGGCAGGCAATGTCACACCACAGTGAAATTCCACTAGGCTGCCCGGCCGGCGTGGGTCAGCGGTTGAGCCTCGACCTATGAACCAGGAGGTCGCAGTTCCATTCCCAGTCAAGGCACATGCCTGGGTTGCCGTTTCAATCCCCAGTAGGGGGCGTGCAGGAGGCGGCCGATCAATGATTCTCTCTCATCGTTGATGTTTCTATCTCTCGCTCTCCCTCTCCCTTCCTCTCTGACATCTATATATATATATATATATCTCCTACTAGGCCAGTGGTCAGCAAACCGCGGCTCACAAGTCACATGCGGCTCTTTGGCCCCTTCAGTGTGGCTCTTCCACAAAATACCACGTGCGGGCGCGCACGTACAGTGCGATTGAAACTTCGTGGCCCATGCGCAGAAGTCGGCTTTTTGGAAAGGAGACAGACGAAACAAGTATACAAGACGAGTGTGGATGGGAGAGTTGGAAGGGGTCGACCTCAGCGAACGTACCTCAATCAGATTGAAGACGTTTTTAGCAAAGGCCAGCTTAGGAGTACCCTAATTAAGTTAATAACAACGCACCTACCTATATAGTTGAAGTTTAAAAAATTTGGCTCTCAAAAGAAATTTCAATCGTTGTACTGTTGGTATTTGGCTCTGCTGACTAATGAGTTTGCCGACCACTGTGCTAGGCTAACAGAACGGTGTCCAGGCCAGTTCACCATCGGGAAGAGCAAGTTAAAGAAAATCCAACAAAATCACAGCAAAACCAAGGGTTGAAGGGAATCCTCCACTTCCGCTAAGTAGAACGAGGTCCTGAACTGCCGCTCAGAAGGGGCCACAGGCACAGCCCGTGTCTCCGGGACGCGGCAGCGGGTGCACTGCAGCCCGGGACAGTGTCCGACCAGCCTCCCGGGGGGAGGGGGGGGGGCAGCGGACACTTTTGGTCTCCGAGCATCTGCTCACTCTCCTGTATTTGGAGAGTGCTCCGCTCGGAGGCTTGGGGGAGGCCGACCCAGCGCCGGCCACTGGCACTGTGGGCTCTGAGACCTGGGCCAGGCGAGCAGTGCGCGTGTCCCGTGCCCATCGGGGCAGCGTCCCCCGCAGTGGCATCAGTGCCCGTGTCCCCAGCAGCAGGGCCCTCGCTCAGAGAAGAAGTGCAGCTTGCTCCTCCCCCTGCTGCAGGAAGTCCTGGTAGAAACTGCAGACCATCCTCCCGGGGGGACTCTGGCGGCTGGCACTCAGCAGCAGGTGCAAGGGGCACTGAGGCTCGAAGAACAGGCTCCCTCTGACCCTCCTGTGGCCATTCCAAAAGCCCTTGTGGCTCCACCTTTTCATCTGAGCCATGGCTTGGCCACCAGGTCCCCGCAGCCTGGGCGGCCTGCGTTCAGGTGCGGTGGCAGCACCCCACATCAGCCAGGCCTCGTGCCGCGTGCTGCCTGTTCCGGGGTTCTCTGCGCCAGGATGTCCACGCGGGCCCTCAGGCCTGAGGGGCCGGAGCGAGGCTGGGCCGTGGGCCATCCGCTGAGGAAGGAGCTCAGAGGTGACTGTGTTCGTCTCCTTCCGTCCCAGGGGGATCAGTGGAGCCTCTGTAAGGACCTTGATACGGAGCGTGTCCTGGTTCTGTCTGGGTGGCACTGGGTCTTCCTCCTTGCGTCGCAGCTCTGCCCTTGCTCTCGCGGCCTGAGTGTCCCAGACACCTCGTGCCAACCCACCTATGCAGTTTCCAGAGAGCCCAGGGGATCACAGAGAGCGAACTGTCCGATGTGTTGCAGAATGGTTCTCGTTTATTATTTGCCTCTTCATTGGTAGTGGTCACTGAGGACACGCTGTAAAATTGGATATGGCTGTGATCTGGTTTTGGCCATTTTTCTAGTGTCTTTTACACGTTGGTATATCTAGAGATCATTTCACCTTTGTTTTCTTATAGTTTAATTTTTTAATATAACTCTTAAATGAATCTGCAAAGTACTTGGTGTCTGGTATAAAAAGAGGACCCATGTTCAATATCGTTTCCAAATAACTGACTTCTTTGCCGCTGGTTCTCATGCTCACTTGAGGGTGTGGGTTTTTATGGACACAACGGTCTAGTTCAAACTCCCTTCTGGAATATTTCTGTCTGTTTGTGTCCCACCCACATGTCATTTAATTATGGTGGCTCCTGGGAGGAAACACTCCTCCCTGTATTCATTCACCTAGTGTTTGAAGATTCGTTGGGCTTCTTTTCTGTTTCTATTTCGACATGCGCTCTGGAGTCCGCTCATGAATCACGGTACCCTCAGCAAACCCCATCGGGACTTTTCTTAAAATTAGGCTAAACTTCAACAACAATTTCAAAGGAATTTAAATTTCTACAATGTTTAGATTTCCCAACTAGGGTGACATTCACTACTTTTCTTCATGTAGGTTCTACTCATCTATATATATAAAACCCTAATATGCAAATAGACCGAACGGCAGAACAACCAAACAACCAGTTGCTATGACGTGCGCTGACCACCATGGGGCGCGCGTGGAACATGGTAGGCGTCAATAGCAGGCGGCAGAATGAGGAACATGGTGGGCATCGGCTGCAGTGGGATGGTGGAGCAGTTGAGCGGGGGCGCTAGACTAAGGCGGGGCTCCGGTTGCTGTCATCCGGGCAAGCCTCTGGTGGTTACTGAAAATTCTTTGCTCCTGTGTGCCGTGGTCCCACCGGGCGCTCGCACCTGCTGCCGGCACCCACACCTGCTGCTGGTGCTGGCCCCACTCGCACCTACTGCCGCCCTGATCGCCCCCGAAGGCTTCTCCACCTCCCCCTGCTCCTGAGGGGCGATTGGGGCAGCAGCAGCCGCTCACACCTGCTGACAGCACCAGCCCCATTTGCACCTACTGCTGGTGTCAGCCCTAATCGCTCTGCGCCGTCAGCGGGTGCGAGCAGGGCCAGTGCCGTCAGTGCATGGGAACGGCAGTGGCAGGAGCGGGGCTGCCAGCAGACAGGGGACCAGGGGCCACAGTGGGAGAGGTGGGGCAGGGGCTCGGAGGATGAGCCGAGACCCGCCCCTGTGCCTACCGCAGCCTCGTGGCCCACAGTTCCTTTCAAGGTGCACAAATTCATTCACTGGGTCCCTAGTTTCTTATAAAGGTGATTTCCAGGCATTGAATAATTTTTATTGATATTATGAAATTTTTTATCTTTGGATAAGACTTAGGAAAAAGTAACTTCCCCCTTAATAATTCCTATTTTTCAATGGAATAAAACAAACAAACAAACATCCATGAATTTTCTATCATTAAACTGTCCTAGAGGCTGAGCACAGAGACAGGCCCAGGAGGAAGCGGTGAGATCCTTCAGCAGCTTAGAGCATCCATTACCACCCCCGCCCGATGTAACAATGAGCACTGTGCCCAGCACCAAGTCTCGGCTTGGGGATATACACTTTGAATACAATTGCAAAATAATGTTTTAGCCCAAAATAGAAAATAATTTAGAATAAATGTTGTTGTTGTTTTGGGAGGGGGGACGGGCAGGTAGAAATGGTTTTCTCATGAAACTGCTATCGCTTTGCAGTGTAGTCACCTGTGCTTACATGTGGAAATGAGCAGGCCCATGAATAACACAGCAGCTGGAACTCGCCAGAACTCACCACCGTGCAGTTTAACCGTAATACAAGCAGCCAAGCAATTGCTTTTTTTGTCAAAGCTGCAAAGGTGAATTTATATTACTTTCTCTGTTATAAGGTTAGCATTTCATCACTGAGACCAAGTGTGGGGGTGGGGTCGGCATTCATGTCAGGCGGGAACAGCCACCATCCTCGGAAGGTGCCGTGTTTTCAATTCGGGACGCGGAGCCGGCGTGGAGGTGAGCGCCTGGCAGCCGAAGGTGCTGAGCAGGAGTCAGGCGATGGAAGAGTAATTTGGAAAACCAGCCTGAGGTTTTTAGACAGGTCTTATATCTTGAAAAAAATGACAAAACACGATAGATCCTTGATAACCCATCTCAGTCCTGGAGCCTCATGAATAGAATGTAATTTATCACGTCGGCCCCAAGTCAGCGGCTGCAGAAACCCATCTCTCCCAGCGAGCTCCCGGGAAGCGGCCGCCACGCGGCTCCTTGTGCTAATGGTGCGCGTCCCCCTCGCCCGGCTCCAGCTCCAGCGCAGGACGCCGGTCTCCTGTGGACTCTCCAGAGCCCCGACGAGCAGGCGCGGCCGCCGGGGCACAGTCCCCTCCTCCAGGATGTCCAAGTTCAAGTTTAGATGGCTGCACATATAAAATGATGGCACCGTGCAGCGTCCTGGCGCTTACGAATAAAAACGTTACACCACTGTTATAAAATGTCTCCCATGGAGTCTAAATAATAGAGTGGTTGTGATCGCCACATTATCCAGTTTTCAAAATGAACTCTAACCAATTCAGCTTCCACGTGGTTTCTCTTCTCTCTTTGAAGTTTCGCATTACACCTACTCACCCCTCAGAAACGTATCCTCATGTAACAGAGTTTTATGCATTAAGGATACACATCGATTGCCCACCCGACTTCTCGGAAATAAAAATGTGCACATAAATAGCAATTTAGAGAGAATCCCCTTTGTCCAAAAGATTTGAAGTTCCTTTTATAAAAATTTCTTCTGGGTTCCATGTTCACTGTTCATCAAAACACAATAAATGTATTACATACTTTGAAAAATAACGATTAAACATTAAAAACTTAGAAAGGAAACATGTTTCTTAATGAGACGGCAGTGACTGTTTTCAATTCGCATTTCGTTAAAAGGCAAGTTAGTTGCTGCTGGAATGAACAGAATTGGACAGGAATTTAAAGAAGAGGAGGAAGGCCTGACCAGGCCGCATGCCGCTCATTTGCTGGGAATGAGTGAGTGGGAGAAACGAGCATGCGGAGCCGAGGCAGCACGGGAAGCACCGACGTCACACAGGCGGCCGGGGCCTCCACAGCACATGCTCTTTGTGGGGGGCAGTGAATGAAGTGTCTTCTGCAGAAATGTTTGGGGAAACATGAGCACAGACTTCCCGTAGGGGGCGCTCCTTCTAGATTAGTGGTTCCCAACCTTCCAAATGCCGAGACCCTTTAATACAGTTCCTCATGTTGTGGTGACCCCCAATTTCATTGTTACAAATTGAACATAATTAAAGCATAGTGATGAATCACAAACAATATGTGATTTATATGTGTTTTCCGATGGTCTTAGGCGACCCCTGTGAAAGGGTCGTTCGACCCCCAAAGGGGTCGCGACCCACAGGTTGAGAACCGCTGTTCTAGATCAACACAGAAGAAGGACCTGCAGGTGGATGGAACTTCTCCCCTCCTCCCAGAAATCTGCACCCGAGCCGGGAAACGCATACAGTGTGCTTCCTAGGCCTTTTCTCCGCTTGCTTTACATTTCAAGCGAACCTGGGCTAGTCCGATGCTAATGTATGGAAATGAGGGCCTCCGAGCCTGACAGCATGTGTGCCGGCTGCTGAAGCGGCGCCCTCACCTGCAGCACCTCGCGCAGGTGCTGTCCTTGCCGGGCGCTCGCCCAACGTTCCTGAGGGCTATTGGGGAGCAGAGCCGGTGAGGGGAGCCCAGCCTGTGCAGTGTAACTGAGGTGGCTCCGGGCTGGGTCCAAACACCCCATTTCCAGGGTCAGGTTTGCAGTTATGAGACATACGTGTAGAGTGAAAGGCAAGGGGCTCTCTGGCTGCCTGCAGGGCCCACTCTTTGGGTTAAGACAAATATTTTGAACTGTGTGTCTGGCTGGCGCCCTAGGACGGCTTTGAGCCAGAGACTCGGACGGGCTGGTGTGTCTCTCGGCTGTGAGACGAGAGAAACAACGCAGAAGCCGGACAGGGGAACACACGGGCGTGATCTCAGCAGCTCGGTTCTGGAACGCAAGCCAGTGGAGACTGAGGGTCTAGAACGCAGTCTGTCTGCCACTGTCCTTGGCCATGACCTCAGGGTGAAGACACCAGGACAGGCCATCCACTGACCACTCCTTTCTATTAGGACGAATAAGCTGGATTCTCTTAAAACATCCTTCCTAGCCGTGGTCGGCAAACCGTGGCTTGCGAGCCACATGCGGCTCTTTGGCCCCTTTAGCGTGGCTCTTCCACAAAATACCACATGTGGGCACGCACATACAGTGTGATTGAAACTTCGTGGCCCATGTGCAGAAGTCGGTATTTTGTGGAAGAGCCACACTCAAGGGGCCAAAGAGCCACATGTGGCTCGTGAGCCGCAGTTTGCCGAGCCGCAGTTTGCCGACCACTGGCCTAGGGCACCAAAGCATTGCCATTTGAATTTTAGGACACCTCTGAGGTGGGCTTTGTTATACCCATTTTAGAGGTGAGAGAAGTAAGGTCACTCTGGTGAGATAGCTTGTCCAAAGTCACACAAGCAGCATGCTGAACGGAAGTGCCTGCACTCTCCTCTGCTGGGAAAGCCCATGGCTCACCGAGCATCCTCATTTCTAAGGCCACTGCTTTCTTTCTTGCGCTCCCAACAGAGCAAGCCCAGATGCCACGGGACAATAATACACACTGTGGCCGAGGCCTTGGTAACAGGCGGCGGTGGGCCAGACCATAGGCCACGTTCACGTATTAGCACCTTTCCGCTCACAACGCCACGAGTGAGGTGTGGCCATCCCTCTGCGGACATTGGACGAGGGGCTCGCGGGCGCCCTGCCCGAGGCCACCCGCCAGGCCAGCTGCTGGGGGCTGGGACTCACACCCAGGTCTGCTCAGCGTCAACCAGCTGGACCATGAGGATCAAGCTCCAATGGCAGATACTGACAGGGCGGGCCCGCGGATGACAGAGGCGGCCTCAGCTCAGGCCTGCGCGGGGCGGGCCGACACTGGGCTGACCGACACGTGTGGCCGATGGGGTGGGGCCAGAGTGCCCGGGACCCAGTGGCCGTGCCTTTCCCGAAGGCAGCTCTGCCAGCGCCTGCTCCTGTGTGGGCTGCCGACTGGTCAAGGGGGGTCCGAGAGCCCACTTTCATGTAATATCTTACCAAGTCCATGCTGGCCAGCAATTAAGAAATCTAGTCTGTGTACAGCCATGTAGACTTCAAACTGATTTTTTTAAATACACACCCCACTGCGGGCAGGCAGAGGGTGGATCCCCCCGGGGGAGGGGGGGCAGGCAGGGTGTGGATGAGGGGGGGCACAGGAGGCAGGGTGTGGATCCTGGCTGGCCTTACTGGGGCTCTGAGGACAGAGTGAGTGGTGGCCACGCCTCCAGGAGAAGCCCCTCCCTCTATTAAAGTAACCCGGGAAATCCCATTGTCTTTCCCATTTCATGGGAGGAGAGCCTGGAATTGCTGCTGGTGCTGCGCGGAGCCTCTCAGACTTTCAGGCCTTCTCTGCCTCTCTGTCCTTCCCAGAAGGGCAGCATCTGGTGTGACCCTCCTTGCACAGGAATGCAGGCTGAACAGACCTGAACCTGGAGACCCGCTGGGCCACAGGCTGGTGCTGCGGCTTCCCCTTCCGGTGAGGCCCCAGCTCAGGCGTGGCCTGACCCCTGCTCCCCGCCTCTGGCCTGTACACAGTCCCCAGCGGAGTTCTCAGGCCTGGGCCCCGGCCAGCACCCACAGGGATGTGCTGTGGATGCAGGCGCCCTCCGCAGGCCCACCCTCTGTGGCTCCATCTCTCCTGTCCCAGCTCCGCGAGCTCCCGTGGAGGTTTCCCTGAGCACAGAGCTGCAGACGCTCTGGTCTCAGATGGTGTTTACCCACGTGTGCTCCTCGGACAGGGCGCTACCAGGGCTGAGCTGCTGCCTGGGAAAAGCAGGTCTAATTCTAAGGCTGTTGTTTGCTTCCTCTCTTTGGGGTCTGGTAATTCCACTCCCAGGCTTCGTTTTACAAATATAACGAGAGACTCCCTACGTGTGAGCAACACAACCTGTATGAGAACAGCAAACCCATCCTAAGCGCATGTTCAAAGCCACCCCTTCCTCCCGGGGGCGTTAGAAAGCCACTCCCACCAGGTCAATCCCTGTGTCTCCATGCCGACAAGGCCAACGCTCTGCACACACCCACGTGCAAGGGCACCCCAGCCCGAGGCGACCCGGTACCTGTACTCGCTGCTGTAGGCGGTGACCTCGCTGCCGTTGCACAGCCACCTGAACTCCAGGGGCCAGCTGCCCTCGGCCAGGCAGGTGAGGACCAGGCGGTTGCCCTCCAGGTGCGTCTGCGGCAGCCCCGGCTCCGTCTTGAAATACGGCACCACGTCCTCTGAAGAATTTTAAAGAAGAAGAAGAAAGAAAATAGCTAAATAAAGTGCATGTGAAAACGGCATTCATCCAATTAGTGAATCACTTTTAGTTTAAATCGACTCATTTATTCGCAGAGATATGCACCCCTATGGTCAGGGCGGCCAAGGCATGGACACAAGGAAGTGCCCGTGGGGGAGGACTGGATGGAGGAGGCTGGTCCACACCCCCCGCGGGATACGGCTCAGCCACAAAGGACGAAGCGGCGCCGTTTGAACAACATGGATGGACAGTGAGAACATGATGCCGGTGACAGACAGAGAAAGCTAAGAACCATGTGATGTCACACGTATGTGGGCTATAAAGCTGACACATGAACACACACGGCAGAGGTGTGGTGCCAGAGGGAGGGGATGGGGAGAAGGGGCCGAACAGGAGGCGACAGGAGCAGAGCTGACTGCGGTGGGCACACGGTGCCATAAGCAGATGTTGTACCTTAGAAACCCGCACCTGAAACCTGTATGCTCATGTTGACCAATGTCACCCCAATCAAACTTAATTAAAATAAAAATAACGATAAAATAAAGTGGCCTTGTTTTAAAAATAGCGATGATGGCCATTCGGCCCCCTGGAAGCTCGCAGGGATGACAGTTCCCATGGCTGCGCGCTCACTGGCGGCACCATCCGAGCGCGTCTGACGGAGCCGCCCGGGCTAGTCCCCGTGGGTTTCACCCGCATTTCTCCAGGGGCAGGCGGGCCCTCTGCTCCCACAGCCTGGGGGCAACGAGGCAGTGTCCTCAAGGTGACAGCAGGGGTGCACCTGGGCTCCTCTACCACGCCCTCGCATCGCCTTCCATAACTAGCAAACCTCATGCCTGCACGCACGCCATGAGGCACCCAGCTCAGCTCACGCACAGGCGGGGCGCCACCCCGGGAACCTGTGTGTTTCGCACAAAGGAACAGCACAGGGCAACGGGAGTGAGCCACCTACAGCCACACACGACCCGGAGCCGGTGAACCCCACAGACACCCGGGGTGAAGGACGCCAGACAGGAAGGAGTTCCCACACAGGCTTCCATCCCAGGTTCCGGGAAGTTAAAACCAGGCGGCACTGTCTGTGGTGTCAGAGGTCAGGGTGGGGGTTACCTTGGGGGGATGGGGCAGGGCACAGGGGGCTACGGATGGAGACAGGCCAGACCTACTGTGTGTGGTTGCATGGGGGTACGTATTTAGTGAAAATGCATATATATGACTTGTACAATTTTTGTATGTACGCTTCAATAACTTTTAAAAAACATATGACCACAGGACACTCAGCTAGTAGTTCCTGCCATCTCTAATTCCCTGCATGACCCTGATTCTGTTTATTCATCAGTAAAACACAGGGAATTAGATGCCTGCTCGCTTTTGCGATGAAATCCCAGGGCACGCCTGTGTCATCTGCTCCCTGTCCGCCTTCCAGGCCTCCTACCCTCAACTCACACGGACACTCCGCCGCTCGGCTTCTGACCTCTGAAGCCAGGAAAGCCTGTCACACCTGGGGCCTTCCCCCTGCCCTTTCCCGGCTGGACACCCCCCTCCCCAAATAAGAAGATCTAACCTGGTCAGTGAGCACGTGCAGCGGCCAAGAGCTAAAAGCTCAGTCCAGTCAGATCCTCAGATCAAACCAAGCGCCGAGGCTCTGGGGCGTGAGCTGCCTTGGGAGGTACAAAGGCTAGAAAACCAGCAGGTGGCGGTGGGGACGGGAGCAGGTGCGCCGCGCCCAGCCGCAGCCGGTCTCCATCCCCGGTGATTTTCAGTGGTGCTCTCTTCACACTCCACATGGTCTCATGTGAATAATAAGTTACACGGTCGCCCTGGTCACAGGCCTAGTGAACAGTACTGTCAATGTTATTACAACTAGTGGCCTGGTGCACGGATTCGTGCACAGTGAAAGGAAGTGGGGCCACGCTCCCTCCTCTCTGGTTCCAGGGTGCGTCACCCGAGAACCGCTGCTGTCAAGTCATCACAGCTCGGCAGCTTCTGTGTTGAGCATCCGCCCCCTAGTGGTCAGTGTGCGTCATATGTACCGGCCGGTCGGATGGTCACTTAGCCATATATATATAAATATATATATATATATATAGAGAGAGAGAGAGAGAGAGAGAGAGAGAAAGAGAGAGAGAGAGAGATGGTGATTCGCTATTACTCTAGAACAGGGGTGGAGAACAGCTGCCGCCTAAGGCCTGAGAAATCAGTGGGACTGGCCCTGCCCAGGTCATTAGGGGTGAGTTAAGTGTTTGATCAAATATAGCAGCAGGCTAATTTTTACGTTGATACTTTTATGGCCCTTGAATGATGTTATAAATGCACGGTGGTCCTCGGCAGATAAGAGGTTCCCACCCACTCTAGAGGGACAGAAGGCAGCCTGGACAGAGTCGCCCTTAAAGCTCATTCTGGCCGCACCAAGGAGGGGTCAGGAGGGACCCAGAGGTGCGAGCCGACCCGGCAGGAGGCCAAGCCAGGCACCCAGGGAACACTCTGAAGGGTGATGTGGGTCAGGGCGAGGAAATCGTAGAGGCTGTGGTGGTGGAGAGAAACGGCTGCTTTCAAACACTATTTAGGGGGCAAGCAAAGGCAGGGATGGACTGAAGGTGGGGGTGAGGGAGAACGGGGGGCAAGGAGGGTTCAGAGATCTCTGACACGCCCAACTTGCTGTTCGATAAACACACAAATTCTGCAGCCAGCCATGGACATGGACGGAGTCAGACAGGCCCTGGCCCCTCAGAGATCACAGTCTGGGTCTGAGGAGTGAGGCGTGAGGTGTGAGGTGTGAGGTGTGAGGAGTGAGGTGTGAAGTGTGAGGTGTGAGGTGTGAGGTGTGAAGTGTGAGGCGTGAGGAGTGAGGTGTGAGGAGTGAGGTGTGAGGAGGAGTGAGGAGTGAGGCGTGAGGCGTGAGGCGTGAGGAGTGAGGCGTGAGGAGGAGTGAGGAGTGAGGTGTGAGGAGTGAGGTGTGAGGTGTGAGGTGTGAGGAGTGAGGAGGAGTGAGGAGTGAGGCGTGAGGAGTGAGGTGTGAGGTGAGGCGTGAGGTGTGAGGAGTGAGAAGTGAGGAATGAGGTGTGAGGTGTGAGGAGTGAGGTGTGAGGAGGAGTGAGGAGTGAGGCGTGAGGTGTGAGGAGTGAGGAGGAGTGAGGAGTGAGGCGTGAGGAGTGAGGTGTGAGGTGAGGCGTGAGGTGTGAGGAGTGAGAAGTGAGGAATGAGGTGTGAGGTGTGAGGAGTGAGGTGTGAGGAGGAGTGAGGAGTGAGGCGTGAGGAGTGAGGTGTGAGGAGTAAGGAGGAGTGAGGTGTGAGGAGTAAGGAGGAGTGAGGAGTGAGGCGTGAGGTGTGAGGAGTGAGGTGTGAGGAGGAGTGAGGAGTGAGGTGTGAGGAGTGAGGTGTGAGGAGTGAGGAGGAGTGAGGAGTGAGGCGTGAGGAGTGAGGTGTGAGGTGAGGCATGAGGCGTGAGGCATGAGGCGTGAGGCGTGAGGCGTGAGGCGCGGCTGCTGAGATGTATAACTCGGCCCGGCCCAGGGGCCCTCTGCCTCTGCTGCATGTCACGTGCTCCGAGCCCTCAAGTGCGTTTTTAGGTTTGGGTTCACCATCCGCGGTCCAGCTCCGTGTTTGCTATGTACTTCAGCGGAGTCACCCGCTCGCACAACCCGAGCCGTGTGATAAAGCGGAATGGCTGTGGCTGTGGCTCTGACGCCTGGGGGCCGACTGCGCAGCAGCTTTATTTATGTCCCGCCATCTGCACACCCCCTGACAGCAGAAAGAGGAACGCCACTGCCTGTGGGTGCAGCGTCCTGCAGGAATAAGTCAGAGGAAATACATCTTTTTGAAAGAAACCTGCTTCAAGATAGACACGCATGAGCTTGGATTTGGTTTTACAACGACAGGGCATCTGCGATGTAATAGATGACGTGGGGGTTCTGAATGTGAGCGATGCCGTGGTTCACGCCTCTGCAGAACACGCAGCTTCCAGAGCGGCCTCTGCTGCACAGAAATGCTGGGCGCCCGACCCGACTGGCGGAGAACCCGCCAGAGAGAAAGCTGCACGGAGCTGGCCAGCAGGTCGCTTGTGATCCAGCGACGGTAGAATTGTGGCTGGCGCAGACGCTAGCATTTACATTAGGAGGAAGGGCGGGATCTCACGTGTCTACGTTAAAGTTATGACCACAAGTATCTCACGGAGATTGGCCCACGTGCCGACTAGCAGTGCCCTCTCCCAGCCCAGCACTGCTTACCACGGACACAGACAGTAGATCCTGAAATTAAACGCGGTATCAAGGGAGCAAAACGCAAACGCTTAGGCGAGAGAAAGAGACAAAAGGATTAGTATTCAGGTCGGCACAGGCCCCTGCGAAAGCATGTGATCCTTATGTGCCTTAAGTGGCACAGAAAAAAGTCTGAAAAGGCCCATAAAGACAAAAATGAATGAGTTCTTTCTGAGACAGGTAATCAGACTCTGACCTGGGAAAAAGCCAGTGGGGTCGCCCTGTGGCCTTTTGAGGCAGAGTGTGTGTGCGCACGCGCACTTGTCTTGCACAATAGTAACGAAAAGATCTCCCTTCCTGGGGATAAAGAAGCAGAGATGACCCTGCTTCTGTATTCTTAGGATGATCATTATAAGACCCTGGAATGAATTACTAAGGAAAACGGTGACATTTCCATTTTCACAATCTTTTAAACAGAACATAAATCATTTATGAAAGAGAGAGGCTCGTCTGTCCGGGTAACGCAGATTTAAGGTCCATCCAGAGGAGAGGGATGGACTTAATGTTCTCTCCAGACAACATTATAATTTTATGATGCAGCAGTCACTTTCCTAAATGGACTCCTAAGGTTCTCGGTGGTAACGTGAATACATTGAACTTTCCTGTCCAACGTGACTGCCTGTGCTCATCTAGGAAGGAGCCACGACCCGCTGGCACGGGGCAGCCAGGGGGGGGGGGGGGGTGCAGGAGGCCGGGAGGCGGGGCCTCTTCCTGGGCGAGCGGCTTCCTCCCCCAGTGGGCTGGACCCTGTGGGGTTAGCTACCTGGCTCACCATGGAAACAGGAGACTCTGCCACCAGAAACTGCACTAGAGGCGTGAGCGTCAGACCCACCTATTCTGTGGCTGCAACCAGAGCCCTGCGGCCGAGCCACCAGCATCGGGCACTGGCTCCCCCTCCTCTTCCATTTTAAAGCAACTGAATAAAGAAAGGCTAGTCCACATCTGCTTAGCAGAGGGCGCCCCCGGCCACAGCCGAGAGGTCCAGAGCGGAGGAGCCCGCTGACCTGGAAGGGTGACATTCCTGGGCGTCCAGCAGGCGCCCGGCCGAACCCCAAGAGCTGCAGCAGGAGGGCAGCCTCGGCCAGGGCGGGGCCTCCTCTGCCAAGTCTGCTGTTTGGCAGCTGCGTTTCCCGGGCGGCTAAGCTTTTGGTTTAAACCACTAACCTTCCTTTCAATCCTCCTTTACACCAGATTCAACATCTGCATGCCCCACGCTCACGGACTCCCCCCAACGGAAAGCTGCATTCCCAGAGTCCCGGGGGAACAAAGCAGGGGCGTGAGGTACCATGGGCGGGCGGCGCTCCTGGAAAGGGCGGGAACGGGCCCTTTTTGTAAACTCGGCCACTCACACCCAGCTGCTGGCAGGGGACTAGTGCGCCCCCTGGAGCCAGGCAGCTACTCTCACATCACACTCACATTCATCTTTTTAAAGAAAACAGTGGTACATTTCAAATGTGCTTCTGAGATAACACTGAAACGAATGATGAGATAGGTTCTAGTTATTCAAATATGGGCGGGCACACCTCATGCTGCGGGCTCAGGACAGTCCTCTGTGCTCCGGACAAGCTGGCTCCGCTGCACTTCTCTAACCACCACGCAGGCACTTGGTGGCTGAAGCTGGGAGAAGGAGGAGGAGGGGAGGAAGAGGAGGAGGAGGAAGAGGAGAAGGAGGAGGAAGAGAAGAAGGAGGAAGAGGAGGAGGAGGAGGAGAGAGGAAGAGGATGAGGAAAAGGAGGAGGAGGCGGCGGCAGCCCCATCCTTACAGCTGAATCTCAGGCTGCATTCTCCTAGCTTATCAGAAATATTTATAAATATTTTCCAGCGATAGACCTTCAAGCATAGTAGGATGCACCACCATATTTTGTAGATGTTAAAAAAGTAGTCAACTTCTCTGTATGCCACTTTATATAGTTCCACTTCTGCCTTATAAAAATAAACAAATGTCAGAAATTTCAGGGTGAAAGGTAGTGACAATTAAGCATATACATATACATGCATACTAGAGGCCTGGTACACGAAATTCATACACTCGGTGGGGGCGGGGGCGGTCCCTCAGCCCAGCCTGTGCCCTCTCACAGTCCGGGAGCCCTCAGGGGTTGTCCGATTGATGGCTTAGGCCCGCTCCCTGCGCCTAAGCTGTCAGTCGGACATCCTTAGTGCTGCTGTGGAGGCAGGAGAGGCTCCTGCCACTGCCACTGCCACTGCGCTCGCCAGCTGTGAGCCCGGCTTCTGGCTGAGCAGTGCTCCCCCTGTGGGAGTACACTGACCACCAGGGGGCAGCTCCTGCACTGAATGTCTGCCCCTGGTGGTCAGTGCATGTCAGTAGCAACCAGTCGTTCCACTGTTTGATCTATTTGCATATTAGCCTTTTATTATATAGGATTATTTCAAAGATAATAAAAACTAACCAAGCCATGATGACTGCGAACATAGGAATGGGGTGTCGTGTGGTCCCACTCTCCAGCTGCTGGCGGGCACGACCGGAGAGCAGAGGTGAGTCGGGTCCCCACTGTGCATGCAGCCTCTCCCACCAACAGCCAGGAGCCCCTCGCCACCTTCTCCGAGTTCGCAGAGCTTCGCCAGGAGAGGAGGCCACGCGGAAGCTCCGGCCACCCTGCCCCACAGGGACGGCGCTGCAGCATCCTCCCGCCGGCGCGGAGGGTCTCTGGCTGCTGCTCACGGGGACACAGTTGGTCTCTGCCCTCAGCAGTCAGAGTCCAGGAAGTGAGAAACGGTCAGCAAGCCAAGGGTGATGTCGGAAGCTGACAGGGCCCTCGATGGGGCTCCCGGCCGAGGGGCTCCCGGGGCCGAGGTGCCCACGTAGCAGCCAGGGCAGCAGCTGGAGGGCACTGGTGGGCCTGAGGCGCCAAGGTCTTAGAGAAACTGAGGGCTCAGGGCCCTCCGACTGCCGCTCCAGCTCCAGGGGCTCCCACAGGCTCCGACGGCCGGTTCAGGAGCCACCTCGCCCTGTCCGGCCAAGGGGAACTGAATTCTTTTACATAAACACCTCCGTTCCAATGAAGGCCTGTGCGAGCCGCCTGCCCGTCTGTCTGTGGGGTGGGCAGTGCTGCAGGACACCTGGGCTCTGAGGATGAGGGATGGCCCGGCAGGTGCCAAGGCCTGCGAAGCTCGGTGAGGGGCAGAGGTGGGGGCCAGGGCAGGCACGAGGCGGCCGCTACGCCCGTCCTCTGTCTCAGTGGGTTCTGGAGGGGCCTCTGTCGCCGGGAGAAAGCAGGCCGGAGCCGGCCTGGCACGTTCCTGGGTCTCTCTCCAAAGTCCTCGCCTGTGAGGGGTTTTCTGAGTGAGGGGCTCATCTGCAGGGTCTTCTTGGTCTTCGGATCCGAGCAGGTAAAGTCGGCACCGCAGGGGGCTCCCGAGGCTCCCATCCCCGGCACTGGGAGCAGCTGGCGGCGCCTCCGGCCAGGGGACTTCACACTGAGTATCTGTTTCCTCGGTGACGGATGCACGTTAACACCGTGTTTAAGGGCTCACGGGGTGGACCTCCTTCCGGGGCTTTCCCCTCAGAAGCCGTCCGCACTTTCCGTGAGATCGTCTGCGGCGCCTGGCGGTGGGGAATGAGCGGCCGAGTTTGCGGACGGTGTGATCCTGCTCCGTGCTAATCGGCCTCCGCGTTTAAATTAATACGAAGAGGCGAAGGGATGGAAGCCATTCCCCGGCTCCTCCAAACCGAAACAAGCCCCCAGCTCGCCGACCTTTTGTTTCAAACGGGAACTGCACTACCTTGTCGTTTCTCTGGTTTGCAGTGAAAAGTGTGGCCACCAAGGTAAGCGGGGAGCTCGCAGAAACAACCCCCAGTTTCTGACTGTGGTTCGATATTTCTCTCAGGTGTTCTTTCCAATAACCCCGAACACCCAGCTCAGGTGAACACCGGCCGGAAGCCCCGGGAGCGAAGCTCGGGTGTCATGCCCTTCCCCAGCGGAGAGGCGAGTGAGCGTCTGTCACAGGCGCACCGACCACAGAGACAGAAGCAGCAGCGGGGACTCCACGTGGTGAGGCTGCGCTCCACACCCAGGAGAGGGCGGGGAAGCCCCTGAAGGACACCCAAGGTCTCCACGACAAGGCCCGACACTTTCAGCAAAGTCACGGGACGTTTTCCACAAAAGGAGTCGGAGGTCAGGGCGCGTCGAGTCCCTCCTGCGTCAGGTCCCAGCTCGGCCCGGAGGAGCGGGTGAGCCTGGGGGACCCCACCTCCTGCGCTCGGGGTTCCCAGTGGATGAAACGGGGAGACCAACGTCTGTGGGAGCGGCGGCTCAGACTTTCTGGTTTAGGGCCCCTTTACAGCGTCTGGAAAAATTACTGATAGCCCCAAATGTCTTGCTTACGTGAGCTGCACCTTTCTCCATCGTATTAGAATGTAAAAGAGAACTCTTAAAATATTTAATTTTTAAAAATAACATTAAAGTTATTATACGTTATGACAAAACACATGGTTATGAAAAATAACGACCTCATCTCCCCCAAAACATACCGAAAAGAGTGGCACTCTTGTACCTTTTTTTTTTTTTTTTTTCAGATTTCTTCAATGCTTGGCTTAACAAAGATCATCGCTTCCCATCTATGCGTTCGCATTTCATCTCCTGCTATTGTGCTGCTGTGGCTGAGGATGTAAGGTAAATAGCCAGCCTCCCCCACACCGGGAGCGGGGAGGGAGGCGCATCACCAGCCTTTTCAGATCGTGGGAAGCTTCCGGAACGGCACCGGCATGAGCGGCGGGTCCCGGAGGCCGTGGCCGCGTGGAACTGACCCGCGGGCGGGCCGTGGATGGCGGGGCTCTCTCCCGCAGCCCCGGGGCCTCGCCTGCGTTTTACATGGCGCTTTCCCACACGCCCGCGTTGGCTGGTCAGCTGGCTCCGACTCGGGCTGCTCGTCCAATGTGGACACATTTCAGGACGCAATAAAAACACATCACGTGCGGCTGCTGCTATGAAAGCCCTTCACTAACGGGATGCTATCAAGCGCATCAGGCACAGAGATGAGGCCCAAAATTCCAATTTTTCTTACGAGCTCGATTTTTATTCGTCGTAACAAATATTGTCAATTGTTTTCGGTGGCACAGCATTATGCTCATCGTTTTCAAGAAAATGCTACCAAACACCTAGCTCTGAGTATGTGTGTGTCTATGAATCGCTTCTTCAAGTAAGAATGGGTTCCAGCCGGGGTGGCCCCGTGGACAGAGCGTCGGCCCTCGGACTGAAGGGCCCCAGGTTCGATTCCGGTCCCTGGCACATACCTAGGCTGCAGGCTTCATCCGGCCCTGGCCAGCGCCTGTGCAGGCGGCAACCACTCCATGTGTCCCTTTCACATCGGTGTTTCTCTCTCTCTGTCTCTCCCCCTCGCTCCCACTCTCTCTAAAAATCAATGGAAAAATATCCTCGGGTGAGGATCCACCCAACAAGACAGAACAGAACGGCGCCGGGAGAAAAGCAGCCGTTCAGCAGGCACCTCCGGCTCCGAGGCCCGGGACAGCCCTCACACTTGTGTGCGCGGCAGCGGGCGGAGCTGCCTCGCATCTTCCCTACAGAGAATCAGGAAGGCGTGCACTACAGTCAACAGTGAGTGAGCGACTGTGTTTACTGCTTCGTCCAGGACGTCCTCGGGAATCGCGTCGCCGTGTGTGGTGGGAGGAGACCACGCCGGCGAGGAGAGCTTGGCACCACTGCCAGGGCCGCACCTGCCGCAGCCGCGAGGTGTCCAGGATCGCTCTGCACCGCCAGGAAGACCCAGCGAACACACTCCCAGCGCCGTTGTGCGGTGCCCTGGCCTCGGACCCTGCAAGGGCTCGGTCTCCAGAACTAAAGGAGCTCCTTAGGGCACTGAGACCTGCCACCCGAGAGACCGCACAGCGTGAAACCGGCTACTGTGTTCCAAGTGTGCAGCACAGGCCCGGCGCCAAAGCGCAACGGACCCATCAGCTTTTATTAAAACATATCGTCAGAGAATAACACCGCACCTTCTTACAGAATGTTCAATCTTGAGCTTCATTCAAAACACATCTACTTTTGGCCTCCTAGACAACACACATCAGTTATGGTCTTAAATGTAACTGATTAAGCCAAAGAAGTTGTTCAATTTAAAAAACAAACAAACAAAAAACCAACAAAAAGCAGGTGTCCATATTTTCAATTATTTCAGAATTTCTGAGAAGTCTAAATATTTATTTTTTAAAAATTTTGTTTTGTAATCTGCACCTGAGGAAATTTTCCCATTGATTTCTTTTTGAGAGAGTGGAAGAAGGGTGGGAGGCAGAGAGAGTGGAAGAAGGGTGGGAGGCAGGGAGGGAGAGAGAAACATCGATGTGTGAGAGAGACACATTGATTGGTTGTCTTCCACATGCTCCCAACCGGGGTGAGCGATCTAACCTGCAATCCAAGAATTGAACCTTTGACCCTTCAGTGCTCAGGCCAACACTATAACCACTGAGCAATACCGGCCAGACCTAAGTATTGACTTAATTATCTGTGTGTTTTTTTTTTCATTCAACAAATACTTCAGTGGCACCCCACCAATGAGATGGAAATACAGATGTGAATTAAAAGCAAAACAAAAATCCTATCTTCATGTGGTTTATATTCTAGTTTAGAGAGATCAATAGTAAACAAATACAGAAAATACACGGTACACCGAGTCTTGCTAAAGCTCTTATTTCTTTTATCCAAATTATGACAAATGTGGTTGGTAAACAGAAAGCTGTTATTAGTACAGCATGAAAGTGGTATTCCTTTATACATGATTTTGTCCGGCATGTTAATGTTATAATGCAATCATAGATAATTTTTGTCATTTATTAAAAAGTCAGCCTGAAAATTAAAAGGAAGCAATTACCAACAATGATAACAGCCCACGCAACTGCCCTAAAATCAAAGCAGCCCTTGGTGAGCTCCGTGCCAGCAGTGCCTGGGTTAGGGCCCTCAGGACCTACTTTACTTCCCACGGTTTGTCGCCATGGAGATAAGTGCAGGTACACAAATTCAGAAGACTTTTCCATTTTTATCAAAATAGCAAATCGATGAAGACAGTTACTAGGAGTGTTAGTTTTTATTGGTGCCCTGGTTGCAAAATCCCGTATGTTTTGGGTGGTCGGCCCCTAACCCCATTTTCCCCGTAAGTTCTGTTATTTTAGTGTGTGGAGCTTGTCAGGAACACATCCATTGTTCTTGAAAAATAAGTATATTATCCTGAACAACAAAAATACCTAAAAGAGTGGCATTGTTTCACTTGTTTTTTGTTTTTTTCCAAATTCCTTCAATGTCTGGCTTAATAAAAAAAAAACAACTAGATTCCCACATGGTTTTGCAAGTGAGCGCTTGCAATTGTATGTTCCTGACCTAAAAACAAACCTCAACACATTTAAGGGAAGTGAATTCATACAGAATGTATCCTCTGACCATAAGAGAATCAAACTAGAAATCAGTAACAAAAAGACAACAGAAAAATCTTCAAACATCTGTAAACAAGGTTTTAAATATTCCCAGTCAAAGAGAAAGTCTGAAAGGAAATTGAAAACTACATAGAATTGAATGAAAGTGAAAATACAATGTAACAAAATATGCAGACACAGCTAAAGCAGTGCTGAGAGGAAAATTTATAGCACTAAAAGTTTACATCAGAGAAGAGGAAAAGCCTCAAATTAATAACCTTACTTCCTACCTCAGAAAAAGAAAGAAACTCAAGATTAAAATAAACGCAAAGAAAGCTGGTGGAAAATAATGATGAAGCAGAATCAATAAAATTGAAAAAAGAGAAGCAATACAGAAAATCAGTGGATCCAAAAGCTGATTATTCGAGGAAAAAATACAACTGACAAACCTCTAGCAAGATCAAAATAGGTAGACAGCCTGAATAGTCCATAACCCATTAAAGAAATTAAACTTGTAATTAAAAGCTCCTGAAGCCCTGGGCAGTGTGGCTCACTTGGATGGAGTGTCATCCCATACTCCTAAAGGTCTCGGGTTCGATAACCAGTCAGAACACATGTCCAAGTGGCAGGTTTGATCCCTGGTCGGGATGCTTGCAGGAGGCAACCGATCGACGTTTCTCTCTCATATCAATGTTTCTTTCTCTCTTTCTCCCTCCCCTTCCTGTCTTTGTAGAGTCAATGGGGACATATCTGAGGGTGAGGATTAAAAAAAAAAGAGTTCCTGAAAGAGAAATCTCCAGACCCAAATAATTTCATTGGAGAATTTTATCAAGCATGTAAAGAATTCATATTAATTTTACACAATTAAAAATAAAAATAAAGAAACATTTCCCAACTCATCTTTTGAGCCTAGTTTTATCCTGAAAATCTCTGGCATCTAAAGGTAAGCAAAAAGTCCCAGAGCTGACATCAAAACTACAATACATAAAAGATACAAAATTAGCCGGGCCGGCATGGCTCAGTGGTTGAGTGTCGACCTATGAACCAGGAGGTCTCGGGTCCATGCCCGGTTGGGGCATATGCCCGGGTTGCAGGCTCAACCCCCCAGTGTGGAGCATGCAAGAGGCATCCCATCGATGATTCTTTCTCATCATTGATGTTTCTCTCGCTCTCTCCCCCTCTCCCTTCTTCTCTGAAATTAATAAAAATATACTTTTAAAAAAGATTAAAAAAATACAAATTGAACCTTATCAAAATTTAAAACTTTTGTTCTACAAGAGTCCCTGTGAAAAGGATGGAAAGATAAGCACAGATTAGGAGGAAATATGTCCAAATCACATATCTGAAGAAGAACTAGAATCTAAAATGTGTAAAGAACCCTCAAAAACCGACAGTGCAAAATGAACGAGCCAAACAGGAAACAGGGAAAGATGCGAACAGCTCTTTCCCTGAAGAGGATCTGCAGATGGAAAACACACGCAGGACAAGAGGCCTGATCACGACCCGCTGGAGAAATGCACACTCAACCCCAGGCGTTACCAGCACACACTGACGAACACCGAGTGCTGAGGATGGAGACACACTCTGGACCACTCAGACACGGCGGGTGGGAAGGCCCCGGCCACTCAGAAAGGCTAGGCCGGTTCTGACTGCACTAACCACGCAACCACCACCCAGCCCAGCAAGTCCACTTGGGAGCACTCACCCCAGAGAAATGAAGACTTACGTTCACACAAGAGCCTGTGCAAGATGTTAACAGCGGGTTAGTCATAACAGCCCCCCAAACTGGGTACAGAACAGTTGGCTTAAGTGTGGGCATCGTTCTTGGACGTACAAAGGCTTCCCTCGTTGCCCGGGCGCCGCCCAGACTGACCAGGCAACTGGAGAGCAGGGAGGAAAGCATCGCAAGGCAGCACCTCAGAGTTCTCTTCCAAACACACAGAACTGTCCGAAGAAGGCTGAGCATTTGCAGAGCCCGCCGGTCCCTGAGGGAGGCGCATTTGAGAAAGGGGGTTCTGAGCCCTGGTCAGGGCCTGGTAGAGGGGGGGTGGCCGTGGGAATGTCGCCGGGCATCTGTTCCCACTAGCGGGGGCGGCGGGGGCCGGGGGGCGGCGGGGCCGGGGGCGGGGGCGGCGGGTGGAAATGAGAAGGCAGTGCCCTGGGGGGCGGAGGAAGAAGCATTACTTCGTGAGGGTGTTCCTCATGCCCAGCACAGGCCTCCACTGAGCGCTCTCTAAATGGGCCTGGCTCGTGCTCACAGGCGCTGGACCAGCGGGGCTCCCCGCGGGAAGGCAGGGCCGGTCTCTGCCGCCCCCTCCGGGCGAGGCAGCATCTTCAGGTGAGTTAGCTTTTCCCAGGGGCATGTCTCAGCCCCGACCCGGCAGGCCCGGAGCGGAGGAGGCCGGGGGCACAGATCAGATCACACACCCCACTGGCCCCCGCTCACCGTCCCCGCAGGGCGCGTCACAGAGATGCATTAAAAAGCCACCGACCCCGGGTGCTTCAGACCCACAGCAAACACATGCTTTCCAACTGTCAGGTAACATGTGTAAGACGCAACCGACGCCGTTTCTGGAGGTGCAATTTAGCCGAGTTCTTCGCTGTTGAAAGCAGTGACATTTACCCAAACGGGCCGCGCAGCGGGAGCCTGCAGCTCCATCCGCCTGCTGTGCGCTGCACAAGGGCGCGCAGAGGGCTGGCGGCGGCGGCGCTCAGAAAGGCAACAGGACCAGATAAGCAAACAGAGGCTGGAACCCAGCCCAGGGACAAACGCACACGGAGCTCGCAGGGCTGGAGACACGGCGCCTCCCTGCAGCGTCACAGGATAAGCAGGGGTGCGAGAAGGGGCAGTGAGCGGGGTTACAATCGCAGGGACTTTTAATTAAAGGACTTAAAACCGAAGGCAGTTCTTCCAAGGGGCGAGGCTTGAACCTCAGGCTCCTCCTTTGCAAGGACCCTGTGGTTATGAACCGTTGCAGTGTGAGGGGGGGTGGCAATTATATTTTTAATGGTGTGTAATATTTTTACGCTGGATGGCTGACATTTTATAGTGAGACATCATTTCGATTTCAAACTGTTGGGTGATTCTTGTAATGACTTGAGGAGCTCAAAGGAAATAAATTATCAGCAGGTGGTCAGTCAAATACGAAGAAATTCCTCACTCCACAGGCAGTAATCCGGCTGAAATACTTCCTCCGTTACTTCCAAAAATAGAGCCGAGAGTGATACACAGGCCTCTGCAGTTTCAAAACTGTAATTTCCACTCAGGGTAGAATGTAGTCGCTTGTTTCTACAGAGGACACCAGCAGCCTGGTGTGTGATCGTATCAGGGCCGCTCAGAAGTGGCCTTGGGGACGTTTAGGGAAATCAGTGCCTCTCACACTTGGATCCGGTCCTGGGCTGACCCCCAGATGCCTACAAGAGTTTGAGAGTCACAGACTTAAATGTTTTCCTCGCTTTGGATAACTTTCATAAACATTTAAAAAATGAGCTTCAAGTGTGAAATACAAAAACAATATGTACATCCTAGTATGTGAGTGTGCATGCACACATACACACACACTCAGACATACACGCACACTCATGCATACACACACTCACCCACACTTTCACACACACACTCTCATACACATACACTCACACATACACATACTCTCACATACACACTCTCATACACACACACAGTCATACACACACTCACACATTCTCACGCACACTCACTCATTCTCACACACACTCATTCTCACAGACACTCATTCTCACACACACATTCTCTCACACACACTCACATTCTTACACACTCTGACACACACTCTCATACACACACACTCACGTGCGTGCACACACACTCTTATACACTCACACACTCTCACACAGTCATACACACACATTCTCTCACGCACCCACATACTCATACACTCTCACACACTCACACACACTCTCACACAGCCATACACAGACACTCACACACACATTCTCTCACTCACATTCACACACACTCTCACACACTCTCACAGTCATACACACAACATACACACATTCTCTTATACACACACACACACTCACATTCTCTCACACACACACACATTCTCTCACACACACACATACACTCACATTCTCTCACACACACACACACACACACTCACATTCTCTCACACACAGTCACATTCTCACATACACTCACACCCCCCCCCAAATGACCACACAGGGCACGGGTGGCCTCCAGCAGTGGTGGCCCCGTGCTGACCAGCACCCGGCCCACCCCCCGTGCACGGCAGACCCACTGCAAACTCTTCCAAGAAACACGCCACCAGGCGCCGGTGCCCCTCCCAGCGAGGCAGCCCTACCGGGCTGCGGCTTGTTTGCCGAATGCCAGCAGGAGCAGCGGCGCAAAGTATTTCTTTACTTTCATGACTTTCACAACGCAGCCAAGGCCACGGCCTCTGGGCAGACACACGGAGGACGCCTGGAAAGGAATTAATAACGGCAAGGCCTCCCCTGGGTGGCCCTGATCCTCGCGTCAATCAGATGAAAGAGCTGAATTCACGCTGGCGCTGCCATGCCCTGCGGGCTCGGAGCCAGTTAAAGGGTCTGTGGGGAGGTTTCAAAGCCGAGGTCCTGGCACTCAGCACGCGGATGTGCAAGCGGAGGGGTCACCTGCCCAGTGACTCCCCACCACAGGGCACCTGAAAGGCAGAGGCCAGCACGCCCTCACCCACGAGCTGACCTGCTGCCGCCCGCAGAGCAGCGCAGCTCAAAAGTCAGCACATTAAAAGGGAGATCACGTATGAAAAAACCACCAACTAGAGTTAGAGAATCACAGCAACAAAAACAGGGCTCTTACCTGCGGATGCACAGGATGCCGTGGGAGCGGGAAAAAATGCTGCCGGCCGCCACAGCCCGGCCTCAGGGGCCTCAGCATTTTCCCAGTCTCCCCTCCGACTTCCGTGCACAGCTCAGGCGGGACACAGAGGAGCTGAGCGCTCCACACTCAGTCATCGGAAGCTACTGATCTTCCCGAAAACATGCTTATAATTCTGATTTTTATTAATAGACCTCAGTTGCATAAAGCAAGGAATGACTGTGATTTTGTGATTTGAAACTTATTAGTATTCATTTCTTAGACACTAAACAGAATGTTTTAAATTGGCAATTTGCTTTTGGTGCTGTGTATTTCATTACATCTATGGTGCAATTTAACAGTAATAAAGCCCTGTTCTGCGGAGTTTCATTGTCCGATCTGCCCATAATCTGCCCTCTCCGTTGCACTTTGTCTATAGCGTTGCTTATCCACGCGTCACTCAAAAGAAAGGCAAAGGGAAGGAGGTGAAAAGTCTACCTCCGTTTCTTCACTTCAAACCAACTAGGATTCAAGGAAGACAACGCAGTTTCTACTTCAACCCACGGAAATCAACTGTGACAGAAAATCAACTGTGACAGGAGTACCCGCAGGGGAAGCGCTGCCCAGGGGCCCTGGAGGTCTGGCGCGGCCTGCAGCGGCTGCGACTCGCCATGCGCTCCCTTTCAGCTTTCAATCCTGGAAGCCCACGCACAGTCCATCCCACAGCTACCCTGACGCTCAGGTGAAGAAAACATTCCCACCCCCCTCCCTCCTGTGTCCCTGACCCAGCGCCAGGAGCCGGCGCAGGGAGATCGGTGCTGGTTGAGTGGAGACGGTGATGAACAGACCAGAGCCTGGATCACCTAGACCAGTGGTTCTCAACCTTCCTAATGCCGCGACCCTTTAATGCAGTTCCTCATGCTGTGGTGACCCCCAACCATAACATTATTTTCGTTGCTACTTCATAACTGTAATGTTGCTACTGTTGTGAATCGTAATGTAAATATCTGATATGCAGGATGTATTTTCATTGTTACAAATTGAACATAATGAAAGCATAGTGATTCATCACAAAAACAATATGTAATTATAGATGTGTTTTCCGATGGTCTTAGGCGACCCCTGTGAAAGGGTCCTTCGACCCCCAAAGGGGTCGCGACCCACAGGTTGAGAGCCGCTGCCCTAAAGGCTCCCTTGATCCATATCTGTCCTATCGCCCGAATGGGTGCCTATTTAAGACATCGCCACATAAGTGACGTCACGCTGTCTTCAGAAGCGAGCAGCTCGGCAGCCGCAGCGACGATACGAGCACAAGCTGAAGGAAGACGCTCGGGCCCTGGGACAGTGCCGGCGGGCACGCGCCTGCGGGCCGAGTTTCTCTGTCCCGGAGCCTCGGTGTCCTCGTTGGTAACACGGGGTAACGGTTCCAGCCCTCGGAGTCGGTCTCTGTGCCAGCTCCTCGCTCACATCAGCGCCAGCTCCTGCCCTCGCAGCTGAGTCACTGCTCACGGCCAGGACACGGAGGTCGCAGAGGAGGAAGCTTCTTCTGTAGTAAATGACAACGTCACAATCACTTCCGACAGGCGGGAGCGTGTGAAGTGCCCAGGCCGGGAAGACGAGCAAACGTGACACACACCTCGAGGCTCTGACTTCCTTCATTTGCATCGTCCGAACCAGTGATCCAAGCAGCCCTGCTTCTCCTCCAGCCCCTCAGCCTAACACATCCCTCCATTCCGGACGGAGCGGGAGCCACCACATCAACCGACGCAGATGCTGATAAAACCAGATCAATTTAAAATGAATAATTCAACCAGGAAGCTGTTCTGAAGGTGCCACTGAATCCTTTCAACATCTTTCTCACCCGAACACTGAGCCGCTGCCTGGAAGGTCCCGTCACCTAGGCGGTGAGTCTGGGAACTCGCTCTCGGGGCCCCAGGGCTGGGCACCGTCTACTCACCCACCTTCCCAGTCACAGACGAACACTATGCCCTGAGCCCGGTGCCTTCCGAAGGGAATCTTCCCACCAGAAGCTTCCTCTGCATGTTCTTGTGCGTTTTCTTTTTCCTCATTAACCCGCAGACCCTGCGGAACGGTTCGGTACAGTCATTTCTCAGGACGGGACACGTTCGGAGGAAGGCGTCCAGGCAATCTGGTCGTGCGAACGCCAGAGCGGGCTCTTACACACACCTGGACGGGAAGCCCACCGCACAGCTCAGCTATGTGATTAGTCAGCATGATCACGCATGTACTGTGCAGGCTGCATGTGCCACGCCTCCACATGAGTGGCAGTGCCACAGGTTCACACCAGCATCACCCACAAGGGAGTGGTGTGCTGGCTATGATGTCACTGGGCCATAGGAATGTTCCGGCTCCATTATAATCTTATGGGACCACCGTCATAGGCGCAGTCTGTCATTGACCGGAACGCCGTTCTGTAGCGCATGACTGCATAGACTTTACTCGTGAGTATATTACTGAAATAATGTTTAATTCAGACAAATCTACTACGTATCTGCAGACTAAAGACGAATCCTGCTGGAAATAAAATGCTGTCGCTCTAATGCTGTGAACCCCATAGACCAGTGATGGCGAACCTTTTGAGCTCGGCGTGTCAGCATTTTGAAAAACCCTAACTTAACTCTGGTGCCGTGTCACATATAGAAATTTTTTGATATTTGCAACCATAGTAAAACAAAGATTTACATTTTTGATATTTATTTTATATATTTAAATGCCATTTAACAAAGAAAAATCAACCAAAAAAATGAGTTCGCGTGTCACCTGACACGCGTGTCATAGGTTCGCCATCACTGCCACAGACGGCTTTTCGCAGAGTCACTACATCAGTAACAGGTAAACTTTGCTTTAAGAGGCCGTCCGTGTAAGCGACATATCAGATGGCGACAGGTCACACAGTTTCTCTGTAACTCAGCTTCCTTATCTGAACAACGTGAATATCACGGAGTAAAGGCGCCCGGATGCCCAGCCACCGGGGTCCTCAATGCTGAACTCCCGGTACACTTGAAATAAGAGTCAATTCACCAAGAATGGATTTCCCCCGGCTTCTCGGAGCGACTCTGTATTGGCACAGGCATCCGTTTACGGGATCAATGAACCATCCAATATGAGCACACGGGGAGCCTGTCAGCTGCAGAGAACAGTTTGAGAAGAGAGGGCCCCCCTGGCGGAGCGCGCAGCTCGGGCGTGGAGCTCTGACCTCCGCGTGGCTCAGGGTCACGGAGCAGTGGGAGCATTCGTGTGGCGTCACCCGCCTGGCCACAGGGTGCCGGGCCAGCTGGTGGGCGCCAGCTCTGGGCGTGTCCGGGAGGGTTTGGGCAGAGACTAGCATCTGAACCGGGGACTGAGGGAAGCAGAGCCTTCTCCCTGCGGGTGGGCGTCATGCAATCCACTGAGGGCACGAAAGGGACCAAAGGCCGAGGCCGTGGCCTCGCTGCCTGACTGCCTCCGGGAACACAGTCCTCTGTCCTCTGGCTGCGGCTCAGCCTTCACTCAGACCCGCTCTCCGGGCGCAGCGGGCAGGCGGGCTGCTCAGCACCGGGACTGTGGAAGCCAGTACATGCCACCCGCGCTCTCATGCACATGCACTGCTTCTCCGGGGACCCCTGGCTCATGTCAGCAGCAAATGCTGGCCCTCTCCAAGCCTCTAGCCTCTGGCCACCGCTCCCCCCTCCCACCGTCTCCTCCCTCCTCGCCTGCACCCCCTCACCCCTCACCCCTTGTCTTGGGCTCTCCCATCTTGCCTAGGTCCACAGGCAGAGCTGGTGTTAGAACTCAGCTGCTGTGTCGGACCCATCCCAGCCCTTTCCACAAGATCTCACTCACCTCGAGGATCCCTCCCTGACCAAATCTCCGCCCGTGCCCACCATGCCAACCCCCAAACCTCGGCACTGGGCCCACGTCCCTCCTCCTCCTCCTCCTCTTCCTTCTCCTCCCCACCCCCCCCCCCACCCCCCCCCCCCCCCCCCCGCTGCAGGTAGCGATCATGCCCTCTGCTTCACTGTGATGCCCACTAACCCTACTGGGGCCTTCATTGCTAAAGAATTCCAACGGGCCCAGCCGGCGTGGCTCCGTGGCTGAGCATCGACCTATGAAGCAGGAGGTCACGGCTTGGTTCCTGGTCAGGGCACAGGCCCGGGTTGTAGGCTCGATCCCCATTGTGGGGCGGGCAAGAGGCAGCCGGTCCATGATTCTCTCTCATCACTGATGTTTCTCTCTCTCTCTCCCCCTCCCTCCCTCCCTCCCTCTCTGAAATCAATAATATTTAAAATCCTCACACCAGCTCTCCCTTCCCCAGCACATGCAATTCTGCAGACACGGCAGCACCTGGTCCCCGAGTGCCCTCCCCTTGCTACAGACAGTAAGGCGTCCCCCATGACGTCCAGGTGACAGCTAAGGGCACTCTGCCCTCGGACGCTGGCATGAAATTGCTTCTGCTGTCCTTGCCCACGTGCTGTGGGAGCCCAAAGCCCTCCTCAATTTGCAGCTCATCCCTGAGAGACGCGTTCTGTTCTCACGGTCACAGCTGCGGGCCCGTTGGCTGGTCCCTGCTGACCAGCGGAACTTAGCGCTTTCTGGGGGAGACAACTTCTTCCTCTCCCTGCCCTCTCCTGCCCGCGACCCCATCGAGGCGTTTCTGTGCGTGGCCAGGGCACTGACGGTCAGGACAACTTTCTGGCTCCCGCTGCTAATAACCCTGAGAGCTCTCGGCTTCTGTCTGACCTGGGTCCCTGGCCCCCCATGTCACCCCCACTTTACGCAGCACAGCACTTTTGCCCTCTGCCACCCGCTCGCGCTGGAGCCCACACTGGCAGAGCCGAAAGCTCCTCTGTCCCCGCTGAACACAGAGCCACACGGGGTCTCCTTCAGCGGCACCGGGAGGGCAGGGCCCGGGCGTGGCCGTCTTCCTCCAGAGTCTCTAAATGCTTATCCTCATCAACTGCAGTTCTGTGTGTGAACAGTTTACCTCCGGAAAGATGGAGAGTCCTTTCAGACCAGAACCGAGAGGTGAGCCTCCGCGGGCACCAATGCCACTGTGCTAGTCTGCGAGTGAGACGCCGATGCGGCCTGCAGGCTCCCAGGCCACAGGCCAGAAGCCACCACCGCTGCAGGGTGTTCACACCAACCGGTCAGGTCTCCCGTTTCTTCACCAAATGCGCTTTCTGTCCCCACCGCCTCCTGCAGGCCCAGGCCGGGGCAGCAGGAGGGAGACCTGCCTCGTGAGTCCTGGACCCGGGGCCTCCGCCATCCTGTCACCTGCCATCTCCCCACGAAGCCCTCGGGCACCGCTGAGACCCGTGGGGCGAAGTCCCCGTCACCCAGGCCCTGCAGTAGAGGAGGAGAGGAGCTGGAGGTGAGGAGGGCTGGCGCAGGCCGGGCACCCCAGAGCCTGAAGGAACGGTGCCGGGTTCCCAGGCGCTGCCAGTCCTCCCATCGCCCCTTTCTGTGGGAAAAGTAATGGAACTGCAGGGGAAAGTAACTGTGTGAATCCAGAAAAGGGGCAGGAAGGACCCCGGTTCTGGGTGGACCCAAGCCTGGCCCCGCCCCCTCAGCTCCCCGCCCCCACATCCCTCCAGCCACCAGCTCGCAGGCCCCCAGGCGTGGGCACACTCGGTCACCTGAGACTGTGGGAGATGAAGGACTCCCCTCAAGTAGCCATGGCAGGGCTGGGGGACAATCTGACCAACAGGAGCAGGATGCCAGCAGCCCCTGGTCTGTGACAGCGTGCTGCCCTGGCAGGGCCGCTGCAAGAACGAAATGCTCCACTTATTCACGCTCATCGCATGTAACAGACATGGGAAGCTCTTAGCACGTGTGTGACACGGACAGAACAACAGACAGAAAAAGGAAAGGTTCCAGGGGCTCCACGGGGCGAGGGAAACAGTTCTTAGGGACCAACGGCACAGGGGTGGCCCCTGGAGGGGAGCAGTGTTAGTGGGGAGCCTGGAGGGCACGAAAGGGCCCACTCCCGGGGCACCCAGGCCGCCCGGACCCGTGCCGTCCACGCTGGCAGACAGCTGGCTCCGCGGGCTAAGTTCTGCCGGCCGGGGTGCGGGCTGGCCCCATCTCTGTCTCCTTTCCCGACAGTAACATGCGTCACCCACAGGACCAGCCTGGGAGCGCTGCCGTCACTGCTGGGGGACGTGTAGAGATGGGTGAGGGATGAGGAAGAGAAGTACACAGGTGGCTGTGGGTGCCGCCTGGGCCGGGGTTCCAGAGGGGAGCATGGCTTTCACTCGGGATGGGCGCAGAAAGAGAGACTCCCGCACCCCAGGCTCCAGGCAGCCCCGGGGCGGCCCTGACTGCGACACAGGAGTCTTCCAGGAGGAAAGACGGTGCCGATGGTCCCACACCAAGAGCCAGCCCTTCCCCGGGTGCCCCCCAGCTCCAGCTCCGAGGGCCACGGCACTGCTGGTCCCCAAGGCGGGGCAGGCGGCCGGCACACAGCAGCTGACTGCTGAGCAGGGACCTTGCATGCAGTTCACAGGGCCACACCCTCCCCGAATAAGAACAGGACGGAAAAGCTGTTCCTGGGGCAATAAACACGGCTTTCCGCCTGTGCACACGGACTTAGCGCAGGCAAAGCGCAGCCACATACATGACAGAGCGCACTTCACATGGGGATGGCACCCCCCTCACCCCCCCCCCCCCCACGCTGGGGGAACGTGCTGGGAGGGAGGGACTCTGAGGCTTCCTTGGGCAGGTTACGCCACCTCAGCCTCGCGGCAGTGCCAGCAAGTAGCTGAGCAAAAAGTTCCTGCTGCAGAGCGAGGGCCTGGCCCCCGGGAACCGGATCAGGTGCTTAAGAGACGCACAGACTCAGGCTCCAGGCCCCAGGAAGGCCACCTGCCTGCTTCCTGCTCCAGCCCCCGAGGCAGCCGGGCCTTCTCTGGACAGGCTGGCAGCCAGCGCCCGCCAGGCTGGGACGCCTGTGCGACTTCAGAAGCCTTCCCCGGGGGCAGGCCGCTGGCAACTCTAAACAACGGAGGCCCTGAGGGACCTGCTGGGGTGACGGCCATAGAGAAGTCTGAGTGCATTGCCTACCAGGATCCATAGGGTCCCCCTACACCGGACCCCCTGGAAAATTCCGTGAGAGCCGCGAGTGATCATGTCGTTGTGTCAAATGACAACTGGAAGTCTGTTCCGCAACGCAAAGTCAGATTTGAGACTTCCCTCCCTTTCCCCTTTCTGCTCTTCTCTGCCTTTGGACGCAGCCCAGGTAAACACACACACGAGTGTACACACACACACACACACACACACACACACGGGTGAGAACAGCGGGGGCACCGCATCGCCGCTGCCCCACCGCCCGGGAAGCCGCGGAGATGAAAGGCGCATCTCCTGTTTCTCCCGCTACTCGCAGGCCTCCCTCTGGAATCTGCACCTTTAATAAAACATAAATAACAGGTCCGCAGCCTCCCGGTTTGCAGCGAGACAAATGCTATTGTGTTTGGGTTTCGGGTACATGATACACTGGGAAGCTTGTGTTCAACTCCGTCCCGCGGCTTTAGGACAAAGGCAACGCGACGGTGTGGGTGCGGTTAATAAGCTGCTGCCTAAACCGTTCTCTCAGCAGATGTACTGCCTTTACTGAGATGGCCCCTTTGACGCGCTTAGTTAATGGAATTTTATCGTTTATTTCGAGATTTATTTCTCTTGATCTTGCAAAATCAAAAAGCCAACCCAAACAACTCTGCATAGTCCATGTGGTTTTTTCCCTCCAGAAAATGCATGAATGTATTCTTTTATGGTAAATGAAAGTACCAATGGGAAGCTGGGACGGACTGAATGTTTCTGCCCCCCCCCCCCCCCCCCCATTCATCTGTGGAGGCCCTACCCAACGTGATGGCATTTGGAGATGAGGCCTTCGGGAGGGGCTAGGACGAGAAGAAGTCCCCACGGAGTCCTCGTGATGGGATCGGTGCCCTGATAAAAAGACGCCAGAAAGCCTGCAGTATCTCTCCCTCCCCCCCGTCCCCCAATGTGAGAACAGAGCAAGACGGTGACCATCCACAAGCCAGGAGCGAGCTCTCACCGGCCCCAAATTGCCAGCACCCTGACCGTGGACCTCCAGGCGCCAGCGGTGTGAGAATAAATATCTGCTGTTTAAGCCGCCCAGCCTCTGGGATTTGGTTACGCGGCCAGAGCAGACCAAGCGGGTCTCAATTCACACTTCAGGACCTGCCTTCCGAGAAGCAATGGAGGCCGTGGTCAGGCTCCTAAGAGTGTGAAGCAGCGATGATCCTGCAACTTACGGGGGCTGGACGGAGCGCCGGGGAACAGTCACCCACCACCTGCACCTGCACCTGCACCTGCACCTGCAGGCTGAGCGGCTCCCGCGACGCCCCACTCACACGCGCCCTGCAGTTCAGAGGAGGGGTCCTCCACATCACACCTGTGCGAGCCTGTGCGAGGGGAGCTCTCCCCTGTACCCCTTCCTCAGAGGAGCCGTTCCAACCGCACCTCACGGCCAAGCCCCTGGCCGGACAGCCCAGCCGCTGTCTGACCCCCAGGACTTAAAGCTCCGGGGCAGTGGGCAGGGCCGCCTCGGGCAGCTGAGTCCTCTGTCCCGAGGACCCTGCCTGTCACAGAACAGGCACTGGATTGACAGCCCCCATGAACGGCTGGCCATCCTCACTGAGCGAAGCTCACCAGGATCAAATAAAAACAGCAGCGTAACAGCAGAGGGCTATTTACTAGAAGTGGGTCGGACACTGTGTGTCAATTTGCTGGGCCCTTTCCCACGCGTGGCTCACGCACTGGGGCTGTGCCTGGCACTCCCAGAGGCCTCCCCGCGCCGCCCAGTGGTCTGCTCACCTGGTGGCGGGCGGGCAATATCACCCCCATCGACACGATGCCCACGCCAAGCTTGGTCCGGTGCCCATCATGGCTACACCTCCACCTTCCGGCCCCGGCGTCCGGAAGACCCTAGTCCCAAAAGGCTCTACATCCTCTCCAATGGGGTAGGATTGCCACTCATTCAAAATATCTTACTTTGCAAAATGCATGAAATACCATTAAAGAAATGAAAAGTCCAGCAAAGTGCTAGAGAAAAGCAGGGACGTACATTTCCTGAGATTAGGAACTATTGACTTACTAGGCCTCCTATCATCCACAGGCTTTTGAACGTAGTACATACCCAATAGAGGTTTTCTGAATTGAATTAAAAAACACGAGTCAGTTCTTGCTGATCTGAAAGCTTCATTCAATGGGTCAGGTGCCCTTTCCCCGACGGCTCGGCTGGTCGTTAGCCGATAAATCCTGCGTGCTTAGATGTTCAAAGAGCAGACTGAAGACTTTCCTAACAGGACAGCCAGTGAGTAACGCGGGTAAGAGAAGGGAGAGGACGAGGAGGGAGAGTGTCTGAGGGCGTTCTCAGGGCTGGGCAGAGGTGACCGATCGATCAGCTTAAAATACAGACAGCCAGTTTAACTCCACAGAACACGGGTCACTTAACACATCTTGTCCAAGTTACAAATGCGATCCTCTTCTCAGGTGGCCAAGAACACGGTCCTCAGTGAGCGCCTACATCTCTCAAAGCTGATTCTTTTAAAGAGGGTTTTAGATGAGCTCATTATTTTTTTCTTAAATGTGAACTTGGGAATTCCCTTATAACAAACTCTAAAACAAAAAGCGACTTCGTTAAAAACAAAGATAGCCTACAGTAACAATAATAACATCAAAACCAAGGTTTTGGTAATATATTATATATGTAAATATACACACACATATGTATACACACACACACAGTACATACATATACACAGGGTAGGCAAAAGTAGGTTTACACTTGTTCACATCTACACTAATAAAAGACAAAGATGCTAACGGACCGCATCTTCACTACGCCCTAAGCCACACCCACCAGTCAATCAGAGTGACTATATGCAAATTAACCCAACCAAGATGGCGGCCGGCAGCCACAGAGCTGGAGCAAGCAGGAGGCTTGGTTGCCCGGGCAATGGAGGAAGCCAAACTTCCCACCTGCCCTGAGTCGGCTGTGGCCTCCACTCATGGCAACAAAGTTTCAATTATAGAAGACAAATAAATCCCAGATACCTGCTTCCAGCCAGCCTCCACTGGGAGCTTGGGTGGCTGGGGGCTGTGGCCAGCCTGCAAACAGTTATCAGCCCCTCACCCAGGCTGCCCACACCCTCATGGGGTGAGGGTCCCTGCTGGGGGGCTTAGCCAGCCTGAAAACTACCCTCAGCCCCTCACCCAGACTGGCCAGGCACCCCAGCAGGACCCCCCACCCTGAAGGGGCTGTGGCCAGCCTGCAAACAGCCATCAGCCACTCACTCAGGCTGGCCAGGCACCCCAGGGGGGACCCCTACCCTGAAGGGGCTGTGGCCAGCCTGCAAACAGCCATCAGCCCCTCACCCAGGCTGGCCAGGCACTCCTATATAATAAAAAGGTAATATGCAAATTGACCCTAACAGCAGAACGACTGGGAATAACTGGTCACTATGACACACACTGACCACCAGGGGGCAGATGCTCAATGCAGGAGCTGCCCCCTGGTGGTCAGTGCGCTCCGACAGGGGGAGCTCTGCTCAGCCACAAGCCAGGCTGATGGCTGCCAGTACAGCGGTGGTGGTGGGAGCCTCTCCCGCCTCCTCAGCAGCGCTAAGGATGTCCGACTGCAGCTTAGGCCTGCTCCCCACTGGCAAGTGGACATCCCCCGAGGGCTGCCGGGCTGCCAGAGGGATGTCTGACTGCCAGCTTAGGCCCAATCCCCCCAGGGACTGGGCCTAAGCCAGCAGGTGGTCATCCCCTGAGGGGTCCCAGACTGCGAGAGGGCACAGGCCAGGCTGAGGGAGCCCCCCCAAGTGCACAAATTTTTGTGCACCAGGCCTCTAGTGGAAAGTAATACGATAATAAATAATAACACAAGAATAGTGTTTCACATACAACTGAGATATGGATGTTCCAGCTATTACACCATTTAAGTGAAAATCAACTTCCATGATGCAACTCTCAATTAAACTGAGGAATAGAGGGCACTGAAGAGAACTTCAGAAATGAACATGCAACAGGAGGCTCCCAGCTTCATTAAAGAAGTGCTGTGTGCTGGCTCGGTGTGATGTCCAAGCCACTGGTTTAAGGCAGAAACGAAATTGCCGGCAAGAGTAAAGCTGCTTTGCTGTAAGAGTGAGGTCAGTGTGGGGGGGAGGGGGGAGGGGAAAGTGGGGGGAGGTGGTCACATCTCAGTGGTTGGGTGATGAGCAGTGAGAAGCTCAGCTACTGCGGCCGCTGGGACGTACCTGTAAGAGCACAGGCAGACACAGGTGTGGCTTGGGGAGGTGAGACCATACACGAGGCTGTGAGGGTGGCCAGGGTGTCCTGGCTGGCAAGGCGACCTCTACTGACCTAACAGGCTTCAGGGACCTTTGGGACACAGCTCCTGCGCATAGGGGTGACTCTCTACCAGCAGGATGAAGACTGTCCAGCAGCCTTGAGGAGAGCCCCGGCCCCTCACCCCGCATTATTCCCTAGCAACTCGCCCTAGCAACGCCAGCTCCGGCTGCCATGGCCTCGAGCTCGGCTCCTGCACAGGTGCGCCTCCTCCACACCTGGACCCCCTGCCTTCCGCCTCCCGCCTGAACGGCGCTGTGATGACTCCATCACTGGTTTGGACTGTTACTCCTTTATTAGCTTATTAAGAGACAACGTCCTATATGCTGCTGGCTTATGAAATTATCATCATCCCTGCGGTGAACTTGTGTCCAATAAGCTATTAGCAAAGATAATCTCAGTCTCTGAGCATCATTTTGACCCCAAAACAAAACAATAAATATATTTGATAAAATCTTAGCTCCACTGGGATGAGAGAGAGCAACTGGGATGAGAGCGCTCTAGGCACTTAGGTGTTGACAACAAGCACTGAGCAAAATAAATGCATTAATTTGTGTTCAGATAAAGCACGCGGTGGAGCAAGGTTTGAATGCCCTCCGGGACCCGGGGTGCAGGAACCGCACTTCCGTGCCTGGCGTGCCGCGCAGGGGGAATCGGCCAGGCCCCTGCCGTCTGACAGACACAACTGAGTAACTGTGTTGTCATAAATAAAACTGTCGTTAGAAAACAAGACGTGTGTGTCTCCAGTAGGAGAAGCTTCGAGATCCTCACGGGAGCGATGGCTGCGTGGGGTCCCCGCCCTCAGGATGGCAGCGAGGTGACGGAAGGACCCAGGGACGAAGCCGCCTGAGGCCCGTCCGGAGCCAGCGGGATGCGGGAGGCTGTGCCCTGCCCCTCAGGTGAGGGAGCTGCTGCTGTGAGCCGGGGGTGAGGCCAGGAGTCTGCGTCACCTGACGAGAGTGAACCGGACAGCTGGCGGGGACCCCTGTCCTGCCGGCGGCTGCGTAGCCCACCTGTGGGACAGGCACCGCCATGGCCGATGCCCGACGCGCTCCACGCCGTCCATTGGCCTCAGAGCTGGTGCCAGCTCCTGGCCCACCTGCTTTTTCCTTGTTCCCTCACTTCTAACGGATACCTGCTTTGTATTCTCAGGATCCTTTTCACCAACCTTAAATGCATTTTAAGACTGAGATACACATTTCAAATGAGCAAATAAATATTAAAAAATACAAATGTGTTAATTTTTCAAAGAAGAAAATTATGGTCCAAATAACCACCTAGAGTACCATGTGATGCTAGAAAAAAGTCACATGGCTCGATAAATATTTGGAATCCGTCCGAGAAATTAAACTGAAGATGAAGGTTTATTCGGAGAGTGAAAAACGTAACCCAGTCCACGTGTCTGTAGTTTCTTTGGGGAAATACGTTCTGTTTATTAACAGAAAACGCACACTTAGTGCAGGAGCTGCTTGTTGGCACGGGAACGGGTTGGCAGGGATCGGTGACCAACACCGCCCAGCGCAGGCTCTCCAGAGGAGGCCGTCAGGAGAGGATCGTTTCCCGCCATGGGGCTCGCCAGAGGCACGTGGCGAGGTCACCGAGGCAGAGCCCCACGTGGTGAAGGCCGCCTCTGCCGGGCCTGCTCTGGGCCGTGGCCGGAGCCGCACATCACGGCGGAGGCGGCGGGAGCGCGGGCCGGACCGACCTGGGGCGCTCGGAGCGTTTACCAGGAGGAAGCCCAGCAGACACCGAGGCGAAGGTCAACGTTCAGTTGGACAAAACGCCCTGAATGTTAACCACGTTAGAGATTCAAAAACGACCAGAGTAACCGGGATCCTAACGAGGGGGACGCGCTCACACGGACTCCAGGAGGAGGGCCCGCGTGGCCGCTGCTGTGACAGCCGCGCGGAGGGCGGGGCGCCGAGGAGGCGGCCACCTCCGTCCGGGGAGCAGGACACCGGGGGTGTCACAGCCGGTCTGACGCCGCGCCTGACCCTGACAAGCACAGGAAGGGCTGACCCTCCATCACCATCACGGGCACTGTTCAAATGACAACCTCTTCCCGGCACCCCCTGGACACCCACGGAGAAGGGGACGGACCAGCGAATGGGCTGCCGCCTGAACAGCCCAGGTAGGAACCAGGGGACACGCGGGAGCCTCGGGCCGGTCCTCTTCGCTGATGCGCGGGCTGCGGGCACCTCTCCATCCGGGCGCCACTGGGACGGCCCACGCCCGCCTGTCCTCGGGAGCGCTCACCGACACGAACATGCCACGCACGGCGCTTACGTTTTGAAAATGTTTGGCGGGTTTAGTTCCACCAGAGCAGGGATTTTTGTCTAAATGCCAAGACGAAACAGTGGGCACTCGATAAATATTTGCCGAATGAACCAATGACTGATGAGCTTTAGGAGAAAAGTTCATACCTATGAACCCAGCGCTTCTGTTCCTAGAAATAGCGCTGCGGTGATGGCGACCATTCATTAAGCGGGTTAGGACGTGCCAGGCGCTCTAATCGGGTAGAGGCTGACGCCATTGAATTCTCAGCCACCCAGGAGGAAGGGAGACACGGGGTAGACGGCTCGCCTGAGGCTGCAGTTAGTGGGCAGAGCACTGTTCTCTCCAAGCAGAGGACGAGGCCAAATGAATACATGGGAAGATGTTCGTCACTCTGAGCTCCGTAGGTCTGAAACCACCTGCACGCCAACAGCGGGGACAGCTCTCACGGACACACTGCACCCAGAAGGGGGTGTCCCAGGTCCATCGGAACATGCTCGCTTACAAAGCACGTCAGCCATGAGATACGATGCTAAGTCAGCACAAAACCAGAACACGAAACTGAGCGAACGGAGATCTCAACCATATGCGGAAAGTAAAAATGAGGAGAAAATGCACCGATTCGTTATCTTCCCTTTTAACCTCAGGGGCAGTGGCTCTCGTTAACCCTGCTCCGCCACGCAAGGCTTTTTATTAATGGCCATGCAAGGCCCCCGCTGGTTATATGTGTGGATGGCTGGCTGGATGGATGGATACATTCGCTCTTAAACCCATTCCCGACACTCGCCCCACAGCCCTGCCCAAGGCAGCAGCCCTGTGCTCTGTGGTCTCTTCTGACTGGGACGCGCTCTACAAACCACATACTGTCCTGTGTGCGTGTACTTGTAATTCAAGTGCATGATGGGCTACACTACTCATCTCATCCTGCTGCTTCCCTGCCTCGCCGCCTTCGTCTTGTCACATCTGCCACACCATGTGCTTCCGATCGCCACACGGGTGGCCTCCATGTCCTCCCCGCTGCTCTCCCAGAACGGCCCAAGCCTCCTGCCTCTCTCCAGAGAGAACGGCGCCGTGCCGCTTACTCAGTTATGGACGACGTCCGTGGCGTTTACACACACTCAGGAGAATAAATGTGGGGCCACAGAGAGTGTTCCCGATGTGATGAGGGGCGCCAGACTGTCCCCGATGCAGCCGCAGGCGTCCGCGTCCCACCACAAGTGAGAACGCCATACTCTCCTCACCCACTGCGCTCCTCAGCTTTCTAATGACCACCAGTCTAACAGCGATTGTCACGCCGCCTATCAGTTCTCATTTCTCTGGTTGCTGCTCATTGGATGATTTCCTCGCGTGCTGGCCAGCCTTTGGGGTCCACTCTGGTCAAGTGTGTGCTTGTATCTCTTTCTCGTGTGTCTGTTGGGATCGCTACCCCTTATTGCTTAGCAGGAGTTTCTGGCAGTTTCAGACACTGATTTGCTATCATCTCTGACAAGTTCTGGACACTGCACACCTCGCCTCCCATCCCCGAGTGCGGATGCCTTCACGTCACAGACACCCACGGCTCCATCCAACTGCCCACGTTCCCTACTGCTTTATGCTCTGGTTCAGTTTATCAAGTCCTTACAAACATACAAGTAACACTTTGAAAGAGACTAAACTGAATTTGAAGATTAATTTGGAAAGAAATGATGCCTTCCTAATACTACCTCTAAGAGAATAAAAAGTCTCTAGTCACTCACATAATCTTTGTCTTTTATTAGAGTTTAACATTTTTCTCTGAAGAGATATTGTACTTCGTGATTAATTCACAGATACCGCAGTTTCTGTTATTACGATGAGTGGTATCTTATGTTTTATGACATTTTTAATTGGGTATTACCAGCATAGATAAATCACGCTGACTCTCACAGACTGATCCTACATACAGCAACGTCCCCACACTGATTAGTTCCGCCCGTCAGTACCTCCTGCTGGCGGCGATGACCACACTGTCGGCGAACAGCGAATAGTGACAATTCCTGCCCAGGCTCCGTCCTCACCTCCCGTGCTTCCTCCGCAGCCCCCGCCTGGACATCAAGGCCACGCTGAGAGCAGCAGAGACAGTGGGCAGGTGTGGTGGGTACTTTGACTGAATCTCTCAAACTCCATTTCTCCCTCCCTGCCTCTGGCTCAGTCTGAAATCTAAGGACTGCAGTTCTCAGACTCCTTCACAGCTAAGGTTCTGGATGCAACTTGAGATCTGTCACCTAGACACACTCTCAGAGCTATGGAAAAGGAAGGGCATGGCTCCGCCGGCGGGGCTCAGGGGCTGAACCAGGAGGTCATGGTTCGCTTCCTGTCAGGGCACGTGCCTGGGTTGCTGGCTCGATCCCCAGTGTGGGGTGTGCAGGAGGCAGCCGAGGAAAGATTCTCTCATCAATGACGATTCTCTCTCTCTCCCCCTCTCCCTGCCTCTCTGAAATCAATAAAAAATATATTTAAAAAAAAAAAGAAAGATAATGTAGAGGCCGTTCGCCTGCCCCCGGGGACGGTGGAAAGCAAGGCTGGAGACGTGTTTGTGGGGCCGGGGTCTGCAATCTGTGGCTAGCGACCAGCTTTCGGAGGTGAAAAGCAAATGTTAATGAAAGGAGAGGGCAGCAATCCCTGCCCCCTGGACTGTGACTACAGCCGTGTGATCTTGAAGTCTGTCCCCACAAACTGCCCCTTCCGACAGCTTTCTATCTGACCCACCGCGTGGCATCTCTTTCCTCTTGAAAACCTGGTCTGTTGCTTCCTGTGCTAACCTGGGACTGACCACAGCGTGCTTGTCTTCCCTGTAGTGCAGGGAATGTATCTACACTTTCTCTGTTAAGTATAAAATTTTTTTAAAAACTTTTTTGTTGTTGATCCTCACCCAAGGATATTTTTCCACTGATTTTTAGAGAGTGGAAGGGAGGGAGAGTTACACAGAGAGAGAAACATCAATGTGAGAGAAACACATCGATTGGTTGCTTCCTTCACGTGCCCTCACCAGGGCCAGGGATTGAGCGTGCAATCGAGGTACATGCTCTTGACCAGAATCGAACCCGGGACCCTTTCGTCTGCGGGCTGATGCTCTATCCACTGAGCCCAAACGGCCAGGGCATGTTAACTGTAATCTTTCATATAGTTTTTGGTATGTAACCTACAGGAAGGTCCCTTCCACTCCTTCTATGTTACGTGTGTGTGTGTTTAAAATCCTAGGTAGGTGCTGAACGCTACCAAGTGCTTTTGCTGCACTGTTTGAGATACACATATTTTTCCTTCCTCCTTTTACTGCCCAGTGTTGCCTGCCTTCATTTTGATAATGGTTTCAAGCGCTGTAGAAAGTGAGCTGGCACCTTTCTCTCCATCTTCTATTTTCTGGATCCGCTTGTAAAAGACAAGAAGTGATTGTTTCTTACACGTTTACCAGGAATCACCCACAAAACTCTCCCTGGAAGGTTGGGGACAAAAGCTCTTTGATGATCCCCATGGAGCGGTTTAGTCATATATGGGCGCGTCCTGTTCTCTATTTCTTCTGGTGACAATTTTGACACTGTCTTATTTATCTTTCAAAGAACCAGCTTCTGATTTTCTTAACCTTCTCTATCAATTAGTGTCATTATAATTCTGTATTTTATTGCTTTCAATATCTACCTTCATTGTTTCCTTGGGTTTGTTTTGTTGTTCCTTTTTTTTCTTTTTTTATCAACTTCTGAGTTGAACTTGGCTCGTGTTTGTAACCTTTCTTGCTTACTGATAAATGTATTTAAGATGACAAATCCCTTTAAGTACTAGTTAAACTATATCCCACAATTCCAACATGCAGAGTTTTCATTCTCTTTCAGTTCTAAATATATCGAAATTTCATTTTTATTTCCTTTTTAACCCAATGGCTATTTAGAAATATGTGATTTAATCTATAACTATGAGGAATATTTTGGGGGGGAAGGGGGCTATCTTTTGTTAGTAATGTCTTATTACATTGCTCACTACTGAGACCTAACTGGTGTGACTTTCATTCTGGGGAAATCATCCAGGCTTCCTTATGGTGTGATACATGGTTTACTTCTATTACCATCCCCCATAAACTCAAAACTGCACATTCTCTGTGGTGCCCAGTTTTAGACACAGCTCCAGCAGCTCCAGCTTGTAGCTGTGCTGTTCGGTCTTGTCCACAGCTGCTTGTTTCTGAGGGCAAGGCTCCCAGTTTCTGAGAAAATGCTAGAACCTTCAAACGCAGCTGAGACCCGGGCGCCCTGCAGCTCTGCCGAGTGCCGCTGCGCGTCTAGGGCTGTGTTTTGATGACTACACTTTCTTGTTCCAGTGTTCCTTTCAGCACCACGTCACACCCTCCTTCTCCCCGGAATATACTTCCTGTTCGTTACAGCTGTTTTCTCTTGGTTCATATCTGAGTAGTAGATCTCTTTTCTATCCTCTTATTTTCAACCTTTCTCGGCCTTTTTTTCTTTGTTTTTTGTTTCTTCTAGATAACTCACTTTTGCATCTTGTTCTCCTACCCAGTCTGAGAATTTCTCGTTACCATGGATGCCCAGCCATGTTCACTGTAACTACAGTCACGCTACACTCTGGGCACTTTTTTCCTATTTTGCAGTTAATATACTTGCTTTTTATTTCCTTCCCCCACCCCCACCCCCACCCCTTTTTGTATTTTTGATCGGCTGGATCACTTTTCTTCTGCTGGTTTCAAAGCTGCACCTCTGGCCCTGGCTGGTTTGGCTCAGTGGATAGAGCATCGGCCTGTGGACTGAAGGGTCTTGAGTTTGATTCTGGTCAAGGGCACATGCCTAGGTTGCGGGCTCAGTCCCTAGTGGGGGGCGTGCAAGAGTCAGCTTATCAATGATTCTCTCTCATCATTGATGCTTCTATCTCTCCCTCTCCCTTCCTCTCTGAAATCAATAAAATATATTTAAAAAATTTTTAAAAAGCTGCACCTTCTGTTTTGCCTGTGGTTCTCTTTTCTTTAGTCCTTGACTTTTTTTTAAAGGTATTGAAACAGTTAATTCATATATTAGGATCCACAATATATGAATTATATATTCATATAATACTGCCCCTGTGGCCCCGTCCATGTGTCCATGTCACAAATCAAAACCTGAGTCAGCCTGAACTTCGGGAACACCCGTCACGGAAACCTGACACCACCCATCACAACCCTCCACTCAGCTTCAGCCGCTCACCGGACCCCAGAACACGGGGCCGCGCCTCCAGGAAGCCAGCCCCAGGCGGCCATGCCTGTGCGCACGGCCTCCTCTAACCCTCTCCAGAGCGCACGCCTCTGTTCTCGGGATCAACTGTAACAGACACGAAGTGAACCCCAAACAAAGCTCCTGGTGTGCGGTCGGCACTCACCCGTCCACGGTGCTTTCCCTGGAGCAAAGGACATCGAACCGGTCCCCGTGTTGTATTATGTCTGTCACTGGGCAGCACCAGCAAGCTCCCGGGACCGGTCCTCCCGCCTTCCTCGTCTCTGGAGCTGCTCTGTTTGCTGCCTGCACACTTCTTTGTTTATTTTAAGTCTTTATGGTTGAGAGTATGACCCCTGTCCTCTTTCCCCCTGACCCCTTCCGCCCGTCCCCGCCCCCCCCAGGCCTTCACCACCTTGTTGCCCGTGTCCAGGGTTGTACACGTGTGCACACAAGCTCTTCGGCGGATCACCCTGGCCTGCATATGTACATCCCTCCCACCAACAGAGCTCGCGGGGCCTTCGTGCGAAGCCTCGTAAGGCCTTGCAGCCGGAGATACTCGTTACGTCTGTGGGACAATTTGGCCGGAAATAAAATTCAGGGGGAACCAGAACTTACGTGAACGTACTCGTGCCACCGACCTGTACCCGGAAAACGGTTACTATGGTAAACCCGATGTCATATACATTTTCCACAACCTTAAATATCTATTTTTATTGATTTCAGACAGGAAGGGAGAGATAGAAACATCAATAATGAGAGAGAATCGCTGATGGATGGCCCGTAACCTGGGCATGTGCCCTGACCAGGAATCGAACCGTGACCTCCTGGTTCATTGGTCGGCGCTCAACCACTGAGCCACACCGGCCGGGCACCACAATTTTTTTAAATAGTTAAGATAAATTACAGCTTTTCTCCAGATTCTCATGACACCACGGGCTGCCTCCCCCTCAGGTGCAGCCACCTGCTTCTCAACGACGCTAAAGTGGGGAGTCCTCCTGCCGGGGGTGAGTTTAGACCCCGATTTCCCATGAGCTTCCATCTTCACTCAGAGCTGGGAGCGGGGGATGGGGGTGAAGGGGGTGTCAGTCCTCCACGCGACTTCACCATCCTGGCTTGAATTAAAAAAACCTACAGGAGAATCTGCCAAAGTATTTTCTATGATGAGCATGTTTTACTTAAATAAGCAGAACAGGTTATTTTAAAGGTCAAGGTCAAAGCCAGTAACGGCACGTTGGGTTTGGAGACGGAACAGTATGGTGTGAAGCCCTCAGAGACAGGATCTGCCTGGCGCGTGGAGTCCTGCTCGCTGGGCTGGCGCGTGTGCAGTTTCCAAACGTCCACGTTCCGTCCCCTGGTGAGCGGGGCCCCGAGGCCGCACACTGTGGCGATCGGAAGGAGCAGCCTGTCCTCGACCCGCTGTGTCGGCACAGCCGTGGCGGCTGGAAAACAGCCCTGAAATATTCACGATCGCCTATCTCCTCTGCATTGTCCCCACTGGCGTTTCTGTTAAATTAATCTTTCTCAATCCGTTTTAATAAGAAAATGAAAACAGATGCAAATTTTAGAAGAAAAACTTTGATAAGAAAGGGAAATACTCGTAGCCCCGGGCCCTGGTAAAAGCATGTGTGGAAGGCGAGGCCAGCCCTCCGATGCTCCCAGAGTCAGGAAAGGCAGTGAGCTGTGAGCGGTGCATTTGCGGCGTGGCCTCTGACGTCCGCGCCCGCGGCTCTGGCAGGTAAACGCGAAGGCTTCCTGCGAGCCACACCGAGCGAAACCCTCAAGCCATCAGGTCAGGTCCAGGGGCCCAGCCTCGGGTCACAAGGGCCTGAGCACTGCCACGTGCCAGGCGTCATGCCCGCCAGGAACCAGCCTTCAGGACACACACGGGTCAGCAGCCTCCCGGGAAGCGTCTGCCGAGGACCCCCGTGGCCCGAGAAGTCCATGCCACGGGGGAGAGGGAGGAGGAATTCCTTCCACACATGAAGCAAAGCACAGGCCAGAGCGGAGGGGCGGCTGCCTGGCCGGTGTGAAGCTGCACAGGAGGAATGGGCAGACGCCACTGCAGGTGTGACTTCTGAGCGAAGAGGAGAACGAAATGTAGGAGCATCTGGACGGGGGTGGGGGGGAGCAGTGAATGCAAAGCCCTGAGCAGCAGCCACTCCGGCTGCAGGAACCACAGGGGCCAGCGCGGCTGGGACAGACAGCAAGGGGGGAGGGCGGGTGGCCTGAGGGAGGAACCCAGGGGGGTGGGCAGGACCCTGCAGGGCTCAGGACTCAGCCCTCACGCTGCTTGCCTGGGCCATCTCTGTGCGTGCCGGGTGGGGTGCCCCCATGACCTGCAGGTGTGTTTACAGGGCGACACTGCTGCCCTATGGAGCCTGAGTGTGCGGGGCAAGGGCCAACGCAGGGAGACCAGCTACGGCACTACTGCTCGGACGCAGGCAAGAGGTGTTAAAAGGTAAACTGAGGCACGGTAGGAATATTAAGGGTTTGAGCCCTAGCTGGTTTGGCTCAGTGGATGGAGGGTCGACCTGCGGACGGAAGGGTCCCAGGTTGGATTCCAGCCAAGGGCACAGGCCCGGGATGCGATCCCCAGTAGGGGGCGTGCAGGGGGCAGCCGATCCAGGATTCTCTCTCATCATTGATGTTTCTCTCTCTCTACTCCTCCCATTTCCTCTCTGAAATCAATAGAAATATATTTTTTTAAAAACTAAAAGAAATATGAAGAATTTGAGCAAATATTGATTTGGATTTGGCAGCACCAAACCGGAAGTGTGCTCAGAGGACAAGAGGGCGGGGGAAACTCACAGAGAAAGAGGAGGCAAAGGAGGGGTGACTGGACGGCGGGAGCTCCCAGCTGCTGGCTGTCCTTCGCATTTTTTATCATAACATTGGGGCCTTAAGAGGCTTAGATTTGGGGTTGCGGGTTTGGCCCCCATGGCGTAGGGAGCCCAATCCAGCGGCCTTCTCATCTAATGAACTGAACAGGGGTGATGGTGCCAGGCTGCGGCCCTAGTGGGGGTGGCACAAGCGACCACAGTGAGGGGAGACCCTCAGGTACAGAGACAACAGGGCTTCCCCACAGACGGGACATACACTGAGCGAGAAACGAGTCAAGGATGAGGACAACTGTTGGCCCATCAGCTGGAAGCACAGCGCTGTCATTAACTGAGATGACGCATCCGGGAGGAAGGTAAAGGCAGGAGACGGAAATGTGGATGCCATCGGCATATCAACAGGACTTAAACAGAATGTAACTGACGGGGCATTTGTATTTCTCAGAAGCAATGCAAGCAGCCTGGAGGTGTGCCGGCCAGGCCTCTTCGGGACACACACACAGCCTTTTCTGGAAGGATCGCGCCTTATGATAGCATTTAAAATACTTTCGTGGTAGAGCAAACATTCCTAATATAAAGTAGAATTCAAAATCTGTATGAGTTTTTGAGATAAAACACAGACTTCAAAGCACTGTGCTTGCGACAGGCTGCTGAGCGGCCTCCGCGTCTCCCGGGCCTGCGTCTCTCTCCTGCCAACACAAATGCTCTGTGTTCCTCCCAGTTCTGAGGAGCTCAGGACTTTTCAAGTTGATTCAACATCAGTCAACTTGAAGCGTTTACTGCGTGGCAAGCACCGCGCCGGGAGCTGGGGACGCCGCGGCCGCCTGCAGCCCCGCCCTGGCCACGTCTGCGCCCAGGTTCCTGCGACGAGGCGCCGCTGCGTCTGCTTTTATTCCGGTGGTTTTTAAGGAAAAACTGTCATCCCTGCTCATCCTCTGCAGACCACTTGGAGGCCCCGATATTTACGACGGCGGCCAGTGAGCAGAGGCCCGCAGACAGGCGGGTAACTGAACCAACGCTGCTCTGCCAGCGGGGCTTCCGCGGACGAAGCAAAAGCTCCTGCGGACACTCGGTGCTGAGCGGACACGAACGCAAATGCACGTGCATCTGGGCACGTCAGCTCCGGGTGTCCGCGCTAAAGGAACACGGACGGCACTTCCTGTTTGTTCATTTTCTGGCAAAGACACACACAAGTTCATGGGCAGAGGAGGTACTCTTCCGGGCAGAGGACGCGAGCTGGGTCCCGTGGGCCTTCGTAAGCCAGCTGGATGGACAGTGCAGAGTGGACAGTGCTGGCTAATGACACACTGTCAGCAGGCGCCCCGGGGAGTCACTCCGTTACCAAACCCGGCAGGAGTCCTTTTTCTCCCGTCCCTGCCTTTATTGCCACACGCACACCTGACTTCTGTAGCAATAGACAGAACACTTACTCATACGCCCTCGCTGGGGGCAGCATCTGAGTTAAGCTGTGGAAGCTCCGGGGGAAATACCTTCAGGGGAGCGGGGAGGGGGCCTGCCTGCTTTCTGTTGTCTCCTGCGGGGAACAAGCACTGTGAGCACTCAGCACTGTTTTGAATGCCCATTATCAAAAGCCGGCTTGCAAACACCTTAGATCTGTGACCTCAAGTGCGATGGGAAAGGGTGATTGTGTGAATGTGTAATTGAATACATATTTGCCTAATGAAAGTGAATAGCAACAGTATACAAATATTATTCCTGGTTTAAATGCTACTTTTGAAATATTTTTGATAGTCTCTAAATAAATTGGTTTGTCATATGAGGGGGGAAAATTCCACAGAACTCAAAAGCTTTACTTTTTAAGTTATTTAGATACCAGAGGCTTGGTGCACAAATTCGTGCACGGGTGGGGTCCCTCGGGGTGGCCTGCAGAGATCAGCCCCCAGCTCACGCCCCCAGCCTCACAGCCCCGCAGTGCTGCCTGGCACCCCACCCGGGCCTGGTGCCACCCCTCACCTGCTCCACCATCCCGCCTGCGGGGCAATTGATTAGGGCGGGGGGGGGGGGGCGCCCTGCCCAGCTCCCTCAGTGTCTGGGAGCCAGTCGCGCGCCCCCGCCCCCCGGCCAGCTGCTGGTCGCCATCTGCGGGCTGATTGGACCCCTGCTCGCACCCGCCTTGGCCTGGCACTGCCCGCTCACCTGCCCCACCATCCGGCCGCGGTCCAGCTCTTATCAGGGTCCATTGGGGCCGGCAGTGCCTCCACTGCCGCCTGCTGCCAGCGCCCTGCAACCGATGCCCGCCATGTTCCGCACCGCCCCCTGGTGGCCAGTGCATGTCATAATGAGTGGTCGAAGGAGTCCAACTACCGCCCAAGGGGACCATTTGCATAGCAGGCTTTCATTAGATAGGGTACTTTTAAACTATTCTTATGTGTATGATTTAAGCAGCACTTATCCCGAGTGGAAGCCTCCAGTTTCCCATGTTTGGACCCTGGAGTCTCTGTGAGTCTCAGAACCATCACTAGAAGAGAACGGGCTCAACCATGGTGAACACTGAGCAGGTCACACACGCACCGCTCTCGGTCACTGTCTCCTGAGAAATGAGCACCAGCAACAATTACACTTTTTGTGAAAAAATTATATGAACAGAAAAGGCCAGAGGAAACCCACTAAATAATTATACCGCGAGATGGCAGGATCACGGGTACTTTTAAATTTCCTTCTTTCACATTTCTCTGTATTTTCCAAATGTTCCACAATGAACAGGTTTTAGCTTTATGATTGAAAATCTTTTAAAAGTATTATAATCTAAACATGTGCCTTATCGCTCCTTAAGGGACGTACGTAAACACCTTCCGCACAGCCCTCACACAAAGCGAGGAGGACGATGCGTGTGTCAATCAGACGCCTCCCGTGCCAGCAGGACACGCCGCCTGGCCACGGCCCTGGGCGCGGCTGCTCTGTTCTGAGAACTCAGTGATGGGTTCAGTCTTTCCCTGCCCTCAACCCCTCAGTGACCTGACTGGCAAACTGCATGACAGCTCAATACATCGCTTGGAATGATTCACAGCCGTGGATCAGGTAGGATCCCCCTGAGGTCGGTCCAGCTCGGACTATTTACATTTCTTGGTTACATGCAGGATGTACTCGTTGGAAATTTTAAGAGTGAAAATAGAAAGCAAGATGAATCCCTTCATCTCTCCAGCTGAAGGGATTCTCCTTGAAGCTTTTAAAGTTTGTAACTCAGATGCAGCACCCAGCTAGGACATATAAATAACTGTTTTTACTGCTGTTACAAAAGGCAGATGTGCGTTTGGAAATAAAATCACACTTCAATTCCCATTCCCATCGGCCACTGATATAGTCAAGTAACACGACCTGTAGGAAACCCTGCTCATAATCAACTCGACAGACAGCCGCTCTCTACAATGGGGCCCAGCAAAGTGGAAATAATTACTTGCAAAGAAAAGCTGTGTCCCAAACTAACATCCTAGCAGACTCTGCCTTCCTTTGAGGCTGTGTCAGCCCAGGTGTGAGGAGAGAGAAGGTGGGCAGAGACCTGGCAGCCCCTGGCATCCAAGGGCTTGGTGAGCATTCAGTCAGCAACAGGTCCCGGGGCCTGGGGCCTGGGGCCTGGGGCCTGGGCCGCCAGTGACCAGAGGGGCAGCCAGGTAAGAGCTCACACTGACGAGTTGCAGCAAACTGAGAGCTGAATGACTTAGCCCGTAACATCAGCACTTAATTTACTTATGAAATTAAGAACTTTTTCTGAGCTCCGTGGAACCATAAAAGACACACTCAGGGGGCAGACTCAGTGAGCACCAAAGCCCCATCGAAGCAAGTCTAGCCCCTGAGGGGTGTCTCCAGCACAGAAGTTCTCCCACTGCAGACACAGCTGATTCTCACAGCCAATTGGCCTGGAGGTCAATTCCTCACAGTGATAACTACAACAATCAAGGCTTAACCACAACAAGACTGTGCACAGAGCCCACAAGGGGGTGCACCAAGAGTGTCTACCTCAGGTAATTGGGACACTTAGCACAGAAAGGCACTCTATCGACACAGCGAAGCATAAAAAATGCCGAGACAAAGAAATAGAACACAAACGACAGAATTGGAGGAAAGCAAACTGCTGGATATAGAGTTCAAAACCACACTTTTAAGGTCTTTAAAGAACTGTCTAGAAGCCGCCGATAAATGTAGTGAGATCTTCAAGAAGACTGGTGAAACCCTCGATGTTGTGATAAAGAACCAACTAGAAATTAAGCATACACTGACTGAAATAAAGAATATTATACAGACTCCCAACAGCAGACCAGAGGATCACAAGAATCAAGTCAAAGATTTGAAATACGAAAAAGCAAAAAACACCCAACCGAAAAAGCAAAATGAAAAAAGAATCCAAAAATACGAAGATAGTGTCAGGAGCCTCTGGGACAGCTTCAAGCGTAGCAACATCCGAATTATAGGGGTGCCAGAAGAAGAGAGAGAGCAAGATATTGAAAACCTATTTGAAGAAATAATGACAGAAAACTTCCCCTACCTGGTGAAAGAAATAGACTTCCAAGTCCAAGAAGCGCAGAGAACCCCAAATAAAAGGAACCCAAAGAGGACCACACCAAGACACATCATAATTAAAATGCCAAGAGCAAAAGACAAAGAGAGAATCTTAAAAGCAGCAAGAGAAAGAAACTCAGTTACCTACAAGGGAGTACCCATACGACTGTCAGCTGATTTCTCAACAGAAACTTTGCAGGCCAGAAGGGAGTGGCAAGAAATATTCAAAGTGATGAATACCAAGAACCTACAACCAAGATTACTTTATCCAGCAAAGCTATCATTCAGAAGTGAAGGCCAGATAAAGAGCTTCACAGATAAGGAAAAGCTAAAGGAGTTCATCACCACCAAACCAGTATTATATGAAATGCTGAAAGGTATCCTTTAAGAAGAGGAAGAAGAAGAAAAAGGTAAAGATACAAATTATGAACAACAAATACACATCTATCAACAAGTGAATCTAAAAATCAAATGAATAAATAATCTGATGAACAGTATGAACTGGTGATTGTAATAGAATCAGGGACATAGAATGGGAATGGACTGACTATTCTTAGGGGGGGATGTGGGAGGTGAGGGAAGAGACTGGACAATAATCGTGCACCTATGGATTAGGACACTGGGTGGGGAGTGAGGGCGGTGGGTGGGGTGGGAACTGGGTGGAGGGGAGTTATGGTGGGAAAAAAGAGTAACTAATGTAATAATCTGAACAATAAAGATTTAATTAAAAAAAATAAAAAAAAATAAAAAGACTTTCATAAAAAAAAAAAAGAACATTTTCTAAAGCTTGATGATATGATTCACAATTTCTAGGTCTTAATAACTCCCTTGTGAAAGTTTTTCATTAAAAAGACTTAGAGTTGTCTGTTATACAAAACTACAGAACTTAAGGGAGAGTGGAGTTGGAAAAATGGATGTTTCTGGCTTTATTTCCGGAGAGTCTTAATTCCAGAAAAGAACAAAAAAGACTGAAGAGGCATGTGCGGGAGGCATGCCAGAGGCCACGGTGTGTAAATACAGACCTAAGCAGCCCATTTTAAAGCAGGAAAACATCACTGCAGGTTGGGTTCAACTTCAGTCTCGTACCCAACTCTACACAGCGATGAAGAAATCGCAGCTGATTCCCCATTTGGATTTGAAAACTTTTACCCGGATAATCTTGGCAGATCGTATTACATATGAACATTAAAAATTCATTTTATTTCAAATACCATAAAATAGCACACAGATGCTCACTTTAAATAATTCACAGTCCCATCAGGTACTGATATATTAAAGTAATATGACCTATATTAATAAATATTGCATCATAAACACAGATGTGCTTTGTTTTGGCTGGGTTGTAACTCCTAAAAGCATCTATTCCTGGCAAACAACTGTTCCAATAAAGAAAATACAAAGAGGAAAAAGATTTTAAACGAAAAAGAAAATTTACTTTGTATGATTTAAAAGTAGGTAAGGTCCTTAACTAGGTTGTTCTCTCCTACTCTGCTAAAAAAAAGTTACTGAAAGCGGGTTGAATTTACTCAACATTTATAAAATTCATTTTAACTTTTATTTCTTTTTAACAATAAAGAATGATAAATAGGTTTAAAATCAGCTAATATGTTCATTTCAGCTAGGCTTCAGAGCTGTACTACAAAGAAATTACAAATTGCTTATCTTTAATGGAGTAAAACATTTTCTAGAAATATCAAAATATGAAAATAGAAGGGATGATAATTCTTTACAAGAAAGCTAATCTTTCTTAATCAGTTGTCAGAGCAGTATTAATATCACACAAAGCATTCCAAATTTTATTTTATAGTTTAATGACTACAAGGAAGTTTTCGAACAGATCTGTCACGACAACAGAATCAGTGCGAGAATCCCTACGTTCTGCATGTTCCCCGGGCTCACTTTAGCAGCGACCCATCCAACCTAGGCACGGAGCAAAACCACACTCACACATGACAGGAGGGCAGAGACGTGCTCCAGTGAGCACGGGGCCAGTGAAACCAGAGAAGGGGACCAGCAGCAGCACTGACCCAGCAGAGGGGGTGCGGGTGGAGGGACGCGAGACACACGCATTAACCGGGGGCTGGCAGGACTCCGTGGACCGCCTCCCTGATAGCATGTGCGGGACCCATCATCCTCACCTTTGCCATAAGGCATGGACTGTGAGTGAATTCCCTCATCTGAAGACCATGTTAGAAAAGAGAAGACAGTGCAAATTACTAAAATATAAAGCTAAAAACATCCCAGGCACTGAAATATTGTAGGTTTCTTTATACATCACAAGATTCCTGAAATTTGCAGCCTCTTTAATATGTCATTTGTAATCTGTGTTAACTCTCTCTCTCTATACATACTAGAGGCCTGGTGCACGAATTCGTGTACAGGTGGGATCGGGCCGGCTGCGGGGAGGAGCCCCGGGTGGTTGGCCAGCCGGCCTTGCCCCCTGGTCAAACTCCCGGTTGAACTCCCAGTTTGCATATTAGCCTTTTATTATATAGGAGGATTATGTATACTATATAAAATATATATTAATCTATGTTAAAATACACATACATAAGTATATTGAGATAATATATATGCATGTATATGCATATTTATATGTAAAGCTAAAAATTCACTTTACAATTACTATCATTGTGATAATTGATATTTAAAAGTATTTTGTATAATAATTTACCTAAATACTATTTTTAGATGCAGGTTTAAGGACACAATAAATGAAGCTGCCTGCATTGTTCTATCTTAGTGTTACATACACCGAAATAGGGTTGTTCCTTTCCGGCTAACTCTAGCTTAAGGAAACAAGTGGCATATATATATATATATATATATATATATATATATACAGGATATATGCAAATTAGGCCAGGACGCGGTAACGGGTCACGACCGGATAGGAGGAGGTTGCGTGCGGGTGAGGTCCAGAGCAGAGATGGACACAGAGACTGAAGGGCCGGCGAGCCGCCGCACCCCGGCTTGGGCCGGCCCCCTGGAGCCGGAGCAGACAGGCTGGAGAGGAGATGGCGGCCCTGCCTCCCGAGGAAGCGGCACGGCTCCCTCCCGGCTCCCGTGGGCGCTGGCGGCTCGCTTCTGCCTCCGCGGAAGCTGCCCAGCTCCCGGCTCCCGTGCAAGCAGCTCGGCTCCCCGAGGTGCGCTGCGGCTCCCGCCAGCTCCCACGGCAGCGGCGGGCGGCCCACGGCACGCGATGTCGCGCCCTGGGCTACGAGTGGACAAGCAAACAGAAGCGGGCAGGATGGGCCGGCACCGGGCGGAAAGGCCGCAGCAGAGGGCAGCGCCTCGATGCCGCCACAGAGCCGGGTCCAGCGAGAGCAGGGACTGGTGGGGCCCACTGCCCTCCTCTCGTTTCCACTGATTCCCAGGCTACAGGCTGAGTTTGTGCTAAAACATAAAAACAAAGACAAACTCCTCCCACAGGGACACGGCAGCAGCTGCAGGACGCACAAGCTCCGAACTCGGCCCGGCGCACACGGTGACTGATGGCACGGCCATCCCCCCTCCCGGCTCAGGAGGAACCGCCTCGCCTCGTCCTGGCCCAGGAACGACAGGAACACAGCTTCTCATTCACAATGTTCCCGCAAGAGGGCGACGCACGGAACTCTGTGCGCGGCATCGGAGCGAGAGGCCCTCCTTCCCACTCGTGTCTCCTGGATGCAGCTGCGGCCCAGAAGCGCCTGGAGAAAACAATCCTATGCGAGCCCGCGGCGGCTCCGCCGGAGAACGCATCTCGCGGGAAGGCCAGGACTCAGACACCCGCTTCACCGCCTTCAGAGTGAACTCAGTAAATGGCAGTTTCCATTAAAACAGACACCGTGCACATGGAGACGACCGAACCCAGCAGGAAGTCTGAGTGCCGTGCCCGTGTTTTGTCCAGCTGGGAGCGCACTGCACTGTCACTGACCAGAGAACGGAGAGGGACAGACGTCAGGCAACAGCAAGCCCTACCGAGCGACAGCTCACCCGAGTCCCCGCGGCGGCGTGGGCTCCCGGCCCCGGCACAGCGCCTGTCCTGACACCAAGAGAAAGAGCAGCCGATGGTCGCTCTGTGTGGCCCTGCCAGGTCTCTGACTAATGCAGAGGCGGAGATGTTTGGGGGCAAAGAGGGGACGTTTCCTTCATGAGCTTATTCACGAGTTACTCCTCGAGGCTGACGAGGGTGAAAGGCTGCCAACGCCACGGCCACGGGCAGCCCCGCGTCCCGGGAGACGAGGGGAGGACAGTGACGGCCTGGAGCGAAGGCGGCCTGTGCTGAACGGAAACTCAGGCGCCCGCACAGCAGAGGAAGGCTCGCGGGCACCGCCTTTCTGAGGAGCAGGGTGGAAATGCATCTCAAAGCCTTAAAAAATGTGCGTCTCCTTTGACCCCGAGGCGTCACTTCCAGGAACGTGTCCTGAGAAAACAATCATGGACCCACTTATCAATTTAGACGCGAGGATGTTCATCACAGCGGTGTTTATGGCGGCCACAGACACGGAGTCAGCCCAATGCTGAGCAGCAGAGCCATTTCCTCCTCTGCCGCTCCTTCAGGAAATTAACAGGACGACACCGATCGGCGCCGCAGGTAGCGGGAGTGGCACCGACGCGGGCTCCGGTCACCGTGGCAGCTAGTATATGTAGACACACGTCACCATCGAGAGCTCAATCTATCACCCAGCTATAGTCTCCGCCCAAGAGAAATCTCCACCTTATTGCCAAAGCCAATTTTAACCTACCAGCCTTGACCTACGAAGCGACCTCTGTGTTTTCTGTTTATTTTGTGCGCCCCGTCTCCCGAACCCCTCCCTCGATCCATGACACTTGCCTGCGCTCTGCCTCACGCCTCCCTCCATCCCTAAGGGCTCAGACGCCAGCCGTCCCTCTCCTCTGCACGGTATGGAACGTCCGCAGCAGGGACCTGTTACCTCTCAACTCAAAGTCTCCCCTAACGCGGGCTTTGGGGGGAGACGGCCTTGGTTATGTGCTTTCAACGCTGCTGTCCGTCAAGAGTCCCGGGCTGGGCGGGACGGACTTCCCTGCCCACCAAGGAGGCTCGGCCTCTTCCGATGAAACGCAGGCCGGTGAGCTCCCTGCCGTCACCCCGCCTTCCCCTCTGACGGCGTCCGCAGGTTGGAAACGGGGCCCTGGTCAGCCGAGACCCCTGCCCGCACCACTGGGTGTGCAGCCCCGGCACGAAATACACCGAGACTTCACCACCAGACCCCCAGTCCGGTGCTCTGCGGAGGCCCCACAAAGGCGGGGCGGGAGCTGCAGGGCTAACGCTGCTGCGTCCACGCCGTCTCCAACCCCGCCTTTGCTCACAAAATGTGCTCTGCTCGAAATGAAGCTGCAAACGGAAAATGACTTTTAAATTATTCTGGCAGTTATAAACTGGTGGGCACCCCGATGAATACATATGGCCCTTGGAAAGTGAAGAATTCTTACAGAACTATATTAGAAAATTTATAAGCAGTCAAGCATGTCTCTGTAAGCATTTAAAACTGAAATTGATGCTATAAAGGCCAGATAGTCAAAAGCATTTACTAAAGAGAAAAGCCTTTAGCCAAGGATAACATAATTTACGAGAAAAATAATTCAAATGCAAAAACTACAATTTCTAAGTCTGAGGAAGGATCAAACAAGTCGAACAGTCGCACAGATGGCTGGTGATAATCCATGAGCAAAGAAATGACCACATTTCAAAAATAAAGCCCATCTTGATAAAAACAAAAAGTTTATAAAACTCAAATTGCTACTGGTGTTTTTACTATCTGTTAACAAATAAATGAATATTTTGAGGTAATTTATGAACTAATAACCATTAAGTACTCTGAAAGATCATCCTTTTGTACAGAATAAATCAAAAGTAAAATTCAAACCATATGAACATCATCAGAATTTAAAACACATTATAATAATGAGGGGCCTGTAATCGCTGTCCATGTCTGTAAGAATACAGTCTGAGAAACACACTGAATGCCACTCAGTCCAAACGTCTCCTCCTACGTCCGCCAATGGCCACCTGTGTTTCCAGACCTGCCTCCATGTGGCTGCGTGTCACCTTTATTAGCCACTAACAGAAGTGGCCTTCGATGGATGACTTGTTAAAGAAGGTGCGATATACATACAGTGGAATACTACTCGGCAATAAAAAAGAATGAAATCTTACCACTTGGGACAACATGACGGACCCAGAGGGTATTATAATAAGTGAAATAAATCAAACAGGAAAGACAAACACCATATTATTTAAATCATATATGGACTCTAAAAAGGAAAAAAAGGAACAAACAAAACAGAACAGAAACAGACTCATAAATACAGAGAACAAATGGTGGTTGCCAGAGGGGAGGAGATGGGTGAGGGCATGATAGGTGAAGGGAACTAAGAGATACAGATTTCACCCGGCTGGCATGGCTCAGTGGCTGAGCATTGACCTATGAACCAGGAGGTCACAGTTCGATTCTCGGTCAGGACACATGCCTGGGTTGCAGGCTCCATCCCGTGTGGGGCGTGCAGGAGGCAGCCGATCAATGATTGTCTCTCATCATGGATGTTTCTATCTCTCTTTCCTTCTCCCGTCCTCTCTGAAGTCAATTATATATATACTAGAGGCCCAGTGCGTGAAATCACGTGAGACCCCAGACCCACCACACCTCGAAACCCATCAATACACCTCCTGGTGGCCGTTCGATTGGTCATTACAGCCACTGGCCTTTTGTAATATATATAAAAGATACAAATTTCCAGTTGTGAAATAAGGAAGTCACGGGAACATAATTTACAAGATAGGGACTACAGTCGATAATATTATAATAGCTTTGTTTGGTAGCAGATGGTTACGAGAGTTAATGTGTGAGCATTTTGTAAAGTCTTTAAATGTCAAATCACTATGTGGTACACCTGGCAATAACGTAATATTGTATATCAACTATTGGGATATACAATATCTAATGGGATGGGCTTCAGAAAGCTGACAGTTTGCGGAAGAGAATTTGGTAAATGCTGCGTCCATACAAGTGCTGTGGGAACAACAGTGAGCGTGAAGGGGGCTGCAGCAGGACTGACACCGGCTGCTGCCCCTGAAGCAGAAGGAGGCACCGGAGAGAGATCGGGAGGAAAGGCGGCTGAGGATGGACGGACCATTCCAGGCAGAGCAGGCACACGAGAGAGGGCCTGGAGGCAGGGGGGGCGCGGAGTGATGGGCTTGTGGCGAGATCATCCTCCTTCAGCAGCCTGACACCCTGAGTGGCCTTGAGCCTGGGGAAGGGCAGGGGAGGGCGTAGTCAACGGCGGTGCTCACTAAACCATGTCTAACTGGCACAGATAATCAATGATAAACTTTCAACAAATAAAATAAAAATAAAAACATCCATTAGTCCAATACCTTAGATTGGATATACCTTGTTCAATTTTGACTTAGAATGCACAAGTCACTTGAAAAAACATGGATCAAGATTCAGAAACAGAAACGATTGTGTCAAACGGCTGAGACGGTGGCAGTCTGTTCTTCGGTCAGTGACGTGACAAAACATTAATAGCGGGGCTTTCCCGCGGCTCCCTCCAGGGAAATGAACCTCCTGGGATAGCATCTACTGTCATAACTTCCCCACAGACAAGACAAAGGCCCGTCCGATCCCGGTGAGGGTACAGAACGAGTGGTCTCCTTACGGTTTCGTGTAAATGCCTCGAAATACTCCAAATGCTTCTTTAAAGTATTATATTATGGACACAGGGATAATAGGGTTCAACATGTCAAACGAATTGATAGACCCTTGCACTCTTTTCTGGCCAAAGCTTTAAGGAAATAACTTTGAAAACAAGTTTGGTCCGATCGACGCCCGGAGTCACGGCCGGGCCCAGACGTATGCCGGACCCGCAGCGGCTGCCGGTGTTAACACGCACGCCCCGGCCTGAGTGATCACAGCGGCTCCGAGGCCTGGCCTTCCCCGCGGCACACGGCACACGGCACGCAGACGCCCGCAGCCTGCCCAGGCCTCTGGAGGGTTTTCCCGTCCAGTCCCCTGCGTGGCTCCGCCCTTCGGTTGCTCTCTCTCGAGCTTTTTGGGGCCGGTTTTCTTCCTCCGCCCCTTCGATGAAGGAGCCTGGCGGCCGGTCCCCTTCCTGGGTGGTTTGCTGAAGAGACCATGTGAGGGCCTGGGCCAAGTCCGACCCACCGTGTGTTCCATTCGCAATGCCTTGGCATCATGAGTTAGGTGCTAAAACCAGGACATTTCCTGTTCCCATCGGAGTCCTGCTCCCATCAGCAGCCCTGGGGCTCTGTCATTGTGCCTAGGGCTGCAGGTAGGCAGCCAGCGCGCCCCGCTGACCAGCAGCCACCACTCCCCAGACCCTGAGCTGCCTTCATGCAGCCAGAGGGGGCCCTTTGCCCACTGCTTGGACCCCGTTTGCACTGAGCCGAGCTGCCATATAGGCAGCAGCTGCCATGACTCGTCTTGGAGGGGGTGACGCCCTCGGGGATACCTGCCTGGACTAACCGGTCGGTCCCCGGTCGGTTATGGGTGCCTCTCGCTGCCGTGAATGATGTCAGTTGCCAAGGATCCCGATACAAACGAGCCTGCGATCCAGGGAGGGAGCCAGGCGAGTGTCAGTCTACGCTGACCTCCCGCCCCGAGTCCCAGCCCAGTGGGATGGGAGCCAGCGCAACTCAGCTCGTCCGGCCGACACTGAGACACTCGGGCAAACGAGCCAGCCCTCTTCTCACTGCGGGGGCAAGGGCCAGGACCACCGCTCTTCAGTCACTTTCCCGATAAAATCCCACAGAAACATTCACAGCCACGTTGAAACCATTCATACACCAAGTCTTCGAAGGAACCTAAACAAAGCACCCAGGCCTAGGTCCTCGGGGCCCGACTCCAGTTTCCTGGACACAGTCAGTGGAGCCCTAGCGCCCCTCCTCACTAGCTCCATCTGCGGAGAGAAAAGCCGACCCCGGGAACCAGGTGGCGGGAGCCACGGGGAAACCTCCCCCCCGCACCCCCCCCCCCCGGGCCTTTCTGTGCCCCTGATGCTGGAGGGCGTGTCCCACAGGAGCACAAACCCAGCAGCCCCTGCGCAGGAGCGGACACACCGGACGCCGCCAGCTTAGGAGACGGGACAGAGAGAGGGACAGGAATCGGCCAGCGCTCCCTTGGCGCCCGCAGCAGGACAGGGAGCCAGCGGTGGGAATGTGCTCGGGTATTCCTTTTATTCTCTTTTGTTCCCTAAAACAGCATCCGGCCACGAAAGGGTTTTCTCTTGCTCTGGGATCGAACAGGCCCCTCTGGCCTCCCTCCAGGCTCCTCCCTGGCACCCCAGGGTGCGGAGTGTCGTCAGTGCCTGTGCCTGCGCCCAGCACCGAGCAGCGGGGTGGCAGGTAGGAGGGGACCCCGTCCATCTCCACATAAAAGGGATGAAATGCACATTCCTTGCAGGACGCCCCAGGCTCTCCCCATCCCACCCACCGTCCGTCCCAGGTCAGCGGGGCGGCCCTGAGGGGGAATGACGACCAGGCGCTCTCGGCAACAGGAAGGTGCCCGCAGCCCAAACTACGATGGTCGCCAGGAAGTACAGACACCCGGCGTTTCTGAACCCGTCTCCAAATTAGCAAAAGAAAACTTATTAAAAGACAAAAATTAATAAAAAGAGATCGATGCCCAGTCTGATTAAACAAAAGAGACTCCCAAGGTAAAGATGGCAGATTGAAAGCACATGTTTATTTTAATTCTCCCGGAAACTCCCCTGGAATGACAATGAGCGGACTCTCTATTAGAAGTGAAGGCGACAGCTGGCACGCGTCCTGGCAGCGGGACCAGCACAGCCCACACCGGAGCCGGCTCCAGGGCCGGCCCCGGGGAAGCCCCGCAGACGGAGTCGCAATAAAACCCACACGGCTCTCCGGTGCCGTTCCCCGCTCCCTGGGCCGGGCCGGGCTGCAGGAGCCACGCAGGACCATCCCGTGAAGGTGTGAAAGCGCCGCCTGGTCTGGCGGCCCCGCCCCTCCGCCTAAGCTGGAGCCTGCCCCCCCCCCCAACAGGCCCGCTCCGGGGCAGGTCACACAGGGCCCTGGGCTCAGAGACGCCAGGACAGGCCGGACCCTGACACCGCCCCGCCAACGGGAGAAGCTGCAGGGAGGCGCCCGAGCCCCAGCTCAGCGGCATGTGCGCTGATGGCCAGGCTCCCGCCATCTACACAGGGACACCCGCCATCTACACGGGGACACCCGCCATCTACACAGGGAGACACCCGCCATCTACACAGGGACACCCGCCATCTACACGGGAGACACCTGCCATCTACACGGGAGACATCCGCCATCTACACGGGAGACACCCGCCATCTACACGGGAGACACCCGCCATCTACACAGGGAGACACCCGCCATCTACACAGGGACACCCGCCATCTACACGGGAGACACCCGCATCTACACAGGGACACCCGCCATCTACACAGGGACACCCGCCATCTACACGGGAGACACCCGCCATCTACACAGGGACACCCGCCACCTACACGGGAGACACCCGCCATCTACACAGGGAGACACCCGCCATCTACACGGGGACACCCGCCATCTACCCGCCATCTACACGGGAGACACCCGCCATCTACACGGGAGACACCCGCCATCTACTCAGGGAGACACCCGCCATCTACACAGGGACACCCGCCATCTACACGGGAGACACCCGCCATCTACACGGGGACACCCGCCATCTACACGGGGACACGGAGTCTTTTCTGGGGAACCGGCTGCTCAAAGGGAAACACGTGGTGCCAACATCTGACATCAAGTTCCCGCTGGACGTGGTCAGCTTGCCCCGCGCCCGGCTGGCGTCGCAGGTGCTGGGAGCCGTGGGACCCGCTGGCAGCCTGCTGAGCCCCGGACGGAGGGAACGGAGGCGCTGTGTGCGACAGACTTGGTTCCTTGTACTCTCAGCCCCAGTGTGCCGGTCCCACAGGGAGAACTCACTTCACAAGGAATAAAATGCAACCCTCCTCGCGGGACCTTCAAGGACTGTCACAGGCCGACAGCCCCCTCCATCTGCCCCGGGAGAGCAGCGCGGGAGGGGGCCGAGCTCGGGCCACGCGGACCTGGGCCAGCAGCTCTGACGTGAAGAAAAGGAAAGGAGAGGGATTTTAAAACGGTGATGACGACAGATGCTGGTGTGATGGAGGATGGAGGTCAGCACAGGAGAGTGCATGGAGAGGGACTCCGTAGACGCTCAGGACAGAGAAAAGGAATCCCTGGAGATACAGCCAGACCAGCAGCTGCCGGGTGGAGGGGACGGGTTGCTTTAAAGGGATTTGAGGGGCTTTTATGGGATTACTGGAATGTTTTATATTTTAAGAACAGTGGGTAAAATCTCATCAAAGGATACAGTTTAAATCTCTGCATTTTATTATTGTAAATTATACTTCATTTAAAAATAGACTGAAAAATAAATTATTTTTAACAAGGTATGATTTAATAGTCAATAAAGAATACGGTTTTATAATTTAATTAAACTGCTGATTAATAATTATTTCATAACAGCATACTACATTTTATTAAATGAACTTTTCCCAATAAAATGTCAATTATTAAAATATGAAATACAAAAAAAACAGCATAAAGGAAAAAAATAACTTCAAATTCAGCACCCCTTACAAGTATTATTAACATCTGTTTTATTGACTTTCAGACATCTTTCTCTGCATAGAATTTTTAAAATTATTCTGCTAATGCAATTCAAACATGCAAGGGGAAATTAAGATGTAAGAAAAAAGGCAAAGAATTAAAAATTTAAGTTCCTTATTAATCTCTAAATAAAAGCTACCAGATATTGACTAGATATAAATTTTTTCAAAAATATATTTACATGGCCCTAGCCAGTTTGGCTCAGTGGATAGAGCATCGGCCTGTGGACTGAGGGGTCCCAGGTTCAATTCCAGTCAAGGGCATGTGCCTTGGTTGTGGGCACGTCCCCAGTGGGAGGTGTGCGGGAGGCAGCTGATCGATGTTTCTCTCTCATCAATGTTTCTAACACTCTATCCCTCTCCCTTCCTCTCTGTAAAAAAATCAATAAAATATAAAAAAAGAATATCATACTAAATATATATATATATTTACATGAAATCATTTCCAAGATGTAAGGGGGGAAAAGAATAGGGTGCTAAGAAAGCTTGCATATGCTGACAGACAGATGAAAAATTTCTGGAAGAATGTACACTGAAGACTTTTTTATTTTTTATTTTTAGTGGGGGAGGGAACAGACTTTCACTTTTTGGTTATTTATGCTTTGATAATGTCTGACTTTCCACGATTCATATATATATAATTAATTTGTATTAATTATACTTCTATTAATTATAAAGGAAGGCCTATATAGACATATTTTGTCAAATAACAAGGGCATATTACAAGCAGAGAGAACCCACAGGCTCTCACTTTACAGCTAAGGAAACTCGCAAGCAGCAGAGAAGTAACTTGGAGAAGGCCACAGCTCACTGGAGCAGCAAAACTCAACCTGGTACACGCTCCGGGCCACTTTCCTTCCACACTGGCCACAGGGGACAAGTCACTGAACTGTGATTAAAATTAAGAATGAGAGCCATAAGTTTATGAATGTAACAGTCAACGCTAAGGCATATAATTAGAATAATGTACATTTTACTTTTAAATTAAACCAACAAACAAGGGGATTCTTTATAGGCTACTGTAGTTTGTTTGAATGTAATAAAAGAACTACCCACACTTAACCCAATCACAGTAATGAAAATTAATGTCCAAGCTTTTTATTTTATTAGCTTGATAGTTCTGAAAGAAATTGGTGCATTTTATTAATTTAAACCATAAGGCTAAATGCACTTTTCTCACTTTACAAGACCCTTAACATCTACTAGTAAAACGATTTTGAGAAAATATCTATCACAGCTCTTTCTGTGAAAACAGTGAACTTAATCTGTGATATCTACCTTTTTTTACGCTGGTTTAAACATGTAAATTATTCTTATGTGAAGTACTTTTCAACAACGAAGTATTTAAGAATGAAGACAATGGCCCACGATCTCCCCCGGACTCAGGATCACAGGAATGGAGTATCACTTCGGAGGCCCTCCCACCCCGGAAGCGGCTGGCCACTCCACCAGGGGAAGAGGGTGGGATGTAGCTGTGAGTTACACCCAATCTAACCTGCGGATGACAGCGAACTTGAGGACTGGGAATTGCAATGCCCTGAGCACAGCACCCTCCCCACCCAGAAAGGACAGGGCCTTCGTCTCCAGTTTCCCCAACAAAACCTCCCACACCAAACACACTGCAAACCGATTACATTAATATTTAAAAACCAAAACAATTATAAGCTTTCAGAAGTTACAACGCTTGCTGTAATTCCATGAGAGATCTAATGTCCCTGGAATGTAAGTCTTCCTATGCTTCATTTAAATGATTTCTCGTTTTGCTGGTTGAAAATGGAGAACTTCATACAGACTATGTACCGTGGCCGCTGGAGAGCCCACTGAGGACGGGTCACCTTACGAAAAGCACTTGGGCCCCGCCCCTGTGCCAGGACTTCATGGCCAGTGGGCACCTGAGGAAGCTTTACATGGAGGGCAGAGCCCCGAACGAACAAATGTAAAGAATCCAATACAAAAGGAGGAGGAGGAGCAGCAGTGGCAGCAGCGGTGGTGGCAGGAATGAGGAAGCAGAAGAAAATTAATGCCTCCAGCTGAGATGCTGCAGACAGAAGGACCTGAAACAGGCGGGGCCGGGGTGGGGGTGGGGGTGGGGGTCGGGGCCACGAGATGAACAACAGAAAAGAAAAATAGATGGGAACTCGATCGACTCAGCAAGTCCAGAAAGTCCAACATCAAACTCACAAGAGCTACAAAGAGATCAAAGACAGAAGGAGAAAAGAAACCACAGTGATGCTACCAAACATATTCCCAGAACGTGAATTCCCACACTTTAAGGATAAACAGAGCAGTCCCTACTAGTATTTTCCATTCTAGACCACAGTGCTAATGAGCTTTACACAGCACGTGTTAGGTTGATAAAAATATTTAAATTTAAAGCCCTGCTTATAACATAATCTCTTACTGCCTAGAGCAGCGGTTCTCAACCTGCGGGTCGCGACACCTTTGGGGGTCGAACGACCCTTTCACAGGGGTCGCCAAAGACCATCGGAAAACACATCTATAATTACATATTGTTTTTGTGATTCATCACTATGCTTTAATTATGTTCAATTTGTAACAATGAAAATACATCCTGCATATGAGATATTTACATGACGATTCCTAACAGTAGCAACATTACAGTTATGAAGTAGCAACGAAAATAATGTTATGGTTGGGGGTCACCACAGCATGAGGAACTGTATTACAGGGTCGCGGCATTGGAAGGTTGAGAACCGCTGGCCTAGAGGATACATCGGGTTTATTTTGGCTCTGCCCTCAGAATAAAGCATGTGTGTTAGTCACACCTAAGTCACCCCTTAACCTTTCCTCTTCAAGGCGGAACAACTCCACTCACTTAAGTCCTTACCAACGGGCTAGCCCAGGGGAGGGCAAACTCTTTGACTCGAGGGCCACAATGGGTTCTTAAACTGGACCGGAGGCCGGAACAAAAGCATGGATGGAGTGTCTGTGTGAACTAATATAAATTCAAAGTAAACATCATTACATAAAAGGGCACGGTCTTTTTTTTTTTCAGTTTTATTAATTTCAAACGGGCCGGATCCGGCCCTCGGGCAGTAGTTTGCCCACGGCTGGTCTAGTCACTTGTCCGTCTCCTCAGGAGGCGCAGCCGCCAGCCCGTCACGCTTCCATGTGTACTTTCCCGCCGGGAAGCGGGATTCTGTCCGAGTGAGCAGCGGCAGCACCGTCCTCAGTGCGTGATGAGAAGGGGGTGCCATCCACCGCGTGCACGCGGGGCTCCCCCTGCCTTTCTCTGCACTAACCACGTGGTTTCCGTGGGTCATAACACATGAATCATTTTGAACCGTTTCATGTCTGCATGTGCACAGTTGGCTGTTTTCTCTCTGTATTTCCGTATTTTCCCCACCCATTGGGCTCACCCTCCGCCCTCGGGGGCCCATGTTTGCTCACAGCGTCTCCATCTCCCTTCCTCCCCGTATTTCCCCCGTGCACTGAGCGCTTCGCTGGCCGAGTGGATGGGGATCTGAAGGTGGTGATTCCAGGGGCAGGAGGCGGGGCAGGAGGGGACGAGGCGGAAGGTGACAAACTGAAGCCAGACCACGGGGGGGAGACGAGAGGGGGAGACTCTAGACACATCAGACATCTGATACCTCTCAGAACGGAGCGCGGGCAGCCTCGGAGGGTCCTCTGGGGCCAGGCCGGGCGCGAGGGGGCAACCAGGGTGCCTGGAGGAAGAGCGCGGCCCTTCTTATTCATCCAGACAACGCTCCTCAGAAAACCTGGAGTTGACATCTGAGTCCCCGAGACAAGCCCTGGGCCTGGAGGCAGGGACCGAGGCGTCAGCCCGCACTTCCGGGGGAGTGTGTGTGTGTGTGTGGGGGGGGGGGGGGGGGGGCAGGTGAGACCCAGCAGCCATGAGCCATGAGTGACCCCTCCGTAAGCGACCTTTCAGAGCAACGCTCCAACCCAGAGCAGCAGGAACCTGGGAATGGCCGGGCGCTGAGGAGACAGCACAGATGGCTGAGGGCCCCACCCCTCCCCCCGGACTCGGACTCCCCACAAACGGCCTCCCCGCATGCGGTGTCACAGCCATGGAGAAAAGCCAAACAGGAGGAAGGAGCATCAGAGGAGGACACCACAGAAGAAATGGCATCTTATTGAGTCTCACCAAGAAGAGCAAACGTGGGCAGTAGGCCTCACACTCACCTCCTTCACGTTAAAACAATAACGGTCCGGAGCCGTCAGAGACTCGATTGAATTACGTCGCAGATTCTCTGATCAGGAAAACATGGGGCAGTAAGACGGCAGAAATTGGATAATACATTTTATAAAATTTTCCATCAGAAATGGTTACATTTAACAGATTTTGGTGCTTGAAGGTGTAAGATTCAGTTACCTGGAAAACTAATTTATGATCAGCTACCTGGAAAATTCCATCTTATTCTGAAAAAATGACCAGATAAATGGAGTGTTACTGAATGTGCTCCTTTAGTACAAATACATGGATCGAGTTGAAAACAAAAGCCTCCTTACCTTCCGGACAGCTCGGTTCACCTGCCCTGCCAGTATCTGCTATGAATTCCTGTGCATTTAAAATATTGATGGGTAGCACTTCCCACTGTCAGGTAAGCATTGTAAATAGTAACAAGATCGTTCCTTTTTCAGTAATAAACTCTCCCAGGTATCCCTTCCACAAGTGTCAGCACCCAGGCGGAAGCAACAAAAATAAATAATGGAATAAATTTAATTATTTACATTGACGAAGGTGGAAATAGGGTGGGTAGTACCAAGGAGTGGACATTTTTAAAGCACTAGTTGACTGAGATATAGACAGCAGCACAAATGTAACACTACACACCGAGTATATTCTAACCAACCTACTCCCTGCTCGCTAGACTCAGAATACTGCTAGAAAAAGGTGGGTCTGTGAAAAAACCCAAAAACATGGACAATCTGAGAGAAACGGATACATTTCTAGAAACACACCCCCTGCCACACATGGGTCAGGAAGTATCGGAGAACCTGAGCAGACAGATTACAACGAGTGAAATGAAGCAGTTATTTTAAAAAAACAACAACAACAAACCCTCACAACAAATAAAAGTCCTGGACCGGATGGCTTCACAGGTGAATTTTACCAAACGTTCAAAGAATGTCCTCAAATTATTCCAAAAATTTCAAGGGGAGGGAAGACTCCCACACTCATCTTATGAGGCCAGCTTTAGCCTACCCCCAAACCAGATAAAGACACTACAAAGAAAGAAAAGTATAGGCCAATATCCCTGATGAACACAGATGCTAAAATCTTCAACAAAATATTAGCAAACTAGATCCAGCAAAACATTAAAGGCTCAGACACCATGACCAAGTGGGATTTATTCCAGGGATGCAAGGTTGGTACAATATCCGCAAATCAACACACATGATAAACCACAGAAACACAATGAAGGATGAAAACCACATGATCCTATCAATAGAGGCAAAAAAAAGCATTTGATAAATTCCAGCACCCACTATGATTAAAACCCTCAGCAAAGTGGGAACATAGCTCAGCGTAGGAAAGGCCACATATGACAAACCCGCAGCCAACATCACACTCACTGGCCAAAACTAAAAACGCTTTCCTTAAGATTGGGAATAAGACAGGGATGTCCGCTTTCACCACTTATTCAACATGATACTGAAGACCTAGCCACAACAGTCCAACAAGAAGAAGAAATAAAAGCCATCCAAATTGTAGAGGAGGAAGGAAAACTCATTATTCACAGATGACATGATATTGTACATAGAAAACCCTGAAGACCCCACCAAAAAGCTACGAGATATAATAAACGAATTCAGCAAAGTAGCAGGATACAACACTAACATTCAGAAGTCAGTGGCATTTTATACACCAATAGTAAATTATCAGAACGAGGAACTAAGAAAACAATCCCATTTTCTATTGCAACATAAACAATATGGTGCCTAGAAATAAATTGAATCGAGGCAAAAGGCTTATACCAGCACTTGGAAAACTACAGGACACGGAATAAAGAAACTGAGGAAGACACAAGTAAGTGGAAGCATATACCGTACTCATGGATTGGAAGAACTAACATCATTAAAATGTCCATTCTATCCAAAGCCATCTACAGATTCAACGCAATTCCATTAAAATACCAACGGCATATTTCACAGATCTAGAACAAACATCCTCAAAATGCCCAAACAGCCTCAGCAATCTTCAGAAAGAAGAACAGAGTTGGAAGTATCACACATACCTGATGTCAAACTATACTAACAAGGCCACTGTCATCAAAACAGCCTGGCACTGGCATGAGAACAGGCATGTAGATCCATGGGGCAGAAGAGAGAGCCCAGAATCAAGCCACACTTATATGGTCAGCTAATATCTGACAAAGGAGGCAAGAACTCACAATGGAGTGAAAACAGCTTTTTCAATAAACGGTGTTGATAATAAAAATAAAGTAAAAAAAAATTTTTAATCCGAAGGACAAATTAACTGCTCAAATTGCAGGTAGTTTAAATTTAGTTTTTAAATTTTAAGAAAGTAAAAGTTAAAGTTATCCTCAATTTAGCCTCCCAAGTACCCCTTCTGGAAATAAATTTAAATTTCAGTCACATTTCTCACTGCCCTTAAGTAACTGGAATCAAAATACGCATGAACCTTTCCCTACAAAACTCAGGGTGAAAAAGGATATACACTCAGCACTCACATCGGGCACGGAGTAAGGTCAATCAAAATGTGCCCCTGAATTATTAAGGTAAAAACGTGGGTTTATCAAAGATCCACCTTCATAGCACCTGAAAACCCATGTAGTTTGAGGGTCAGTACTTTGGTCCGACAGTGGGGAGCTGGCCCAATATTCACAGCAGGGCTCACATTAGTCAAATCCCGTTAGCCTCCTAAAGGAAGGGTTCATTCGCTGGGGCACGGAGCAGAGCTATTTTGGTAGAACAGTCTCCGAGCTAAATTCCAAACACCGGCCATATCATTTCCAAGTCAATAAAAATTCAACAGAGATCAACTGTACAAGAAGGATTGTTCACTGAGAAACAATGTTCGTAATATTTAGACTTGACCTTCTGGATAGTTGTCTATGTCTTTATACATAGAGAGATAATGAGGCAAATAATTATTTCTTTCGGAAAATATGTTTTCACATAAATTGTTCCCAGGTGGCCTTTCACAGGCTCACTAGTACTCCTCAGGCAGTGAATGGATGCTGATACTTCAGGTATGAGCCTGCTTTTTTAAAAATATATTTTTATTGATTTCAGAGAGAAAGGGAGAGGGAGAGAGAGATAGAAACATCAATGATGAGAGAGAATCATTGATTGTCTGCCTCCTGCACGCCCCCTCTTGGGAATCAAGCCTGCAACCCGGGCATGTGCCCTTGACCAGAATAGAACCAGGGACCCTTCAGTCCACAGGCCAACACTCTATCCACTGAGCCAAACCAGCTTAGGGCTGAGCCTGCATTTTTATCTCTCATTCATGCACATATACTAACTTCATATCAAGATAATTTTGAAATAAATAATTTGCCTTATATGCCTATCTATTTGAAAATAAGTATTACTGTCAATAATCCTATATAATAAAGAGCTAATATGCTAATTAGACCAGACAACGGAACGACCTTCCGGAATGACCTTCCAGAACGACCAGTGGGCAGGGCCACAGGGCCGTGGGGCTGCGAGGGCTGAGCCCTTGCACGAATTTCATGCATTGGGCCTCTATACCATAAACAAACAATAATACTAGGTTCCCTCTCTTGTTCATTCTATCCATATATTTTTTCCTTTATAAAAATGAGTGAAATTCTAAGTTCTCTCTATCCCTCATCCTTTCAGACTTGGTTTTCCTAATTCTCTCATAGCTTCCAGTCATTCTAAGAACTAGTTATCAGTAGATGTGGTCTACAGGTTATCACAGAGGTTAATAATATGACAAAACACACGTTTCCTTTAGCAATTTGGGAAGGGCCTAAAATTTTTATAAGCATTTAGTCACCAGAAATACCAAAATCCATGATTTTTCATTAGAAATATGTTACAGGAGGGTGGTGAACATGTACAGTTACTGCAAAGAGTGTTCTCATGCCAGAAATATCTAATTCCTGTTCTTAGACAAGTTGAAATGGGTCATTTCTAAGATTCCATGGTTTGTTGTATCACATTTTAAAATGTATGCAAATAAATTCATTGCGATTTTGAGCTGATATAATGAATACTTGCATACATATCTCCACAGTGAGTGAAAAATTGGTGCTAGGTTTTGGGAATAAAATTTAACAATGATTTTCAAGAGTCCTTAAATGATCTTACTATTTGATCTAGTTATTACATTCTTAGAATTCCATCTCAAATTAAGTATAGAATTTTATCCACAAAGGTGTTCATCTCATAATAGTGAAAACTTAGAACTCTGAAACTACCCAAATATTGAATTATGACTTATTTATATGATGGAGTGCTATTATTTTTGCCATTAAATGGTTGCTTATAAATAATATTAAAAAGAAGGGGAAATGGCAGTGACGTATATTATGTTTGAAAAGCAGGAGCCAGCCCGGCCGGTTGGGCTCAGTGGTGGAGTGTTGACCTATGAACCAGGAGGTCATGGTTTGATTCCTGGTCAGGGAGGGTTGCCGGCTCAATCCCTAGTAGGGGGCGTGCAGGAGGCAGTTGATCCATGGTTCTCTCTCATCATTGATGTTTCTCTCTCTCTCCCCCTCTCCCTTCCTCTCTGAAATCAATAAAAATATATTTTTTTAAAAAGCAGGAGACAGAATTACATGTATATATGGCATAATTTCAACTATGTCAAACTGTATCAGATAAATAGTAGAAGAGAATATCAAAATGGGATGCTGATCATTTGAGTGAACACTTTTTCTTTTCTTCTTTACAGGTTACCACAGCCTCTAGGAACACGTCTCTTTGTGAAAGAAGTGAACGTTCTTTTCTATTCTGTTGGTGTATCAGAGAGGCTAGCGGCTGGGGACGGGAGGGCTGCGGCCGCTCCGCTGAGGCGTGGGATCTTCACGTGCCTCTGTCACCACGGAAGCCCCTGGCAGGGCGGTGAGGAGGCCCCGGGGGAGCAGACAAAGCCCCCCTGCCCCCAAGACACCTCCCCTGACTGTGCCCACGTCTTCAGTTTGGTCCTCACTCCTGCTTCACTTCCCTTCTAGCTCTCCACACTCGCAGCTCTGTAAGGTGCTGTGTGGACTTACTGTCTGCCTCCCACACTGGACAGTAATTCCTTCATGGCATCATAGTCGCCATGGCATTCCCATCACTTCTGCCTAATACATGGCAGGCATTTAGTACCTATTGGTTAAACTGACACATTAACAGAAATGTACGCATAACACACTGTTACGAAAGAAAATCCGATCGTCCGGAGATGCAGATTCATTGTCAATGGCAAAGTAAAAGGCTAGTGACCACCGGCAACGTCCAGACAGTCCAGCAGCCAGAGACGTGCCGTTAATAACAGAATTTATATAATTACGCAACGCTGAGACCGAGGCTAGATTTATAGCGACTTAACGGACAGCCAGCCGCGTGCGAGTCAGAGGAGGAGAGCGGAGCGTCTAGGAAAAGGCTTTCGGAGCGGCCCGATGACAAATCTCTTCGTGATAATACGACGCTAAGTGTGGAAGCCACAGACAGCATCCGAAACGCACACCCCGGTGGTCCGTCTACGCTTCGGGAATGGAAATCGCGCACATAAAGGCCGCGCGTGGCCCCGCGCAGCCGTGGAAAAGGAAACAGCCGGCACGCAAATGAGACAGATGGATGGCGGCAGGCAGCCTGACAGCAAGGACTGGGGCTGCGGGGACGATCATGGGGGAAGGAGAGGAATGAAAGGAACCATTTTGTCCGTGTTCCCTGCAGCGACGGAGGGAAAGTGCAGCAACTGGAGATGAAGGTGCCACCCAAGGACTGTCTGCGGACACCAAGCACCTGCTTCCTGTGCGGGTGACATCCGCTCGTTCCGCAGAGAGAGGCCGGGGGCACAGAGCGAGGCCGGGGGCACAGAGCGAGGCCGGGGGCACGGAGAGAGGCCGGGGGCACAGAGAGAGGCCGGGGGCACAGAGGGAGGCCGGGGCACAGAGGGAGGCCGGGGCACGGAGCGAGGCCGGGGGCGCGGAGGGAGGCCGGGGGCGCGGAGCGAGGCCGGGGGCACGGAGCGAGGCCGGGGGCGCGGAGCGAGGCCGGGGGCGCGGAGAGAGGCCGGGGGCACAGAGAGAGGCCGGGGGCACAGAGAGGCAGTGAACGCCCAAGCGGAAACGGTGACTATCCATGGACGTTACGCTCGATCACAGGCACAACGCTAACGTGTTTGCCATTCTCGTCGCGAGGACATTTTTCCTTTTTTCCTCTTTCTTCTCTTTTGCTTGTGCCTCGGTGAGAAGATGGATGCCGGGAACCTGTTGTGTGATCATTTCACAACGTATGGATATCAAGCCATCATGCTGTCTGCCTTAAACGTGCACTGTGATGGATGTCAATTATTTCTCAATAAAACCGGAAAAGATAAAAATAAAACATTTCTCTAATATATCAAAAATATTGCCGTTTACAGTGAAACATAAAAAGAAAAAAAATGCAGGGGAAATCCGACCATGTAAAACCGGATGATAAAAGCCGGAAATGTGAATGATCTGAGGCGGGGACCTGTTATTATCCCATTCATCTCCATCCCAGCCCCGTTCCAAGTCCTCGGGAAACCCTGAATTTCACTTAAATGAACAAAATTACACAGGACAAGTTATTACATTAAATTGGAGACTTTTTATTAGGCGGAGAGCGGGGAGCTGGGAGTTCCAGGCAGAAGAATCCGCTACGAAGCAGCTGAGACAGGGAGTGGCAGGCGTGGGGGCGACACCAGAGGAGCGGCTCCCACTGCGGCTCCCAGGCTGCTGCCTGCCCACCTGCCCGAGCCGCCCTCCGGCAGAGGCTCCGAGGGAGAGAAGCGGCGAGGCCGCGTCCAGGCCCCGCACAGGGCAGGGCACGTGCCAACAGGACGCTGCACAGGCAACAGGTCGCTGGGGCTGGGACCCCGCGGAATCACCTCCACCTCCCAGCTCCAGCCTCACCTGCAGACGGCGCTCGGGGAGTGAATGTGCAGCCGGCGCCTCCCGGAAGGTGACAAGAGGGAGACCTGCCTCTAAAGGACCTTAGAGCGAGGAGGGGCTCCCCAGGCCGGTGGAGAGACCAACACACACCCGCTCCGTGGAGCCAGGGCGGGGGCAGGAATCCAGTCATAAATGACAACAACACGTTTCCTTCAAAGGCAATGCTTCCCCAGTCTTCCTGAATGCCGCCAGGGTGCCCGCTAAAGCAGCGGATCTCAACCTGTGGGTCGCGACCCCTTTGGCGATCGAACGACCCTTTCACAGGGGTCGCCTAAGACCATCCTGCATATCAGATATTTACATGACGATTCATCACAGTAGCAACATGACAGTTATGAAGTAGCAACGAAAATAATTTTATGGTTGGGTCACAACATGAGGAACTGTAATGAAAGGGCCAGAAGGTTGAGAATCACTGCGCTAAAGCAAGGAACATGGCTGAGGCTCGGGGGTGGGGCAGGTGGAGAGGGGGGAGGCAAATGCGTGACGGGCCCAGGAGTGGAACTGACTCCTGTGGGAGCGAAAGGCTCCCCGTCTGGTTTGCATTTGCGAGCTTGATGAGAAAATGTTTTCACGCTGCGGCCAAGGTCTTACTGGTTGTTAACAACAGACACCGCTTACTTAACATTCAATCATTCCGATTTCTGACAGCTACACGTGATTCTCCTGCTCTGGGAGGCTGGGTGCCCCATGTGCACTCTCTCTGGTGTGCTGTCCCCTGGGGGTATCTCAGGTGCTGTGACAGAAGCACCCACTGTGTGCTGTCGGGTGATGGCGGGTCAAAAAAGACTCTACAGGACTCATGGTCCTTAGCCACGCCTGGAAAGATCAGTAGCCAGTGACCAGGCAGACAAGGTTAGAAGGAGGGTCCGTTTCATTCACAGTGATGACCTACTGTGTGCTGAGTACTAACTGCGTGCCTCTCTGGGCCCCCAGGTGCTTCCCTGGAAGCATGTGTCCCGTGTCTGTCTGTCTCACGGCCCTGGAGCAGAGCCAGGCCGCCTCTCAAGGACCCAGTCCTGAGCACAGTGCCTGCGGACAGGAGACAGTCCTACTGTGTGTCAGCGGAGGAGAGAGCACTTCCACTTCCGACTCGCAAATGCTCTCCCATATTTAACAAGGAGGTCATTCAGGAGATTTCGCCCCTTCAAGTTTTCTTAACCATATACAAATATGACCATTTCTAATTCAAATGTGACACCTCACATTTGTCCCCTTATTTAATCCTGATCTACAGCACCTGTCTCGTGGTGTAAATGTTAAAGGTTTACCAATTTACCACTCGGTATTAAATTACAAATGTGCCTTGAAGAGGGTTTGATAAAACGGTTACCCGAGCCCTGTCGGTGTAATTAAATAAGTCCAACGAGCCCGCGGGGACCTCTCACTCTGCGATGAGACTGTAGAGCCACGGAGTGCCGGCAGCCTCCGCAGAAACCATGTCCAAATGCCAGTTGGAATTTAGCAAAGGAATCGGGTCTCCTTAGAAAAGGCCAGTCACACTCTCCGAGGGAAACTTCTCCCCCCGCCACCCCCAGATCAATGCGGCAATTAGTTTAAACAAGAGCTTGTTTTCCAGAGGAGGCTGTGAGCCTTCCCCGGAGCCCGTGCGCTGGGGTCGGGGGTCGGTGAGGACCTTCCAGGGGCTTCCACCGGCCTCGGGCCTCTGGCGGGTTGGGAGCGAGCGGGTGGGAAGCGGCCGCCTCTAAAGGCCGGGGGCGACCCACTCAGCAGCCATGACTGTGACAGGAGCAGGCTCTGGAGCAGCAGGAGGACCGAGTCCCTGTGTGACTGTGACAGGAGCAGGCTCTGGAGCAGCAGGAGGACCGAGTGCTTCCTGGCCGCCTCACGCCAGCTACACCCGCAACACCAGGCCCCACACCCCCATTTCCTCGGCAGGACGTGCTCCACTCCGGGTCAGGGGCGTCTGAAGGTTCCCTGGGCGCAGCTCGGAGCTTCAGGGCCCGCACGGATCAGAACGGAGCGGCATTTGCTTCTCCTTATGGCCGGACGCGGCAGGATCTTGATAAGAACAGATTTCTGAATTCCAGCTCTTGGTATTCACGCAGGAAGGCCCTCTTGCCATGCCGCATGCGTCCTGGAGACGGCGATGAGGAGGGGGCGTGAGGCACTAAAGTCTCCCACAGGAGAGCCATGCATCACTCCTGCTGACACCGCCGCCTCCCAGAGCAGAAGAGAGACGGCTGTTTGCAATAAAAGCAGAAGCGGTCCCATTAGTGACGGAGGTAATGAGGTGGCCACTGCGAGTGCAGCTTTTAAATCCTAAGTCTCAGGACGTTCCCACGTCAGGTCCCCGAGGGTAGAGGTGCTGGTGATGACGGCCTGGCCTGGGCCCGGCCTGGATGACAGCAGCACCCACTCCTGTCCCCACCCCACCTTCCCCCGCGTCCATCCGTCCGTCCTGCATCTCTCTGCAGACTGGCCTTCAGGAAGCACTCGTTCCTTGTATTGCTCTCTTGGTCCCAAACGAGGTGCTGCCCACTTTAGGAAATCACCCCGAAACCCCGTCGCCCGACTCCCCACCCTGCAGTTTGTACATGAGCTCCCTCTGCGTCTGACCTCGTCGGCGAAGCTCCGTGGGTGCCACAGACGTGCCCAGGGCTACATCCCCTCTGCTCAGGTGGCCACACTCTCCGGCCTCCCATACTCTCCCTCCCTCCTCTAGCATCAACATCCAAACGGGTTTCACGGGCCCACGCGGGCCTTCCTCCTCTACCTCAGCTGGCACCGTGGACCTGCTCAACCCAGGGCACCGGACAGCCCTTATCCAGAAGCCCTGGAGACAGAGGGCGAAGCCTGTTGGTCACAACCCCGACGCGTGTCACTCACAAAATCACTGTGAGCTGCTGTGTCAAAGCCCAAAGGCTGTAATTGTCCCGCCCAGAGAGGGCTCCAGAGAGGGCTCCGGTCGCTTGATGCCGAGCGTCTTACTCCCCTAACTGGCACAGGCAAACCCTTACAGGCAGTGACTGCGAACCTAATTAAAGCAGCTTTCAATAACCCTTTTCCCAAATGCAGAATAACGTGGTAAATGGGAAAAACTTGGGAAGCAGAGAAATACTTGCATAAATAGAATTACCCATATCTCTATGCCCAGAGGTGATCGATACTATTAATGTTCTGTTATCTGCTTTATTTACATAATATTTATATTTCAGTATATGGGTATTGATACTCTTTTATTAAAATAGTATCATACTCACTTAAGGTTTAGCCTTATGGAAGGCATTTTCCACAACTCAAAGCTTTAATGCCCTCATAAAATTCTACTATATGATTCTCCTCTTAATTAATAGAACCTCTATTGGTGGAAGTATAAGTATATTCCATTTTTTAATCTTTTACATACATTTACGCACATCTCTGCGTGTAAGAGAAACAACAAAATCCTGGCTTCACCTTTCACTAGCTATGTGATGCCAGACAAGTTATGTAGCCCCTGACCCTCAATATTTTAATCTAAGAGATGGAGATAACAATAGCTCCTAGCTCATAAGGTTATGACGAGTCAGATATGTTGACACATGTAAAATACCTAAAACAGTGTTCCAAACATAGCCAGTGGTACAGAGAGCTTAGCTACTATTGTTATTTTTTCCTACAATGAATTCCAAAAAGTGTGATTATTGGGTAGAAAGGCTCATGCTTTAAGAATTTTTAATATGTATTATTAATTTTCCCAGAAAATGTAGTACAAAATAAATTATTCACCTATAAGAAATGTCTTTTCCTGCTTCATATCAACACCGGGTACACTACTACATGAATTCAACCTACCTTCGAGGCAAAAGAAAACTATAAACATTAACATAAATATCGTAAACATCTCACCAAAAGGCTTTGAAGGATAAATTATGTTTTGACAAGAAAGGGCCTAAAACTGTAATATAATTTCGCTCTGTAAATCCCCCTGTGGCTTCTCCACCACAGAGAGAGGACACAAAGCCAACTAGCAAACAGAAGACACCATGAATCAGCAGGAGACGAGGGGACATTCAGGCCCTGGCTGATGACACAGCATAACAACAAGGAGGTTACGGCCTGAAAGAGTAACTTCAGCCGCGCGTCCGGTGCTAGAAAACCCGTGTTGCTCAGTGATGCCGGCGGAGAGACGCGCCAGGACCGCGCCGGCCGGGCCCGGAGGGAGCTCTGGAGGTCAGAATCCGAGGCTAAGGCTGTGCCCGCGAACACGCCGAGAGCCGCACCAGCAGGGCGGGGGCAGCATGCGCAGCCCCGGGCACACGCTCACCCCCCCCAGGCGGGCAGGCTCCGGGCTGGGCGTGAGGGCAGGTGGCCCCGCAGGGCCCCTACACTGTCCTGGGCGGATCCTAAGGCAGCGGCGGGCGAGGGCCGCAGGAAGAGGCCGCGGACCAGAACACGCTGACTTCCCTCCCGTGGAGCCGCGTGCGTGTCCGCCGCCGGTGCCTCCAGCATTCGCACCGGGACAGGGGAGACGGCGTGAACCGAACCAACACCAGCTGAATGACGAGGAGGGCGGCACCCCCCTCGGACGGACGAAGACACGGGGCTCCGCAGCACGGAAGGGGCTCGCACGGCGCCCCTCCGACCGGACTGGCCGGCCGGGTGGCCAGGGGGCAGGTGCCGCTTCCCGACCTGCTGGACGGGCCTGGTCCCTCAGCCTCTGAAAGGGCCTTTCCCGTTCCGACCAGACTGGGCGTGGGCTCCGTGTGAGTCCTCACACACCGATGGAGGATGCAGAAAGTAGGGGTCCCAGAGGAGACCAGGGCTGTGTGCCTGTCACCCCAGTTCTCCAGGATGACACAACGCAAACATGCTCCTTCTCCATAAAGAAACATCGGAGAGCCACCAGCGGGCTCCCGGACCCATGTGGCCCTTCATAGCTTTGGGGACATAATTTTCGTGTCCCCAAATTATGATAGTCAATGCCATCCCGGGCACTGAATTCTTAAGAAGGTACATGCTTTCCTTTGAATGATTTTTTTACCCATTTCTTTTAAAGTAACCATGTCCAATAGTAGATACATTTCAAATGGTCAACTGTCAGACACTGACACCCCAGTTCTTCACGCTAGACTTCCATGCACTTTTCCCGATCGTCATTTACACAGACCCACAGGAATTCACCCGAAAGGCGGTCACACCCTAATTAACAGGATGCTAGAACGCTCTGCAAAAGCAGGGCTAGTGGGGCACCAGAAAACGCATTCCTTAAGAGGCCACGGGAGCGCTAAAGACAGTTCACTTAGAAATCACGAGAATGTTTTCATAAAAGGCGGCGAAGTATTTATTTCTTAAAAACATAGAACAGACCTTTTAAGTTGAATACTTAAATTTTTTTCTGATTGTACTTTCAATGTTTGGTTAAAAGAATATAAAGTAAGTCGCAGCCAGCAGGATGTTGTGAAGTAGGCAGCTTCCGTTCAAGGGCAGTGTATGTGTGTGTGTGTGTGTGTGTGTGTGTATACCCTACATAATTATATGATATATAATATAGGTACATAGAAACTATATAGTTTGAATAGTATCTTATGTTTTATACTCACACATATGCCTATTTTGAAAGTTGACCATAAGACAAGAAAATACCTTTGAATTAAAGGGCAAAACAAAGGAAAGTTCTAAAACTTACATTCTCTCAGCTTCATGCATCAAAGATAACACTTCAGTTCGCACCCGATGAATTATAAATATATGATAACAATGAAATGATTACATGTGCAAAAGCCCATCTGATGATACCACATGGATGTTTTCAAAGATCCAAAATGAAAAATTTCAGCCAAGTCTCTTATCCATAGTAAAGAGAATTTTTCATTAGCTATGTTTCAATTTTCAAAAATTGATCAAAATAAGGTGCTTTATAACTTGGAGTGTGCTACGGGGATTTCTTAATAATGCATGTGTAACTTCAAGTAATTTGTAATTTTTAAAATCAAGTAATTTGTAAAACCAAGTGAGTTGAAAAACAGTGCAAAATGCCCAAAGCAAAATTTACATCAGTATTTCTCTTTGGCTAAGCCGTCCGCAGTTGTGAACTGACCTCCGAACGCCGGCGTGAGCAAGACCCTGCGCTGCCACGTCCACGCGAGGAGGCCAAGGCAAGGCTGCGTGTTTTAAGAGCACGTTCGACATTCCAGAGGGTACTTGATGGTTCCATCAACAACACAACCCTGAGCATAAACGACCGAGCCTTTCGCTGCCAGCAGTGTTCTTAACCATCACTCGTGGAGCGACAGCGGAGTCAGAGGTTCGAGTTGCACGCCGTCAGCCCTGCCCTTCCCGCAGCGCTGCCACAAACACGTTTCTGAGGGCCACGCACACGTGGGCTTGTGCTAAGGCGACTGCTAAGGACGTGGCGTTGGCCCTCCAGGATCTTGCTGGTCAGAGATACCTCCCTTCTGAACTCAGATCGATGCAACAAAACAGAACGATTTCCTCTTTCCCCGGGTCCCCTCTCCTCCTGCGGGACCGCATGTGGGGACGGTCCTGCGAGGTGAGTCAGCGCTCAGGAGACACTCTCGGGCTGCCCAGCTCCCAGCAGAGCAGAAGCTGCTGCACTTCCGGGTCTGGTCCCCTCTGGCCAAGCCCGGCCTCCCCTCCTCCATCTGCCTCCCCTCCTCCATCTGCCTCCCCTCCTTCTTCTGCCTCCCCTCCTCCTTCTGCCTCCCCTCCTCCATCTGCCTCCCCTCCTCCATCTGCCTCCCCTCCTCCATCTGCCTCCCCTCCTCCACCTGCCTCCCCTCCTCCATCTGCCTCCCCTCCTCCACCTGCCTCCCCTCCTCCTTCTGCCTCCCCTCCTCCATCTGACTCCCCTGCCCTCAGAACGTCCTGGTGCTGTTAAAGGAATGATGGTGTCAAAGGTGTTGCCAAGCCTGATGCTGCCGCGTTATGGAAATACATTCAGTGACGAAAAGGAGCTAAGGGATTAATTTTCTAATTCACGTTAGAAATGTTTCCTTTGTGCTTATTACACATAAAATAAAGCTGGTGTGTGTGTGCGTGCGTGTGCGTGTGCGTGTGCGCGTGTGTGCGTGTGTGTGTGCGTGCGCGCGTGTGTGTGTGTGTGTGTGTGCGTGTAAAGATAAATGCAAGTACTAGTAAGGTGGAGCAGAGATGGCTACTTGTCTAGCCTAACATCCAATCCCCCGTTTCTCCCGATTTTTCATTGCAGCCGATGAGATGAAGTCAGGTGCTGCGGGGCAACTTCCAGGGCCTTCTTCAGAGAAAGCTGGGCACTCGCACGCGCTGTTTCCTCGGTCCCGCGCGGAGATGCAGAGGCGCCGGCCAGAGCACCCACCGAGGACAGCGGGGAGACCTGCAGAGGCGCCGGCCAGGGCACCCACCGAGGACTGTGGAGAAACCTGCAGAGGCGCCGGCCAGGGCACCCACCGAGGACAGCGGGGAGACCTGCAGAGGCGCCGGCCAGAGCACCCATCGAGGACAGCGGGGAGACCTGCAGAGGCGCCGGCCAGAGCACCCATCGAGGACAGCGGGGAGACCTGCAGTGGCGCCGGCCAGGGCACCCACCGAGGACAGCGGGGAGACCTGCAGAGGCGCCGGCCAGAGCACCCATGGAGGACAGTGGGGAGACCTGCAGGGATGCAGAGCAGCCGGCACCGGGAGCTGCACCCTAATGACTGCGGACCCGCCACGCCTGCCCGGGACGACCCGCCTCCCCAAAGTTCAGACAGAAATAACCCCCTCTCTCCTATAGCCACATGGAAAGCAACCAAAGCCAACCTGATATGTAAATTATTCACAAGTATATTTAAGTTTTAACTACATATTTTCCCTTATTTCACTAACAGAAAATACAAACTGACACATAAAACATACTCAAGAAACAAAAGATTATATTCCATATTTAATATATGAAATGCAGAAATGCTGACTGCAGATCTCTCAATCACACACACACACACACGCGCACACACATCATACTTGGGATTTAAACTAAACATACAAACTCCACCCAATGGTGCGTGCAGACACTTGCTCTGAAACACTGACACCGTGTCTTGCCCTTCTGCGCTTTCCTTATTCCTAAAATACTAGTATTTCGTTTACATTGCTTGCCATAAATTCATCTTTTAGCCACAGGAGTCTTAAGTCTTCATTACTTCACGTTAAAAATGATCAAAATTTGCAATCAAAGCTTAAAAACTTAAAATTAAAAAGCAAACCACAAACTGGACAAAACACTTGTAACACATGACACAACACTGTTAAGCTCCTTATGAAGAAAGAGTTCGCAGCGAGTCAGTAACAACTAAGGACAAGAAAAGGCAACGCACAAAACAGGAGGTACAAACTAACATCGATTTGAGTAGCTTCCCATGAACGGTCACAGATCAGTAAACCAAAGCAAGAAACAACATCCCCGACTTGGTGAGATTTTAACACGGACAGGACAGTGTTAGCTCCCGAGGCCTGAAGACAGGCGCGGGCCCTGCCCACGCGGGGCGGCGGACACAGGCCAGGCCGGGAGGAGACAGCCCCCGGCTGCGCCCTGACCGCTCTGAGCACCATCCTGGCTTCAGCTCCAGCAGGAAAGCACGGTCTCGGGTGGCCGGCGTCGGGGGCCACAGAGGGGCGGGGGGAGTTTTTCACGAGTTTCACGTCGGAAGGACGGAGGCGCGTGCCAGCGCGGAGTCAGGGGAGACCATGGCGAGAGCTGCTACTCATCAGTGGAACATGGACAGCAGCCGCATCCCACACACACGCCCTCACAGATGACTCCACTCACCAAACTCGCCACTTAACTTCGGAGTGGGAAAATCAGGCTTGATTTTTTTTTTGATTCTTTAAACTTTTATGCTTTACTGATTTTCTACAATGAGTTTATTTTTATAATAAAAATTTTTAATTGCTAACTACTGCCACTTACCAAATTACCAGGAAAATTCTGAATTAGCGGGGATTCCACAAAATTAAAGAAGGCAGGAATCAATGCTAAATAAACATTTTGACAAGCCATTTAACAAAGTCTGACAATTTGACTAGCAAATTTTACGTATTAGTTAATGATTCATTAAACAGGAAAATGTGAGTGTAAAGCACTAATGTAAGTAAAATGACCTAAATAATCTACCCACTGAACTTTGAGTAATTTAAATTTCAACGAATTGAAGTTATTTTTGAACTAGAGTTTTACTTAAAATCATTAGCCCTGAAATCTCAGAACACATACATAGGGAAAGATATTATCACTCAGCAAATGAAAAGAAAGTAGGAATAATCTAATACAGTATCGCTTTCAGAACACACTGAATTAGGTTATAAACGCCCAACAAGGAAGAAATGAAATGCTAAATCACCTCATTAAACTAGCAGCTGCAGCCTCTGCGGAACCCCCCGACCCCTGTCTCAGGCCACACATCCATCTGGAACCCACGGGCTGGAGCCTCCAAGGCACTGCTGCCACCCTGGCCCGGCCGCCGTTGGCCAGGACCACGGTGACCGCCCCGGTCCGGTCTCCCCGCGTCACCCTCAGCCCTACACTCCTCAACGCAGCAGCCCTTCGCTGCTGGGTCCTGTCCCACAAAGTGAAAACCCAAGTCCTCGCGGAGGCGCTGCTGGCCAAGCCCCTGATGCCCTCCAGCTCACTTCCCTCTCCGGACCACTGTGGCCTCTGCCCGCGGCCCCCCGTGCCCACCGGCACCCGCTGGACCGTTCTTCCTCCTGCTCTCTCCCCGCAGATGCCCGCATCGCTCACTCCCTGGCTCCTCTCAGGCCCCGGCTCAAATGTCAGGCCCCCAGCCACTCTCTTAAACTGCAGGCCACTCAGCCCATCACCGATCTCTGCCCATTTCTTCCCCCGGAGCCTTACACCATACCATGTAATTGATGAGTTACAGCTATTATTTATTCTTTGACCCTCCTGAATACCGCCCTAAATACAAGCTCAAGGGGGGCAGACATTTCTGTCCGTTTGGTTCACCGACGTCTCCCACGTGCTGCAGTTTAACGGGCACATAATCCATGCACGTGAATCTGTCAAATGAATGAAAACTGGGGCACATTTCCATGGCACACAGCACACCGTGGGAAATCTGCCCCATGACGCTTAACCTTACGGCTACAGGTGACTATGACCATGCGTCAGGGAAATATCCTCACTGTGGGAAACACTCACCGAAATTCCTGAAATTAAGGACATTCCTTCTCCAAAGCCGGTCTCTCATTATCCCGCCCTCTTCCTTTAACCCTCCGTCTGCCGTGCTAACATTTTTCTTAAAAATCAAAACTCGGAATATCAGTAGTTAAAATGCTGTTACATGACACAAACAACCAAACACTGCATAACCGGCAAACACAGGCCAAGTAAACGCTTCGCCCAACCAAGATTTTACTGGCAACAACGTTTTCTGGGCAAACCCATCGCAAGCCGAGCCTCAGACACCGCTTCCCTGTGAAATGTGACGCCCTGAGACTCGCTGGCTTCCGCATCATCTGCACGTGCCCGTCCATCACGTGACCAGCAGCAGCACAAAGTGGTTTTCAAAGCTGAACTCGAGCTGCAGTTAAAAACAATACCCGGGCCCAAGCCCTGGAAAACATCACGACACCTGCTTCTGCTGAGGGCGAAGTCCTGGAGAGCGCAGGGCAGCAAGACAACTGAGCCCCCGGCCAGCTCTCTGTCCGTGTTCCTGCTCACCCAGGCTTCACCTCTCAGAGCTGCCCGCGGAGCCTTGAAAGCACCCCCCGCCCACGGGAGCCCTGGTCCTCACGGACAGCCCCAGCTGAGAACCTCTGATCTAAGTCATGCTGCTGCCTGCAACGGCGACTCCAAGCGCTCATTTTCCACGTGCAGTCGGGGGCTCGCTGTGCCTGTTGCGATCCTTGTCTTACAGAAATCCATCCTGTCTGGCAGTTGCCTCAGGAGCCTGCCCCAGAGCTAAAGGGAGAGTCACCTGGTGAGGGAAAGGCAATGTGCTCTACACGCCATTGGAGTCCAGGAAAATGGAAAATTGCTTGAAGGTACAATGTTTAAATTTTGGTAAATTAAAAATATAAACCATGTATCCAAAAGGTCACCAAACCCCAAACAGAGTAAAAACTAAGAAAATAAACTTGGGCACATCATCATGAAATTCCTGAAAATTAATGACAAAGTGAAATGCTTACGAAGCAGTAAGAAAGGGAAAAAAAGTAAGTTACACATAGGGAGTAGATAAGAGTTATTACTGACTTTTCACCAGAAACAATACAAGTCAGAAGACAATGGGAGAACATCTTTCAGGAAAGAATAAGACTGTCACCTTGGAATACTATAGCCAATGAAAATGTCACTTAAAAATAGAACCAAAATTGGTTTTCAACCAAAGAAATGCTTAAGATAATTTTTCAAAAGAACTGAACTGCAGCCCTGGCCGGTTTGGTTCAGTGGTTGAAACATCGGCCCACGGACTAAAGGGTTGCAGGTTTGATTCCCAGTGGGGAGTGTGTGCCTCAGTTGTAGGTCCACACCCCTCCCCCACTCCCATCCCCATCAGGGCGTGTGCAGGAGGCAACTGGTCATGAGTCTCTCTCGCATCAATGTTTCTCTGTCTCTCTCTCCCCCCTTCCCTTCCCTCCCTTTCATTCTCTCTAGGGATCTATGGAGGGATGTCCTTGCCTGAGGATTAAAAAAAAAGGAATAAAAAGCTTATACATTGTAAACATGGTTAAATATAAGCTAATTTTTACTTTTTAATTTCTTTAAAAGATAACTGAGTTGAAAGCAAAAATAAAAATTATTGTAGAACTTATAACATACATACAAATACATGATGCTAACAGCACAGGAGGGGGAAGGAACACTGCTGTAGTGTATATCTGTCATAGGAAGGAGTAGAATATTATTTAGAGATAGACCCAAAAATTTAGATAAACATATTGTAAACCCTATAGCAACCAGTAAAAGTTGGAGAGGTTTAGTTAATAAGGTGAAAGAGAAGATAACAGGTTATATTTTAAAACACTCAATCTATAAAACCTTAAAAAAGAGAAGTTTCTACTTTATTTTCAAATATATACAACCTATTTATTTTATGGAAAATCATTGTAATAGTTAAAGGGGCTTGCTCTCCTGGTCCCTCCAGGCTATCTCAAAGGTAAGAGGTCCTTCATTTTTACTGCTCTATAGTATTCCACGGTATAAGTGTACCACAGCTTTTTTATCCACTCATCTACTGATAGGCACTTTGGCTGTTTACAAATCTTCGCTATCGTAAATTGTGCTGCTATTGAGGCACATACATTCTTTCTGATTGGTGTTTCTGGTTTCTTAGGATATACGCCTAGAAGTGGGATCACTGGGTCAAATGGGAGTTCCATGCTTAATTTTTTACAAAAATTCCATACTGTTCTCCACAGTGGCTTCCCCAGTCTGCATTCCCACCAGCAGTGCACGAGGGCTCCCTTTTCTCCACATCCTCGCCAGCACTTGTCATTTGTTGATTTGTTGATGGTAGCCATTCTGATAGGTGTAAGATGATATCTCATTGCCATTTTAATTTGCATTTCTCTGATGATTAGTGACTTTGAGCATTTTTTCATATCTTTTGGCTTTCTGTACATCCATTTTGGAGAAGTGTCTATTTAGGTCCTTTGCCCATTTTTTAATTGGATTATTTGTTTTCCTTTTGTTAAGTTGTATGATTTCCCTATATATTTTGAAAATTAAATCCTTACTGGGTGTATCATTGGCAAGTATGTTCTCCCATGCAGTGGACTCTCTTTTCATTTTGTTGATGGTTTCTTTTGCTGTGCAGAAGCTTTTTATTTTGATGTAGTCCCATTTGTTTATTTTCTCCTTAGTTTCCTTTGTCCTAGGAGATATATCAGTAAACATATTGCTACAAAAGATGTCTGAGATTCTACTGCCTATGGCTTCTTCTAAGATTTTTATGGTTTCACAGCTTACATTTAAGTCTTTTATCCATTTTGAGTTTATTCTTGTAGATGGTGTAAGTTGGTGGTCTAGTTTCATTTTTTGCATGTATCTGTCCAATTTTCCCAACATTTATTGAAAAGACTGTCTTTACCCCACTGTATGTTCATGCCTCCTTTGTCAAATATTAATTGAGCATAATGGCTTGAGTCGATTTCTGGGGTCTCTGTTTTGTTCCATTGATCTATATCCCTGTTCTTGTGCAGTACCAGGCTGTTTTGAGTACGGTGGCTTTGCAGTATAGCTTGATATCTGGTACCGTGATTCCTCCAACTTTGTTCTGCTTTCTTAAGAACTAGCAGTTACTTTTCGGTTCCATATAAATTTTTGGAGTGTTTATTCTAGACCTGTGAACAATGCTGCTGGCATTTTAATAGGGATTGCCTTGACGTACACGTTTTTAAATGGAGCTATGTTTTCATTTTTTGTGGGGACATGCATAGGAGCAGGATTACTGGGCTGATGGTACTCGTGTCTCTGACATTTTGAGGGACCGTCGGACCGCTTCGGAAGTGGCACACACTACACGCTCACAGCCGTGCGGGGGAAGGGGTGTCCTGCTGCTGGTGCTTTGGTGTAACAGCTAGGAAACCATTCCTCCCCCAGGGCTCCTGATTACCAGGCTTTCTCCTAAGAACATTGTAGCTGAGCGTTACAAAGACGGAGTTAGGGTCTGGGCAGGTGTGAGGTAGGGATCCGAGCATTCTTTCCACACGGACATCCAGCTGTCTCAGCACAATCTGCTGAGCAAACTCCTCTTCTCTCCATTTAAATGAGTGCCTCAGACTCTGGGTAAGATCAATGGACTCGAAATGTGTGGGTTTATTTCTGGACTTTCTATTTTATTCCATTGAGCTGTGTGTCTTTTTTTTTTTTTTTTATGCCAATACCACACTGTCTTGAGTACTGTAGCTTTTAAATTGGAAAGTATGAAACCTCCAACTTTGATTTTCTTTTTCAATGCTGCTTGGTTATTCTGGGTCCCTTGTATTTCTATGTGATTTTAAGATCAGCTTGTTGAATTCTGCAACAACAACAAAAACTTTCGTCTGGGATTTTGATATGAATTGTGTTTAATCTGTATATCAATTTGGGGAATAATGCCATTTTAGTAGCATTAAGTCTTCCATGCCATAAACATGTCATCCTTTTCCATTTATTTAGATCTCCTTCAATTCATTTTCATGGCATTTTGTAATTTCCAGTGTACTAGTTTTGCATTTTATTTCTATAAACCTTAAGTATTTCGCTCTTTTTAATGCTATTGTAAGTGTAGCTGCTCTCCTGGTTTCATTTGTGAACTGTTAACCGCTGTTTATTATGTTTGTCAAGGCTCAATTATCACTGGCTGAGAATGAATATTCCAAAATCTTATGAAACCATAACCCAAGTAATCTAATTCTTCCAAATGCAATTGCTGAAATTCCTGAGTCTTAATGACTATTTTCTTGCTCCTTCTTTTTTCCTGGAACTGATAAATTCTTAAGAACCTGGTAATTATCTATAATTTAAATATTTCATGTTAATAGTCACTTGCAATTTTCAGGGGAGGGCAAGATTGCAGCAAGCACACCACTATCTCCATGTAATTTTAATTAAAAGAAATCCGGAACATTAGCTGACACAATGGCACAATTATCTAGTCCAATGTGCTGAACACAACACACAGTATCAATGATAGTATCATCTACGTAGGTAATTCCAATTCTCAGAAGAACAAAATATTTTACAAACATCAGTTAATTAATCCCCACAACACTGCGGCGATTCGGTAGGATCGGGACTAAATCTTCATCTCAGTATTAGAGGCAGGAAAAGGGTATTAAAGAAAAAGTAAACAATTTGCTCAAGGTCATTCAGAAAATCAGAGCCTGTAGCTGATTTCTAATAAAAGGCCCTCTCATTTGTCAAGAAATATAGGTGTATGCTTATGCAAATTAAGTAGTTCTGAAAGGTATGTGTGTCCAAATTTTGTATATGCAATCATGCTTTAAATGTATTAGAGGTGCAATTAAAAATAAATCATCTTAGGAAACATTTTGTAAAAAAAAATTATTTTGGTTAAAACTCTCTGAAGAAGCAATCCTCAATCAATGATCCTTGTGCACCTGAATTTCCATCTCATGGGTTTGTTTTCACGGTTGTGACTAAATAAGCCCTAATTATAATATCATGTTTAATCATAGTAAACAAATGACAGTGAGCTTATGCATCAATGGAAATTTTCGTTAAAAGTTTGCCTATCACTAGAAATTCAGCTATTTATTAAAAAAACAAAGTTATAAAAAATAAACACCTCTAGTCAGGGAGGTAAAACAAGCAAGAATAAGGATAGGTTAAAATGGCTGCACATACTTTAAAATTCCAAATGGCTTTAAATCAACAGGAACTCATGATATGAACCTTGGAGAACATCAAAAGTAAAAAATACTTCTCAAAGTAGTCTCCCATTACTCTTGAGAACTTGTGGCTAGTCTATATATTGCCAAAACTTTGAATGGCTGCTACCTTAACAAATACTTTTTTTTAATGTGATAATAATGGACCAGTAGTATTTTCTTCAATAACTAGAAAGATTAGAGAACAAATTAATAAATCATTTTATACTCAACTAGAAAAGTACACGTACTGGATCAACTAAAATGACTAAGAAAAGAAAAAACACAAATTACTCCGGAACAATTTGCATTAATACTTCCTCTATTTAGAACTCAGTCACAGGAAGACTTCCTGTTTCCAGAGTCCATCCAAGGATGCGAAATAAACGAAAACATGTTTCTGGGTCACCAAAACAGATGCCAAAAACCCACACATTTGCAGCATTTTCCACACAGACCAGTCCCTTAGGCTGCCACTCCGAATCTAATTATTCTCATTTCAAACAACCCTAATCAGGTCGCTTCCCCCCTACATCCCCCATTCTCTAGCCTGTAGCAAATGAGAAACAGCAAACCAGAGACAAGGAAAGGGAGGGGAAAATGGCCAACAGCCATGCAAGAAATGGAAGGAATCTTCTCTGGGGAATCCGGTCAGTCTAAGACAGCAGTTCTCAACCTGTGGGTCGCGACCCCTTTGGGGGTCGAACGACCCTTTCACAGGGGTCCCTAAGACCATTGGAAAACACATCTATAATTACATATTGTTTTTGTGATTCATCACTATGCTTTAATTATGTTCAATTTGTAACAATGAAAATATATCCTGCATATCAGATATTTACATGACGATTCATAACAGTAGCAACATTACAGTTATGAAGGAGCAACGAAAATAATTTTATGGTTGGGGGTCACCACAACATGAGGAACTGTATTAAAGGGTCGCAGCATCAGGAAGGTTGAGAACCGAACCACTGGTCTAAGAAGAATCCTCTAAAGATGCTACTATCCAAGGTGACTCCAGAAAGAGCTCAGGCAAATCACCCTGCAATGACACGCAAAGCTCGCATGTCCCAGCCACGGCTCAGCACTTTCCATCGAATTGTTCGCCGCCATTTTGCATTATAAGCACGTATCTAAGATTACCAGCCATCTAAGGAAAGGTTTCAACAGAGAAGTTAAAAAGCAAAACAATCATAACAAAAATAAAAGCAATGTGGGGAAAAGACTTTTCAGAGAGAACTTCAAAAGACATATTAAAATTTTCAGGGATATGAAAAATACTTTGCATCTATTACACAAGAATGGGAAGCTATGACAAGGGCAAGAACAGCACAAAGAACTGTTTAGAATTAACATGACAGAAGGAAAAAGGAGTTGGGGAATGAAGTTAAAGACATCTCCCAGGAAGTAGAGCAAAAAGTCAAAGAAATGCAAGATGAAAGAAAAGATAAGGAATAGAAGGCCTGTGTAGGGGGCCAGCATCCAAACAATGGAAGTCCTGGGAAGGGAGAACAGAAATAAATGGAGGGGAGAAAATCACTACAATTACCATTATTTTAATTGTCAAAATTATGAAATTGTTCTAGGAAACGTCTCAGAACTAAAGGAAATCAGTTTCTGGGTTTAAAAGTACCCACTGAGCAGCCAGCACAATGGAAGAAAACTGATCTCCATGGGCAATTCATTGTGGACCTTCAGAACATTGAGCCCGGCCCGCATGGCCCAGGGGTTGAGCGTCAACCTATGAACCAGGAGGTCACGGTTTCACTCCCGGTCAGGGCACACGCCCGAGTTGTGGGCTCAATCGCCAGTGTGGGGTGTGCAGGAGGCAGCCGATCCATGATTCTCTCTCATCATTGATGTTTCTCTCTCTCCCTCTCCCTTCTTCTCTGAAAGCAATAAAAATATTTTAAAAAGCACTGAGGACAGTTCTTACAAATAGCAAAAGAAAAAGCATAAGGATCACATCAAAGAATCGGGAAATAGAATGGCTTTTAACTCCTCAACAGCCACAACGCAGCAAGAAGACAATGAAGCAATTCCTTCAACTTACAGATCAAAGTGATGGCCAACCCAGAATGCTCTACCCCGTCGTTCCAAAAAGGAGAGCAGAATGAAGACGTGTTTAGAGAGAGAAGCCTGAGCTCAGAGACACTGGGGGACGTGCTACCCCAACAAGAAGGAATCCGAGGAGGGGAGGGGGTCCAGGAGCGAGGCCCACACAGCTACGGAGACGGAAGCCTCAGGACACGCGGCAGAGCGCCTGGGGTCAGAGCTGCTCGGCAGACACAGAGGGAAGGGTCCAGAGTCCGCAAAGTGGCTCAGGAGAGACAGGCTGAGGGCGGTCGCCACAAACGCCCTCTCCTTCTCTTACGGTCGTTGCTACCGGAACACGAAATGCCCAGGTGAGCCTGACCCAGGCTTGTATCTGTCCTTGGTTTATCCTGAGCCACGTTAACGGAGCCCCCACTCCCCCACCTCCGCCTGCGGGTGCCGCCTGAGGCCTGGCCAGCTGAGGGCACCCCTTCCCGCCTCCGGGGCTGCCGTGGGCTCCTGGGGAGAGGAGGGCGGCACAGCGAGCTCAGAACAGGTCAGAGAGGCGTCCCCCTCAGCACATGCCTTCCACTCCAGACGTCTACCACGTGACCCCCAACAGCCGCCAGCTGCTCTGACCGGTAAAGCCCGCTCCCAGGATGCAGCTCTGACCCTGACCATGACTTCCCCGGAGGGACTTGGGAAGCTCCGAGGGGTGATGAGGCCCAGCTCCGGCCAGAGATGAGTTGTTGCTCTAATTACGGGACCTGCAGCGGGAGACCCTTCCCTTACACGGCTGCGTGTGTGTAAGTTACTCGCTTTCTCAGAAATTGTATTTTATGCAAAACAGCAATGTGGGGGGTAACGTGTGGAGAAGAGCAAGCAAACATGATGGGTTTGACTCTGGGGCGAGGCAGAGGGAACAATGGGGAGGGGCTCACAGCGGTTCTAAGACACTGATGATGTTATTTCCTTAACCTGGAAGCTGGCTATGCCGTGTTCATTTTATTATTAATCTTTAAACCACAGTACACATTGTATAGACCAGTGATGGCGAACCTTTTGAGCTCGGCGTGCCAGCATTTTGAAAAACCCTAACTTAACTCTGGTGCCGTGTCACATATAGAAATTTTTTGATATTTGCAACCATAGTAAAGCAAAGATTTATATTTTTGATATTTATTTTATATATTTAAATGCCATTTAACAAAGAAAAATCAACCAAAAAAATGAGTTCGCCATAGGTTCGTCATAGGTTCGCCATCACTGGTATAGACTCTTCCTCAGGTAGCATAGTCTCACATTTTTAAAAAATAAAAACAAAAATAGCAAAACGATGGCTAAGACATTAAGGAATGATTGGTTAATGAACCCAATTTTAATAGAGCAAGTTAGCACTTGATGAAAACAACAGAAAGCTACCGCGCTCTCATCACAGGTGCAGTGAGGCCTGCGCGCGCGGAGCTACGGGAAGAGTGATAAACATCATCTGTCAAACAGTACATGCAAGAGGAGGAGGGAGCTTGAAAGTCATTTACGCATATTGTGTTACATATATGACTGCTAACTGTTGAATTAAATCAAAGCATAAAAATAAACTCGGAAAGATGCCCACCTTAAAGAAACCCCTAACGCTGCGCTGAGTACAATCTGCCAGCTCGGAAAAGGATGGTTTACAGAACAGTGATCCAGAGGCTTCATGAAGACCAGGGGTCAGCTGCAGAACGGGACCCCTGACCAAACGTTACTTGTATTATAGCATGAAATGCAACATCGGATTTTAAAAAAACAAAGTGTAAGACCCCACATTGTCATTAAACTTTGGGTTTCCACATATTATCAATTAATCAATACAAGCTGTCTCCAAAAAGAGATCAATGGAACTCCCTGCAGGGCTGCCCTGCACCAGCCCTATGGCCCCTGCACCGCCCGTAGCAGGATAAGGGGTGCCCTTCCGAGGAGCCCAAAGGGAGGCCTGGGTTGGAGATCAGCACGGGAGCCTTCAGCGCACCAGTGAGGGCTGAGGTCTTAGCTGCGGTGAGATGAACACAGAGGGAAAGCGAAGAGATGGACAAAGGAAGCAGGAGAGGCTCTTAGTAACCACTGGCAACGAGTGAAGTGATCAGTAGTCAAATCCGTCTTTATTCCTCGCAGTGTGCCCGGCAGCGGCTCAGCAGGCACTGGGCTTGTACCACTTCACTTCATTCTGCCGATGATACGAGACAGGTACCTGTCCTCACCCACGTCACAGGCTCAAGAGACTCAGGTGAAGTCCTAGCACGAATCTAGAAAGCTGGTCAAGGAGGACCAGTCCTATCACCCTAGTCCACTAAGTTTTCAACTCCTGCAAAACCAGAGAGAATCATAAACCCAATGTGCGTGCACATGCACGGGCAGCCTTTAGAGTGTAACAGTCTTTATAGAGGCTGACGTTTCCCAAGGCAGGCCACGAGTTTCTTCACCCCCAAATCACACACAGGCAAGAAACCAGGCTTCATGTTGCATGTTAGTCCCAAACAAGTGTCAAGAATAAAGGTTTTTAGAACTTCAATTAAATGTAGGCCAATTTAGCCTCAGGGTTTCAAATGACCAACGTCAGAGAGCTGGTTTCTTTAAACCAATTATGATCGATAGAAGCCAGATGGCCAGGCTGTCAACCTGGACAGAGCTGTGTGCGCGATAAGGTCCCTGCAGCTGTCGCCGGAGACTCGGGAAGAAGTGTCACCTCCAGAAGCTCCCTCACCTCAGCGCCCATGTACCTGAGGGGAGCCCATCGGGGACCAGGGGGTAGGGAGTGGGTTAGATGGCGTCATGGTGTCTGACAGTGTGTGTCTGTCTGTCAGAGCGTTGTTTGCATTTTTATTTGGGGAGTCAAGAAAGAAAACGAAATCAAAAGCTCTCCAGAGCCGAAAGAAGATTGCACACCTTCCTCTCTGACTCCATCTCCCATGAACAATATAATCTCACGGCCCCGTGCTGCGTCTGCTCTGAGGAAGGATATTACCATAATTAAATGGTGTTTCTGTGAGGATGTGTGTTACAGGTTGAGACAAGATCATAGAGGGTATTATCTTGCAATTTGCAAAATCATCTCACTCCTGCTGCTTCAGAAACTCGCCCTGGAATAGCAATGACAGGCAGCGACAGCGCGCCCGGAACGGAGGTGCGGAGGGGTCTGCGCAGAGCGACGGAGAGGGACAAACACCATCCATCAGAGAGTAAACACACGGGGAGAAGGAGCGGGACTGACGTCCCCACAAACACGGCGCTTCCTCACGCCACCCACCACCTGCCCTGCGCACGCTCCTCACGTCCGCACTGGGGAGGCTGCAACACCCCTGAAAAGTAAAGGGGAACCCGGTGCCCATGAAGAGGGACGGCCTGCAGAATCGTGTGTTGTTGTGTTTGTGTGTGCGTGTGTGTGTGTGTGTGAGTGTGTGTGTGTGTGAGTGTGTGTGTGTGTGTGAGTGTGTGTGTGTGTGAGTGTGTGTGTGTGTGAGTGTGTGTGTGTGAGTGTGTGTGTGTGTTGTGTTTGTGTGTGAGTGTGTGTGTGTGTGAGTGTGTGTGTGTGTGTGTGTGTGAGTGTGTGTGAGTGTGTGTGTGTGAGTGTGTGTGTGTGTGTGTGTGAGTGTGTGTGTGTGTGTGTGAGTGTGTGTGTTTTGGGGGGGGGGGGTCTCTCTTTTTGGGAAAGTCCCAGATTAAAACGAAGCCTGGGCACAGCACTGCCTGCGGTGTGGACAAGCGCTCCTCTGGGTGCTTTTCACACTCACGTGTTGGTTGTGGGCAGTTTTCACTGGGAACGGGCCAGCCCGCCACCAACAAGGATGTGGTGATCCGCGCTGAGAACGCAAAGGGACGGAAGCGTGAAGAGGGGCCCAGCTGGTAGGCAGCGCCCAGCCTCGGGGAAGCAGGTGCCTCTGACCAGGAGTCGGGCAGGGAAAGGAGCACGCCGTCCAGCCAGCAGGAGAGATGAGCCAGGTTTAGCTGAACGTGTAACCGTCACTGCACTGAATGAATTAACCAACGGGCCGTTCCTTATGCTCAGACTGTAACAAAGGAAACTGAACTGAGAAGCAAAACATGCAGAATACAGACGTTCTTCATACAACAGAGAGACTCGCCATGTGAAAACCCACCGTTTTGGAAGTTACTGAGCATAAACCAATGTATTATACCCGACCTGACTCCTCACGCGTCCACACTCTCATCCTGCGACCGTTCCAACAAACTCGCCGGTTAATGCAAAATGATATGCGTTTCCCTATATTTTACCATTAGGAAGCAAAACAAGACAAAGCCGGTACCGACACCCCTTTCCCCTAAGGCTGGAAACGTCATGTTAAAAATCGTTTCAGAAACTTAGCCGATAGAATGATTTTACCCAGAACCCTTTAAATAAACTGTGGGAATGACAAGCACCGCTGCAAACTGGGGTCCAACGGGATGACAACAACAAGAGCTAAACCACACAGCCCGTCAGCCCACACCAGACACTGTCCTCGAAGCTTCGGACATGGGACCTGCTTCCCCCACGGCCACCCTGTGAGGAAGGAGCCGCACCCCCTGCGGTGAGGGGGGCGGGCTGGCCAAGGCTGGAGTCAGACAGCTACTCACTCTGAGCCGAAGCAGGAACTCAGAGCCCACGCTCTTAACCACCACACCACCGTGTCTCTATTCCTTGGGAAATGTTTACCGATGATTGTGCTTTACAAGATCTTGTTCAATTTTATAGTGGCAGGCCACTGAGAAAATATGATAAATATATTCTAATTATGTACAAACCTTTCTGAAATGTATGAAGTGAAACGCTGAGGTGTGGAGGTCAACAGATCTTCTTGGGTGAGAGTTAACGTGGGACACGGCTGGTGGACCTTCCCCGTGGCTTTGGCAGGGAGAACGCCGCATGCAGAGGCGTGGGACCAGGGTGGCCTGAGAGGAGCAAGCGCCTGCGGAACGGGCGCTGGAGCTGGGCCGCAGTGGAGCTGGGGGTGGGGGTGGGGGGGGGGAGTCTCCCTGGGACGCATAGCCTCACCACTTGTGTCTGAAGAGAACCACTCGGTCAACATGGTGGAGAGCCCCCCACAGGGCAGTGGGTTAGCACTGCCACCTGCTCCAGCTGTGGGCTTGAGCTCCGGCAGCAGGACAGGACAGAGGGTCCCACGGAAATGACAGTCTGAGGGGCCCTGCACGCGTCTCGAGCAGGGCCAACCCCACCCCAGGCTCAGGCTCGAGGCAGAGGGCGGCGCCCCATTCACCATGACAGGTGCTGCCCGGAGTCCTCGCACTGGACGGAGAGAGAGGCCAGAGGGTTAAATGCCTTTATTGCCATTTAAATTCTGGAGAAGCTCCTTCCCCGGCCAGAGGTTCATAAATACAGACACGGAGCCAGCTCCTCCCGGAGAAATCCCTCTGAGCAGGGAAGAGACAGTGAGAGCTCAGCCCGGCACCGCGCGAGGGGAGCGAGGTGACTCGCCACCCAGAACGGCGAGGTGACTTCCTACACTTCACGGGCAGGGACCTTCACGGGGCCCAGAGGGACAGGACTCTTCCCAAAGACCCTCTGGGATGGCCTCCAATTTCCCAAATGAGACGATGCCATTTTCCTGCCCCCTGGCCCGTGGGGTGTTCCCTGCATGCGCATCTGCTGCTCTCCATCTCCTTCTGCACAAACGCGTTTCAGTCACACTCAGGCCTCGGTGCCCACAGGAGAGGAGGGCGGTGCTAAGCCTTCACCCAAAAGAAATAACGGCCGGAATCCAGGTGAGAGGTTGGGCGGCGGACAGCGAGACAGACACACCGGAAACCCTTCGAGCAGGCAAGGTCCCCGCGCCACCCGCCTCGGACCAATGCTCCAAATAAAGCCCCTGTGGCCCCTCCGCGTGCAGCAGTCAGTGCACGAGGTGATGCAACGGGGAACCTTAGGAACATGAGCTCTTGTCCTTTAAACATCGGGTTAAGATCGTAACAACTCTGGTGGTTTTCCCAATACATTCTCCTTCCTTAATCAAGTGCATAAAACATAACGCTTTTTCATAGGTTTGTAATTCCTAACACTCATTTTCCTGGTCTGACATAGCGTTCCGATAGGCTCAGAAGGGCCCGTGGACTCAGAGGGTCTTCCACCTCCCTAGATGCCGACATCAGCGGTCCTTCCCTCTCTGCCAGGCCTGCTGCCCCCTCATTACCCATTACCCCCTCGAAACGCCCATCTTCAACCAGGACTACAGCAGAATAACATATAACAAAGCACATCAAAGTCATATATAAAGTTAAAAAACCTGACTCAAGATTAAAGAGTAAAAATGCTTCCCCAGGCAATAAGGAAAAGGGCTTTATAATCGCTATTTTGAATGCTGGAGGGAGAAAGGGGGGTTTGTTTGCTCTCTCCTGGGTTCTTGGAACATATTTGACTTCTAAACAAATGGATGAAAGTTTACTAAAAAATCTAGGTTTTCAAAATTCAACCAAATGTCATTCGGAAGTGGCTCTTCCAACGAACCGTCTACCCCCCAGCTCATTCTCCCGCCTGCTCAGGCTGTGTCAACCCCTGAATCTATGATGACCTGGAGCTGCCTGAATTGGTATTTCCAGTTCAAACTGGAAGGCTGGGCGAAGGATTTGTAACGGAACGTTGGGGAAGGATTTAGAACAATTCAATCGGGTCATTCCATGTAGAGACAGATTCCGGTGGATCTACTATTGCAAATGCAATGCTCCGTAAGTCACGCCGGCTGTGTTGTAAGTGAGGAAGGATGATCGGACACAGTATTGGCGAGCTAGCGCAAGCATAATTCTCTTAACCTTGCGAGAAAGAAATTGAAACTGGAAAGCCCTAGCATTGCAAAAGCCCTGACTCATGGGAATCGGATTCCTCAACTTCTGCATAGCATTCTCCTTTTCCTTCCCTCCTTAAACAAAGGAGTATCCAAGAAAAGGGAATTCTCAATTCATGACGATTATCTAGCAATGGGGGCACTTCCTTGTAAATATGTGTCAATTAGAAATAAAGGGAGCAGGACCCTGTAGTGAAAACAGTGCACTATAGCAGAAGGAACATTTTTAATTTTCTTTTTTGAGAACAAAATCTATAAGCAGCAATAAAATCTGATTAATACAATAACTCAAAGGACTGAGCTCTGGATTTAAAGATTAAAATCTCAGGTGTGAGTCTTAGCTCTCAAGTAACGCCAAGAATGTATGAGTGGATACTAGGCAGACAGGCAGGCAGGCAGGCAGACAGACAGACAGACAGACAGCCAGCCATAGAAAGCCTCACTTGGAATACAGGCCGTGCACAAGCTATTTATTACTTGAATCTCAAGTTCCCAGTGTTTGCTTGGCTCATCTTTAGATATAAAAAATTTAGTCATTAGTCAACTAAAGGCCAAATTACGTTTTATGTTTAATCAAAAAGAGCGAGCGACACAGCGGCGGTGTTTCGTTTGCCATGACTGTCCATGAGTTGGGACTTGGTTGTATAATTACAGTCTTAACAGGGTGTCAGGGTTTATGTAACAAACGGACCCTCAGTCAACCGGAAAGCCTGCTTAGTGAGGCCGCCCAGTTCCACGGACACGTCTGTTGCTGGAAGCCAGTCCATCCTTGCTGCTTGACACAGTCGCTGCAGGAAAGAAACATCTGCACAGCATATGTTTCAAGGGACCTGGCGTATATAGCATACTGTTCTTCATATGTTTGCTCCCCTTCTTGGCGCTATGTGTTTTGGCCAAGGTTGCCTCTCCGAGGAAGGTTTTTTCCCCAGGTAGGAATTTTTCCCTGAAGTTAGGGAGAGAATAAAACCCCTTACCTAAGTGCCAGGCGGGTAGTTAATCACTTTAACTAAGGACAATCATGCTTAAGCTACATAATCTTTACTCCCTGGAATGGAGATAAGAAACGCCCTAACCTTTGCAATAGAAATTGACAGGATTAAAATCAACTGGTATAAATACAGATGTAACAAGACAATAAACATCAGATCCTAACCAGAACTTGGCTGGAGATCCTGGCTAGAGGTTCTGGCTAGGCTGCTGATCAACTGAAGGCTGTCTCCGTGTCATTCCTTCTTCACTGACTCCATCCACACCTTTGGGGACCCCTGGACCTGCTGGGGTTGGACCCCAGCATTTGGTGCCCGAACAGGGACCCTTAGGTAAGCCCCCCATTCCCCCAGGTTAAAAGGCGCGTTGCGGCGGTGAGTGAGTGCCTCGCTTTACGTGCGGTGCGGCGGCGACAGCGGCCCGCATCTCCCCTCCTTCCGCTCGCAGGGCCGCGTCCTCGGACGGTGTCCAGCTGCGCCCCAGCCCGGCCAGTGCCCCCCGCCTCCACCATGCCCCCCAAGAAGCAGGCTCAGGCCGGGAGCAGCAAGAAGGCAGAGCAGAAGAAGAAGGAGAAGATCATCGAGGACAAAACTTTTGGTCTAAAGAACAAGAAAGGAGCAAAGCAGCAGAAGTTTATCAAGGCTGTCACTCATCAAGTTAAGTTTGGTCAGCAGAATCCACGCCAGGTAGCACAGAGTGAAGCTGAAAAGAAATTAAAGAAAGATGACAAGAAGAAAGAATTGCAAGAGCTAAATGAACTGTTCAAACCTGTAGTTGCTGCTCAAAAAATAAGTAAAGGTGCTGACCCCAAGTCTGTGGTGTGCGCCTTCTTCAAGCAAGGGCAGTGCACGAAGGGGGACAAGTGCAAGTTCTCCCACGACCTCACCCTGGAGAGGAAGGGCGAGAAGCGAAGTGTTTACATTGATGCAAGAGATGAAGAACTTGAAAAAGACACGATGGAAAACTGGGACAAGAAGAAGCTGGAAGAAGTGGTGAACAAGAAGCACGGTGAGGCGGAAAAGAAAAAGCCCAAAACGCAAATAGTGTGCAAGCACTTCCTTGACGCTATTGAAAACAACAAATATGGCTGGTTTTGGGTATGCCCCGGAGGCGGCAATATTTGTATGTATCGTCATGCACTTCCTCCAGGATTTGTATTGAAAAAAGATAAGAAGAAAGAAGAGAAAGAAGATGAAATTTCATTAGAAGATCTCATTGAAAGAGAGCGCGCTGCCCTCGGTCCAAACATTACCAAGATCACCCTAGAGTCTTTCCTCGCCTGGAAGAAGAGGAAGAGACAAGAAAAGATCAACAAACTGGAGCAAGACATGGAGCGAAGGAAAGCAGACTTCAAGGCGGGGAAGGCGTTGGTGATCAGTGGTCGTGAGGTATTTGAATTCCGTCCTGAACTGGTTGACGATGAGGATGAGGAAGCAGATGACACGTGCTACACACAGGGAGCAGGCGGTGATGAGGTTGATGACTCGGTGAGCATAAACGACATAGATGTGAGCCTGTACATCCCAAGAGACGTGGACGAGACGGGCATCATGGTGGCCAGTCATGAGCGATTCAGTGCGTACGCTGCAGAGAGAGATGAAAACAAGCTGAGCGAAGCCTCGGGGGGCAGGGCTGAGAACAGCGAGAGGAGCGACCTGGAGGAGGACCACGGCGGGGAGGGCCCGGAGAACAGGGTCGGCGCGGCAGTGTCCGTGGACGAGAACCTCTTCACCGGGGAGGACCTGGAGGACCTGGAGGAGAAGCTGAACACACTGGACCTGGAGAAATGACCCCGCCAGTGGGTCCGTCAGCCACCCCCCAGCATGAAGTAAAGGGACTGCACTCATTCCGTCCACCTAGAACTCGTCCACAGGACGGCAGTCCCATGCTGCCTCCAGGACTCCTCTCCCTCGTGGTTCCTCCGCTCCATCTCCCTCTCCCAGGAAGTGCAGGTAGTGAGTGAAGTACCTCCTGGCAGAGCATCGTCGTGACTGTCCACTCAGGGCCGGTGTCCTGCTCCCCGGCATCTGGTGTCATTGGCATGTGTCCCTGCGAGGACATCCGTGTACAGTTCAGGACCCTTTATTTAATGCGGTCTCGCGGGTGGTGTTGTTTCTTCTGTGTTTATGTGTTAAAAGACTGCCTGGAACGTGAGCACTGTAATTCCTGAGGCACCGGCAATGCAGGTTCCGTGTTGTATGTTTTGGAGAAGTAGGTGGACCTTTAAAGTGAACCTTCTTTAATTGACAGACCAGCTGCAATGCCCTGTGCTGAACTGTTTTAATCGTATCCTCTTCTTTTTTGCCAATAAAGTTGTAAATAAAGACCATCAAAAAATGAAAAAAAAGGGAAGGATTGGCCCTCTTCATGGCCCACGCACACCACCTCCACTTCCCTAGTAGGGCTAGGCAAGGCATCTAATGTAAAAAACAGTTCTCAGATTTTAACTTGGGCTGATGAAGATCAACATTCAGGAACATTCTGTCCCTATGTAGTTATGACTATGAGTTTAAATATTCCTCTCCTCATCATGTTCTACAACATACTCTATTTGTAATTAATATACTAAATGTAGATTCTGAGGGAAATTCCTCGATGTACAGACATTGGAACCCTGATCTAACTAAACCTAAAGTCCTTGTCAAATGGAGAGACTTGCTTACAGGAGCCTGGAAGGGACCTGATGTACTTTTAACCCGGGGGAGAGGATATGCTTGTATATTTCCACAGGACGCAGACTCACCTGTGTGGATTCCAGACCGTCTAGTCCGACCTTATGTCTCACCGCCCTCCATCTCTGCCTCACCCTAGCACACCTGACCAGTGCCCGTCTGCAGCAGATGTGCAGCCCTGAGCTGGAACAACCTGTCCATTGGGAGGATCACATGTGCCTCCTTTTTGTCTGTCCTTATGTTCTAGCTTTGCCCCACATCTCCTTTCCTTTTTCTTTTTTTTAATCTGACTACTTGTTTGCTGGTTCTTTGGCCTTTCTGCTTTTCTCCTGAACACAGCCTTTTCTAGAATCTCCCTACCCTACTGCTCCAGGAAGGGCACCTCCCTTTTATGCCATGACTAGGGGTGTTTGGTATATGCCCCATACGTGGAGTTGTCCTGTGCCAAGAGCCTGACATCCTGGGCTGAGAAAGCCCTGTCCCGGGACTCTCCTTTGTCCTGTATTGGCCCCTCTTACCCTCGTGTCAAGAGGGACCCTCTTCTTACAATCCAATTCCCCATAGCTGTTGCATGAGCTCTCTGTTCATGCTGAGGTTGAAGCCGCATGGTGGCTGGTACCATGGATCTGTCTCTCGCCCAATGGCGTGAGCTGGGCCCTCCCTGGAGAAGAATCCTGGGTTCCCCAAGATATGCGATCAATGCCAGGGCCCCGCCAGCAGGCGAGGGGATTCCAAGGCAGTTGCTGGGCGTGGAGGCCACGGGGGCATAGGCTACCAAGGAGACAGAACCTCACCTCACATCACCCTGCTTGTCCCCGGAGGATGGCTGGTTAGTCAAAGACGGGTAAGATTCCTCAGGGAGGAACGATCTAAGACAGGTACAGTCGCAGAGGGGCCAACAGGAGAGAACTTGGGGGTCAACAGAGGTGGGGCACAGATCCTCACCCCCCCCCAACTATGCAGGGGCTTGAACACTCGCCCCTTCTGAGGGAGGTCTCCTGCCCCCATGGCTGCTTCCCGCTTCCCACATCCAGCTCAGATCGGGACCCAGGTAAAGACAGAGACTGGCTGACAGCAGCTGCCCTCTCACTGCAACAGGACTTGTCTCCCATTTCTACCTTGGACCACAGGGAAAGGGGCAGCTGAAGGAAAGGGCTGTGTCAGGATGCTGCCTTCTTCCCTTTATTCTCCCTCTTTTTTCTAAACACTTCCATGCCTCGTAGTTCTTTTGCTTTCTCTTCTTTTTCTCTCTACTACCCTCCATCTTCCATATCAGCTGACTCAGAGGGCACAGCTTACTCCTCCTCGGACACCGACACCACCATCAAGCACGGCCCTGATGGACCCTTTGATGCAGCCCTTCAACTCCCTGACACTTTGGGAAGCCCGTCGCCAATGACGCCGCCCGCTAGCCAGATCAACAAGGACAACCAAACCCCCGATTTGAGGATAGCTGAAATCCCTTGACTGAGGAGGCCGGCAACCTTCTACAGGAACGGGGCTCCTTGTGCACTCCATCCACTATGTTTATAACTATGGTCACTGTCATCGCTTGCCAGTCTTCTTCCGAGTCTTAAACGACCCAGTCTGAGAGGTGGCCACTGATTTGCATGCACTATCATTTAAAAAATAAAAAAGGGGGAATTTGCCGGAAGCCAGTCCATCCTTGCTGCTTGACACAGTCACTGCAGGAAAGAAACATCTGCACAGCATATGTTTCAAGGGACCTGGCGTATATGGCATACTGTTCTTCATATGTTTGCTCCCCTTCTTGGCGCTATGTGTTTTGGCCAAGGTTGCCTCTCCGAGGAAGGTTGTTTCCCCAGGTAGGAATTTTTCCCTGAAGTTAGGGAGGAAATAAAACCCCTTAACTAAGTGCCAGGCGGGTAGTTAATCACTTTAACTAAGAACAATCACGCTTAAGCTACATAATCTTTACTCCCTGGAATGGAGATAAGAAACGCCCTAACCTTTGCAATAGAAATTGACAGGATTAAAATCAACTGGTATAAATACAGATGTAACAAGACAATAAACATCAGATCCTAACCAGAACTTGGCCAGAACTTCGCTGGAGATCCTGACCAGAACTTGGCTGGAGATCCCGACCAGAACTTTGGCTGGAGATCCTGGCTAGAGGTTCTGGCTAGGCTGCTGATCAACTGAAGGCTGTCTCCGTGTCATTCCTTCTTCACCGACTCCGTCCACACCTTTGGGGACCCCTGGACCTGCTGGGGTTGGACCCCAGCAGTCTGTCAGGCGCTGGCTTTCTGATTAGAGACATGATTTCTCTTTAACTCACAAATCTGCCCTCATGCACATAACGACCGATTTCAGCAGAGAAGAAAGTTTGAGACAACAGAAAAGGCTTCTGGAAACTCTCTAGATTTAAATAAGCAGTGACTACTGTTTTCTCAAGTTTGAAGTCGCTACAAAAGTGTCTCGGGAAATGTGAACGTTCCTGCCAAATGCCCCATCACATCTGGCTTTAAATTCAACCAGCACCTTGCGTGTCTCCAGAAGCCAACAGGAGGCGGATGTAACTGGAACAAAAGGTAGCGAGTCCCATAAGGACAGGACTTCCCCTGCCTGTGATGCGCTTCCCAAGAGCGTGTGTAGGCATGGCACAGTGGTCCATCAGGCACTGTGCCCTATGCTAATCGCTACCGCTAACTCTTACATTTGGATTCTGTTCAAGAGGAAGGAATCTGTAAATGGCTACTTTCTACTCTGATTACATAATTGTTGGCATATGAGGAAAAGGATATGGCTGGCAAACACTTGGATTTATTGCTCTGGTTCATTTAAAAAGCCATAACACTTGGGTTACCTTCAGTGCAGCAGAGAGGCCATATTTAAAGTCCTCCCTCCACTGAGAATGTGGGCACGGCCTTAATTAGCAGCTGCCAAGAAGACTCCAGGAGCTCTATGTTTACTGCATCTCTTTTTCTAAATAAATCTCATCAGGCAAAATTAGGTAATCCTATGGAAATTAACAATGGTTTATGAAGAGAGGAAAGAGAGATGTTTTCACCTGTAATTTATCTCATAGGCAATTCAACGCCACCTTTCTGTAACATCTACGATACAGCAGCACCAGGTATCGCTCAGAGCTCTAGCCCAGCGGGTCTCGCGTCTGGCTGCGTGTGAAATGGTGCGGGAACTACAGACTCCCGATGCCTGGACCCCACCGCAGAGGCTCTGGTTGATTGGCGGGAGGAGGCGGCCTGGGAATCCGCAGTCACAGAAGCTTGGGGGCCTCAGAGCCAGAGGGTTCCCTGTCTAAGGCAGTGGGGCTCCTCGGCACCCCGGGCCCTCAGGACACCGTGCGGCACCTGTTGGCGGGTCTCCACATGCGCTGCTCTGACCTGAAGACACACTGGCGCTCACTGCAGTCTCACTGCGCAGGGCCCACATGGGAAATGCTAGAATGGAGGCCAAAGTGGGCCCGTAGTCCCCAGGGAGACTTGGGCGCCCTGCTCACTGCGGACACGGGGTGAGTGAAGGTCCCTGAGCACGTGCCTGCGCTGCTACCGGGAACCCTAACAGGAGCCTGTGCTCTCTCCTGTGGCCGATAAAGCGGAGCAACAGGAGGCCCAGCCAAATGTGCACCGAGCTCAGGGCGGGGAAGGGGACCCCCTGACGGAGCTCAAGAAAGCCCCAGGAAACGAGGGGACACACTCACCACGACCAAAAGGAAGCCGCTGCCTTGGGGAAGCTGCGAGGCTGCCCAACTGTGGCAACAGGGGCTCCTGCGTATCCGAGGCTGTTAGACCGGGGGTGCGGGGGTTGAGGGGGATCCCAGACCTCCCAGTCAGGGGCATGGGCTCAAGCAGAGTTCTCCCACTCACTAGCCATTTCAAGTAGTGGAGTGTTTTTGAGTATCCTCTTCATTCATGTGGACACATGAATTCTAGGCCTGCTAGACAGGTAAATGGAGCTGATGGGAAGCCATAGCATCCTATAGGGTGAATTCTTCATACAAGTACCGTCTCTACAGAAGTATCGTAAGAAAAGGAATGACGATCCTTAACATGATGAATGAAAGACATGAATGACCGGCAATCACAGACACTCAATAGATACTTGCTGAGTCAATGAATCTGTTCTATGCCACCCATGATACCTAGGCCAGATTTCACACACCTTCCCCAAAAGTAACAAAATGATATCCTGAAAGAGCTATCAAGAAATATAAATCCTCGGAATTTATTTCTCGTCTGCTAATTGGTATCCGTGATAAAGGCTGTTAGCTTAAAATATGCCTGTTTCCTATGAAAGAATTTAATAATCCATCATTCATATTAAATTACCTGCATGCAAAATAAAGAACCCAGCGGTTATAAGATTAGACAGTTATAAGATGCACTATACTAATAGTAATAATTTTATTTAAGACAGACTTCTTTTCTTCTTTTCACTTAATTGGTAGCTACGTCTACACATCAAGACAAATAATTGCAGTTTGAAGGCAAGTGACAACATATAATTTCTGTGAATTCTCTCAACAAAAATGAAAATAAACAAATGACCAGTAAGTACAAGGGGGATAAAGAAAAGCTCATCTTGACAACCGGCGACCCAAATGTACGAGACTTCGATTATTTTGTGTGTAATTGGCAGCACCGTCCCTTCCTGACAGGACTCACTCAGGGACAACACAGCTTCTCATTAATTCATTACACAAACTTGAACTAGCAATTAGTTGGCATGAACCTTGCTGCATTATCTTATACTAGAGGCCCGGTGCACAAAATCTGTGCACTGGAGGAGGGTCCCCTCAGCCCAGCCTGTACCCTCTCGCAGTCTGGGACCCCTCGCTCCTTACTGCCCACTTGCTCGCTGCTCCTTACTGCTCAGCTCACTGTTCCTTAGCGCTGCTGCGGAGGCAAGAGAGGCTTCCGCCACCGCCACTGCACTAGCCAGCCGTAAGCATGGCTTCTGGCTGAGCGGCACTCCCCCTGTGGGAATGCACTGACCACCAGGGGCCAGCTCCAGCGTTGAGCGTCTGCCCCCTGGTGGTCATTGTGCATCATAGTGACCGGTCATTCCGCCAGTTGTTCCGCCATTCGGTCGATTTGCATATTAGGGTCATATTATATAGGAGGACTAGAGGCCCCGTGCATGAAATCGTGCATGGGTGGGTTCCGGCCTGCCCACCCCAATGGGGATCGATCAGGGCAAGACCAGCAGGGGGCAGGCCATGGGAGGTCAGCCAGCCCCGCCCATGATGAGGGGCCTTGCGGGGGGCCGCGGGAGGTTGGCCGGCCGGCCCTGCCCCTGATCGGGGTGGGGGGGGGCAATCAGGAGCCAGGCAGGCCTGGGGGAGGGGCCGTGTGATGTTGGGGGGCCAACCAGTCCTGATTGGACTGGTTGGCCACCACAGTGCACAGCATAATGACCAGTCGTTCCAATCATTCTGGCATTCTGGTCGCTTGGCTTTTATATATATAGATATTTTGTGACCAAATTTTAATAATAGGACCATCTCATCTGTATTCACACAATGCTGTTAAACCAATTATTTTTATATGTTGCCTTAAAAGAAATCTACTTTATTTTTCATATTAGAAGCTTTCCCTGTATTACAAATATGCAGAAAAAAAATAATTTAATAAAAACAAATGAGGTAGCTAATTACATCTGGAGTTACACTTCAATCTTCAGACACGCACCTTTTTTTATTACTAATAAGTAGTTTCTGGAAATCCAGTGCTCAGTGCTGGACAAACAAGAAAGAAGACACAGTGTCTGTTCACAATCCCAAGATCCTAAATTATAAGGAATACAGCAAAAATCTATATATATAAAAGCCTAAGCCACCGTTATGACCGAACGACCAGAACAACCAGAACAACGGGTCGACCAGTCGCTAAGACGCACACTGACCACCAGGGGACAGACGCTCAACGCAGGAGCTGCCCCTGGTGGTCAGTGCGCTCCCACAGCCAACCTCTCACAGCCGGCCAACCTCCCACGGCCCCTCCCCCCTGGCTGGCCAACCTCCTGCGGCCTCAGCCCCCCCCCTCCCCCCAGCCGGCCGGCACCGATCTGGACTGGGCGAAATGCCCCAATCGGCCCCGATTGCCAGCCAGGCTGAGGGACCCCACCCATGCATGAATTCGTGCACTGGGCCTCTAGTACATATATGATATACTCACAGTGACTGAAAGAGAATTTTATAGTAATCATTTTTCAGTCAAGCAGCAATTATTTATTAAAGACAAAATCATACCAAACTTCCTACGATAAACACAATTATCGGTAGCCACAATGATGCATGTTTAGTTCCAGCTGAAGGAACCGCTATCCACGGTGAAGTGTCTATGGTTTTGATGCGATGGCAGAGCTGATAAGGTCTGCTGTGTGGACAATGTTGGTTTCCCGCCCAATCACCATCCCCGTGCACCCCGCCCACCCAGCCTTAAACTACCCATAATACCTGAGCCTTAGCCACTGGCCAGGGTCTATGTTCATCAGGCTATTGTCCCTTCTCATGCCCAACTCTGACCTACCCTCAAGCAGTACTGCACTTACTACCCACGGCGGTGACATTGCCAGTGACTGGACAAGGAATGGGCCATAACACAGTTCTGGTCATTGAAAGGTCTTCTCCGATCTACCGGAAGTGTCTGGGAAAACTTTACACACGCACACCTGCGCTCACATGCGTGCATGCCGAAACTCACACAGGCATTAAAGGGGGGAGGCAAAAATAGCTAAATAAGGTTAAAAAAATTTTAATTCTACTCAAATACTAAATCATTTATCAAACAAAGAAGGTAAAGAAGCAATTGTAAAATCAAATCTTTAGATAATAATGACAGGAAGAACATAACATACAAAAAAAAAAAAGAAAGCAAAGAAAAGATAAGAAAGAAAAAGGAAAAAGAAATATAGCCAAATTAGTAATCAGAAGAAAATATATAGCATATAATTAGGGAGATGGGAGGCAGAAAACAAAAATGATTTAATTAAAGATATCAGAAAGAAAACATTAAGCAAAATAAAGATAAAAATACATGAATCTGGAAGAGTTGAATTGGAAAACAATCTAAGAGAGTCCTTGAAAGGGGTGGAGGGGAAAAGCCGCTAGCTAATCTAATAAAGAACAATTAGAGAAAACGGCGTATGCGACAGTAGGAGTGAGTAAAACAGCGTCGCCTCCCATAGAGACCCTACAAACAGTTTCAAGAACATGACATTCAGGAACCAGTACTAAATCGGAGTGCCTTGCCATCTTCTTCCCGGCATGCCCCCAGGACCCTCTCCTAGTCAGCTCCCTGCCCGGGAAATCAAACACGAAGGGTGAACCGTGCTTGGTGGATTGAGCTCTAGAGAGCCACGAACCATGATCATTTCGGAGATGTTTTTCCTCTCCCGACCCACCACGTTCCACAATGCTGCCTTGCTGAGAGGCTTGCATTAACACTAAGTGCAGTGCTTCAGAAGAACAAGGACTGTCCATCCTGATCCAACAGGGAGAATACCATAAACACAGAAACCACGGGTAAAGGTGTACGAATTTCCAACAAATCACTACCAAAAACGGTTACCAGACGCAGATGAAACACAGATAGATAAATCTAAATGCCAGAGTCTCATAACCCTTACGTGAGACCAGGAACTGGCAAACTAAGACCAGTGTGCCAATTCTGGCCTGCCACGTGTTTTTATAAATGAAGTTTTATTAAAACAAAGCCACACGCTCATTCACGTATCAGGCTGCTTTCATGCTACAATGGCAGAGTTAGGTAGTTGTGACAGAAACCATGTGGCTCACAAAGCTTCAAATATTTAGTACCTGGTCCCTACAAGAAAAAATTAGCTGTTCTAAGACCGTGCAATGATAGTATAACATTTGCAAAGCAAATATAACCTTTATGCACTTAATACAATAATATATATATATATATATGTATATACACACGTGAAAATATATATGATAAAAAACAAGGAGAAATTGGTAGAGAATAAGACAGTTAAGAGAATAATGTATACTCTTATCAAACACAAGTGAAATGTTCACAAAAATTACCAATCAAATATCAGGACAAAAGAATACATTTATAAATTTTAAAAAAATAGAAGTCATACAAACCTTGTGAAATGAATGTGATGGGATAAAAGTTAAACATGGTTAAAAAAAATAATCTCCATCTACCTACCTATTAAACTGTAAACTATATTAAACATGGTTAACAAAAATGCTCTCCCTCTACCTACCTATTAAAGTAGAAAACCATACTTATACATGTGTTTCGGGATAAAGAAAAAAAATAGGATAAAAATGTCCATTCCTTTTACACATAAATAACAATTACTGGGAAACAGCCAAAGCAGGGTCAGGAGAAAAATGCGGCATAAGATGCGTTTCTTAGAAAAGGCAAGAGACTGAAAATAATTAGTTTTTAACTCAGAAAATGAGAGGAAAACTTCACAAATAAGCCCAACAAGGAAAGTAGAAGAAATTTCTGGACATAAAAGAAGAAATGAATTAGGAAACAAAACAAAATACCAGGATATTTAAAGCCCAGGTTTTTTGAAATGATCAACAAAACTGGCAAAGTTTTGCTAAGTCTGGTTAAGAAAAAAGAGTGTTAGTCCAAACAAGCCACACTAGAAATGGAAAAGGGAACATAACTTCAGATTTGAAAGAGATTATTTTTACTTTTCCCATATAACTTAAACTAATTTTAAAGCCTAGGCAAAATGGATGAAATATTAGAAAAATGTACAAAAACTTACATATGAATAAAACAAAACATGAACAGACATAATAGTCATAGAAAAAGCTAAAATGTTAGATAATGATTTAACTCTAAAAAAGAAACAGAAAAAGGAAAGGCTCTGATGGTTTTTGGAAGAGGTTTCTAAATCATTAAGGACTAGATAATTACAATGCTTTTTATAAACTCAGGACAAAGCAAAAAGTAAAAAAAACAAACTACCTAACATTTTAAGACACCAACATAATGAGATAAGTATGAGAATAGAAACTCAGATGGAAATAGCATTTATGAACATTGATATAACATTTTTAAATGAAGTATTTTAAAATGTAAAAGTTAGTCAAGTGCTGTTACCATGTGGGGTTTACACAAGGTATATACATATAGTTCAGTGATTTTAAAAAAAATCCCAATGAATGTATTATATTAACATACTAAAAAAGAAAAGAATCATCTATATAAAAACCTCAGTGACCATTACAACCCAATAACTGAAACAACCAGTTGCTCTGATGCGCACTGACCACCAGGGGGCAGACACTCAATGCAGGAGCTGCCCCCTGGTGGCCAGTGCGCTCCCACAGGGGGAGCGCTGCTCAGCCAGAAGCCGGCTCACAGCAGCGGTGGCGGGAGCCTCTCCTGCCTCCAAGGCAGCGCTAAGGATGTCTGACTGACGGCTTAGGCCTGCTCCCCGAGGGCTCCCGGACTGCAAGAGGGTGCAGGCCGGGCTGAGGCACCCCCTCGAGTGCATGAATTTCATGCACCGGGCCTCTAGTATGATTATCAAACAGGCTGAAATATCATTTAATAATATTCAACTCCAATTCCTAACAAATATACTGAGCAAATCTGGAAAAAGAGTATAGACCAGAAATTTAGAGAAAATTTTATATTCAGCCCTAGCTGGTTTGCCTCAGTGGATCCAGTGTTGGCATGTGGACTGAAGGGTCCTGGGTTCAATTCTGATCAAGGGCACATGCCTGGGTTGAGGGCTCCATCCCCGGGGAGAGGCGTGCAGGAGGCAACCGATCAATGATTGATGTTTCTATCTCTCTCTCCCTTCTTCTCTGAAATCAATAAAAATGTAATTTTAAAAATAAATAAATTTAAAAATGTTTATATTCAATGATAAAATATTAGAAGCATCCACTAAAAGGAAGAGTAAAACACAAAGATCTGTTTTACCTGCCACAACCCCACAACGCACTGACCTGGGCATTGCAATAAGATAGACAAGCCATAGCTATAAATACTGGGACGTAAAAGACAAGACCATCATAATTCACAGCAATGTGACTATTCACCTATAAAATCAACAGAAAAATAATAAGAAAATTTGGCAAGTGGACCACAGACAAGGTCAACACAAAAATCAATAGCTCTTACACCTCCAGAATAGCCAATTTAAGAATCTAATAGAAAAAAAGCAATATAAACACTAAAATGGGTATAAAACTCCTTAAAAGAAATGTGCAAGACCTTTATGAAGCCAAGTATAAAACTTACTGAAGGGCTTAAAGAAGTCTAAACAAATGAAAAGACAGCCTGTTCAAGAACGGTGAGACACTGCTGTAAGGATGTCAGTTTTTAACAAATCCCTTTTGACAAGTGTAATCCTTACCCCTATCAACATTCAAACATAATCTTTGGGGAATTTGACAAGCTAATTCTAAAACTAACATAAAAAATATGCAAGAAAAAAATGTAAAGGATCGGTGAAGAGTTTGATCTATACAAAACAATACAAAAACAACATGGCATTATACTAATTAGAGTGGTATAATATTAATACAGGAAGATTAATAACGTGGTACAGTGTTCATACAGGAAGATTTACAGAGGAGAATGAAGCAGCCTTGACATCCACTCCATCGCTGTTGCCATCCTCATCACCGTCACGGCCAACATTAACTTGGCACCGATTGGGTGCGAAGGACAGTTCAAGGTCTATTGCAAGATCAGCCAGTTTCATTCTCACACCATCTTTTAAAGTGGGGATGTTTACTAGGCCCACTTTAGAGTTGAGAAAACTACAACACAGAAAGGCTAAGGGACAACTCGTGCTTGACAGGATCTGCATTCGAACCCGGTACATCTGCCAGAGTGACTACCATGTTACCCAGGCAGAGTGCCGGGCAGTTTACGGGGTTTGAGAAGGAAAGAAGGTGAAATTTCCAACCAGTGGATGTGCTGGTGCCTGCGGCTCCCGATCCTCCCATCTGCCCCTGCTCTTTCCCTGAAAGGCTGTCCGTGGGCTCCTACGCCTCCCAGCTGGTTTCCGCCAAGGGGGCCGAGGTGATCAGGACAGGATGGTCATTCTGGCCCCTGAACCCTAACAACCCCCCCAACACACACACACACACACACACACACACACACACACACGACCACTCCCATCCCACAGAGCGGCCACAAAGCTCGCCACCCTCCCCAAGATGCCACGCTCCAAGCAGGTGGCCCCGCCACTCGGTCCTCTCAACATCGTCTCCCACTCCACGCCTCTAACCCTCAGGTCTCGCCGTGGGAAAGGCAGGTGCCACGTGCTCCGGAGCTGGAGAAGCCCCTCGCGTTTCCCTAAACAGCCAGGCCGCTGGGCAGCCCCTTCACTGAACTCCTCCCACTTCGCCCGATGCCTGCACACTGCTCCTGCCTGCACCCTGACCAGCTCGCCGAGAAAGATCAGTGAATGAAGTCACCACCCTCCCGGGAAGCACATGATGGAAGCCCGACCTCGTACCAGTCACAAGACATGTTCCAGATGAACTGAAGATAAACCCACCCAAAACAAAAGCATATACATACTGACAGGAGACAGAAAATATTTATAACCTTGGGTGAGGATTCCTTCTTTAAAAAGGCAGAAGAATGAAACACATAAGAACAGCTTAATAGCCAAAACCGGTTTGGCTCGGTGGATAGAGCGTCGGCCTGTGGACTGAAGGTTCCCAGGTTCGATTCCGGTCAAGGGCATGTACCTGGGTTGCGGGCACATCCCCAGTAGGGGATGTGCAAGAGGCAGCTGATCGATGTTTCTCTCTCATCGATGTTTCTAACTCTCTATCTCTCTCCCTTCCTCTCTGTAAAAAATCAATAAAACATATTAAAAAAAAAAAAAAAAGAACAGCTTAATAAACTTAACGACAGAAAGATTCAAATTTCTGTGTGACAACCAAACGGGCGGCAGATCTGGCCGGCAGAACCCGGCACAGAGAGAGGATCAGCAGCGACAGCGTGTAAAGGGCCTCAGAACCCCCCCCGCCGAGGAAAGATGAGCACGAAGGGGAGGGGTTCTCCCCAGCATCTGTGATGCTCCCCCGATAAAGCGGGGAGTGTTGGTGCGTGAAAAGGATACAGGCTTCGCTTCACAGTATTAGAGACCAGGCACCCTAAGCTGCGTGCCTACTGACAACAGTTACAAATGTTACTTTCCCCCAAAGCTACTCTAAAATGTACTGTGATCGGGCGCGAGAGGGAGGAGCTGGCAGGGGAAGGCAAGCTGGGCTCCGGGCGGCAGTGCGCCCTTGTCGCCTCTGAGCTCTGGTGGCCCGGGCTTCCGGTCTGATGGCCGCGCTGGGCACCGGAGCCGGACGGGCAATGAAGCCACGGTCTCTACAAACTGCAAAGCTCAAAGGAGACTCCGCATTAAGTTGGAATCACACAGCCCTTTGATTCCAGAGTAAAGGTGAATGGAAAGGGAGCCCCTGGGTTGAAGAGAAAAGCGAAGAAACAAGTCTGACTTATTAGAGTGGAAGGGAACCGGCTTCCCCGAGAATTTACAGCCACCAGGGGGCTCACACCATCGCCAGCCCAGATGCCCGACGCTCACAGGAAGTCCAACATGACCTCAAGCAAACAATTCTAAATGTGCCCCCAGGCAACTGGCAACAGCAAACACAGGTCCTCCGGAGGAAAGCAGCTTCAACCCAAATTCAAAGCATTCCTGAAGGCAGCCAAAGAGGAAAGCAGGTAAGGGATTAGCAAGCAGTTCCCACAAGATAAAGTGCACGCACTCATCAACAGAGAACAGGAAAGGCAGCGATCGCCCAGGAGGAACCAGAGACACGAAAAGCAAAAGAACAACGCAACACCATCCCAGCCACTTTCCTGGCAACATGTACAAATCTCTCACTGCATGTGCTCACAAGGATGAGGGATGCTAACTCACTCATTAGTCAACAGTTTACTGAGCTCCTCATAGGTTCCTGGTATTTATTATTTTAGTGAAAACACAAAGTCTGCGTTAAAGCTCATATCCTATTGACCAGAACCAAACAATAAATTCATAACTATATGCTGAGGGGAGAGAGACGAGCAGAGGGCTAAGGGCCATGGGGCAAAATAAACGAGGGGACACCTACAGAGCAGGGCTCCGCACGGCTTTTCCGTAAAAGGTCAGAGAGGAAGATTGCAGGCTGTGCAGGCCAAAGGGCCTCAAACTGCTCAGCACTGCCAGCCCAGCACCAACGCAGCCACAGACAATTCAGAAACAAACGAGTACGACCGTGTTCCAATAAAACTTTATTTACAATAATGGGCATGGGGCCAGATTAGGCCCCCAGACAACAGTTTGTCAAGCCCTATTACAGAATGAAAAGCAAATAATTGGGTTTGTCATTAAGTATTATGAAAGTTTCAAATATAAAGAAAAGTACAAAGAACAGTCTAATAAATACCCTTACTCTACTGCAGCGGTTCTCAACCTGTGGGTTGCCACCCCTTCGGAGGTCGAACAACCCTTTCACAGGGGTCGCCTAAGACCATCGGAAAACACATATATAATTACATATTGTTTTTGTGATTAATCACTGTGCTTTAATTATGTTCAATTTGTAACAGTGAAATTGGGGGTCACCACAACATGAAGAACTGTATTAAAGGGCCGCGGCATTAGGAAGGCTGAGAACCACTGCTCTAAAGAAAGGCTCCTTTGACCCCTCTCAGCACCTTTACAATGACAGTCTCCACTGACAGCAACGCCCAATAAAAATAATGGCATAGAAGGGGAAAGCATCATAAGGGCGATTAGCAAAAGCAAACATGATCACCAGACTCATTAAAAAATTAAGGTATACAGAATGCTCAGATACAGAATACAAAGGCAATTAAAGTCACAAGAAAGGACCGAGAGACAATGAAAATATGACGCAGCTGATTTACAAAGTAAATAATACACCTGCTAACACACCAGAATCGTTTAAATAGCAAGTCAGATACAACTGAAAGGAGAACTTTGAGAGCAAGGAGGTAGAAAAGAAAACGTTACCTGGAATGCAGCCTCAGACGCAGCCAGAAAATAATGTATTTTAAACACAGTGAAGAGAAGAGTGAGAAGTGCCAGCAACATACATGTGCTGGGCATGATGGAGGGGAGGAACAATGACTGAAAACTCCCAGCGCTGGCGGCAAACATAAAGCCTCCAAGGCAGGAGTCACAGTGAGTCCCCAGGAACCCACACCTACACCCACGACCATGAAACTACAGACCAGAGACAACAGCCGCCATAGGAACAGCAATTCCATTCCCAGGAAACTTCTCCACCGCAGTCCTGGGAGGCGGAAGACAACTGACTATTTTACGATGCAGAAAAAACACACACACACACTGTTAAGTCTAGAATATATCGTGACACTGACAGAAAAATAACTGTTAGCCTGGAATGCTCTAGCAAATAAAACGATGACTCCAATGCAATGGCAAAATAATATTTCTCAAACAAAAACAAAAGGTGTGAGCCCTGGCTGGTCAGGCTCCGTTGGTTGGGCAGCTGCCAGGTCAATTCCTGGTCGAGCACATGCCCGGGTTGTGGGCTCTGTTCCCGGTGGGGGATGTGCAAGAGACAGCCGACTGATCTCTCTCTCCTCTCTCTCTCTCTCTCTCCTCTCTCTCTCCTCTCTCTCTCTCTCTCTCTCTCCCCCCCTTTCTCTCTCTCTAAAATCAATAAAAATACCCTTTTTTTAAAAGTGTGATAAAGAAATAATACGCTTCAGAGAGAAAACACATAAACCCAGAGGATGTCTAAGAAACGAAGAAAAGCTGGGCCAAGAAAACAGTAAACACAGTCAATCCCAAACCAACATTTCTATATAAAAACAACAATGATAATGATACTGAATTTGAAGGTTACATGAAAAGCAAGACAGAAAAACAAAACAAAACCACTGGAAAGTAAGAATGCGGAAGAGCAATGACCAGAATGCGTGTTGTTAGGAAGAAGTCTTCAGAGTTTAAGTATGCATGTTAAACTTTAAGAGAAACTATAAAAACAATAGAAACAGAATTCATTAAATCTAAAATAGTGGGGAAACATAACAAGGAGAAATTACTTTTAAAAATTAAAGTGGGATGAAATAAAACGGTAGCAATACAACCGCAAGAATAATTCCAAAGATCTCCATAATCATAGTAAGTAACTGCTCTATCTCTCCAACTAAAAACCAATACTGTCAGACACGGTAAAAAATTCAAAATCTACATACATCACACTTGTAAGAGCCACACATAACACACAGCCTAGTGAAAGATGGGAAGGGAAAGGGGGAAGGGAGGTACCAGGAGACACTGACGGGAAGTCTGACGCGTCTCGGGCTGCCCGCCCCGAGCTGAGCTCCTTTCTGAAGCCTCTAGGGCGGCGCCCACCCATTTCGTGCTTTGCCAGCTTCTGGGGGCCTCCAGGGTCACGGGGCCCCTCCATCTTTGGCGCCAGCAGTGGCGGATGGCGTCCTTCCCACATCACCACTCCGACCTCTTCTCCTAACCCCCATTCCACATCCAAGGCCCCAGAAATGATGCGAAACCTCTCCCTATTGAAGATCACATGACTACAACCTTCATTCCTTCTGCTGCCTTAATTCCCCTTTGCCATGTAAGCTCAAAACTTCATGAGTTCTGAAAATTAGGATCTTTTGCGGAGGCAGGAAAGACAGAGAGGGGGCATTATTCTGCCTACCTAGTAACAGACTCAAATTTATAAAGAAAAATATTGCAAGAACTTTGGGAAATTTACAGACACATCATTTAATGGGATATTTTAACATAGCTCTCTCAGGAATTGCCAATCAGGCTAAAAACAATTATTAAAGATATTAAAGATTTGTACAATATAATCAACAATCTGACTGATATTTTTAGAGCCCTGTATCCAACAATTAGAGAAGAGGTAGTCTTATGCAAATGTGAAACATTTATAACAAGTGACCACATACTGGGCCATAAAGTAAGTCTCAACAACTTTTAAACAATCAGCTTAATACACCTCAAGTTCTCTGACCTTAGTGCAACTAAGTTAGAAATCAGTATTTTGGAAAACAATAAGATATTTTTATATTTAAAAGCACATCTAAATAATCCATTCATTAAAGAAGAAATCATAATTAAAATGTTAAAATATGCATGAAAAAAATAATGAAATAGCACATATCAGAACAACTAAGAAGCAACAAAAATAATTAGAAAAAAATTATAAATTTAAATGCTTAAATTATAAGGGAAGATAAGCTGAATAGCAATGAACTAAGCATCTAATTTACGCATTAGGAGAGGAATAAGGATAAACCTAAATCAGGCAGAATGAAGGAAATAATAAAAGAGCTGAAATATATTAACAATGATTCAACAGAAATTCAACAAAAACTCTGATTCCTTGAAAAGCTAATAAAATTGGTAAGTCTCAGCAACACTGGTCACGAGGCCTCCACACAACTGAAAACAAAGATATGGGTAAACCTCATGTCATGGATATTCAACTTTATTTGTATTTTATTTAAAATGAAGATACAAAGGACTACCAGAAAATACTATGAACAACTATATGCCAACAAATTGACAACCTGGGTAAAATGGATCAATTCCTAGAAACCTACAATCTCCCAAAACTAAATCAGGAAGAATCACAAAACCTGAATCTACTTTTTCATTGAAAATATTTTTTAACTTTGCTTTAAAAATTTTCTTATGAAACTATTTGAAAATTAATTACTTAACTTAATAAAATACTTTAGCCACAAAAATAAAAATAAATAAAAAGATGTAAATAATATGACATTCCCAGATTCTTTTTCTAATAATTACCACAGTTGTGTTTTTTTTTTCTTTTTTTTTTTATTTAATATATTTTATTGGTTTTTTACAGAGAGGAAGGGAGAGAGATAGAGAGCCAGAAACATCGATGAGAGAGAAACATCGATCAGCCGCCTCCTACACACCCCCCACTGGGGATGTGCCCGCAACCCAGGCACATGCCCCTGACCGGAATCGAACCTGGGACCCCTCAGTCCGCAGGCCGACGCTCTATCCACTGAGCCAAACCGGTTTCGGCCACAGTTGTGTTTTTATAAATTTTATCCCAATTTTAAAAAAATGGAAATGAAGACCTCATTCATAACAATGATATGAAGTGCCAAAAGTACACTAATAAGAAATATGGCGAAATTACCTCAAAAAATTAGGGACCTAAAAATACTAGCTATATAGAGAGTTACTGTGTTTCTGACATAGACAGGAAAACCTAGCACAGTGATGGCGAACCTTTTGAGCTCAGCGTGTCAGCATTTTGAAAAACCCTAACTTAACTCTGGTGCCGTGTCATATAGAGAAATTTTTTGATATTTGCAACCATAGTAAAACAAAGACTTATATTTTTGATATTTATTTTATATATTTAAATTCCATTTAACAAAGAAAAATCAACCAAAAAAATGAGTTCGCATGTCACCTCTGACACACGTGTCATAGGTTCGCCATCACTGACCTAGCAACATGAAGATGTCAAAGCTCAGATATGAATTTATAAAAAGAGTTTACAAAATTAACGGAAGCCTAATCAACACTTCAGGAGTTATTTTGTAAAAAATAACAAAATAATTCTCAAATTAATCCTGAAGAATAAATGGGAGGTAATGGACAAGAATTTTGGGGAAAATAACACGGAAGCTTAGCCCTAAAAACATGAAAATGTATTACAGAAGAATAACACTTCAAAATATTTTTATTGGTCAAGGGATGTAAAGACAAATCAATGGAACCAAACAGAAAATCCACAGCAGGTGAAGTTTCCTAAGAAGTAGGTTTTAAATCAATGGGGAAAATACAATTTAATAAGTAATGGGAAACTCTTTTTTTAAAATTAAATTCTTTATTAGTTAAGGTATTACAAATGTGTCCTTATCCCCCCCATTAACCCCCCCCCCCCCCCCCCACTCATGCTCTCATCCCCCTGTTGTCCATGTCCATTGGTTTGGCTTATATGCATGCGTACAAGTCCTTTGGTTGATCTCTTCCAGTAATGGGAAACTCTTACCAAATGTGCTCCTTATGTACTGCAACACTTGGGAACTAACCATTTCACAAATATGAGAAAGAGATACCGGCAAACTTCACCCACATCTCATCCTACACATGAGCTAAAATCATAAGGCAAGAACGAATCCTTAGGGTGTTTTCAGTTGCAAATGGGCCATCTCTCTCAACTGACTTAAGGATGTAATTTAATGACTCCCGCAATATCAAGCACAGGGGTAGGTCCTGTTTCAGGCTCAGTGTGATCAAAGTTCTGGCTCCACTTCTCCACCATGCTCTCAAGTCTGCCCTCTTCCTGGCAGGCAGCTACCCCCAAAGAACAGCTCCCGTGAGGCCTAAAGGCTCAGTCGTATACGGCTGCTGGCTGCGCGCCTCACCGGCTATAAAGCAGTCACTCTTCCTCCATCCGCTGCAACGAGCCCTGCACACCCACCCCTTCATAGTCCCGGTAAGAAACGGTCACATCAGGCCTGAGTTCATTCACAGCAAAGGGACTGGGATTGGGCCTCTAAATTCAACGGCACAGGGTCAATCCTTAGGCCTGGGGTGAGGCCATCCACACCAAATTACAGCAGCAGAAATGCTGGGAAAGTAAGAGCTGGAGGTTGGAAAACTAGACTACAAAGAGATCAACGAGTTTAACTTTATAAAAATGCTTCGTTTCAATATGTAAAATAAACCCACCATCAAGAAAATGAAGAGGCAACTGTCTCAGGTGAAAAGTCGTACATATAATGAAAGAAAGCAATCTTTTATTACCGAACTTTTGGTAGTAAAATCTGGGAGGACTTCACGAAGTTGTATCACTTGGCAGGAAAAGGGAATATAGATTTCCATGAGGGTAAAGTATCATCATCCAGGGAAAGAGTACTGTCTACTTCCAAGGAAGAAGTATTGAATTGGCACCGACCGTTTTTTAAAACCACTGCCTCACAGTGTCACTTGCCACCAAGACGGGCCCTGGTCACTAAGACACTGTCCGCGCACACAATGCCCGCGCCTCTGGCCCCGTGCGGGGTTCTGTCACTGACATTAACGAAGCCGTCAAGGTGAAAGCTGATCCAAGAACCCAGAACACGGGCGCAGCTTCCGCAGGCCGATTACGCCAGTACATCCGGAAGCGCGCCCAAAAGCTTGCCGACTGAGACGCAACATAAATAAACCAGTCACCTGCTCCACAAGCGAGAGACACTGTTTAGAAACAGGCTCTAAACGTACAGGTCTGAGAAACACACAGCCTTCCGCGACAAGTAGTTTCAATTACCGAGAGGTAATAAGCAGGCCTTACGACGAAATGAAAGCAACTAAATTATGGCCGAGTTTTAAAGGGAGAATCAAAATGTTTGAGTTAATTAATCTTTGTGGCAGAAATCACACCGGGCGATGAATAACAAACACCGCGCGTGCCGCCGGGAGGGAGCCACGGCGCCGGGATTGTTAAGGCGCATCCACACGGAGTCACAGGGCTGCACACGAAGAGCGTCGCGTACACGGGATACGCTGCGTTCTGCCGCGCGAGTAGACCCTACAAGTTCAATGAGACAGCTGCGGACACTTCTTTACCTTTTAGCCCAGTTCTCCCGTGGATTTTCGTCTGCAGGGGACAAGTAAAGACTGGCCATCACTTGTGAGTCAGATCTAAAAATACATCTTTTAAAATCAAACAATTAAAGAGAAATATTTACTTTGCAGTAAAACATTCATAATCCAAATAAAACTCACAGTTGGACAATGGTAGATGGAGAAGCAACTAATATGTCAAGCATCTACCGTGTCCCACTGGGTTCCGCCAAATCAAGTGACCACTGAGCGGGACAGGGAGCGGGAGGGAAGGGAAGATTCTGGGAGAGGCTGCAGAAAGGGGCCCACGGGGTTTGAGTTCTGCAAGGAGACTCGGCATCAGAGTCTGCCCGGAGGCCTGAGCATGAGCAAGAGTGGCTGTCACCCAGGGAAAACAGGTGGCACAGGGAAGGGGACAGGCCTGGGGAGGGAGAAGGGATTCCAGGGAGAGCGCAGAAGGAGCCACGGGAAGAGAACAGGACGTAGCTGAGAACTAAAGAACAAGAGGAGAGCACCGGTTCCAGACCACGAGGGGCTTAACCATGGGCCACGCTTTACAGACGGGTCAGTGGAAGGAACTTCAGAGCCGTAAGCAAGACAATGGCCCTGATGAAACTTGTTTTGGAAATAAAACGGACAGGATGTTTCTAAATGACCTTGGTGAGAAACGGCAGTCGTATGAACTAATATGATGTCATTCGAGGTGGAGGAAAAGGCAGACTGGTTAGAGGGAAATGCAGGCGGTAAACGTGGCAAAACTGTTGGAGGAGGGGGATGGAGAGAGGGCTAGAGGGTGGTGCCAAGTCAGGGAACAGAGAGAAGGTCAAGGGTGGGAGTCAGGGTTGGAGGGAGAGTGACACTGGTGCTGGACACAAGGGCATGACAGCCTTTAAGACATCTCCTGGAGAGGTCAAGCAGACAGGCAGACCCTCCCACAAGCCCACGGGTTTGGGCATCTGCCCTCATCGCACAGGTGGACAAATCAATGCCCGAAGATGTCAGGGGACGCGCCTAAGACCACAGCTGCAGGTGGGTGAAGGGCCCCTTTCCACTCACACTCTTCCCACTGGGAAGCTCAGGTTCCCTCCGCTACCGTTCACTGCTGTGGCCGCTGAAGATAGATACACACTTGGGAAAACAGCCGAAGGGAAAAATAAAAGGACCCAATAGTCTGAAACGACCACCGAGTTCCATCACCCTCGCTGAATGTTCTCATACATAGAAAACACCTTATTTTGGGAGCTAGGCCCTATGTTTAGGAAGAAGCAGCTAGAAAGTGGAATGTAGGTAACTAGAAAAATAAAATAAAAGCAATCATTCAAGATGTATCAGAAGCGGAGCCTAGGGAAAGCGTAGAATGAATAAGCAGATGGAGTGTTGGGTGGAATTCAAAGGGCTTTTTTAAAGGTCATTTAGGACTGCCAACCTCCCACTTAATGCAGGAGCCCCACCCGAGGCGGGCGGCCCCTCGGGGCTTAACAACCCCACCAGCTGCTCTTAAGCCAGCCGGGGTGTTTGATTATGCCATGCAACCACTAATAACGCACGCAGCACAACGCTACAAGGATTACTGAAGAAATAAATTCATAAGGCACTTGAAAAGGTACAAGGCAAGTAATTACCATATGCATTTAAACCCAATTTCACTCCGCGTTTTCTACATGCGCCCTAATGGATTCCCTGATTCGGGGAGGGTGTGGGGCGGCAGGAGCTGTCCGTGAGGCCGTGGTGAGGCTTGGAGGAGGAAATCCCGGTTTGAGGTCTTGCTTCACTTAATTTAGCGCAGTGGTTCTCCACCTCCCGGCCCTTTAAATACGGTTCCTCATGTGGTGACCCAGCCATAACATTATTTTCGTGGCTGCTTCATCACTGTCATGTTGCTACTGTTATGAATCGTCATGTAAATATCTGATATGCGGAATGGTCTTAGGCGACCCCTGAGAAAGGGTCGTTCGACCGCCAAAGGGGTCTCGACCCACAGGTTGAGAACCGCTGCCTGAGTTTAGCACATTAGTTCACTGATTTGCCGGTGTGCCTTCTCCTCTGCGGTCAGAATCCATCGGACATTCCTCACCAGGTTGCTGTGAGGCTCAGGTGAACGAGTATAAGGTTTAGAACAATCTTTTTTAGACCATAAGGAGCCATGCAAAACAAGGGCTAAGGATGCTGATGATGCTGATGATGCTGATGATGACGGAGAAAGAAAAGGAGCAAGAGGACAAAGGAACAGGGGGTGGGGGAAAGGGTCAGATACGAGGGCCTTTGAGTTTAATGCATCAGTGACGCTCACCAGCTTCTCTTCCCCACGTACTGCCAACAACGTGAATGCCTGTGACTAATCCTCCCTTCGTTCTAATGCTGGCACAGCTATTAACTAGCTGTGTGACTCAGGCAAGTCACTGGCCTCAGTTCCATCTGATGCAAATTGAATAATTTTGGTTTAAGTTCTAAATTTTGAAAGCTTTCTGGTGCTCCACAAACTTTAATAAGGTAGTGATTTATTTTCATTAAACGTAGAAAAGTAGCATCCTGTTAGTTCAAGGCCTTGTGATGGGGAAGTAACCATTATATATATATATATATATATATATATATATATATCCATCCTATATAATAAAAGAGAAACATGCAAATTAGCGTCCCTCTGCTATGTTCAAGCCATGCCCACAAGCCAATGAGGAGTGAGTATGCAAATTAACCCAACAAAGATAGTGGGTAATTTGCATATACAGAGCAGAGCAGGAGAGCTGGAGGAAAACCCAGAGTGTGGGGAGCACCAGGAATGTTGGGAATCGTAGTTCTGGTGGCAGACGGCTCTCCTAGACACTAGAGCAGTGGTTCTCAACCTTCTGGCCCTTTAAATACAGTTCCTCGTGTTGTGACCCAACCATAAAATTATTTTTGTTGCTACTTCATAACTGTAATGTTGCTACTGTTATGAATCATAATGTAAATATCTGATATGCAGAATGGTCTTAGGCGACCCCTGTGAAAGGGTCATTCGACTGCCAAAGGGGTCGCGACCCACAGGTTGAGAACCGCTGCACTAGAGCAAAGTGAGCCTGGAGCAAGTTACTGTTGCGGAGGGGGATGGAGGAAAAGCAAAGGTCAGAGACATAAGTAAAGTCAGAGTGTCTAGGAAAAATTAAAGGGAAGATAGCCTAAAACTTCCAGGAAATCTCCACCAATGGAGCAAAGAAAAAAAAAATGCCTCTATTATTCTGTGAGTAACAAACCAAACTGGGTTGGGCGTCTCAGACAATTCGCTCATATGATTGCAAAGACAGACAGAAACTCCCGATTGGAGAGGGCTCCCCTGAGGGCTCCCAGATTGGAGAGGGTGCAGGTCGGGCTGAGGGACCCCCTCCACCACCCCTCTCCAAGTGCACGAACCTTCGTGCACCGGGCCCCTACTATGACAATAAATGCATAATATGCAGATTGACCAAAGAGCTGGACAGTGGCATGACCGTCCAGACAACCTTCCGGACAACGCTCTGGATGAAACTGGGACTGCAAGGGCCGAGGCACAAATTTCGTGCATCAGGCCTCTAGTGTACTAGTATATATATTTACTGATTTGAGAGGAAGGGAGAGAGAGAGAGATAGAAACATCAATGATGAGAGAGAATCATTGATCAGCTGCCTCCTGCACGCCCCCCACTGGGGATCAAGCCTGCAACCCAGGCATGTGCCCTTGACCAGAATCAAATCTGGGACCTTTCAGTCTGCAGGCTGATGCTCTACCCACTGAGCCAAACCGACTAGGGTGGGAAGTAACCATTTTCAAATAAATACAGAACCAGTCATTATCAGTTACAATTATTCTGCTATAATGTAATAACCTATAATAATTCTATAATAATAAAAGGGTAATATGCTAATTAGACTGGACGTCATTCCAGACATCCTTTCTGACAAAGCCGGGGCCAGAGGGAAGCCAGCCCGGGTCCCAGGTGCCTGCCAGCGGCCAGAGGAGACAAGCCCGGGTCCCGGGTGCCAGAGGGAAGCTGGTGCTGGCAGCTGGGAGAAGGAAGGCCTACTCTTGCATGAATTTTTGTGCATCAGGCCTCTAGCAATAATAATAATCTTACATATTAGTTCTTTTAAGCATACTTATTATGTGTATCTTGTACTGTTTTCTAACTTATTAGCCTTTGCCCTCTCATCAGATCATAAATCTCTTCAGAACAGAAAAAATTATTTTTTTTTTCATGTCCTTCACAATACCTAGAAAAGTGCTGGTCATAAGCCTGATGCTCAATAAAATTTGCACAAACTATGTAACATGTAGAAATGAAACTGTTCTTTATTATAATCCCTTCTCCTTTAGTAAGAGGTGTTTTTAAAATACTAAAAACATATAGCTAAAAATGGAATTCTGTGGATATCTAAAAGATAAGAGATGCAAAATAATATTTACAAGCAAGAAAAAGTAATGGAGAAAAGTGTGAATTTACTAACCCAGAGTACAGTGGGGAAGGAGACACGGGTAAAGAGAGCCCTCCCATCCACTATAATGACACCACTTCTTCTACATGAGCAAGAAGACAAGAGGGACATACAGATTAGGAAAGTGAAAAACAAGAGATGCTCAAGACTACGATGCATGCAGCAAGTAAAAGTGACGGTGGTTATGAATAACTTGAAAAGTCTGGTTACGGGAAAGGCGAAAATAAGGCTTTCCCCAAATCAAATGCAAAAAGACCCCTGCAATTTCTGTCTCAGAGAAAATTCACACGACAGCGGAATTTTCATGCATAGAGTCCCAGAGGGTGTTCCGGCAGTATAACCAGACAGTTTTATATTAAAAACAGAAAGCCAAATGGACTACAAGAAGTCACACCGTGTAAAGCTTATTTTTGTTATATTATCTGTTTCTTTACAGTGTTCTCAGGCTTTCTCTTGCACACAAACTAAGCTGGCCTACTCAAGTTGAAGAGGCGTCTTGCTCTTGACTTACTTCAAACATCTTAGCCAAATTGAACACATGGCGTAAATATGCAAAACTGAACTTCATCTGAACGAGGTGAAGAATGTAAACTGATTGCTCACGTTGCTAACTTTATTAATGACTCTTTAATTAGCAAGATTTTAAGTACCTGTTGTTTGAGGATTAACACACACTAAAAATAACGGTGTGAAATAACCCAATTTACAGTATCAGAAGATGATAATGATTTTGCAGAAAGAAACAGGCCTAATAAAAATAATCGAGATTCCTAATACCACCACTGCCAATCACAGCTTTATAACATGCTAAAATTACATACTTATCTCCTCATTAGCAGCTAATCTCACTTATTCCTCTTGCCAAACCAATTATGAGAAAATTTTCAAGCTCAAAGGAATGAATAGGACATTTGGACCTCTTTCGGTCTTCTCATGACTCAAGTAATTAACAAGCACTTGTGTATGAAAACCAAATGGTTTCCCTAAACTAATTAATAAAACGAAGGACATCAAAATGTTATCAACTAGTAGTAACTCCAGTCCCATGTACCGGCCATCCTCAGACAGATACACTCATTGCCAGATGTGACAGGGTCTTCTTGGTCAACTCAGACTAATCAGGGATGTAAATGAGGAGGCGGAAAGAGAGGTAGTTGCTTATCAAATAAAGCAACCTTCCTGTGATAAAGAAAAATTTTATAGGCAGTGCCTCGTCTATTAAACAGCCTCTTGGATTCTCCAACTCTTTAAGCACATAATACAAAGTGAATAAATGATTAGAGCAGAAATTTGCATTTATATGGTATTTTCCTCTAAGCAACTCAAAATGGAAGAACAGAAGGCTAAGCCATTTTCTCAAAATTTCATAAAAAGCATGGAATTTCTGACAAGAAATTTGGAAAGCTTGTCAGTTCCTTATTTTCTGCGCCCTTTCAACCATTCATTTCAGAAATCAAACCGTGAGCCTTCGTTAGCCTCTCGTATTGTTTCCTTTCCTTTCACCCCCCGATTCCGCAGAGGTGCTCACGGGGCCCAGTGACACCCTTCTCCCCAGGGGCTCTTCCTGGCGGGATGACAGCTCCGAGCAGGCTGTTTTGCAGACGTATTTGTTATAATTAAATTCTTAGCTCTAACTTTGAAAAGGCCAAATTAACAGTAAACTGGAAATTAAATTTGGAACGATTACACATTTTCTATTTCTCTACTAATCCGAGGCCCTGCAAGAGCTCCTGACGCGGCTGTACGCGGGGTCTGAGGGCCGTGCTCTGACCCTGACCCTCCGAGGCCCGCGGCATGTCGGTCTATACCTGGTAGGGTTACTTGTGGAAAACATACAACCCGGGATCGGGCACAAATGCGCAATCTCTCCGTCCTGGTTTAAAAGCAGGAGGAGGCCTGTGGACTGAAGTCCTGGCTTCCATTCTGCTCAAGGGCATGGGCCCGGGTAGGAGACGGCCAATCGAGGACTCTCTCTCATCACTGGTGCTTCTCTCTCTCTCTCTCCCTCTCCTTTCCTCTCTGAAATCAATAAAATATATTAATAAAAGCAGGGAGGGAGGAGGGAGATGAGCATATTGATGTTTAAAATTTTTAAATTCTAGATTCAGAAAAGACCAACTGAAAACTTTTCCTGACACTCGCCCAGCGAGGCCGGGAACAAAGGGAACCTCGCCGTCTCGCATGGCCGCCAGCGGTGCTGAGGCCGGACACCATGGGAAGCAGCTGCTTCTGGCCATCAACGCGATGCCTGGATTTTCGCCCTCGAGGCGGAATCTAAATTCCCCTCATGCCACGCCAGGCCAGTCTGAGTGCGGGGCCAGGGACACACCGCTGACCAGCAGGGTCGTTCCCTGTCCAGATGCGAGAGGGCGGCCGGGTGGGAGCCTCGGGGAGACCTTGGCTCTTGGGGGCCACGCCTGGCAGAGGCCCTCCGATCGCCGGGAAAGCTCCCAGATCCAGGGCCTCACAGGAGGATGGCTTTGCTTTGCTGTCCGTGGCTGAGAGGGGAAAACGGACTCCCCGCAGGTGCTCAGAGAATTCCTAACCATGAGGCTCCCGTGGAGAGGGCAGAGCCTTCAGGGAGGTCAGAGGGTCCGGAGAGCCTGGCTTTCAAACCCGAAGGGAACTTCCTGCGGAAAACAACCCGGAAATAAGCCCAACGGAACGAGGACATCGCACTGAGGAGGACAGCGCTGCGAGCACCTGAAGCAGCGCTGAGCGAGTGTCCGTGATGCCTCACGCTCCACTAAAGAGCATCTACGGAATCCCCGACACAAATCCCACCCTTAAAAGCAGCCTCACATAATCACACGCTCAGAAAGCAAGCTTCACACCGAACACCATATGTTAATGAATATTTCATCACTGCATGTAACTAGAGAGGAGCCCAGATTGTGTGACCAGCCCCACATGACATGAAGCCATGTCCGCTTCTGTCCTTCCAGCAGACACGCCACTGGGCTCAGGAGGCGCGCACGGCACTGGCAGCGAAGGGAGCACACTGCTCTCGGACACAAGGCAGAGCGAGAACTGGGAGCAGAGGAAGGCTGACATCTGCACGAACCCTCACAACCCGAACCAACCAATGACTTCTCTGGGCTTTATTTTTTCACTCAAAAATACTGAGATTGCCGAAACCGGTTTGGCTCAGTGGACAGAGCGTCAGCCTGTGGACTGAAGGGTCCCAGGTTCGATTCTGGTCAAGGGCATGTGCCTGGGTTGCGGGCACATCCCCAGTGGGAGATGTGCAGGAGGCAGCTGATCAATGTTTCTCTCTCATCGATGTTTCTAACTCTCTGTCCCTCTCCCTTTCTCTCTGTGAAAAATCAATAAAATATTAAAAAAAAATACTGAGATAACTACTCATTTCTTGAGTGCATTACATTATCAATGTCTGAGGCAAAGAACTGATTAAACTCCCCATTAAAGAAACAGGATAATGGTAATGATTGTGTCACCTATGTCTGACGATTAGAAACTCAGACGGCCTGAAAATTATAAAAAGCAAGATCTCCCATAAACTCGTGATGCATTTTCGGGTTCTCCAAACATCGTTCCAGTGAATTAGCTAATAAATGAAGTTAATGCAAAAGAAGGGAAACTAAATGTTCATTTGGGGAATAAGTTTTAACTAAATCCTGTCCGATTTAAAACATTTTAACATACAATTAAATTTATCTTTAATCCCACCTCGATTTATAAATACGAAATATAATGTGGAAAGAAATCACTAATGAAATTGGTTATAAGACAAGTTTTTAAAGGTTTCAACAAACTTTGCTCTTAAGGAAACCTGATAGTTGCCAAGATGATGGGACTATGGTTTTTACTGCATTTTAGTAACAGACACCAATGTTAAAAGAACTTACTATAATAAAGGATTAACTGAAAGCAAACCAACTCAGGTAAAAGAACATCCGGTCCATTTTTTCCAAAAACCCAACAGGTTGTTACTTTGCCAGGAGCAGTTTTCCAGGAACCAGGAGCAGAGCGGGCAACAAACCCTCCGCGCCCGCGAGAGGGGCCCTCAATGGCCTGAGTAAAAATACTTTCTTTCGGGAGATGTAAGTGGTATTTAGCTCCCCCCAATTCAAATGTTGCTCAGGAAACGAATTTTACTGCGTTAATTATTGGCAAATTTCAAAAGCATATGTTTTATTGTAAAAGAATATGTGCTTATAATAGAAAAAATATTTTTACCAATGATAAAAATAATACATTTCCCCATGAAGCATAGAGCAAAGTATAAAGAAGTTAAAAGTATCCCAAATTCTACTGCCCACATTTAATAACCTCATTTATCAACATGTTGCCTTTCCTTAGTCTTACTTACTAAATATATGTATAGATATATATACACATATATATGTATGTGTATATATATACATATATGTGTATGTTTAATATATACATATATATACACATATAAATTTATATACACATATATATATGGAGAGAGATTTGTAAAGCATACAGTATTTATCAACAGTGTGTTGATTGCAGGGGCGGGGGTGGAGGGTATAGGGGGTATAAATGGTGATGGGGAAAATAAAGTTTTAAAAAAGAACTAAAGAGAAGATATTAATGAAAAAATTCTGAATTGCGCATAATGCTTCCCATGGTTTGTAAATATTTCCAATTTTAAAAGCTCAATGCCTCCACTCATTCGGCATCAATTTAAACAATATTAATCATTAGTCAGAATCCTTAGCTATGAAAACTCCCTTTCTGTTGTTCAATTCAACTCTGCTTTGGCGAAGGGGTGGGGACACTTTGTGTAATCTTCTTCACAGATTATCACTCTCATTTGGATAATTCTGCCATTGTCAGCAAAAGCCACAGTAGAAAGGAGCCCGTTATGCTCAGGGATCAGCAAGAACCACAGGCAATCTCCCCTGGCCTGTGGCTGTGGAGCAAGTTCAATAAAGAGACGCTCCTTTCGAGGCAAGAGCAGATGGAGACGAGCACAGGGCTCCGAAACGGTCCCCGTCCCCGAGCTGAGGATCCAACTGACCATCCAAACGGGTCCCTGCGGTCAGGCCCCAAACAAAAGGAGGCCGTCGGTGACAGACGCTCACTGTCCTGCAGGTGAGCGCCCAGCGCCTCTCCCATCAGAGAGCGAGGACACGCGATGACACGTTGCTGTGCTCCCACTGGCGTCTGGGGCAGCAGCACCCAGGACCTGCTAGTGGAGCAGCTCACCGTCAAGGCCATCCCCACCCACTGCCAGCCTCCCCACCCTGCACCAGCGCAGGAAGCTGGGAATCCGCTGAAGACGCGGAGGCTCACCCTATCCCAAAACGAAGCCAAGTGAGACGGGCTCCCAGGGGTGCCAACGAGCCGCCAACGTCCCCACAGGCCCGCTCTGTGAGGGAGAAACCAAGGCTTCCGGAAGGGTCAAAACCTCTCCTAAAAGGGTTGTCCAGGGTAGAGGGCAGGAACTGGATGGGAGGAGGGGGAGAAATGAAGGGGAAATGGGGGACAGCGGTAATACTCTCAACAACAAAAATAAATTTAAAAATAAAATAGCAAAGAGTTGTCCATTTGGGGAGAGAAAAACCACTGCATTCAAAGCGTCCATGTCTACGCTTTCCTATCACCGGGAACCCAGAGTGGTGGGCGAGTGCCACATGGCACGGTCAGCACAGCAGCCCCTCAGCACGGCCCCAGGGCCGCTGGGTTAGAGCATGTTCCCCTCTGTGCGGAGCCCGAAATGCTCCCTCGGAGGCTGCCATAGAGCGCTCCCAGCTGCCCTGACACTCCTCCCAGCCCGTCCAGGTCAGGCCCAGCGGCCAGATAAGCAGATGATAGCAGAGCTGTGAGCCTCCCCACCCTCCCGCCCTGGTCCAGCAGGAAGAGTGTTAAGACGACATTGGGGGCTTGATCCCACCAACGCCCAGCACTATGCAGACCTCAGCATTAGTGATGGGAAGCCGTTCAGAGAAGAGAGGAAAGCTCTCACAGGCATTAAACAATGGGAAAACCGATGGGCAGACATACCAGAGTCCCACTAAGACAGCGGTTCTCAACCTGTGGGTTGCGGCCCCTTTGGCGGTCGAACAATCCTTTCACAGGGGTCGCCTAAGACCATCCTGCATATCAGATATTTACATTACGATTCCTAACAGTAGCAACATTACCGTTATGAAGTAGCTACGAAAATAATTTTATGGGTGGGTCACAGCATGAGGAACTGTATTTAAAGGGCCAGAAGGTGGAGAACCACTGCATTAGATCCTCCTCCTGTAGCCAGTGATGGAGGGAACATGTTTAAAGAAATCAGACACCAACACAGAGATTGTGTGGAAACACCATCGTTACAAGAGACAGCAGAGAAGGGGGCTTTGAATGAGACCAGAGGGACCCTCCCGACACCTGCCCCCTGGTCTCATCATTTTCCCCTTGAGGATGACGTCGTCTGAATAGACACAGAAAACGCACTCCCCTTAGAGAGCCAGAAGTGCCAGCGCTCCGTCGGCAATTATGATCACCCGATGGGCTCCCGACACTGACCCCGGGGCCCTGACCGCGCACGCCCAGGCTATTATCACATTGTGTGTGGACATAATAGTCCACGAGACTCCCACTTCAGATGTGTGTGCTTCTCAAATTGGCTGTGATGGGATCTGGAGTGTTTCTGTATTATTTAGAATGTGAAAAGAAACATTTACCTGTCAAAGATAAAAAGGCTGCTCTTTAGTCAAAAACCTAGTCTAAAACTGCTTATTTAAAAATACCAAACGAGCCCAGCTGGCGTGGCTCAGCGGTTGAGCGCGGACCGAAGAACCAGGACGTCACAGCTCAATTCTCAATCAGGGCACAGGCCTGGGTTGTGGGCTCGCTCCCCAGGAAGGGGCGTGCAGGAGGGAGCATGCAGGAGGCAGCCGATCAATGATTCTCTCTCCTCATTGATGCCTCTCTCTCTCTCCCTCTCCCTTCCTCTCTGAAATCAATAAAAATATATATTTTTTTAAAAATACCAAATGACAAGGAACAGAGCCATGAGGCAATATGGATAACCAGAACTGGTTTCTACAAGTGAGTTACATAATTTTCATGGGTTAACAAGTTAACAAGATGCGTGAGTCAGTGCGTTAAATAAGATTCATTCATTTTCCAATTTCTTACAAGAGGCAACATGTTTGGGGCCCTTGAATAAGTTCTTTTTAACAACTTCGTTCACAATGACTAGGCAAAGCCACCTGACACCACGTGCATGAAACTATTTCTAATTGTTTTTAAATTGAGACATTAGGCAAGATAACATAATCTATAAAGCAGCGGTTCTCAACCTGTGGGTCGCGACCCCTTTGGCGGTCGAACGACCCTTTCACAGGGGTCGCCTAAGACCATCCTGCATATCAGATATTTACATGACGATTCATAGCAGTAGCAACATTACAGTTATGAAGTAGCAGCGAAAATAATTTTATGGTTGGGTCACAAACCGTATTTAAAGGGCCAGAAGGTTGAGAACCACTGCTATAAAGTAAGGATAAAGGGAGAAATGGCAAGATCCAGGTGATTAAATTTGGAAACGGTGTGATGAGATTGTATATAAATCAACTGTTGACATACTGACAAATTATAACTATCAGAAATCCTGCTCTTGCCTAAGCACATTCCAAATTCTTTCTTTCTGAATCCTGAAAAAAAATCAGTTATAAAATCTGAATTGTCATCAAATAACAAAAGATATACAAAAAGCAATTTCAGCTATTTAGTGACAGTAACGCCTACAGCCTATAAAAACAAAACGGTATTTACTGACTCAGATTCCAAAGCAGAGTTCCTAAACATTAAGACGTCACTAACTAAACCTTCTCAGATAGAGTGATTAATTTGCCAATTGCCATCTTTCTCAGACTATGAAAGGCATAACTTAATCATCCCAAAACATAGCTACGGCGAGCAGGTGACAGTATGTAACTCACGTGCGCCACAGTGCATCCTATTATTTGGCTGAGGAAAATTTAGAATGTATTTTCCCATTAAAAAGATAAATACTATTATGCCTAAAACAATCCAGGAAGCAACAGTTTATGGAAATTGGAGTGTCATTTACCATCTTAAAATGTCACCATATCCCAATAAACAACAAAACAGATTTCAAAATAAGCATGTAGCTTAACATTACTTAATTTTAAAGTGCTGGACAAAAAAATAATACTGAAATGTAAAATCGCTTTCTTTGCGACCCAAAGTACAGGTGTTTCTGAAAATGAATAAAACCACATTGTGTACTGAGGCCTGAGTCAATGTGACGGACGCCTCTCCTGCTGCACCTCCTTCCTCTCCTCTTTGCTAAAAGAGCCCGATCAGTTACCAGCGCGGCGGACAGGGAGGCCCGCCCAGGCCACGGGCATGCCTTGCGGCTGGTCTGAACCGGCGGGAGGGACCTCACTGCCCTGGTGACTGGCTGCTGTGGACGGCCCAGGCCAGCGAGTCTGGCCAACAAGAGCTCCGATTCTGGAGGCAGCGTCTGGGGTGGGGACTTTGAGAGAGAGAACAAATACGTTCTGTAAGCAGCTCCCTTTATCTCTTGGCCACTGTCCCTACTTCCTGCCTGGAACAGAGAAGCGATGCCTCAACGGTGGGCCAACACGCTGCACAAGGACAAAATCAACACATGAAGGAAGGAGCCGCAGAACGACAGGAAGCGGCTGGGTTCTCCATGGCATTCGGAGCAGTCGCCCCAGCCCTGTACGGACTCCTGTCAACTCCAGATAAAGTTACACACACACACACACACACACACACGCACACTCACACACACGCACACACATACACACTCACACACATACACACACACACTCACACACACTCACACACTCATACACATACACACGCACACACACACTCACACACATACACACACACACACTCACACACGAAAGATTCACGAGTCTCAAATGGTTTAAAACCAAAAACACTTTAAAGTGATAAAGCATATAAGCAGCATGAAAAAACATATCTTATGCAAAAAGGGGTATCAGAACTTACTGCAAATGTTATGCCAATCTCCTGCTAAATGAACAAGATACTGCAGGCGACAGACAAAATTCTCATGCAATTTGTTCTGAAAAAGTAAAAAAATTACAAAAAGAATAATAGACAAATGTCATGGATTAAAAGATATAGTACTGTAAAGACATCAGTTTTCCCCAAGTTGAGCTATAGGTTTAATGCAATCCCATACAAAATCTTAAAGGTATTTTTTGTGCTTATTGGGATATGTGTGATTTGACTGAGGAAAATCTAGAAAACATTTTCCCATTATAAAGCTGTCCTAAAACAATCCAGGAAACAATAGTTGATTCTACAAACTTACATGGAAATACAAAAAAGTCCATCATGATCAAGACAATCTTAAATAAGAACAAATTTAGATAGCTCATTACTAAATATAAATTCTGTTTACAAAACTACAGCAATTAAAAGTGTGCAAAGATAGAGAAAAGAGAATCTATTAAATAAATAGAACCCATTGGCATGAGCAAAGAGAAAGAGTCCCCCACACACAGCGACAGGCCGTGGAGGAAGGATGATCACATCAGCACACATGCACATGGAAAAAGTCAATATTGACCTCTATCTCATATCATATGTAGAAACCAACTGCAGGTACAGTGTACACCTACAGACTATCCTGTTCCCTGCCAGGACTCTAATCATGGATGTGCTTTACAAAAAAAATATTAAGAAAAAAAGGGGGGAAGGGCTCTTGGAAAATAACATTATATTAGCAGACAAAACAACAGGAAAGTGGAAGATTACCTGAGGAAACCTCCCTGCATACAGACAAAAAGAAAAAGAGCTGCACAGTGAAAGAGCAAAGACAATTAAAAGATAAACTCAGGAGATTTAACCGCCACGCAGAAGTTCAATCACTCATTCATTCAACAAATATTTATTATGTAGAGCGCTGAGTCTGTAAAGACAATGTTCTAGGCACTTGAGATAGACCATAAGCAAAAAAGACAAAAATCTCTTTATTTTTAGAGCTTATATTCTAGCAGAATTCTAGAAAGTGAGAAGAGAGACACAAGAGGCAAGACATTCCCAAAGAAATTATAACAGACACTTTCCCAGGAAAGAAAACCATTTTCCATATTAAAGTAGCCCTCCGAGATTCAGCCCACGGCCACATGCCACACCCAGGCCTGGCAAGGCAAATTTTAGAAGCAGCAAAGCTCAAGAGAAGGATTTTAAAAGCACTCATGTACTTGTACGTCATTTACAAGAATCAGATGCCATTTGATTTCCCAAGAGGACCACTGAAGGCCGTAAGGCCGGGGGCAACACGGCAAAATCTGCAGGAAAATGACTTTCAACCAAGAATTCCGTACCTAGACGGGTGCGAAGGAAAGAAAAGGGTCTTCTCAAAGATCAAAGTGTCTACACATTTACTTCTCAAACACGCAACCTCAGGAAACTTCAGGGGTTGTGCGCCAACAAACACGGAGTAAAGCAAGAACGAGGGGGACGTGTGGAATCCAAAGACCCAGCCCATAAGGACACAGCAAGGGAGAGGCCGGTGCGCTGTGAGGGCCGACAGGCCCGAGAACAGCCAGCTCAGCCTGCAGCCGGCCTGGCTGAGGATCAGCTGGGGGGAGAGGGGATGACAAGCCAGCCGATAGTTTGTCCATTTTAAGCTAAATTTCAAAGAGTCTGGGGATAAACTAATAACAGGGAGATAGAAAACAGAAACCTGTGAAGAAAAGAAATATCCTGATAGCGAACTGTGCGCGCCAGCTGTTGAGCAACAATGAACCGTCATTAAAACGTAAGCACTAAGTTCTGACTCGGCCAGAGGTGGTGAAACTGGGGGATGAAGGGAGGGGAGGGGACGACGTGTGTGTGAGAGTGTGTGTGTGTGCGTGTGTGTGTGTGAGAGTGTGTGTGTGTGTGTGTGAGTGTGTGTGTGTGAGTGTGTGTGTGCGCGCGTGTGTGCGTGTGTGAGTGTGTGTGTGTGTGTGAGTGTGTGTGAGAGTGCGCGCGTGTGCGCGCGCGTGTGTGTGAGAGTGCGTGTGTGTGTGCGCGTGTGTGCGCGCGTGTGTGTGTGAGAGTGTGTGTGTGCATGCGCGTGTGTGCGTGTGTGTGTGAGTGTGTGTGTGTGAGTGTGTGTGTGTGTGAGTGTGTGTGTGAGAGTGTGTGTGTGCATGCGCGTGTGTGCGTGTGTGTGTGTGTACGGGCTGGGGGGGGCACGGGAGCCATGAAGACAGTGCTCTGGCCCTCACCCAGCGAGGCTTCTGAGGTGGAAAGAGGGGCGTGAACTCGGGGCGCCAGGACTGGAGCAAAGACAGCTCGGCGGGGCATCTTACGCCGCCCGCCTGGAAGAGAGCACCCCAGCCCAGTGCCCCCCCTGCACACCAGCCAAGGGGCAGCTCCGGTACGCCTTCCCCCCTGGTTAGCCGGAGTCTCGGTGGTGATACCAGGCAGCACAGCACTGCAGTGCCAGAAGGGGCTCCATGGAGCACGTCGCCGACCACAGGAGGTCAGGAGGGCATTCCTCCCCCCCCACCTGGTCAGCACTCCCTTTCCCCATCACAGCCACCAGGCAGCCCAGACCGCAGAGGCACCTCTGCACCCTCAGGAGGCACCAGCAGGAACCAGGGCAAGGCCGGGGTGTCATGTTGGGGGGGGCGGGTCATGAGGGGGGTCGTGGGGGAGGGGAAGGAGGAGGCAGGGTGGAGACCAAAAATAAAAACAAGACCAAGGCTCTAAACATCCGGGTGTCCCTGGAACCACTGACAGAAGCAGACCAGGACACAAGGACTGCCAGCTCAAAGGAAAGGCTCCCGTAGGAACAAGAGTCCCCTAATGTAATAGCCAGAACGTCTATGATACAGTTAAAAACCCGACGCTCTCCCAAAACCAGGGAAAGCACAACTGGAACGGGAAGACTATCGAGGGCTGCCAACACGAAGATGACACGTACGTTCGAATGATCTGACAGGATGGTAAAGCAGCCATCATAAAAAAGGCACCAGCAAGCAACTACAAATTGTCCTGGAGCAAATTAAAGAAAAAGAAAGGGAAAGATCATCTCAGCCAAGACATGAAACAGAAGTTATAAAAAAGAAACCAAATGAAAGTCACAGAATTGAAAAATACAAAAACAGAAATTTTTTAAAAAAAGAAACTTGCTGGAAGCCCTCAATAGGAGAATGTAGGTAACAGGATAAACCTGGTGAACTTGGAGAGAAAAGAACAACTTACCAATCAGAACAAGAGACAACACACTGGGCATAAGTGACAGTCCTCGGGCCTGTAGCACACTCACCAAAGACCCAACATTTGTGCCACTGGAGTCCGAGAAGGACAAGGAAGCGAGTGGGGCTGAAATACTTGAAGAAAGAAAGGCTAAACATTGCCCAAAGTTAGCAAAAGACATAAACAGACAGATTCAAGAAGCCGAATGAATCTTAGTATGATATATCCAAAAAAGTCTCCACCAGGACTACAGAAAACCCTGTTTGAAATCAGACAGACAGAAACACCTGACTTACAGAGGAATAACCATTCAAGGGACAGACTTCTCAGCAGAAACCACAGAGGCCAGCAGAAGTGACATGTTCCAAGTGCTGAAAGAAAAATAACTTCCACGTCCACAAAATCACCCTTGAGGAATGAAGAGGAAATACAAACACTGCGAGAACGGAAAACTACAAGAACTCACGACTAGCGAATCTCTTCTTAAAGTATCTCAATTCTCCTCCCAAACTGATCTATTGTTTATAACACGATTTCTATCAAAGTCCCAGTAACTGACATTGTAGACAGAGACAAGGCCGTTCAAATATGTATATGGAAAGTCAAAGAACCCAGAACAGCTACAACGATCCGGACAGCGGAGAACAAAGTGAAAGGAACCGTCCACCCAATGTCAAGGCCGACCGCATTGGTCAAGACAGCTGCCGGGCTAACTCTTCTCTGCCTGCGGAGCTCAGCTCTCATGTCACCACCTCCAGGGAGTCCTCTGGGCCCCACACCCAGTCTGATCTGTGGACCTCCTCCACGTGCTCACGTAATTGCTAAAGCCCAGCGTTTCAATGATACAGGGCACCTGTCCACGAGCTTCAAAGCCACTGGACAGAAAAGACTTCATCGCTGTTCCCCAGAAGGCACAGCTGACACTCAGCGAGCATCTGGTAAAGGAACAAACTAGTCACAGAAGTCTCCCGGCTGCGTGGTATCTTCTGAGTTTAACTGCTGGGCATCCACCGCCGATACTGCTTTATGATGAAACAGAGTGTGGGGAGACTATTTACTGCTGTACATACTCATCAAAAACGGAGTATTTAACAGCTACACACTGCTCCTTCTGAGGAATACAGCAAAGTCTGTTTGCCTGTGTGCTCGCTGTCGGATAGTTAAGCTGTTCCATTGAGGTTCTTGGTACTGCAAGAGGCTATTTCTAATTCCAAAGACGGTCGTCACTACTCTAACGCAGTATGTAACCAGCCCTTCCCACGTGGATGCAGCCCTTCCACTGCCTCCTGGTGGAGATCCCAGGCCCCTCTGCCTCCCTCCCGCTAGTCTGATGGCCAAGCATTCCTAGGCCAAGACTGCGGAGAGGAGAGCATGACGCTGAGTCACCAGCCCTCGGACTCGCTTCCACAACAAACAGAAGCTAAGCTACACCTGGACCTCCATGTGCAGGGCATGCTTTAAGGATGAGCCCAAATACAACTGCAAGTGGGCAGTTTGCCTTCAGGTCCCTCCATAAGTACAGCTTTGGGGTGTCCCCATCCCACACCCTAACACAGCCTCACGTGGACAGCCACCCCCGTATAGCTACGCCATGAAGGAGGCAGGCCTTGGTGAGCCTAGTTTCTCTGCATGTGTTTGCAAAGGCGAGGGGAGTGGGGAGGGCTTGCTCATATTTAATACATGACTTTCTTCACAGGACTTAAATGTTACTGCTTTGGTAGAAGCACTGAATGAATACCCCCAATTTTCTCTTTTTCCCCAGGATCCTAAAATTGTTCAGTCACCCCTGATTAGTGGATTTGCTCGCAGCAATAACCCTCCTGGGCTTGCCATTTTAATCGGCAGCAACAAAGAGTAGCAGGCAGCCTTTGACACTGGAGCACAGCCTTTCCAATTAGCTAAAGCCTGCTTTTAAGAAGCCGTTACCTGGTGGAAAATGGGTTAACCTGGAGGAGAAATGTGATCATTGAAATATTTTGAAAGAATACTGATGCCATTTAAATTCAGAGGGGAAGGGTGTTTATTTACTAAATGGCATTAGCACAGTAAATGGCTAGCAATCAAGAAAAAGGCAAAGGTTGCCCCTATATTTCACCATACATAAAAGCAAATTCCAGGTGAATTAAAGATTTCCATATAAAAAATAAGACAGGATCATTCATAACAAGAAGATTTAAGAGACCATTTCTAGAACTAGGAAGATAGGAAACCCACAGTGATATAAGGATAGACAATTTTAATAATAACAAATATCTTTTATTTATTATAGAGCAAAAAAGATCATAAACTTCTTCAAAAATTTATAGACTGATACAAAAGAATTCTTCCAAAAGAAATAATCATCAAAGTGCTAGTATCCTTGCTATATCAAGTACTCCCAAACTGATTAAAAAAAGACCACTCAGTGAAAGCATTGGCAAATGCCATGAAGAAGGAATTCACAGAAGGCCAAGGAGAAGTGGCTAGAATCAAAGTCAGAAATGTCCAAACCTACAGACAATCGTTATGAACTAATCTGAGCCACACTGAGGACAGATGCCAGGAAGCGAACTCCCAGGAATGGCGCGCATGCTCTGGAGACCGGGCTGCAGGAAGCCCAGGAGTGCGGAGGAAGTGCAGGTCACGTGAGTCTGTACTTGCTTGGGCACGGACCACGGTGTGAACAGATACACCCTACCACGTCCAAACATCAGCTGAGGAGAGGGGAGCGAGGAAGAGGAGGCCGGGGAAAATAATTTGCTTTGCCTTCGTAATATGTTAATTGCTACAACTGTTACAATTGAGTTATTTCACTTTTGTAATTAAAAAAAAAACGAACACAAAATATTGCTTCATCTAATGTAGTTTAATGTATAATATTTAATGTTGAAATAGATATAATAAATAATACTGAACTATAAGCCTGTTGAGTAGAGAATCTTTATATGAGATTTGTTCTATCTGCACCTTCCAGGTTTTAGGAAGATTCCAAGTTCAGAGCTCTGTCACCTGCACTTGCACACAAAGGGACCGAACCCACTGCCCACCCAGATCCATTCACATGTCACATCAGCTCCATTAGCTTTCCCTTCACAGAATTCATCTGCTTTTTTTCAATATTTTTTCTTGAAAGCTGTTGTATTGATTACATGGTGTCTAAAAAGGTGTCACATGCATGCAAAGTCTGACAAAGGTCTGAAGAGAATAAACTTGGGCTAAAGCAACCGTCTCATGGGTGAGCCTGGCAGCAGCGTGCGACATCCACACACACTTGCGCGTGAAACCACTTCCTGGGCGTTACCCGACTCTGTGTAGCGCCACGGACTGGATCTTAGTTATTTCTTAGGGATTTAACCCAAATGCGGTTCACTCTTGTTTGAAAACAGGCGCTGCTTTGAGCCCTTGTTAACTTGTTCTACGATGCTATTCACAATACACCGGGAGGAATCCGCTAGAGGGAATTAAAACCACAGACTTGATAGGCGTAAATGGATCCAAGATATTTAACTTGATTAAGTTCCTCAAAGCACTCAGTCTCTGTATGAGACCCTACTTTAGAGGGATCCGAGATGGCTGCAGATTAGGGAGAAGCTGGAATTTCAGCTAAAGTATAGAGACATCATCCTGAGCCACCAGCTGAGACCGGCTGGAGGGAAGCCCTAGAACCAAGGCCTCGCAGAGGAAGCCACAGGGGGCTGCGCACTGCACTCACTGGCCTGGGTGACTGCTGACCCCTGAAGCAAAGGCAGACGGTGAGCGGGTGTTGACAGATGGCTGAAGGCAGCACCCTAACCTGAGTTAGCTTCAGCTCCTGAGTCCTCAGGCCAGATGACCCCCTGGCAACCTCTCTTGGAAACCCGTTAGGGACAACAGGACTCTTCAAAATGTCAATGTCATGAAAGATTAATAAAAAAGTAAAGTAAAAGGGAAAATTTTAAAAAGGCCCTATTTTAAATATAAGTCATATAAACATAAGTCAAATATAAAGTACTGACACAGGAATTTTAATTTCGTTGTGTTTGAAGGGCTGGTGGAAATGTTGCCAACTCTAAGATGCTGTCCAATTTGCTGGCAATTGTATGATGAAGGCAAAGGGCAGAATATTTAGGATTAAACAACCCTTGGCTCGTTCCCTCACGCAAACATTTATTAACGTTTGACCATGCTCAGCTAATTGAGTTCCATGAGCCTCATATTCTTCATCTACAAAATGGAGAAAATATCACCTAATACATGTGCTCTGGGGGAGATTAGCAGCAAACAACATGTCAAGCACATAGCAGGCACACAACAAATTGCAGCAATTAATACCGTGCACTCGCAGAACTTAAGATTTATACCAAGGCTATTAAAAATTCCAAAAAGAACAAAATATACATAAAACAAGCATAAATTAAACTGGCTGAATACTGCTATCCCTAGGGGGGGAAAGTGTATATTTTGTCTTAAGTTATTAAAGAAAGCTTCTTGCTCCTTCCTCCGGTTACGCGCAGCCGAGCACTCCGGGCACTGTATCTAAGGCAAGCATTAGAAGACTCTGAAGGTAGAGGCAGGCATGCGGCTAGGGATAGGGCAGGGGCCCTCAAACTTTTTAAACGGGGCCAGTTCACTGTCCCTCAGACCGTTGGAGGGCCGGACTATCGTTTAAAAAAAAACTATGAACAAATTCCTATGCACACTGCACATACCTTATTTTGAAGTAAAAAACCAAAACGGAACAAATACAATATTTGTATTTGCATGTGGCCCGCGGGCCGTAGTGTGAGGGCCCCTGGGACAGGGGGACCAAAGAATGACAGCGTTCTTTTTGCCTCTCCCAGCGCAGATGCTGAAGACGACGAAAGCCAATAGGGCAGACAAACACATCTCCGAGAAAGCCTTGCTCTTCTAACCCAGGAAGGACCATCAAGGCAGAAAACCTTCAGCTCGCCGCTCTGCTCTAGCCAAGCACCACAGGAAGTACCACACACGACCACAGCCCTACTCGCAAAGGACAGGGAGGTCACCTAAACTGCCACCTTGCCCAGCTAGATCGAGGCGCCGCTCCCTCATCCCACCAGATGGACGATATCGGAGCAGAAAAAGGACTTTCATCACCGCCCACTCACAAGTCCCACCCTCCCCGCTCCGCCACAAGCCACCTGTGTGAGTGGGAACCGCTGCTTTAGGTAACGATACTTCCTCCCATCAAGCTGGACACGGCCTATCACCAGTGGAGGGTCAGCCCGGACGAGGCATCTAACAGCTGCGGTGGCGCAGAGACAGACGGCCGGGGAGGGAACAGAGAGAGCCTCCCGGAGCGCAGCGCACAGTGGAGTGTGTCCAGTTCTGGGTGACCAACTTGTAAAAGAACTCGGGAAAATTACTGTTTTCTTGTCAAAGGAAAGGTGTTTCTTGTTCTTGGATGGAGTAAGGAGTCTTCCCTCTTCTCAGAACCACCTCCTCCTGGAATTCTATCCTGAAGTCACCCACTCATCCAACCATGACCTTAAACACCGCGTCCAAAAACGAGTGAGAGAGAAAAGGGAAGGAGGACGTAGAGACACCAGGTTGCAGAAAGGAAAGTCGGAGTGACATGATTTTCCGGCAGGTGAGGCTGGAGGTGTCTGGAGACGTCCAAGAGGAGGTGTCACAGGCCACGCGGCTGGCGGCGGAGCAGGAACACTGAGAGCCTCTGCGGAGAGGCCGCCCAGGAAGAGCGCGCAGAGCTGGGGCCTGGGCCCGGAGGGGTCCATCGCGTCTGACTTCTCCGTAAGGACAGAACCGGACTGTGCCTTCCAGGAGACGAGCAGTGCAGGGCAAGTTCGAGGAGGGAGCGCCCCCAGGGCGCCTGGCGGAGAGCGGGCCGGTGGGAGCGTGTGCGATGGGATCTCCAATCTGTGCGCCTCTGGTCAGGTTCCACACTTATTGCCAAACAACTGTGATGACTTCCTAACTGCGCAGCCCACACCAGCGTGGCTCCCTTCAATCCCTTCGCTAATTGCAGCTACAGATTCTTATCAAAACCGCAATGTGCTCATGTCACCTCCCTCCCTTAATCCGCCAGTGGATGCCCTCTGCTCTATGGCATGAAGACACACCTCCTGCCATGGGCTTTCTGGCCCCGCGAGCTCTGGCTCTTCCCTAACCCCCAGAACCATCTATAACGTGACCCACGGCTCTCTGCTCCCGCCTCCCCGGCCTTCTCTCTGCGCCTCACTTCCTGTGTGCGCAGGTGTCCCCGCTCCAGGGCCTCTGCACCGGCCCTTCCCTCTCCCTGCTCCCTCCCCTCCCTTTTCACCTGGTCAACTGCAGATCGCAGGCAAGCCGCCTGTGCATCCTCGGGGGAGCGTTTCTCGACCTCCGACCTCCGGCAGCAAAGACAATGAGACGCCCCTGCCCTTCAGAGCGCCCACAGTTAGCACTGTCGGGGTGACTACTTGTCGACCCCCCGCTAGAGCGCAAGCGGCTGAGAGGCTGAGCCGTGGCTCCCACCGCACCCAGCGCTCAGTGACTGCCGCGCACACGGGCTCCTGGCGGCACTGTTCACGGAACAGGCGACTGGAACCCAAAAGCGAGGTTCATGATCACGAGTGAGTACGTGTTCTGAAGTCAGAAGCGCCGGCACCGCCTCTTGTTTATGCCTAGAAGGCCCTCAGCCACATGAACAGCATTGCTCTTCTACGGTAAAGTGAATGCCACATGTCATGGTAACAATGCTTTTCTGTTATTAAACCGCTTCTGTGAGCTGTGTCCTGCACTCAAGTCTCCAAGTCATACTGGGAGATCGTGTTCTGCTCAGCTCTCATTGAACCTGAAATTATCGGTTTGCATTTTCTATGGAACTCCCAATGGTGATATCACCAGCCTGATGGCAATAAATTTATGTGAAGAATCTAAAAATGAAAGCTATTGTTTGCCGACCACAGATTTACTATCTTCAAGGTCACTCCGAGTTGAATTTCACAAATTCCGCTTCCCCCTGGCAAGCACAGATGAGGAAAGTAGCACAAATCAAACCTCATCAAGGCTGGTGTGCCTCCTACTTCTCCAGCTGCGGGAGAAATTCTAAGCTTGGTATTCAGCTAGCACTCTGGGCTGGTTACTCATCATCCTCTCCTTCATGAATAAGCAGTCAGTGACAAAATCAGATCACATCATCTGTGCAGTTAATTACAAGTTGGAAAATATTCAGGGTATACACATTGTATTAGCATGTGCTGACATCTGTCCGCTATGGTGGTTAATTACTCCTCAATTTGGGTCCCAGCCTTCAACTATTTCAAGTTCTAACATATTTGACATAAACGGTTTTCAAGCCACCATTATCTGGGTTGAGTATTTTTGCCTTATTCCGGTTCTAACGTAGTCACAAATACGTGCTGTTAGCTTTCATAGCGACATAGTTCATTCTGCAGCTAAATAAAAAAACCAATCGGGGGGCGGGGGAGAGGTGGGCTGGAAGAGGTCAATGTAGGGGGGACATATGTAACACTTGCAACAATACAGAGTTTTCAAAAATAAGATAAACTGTTAATTGGCACAACACTATCTACCACACGGTTAATTTTTTTTTTTTTTTTTGGCCAATGTTTATTAAATACCTTTAGCATTACTATACAGAACATAAAGTATTCGGAACTCTCTAAATTACATGCTAAGAATAGAACCCTAAAACTTTACTTCGGCGTAGAAGATAGCATTTGGCCTTCTGTTTTTATAGACTAGATCTGGGCAGGCTGTTCGTAAGGCTTTGTCAGTAAACATGTTTCCGCCCCTGCTCTAATCCATAAGTCATGCGTGGTGGGTGAGGGCAGGCTGCACGGAAGAAACCAGTTGTGCAGCGGCAGAGAGGCCTGACTAGGGTGAAAAGAAAAGATCAGGCAAGGAGGCGGGAAGTCGGGAGGTGCGATGGGGGGAGCTGCACAAATAATTTACAGGGAGAAAAACAAAGGCGGGTCATTGAACACACAATTCACGTTGTCGCAGGTAGTCAATGGCAACGAGAACGTACAAAATTCAAGATAAAAAGTGGGAAAATATATGATGCTAAAAACACCAAACGTACGGAGTACAGTAACCCAAGTATTTACTTTTAATCTCTCCATCTATTACCACTTTCCGTGCCCTTAGAGAAAAAAGGCTCAGACCCGCACGCAGAGGGACAGTCTGACCCAGGCCGGCGACTCCATGCCTCACCCACAAACTGCCCCCGTTGACCGTGTGTTCTCCACGGAGGACAGTCCAGGCCGCTCCCACTGGCAAAGGCGCACTGACCCGTCCCTGAAGAGCTGGTGGTTAATCTGCAGTGACCCGGTCCCCGATCCATTTGTCATCTGTATACAACGGACGACACGGGCCTGTGGTATCCGCTACGGTGGTGATGATCCCTCACCCAAGTCAGAGCTTAGGCTCAAAACTGTCAGCGACGCCCCCTCAGCAAAAACGTCCATCCCCGCAGGAAAGCCTGCATCCTGTCTGAACACGTGCGGCGCCCTGGCCTCTTCCCGTCACTGCTAGAAGGGCCTCCTACTAATAATGGCTTCATCTTCTTCATACGTTCCTTTGCCTTCCCCGCAGGAAACTCCCAAGAAGGGGCAGCTGACCAGAAGAGAATGTGGATGTTCTTGGACCGCTAGCCTCACCAGCAGACCAGGTGAGTGGACATATCATCGGTCACGGGGCCCCTGCGTGACAAGGGTGCCTGCGGAGAAGGTGACTATTTGGGGTGAGGCATCTAATCGTTAGACATCGCACAGGAAGTGAGAGCTCTGTGCGGACCTGGTCGGGCGAATCAAGCAGAAAGACCAACTCCCAGGGACTTGCTTTATTCTGACTGGGAGGCACCTAGAATCCCCTCTGCTTTCTTTCCTGTCGGCGATTCGGAGTGATTTACACTTTACACCCAGATATGGTTCTAAATTTCAGTGACCCAAAGATCTCGTTCATGATTTGAAAGACTTAATATTGGTCAGATGTTAATTCTCCCCAAATTGATCTATAAATCCAGTGTAATCCCAATCAAAAGCCCAGCAGACCTTTTGGAAGAAATTGACAGACTCTAAAACCCATACAGAAGAGCAGACATAATTTTGAAAAAGAAGAACAAAGTTGGAGAACTAATGCCACCTGATTCCAAGATTATAAAGTACTTTAATTAAAGCAGCGTAGTGCTGGTGTGAAATGAGACAAATAGAACAATGGGACAAAGAGTCCAAAAATAGAGCCACACATTCATGGGCAATGATTACCACGAACTGGAAATGTGGCAACGGAATTGCTTGACTACCTACCATATGACTCCAACACTCCAGCCTATGTTTTACCCAAGAGAAAAATATATGTATGAACATAAATATACACCAATGTTCATGCCAGCTTTAGTTATGAGTCCAAACCTCAAAATAATCCAAATACTCATCAACATATGAATGGATAAACAAATTGTATATCCATATCATGCAGTTTTTACTTGGCAATAAAAATGAACAATTGATACATGCACCAAACATGCATGAATCGCAACATAATTAGAGTAAAAAGAAAACATTATATTCTTTCATTTTCTTTTATTTTTTTAAATATATTTTTATTGATTGCAGAGTGGAAGGGAGAGGGAGAGAGAGAGAGAAACATCAATGATGAGAGAGAATCACTGATCGGCTGCCTCCTGCACGCCCACACTGGGAATTGAGCCCGCAACCCGGGCATGTGCCTGACCGGGAATTGAACTGTGACCTCCTGGTTCATAGGTCAACGCTCAACCAGTGAGCCATGCCGGCCAGGCTACATGCCTTCATTTTAGATAAAACTCTAGAAAATACAAACTAATATAAAGCGACAAAAATCAGATCAGTGATTGATTATGGGGACATGTGCAAACAACTGATGAAGGAATTACAGCTCCACTCAATGAAATGTGAGCAGAGGAACAAATATGTTCACTATCTTGATCGTGGTGGTGATTTCATGATGTGTACATATCAAAACTTACCTAACTGTACACGTTAAATATTTTCAGGTTGTTGTGTATCAATTACACCCTGACAGAGCTGTAACTTTAAAAATAGTCCAGTTGCAAGCTTCCATGTCTCTGGATCTATTTTGTCGGTTTATTTTATTCATTAGATTCCACATATAAGTGAGGTCAAGTGATGTTTGCCTTTCTGGGACTGGCTTATTTTAATTAGCATAATACTGTCCAGGTCTCTCCATGTTCTGATGCTTCTCGGAGGGAAGGGGGAGGAGGGAGCAGGAAGAGATTAACCAGAGAACTTAGATGCATATATGCATAACCCAGGACACAGACAATAGTGCGGAGAAGCCTGGGGAGGGGCTGGAGGTGGGAGGAGGGGATAAATGGGGGGGGCGGGGAGCAGACATCTGAAACACTTTTCACAATAAAAATAAAAATTTTTAAGTCACAATAAAAATAATATAAAATAAACTTAAAAATAAGTAAACAATAGTCCAGTAGAGGTCAGTCTGGGAGCTAATTGAACGCGTGTCCTGTTCTGATCCATCAGGAGCTCCCGGCACAGAGAGGCCCCTGGGAGGGAAGGTCCTCGTACACACGGTCAGAGCTGTGTGAGCCAGCAGCTCTGTCTTCCTCTCACCAAGCTGATGGCTTTAAATCATGATAATAAAACCACTGTATGAATGGAAATGTTTTATCTGTTCTATAAAGCAAACTATGATATGTCACTCAAAGGTGTATCAGATCCTTAAGAAACAAATTTAAAAGGAGAATTTGTTTATTTTTTAGCCAAGAACTTAGTAACTCAGTTGGCTTAGTAAAGAACTAAGCCAACCCGGGACACTCTGCACCAACACGGCCCCTCGTGCCGCCGCCAGGCCAGAGGGCTCCCGGCAGACGGGCCGGAGGGGCCGTCTCTGCAGCTGCCCACTCTGTCCAGGCCGTACAGACGACAGGAGACAACAGCACACGTGGACATTAGGAGGCCTCTCTCATACAGAACCTCAGCGATCCCTGGCACCGCTGTCCTCTGATGTCTTTCAACGAAGCCGTCAAGTTTAGCTGGAAGAGAAATGGTGCGACCGTAAACGGCCAATCCTGGGAACACGTTTTCGTGCAGAATGCTCTTCATCGGGAACATGAATAATAACGCCGCACGGGTCTTCAGAACACGTTTCTGGCTCAGTGTTCACTTCAATGCATAAAATCAGAAGAGTGACAAGACCACACGGCGTAGCACCCAAAAAGCCCTGGGGGGGGGGGGGGGTGGGGCAGAGTTCCAAAAGATCCAGCGGGGAGCTGAGTTCAAATATCACCCAGGAAGCCTGGGCAGCGTAATCATTGCCAGGCCATTCCTCCACCTGTGAGACCAGGACAGCCACACCTGCCCTCACATCCATGTCCCGGGACCGCGGGGACCCGCGTCAGGGGGCCTCGCCGCCCTCGTGTCGGCGCTGCCAGGGAAGTCAGCCGCGGGCTCTTCTCCAGGAAGTGCCGGTGCTGCACAGGGAAGCTTCTGTTCGGCCCGCGCTTCTACAAAACCATCGAATCATTTCTGTGCTCCTTAGTCACAGGCAGCTTTAATGCTGACCTCTGATAGGGAATTATAGGTTTCACAAGTTTCCATGTAGTTTAAAGTTTTGCTTTTCATATCCTATAAAATATTCGTGACGTTATGCTAATTTCCTCTTTTTAAAAGTCCCATTCAGCCTGAAACATAATCACATTGATCTTTCATTCTACCTCAAGCCCACCCCTCACTTCTGGTGTGTAAGGAGGTTAGGAGGTTTTCCCTTTAAGAGTCATGTATTCCTCATCACTCGGTGAGGGTGCAGACACATTTTGTTGCATCGGACTATCTCCTTTTACCTCTGAAGGGCAGTGAGCAGTGAAGGTGAAGGCCTATAATAGAATCTCCTGTGTTGATTGTTCAGGTTGTACCAATCGTCTTTTAGTGCCGTAAGATGTTGGAGAAAGAAAAGCAATGTTAAACCAGGCTGGGCTCCCCTGGATTAATGGAGGAGGGCTGCTGCCCCTTAGATTCTAAGCCAGGACTTCTGTTTAGCATGACTAACCTATCAGATACTCTAAGTTCTGCATTTTTGTCAATAATGAAGTAGAGGAATACTTTCACTAGAGAACATCCTATTGTCTCTGTAGGTTTCTGGGGAAGGTGGGTGAGCTTTCAAAAGGTAGTCTAGCCTCTTTCTGCTTATTATTTATAATTCTAGAGCAAAGTTTCAGGGAGAGAGAAAATAAAGTGAGCATTAAGATTCTGTTCTAATTTAAATATTCTTCACAATTTAGTAGTTACTTCTTTCAAGGTTCAATCACCTTCTAAATATTACACGATAAAAAAGAAGAGAAAAAAGACGTGTTTACTAGTCAAGAACATTAATAAAAGTACTTTCTAACATATAATCATTATTTTCATTTTCTATTTAAAATTTTTCATTTTTTTATCATCTCATTTGCCAAATTTCAACCTTCATTGATTAGAAACACAGAACTCCTTGCATACAAATTTATTCAGGTTTGCAAACATTAAATCATCATTAGATTAGAATGACAAGCATGACAAAATTAATACTCCAGAAGAGTTCAGGGAAATATAAAATCTAAAATGTATTGAATTAGGTTTTAAATTGAAACCATACAAGTTTAAGTTCAATGAAAACTAATATTACACACCTTTTAATCAATTATCTCATAATCATCCCCCCTGAATCCTTTAATTTACCAAGAAAACCTATCTAAAAAGTTTTCTAAAGTCAGCCATAAAATACCACTGAAATGCAAATTGAATCTAAGCTTCCATTAAATCCATCAACTGTCACCAGACCTCCATTCATCCAGTCACTTTACATGAGTGAATGTGAAGTGTCCTCAGTGCTCATTAGTGTTACAATTAAAATCAATATTGTATGGAAAATAAAATGGCATAATTACTTGGAACCATTATGGATCTTAAACTCCTTAAAATAATTTCCTATGCAAGTCACATGATGCTAAGCTCATTTACAACCTTAAACATAATTTAGAACTAATTTCCAAAGCTAACATTTAGTCAAGAGCAACAGGCCTATCTTTTAAAATATTTTTAGTGAAGAGGAAAACCGGTGTCGGTTCCGTGATACAATCTGTGGTTAACCAGTGATTCAGGGGCGAGGGCAGGTCTGGAAATACGGGTTTGGAGTCTTCCTAAATCCGTAAGAAAGGGTAAGGTCCCCAGACGGTGAACACAGACAGAGCAGAGAGGAGGGGCACAATGGGATCCACACAGAGACTTGACAATTAGGAAAAGTCTTCAAAAACTGATCGAATTGCGTGGTGAAGGCCTAGCGAGGGGAAGGGGAGGAGGGCGGGGAAAGTCAATGGGGAAAAAAGGGACCGTCTGTAATTCTTTCAACAATAAAGTTAAAATAAATTTTTAAAAAACTAATCTAGAAATTTAGCCCATCATCTTTCCTCCAAAAATAACCCCTGTGGAACAAAAGGACACGGGTGTACATTTCCATAAAACGGGTGAATTCTATCCGAGTCTGAGCTTTCTGAGGGGCCACGTGGAAGCAACGGGACTGCCCAGGGCGTGCCCTGCTCTCCCGGGGATGCTGACCCCTTCTCGGCCTGCGCTCCTGCCCAGCAGGGACCACAACTCAGAACCCTGAGAGCTGACGGGTTTGGGTTGGTGACGGCCACACTCACACTTGACCGTGGTAGCTAGGACCCCCCCTGGTGGGGCCAGTAGACCGGGCCTGGAATCCCAGCTCGGTGACGGAGCTGGGCCAGGAGGAGTCGCTCAACACCTCTCGGCCAGAGCTGCCCATCTATGGAATGAAGACTGTAGCTGTGGAGTGTGAGGATCAAAATGAATAAATGTCCGCAACCTCCAATAAGTGGTAGCTGTCAGTGATGGCACCCCGCATCCTCCAAAGAAGTGGGGGGGCACTTCCTCAGGGTAAGTACAAGGTGGCATCACTAGGACACTTGTCCTCAACAAAATTAACAGAGAGAGGCCCTGAGTAGAAACTCCACTGGCGAGCACAAAAATCAAAGGGAACAAAGTGGAAATCCTCCTACAGTCCCCTAGGGAAAGAAAAATCAAATTAACACATGCACCTGCATTAAATGAGACTCTGAAAATATGTTTTCCTAACCTTCTCTCCATCACACTGGCTCCCTGACCTGGTAAGGTGAGTCGCACTGCATGCACTTTCTAATTCCAGGTCTTCAAAGAGGAAGAAAAAAAAAATCACAAAATAGCCCAGAATTACCAGCAGAAACAGCTTATAAGATGGACCCATATCACCGACCTGTGCCGCCAGTGGTTGAGCGTCGACCCATGAACCAGGAGGTCAGGGTTTGATTCCCGGGCAGAGCACATTCGCACATGCCCGAATGCAGGCTCAATCCCCAATAGGGGGGCAGGGGGCAGCCAATCAATGTTTCTCATCATTCTCTCCCTCTTCCTCTTTCTCACTGAAATCAATAAAAAATAAATAAATAAAAAGATGGACCCATATGTACGGATTTTGCCTCTCGCCTGTTTTTTTTTTCCTTTAGTAAACTTCCTTCAATGAACTGCTTAAAGGGAACACTGCTCTAAATGGCCCAGCACAGGGGATAACAACTCGTAACACTTCCTTAACGCGCTATAGTATTTACACGCAAAGTGACCCGCTTAACAAAAGTTAAACTTACTAATAAACCATTCAGTTCACAGAAAACTTCAATGTAAAACTGTTTACAACACAAATGTGTGACGTCAACGGCAGCTTGCACAGAATCTCTAAGGCTGTCGAGCTTGTGATACATAAGAGCAGCGTTAAAGGCGAGATTCCTTAAGTTCACAAGAGGATCTTTTTCTCTGCGAGGCACTGACGACTGTTCTTAAAAATGTTCTGAGTCAGCGGAGCTGGAACGGCAACAAGATTTCTAACATGTTTGTATTTGGTGCTGGTCCCTAAAGGCTGCCGCACAGAGATTAATCGTTTCTTGGCCACGCAGTCTGCAACGTTGCCGTTCGTGCAAACGTCGTGCTGGAAATATTTTCCCATTTAATGTAAACCTACTGAAGAGGGAGAGAGGAAGTCAGAGAAAAAGAGGAGACGGAGAAAAAGATAAACGGAGAGGGAGAGGGAGAGGAAAAAGAGGGGGAGGGAAGGGGGAGAGGGAGGGGAAGAGGGAGAAAGGAGCTTATTAATATGAGAACGCGCCTTACTCTTCTCAGAGAAAAGAAATAACCTACCCCTCCTCTCAGCTGAAATGACTTAAACCAAACTCGCACACACCTTCTGAAGTGACTATAAATCGGAAATAGCAACAGCAGAACACTTGCAGTCTCACAAAGGGCTGTGGAACTTCTCTGGCTTCACATTCATGTGAGGCTGAAAACGAGGCCTGAAGCGGTTAACCAGGCCATTCAGGCGAAAGCGGGCGCCCCTGTGGCCGCCACCTGGTTCCCCTTGGGCTCGGACGCTGTGCGGTCACACTTGGAACCCGCTGGTCAGCGTGACTGACGTTGCTGACTCTCTGGGGGCATGTTTGCAATCCGCATGAAACTTTGGGAAAACCTTCCTGTGAAATAAACGGAAAACTGGCTAACTCAGCTAGACATCTCCACGCCCGTACAAGACTCCTCACGAAGGTTCTGGTCACCGTTTGCTGTAAATGAGTGTTTGCACGTCTTAGTAATAGGATGCTATGAGTCACGAAATCCTTTCTGGGAAAGGCAGACTGGGTCGGGAGGGTGTCTCTCAGATGTAGAGGAAGAAATTTATTGGGGGCTGTAAGCAAGTCCTGTTACCAGAGCTGGGGGGGAAACTGAGGCTGCAAAAGGAGCTCGAGGCAGCTCCCCGCCTGCTCCACCGCACAGTCGGCCCCTCCCTTCTCTGACAGTTCGGGGTGCGGGCGACGCTGAGACGTCCACGCTCCTGGGCTCTTAAGAGCCGAGTCCGGTCGATGTCTCCAGCCCCTGAATCTCTGCGCTTCAAGAGTTCCTCTAAAAAACCTGGCAAAATACATCTCTTTTAAGTAACGAGGGCTGGTGTGTAAAATTAGCATAAATATATGACAAAGTACTACTTCTTCCCACTACTGTCATCCTGAGCTCGCTTACATGTTAGCTGTTCGGGCGTCTTGTCCTCTGGGAATGAATGCACAAATGTTCCGAGCAGTCGTGAGCCTGGCGCCCCACAAGTCAAACCCCCCGCGGCTACAGCACAGCCTGCCCCGAGGACCGGAAAGGGCCTCCGGTGGTCTTGACGGGACAGATGACACGGCCTGTGAACGCCGACTCAGCACCGGTGTCAGCGTGCAGACCGATACGGCGAGGCCCACGGCAACAAATGGCGAGAATACGGCAAAAATGGCCCCTCATCCGCATCCTCATCCTCATCCTCATCCTAGAAATGATTCTTCCGACGTCCAGGGAGCAGGATGCTGTGTTCACTGCAGCCTGCAGGGCACTGTGCTTAAACGATTTCACATAGATTTACTGATCTCTCGGCATATTCTAAGAGAATTTTTTTTCTCTGTCCAATGGATGTACTTTTTTTTAACTGATGTGCATAAATTTAATTTTGTCAATTAATCACAGTTTAAAAGATTGAGAAGTTGAATCTTAAAGGAATTGTAGGGAGGATCATTTCATAAACCACAGTCTTCTCACAGTAAAAAAAAACCAACAAAAACAAACAAACAAACAAAAACACTCCTTATTTGTATAAAACCTTTCTTCTTACTCAGAGGGCTCACCTCGGAAGGTAGCTATGTCTTATCAGGTAGACCCTACTTGCATATGAGCCAGCAGACAGGGCAATGTGCTATCTCAAGGTCACAAAGCTAGTCGGTTGCCAAAAAGCTTACATCTTGGAGCTCCATGAGTCAGGAGGCGGGCGTGCAGGACTGTGTGCTCAGGGTCCAGAGCAAACCCGTCAACGGACAGAGAAGAACAAAGCTTTTTCACGAGTCAGAAAGGGCGTTTGCTCCAAGTGGCCTCACAGCCAGCGCGTCGAAGAGAGGCAGCTGGCCAGAGATGAGCCAGATGAAGAGCCGCCCTGAGTATCTGGCGGAGTTCCGGTCCCCGCCCCGTGGGCCCGGGATTCTGATGTGGAGTACCTACCACAGCCTCAGAACCGGTATCTGTTCAGTCGGCAGAGTCTGTTTCCGTTACTTCTATCAAAGGAACTTTAGCCCTGCTGGGGTGGCTCAGGGGTTGAGCATAGACCTATGAACCAAGAGGTCACAGCTGGATTCCCGGTCAGGGCACATGCCCTGGGTTGCAGGCTCGATCCCCAGCAGGGGGCGTGCAGGAGGCAGCCGATCAATGATTCCCTCTCATCACTGATGTTTCTATCCCTCACTCCCTCTCCCTTCCTCTCTGAAATCAATAAAAATGTATTTTAAAAAGAAAAAGACTTTAATCACCGATTAAGACAGTCCCAATCCATGAAAACAAGCAGGAATGCATATATGGTCAGAGAAAGGGAACGTAGAACACAAGTAACTTCCCTTTTTTCTCAAATTTAACAGACCCGAGAAGTGACTCGCTGAAAGGGCTGCTTCTCTTCTACACACAGAGCTGAAGACAGGCCGCTCCTGCCGGATGAGCACAGCTAACCCGCACCCGCGCTCCAGCCCCGGCGTGGGGCTCACGGGAGGGCTGCCCTCCGGGCGCGGAGCACAGGTCCCAGGATCCACAGCTGGGACTCGAAATGCGGTATTTTATGTAACAATGACATGCACTTCTAAATCCAGGAAAACACGTATGAAGAGATAAGTACAGCCACAGAGACAGAGACACATGGGCGTGCGTATACAATAGGCTTCTGCGGTGTGGCCCAAGTGCCACAGCACATTTCCAAACACGCTTTCTACAGAAAAGTGCACTGTGAGGTCCATGTAATGGCCTTAGTTCAAGATCAAAGATGAGAAATACGCTCCCTAAGTATCTTTCTTTTAACAATGTTTTAGTCTGGTACCTTTCTCTTAAGAGCTGTGTGATATATTAAAAGGAGCCTGGGTTACAAAAGAAAATTTCAGCTTTACCACTAATTTCTTTTAAATATATTTTTATTTATTTCAGAGAGGAAGGGAGAGAGAGAGAAACATCAAGGATGAGAGAGGATCATTGATCGGCTGCCTCCTGCACGCCCCACACTGGGAATCCAGCCCGCAAACCGGGCATGTGCCCTGACTGGGAATCGAACTGTGACTTCCTGGTTCATAGGTCGATGCTCAACCACTGAGCCACGCCGGCTTTACCACCAATTCTATTAACATAGGAGAGTTTCTTAACTTCTCCGATTCTCACTGTAACCCCTCACTGTAACCAGATTTTCATGAGAATTACAAAACTCATAAGGAAAAGCCATGCACAAGGCCTGGCATTTTAGAGACTAAAGAATGCCTCCTTTTTTCTTTAGTCGTATTTTTTCTCAGCCTTCAACATCCCAGGCCTAACCACCAACCCTTTAGTCTGCCCAGGTCCCAGCTCTCCCTGCCGGGCCAACGTTAGACGCTCCTAAATGGCCCCCTGAGCCCGGAAGCTGAGCTGCACCTCACGATGAGCCTGACTTGGACTCCACCCCTCGATGCGGCTCCTGCCGCCCCCCGCAGAGCGGAGCGGAGACTGTGACGCCCAGGCTCCGGGATCGCCCCCCCAACCAGGTGTCCCAAAACCAACTATTCCGCAAACGTCTCCCCACATGACCCCGGGACAGTCCTGTCCTTCTCGGGGCCTTTTGATTTGTTCTGGGTTGGTCCCCCTTTCATTCCAAGACTGAGGATCCTGATTCTCCCCAAAACCACCACCTCATAGGCGGTCATGTGCGGCACCAGCTTCCAGAAGCTTCTACAACAACTCATTGTTCACATGAGCTCTGGCCTCTGGCAAATTTACACGGTCAGCCCAGTCAGGCAGCGACAGAGTCCCTGCAGAGCTGTGGGCTTAATCAGACACGCTCACGGCTTCTTTAAAAAGACACCTCACTAGGAATGCGGACTCGGTCAATATTGTCTTTGACAGAAACATCAAGAGACAGGCTGTACCTCCTTGTAACACTGACGGCCAGAGACACTGAAAAGGCGAGGTTACCAGCTTCTGACACTGTTCGGCTGAGGGGACTCCGTTTCTCTGTTTGTAAACTGGTCATCGCACGCAGGCTGTCCCTGTTGGACAGGTCTGAGACGTCTACATCTCAGTTACCACGTTTGGTTAAATAACACCGTTCCCCCAATAACGGGATTCAAATGTCAGTTATGCGGTCTACACCCGTGACTAGTGACATGAGACCAGCCTCACCACCAGCTCAGTCCACAGCCCCGGCAGCAGGACCAGGTGTGCGCCATGCCCGTGCCTGGCGGCGATGGCCGGCGGCACGTGAGTTCACAGACAGCCCGTGTGGCGCCATGCTGCCTCCTCGCCTCCCAGCGACAAACCCGCCTGGCATCTTACAAAAGCGGTGCCCTCAGGGAGTATCGGCCCAAACAAGGATGGAAGCGCAGCGAAGAGACCAGCCACGGCAGAACGGGCCGCGGCCCGTGAACAGGCAGCCGGGGGCTGAGAGAAGAGGCAGCGACGGGGAAGGCCCGCAGCTGCTGTGCGGGGCTCAGTGCGCCGACACGGGGACGGGGACGGCAGCTCATCACCAACGGCGCAAACGGAGGGAGACGCCCGGAGTGATGCCCGAAAGAACCTGCCCGTGAAGACCCTCCAGGGAGATTCCATCGCACTGGCAGCCAGAGGGGAGGCAGGCACTGGGTACCGGCTCCGGACAAGTGTTTGATGCCCCGTGTTCCCGCGGTCTCCCAGTAGAGCCCTGAGCCAGCGTGGTTTTCACTGTGTGTTCATTTCCCTGCTCACTGATGACAACTGAGAGAACGTTTAATGTTCTAACGAAAAGTTGTAAAGGTTCTGGGACGGCTGGACCGATGCTTATTCAGACCATCGGGCGTGGCCCGGCCTCCACGGTCGCCATTCGCCCCACAAGGCCTGCACGGTGAGGCTGGCCGCCACTCTGCAAGGCTGAGCGAGAAGCAGCGTGATGGTCACAAAGGGCCTGTGGGAGGCGGCTGGAAGGACAGCAAAGCTACACCCTGAAGACCTGGCGCCTTTAATGCTGAACAGCCGTGACCAGGGCCTTGTGGACGATGGGAGCCACCAAGGGGCCTAAGGAGAGTGGCACAGCGAGAGCCGCATCTTACACAGCTCACTTGTCCCACAGGAGAACTTCACTAAAAGAAGCAACTAAATGATTAACCAGAGAACAGGAGCCGCTGCCCTAAGGCTGGGACCCTGCGGATGGAGAAACCACCTTGAAGAAACAGCTCGGTGCAGAGCTGACCGCGGTGGTAGCTCACTGAGGCAGGTGTCGAGGAGGCTGCCGGGGTCTGCCAGGCTCACGCAGGCTGGCATTTGTGGACCGCCTCGTGCCAGGTACCATTCTGAGGTCTTATATCTACACTAGGGGCCCGGTGCACGAAGATTCGTGCAAGAATGGGCCTTCCTTCCCCTGGCTGCCGGCACCGCCTTCACTCCGGCCGGAGCTGCCTTTCCGCCTTCCCACGCTGCCCAGAGGCCCCAAGCGGCTGGGGCTGTGTGGAATGCCTGCATCGTTGCCATGGCGCCTGAGTATGCAAATTAACCCACCATCTTTGTTTGGTTAATTTGCATACTCACTCCTGATTGGCTGTTGGGTGTTGCAAAGGTACAGTCAATTTGCATCTTTCGCTTTTATTAGTGTAGATGTGAATGCATCTGACCCTCCTAATGAGTTTAGGAGGAAGGTCCTGTTATCATTGTCATTTAGAGAGAAGGACAATGAGGCACAGAAAAGGGAGGTATTTAGCTAGGGTCACACAGCTAACCCATCTCCACACTCTGAGCTCTCTCGTGCTGCCCTGCCCGCACCCCGTCCCCCCCGTCCCCCCCGCCCCCCGCCACCTACCAGGCTGCTGCCCTTTCGCCAGTACTGACTGAGCACGTACTAGGCGACTCGCACTGTCCTGCTCTTCTTACTGCTGTGAAAGTTCTGTTTAAAACTGCCCAGGTCGGCTGCTTATCTCCTGACCTACCATTTCTTCCTTAACGTTAACTGCTTGAGTCTTACAATTGCCTTAACCCAGAGAAAGATAAAGAACGGGCATTTATTGGAAAAGAAAATAATATAATATCATGCATTTTGTAACCCCTCCACCAATAAGTTGTCATTTATAGATCAAAATTTTCGTGAGGGGAGAAGTGTTCATGAAATCATGTTTAAAACCACCTGACTTCTAGCTTTCCATCCTCCGTGGGCTCTGCTCTCCCTCTCATCTGCATCTTCCAGAAGGAAACCCTGTTAGGAAAGGGTCTTAGAGGTCCCGGCTGGATGTCGGTGTACGTCCCCAGGACTTCCCATAAAACGCTGCAATCTGCAAATGTCCTAGGAACGACTGCCTTTTCCTTCTACTTATGTTCCCTAATTAGCAGCACATTTCATCATAAATACCTTTACAATTAAATATGTAACATTTCATTTTCTGGTTCCTGCCTAAAAGGTAGAGGCAGTTGCTTTGGTCATTCCCATTAATGGGATTCCCACTATATAAACTTGTTTTCTACTCTGACTATTATCTGAGTTATTTATTGAGTTGTATATGGGATCCAGGTGAACTCCAGAACTACCTCGCAGAAGAAAAACAAATCTATCATGCTGGTATTAAGTTATATTTCACTTACTCGGTTTATGCCAAAATATAGAAAATTGGTAGAAGAGACAATTTAAATGGGTTACCAAAAAGTCACTCAGAACTCAATCTCCCACTCTTAGATTTATACTGAGAGGGAAAAGTAGGCATTCAATCCTTGATTTATACCAGCCATTCATAAAAGGCCCCCATAGATAAGGGCCATAAATTTGCTCTCTGTCGAAGTGTGAATCACTGCTACAGGGATAACGCAGGCCTGCCTCCCATGACCGCTCAGCAGCGTGAGGCGGGAAGAGCAGGCGGCTTTAGTTTAGTGGTTCCTACAACTTTTCTACCACTTGCCACAAAGCTGACAATTTTATACCTCCCAAGAATGGACAAAGACCTCCAGGATTAAATATTTTTTTCCGCATAGGGGATATAACTATGTAAATTACTAAATACTTGATTTAGCTAGGAACGGCTCTAACCAGCTGTAACTACTTCAAAATATAAAAAATACTTTCCTGTCCATCTTAAATATTTTCCATTTTATTTTTCTAAGAATGAAATGTGTTAACTATAAATATACTTTGTTTTTAAAGGAAAATTCCTAGGAAACTAAACCAAAAAAAAAGAGTAATGGTTTTTACTTATTTTACTCTCTTTATTATTTACAGAGAATATCATATTAGAAAATGCTACAAGACTGAATTATAATTTTCGTAGCAAAGAAACTAATATAGCGTCTGTCTGATCTTCTGGCCCATGGTTCCCCGAAGGAGTTTTCCTAATCCATTCAGATATCAAAACCTATTCCATTTAAATTCCTAAGCTCCACGTTACACTATTACCCAGAAATATACTTCCTGTATGTTTAGCATTACGTGTGTGGAAAATAAAAATGAAAAAATACTTTAAAAAATTGGCTCCATGATGAAAACACAATCAGGGCTTATCAACTGACTTTTCATTCCTGTTTTTATGTTCTCACTATTCCCAAAAATCCTTCACAGAAAATCATAGGAACCTGCTTTCTCACCAAATTCTCCCCGTTGCAGATTCAATTAGCCTGCTCTGCACTCCCTTTGCTCAGCCGATATGCCCAGAAGTTCATTATTTTTTTGACAGGAATCCTGAGAATTAACTGCATATTTTCCTCTTTCAAAGACAGAAAACTCGGATCCTGATTCCTTAATAAAAACTTTACTCTCCTTTACCATCTGATATAAACCAAGCCAACTACATTGGCCATAATAAAAAATATAAATTATTGGAATCGTTTGTGCTTAAATTTTCTTAGGGAAGGATGACAACTCTCACCACCCGATTTATTCTTTTCTCTTTCCATGCTGGATGAACAATAATTTCCTTCAACTCTTACCGATTATGACAATGCCCTGCACTTTTCCATTTAAGAGTAAGAGAGAAATTGTATGAAAAACACTTTAAAATTAATGTATCTCTCATATTAATGAATGCTTATTAAACTTTAGCAGATATATAAAACTGACCTGCAAATTAATATCCCTGATAGCATGCAGGGTAAATTGAGAAAAATAAAGTATTTAGAACAGGACTTTGAAATATTTTATAAGTTCTATCTATTTTTATGATGACTTTTTAAAATCAGATTAATTGTTTCTGGTATTTTTCCCTGGAACTGACAGTATATCATATTTGTATCATTTCCCACACCTAAATATCCTCACTTTAACCCCCACTTTTCATTCCTGGCCTGGATTTTGCCAGAATAGATTTTTCAATAAATTAATTAGAAATGCATGTGAACTCAGGAGCTATAGGTTAAAAAAGAAGAAAGAAAAACCTCCATTGTTATTTAAAAAAAGAATTTTTCATGTAATACATCCATTTAGCTTCACAACCTACTAACAATTATTTAGACTCAATTCAAGTTCCATTGATTGCATACAAGTTCTTTCTTATTGTAGTACGTGGATTTTTCAGCCTTGATTTTGCTACTATCTTCAACATATTCTTAATTTTTTCCTGAAAGGATTAATGTTAGAACAATGGCATGACTGCAGAGTAGTTTGGCTGGGTATAGAATTCTCACGTCTCTCTGATTTTTGTCCACTTAAGGTAACATGTTTTCTTCTGATTACATTATACAGTAGAATTTTCTAATGGTAGAATTTTCTATTCATTTTGAAATCCAGAAGTCTCATTAGAGATATGTCATAACATATTATATGCCTGCTGTTGCTGCTGTTCATCAGGCCTTATGTCTGCAGATTCACTATTTGATTTTTGAGCACCATGCAGTCTATTTCGTTCTCCCACTCAGCAACCACACTTTACATGTCCAAGAATTCTACCCCACACCAGACTGTTTCCCTTTGATATCGGTCTCTGCTTATGCTACAGATTTATCACATTGCGAATTTCATTAAAAACGTGCTTATCAGGCCTGGCAGGTGTGCTAGTGTTTAGAGCATCGGCCTGTGCACCAAAAGGTCCTGGGCTCTATTCTCAGTCAAGGGCACATACCCAGGTTGCAGGTTCGATCCCTGGCCCCAGTCAGGGCGCATGCAGGAGGCAACCAAGCAACGTGTTTCTCTCATGTCGATGTCCCCCCTGCCCCCACCCTTCCTTCCATTCTCTCTAGAAACCAATGGAGAAAATATCCTCCGGCGAGGATTAACCAAAAAAAAAAATTAATTATCAGGTCTCAGCTTAAAAGTTATTCCCATAGTACCCAGGGTGGATGCAAACTGAAACCTAGGCTTATCTCGTTTGTATTCAGGCTCGTCATTAAAAAAACAGGGACGCAAGGAAGTGGTGCTTTGATTCCACAGGGGAGGCTCAGTCACACCAGGGATCTTGAGTTGAATGAGTTGAGACATTATGTCAAGAACTCTGCCCACTTTCCAAGAGTCTCACGTCCCCAGAAATCAGGAAGGAAAGACAGCCCCTGGAGCAGCTGCTGTTGGAGGCTGAGGGCAGGTTCTCAGAAACGCCCAGTCCTCCAACTGCCATCTTTACAGTAGGGGAGGGGCGCGTGTCTTTTGTGAAACACCCCTTGGCAAGCCCACAAGAACGCCCAACAGGAGCTAATGGGACGCTGCCCACTGCCTAGAGTCTTTAGCTCTGGACAGTCGTGCAATATAGAAAGTGTCCCTTCTCTCTTGATTCCATTTCACAATATAACCGGTTTACATATGCTACCTCAATGCTGAAAATTAATTCTACTTTACACATCTAAACTAACATAAACACTACGGAAATTTTAAATTATTCACAAAATGATAGGTCAAAAAGTCTTCTATCCTAGCAAAAAATGTAAAAATGCAGTTTTAAAATATTTGGTAATTGTGAACATCACAATTACTTAGTGACAAACAATAATTTTAACATTGAAATAACAAAGGTGAAAATGCAGAGAAGGAAATTTGTTGTTAAAAAACATCACAGATAAAAGCCTTTAATTTATTCTTTCTCCTTTGGCCTACTGCTTAAGTAACAATGCAATAAAACAGTCCACGTATTGTGTTTGAAAAAGAAGTGTTCTTGAGATGCAGTAAATTCTTCCATAAGGATTGTCTTTATGTCAAAATGAATGAGACAACATTCAGTTTCTCAAAAAACAAACAAACAAAATCACAACTTATTAGAATTCTACTTACTATTGGGCCACTGACCCAGGTCTACAAAGGACAAAGTATATCACAAAACTAAGGACATCCTCCCCTCCCTCATCTCCAAAAGACTCGCCAAGTTATGAAGAGCTATGATGAAGCAGACACACAGACATGTCACACACACGGGAGAATCTCATTAACGCCCACCTACTCAAGGACCTCCACTACATTCAGTAAAATGATTATTGCTCTGAAGGAAAAATTAATGAGAAAGGAGAAAATGCAGAGATCAGAAGGCCTTCTCTGCTGCTGGCAATCCATCAAACTGTGCAAAATAAATGCTATTTCATCTAACCCGCAAAAACCTTTTCAATTAAACAATCCTTTCAAATTCACCAAGCCAAAAGTATAATGGGAAAATTTTAATGCTACGATGACAATCCTGTTAATCCTGATGTTTTTACTAACATTTTCAAACTTAAAGGAAATCAAATTGAATATTAAATAGCACTTTATTTTGTTTTCACTCTAGGGCAGTGGTTCTCAACCTTGGCTGCACATTAGAATCACCTGGGAATCTTTTTAAAATACTAATTTCTGGGCCTCATCCTCCGGAAATTCTGTTTCTGTGTTACTCATGTTGTGGCCCCACCCCATCACAAAGAAACAGAATTTCCGGAGGTTGAGGCCCAGAAATCAGGATTTTAAAAAGATTCCCAGGTGATTCTAATGTGCAGCCAAGGTTGAGAACCACTGCTCTAGGGCATTCCTCTGTGTGCAGTGAGTATGGAAGGCTCTCTGTCGGAAGTGTGAGTGCCAGAGAAATACTGCCAAACCCCACGGCACAGGCGCGGAGGCACGCTCACACCACAGAGCTCGGCGAGTTTCTCACTGTTGCCTACTTCTGCGTCACCGGTACCTCTCCAGCGGCTTTGCATATTTCCAATTCCCTGTTTATCTTTGCTTTTCCACATGTCGCCTTCTGACTGTGGAACTTCTAGGCAGGGATTAGGAGCAGGCCACACTGAGCTTGGTTTTGTTCCTCAGAGAAAGATGCTAATTCTCCTTTAGCAGCGCAGTGCGCTTCCTGAACACCGGCAACTTCGGCACTTCGTGACGCCCAGGTATTTATCAACTTAAAAACAGATTATGCGCCAAGTGTTCGTGGGAATCAGCTGGCGGAACCAGGAACATCCTCTCCCACACTCTCCGCTGTGTGAAGGGACCAGGCTGCTGAGCTGCCTGCAGTAGCTGAGTCCACCTAAAGCTCCCACAACAGAAGAGCCCACGGAGCCGCCGTGGCGCCTGGAGAGCTGCCCTGGAGGACGGGGAGCCCCCGCGCTGATGTTTCTCTGGACACGCCCGGAGCAGGTGCGCCAGCGTCAGGGGTGAGAAAGCAGACGCAGGACGACGGTGGCAGAGAGGGAAGGGCGGTCAGCCCTGAGCACTGACTTGATGGTCGGGGCCCGCAGAGACCGGACGTCCCAGCAGGGCAGTGTGTGGGGATGAGCCCAAGGCCCAGGGGCCAACGCCAGTCCACCCCCCACACCCCCGTCCGCTCTGAGCGTCCGTTTTCTGACCAGGGGAAAGGACAAGGCCGCTCCCCCACAGGCTCGCTGTGAGGACGGAATGGCAGCGCACTGCCCGCTGTGCTGTGTGTATTTGTTGCTATGACGGCTTTTCACACGTAGAACAAACCAGGACCAAGCACAGCACTGCCCCTGGGCCTGCCCAGGGCACCACCCACAACAGTCTGGAAGGATTCGCACTGAATGTCTTCGCAAGACCAGCCCTCTGATGCAGGGCGGGCAAAAGAAGGCTGACGGCTGTTCGTACGGAAAACAATGGAATAATTAATAAATGACATTAAGATAAACTGTTTTGCATATTCCCAATTGTAAACCTACTTTTGCCCCACCTGTATCACCAAGAGAAACGAAAACACGTTGTCACAGAAACCTGTACATGAATGTTCACAGCAGTGTTGTTCATGACAGACAAGAAGCAGAAGCCACCCAATGTCCATCAGCTGGTGAACAGATAGATAAAACCTGGTGTGTCCAGACAATGGAGTGTTACTCAGCAGTAAAAGGAAAGGAGAGCGGACGCCCCCTGCTGCATTGATGAGCCGGGAAAATCTGATGCTGAGGAGGGTAGGGGAGACACAGTCACAAAACGCACACTGTGTGCTTCCATTGATAAGAACTATCCAGAATAGGCAAAGTCATGAAGACAGAAAAGTAGATTTAACAGTTGCCAGGGGCTGGAGGGAGGGGAGACTGGGGAGTATTTCTAACCAGTGTGTGGGGTTTCTGTCTGAAGTGATGAAAGTGTTCTGATTAGGTGGTGGTGGTGTTTGCAATCCTTCCAAATATGCTAAAAATCACCGACCTGCCCACTTTTAAATGGTGAATTTCATGGTATATAAAGTGTATCTGCAAAAAAAAAGCTCTAGCCCGTAAACTTCCCCAGGATATGAACTGTGCCTTCTTTCCATTCCCCCAAAATACCGTGTGTACCAGTAGAGTAGGTTCTAACTTATATTTGCTTCGTCAATATTATGGGCGCCAGGCATCTCATCAGGGCAGGATCACCGTAAACTTCATCCCTTATTGCGATGAAATGTAAGTCTTACTGAAGCGGGTAGAGGCCGTCCTATCACAGCTGAGAGAGTGGCCAGGTTCTGGATGTTCGCAGTGTGCCAGCTTGTAAACATGACGAAGAAAACTGGCAAAAAGGGAAGGCGGAAGCGTGGGCAGGCTGGGGCTTCGTTTCTGCGCTGTCCGGGGTCCTGAACTTGGCACCATAATCCTCCCACCCACCACCCACACAAATTGAAAAGCCTGGTTTTATTATATAAAAGAAATTATACTAGGAAAACGGCAATTTACCTAGTCTGTTTTCTATTTTTGATTAAGTTTGAAACAACACACTAACAATGCACATATTGTTGTGCCAGATAAACTGTTTGTAAGTTTTATAAATGCGAAGGAAAGCTGCATGGACAGTCCATTCAATCCGAATGTAAAGTGCATTTATTAAGGAGCTACTGTCCAGGGCAGCGGGTTCACGTCTGGTGAACAAAGTCCCTGCCCCTGCGAACCTCACAGACACAGACGTTCCCCGAGTTAAACATCCGACGCCATAGCGTGTTGCTCTCGAGTTACAGATAAGTCATTTCTTAACGTGGAGAGAGCAGGCACAACGAATACAGGAGAAGTGAGAGCAGCTGGCCTGAACAGGAGAACGCACTGCATGCGGGAGCTTCCCAGGTGAACAGCGCACGGTCCATCCTTACACGGCGGTGCGCCCACGGCGGCTCAGGTCTGCTGAGAAGCGTGCCGGTGCCGGAGAGCTGAGCTCTGCAACTGGGTCTCTGATAAGCTGACGAGAGTCAGACACTGCTCGCTAGCAGGACTCTCCACTGACAACCCATGGGAGCTAGAAAAGGGGAGGATTCAAAAGAATAAACAGAAGCTCCAAATCTGAGCTCCCGGTCCATCGATACCACTGCCACATGTTTGTTCCTTATCACTGTCCTGACAGTCACAGGTTTTGCGCTCCTCGCGGATATAAATCTCATCCGCTAACGGCAAAGAGTGACTCTGACTCGGATGCCTTTCCTCCAGGCCCCTTCCCCTTCCCCTCCACCCGGCACTTGGCGGCGTCGACAACAGGTCCTTTTTGCAGCTCTTGTCCCTGAATGCAGAAGCGACAGCATCTTCCTTTATCCTCGCGCTCTCTCTCGCTCTGCTTTGTTCCATGTGGCTCGTTCCTTCTCTCCTTTTGTTCTTCCCTCGTAGCTCTCAAATGGCAAACCTCATCCTTGTCTTCCTGTCAGATTTCTCTCTTCCGATGACAAATGTCACTAGAAAGCTCTCCTTACGGCGTCTGAAAGGCCGCTGTCCGTGTGACACCCCACAGCTTCTGTGCATCAGGTATCGGCCCCTCCCCTCTGCCCCCCACAGCCTCTACGGAAGATGCCATTCTCACAGGAGAGAGTCGGGCATCGGTAGGAATACGGTTTGGCCCGGGTTCAACTTCTGCCTCTTCCCCTTAGGAGTCACGGGACCCTTGGCCGAGGACGTTAACTTGCTGGGGCCACAGCTTCCACTTCTATAAAACGCACAGAATACCTCTCTCCACGGAGATGACGCGTTAAATTGTGATGAAGACAACGGACATGGAAATATGAGCTACGTGCTGGATACCGCCACGCACTGCAGACATGTTCACTGCTACTGTCATGCCTCTTGCACAGAGAGGCAGCTCGGGCACGGGCATCAGACATCATGTGTGTACAGCCCTTCTCGCAGCAGCTTACGGGCATTCAGTAAACACCGGCTGCCCTGTGCATGCCCTATGCTGCCACTCTCAAACACACAGCCCATCAAATACCTATCGTCACTCACTTCAACTCCGATACAGGCTTCCCACACGTTGCTGCACCGACATAAACGTAAGACGATCGAAAAACCAACTGCATTTCATTCCACTCCCCGCCCCACCTACACAAAGCGTGGTTCTCCTCTCGGCGTCTTTCCCGGGGTCAGCGGGCACCCGGGGCTGAAACTGCCCCCACACTCGCCTCTCCTGTGCTGTCCTCCGCCCGCTCCAGTCTGGGTTCTTCCTCCTTCCACTCCTCTTACCTCCTTTCCACGGCCTTTCCCCCTGTCCTGACAGAGGGGTGGATTCTGGAGCCAAACAAACTCTACTAAATGCTGCTTCTGGAATCATCTATCTTTCCTATAGTTGGATGAGAACAGGAAGCAGCCACCCTCACAGTCCCTCCCTAAAGGCCTCTGGAAGGCAATGGAGGGAGGAAGGCCAAACAAGGCCACCTGACCGCACAGGCGTCCAGACATGGCCACGGGGCCAACGTGATCCGGCGGCACCGGTGCTCAGAGGAAGCAAGCGCATTGTTCAAATGGCCTCGGACGCACCCAAAATAAAAACGTAATGAAATCTTAAGAGAGACCATCGTAAGGGGAAGGTGGGTGAAGGGGCAGAAGACTAGGGAAATCCCAGCAAGGCCAAGGAGTGGACACCAACCGAAACAGTAGCAAAAGTGTCAGCCGACATTGTCTGGGTTTGCTGTTATGTCATGAAAGAGAAAGCCAACTCGTATCTCGAGGGTGGGGAGGGGAAGAAGCCAGCCACAGTGACGCCATCCTTCTGCTTCCATTTTAGCAGCGTGACCAGCCAGCTCTGCGTGCCTCCGACTGGCGTTAGGGATGACAGAACCACTTAAACTAATTAACCAGCTAGGTTTCTAGACTGCAGCAGGAACGGTACGTCGGCATTGCTTAATTACTTCAAAACTGGAAACTGCTAAGTAAATATTGCAAAGTCTTTAGTAAATAAATGGCATTGCCATTCTGTAACACATCAGCATTATTATTAAACACTGAACACAAAAGCAAATAAAGTTCTACAAGCAGAATTTAAAATATGTATATTAAAATGAAACACATTTCATAACAGCACTGTCCAACATATCAAATGTAAGCAGTTAATTCAAGTACAGGGCAAATCAATAAGTTAACATAAACAGGTGCTTTAAAAGAATGATCAATTCAATATACAAGAAGCAAAGAGTATTTGGCTAAAATTTCCTTGAATAACAAGAAAAATGAGATATTAAAATATATTAAACTAGAGGCCTGGTGAACGACATTCGTGCACTGGCGGGGGGGGAGGGGAGTCCCTCAGCCCGGCCTGTGGTTCCCGCCACCGCTGCTGCGCTCACCAGCCATGAGGCCGGCTTCTGCGTTGAACGTCTGCCCCCTGGTGGTCAGTGCACGTCATACCGACAGGTCGTTCCACCGTCCAGTCGATTTGCATATTAGCCTTTTATTATATAGGATATTATTTTTAATAATTCATCAAGTGGCATGCTGTGTGGAATTTGTTCATAACTTTCTTTAGAAATAAATAATAACCAGAGTGTAAATGTTTTTTTTTTAAAAATCAATAAAGCCAATGCCTATCATTAAAGACTGAAGATTGTTCAGTAACATTACAAACTGGAAGAAAAGCAACATTTCAGTCATCAAGTGGATTTATTTGAGCCAAAATGAAAGAATGAAGGATGGCGTTCTCCAGGTCCTCACAGCACACTGGCCTATCTTTACCTCATTCTTTGCAGGTTCCCCTGGCCCCTGCCTGCACCTCTCTCACTAACACCCTGGGTCTGCTGGGAACAGGACTCTATCTGCCTCTTTCTCCGGAGTCTGGTAGTGCACCCGGCACACGGGAGTCAAGCAGTAAGCTGTAGTTAAAGGGTTTGTTTTGTCTGACTCTGCCACAGAAGTGTGAACTTCGTGAAGGGAGCGACCAATTCTTATTTATCCTGTGTACCCAGTGCCTAGAACAGTGCCTCACCTACCAGATGCACCCAAGAAACATGTGCCAAATTAAGGCTCATCTTCGATCTGTAACGGTGCCCGGCTTGGGATCTCATGAGCAAATAGGAGGATCTACGTCACTCACATTCAGCTGGTTTCCTGGAAATAAATCTTAAGTGAGAGCTGGCCGCCCAGCGTTGCTGAGATAAACTACCCCTGGGAGTGACATCCTGTCGCTGTGTCACGTTCTCCTTCCTCCATGTGTTCTTCCCTCGGATCTTCCGGTCGCAGACATTTCAGTAGGTAGCGGAGACCAGTGGCTGTGGCGCTGGTCACAGCCAACACCACTGCGCGGAGGGCTCACGGAGCTGTTCTCAGGCAGCCGCCGGAAGACACGTCTGGTCATGGCGATCAGCACGCACGGTGCTGTTTGAAAGTCCCTGCTACGACCTGTGACATTTTCCTACAAAGTTCCAGGAAGCCGAGGAGGCTGAGGGAACCGGTAGGGAAGCAGAGCCCTGGTAAGGACTTCTTTCACCCCAACCCCGTCGGCGCAGACCCGCACTCCCTGCCTGTTCGCTGTGTGGTTTGTTTGGGTTTGTCCCTGCCCTTCCCAGGCAGAGCAGTCCGGGGCGAGAGGGTCCTCTGTCCTTCCCGCCGGGATTCTTGCTCCGTGAGCAACCACTTCTCTGGGCCTCACCCACTCTGTGGTTTGCTCAACCTTGTCCACAAAGGGAAATGTAAAAAATGAGATACCGGAATAGACACGTTCTGGCGTGGTGTTAGGATGAAAGTGGACTGCTGACATTATAAAGGTACCGCCCACGCTCATTTTACAAAATGAAAACTCCATTTCCAACTAACTTCTAAACTCATTTTGTGTGATTATAAATGTCTGTATACATGCACACATACAAATTCCCTTCCGTATGTGTGTTTATATGTAAACATTAAGTGTGGCTTATCAATCATTCATAGAAAGTCTTTTATGGATGACCAGAGATTAATATTTTCCCTTAAATATTCCTTTTCCTGAAACACACCCAAAAACTAGGATTGGCTTGGTAAAGTCTGGATGGTAAAGCAAAATGCTTTCGGTATGTTTCCTTTAATCTGCAAAATAATCTGTAGTGTAAGAAAGCAAAACTCAGATCAATAAATTGGTCCAAAGTTGAAGAAAGAGAGGCAAGATTTGAACAAGGTCTGTCTGACTCCAGAGCATCTGATCTTGAAAGTAATATTCCAAGGCAGTGCAGTAGGGGGGGAAAAATAATCCAGGCAATCTCTCTCAAACACAAGTCATAACCCATGGGGAGGGAGGAAGGGAGGGAGGGAGGGAGAGAGAGAGAGAGAGAGAGAAACCCATTTTCTATGTAAGTACAAGTCTGAGTTACTTATAGTGTCTGGGCAACCTGAAAAGCTGTCCCACAGGTGGTAGTAGCTAGTTAGGTAGGTAGTAGGTAGGTAGGTAGGTGAAAAAGATTGACAGACAGAAGGAAGAGGTAGGTAGATAGATGATTTTTTAAGCCAAGTGTCCAGTGTAATACATTCATCCAAATTCAATGCCAAGAGAAGCTCAGTGAGAAGGTAATTGACTGCGTTCATATTTCAATGCAACAGCTTTTACATGAGGGCAAAAAATTATTGGGATTAACCATCTGCCTACCTTGTCCTGGAGTTTGGTTAGAAAACTAACCATACAAAACTATCCTGAGGAAGAAGGTAATGAAATAAACTCAGGAATACCGGTATTAACTTTCTCCCAGGGTCAGACACCCAGCCACTGGACTGCTCCATCAACCGTCTGCACTGCTAACGCAGCCTTCCTACAGGCGTGTCCGATGACGTCACTCTCCTCTCAGCTTCCCTCTGTCTCCACATGACCTCAGCCTGGGACCCACTAAAAGGCAACGGCAGGTGACCGGTCTGGTCTGAGCCTCAGGAAAAGCAGCGATTGTGGGGAATGGGAGGAGTGAGCGCCTGGTGAGGGTGCTGTGTTCAGGGTGAGCGCTAAAGCCAGTGCTCAGCCCAGTGGCCCCGTTTCTAACGTGTGTGCCCACAGGCACAGTCTGTGCTGCTTCGTCGAGCCTAAGGCTCTGGGTTTTCTGGACGTGGCGTGTCCAAGTGTTACTCCCACTTACTCTGCACGGCCCATCACACTTCAAGCTCATGGAACAGCAGAGCACTCACAGGACCAGCAACAGGCCACACTTCTTACAAAAAGTATTCAGATCTAAGGAAAGGTTTACAAATGAGGATGTTGGAATGGACCCATCCTGGAATAGAGCCTCTTGTTTTTTAATTTTCTTTTTCAATTAGAGGCCCAGTGCACGAGCTCGTGCACCAGTGGGGTCCCTCAGCCTGGCCTGCAGGATTGGGCCGAAACCGGCTCTCCGACATCCCCCGAGGGGTCCCAGATAGCAAGTGGGTGCAGGCCAAGTCCAGGGACCCCACCAGTGCACAATCGGGGCTGGGGAGGGATGCGGGAGGTTAACCAGCCAGGGAGGGGCCAGGGGGTGGGCTCCAGGGCATGTCCAGCCTGTATCACTCAGACCCCAGAAGCAAGCTAACCTACCAGTTGGAGCATCTGCCCCCTGGTGTTCAGTGCACATCATAGCGAGCGGTTGAGCAGCCTTAGCATATCATTAGCATATTATGCTTTGATTGGTTGAACAGACGACTGGACCACCGGACACTTAGCATATTAGGCTTCTATTATATAGGATTACAGCTTACATTCAATATTGTTTTGTATTAGTTTTAGGTGTATAGCATAGTGGTTAGATAGTCATATACTTTATAAAGTGAGCCCCCTATATTTCAAGTACCCACCTGGCACTATACATAGTTATTACAATATTATTGATTATATTCTGGACTTTACATCCTCTGACTGTTATCGACTAGGCTGTACTGTGACTATTTTGCAACTGCTAATTTGTACTTCTTAACCCCTCTAACCCCCTCCCCACTGACAATCATCAGTCTGTTCTCTGTATCTATTAGTCTGTTTCTACTTTGTTTGCTTGTTTATGTTGTTCTTTAGATTCCATATGTAAGTGAAACCAGGTGGTATCTATCTCTCTCTGTCTGCCACTTCATTCACCATCATGCTGGGCGCCCGTCAGTGGACGAGTGGACCGGAAGCTGTGGGACTAGCGCCCCTTGGACAAGGAGAAAGCCGAGACTGCCAGGGTCACAAGGGCGGCGTGTAGGCAGGCCATGATCAGAACCTCTGGCGACTCGTTCCATTTTCTAAATCCAACTGGTTTTATCTGGAATATTTCAACATTCAGGCAACTCCCCTCCTATAAAAGGCTTATTTGAATACTTTCATTTACTTAATGCAAACATTGAAACCTGAATCCTATTATATACAGTCAGTACAGAACACAAGACGAACAGGTTACATTATTCTAAACTTCATGCCTTTGAAAACACTCCAAAATAGCTTTTACATTCTCATCCAGTCAAAACACATTTATTCCAGCCCCAACGACAGCGCATGGAGAAGGCTTCTCGGCCGCCCCGCCAGGCGGACCCGAACCATCTGCCAAGGCTACAAGTTGTTTCAGCTCCGAAGTCACTGACCTCCGTCATGTAAAAACACTGACAAGAACCGACTGGCTTTCAGCCCAGAGCAGCTTTCAAAACCGGTTCAGAAATGTTTAATAATTGTAAGCGTTTCGGACTCCTTTCCACTGAGCATTCTTGCGCCTCTAAGAAAATGTCAAGCCTAAGGGCAGACGAATGACTCGCTTAGGTAAAAAAGAAAAGCCAATAGACTCCAACCGTAATAGCTGCCTCTTTTATCTGAGACAGAAAAACAGGTAGATGGAGGTATGCTATCCACATCCACATGTCAACATCACATTGCTTTACTGCGACTTGGAATGTACTAGACCCGTACTCAGACAGATGTGCAGCAAGCACTGTAGCGCAAGGCAGATGTGCAGCACCCCCTCCAGCACGCACAGATGTGCAGCACCCCCTCCAGCACGCACAGATGTGCAGCACCCCCTCCAGCACCCACAGATGTGCAGCACCCCCTCCAGCACCCACAGATGTGCAGCACCCGCTCCAGCACCCACAGATGTGCAGCACCCCCTCCAGCACGCACAGATGTGCAGCACCCCCTCCAGCACGCACAGATGTGCAGCACCCCCTCCAGCACGCACAGATGTGCAGCACCCGCTCCAGCACCCACAGATGTGCAGCACCCACTCTAGCACCCACAGATGTGCCGCACCCCCTCCAGCACGCACAGATGTGCAGCACCCCCTCCAGCACGCACAGATGTGCAGCACCCGCTCCAGCACCCACTGATGTGCAGCACCCCCTCCAGCACGCACAGATGTGCAGCACCCGCTCCAGCACCCACAGATGTGCAGCACCCACTCCAGCACCCACAGATGTGCAGCACCCGCTCCAGCACCCACAGATGTGCAGCACCCGCTCCAGCACCCACAGATGTGCAGCACCCGCTCCAGCACCCACAGATGTGCAGCACCCACTCTAGCACCCACAGATGTGTCGCACCCCCACCCTTAGAGAGCACATAAGTGAGCTATCAGTAGGGACACTGACAATGGTAACAGACTATTTTAATGACAGTAACCAATGGGCTATTTTACACCAAAAGCTGATGGGAAGTCGAGCCTCCCTTTCTTATTAGACTTGTGTTCTTTTCACGCTGTAGGCGGATGGCGAGGTTTCATCTGTCCTTCTCTCCAAGTACAAAGACAGTTTTGTTGGCCTGAGTCATGACGCTGCGACCTGAGCCGCTGCTCCTTCCATCAGAAGCAGATCATCTGTGTCTCAGGGGCACGGAGGAGTCAGCACCAGAAGCCAAACAGAAAACACTGCCAAACAGTCATATAGTGAAATACAACTTGGAATGTACTAGCCCAGTACTCAGACAGCGGTGGGCAAGAATAGTGCACATTCCCCAATATTAATCTCCAAACATCTGAAAGAAACAATCATTCATTCCTTTTATGGGGAATCTAGTGAAATAAAATAGAATCACAAACTTTTAGAGTGAAGGAACCTTAGCAATCTCCTCATGGGTAAGCGAATGACAAACGGAGGTAGAGAAATGCCTGGCTTATCTAATTAAACTAAAGTGTTCATAATTAAATCTCTACCAATCAGAGACTATCACATTTACATAAGAGCAAAATAAGTTTAATAAGTTTCCACATAGAATTATAATAGAATCTATTATTGAGTTTAGAATAAAGTTTATATTAACTGATAGACTCAATAATAAAAAACTTAAACACACTGGTTTCTATTTTTAACCTACACAAATAGTGAAGGGAAATTGCAATCAAGAAGAAAAACAACCTTGTGATTTATTTAAACAGCTGAAAATGTCACCATAAAATGGCCCGTATGAAAAAAAGGAACTAATTCCGATTATTTGCCTTTCACAATGCATATTCTTATTTTACTGGGAAAATTTAATTGTGTTTTGCATATGACCTTTAGAGCATCATTGTCACAGCTTGATAATAACATCCAAATAATTTCAATAAAACATCTACCACAGATGGGAAGTAATAAAATCATAATAGAAATACTCAAAACTTTATAACAGCATCTAGGAGAGATTTCTGTTCTGACACTGAAGTCTCTGCCTCCTCAGACATGAACACTGTGCGTCTCAGTGAATTCCCTGGGGAGACGCAATGCAGTGCTTCCGCCCATCACTCCCTGAACCGCCGAACGTCACCACCCTGTCCTGTGACCACTCCCTCCCTCAGGCCTCAGCGGAGCCGTCCAGGGAATCTCCTTGAGCTCTCACACGTCCCCTGCGCAGCCCGCCGGGTGCGAGGCGCTACGTCACATGGAGCTTTCCCTGCTTTCAGGGTTTGGTTTTTTTGCATTTATTTTCTGCATATTACTTCCTGTAAATGACACCACTCTGTCATCTATGATTTGCATAAAAGCCAGACATCACAAGCCGGATTGCGCTCCATGAGGGCAGGGCCCGATTTTCTGCTCCTTTATATCTCCCACAACAGCTCGCACGGGGTACACGTGTGGCAGGCATTCACACCTCCTAACTGACAAAGCAGTGAAGGCAGCCACACAAATATACGGAGCACGGAGTAAACGCCTAGCAAAGGCCACGCACCCGCCTTCACACCCGTTTAGTGAGATAACGGTAAAATCCAAGGGCTCTGCGTCGGTGCAAATACCATCTGCTCTCATTTGGGCCAACATTTAATTATTTTACATTTTAAATATCTGAGAAACTAAGGGGTGATTTTTATATTCGAATATTAGTAGATACAAAATCATTACAAATAGACAGCACTATTCCCAGGGTTCAGGGAACAGCATGTAAACCGAGGATCAGAGCAGTGATACAACTGCCCAGAGGAAAGCAAGATGCAAATCCAGAATTAAATCTCTACCAATCAGAAGCCATCACACTGTCAGAAGAGTAAAATAATTTTAATGTGCTCCCACATAGTTATAATAGGACCCGTTGTTCAGTTTAGAATAAAGTTTATATTAACTAACAGGCTCAGTAATGCTGGAACTGAAACACGCTGGTTTCTATTTCATTCTTGAAAACAAAAAACTAATTGTTTAAATTTCCATTTTCTCAGTTACCTTTCCATTCTGATCCTGCCACCATGATGCTATGCACAACTCATCCTGACTGTGGTTAGAGTATTTCCCCCCAAAATCTTCATTTCTTATTCTAAAACCAGAGGCCCAGTGCACGGGATTCATGCATTGGGGGGGGGGGGGAGGGGGGGGGCGTGGCCTGCGGAGATTGGCCCGCTGCGGGAGCAGCTGCTCATCCCGGTCAGCCGAGTGGCGCTCCCACTGTGGGAGCACACTGACCTCCAGGGGGCAGTTCCTGTGTTGAGTGCCGGCCCCCTGGGGGTCAGTACACATCATAGTGACTGGTCAACCGGTCGTTCTGGTCATTCCACTGTTCGGTTGTTGGGCTTTTACTATATAGGATAACGGCTTGAACACTTGTGCAAGCGGTGAACATCGCGCTTTGAGAATGGATTCTAATAAGGGCAGCATCACCCGTGTACGTACCGGGCTGACAGCTCTTGTAAACTAAACCCCTCAGGGCCGTGTCAGGGCCATGACACTCCGGTGGTGGCAGGGAGCGAGGCAGGGGCAGTGCCAGACCCCGACGAGGCCCCAGGTGGCACAAGCAGCAGCACCTCTTTCATCATTACCCCTGCCTTCTCCCGAGTCTGGAGCCAGGCCAGCCGAGCCCCATGGGAAGTGGGGTGGAGTTATGCTCACTAATTCCTCTGCCCATAAAAAATGACTTTAAAAGCTGAGGTTGAAGCTCCTTTATAAAACTCCATAGCATAACATCTCCATCTCCCATGTTAATGTGAAAACAATCATAATCATAAAATGTTTCTGCTCGTGTATGTTTTAATAATGTAACAAAAACCCATGAGCCCACTACGCCATCATAAAACAGTTTTAATTGTAACGTAGAAACTCCTATGTGCTCCCATCCCATCCCCCCTGAAGCGACAACTACCTGGAATCCTATACTTTTCTTTTTAGCGTTTCATGCTCATTTATGTTCATGTATTTTTGTGAAATGCAAATGTAACACATTTTATGTGTACATGTATATGTATGCTCCTGTAGTTGTTCCTAAGTTTATAAAATCGGCAAAATGCAGTGTGTAATCTTCAGGGACTGACTGTTTTCACTTGCCTTTAAGATTCATCCACATGGTGGGGCCGGCGGGCGGGGGACGGGCGTGCAGAACTTCCAGAGGAGTGGGGTGAGGGCCTGTGCAAATACTCTCATCCATAAAAACAATGAAAGCACTGGCAAAATTGTAAAAATCAACTTTTCAAAATCCTGGATATTACCCAAAGGCTTACACTAATCTACGAAAGAAGCAATTTCCTAGGAAAACGCGGAACCTTGGTTAAAACAGCTGGGCTGACGGCATTTTAATGTTGTCTGCTGCACACACTCGTATGCTCTGCAGTAGCCTTCAAATCCAGCAGCCTCCAAGCCAGCAGCCCCCACGCCCAGTAACTGTGAAGACCGGCGGCACTGAAGCCAGGGGACCGCACCCCCGAACCAAGCACCCCTCAGGGCACTGTCATGGCTGGCCGGCCTCAGCTCCGGGAAAAGCCCCTTCACCCAGTGTTACCGTCACTGATGTCGCCCAGAGCTCTAGCAGGGAAAGCCCTGTCTATCCCCGGGGTGCCTGTCAGAACCAATTAGCTGCCACTGACCACTACTGCAGCTCTTAAGGCTGCCATGCCAGCTGGGCAAACACGGGTCTGGCCAAAATTTGAAAGGAAGGTCTATGGAATGAGATGTCCGCAGAAGGTGTGTTTTTTTAAATCAGAGAAATTTGGGGGGGCCCCGAACTCTGCACACACCAATGTGCGTTCCCAGGAAAGACTGAGAGCCCCACTCTCACACTCTGGATGACCCTGAGGCCCTACACAGCTAGAAGGTTGTAGGAGACAGGCATCTACAATCCGCCTTCTGCACAGAAAAGAAGTAACATGTGGCCAGCCCTTTACTGAGTTTCCCCAGAGCAAAGAGGATGCGGAGAGGGGGGGGGCGGGGGGCGGTGATGAGAACTGTGCACGTCACTAGTAGCACATTTTACAAGAAGATCCCCCAGGCAAAGGGCGGTGGAGACAACCAGAAAAGGCATCAGCCCATTTTTACAAATAACCCAACAGGAGACAGTAAGACCTAGGTGACATCTCCGTATGTACTCAGCCAATGAGGAACCGGAGGAGGGACTCCCGCACAATAGGATTAATTGCCTGTGATCGCTACTCTGTGTGCCCGCCCACAGACACCCGCTCTCGAGAACGAGTTACAGGTCCCGTTTTCACCATGCTTCATGTCTCTGAGTGCGTTATCTGAATTCAGGCAGGGAGGATTTCTCACAGGTGAAGGCAGACTCATGCCCCAATATGCACACACAACTACTCGCGAAAGCCTAGAAGACTTACTGGTCACAAGAATTTCAGAAAATCTTTATCCCGTCATTAGCTTACCACTAATCAAACCAGGCAGAGACTCCAATGGCCGCACACAACAGAGAAAACAGACTTCACAGGATGAGCCTGGAAAAGTCACCACATAAGCAAAGAGCAGCCACACAAGAAGAGGATATCCTAAGGAGATGAGGGACTCTGAATGCCAAAGTTTATGCATTAACTCATCCTACATAATAAAAGGGTAATATGCAAATTGACCCTAACAGCAGAACCACTGGGAATGACTGGTCACTATGACACACACTGACCACCAGGGGGCAGACGCTCAATGCAGGAGCTGCCCCCTGCTGGTCAGTGTGCTCTCACAGGGGGAGCTCTGCTCAGCCACAAGCCAGGCTGATGGCTGCCAGAACAGCGGTGGTGGTGGGAGCCTCTCCTGCCTCCTCAGCAGCACTTAGGATGTCTAACTGCAGCTAGGCCTGCTCCCTGTTGGCAAGTGGACATCCCCCGAGGGCTCCCAGGCTGCCAGAGGGATGTCTGACTGCCAGCTTAGGCCCAATCCCCCGGGGAGCAGGCCTAAGCCAGCAGGTGGACATCTCCTGAGGGGTCCCAGACTGTGAGAGGGCACAGGCCAGGCTGAGGGACCCTCCCGACTGCACAAATTTTTGTGCACCGGGCCTCTAGTTTAAAATATCCAGGTTTTGCCCTAGCCAGTTTGGCTCAATGGATAGAGCATCAGCCTATGGACCAAAGGATCGTAGTTCAATTCCGGTCAAGGGCACATGCCCGGGTTGGGGGCTCAATCCCTAGTTGGGGGCGTGCAGGAGGCAGCCAATTAATGATTCTCTCTCATCATTTATGTTTCTATCTCTCTCTCTCCCTCTTCCTTCCTCTCTGAAATCAATAAAAATATACTTTTTAAAAAAATGTCCAGTTTTTGACCAAAAAATTACAAGACACGCAAAGAAGCAGGGAAGTGTGGCCCTTATATAGAGCTGTCAACAGAAACTGTCCCAGAAAAAGCCCAGACTTCAGACTTATTAGACAAAGACTTTAAATAACCTGACATCAATATGCTCAAAGAACAAAAGGAAATCACATCCTAACCAACAGTATGAGGACAATGTTTCACAAAATAATGAATTTCAAAAAAGACATGGACATTATCAAAAGGAACCAAACAGAAACTCTTGAGTTGAAAAATATAATAACTGAAGAAAAAAAAATATTCACTACAGCTGCTCAATAACAGACTTGAACTGGCAGAAGAACCAACAAGTTTGAAGATAATTTCAACTGAGATTATCCAGTTCGAAAAACAGAAGGAAGAAAGAGTGAACAAAGATGAATAAACCTCTGAAATTTCACCAAGTGTACAAAGATAAGCATAATGGGCGTCCCAGAGGGGAAGGAGATAAAGATAGGCAGGAGGAATTTCTGGAGAAATAGGGCTGCTAGTTTCCACTCCAATGTATAAAGAAAGCCTTGGAAGTCATCACTTAAAATAAGATAATCACAAATGGACAAATACTGTATGATCCCACTAATATCTATAATAGGCACAAAGAGACAGAAAGTAGATCAGAAGTTAGCAGGAGTTGGGGAAGCACGGAATGGGGGAGTTGTTGCTTAATGGCTACAAAATTCCCGTTTGATTAATGACATCATTTGGAAATACTATAGATAGTGGTGACAGTGGCATGACACTGTGAATATAATTAATGCCACTGAACTGTATACTTAAAAATGGTTAAGACAGCAAGTTTTATTATATATCTACAGGATGGGGCAAAAGTAGGTTTACAGTTATGAGTACTTGAAACACAGTTTATTTTTGTATTATCCTATATAATAAAAGACTAATATGCAAATCAACCAAACAGCGGAATGGCCAGTCGCTATGACGCACACTGACCACCAGGGGGCAGACACTCAACGCAGGAGCTGCCCCCTGGTGGTCAGTGAGCTCCCACAGGGGGAGCGCCGCTCAGCCAGAAGCCCTGAGCCAAGCTCACAGCTGGCGAGCACAGCGGCAGTGGCGGGAGCCTCTCCAGCCTCTGCGGCAGCGCTAAGGATGCTGCATTCCATGGGTTCGGGAGGAGCGGGCCTAAGCCATCAGTCAGACATCCCCCAAGGGCTCCCGGACTGGGAGAGGGCATAGGCTGGGCTGAGGGACCGCCCCTCTCCGAGTGCACGAATTTTGTGCACCAGGCCTCTAGTTATTATATATTGTATTATTTTCTATACAAACAACTGTAAACCTACTTTTGCCCCATACTGCATAAAAGAATGTATTTTTTTAATTAAAGGAGTCATGTCAGAAGGTCACAAGATCCAACGTAAAGGGGTCCCAATTGGCCAAAAATGTGACAATTTGAGTATCACTAAAACTACTGAGGTGAATTAAACACCTCAAATACATAAATTCACAAAGCAATAATGATATTTTTTTTAAATCATCAGTCACCAGAAAATTTGCTAGGGTAGATTTAAAATGTCTGCAAATTCTTTCCTGCTCCTCCAAACTGGCCGTGGTGGCTGACCTGACCCATGGAATGCAGTGGAAGTATAGGCTGAGTTTCAGGTCTAGGACTTAAAAGCTTTGCGGCTTACACCTGGGCTTACAATATTCTCTCCAGGACTCTGAGCAGCCAAAGAAAAAGTCCAACTAACCTGGGCCCTCCGTGCCTGAGGGCACGTGCACAGGCTCTCTGATCAACAGTCCCAGGTTGAGCCAACCTTCTAACCATTCCCTCCAACGTGTCAGACACGTGAGTGAAACCATCATGGACCCTGCAGACCAGCCCATCCGCCAGCTAAACACCTTCTTCCACACAGAACAGAATCACCAGCCAATCCCTCCCAAATTCCCGACCTATCAAATCATGATGTATAATGAAATGGTTGTCGTTTTATGCCCCTTGAGTTTGGGGTAATTTGTTATGCAGCAGTAGATAAGCAAGCAGGTATCAGCTCATTACTCTGAAAATTGATAAAGGGGAAAAATAAAAAAACAAAAAACAAGCCTTTATCCTGCCCTTCTAGTATAAACTGTTTCGGAGTAAGTAGGTAGCTGATGAGAGTGGAGCTCTGTAGAACTCTAGCTAATAAAAGCATGAGGAATGATGTCATTAGAAACGCACTGTCTTTCAAACCCTGAGGAAATCACAGTTCCAGGCAATCAGCATCAGCGAGCACTGAAACCTCAGGTGGGAGAGGGACCAGGCTCATCCCTCCAGCACATGCGTGTGCCCGCTCACTCGCTCTCTCTCAACAAATAAACTGCAGGAAATAAAATGAGGGGAGGGGGAAGGTGGGGAGGGGAGAGAAGGGGATGCCATCTATATATATAAAAGGCTAATATGCTAAGTGTCGATCATCCAACCAGTCGCTATGACACTCACTGACCACCAGGGGGCAGATGCTCAAAGCAGGAGCTGCAGAGTTGCAGTGACTTGGCAGCGGTAGTTCTCAGGTGACGCACCCTGAAACCAGAGAGTAGGGAGCCCAATTCCTCGCAGGGCCGCGTGATTCCACCTTGGGCCGTGGGTTATATTGTGGCTGGGGCACTGTCGACCCCAAATCTGGTTTACTACACACTTGCGTTTGCGTTTCACACCCAGCAGGACAGCAACTTTGCAGAGTGCCCTCTCGCACTACGGGACCCCTCGGGGGATGTCGGAGAGCAGGTTTTGGCCCAATCCCCACAGGCCAGGCCGAGGGACCCCACCCGCCAGAGGGGCCCCCCACTCACTCCGCAGACGCTGGGAAGGGACCACGGGAGGTTGGCTCCAGGGCATGTCCAGCCCCTCTCACCCAGTCCCACCCCGCCGGCCACCTTCTGATTAATTTCCTTTCAATGTGCATGAATCTGTGCACCGGGTCACTAGTTATACAATAAAAGAGGCTTAAATGACATAATCAAATACAGTGTAAGGACCTGGTCTTGTTTACATCCTGATTCAAGAAAACCACCTGTAAAAAGTCATCTTGGAGACAACCTGAGAAATCTGAATATGGACGGAAAGTTAGGTAATATTAAGGAATTACTATTCATTTTTAAGGTGTAACAGAATAGTAGCTACATTTTTTTAAAAATCAGTAGTTATCAGTCAGAGTAATTAGAGATAAAACAGCATGATGCTCTCTGGTCCTGCTTAAAAATTCTCCAGGAAAATAAAACAACACCCTGGCCCCTCAGGTCCCTGGAATTATACCAAGACTGCCAAACGCTGGGGACTGCCAGAGCGGGGTGACCCGGATGACGGGACACGGGCTCATCACACGACACTTCCACCTCCTGGGTGTCTGAAAGTCTGTAATGAAGTGTTGTACATGCTCCGTTATTGATTGGAACTGAATTTATGGATTAATGTGGGGACAAGTGCCATCTTTAAAGTATCGATACGTCCATTGTGGATATGGTACATACATGAATGTATTTATGTCTTGGATGTCTCGGTAAAGGCTTTGCATGTTTTTAAATTTAGCCTTAGGTCGTCTATGTATATTGCTATTGTGCATATGATACGTAGTCTTTTTAGAGTATTTGTATTGTTTGATAATAGGATACACACGTATCTACTTTTAGACAGTTTTGAAAGTACATTTTGGGTGCCATTACTTCTTTGTGAGAAGACGTGTTTCATTCCATAATAGAACAGGGAAAGGAAAACCCTCACTCTGAAGGCCCTTTAACGCAAACTTTCCAGGGACAATTGTATTGCACAGCACGAGGTCCTCTACCCCAGCCTCGCTACGGGTAATGACTACATCCAAGTACAAGTCCGCGTCCCGCACCAGGCGCACAGGGCCTGGGCCTGACAGGACCGGGGACAGAATGGTGGGGGAGGACTGTTTCAGCGCTGACCTCTGCAGAGTCTATCACATACAGCCCCGGGCAAAAACACCAGCAAAGAAACACGGCAGAAGGCGCGGCATCGCCTTATGCAGCCTCCCTTCCGTTTCCCGGTCCCTTCTCCGTTTGCCATGAAGTTTGATTGTTCCGGGCCTTTTTACTGCGTCTGAAAGCTTAACTGGTACCGAGGCTTGAGAACTACCAGGGAGCTGTGGTAGCTAACTTCAGCTTCCGGAACTCCGAACCTGAAAAACAGCCATCGTTCCCATTGCCTCTGAGTCAGAGGGACACTTTCTGTTGCGTTCTTTGAAATTAATTTGTTAGGGTCCATTATTTAATTTCTAGTTGTTGGAAGATGCGTTAGTTTCTTAGGGCTCCTGTGACAAAGACCATAAGCTGGGTTTCATAAAACAACAGAAATGTATCCTCTCACAGCTCTGGTCGAAAGACCATGCCTCGCCCACTTCCTGGTGGCTGCTGACACTCCCGGGCGTTCCTAGGCTTGCGGAGCGTGGTTCTCTCTGTGCCTTTGTCTTCACAAGGCCTTCTCCCCGCGTCCCTGGTGTCCCAACTCCCCTCCTCGTACAAGGACACCGGTCACTGGATTAGGGCCCACCTTTCCTGTGTGACCTATTTCCCAATGAGGTCATGTGCATTATTCCAGATGAACCTGGACTTAAGGGAAACACTATTCAACCGGCAGAAAGTTTCTAACATAATAAGAGAATGCACAGTTCTTAGATATTGGCTTAGACCCTCAGTATCACCAGAAAACAAACTCATTTCTAATAGATAGGATGCAAAGCCAAATGTTCCACATCTTCAAATACCATTAACCTGACATCACACAATGGTACCATTTGAATTGATGCTAATGCATAAAAGGAATCTTACTCCTGCTATTAAGTATTTTAAAGTCACCAATGTCACTATAAAGCAGCAGCTCCGTTTTCCCTACTGTTACCTACTGAACCTGCCGGGAGAAACATTCCCCGTTGTTTACCTGACTAGCAGTACTGACTAAGGAAAGCCTGGAACATTTTACTACAGATTTCCTTCATTCGTGCTACGGTGCTTAAAGCATGGGCATGAAAAACTACATCAGCAAACACAAATTTGCTCCAAAGAAATGTTGTTAAAATTTAGAAGTACGAAATACCGCACCACCTCCCTAATGTCCACAGGGTGGTCTCATCCCACCCACAAACAGCACGTGTAGCAAAAGGTCTGGTGGTGGGAGAACTGGGAGAAAGAGGCAGGGCAGCGAGCTACACGGAGACAGTGGTGAGGTGTCGGGAAGGAGAGCGTTCCAGGCAGAGGCTGAGCGTGAAGATGCTCCTCAGGAATTTGGAGTTTTCAGGAGTTTTAGGGGAAGGATGGAAGTTTTTAAACATGAATGGGGGGGGGGGGGTGTCCATTCATTATTCTTCATTAACAAGAAAAATATATTTTTTTGTTCGTAGTTTTAAAAAATGAGCATCTTCATTAAAAATTTAAAAATAGAAGATTTCTCGTCCAACATACATATGGAATGGAATGGAAAAATGTAAGTGAATCATGTTTTTTAATAGAGATTTACTCCACATCAGGAGAGGTAAACAAACATTCATAGCATTATTTCCAAGTCATTAAAACAAGTTTTGATACATTCCATATATTATGTAATCCTATAAAGTATTATCTTCGTTCACAGAGGAGAAAATCTAAGGCTCAGGAAAATTCGTATCTGAGTGGAAAATGGTAGAACTTAGACCTGAGCCTGGCGTCCTGACCTAAAAATCCAGTGCCTTTTTTTTTGACACAATACGGAAATGATATGCAAAATAATTTAGTTTGTCTTCGATGTTTCAAGTGTCCTAGAAAGATCCCATCCATCCTCACACTTGAGAATGTCACATCTTGTTAAGCCTGGTGACGCGATTTTTCTGCATCTTGAGGAAGGCAGGTGGGAATATGCCATCGAGTGGTAACATTTCTCATCTATTCAGTCAACAAATATTTTCGGATCTACTATCTGCCACACATTGCAGGTAGCGTAGTGAATAAACTAAATATGTGGGCATGTGTGTGTGTATATACCTATATACTCAAGTATAAGTGGGTATATCTGTTTGTACGGGTGTGTTTCTATACATGTGCATGTGCAGGTATAGGTGTAGCAGAGAACATACCTGCCACATGTGAATGTTGAAGAGTAGGATTTGGGAAGGAGAGCTAAAGCTGGTAACAGCAGATCACAAACTGACTGCGGACCACACGGTCCCAGGGAGTCCTCGGGATGTTCGTGGGTGGAAGTGTGAAAGTTTCTGTCATCAAACAAGTTTAGGAAACACAGGATTAGACAATGTGTAAGTTGATTTATTTATTTGCTCTAGATTTTCTTAGATCCTTCAATATGTTAGTGTGACTATTCTAAGAAAAGGACATAGTATGCAGTCTTTAACATTTATTGAACAACTGAATCCTTTTAGGAAAAGCATCTCTTAGAAGAATTAGTATTCTTGCCTGGTCAGCGTGGCTCAGTGTTTGAGCGTCAACCTATGAGCCAGGAGGTCATGGTTTGATTTCTGGTCCGGGCACATTCCCGGGTTGTGGGCTCCATCTCCAGTAAGGGGTGTGCAGGAAGCAACTGATCAATGATTCTTTCTCATCATTGATGTTTCTACCTCTCTCTCCCTCTTCCTTCCTCTCTGAAATCAATAAAAAATATATATTTTAAAAAAGAATTAGTATTCTTCAGTCTGTCCTTCAGGATATATTACTATTGAAAATAAAAGTATATTCCAGTTAACTACTTTGGAATCTACTACTGGCTACAAAACACTAAAAAGCACAGCACTAAAGAGAAAAATTAAAAGAAAAAGTTTAAGAAACACATAATAAATTAAACTTTGGCATTTTAAAATAAAATGAAAATATTAACAATAAAATATCCAAGTTTTCTTCCATGAATAGCTAGCTATAAAAGAAGCTTTATTTCAGATATCCAGTGATAACTGTGCATAGATTTTATCTAATTCTTTAAGGCTTAAGCTAAGTCTGCGTAAAATATAAAAATTTTCTTTATAACCATCAAGTAATAACTCAATAGTTCTACAAAGTACAGTGTGGGTAATATAGTTACCTTTTAAAATAAAACCTATTTTAATGTCTTATATTTTTAAGTATAAGAATCTCATCGCTCATGAGACTGACTTGAGTTCTCTAGCTGAGGAGTTTTTTAAGTGTTTCCTTAAACAGAAAAAAGGGTTGCACTGCTGTCCTTTGGACAAGCCCGTTTGTCCACGAAGGACTGGTCTCCTTATTTAATTATTCATATGATACTAGCATTTAATAGGCTCCATGCATCAAAGATGGTGGACGATCATTAACCTTTTAGGGCTACGGCAATCTGTGCAATTAACTTGGGGGAAATTATTTTTCTCAGTCACATAATTAACTGTCTGTGCCTCTGTCAGAGAATTCTTGTACCTGAACTAAAAGTAACACACACACAGAAGCCAAGACTACACCGTGTGAGATCAGGTCCTCAACAGCGAGAGTGACATGAGAGAGACGCCCTCCCCGTGTGCTGAACAGGCGTGCACTCGGGTGATCACACGGAGGCCAGCAGGCGACGGCCACACAGCCTCCCCCGCAAACCCTTCCACAGGCCTCGCTTTGGTTCTTTCAACCAAGACTTTTTAATGGGAAAGAAAACCCAATTCCTAAGCTCATAATTTTAAATGAAGGATAAGAAGCGTGTAGCTGACTTTTAAGAACATAATAGCTAATACTTCATTAGTAAAGTGCGAGCGTGATTTACTTTTCATTGATGACATTGACCTGTACCTGTGGGTGTTCACAAGGTGGAGATGAAGTGTGGCGGTCAGAAGGAATTCCTTCCCTGTCCGCAAAAGCAGCTTTGGAAATGGAAGAGAATCCTGAGTCAATTCATGAGCCGGGAGCCACTGAACGAAGACTTACCCACGTTTCTCGAGTGACTACCACTCACTGACTCAGATGTTGTGAAAAATACAATATAGTACATCTAGTTGATCAACTATATGTATATTTTAGGTTATATAATATAGTTTATATACATATATTTGATTTTCAACTTTTCTATGATTGCTTGTATATCAGAAAAAATGTTCTTAAAAGAAACTGATATTTATCATATGGTTTGGCTTATCACGATTATATATACATATATAGTAAGTATATTATAGATATAGGTAATGGGTACATGATAAAAATGAGTACTAAATAAGCAGGCGTACAACAATTCCAATTTAGTTTGTTTTTATGTTGTATTCATGTTGTGAGAAGCTAGATTTTCATTGTTTTCTTCTACATTTTTCCCAACATTCCCAGCATTTCCCCCCACAAAATATGATTTGTCAATATAGTGAGGAAAAGACAGCATCACTGACAAAATGTACTCATTTAAAATAAATAAACTAAGTATATTATTCAAAAATTAGCATTATGTGATGACTTAAAAATCAGGATAATTAAGGCTGTAAATATTTCAAAATGTTACAACAGATTATGGCAATTAAAACACTCAGGGCAAAGCCTGGCCCAAAGTGGTTCAGTGACCTTGGCCATTATTTCGGTACGTATATGAGGTTAAACCAGGGGTGGGCAAACTTTTTGACTCGAGGGCCACAATGGGTTCTTAAACTGGACCGGAGGCCGGAACAAAAGCATGGATGGAGTGTTTGTGTGAACTAATATAAATTCAAAGTAAACATCATTACATAAAAGGGTACGGTCTTTTTTTTTTTAGTTTTATTCATTTCAAACGGGCCGGATCCGGCCCACGGGCCATAGTTTGCCCACGGCTGGGTTAAACTATCAAACTGACCATCTTTTATCATTTTTTATACCTGCTAACAGGCCATGTTACATGGTTCCATTCACACGGGATGGCCACTAACACTGCTCTGGAGTCCAGGAGATGCAGGCCAAACCCTGGCATGACACTAACCAGCCGTGTAGCCAGGACACGTGCTTCAGTTATCTGAGCCGAGGTTTTGTCGTCTTTCAAACGGGCACAATAATTACAGTGCCTCACGGGTTTTTCTTGTGAAGACTGCGTAAATAATGCAGATAAGATGCGTAACTTTTGTCTGGGACAGAGTAGGTCCTCACTGAATGTTAGTTATGATAAATTACTTCTTTTAGAGACAAAACGACCACACACTGTAACTGCTGTTCGTAAACTGTTTGTAGGGATCATTCAAAACTGTCAACGAAAAACTCGTCGTTTCTACGTAAGACAACGGCACTCAGCCTGGCACTGCTGAGCTGAAGCCGACCCGCTCTCCGCGGGCTGGGCTCTCGTGCAGCCCCGTGACGGTGGGCACGGCTCACTCGGCCCGTTCTCACCACCACTCAGCGGTGCTGCCTGTCCCTGCGGACCCCGGGCCTGCACCTCCTCACACTCACAGGACGGTGGCTTACCTTCCCGGGGCCAGATCTCAACGCCTCCCACCCCCTCGGGAAGGACAATCCTGCGTCCCTTCCCCCTAAGCTCCTCCGGCTCCCTGCCGGGCCCTCTCCTCCTGCTGCACACGCCTCCGAGGAGCCTACACGCCTGCCCTCGGTGCCCATCCATAAGCAAACGACACAGCACGCGGCCGAACCACCACCTCCCCCTCTTCAGTGACTGAGCTCGGACTGTGTTTCGAAGAGCAACGTGCTCTGGTTTGAAAACAAAGAACCACAGCGTGGCTCCTCAGCTTCCCCGGCCATTAAAGTTGCTCAGTGACACAGTCCTGGCCAGGGACGTGCACACGGAAGTCTAACGAGTGAGGCTGCTGTGAACGCTGCTGTTTTTTCTGCAGAGACAGACCCAGCTGGAACGCCCCCTCCTCCGGCGGCCGATCTCAGGTGGAATGGCCGGAGGGCAGCAGCCACCTACTTACACAACAACACACGTCAGGAAGAAAGCCAGGCCCCTCCGCGGCCCGTCACAAAACTACCACACCTGTTCCCAACTTTACGGAAGTAAAATGATGCCGGGCCAATGTGGCTCAGTGGTTGAGCATCAACCTACTACAGTGGGGCCTTGACTTACGAGTGTCCCGACTAACGAGTTTTTCGAGATACGAGCCGTCTCTCGGCCGATTTTTTGCTTTGAGTTGCGAGCTAAAATTCGGGTTACGAGCCAGCTTCAGATACCCCACCGCTAGTTGGCACAGCAAACGTCACAGTGAACGCCACAACATCAGCCCAGCATCACGTGTCTCACTCGTTCACAATTGATTTGACATACGAGTAATTTGAGTTACGAGCTCCGTCACAGAATGAATTAAACTCGTAAGTCAAGGCCCCACTGTAGTATGAACCAGGAGCTAACTGAAGGATTCCCAGTCAGGGCACATGCCACCACCAGGGGGGCGTGCAGGAGGCAGCTGATTGATGAGTCTCTCTCATCCTTGATGTTTCTATCTCTCTCCCTCTCCCTTCCTCTCTCTCTCTGAAATCAATTTACAAAAAAAAAAAAAGTTAAAATTAAATTTCAACCTTACTCTCTTTAAATTATTTGTATAAGCATGTAATTATGTGTCTGGGTTCATGTTACTTGCAGCTGAATCCCAAGTGATCCAATACCAAAGTCAGCCATAGTAAGTTGCGAACTCCTAAACACATATTCCAGGCCTCAGTATCTAATTGTTATTCCACAGACACTTCAATATTAAGGTATTTAAAACTCACAGTTTTTCTATAACTCTTAAAACATTATCTGTAGGATAAAAAAAAATTAATGTCTTTGATCACCATGAATCATTTAACAGCTTTATGACAATTATATCATGAAACACTAGCAAGAACTCTTAAGTATAAAGTAATTGTCGCCTATCGCATGGGTCAGTTTTGCCACCAACTACACGCCATTTCCATTAAGTGCATATTAACATCTTTATGATGCTGCAACTGGCACTCTATTGACCTATTAACCAACTCTGCATTTTTTACAGATCATTATAAGCCGAACTATAAGATAAACATCAGTTTCTTTTACGGACATATTTTTTCTGATTATTACAGCCACTTACACTCATAGAAAAGGTGAAATCAAATACAAATTTTTTTTTTAAAAAAGGCCTGTATTCATAATTAGGCAGTCCTTCCCGCTCCACAGGCATAAACATACTCAGCTGTATTTTATTCTACACACATTAATGGTTTCATTTTTACATTTAAATTTTTAATTCATCTGGAATTTTCTTGATGGAAGGAATACAGAAAGAATCCAACATATCTTTCCGCCAAATACTGGCTGGATGTCCCAATGCCATTTATTGAACAATCTGTCTGATCAATTACCTGTTTCTATATAACAAATTAGCTCAATGTTGGCTTCAAGCAACAGTAAACATTAGTTTCTGGGGATCAGGCATTCCAGAGCAGCTCAGCGCTGTGCTTCGACTTCGTGATCCCGGGCGGTGGCAGGCAAGGCGCCCCCACTCCCCGATGGCCCGCTCACAGGACTGACGAGCTGACGTGGCATGTGTGCTGGGAGGGGCGCTGCCAGCTCTCAGCACCCCTTTCTGCTGTTAACATTGCTACCCTATCTTCTCTCGCCACTGAAGTCATCGGGGTAATTTATATTTTCCGAGGAAAGAACCCACTTCATTGGGGTTTCAAATTTAAGAGGATGGAGGCATATAAAACACACACGTATTTTCTTACTTTCCCTTTTCATTCCTAATTTTTCATGTTTTGTTTCATCGCAGGCTACCTAACGCCTTACTCACTACACTAGTGGTTTTTCCTCCAAAATCATAATACTTAAATTGATCCATTGCACTGCTATTGTTTTCTAGTGCATATTTCTGTCTTTAATAACTTTCTTATCCTTTCCTCTTCATGATCCTTTTTCCCATTTTAATGCTTTGTCTTCGAGTAATAAGAGAACTCATATTGTGCTCCATTTACCAATTTCTCTCCTTTAAGCCTGAGTTACTTTATTTGAAATGTAGGTTTTATAAAGGAAATACAGTTGGATTGTTTTAGCTTTGCGTTTGGTCGGTGGGTTCCTAATTCTCTGACTGAAACTGGGCGACGTTTTCTTTGGATGGCCCGCTTTCCGACCAGGCGGGAGGACGTGCCTCGGAGCCGGCACTGCTAACCACCTACCTCGGGACAGGAGCCTAAACATATCCCCGCCTCCCGGAAGGGCAGGCGGCTGTCAACGTCACGCCCGCCCAAGTCAGGGACAAGCAAAACCCAAGAGGGTCTCCTCCATGGATGGAATAGTTATCTAAGTAGCTTTCTAAGGGCTAGACCATGGATGCTCTTGGTTTACATCTGAAAACAGTCATTAAATTTTATATTAACAACTGAACTGAATGTAGTTAGTGGGTTCCTGACATTTAATAGACAAGATACGTGAGAGAAACCTAATTTGTGTTCCTTTGTAGGCAACCTGCTTTAATCTCCTGGGCTTGTTTTATCCTTAAAATTCAAATATTTCGCCAGGATAAGTCTAAGTAGGAACCTTTCTTCATAATGTTGAGCTGGTTCTCAGGGGGCCCTTTTGATATTTACTCACACTCGTCTCTGGCACAGAAAGTTCAATCACGATTTCCCTGATTTCTGCTTTGGGTGAAGACCTGTTCTCTGTCCTCCACACGTACTTTTCACATCTGCCCGTCTCTGTCCTCTTCTTCTCTTCATTCTGGAGAGTTCTCCGGTTTGCCATCCATGTTCTTCTTCCTTGTGTTTTTTATTTTGAGTATCATGTCTTCTTTTGAACTTTAATATGAATTTTAAATCCCTGCAATGTTTGCTTCCTTGCACCCATTTCAACCAGCTCTTTTGCATTCCTTTCATCTCATCCTGTTCCTCCATAGAAGGCTCTAGTTTCCATTTCACACGAGGCTATGATTTTTAAGACACCAGAGATTCATGCTAACTTTATTGTAAATTTATACTAAATGTGGACCTTACATGCAATCCTTTCCAGAGAGATGCACTACATGGTCACAGTCCTTCTTTCCTTTTCCTGACATTCTGGAATGTTCCCCGAAGCCCCCGCGCAGCCTCTCGGTGTACCCCCTGCGATGGGGAGAGTGCCCCTGAGAGCTGAGCTTCCTGCACAGAAGGGCGACGTGCCCTCAGGGCTCTCCCTCTCCGACTGAAACCTGGAATCAGACGTGCCCACGTTCAGCTGGACCGTAACGGGACAGTCACTCCTTCTCCTGTGAGCGTGTGGACAGAGGATCACTCTTCTGCTATGACAGCCCAGGTGCTCCTGCCAGCTGTCATGTGCACCACGTGTAACACATGAAACACACGGCACCCACAGCTCCCTCCATGTGGAAAGCCTTCCTTTAAATGACTCATCCACACACCCCACCCCCCACCCAACCCCAGCTCCTGCTGCCGGTGCCTGTTGGGAGTGACCGTTTTCAGAGGAGAGGGAACAGGAAGGAACTAGTGGGGCTGAGGAAAGGCAGGACAAGGACGCTGGGCGAGTGGCTCCGGTCCGCCAAGGACAGACGGCCAATGTCAGACGGCCAATGTCAGACGCCAATGTCAGACGGCCGATGTCAGACGGCCAGTGTCAGGCGGCCAGTGTCAGACGGCCAATGTCAGAGGGCCAGTGTCAGACGGCCAGTGTCAGGCGGCCAGTGTCAGGCGGCCAGTGTCAGACGGCCAACGTCAGGCGGCCAGTGTCAAGCGGCCAGTGTCAGGTGGCCAAGGTCAGGCGGCCAAGGTCAGGCGGCCAGTGTCAGGCGGCCAGTGTCAGGCGGCCAAGGTCAGGCGGCCAATGTCAGACGGCCAGTGTCAGACGGCCAATGTCAGGCGGCCAAGGTCAGGCGGCCAATGTCAGACGGCCAATGTCAGAAGGCCAGTGTCAGACGGCCAAGGTCAGACGGCCGATGTCAGACGGCCGATGTCAAATGGCCAGTGTCAGACGGCCAATGTCAGGCGGCCAGTGTCAGGCGGCCAAGGTCAGGCGGCCAATGTCAGACGGCCAATGTCAGAAGGCCAGTGTCAGACGGCCAATGTCAGAAGGCCAGTGTCAGGCGGCCAGTGTCAGGCGGCCAATGTCAGGCGGCCAGTGTCAGGCGGCCAAGGTCAGACGGCCGATGTCAGACGGCCAATGTCAAACGGCCAGTGTCAGACGGCCAGTGTCAGGCGGCCAGTGTCAGGCGGCCAGTGTCAGGCGGCCGATGTCAGACGGCCAATGTCAAATGGCCAGTGTCAGACGGCCAGTGTCAGGCAGCCAGTGTCAGGCGGCCAATGTCAGACAGCCAATGTCAGAAGGCCAGTGTCAGACGGCCAATGTCAGACGGCCAATGTCAGACGGCCAGTGTCAGACGGCCAATGTCAGGCGGCCAAGGTCAGGCGGCCAATGTCAGACGGCCAATGTCAGAAGGCCAGTGTCAGGCGGCCAAGGTCAGACGGCCGATGTCAGGCGGCCAGTGTCAGGCGGCCAAGGTCAGGCGGCCAATGTCAGACGGCCAATGTCAGAAGGCCAGTGTCAGGCGGCCAAGGTCAGACGGCCGATATCAGACGGCCAATGTCAAATGGCCAGTGTCAGAGGGCCAGTGTCAGAGGGCCAGTGTCAGGCGGCCAGTGTCAGGCGGCCAGTGTCAGGCGGCCAGTGTCAGGCGGCCAGTGTCAGGCGGCCAGTGTCAGGCGGCCAGTGTCAGAGGGCCAGTGTCAGACGCCAGTGTCAGGCGGCCAGTGTCAGGCGGCCAGTGTCAGGCGACCAATGTCAAATGGCCAATGTCAGGCGGCCAGTGTCAGACGGCCAGTGTCAGACGGCCAATGCCAAATGGCCAATGTCAAACAGGCGCCGCTCAGCAGACCACGTGCTTCCTGGAGCTCGCGTGCTGCACATCAGTTCTCAGCCGCGCCCTCCTTTGTGCGGGACCACTGCCCGTCCTAGTTCAGAAGCAGAACATGTGCTGCTTAGTCCAAAGCTGTCTCAGTCCGTTCCACCAGCCTCTCTGGGCGCTTCCGGCGGGCAGCTGGCCTGTGCTTCCTGCCGCCGCTGCCGTGCCATCTCCACGGCACTGTAACGGACTTGGGAGGCGGTAGTCAGGCCCGAGCAGCTGCCACACGGTCCCAGAAACGTCAGGCTGAAGAGTCTGCCTCCTTGAAGCGATTCCACCATCTCCCATGTGGTACTGAGTGCAGGCTGCACACTCTCCTTAAGACAAGATCCTTCCCGCCTCACCCGGGAGTGGAGCTCGGACTGAGGAAGAACAGCTGACAGACGGCTCTCCCTCCCCGGGGCTGGCCTTGGTGTAGCACTCCCCGGCTGGCACCCCCTGCGCTGAAGAGCCGCCATCTGCCTTCCGGTCTGAAAACACCCTCGTCTGATACGCGCCTGGCAGTGAGGAGGCTGCTGGCACCCACAGACTCATGACGCGGATTCCCTTTCTCTCAAATCCTCACTAGACGACGGGCTTAGAGAGAGGAAGGGGCGGGAAGGGGGGGAGAGAAACATCGATGGTGCCTCCCAACTCATCCTGACTGGGGACCAACCCACAAGCTTTCCGTGCACAGGACGACGCTCCCGACCAACCGAGCCACCTGCCGGATCAGGCTCACTTCTGAAACATTAACGACGCGATCAAAACCAAGTCCCGACCAACCGAGCCACCTGCCAGATCCAGACTCACTTCTGAAACATTAACAACGACGCGATCAAAACCAAACTCTCTGAAGTCACATACATATGCCCATTTAAAATCAGGTCTAAATTCACATTTTATCTGAGACTTATGTTCACACTATTTACTATGGCTCTGAATATACTGATTCCGACAAGAGCCACGACACATTTTAAAGCAAAGACTGGCTTTAAAGTCCTTTTCACTGGGCGTAACATGCTGCCTCGGTGGTGAAGGTGACACCGCGGGCCCGGCCTGGAGCGAGGGGGCCCCCAGGCACGGCGCTGCCCGGAACGCTCTGATGAAAGGAACCAACTGCCGCCCGCCATGCAGGGGAACCAGGAAGCAGTCTGAGTGAGGGAGAGGAAATGTACACACATTTTATGGGTTTGTTTTTCATTTATTAGGAAAAAAGGAACAACATCAAACTTTTAGATTAATTCACATAGTTTACTGCGACTGGTAATGGTTAATCAATTTACAGCTCTTCAGAATCAGCTCTGTGGTAGCCACGTAAAGGAAGACCTGAAGAAATCTTTTGTTCTCTCCTCTCTGATTTGCTCCCACATGAATGTGAAGGAAGTGAACACTAGATGCTGGTTTCAAAGAGCTGTGCTCGAACTGAAGACTTTCCATTGACTTTACGCTGGACCAGGAGACCCTACACACCAGGGTTGGCGAGCTTTTCCCGCACCACCCAGGTAGTAGGTATTTGGCTTTGCAGGCCATATAATCGGCCCTATCTGCCCAACTCTGTCACTGTGGAGGGAAAGCAGCACAGACAACATGTAAACAAATAAGCATACTCTTCTGCAATAAAATTCTATTTGCATCATTAAATGAGGCAGCAGGAAGAAGCACAGTTCAATGAAACATAAGAATTTGGACAACACAATTTCATAGAATTACAGAGACTTCATATATATATATATATATATATATATATATATATCCAGGGGAATATTTGTATTATTTAATAGCAATCAAATTTTATGTATGTACCAGCTAACTTTTATTCAGCTCTTACTATGTGTTAAGCACTAAGTGCTTTACATTAACTGTCTCATAACAACCCAGACAGATTTTAAACAGAGTTAAGATTCTGTTCATTACGAGGCGATGCCACGCCACCTCAGGCCACCTACCTTTCACCCGAGAAGTAGAAATAATAACTAGAAGGGAAGACGGGTGTGGAAAGTCTAAACGGCGTGAGGTTTAAGGTGAGATAACAGACCCTCACGTCCAGGGGTTTGCCGTCAGTCACCTCTGCTGTCCTCACTGGTTGCCCTTCACCTCCGCCATCCCCACCGTTTTTGTTTTTATCTTCCCATTGATTTGTTTAGTGCTCATCTGAGGGTATGTTTTACTTGATTTTTTCAGAGCCAGAGGAGGGGGAGAGAGAAACATCAATGTGAGCGTGATCAGTGGTCAGTTGCCTCCTGTGTGCACCCCGACTGGGGATCGAACCCAAAACAAAATGGTGCACAGGATGACCCTCCAACTAACCAGCTGAGGCGCCCGGCCAGGGCCATACCGATTTTAATTCTCAAATTGTCAACTTCACTCACCCTCCGCTACCCTATACTGACCGCTCTCATCCAATGCCATGAAAACCAGACAGAATACAGTAGGAAGAAATATTGGATTTGCAATCCCTCTGACAAAATTTGGAACCGAATAAATGTTTCCCACAAAAGTGAGCTGGACAATAGGTTGTTTATTTTAATGTTCACTTAAACAGTAGCCGAACAAGAGGACAAATGTCTCTGATGTCATCGCAGGTACACAGAAGGTACTGTCTTTAGAAAGTGGAGAAGCTTGCCCCAGCCGGTGTGGCTCAGTGGTTGGAGGCTCATCCTGTACACCAAGGAAGGGCAGGTGATTCCCTGTCAGATGCATTAAGTTTACTCTTAACTGAGGACAATAATAATCTTGCAAACATGAGGCAGGACTCCTTCCTGGTGAGGATCGTGTCTCTCCGACAGCAATGGGGCTCTGACAGCGCGATGGCGCCCACTGTGCCATGGCCTTGCTGCCAGGTTCCTGCTCCAAGGGCACACTGGCAGCAGCAGCAGCCAGTACACAGGAAGTGAGGCTGCTCTAGTTGTTCTAATTTCCTAAGAAAAACACTTTCCTATATTTTATTTAGTGCTGTAATAACAGTTTATGTCAAAAATCAAATCAAAGCTAATCATCATCATCATCATCCAACAAGACACTGAATTCCCTGGCAGCACATGCCGCTGTGGTCTGATGTGACAGTCATGGGAACTGAGAGGAGCTCACTGCACATGACAGCAGGAAGAGCAGTTAAGCGGGGGAAGTGGAGTTGAGTTAGAATGGTCCGCACCAGGGCTCGACGGACCAGCGCCCACGGCCAGCTCTGCCCACGCTTCGCCCTCTTGCCTGTTTGGCAAACAAAATTCCCCTGGACACAGCCATGTCCGCTCACTCACATACTGTCCATCACAACAACAAATCTGCGTAATTGTGTCAGAGACTATGTGGCCTGCACAGCGTAATGTATTTACTTCTGGCCTTTACAGACAAGGGCTGTAAACTCCTGACCTGACACAAGGACCCAGGACACAGACTATAGAAGTTAATTACACATGCACAGGGGGGAAGGGGCGTGAGTGCAGGTCCACAGAGAGAATTAACATCACTAGGCCATTGCTTCACAAAGCACAAGGCTAGGATAGGCCAAAAGCCAGTAGTGGCATGCCGTGGTTTTCTGATAAATGGTGAGAAAATGAACCAACACAGGACCTGAAGCAATGCACTGTTAGCGGCAGCTGCCTGGAAATACGCCCAACCAAGGTGAGCAGCTAGAGAACGCAGACATGAAAGTACTTCTCACTGCGCCGTCGCACTTACGTAGGACACCAGCATAAAGATCTAGATCCTATGAAACCACAACTATAAAGAAGATACATTTTTTAAAACTTGTATATCCAAAAAAAAGAATAAGACAAATGGCAAACTGGTCTATAATATTCACATTCGTCTAGCAAGGAGATAATCTTCCTTTTTCTTTAAAAAGTCAGACAAATACAAAAATCTTGATAGGCAAATAGGCAACGACATAAACCAGCAGCTGACAGGAAAGAAAGCCCTCGAATGTTTTAAAAGATGCTCAACTCTACTCCTAAGAGAAATGTAAATTACAGTCACACTGAAACACGACTTCTCACCTATCTGGCTGAGAAAAAAACTGAAAATTATAAACACTGTTCATAAAAGTACAAAATAAAATCCTCCTAACGGGGGATCCTGTAATATCTAATAAAATTGCACATGCAAAATTACCCAGTACTTATGCAGCTGTAAAAAGGAGTGAGGGCGATCTCTATGTACTATTACGAACTATCTCCAGGATGTAGTGTGAAATAAAAACTGCAAGGTGAGGAACAGAGAATATAGAATACTGCCTTTTGTATGAGAAAGAGAATAAACAATGAACATGCATATGCTTACTTTTACAAAAAAAACTAATAAAAATGGGAGGATACTGGGAAGGAGTGAAGGGGTTAGTGATGTAAGTAGACTTCTTTAAAGGTAAGTTTTATTTAAATTTTACTTTTGAACCTAAAAAGGAATGCACATGTGTGTACATATCTATATATGCATAGATATGTACATATGTATATAAGTACACATACAGATATAGAAAGAGCAAATTAAATGGAGAATGTAAAGAAAGAAACTAACAATTGCATCAAATCTGTAAAATTTCCACACTGATAAAAGAATTAAAAGATTTTTAAACTCAGTACTCTGTATATTCCTTCATATTATTTATTGAAAGGACTCCTCCCTTTAAAAAAAATCTTGAACTTTACTAGGTAGCTTTATTTTTAATAATATGAATCCTGTAATTTTAAAACATTTTTGTATATTGTAAGATAAAATGAATAAGTAATTAAGTAATGTTACCAAAGAGCCAGTATTTCCAGTGAAAGAGAAAACGGACAGAAATATAAGGTGAGAAGAGAAAAAACCATCTGCTCTTAAATGTCGCTTGGAAAGACCAACGTAAACTCATCCTTACTGGCACTTCCATTCCCCAGCGGTGACCACTGAGAGTTCTGAAGCAACGGCCTCCTGCTGCAATCGGACCCAGGTGTCCTTGATGGTCAAACGAACTGTGGCACAATGATATCATGGATGACCACTCAGCAATTATTTTAAAAGTATGGACTATCCACACACACAACCGTCTGGATGAGCCTCCAGAGAGTTATGCTGCGGAGAAAAGGCAATCCCATAAGGTGACATGGTGTAGGACTCCATGTACATCATTCTTTAACTGGTAAACGTATGCAAGTGAACAAACTAGTAGTTGCCAGGATCCGTGCTGAGGACGGCAGGAAGAACACGGGTGTGGCTGTAAAGGGGGAACACGTGGGATCCTTGTGATGGGAAAGTTCTGTATCTTGACCTGTACCTTGAGGGTAGTAATGTCAACATCCTGGATATGATATTGTTCTATTGTCGTCAAGATGTTACCATTGGGGTCAACTTGGTAAAAGAAGCGGAGGATCTATTTGTATTATTTCTTAAAACAGCATGTGAGTCTACAATATTTCAAAAATAAATGAATATTTTTAAAGTTTTATTTTTCTTATTATATCTTTATCATTTTTTCTTTTTAATTACAATTTATATTTAATATTATATTTAATATTAGTTTCAGCTGTATTATTTTAAATAAAAAATTTTAACAAACTTCACTGAAATGAGATACAAATGTTTACTTCCTAAAATTGTCCAAGTTTTTCTTAAAAGTCTAGTGAAAGGTTCATGGAAAGCTATAAAAATATATATATAAACTATGAATAGTCCCCAAAAGTACCTTTTAGATGGTATATCACATGAAAATGTCTTCTAGGAAGAAAGCTGGTTATATATTCATATATTTCTCAATAAACATTGTTTTCTTTAATTACATGTTTCAATACCGTTTCCCACTGCAGAGTGTGAGCTTAAAAATAAATGCAAATATTTTGTTTTCTAAAAATTAATAAATTTTAAATCTTGTATATTTCTTCAGAAACCTAAAGGAAAAAAACATACTTTTATAAAATATTTTTAAACCTTAATATTCTAACGAAGCTTATAAAGAAATCAGAGCCCTAGCCAGTGTGGCTCAGTGGATAGAGCATCGGCCTGCAGACTAAAAGGTCCCGGGTTTGATTCCAGTCAAGGGCACATGCCCAGGTTGTGGGCTCGATCCCCACTGTGGGGGCAGGGGAGCGAGGAGGCAGCCAATCCATGATTCTCTCATCATTGATGTTTCTATCTCTCTCTCCCTCTCCCTTCCTCTCTGATTAAAAAATAAAAAATAAAAAAGATATCAGAAAAACATGAAAAAACAGCACTTCTTAGATACAGTAAACCCAAGAACAATTACGAGTTTCTGCTATTGTGTGCTCTACACATTTATGTCCAACCACACTCACCGAAATCCTACCAGTGAGATTAACAAGGTGAAGAAAAGAGAAGGGGGGGCCAGCTAAATCTCGCTAAAAGGGGTCTTCGAGGGGGGGTCACAAAAAGCTAAAGGCAGGCGGCCGTTACACTCAGCGCGCACACACGTCCGTGCACTGCTCTGAGGGGAAATACCAGTAGGTTACAAAAGCACCATCGCCCACCTAACCCCTCAGGAGCAGACAGGGTTCTCCCAGGGTTAATTTTATCCAGCTCTACAGTGAAGAGTTATTTATCATAGTATCGCCCTCAGATCAAAATTATGTCATAAGAACTAGGTCCCTTCACTCAGAAAAAAATTATTTTTCTTTCCTTTCCTCCCAATCCTGCTCTAAAATTGCAATAATAAACTTTAAACCCTTCAGGTCTGAGAAGTTTGCAATAAAGTGGTGATTCCAAGATATACCTCAATGCAGAGAGAACGAGGACTGCCGCTGGAAAGGTAACCTGCTCCCCAGGCACAGAGCTAGAATCTGTAAAGCAGCCTTTATTTTCCTGCCGGGCTGTGCGTGTGGCTGCCTCTCAGTCTCTATTCTCAGTGCCGCGTTTCCAATCATCACCCTGAGAGAGCCACTAGCTATTTTTAATTGATTGAGATTAGGAACCTGCCCAGCTACTGGTCATGGAACAGTTATAATGTCATATATTTTTCCTCTAAGAAATGTGCAGTAAAGGCTTTATGTATTTTGCATGAGCAAAGGGAAAGTCTAGCCACAGATCTAAGGAGGAGGCAGCCACAGGGTAGCTTGTCGGGAAGCACAGCTCGCTCTTATCCTATTTGAAAATGCTTACTGAGATGTACAAGTTATTTTTTAAAAATAAGCAAATGAGACATCCGATTGTAGATTTAAATAAGATGAATCGAAGGCAGGGAAAGGCCCTGGCCAGTGTTCGCAGTGGTTGGAGTGTGCCCGTGCACCAAAGGGTTTCGGGTTTGATTCCTGGGCAAGGGCACTTACCTGATTTGCAGGTCCCCCCCGACCCCGGCTGGTTGAGGAACATGTGGGAGACAACCAATGGATGTCTCTCTCTCTCTCTCACATCTGTCTCTCTCTCTCTCCCCCCCCCCTTTTTCCCCCCTCCCTCCCTTCCTTCCTCTCTCTCTGAAGAGCAATGGAAAATGAGGATTAACAACAATAAAAGGCAGAGAAAAGACGAATAAAGAAGATAAGGAAATGGAAGTGGAAGAGAAGGGAGTAACCTGAGGAAGGAAGAGACACACAGAGATAGAAAAGACAAGACCAGGAAAGTAAAAATAAAAAAAAAAGAAAGAAAAACCAGAAAAGAACCTACCAGTAGGTGGGACAAGAGGGTGGCATCAAAGAACAAGTAGCATGCGGCACAGGGCGCCACCAGAGCTGCACATCTGCTTAAGCCCATGCTTAGAAAAGTAATGCTAAGTTCAATTAAGGCTTTTCCGTTAAATGCTTTTATTACAGAAACAACTACAGTATCAAAGATAACTGAGCATATATTTTAAGGATTTCATACATGTTTGAGATTATCTGTTGCTCATCATGACATTTCTGAAAGTATAAATTTGTCACTTTACAATTCAAGCAAAGCGGGAAGATGACAGACGTGGCTGTACTGTCCCCTCACCACCTGGTTTCTGCAGCACACGAGCGGCATGAATGGCACGCAGAGGCCTTACTATTCCGTGTGCGGAATTCTACTCTGTGAAACACAGCGTCTAACACACAGGGAAACCATTTCCAACGGGAGATTCTGCAAATTCAGTCTCCCCGCTCCCAGGGGCCGCACGCTTTCCTAGCAGAGAACAGCCTTCCTCTCCCGGGTCAGGGCTCTGCCCATGCAGCCGAGCTCCGACAGCCAGGAGCCGCCCCGTGCCACCCACATCGGCGGGCCCGGTGGTTGGGGCCGCGGCAGCAGGGCCAGGGCTGCAGCACCTGGGACACCACGTCAGCGTGAGCTGGTCCCGTGTTCTTGACAAGTTTTAAGACACAGAGGAATAAAAAGTGTGTATGTTTCATCGGCAGTGGTCAGCGGTTACTCGCACTGAGGAACGTCTATAAGCCTACGGAGGCCTCTGTTAAAGGAGAGCTGAAAGTGAAATCTGTTTCTGCCCATTGGACATCTTCAGACGTCAGACGCACATTCTCCAAATACCACACACAGAGCCCTTCGCTCCCTCCCTCTCCCCCTCTCTTGTTTCGGCAGATCGCATACTGAGCACCTGCTGTGCCAGGTCCTCCCTGCGGCCAGTGAAGAATGGAACGCTGCACAAGACGAGCTTGACCCCTGCCCTCCGGAGCTCACATTCGCTCACCGAGGAAGCACACCCACAGAAGTGACTGGAGTGGAAAGAAGGGCGCTCCAGCCTGAGAAGGCGGAAGCCATGAAAGGCACAGTCCTCCTGTCCCTGTTGCTATGTGGCTTGCGGAGATGACAGCAGAATGGCAGAACCTTTAGAAAAATGGAGGAAGAGGTGTCGTGCTTTGCTTCTAAGATGACTTCGTGGCCCTGGCTGAGGTGGCTCAGGGGCTGGAGCATCGTCCCTGCACCAGAAGGTGGCGGGTAAGATTCCCGCTCAGGGCACAGACCGGGGTTGCGGGTTCGATCCCCAGCAGGGGTGCACGCAGGAGGCAACTGATCGATGTCTCTCTCATCCGTGCTCCTCTCGCTCTCTCCCTCTTCCTCTCTCTAAAATCAATTTAAAACTTGTTTTCTTTGTACAAGTGTCTGTTGCTGTAAATAAGGACAATAATTCCGGGGCCAAGGCAGAAGCCTCAACATCCACTCACCGAAGGGCCTTCCTCGATTTGTCCTAAGACCCCAAGCGTCAAGACTACAGTTAGAACGCCATCTCCGGGGCTCAGTTACTGACGATGACTCCTCCAGCACGGCCTGTGTAGTCGCAGCGCAGCCCAAACGCATCCCACAAAGCCAAAGGTATTGTCTTGAAGTTGCTAAACTCAAGGCTGAGGGCAGGGGCTGCCCTGGAAGCGGCACGTCTGCTCTGGCGTCCGGGTGGGAGTCCGGACAGGGAGCCCCGAAGCCTCTGGACTAGAAGGTCAGCACCAGGGACCACAGTTTCCTGTTCTGGGAACAGACACCTGAGAGAAGGCATCCAAAATGCTTTATGTGCATGTGTTCCAGGCAGGATGTAGAATCATTCATCACAAGCAACCAAAAATATAATAATAAATTTAAATTTTAAAAATTTAAATCCCAGACTGCTGTGATTCTTTTAATAACATCAGCCTGACGGTCTGGTTCCTAATGTGCCATCTTCCCTAACTTTGTTCATCCGTCTCAGGTCTAAGTGGGGGGAGGGGAGAACACGTAGCTTAGACATAAAAGGGAACGTCCTCACGTGCAGGTGAGCAGCCCTGGAGGGGACGCTCCCATCTCTGCGGGACCCAGGTTCCCAGAGCGCCGCCACCAGGGCCGGGCTCCCGGCTCTGCCCTCCACGTGCGGCCTCTTCAGAGGCGCTCACACCGAGCCAGGAGGCCCCTTGGCAGCCCTCACAAGCAGCGATCCAGAAGGAAAAGCTAATTCTGCAGCACCGTACCAAGGGGGCCGCCAACTGACCTAGTTGATCACAGGCCCATCCCGAGCTCACACTCTCCCCGAGAAGATGCTGTAAAGTTCTACGATGGGAGAAGACGTGGGGGTGCAGTGACTGACAGCTTCCACCAACGAGGGGGCTCAGGCCCGCGCACAGTGTGGGATGGTGGTGGGTGTGGGGCAGGAACAAGATGACAGAAGGAAAGCCATCCCAGACAGAAAACTATCGGTACCACAGCCCACTGTAGTCATGTTTCAACTTTTCATTTTTATGAAAGCAAACCTTTCTTTAAATTAAACCTTACATGTTATTTTTGTATAGAAGGCAAATAAATAAAACAGAAACGCAGAACTGGCTGGAAAGGTGGGAGGAACAACGTCGGACCACCCCCCACACCCCCAACGTACACACCTCTATGTTCATTCCTTATCCCCAAGGTAATGCCTCAGGAAACTCCCCAAACTCCCAGAGTTCTGAGGAACAGCCTGAAACCAAAGGCTCTGATTTAGACAGTTGGGGGAGCTGCACTGATGTTTCAGGCCTGCCCCGGAGATGAGGGCACCACATTCCTGTAATAGTCATTATTTAGTCTTTATTTGCAATTAAAAAGAACATTTAATAGTTAAAATGCTTAATGCTTTTATTGAATGCTTAAAGCCCACCACAGTTTGGCTGCATCTAGGGTGCATTATTTACTGCAGTGCAAGTGCCTTTAAAGATCTCAGAACTCAGGTCCTCCAGGGGATGGCTGCCAATTGGTTTAATTTTCAAAATCAATATCCATGCTCAGAGCTGCTACAACCCTCAATCCGGCAGAAGAGCCTAGCTGCATAGTAATTCCAGGCAACAGGTACTTCTATTCTGAGATTGCTTTGAAAGAAAAACTTTTTTTATGAGTCAGACCTTAATGCACAGTGTAATCTTGAAAGAACGTTTCAATGATTAGATTAGCTAATTGTCCCCAATATCCTCCGTCATTAGGATAACTTGCTATTGAGACGAACTGTCAGAGCTCACCAGACTCTAGCACAAGAGACAAATGGGCTCAGCGGACACCCCCAGCCGGCAGCACTCATGCTTTACAGTCCTAGCATGCCACATTCTTTGTGTCACTAAATACATAGTTTTTAAAAGCAAATATAATTGAGAAATACATCTGTGCGTGACTAAGACCGAGAGCGTGAGTGAGGAAAAATGATAAGTTTAATCACAAATGATAATCTCAACAGAGAAGTTCATAGTTTATCTTTTTTCAAGAAGGTACTGTCATTGCAAATACGTGCTTGGAGGTCACGTCACAGAATGTGCGCCTACCAGACCCCGGAAATGTGTCCCTCACCCTTTCCGCACTGAGACCTGCTAGCCTTACTGTGGCCCCTCGGGTCATCTGCGAACCGGTGCCATTAGCTTCAACTTTTGATTCTGTGTTGGTTATTTTTGTTTGTTTGTTTCTGTATCATGTTCAGGACCGAGGAAGAGAGGGGAAGGAGAGCGAGGTGGGCAGAGGCAGGGAAAAGAGGGACAAGGACAAAAGGAAAAGGCCTGCTAAAAAGGCGAAGCACGAGGAAAAGACAGAGACGTGAATGCCGCCTCCTGCGAGACCGTGACGGCGGCGAGCAGGCTCATCAACAGCAGGAGTGCCCGGCCGCTCGGGGAGATTCCATTCTGACTGCGAACACGTGACTTCAAGGAGAAAGAAACGAGGAGATACTTAAAGAGATTAATGTGGTCAAGCAGGTCTTTTTCTGATGAGCTCAGATTTTCAAAGGAAACGTGCCAAAGGCAGAAAGACATATCTGTATGTCAGAGAAGGACATGAATCTCTAAAATTAGCACCAGGAAATAATCTCAGAATGAAATGGGGCTTGTAAGACACGAAGAGGTTTCGTTTAGTGAGATTGCACCCTAGCAAACAGTGACAGGAAACATGCAGGAGGTCTACACCTACTCTCTTGGTCAAAGAAAACCATCTCCAGAAAACTAAACATTTGGGGGGACCTAGAACTCGAAGGTTGGTGAGGACAGTGAAGTAATGAATCTTAGCTACGCTAAGCAAACTGCAGCCTCGTAGCCTCTGTGAATGACAACACAGGCGCCTGCGCACACACTCCTGGGATACCTGCTTAAGCCCTGGAGAGCGGGATCAAAAGCAAGGGCTTCTGGGAGCTGGCCAGGTCCTACTTCTTGATCTACGGGTGCTCCCACGCGGGTACACCTTACAGTTGGTTGAACTATATATCTGCTTTATGGACTTGTTTACATGTGCTGTATTTCACACACAAACATAGACTAAAATGCCGAGAGGTACAAGACACCTGGAGAAGGCAAATGCTGTCTGAACTTGGAAATGCCATGTATGGGCAGATACACCTACTGTGACTCTCTAGCAAGATTCTTACGAACTAAGAGAACAGTTAGCAAAAGCTAATGAAGCTGACACGGGAATTCGTGTACATGATGAGGCCGCGAAACCCCTTTCAACAGTGTGTCTTGTCAGGAGCTCACCTTGTCAGGTGGCCTGCTCCTGCAGTGGAGGCCTTGTGAGAAGGGTAAGCGGGCGGGGGCAGGTGGAGAAACGCACGCCATGGATGCCAGAACATTTGTGTGGTCTCTCAACTTGGAAGAACGAGACATAACGGGAATTAATTATGGACTCAGATTCACTCTACAACAGTGGTCGGCAGAGCCGAATACCAACAGTACAACAACTGAAATTTCTTTTGAGAGCCAAATTTTTTGAACTTCAACTATATAGGTAGGTACACTGTTATTAACTTAATTAGGGTGCTCCTAAGCTGGCCTTTGCTAAAAACGTCCTCAATCTGATTGAGGTACGTTCGCTGAGGTCGACCCCTTCCAACTCTCCCATCCACTCTCGTCTTGTATATTTGTTTTGTCTATCTCAGTGGTCGGCAAACTCATTAGTCAACAGAGCCAAATATCAACAGTACTTCTTCAAAAAAGACTCGCCCAGCCGAAAACCAACTTCTGTGCATGGGCCACGAAGTTTCAATCACACTGTACGTGCGCGCCCGCACGTGGTATTTTGTGGAAGAGCCACACTCAAGGGGCCAAAGAACCGCATGTGGATCGCGAGCGGCAGTTTGACGACCACTGCTCTAGACGGACAACTCTGGGGCTGTGCCCTGCCCTCCCCACAGGTGACAGTAAGAAGAGAGACGGCACGAAACAGCCGACTTAGTGGACAGCAAATTTGGGGATGACGGAAGAATTTAGGGAATACTTTCTGAAATTAGGAGCAGAGCCTTTAGAATAGAGGTGGCAAGAATGGCGGCCTAAACAAACCATCAGTGGACAGGTGGCTGCTGTGAAGGGCACCTGTGGAGGGAGGGACAGGGGGCTGAGAGAATGCGGGCGACCTGCAGAGCTGATGCAGAGAATGGAAGAGCCTGGAAACACAGTGCCAAGTGCTGATATGTGAAATTATAAGTGGAGAATGCTATGTTTTCACCAAAGGATGTCTACATTTTAAGAAGAACTTCATTATCTATGTGAATAACTCCTTATTTATATTCAACAGACTTTCAGCCTTAATTTCAGAGAAGATTCACGATCAATTTTTAGACATGAGATATTCTGAAATCTTCAGCACTTTACTTTTTAAAACCTTGCTACATATTTTAATAAAATATAGTATCAATGGAATCATCAGCTAACAAGACTAAAAAAGGACTAGATTTGGTGAGATAGATGCCATCCCAGGTCAATCAAAGAAAATGAGAAAATAAACTGAAACTTATCTACACTAATAAACGAGAAACATGCAAATTGGTGTCACTCTGCTACGCCCATCAGCCAATCAGGATGAGTATGCAAATTAACCCAACAAAGATGGAGGTTAATTTGCATATGCAGGTGCGGAGCCAAGACTGAAGGCTCCGCCCGAGTGAAGACTGAAGACTGAAGAGACTTGGCTTCTCCGCTGCGGTTGGAGCGAAAGGCCTGGGTCCCGGGTGCCGGAGGAAAACCGGAGCCGGCAGCCAGGGGAAGGAAGGCCTATTGCACGAATCTCTTCATGCAATGGGCCTCTAGTTTATAATAATATAATTAGAGCTTCCCAACAGAAAGTAAACCACTTTTACATACAGTAAGTGTTATCTGGTGGATTATTCTGAACGGCAGGAATTCTTTCATGTAGTCAACTAAATGTAGGTTAAGTCCCGTAGTTTCCTTAACTTTGCTTCATTCTATTCCATTTTGAGATGTCTAAATATAATACAGCCAATAATAGTTTGCCCTTCTCACTTCAGGGTATATTTTTAATAAGGCCAAGGGTTATGCCTCAGCTAGCAGGGCTAAACAGTCTATCCCACACTTACAAAGTCAGTATGAACTGCCAATGAAATGTAATTAACTGTACATAATTTAATAAATGCATGGCATTGATAGACATAAAAAATAATATTGATCACTTGAATTAATTCATTTTAGGAGCTGTTAAAGCAAAAAAAAAAGTTCTTGCAAATGAAAACTTTCATGATGCTGCTTTACCAACATTTTCCTCGGAAAATTGGTTTCTAGAACGATCAGTAGTACCAATATTTCAGAAACAACCTTTTCCTTATACTCAACTTTCCAAACACGAACATGAGACCTACAATGAAGTCATGTTGTTTTGATTTGTCCACAGCCCTAGTTTCCTTTTTGTTTCTTTGTCTTGAAATAAAACCTGAACCTTGGTGACATGGCCAGTGGGCTGCAATGTTGGTTCAGAACCAGATCGACCACAAAATGTGCTACTTGGGCAAGCGGGTCACCCTCCCTGGGTCTGGTTCCCCACCTCCACGCGCACGGGCTCATCACAAGGACCACACAGATACGGCTGGAAAGCATTCAGCGTGGACGCAGACACAGGACGTGTCGAGCACCTCAGACAGCTTCTCCCGGTCACGGTGCCACGAGTCCTCCGTGAAGGTCCCTCACCAACAATGACAAACCCGTCCTGTCACTATGAATCCCGCGGGCTATTGTGGTTTCCAGGCATGAGAGTGAGCGTCTCGTCACTTGTCACAGGGCCAGGAGCGGCGGGCAGCCGCACTAGGCATTCAGAAATGGACTCAGCCATTCGTGGGTGAACCATAAAGGGAACTACACAGGGACATGACTAGTAAGAGCCATACAGTCCTTTTTTAATTTTACAAAGAGTAAAAACAGAGAATATGGGTTGTTCTATTAATTCCAATAAGTAATATAAATGTAACTTCCAATTAATTTGTTTTAATTTTGTTTAAGTATGGTTCTTTCAAAAATTGGAAGTCATGTTGAGTACATTTTATAAATTTAAATGTGGACTAAGTTTATATCAACATTTATTCTAAATGCCATCAATTTTCAAAATAACCCCAAAATGAAAGATTTTCATTAAAATGTATATGTAGCTAACCAAGATGAAGGCACACACGCTAAGAAGACTACACAGGATGTAATCTGTTTCCTGGTTCTTGTATTTGTCGGCACCATCATTTACATCACTTGGATATCCAGCCTCTACTCAAAAAAGGTAACAGCGGATACAAAGCAGTGAAACTGCCCCAGTCAAAGAACCTTGTAAATTGGAATAATGTGGAAAATTAAATTAAAAACAAAACAGCCCTAGCCAGTTTGGCTCAGTGGACAGAGCGTCAGCCTATGGACCAAAGGGTCCCGGGTTCGACTCCCATCAAGGGCACATACTTCCTAGATTGCAGGCTCCCCCCTGGCCTGGGCCCTGGTGAGGGCAAGTGCAGGAGGCAACCAATCGATGTGTTTCTCTCACATTGGTGTTTCTCTGTCTTTCCCTCTCTCTTCCACTCTCCCTAAAAATCAATGGAAAAATATCCTCTGATGAGGATGAAAAAACAAAACAAAAACTAAAACAATTAATACGCCACTGGGACATGGTCACCAGAAAAAAGCACATTATCCGCCTGACACTTATATTCCTGCAGCCATGACGTTCAAACACTCCTTCAGCCACGCCGCTGTTCTGGTTTAGACCCTCCTTCTTTCAGAGCTCATTTCCTTGTGAGAAGCTGCGAACGCCTTCATCTTTTTGTGCAACTCAAACCTTTGAAAAGAAAAGAGAAGGGGGGAGAGGCTCCTCTAGATCCCCCAAATCACTAATACTCTGAAAGTCTCTTCTCTCTTTTCCTCAAAAAATGGAAATGGGAGGGGTGGTTACATGCCAAACCTGTGCCTCTAAGCGGCCCGAAGCGTGCCGTTACCCTTATTTCCATAGGGAAGCAGAAACAGCCTACCTCAACCTGTCCGAGTCTCAAATTTCCTTCCGCCTCTGGCCCAAGGTCACACTGTAGGCTCAGCTGGTCTCCTGGGCTCCAGGGAAATTAACACAAGGGCCCCAGCCAGTGACCCAAATCCTGCATGCGAACGTCCTGTTTGCAGCAACCCAGACTTCTGGCCCTGGCACACCCTCGTGCCACCAGCAGACATGGCCTTGTCCCCATTCCGTTCAGAGACTTACTTTCCTAACCCAACTTAGATCATCACTAGCCTCCAAGAAAAGGAGATTTTTTTTTTAAATATTGGAGCTCTCTGGAATATAAAAGTATTAAATACTTGGACATTAAGAAAAACACACCCAAATGTTGACAATCTAGTTCAGGGGTCCTCAAACTGCGGCCCGCGGGCCACGTGCGGCCCGCCGAAAACATTCATCCGGCCCGCCGAAAACATTCATCCGGCCCGCCGAAAACATTCATCCGGCCCGCCGAAAACATTCATCCAGCCCGCCGAAAACATTCATCCGGCCCGCCGAAAACATTCATCCGGCCCGCCGAAAACATTCATCCAGCCCGCCGAAAACATTCATCCAGCCCGCCGAAAACATTCATCCGGCCGCCGAAAACATTCATCCGGCCCGCCGAAAACATTCATCCGGCCGCCGAAAACATTCATCCGGCCCGCCGAAAACATTCATCCGGCCGCCGAAAACATTCATCCGGCCCGCCGAAAACATTCATCCGGCCCGCCGAAAACATTCATCCGGCCCGCCGAAAACATTCATCCGGCCCGCCGAAAACATTCATCCGGCCGCCGGGTGTTTTTGCCGCCGCTGCCTGTCCTGCTGAGCAGCCGACTCGTCCCGGGCCCGCAGTGCGCGTGTGTGGAATGTCTGAGGGACAGTGAACTGGCCCCTGTTTAAAAAGTTTGAGGACCTCTGATCTAGTTACTAGGTTAGGCAACACAGTAACCTTTTTTGGTGTTAAAAATGACAGTTTTTTTGTCCTTTCGATACTGTCATAAAGCTTCACTAATCTATAAAATATTTGGAAGCATATTTATTAATTTTCAGGCATATGGGGATTTTCCTATTATCTTTGATTCTTTGCATAATTCCCCTACGTTTAGGAAACACACTCTACATGATTTCAATCACTTGAAATTTGTTGAGACTTGTTTTATGGTCCTCTACATAATCAGTGTCAAATGTTCCGTAGTGCTTGAAAAGAATGGGGCGTACAGGAAGTGTCTATAACAGTCTACGTAAGTCTCCTAAGGCAAATTGTTATTTGTGTTCTTTAAACCGTCTATATCCTCCTGAATTTCCTGTCTGATACTTCTATCAATTATTCAGAAAGGTTTGTTAACTTTCCACAGATTGTGAATGTGGCTATTTTCCTTCTGTTTCTGTATATCTTTGCTTATATAATTCATACCTATGTTAGTGGGTACCTAAGTTCTTACACCTGGTGAATTGAACATTTTACCATTGTGTAGCAATTTCTTCATCTCTACTAACGCCTTTTATCTTAATGTCTATTTTGTCTAATAGTGGTATAGTTATTCCTTTTGATTAGAAATAACCTGAAATATAATTTTCCATTGTTTTCCATATATATATGCATATATTTTGTATATGCTTCTTGTAAACCTAGTATCTCATTAGATTTGGTGTTTTCGTCTAATCTTACAACCTTTGTCTTTTAGCTGAAACATCTAGTTTATTTACATTTATTGTAATTACTGACATGGGTTTATAATTGTTATTTTGCACTGTTTCCTCTGCCTCTTCTCTTTTTTTTCTCTTCATAGAACACAACAGTGTTAAGGTCCATTTTTTTTTCTAACTTCTCCCCTTGTGTTCCTTTTGAGAAATGACAGATTATTAGGTAAATAAAATGATTCATCAATGTTTATTCTTTTTTACTTATATGTTTGTTTTTTCATTGGGATGAGGCGATGTTCAACTTTCCTAGTTAATAAATACTTACGCTTTTATCTGATAGCAAAACACAAGACATAAAATCTTCATAAAATTTTGATACAACTACCATCTGGTCTTTAAGATTAACCAATCCAGGGAAGTACAAACCTACCCATTAACAATAATGGCAACAGATTCTCAGCATAACTGCTGCTGAGGCAGTAACCAAGCTGCTTTCAAATTTGTTTTAATCTTCTAATTTTAGCCAATGAAACTAAGGTATATTATCACAAAATGGATACCTCCATATCAGATATTATCGATCCTTCCAGCAACCAGATGTCACTGATTGTGTTTATTCTAGCATAATTCTCTTTTAATATCAAGCCCAAACTAAAAGCCAGTTGAAGTCAAAAATTTCAGAAACAAAAGTGTTATTTCACTTTTCATGGGGAAAAACTGATCATAATTGTCTCACTGATTTTTTAAAGTTTCAAGTAAACTACCACATGCATGCTCAGTTGTAAGAAGTGACTAAACAGATACCAAGTTCCGCATTATGAAACAGAGCAAAAGTAGCACACGTTTGGTGACGACAGACGTGAGGAGCGGGAGCATCGCTAGAAGAGGCCACCTGGCCGTGGGCTAGTCCTCACAGACTGGCAGGCCAGCTACGGCCCTCAGTTTTGTAGCCCAGAGACCTTATCACAGTCTAGAGCAGTGGTTCTCAACCTTCCTGATGCCGCGACCCTGTAATACAGTTCCTCATGCTGTGGTGACCCCCAACCATAAAATTATTTTCGTTGCTACTCCATAACTGTAATGTTGCTACTGTTATGAATCGTCATGTAAATATCTGATATGCAGGATGTATTTTCATTGTTACAAATGGAACATAATTAAAGCATAGTGATTAATCACAAAAACAATAGGTAACTATCTGTGTTTTCTGATGGTCTTAGGCGACCCCTGTGAAAGGGTCGTTCGACCCTCAAAGGGGTCTCGACCCACAGGTTGAGAACCGCTGGTCTAGACTCAGGAAAAACACCTCAGGCCAAGCAAACTTACAAGCAGTCAATTACATAAAACAAAATGGCATGTTTTCAATCTAATAATTTACAAGAAAATAAATAACAGCCAATATGACTGAATACTGAACTCTTCTGGTGACTGAAATCTGTCCCCACAGGTGAGCTACAGCGGAGAACAAGTAATACGTATCAGATGAGCGCTCGGTGGATCTGCAGTCACAACGGAGAGTTGCTGACTGGTTTCATGTTGTCTCTATTCTGACTATGAGAATATGCTCTTGAGAGCTAATGCTCACATGGGCACAGGCAAACTCTTTGTCCAGTTCTTGGGGGTTGTGGTTTGTTGCAGTCACTGCTGAATGGCCACTTTTCCGTTCTACATGGTGCTCCTGTTATTTCTTTTAGGTCATGCTATTTGCTGGGCTGGGGTCTCGCACTCCCTTCCCTGTGATCCATTATAGACTGGTTGACTCAAAACCGTTTACTCCTCCCAAGTCAAACCTACTGCTATGGGGCGCCTCGCCCACATACCAGTACCACCGACAGCGTGAGCTGCCGACGCTGTGCTGCACGAAAAGGCAGCGTTAACGTGAGGCAGCGAAAGAGCCCAAGCTGACTTCATCCTCCTGCTGCTGCTTTACCAACAGCCCAGCAATGTCCAAAGAGTAAAGCCTTTAAACCCGCCGCCACAGGCGCTGCCTTAAGGTTCGTGTCCTCCAGCCCCCAAGGCAGGTCCTGCCAGGCGACCTGCCCAGCACCCTCACTCCTCAGTCCGCCACCCGCGCCCACAGCCCCTTCCCTCTCCCACCTGCCTCCACAGCCGGTCCCTCCCAGACAACGGCCCAGGCAGCTCCCACCTGGGCGTCCCGGCCAGGCACACTGGGTTCCAAGAGTGAAGCAGAGTTTCCACCTACAGCGGCCAGAGTTCTTCCCACCCCCTCCCGCCCGCGCCCACAGCCCCTTCCCTCTCCCGCCTGTGCCCACAGCCCCTTCCCTCTCCCACCTGCGCCCACAGCCCCTTCCCTCTCCAGCCTGAGCCGCAGCCTCTTCTCCAGCTGTGTGAACCCAAGAAGGACTTCCCCTGAAGTGATGATGAGCTGCGGTCTAAGAGGGGTAAGACCCTGCTCTGACCACACAACCACAGCCCCATCCAGTCCAAGTCACACGCCTCCCACAGGAGGATCTGAGACTTTTTACAGGATGGGGCAGCTAAAGGCAATGGAAGACTCAGAACGGAGACAGCAAAAGTGGGGGAGGCACCAAGACGGGAGAAATGAAGACAACGCCAAAAACCTAAAGTTAACTTTCAAGTTGCTGCTGCCCAGGGGCCAAAAAGGAAGGGGAAGGCCAAGCCAGCCACAAACTCTCAGGCGACAGGTACAAAAGGGGGGGGCGTGCATTCCAGACCCAGGCGCAGGGCGGCAGCGGCTCACACCACCAGTGGCGATTACTCCGCACCTTCAAACTCAGGCTCTCTGCAGATGAGCCCTCTGTGTTAGTAACGCCCACAGCACCAGCTACTCCCTCCGGCGTTGGCTACTATGTCCCAGGCAGGGCACCTGGCACTTTTTATCACTTACTTCATCAGCTCCAAAAGCCACATGATGCGTAATAAACACAGTGGCTCACGTTTACTGAGTTGTTACTCTTAGTGCCAAGTTCATGTGTGAGGCACTAGTATTACTCCAGTTACAGGAGGAAAAAAAGCTAAGTCAGAGATTAATCAATTTGCCTAGAGTCACACCGTTGTCAAGCAGTGAAGCCAGGAACTGAGGCCAGTCAGTGCCCGGGTTACACCCCAGCACCGAAGAGCTTACCCACTGTTCTATGCGGTCTCTGGTGTTAGCATGAGCCCCACTTTAGAAAAACGCAGAGGCTAAGCTACCAGGGCCTCACAGACGTGCAGCACTGAGCCGAGAGCTGAGCCGGCTTCGCTTTATTATTACAATAATACCACTTCTCTCACTGAAACACCGCACAGTTAACTGTTTGTGAAGAAGAATTCCTAGATTTCAGCTCAATCTCCTCCTGTTTTCAAGGGCTCACATCTACTTTATCCGGGAAAAATCCACAGTGTGTGTAGCTGGCTAGATACAAAGCTGCACTCTAATGCATAAATGATTCCCCAGGAATTAATAAGGTACTTAAGAAACTTGTATTAACTCTTTCAGGCCACAGGGGTATCATTCAGTGAACTGAATTCTTAATTTACTAAAACGGCGCCCTAGGGCTTCAGAAGCACAGAAGTTGCGCTGAAGGCCTGGGGAGAAAAAACCGGCACAGCCATTAGAAACCAACTGAGCTCAGAACACAATTAAAAACCAAGCTACAGGGGAACGCTGTTCCAGCGGATCAGCCTCTGGCCCTCAAATATCTGGCAGGAAGGGAACTGCAGGGCGCTTGGGAAGATCTAGGTCTGCTGGACAGAAAACCAGACACGAGGTCTGGGCCCAAAGTGAAGTCTCGGGTGTAGACTGCGTGGCAGGCATCAGAGAGCAGATGCGAGGAAGGCTTGCTTTGCTCCTGCTTCTTCAGGTGCTTTTGGCAAAGACAGTGATGCCGTGGCTTCCGGAAGAGTCACAGGCCTCCAACGGGCTCCGCCATCTCCCGCTCCGTCCCGCACCCTCCCGCACGCACTGGTGCTGACCCACGGGTCCGCCTTCCGGGAGCGTTCCTCCTGGTCACTGCCTGGTGGCGACAGCATGTCCGTCTTCAGGTCTCCAGCAGTCTGCGCTGACTGTAGGCACTGCACTCGGAGGACAATGTCAACACCGCCAATGCCACATTAAACCCGCGCTTCAGCTACACAGCTACGCCCCATGCACCACATAATATCCGTCAGGGTAGGACAAACCTGCTTTAAGAAAAGCCAGAAGGTAAAAAAATCACTTCTGATTTGTGCAAGTGGAGAGCTGTTCTTGGAGGAAATGGCATCTAAGCAGGGGCTATGAGGACAAGTACCATCTGAAATAACAGGCTAACAGCTAGACGCAGGCGATAACGGAAGAAAGAGAGGACAGACCCTGGGCGAATGACCAGCAGTGAGAAGACAGTCTTCCGGGAGCAGCAAGGAAAGAATTAACTTCAGACTTTGGCATCTGAAGTGAAACTTTCTCCAATTTCTTTAGTAAAAAAGAACCAAGATTTTCCTCAGCTTCACTGCTAATTTCTGTTCATATATGGTCTCACTGGCTTTCTTTTTTTTAAAAATCCTCACCTGAGGATATTTTTTCCATTGAGTGCTAGAAAGTGAAAGGGCGAGGGGAGGGGGGAGGGAGGGAGAGAAACATCCACATGATAGCGATAGCGACACATCAAGTGGCTCCTTCCGCACACACCCCTACGGGGCTGGGGAACCTGCAACGGAAGTATTCACCTTTGACTGGGAATCAAACCCATGACCCTTCCGTAGGCAGGCTGATGCACTAACCACTGAGAAAAAACTGGCCAGGGCCTCACCGGCTTTCTTCTTACCGATTCTGATGCTCTTATCAATGTTCTCCTTGAACAATTTTTCGACCTCTAATGACTAATAAAGATATAACTATATTACAAAGCTATGGTAATTACAACAGTATGGTTTGGGTATGAAAACAGACACATAGATCAATGGAACAGAACGGAGAGCCCAGAAATAAACCTACACATATATGATTGATTAATGTACAACAAAGGAACCAAGAGCATACAACGGTGCAAGGACAGTCTCTTCACTAAGTGGTGTTGAAAAAATTGACAGCCACGAGCAAAAGAATGATGCTGGACCACTGTCCTACACCACACACAGAAATCAACTCAAAATGAGTGAAAGACCTGGAACTAAGAGCTCAAACCATAAATCTCCCACAGGAACGCTCCTTGACATTCTCGGTGATGACTTTTTGAATTTGACACCAAAGGCAAAGGCAACAAAAGCAAAAATAAACAAGTGGGACGCTATCCAACTGAAAAAGCTTCTACACAACAAAGAAAACCACCAACAAAACGAAAACACAACCTACAGGATAGAGAAGATATTAGCAAATCATCTATTTGATAAGGGTTAATATCCAACTATATAAAAACTCATACAACTCAGTAGCCAAAAGAAAACACAAACAATCCAATTAAAAAACAGGCAAAAGTCTTACTAGACAGTTCCCGAGGAGAACATACGGATGGCCAACAGGTACATGAAAAGGCGCTCAACGTCCCTCATCAGCAGGGAGGTGCAAACCAAAACCACAATGAGACGTCACCTCACACCTGTCAGAGGGGCTATTATCACAAATACGAGAAATAACAGTGTTGGCAAGAATATGGGAAAAGGGGAACCCGTGTGCACTGTTGGTGGCCATGTAAATTGGTGCAGCCGCTATGGAAAACAGTATGAAGGGTCCTGAAAAAAATTACAAATTATCATACAATCCAGCAGTTCTACCCCTGGGTGTTTATCTGAAGGAAACAAAAACAGACTCAAGAAGATACCTGCCGCCCATATTCACTGCAGCATTACTTCCAATAGCCAAGACGTGGGAACAGCCTCATTGTCTGTCAATGGGTGAATAAAATGTGGTGCATACACACAATGGAATATGATTCAGACATCAGAAAGGAAACTGCCATTTGCAACAACATGGACGGGTCCCGGAGGCTTTATGAAAAGTGAAATAAGGCAGAGAAAGGCAAACACCGCATCATCTCACTTACACGGGGAACCTAGGAACAAACAGAACTAAGCTCAGCTCTGAGAAGACTGGTGGTGGCCCGAGTGGGGAGGAGAGTGGACAAATGGAGTGAATGTGGTCGGAAGGTTCCATCTTTCAGTTATACAGCACAGTAAACCCTGAGGACTGTAATGGACAATGCTGTATCACATAGCTAAAAGCTGCTGAGAGCAGATCTTAAAGGTTCTCAACACAAGGAAAAAATTGTAACTATGTGTGATCATGGATGTTCACTAGACTTGATGCGATCATTATCTTGCAATATATACATATATTGAAATCATTATGTTGTACACCTGGAACCAAAATAATGTTACATGTCAATTATAGCTCCGAAAAACCTAAATGGGTCCAGTCACCATAGCTGGGTTCCAATCCGGGCTCCACAGCTCCTAGCTGTGCGGCCTGGACAGACCACTTCACACGTGCTCAGCTGTCTGTGAGGAGGGCAGTCATGCGCCCGCCCCGTGTTCCTGCTGCGTGGTCAGTAAGACAGTGCATGGGAAGTGTCTGGCAGAGCGTTTAGTCACTGACGGCTCAAATTATTATTACTACACAGCACTGCAGAGCACAGCGCACTCGGAGAACTTCACCTGGTTCCGCAGAACAGGAGCACAGCTGGCTGTCGGTGGTGTTGTGGCAGGAAGACGACGATAGGTAGAGCCTAAGAAGACAGCAAAAGCAAGAGGAACAGCCTGTGCTGAAGGCTCTCTGCGGTCCCTCGTTCACGTGACGACTCTGAATGACCTGGAGAGGTGCCCCCCCAGCAGCCCCAGAGCTTACACAGCGGGCAAACTGGTGGGACTCCGCTCCTTACTGGGACCACCTGTAGGGCATGACCAACTTTACTGTGAGCCGCAGTTCTGCATGCTTAAGGATTTGAAAATCGTTCTGAAGACAACAGAAATCCCCTGAAAGGTTTTAAGAAGAATATGCGGTATTCAAAGTAGCAGTTTAGAAAAATTGAGACTCTAAATCTTAAAAATTAGGCCCAAACTACATACAGTTTATGCAGGAGTACAAACACCAGAAACATCTAACAATGGGATTGTTCTAAAAGAAATGTTTTAGTTATTATGCTTAAAAGAAAGAGAGAAAACGCGAATCGAATGCTATAAACATGTGATGACAGTGTAATTCCAACAAGCTGAGAGTGGCTGGGCCCTGGTGTCACAGCGGCCCCGGCTGCATAATCCAGACAGGGCGATGTGCCTCCCAGCAGAGATCAAAAATGACTGCCAGAAGCTATGTAATGCGGAAAAAATCTCATAAGCTTCATGGTGCAAGGTCATTTACTACCGAGGAGGGCACCCCAGGGAAGGCTGGGAGAGGAAAGCGGAGAGGAAGGCACGGCCAGAGTAAACACGTCCTGCTGGAGGGCTTCAAAGAGCCCACCCTGGAACCGCGTGTCTGTAAACAAGCAACAGGTCCTGAGGCGTGAGATCACCACGCTCCTATCAGTAGATCAAGAAGAATTTTCTAGAAAAACAAAAACTCAAGCTATTGAATGGTGTTAATACTTGGCAATTAAAAATATTGCTTTGCAAATCCCGCTTCTTGTTATACGAATAATTAAAATATACCTAATATGTTTGATCACTAAATACGGTTCTATGTCATTTTTTCAGGAAAATCTGATCTCGTAAAAAAAAAAATGACAGCTTTTAGTCTATTTACACGATATATTTATGTCGAATTAAAGGTTAGCTCAGTCTTTGTTTATTCTCATTTGTTTCTTAACACATGTTACTGCCCCAGTATCTTTTTTCAACGTGTTCTTTTGAAGCCGAGATCTTTAAACTGTGGGCATATTGTTAATCTGGTACAAGGAAATAAATCATTATATCAGCACAAATGTTTTCACTACCCAGCCAATACATCCTGTGAAAAATAAAACCCTCGACACCCAACACAGCTCCTAACGGCGTCCCTCCCACGCACTGCAGGGCAGTCATGAGCAAACCATGTCCCGTGAAGCCCCAACACGGAGCAGAACTTCCACGCGTCCATCTACACTTACCTCTTTTCAATGTGTTTATTTTAAGCTGCAATAAAGCACACCAGTCATAATCACGCGGGCACTGCCCCAAATTCCTACACAGAGAAGTCCCCCAGGGGCACCCGGTGCAGTCAGTTCACCGTGGGCTGTGCACACCGGCAGAGAAAGCGCCTCTTGCTGCTGCTGCGCAAGGGGAGGTCTGGCCCGCAGCCATCACGCCATTGACTGAAAGGCTCACCACTCACTGTTTTCTGAATTCAAGACGGTTGAAGTTTTATGTTCGCTCGTACAGAACCGTCCTGCCAAGCACACTTCTGGAACTCACAGGCACAAGTTCCACACACACCAGGGAGGCTCAGGCGCATCCGACGGGAAGGTGTTTCGGCAGCCATTACGTTCAGTCCGGCAACAGCAAAGGAAGACAATACCCATCCATCCTGAGATCATAGTGTAGTGTTAACGTTTGTTGCAAATTTGGGGGGGGGGGGGGGGGTCTTTCTTTCTATTTATGATAACAACAAGCAGCTGTCACATTTTTATTCAGCTTGGAAATAAACTTCCTACAATTCCTTTGAGCTTCTATATCAATATAACTAAAGCACATCTTGAAATTGCAAGAGAAACTATTCTTAAAAGCTATTAACAACTGCCGCTACTTAAATAAATCAGAATTTTCTCATATCATGCTACTAAAATAAAACAAAATAAAATTGGATCCTGAACACAATATGATTGCACACGTTCCCCATAAATCTTCAATTCTTTTTCTTTTTTTTACATTAAAAACAAACCGCCAAACATTATTTGCCCTGGGACTCCTTCCGAATCAGCTTGTGAGGCGACATTGGGAGCCCCCCCTGCTCTGACGCTCATCCCCGTTCTAGGGAACACGCGGGAGTCCTCTGTCCCTGTGTGTATTAGTCAACAGCAGGTGACCCAGACCAAAATAACGAGAAGCTGACTTTTTTTAAAAATTTTTTTTATTGATTTTAGAGAGGAAGGGAGAGGGATAGAGAGAAAGAAACATCAGTGATGAGAATCTTTGATCGGCTGCCTCCCGCACGCCCCCCCACCGGGGATCGAGCCTGCAACCCAGGCATGTGCCGTCGGCCGGAATCGAACCCGGGACCCTTCAGTCCGCAGGCCAATGCTCCATCCACTGAGCCAAACCAGCCAGGGTGAGAAGCTGACTTTTTCTGACACATTTTCTAGTGGCTAAGACAGCACATGGGGAAACTGGACTGCGTTGGCATTAAAAAGGATGTTGCAGCAGAGGGTCTAATTGACATGGAAGGATGTTCTGAATGTATTCGGTGAATAACGAGGGTAGAGCTTGCTTTGTACACTGTAATTGCTTGCCTTTATCCAGTGCTCCTCATGCATCGCACACTGTGCTGAGGCCTTTCTATGCAGGACCTGTGTCGTCTTACGGCCTGACTTTATGGCTGAGGACACGGAGGTACAGAGAGGTCGCGGTCACCTACTTAACTGAGGTACAGAGAGGTCGAGGTCACCTGTATCAGCGGTGGAACTGGGCTGTGAATGCCCCGCCGGCCGACTCCTGAGCCCCCGCTCTCAGTGCCGGCACTGCGCTGCCCTTTGTATAGGACGTGAGCACATGTGGGAAGCTTCTCTGACACAGGGTCGTTCATACATATGAACACTCTGGAATGCAACACACCAAGATATTGACAGCAGCTGTTTCTTGGCAGAAATATGGATATTTTCTCTTCTTTTACTTTTTTCTATTTTGTGATTTTCTATAATGGGCTTTAGATTGCTTTTGAAATGAGAAATAATATAAAATCCAGGAAAGTATAATAGATTTAAAAAGTAATGGGCATGTAATATTAAGTCAAAAATGGATAAGAAATTACTCAGATTTATAATCTATACAGTGAATATGGCTGAAGGAATAGACCAGCCTGCTTAAAGTGCTTCTGTCTGTTATAGAATTTTTTTCTTCTTTCCTGAGTGTTCTGAGTTTCAAGCAACAAGCATTTATAACTTTTAAAAAAATTATGAAAGCACTTATTTACCATAATGTGGTGGAACTAGTGGGTTTTTGGAGGAATATGGTATTAAAGTCGTTTAGTGGCTTAGGCTGAGAGTGTGTTAATGGGGACCTGAGAATTTGTGTGTGCTTTTTCCATGCGAGGGAACTTAAATGGTTGTTTGGGACCTTATTTTGTTCATCTACTTGAAAAATGCATGCTGCATCTGAAAGCACAGGTCCATTCTAAGAACAAAAACTCTTCTGAAAGATGGATTGATAAACACATTTCCCATTAGTGCTGTTTAATCTTTGTTTTTATGATTCTGGCGTCAAATTCTCCCAATGTTGAAATAATTTAATTTCCTATGGTATTATACACACAAAAAAATCTGAAGCATGTAGTCAGTTGTAATTGAAAATTAGGAGTGGTTTTTTAATTTAAATGTTTTATATAGATTACAAATTTATCAAAAATGTATTAAGTATATGTAAGTTAGGAGAGTGTGATGTACGAAAGCTGTAGAGCAGTAGGCAACAATGGAGTGACACCTGGCTTGTGAGAATGGCCCTGGGACACAGCAGGGCCCGCTGGCCATTTCTCTGCGGGTCATCTCTTGTTTTCATGGAACTCTAGGGCCCCTGCAGCCCCGAGCTGCTCTGTTCTCACCTGTCCTGAAGTTTGAATGATCAGCTTTTCCGCATAACTATTTGCTTTTCAGCATATCCCCCTTTTTGCTTAAGTTAGCCCGAGTTGCTTTTTTAACATATATTTTATATATATATTTTATTGATTTTTTTACAGAGAGGACAGGAGAGAGATAGAGAGTTAGAAACATCGATAAGAGAGAAACATCGACCAGCTGCCTCCTGCACACCCCCTACTGGGGATGTGCCCGCAACCAAGGTACATGCCCTTGACCGGAATCGAACCCAGGACCCTTGAGTCTGCAGGCCAACGCTCTATCCATTGAGCCAAACTAGTTAGGGCTATTTTTTATATTTTTTTAAAAAATGATTTCAGAGAAGGGAAGGGAGAGACAGAAACATCAATGATGTGAGAGAATCACTGACCAGCTGCCTCCCGCACGCCCCTTATGGTCATTGAGCCCACAACCCGGGCATGTCCCTGACCAGGAAAACCCTGACCTCCTGGTTCGTGGGCCATTGAGCCACACTGGCCAGGCCCAAGTTGCTTTTCTTTGAGCAAATGGTACTCAAACTTTTTTAGATGGGGGAGGGGAGGCTTAATAAGCATTGCCAATCATTTTGAATCACGTTATAAATATAAAATCATGGAAGTTCTAAAAGTAAATATTTTAAGGCAAGTAAAGGAACAATATTGATTCTGAGTGAGCAGACGGAATCAGCCTGTGTGTTTTGATTCTGTTTCCATCTTTCCATTTTCCAGACGAAGTGGGGAGTGAGAACTTCCTCTCCTGACCTTGCTCTGGAACCCGGGGCCTTCCCCGCCCTGCCCTGTTCCTCCCGCGGGTCTCTGTCTGTGGCTGTGTTCGCCCGGCCCAGCGGGGCCTGCCTCTGCCCACTCCTCTCTTGCTTTCCTCGTTTGGAGGGGCTGTTTTTCTTCCGGACCTCACCAACGTCCCACCTGCAGTCTCTCCTCCCATTTTCGCAGGGATTGGAGAATTTTTTCTTTCCATGTGTGAAGCATGTTTGCCCATGATCACATGTGAGAAGTGTTAACAGGTACCCTTTACAGGAGAAAACACCTGGACAGGATGCGGATTACAACAGGTGCGCCTCTGTTCCTAAGCCTCTTTATGTAGCTCTGGCAAGTAAGGAGGATTATGGTATCTTTTTATGATAGGGTTTTAGTTTTCACACTTACATCGTATTTTATTTACTACATAGGGCTATTCCTTATGAAAAAGTACCTGAGTTGGGTTTAAAAAACTGTACAAAACTAAAGTATATGTAGCGGAAAGGCCCTACTTTTCTGATCCTCAGTACCCTGGTCCCTCTGTTTGAGGCCACCACTGTTCCCAGTTTCTTACGTATTTTTTCAGTGATAACCTATATAATAAAAAGCTCATATGCAAATGGTCATTGCGCCCTCGCGCCGGGGGACCTGAGGCCACACCCTCCGCCTGGTGGGGCTCAACGGGGGACCCAAGGCTGTGCCCCCTGCCCTGCAGGGCTTGACAGGGGTGGGGCCGGCCAGGTCTGGGTCTGGCATGATTTTGAGGCAGGAACTTGACTCTGGATCCCACGGCGTGCCCTAGACTCTGACAGGAGGGAGATTTTCATATACATTTTTACTAATTTTCTTTCATCTCTGACACTTCTATTATAAAGGGCAAATAGCAATATTAAAATATTTCCTCTAATTAATTCCCCTTTAATGTGCATGAATTTCGTGCACCGGGCCACTAGTTTTATGTATAATGCAACTACATAGATCCCCCCGCCCTTTGCTTTTATACAAATGGTAACACATAGTACCTTGGGAACTGGCCTCAGTGCACTTGTATTTTTTCACTGAACAATGTATCTTAGAGATCATTTCATATATATGAAATGATCTCTAAATATATTTTTAAATATATACATAGAAAATGATTTAAGCCATTGGCTGTAGTGTACTGGCCTTAAAACATGATATTGTCATGAGTCATAGAGCTGGATTCAAATCCTAGCTCTGCCATGATGAGCTGTGTGACCTAGGGCAAGTGACATACCCTGTGTTTCAATTGCTCGTTTATAAAATGAAAAGTGAATGTCTTCACAAGGTTTCCGAAAGGGTTTTAGAAGAGATAATGTATATACTAGTAAAGCATTTAGCACAGTCTTAATAAATCATTGCTATAATTGCACTCATTAATTTATCAGATCAAATGAACGCCTAATGTGTTTCTCCTTTCGCAACTAAAATAAAATACACAGAAGGCATTACCTGTTTCCTGACCTTTTACTTGGGTTGTCCTTTTTCTAATTCATTGTTTATATTCTCTCCCTCTTCGGTCCCACCCTCACCCCGACAAGTGCTGATGTTATATATTTCTTTTCCTTCTTAAGGTCTCTTGGCTTGCTGATGACCTTCCTGACCTGGCATAGCATCCCTGCCATTGCATCAGGGACCGTCCATTGTGACTCAGTATAAAACCTCCAGAGAGAAGGGGAGAATCGAAGATGGCGGCATAGATAAACACCGGAGACTGCCGCCGTGGACAACCACTTCAAAAATACAACTAAAAGTCGGAGCGGACATCAACCAGAACCACGGGAAGGCTGGCTGAGGAGAGTCTCTTCAACTAGAAGCAAAAACAACAGCATTCCGACGCTCAGCGCTCAGCGGAGGCGCAGTGTGGAAAATTTAAAGGTACGGCGGTGCGGCGGTGAGGGTGCGCTCGCAAAGCGGGCTGGCGGCTGAGGGCGCGATTGTCGTTTTCACTCAGGAGCGAGTCTCAGACTCTGGGCTACAGATCCGGGCGAGTCTCTAGGGACCCAGACTCAAACGGGAGAAGCGGGACTGTCTGGCTACGGCCCCTCCGAGGTTTGCAGCGATTGCTGGGACAGAGAGGCAGAGCCCCTGGGGACGGACTGAGAGCGGCCATAGCTGCTCCCTCCCCCCCGCCCTGTTGAGCCCGCCCCGCCCAAACCCTGCGCACAGCCATTTGCCGATCGCCTCAGGCAAGGGCTGGATTAGCGCCTCCCCTGGGGACTGAAGTTTTCCCACAGCTGATTTCCACCGCCAGTCGGCCTGGAGGTCAAATCCCTCTAGTGTTAACTACAACAATTAAGCCTTGGCTAGAACAAGACTGCGCACAGAGACCACAAGGGGGTGCACCAAAAAAGCATAAAAGATGCGGAGACAAAAAAACATGACAGAAATGGAGGATATGGAGCTAAGAATCGCAATTTTGAGGGCTTGCCATAAATTTGTGCAGAGCCTCACGAAAACTAATGAGACCCTCGATGCTACGATAAAGAAATTAGAAAGTAAGCATACACGGACTGAAATAAAGAATATTATACCCAATAGCAGACCAGAGGAGTGCAAGAATCAAACCAAAGATTCGACAAAAAACACCCAATTGGAAAAGCATAATGAAAAAAGAATCCGAAAGTGTGAAGATAGTGTAAGGAGCCTCTGGGACAGCTTTAAGCGGACTAATATCAGAGTCATTGGAGTCCCAGAAGATGAGAGACAGCAAGATATTGAAAACTTATTTCAAGAAATAATGGCAGAAAACTTCCCCCACCTGGAGAAAGAAATGGACGTACAGGTCCAAGAAGCGCAGAGAACCCCAAACAAAAGGAATCCAAAGAGGACCACACCAAGACACATCATCATTAAAATGCCAAGAGCAAAAGACAAAGAGAAAATCTTAAAAGCAGCAAGAGAAAGAGGCTCAATTACCTACAAGGGAATACCCATACGACTGTCAGCTGATTTCTCAACAGAAACTTTGCAGGCCAGAAGGGAATGGCAAGAAATATTCAAAGTGCTGAATACCAAGAACCTACAACCAAGATTACTTTATCCAGCAAAGCTATCATTCAGAATTGAAGGTCAGATAAAGAGCTTCACAGATAAGGAAAAGCTAAAGGAGTTCATCACCGCCAAACCAGTATTATATGAAATGCTGAAAGGTATCCTTTAAGAAGAGGAAGAAGAAGAAAAAGGTAAAGATACAAATTATGAACAACAAATATGCATCTATCAACAAATGAATCTAAGAATCAAGTGAATAAATAACCTGATGTACAGAATGAACTGGTGACTATAATGAATCAGGGACATAGAAAGGGAATGGACTGACTATTCTTGGGGGGGAAAGGGGAATGGGAGATTCGGGAAGAGACTGGACAAAAATCATGCACCTATGGATGAACTCAGTGGGTGGGGAGTGAGGGTGGAGGGTGGGGTGGGAGCTGGAAGGAGGGGAGTTATGGGGGGAAAAAAGAGGAACAAATGTAATAATCTGAAAAATAAAGATTTAAAAAAAAATAAAAATAAAAATAAAATAAAAATTAAAAAAAAAAAAAAAAAAAAAAAAAAAAAAAAAAAAAACCTCCAGAGAGAAGGAATGTTTTTGGTGATGATACTCCAGAGTGAATTTAATATTGGCAATCAAATGTGTTCAAGTCACTAGGCAGATGGCTTCTTTTTGTGATTGGGACTTCAGCTGGGATAGAACTGAGGTTCGGGTATGGACGGAAACTGGCAGAGTAATAAAAGCGGCTGGGATGCCCTAGAAGCACTTGGACAGTGCAGGCCTGTCCATAGGGGCCAGTGGTGAGGGGAAGCATAGGTGCATCCGTGGGGGCGAGGGCAGGGGAAAGGGAGGGTGTCAATAACTCACTGATCAGTGAAAACTGTGGCCTATGGGGAAGAGGGTATGGTGTGTTAAAAGAGGTTGTATATAAACTAGATGAACTGCCTCACTGAGCTATTCTAATGTTTTGCTTTGGGGTACAAGGTGTCTAATTATGGGAAACCCCACCTTTCTCATAGTCTGAGGCATGGGTCTCACTTGGCAGGGTCTGCCAAGCGGTCATGCTTGGAGGAGTCAGGTTTGGTGCTCCCAGAAGTACTTGTGTGGTGCCTTGTATGCGGACTAAGTACCTATAAGAGCATCTGGGGGCCTCACAGGTGAGTTTAAGGTGCTGTTTACAACCCCACGATCCTATCTATACCAACTGGCTGTGGCCTAAGCAAGCTGGCTTACACTTTAGAATCTCCTTTTATCCCCTCTACTAGAGTGTTTTCTGGCTTGTGGGCCTGATGGATTTTCACTGCTTAGATGACACCTGTATGTACTGTTTGATCATCTTCACGTTTTTGTCCCTTTGGGGTTTTCTCGTCTGCGTCAGTAATGAGGAAGATGTGTTATCCACTCCTCTTTATTGCCAGCTCGAATAGCCTTTCGGCCTTAGAAGTACCATCACTGAAGGAAATACTCAGAAATGTAGTACTTGAAATCCATTTGAATGTTCTACTCAAGGATTTCACTTTTGTTACTACTTCTTTAACATTAAAAATCTGATTTCCTCTTTCATTTGCCTAAATGTAATCCATTCTTAACAATTTTTTTTTCATTTACTTTTCTGAAAATTTCAATGTTTAAAGAGATGATGGTCAACTATGTACCAAGGCTTTCCGAGAAAGGAGAGACAATGAATTTCAGTGTGCTTCGCAGAACTGCCCAGAAGTGGTGGGAGGGGTGGTGTGGCAGGATCCTAATTCTTCTGCCCCTTCTGCTTCCAGATCCATTTCCCTGTCTGCCCTGATGTGCAGTTATGAAGCTTCAGACGATCCTGCTTCACACACATCCACCCTGTCTCCCACTCCCAGACTGGCATATACGCACTGCAAGACAGACATCCCAGAGACCTGATTCTAATTTCCAAACATCTTTGCCCTCCTTTGCAGTTAGAGCTTTCTTCTATTTTTTTTCCTATTTTTTGTTCTTATTTGACACATACCTTGAACTCTATGGAGAAAGATAAAGTTTTTTTTAAAAAGTATATTTTTATATTATGCAGAATAAGAATTCATGTTCCTGTAAATTGCTGCTTAGTATTCAGAAATTGTGTATTTCAGTGTCAGAGTTCCTTCTATAAAAAACTGGCATTTTTGAATATTGATTGATTTTCCTCTTGGTTAGTATATGGAAACTCTAAAGACAGAGGAAGAATTTTGACTAATTTCTGTTATTGACAAATAAGTAATCAAACCAAATCTGTGGTGCCAGTTCCTGGTCTTTGCGGATTTTTGTCAAATATCTTATGTTTTAAGCAACTGCTCTGTTTAACATTAATGACAACCACCCCAGAAGAAGTCCTGCTTCTGAGACACGGAATCCGTTTAACTACTCTTCTTTGTTAAGAAAGAAAATAAGATTTTTTTTTTTTTACTGGTTATAGAATAAGACAAAACTTTACGTATAACTTTAAACTTGACCCAAACTGTTAAAAATACTGATTTTGACAGATCTCAGGAATTAGAGAAATTAGTGCTTTGGTCCTGTCAGGGAAAGTGCAGCTTAAAAATGTCAGCTAAGGCCGAGCAGTCTTCCTCCAAGCCTTGCACCTGATAATCCTGAATGCAGCCTGTAGACTCCGACAGGCGCAGCCCAAGTTCTTGGAGTTTCCGTACTTTTCTTCTGAAATTTAACTTTTGCTAACATAACATAGGATTTCAGGATATCCTGCTGTCCTACAGTTTTTAAGATATTTCAGGGAATATCAACTGAAGGCTCTTGAAATAAAACTACTATGTGTATTTATTGTATGTGAAAAGAACATCCCTTTTTTGACTTTCAAAAATCTTTTTTTTTAATCCAGAGTCAAGATGAAACTGTGGAATGCTTTCCCAGATTGCCTGGAAGCCTCAATGCCAAAGGGAAGTGATTCAGAAAGTCATCTCTGATTTTTCCGGGTCGTTTCGCTTGAGCTGATCTCTTCAGAGCACGTAAGGTTCCTAAAGGCGCAGAACTGGCTGCAGGTCCTGGGCGGTCAGCCTGTGAGCATCGACCTTTGGCCAGTCCCGGTACCTGACTCTGGTGCTCAGCTCAGGAATGGGAATCAGGTGGTGGCTCAGAACCTGTCATACGATTGTAAGAACTCATGGCACTGACTTGGTTGATTCTGAATCAGTATAATAATCAATTTACGTGAATGACAAGCCATACTTCTTTTTTTTGGTAAATAAAGATATTGTAAAGATCTTATGGTATCTGAAGAAGTTACCGATTAATAATGCGGATTTTTTTCAATAGACGGAGTTACACATATGTTGATATATAAGTGATTTGATATGTATGCTATTTTGTTGTATGGACAGCAAGCTTCAAAACTTCATATGTCAAATTTGCTGAAAGTGTCGACATCATAGATATTTTTACGCTTAAAAATGTCGAATGTTGCCCTAACCGATTTGGCTCAATGGATAGAGCGTCGGCCTGCAAACTCAAGGGTCCCAGGTTCGATTCTGGTCAAGAGCATGTACCTTGGTTGCGGGCACATACTCAGTGGGGAGTGTGCAGGAGGCAGCTGATCGATGTTTCTCTCTCATCGATGTTTCTAACTCTCTATCCCTCTCCTGTCCTCTCTGTAAAAAATCAATAAAATGTATTTTTTTTAAAAGTCGAATGTCGTGCCAAAAAAAAGAGCATCTGCGCGAAGTTTTAATTCATTACTTTACTTTGAAGAAAAGTGCTGCTGAAAGTTATCATATACTTCGGGAAGCTTATGGTGAACATGCTTCATCTCAAGATACTTGTGATCACTGGTTTAAATGCTTTAAAAGTGATGATTTCGATGTGAAAGACAAAGAACATCCAGGTCAACCGAAAAAGTTTGAAGACCAACAATGACAAGCATTATTGGATGAAGATGCATGTCAAACTCAGAAACAACTCGCAGAAAGATTAAACGTTGCTCAGCAAACAATTTCCGATCATTTACAAGCAAAGGGAAAGATTTTAAAGGAAGGAAAATGGATGCCACATCAACTGAACGAAAGACAAATGGAAAACCGAAAAGTCATCAGTAAAATGTGGCTTCAACGGCACGAAAGAAAGTCTTTTTGGCATCGAATTGTGACTGGCGGTGAAAAGTGGATTTATTCTGAGAATCCCAAACGCACAAAATCATGGGTTGATCCAGGTCAACCATCAACATCGACTGCAAGGCCAAATCGCTTTAGAAAAGACAATGCTCAGCATTTGGTGGGATCAGGAAGGTGTGGTGTATTATGAGCTTCTAGAACCAGGTGAAACCGTTAATACTGATCGCTACCGACAACAAATAATCAATTTGAATCACGCTTTGATCATGAAACGACCAGAATGTTCCAGAAGACACGGCAAAGTAATTTTGCTTCCTGATGACGCACCATCACACACTTCAAAACCAGCTAAAGACACCTTAAAAGATCTTGCCTTGGAAGTATTAACCCACCAGCCATATTCACCAGACCTTGCTCCTTCAGATGACCACTTGTTCTGATCGATGGCACACGCACTTTCTGAGCAGCGCTTCAAAACGTATGAAGAAGTGGAAAATTGGATCTCTGAATGGTTTGCCTCAAAACAAGAAAAGTTCTATTAGGACGGTCTCCACAAATTACATGAAAGATGGGGGAATGTGTAGCTAGTGATGGACATGACTTTCAATAAAGCACTTTTGATGTTTCTCTTGAAATTATCGTGTTTTCTTTGATTACAAAATCCACATTATTAACTGGTACACCTGGTACTTTCCAAAGGAAACACTCACTCTTTGTGTTCTAAAAAAGCTATTTTTTAAACCTAAGATTTAACAAAATAAATGTGCAGTTGTTATTGTTGACTACTTTTTAATCATATTTATAGGGTTCAGAGGTCAAACTGTTCGGGAAGTATAGAGAGGTCTTGCTTTCACCTTTGCCTTCCAGCCTGTTGGCCCCCTCCCCTGTCACAGGTAATCATTTTGATTAGCTTCTTTCTTTTAAAAACATTTTTTCAAATTGGAGTAAAATTCATATACATAAACAATGAACCATCTTGACATGTCATTCAGGGGCATTTAATCGCGTTGCGCAATCCCCACCTCTAGTTCCAGAACACTTTTGTTTCTTGGTCCCCCCCCACCCACCCCCCCAAAGAAACCCTGTACCTGTTAAGCAGCTTCCCACACCCCTGCAACCACCAGTCTGCATTGTTCTTATGGCTTTACCTATTCTGGAGATACAAATGGAATCATACAGTATGAGACTTTTTCTGTTTGGTTTATTTCACTTCACATAAGGTTTTCGAGGTTCACCTGCAGTAGCATGTATCAGTACGTCACTTCTTTTTACGGCTGAATAATAACCTGTCGTATGTAACCTGCCATAACTTGTTTATCCGTTCCTCTGTTGATGGACATCTGCCCTGTTTCCACCCTTTGGCTATTGTGAATAATGCAGCTATGAAAATGCATGTACATGTATTTGAGCAGTTGTTTGCATTTCTTTTGGGTATATGCCTAGGAGTGCAATTGTGGGATCATATGGTAATTCTATGCTTAACTTTTTGAGTAACTGACTGTTTTCTACAGTGGCTGAACTATTTTACATTCCCGCCAGCGATGTATGAGAATTCCAGTTTTTCCACATTTTGCCAATACTTATTTTTATTTTATTTTTTATAATTATCATCATCCTAGAAGATGTGAAGTGGCATCTCGTTGTGGTTTTGATTTGCATTAGCCTAACAGTTAATGATGTTGAGGTGTTTTCATATACTCACTGGGCATTTGTATGTCATCTTTGGAGAAATATCTTCGTCCATCTTTACGTTGCATTCTCTTTGTTGCTGAGTTTTAAGAATTCTTCATATAAGCTGGACACTAAGCCCCTATCAGATAAATGATGTGTGTATTTTCTCCCACTCTTCCCATGTTCTTTTTGAAAATACAACTGAATATACACACACACTCTCATGTCCCCTCGTCCTGCAGAAAAGGAAGCCTATTACACGCAGAGCTGTCCTTTGATTTTTTTTCTTTAACTTGATTTTTTTCAAACTAACTATAATCTGGAAATCTTTCCATCTTAGTACACAGGGGTTCCCTCTTCCCTTCCCTCCCTCCCCTCTCTCTTTGCATAGTACCTCCCTGTATGGATATACCAAATGTCTTCAACCTGTCCCCAGGTTACTTGCGTTACTCCCAGCCTTTTACTATTCCAGACAGTCCATACCAAACAGCGCACGTATGTGGGTGGTTTCACACTTAAACTGGTGCGTCTGTGTGACAGAGTTTCAGAAGTGGGGTCGCTGCCGTCCTACGTAAGATATCTCTGACAGCAGAAATTCACTCACTCTACCTGAGTTTTCTCTTTACTGCTCCCACTACCTTTTATCATACTTTATTCCTGTAAGAACTGCTACAGAGTGTCAGAGTTATGGCTCACCCGGAAGTGTAGCTGCCCCTGTGATGGGTACTTAGGAGTGTTTTCCAGGAGAGCATCGTTATACTTCATATAAATGGATCTATTATCTCCAACTAAAAATCTAAACATTTAAGTGAACATCCACTCTGGCTTTTTAGTCTCGGTCACAGAAAACATGGAGAAGGATCTGTGCCCCTCTTCCTGGCCACAACACACACGCTTATGACACCCAACTTTTTGAGGATTCTTCCCCATTTTTAAAAAATAAAATGGAAGTAGCTGCAAAGACTGACGAACTTTATGTCAAAGTCCACCATTGTTATTGGTTATCACTTCCCTTTACTCTGCTATCTTCTCTGTGCCTACATCCCTCTCTCTTTGAAGGGTCCGTTCAATGCATGCTTCATGTAATCGTCCCCAATTGGCTCAAGCTGGCACAGTACTCCACCTCCCACTGTGTCTCCTGCAGCTCCACTACACTGCCCAGGAGTTTAGTGTAGGGTTGTAGTTATGTACAATACCCTCCCCTGCTGTACTGTATAGACTCCTTGATGCCAGTGTGTGTCTTTCTCAGGGCCTGGAACTTATTTCACGCTCAATCAATTGTAGCGAAGCACTCAGACTGCATTAATGTGTGAGGGTTTATGCTGTTTCCATAAGTGTGAGTGTTCCCCAGGGTTTCATCTTGGGCTTGTCTTCCTCGTAATCTCACCTGCTCTTTGTCATTTACCTAAACGCTGCCTTCATCTGCATCTCCTCCTTCCAGCCATGATCTGGGCTTTGGGCCTGACGTCCTCTCAGAACCACAAATACAGCATCCCCCTCGCCCGTGTGGTCACTGTACTACCGAGTGCGCTATTGGACCTACAGGGAGCATTTGCACTTTTGTAAAAAACGTGTAAGTGAATACACTTTCTCGTCTTTTCCTGACTTTTTTAAAAATAATGTTACGCAGACCTTACTGCCTACCTGCCTGCCTCGTCAGTTGGTGGACCCACTGTTTCTACAGGGAAATATTTCATATACATCCCATTTTCCTATTGCCTAACCCAGCGGTTCTCAACCTGTGGGTCACGACCCCTTCGGCGGTCGAACGACCCTTTCACAGAGGTCGCCTAAGACCATCCTGCATATCAGATATTTACATTATGATTCATAACAGTAGCAACATTACAGTTATGAAGTAGCAACAAAAATAATTTTATGGTTGGGTCACAACATGAGGAACTGTATTTAAAGGGCCAGAAGGTTGAGAACCACTGGCTGAATGCGGACCCCATGACTGTCCGGGCTATTATAATGACGAGCTGCTTTTTCAGAGAACGCCTTGGGACTTCGCCTTGCCAGTCCCTGAAACCTTCAAGCTCACCAAGTTGAGCCTCGGTTCCAAACTCGCCAGCCCCAGACGTCTCTACACTCCTTCCCAGGCTGTTCTCATCCTTGTAACCTCGTCTGTGTTTCAGCCAGGATTTTCCATCCCCTGGTGCCGGTGCCGCCGTCACCTCCTGAGTCACCTCAGCTAGAAACCTGAGACCGTCTGAGTTCACCTCTTCCTTCCTGACTCCCCCAGCCCACCCATCACTCAGTTTTGAAAGCCTGTGGATTTACTCTACATATTTCTCAAATTTGCCCTCGTCATTCGAACTGAACTTTCTGCCTATATTCTTGGTCAAATCCATGCCCTACAGAGCTTCCAAACCCCAAACCTCACCGTGAATTTCTGCTCATCGTGGCTCTCACTGCCGCCCAGGGAGCTTCATAGCCCGAGCCTGGCTTCCCCAGGTTTCACTGGGCACTCCCTCCGGAATCCTGAATCGCCAGGAGGTCCACCTGGCTGCTCCCTTCCCTGCAACTCACTGTGGTGTTTGCCTCCTTGCCTCGGTCCTGCAGGTCCCTGCAGCCCTGAATGCTGCCTCCTAACTCCCTCGCCCACCCATTTACCCGACAAACTTCAGCTCCTTCAGGTCCCACCTCCCCTTGTAGCCTTTCTGAGTGTGTCCTCCACACCACGCGTCATCTGGTTCCCACAGTCCTCTGTGCATCTCCCGCCCCAGTCCTTTCCTCATTGTAGTTCACTGTATCGGTCTCTTTCACCGGTTTGAGAACTTCAAAAGACAGGATTATACTATTCCTCGTGATTTCTTGCACCTGGCACAATGCCCATTTTACATAATAGGAACCCAATAGACACTTGTTGAATAATACATTGTTAATTTTTTCCCCTTTATCACCATTTATGCCTGTGCATACTGAATTTCCAGAGCCTGCTGCCAAAGATAGGAAGAAAATACACGGTTGACATGGGCCAGCATTTGGGTGGGTTGTGATATATCTGGAGATTCTTGAGGAAAAACCCACTTCCAAGCTCACTCGGGGTGTTGGTCAAGTTCAGTTCCTTGCCGTTGTAGGACTGAGGTCGCTTCCTTGGTAGCTGTCAGCCAGGGCTACTCTGCTTCTGGAGGCCACGCACCTTCCTTCTCATGTGGCCCCCCCATCTCCCGCCAGCAACCGCACACCGGCCTGGCCGATGTCTGACCGGCGCTCTCCGCCAGGAAACTCCGCATCTCAGGGCCCGTGCACCCCGACGGGCCCCCGGGATCATCTCTGTGTCTGAGTGAAGGTGAAATGTGCCGTCTAACACGATCATCACAGAGGTGATGTCATCACAGTCACAGCCCAGAGTCGGGCGGATCTCTGAAATCCTGTCTCCTGCGCTGCTCACAGTTCAGTGCTCTCTTGACAGGTTGGGTGAAGGCTCTGCTCAGCCAGGGAGAAGTCTCTTTCTCTGCCTTTTGACTTCAGGGTTTACATGACCTGTTTCCAGTTCTTCAAGCTCCCTGGTCTCACTTCCTGCATCTGTGACAAGAATGTTAATCATGTGATGCCTCTCAGACTGTAGAAATGAGCGGTTGTACATTTTCACTTAATAGTCAATCAGTTGATCTTCTTTCTCTGATTTTATACAGTTGCATTCGTGTGACTTAGCACTTGTTTTTAATCATCTTAAGATGTTCGATATAAAAGGTTTAATCTTAAGGTGTCGATGGAAAGATAATGTTCAGTTCCAGGGAAGTAGCACCGTGCCGGGCAGAGAGCATGGACAGCATCTGGCCCGGCCGTGACGTGTTCAGGACTTGGATACAAATGAGCACCTCCCGGAGAGGGGACCAGCGTGGCGAATCGCGAATCGCGGGGTCACCGTCAGAGAACGGTGGGAGGAGCCAGGTGGGGCTCTCCCGTTTGGAGAGGTCAGGGCTGAGGGAAGAGGGTGATGAATGGTGACAACTATCTGAAGATGCGTCATGTGGAAGGGCTTTGGGGTAACAAAGCAGCTAATTAAGTAGCAATACATTCTATCTCCTCTGGCTCCTCATTCTTCGCTTTTACTGATTTTGTTTTATACACCGCTGATGAAAGCAAGTGGTTGGTTATGGCACAAATGATGCTTCTGAGTTTCCAGAAAAACCTGAGATGATCTTTGTCAGGTTTTACTTTGCGCACCCACCTCTCCAAACAAGGATTTAACCCTGAGGCTTAAAGTTATTTTGCTGTGTCAGAAAATACTCTCCATTAGGAAAAACAAACAGACACAAACATTTTCCAGCTAGAAAGCTGCCCAGCATTGGCCCAGAACCCCACACCTATAGTTCGAAATGCAAGTCCTGGGATGTTCCCATAACTCATTCCGAGGCTAACCTGACCTGAATGCGGTCCCTCTCCCGCATGCTGTGAGCAGCCATACCTTTCTCTGCAGAAGCGGTAACGTGTTTGATTACAGTGCGCTTTCCACACCCCCGGGGGGTGGTAGGTAATGCTGGATTATTACCCTTCAAACACCCGAGGAAGTCTGAATTCTGGAACACTTCTGGCCCAAAGGGCTTTTGTACCTATAATGTCATTTTTTCTATGTCAAATTACATACTGTGTATTTTGATGCCTGGTCACTATGTAAAAAGTTTGTACTTTGGAGGCTGTGAAAATTAGAATAATATGTAGAACATATTCAGAGTAGGAGCGCCAAAGGATAACAAGTTACGAGTATGGTATTACTATTCTGCACATGTTTAACATTCCTTCTGAAAGTGGGAAGAATAATGTTGAAATCTATAGTTGAACTATTATAACTGTTCAACAAAGAGTTGTCTTCTAGAGGCAAATGACAGGTGACATTTTGAAATCTTTCACTTTATCCAATCTGATTAGTGCAGAATAGTGTTACTTCGAATTATTTGAAATGAAGTAATGTATCATAAAGCAGAATCAGGTCTATTTAAAACCTACATTTATGAGCTCTTTGAATTTTCTTTTAGGCATATATATTGAAGTTGCTTGTAAATGACGATGATTTCATTTTAGATCATGCTAACATTCTAGTCCACGTGACCTCAGTGGCTTGTATTATAAGCCACACACAAACTTCACACATAAAGAAAGGCAGTATGGTTTCAAAATGTACTTACTTATAAAAAAAGCAACAACTCACTTGGTTAAAAAAATAAACAGCAGAAAAACATAATATGTAAAAAATATCTCCACCCAATCCTTCTGCCCAAAGGTAACTATTAAAGTTTCGGTACATTTAAAAAATAACTTATTTGTGTCAATATATATGTACATTTGAAAAATTATACAAATAAGATTATATATTCTTTTATTTTGTCCATTACTTTTTCATGTACATGCCTTAGAGATGTTTCACACATGGATCTACTTTCTCTTTAGTCAATGTGTAGTATTCCATGTGTACATGACTTTCATAACCTTGATGGACCTTTAGGCTATTTTTTTTTAATTCTTTATTGTTTAAAGTATTACATAACTCTCCTTTTTCCCCCATTGATCTCTCCCTGGCCATTCCCACCCCTGCCCCCTTTTAGACTATTTTTTATTAGAAATAGAAATGCAGTGAACAGCATTGTATGTGTAGTTTGACATAATTTTGCAAGAAAATCCAATAGATCCCAGGTATGGAAATGCTGGTTATGTACATCTAAATATATTGCTAGTGTTGAATCACCCAAATGATCTCATCAGTGGTTCTTTTTCCTGTGTTCATGGATGCTGTTTTTCCCCGGGAGGCCTAGGGGGTTAAATATGTTGTTAGATTAGCAGCTGCCTTACTGTCTCTCTAGAGTTGCCTCCTCTGGACAGTTCATAGAAGTGGAATCACACAACATGTGGCCTTTTGTGTCTGGCTTTCTTCACTGAGCATCATGTTTTCAAGGCTCATGCACCTGAAATGTGTATCAGGACTTCCTTCCTTTTATGGCTGAACAGGATCCCACTGGACAGAGACGCCACATTTCACTGGTTCAGCAGTGGATGGACAAGCATTGCGCTGTCTGCACTTTGTGGTGGTTCCGGATGAAGCTGCCATATACAACTGTTTGTGAAGACATGTCTTCCTTTCTCTTGGGCATCTACCTGGAAGTGGAATTCCTGGGTCACATGATAACTCTAGGCTTAGCTTTGGAGGAACTGCCAATCTTTCCAAAGTGGCTGCATCATTTTATATTCCCCCAACTGTGTATGAGGGTCCAGTTCTTCCAAATCTTTGCCAACACCTGTCATTTTTTATTTCTTAAAAAGAACTTTAAAATCACAGACAGCCTAATAGGTGTGAAGTGGTTTCTCATTTTATTTTGTTTTGGGGGGTTTTTTTTGGGGGGGGGGGGTGCATTTCCTAGATTGCTAATAAGGTTTTACATCTTTTTTATGTGCTTATTGGTCGTTTGCATATCTTTGGAGAAATAGGTTTTCAGGTCCTTTGCTCGTTTTTAAATTTGATGTATGTACATCATTTTTGAATTGCAATAGTTCTTTATATATTCTAGATATAAATGTCTCATCAGGTACATGATCTCCAAATATTTTCTCCCATTCTGTGGTTTCTTTTCACTTCCTTGACGGTATTCCTTGAAGCACAAATGTTTTAATTTTGATGATGTCCAATTTATCGATGTTTTCTTTCGTTGCTTGTGCCTTTGCTGTCATCTCTCAGCCGCGCCGTGTTCATCAGTGAGTTGCTGATGAGCGTCTTCCCTTTGGACGCTGGTTCGTCAGGTTGGGTACAGGCAACACGCTTCTTATCTCCACCCTCAGGCTGTGAGGCGACCTCAGGTGCAGCTTATTCTAAAGCAGCGCCAATGACATAAATGACTATTTTTAAAGAAAGAGAGGGTGAAAAACATGGATGAGCTTCCTGCTGCACGCCCCTGTGGGGGACTGAGTGCAACCTGGGCATGTGCCCTGACCAGGAACTGAACCAGCGACCTTTTGGTGCCCAGGATAGCACCCAACCAACTGAGCCACACTGGCTAAGGTGACTTCGATATTTTACTGGGAAGTATGGTTGAAGGTATTTTCACAAGAAAATTAATCTAGCTTTTACAATGTGACCTTGCAATGTACTTTTGCATATGTGGAAAAACATGTTATTACTTACTTTATACGTACTAAAAAAAAACAAAAAACAATTTTTGCAATTTCAGAATGTAGCTTTCTCATGCCTCACTTTATTTTGATTAATGAACTGTTAAGCTTCTCCTTTATGCTAAGAAGATGGTGATGAATTTGTTGCAGGTTAAAAAATACTTTCTCCAAACTACGGTTATCTTAAAAGTTAATATCCTTCTCTGGCAGGTGGCTCAGTTGATTGGAGCATCGTCCCATACATCAAAAGATTATGGGTTCAATTTCTGGTCAGGGCATATACTTTGGTTGTGAGTTTGATCCCCGTCTGCCCACGTATGGGAGGCAACTGATTGATGTTTCTCTCTCACATCGATGTTTCTCTCTCCCCCTTCCTTTCTCTTCTCTCTAAAATTAATAAAAACATACCCTTGGTCGAGTATTAATTTTAGAAACATCACTAACATTTTTGAATGACACTAAATAATAACAATTTTTTTGAGACTTAAAAGGATTTATTTTTGGTCCTCCACAGAAAGTTAAAAAGTTTTCTGTATTATAGTTTTAAATTTCCTCACTTTTCCCTGTATAATTAATGCACTAGCATGGCTTACTGAATGACTACAGCTGTACAAATTAATCCCAGCAGGGTTCTATCCTTCAACATCAGTGCTGTGAATTGTTCTCACATTACTCTGGTTATTCTGGCATTATATCTGATGTAGATATAAATTCTTATTTTGTGGGTGAAAGGGATACAGGTTCAATGGGATTCAAGAACTTAAAAATCACCCTCCCTCTCATTTCTAATAAGTAATAACTCTTTTAGAGTGAACTCAGAGTAATTATAAAGAGATGATAATGGAATCTGTAATTTGGAAAAACAAATTTTATTGCCATTTATAATAAATATAAATGTCCTTCCATTTATTTATTTTTCCTTTTTATCTTATTGAATTTATTGTGGTGACATTGTTTAATAAAATTCTACAGGTTTCAGGTATACAGTTCCATGACACATCATCTGCATATTGTATTGTGTGTTCACCGCCCCAAGTCGTCTCCGTCCGTCACCATTTACCCCCTTCTACCCCCTTCTCCCTCCGCCCACACCCCGGCAATCACCACATCGCTGTCTGTGTCCATGAGTCTTTTTCCCCCTTGCTTAATCTCTTCACCTTTCTTACCCAGCCCCCAAACTCCCTATTTTAGAAATAATTATATTTCTAGACCCTAGAAAGACTCTGCATTCATAATTAAAGTTATTAGAAACTGGAACCGTTTCTAGGAATATCATAATGTGCTGTAGGGAACAATAATATTTTTAAAGGTTCTGACATTCAGCCAGTACGTTGGTCTGATTTCCAAATTACTACCCCCACCCCACCCCAGAAATAGATGCAAGAAGTATTTTTGGTAAATCTGCCAAGTTTTGTTTTTTACATGATTCTCATTATATTATTGAAGGAACCTAAATAATATTAACATTTTAAGTTAAGCCGTTATTCAGCTGACCGCTTTGACATTACCACTGATTAGAACTGAAGGCTAAGTTGAGCCTGGGGAATGGGTTTCATTGTCCAAAAAAGACTCTTACATTTCCCCTTGTCAATATGTCATAACCTTTAAAAGGCCAACCAGCCTCCCCACACTGTCCTTTCCCATCAGAGCAACTCCAGAGCCTGCTGAGAAAGGCAGGCGCTGCTGCCCCAGGCGGGGTGTTCGGGTGGGCAGGCGGCTTCAGGAACTGAGGCTGTGCGGGGAGACCCGATTCCTGATGACGGCCAAGACGCACAGAGCCCCTGGGGCCAGATACTGGCACACGGTTACTCACAAACTACTTGCAGAGTATCTGGGCTTTCCGATTTCGAGGGCATCCACTGGCTTCTGGAGAGCACACACAAGCGGTACAGGAAGGGGGGTTTCACTCTCCGAGAGATGCTCGCTGTATTTCATCCTTTAACAAAGTCGGAGAACTGTCTCCTGCAGCGGCGGCGGCTCAGGCTTGGGTTCTGCCGCCTTTAGCTGGCCTCCTGTACACCTGTGTGTCTCTCACGATCTCTGGCTTGTGGTTGGTTGGTGAGGCTCTACTTCCTTCCACACTCAGCCTGGATTCCAGGGCCAACTCCGACTCTGACATCCGCCCCCTGAACTGCATTGTCTTCGTGCTTTAATTTCTCCTGCCATGCATATCCCTCATCCAACACAGACTCCTCATCCTATCTGCTCTTGTGGCTACATTGCTCCGTACTTTGGGGTGAATGAGAGCAACTTCAAAGACTGCTGCTTGTATTGGTCAGGGTTCAGTAGTAGAGAACAGAATCTAGTTCCTTCTACTCTAAACAGAAAGGGATTTATTACAGGGAATTAAATATCTTGCTGAACTGTTGAGGGGGCTTAACAACATGCTGTAGCGATTCCCCGGCCTCCTCGGCAGAACTAGACTTCGAAGGGGAGCCAGCGCTGGCCCGATCAGGGGGCTGGTGGAAGGAGATGCTGCTGCTCAGCTCCTGGCCCCAGAGCCACGCTGTCCTGGCTGCCATCCGCAGGAGTGACGGACATGTCACTTTCTCGCCCCGCTTACTTCTGTTTCAGTCTTAACTAAGTTGGATCAATCATACGAATTCATGTTTTGTATGCTTCACGTTTGGCATGACCTGATTGGCAGAACTGCAGTCAGTCCAGACCCCGACAGGAGGAGAGCTGGGCAGCGTGATGTCAGCTCTCCAGCTGCTGCAGATCTGAGGGAGCCGGTCTGCGGTGTTTGCCACAATGTCTCGTTTCCAAACTGAGCTGGTTCATCCGAATTGCCACACAGTCCTGTCACCTGTCCTGGCAGGTGACTCTGTTCCCCAAGCGGCAGTTCCTACTCCACTGGACTGTGGCCCTTTTACTCTGAGCAGATGACTGGAACCGAAGCTTGGAAGAAAAAGCTGAGGTACAAACTGGACTTAACTGCTCCTCTGGCCTTCTCTCTGTTCCATTCAAATCACTGAAAGTGGCTGCAACACCACCGAATGGAATAGAGGGAAAAGGAGGAGAGAGTTATGGCGCAGAGACCTTTGGAACTGGGGTCCACGAGGTGAGAAGGTCAAGTCTGAGGAAGCAAGTAACACATTCTGGAGGCTTCAAACACAAGTCGTGAGTGTCTGACACCATCCATTTCCTCTTTCCTTCTTGAGAACTTTCCTTCACTGAGTCCAAGACACGTCACACTCCCGTCTCGCTAAGAAAACCCTTTCCTCTCCTTGGCTCAGGCTCGGTCCTTCTTTTCTTTTCTTCTCTCTTTGTGGGCAATCTCCTCGCTGATTGATCCCTGGCCTCCTCCCCTAACCTTCCTCAGAAGCACACACTTACATTTTCAGTGACCTACACTGATCTTCTCTTAGATATACCAGATCTTCTCAAATCTGATGTCTAAAACCAGACTCTTGATTCTTTTTTCTTCTCCAAGGCTGCCTTTCACCCATTGTTCCCTATCTTGATGAATGACACTATAATTTACCCAGTAACTCAATCCCAAAACCTTGCAGTTAAACTTGGTCTTTTTGTTTTCTCATTTCTCACATTTAATTCCATTAATAAAGTCTGTTGGCTCTGCCCTCAAACTTAATCTTGAAACTGACCACTTGTAATCCATCTACTGTTGCCATCCAGGCCACCAACTTCACTAACAAGCCTTATAAATGGTTATCCTCGCTTTACCATTCTGCACCCAACTGCCAGAGCGAGGACATCCGATCATGCCTTTCCGCTGCCACTTAGCATGTAAAACCCATCGCACTTGGAATACAACGTGAAGGCTTTACTGTGGCCTGCAAGGCTGTGTCGTGTGGTCCTGGCTATGTGTGTACCTTACCTCCTGCTTCCTTCCCTCCGGCTCACTGAACTCTTTCCACGCTGGCCTCCGAAGTTTCCCCATGTACTTTACTGGGACAGACACACAGTGGTACATATGTTTTCTGTTCCCCACTGAAATATAAGCTTCATGAGGGTAGAACTTTATTTTGCTCCGTTTCATGCTTTCTTGCCTGACACATAGCCGATCCTCAAATACGTACTGATTGGAAGGTGGGGGCAGGGAAATTATTCTAGTGGTCTCGTCTTGGTAGGACTGAGTTATAAGGTGTCTTTGTGGAAGGGCAGTCTGGAAGAGCGGTAAAACACGTGACTGATTATTGCTGCAGGTAAGAGAAAGTAAGTATTAAGGAATGCTAGGAATCTGGAACTTGAAAATTAATAAGGGAAAAATGGAGTGAATAACCTGATCACACCAGCAGGCGCGAGGAAAGTGGACACAGTGTGAAACAGTAGAGCAGATGAAAGGTATACATGGCCTGGGCAGAGGCTTCCTGTTCTCCCAACAGGGGCTCCCAGGAAACCCAGTTCCACCGTCACCGCTCAGAGCCCCTGAGAGAACACGCTGGCCAGCACAGGGAGGCTGACAGGCAGGATGAAGGCAGCAGACCGTCTAGGAACCTGGGGCGAGAGCCTTGGATTTCCTCACTGTCTCCCATGGGTCCCAGACAGGGCGCTAAAAGCTTCTTACCCTCAACAGACACAGGGGGAGACTCCAAGAGGAGCCCGTGTCCAACCAGAGGACAGGGAGGGGGTGCGAAGGAAAACCCTCTGCCAGTCCCCGCCCTGCTCCATCACTGAGGAGCTCTCCTGGGACACGCACTTCCTGCAGGGTGAGCAAGGCGCTGGCTTCCTAACCTCTCCCCCCACACTCCGCCACATCAGGCAGCGGGCTCCAGTCCCCCGCCTGGAGGTTGGAGCTGTGCCTGGATCAGGGAGCTAATCATCTATTCCCTCCCTGGCAGGAGCAGGTGGCACTTCAATTTTCCTACCAGGTGGTGTGACAGGGCCAACCAGCCTCAATGAGATTTAACCAGGTGGTGCAAATAGGGACTAATTACCGACAGGCGTGGTATTCCTCCCCTCTCCCCCCACCAGTGTCCTCCCAGTGGGGAACTGAGCTTCCACAACCAATAGCATCGAGAAGATGGAACGGAGGGAGGGAGAAGGGCTAGTTGGTACTCCACTTCCTCTCTCCCCTCCTATGGAATACTGGGGCTCATTAGGGTGCAGTGACTTTGCAGCAAAAAGTGGTATGTCTTAGCCCTTGGGTTTCCGCTCCCTAATGGCAGCCTGGCCCAAGGGAAGCTTCTCTCACACGAAGACAACAAAAATAGTGGGTTGGAGCTACACTTCTGTGAGGAAGGTGTCAGTAATATTGACTTCTACCTCACCTGTCTGAAACAAGATAGTCAGCACCTTACTTTTGTCTGGGTGTTGGGCTGGGAAAGGGCCTAGAGGGTAGCTAGGTATGTACACCCACCCATCCTTGCATTAAGCCTTCACAGGGGGACTGTCTACTAAAAGATGGTGAAGTAGGATCCAGGGTTTCTTCCATGTTCAGGATACAATCAATCACTCATAACACCAAGAACCAGGAAAATCACTCATGAACGAGAAGAACAATCAGCAGGTGCCAACATTGACATTAATCACATAAATATCTGAAAGCAGCCATGATAAAAATATTTTAAGCCTTTAAAAATTACCTTACAATAAATAAAAAGCAGAAACTCCAAGAAGAAAATCGAATTTACTAAAAAGAGAATCAAAAACAAGTAGTAGCGCTGAAAAAATAACTGAAATTAAAAGAAAATGCTGAGTGGACTCAGTAGTAGAGTGGAAATGACAAGGACAGAATCAGTGAACTCCAAGATAACCCAATATAATGTACCCAATGTGAGCAGCGGAGAAAATACTGAAAAAAAATGAAGACTCACAGCCCTGCGGGACAATAAGAAAAGAGTTCATATGCACGTCAACACAGTCCAAGAAGGAAAGGGGAGAGAGGGTGATCAAAAACGTATCCAAAGAAATACTCCCCAAATTCGGTAAAAAACACATAAATTTAGAGACTCAAGAAGCTGGATGAATCCCAAACAAAATGAATGCAAAGAAATCTATGAACGGCAAACTAAAGACAAAAGGAAACCATTGACAGTAGCCAGAGGAAGCACAGTACTTATCAGGAAAAGCAGTGCAAATGAGAGAGCCTTCTCGTCTGGACCAATTCTTCAAGTACTGAGAGAAAAGAACTGTCAACTACAAATTCTATATGCGCCCCCGCCCCAGAAATCTTCAGGAATCATCAAGCTGTTTTCTATAGCAGCTATATCATTTTACATTCCTCACCAACACTTATTTTCTGCGGGGTATTTTTTTTTTGGGGGGGGGGGGGTGGTGGGGAGTGTGTGGTAGCTATCCTAATGGGTGTGAAGTGGTATATCATTGTACTAGTAATGTTATTTGCTTTTCCCTATTGATTGATGAAATTGAGCATCTTTCATGTGCTTATTACATATACATATATATCTTCTTTGGAGAAATGTCTGTTCAAGTCCTTTCCTACATATCTCATTTTAAGCAATTGGAACAAATATGAACAGATAACCCAAAAGAAACCTGGAAGAAGAAAATAATAAAGTTAAAGAGTGAAATTATGAAATAGACAAAGTAGAAAAGATATATAAATCTAAAACCCAGTTCTTGGGGAAGATTAACAAACTAGATATGTCCCTCAAGACACTGAGGAGAGAAAAGGAGTAAAGTTAGTTGTTAATTAGAAACAGAACAAAGACGCAACCCCAGAACAGAGTGTGAGAGGACTTCAGAAAACACTGTAAGAAGCTGATGGGAACAAAATCACAAATGAAGACGAATGCTCTGAAAATGAAGAGTTATCTTCTGGCTAATTATAAATTATCACAATCAACCTAAGGAAACGGAAACCTTGATTACATCTAATACTACCAATTTAATAACAATGACTGTAAAGTGTCTATGGAAGAATAAATGCCCGGACACAGCCAAGAACAGTGTTAAGAAAAACACTGCAGGAGAGTCTGCCTGGTCGCATACAGAAGCATGGACCCGAGTCAGTGTGGTAACGGTACTGGGATGTAAGATGGGTCAGCAGAACAGAAGGGAAAGGTAGGTTCCAGCACATATGAGAATTCGGCATCTATTAAAGGGGGCAGTTCAGTCAGTGAGAAAGGGGTGGACAAGTGACCATGTTACTTATTGGCAACAAAAACAGGACATGATGAAATTCAGTTTAATTACCCAAGCAAGAGCAACTATTGAAACAAATAAACTGTGGTTTAGGAAAAAAAAACCCTTAAGCTATATTTGTAGCAAATAAAATGCTAAATTATAATTTTTAAATGACTATGAAGTATCCACCTACATAGAAACAAGCCACAACATATGCCTCATACTTTTGATAGACAACAGCAAAGTTAGAGAGGCCAACAACCTTTGTCTTCCCACTATAACACTCTGTGATACTAGATTTAAGGCATTTTAAAAGTCCAGGAGTTGCTGGTTAAAAACAGCCAGCCAAGCATGTCAAGCTGCCGCTAACTGCAAATGCCCACCTCCTGACCTGCCACTCATTTCCACCCTCTGCACTTCGCATCCCCCCATGTTCCTCCCTAGGTGCACCTCCTTCCAATGTTAAAAATGTATCCCATGTCTGCACAGCTAAGAACTGGAATGTAAAGGAGGAGGAGGGAAGGAGGGAGGGAGGGAGGGAGGGAGGGAGGGAGGGAGGGAGGGAGGGAGAATAGTATTTTTTATTGTTTTCAGAGAGTCAGGAAAAGGGAGAGAGAGAGAGAAACATCAATGATAAGAGAGAATCATGGATCAGCTGCCTCCTGTACACCCCCTTCTGGGGATCGAGCCCTGAACCCGGGCATGTGCCGACTGGGAATCGAACCATGACCTCCTGGTTCATGGGTCAACGCTCAACCACTGAGCCACCAGGCAGCTAGCAACTTTTTATTGCAAGTTTATCTTTAGCATGAGGTGTTTGTACTACGAGAGTCCTGGGTTTTTCATTTGCTCTGCAGGGCTCCATTGGTTTCCATGAGGATTAGCTGCAGAGCAAGGAATGTTAAATTTTAACCCAGCCCCAATGTGAGATACAGCCTTGAGGTTTAGATAGTTCTCTCTCTCTCTCTTTTCTCTTAATTACTAGTATGCACGACTCCACAATGACGGCAAGTCTCTGCACTTCCTCAGACTAGTGGGCAAGGTTTTTCTAGTCCTGTCACTGCTGGGCCAGCCTTTCAAGGTTTTGAGCAGGTGGACCTCAGTCCATCTTCTTCCGCTGTGCAGACTCCAGGCTGTGGCTCCTGTTCCTTCACGAGACCCTCGGGACCACGCCCTTGGCACCTATATCCAGACCTGAAACCTCCTCACACCTTGACGCCCCACCTCACCTGGCTTGAAGTGGGATTTCCTGGCCGCGCGGGCTCAGGGATGCTTTTGTTAGTCCTTGTTATATTCTGTCCACAGTTTCTGTGTCTGCAGCAGGGTGGGGGTGGGAATACTCTGTATCAGATCTGGCGGCAATGCTGCTAGAAGCCTCCAGTCATCACAAAATATGAAACTGAAATGATCCCTTCAGAGAATTGTGATGATTACTCACCATTTTGCCAGATGACAACAGCCCACATTTTTTTCAGCCTCGAGAACAGTCTTCAAATTGGAAAAAAATAAATATTCCTAAGGCATTTTGAGATCATTTTGTCACTACCCACTTCAAATTCTCATTCTCTTTTCTTGCTCAGGATTTCAGCATTATGAGAACACACCTGTAGGCTCCATTTTCTCACCACCCATTCATTCTGTAATCAACTTCAGCCTACTTCATTCTCCTACAACTCTAGTGAAATCATACTCAACAAGATCAACATTCCCCCACCTAATCGACAAATCCAATGGCCTTTTCTTGGTCCTAATCTTATTCCCCTCTCGGCAGCAATACTGACCATGACAATTTTTCCACTCCAGTATCACCCCGGGTCAAATACCTATTATCCCTATATCATCACAACTATTCTCCAATTCACTCCCATCACTCCAATCTCCTCCAACTTATCCGGTAAATCACAGCGGATTAACATTGCTAGACTCTAGTCCGGTCAATTCTTCACCCTCCCCGCTCCGGTCCTGCCGTGGTCCATAAATCCGAGTGCTATGGGAAAAGATGAATGAGGCATGCCCTGTCCACCGACACTTACAGGATGCATGCTATGTACCTGGCCAGGTGCTAACACCTTACCTCTGATCGTATCACATGACCCTCACAATAACTGTCTGAAGTAGGTGCAATTATTATACCTACTTCAGGGATGAGAAGTGATACTTTAAGAAGGTTAAACAGCCAACTCAGGGAAGTACAGCGAGCAAGTGGCTGAGCCTGTTTTATTCCATGCCAAGCCCACCCTCTCAAGCAACATATGCTATTTCCACAAGGCCTTATACCAAACACCTAGACCTCTCCTCTAATGCAAAACTCGTATCCAAACACCTACCTAACAACTCCATGTGGAAGCTTTAACGGTACCTCATATTAACACATTCAAAACCAAAACAGGATCGTACTGCCCAAATTGAGGTGGTCCAACCTCACTGAATGACTGCCCAATCAACTAGCCATGCAAGCCAAAAGCCTGGACATCACCCTCCATTTCCAATTACCAAATCCTGCCCATCTCAGTATCTTCCTAAACCTCCCTACTCGATCCAGCTCTCTCCATCTCCAACACTACCACCCAGTCCAAGCTACTACTTCCTCCCACCTCAACTGCCAATACATCCTAACTGGTCTACCGTCATTCATGCTGGTTTCTCCCGACCCATTTTCAATTTTGCAATCAATATGCTTTATTTTTCCCTCATGGCCATGCTTTTAACATATAAATCTGATCATTTCACAATTTTTTAATCAGGACCAAAGCTTTGAGTCAATCTTTACTTCAGGGTCTGAAGCAACAGTAACGCAAAGACTGGTAACAGCTGGGTTTCAGTCACACAAGAAAGCCAATTTTCAGTAGGAGTCAAGGACGGTACCAGCACAGTCACAGATGATGACAAAGAGGACAGTACCGGAGAGATTTCAAACACTTGGCTCCAGTTATTCCTGAGGCAGAGCTGAACCCTGAACGTGCCAAGTTTCAAGGTATTCTTCTTGTTACACTGTGATACCTCGAATGTCTCCAATGAAATCCTTTTTTCTTAAGTAGTTCAGATTGAGTTTCTAGCTTGCAACCAAGAGTCTTAGCTAAGAAAAGAGAAAGCCTTAAAGAGCCTAGAAGACACACTTAGAAAAGGGGCGCATGCCTCCAAGGCAAAAATAAAACAATTCTACAAAAGGTAGGAATACCTTTGCCAGAAGATACATAAGTACGTGCAATGTTTGTAAACTCATAGGTCTCCTCCTCTAGGAGGCATGGCATAAAATGCTGCAAGATAAGAGCCATGTTTTCTTTTATGTTCACAAATCATCACAGCTTACTGCAGAGCTAAATGCCGAATAAAAATTTAGAAGTAAAATCATGACTATACAATAACATAAGCCATAAGTTACACTGTTGGAAACCCACTCTCTGGGAACAATTCATACATGCGCTCATGCAAATAAAATGTCATTTTCTAGTAACACTTTGCCACTATTCTATGTCCTGGTTTTGATTAGCATTGTCAGGTATTATAAACTCACCTTGCTCATAACCAACAATTTCATACATTGCGTAAGTATACTGAAAAGTAGCGTACCAAGGAAGGGGGCGGGGGGGGAATGAGCTGTGAAAACTACAGATTACATTCTATAGAAACACTTTTTCTATTGCCATCTGGTGGTTCCTGTATTAAATCTATGCTGGCACCCATTATATAGAAGGGCTTGATCCACAAATTCAAAACCTCTTTTGGGGGGGAGTGGGGAGTTTCACATCTAACACCTAGGAGAAGGCAAGATGGAACTAACCTTCACTTTGAAAATAGGCCTATTTCATGAGAAAAAGCACAAATACACACAGGGTCACACTGAAGAGAAGAGCCCACAGACACTACCAGCTCTGGAGATGACCATCCTTACCCACATCGGACAGGTGAGACCTATGCAATGTAAATTTTGAAATCCCTCCTTACCCCAAATCTAAATTTTCCCTAACCAGCCTCCTTGGGTTGCTAAAATTCCCACCACCAATCATTCGTAGTAAAGGAAACGATCGGCACTCCTAGAAGAGCCATACTCCTCTTTGAGTTGGGGTGTATTCTTTGGTTATCTCCCTGTATTTTTTTTCTAGGAAAGATCACTCATCTTTATAAACTCAAGCTTACATACTTGAGAGCTTCCTAACTTCTCATGATAAGGAAGCATGTCTAGAATACGTACAGAGGAGAGTTCTGAAAGGGGAAAAAGGCAATAAAACTTTGCACCAAAGGCTAATGTTGTTCATGCGATAATATGGGCCTGGGAGTTGAACCCGTTCTCTAGAGCCCACACCTCCAAAGGCTGGCCTGTCAGTTTAAAACACACACACACACACAAAGCAAAAAAAAACAGTGAAGAAACTATTGTCTGAGCCCATGTTCAACAAGCTAATCTCCAAAGATCACTAAATTAATAGATTTAGTGAACAGATATCTGTTCAAGATAGTGGATTATTTAACTGATAGCAGTTAATCTTCACTAGATGTTGTCTGTATATCAACAGAGTCCCAGCTAAGCCTGTTAAAGTGAAAAAGAATTCTTGTGTTAATTTTGAGGGCTTTTTGATTTACTAAAAGTCCCTAATGAAGACAACCACCCTAATGTTAGACTGAACAAAAATGTCAACGGAAACCATCTACTGGCCTCTTTCTTTACCGAGGGTCACTGTCCAGTAAATACAAACATTCTCACATCCACCACTGTTTTCACATCTCCGCAAACTTCTCACTGCATTCATTACCTCCAGATTTTCATTAGTCTTGCCCTTTCTTCTTCCAGCCATTTAAATAAGTAAGCAACTCACATTTTAAAGAAAATTATTTCTCCAAACTTCAGACTTACACTGACAAGTTATGGCACTAAATCATTTTACAGAACCTAAAATTCTGAGCATAAACCATTATCCGATTAGAGTAAATACGTCACATGTTAGACAGCAGCACCTAAAGAGAAACATTATATTGCATCTTAGTTGTCTTCGACATTGCAACTACCCTGGCAAATGTAAAATGAAGAGAATTAGATTCCAAGAGCTAAGACACGGAGTTATAGAATCCCCAAAAGGGAGACACACAGAGTCTGGGTGAAGGGCAGAGAAGATTTGACAACATGCCGAGGATCAGAGGATCAGAAAAGAACAATTTTGAAAATCTAGTCTCACCCCCAACTTTTACAGCTGAGAAAGTATACTCAGAGAGGCTAACAGACTTGCTCATACGGCAAGTTAGTTACAGAATGAAATAAAAATCAGGTCTCCTGGTACTTAGCCCAATGTCTTTTCCACTCACCACATTTGTATTTCAAGGAAAGCTTTTAAAAAATATTCATATTCCCACAATACCCACTGGAGACCACAGGAGCTGGAGTGGGGGGAGGGCCAGGCTGAGGCAATGAGTCCGTCTCCAGCTGCAGAGCTGCCAGTCAGGAGGTCAGACCACCTAAATACTAGAATAGCAAGTGTAGAAATGACGAGGGTTTCCTAAAGCAGGGCTCTCAGAACAGCATTGTTAATTTCTGTATTTAGATACGATAAGAATATTATTAATATAATGAATCTATAAGACTAATAATAATATAGCTCTCCAGAACAGGTCTCTAGGTAGAGGATCAACAACTGGCAGGCAAGGATCTATCAAGCGATGCCAGACTTCTGCATTTCAATGATTCATTGAAAAACTTAAGGATAACTCCTTTGTGCTACTACAAAAGGATGATAAGCGGTGTCATATTCACAGTCCTAGCTGACAGAATATACTCTCCCTTGGGATCAAAGGTACAAATGTTTATCATCTTTTTTATTAAAAGACTAGAGGCCTAGTGTACGAAATTCGTGCACTGCGGGGGGAGGGTGTCCCTCAGCCCACCCTGCGCCCTCTCACAGTCTGGGAGCCTAAGCCGTCAGTCAGACATCCTTGGCGCTGCCACGGAGGTGGGAGAGGCTCCCGCCACCACCACTGTGCTCGCCAGCTGTAAGCCTGGCTCAGGGCTTCTGGCTGAGCAGCACTCCCCCTGTGGGAGCACACTGACCATGAGGGAGCAGCTCTTGCACTGAGCCTCTGCCCCCTGGTGGTCAGTGCACGTCATAGTGAGCAGTCATTCTGCCGTTCAGCCGATTTGCATATTTGCCTTTTATTATATAGGATAATTACAAATTTAGGGGAGAATTTGTTTAATAAAATGCCTTATAGAAATGTTCAAGTCCAAATTAATTAGAATGAGAGACTATACACATTAAAATACTCGGTTGCATTAGGTAGAAAGGTATAATCTCTTATTAGGAGTATTTAACCAGATAATAAGACATATCAACACCCTTAGTTTCTAAAAAGATAAATCCACTTTAACTCCCCTTTATATTGCACCTTTCATTCCCCATCCTCAGCTTTACTCAATTTTCATGGATTTGGATTTTAAGGGGTCTACTCTTAAAACTACTTTTTTTCTTAAATTTAAGCTGTGACCTTGTCAAAATCCAGTTTTTGTGTTTTCCCTCTCTGGGTCTGCTCCATTCTCTGGATTTAGTCAGCTGATGGTGCTGGTGTCTGGTCTCTGGGGCACGGAGAGAAAGGCCCAGATCCATGTCCCATCCATAAGCGACGCAGAGGCTCTGAGCACGGCAATAAAGGCCACTTGCAGGTAGAAGTTAGCTACAAGTTCTCCTTGGATTCCACTAATTGCCTGCTTGTCAGCGTGACTTTGTTGTACTCCAGCGTCTGAGGGCACAGAGACGCTCCTGGCTAGGTATGACCACAGCATGCAGCTAACCGTGACTGTGGTTAGACAAAACGCATGCTGAAGCAAAATAACAAATAAGAAGTCTGTCCCTGACAAAGCCTGACTCTTTATTTTCATTGAAAGGACTTAAATGCACATACTTGAGTGCAGATAAGAGAATTTCCCAAGTGTCCCTCCAAGAAAATGGTTGGTACACGCCTCGTGGTCAATTATAGGGTGTTCAAGTCTGCCCCCAACTGCCACATTCTCAGTTGGAATTTGACAGTTTGGAAAGAAAAACATCAAAATGGCAACAGCCGTATTATTATGGGAGGGGGTGGGTACATGGGGGTTATGCATATTCCTCTGCTCTATTTTCCAAATTATCTGATGTAGTTTTTATTTTTTTTAAAATATATTTTATTGATTCCCTACAGAGAGGAAGGGAGAGGGACAGAGAGTTAGAAACATCGATGAGAGAGAAACATCGATCAGCCGCCTCCTGCACACCCCCCACTGGGGATGTGCCCACAACCACGGTACATGCCCTTGACCGGAATCGAACCCGGGACCCCTCAGTGCACAGGCCAACGCTCTATCCACTGAGCCAAACCGGTCAGGGCTTTTTTTTTTTTTTTTACAACAGTACATAAGTGCCCTGATTACTTGAGGTCAAGTAACTGGATACAGTCTTTAGAAAACACCACCGGCCGCGTCCCCTTCACACCTCCTGCTCCTGGGGAAGGGCAGGACCGGGTGGGAAACGCCCAGCGGTTGGGAACAGGGACTGTGGGCCAGGCAGGCTGCTTTCATCACGACTGGTCCTGGGACCCGAGGCCAATTAGCTACCGTCTCAGGCCTCCGTGTCTCCCAGGTGAATGAGTACCAACTGCTCCCCGCTCCCGGCCGACCTGTGGAGCACCTGTGCTTGGCTCGCAGTAAGGGCTCCACAAAGGTTAGCGGCAGGTGGGTGTTCACTGCTCCTGATCAGACTTACAGGACAGTCACCAGCCCAGGGCCAAGTGCCGTCTGTCACAGTGGTCCGATCGCAACCAGGGAGCATCTGCGCTCCTCCTCCTCCGTGCAGCCCGTCTCTGCAGACTCCAGTGCGGCAGGTTGTCTGGGACTCAAGCTGCAACTGAAACTCAAATTACTAAGTCGTGAAGGGAAGGGGTCTTGGGGTAAGCGGAAGGGGGAAACAATGCGATCCTGGGGTGACGGGAAGCCACGAGGGCCCCAAAGCAGCTGGATTTGTTGTGAACCCAATGACCACTGCTTGGCGCTTTCTCCAGCAAGCCAGGGGCAGGGAAGCCTCATCGGTAGACCTCACCGAGGCTAGAAAAACGGTCCAGGCAGGGGTCCAGGCCACAGGAAGTCAGGCTAAGGATGACGGCAAGCAGGGTAAGAGTATGGGGTTGGCCAACACAGGGATCAAGCGGTAACAAAGACAGAAGAGCCACCTGCGGAGCTCCTTTAAATTCACACGCTCACCCTCCAGGGACCCTCAGGCCGGAGGTGGGGCCAGGCAACCGCATTTTTAAATTTCACAGGTGATTCTGACACACACACACCCGGACTAACAGGAGCCTGACAGTGTCCGCTGGAATAAACAGGGTGAGTGACTAAAAAACTGGTTACGTCTGAGAGAAATTTCATGAACATGAAACAGGCTTAAGTGAAAATAGGTTCAAAGTACCCAACAGTCACTGGAATCTGGGGGTGGGGGAGGGTGGTTACCATAAAACCTCAAGGCCCGTGACAAGGTTAAGACCCAAATCGAGTCATGTGATCGCATTTAACAGTGTGGGGCAATGGCTCTCAAACCTGGCTGAGCACTGGGACCACCTGGGGAGCTTTTCCCTCTCCTGATGCCAGGTCCAACTTCCAGTCGTTAAAACCAACGCAGAGAATGAGATTCCGGCCCCAGTATCGTGTAAAGCTCCCCGGTGATTCCAATGAGCAACCAAGTGCAAGAGGCACAGGGTTGGAGAGGTTCCAGGAAATCAGCAAGTGGCTGGAATGAGGAAAAACGTACGACAACCTAAGTTCCTGGCTCTCACTCTGGTGGGAACCAGGGTCACCTGGAAGGCAGGCGTGGCTCCACGACCGACCAAAGGAGCGGGCCCTCGACGGGTCCACTGCGTTCCCCGCGTGACTGTGACACACACCGAAGTTCCAGGACCATCACTGTCACCTGACCGGACATAACTCCGAAGGGAGAAACTGAACAACCCCAAGGCCTACCCCTCCCGCCTGCAGAACACAAACTTAAGGAGAGGCGGCGTAAACACTACGAGAACCAACAAGCCCGTCAAAGGTCCAGCAGGAAACGTCACACACAGAACACTTGTGGCGCTGCCATCCTGCTCAGACACCCAGGTCCGGCTGCTGGGCCGCATCAAGAAAGCCTGCGCTGCCACCCACCTTTCAGAACTAAAGGCATGGATCTTCAGGAATCTAGAAAAGTCTCTCTCCCTCCCTCTCTCTCTCTCTCTCTCTCTCACACACACACACACACACACACACACCAATAAGCAGAGTATATAACGCAGAAATCCTCATTACATGTAAAACCTCAGGACTATTAAAGTCACATGTAGAAGGTCTGAGCCAGGTGTTCTGCAACAGGCCTATGACTTGCTCTGCTCCTGGCTTAAGCTCTGTAACTACATGTAACTGTTACTGGTCCACGTTACATTTTTCTCCCAAAATACCCAGACCAAGCCTAGCCACATGGAACACCGTCAGAAGAAAACAGACAGAGAAATGAAGAACTGCTCCACTGGCTCCGACACAGTGGTAAGGATTCCATGCAGAATGTCACATTGTACCCGATAAGATTCAAGACAATACATCCCTGCCCACATGACCACCTCATCATCCCATTAGAAATCTCTACAGCAGCACCAGAATTTTCATTTTCAAGATACATGAGCTTTTGTCAAATGGTGACATCTCTCCTGTAATATGAATTTTCAATATGATATAAAAAAATGATGGATATATTACACATTTCACAGAGCACAGAGAACAGAAACCTGTCGATGCATTTAAAATTTGTGACAACCTATTTGAAATGTTACACGAAAAGATCTGTACACTTTATAAACCATATAAATGTAAAACAGGGCCCGGTGTTTTTACTGGCAACAAGGGATAAAACAGTCCTCCCTAACAAAGTTTGAGCATTGCCTTAGTACGTGTTTTTTCTTTAATTAACATACGTTCATTACCGTTACAGTTGTAAAAACGTGGCACTTTATAGAGCCTTCAACGTGCAATTGATAAAAAGTTGAAATCCCCGTACTACCCTTCAAAACAAAACCAGGTTTTTTTTTAATTTGAACGTGTGCATACATTTTCATACATTTTCAAATGTGTAAATGTACAGAGATTACTGCAAAGTGCAAGTCACTGTTCTTTTTGTTTTTTAAGGAGAACTTAATAAACACCATTTCTATCTTAAAGGTCATGCCTAGTGATTTAGATTTCTCCATTTGAACCTGGCTTCTCTGGCAATCCGCGGATCCCATTTTACAAAATGACTTAATAAATGCGTTCCTACAAAAGTAAGTCATTAAGCAAAAAGAAGCACAAATAAGTGAAATGAAAATTTTCCAAGTAATGGAGGAGTTAAATTAACCAGAAATAGGGCAATTTGTTTTCGGGCAGCCACACATGAAAGCGGGCATCTGTGAAAGCCCTGGGGAGGGTGCGAGGCCCCGCGAGACCAGTCAGGTCAGCGACAGCGGGATCAGGGGTGGCGGCTGCCGCCGGGGAAGGCAGTTCTGAGTGCAGACCCCCAGGTGCCGTCACATTTACACCCCAGCATGTGCCACACAGAGGTCGCCCCCCACATACGAGTGCACATGCACATACATACACACACACACACACACACACACACACACACACGGATCTGAATTGGGTGCCCGCCTCCCGCAACCTCAGTTCCCCACGACACCTGAAGCCCCCACGCAGCCCCGCCCCGAGGCTGCCACACAGCACAGGTGCCCCCATCCCAGAGGACCTGCCAAAGGTTCCCCATCCCAGAGGACCTGCCAAGGGTGCCCCATCCCAGAGGGCTCGCCAAGGGTGCCCCCATCCCAGAGGGCTCGCCAAGGGTGCCCCATCCCAGAGGGCTCGCCAAGGGTGCCCCATCCCAGAGGGCTCGCCAAGGGTGCCCCCATCCCAGAGGGCTCGCCAAGGGTGCCCCATCCCAGAGGGCTCGCCAAGGGTGCCCCATCCCAGGGGACCTGCCAAGGGTGCCCCCATCCCAGAGGGCTCGCCAAGGGTGCCCCATCTCAGAGGGCTCGCCAAGGGTGCCCCATCCCAGAGGGCTCGCCAAGGGTGCCCCCAACTCAGAGGGCTCGCCAAGGGTGCCCCATCCCAGAGGGCTCGCCAAGGGTGCCCCCATCCCAGAGGGCTCGCCAAGGGTGCCCCCAACTCAGAGGGCTCGCCAAGGGTGCCCCATCCCAGAGGGCTCGCCAAGGGTGCCCCATCCCAGAGGGCTCGCCAAGGGTGCCCCCATCCCAGAGGGCTCGCCAAGGGTGCCCCATCCCAGAGGGCTCGCCAAGGGTGCCCCATCCCAGGGGACCTGCCAAGGGTGCCCCCATCCCAGAGGGCTCGCCAAGGGTGCCCCATCTCAGAGGGCTCGCCAAGGGTGCCCCATCCCAGAGGGCTCGCCAAGGGTGCCCCATCCCAGAGGGCTCGCCAAGGGTGCCCCCATCCCAGAGGGCTCGCCAAGGGTGCCCCATCCCAGAGGGCTCGCCAAGGGTGCCCCATCCCAGGGGACCTGCCAAGGGTGCCCCCATCCCAGAGGGCTCGCCAAGGGTGCCCCATCTCAGAGGGCTCGCCAAGGGTGCCCCCATCCCAGAGGGCTCGCCAAGGGTGTCCCCATCCCAGAGGGCTCGCCAAGGGTGCCCCATCTCAGAGGGCTCGCCAAGGGTGCCCCATCCCAGAGGGCTCGCCAAGGGTGCCCCATCTCAGAGGGCTCGCCAAGGGTGCCCCATCCCAGAGGGCTCGCCAAGGGTGCCCCATCCCAGAGGGCTCGCCAAGGGTGCCCCATCTCAGAGGGCTCGCCAAGGGTGCCCCATCCCAGAGGGCTCGCCAAGGGTGCCCCATCTCAGAGGGCTCGCCAAGGGTGTCCCCATCCCAGAGGGCTCGCCAAGGGGACGCAGCCAGGCAGTCCCCCGCCCGTGGGTGACGGCACTCCTGGTCCTTCCCGACCAGTCACCTGGCGGAAGGGCTGCTCACCTGCCGGCGTGTCCAGGGCCGGGTTCAGGGCCGAGCGGGTGCCCCGCCCCCACCCCCCTGTCCAGGGGTCCTGGCACCCGGACGGGCCGCACCTTCCCAGACCCGCGGGTCCCACTGAAGCCGGCGCAGGGGGAGGGCGGGGAGGGGGTGCCGAAGTTTGCTGTCAGGGTGCGACCCCCGCTGGGGGCGCGGGGCAGCCGGGGCGGCGGGGGTGCGGGCCCTGGAGCTGGGAGCGCGGCGTCGCCACTCACCGCCGCTCGGCCGCCCCCGGACCCGCTGCGCTCCGCCGGCTCCGCTCCGCCTGCTGGGAGCCTCGGGCGGCGGGCGGCGCTCCCGACCCCGACCCCGCGCCCCCGCCCCGCCCGACCCCGCCTTGACCCCGCGCCCGCCTTGACCCCGAACCCCGTCCGACCCCGCGCCGGCCCCGGAGGCGCGGACCCCGCCGCCCTGGCCCCGACCCGGACCCCGCGCCCGCCTTGACCTCGCGCCCCGCCCGACCCCGCGCCCCCGCCCGCCCGACCCCGCGCCCGCCTACCTTGCGCCAGCGCCCGGAGCAAGTGCAGCTGCAGCGCCAGGAGCGCCCACCATCCGCGCCGCCGGCCCGCGCTCAACTTTGTCGCCGGCCGCCCGCCGCGCTCCCCCGCGTCCTCTTCGCGGCTCTCGGGCGCCTCACGGGCTCCGCGGGGCCGCCGCCGCCGCTCGGGGCCGGGCAGGGACCCCCGCGGCCGCCCCGGGCCCGCCGCGCCGCCGCCCGCCGCCCGCCGCGCGCCCCGGGCCATGCTGAGCGGCCGCCGCCCGGCCCGGCCTCGGCCCCGCGCGGGACGGAGGGAGGCGGCTCCCGCGCGCCACGGGCTCCAGGTGCGGCGGGCGCGCAGGGCGCGGCGGGGAGAAGTTGTCCGCCGGAGAGTCCTGTCGCGCCGCCCCCGGCGCCCCCGCGGCCGGAGCGCCCGGGCCGCGCAGCGTCTGGCGAAGGGTCCGCGGGCTGAGGAGCCGCCCCCGCCCGGCGCCGAGGAGAGAGTGCGCCCGCCCGCGCCGCGCTCGCCCGGCCGCCGCTCCTCATTCACAGCGCGGCCGGCCGCCCCGCCCCCCGCGCCCGCCGCCGCCGCCGATTGGCCGAGGGGCGGTGGCTCGCGCGCCCGGCCCCGCCCCCTCGCGCTCGCCAGGTTTCAAACGCGCCGCGCCCGCCCGCCTGGAATTTCGCGCCGGCCCTGCGCTCTGCTCCGCGGCTTCCCGCGCCGGCTGCGCCCCCTAGGGACGCGGGACGGGCACTGCAGGCGGCGCCGTCTCCGCGCGTCCTCGGACGCCCGGGCGTGGGGCGCGGGGCGCGGGCCGGTGTCCGCCTCGCCCGGCCCGTGCGGTGCGGGCGCCCAGGTGGCCCGGTGCCCGGGCGGCGGCGGGCGGGTCAGGGGCTGGGCTCGTGGGCGCGCCCCTCCCGGCGCTCGCAGCCGCCCCGGGAGCCGCCCCGCTGCCAGCCGCGGGCTCCGGGTGCGGGAGGTCACACGCCAAGTTGCCGCGCTGGCCAACGAGAAGCGCGCGCGCAGTCGGGTGTCGGTGCCCAGCCCCAGGCTCCGCGGGGCAGCCCCGCGCCGGTTGGGCGGCGTGGACGCCGGACTTAGGGGCGTCCAAGGTCACGGGGGCCTGCGGGACCGCGCCGCCGCCCGCGCGGGTGGGCGGCCTCCCAGGGGCGGGAGTCCCCGGGCGGCGGGAGGGCGTCCGGGCAGCACGCGGTGAGCATTGGCGAGTTGCGGGGGGACGGGGCGCCCTGGGGCCGGGAGGCCAGCATGTCCGTGGGCGGAGGCGGGAAGGTGACCCCGTCTGCTGCCGGCAGTTGTGCGGGAGGAGCCCGGGGGAGTGGGAGGACCGAGACGTGTCCGTGGTGACAGGCGAGGCGGGGCGTGCGCCTGGCGGGCGGGGTGCGGGCTCCCCCGGAGCGCGGGGTGGGGGTTGGCGGTTACCCCGTTATTGCCCCAGACAAGGAGGACCCAGGAGAGGGGGGCGGCCGTAGGCTCCTGGGGGCAACAGCTCCAGAATCGAGCGCGCCTACTGTGTGCTGCCGACCTTATCCAAGGCTTCCCGACCATGGCCACGTGAAGGGAGGATGGGGAAACCGAGGCCCGAGGAGGCAGCCACGTGGAGGTGGGTTCTGAACTGGACCCCTGGCCGTGCCCTCTGCCCCCCCCCACACACACACTATTGGGGGGGCAGAAAATGGGAAGCAACCCCGAGGCCACACTGGAACCTACTGAGGGCTCCAGCACTGGGGTGCCCGGGCCACAGCACAGAGAGCCCTGTGGGCCTCGCAGTCCTGAGGACACGGGGAGACTGGAGGGGGGGTTGGGGGGGTCCCCTACTGTACTCTCCCTACAGCAGCTCTGGGCCTCTTCTCACCTGCAGGCCTGGGTGACGTGGGAGCCCCGGCGGGAACTAAGCAGGACCTACTGAGCGTTTCCCGTGGACCCGTGTGGGCAGTGGTCATCGGAGGGATCCCCACCACTCCCTGTGCCAGGTGCTGTCGCTAGTGCAGATGGGGAAACTGAGGCTCGGAGGCCAAGTGGCTTCCCCTCTGAGCACCTCGCTTTGCTCGGGGGTGGGGGTGGGGATGGGGGTCAGGGCGGGCGGTGCGGAGGAGGGCTCAGCTGCATTCTAGTTGCGAAATCTGGGCAAATCGCTGACTAAGTCCCTGTGCGGAGTTGGGAAGAATTCCCGGGCCCAGGGCTGTCGGAGGAAGTGGGGCCGTTCACACGCAGTAACCGCTGTTTCCCTGGTGCTGCCCCAGCCAGCCTTGCTGGGCACACGTTTAACCTCCTCCTTTTGCATAGAAATCGGTGCCCCTTACTTCCCTGGCACATCTCCAGCCAGGCCCGTGCCCTTGCAGCATCGGCATGAACACGGCTCAGGCTGCAGCACAGGCATCGGGCAACCCCAGGCATGTGTGTGACTCAACAAGCCCACTCCGACCTTCCGGAGCCTCCTGCTGCTGTTGGTTTGTGTCCGGGGCGGCTCCGTGGAGACTTGCTTGGGAGCTGGAGAGCCGAGCCCACGAGCCCACGTGTGTCTTAGTTGCAGGAACGTCCTGCTGCCCGCAGAGGCCTGGAGACGCCTCTGGAACTTCTCATTCCAGGATGGGCGGGTCAGGGAGCCTGTGATGGTCTCATGTTACAGTTGAAGGAACTCAGCCCGGAGCCCGTGAACGCCAGAGCGGGGAGCCGGCTCCTCGGAGTCCGATTCCAAGACTCTTTTCCCCCCAGACCATGTGGCTTTTTTCATGACCCGTTACATTACTGTCTTTGGAGGTGCGTGTTGACTGTAGCGATTCTTTCGCAAAAAAAAAAGAACACAGAGAAACCCCTTTCCGATGCTGGAGAAGGGAGGTCGCTCGGCGTTAATCTCTCAATTTAATTGTCTCCATGAAGTGGAGGGGTGACGCTCCGTGCTCCCACACGCACCTGCGCGGCCTCAGGCGTGGGATCTAAAAGGCCATGTGGTAGGGGAGTTACTCCATGAACTCGGACTTATTCTTCACTCAGAAATGAACTGTGGCTCTCTCCTTCCCAGGCCAGGTTAGGGGTGTCCCTGCTGACTAAAGAGAGAGAGAGAAACACAGTTTTCAAAATAAAATGACCATTTAAGCGGAGTCAGTACAATCAGCCAGACCCGCAGTGAAAGTTTCCCCTTGTCATCAGGTGAAATCGCCACCCAGTGTCCGTGGGAGGGCAGACCCCGAGGGGAGCTGGTTGAAATCAGACTCTGCATTTCTTTTTCTTTCCCCTTTAAGATATGTTTTGATTTTTAGAGAGAGGAAGCAGAGGGAGAGAGAGAAACACCGATGTGAGACATCAGTCGGTTGCCTCCGGCACACATCCGGGCCAGGGATCGAACCCACAACCCTGACGGAATCAAACCGGTGGCCTTTCAGTTCACAGGTCAACGTTCAACCAACCGAGCCGCCCTGGCCAGGGCCTGAATCTACATTTCTTTTTTTCTTTTTTATTTCAGAGAGGAAGGGAGAGAGAGAAACATCAATGATGAGAGGGAATAAAGGATTGGCCGCCTCCCACAAGCTCCCCACTGGGGATGGAGCCCAAAACCCAGGCATGTGCCCTGACTGGGAACCAAACCATGACCTCCTGGTTCATAGGTCGATGCTCAGCCACTGAGCCACACCGGCCGGGCCCGAATCTACATTTCAACAAGACTCCAACTGATTCACATATAAGGTTTGAAAATCACTCCAGATCTCTTAGGAACTCAACAAACATGGAGGATAGAGCTGTCCTTTCTGTTCTCCGTCTTCCTCTCTTTCTTCCTCTTCTCCTTCATTCTCCCTTTCTCCTCCCTCTTCTTTTGCCCTGAATGAGCCATGATGTAAAAGGGAAACCTTTTAAAATAGAATTATGATTTTTTTATTTGAAAAGAAAAATATTTAACTTACTTTCTAGAACATCAATAAAACTCAACTGTATACAAATTGAAAACCAAAGATATCCTATGGTGCAGCGGGGGAGGGTGGGTGTTAAAAGAAACAAGTGCCCTAGCCGGTTTGGCTCAGCGGATAGAGTGTCGGCCTGCGGACTGAAGGGTCCCAGGTTCGATTCCGGTGAAGAACACATGCCCAGGTTGTGGGCTCAATCCCCAGTGTGGAACGTGCAGGAGGCAGCTGATCAATGATTCTCTCTCATCATTGGTGTTTCTATCTCTCTCTCCCTCGCCCTTTCTCTCTGAAATCAATAAAAAAATTTTTTTTTAAAAAAAGAGAAACAAGCAACAAAATCAAGAAGGTCCCATTGGTCTCTCTATATAAATAGCTTTTACAAATAAGACTAGATGCGCTATCCCTATAAAAAGATGGGCAAAGGACACGAATAGGCAAGTCTCAGAGAAATAAAGGGAAAATAAGTGTTTGAGGGGTGCCCAATCAAAGGAAGTGACCCAAGAAATGAAAAATTACAGTAAATGGGCTTATTAAAATGTTACACGACTGACCATGGCAAGTGCCGGTGAGGGTTGTGGAAATGGGCACTCGTGTTATTGGTGGAAATAGAAGCAGCCTTTCTGGAGAGGGGCCTGCAAGGCATAGCAAACTGCAAACACGGTGTCGTAGCTCCAGCCACCCACCTCGCAAACGCACAGAGATCATGGCTACGGCTGCCCGCTGCGGCATCGCTGGTAACCGCGACAGAATGGACGGCAACTTACACGCCACCCAGGAAGGTAAATGCTGGGGAGAGAATGAGGCACGTCAGAAGCACCGGTGCAGAATCGCCCCCTATACCAGTGATGGTGAACCTTTCGAGCTCGGTGTGTCAGCGTTTTGAAAAACCCTAACTTCACTCTGGTGCCGTGTCACATATAGAAATTTTTTGATATTTGCAACCATAGTAAAACAAAGACTTATATTTTTTATATTTATTTTATATATTTAAATGCCATTTAACAAAGAAAAATCAACCAAAAAAATGAGTTCGCGTGTCACCTCTGACACGCGTGTCATAGGTTCGCCATCACTGCCCTATGCTCAGGGCAGTGTTTTCTCCCGCAGGCCTGGGGTTTGCAGAACAGCCCTTTCATGTTAGCTTTACTTCCTCCTGAGGGAGGGATGCCAACCTTCATCAGGGTCCCTCCAGACCCAGGGATTCCACGCTTCCCTGTACTTCTGAAAGGTTCACATGTGGAGATGTGTTTTATAATCCAAAATAAACTAATAGGACTTATTCTTACCAAGCAGGTGGCGACGAGCCTCGCCCGCTTCCCCCCGGGGGGTTCGCAGTGGTTCTTCTGAGGAAAATATTCCCCGATCCTGTTAGAGGCCCAGTTACCAGTGAAGTTGTCTGCATGGGGGAGTTGTGCCCTCCCGAGTGCTAATCCAGGCAATGATCCCGTGGGGCGGGGTGGGGGGGTCTTACATCTGGTTTCTGTGCCCTCTGATGAGAAGTCTACCCTCTGGATGCCCCGTAGCTCACTCTGAAACCCCGGCCAGCTGCTAATCCCAGCCTCAGCCTCACCTTTGTCTGGTTGCCTGGCAACCCATTAAGGAGCAAGCAGGTGCTGCCTTTGATCCCGATGGGGTGTGAGCTTTGGTTGCCTTAGTGCCCACCTGAGGTCTCTTACAGAAGCTAAACTCCCTTGAATGCTCTTAAGGGAGCAAAGCAGAAGAGAGGCACCAGAAATTACCCAGCCCAGGCACTCGGGCCAGCCCCCCCCCAGGCTCCCCCTGCCCCCCCCCCCCCCCACCTTCCAGGCTGCTTCAAGCTGCAGGAAGCAGAAGTCCTTACAGGTGGCCCCAGACCAGCATTATCAGCGTCACCTGACCAGAAACGCAAATTCTGGGGCACCACCTCGCACTCCGGGCACCCACCGGGCGCAGCTCAGTTCGAGGGGCCAGGGCAAGTTTCTCCTATCGCTCTCCGCCCGCTCTCCCCTCGCTCCCTTCAAAGGGGACCTGGCTAGTTTAGGGCCGGGGGAGGGGGTGGCAGCGGCTGAGAGCAGAATGTAGAAGATCTGAGACATCCACTCTGGGGAAAGGGAGAGACTTAGCAACAGATCCCGCTGACATCTCTCCACCTGGTGCTCACAGGCGCCCTGTAACCCTCACGCCGATCCCTGTGTGGCAGGGAGTGCATTTCTACATGTTACTGAGGCTCAGTCAACGCAAATCATTTCCCCGGGGCCGCTCGGCCAGGGAGCGGTGGGCCCGGGTTGGAGCCTGGGTCTCCAGATGCTGCCTCCTGCTTTGAGGGGGGGGGGGGGGGGTAGGGCTAATGTTGCACAGCCAGCCCCATGACACCACACCAGAAGGGTCTCACAGAGCGTCTTGTTTAAAAGAGGCGCTTAAGCCTGGCCGGCGTGGCTCAGTGGTTGAGCATCGACCTATGAACCAGGAGGTCCCGGGTTCAATTCCCAGTCAGGGCACATGCCTGGGTTGGGGGCTGGATCCCCAGTGTGGGGTGTGCAGGAGGCAGCCGATCCATGATTCTCTCTCATCATTGATGTTTCTCTCCCTCCCTCCTTCTCCCTTCCGCTCTGAAATCAATAAAAATATTTAAAATTAAAAAATAAAAGTGCTTAAGTCAAATAAAAGGAAGCTCTTAGATCCCTTTGGGAGCAAGACATGGTCTGCCTGTGGCTGGGCTCCTCCTCGTCCCGCTTGGATGGGCAGGTTGCCGTGGAGGAGGCTGCAGTCAGGGCCCAGGGCCCCTCACCGGAGTGGCATCGGCCTTCTGCAGGGTCAGCCTGCAGGGTCACACGGGGTCATGGCGAGGCCCGTGCTGACGCAGGTGTCCAAAAAGCCTTCAGAAAGGCCCGACCCCTTCGGAATGACACGCCAACAAGTGTATCCATAACCGGAAGCCTGGGGATGCGCACGCGAGGATGCTCCTCTGGACGCTGTGCGCTAGGGGATCCGCGGAAGCAGTGCAGTGTGTAAGGACGGGGTGGAAACTTCACGGTTTCCCTGCTCCATGGAATAGCATGAGATAGTGCGTCTGCCCTTTCAAAGCACAGCTACTGACCTGGAGAAAGGGCCAAGGTAGCATCAAGTGGGGGAAATTGCCATTTTTCTTTACAAAAATTTGGGATACATGGTCTATATATTGGAGGAAGGGGGGGACAAAAAGATGGATGGGTGGGTGGGATGAATGGATGGATAATGGGTTGAAGGATGGATGGATGAGTGGATGGTGGGTGGATGGATGGATGGATGATGGATGCATAGATGGAGGGATGGCGGCAACAATAGATAAACATTATAAAAGAATTAGAAGAAAATACACCAAAACATTCAAGGTGGCCGGTCCTGTATGGATTACAGGTGATGTTTTCATTGCACTTTTCCTTGCATTTAAGAATTCTAAGCTGGATACACGTTGCTTTACAATAAAAAGTGAACCACAGAAAGCCCTGTGGGGGCGGGGCCCACAGCTCTCAGCTCCCACACGAGCCATGTCTGGCTCACACAGGTGACGCTGGGAGTTGTATGTCGCTTCTCCCCACCTCTCCTTCCTCCCTCCTCTGCCTGTTTCTCCTCTCAAAACGCGCTACAATGGGTCAGCCTCCTGGCCTCCTTGGCTTCATTCTGGGGCCAACAGAGCATTTGGTGGGAAGACAAAAAATGTAACCGGACAACCAATCCATCCAGGCTGCCTGTCATGCTTGAGCCAATGAAGCAGAGACAGGGTTGAATCCTACATGAGCGTGTATTCCAGTCCTGCCGGCAGCTGGGAGAGCAGCAGGTCACCCACAAACATCTGCGCTGCCCCCCATAAGCCAGCTGCTTATATGGAGTAGACAAAGATTACACGGGGAAGTAGGCAAAAGGGATGCCAAATGGGTAGTGCAGGCTGCAGATTTGCAAAGGCCTGTGGGTAAGCCACGGCTGGGTGTCTTCACAGGACTGGCGGCTCTGGTTTCTGCCACAAGGTTGCTAATCTGTCCATGATAATAGGCAGCTGCCGGATGGGGAGGAGGGGCCGCCTTTCCAGGTGAGCTCCCAGGTCCCACGGCAGCTCCCAGCCAGGTGAGCATGCGCCTTCTGTAATCAGAACGAAGTGATCGCGGCTGCCAGAGCAGGACTCCTGTTTCTTACAATCCTAGCTGTCCCCAGTCTTCTAGTGCTGCTCTAGCAGAATCACGAGATTGGAGAAGCTGAAGGGGCCCAGAAACGTCCAGCCCCACAGTCATTTATCCTGTCGGCGGGGCAGCAAGAATGTACAACACCCCGTCTCCCACAATAGGCCATTATGGGTCTCTCAACCATGAAGCTGTCTGGGTCATGTCTGAAGCTATTCATATTTCCAAGCCGCGGCCATTTCCATAAATCTGCTGCCCACTGTGGGAAGCACAGGATGCGGGCACGCGTGGGAAGGGGCTCGAGGCTGCTCTCGCGCTGCCTGGGAGCTCGGTGGGCATCTGCGGGGGGCGGGGGGGCCCCCAGCTAAAGTCCCATCACTGTGGGGTGAGGGGGTGGCTGGGCTGGCCACTGCTGGGCACGGTGGTCAGTTCCCGGGTGCAGCTCAGAGGGACGGCCACAGCTAGAGCGAGCCCCGAGGGAAACGGCTGGCAGAGCACAGGATGTGTCGACGAAGATGGGCAGCAGCTGAAGTGAATCGGGCTGTTTTCAAATACCCGACAAGTAATTAGACTTCATTTCAGCACCCGTGGGTGGGTCCTACCCAGGGGCCGGTCAAAACTCGATTCAGGGAGAACTTTCCAGCAGTTGCAGCTTTCCCACACTGAGCAGGCGACCGACCGTGAGAGGCCGTGCGTCCCCCACAGCCAGCCCTCGGGGATGTGACCGGCGAGGGGAAGCCGCCGCGGGCAGAGGCCTGGTCTAGCGAGGGCTAAGGCTCCTGTCAACGTCCCCTTCCCAGTCGGAGATTCCGTCCCTTTTATGTTACTTATTGACACTTGGTCTGAGCCACAGAAAGACTTGCACACGATGTACATGCAGTTTTACCAAAACAGACCCAAACCGGAAGCACCTCAAATATCCTTCCCAGGTAAATGGGTAAAGAAACGGTTCCCCGGCCCCACCGTGAAATACAGTGGGGCCTTGACTTACGAGTGTCCCGACTAACGAGTTTTTCAAGATACGAGCCATCTCTCTCGGCCGATTTTTTGCTTTGAGTTGCGAGCTAAAATTCGGGTTATGAGCCAGCTTCAGATACCCCACCGCTAGTTGGCGCAGCGAACGTCACAGTGAATGCCACAGCATCAGCCCAGCATCACGTGTCTCACTCGTTCACTTTTTGATTTGACATATGAGTAATTTGAGTTACGAGCTCCATCACAGAACGAATTAAACTCATAAGTCAAGGCCCCACTGTACTACACAGCGATGACCAAGACAGCACTGCCGACGTGCACCACACAGCACACAGCAGGGGTGGACCTCAAAACACGACGCTGAGGGCGAGAAGCCAGACGCCTACACGCACAGGTGAGGCTCTAGAACAGGCACACTCACCTATAGTGATAGAAAGATCGGTTGCCTGGCTGTACACACGTGTCAAAACCCACTGAACTATGCCATCATGGGTGTATTTCATTGTATGTAAATTTACCAAAACAAAGTTGATCAAAACTATATGTTTCATACCCAGAATGATTTGTCAGCTTTCCTTGATTTGGAAAAATAACAGTTTCTCGTGAATGTCGAGGGTTCCCTGCTTGTTCCAGCGTCCTGTGATTGGGCAGCAGGGCCGTCCGCCCTCTAGACCAGCAACTTCAACCGGTGCCGCAGGGATTCATAGAACAGGCAACACCTGACTCTTTAGTCAGGGCACTGCCGTCTTTTCCCTTAGACCAGTGGTTGGCAAACTGCGGCCCGCGAGCCACATGCGGCTCTTTGGCCCCTTGAGTGTGGCTCTTCCACAAAATACCACGGGCGGGCCTGCATGTACAGTGCGATTGAAACTTCGTGGCCCATGCGCAGAAGTCGGTATTTTGTGGAAGAGCCACACTCAAGGGGCCAAAGAGCCGCATGTGGCTCGAGAGCCGCAGTTTGCCGACCACTGCCTTAGACTGTCAAATAAGAAGCAACAACAGCCAGCACAAGTATAGCCGTGGGTGTGAATGCCCTGTCCTGAACCATGAATGTATAGGTCACATATAGAGTTGCATCTTATTGGTTATGTCACATAATAAGGTTTCGTCTGATTGGTTAATTGTTGGCACCAGAAATCCTTATATCTATACATATAAACTAGAGGCCCGGTGCACAAAATTCATGCACGGGTAGGGTCTCTAGGCCTGGCTGGCAATCAGGGCCGATCTGCGGGGCGACCAGCGGGGCAATCAGGGGTCCCTGCTGGCATCTGTCTTGGCTGGCCTGGGGCCTGCGGGCTAGGGGCAGCTCCTGCATTGAGTGTCTGCCCCTGGTGGTCAGTGTGCGTCATAGTGATTGGTTGTTCACCGGTCATTCCACCGTTCAGTTGATTTGTATATTAGGCTTTTGTTATATAGGAAGCCTAAGCAACCATCCAACCGTTCGACCGGCCGATAGCTATGATGCGCACTGACCACTAGGGGGCAGACGCTCAACGCAGGAGCAAAAACCACAAGCATGGAAACATGGAACAGACTGATGAATCTTAGAGGGGAGGGGAGATGGGGGAGGGCAGGAAGAGATTAACCGAAGATCTTATATGCATACCAGAGGCCCCGTGTCCTTTGGCCTGGCCTGCGGGGATCGGGCTGAAACCAGCTCTCCGACATCCCCTGAGGGGTCCCGGATTGCACGAGGGTACAGGCCAGGGCGAGGGACCCCACCAGTGCACGAATCCGTGCACTGGGTCTCTAGTAGGAGTATAGGCACCTGATTTTTTTTAAAGTCACTTTGGAGCAAAAAAAGGGTAGGTAATTAATTATTATTTTGTAAATAAATCAAATTTATATCTATTTTTGTCAGATCAGCAAAATATATATATTTCTTGGTGTACCACAGAATTTTAGTAACTAGTTCATGTGCCATGAGATGGGAAAGGTTGAAAATCGCGGCTGAAGACCATTGGAGGACGTCCACACGTTGCTGTGTTCCCTCTCCCCACTGCACCCCTCTCCCCACTGCGCCCCCTCCCCCGGGTCTCCTCTCCGGGCCGTCCTGAGCCACACAGCGCAGGCCTCCATGAGCGTCCAGTCACTGGCCGCCCGCTCTCGCTTTTGAGAAGCTCGCCGCGCGAGGCCAAAGTGAAGCAGATTGTTTAACCCGCTTTCTGCAGGTCTGAGCCCAGAGCTCCAGGAACCCGAACCGGAACCCGAAGCCAAGGAGGCGAGATGAACGGAGCAGGGGTGCTGGGCCCATGGCCGGGCTCACGGAGAAGCGGGCATCTGAGGTCGGGATGGGAAGGGCACTGGGGACTCTCTGTGGGGGCACAGAGTTATGAAAGGGGCGCAGGGAGAGTCCGAGGAGCCCAGGACAGGGGGAGCCCGGGTGGGGAGACCTAGGAGATGAGGTGTTTCCCAGAGCAGGGGCTGGAGCCCCTCCGGTGAGACCCAGTACTCCCGCTGGTCTGGCTGACTTGCTCCTGAAAGAATTCCCCGCGCCCCAGGCCCTCTCCGGGCCCTGGCTGCCGCTCCGGCTGTTTCCCGGCTGCATTACAGGTTCCCCCGCGCCCTCATTAGCCACGGCCCTGCCCGCGCTCAGCCCTGCAGGCCTCCCGCCATCTGTCTCCATCGGCCTGACATCCCACCAGGCGGAGGTCCAAGGTCACGAGCTGAGTTGCTGACTTCACTGGGCACGTTTGCTTCCAGATCATTTGAGAAACCATCACACGGGACCATTTCCAGGGGTCCTGGCCGGGGCCCTGCCGTCCACACCCTTCCTGCCGGGGCTGCCTCTTCAGTTCTGCTCTCTCTCTCCTCCTGTCGCTAAGGCCTTTTCTCATCCATTAAACAAAACAAACAAACAAAGCCCACGCCGCCCACCCCATTCTATGCCAACGAAAGGGTTAAAAACAGACTTGGGTGCGAGCCTCGTGCAGGGCTTGGAAATCTGAGTTATTCCCAAGGGTTTCCTCTCGCCGTCAGTCACGGGGCCGCGTCTCCGGCACCAGCACCGCGAGGCTTCCCGCCAGGACCCTCCAGGGGCCGTGGGTTCGAGGGTCATCCTCTCCGTCCACGCCTCACCGTCCGGCCCAGGGCAGAAGCGACCTTCACCTGTTGTCCCCTGGGCCCTGCCAGGCAGCACCCCAACATGATTACAAACGTCCTCACAGTGGGCGCTGCAGGCCAAGGGTGGGCTCAGTGTGAAGACGGTTAGAGAGTCAGGCGGGTCCCTTGCAAACTCTTTTTTTAAACCGAGGAAACGTTGGTTCAACAAAATCTTAAGTGGACACTGACTCATGCCACAGAAATTGGCTTCCACGCCTGCTTTGCGCCTGAACCGTCCCGGGTCCTTGCAATACCCCAAGGCACCGGACAAAGGCCCTGGCCGGTGGGGCTGGCTCCAGTGGGGCAGGGAGGCAGGCGAGGAGTGTCGGGGCCGTGAGCACCATGAAGTGTCTGTCCTCCCGTGACGGCGTCCTGGGGGAAAGACAGAGCAGAGAGGGCATGTGGGCGGACCTGAGGGAGGGGAGGGGGTGCGCGTGGTGGTTACCTGGGGGGAAGGGCTCTGAGAGGGGCCTGCCTCTGCCTCCAGGGCTCCAGGAGCAGCAAGGAGCCTCGTGGGGTGGGGAAGGGGGTACGGTCCATGGAGGGAGGGCCTTTGAGCTCATAAGAACTTTGGCTCTGGGGAATCATGACAGTGTTTTGAGCAAGAGAAGGCCACGGTCTGAATGGTGTTTAAAATTCCACTGTGGCCTGGCCAGTGTGGCTCAGTGGTGAGCGTCAACCTATGAACCAGGAGGTCACGGTCTGATTCCCGGTCAAGGGCACATGCCCGGGTTGCGGGCTCGATCCTCAGTGTGGGGCGTGCAGGAGGCAGCCGATCCATGATTCTCTCTCAGCATTGGTGTTTCTATCTCTCCCTCTCCCTTATTTAAAATAAAAAAATAAAATTCCACAGTGGAACAGAGAACAGGGGAGCCACTCTGCAAGAGGGAGCCCTCAGTGGGGACCCCACACTCCTGGGATCTGCACACCCTTTGTGGGGTGCATTCCTGCTGCCAGCGAGTTTTAAAATACAGGTTTGGTGATGAGTTAGGGGTGGCGAGGCCAAAGGTCAGGAGATGACTGCCGTGGAAGGGGGAGTGTGCCACACACAGATCCCAAGGCAAGGGGGGTGGCCTGCTATCGGGGCCGCAGGGGAAGCACCGGGGCGGGGGGGGGGGGGGGGCAGGCGGAGGGAGAGGGGAAACTCGGACAGGAGCCTCTCTCTGGTTTCTCAGAAAGGAGCCGGTGAGGCGGCGAGCGGGCTTAGGGTGGGCTCGCTTGCAGGCTGTGGGCACAGGGCTGTCCCTAGTTCTCCGCACTCTAGGGCAGGGGTCCTCAAACTACGGCCCGCGGGCCACATGCAAATACAGATATTGTAATTGTTCCCGTTTTGTTTTTTTTACTTCAAAATAAGATATGTGCAGTGTGCATAGGAATTTGTTCATAGTTTTTTTCTTAAACTACAGTCCGGCCCTCCAACGGTCTGAGGGACAGTGAACTGGCCCCCGTTTAAAAAGTTTGAGGACCCCTGCTCTAGGGGGACGGTGGCCCCAGTGTGAGAGCCCAGGGAGCAGGTGGGTGTGGGGTCTGGGCTGGGGGTTTGTATCCGAAAGGCACGCCCACAGGTGAGCTGTTCATTATCTCGGGGACTCGGCTGACCTGGGGAGGGCGGTCCCACAGGATCAACAAGACCCCAAGACGTCAAAGCGTCAGAAACGCGGGGTACTCTCTGCTTCCTCTTCAGGGCGCACGTCCTCCGCCTTGGACTGGAGATTTCCGCGGAGAGGAACAATCCTGAGTTCTGAAGCAATGTTTTGAGGCCTCGCATCTGCAAGGCTAAGGAAGAAAAACAAGGCAGGATGAAAAGAGGAATCAGCACACGACAGCCCTCCTGGGCAGCCCCGAGGGGCTTTGGAAACGGAGGGACCCCGGGTCCCGTGAGTGGGAACTGGGGGAAACTGGCTAGTCCCCCTCCAGCGCCTCAGAGGGAGGGGCCGGGAAAGCGGGGCGGGCGGGCGGGGCCTCTACCTGCTGGGATCCCGCAGGGCGCTGTGCCCGGGCCTTCATTCTTCCTCTAGGATGTGCGTGTTTCCTGCTTCACCCCACGAGGCCCTGCCCCGCATCCGAGTGCTGCCTGACGACAAGCTCCGCAGACCCTGTTGTCACTGGGCCGATTCCTCGTCTCCAGAGCCTTCGCCATCATCTCAGAAGCCGGACGGAGGCGTGTTGCGCCGCTCCTCTCCTGCCCCGTCTGATCGTGGCCGTGGCCGTGGCTGTGGTCCTCCCCTAAGACGCCAGTGGCTCCTGGAGAGCAGTCAGTGGCCCTTCATCTCACCCTCGCTTGGCGCTGCCCCAGGACACAGGCATCAACAGCGTAAGTGAGAGGAGAGCAGGTAGGAATAGAGCTGGGCCGGCCCTTCCTTCCTCCCTCCTGCGGGCCCAGGAGCGCCCCCTGCAAGCTCTCCTTTTGCGAAACAAGGGCAGGGCGGTGGGTGTGACCCCTCACCCCTCCGTGGGCTCAGGGCCACAAGGCTTGTTCCTTCTGAATGACCGTCCGATGAACAGATGTTGGCCGAGCCCCTGCTGCGGGCCAGACACACCTGAGGGCCGGGAGCCCCGCAGCCCCTGCCCTTGGGAAGGAGGCTCAGAGCGGTCGCCCAGGGGAAAGCGTCCCTCACAGCGCGATGGCCCCGCTGCCACCGGCTCCAGCTCAGTAACGCGGGTTCCATCACCAGAGTGGGGAGTCCGCGATCATTTCTCTGGATTTTCCGAAGTTAAAGTGAGGCGGGAGGACACCGGCAAGTGATGAGGACCTGGTGGGGCCCCTGTCACGGAGGCCGGTGGAGAAGCCTCGAGGCCTTCTTCCAAGATAAGCCAGTGGATGGAGCGCCCCTTGAAGGAGACCATGGGTGGGCGGAGGGCAGACACACGAAGGAAGGGGCAGGGGGCATCCCAGTGCCGGGGCCTTGTTCATAGTTTGCGGTTCTGTCTCTCCCTCCCTCTCTGTCCTCTCTCTCTCCCTTGTCTCTCTGTCTCTCTGTCTCTCTGTCTCTCTGTCTCCCTCCCTCCCTGCCACTCTCCCATTACTGAACCCTTCACAGCCCCCACCCGTCCCGCACCCGAAGAGCTCTCTGCTGCCTTCCTGTCATGAGCTCTCCTCACCCTCACAGCCGCCCGGAGGAGCTGCGTCCACGGCTGCTGACAATCGCTGTGACCGTGTCACGCCGTAAGGACGCCACGTCCCGTGATCCCGTGTTTCCCGCTGGTCCGCCGCGCTCTGCAGCTGCTGGCTGTTCTCCACGGGCCCGCTCCGGGCCGCCTGCCGCGGGTGGCGTCCGGCTCTGCAGGCTCTGACTCGGAAACAGGCCCCCTACCTTTCTGCTGGTTTCTTTCCCAGGACGTCACGTGCTGGGGGCGTCCAGGCGGCTGTCCTTCGGGTGCCCGCGTTCTGGGTCTCCCTGCTGCCGCCCGCTGTGACCTTCAGGTTAAACACTCCGACAAGAAGCCAGCCACGTGCCTTCGCACGCAGCCCCGGGCCACACGGTGCCACGCTGTCCCGCTGGCGAGCGCATGACGGCTGATCAAGGTGGTGTGCGGTCGCCTGCAGAAGGACGGTGGGCCATGACTCCCCTGGTTCCTGTGGGTCAGGACCTCCGCCCTGACTGAGGAAGGAGGACTCACCGGGCCGGGCTCCGCTGCTGAAAGCCGGGGCGAGTGTGCGCGTCTATCAGCCCGTAAGGCACCTCTGTGTTCATCGGAAAGGGCCCCCCCGTCCGGCAGACTAATTGCCACCAGGCAGCCCCTGAAAGAGGCCCTTCAACGGCATTAAAGAGGAGTCACTCCGCAGGACACTCGGCTGGGGCTTCATCGGTCTGGGCACGCGGGTTGCAATCAGCCAGACCCAACATACCAGCTCATGTCACCACTGGACAGGCAGGCCATGGCGCTGGCTCCGGACACCCCAGACATCAGGCTCAGGGGACAGCACTCCGCCTCCCTCCTGTCTCCCAAATCCTTCCTCTCTCTCGCTCTCTCTCTCTCTCTCTCTCTCTCTCTTTTAAATATTTTTATTGATTTCAGAGAAGAAGGGAGAGAGAGAGAGAGAGGAGAAACATCAAAGATGAGAGAGAATCATTGATTGGCTGCCTCCTGCACACCCCACACTGGGAATTGGGCCTGCAACCCTGGCCCGGGCATGTGCCCTGACCGGGAATAGAACCGTGACCTCCCGGTTCATAGGTCAGCACTTAACCACTGAGCCACGCCGGCCAGGCTCCTTCCTGTCTCTTGAGTCTCACTCCTCCCTGCTCACGCAGATCCCTGGGAGAGGGGGGAGGAGGGACGGGGCAGGGCTGAGTGTCTGCAGGAGAAGGAAGGGCTCCCCCACAGGCTCCACTTAGAAAAGTTCCAGGAAGGGTTCCGGTTGGCCCAGCCCTGGGTCCCTGTGGCCAAGGGGCTGGTGTCCTGGGGAGCACGGGGAGAGCCGTCCCCCAAAGGCAGAGGAGGTGGGACTAGGCCGGCGAGCTCTCCGTGGGCGGGGGTGGAACCAGGGCTTCAGCCGGTCGGCCTGGCTCCACGGTGGTCCTCTCAGTCACTAAGCAACACGACTCCTGATCACAGGCAAGGTCAGCATCCCGCCAGGAGCACCAGCCGCTGCTCACTCCACTTGTGGAAGGGATGCTGTGACTCAGACTTCTCTGCGGGGAGGAGGATGAAAGGAAGCAGCTAATGGACTGTGTGGACTTCTGGCCTTGGATATGGAGGCTGTCGGAGCGGCGTCCGCCGCAGACGGGTCCCGGATCAAGCCATGGTCAAGACCACGATGTCCTAAGCCAGGTTGGAAAGACGTAAGCACGGATCAGTCGCTGCAAGCAGGTGGCCCCACCTGAGAGCCGCCGGAGCTCCTGGGTGAAGCTGGGACGGTGGTTGGTTGGCAGGACAGTGGGACTTGTCGGCGCAAATGGCTGCTGGCCGGCCGGACGTCGGCTCACAGATGTGACCTCGGCCTTAAGAGCCCCTGAGTGGGGCCTGGGGAACGATGGCGCAGACGGGTCGGCTCTCAGCCTCCATCTGGGCCGCGCTGCTGGCAGCTGGACTGAAGGAAAAGCCTGTGGACTTACATCAACCTACGGGGCCAGGGAGGAGTGCGGTGTGGGGGCCACACAGGGGCCTGGTTCTCGGAGGCCCAGGGGGGAGTCAGCCTGGGCACCGGGAACCGATGGCTCTCATTCCCATGGGGAACGTACAGCCAGCAGCCGGTACAGCCAGGGAAGAGCAGGTTTCCTGAGTCACGCTGTCCTGACCCCTACCCAGCTCTGCCACCGACTTAGCCCACGTGAACTTGGCTGGCTCAGAACTTGCCTGAGCCTCAGTTTTCTCACCTGTAAATGAGGATAATTATGCTTCATTCCCAGACAGTTGAGAATGAAAACTGGTAAGGAAAGTGCCTGGCACGTGGCAGGCAGGTGGCAAGTGGTGGCCAGTATTCCCTGCGACACCTGGAACCAAAGGACTTTCCAGCTGAGTTCATCACCACCACCATCACCACCATCACCATCACCACCATCACCACCATCACCACCACCACCATCATCACCATCACCACCACCACCATCACCACCATCACCACCACCATCATCACCATCACCACCATCACCACCACCATCATCACCACCACCACCATCACCACCATCACCACCATCACCACCACCATCATCACCATCACCACCACCACCATCACCACCATCACCACCACCATCATCATCACCACCATTACCACCATCACCATCACCATCATCACCATCACCACCACCACCATCACCACCATCACCACCACCATCATCACCATCACCACCACCACTATCACCACTATCACCACCACCATCATCATCACCACCATTACCACCATCACCATCACCACCACCACCACCATCATCATGCCTAGGTCTCAGGGGCAGAGCCTCCAGGTCAGTTCGGAGAGTCTTAGAGGAGGTCAGGAAACAGGACCCCAGGCCTTCTTACCCATTTTCCCCAGAGAGCTCTGCTTGTATTTAGTTTCCATATAAGGTTCCTTTTGAGAGAAGATATGAGACGGTGAAGTTCTCGGTCCTCTCACCTCCCACTCCATCCTCACTGCTGTGGGTCATCTGACATAATCAATGAGAGTTCTGTATAACAGTAACACAAGTTCAAGTTCACTCACCTCGAGGTTTACCTCTCAAAGGCTCTGGAGCACCTGCCACATGGCTGATGCATGAGCTCTGGAGCCAGACTGACTGGGTCAAAATCCCAGCTCTTCCTGCACGAGCTGTTACCTTAGCAGTTACATAATGGCTCTGTGCCTCAGGTTCCTCACCTGTGAAATGGGATTGATCATAATAAAAATAGTTGACTTATAGTGGTCAATGAATCAATACAGGCAATGTATTAAATGAATTGACACATGCAAAATGCAAAGAACAGTGCCTCGCAATGTTAACTACTGCTGTCATCACCACCATCACCATCATTATCATCATCACCACCATCACCATCATCACTGTCTTCCTCATGACCTTCATTATCATTACCATCATCATCACTAATATCATCAGCACCATCATCATCACCAACATCCACCATCATTAGTAATCTTTTCCACCATCATTAGTAATCTTTTTCCTCATCATCTTCATCATTATCATCATGAAAGCCACCCACAACATCATCATCACCACCGTCATCATCATCTTCCTCATGACCTTCATTATCATTATCATCATTATCACCATCACATCACCATCACCAACATCACCATCATTAGTAATCTTTTTCATCATCTTCTTCATTATCATCATCACCACCACCACCACCATCATTGTCACCATCTTCATCATGATTTTCATCATCATCATTATCACCATCACAATACCACCAGCATCACCACCATCATTATCAATCTTTTTCTTCATCATCTTCATCACTATTCTCATCATGATCACCACCACCAACATCATCATCACCAACATCATCTGCATCAGCATCAACATCCACCATCATTATTAATCTTTTTCCTCATCATCTTCATCATTATCATCATGAGAGCCACCCCCAACATCACCACCATCTTCCTCATGACCTTCATTATCATTATCATCGTCATCACCATCACATCACCATCAGCATCACTGCACCCACAGAATTCTGTGATTTCCTTTGCCCTACAGGGTAGAACAATCAGCAACAGTCCCCCCTGGCTTGGTTGTGTCGGGAGCCAGAAGGTGGGGACTGGACCCCTGGATTGGGGGGTAGAATGAAAAAGGGAGCAGGAGGGTGACCTGGGAAAGATGGGCACCTCTCCAGCCTCTGTCTGAGGCTGATTCTGCAAAGACTGAAAGGTGACCCCGGCAGCAAAGGGCCCTTTCTTGTGTCATTCCCTTCCCTGGGCTCCTCGCTGCTATTCAGACTCAGCTACTAATGGACTGCCTACCTCTTCAGGTCTTGATCGATACCTTCACCTTTCTAGGGTCCGCTGGTGGCGCAACAGTGGGGGAACTAAGGGTTCCGCTGCTACGAAACGTTGGAAAAACACCTACTTAGACTTGCAAGACCTCAAATAACTTTATTCACTAAAGGCCTTTTGAAATAGTTGAGCATCTGACCAGTTGAGATGGGGCTGTTTGGGCCCAGTGAGGGGATGATAGAGAGCAAGGAACACATGCCCCTGATGAACGGAGAGAGCTTCCCTCCGGGCGGAAGCACAGAGAAGCAGGCTCCTGACAGATCCCCGCCGCCTGCTTTCGCGAACATTCCTTCACAAGAGCGGGAGGAGGTGGGGGAGCCCTGCGGGGACAGCGGGGTGAGCAGGGAAAGGGCCAGGGAGGGACATGGATGGCAGGGAAGCAGGAAGATCTGAAGGCCACAGGTGGGCAGGAAGGAAGGAGGCACGTTCAAGTTCAAGAGGAGACGGGCAGTCTTGGAGATTGGCCCGCACGCTGCTTCGGCGAGGCCATCATGCTCCACATCAGGAGGAACAGGAAACACAAACTGGGAAGCTGCCATCACCCATGTGTGCTTCCTTGGCTCCCTGTCCCGAGACCCTGTCCTGAGTCCCTGTCCCTGTCCCTGTCCCTGTCCCTGTCCCAAGTCCCCGTCCCGAGTCCCCGTCCCGAGTCCCTGTCCCTGTCTGAGTCCCTGTCCCGAGTCCCTGTCCCAAGTCCATGTCCCTGTCCCTGTCCCGAGTCCCTGTCCCGAATCCCTGTCCCGAGTCCCTGTCCCTGTCCCTGTCCCAAGTCCCCGTCCCGAGTTCCTGTCCCTGTCCCAAGTCCCCGTCCCTGTCCCGAGTCCCTGTCCCTGTCCCGAGTCCCCGTCCCGAGTCCCTGTCCCGAGTCCCTGTCCCTGTCCTGAGTCCCTGTCCCGAGTCCCTGTCCCGAGTCCCTGTCCCTGTCCCGAGTCCCTGTCCCGAGTCCCCATCCCGAGTCCCCGTCCCGAGTCCCTGTCCCGAGTCCCTGTCTGAGTCCCTGTCCCGAGTCACTGTCCCTGTCTGAGTCCCTGTCTGAGTCCCTGGCCCGAGTCCCTGTCCGGAGTCCCTGTCTGAGTCCCTGTCCCGAGTCCCTGTCCCGAGTCCCTGTCCGGAGTCCCTGTCCCTGTCCCGAGTCCCTGTCCCGAGTCCCTGTCCTTAAGAGATGCTCTGAGTGCCAGCTGAGAGGCCCCGGAGCGGCGGGCCTGGGAGGGGCTGCGTGAGAGGCCGGTCAGGGGGAGCCCGCAGTCTGCCGAGTGGACCATCTGGCCGCTCAAGTGCTAATGGGCCTGTTACCTCCCAGGGGCTGACCGACGGGAGGAAAACAGCCGTCCCACCACCACCGCTTCCTCGATGCCCATCAGCTCGAGTGGGAAATGCTGTTTTCCTCCAGAAGGTCTGCTCCTGGGTGATCTCTCGGTTCCGGTGGCAATATTTGCGAACCCCGACCGCCTAGGACCAGCTGCTGCAAAGCCACTTCCCGCTTCTGGTGCCCCCCACCCCCGCTGTTCAGCGCCGTGCGATTCCCTGTTTAGATTTGCAGCGTGAGCTCATCGCCTGGATGGCCCCAGAGCCCTCCGAGCAGCTGGCTCTCCCAACTCCTCCTCCTGCCGCTTCCCTCCTCCCTGCTCTTCCAGAGGCTGCGAGCTGGGCTTCTCGACAGCATGATGTGTCATCCAAAGACATGCCCCTCCCAGGGACGCGTGCAAACACGATACTCCCACGAGCACAGCCAGCTGCTCCGTCAGCACCAGTGACTGGAGGGGAGTGGAGATCACGTTTCAGAAGGGGCCTCGGGGAAGCGGGGGGTGTCCCCGCCTGGCCTTCTGAGGGGCAGGCAGAGCTGCTGCAGCTGCACCTTATCTATAAGGAATGGTACCCACAGACAATGGGATGTAGGGAATGGTACCCACAGACAACGGGATGTAGGGAATGGTACCCACAGACAACGGGATGTAGGGAATGGTACCCACAGACAACGGGATGTAGGGAATGGTACCCACAGACAACGGGATGTAGGGAATGGCTCCCACAGACAATGGGATGTAGGGAACGGCTCCCACAGACAATGGGATGTAGGGAACGGCACCCACAGACAATGGGATGTAGGGAACGGCTCCCACAGACAATGGGATGTAGGGAACGGCTCCCACAGACAATGGGATGTAGGGAATGGCACCCACAGACAATGGGATGTAGGGAATGGTACCCACAGACAATGGGATGTAGGGAATGGTACCCACAGACAATGGGATGTAGGGAATGGTACCCACAGACAACGGGATGTAGAGAATGGCACCCACAGACAATGGGATGTAGGGAATGGCACCTACAGACAATGGGATGTAGTGAATGGCACCCACAGACAACGTGATGAGGGTCCATGAAGCTCAGCGAAGACGTGGAGTTCGTGGCGCGGGAGAGAAGCAGAGAGAGCCCCAGGAGCCTGAAAGGTCACATCGCCCTTGCTTCCATTCCTATTATGATTTAAAAAAAATAAACCAAACCCAACACACCACCCACCCACCTACCACCACTGTCCCCACCCACCACCACCGCCACGTGCTAGGGATCTTGGCTTCACACACAAAAGAGCTGCCATTTGCAAACCCACCTTGGTAGAACGTCGAGTGCTCTTGGTGGGGTCGGGCGGTTGTCATCGTGTCCTGGAGATGGCGGCTCAGAGCCGTGGCCATCTCTTAGGCCTGGCCGGCAGGCGGGGTCTGGGCGGAGGGGCTGCAGAGTCCAGCAGAGCCCCAGAGGCCCCAATTGCCAACGCCAGGGCGCCTTAAGGGGTGGCTCTGGCTGAGGCCATGTCCAAGGCATTCAAAACTCAGGAGGCAGGAAACACCAAGGGCACTTTGGTTTGTTTTCCCGCTATGGCGCCTGAGCTGCACTCCCCTAACCTAATTCCGGAGGCACCGGAGGAGGCTCACCTTGGGGGCATCGGCGGTGTCCTGCTGAGCTTGGGGAGTGGGAGTTGGGAAGGATCTTTCCATCCCTCACAGGCGGCCTGTTCTCTGGAGACACTTCTCTCAGCCGCAGGAGAGCCGCCGGCGACGGTGTAATTCGTGCTCTGCCCTGTGCGCTGTGGAGGCTTGAGAGGGGTCATCCCCACGATTGTGACGCTCCGACCTCTTCGCACAGCCCGCAGGCCCTTTTCCTGCGTGTGAGCGCGCCCCCGGCGCCGGTACACGGAGGGCAGTGGGGAGGAAACGCGCAGGAGAGGGAAGGGGACCGAGGTGCTCAGAGGCCTCTGTGGCCCCATCTCCCCACAGCTGAACTGTGTCCAGCACGGCCAGGGGTGAACCTGAGGGGGCGGGGCGGTGAAGGATTAAAGCAGACAGACAAGAGAATGAAGCTGGGGCCGGTGGGACGCTGCTCTCGGATGGAGAGACAATGCCATGGCCTGCAAGCCGAGTCTTTATTTTATAGCCGGATCCCACGAGGCAAAGTAAGGGCAGGTCACGGTGTTTACAATGTTCCTGAGGATTTCGAATCTACTCGATTACATGCATCTGAACTCGATCAAGCTTTGTTTAGGCAGCACTTACTGCACCGCCCGCAGCCCACATCACTCAGCCACGTGGGCCCACAGGTTCAGACCATGAGGTCAAGCTCACAGCCACAGCCTTTGGCTGTAATGGTGCTGGGAGGGCTCTGCCCTCCAGGCTGGGACCTGCACGTGGCTTTGCCACGAGAGGACTGTGCCCTCTCATTAGTCCGAGGCTTGAACCTGTCCAAACGCTGTAGCGGCTCTCCACACATAGCCTTGACTTCATTTTTTTAAAAAATATATTTTTTATGGATTTCAGAGAGGAAGGGAGAGGGAGAGGGAGAGAGAAACATCCCTGATGAGAATCACCAATCAGCTGCCTCCTGCACGCCCCCTACCAGGGATGGAGCCTGCAACCCGGCATGTGCCCTGACCGGGAATCGAACCATGACCTCCTGGTTCATAGGATGTTCATAGGTTCGATGCTCAACCACTGAGCCACGCCGGCTGGACTGTAGCCTTGACTTTTCATCTTCCTTCAGCTGCTCGGGACTCTCTGAGGCTCCTGCGCCCCCGCCGTGTCCTGAGAATTACACGGGGATGCTCTGTCTTCCAATAAAAAACCTCACACTTCCTCCCTGTGTCCTCCGCAGATCTTTCCAGAGCAAACCGCCGGCTCCTTGTCCACACAGCATGTGCTGTCTACGCGAGGAAAGTGATGCGCAGCCGTTAATATGCTGCGTGTTCTATTAAGAGGCATGGCCGCACCGTAGAGGAGGTGCTGGTGTAATTAATTTAATTGAGCCGTGCCCACCGAGAGAATTTTAAATTCTATTGCTATTTGAATAGGTGATGTGATTATCACAAACTAAACATTCCCTTTTTTACAAAACTCGTATTTGTCGTCAAGCGCCAGGAAGGCCCTGAGGGCGGGAGCCCTCCCCGTGGCCTTGAACCGCCACCGTTTACAGCGAAGACATAAAACCACGCACCTCAGCCGTGTGATCGCCATAATTGCCTGCCGTTTACCCACCTTGTAAAGTAAACGGCTCATGAAATGTGCGAGCACGCTCAAAACATACAAAGGAGGAGCTGGAGTGATTACGCGCAGGCCGCCCCACTTAATTATCAATGTTTTCCTTGCGGCGGAAGCGAGCGGGTATTAATCAGCCTCTGACGGGATTGGAAGCCCGTGGCTCGGGCTGCAGAGGGTGTTCCCTTTGTTAAGCCTTTAATGGCCTCCGGTTGTTTGCTATTCCCCTGCGCGGACACACCGTGGAGGATCCGAGATTGGATGGAGGCGGGAGTGGCTGGAGTTTTCACCGGCTCCAGGGGCAGCGACAGGGCCGGGCCTGCGCGAGGCCCCGGGAGCTCAGCGGGAGGACTGGCCGCGCCACCGGGCCAGCTGTCTCCGCGTTAGCAGGCTGGCACCAGATGGAATCTGACTCAACACTCCCTCTCCTCCCAGCCCCTGGTGCTGAGCCTTTCCACCAACAGGTTTTCTCCTCAGCAGCCAAGATTTACTGGCTTCCCTGTTCTCCTTGGCCAGCTCCTCAAGTGCACCAGCTCCTCCGTCCCTGGACAGACCATCACTCGCGGGCATCTCGCAGCAGCGCTGGCCCCGTCCTTCCTCCCCAGCGTCAGCACCTGCTGGCCCCGTCCTTCCTCCTTCCCCAGCATCAGCACCCGCTGGCCATGTCCTTCCTCCCCAGCATCAGTACCCACTGTCCTTCCTCCCTCCCCAGCATCAGCACCTACTGTCCTTCCTCCCTCCCCAGCATCAGCTCCTACTGTCCTTCCTTCCTCCCCAGCATCAGTACCCACTGTCCTTCCTCCCTCCCCAGCATCAGCACCCGCTGTCCTTCCTCCCTCCCCAGCATCAGCACCCGCTGGCCATGTCCTTCCTCCCCAGCATCAGCACCCGCTGTCCTTCCTCCCTCCCCAGCATCAGCACCCGCTGTCCTTCCTCCCTCCCCAGCATCAGCACCCACTGTCCTTCCTCCCTCCCCAGCATCAGCACCCGCTGTCCTTCCTCCCTCCCCAGCATCAGCACCCACTGTCCTTCCTTCCTCCCCAGCGTCAGCACCTGCTGGCCGCGTCCTTCCTTCCTCCCCAGCATCAGGAGGGCAGGCGCAGGCAGACAGATGCCCTCAGGGCGGGGGGTGGGATGGGCCGCCAGCTCGCCCACGGGTGGCGTCTCTACTGCAATAAGCACAGGCTCTCCCTGGGTGGGGAGCGAGCCAGGAGCCGCTTCACTGGGGCAGCACCGCTCTGCACGCCTCACAGAGCGACTGGGCACCGCGTTCTCGCCAGGACGCCCTTGTGCCTGGATCACCCGTGCTGCCTCCTTTGGTGCAAAATCGAATCACAGAGGCACGGGCCCTGTCGGTGGGAGGAAGGGGATCGGGCGTGTAGTCGTTGGGTCTCGTGGTCCAATTCAGACTGTCATCCTTGGCGGTCGATCTTCCCAGGAAACCCAGCAGGAGTGCACACACCTCGGATTGGACTCCCGCTGCAGGCAAACAGCGATCGATTGTGTGGAAGTGAAAATGACTCGTTTAAAATAGAAGAACTTGGCGGGCTCCACGAGGGGAGTGTGTGTGTGTGTGTGTGAGTGTGTGTGAGTGTGTGTGTGAGAGTGTGTGTGTGTGTGAGTGTGTGTGTGTGTGTGTGAGTGTGTGTGTGTGTGAGTGTGTGTGAGTGTGTGTGTGTGTGTGAGTGTGTGTGTGTGAGTGTGTGTGAGTGTGTGTGTGTGAGTGTGTGTGTGTGTGAGTGTGTGTGAGTGAGTGTGTGTGAGAGTGTGTGTGTGAGTGTGTGTGTGTGTGAGTGTGTGTGTGTGTGTGAGTGTGTGTGAGTGTGTGTGTGTGTGTGTGAGTGTGTGTGTGTGTGAGTGTGTGAGTGTGTGTGAATGTGTGTGTGTGAGTGAGTGTGTGTGTGTGTGTGAGTGTGTGTGTGAGTGTGTGAGTGAGTGTGTGTGTGTGTGTGTGTGGTTGGGACCAGAGACTTCCATCCTCCGTTAATTTCAAGAATGGGTTCCAGGGAGCAGCGTGGTCAATGGGAGCATCTGGCCTGCACGCCAGGGAGCAGGCAGCTGAGTGTGGCCGCCAGCACTCAGCGCCCAGGAAACTGATCTCACGCCAGGAACTCAGCGTGCTGCCTCCTCGGTCCTGCTGGAGGCAGACACCAGCGCCGGGCCATTTGGCAAGGACATTCCTTGAGGTTTTGTGTTGTACGTTAACATCTTTGACAAAAGTGGCGTGAAGGCGCTAACATTAGATGCTGGCTGTGAGGGAGGGACTGGAGCAGGGCATGAAAAAGAAGCAAACCTGGGACCTATCTACACTAATAAAAGAGAAAGATGCAAATTGACTATACCTTCGTGATGCCCACCAGCCAATCAGGAGTGAGTATGCAAATTAACCCAACAAAGATGTTAGGTTAATTTGCATACGCAGGCGCTGAGCGGCTGGGCAGGACACTTGCATCCCGCAGGCATTCCGCACGCCCCAGCCACTCCAGGCTTCTGGGCAGCGTGGGAAGGCAGAAAGGCAGCTCTGGACCAGAGCAAAGGTGGTGCCTGCAGCCAGGGGAAGGAAGGCCCATTCTTGCACGAATCTTCGTGCATCAGGCCTCTAGTCTACACTAATAAAAGAGAAACATGGTAATTGGCGTACGACCGCTACCCTTCCCATTGGCTAATCAGCGTATCCTTATGCAAATTAACTGTCAGCCAAGATGGCGGCCGGCAGCCATGCACTGAAGCGAGCAGGGAGGTTTGCTTCCTCCAGGGACTGCAGACTCCAACGTTCCCCGCCTCACTTGCCGGCCTCTCAACTGCAACTCTAAGCAACTATTACTATGTTGCAAATAAGAAGCTAAACAAAACCAGCTTTCAGTCAGCCCCGGACCGCAACACTGTATCCATGTTTTCAGCAGCGAGGCCTCAGAGCTAAAGCTGGCCCAGAATAAAAAAAAAAAAGAAAACAAGGAGCCGTTGGGAGCTTTTAGTCAACTGCCAGCGGGAAAACAGCCCTCAGCCCCTCAGCCAGCCTGGCCAGGCACCCCAGTGGGGACCCCCACCCTGATCCAGGACACCCTTCAGGGCAAACCAGCCAGCCCCTACCCGTGCACCAGGCCTCTATCCTATATAGTAAAAGGGTAATATGCCTCCCGGCACCGGGATCAGCGGAGCAGCAAGGCTCCCGGCACCGGGATCAGCGTGACAGGGGGCAGCGCCCAAACCCCCTGATCAGCCCTGCTCTGTGCCTGATGGGGGAGAGCTCCCCAATCCCCCGATTGCCCTGCGGCTCTGTGTGTGACAGGGTGCAGTGCCCCAACCCCTCGCCCCCATGGGCCCTGCTCTGTGTGTGACAGGGTAGAACCATAACCTCCCCATTGGCCCTGCCCTGAGTGTGACAGGGTGCAGCTCCTCAACCCCCTGATCAGCCCTGCTCTGTGCGTGACAGGGTACGGAGCCCCAACCCCCTGATGGGCCCTGCTTTGTGCGTGACAGGGGGCGGTGCCCCAGCTCCCCTATCGGCCCTACTCTGTGAGTGACAGGGGGGAGCTCCTCAACCCCCTGCTCGGCCCTGCTCTGTGAGTGACAGGGAGCAGCGCCCCAACCCCCTGATGGGCCCTGCTCTGTGACAGGGAGCAGCGCCCCAACCCCCTGATGGGCCCTGCTCTGTGAGTGACAGGGGGGAGCGCCCCAACCCCCTGATCGGCCCTGCTCTGTGCGTGACAGGGGGTGGCGCCGCAACCTCCCCATCGACCCTGCCTTGAGTGTAACAGGGGGCGGTGCCCCAACCCCCCAATCAGTCTACCCTGAGGGTGGCATTGCAACCCCCCGATCCGCCCTGCTCTGTGCATGACGGGGCAGCGCTCCAACTCCCCAATCGGCCCTGCTCTGAGCCTGACCAGGGGCTGCACTTAGGGATTGGGCCTGCCCTTTGCCACCCGGGAGCAGGCCTAAGCGAGCAGGTCGTTATCTCCCGAGGGGTCCCAGACTGTGAGAGGGCACAGGCCGGGCTGGGGGACCCCCCTCCTACCTCCCCCCCCCCCCCCCGCCTAGTGCACAAATTTTTGTGCACCGGGCCTCTAGTCCTATATAATAAAAGCCTAATATGCTAAGGGTCTGGTCATCCGTTCAACCAATCAAAGTGTAATATGCTAATTATATGCTAAGGCAGCTCAACCGCTCACCATGACATGCACTGACCACCAGGGGGCAGACGCTCTGTTAGGTTAGCTTGCTGCTGGGTTCCGGCCGAGTGAGACGGGTCGGACACATCCTGGAGCCCTCCTGTGGTCCCTCCCAGGCTGGCCAACCTCCCGCATCCCTCCCCAGCCCTGATTGTGTTGGTGGGGTCCCTTGGCCTGGCCTGCACCTTCTCGCAATCCAGGCTAAGGGACACCCCCGCCCTGAGTGCACAAATTTCGTGCACAGGGCCTCTAGTGTTAAAACAATACCTACATCTCCCTGCGCAGCTTTAATGATTTTGGCCCCCGGCGAGCTGTCAGGGCTGAGCTGGGCGGCTCCCATGCCTCGCCCACAGCCCCATGCTTGGTGGTTACTTTCTTTCAAAAAGACACCAGGCGAGGGGACGGGAAAATGGGGTCCAGCAGGGGACGTGGGAGCGTTGTCACATCACGACAGCGGGCGGAGGGACCTCTGCTCCCCAAGCAGCCACGGGTACAGGATTCTGAAAACCGCCCCAAACTCAGCTCTCCCTCCTGCTGCTTCCAGGCTCGGGGGGCGAGGGAGGGGCGGACCATGAAGTCCTTCCTCACCGTGAGGGCAGAGCCCCGCCTTCCGAGGAGTCAGACAGAAGGACGGTTAGGAAACCGCCGCTCAGGCCTGGCCGGTTCAACCTATGAACCAGGAGGTCGCAGTTCCAATCTCAGTCAGGACACAGGCCCGGGTTGTGGGCTTGATCCCCAGAGGGACGTGCAGGAGGCAGCCGATCCATGATTCTCTCATCACTGATGTTTCTCTCTCTCTCTCTCTCTTTCTCTCTCTCTCTCTCTTTCTCTCTCTCTCTCTTCCTCTCAGAAATCAATAAAATATATATTTTTTAAAAGAAACATCCCCTGGGGATGACCCTTATAGGCGTGTTGCTGGGAGAGGAAGCCCGCCAGGAAAGGAGGCACCTGTAGGAGGCGGCACGGCCCCTTCATGCGAAAGCCAGCAACAGGCACGGCCGCCCATGGTGCTATTCCTCACGGCCTATGGCTGAGGGGCCTGAGAGAACTTTCTGGAGAGCTGGGTTCTATACAGGCTTGGCGTGTGTTTGCGAAGTTTATCAAGCTGTGCACTTGGGGGTATGAATTCACTCTGTGTCACACCTCACCCATCCTGCCTTTCTATCCTCCCTCTCCCCCCACTTCTAACTCGCATGCCGAGAAACGTATAGGGAACGAGAGCTTAAGTGCTGTGAGCTCACCATTTAATCTTGACCAGTTTTAACACTGTGCTGTTTCCTCCAAACCCTTCTCTTTTCTTTTTGGAGAAACAAAGCGTTACCGGGGAGCTGACACCCCTGGCGTGCCCGCGTCTGGCCCCACGGCCGACCTCCCACCCTGCATTTGGGGTTTCCATCTCATTCGTGTTCTGCACCTTCCCCACAGGAGCACGTTGTGTGGCCGTAACAGACACATTGTGCGATTCTGCAGGCCTTTCAACCTGACCTCAATGGAAATCATTCATCACTTGCTTTTGCAGGCAAGAGCTGTTGTTTTGCGGATTATTTCTATAGATCCGTGTCGCTATTGCCTTCATCGTAACCACTATATCGTACTCCATTGCAAAACACTCTGCGGTTTATGTATCCATTCCCGTAAAGACGGGCATTCAAGTGGAGCGGCAAAGACTGCGGCTGCTTCCCAAATCCCTTCTCTCTTCCTAACTGCCTCAGGGGTGCCCAGTTAAGGGAATGTTCCCTACCGTCTTGCTCCCAGGGGCGGCCACGTCCGTATTCTGGGGTTCCTGGGTGGGACTTAAGTGAGGGCTCCTTTAAAGACGGGCAGACTGGGGCATGCCCTTTGCTCTCCCTCCCTTTCCCTCTTCTGGTTGCTCAGAAGGGGGGTTTGATAGCTGGTGCTCCCGCAGCCGCCTGGGACCACGTGGCCATGCTGAGGATGGAGGCCGCCGCTGGGTCTGACACGGCAGGAAGACAGACGAGGCTGGGTCCCCAGTGACTTGTGGCGCCTTCTCCCCAGGCCTGGATTTTTAACCTGAGAGAACAAGCCCTTACGTAGCCAGTCTCTCTCACTAGCTGCCGCACATTACATGCCATTCCTCACTGACGGGCCGGGGGCGGGGGCGGGGTGCGGGGGGTGATGACAAGCACTAATGCCGCGAGTGGCCCGGATCGGCCTCACTGTGCGCACCTGGGAGCTTCGCCAGGGCCCTGCATTTCATGAGTGTTTATGCTCCTCATTTCCCCCCCGAACCTGAGTCTCTGCTGGTCATACAAGGAGTTACTCACTGTTGTTTATACCTGAAATGCCTCTGTTTTGCCTCGGCTGCTGAATGACAGTTGAGCTGGGTATAGCGTCCCAGCGAAGGCGTTAGTTGGTTTGCTTTTCCTTCTTTGTTACTCTGAGTCACTTTATGAGCAGAAGCGCCTGGAGGCCTTTTTAAGAAACGTGTCTCTATTGTGCGCATTGCACGGGATAATTACACACGTTGTGTGCTTATCTGGAAAGTGTCCGTCTCCCACCTGAAGGACGTTGGTTTGTTTTGCCCGCTGCTGTGTACCCCTGTCCCTAGAACGATGCCTAGGCATGCAATACGCACTCAATAAACGGTGCTGAATGAATGAATGAATGAATGAATGAATCCCTCGCTGGGCTCCTGTTCTCTGAGGGCGAGGCGGGCGTATTCCTGTTCAGGGTTCAGTCCTAGTGCCTTGCCCCGTGCGTGACGCCGTAGGAACTAAATAAACACTCGCTAAAGAAAGAGATGAATTCGCCCGAGTTCTAGAACAGAGCAGAAACAGTCGTCTCAGGAAGCAGTCCCCTCTGAAAAGGCTCTCCCCGCATCCTGTGGGTTCGCATTTTCTTTTTGCTCGTCCTCTTCCGCTGCCCGGGGGCGGGGCAGACAGGGCTTCCGTGAACGCCAGGCCTCCTTGGGGGGCTCCCTTCACCCACAGAGACCCGCTCACACGGGGAGAACGCTCTCCGGTGTCGCTGGGAGCCTGGCTGAGCCCTCGTTTCTGAAGGACGGCGACGCACCCTTGCTGGTGGCTCCCTCTCCGGAAAGGGTGTCCCTCAGGACAGATGACGCCCAGATGTGGCCGCACAGCAGGCCCCGCGCTGATGAAATATTCAGGGCTCGCCACTGGTCCCGGGAGGCCCGGGAGAACGTGCGCGGACTGTGCATTAAGGCCAATTAGGAGGGAGGCGGGGGTCCGAGGCCCATTGCGCAGGAGCCGGTAAGCGCTGCCCCCTGAGAGCGCTAATGCCCTTCGATCTGGCCACTTAGGAAACAGGAGGGACGATTAGGGCTGGGAAAACAGCCCGGCCTGCGGCCCTGAGAGGACACAGGGGTCACCTGCGTGTCAGCACAGGGAGAGGGTCATCCCTGAAGCCCAGGGCACCCGCCAGCCCTGACCCTCGCCGTGCCCGTGGCCACTGCGCTGCTTCCCGCTCCGCTCGGTCCTAACAGTTCTCCATCGACCGTCGGTCTCACACCCACAGTCCCGCTTCCGGGCGGTTTCTATAGACACAGATGGCATGCTGACCCCTCACTCCCCCCCCCCCCCCCCATTTCAGACACCCTCTGCCCATCAGGCCTCAGGGCACATCCCTGCCCCTGCTCACTCACCAGACCACACGGCTCACTGACAGCCACGGCGGGGAGGGACAGGAGAGAGGAGAAGATGCCAAAACGGATGTGTGAGCAAGATTTAAAACCATGTTTCCCTTGGCTCCTGGAGGGCAGGCCTTTCCCCGGACTGCGCCCCCCTCGGCCGTGACGGCTCCCCTCAAACACGGGAGCATCCACAGAGGAGGACGCCCCTTCCGGGGCGGCCAGAGGCAGGCAGGACGCGCCCAGGGGAACGAGCAGAACCGGGAAAGCAAAGCTGTGGGAGCCTCAGAGCAGGCCTCCGGAGCACAGGACCGTGGCTCTGCTGGGGGGGGGGGCGGGGGGGGGCGGGGGAGTGAGTGCGAGTGAGCGTCACAGCCGCCCTCCCCTGTGGACAGACGACAAGTGTCCTCGCTCTGCTCTGCTCGCCGCCCCCTGCAGAGACGCGGGTCAGTCCCCTCAGGGCAGGGCCTCGGTGGGCGGCTTCCCATGTCTTCCAGGTAAAGATGGGCGACAGCAACGGTAAGAAAGTCGCACGTGGGCCTCGGGTCTTGGCGAACCCGAGAGCCACATGCTCCGAGGGCTGCTTCATCCGCTGGCCATTAGGTTTCTCTTCCCACCAAACGAGACTTGTTGGAACCAACCAAGAGCTCCAGGCTGCCGGGCATCTCGGTGGGGCCGCCCCTCCTGAGGGCCGAACCCTGGCCGGTCCGGGTGAAGTTCAAGGCCGAGGCTGGTGAATGAGACAGCAGTGCCCCGTGGAGTTACCCACGGCTCCAGAGACCCCCAGGGGGCAGCGTGCTCATGACTCCCCGACTCTGAGGACAACAGACGCTAGGGTGGCCCCATCCCTCCCCCCTCTGCACACGTCTCTGTGTCCCAGGCCGCCGGGGCGTCTGGCATGGGGAGCGCAGCACCCTCCCTGCCTCTCTGACCACACCTGGCCCGACGGTCAACGACCCTCACCAAGCGCCCGGCTGGCGGGGCTCAGAGGTTGAGCCTGTGAATCAGGAGGTCACGGTTCGATTCCTGGTCAGGGCACATGCCCGGGTTGCAGGCTCGAGCCCCAGTAGCGGGTGTGCAGGAGGCAGCCAATCCATGATTCTCTCTCATCACTGATGTTTCTCTCCCTCTCCCTTCCTCTCTGAAATCTATAGAAACATATATATATTTTAAAAGTCACCAAGCATTTGGGGAGACACAGCTGTTCTGTGTGGAGCTCCTGCAGCCTTGGGAAACACGGATGTGTTCCTGAGTCCTGTCTGGACGGTGCGGCGGCCGCACGCGGGGCCACTCGGCGGCAGGAAAGCCCCAGCCCCGGTCCTGCAAGAGGACAGGACAGCGGTGGGGCCGCCTGCCCGGCAGCGCCCGCCTCTCCGCACAGCTGAGCGCCGTTCATTTATCTGAACCAACGGTTACGAGGCGGAGGAGGAACAACTGTCACTTTTTAACTGCTGACCTGCAGAGTCTACCATCAGGCCCCCTGAGGTCAGCGTGGCCTGCGCTGAAGGTGCTTTCGGGGTTCGCTCCTCCAGGGTTTGCAGCGAGCCTCCCTGGTTTTCCCGAGAGGGGGCTGTGGCCTACGATTCCACAGCTCAAACGGACGGCCAACCGTCTGGATTCCCGCCTGGGTCCTGATGCTTCCGAGCTGTGTGACCCTGGGCAGATCACTGTCCCTCTCTGGGCTGCGTCTCTATCAGTAAAGAGGAGACAATGCACACGTCTACGTCACAGGGCGCCCACGTCATGGGACTGTCCATGTCACAGGGCTGCCCACGTCACAGGGCGCCCACGTCACGGGACTGCCCACGTCACAGGGCTGCCCACGTCACGGGACTGCCCACGTCACAGGGCTGCCCACGTCACAGGGCGCCCACGTCACGGGACTGCCCACGTCACAGGGCTGCCCACGTCACAGGGCTGCCCATGTCACGGGGCTGCCCACGTCACGGGACTGCCCACGTCACAGGGCTGCCCACGTCACGGGACTATACACGTCACGGGGCTGATGGAGACCCAGGAGGACTGCACGGAGGCCCGCGAGTGAACACGCAGGGTTGCTGCCCTGTTACTGAATCTGCTGTCTCACTCCAGGCCTCTCTGACCCACATACGCAGCTGGAGCTCGGAGCCCTGTAAGGACACAGACCGTGTGATCTCTCTCCCCGGGAAGCGCCCACCGGGCTCCCTCCTGGGACAGGGCGTGGAGGCTGCGAGGAACCCACTGTCACTGCACCAGGCGGCGATGCTGGGGCGCATTCTCGGTCAGCACTAGAGGTGCTTGGCGCTGGGGGAGCAGGACCGGGCAGGTCAGCAAAGGAGGGCCGGAGCCCACAGCACTGAGTGGGCCGGCTCTATGCTAGGAGGTCTTCTCACACAACTCTTCCATGCACTCCTCCCAAGCAAGCTACTCTCCTCCCAAGCAAGCCACACCCCCCCTAACAGGCCACAACCCCCCTAACAGGCCACACCCCGCCCTAACAGGCCACACCCCGCCCTAACAGGCCACACCCCTCCCTAACAGGCCACACCCCTCCCCAACAGGCCACACCCCTCCCTAACAGGCCACACCCCTCCCCAACAGGCCACACCCCTCCCGAACAGGCCACACCCTTCCCTAACAGGCCACACCCCTCCCCTACAGGCCACACCCCTCCCCTACAGGCCACACCCCTCCCCTACAGGCCACATCCCTCCCCAACAGGCCACACCCCTCCCTAACAGGCCACACCTCTCCCTAACAGGCCACACCCCTCCCTAACAGGCCACACCCCTCCCCAACAGGCCACACCCCTCCCGAACAGGCCACACCCTTCCCTAACAGGCCACACCCCTCCCCAACAGGCCACACCCCTCCCTAACAGGCCACACCCCTCCCCAACAGGCCACACCCCTCCCTAACAGGCCACACCCCTCCCCAACAGGCCACACCCCTCCCTAACAGGCCACACCCCTCCCCAACAGGCCACACCCCTCCCGAACAGGCCACACCCTTCCCTAACAGGCCACACCCCTCCCCAACAGGCCACACCCCTCCCTAACAGGCCACACCCCTCCCGAACAGGCCACACCCTTCCCTAACAGGCCACACCCCTCCCTAACAGGCCACACCCCTCCCTAACAGGCCACACCCCTCCCTAACAGGCCACACCCCTCCCCAACAGGCCACACCCCTCCCTAACAGGCCACACCCCTCCCCAACAGGCCACACCCCTCCCGAACAGGCCACACCCTTCCCTAACAGGCCACACCCCTCCCCTACAGGCCACACCCCTCCCCTACAGGCCACACCCCTCCCCTACAGGCCACATCCCTCCCCAACAGGCCACACCCCTCCCTAACAGGCCACACCTCTCCCTAACAGGCCACACCCCTCCCTAACAGGCCACACCCCTCCCCAACAGGCCACACCCCTCCCGAACAGGCCACACCCTTCCCTAACAGGCCACACCCCTCCCGAACAGGCCACACCCTTCCCTAACAGGCCACACCCCTCCCTAACAGGCCACACCCCTCCCCAACAGGCCACACCTCTCCCTAACAGGCCACACCCCTCCCCAACAGGCCACACCCCTCCCTAACAGGCCACACCCCTCCCCAACAGGCCACACCCCTTCCTAACAGGCCACACCCCTTCCTAACAGGCACTGAGCTCTGGAGACAGCCTCTCCTGACAACTTCGTGCAGGGAGCCTGGCACCCGTTCGCCCTCCTAAAACCCACTTTCCACCCCTCACCTCAGAGCCCACCTGGTTCCCTTCCTCCCTTCACTCATCCTCAAAGGCCACTCCCTCTCCTTCCTGGGGGCCAGAGGGGTGGGATGGGCAGGCGGCCTCTGCCCTCAGACCAGCCAGGTGGGGAAGGCACAGGGAGAGGGGCAGAGCCTGCAAACATGTCTGCTGACTGCCAGCCAGAGTCCCCTCCGCCCTGCACACCTGGACAGCGATTCGTCCTGCACGGTCCTCCCAGCGCCTTTCTCGACAAGTCCTCTCTCCCAGGCGCCTTCTCTCCTGTCACTCCTCCTCCCTGAGCCCGCAGGCACCCTGGGCCCCGGGAGGAGGCTGCCGAGACCCCCCAGCCTTCACCTCCATGGGCTCAGGCGCCCCTTCTCCGGGCACCCCAGCCCTGATCAGAGCCCCGGGTTGTGGTTGGCACGCAATGCGGCTGCTGTTTATTCCAGACCCACCTCCCCCCACATGGCAGGCTCCTGCGGGGAGAGGGCGAGGGAGTGAGGGAGGCTGCAGGGTGCCCTGAGGCCTGGAGCGGGTGCGTGTGCCCCGGGAGGGACCCACGGGGACATCTCTGCCCGCCGCCCAGCCCTGCCCTGTGGGAGCCTCTGCCTCCGCCTCCCCCAAGAGCCAGGGAAGCAGGCGCTCTCCTCGCCCGGCCCAGCCGGGACATCCCTCAGCCCGTCTGCGCGGCCTCCTGGTCAGTAGCCGGAGCGGACGCAGAGCCGTGGCGCTGTCCTCCTTCCAGAGGCTGGTAACCAGCCCGACGGGGGTCACCCCTCCAGAACGGCCCGGAGGCCTGCGGCTGTGGGGAGACTCGAGTCGGGCCCCCCCTGGATCTGAGCAAGGCTCCTCCCGGCCAGTGTCCCCTCCACCGCTGGCTGTGGCCCGGGGGACTGTCCACCCTCCACGCGGCCCCAGGACCTGCACCGCCATCAGGGCGAAGCTCTGCAGAGTCAGGCGCCTCGCGTGGGCCCTGCGGGCTGAGTGTGGGCCGGTTGTCAGGGACGCGGGAGGACGGGCCCTGAGTGGGCTCCGCAGCCGGAGGTGGGCAGGGAGGCACCCTCAGCCCCCTCAGCTTCCAGCTCCAGACACTCGACATCTCCAGAGCCAGACACAGCCGCACGCTGCCCTTGGGAGGCAGAGGGGGAGAGACGGAGCGCCCAGCCACGCTCACGGGGAGACCGGGAAGCTGAGCAAGGCAGACGCGGCACCCGGAGCGCACAGGCCCAGGCCACCTGCTTCCGCCGCAGCAGGGGTGGCCTGTCAGCACCGGCCGCTAACGCACCTCTAGCTCTGCAGCCACAAGACCTGAGTGTGAATCCGGACTCCGCCGCTTCCTCGCTGGGCAACCCGGGGTAAGTGACTCAACCTCTCTGAGCCTCAAGGTTCCAGCCGGGAACCAAAAACGAAGTGGACGGAGGTCACGGGAGGATAGAGGACGCTCCCACGAGGCGCAGGGCCTGGCTCCTAGAGGGGTCAGTGGGCCGTGGCGGTTCATACTGTCTGTGGCCCGCAGCCCCCACTCCGCTGGCCTGGGGCCCACCGAGCTGCCGGGCCCGGCTCCCCACACCGCCCCGAGTCCGGCCGTTCCCACAGGCTCCGGCGAGGCTGACGGGCGCACATCCCGCCAGGACATTCTTCTTAAGGGCCCTCCTGGCCAGGATGGGCTGAGGGTTATAAAGTGTGGTGAGGAGTTTCAAGGTCAAACCCGGTGCTTCCTCTGAAAATAAATGACGGCACTCCATTCCGCTGTCAAGTCCCCGGCGTGATGGAGCGGCTCCAGGCCGCGCATCCTGCAGACTGTAAACGTCGGGGAGATTTAGGGGAGCTGGGCCGCGGGGAGAGCATTAGACGGCGCGCGTCAATGGATCAAGCAGCCGTGGGGCTCCCTCCCAGGGCACAGCGGCCCCTTTAGTAACGGCTCTCCCTCCGCCCCCGGAGATAAACTGCTCCATCCATTCCCTGCCCACAGACAGGGCACTTGTTCCGAATGGCGAGTGCTCCCTATTTCACCCCAAATGGAAGCGCACGCTCTTGCAAAGCCGGTCCCTCACTCTTCGATTATCTTCCGATGCCATAGAACATCCCTCGCCCCCTCGCTGCGGCTCGGGGTGTGCGGCCGTGTTGAGCTCCTCGCCGCTCCCGCTGACGTGCCTTTAATGACTCCCAGGGCGGTGCCACGCGTGTCAGTTTAATCGGACATAAAATTAGCAGAGTGTGACGTCGGCCCGTATGCTCCCAGGAAGGCACCGTGTCCACGCGCTTCTATCCTGGTGGGGAGGCCATTTCACCATGAGAATGTTCACAAGAGCCTCGCTGGGCCGCGCGGACTGCGGAGGAGCGGCCACGCGAGGTCGTCCACGCCGGTTCCTCATGTCACGGCACCTCCATGGCACCTGCTCTCGTGTCTCGGCAGCCACGCGGCCTCTGGCGTGAGGCCTGGCTAGAGCGGCCGCCAGACCCCGGCCCCCGCCTCCCGGCCTCTCTGTTAGCTGGGATTTAATCTCCTCCGTGGACGGTTCCAATCGAGTCATTTAAATGCCCTCGGTGACTAGACGATGCATCAGGCACCCGCGGGGACTGCCTGTCGGACGGGGCATCCATCACCCGGCCTGACTCCTCGGCGGGCGAGCCGCACATCACTCCTCCTGCCGGCTGTTTGTCAGAGCGGGCCCGGCGCCTGCACCGGAGGGGCAGAGCCACCCCCGATGGAAGGGCTGCCGCAGAGGAGCAGCCATCTCTCCCCCGCCGCAGCCGCGGGACAGCGAGGCGGCCCTTGTGGTGGAGGCTGCACGCTCCTGCCGGAGGCGCGGGCTGGAGTTCGCCCTGGAAGGTGCACAGGGAGCAGCTTAGGTGACTACAGACTTTTTATAAAATACATCTGACTTACCCTGTTCTCATCCTCCCTTTCTACGTGGCTTCTGAGAATCACTAAATCCTGTCCGTTTCACCTTCTAAATGGTGTGCAGGTTTCCACTTGTCACCCTCTCCACCACCACCACCACCACCACCATTACCACCATTACCACCATTACCATCACCACCATCACCACCACCACCACCACCACCACCATCACCACCATCACCACCACCACCACCACCACCATCACTATCACCACCACCACCACCACCACCACCACCACCATCACCATCACCACCACCACCACCACCACCACCACCACCATCACCACCACCACCACCATCACCACCATCACCACCATCACCATCACCATCACCATCACCATCACCACCACCACCACCACCACCATCACCATCACCACCACCACCACCATCACCATCACCACCACCACCACCATCACCATCACCACCACCACCATCACCACCATCACCACCACCACCACCACCACCACCATCACCACCACCACCATCACCACCACCACCACCACCACCATCACCATCACCACCACCACCACCACCATCACCACCACCACCACCATCACCATCACCATCACCACCATCACCACAACCACAACCACCACCACCACCATCACCACAACCACCACCACAACCACCACCATCACCACCACCACCACCACCACCACCATCATCACCATCAACACCACCACCACCAACACCACCATCACCACCATTACCACCATTACCATCACCACCATCACCACCACCACCACCACCACCATCACCACCATCACCACCACCACCACCACCACCACCATCATCACCACCACCACCACCACCATCACCACCACCACCATCACCACCATCACCACCATCACCACCATCACCATCACCACCACCACCACCAACACCACCATCACCACCATTACCACCATTACCATCACCACCATCACCATCACCATCACCACCATCACCACCACCACCACCACCACCATCACCATCACCACCACCACCACCATCACCACCACCACCACCACCACCACCATCACCACCATCACCACCATCACCACCACCACCACCACCACCATCACCACAACCACCACCATCACCACCATCACCACCATCACCATCACCACCATCACCATCACCACCACCACCACCACCACCATCACCACCATCACCATCACCACCATCACCACCACCACCACCATCACCATCACCACCACCACCACCATCACCATCACCACCATCACCACCATCACATCACCACCATCACCACCACCACCACCATCACATCACCACCATCACCACCACCACCACCACCACCACCATCACCACCACCACCACCATCACCATCACCACCACCACCACCACCACCATCACCACCACCACCACCATCACCACCACCACCACCATCACCATCACCATCACCACCATCACCACAACCACAACCACCACCACCACCATCACCACAACCACCACCACAACCACCACCATCACCACCACCACCACCACCACCACCATCATCACCATCAACACCACCACCACCATCAACACCACCATCACCACCATTACCACCATTATTTCCCTGTTCTCTCTGGAGGCAGCCAACATTACACATTCATTAAATTCTTGATTTTCTATTTTCTACATATATGTGCAATTATAAATAATGTACGGTAAGCTTTGTGTATCCTTAAAATTTTGTACAAAAGTCATACCTTTCACGTTACTTTGAAATATTTGTTCCAGGAGATCTATTCATTCTGACACGTGGGTTTGTTTCTAACTGATATTCCTCCTGTGCATATCTGACCGTCTGTTTGCCTGTCCGTGTACTGGCGGTCGTTTGGGCACCTCAGCAGGCTCTGCTGGGAGCACATGCACCGGGGCTTCTCCAGGGCAGACATCTGGGCGTAGAATCACTCGCTCTGTCTTCCACGGGTGTGTTTGGACCGTTCACTTTTAATGTAATTATTTGTATGTTTGGGATTAGAACCACTTTCTAATTTTACCTGTAGGTACATGTGAATCATCAGTGTGATGTGGTGATCAAAATACTGCTGATGGAATCCCATTCCACAACCAACCGGAATGAATTACTGACATACGCCACGCCAGCAGATGTCACATCACGGAGGAATGTCTAATATCGCCTGCTGAGGAAAAGGTGTCCTGAGAGTTCACGCTGAATGCTTCCATTCGTGTAAAGCTAGAAGCAGGCAGGGAACGAAGCCATTGCCCCTGAAAGGACCGGGTGATGATTCGGGTTCTCTGGGAGTGAGCAGGGGAGAGCTTTCGGGGGTGGTCTTTCTCTACAGTTTGGTCGGTGTTGTGGTCACACACACATTGCATTTCTCAAAACTCGGGCCACGTGCAGTTCGTGGTTTCTGCGTTTCAGTGCATGTAAGGCTTTACCTCAAAACAAACAGCCGCAGACACGTATGGACGCCCGGCAGTGCTGTGCTCGCTGCGGAAGTGAGCTTTCTGGTGGCTGCGATCTGCTTGGAAACGCACCAGAAACAAGGCAGCTAACGAGTGGACAGAGGGTGGGGAGCTGGACCGACAGGTGACAAGCCAGTGCAGTAAATTGTTAGTGGCGACGGGGCCATGCTGGGGAAGAACTCAGGGAGTCCTGTGGGGGGGGTGTGCATGCGTGTGGGTGTGTACACTTTTATAATCATGGTGTTTGCATGGAAAAGTCTGGAAAAATCGACATCAGACCGCTCACTGTGGTTAGTTAGAAGGTAAAGAACACAGATGGGCCTTCATTGGCTAAACCTTTGCTTGCAATGTTTGAAATTTTAAATCAGACAGATAAAGCAGATTTTTTTTTAAGTAAAAAAAAAAATGTTAATGGTAGAATCTAGGTGGTAGTTAGATGGATGTGCATTGTAAACATCTTTCGACTTTAGTGTATGTTTGAAATTGTTCTAAATGAAATGTTGGAAAACATATATACTGTGGGGCCCACACTGGCCCCCGGACTGTGGCCCGGCCATCGGACAGCCAGCTGGAGGCCGCAGGTAGAAGCCTCGCCTCGACAGGTCGGCAACTCAGGTTCTCACCCACAGAGCCTTCCTCACAGCGTTCTGGGTGCTGTCTCCCCGTAACACGTTCCCCTCTTATAAGACCCCAGCGGCAATGAACTGAAAGTTTACCTCTTCACCCCAAATCCATATGTTAAATCCTACCCCCCAATGTGATATCATTAGGGCGGGAAGCCTTTGGGAGGTGCTTAGGGCATGAGGGTGGGGCCCTTATGAATGGGATTAGTGCCCTAGAAAGAGACCCCACAGAGCTCCCTCCCCCTTCTGCCACGCGAGGACACAGGGAGAAGACAGCCTTCTGTGAACCAGGAAGAGGGCTCACCAGACACAGAACGTGCCAGCACCCTGATCCTGGACCTCCAGCCTCTAGAACGGTGTCGTCCTGTACACCAAAAGGTGGCAGGTTCGATCCCCCAGTTGGGGTGTGTATGGAAGGCAACTGATTGATGTTTCTCTCTCTCTCTCTCCCCCCCCCCCCCTCTCTCTCTCTCTCTATCTCCCTCTCTCTCCCCCTCCCAGTCGCTCTTGCTCTCTCTCTCAAAAATTGTAAAGGCACATTCTCAGGTGGGATGGGGGTGGGGGATAGCTGTTGGTGGGGACACATCGACTTAGCACGACACACCTTGTGGCCGGGACAAAGGAAGCATCCCGACCAGCCAGTTCCAGTACCCGACCCAGCCGTCGCTCCCTGACCCCCGCGGGGGCTCAGCACAAAGGGACACGTGTGGGTGAGAGAGGGGCCGTCTGGGCGTGGTGATTCGGGGTGCTGCCCTGTGCTCTCAGGTAAGCTGAGGCACAGCCCTCGAGAGCGCCATGCTTCGCTGTTTGCCGCGATTTGGTAAAATAGATGCAGAGGAGGAGTTTTTGTGGTGTTTCTCTGTGTGCGTCCATTTTAGCTGTCCCAGGCCGGCCGCCATGGTGACCAGAGGCATGGGTGCACACGGGGCAGGGAGTGGAAACTCAGGGTGTAGGGTGCGGGTCTCGGGGTGTGGGGAGTGGGGTGCGGGGCGAGGGGTGCAGGGGCTTGGGGTGCAGGGTGTGGGGGTGCAGGGTGTGGGGCGCGGTGCGTGGGGTGCAGGGGTGCTGGGTGTGGGGTGCAGGGGTATGGGGTGCGGGTCGCGGGGCGTGGGGTATGGGGTGTGGGGGTGCTGGGTGTGGGGTGCAGGGGTACGGGGTGCGGGTCGCGGGGCGTGGGGTATGGGGTGCGGGGTGCGGGCGTGGGCCTCACACAGGAACGCAGTGGCTGCCCTCCGCTGTGCGTTGGAGCCGGAGCTGCCAAGAACGCTCACCCCATCGCTGTGGCTTTTGTGCGCTCTGACTGTGGGCCTGCACAGCGTCGCCGCGCCCTGTGGACAGCCCCGCTGCACGCCCTCCGTAAAGACCCAGCTCCTTGGCTGTTGTTATGGGAACGGCACAATTATGGCCAAATTGGAATGGTGATGAGGGACAAGAAAGGAAGCGGATGGGGGGTGGGCGAAATTGCTATTTTCGTCCAAACGTGTTCGGCTGATCACCTGGCGACTGTGGGAAACAATCAGGAGGCAGGCGGTCGCCGCCCTGCGTGGCTCCTGGAATTACAGGCCCGGGTTTGTGCTGGGAAACGAGATTGCTGGCAGGAGAGAGAATATCACATCCTCTTACTTTCTTGGTAATTTTACAAAAACACTATAATTGTGCGGCGGCGCAGGAAGGTCAGCGAGGTTCAGAGGTTCGGTGGGGCCTCTTTACTTTCGTTACCAAGTTAATACAGGCCCGAAATATGTAATTTTGCAATTTAAGGTTTTTGGTTCAAAAATCTAAAGTGTCAGTTACGACGCTTCCACAGGACTGCGGCCACGGCCTGGCGCACAGAGCTGTCAGGCCAGCGCCTGCCCACAAGCCAGTGAGTGTGTATGTATGTGTGTGTATGTGAGTGTGTGTTAGTGTGTATATGTGTGTGTATGTGAGTGTGTGAGCAACCCGGGGCCAACGCCAGCCCGGCTCCGGGCACTGATTTCCTTTTCAAAGCCCCCGGGGGGGGGGGGGGGGGCGCGGGCTGGCGGGGGCAGGGGGTAGGTCCCATCAAAATAGCCATGTGGGTTCGCACAGGGCCTCCTCCCTCCCAGCTCCACCACCACAGACATGATCAATGTGGTCGGGCTAAGAATGGATTCTAAGATGTAGCTGCCCTTGAAAATCACGCACGTTCCTTGGGAGTTAGTCCCGCGAGGAGGAGCGAGCAGGGCACAGGCTCCGTGCGCCCGGGACAGGGGAGCCCGGGGAGCATCCTCCACCAGGAGCGGAGGCTGAACCACTGCGGCCAGCGCGGGGCTGCTGCTGAGGAGGCGGCAGTGAGCAGAGGCGCGGCGGGACCGACCTGCGGAAAATCCCAGCCCGTCCACGTCCCCGTGGAACCAGACCCCGAGCCGCCAATCTCAGGCCTGTTACTCAGGAGCCCAGTGGGCTGGACCGAGGCCTGCAACTCTGCTGGTCACGGAGGGGTGACCCCAGGAAGGGGACACGGACACACACACACACATATACACACTCACACACACATATACACACTCACACACACACTCACACACACACTCACACACACACACACACATACATACACACACTCACACACATATACACACTCACACACACACTCACATACACACACATATACACACTCACATACACACATACTCACATACACACACACTCACATACACACACACTCACATACACACACATATACACACTAACACACACATACATACACACTCACACACATACATACACACTCACACACATATACACACTCACACACACATACACACACATATACACACTCACACACACACATATACACACTCACACACATATACACACTCACACACACTCACATACACACACATATACATACACACACACACACACACACTCTCACCTTCTATTCAAGATAAGCTTTAAAACTAAAGTTCCAAAGCATGACTTACAGGAGAGGACCAACAAATGTTTCGTTCCCCCAAAATGAAAACATTCGAGCAACCTGAAAATGACTTTAAACGAGTACAGTTATAAGCCTCAGAGATGGAAGGAGGGAACCCGGAGATCGGTCTCTGTGGGTCTAACTACATGCAATGCCTGTGTCCACAGAGCAGAGGGGAGGCCTCGGAGCAACAGGCCGAGAAGGCCCTGGAGAGACAGGCAGAGGAGTGCCCGGGGCTGCGGGAGCCACCGGGAGCCAGGAGAGCAGCACGGGCAGACCCCTCAGTGTCCAGGGGGAGCAAAGCCCGCCCACACCTGGATCTCAGATGTCCGGCCTCCAGACCTGCAGGGAACACATCGCTGTTGTTTCACGGCACCAGCTCATGGTAATTTGTTACGGCAGCCCTAGCAGACGCAGACAGATGTGAACACTCGGGTGATACAGATGTTAGAATTACCTGACGAAAGACGTTAAAGCACTCCCCATAAACGCAGTAATGAGAATTATGAACACACTTGGAATGAATGGAACCATAGGACGTCTCAGCACACACATAAGAGATAATTTTTTAAATAAAATAAAAAGTTTTAAACTGAAAAATACAACCAAGAAAAAGAAAAAGTCAATAGATGGGGTTTAACAACAGAATGGGGAGGACGGAGGAAAGGAGGGAGCTTAAAGCAAGAGCCATAGGAATGACCCAGTCGGAACAACTGGAAGAAAATCAGTCGGGGAAGAGAATGAGCTGAGCCTCCGGGACCTGAGGCACGAAAACAAAGAGCTCTAACGTTCATGCTCTTTGAGTCCCACGAGCAGAGGAGGAAGTGGGTGGGACCGAATGAGTCTTCAGAGAAATAGTGGCTGAAAAGTTCCCAAATTTGGCAAAAGACATAACTTTACAGACTCAAGAAGCTGAATAAACCTCCCACAGGGTAAATTGAAAGATATATCATAGTTACATTTATGAGAACTCTTTTGTTGAAAAGAAAAAAAAAAGCAAAGCATTGTGAAAGCACAAAAGAGAAATGGGACCTTATCGATATGAAAAACAATTCATATGGCAATGCATTTCCCACCAGAAACCAGAAGGAAGCTGCAAGACATTTTCAAGTACGGAAATAAAATAACTGCCAATCCAGAATTCTATACCCAGTAGAAACATCCTTCAGGGATGAAGCAGGAATCAAGACATTTTTTATGTTTGTTTGCGTCTTAATATGCTTTTATTGATTTCAGAGAGAGGAAGGGAGAGGAAAAGAAGAATAGAAACTTCAATGATGAGAGAAAGAGACACTGATCAGCTGCCTCCTTCACACTCCCTACTGGGGATCGAGCCCGCAACTCAGGCATGTGCCCTGACAGGGAATCGAATGAACCAGGGACCTCTTGGTTTATGGGTTGACCCTCAACCGCTGAGCCACACCAGCCAGGCAAGACATTTTTGAATGAATAGAAGCTAAGAGAACTTGTCACCAGTAGACATAAGCTAAAAAAATAACTGAAGAAGTTTTCTCAACAGAAAGGAACCGATAAAAGAAGAAATCTTATGCCCTGACCGTTTTGGCTCAGTAGATAGAGTGTCGGCCTGCAGACTGAAAGGTCCCAGGTTCGATTCCAGTCAAGGGCATGTACCTTGGTTGAGGGCACATCCCCAGTGCGAGGTGTGCAGGAGGCAGCTGATTGATGTTTCTCTCTCATCGATGTTTCTAACTCTCTATCCTTCTCCCATCCTCTCTGTAAAAAATCAATAAAATATATTTTTTTTAAAAAAAGAAGGAATCTTAGAACCCAAGGAAAGAAGAAGGGATATAGTAGACTTCTCTTCTCCTCTTGAAATTTCTAAATTATGTTTGATGTTTGAAGCAAAAATCATAACATTGTCTGATATGATTCACAATAAGATTATAAATGGGGGAGGATAAAGGAACATGAAAAAAGTAAGATTTGTACATTTCACTCAACTGCTAAGATATGGATTCCAATAGGGTGTTAAATGTTCTGTAATATAATGTCATACCTCAAGCAACAACAAACAAATCTATAAAAGAGAGAATTTCATTCACGAGCGCTGTAATGAAATCAAAATGGGAGTAGGAAAAAATGGTGAAGTAACCTGCAAGAAAGCAGGACACACACACACACACACACACACACACACACACACACACACCATGAATTAACAACAGAAGACAGGCCTCCTGTTTCAGCTCCAAGATGTCAAGAGCTTGGAAGTTCCCACTCCTGTTCTCACAACAATGAAAAAGCTAAACACACAGAAAATCAACAGTTCTTTTTAGCTCCATCCTAGCACTGAGGTCAGAGGGAAGATGGCTGCCTTGGCATTTGGAGAGACGGGTGAATACAGAGAACCACGGCTTATGGGGAGCAGAAGCCGCTGGAACGTTACACCTTCTGGGGGCCCCGCCTGCCGGGAGCCGGTCCATCCTTGCTGTTTCAAGGGACCTGGCATATATGGCATACTGTTCTTAATATGTTTGCTCCCCTTCTTGGCGCCATGTGTTTTAACCAAGGTCACCTCTCTGAGAAAGGTTGTTTCCCCAGGTGGGGATTTTTCCCTGAGGTTAGGGAGGGGATACAACCCCTTAATTAAGTGCCAGGCGGGTAGTTAAGCTACATAATCTTTACTCCCTGGAATGGAGATAAGAAACGCCCTAACCTTTGTAATAGAAATTGACAGGATTAAAATCGGCTGGTATAAATACGGATGTAACAAGACAATAAACATCAGATCCACATCAGATCCACATCAGCTCCTCATCAGCTCCTCATCAGATCTTCTTCAGATCCTCATCAGATCTTCTTCAGATCCTCATCAGATCCTCATCAGATCCTAACCAGATCCTAGCCAGAGAACATGGCAAAAGATCCTGGACAGAACCTGGCTACAGAACTTCACTGGAGAACCTAGACAGAACATGGCAAAAGAACCTGGATAGAACCTGGCTACCGAACCTGGCTGGAGATTTTGGAAACCCTGGCTGGAGAACCTAGCAAGAGAACATGGCTACAGAACTTGGCTGGAGATCCTGGCTAGAGAACCCAACTCTGCTGATGAACTGAACACTGCCTTCGTGTCATTCCTTCTTCGCCGACTCCGTCCACACCTTAGGGGACCCCTGGACCAGCTGGGGTTGGACCCCAGCACCCGCCCTGGCCAAACAGGAAAAGATCCCGAGCTGCCGGGGAGCAGAACGTGAGGGAGCAAGGCAAGGACAACGAGCCAGACATCTCGTCAGTAACGTCAGCGCCAAGAAACAAGTCTGCGGAAGAAAAACCATCGTCAACCTAGAATGACATACCCAGATGAGCTGCCACTCGGGGGTGAGGACACAGTAAAGATATTTCCACACATAAGAGATAAAGAGAACTTATCTCCACAAATGCTCCCACCCTCCCATCAAAGAGCTGCTGGAGGAGGCACTTGGGCGGGAGGGAAAGGGCCCTGCGGTGAGGGGCCGGGAGACAGGGAGCGAGGTAAGCACATGCAGAAATAAATAATCGGATGAATCTTATTCAACTACCGACTGTAAGAAAAGAAGCTATTTCCGTGTCGACCAAAGAGAAATGTCAGCTTCTCTAGAGCAGTAACGTGGAAAACGGGAGGGAGGAGGTTGAGTTGGCGAGGCCCGTTGTTTGCTCGAGGGAAGGTTAGTCTTCGTGCTCAAAATATTTATGGTAACAAAGGAAACGCGGAAGGATAAGCTATCATTTCCAACACGGCGAAGAAACAAAAGAGAATTAAAAGAAAAAACCATCATTAGCCCATAGAAGGAGGAGAAGAAAGGGGGGAGGAGGGCATGGAAAATAAAAAAAATACAAAATGAGATGATAGAATTAAATCCCAATAAATTTATAATTGCAATAAATGTGCTTGGGTTAAACTCGCCTGTTAAATATCAGATTGGATTTAGACTCCTGTTCTGTGCCCCTTGTGAATAACAGAAACGCTGAAAACCAAATGGCTCAGAAGCGTAAGGTTCCAAGGTTGCGTTTCAGTTAATCCTTTGTCCCCTGTCCTTGTGTTTGTGTTTGTTTTCTCAACGCAAGAATGTAATTTCTCTTGGGAAACAACAGCGTAGTCAATAGGCTCATCATTAGTCGGCTGGGTGGGCCGGTCCGATTCTGTCCCCACTGTAGTCACCGTTCCACTGCTTCGTGCCCTGTCCCCGCGGTCGGCCTTGGCCCAGGAAAGAGCCCAGGCTCTCCCCTAAAGACGCCCAGCTCCCCAGTAGTCCTTCTTGGGCAACTTCATCCAACAGGTTGCACATTCGCCGCCCTCTTCCATCCGCCTGCTCTTTCCCCATCTCGTCCAGATGTGTTAACCTGCCGGGGCTTCGACCCCCAGGTCACAGAGAACTCTCGCTAGTAACAGACCCAGGACCTCCCAGGCTGCTCTGCTGTAGAACCCCAAACCCCCGAACCCCGCTTCTCGAGCCGGGAGGGATGGCATCGCTGACCAGCACAGGACGCTGTGTCCTGCTTCTTAGCGAGCGCCTCATCCCTCCCCCCGCCCCTGCTCAGGGCCCCTGGCATGTCTGTCCTCTTGCTGTCCGTTTGCTGAGAAATAAAGTTCCACGTCAGGAAGCAGGATCAGAAGAGGAGCCACAGCCCCGCACCATCGCGGGCGCCGTGTTGGAAGTGCAGAGCCTCGGGTTCCTGGAGGAGCCGGGGGGGTTCACATGCCCGCCTGCCTGCGGGCGGGGGGGGTGGGGGGGGGGAGACGGGGAGCTCACACACACCTGCCTGCAGGGCGGGGGGCGGGGGGGGGCGAATGGCTCACACACACACCTCCTGCGCGGGGAGGGCGGGGGGAAGCTCACACACACACCTGCCTGTGGAGAGGGGGGGAGCTCACACACACACCTGCCTGGGGTGGGGGGGGAGCTCACACGCACACCTGCCGGGGGGGGGGGGGAGCTCACACACACACCTGCCTGGGGGGGGAGCTCACACACACACCTGCCTGTGGAGAGGGGGGGGAGCTCACACGCACACCTGCCGGGGGGGGGGGGGGAGCTCACACACACACCTGCCTGGGGTGGGGGGGAGCTCACACGCACACCTGCCAGGGGAGGGGGGGCTCACACACACACCTGCCTGTGGAGAGGGGGGGGAGCTCACACACACACCTGCCTGGGGTGGGGGGGAGCTCACACACACCTGCGGGGGGGGGGGGGGGGAGCTCACACGCACACCTGCGGGGGGGGGGGGGGAGCTCACACACACACACCTCCTGTGGGGGCACAGGAATCACTAATGCCAGAGGGTGACTTGCGGGGCCGGTTCACGCTGCTGACCGTCACCCACACACCGGACAGGCTGTGCCGCGGGGAGGGAGCTGTATTTAGAACCTTATTTCTCTACCCGGGCGACCTCCCTCCTGCGAGATGGCGGCAGAAGCGGAGGAGACGGTGCCGGATGCCAGAAGGAAACGGTCTCGAATTCTTCTTCAAACAGAAGAGAAAGAAGGTCAGCGTCACGGCTGAGAACTCGGCTTCTCCCCGAGCCTGTGGGACTCAGACCCGCTTAAGGGAGGGGTCAGTGTGAGGGGCAGGGGGAGGGCGGAGGGGAGGCAGAGGGGGGGGGGGGAGCAGCTGGTTCCTGTGGACCTGCCGGCCCTGCATTCAGTCACTTCCTCTGAGAGCCCGGGAGCGGGTGGAAGTCGCCTCCTCGCCGTGCCCGGGAGCAGACCGCGTGGACACGGTGCCTCAGAGTCAGCCGGCCGCCGACAGCGGACCCGGCTCCCTGGGCGGCTCCAGATCATGGCTCAGTTTCACATGCAGGCTCGTCGCAGGCCCCCATCCCACCCTCACCCCAGCGCGGCGGGTGGTCACCGTTATTGTCCCGTTTTATGGCCGGAGTGACCGAGGCTCAGAGGGTGAGGGCTTGCTCAGAGCGCACAGCTACCCACGAAGGGGCTGGTTCGCACCCAGGGGCAGTCTAGACTCACACCCAGCACCCGCGCTCTGTGACACCATCAACACTGTTACCATGGAGACAGCGTCCACACGTCCCTGGGGGAGCTCCTGAATCCCTGGCACATGTGCTGGGTGTACCTGTCGGCCTCGGGTGGCGGTGTCACTTCTGACCCAGCGGGTGGAGGGTTCGTGGGGCCTGAGGCTGCGCTCTGCTTCCCCAGCTCGGGAGCTGAGGCAGGTGAGGCGGAGGGCGGGGGGGGGGGGGGGGGGGGTGGATTGCTTTTTGACAATCATCCTGCCAGCAGCACCATGTTCCCCATCCTCCTGTGTCGGCCACAAGCCCGGCTCCCAGAGGGGCCCCCAGAGGGGTCAGTCACAACGGGGTGTCACTCGGGTCCCCGAGCCCGAGCCAGCACTCTGCCGCAGCAACACTCGCCGTGACCACTGGTTCTGCCGCCCGCCCACCAGCTGCTCACAGGTCCCTGGCGACGCCCCCTTCGGGTGAGCAGGCAGACGGCCCCCTCGGACCCAGGGGTCCCATCTCTCCACCACCCACTCCCGCTCCCTCGACCTCCCCACCCCCTTTCTAGCCTTGCTCCTCCTCCCTGTTGAAGGAAGACCCTGTGGCCGGACCTCTGACCCTTCAGACCTGTGGTCAGAGCCTTCCCCGCACCCCCACCCCACCCCCCCACTGCCGGGTCCCTCCCTCCCCCCTCCGGAGCCAGGATTTGGAATAGTCTCTCCCGCTGGAATCGGGTTCCCTTGTCACTCGGGAGCGAGCGCGGCCCCCACGGGCGGTGGCTCCCTGAAGACGTGGGTCTGTCTGCTCCTGGCAGCTTTCCTCCATCCCTGGGACTCGGGGAACCCTGCCCCCGGGGGCTGTGTTAGGGAGGGAGCCTCGTCCCCGACCACAGGCGCCGGCAATGCTGACAGTGACCTGCGTGGGGCAGCTCCGCACGAGCCGGGCCCCCCCCCCCCCCCCCCGCCCCCCGCTCTGGTCAGAGGCCATCTGTCCACGCTCCCTGATCGGGAGGAACCGCTTGTTCTGGGGGGAGGGGGGTTGGGGGGGAGGGGGGTATCTGTGCTTTTCTGCTGGGATCCGCCCAAACAGACCCCGCCTTCCCCGGTCCCCGCGGCTGGGAGCTGCGCACTCCGAGGGCTGGGGCACGGCCGGACGGTGGTCACACAGCCAAACCAGGAGGGCGAGCCGTGTGGCCAGGGGGCCTGGAGGGACCCAATTAGGGCTCCAAGCTGTGGGGTGGCAGCCGTCAAAGGCCAGGGCTGCCTTCCCAGGGCCCCAGGCGGCCGGGAGGAAACCCGTGTCCACTGGCAGGCCCACCGCTAAGGAGCTCTGCTTGGCGTTGCCGAGGCCTCCGATGAATAAAATATGGGGACAGATGAATTATTACTAAACCAAACGCGGCGCTGTGGGCGGGCGCGAGCAGAGGCCGGAGCTGGCGGCCCGGCCCCGCTGGTGCCGGGACTTCGCCTCCACGGTGTGCACGGGCTGCTGGTTTTGGTCCTCACTATCTGAGCCAACGTTCAAGGAAGGAGTGGTGCATGCCACACACACACATGCACGCAAACATGCACGCACACATGCGTACACACATGCAGAGCACCTGCACACATGCGCACACATACGTGTGCACCTGCACGGCCCCCGCCCACACCCCTGCAGGCCTGCGGCTTCTCTATGGAACGGGCCACACGGGCCGGGTCTGGGGCAGCGACACTCTGTGGTGGCGTCCCGGCTGCTGCTGGGGGGCCGGACCCGGTGGGCACGTGTCCTCCCCGCTCTGTGCGACCCGGGAGAAGAGGCGCCGGAGCAGGGAGCACACACCCCGTAGCCCACGCAGGCCCAACACTGTTTCCCTAAGGAAAGTGTTTTCTTTTTAAGTCTGTGTTGTTGAAAGTGTTACATCTGTCTCCTTTCTCCCCCGCTCACCTCTCCCAGCCCACCCTGCCCTTGAATAAAGTTTTATTGGACACAGCGGTGCCCGTGGTCTGCAGGCTGCGGTGGCCGCTTTGTGCTTCTGTGGCCGAGCCGAGTGGCTGCACAGAGCCCGCCCACCTGCCCGCGAAGCCGTGAGCACCGAGGATCTGGCCCCTCGTGCAGCTTGCTGACCTCTGCTCTGGGGGTCAAGTTGTGACCCTGAGGCTGTTTAACCTCGACAACGCTGAGCTTTCAGGGCCTCATCTCCCAAGCGGGGTCGCAGGAGGCTCTGCCCACAGAGCTGTGGGGGGTAAATGAGAGGAGACAGGCCTGGCACGCGGTGGGCGTGTCCGAGTCAACAGGTGGTACCTGCTCTTCGTCAAACGCTGGTGGTAAAGGGTGAGGACAGCAAAAGGCAGCCACATGCTGACTCCTTCAGGACACTCCAGGGACTCCCCCCTCCCCCCGCCGCCCCTCTTCCCCTCCAGGCCCCGTCTAAGGGGCCCAGGCACCCCTGGGCAGAGTCTGGTGGCGCAAACGGTGGCGGAGCACAGGGCTCTGGAAGGAGTGCTCCGCAGCCAGAACCCAGCCCAGGCTGAGGCCCGCCCCTGGGCCTCTCCACCGATGGGCCTCCTGTGGGCAGTCAGGTGACGCGTTCCCTCTCTCACCTCCGACCTGGAACAGCCCGGCGTAGCTGTCATCTTCACCAACGTCAGCTGCGGAGGGAGAGAAGGAGCTCAGGGGGGCGGAGAGAAACTTACCCAGATCCTGAGGCAGGAGATGGCAGAGCTGAGATTCAAGCATGGAATCCAGACCGCCTTCCTGTCCTGGAGCGGGCCAGTGATACACGGGGCGCAGGGCACCCTGAGTGGTTAAAACGGGGGCCACTCCCATTGGTAGCCCTGCCCCGTGCCCCTCAGGCTGGCAGGGCCTGGACTGGCCCTCCTGAGGGCCATCCCTCGCGGCTTCGGGTCCCTGTCCAACGTGTCCCCGCCGCCTGGTTCAGCATCACCCCCCGTCTGGGCTGTTTTCTGAAACGGTGCTGCAGACACGCCCTGTCCAGCCGCCATCCTTGTAGCATGCAGTTACCCTGGTTTATTAGCTCTTTAAGCTGCTGGCCTCTCTCCTTGCCGTGACCTTACTCTTCGTTTTCTCATTTACCCAGGGTGCCTGCTCGTCAAGGGAGAGGTGGCCACAGACTCAGAGAAAGAATATTTCAAACCAACACGGTGCATTTTACATATATATGTTCACAATGTTTTAAAAGAGGAAGTAAAGGGACCTACTTGGAAGTAAGGTTTTTACTCGTTACTTACGCGGTGAAGTATCGACGCCAGCAGACTGTACTGAGTGGTGCACATACATTGGCATCCGACAGAAACTAATAACTTCACACGCTCTCCCTCAGAAAACAGAAGGGAAAGTAACACTCCCCAGCTCATTTTATGAGGCTAATCCTATCCCGACATCAGAGCCAGGAGCAGATAATGCAAATCAAGGCCAACACAAGCCAATAGCTCTCATAAATTCAGATGCAAAAATCCTCAACGACAAAAAAAAGTTAGCAAACTGAATCCAGTGCTTTATATTAAAAAAATTATACACCGTGACCAAATGGGGCTTATGCCAGGGATGCAAGCTGGTTCAATACTCAAAAATCAACACAGCTGACTCTATCAATAGACGAAGGAAGGAAAACCATATGATCTTATCAATGTGTGCAAACAGAAAAGCATTGGGCAAAATTCGCTACCCAGGCATTATGACACTCTCAGAACACTAGCACTGTGTGTGTGTGGGGGGGGCGGCGGCGGGGGGTCCCTCAATGTGATAAAAAGCACCTCAAAACCCTCAGCAACGGTCGTGCTTGATGGTGACAGGCTGCTGCTCTCCCCCGAAGACCGGGGAGCAAAGGACACTGTCCTCTCTGGCCGCCTCCTTCGCGTGGTTCGGAAGCTCTGGCAGTTCAATACGGCGAGAGAAGGGATGGAGACACGGAGATTAGGAGAATAGGCCCGCCACTGCTTGCAGATGGCGTGGTCGGTGAAGAGAACGCGCTTGAGCCCTTTCTACGGAGTCCACAACACATCTCCTAGAACTCGCGCGGCCTCCAGCCACGCCAGGACACGGACCAGCCCCGCGTCCCCGTGCTAACAGTACACATGTGAGAGCCCAAGCGACAAACTGTTATGATTGCTCCACAGGAAATTAAGTATAAATCTACAGAAGCAGGTGCGGAATGTGCAGCCTTGAGTGTTACAAATACTCACCAAATAAATTGGAAAAAAGACCCAAATAAACGGGGGGCTATACCATGGTCCAGGGTGACAGGATTCAACACAGCAAGAAAAGCCATGCTCCCCACATTGACGTACGGGTGCAATGGGGTCGCTGTCGCAGCCCCACCAACAGCTTTCACAGGCGCGCTGATGCCAAGCTCTCAGGGAACGGCGCGGGGCCCGGAGTAGGAAGACGGGGTCTGGGAAAGAACTGGGAGAAATCTCTCTCCGACACTGGGGCTCTCTGTGTAGTCGCAGTGATCAAAACAGAGTCGTCTGGGCAGAGGGAACAGACACAGAGGCCCGTGGAACAGAATTAAAAAACCCAGAAACAGACTCTCACACATGCTCAATTGGTGGTGTTGGTTTTTTTTTAAAAAATATATATATTTTTATTCATTTCAGAGAGGAAAGGAGAGGGAGATAAAGAGAGAGAGAGAGAAACATCAATGATGAGAGAGAATCACTCATCGGCTGCCTCCTGCACGTCCCCCACTGGGGATCGAGCCCGTAACCCAGGCATGTGCCCTTGACTGGAATCGAACCCAGGACCCTCCAGTCCGCAGGCCGACTCTCTATCCACTGAGACAGACCAGCTAGGGCTCAGTTGGTTTTTCAAAAGAGGAAAAGGAATTCAATGTAAGACGGGGGGGGGGGGGGGGGGGGGGGCGGATGGCATTCAGCCACCGGGGCTGGGGCACTGCACCCCACAAACAGCAACAACAAAGTAAGCCTCACCGTGTCTCCAGAATGTAACTCAGAATGGACCACGGGCCTAAGTAAAAACACAGCGATACGCTTTTCAGGAAAAAAACAGGCGGAAATCTTTTGGAGACAGGGCTGGACAAAGCGTTTATGGGAGCACATTGAACAGAGGGACCCTGGTTAATTAGGCTTCGTCAACATCGAACGCTTTGCTCTGGAGAGACTGCGAAGAGGGTGAAAAGGGAAGCCATGCGCTGGGAGACAGTGTTTGCAAACCGCACAGATAACAGGCAGCTCGGATCTAGACTCCATAACAGTCTCTCCAAACACACGGTAAATAAGCAATCCAATTAGAAAACTGGCAAAAGGCACAAATCCACATCCCACCAGCGAGGATGCACAGAAGGCAAATGCAAACATGGGAAGAGGCGGCGTCGTTAGCCGGCAGGGGGGTGCAAACCAGAGGCTCCGTGGCCATCGCTTCTCTCCTGGCAGATGGCTCCAGTCAACAGTGAGGACAGCAAACCGGGGAGGGTGTGGAGAAGCCGAGCCACTCAGGCCACGCCGGCGGCAGCATCACACAGTGCGGCCAGCCACTCCGCCCGCAAGCCCGCTCCTGGACGCTTATCCCGGAGAAGTTACAACTGACGGTCACACTGAAATCTGCGCGGGGACGTTCATTCATCGTAGCCCCAAGCCGGGAACGACCCGGATGGCAGCGTGTCCCTCCCGTGGAATACTACTCGGCGATAAAAAAGAGCCGCGCTGATGCTCACAGTCGCTTGGACGGATCTCAAGAGAATTATGCTGCGCGATGAAAGCCAGCTCTCATTTCACACAGCCTGTGATTCCATTTATATGACCCTCTTCAAATGGCAAAACTAGGGACAGAACAGATTCTGTTGCCCGGGGCTTGGGGGGCGGGGGGGCGGGCGGGGGGGGGCGGGGAGAAGCAGTAGCTCTGGCTATAAAGGCTGCACAAGGGGCCCCTGTGATGGGGCAGTTACGGGTGGACCGTGGCTGGCACTCATCACACCATCCACACCCTATAAAGCTGTGTAGGACTAAACGCACACAGATGCACACAGGCAACGCGTGCCTGTGAACCGAGCGACGCCTGAATAACATGGGGAAGAACTGTGGGGTCCCGGGAGGTGACCCCCCGACTTCCTCCTCCCTCGCTGAGTTCCGCCTCCGTCTGTGTCCCCTGCAGCGTGTGCAGGGCGCGCCCTGTCCGCAGGCCCGGGATTGCGATGCTGGTCGGGTCTGTGCTCGGCGGACACCACCCCCCTGCGGTCCCCACGCAGGTCCCAGCAGCACCTCGGGCCCTGGGAGCTCAGAACGGAGTCATCATGCCTCCCATCGACCCACCTGCCCTCCAGGTGTCCCCCCACCCCCACCCCCACCCCAGGCCACCTGCCGCTTCCAGGCACCCGCCTGCGTCTCTGGGCTCCTGGCTGGGCCGAGGGAGGGATCCCACCTCATTCTCGCTGGGCCAGCCATGCCTCCCTCACCACCCGCCAGTGTCCCTGAGAGCGTGTGTGTCGGCCCCCTGTGTGGTGGGAGGCTGGGAAGGGAAGGGGCCGTGTCCCTGTCCCCTCCGGGGTACGTGGGAGAGCCGTGGACGCCTGTGCGAGTCCCCAAGGGGCCGAGGGGCTGCGCGAGCCTCGATTCCCGTGGCTTTTTGAACCACGCACCTCCTCCGGCTGCCAGCACCCTGCTTTCCGGTGATCGATGGCTGGGCGCTGTGTGGGGGTGAGCTGCGTTTCCACTCGGCTGCCCCGAGGGTGGTGGGTAAAGCTGCAATTTAGATTCAATCAATAAACGTTTATTGAGCAATTTTTCTTTGCGTGCAAGAGGGCGGGCATTGTGGGCCACACAAAGGGAGACGTGGGGGAGGATTCGCCATGGAAACGTCCGCTCGCTCGCTCGCTCTGCGGTGTTTACCTCGACTTGTAAATAAACAACAGGAACAGTTTTGGTGGCGGCAGAGGCAGGAAAGTAAGAAGATAACAAGCGTGCCCTGCGCACCCCCATGGGACGCACGCCTGAGACGGTGAGGCGAGTCTGCCGGGAGGGGATCGCACAGCTGTCCCTCTCCACACTTCCGCTTGAGCAAAATCCTACCATGAGCACTCGTTCCTTTGGTTAAAATATAACACAGGCTCTAGCTGGTGTGGCTCAGTGGGTAGAGCGTCGGCCTGCGGACAGAAGGGTCCCAGGTTTGATTCCAGTCCAGGGCACCTGCCCGGGTTGGGGGCTCCATGCCCAGTGGGGGGCGTGCAGGAGGCAGCCGATCAGTGATTCTCGTTCATCATTGATGTTTCTGTCTCTCTCTCCCTCTCTCTCTCCCTCTCTCTCTCCCTCTCTCTCTTCCTCTCTGAAATCAATAAAAATTATAGCCTAACCAGTTTGGCTCAGTGGATAGAGCGTTGGCCTGCGGACTGAAGGGTCCCGGGTTCTATTCCGGTCAAGGGCATGTACCTTGGTTGCAGGCACATCCCCAGTGGGGGGTGTGCAGGAGGCAGCTGATCGGTGTTTCTCTCTCATCGATGTTTCTAACTCTCTATCCTTCTCCCTTCCTCTCTGTAAAAAATCAATAAAGTATATTTTTTTAAAAAATAAAAAAAAATATATATATATATATATAATACAGTATTGGTAACTGTAGTCACTGTGCTGTACATTAGATCCCCAGAAAGTACTCATCTTGTAACGGAAAGTTTGTAGCTTTGACTAACTCCTCCCCTCCCCCCACCCCAGCCCATGGCTTCCTCCAGTCCACTCTCCGGTTCCGAGTTCAGCTTTCTCAGATTCTACATGTTCGCGAGATCACACGGTGCGTGTCTCTCTGTGCCTGGCTTATCCATTTAGCACCATGTCCTCCAGGATTCCGTTCTTTACTAAGGCTGAGTAACAATCGTGTGTGTGCCTATGTGTGTGCGTGCGTGCGTGTTACATTTTCCTTCATCCATTGGTGGACACAGGCTGTTTCCACGCCTTGGCTGTCGTGAATAACGCTGCCCTGAGCGTGGGCCGCGATCGCCCTCACAGACACCGCGTTCCTCTCCTCCGGGGATGCGCCCGGACGGGGATGGCTGGGCCGAGCTATTTTTAGGTGGGTTTTTCTCTAGGAGCCTCCGTGCTATTTTCATAATGACTGCATCAATTTACATTCTCATTAAGGGCTCGCTGTTCTCCGCGTCCTTGCCAACGCTGGTTACCGCTCGTCTTTTTGATGACGCCCGCCCCCTGCCTCCCCGCCCCCGGCGTGAGGTGCGAGTCGCTGCGGTCTGGGTTGCACCTCCCTGGTGGTCAGGGGCGTGGAGCTCCCTCCAGGTGCCTGCTGCCGCTGCAGGTCAGTGGGAGGACGTCTGCTCGGGGCCTGTGCGCATGTGTCACTGGGTTCCTTGGGGGTTCGCCCCTCGGGACTCTTTGCAAAGCTGGGTGTGCCTGTACCTGTGCTCTCCCTGGACCACGGACAACAAGGCCCATTCGGGTGTTTATAACGTCACTCGCTTCATGCAATTCACTTCGTATAAATGTATGTTGCTATGAAAAAAGCTCCTGGCTGATTGAATCTCGAGTCCCGCCTACAGGTGCCTCGGCAGGGCCGGACCCACGCATTTTGCAGACCTTCTACGGCCCGCGGGCCGGACGTCCCCACCCTGACCGAGAACATGGTCTCTGCAGGGGACTCTCACATGACTCCTTCAGACCCGACGCAAATGCCACTTCCTCCGAGAAGCCCTCCCTGATTCCTTCGCTGCAGCCATCGCGGCCTCCTCTCTCCACCCACCGCAGACCCAGCCTCTCACCTGCTCTCACGCTTATCCTTCACCGTGTCTCCCTTTCTCACAAGACGACGGGTTTCCTGAGGGCAGGCCAGTGCATGACCGCTGTGAGGCCAAACCCCACGCTGGGCCGGACACACTGCTGGATCGACCACCATCGAGAGAATACATGACGGACTGAACTTCCCGGATGTCAGACAGGCCTGAGAGCGGCCTCACCCACGCGTGCACGCTCCTCCCGGGCCCCTCGAAATGCACCAGGTGAGTCACCCCTGCCTCAGGGCTTGACTCCCCCCCAGGCCACTACGGCTGCCGGGGCCGCCCGCCAGTGTCTGGTGTTCACCCTGTCTCTTCCTCTCTCTGTTCTGATGCCCGGACATCCGGGCCCTGCGGACCTCCCAGGGGCTGACCCCCCAGGGTCGGCTGAGTCCCAGAGACAGAAAACCACTCCCCCAGGAGCACACCTCTCAGATGCAACCCCCCCCCCCCCAGCACCCACCCCCCGCCGGGCTCCCACACTCCGGCCGGGTCCCCGACAGCGAGGGACCACCCTGTGCCCAGAGCCCGCAGAGTGACCGGAACAGCAGCCCTGCTCGCCCCCGCCCTCCCGTTCCTCCTGTGGAACCACAGTGGCTCCCTGCGCCCTCCCTCCACCTCCCGTGGCCCGCGTGGCCGGCGTGGGAACCGCGAGTAACGACCGTCTCCCAGTGGCCGTGTCTCCCGACCCCAGGTCTCCATTGAAACACTGTCACTGACAGCCGTTCCCACCGGGGAGTAGGCCAGCCAGGCCGGCTCCTCGGGGCGCGAGGCCCGCAGCTCCGTGGCGGGAGGAGCGGCAGGAGCACCTCACGCAGCTCCCAGCGCCCCCTGCCCCAGCAGCCCACACCTTGTCTCCTCCCCAAACCCCCCCCTGGCCCTCCACCGCACGCGTGGCCGGGAGCGTGGCCGGGGAACGCGGGGCGGGGCTGTCTCTGCGCCTCTGGCCTTGATCGCCCGTCGCGCTGAGAACTGATGGCCGCCCTGAGTGAGTGTAACTACCCCCCCGCCCCACCTGATTTCAGGTTGCGCTTTGCCGGGCCGTGACCTAGTTTGTCACCAGGAAATATGGGGGCCGCGTGTTAACAGAGCGGACTCCACGGAGACGAGGCCCGAGGACGGATGGGCCATAAACGCGCCCCGGCATCGGTGCCCAGAGACGGATGGCGGAGCCCGGAGCCCGGCTGCCCTCGCCTCCGGCCAGAGGGGGGGCGCTGGGGGAGGGCTGCTCTCAGCTGGGACGCGGCCGGAGAGGACCGTATGTGCCGGCCCTTCCCTGGGGGTGTCTGGGGGGGCACCTGTGAGACACCCCCCCAGACGTCCGCGTGTAGTGTTTGCAGGACGCGCCTGGGCCAGCTTCAGGGTCTCGGTCACCCGTGACCAGTGAGGGCTCGGCCGGGAGAGAAGCCTCGGGATGCGGGACACACAGACCCAGACGCGCTGACGGCTCCAGCCTCGCTCTCCCCAGGGTGCAGCTGCAGCGGGTGGGCTGCTCGGACCGTAGATTAAAGATGGGCCCCCTCCCCCGGCCTTCCTCCCACCCTCTGGGCGTGTCGACGGCATTGACGTTACCCAGAGTGTGGAGAGCGGCTACAGCGCGTGGACAGGTTCAAGCCTCGGACTAATCCGGGACGGGGCCCAGAAATCAGGGCTTTAAAATGATTCCCAGGTGGTTCTAATGTGCAGCCAAGGTTGAGAACCACTGGACCAATGAGAGGGCTTGGTCCTCTCGTGGCAAAGCCACGTGCAGGTCCCGGCACCATTACAGCCAAAGGCTGTGGCTGTGAGCTTGACCTTATGGTCCGAACCTGTGGGCCCACGTGGCTGAGTGATGTGGGCTGCGGGAGGGGCAGCAAGTAAACAAAGCTCGATCAGGTGCATGTGATTGAGTGGATTCGAAACCCGGAGAACATTGTAAACATCTTGACCAGCCCTTGCTTTGCCTCCTGGGATCTGCTATAAAATAAAGACTCGGCTTGCAGGCCATCTCTCCATCCGGGAGCAGCGTCCCACCGGCCCCAGCTTCATTCTCCTGTCTGTCCTTTCTAATCCTTCACCCCCCACCCCCTCAGGTTCACCCCCGGCTGCACTGAGCGCGGCACCAGGGGGCCCAGCTCCACGCTGACTGGGAGACCTTCAGAGACCCCGAGTGGATGCAGCAAGTGTCCCTTCGTGCGCATTTAATCCCCGCGGTGGAGAGGAGCCGTTGTGGAGCGCGCTGGCCTATGACACCGGCCGAGTCCATAGCTGGCGCCCTGCCGCGCCTGGGAATGCCCAGCACAGAGCTGTTTATACGCAAGAAGCTCACGCCCGGCGTTTAGAATTAATTTAGCGCCTCGTCAGCTGCAAGGACATATGCTGTGCGTCTAGAATGATGACACCTCCGCACCGTGTGTGCGTGCTTGAGGCGGCGGCGGGGTCCCGGGCCTCCTGCGCTCCGACACAGCGCACTGCGTGTGTGGGCCACGATCGCAGCCCCCGCCTGTGCCCAGGCCCCCCACCCCCGCCCCTCGTGTCTAGAGTCCGAGTCTCAGAGATCAGTGGGCATATGGCACGCATCTCAGGGTTGGCACCAGGCATCAGGCCGAGCTGGGCAGAGTGTGGCCACGTCCTTGGCCGTCTCTCCTCCCCGCGCCGTGGCGTTGCCTGCTCCGGGTGCAGGCGGGCACCTCCAGGACCCAGGCCAGGACACCCCTGCTCCGCGGCTGGCGGCTCCCAGCAGCCTTCACCTCTGAGGCAGGAAGAAGGTAACTGCTCGCACCTGGTGGCTCAGAGCTAGAAACTCTGAGTCCGCCAGAGACTCGCCGCTGCCCCGGGAACGCGGAGACAGAATGGCGGCCACGGAGCAGGTCAGGCGGAGCCCAGCGGCTCAGGAAGAAGTCGGGAAGAGCGGCGACCGCCACCGGCCAAGAATTCGCTCGTGGTTCCTGGGTGCCCGACACAGAGAAGCCCAGACCCTACTCCTCATTCCCCGTGAGGCCGGATCCGAGCTCAGTCTGCGCTCAACAAAGCTTTGCCGCCCCGGGAGGGGTCAGACACAGCCCGGAGGACCAGCGAGCCCACCCCGCCGGCGAGGAGCTGACCTTCCCGGCAGGTGGAGGGGTCCCCTCGGGCCTCCATAGCAGCACACCACAGACGCGCATCTTCTCACACAGCCGGGGGCTGGACGCCCAAGTTCAAGGTGCTGTCGGGGCTGGTTCCTGGTGAGAGACTCCTTCTGGCTCACAGATGGCCACCTCCTTGCTGTCCCTCACATGGCCTGTCCTTCCTGCACCTGCAGAGGGAAAGGGGGGGAGGGGAAGAGGGAGAGGGAGAGGGAGAGGGGGGAGAGGGAGAGGAGAGAGAGGGGGAAGGGAGAGGGAGAGGGAGAGGGGGGAGAGGAAGAGGGGAGAGAGGGGGAGGGAAGAGGAAGAGGGAGAGGGAGAGGGAGAGGGAGGAGAAGGAGGGGGTGGGGAGAAGGAGGTGGCGAGGGAGAGGGAGGCCCCTGTTGTCCCTTCCTCTCCCTGTGGGGCCGCCGGGAGGAATTTGGAGGCGGCCGTGCAGGCATTATTCACACGTGCGACGTGGTCACTGCTGTCGGGCAGGTGGGTCCCACGCGGCCTCGGTGACCTCCTGGCCGAGGGGCCGGGCTGGAGGGACAGACACAGGCCTGTCCGGCAGCGGGAAGTCTGCCAACAGCAGGTCTGGCCCGGCGACTGGTGTGAGCCTGTATGACGGCCTGCGTGACGGCCCGTGTGACGGCCCATGTTAACAGCTAACGACGGGACGGGCTGTGAGCAGGAACGTCGCCTCCGCGGTCCACCCCCTGGACGGGGCTGTGCTGGGGTGGAAAGCTCACCTCAGAACCAGGGGCCCACGGGGACCCCGATTTCAGTGCTGCTTTAGAGGGGCGGCTCTCAAAGGCAGACACCCTCACTGCCTCTTCTGAACCCCGAAGTCTCACATCTGGTGCAAGAATAGGGACCCACCCAGGCTGCCCAAGGGGGGGAAGTCCCCGTCAGGCCCTACAGTCCCTGAAGACGCCGGAGGAGGCGGCAGGAAGACTAGCCGCCGGGTTGAGCACCGACCATGAACCAGGAGGTCAGGGGTCAGGTCCTGGCCGTATGCCTGGTTGCAGGCTGATCCCCAGTGGAAGGCAGCCGATCAGGGAGCTGAGCTGAGAGCGTGTTACATCCACTCGGCCCTTCCCAGAACCTCCTGTGTGTGAAGCTGTGTGGGCCCCGCCTCCTCAGGAATGTGACGCGGACCCGGGGCCTTCAGCTCCGGCAGGGGGGCCAGGAGCCCCTCTCTGCGGCGGGGTCTCCCTGAGGGGGGACAGGAGCGCCTCCCGGCCCCGCTCTAGTTCGTGCCGGGAGCGGGCACCGGGGGCTCTGCTTCCAGAGCCAATTCTGCTGCCAGGGCCAGTGGCGGGCGACACCGTCTGCTGGCTTTCCAGGCCACGCTGCTTCCTGCTGCATGAACACTACAGGGCCCTTTGGGGATCTGGCTGTCATGGCTGCAGGAAAGGGAGCAGAAAGGCCCCATGGTGGGGGCCGGGGGTTTTGGGGGCTGGGGCGGTGGGGGCCGGGGGTGGTGGGACCCGGGGTGGTGGAGGCCGGGATGGTGGGGGCCAGGATGGTGGGGGCCAGGGGTGAGGGGGGCCGGGGACGTTGGGGGCCGGGGGTGATGGGGGCCGGGGGTGATGGGGGCCGGGGGTGATGGGGGCCGGGGGTGATGGGGGCCGGAGCGGTGGGGGCCGGGGCGGTGGGAGCTGGGCGGTGGGGGCCAGGGGTGATGGGGGCCGGGGGTGATGGGGGCCGGGGGTGATGGGGGCCGGAGCGGTGGGGGCTGGGCGGTGGGGGCCAGGGGTGAAGGGGGCCGGGGGTGATGGGGGCCCGGGCGGGTGGCGGCAGGTGCACAGGGCAAGGCTGCGCCTGGAGAGGATTCGCCTCTCATGGGCCCGGGGCTGGCTCTTTGCATAAAGAAAACCTGGCACTTTCAAAGATGGGAGCCTCCAAAGCAGAAACACCAAGAACCCCCCAAGGAGGCGAATGATTTTCCCACATGAACCCCACCTTCCCCCACGCAGTGCGCTGCTCTCAGCAAACCCCGACCCTGAGCGGCTGACGAGGCACGGTGGCCAACATCCTGCAGGAAGGACCTCGGCTTCCTGCCCTCGGCCTGGGGCTCCTGGCCCCCAGGGTGGACGCTCCCTTCCCGGGAGCCCTGGCCCTCGCCTGGGAGGCGGCCCCTTGGACACGGCAGGGCAGGCCCCGCTGACCGCCTCCTCCGGGCGGGGACGAGGGGGGACGGTTTCGGGCCACAGCCGCCCGCAGCTGCAGGAACCGCTCAAAGCCCAGGACGGTGGCACGCTCCTGCCTTCATCATGATTTTCCTTTTCGTTGAGCTCGCTAATTAAATCATTAAAATTTTACCTGCACTTAACCATGGCTGCGAACCGCTTGAAACATTTAATTAGCATGCGGCAGGAGGCACACGGAGCCGCCGCCCCGGCAGGTCGGGTCGATGGGGAAGGCGGGGGACGGGATGAAAGGGGGCGGACGGGCCTTCTGATTAGAGCGGGCGGAGGACGCAGACCCGCTGGCTTTGTTCAGGAGCTGCGCCTGCGGCCAGACAGGTGCCTACCCAGAGGGGCAATCCCAGGCGCCTGCCTGTGTACCCCAGGGCGGAGGGGGAGGGAGAGGGAACCAGGGTGAACATCCAGGGCTCCTGCCTCAAACATCTAAATTGCATTTTAAAATGCACATCCGTTTAGCCCGGATGGCGAGGCTCCGTGGCTGAGTGTCAACCGATGAACCAGGAGGTCCCGGTCAGGGCACAGGCCCGGGTTGTGGGCTCGATCCCCAGCGTGGGGTGTGCAGGAGGCGGCCAGTCAATGGTTCCCTCTCATCATGATGTTTCTCTCCGCACCCTCTTCCCTTTCTCTCTGAAATCAATAAAAACGTGTATTTTTTTAGATGCGCATCCATTTCATCAGGGTTTCTGAGCTTCCTGCCCCTCGCCCTGTCCCAGCAAAATAACAGCAGCGGGTCCCATTATCTGTGGTTCGTTACCCAGGGTCCAAGAACACGACATGGAATATTCTGGAAAGAATCCATACGTTTTCCATTTCGAGCTGTGCTGAGTCGTGTGATGAACCTAGCGCCTCCCAGCTCCACCCGCCTGGACGTGAATCCGCCCTTTGTCCGAGTCCCACGCCCACACTCGCCGCCCGGGCAGGCGCGGAGGGGCCGCTGGGTACCAGGCCGACGGCTGAGGCGCCGCAGTGTTTGCGCTTGGTCATCCTTACGGCACTGAATGACGCCCCAAAGTGCCAGCGCAGTGACATGGACGATAGGAGGCGACAAGAGAAGCCAAGAAGCTCCCATTGTTAACCTCTTACTGGGCCTGATGCATGATTTAAATGTGACCATAGGCCGGTGTCAGAGAAAACGGTGTCCGCAGGGTTGGGTGGGGTGTCAGCCGCGGTTTCAGGCTGCCCCTGGGGGTCCTGGAGTGAATCCCCTGAGGATAAGGGGGGGCTGTTGCAGTGTGACCCCCCAAGGTCAAGCTAATGATCAGCAGGTTGGAGGAGGCCCGGGGCCACGGGGAACAGAAGCGCAGGCCCAGCTGTCCGTGCCCAGCAGTTGGCTGAGTGCTGGTTTGTGTTTTTAATGGTCTTGCCCGACCCCAGGACCACTGGGCGTGGCCTCCTCATCCCCTTAGCGAGACAACCCACCGTCCTGTTTCCCTCGGCATCTGGGACAAAGCACCACAAACCCGCGGCTTAGAGCACGGACATCTGTCATCTCAGCCCGGAGACCACAAGTCGGAACCCCAGGTGCGGGGGGCCCTCCCTCTGGAGCCCGGCTTCCTCACGCGGCTCCCTCCCCGCTCTTCCCCAGGTGTGTCCCTGAGCCCCGGTTTCCCCTCCCACAAGGACACCCGAAGGAGCTCACCTTAACTGGATCGCCTGCAAAGGCCCCGTCTCCAAACCAGGCGGCGGCCACGGGGCGGGTAGGAGCTCAGCGCATCTTTGGGGACGGGTTACCCAGCAGCAACGGCTGATGGCCACGTCCCTGTGAGGTCACGCGCTGGTCACGCCGATCTGACCTCGGCGCCTGGCTCGGGCTTCTGCCCCGCCCCTTCCCCCCACACACACCTGACCGTCCAGGTCAGACAGCAGGTGAGCCCGGAGCGCCCGCCCCTCCCCAGCCCTGTCACGGCTGTTTTGTGGGGTTTCAGGGCTCACTCCGTGAACAAATCTCATGAGCAAGGTTTTTGGGGGATTCTTCCTGGTGAGGCCGCCCCTCCCCCCGGGCTCCCCAGCTGCCTTCATGCCCTCAGGGTCCGGAGCTCCGGAGGTCAGCATTCGGCCACAGAATGGCCCAGGGCGGGAGGACGGCCGTCTGGGAGGAGACAGTGAGGGGTGGTGCTTTGGGGCTTGGGCACCACCTTGGGAGTTTAACCCTTGGCCCGAACCCGCTCTGGGCGGAGGGATGGCTGCTTCCCAGGCTGCTCCCCTGGCGGCTGCCCTGCGTGGCCGTGACCAGGAGTCCCCGTGGCCGAGGGCGGGGCGGAGGGCGCCATGGCCTATCCTCCAGTGACAGCCCAGGGTTTCAGTGAATTCCTGAGGTTTCTTTTTTTTTTTTAAAGAAAGAAGCACACTATTGCAATTTTAAATACTTTTTTCTAAAAATATTTTTATTGATTTTCAGAGAGAGGAAGGGGGAGAGAGAAACATCCATGATGAGAGAGAATCATGGATCGCCTGCCTCCTGCACGCCCCCCACTGGGGATCGGGCCCGCAACCCGGGCCTGTGCCCTGACCGGGAATCGAACCCTGACCTCCAGGCTCATAGGTTGACACTCAAGCCCTGAGCCAGGCCACCGGGCTTCCTGGGGTTTCTTACAGGAGCCGGGAAGCGAGTGAGCGCAAGGGGCAGCAGGCTGAGACACACAGCCCTGTGGGGCCCCACGTGGCCTTGGCTTCGCTCACCAGCGCACATGCCTCCCCCCGCCACCCCCCCCCCCTCACCACCACCACAGCACATAAGTCATCCCGGGGAGCGAGGCGTGTGCCAGGGAAGTTACGGTGGATTCCTGGGCTGGGCCGGGGAGGGGAGTCGCACTGTCCTCCCCTGTCAGGAGGACACATGACGCAGGAGAAAGCAGAAAGGCCCGTGCGGAGCCTCCGGAACTTTCTGCTGCCCCCGGCACTCCCCGGGGCTTTATTGACGCCCCAGGCAGCTCAGGTGGAGCGGGATCTGCGTGGAGCTCCTAATTGGTCCTGCCTGCTCCTGAGCTACTTACCGAACACCACCTGCCGGTTACAGCCCCCTCGCCGTGAGCCGGGTACAGCCCCTCGCCATGAACCGAGCTCAGGAGCTCCCCTGGCCAGAGAGGGTTCCCGGCGGCTGGACGGGCGGAAATGTTCGCACCAGGCCCTGGGGGGCGGCTGGGCGAGAGCCAAGTCTCTCTCTTCCACTCCACGCAAGGTTCCCAGGGCCGTGGCCAGAGACCTCCCAGGAGTCCTTGCTGCGGTGCGTGTGAGCCAAAGGCCAGCAGCCTTGGCATCCACTGGAAATCGCTAGAAACCCGCACCTACTGAGTCAGTGTTACCTGGGTCTTCAGATGGCCTGTGAGGTGACCCAAGCACACCACAGTGTGAGAGGCACGTCTCTGAGATGCTCAGTCTGGACGACGCGAAGGCCGCCCTGGGGGAGAGCCGGAGGGAAGAGCTCTCGGGTCCACTGAGTCCGAACGAACAGCCCAGAAAGGGAACCCAGCCGCAGAGATGGGCTCTGTTACAGACAGAATGTCTGTGTCCCCCAATTACCTGTTGAGGCCCTACTCCCCAATGTGGTGGTTCGGAGGGGAGGCCTCTGGGTGCTGACTAAGCCGTGGGGTGGGGCCCTCGTGCCTGGGCTCTGCACCCTTCTAAATGGCCCTGAGTCCCTGGGCCCGTCTGCCATGTGGGGACAGGGCAAGAAGACACCACTGTGAACCAAGAAATGCACCTCACCAGACACCAGCCTGCTGACCATGGGCGTCCCGCCTCCAGAACTGTGAGAAGGAAGTGCCCATCTATATATATAAAAGGCTAATGTGCTAAGTGTCTGACCATCCAACCGGTCGCTATGACCACCAGGGGGCAGATGCTCAAGCAGGAGCTGCAGAGCTGCAGTGACTTGGCAGCGGTAGTTCTCAGGTGTGACGCACCCCAAAACCAGAAAGGAGGGAGCCCGATTCCTCACGGGGCCGCATGATTCCACCTTGGGCCATGGGTTATATTGTGGCTGGGGCACTGCCAGCCCCGAATCTGGTTTACTGCACACTTGCATTTGTGTTCCACACCCTGAACGACAGCAACTCTGCAGAGTGCCCTCTCGCACTCTGGGACCCCTCGGGGGATGTCGGAGAGCGGGTTTCGGCCCGATCCCCACAGGCCAGGCCAAGGGACCCCACCCACTGGAGGGACCCCGCTCACTCTGCAGACGCTGGGGTGGGACCACGGGAGGTTGGCTCCAGGGCATGTCCGGCCCCTCTCACCCAGTCCTGCTCCTCCACCACCGGCCACCTTCCAATTAATTTCTTTTCAATGTACACGAATCCGTGCACCAGGTTACTAGCTGTTTATAAGGACCTGTCTGTGGGGTTCGATTACAGCAGCCTCCCTTGCCCAGGAAAAGAAATAGCTGCTCTTGGAGCTGCGCTTCTTTGGGGGTAAAAGGAAGCGTGCACCCCCTCTCGGCTGGAGGAGTCGGTGATGCCCAGAAGAGCCGTCAGAGCACCGAGAAGACAGGAAGAAAGAAAACGCTGCCTGGACCCTGTACATTTCCCTCCCCACCTGCCCCTGGCGGGAGCTCGCGCCCTCTGCTGGTCTCCAGGAGAACTACACCTGGGGCTGCATTTGGGGGGCTGGCTCAGTCAGACCAAGGGAGCTCCAATAACAACAAATACAGCCAACATTCACCGAGGCCGCTCTGTCCAGGGCCGTGTTCTAGGGTCTTTCTATCCTCGCCCGTTGGATTCTCAGTCCTCACGAGACGTTTGCCAGAGACCGCGGCACCTGCATCGGCCCTCCACGCCGCACCCTCCCGGCAGTAAACCTTAGTACGCGCGGCATCAACCTCGCCACCTTAATCACGTTAAGTGTGCAGTTCAGTGGCATTAAGTAACCGCCATCCATCTCCAGAGCTGCTTCATCTTCCCCGAGACTCTGTCCCCATTAAAGCCTCACTGCCCCCTCCCCCAGCCCCCAGGCCCGTTTCCTACCTTCTGTCTCCGGGGCTCTGACCACAGCTCTGCCTCGTGCCTTTTACAGCCAGAAGGCAAGACCTACCCCAGCGAGGGGCCGCGACTCGCTGATGCGGGATCCGGGACCGATGCGCGCTGTCTCCGAGGCCTGCCTGTGCCCTGGGAACTCCGCGCCGCGGTCAGAGCCTTTTAAATTCGCTGATTTAAACCGCACCCCCGGCTTTATTGCCAGGAAACAGGCAGGGTGAGCATAGATGCCGGTGTGCCACCCAATAACTATTTTTTTTTTAATTTACTTTGTGAAACAAGAAATGTGGCCCACAATCTTATTTTTCTGGGAGTGGATGTCAAACAAAAAAAAAGGGGGGTGGGGGAGGGCAGCCATAGCAACAGCCCCAGCTGCTTCAGCGCGTTCTAGAAATGGGAGGCGGAGCCGCTCCTCCTGGGGTCCCACCTGGGAGGCCCCGTGTCCAGCCCTGGCTTCTCTGGGGGTCGGCTGCTTCCCTCACCCACGGCTACCAAGTTGGTGCTGCAACCCCGTGTAAAAGCGTAAGCACAGCATGATCACCACAGCCCAGACCCTCCCCACAATCCCTCCAATAACCCCATGCCCATCACCCAGACCCTCCCCACAATCCCTCCAATAAGCCAATGCCCACCACCCAGAGCACATCCAGAACAGCACCCACAATCCCTCCAATAACCCAATGCCCACCACCCAGAGCACATCCAGAACAGCACCCACAATCCCTCCAATAACCCAATGCCCACCACCCAGAGCACATCCAGAACACTCCCCACAATCCCTCCAATAACCCAATGCCCACCACCCAGAGCACATCCAGAATACTCCCCACAATCCCTCCAATAACCCAATGCCCGTCACCCAGAGCACACCCAGACCCTCCCCACAATCCCTCCAATAACCCAATGCCCACCACCAAGAGCACATCCAGACCCTCCCCACAATCCCTCCAAGAACCCAATGCCCTCCACCCAGAGCACACCCAGAACAGCACCCACAATCCCTCCAATAACCCAATGCCCACCACCCACAGCACATCCAGACCACACCCCACAATTCCTCCAATAACCCAATGCCCACCACCCAGAGCACATCCAGAACAGGACCCACAATCCCTCCAATAACCCAATGCCCACCACCCAGAGCACATCCAGACCACACCCCACAATTCCTCCAATAACCCAATGCCCACCACCCAGAGCACATCCAGAACAGGACCCACAATCCCTCCAATAACCCAATGCCCACCACCCAGAGCACATCCAGACCACACCCCACAATTCCTCCAATAACCCAATGCCCACCACCCAGAGCACATCCAGAACAGAACCCACAATCCCTCCAATAACCCAATGCCCTCCACCTAGAGCACACCCAGAACAGCACCCACAATCCCTCCAATAACCCAATGCCCTCCACCCAGAGCACACCCAGAACAGCACCCACAATTCCTCCAATAACCCAATGCCCGTCACCCAGAGCACATCCAGACCCTCCCCACAATCCCTCCAATAACCCAATGCCCACCACCCAGAGCACATCCAGAACAGGACCCACAATTCCTCCAATAACCCAATGCCCACCACCCAGAGCACATCCAGAACAGCACCCACAATCCCTCCAATAACCCAATGCCCACCACGCAGAGCACATCCAGAACAGAACCCACAATCCCTCCAATAACCCAATGCCCTCCACCCAGAGCACACCCAGAACAGCACCCACAATCCCTCCAATAACCCAATGCCCTCCACCCAGAGCACACCCAGAACAGCACCCACAATTCCTCCAATAACCCAATGCCCACCACCCAGAGCACATCCAGACCCTCCCCACAATCCCTCCAATAACCCAATGCCCACCACCCAGAGCACATCCAGACCACTCCCCACAATCCCTCCAATAACCCAATGCCCACCACCCAGAGCACATCCAGAACAGGACCCACAATCCCTCAATAACCCAATGCCCACCACCGAGAGCACATCCAGAACAGACCCACAATCCCTCAATTACCCAATGCCCTCCACCCAGAGCACACCCAGAACACTCCCCACAATCCCTCCAATAACCCAATGCCCACCACGCAGAGCACATCCAGAGCAGCACCCACAATCCCTCAATTACCCAATGCCCACCACCCAGAGCACTTCCAGAACAGCACCCACAATCCCTTCAATAACCCAATGCCCACCACCCAGAGCACATCCAGAACAGCACCCACAATTCCTCCAATAACCCAATGCCCACCACCCAGAGCACATCCAGAACAGCACCCACAATTCCTCCAATAACCCAATGCCCGTCACCCAGAGCACATCCAGACCACTCCCCACAATCCCTCCAATAACCCAATGCCCACCACCCAGAGCACATCCAGAACAGAACCCACAATCCCTCCAATAACCCAATGCCCACCACCCAGAGCACATCCAGAACAGAACCCACAATTCCTTCAATAACCCAATGCCCACCACCCAGAGCACATCCAGAACAGGGCCCACTCCGAGTCCATGGCCTCGCAGCTGTTTCCTGGTCTCATTTTAAAACGTGGATGAGGAACTAAGCAAGGCCATGCGTTGCGGTCGGCCCAGCGTTCCCTGTCCCCTCACCGCTGGCCCTCCTCCCCTGCACGTACTCCGTTGTCGTTATTTCATTCAGTTCCTTGCGGAGGGAAGGGGGGCCTCTGCCGGCCGAGGTGCTCGCCGCCCAGGCTTGCCGGCTGCACCCCGTGGTGCCCCTTCCCTCGCTCCTCTGTCCTCCGGACGGTCTGTGAACAGGAGGTTGCACCTGGAGGCTTGTCCAGATTCGGGGTGTGTTTTCTGGCAAGAACATGCCGCTGTGGGGCGCTGCGTCCTCCCGGGGCGCACGCTGCGCTGTGTCCGGGGGATGAGTGTGGTGCTCACTGCTCAGGCCCGGGTGTCCACAGGCGCCTGCAGGACGGCCGCACTCGGGTTGCCCCGGCCTCGTTCCTCCCCCGGCTGCGGCGCTGCCTGGCTAGCCTGCCCCGCCCACCGTGCGCCCGTCCCTCGGCCTGGGGCACAGGTGCTGGAGGGACGCAGGGTAGATCCACGGCGCTCCCGTGTTGGTCAATGTTCACCACAGCAAGTTGGTACCTCACACCCTCCAAAGGCCAGCGAAGGTTTCTCCTCTTTAAATAGATTTGTGTTGATGTCAGAGAGGAAGGGAGAGGGAGAGAGAGAAACATCAATGGTGAGAGAATCGTGGACCGGCTGCCTCCTGCACAGCCCCCACTGGGATCGAGCCCACAACCCCGGCATGTGCCCTCGACTGGACTTGAACCCGGGCCCCTTCCGTCCGCAGGCCGACGCTCTATCCACTGAGCCACACCAGCCAGGGCTTTTTTCTCTTTAAGGATCATGATGGATTTAAATGTATCTGACGTGTCCCACTCCGCGGCACTAGCCGTCCCTAAGGAGGCTGGGCGGTTGGAGCGTCACACACACTCCCGGCCCCGGACCAGGCAGCTGCCGGCACAAGAGCCACCGGGCTGCCAGGGAAAGACAGGGCCCCTCGTCCTGCCCGGGGCTGTAGCATCCCACTGGTCACCCAGGGGCTGCCCCGTGCAGGGGGGTGACTCAGAGACAGAGCCTCCCTGAGCAGAGAATGTTCTAGAACCCGGCCCGGAGGTGGGAAGGGCCAGCCACCGTTCCTGGTTGAGAGTGAGAAATCTGGACCCAGTTTCCCCTGACGGGGATTGGGGCTCGCTGGGCTGTGGTTGAGGCAGACACTGAGTCCACGCCTTAACATGCACACACGCACACGTGCACACACACACACACGTGCAAATACATGCACACAGCGACTGCAGGCAGAGAAAATAGTTCCAGGCTCCTGGCCCCACCTGCTGAAACGCAGCTGCCCTCACACCTCAGTCGGCCACCGCAGCTGCCTCGATAAAGGAGGGGCTGCCTTAAAGGCACAGCTCCCTCTGTGTCTGGGGGTTCCCTTGGTCCCCCCCCCAGCCCCACCCCCGTCTCAGAACCCAGGCTGCTCCTGAGCAGCGAGACGCTGGGCCAGCTGGGGCTGCTGGCTGAGCGGGGTTGCTAAGGCCGTTTCCGGAGCCGCGGGCACCCACGGGCACTCTCTCTATTCCATCCGCTCAGCTCAGTCCCGCTCGCTCCAGAGACGAGGTGAATTATTTATCCCCCACGAAGCGAAGGCCAGAGGGAGAGCGAGCGAGCGAGCGAGCAGGAAAACAGTGGTTTCTGGCTCCAGCCTTCCTCACTAAAACATGTTTTATTCTCCCTTCGTGTTTGAAAATGCCACGCGTGTCCTGCGCAGGAGAACAGGGTGCTGACTTATTTAAAACGTTTGCGCTGGGTTACAGCATCGAGAGCGACAGGCCCGGGAGCGGAGCCGGGAGTGCAGGGCCACGGCGGGTGTTCGGAGCGGAGCGCTGGGCTGCCCCGTCTGCACCGTCACCTGCGGCTCCCGCTAACGGCTCACACCTGCGCCGAGCCCTCCACGCCGCTCGGCTCGCCGCTCGTTTCTGCTCCAATTAGCGAGGGAGCGGACGCACCGCCGCTTGCATAGAAATGTGGAGGCTGAACGATCTTCTTCCTACAATTCTTAGCAAAGAAATCAAGAAAAGACTGGTTTGGGCCTTCCCGGTGTCACCCCAGTGGTGGGGGTCCCTCCACCCAAGGAGAGGGTCACTCGGATACCGGTCGGCTCAATCTTTCCCGGTGGGGCAGGGGCGCCTGCGGGGCCATCGCAGGCTGTGCGACCTCGGGCAAAGCACTCAACCTCTCTGAGCCTCAGGCCGGGAATAAACTGCCGGTCCCATCTGGCTGGGATCCTGCGGAGGCAGAGCCCTTGGACGGTGACAGGTGCTCCACGGGCATCATCCCCATGGCTGCTGCTCGGTGAGCCCCAATGTTCTTGACCGCCCCCTCCCCCAAACTCCCCACCGGTGTTTCTCCGGCTCGCCGTTCTCCAGGCTCAGGCCAATTTTCAGCGGCTCTTCTCGGCGCCCGCTGCAGGCTCCTGCCTTCCACCAGCCCATGATGGGCACCCTGTCGCCTACCCTTTCCCTCCTCAGCCCAGACTTTTCCCTCCTCAGCCCAGACTTTTCCCTCCTCGGCCCAAAACTCTGCCGAAGCCGCGCCTGGGCCGGCACGCGCTGTGCTTGCGGAGCCCCCTGTGCGCGCCGGCTCCGTGCATCTCCAGGACTCCCGGGCGCGGCTCCCCTGGTGCCCGTTTTATGGATGAGGCACCGAGACTGTGGAAAAAAGCAGCCCAGACACATAGGAGCGGACAGCTCACGGCAGAGGGACGTTGCCTGTCAAGCTTTGGCAGCGTTGCCCCAACTCACAGGAGATGCAAATGACATTGATCACGAGACGCCATTTTTCATCGGTTCGATTAACCAATGATTAGAAGGGCAGTGATTTCCAATACGGGCAAGACCGGGGCGGCGGGGGGGGGGGGGGGGGGGGGGGGGGGACGCGTGCTCACAGGCGTGGGAAGCTGTGGGTGGATGCAACCTCTGCAGGAATTCGCCTCACATGTCGGTTAACATTGAAAGCACAAGCCCTGTTCTCAGTTTTGTTGAAAAAGAATGGCCGGTGTCGTGTCCCTGTGTGCGGGCAAGGCGGACAGCAGGGGTGGTCTCATGGTCATGCCTGTGACATGATTGCACGGCAGTTCACGAACATCCGTCTTCATGTAGAGCAGCGGTTCTCAACCTGTGGGTCGCGACCCCTTTGGTGGTCGAACACCTTTTCACGGGGGTCGCCTAAGACCATCCGCATATCAGATATTTACATGACGATTCCTAACAGTAGCAACATGACAGTTATGAAGCAGCAGCGAAAATCATTTTATGGTTGGGTCACAACGTGAGGAACTGCATTTAAAGGGCCAGAATGTTGAGAACCACTGAGGTAGAGGAACAAGAACAGAGGGAGGAGAACATGTTCTCGTGATGCGAGCTCAGGGCGGACGCTCACAGTCCCCGCGTCGCGCAGGGCGGGCTGTGGTCAGCAGGCGGGGCCTCCTGGGCCTGCTGGTCCCAGAGCCCGAGTCCGGCTCTCCTGACCGCCTCCCTCCCTTTCTCCGTAACCGCAGTCCGAGCTCTTTTCCTCGGAGTTCCGTGGGTTGGTTTTGCTTCGGTTTCATGAACAAGGGGGATCATACCGTTTGTCTTCCTCTGACCTAGTGGTTCGCTTAGTACAGTGGCTCGAAGCTCTGTCCATGCTGTTGCGGACGCGGGGTTGAATTCTTTTTCATGGCCGAACAGTATCCATTGTGCACAGGTACCCACGGGCCCTATCCCTCCACCCTCGGGGGACGCTGGGCGGCTCCCATGTGGTGGCTGCGGTGAGGCAGGGGCTGTGCACGTGGGGGGTGCCCACAGGGGGGCTGGCTGAGGGCAGGAGCTCAGAGGGGCCTGCGTGTGGGGTGTCCGCACAGTGGGACCGGGGGCGACATGGCGTCCGTCTGTGCGTTTAGGGCCTCTCCTGCTGCCCACAGTGGCCGCACCTGTTACCCTCCCACCCGCAGCCACGGGTTCCCGTTCCTCCCGCCCTCGCCAGGACGCAGGCCCTGGGGGCCCTGACCTCCCCTCGGGGCGTCTGTCCTACGGGGGCGGCGGGGAGGGGGGCGGGCGACGTGCTTGAACAGCGCGTTAGGCGTGGGCCCGCGGACACCCCGTCCCGAGGCTGGAGGACCGGCCGGGGCGCAGGAGCTGCATGTCGCCAGCGGGAGGTCAGGGACCAGCTCAGGCTCCCTCCCTCGCTCACCTTGGGCGCCCCGCAGGCTGGGGACAGAGGACCCTGCTCCCTCCCCCAGCTCACACCTGCCACCGCCCCACACGGTGACCTCAGCCTCTGGCCAGGTGGCCTCCCGAGGTGCCCGCTCAGGACCAGGAGGTTGGGTGAGTGGTGCCTGGGGCGGGGCGCGGGGGAGGGGGGAGGGGCCAGTGGAGCTGGGAGGCCCCCAGGGGCTCAGCTGCCTCAGGAGCTGCGAGCCCAGAGGAGCACAACCCCCACCACCCAGGTGCTGGCCAGGCACAGCCGGGGGGGGGGGGGGGGGGGGGGGGGGCGGTGGGTGCAGGGCAGGTGCTGGTCAGACACCCAGGTGGGGGGGTGCATCCAAGGCCGAGCAGAGACAGAGCCCGAGGCCAGGGGGCCGGGTCTGGGGTTGGACGTGCAGGCGGGTCAGCAGAGCAGGGGCCTGGTTGCCGAGGTCCCGAGGGGTCAGAAGGGACCCCTAGCCTGGTCGCCGAGGGGGTCACAGGGCGTCCCTGCCTGGTTGGGGTTCCGTCCCTGCCTGGTTGGGGTTCGTCAGTGAGTCAGCGAACAGAGGTGGCGGGAGCCCCTGGAGCCCGGGGTGCAGGGGGGGCGAGGTTGGAGCTTGTGCGTGTCGGTGGGCAGTGCACGCTGGAGGAGGCCGGGAGGGAGGCCGGGCGAGGGAGCTGGTTTAGGTGGCGCTGGGGAGGGCGCAGGCACTGACAGAGCCGGGGGGCAGGTGGGGCTGCGAGTAAACAAACGCCTTCATGGAAGAAAATGAGTCCAAGGGCGGCAGGGAGCCGGGCTCTGTAAAGCGCCCTCTGGGTGTCCATGCAGGACTGCAGGCCCCACTCCCACAGCGCCCCCCCACACCCCACCTCCTCCCCAGGCCCCCCTCCCTCCTCCCTGGCCCCCCTCCCTTCTCCCCAGGCCCCCCTCCCTCCTTCCAGGTCCCCTCCCTCCTTCCTGGCCCCCTCCCTCCTCCCTGGCCCCCTCCCTCCTTCCAGGCCCCCCCCTCCTCCCTGGCCCCCTCCCTCCTCCCTGGCCCCCCCCTCCTCCCAGGCCCCCTCCCTCCTCCCCAGGCCCCCCCCTCCTCCCTGGCCCCCTCCCTCCTCCCCAGGCCCCCCCCTCCTCCCAGGCCCCCCTCCCTCCTCCCCAGGCCCCCCTCACTCCATCATGGTGACGGCAGCCTCCCGGGCCCTGGGAGAACCTGGCAGTGATCCCATTCCACGGGAAAGTCATTGGCGACACCTGGTTTTGCCTCAGGAAGGCGGCGCCCATTCACCGACTATTAACTATCAGAGGGAAGGCGGCAGCAGAAGCCTTAGCAGCTGAGCGACCTCGTGGGGAGGGTGGCCTCTGAGTCTTTCCTGGGCCCTGAGAACACAGCCAGCGAGGCCCAGGAGCCTCTGAGCCTCTTCTCCCTCCCCTCCGGCAGCGCTTCCTCCTGGCTGCGAGGACCAAACCGCCCTTCCCGGAGCGGTTGTCTCCCTGTCCCCCACCCCACCCCCGTCCCTCCCCGCTCCACGTGGGTGTGAACTGAGAACCCAGACACTGGTGCCCAGGCCCCTGACTTCACGCTGATTCCAGCCCAACCCCCTTCCCGGTGTGGGGCGTGCAGCATGCAGTGTGGGGTGTAGGGTACATGGTGTGGGGTGCGGGGTGACCAGCGGAGCGTGGGCCTCCGTGGGTGGTGCTCAGGGGCCTCGCAGCGGTTCCCCTCCTCCGCCTCCTCCCGGGGGGGCTCCGTCCTCTTAAAGGCCTCGGGCGGCTCAGGGTGCGAGCAGGATGTGTGGCATTTGTCCCGTGGGCATTTTCTCCTCTAGGAAGCGCGAGGTGCGTGGCTCCCAGGCTGTCCCTCCAGCCCTCACACGTGAGGTTCCCACGCTGGCCCTGCAGTCCCACCCGGGGAGGGACAGGAGCGAGGTCGTGGGCACGTGAGCATCTTGCGGGGACACAGCAGACGGCGCTGATGAGCTGAGTGGGACCCTCGCTCGCAGGAAAAACCCGCGTCTCTGTTTTGCGGCCCTCCGCCCCCCCCCCCGTCCCTCCCCCCCCCCCCCCCCCCGCCGGCAAAGCCCCTAATTGCAATCAGGTTCTTCATGGCCGTGACCTTCTCCTGGGCTCACAGCGCTGTTCACGCCAAGGTCTGTGCCCGAGGGAGCCTCCCGCCCCGCAGGCTCATGCCGCTCCCCGGGGGTCCAGGCACCAGAGGAGAGCTCGGTGCAGGAGGCGGGGGCGGGGCTGCGCTGCTTCATCCCGTCCAGGCTACGGGCTCCGAGGCCCTCAGGCCAGGAGGGGTGTCGGGAACTGTCAGCTCAGGGAGGTGACTGAGCCGGGAAGCCACTCCGGGCCCCGCACGGAGACCGCCGGCCCCACAGGCACCTGAGCGTCAGCCCCGCTGAGTCCCAGGACCCGCCGGTGACGGGCAGGTGGCCGCGTGCAGGCTGAGTGTGAGCAGCGCTGGTACAGAAAGGGCCGCAGGGCCCGGCCGGCGCGGCTCAGTGGCTGGGCGTCGACCTTGAACCAGGAGGTCAGGGCACGTGCCCAGGGTGCGGGCTCCATCCCCATGTGGGGCCTGCAGGAGGCAGCCGGTCCATGATTCTCTCTCATCATTGATGTTTCTCTCCCTCTCCCTTCCTCTCTCAAATCAATAAAAATATATTTTTTAAAAAAACTAGAAAGGGCTTCTGGGAAGCGAAGCGCAGGGAGGCTGGGCGCCGGCACAAGGCCCCCCGGCACCAGCTGGCAGTGTCGGGGCGTCGGAGCCCTGTTCCCGGGGGGAGTTGGAGGCTCTCTCTCCACTGGGGTCACTTCACTGAGAGAAGCTTATTCTGCGTGACCCTGAATCCGTGGGGTTTCCGCGGTGCCTTTTCAGGGGCAGGTGGGCGGGAGGGGGCGTGGGGTTTCCTCTGCACCAGACCCGCCGCTGGCATGGGTATTGGGGGGGCGCTCTTCCGTGTGTACAGAGGGGCAGGCATGGGGTCGGGCGGCGAGGACCCCAGACAGGGCGTTGGGACCCCTGTGCCTTCAGCTCCGTCCGGGCCTCAGTTTCCCCGTGTAAAGGAGCCACGGCTGTGCCACGTGTCGTCCTTGAACTCTCAGGTGCAGGGGGACCCCCGGGGTGAGGAGGGGCGGGGAGGAGCTCTCTCCCTGGTGCTCAGGTGGGGCCGAGGGCTGGGTGTGGGTGTGGGGGGCTCTCCGGTGGCTCCCTTGGCGCCGTGGGCAGGTCCTAGGCCTCCCGCCTCCTCTCCTTCATTTGCAACTGAGCTGATTGCAGGGTCCCCGCAGGAGCAAGGCGACACCCGCTTGTTAAAGAACGTGCCCCCAAGCCTCTCACACAGAGGAGGCGTCACAGGGATGCTGAGGGGGAGGTGACCTAGCAAGGTTCTCCGAGTCTAAATCTGGAAAGAGAGAGAGAGATGGCGGGGAGGAGGGGAGGGGGCGGGGAGAGGACGGACTATTTTTAATTTCTCGCTAAGAACTGATATCTTTAAATCCACGCTGATATTATGAGCTCAGCCTGTGGCACCATGAATTCTGTCCCGTAGCGGTCCTGTTCTCTCCTGGCCGGTAGAAAGGGCAAGGTTCGTGGTGGCCTCTCCTGGGAATCTGCCCGGGGCGGGGGGGCGGGGGGGTGCAGAGTGGGGGGGATATACCCGGAGCCCCAGATGGTCCCTCCTGGGGCGGAGCCGTATGACCCATAATGAATATTTAACTCCGGTTCGCAGGGTGAGTGGCGAGGCCCTCAGTCAGCCCCGTTATCTAAGGTCGGGAGCGGAGAGACGCATGTACTTATTGATTAGCTTTTACACTCTGCTCCCCGTTTGTGTCTCTGCTAATCAATATCGCCTACAATGTCCAGATTTCTTTAACGACCTCCCAAAGCAGCCTCGGAGACGGCGCCCTCTGCTCCCTGTCCTGCTGTGGGGAGAGCAGGCCGGCTCCTCCGGCTGCTGAGCCGGGCACGAAGCAGCGCCGCCCACTGGGTACGGGGCCGCCTCAGCTCAGGCTGCGGTCGCACCCCGGGGTTTCTCATTTCCCCGTGTTTAAAGCACAGAGAAGCGCAGCGACGACGGGAACACACTCCCAGGGGCCCACGGACCCAGATTAACAGCCGCGACGTTTCCTGTCTGTTGTTGTTTTTTAATATAAAACGCGCAGCCCGGCCAGTGTGGCTCAGTGGCTGAGCACTGACCTATGACCTAGGAGGTTGAGATTCGATTCCCGGTCAGGGGCGTGCAGGAGGCAGCCGATCAATGACTCACCATTAATGTTTCTCTCTCTCTCTCCCTCTCCCTTCCTCTCTGAAATCAATAAAAATATATTTTAAAAATATATAAAATGCCTAGAACATTACAGATGAGGTTCAGTCCTTCCAACCCCACTGGCAAGGCACCCCTCCCTCCCTCTCCTGCCCGGGCCTGGAGGGGCGTGTCCATGAACAGCCCATCATACTGTTGCTGGCGCCTCTCAGAGCCCCTCGCTGGCTGTCAGCTCTCACATCCCGTCACCCCCGTCATCGATCACACCAGCTTCCCGATGTCTGCATAGGGGCCTCCATGCCTCCTTCACGGTCCCTCCTGATAGGCATCGGCTGTGTCCCTTTTACAGACCGGGGCTCCTGGGGCGCACCTCGCGGGGACCCCTGGCTCGGGGTTCCGCACACGCTCGGCCTCATAGGCCCCTGAGCTCCCCGGGAAGGCTGGGTCCGTCTGCATCAATCAGCAGGGCGCGGGGGTTGCGTTCCCCCACATTCTCTCCGGCGTCTAGTTTTTGCCCAACTTCTCATGGGTTTTAAATCACCTGACGGGCGGGGGATGGGCCTCGAGACTGTTTTCAGATGGTGACTCTGGCTCGGGGGCGCGGGCAGAGGCACCAACATGGCACGAAGGGAGCACAGACCGGACGGACGTGAGCCTCTGAGACAGAGGGCCGCCGGGCCGTGAGGAGGCTCCCCGGAACTCCCGAAGGACCGCACCCCACTGGCCCGTCCACCGCCTCGACCAGGCCAGGGGCCCAGGTCGGATTTGAGGGGGGCTGTGGGGGCGGGGCCGGGGCCTGGGCCTGGGGTGGGCTCTGACACTTGCTTCAGGCAGCGACCCCACTCTCTGGCCCTCAGTGTCCTCAGCTGTGACGGGTGGACAAGGATTCCCGTCCCTGGGTCCTGTGAGGACTGGCGGAAGCAACATGTGGGGCGGGCTCGGCCCCTCGCAGGGCTCAGGGCTCAGGGCTCAGGAGGGAGTGCTCCTGCTCACAGCCTAAGGGCGTGGGAAGGGGGGTGTGGAACGCCGGAGGCACCTGGCTGCCTGCTTGCTGCGTGCCTCGGTTTCCTCACCTGTGAAATGGGCTGATGTTACCACCGCGTGCTGTGCAGATGCAGTGAGACGGTCCGTGTGAAGGACTCGGTGCCGGCACGTGGCAGGTGCTCCGTGCATCACCGCTCACGTTCCTGACAGAGCACGTCGTGGGGAGCAGAGCCACCATGATTTGGGCAGAATCTGCTCGGCCCTCAGCCTGGGCGGTCACACTGCGCACGTGTCACGGTGCGGGGCGCTCACTGAGGCCTCGGGCTGGCCAGCCTGTTGTCCTGCCCCCAGATGGCGGCCAGTGCGCAGCGGGGAGTAGCCCGAGGGTCCCGGGTCCTCCCAGCCCTGCCCGGTGCTGAGGCGTCATGGCAGGGCTGGCCACGCGGCCTGGGGGCTTGGGGTGGGGGGAAGAGAAGAGGCATGAGAAAGAGGGGAGCCCCATGGGAGAGCGCCTCCCGCAGGGCCCAGGACGAAAGCCCATTGGCCGCCGGTGAGTGGCAGAAATGCCCGCAGGAGGCGACCCCACTCCTCCTCCGTGAGTTCCCTGCAGCAAATCACTCATTTCTGACACGTGTGTTCCCGCGGCGTCTTTACAAGCAGCACCGGCCTCTCATTTCCATCCTCATTTAAGGTGGGGGGGGGGGGCTACAATGTTTATTAGTAATTAAACAGGACACAGGACGCAGGACCGACCTGGCAGCAATGGGCAGAGGGGGCATCACCCCTCAGAGCCCACACCCAGCGCCAGGCCTTCCAGGGGGGGCCGCCGGGGAGATGCCTTTGTCAGAAACCGAATACCCGTTCCTGCCCGTCTGTATGTCCAGGCTGGAATCAGACGTGTGTGCATGTGTGTGTGCATGTGTGTGTGTCTGTGTGTGTGTGTGTGTGTGCGCGCGCGCGTGGAGGCTGGGGTATCTGTTGATAGTTTAAATCTCATGCTGCCTGGGTTGCTGCTGTGCCCGGGAACACATCCCCGTGTGGGCGGCGGCTCGACTGGGAGGAGGGAGGCCATTAAGCAGCGACTTTGCTTCCGGACTCAGGTTCTCTCCCGAACGAGCCATCGGTCTCTAGGGGCGACGGGGAGATGGCGATAAACAGAAACACAAAGGCCAGCGCTGTCCCGGGGTCCGGCCGGCTTCCCCTCATGATCTCGCTGCAGCTCTACATTTGTGAATTCTAAACGGATTTAGAGACGATCGGAAACACGTGAACGTGTGTTAAAGACTCTGCGGAGGAAACGGAGGTACAAACCGACAGCATCCGAAGGCGCTGCTCTGGGAGGCCTGTGTGTGTGGGGGGGGGGGGGGCGGTGCCCGCGCGATGCCTGGGCCCGGGGCACCCCAACCACCCCAGGGGCCCCCAGACAGAGCACTGCCTGGAGCAAACGTTCGGAGCCCGGCCTGCAGGCGCCGCGGGGAAGCACACGCGCCGGGAGCTGTCCGTCACCTGTGTCCACGCAGCGCCCTGCCCGCCGCTGGACAGGCCTCCCGCTCCCCCCGCAGGGCGCGCGTGGGCCAGGCGGCCGGGGCCTGCGGTCAGGCAGCGCCGTGGGAGAGGACGTAAGAGCGAGAATACACCGCCCCCCGCGACCTGCTGTGGTTACCGTCACGCACCGGACTGTGCGATGCGCGTGCACCGCCTCCGCTGGGCCCGCAGCCGGCGCGGAGGTGATGGAGCCCCCGGCGCACGTGGCCCCGAGGCAGGAGCCGGCTGCCCAGCCCCCGCGGAAGAGGGGGTTCGCCGGGTGGGAACTGGCGGGGCTGGGGGGGTCCAGGTCCCCGCGGTGACACTGAAGGGAGGTAAATAAATAGAGAGACTTCCCGTTTGTGGATCAGAAGGTTTAATGTTGCTGATGTGTCCGCTTCCCCCCTTGATCTGCAGACTCAGTGGGAGACCCTTTCACGCCCGCGGGATTTTCAGAAGCTGACAAGCTGGCCCCGAAGCACAAACGGAAACGCAGAGCGAGGCACCTCCGGCGGCCACGACGGTGAGAAAGGAAAACGGGGTCTGCGCCCGCCGCCACTTCAAACCCGTGACCGCCGGCGGCCAGGACACGGGCCGGAGCGGCCCGTCCACCCACGGCCACCGGGAGCCGGACACGTTCCCACGCGTCATCAACTGGTTTCCACAAAGACGACAGACAACCCACCAGCGTAAACAATGGTCTATGCAAAACCAGTGCTGTAACAATTGGGTATTTGTACACACACTCACACTCACACTCACATACACACACACTCACACACACTCACACTCACATACACACACATGCTCACTCACACACTCACACTCACACTCACACTCACATACACACACCACACACACACATACACTTACACTCATACACACACACTCACACTCACATACACACACATGCTCACTCACACGCACACACATACACTTACACATTCTCACACACATTCACATACATACACACATACACATTCTCACACACACACATACACTTACACATTCACACATACACCACACACACATTCTCACACACACCACACACACATTCTCACACACACCACACACACACACACATTCTCACACACACATACACTTACACATTCTCACACACACTCTCACACACTTACACATTCTCATACACTCACACACACACACACCACACACATACATACACTTACACACACACACACACCACACACACACATCACACACACACAAAGGAGCTCAGGCCTTATCTCTATGATGTATAAAAATTCACTCAAAATGGACCACAGACCGAAATATAAGAACTATAATTATAAAACTTCTAGGACAGAAACCTTCAAGACATTGGGTTGGGCAAAGAGTTTTTAGACACGACACGCACAGCATTAGCCAGTTGATAAATTGGGCATCATTAAAATTAAAAACACCCGCACTTCAAAAGACACCATTAAGAAAATGAAGGCCAGCCGCGGTCCGGGAGGAACTATTTGCCAATTACATCTCTGACGAGGAACTCGTATCCAGAATCTACAAAGAACTCTTGGAACCGGTAAGAAGAAGACCATTTAAATTTAAAATGAGCGAGAGCTCTAGGGACGCTTTGCTAACGATGCAGACACACCAGTGACTGAGAGGCAGCGGCCAGGCCTCCCTGAGTGATTGGGGAAATGCACAGGCCGCCATGATGGGCGACCACGGCCACGGCCACGGCACCGCTCATAAATGGCTACAGTTTTTAAAAATCAAACTGCAAACCGTAGGTGAAATTGGGACTCGTTCGTCGCTGGTGAAAATGTAAAATGTTACAGTAGCTTTGAGCGGCAGTAGCTTTAAATAGTCAGACATAAACTGACCCTCTGAGCTGGCAATTCCACTCCTCGGAACCGACCCAAGGGACCCGAACACGCGTGTCCACACAGAGACACGTGCGCAGATGGTCACGGCAGCGTCGTTCAGAAAAACCGAAATCCGCAAGCAGCCCCGACACCCGCCGGCTGCCCAGTAGGTCCAGCAGACGTGGGGTCTGCGCCAGGCCTGCTCTGCAGGAGGAAGGGGCAGAGCACAGAGGTTACGACAAAGTGGGCTGTGAGGTGGGGGGAGCGGGACACGGGACTGCATGTGTGCGGCTCCACGTCTATCACGTGTCCACAGAAGTCCGGTCCCGGTGGGACACTGCCCGGAGCTCCTGCGAGCGGCTGGAGGGAATGGGGGGAGCGGTCAGGTTTGTGGTGCTGGGGCGTCATGCTGTAGAGCCACCGAGACGCAACCTGCACACTTGGTGGGGGGGGCGTGCCAATTACCTTAACAAAATGAGAGGCCGGGGGGAGGGAGGCCTGGGGTGCGGGTCCTGGAGAGGAGTCTCGGGGTGGAGAGGAGGGGGCGGGGGCAGGTAGATCTTGGGGGGCAGGTAGATCTGGGGGCAGAGAGATCTGGGGGGGCAGGTAGATCTGGGGGCAGAGAGATCTGGGGGGGTAGAGAGATCTGGGGGGCAGAGAGATCTGGGGGCAGAGAGATCTGTGGGGGCAGAGAGATCTGGGAGGGCAGAGAGATCTGGGGGCAGGTAGATCTGAGGGCAGGTAGATCTGGGGCAGAGAGATCTGGGGGGCAGAGAGATCTGGGGCAGAGAGATCTGGGGGGCAGAGAGATCTGGGGGGGCAGAGAGATCTGGGGGCAGAGAGATCTGGGGGGGCAGAGAGATCTGGGGCAGAGAGATCTGGAGGGGCAGAGAGATCTGGAGGGGCAGAGAGATCTGGGGCAGAGAGATCTGGGGGGCAGAGAGATCTGGGGGGGCAGAGAGATCTGGGGGCAGAGAGATCTGGGGCAGAGAGATCTGGGGGGGCAGAGTGATCTGGGGGGCAGAGAGATCTGGGGCAGAGAGATCTGGGGGCAGAGAGATCTGGGGCAGAGAGATCTGGGGGGGCAGAGAGATCTGGGGGGGCAGAGAGATCTGGAGGGGCAGAGAGATCTGGAGGGGCAGAGAGATCTGGGGGGCAGAGAGATCTGGGGGGCAGAGAGATCTGGGGGGGCAGAGAGATCTGGGGGCAGAGAGATCTGGGGCAGAGAGATCTGGGGGGGCAGAGTGATCTGGGGGGCAGAGAGATCTGGGGCAGAGAGATCTGGGGGCAGAGAGATCTGGGGCAGAGAGATCTGGGGGGGCAGAGAGATCTGGGGGCAGAGAGATCTGGGGTGACAAACAGAATGTCTTGTCCAGCTCACACCTTTGGTGGCGCAGCTGTTCACCAAAAGCTTTCCAAGTGCTCGGTGTGTGAGCGCAGCAGGGCCTCCGTCCTCCCACTCCCAGGGGGGCGTCCCCCCAGGGCCCTCGTCCCCTTGGCTCCCGCTCATGTGGTGACTCCGCCAGGTCTGGACGGCCCTGGACGGGGGCGGGGCAGCCCCGCCCGGAGAAGAATGTCTGCGGCCTTTTCCCCAAACGGAAACGGAGGCTGGTGTGCGTGGAACCGGGTTCCAAGCGCTTGTTTAGTCGTTAAAGATGCTCGACGGGAAGGGATCCAGCTCTTCCAGAACGGGTTCGCGGCTGCTGTCCGGGAAAGTTGCTTTTAGGCCCCGTTGCTAGGGAGACGGAGGAGGTTCTTGTATGTAAATTCCAAGCAGAAGGAGAGAGTGAGAGTGAGTCCTCCCCAAAAGGGGGAAACTGGGGAGAGGTGGGTCACACGTTATGATTCCCCGCAGGCGTGCTCAAAGGAGAAGCGGTAATCTCTCCCCCTTCCTCCCCGCCCCCACCTCTCTCTCTCTCATAGTAAATCCTAATCTCAGCTTTTCTTCTCATAAATCAGAGGTCCAGGCAGGATTGTCAGATAAAGCAAATACAAATAAATATTCACACTAAAAAATGTGCTGTTTATCTGAAATCCAAATTTGATCTGGCACCTGCCAGTCCAGGGGGCGCTGGCCTACCCCATCCTCACAGCAGCACCGACGTCCCACCTCGGTCCTACAGGGTAAATGTGCTCACACTCACACACACACTCACACACACACACTCACACACTCACTCACACACACACACACACATGCACACACATGCACACTCACACACACATGCACACTCACACACACTCACACACTCTCACACACGCGCGCGCACGCGCACACACGCACGCACATACACACTCACACACGCATGCACACACATGCACACTCACACACGCACGCACACACACACGCAAACGCACACACACACTCACACACAATCACACACACACACTCACACACACACCATACACAAACACACACACACCATACACAAACACACACACCATACACACACACACACTCACACACACACACACACCATACACACACACACGCACACACACAAATGCGCATGCACACACGTGCACGCACGCACACACTGGGACGTGATAGAAGGTGACACTGAGCAGGCCATGAAGGCACCGTGTGAATTGTGAGCGTGGCCTGATTCCATGTAGTCGCTGCCTCAGTGTAAATCACATTTGAAAAATCAAGATGAGCTCTAAGGAGTAAACACGCCCGGGGCCCTGCGGGTGCGGCTCAGTCGCTGAGCATCGACCTGTGAACCACACGGGATCGAGCCTGCAACCGGGCATGTGCCCTGACGGGGGATGGAACTGCCACCTCCCGGGTGAGAGGTCGATGATCAGCCACTGGGCACCCGGCCAGCTCCTCCCGGCCTCTCTCCCCCCAGCCTCTCCCCTGGGCCTCTCCTCTCGGCCTCTCCCCTGGGCCTCTCCCCTGGGCCTCTCTCCCCTGGGCCTCTCCCCTGGGCCTCTCTCCCCTCGGCCTCTCTCCCCTGGGCCTCTCCCCTGGGCCTCTCTCCCCTGGGCCTCTCCCCTGGGCCTCTCTCCCCTCGGCCTCTCTCCCCTGGGCCTCTCCCCTGGGCCTCTCCCCTGGGCCTCTCTCCCCTGGGCCTCTCTCCCCTGGGCCTCTCCCCTGGGCCTCTCCCCTGGGCCTCTCTCCCCTGGGCCTCTCCCCTGGGCCTCTCCCCTGGGCCTCTCTCCCCTCGGCCTCTCTCCCCTGGCCTCTCCCCTGGGCCTCTCTCCCCTGGGCCTCTCTCCCCCCGGCCTCTCCCCTGGGCCTCTCTCCCCTGGGCCTCTCTCCCCTGGCCTCTCCCCTGGGCCTCTCTCCCCTGGGCCTCTCTCCCCCCCGGCCTCTCCCCTGGGCCTCTCTCCCCTCGGCCTCTCTCCCCTGGGCCTCTCCCCTGGGCCTCTCTCCCCTGGGCCTCTCTCCCCTGGGCCTCTCCCCTGGGCCTCTCCCCTGGGCCTCTCTCCCCTCGGCCTCTCTCCCCTGGCCTCTCCCCTGGGCCTCTCTCCCCTGGGCCTCTCTCCCCCCCGGCCTCTCCCCTGGGCCTCTCTCCCCTGGGCCTCTCCCCTGGCCTCTCCCCTGGGCCTCTCTCCCCTGGGCCTCTCTCCCCCCGGCCTCTCCCCTGGGCCTCTCTCCCCTCGGCCTCTCTCCCCCGGCCTCTCCCCTGGGCCTCTCTCCCCTCGGCCTCTCTCCCCTGGCCTCTCCCCTGGGCCTCTCTCCCCTGGGCCTCTCTCCCCTGGGCCTCTCCCCCCACCGCCCCTGGCCTCTCCCCTGGGCCTCTCCCCTGGCCTCTCCCCTGGGCCTCTCTCCCCTGGGCCTCTCCCCCCACCGCCCCCGGCCTCTCCCCTGGGCCTCTCCCCTGGCCTCTCCCCTGGGCCTCTCTCCCCTGGGCCTCTCTCCCCTGGGCCTCTCCCCTGGCCTCTCCCCTGGGCCTCTCTCCCCTGGGCCTCTCTCCCCTGGGCCTCTCCCCTGGCCTCTCCCCTGGGCCTCTCCCCTGGCCTCTCCCCTGGGCCTCTCTCCCCTGGGCCTCTCTCCCCTCGGCCTCTCTCCCCTCGGCCTCTCCCCTGGGCCTCTCCTCGAGTGCGAACCCGCTGAGCACACGCACTGCCTCCTGGGCTGGCGCCTCCCTGCCCAGCGCCCCCTGTGGGGCATCACCCTGTGCCCAGCTCCACGAGGGCTCCGTAAAGCCTTAAAGGGAAAGGGGAATGGGCTCCCGATGGCTACGAGCTCACGTGTGACGTGCCTGCGTTGTGTTATCTCGACGGGCAGGTGTGGTGAGGAGCTAGTTTTCATCCGAAGGCCCATGAGCAGGCCCCTCGTGGAAAGGCCGTAGTTCCGTCCGGGACTCAGAGAAACGCGGAGGGGCTGCAGATCGCAGACCAGTGACGGCGCGGGGCGCGGGCGGCGGGGTGGGGCGGGGGGGGGGGGGTGTCCTGAGAGCTGCGTTTGCAAAGTGCCGTTTCCGAGGACGACAGTAGAGAGAGCATCAGAGAGAGCAGTGCCAGCCCGGCCAGGTGGGGGCGTCTGTCTGACTCCCCCGGGTTTCCCCATCCAAGTCCCGCTCACAGTGCAGGGGGCAGGAGACCCCCCAGGCGGCCGGCAGGCCCTGAGGGGGGACGCCGTGGCAAGTGGAACCAGGAAGGCAGTGGACGGCCATGGTCAAGTGGAACCAGGAAGGCAGTGGACGGCCAGTCCGAAGGGCAAGGTGAGGCAGACAGGTGATCTGTGGGCTCAGACGCCGCTGCCGCCGGCAGCAGAATTCAAAGCAGGACGAGGAGCTGGCGGGGGGGGCGGGGGGGGGGTGTTTCTGAATGAGTCGTCCGTGAACAGGGGGAGATCCGGACCCCCTTTGCTCAGAGGGGGTGGCGCAGGGTCTGGGAGGCTGAGGGCCACAGGGACTCTTGCCTCTAAACATCCCATCCCTCCGTCTTCCTTCCTCCTCGGCTCCCCCCGCTGCCCGGCCCACGGTCCTTGCCCCAGGCCCCAGCCCCCAGCCCCCAGCCCCGGAGCGTGGCTTAGCATCCCTTCCTGTAGAACCGCACACCCTCCCGCCCTCCCCACCTTCACAGACGGCCTCGGGGACCCTCCCTCCACCTCCTGCCGCCCTGAGCGATGCTCTCGGGGGGAATTAACGCATCCAACTAGAGCCACGTGTGACCGGCCGGGCTGGGGATCCGCTGTGTGGAGAGCAGGACCCGGGAGACGTGCTCGTGGGGAAATGGTTCCCGAGGTCGCTGTCTGCTCATGACCTTCACATGTTTGTTTTCCCAGATCACGGGGAGAGGTCCATCGTGGGCGACAGAATCTCCTTTTGGGAAGTCACGAGAGATGCCCCCCAGTTTTGTGGCTTAAAATAACAATGAAGCCGTGTGGCCCCGTTTCTGCGAGCCAGGGATTTGGTTGTGGCCGAGCTGGGGCTCCTGGCTCGGGGTCTCTCCTGAGGTTGCCGTCCGGACGTCACCAGGCTGCGTCATCTGAAGGCTCGACTGGGGCCGGGCCGGCTCCTCGGACCACTCCCCGTCAGGCTGTCGGCTGGAGGCCTCGCTGCTCCCACACAGGCCTGTTCACAGGGGCCGGGGGGTGCTCACAGCCGATACAGAGCGGCCTCCCCTGGCCAGTGACCCCGAGAGCACGGGAGAAGCGCCGTGTCGCTGCGGCCTCACCAGCATCCTGTTGTCACACAGGCCGTCCATTCCACGTGGGCGGGAGGCATAAGCACAGGCCGGGGCGGCCGGGGTGCCTCTCGGCCACACGGTGCCTCCGTGGGACTGGCTGTCACCGCTCCCCACGCGGCCGCCTTCCCTCCTGGGCCGCGGTCCCCGCTCTCCCGTCGGTCTTTCCCGGGAACGCTGTCCGTGGAGGACTTCCATTTCCCGGGAAGGGCCCCCCTCCCCCCAGGCAGGCGCCAGCGCCCCCTCTGCTGGGCTGGGGCCCGCGTGAGCCTCGCCCTGCTTGGCTGGGCCTGGCCGACTCAGGGCGCTTGGTTCTCTGCTTGTCTCCACCGTCACCGGCCGGGTCCGGCTGCTGCGCTGCCCCTGAGCCGAGCGTCCGCCTTCCCCGTCCGCCCGGCTCCCGGGTGCCCCTCTGAGCGGAGATGATCTCCTCTCCCCGGGGAGGGAGTGACTTAGGGAAAGTGAGTCACGCGCGCGCACTGGCATCGGGCACCCGAGCCAGTACCTGGCCGCGTCCGCAGGGTCCAGCCCTCACAGCCACTCCATCGTGTGGGCGGTTCCTCCGTCACCCCCGCCACCTGCTGCCACGCGCGGGTGAAGGTCGGACCCTCCCGGAGATGGGACGGAGCTGAGGCTGACCACATCCCCGGCGCGGCCGGCCACCCCCTCGCCCTGTGGTCCGGGCCCACACCGACTTCCTGTCCCTCGCGCCGGAGTGGAAAGCCCCTGCGTGCGCCCTGCTCTGCCCGAGCCAGCCCCGGCTGTGGCCGCTGGGAGGACACGCAGCTGCGGGAGGGCCCGCCCTCCAGCGCGGGGAGGCCTCCTCTCCGTCAAGGCCTGGCCTTCCCTGAACGCAGGCTGCAGCCTGAGCTCGCGGGGCCCTTTAAGGACAAACCCTGAGGGTCCCCCCGGCATCGCTGGAGAGTTCCTGTCTCCCCTCCAGCGCCCGGTCCGTGAGCGCTCTCTCATCCGCCTTCCTGTCTGCAGTGGTTTCATGTGCATTTCCTTGATCAGTGAGGAAGGCGAGAAACTCTACGTATTTAGTGCCCGTTCTTAGGTCTCCTTTGTGAGGGGCTGCTGGTTGTCTTACTCTGTGAACACTCACACACACACATACACTCACACATACACACACACATACACACACACATACACACACATACACACACACATACACTCACACACACACACACTCACACATACACTCACTCACACACACACATACACTCACACATACACACACACATACACTCACACTCACACACACATACACTCACACACACATGCACACACTCACACACATACACTCACACACATACACACTCACACTCACACACACACACTCACACACATACACACATACACTCACACACACACATACATACACACACTCACACACACACCTACATACACACACTCACACACTCACACACACACATACACACTCACACACACACTCACACACACACACACACTCACACACATACACACACACCCTGTGTGCATCGAGGCAGCGGCCCCTGCCCGCGTGCGCCTCCCCCGTCCGCGGAGACTGCCATCATGTAGCCATGGCGACCCTGTGTCCGCGTCACATGTGCATCTGCAGTCACCAAGGGCTTCACGAGCAGCACTTCCTTCCTCTTACAAGTGGAGAAACTGAGGCCCGAAGACACATGTGACATTTCACGTGAGTGAGCACCCCCTGCTTCGCTGGGCTTGCTCCACCCAGCCCTCCCTCGGGTGGGTCTCTCTCTCACATCGATGTTCCTCTCTCTCTGTCTCTCTCCCTCCCTTTCACTCTCTCTAAAAAACATCAATGGCCCCGGCTGGTTTGACTCAGTGGATGGAGCGTCAGCCTGCGGACTGAAGGGTCCCAGGTTCGATTCCAGCCAAGGGCACGTGCCTGGGTTCCGGGCTTTATCCCCAAACGGATTTTATTATTATTACTAGAGGCCCGGTGCACGAATTCATGCATGGGTGGGGTCCGGCCTGCCCACCCCAATTGAGCCAATCAGGCCAGACAAGCCGGGGGGAGGGGCTGGGGTGGTTGGCTGGCCGGCCCCACCCCCAATCGGGGTTGGGGGATGGTGGGGAGCAGGGGTGGCCAGGGGGAGGGGCTGCCAGTGGTTGGCCGGCTGGCCCTGCCCCTTGGTCGGACTCCCAGGTGAGGGGACAATTTGCATATTAGCCTTTTATTTTATAAGATTATTATTGATTTTAAAGAGAGAGAGGGGGGAAAAGTACATTGACTTGTTGTTCCACTTGCTTATGCATTTATTGGTGGCTTCTGGTACGTGCCCTGACTGGGGCCGACCCCGCAGCCTGGTGTATTGGGACATGCTGACACCCGAGCTGCCCGGCCGGGCCACACGCCTGTCCATGTGTGTGAATCAGGCTCCGCTCTCACTGCCTCTCCCAGACGAGCAAGGTCAAGCCTGGACACAGTCTACATCCCACGCTTCACACGGGGCACATGACGGGGGAGACACTCAGACACTTTCCCGGGGTCCCCAAGCGACCGAGGGGCAGAGCCGGAATCCAGAGCCAGGCGGGGCCCGGACCACCGGGGTCTGTAGGCCTCACACACCCGATGACGTCTTCTGGTCGCCAGCTGTCCCCCGGAAACCAGGCCCGGCAACGTCCACAGCGCGCCTCCCAGCCCGGCTGGAGGGAGCCTGTGCGCAGGGCCCCGGTCCCATCGGCATGACCCAGTGTTCACAGGCTTTCTCCGCGAGTCCGAGGGGGATTAAAGAGCAGACTTTCCTGGCTGATTGTGCCTCGGTCCTGGGCTCCATCCCCAGCCGTGGTCCGGCCAAGTGGGGAGGCCGCCGATCGATGTGTCTCTCTCTCCCATCGATGTTTCTCTCTCTCTGTCTCCCTCCCTCCCTTCCACTCTCTCTAAAAAAGTCAATAGAAAAATGGCCTCAGGTGAGGGTTAACCAAAACACACCCCCTAACGGACACTCCGCTCAGAGTGAGGGGCCCACGGCGCTGCTGGGGCCGCTGGGGAGGAAGGAAGGGGCGTCGGGAAGAGCCGCGGCGGACAGAGCTGTGGCCATGTGTGCTTCACCTTCACGTAAGCGCATGCTTCCCAGGCACCCGACCTGCCTGCAGAGCAGAATGAGCCCACGAGTGGAAAAACACACATGTATCTGGACGTCCCCGCCTTCGGACACACCCGCCCAGGGTTCTCCGAGGCCGAGGGGCGTGCCGAGGGCGGCTTTGGCAGCGGGTCACAGGGTGACAGCAGCCAAAGGGCAGCCCAGAGGCCCGCGGTCATCGGTCATCGCGGCGAATTCACGTTCGCTGACAACAGCGGGCAGGAGCCTGGCAGGGACGCCGCCTGCGCCGACGGCGTGGTGAGGACGGTCCCTCCGTCTCCGCCAACTACCGGGAGCAGCCAGGCTGCCCGTGCCTTGGGAACAGGAGGTGCCGGGACGGGCATCAGATGCTGAAATTGGCCCCTGTCTCCCCCCCCCCCCACCCCCGCCCCCAGCTGCACTTCCATCGGGTCCTGAGCACCCCCCGAAGCCACAGTCCATTCCCCTTTTCTCAGAGCACGTCTCCCTGCGGCTCCCTGCGGCCCCCTGCGGCCCCCTGCGGCCCCCTGTGGCTCCCTGCGGCTCCCTGCGGCTCCCTGCGGCCCCCTGCGGCTCCCTGAGGCTCCCAGGACGAGCAGGCCCTTCGCCCTGCGGTGCCCACGGTGCCCTCAGGAATCGGGGACACGGGATGACGAGGCTCCTCCGTGTCTGGGAGGGCTAGCGCCCCCTGCGGCTCTGCTTCTACCCGTCCTTCAACGCCCTTCACTGGTCGCCATCGTTCAGCGGGCAGCTGAGCGCCTCCAACATTCCAGACTGTCGGCAGTCTGGCGACGAGGGCACGAGAGGCGGGCCTGCCCTCCCTGACGGAGCGCGTGTCTGCTGGGAGATGCGCTGTGAGGGCGGGACCGTCTCGGCCCCACGGAGGAGCGTGGACCCCGTCAGAGGAGCAGAACCTGGCCGGAGAGGCTCACACAGCACGGAGGCCTTCTCCCACCCAAGAACGAGAAGGTCCGGGCGGGTGGCTGCAGGTGTCGGTTCAGCGGCTCAACGACGTCAAAACCCACATCTTGGCAGACCCCTTGGCCCTTCCCTCAGGATCACAAGAGGCTGCTGCAGCCCCGGCTGTTAGGGCCGTTAGAATCCACTCGGCTTCATTTACATCAGCTGGGACTGGGGGAGGGGGGGGCAGAGCCACTCCCGGAGGGCGGGACCAGCCAAAGACTGGACCCCACTCAGCCTGACTCTCCCGCCCAGTGTTAAGGGGATGGATCTCATGATGTCAAAGGCCCACCCAGATGAGATGTCACTTCCTGTAACGCGAGTATATAATAAACAGCTTTCGGAGCTGGCTCTCTCTGTGTGCTCTGTCCCCCCAGAGGGCGGGCACCACACCCAGCCCAAGGTTTTAAGCTATTTTATGTCAGTCTTTCATTATCCTTTAATCCCGAAAGCGCCTCCTAGCTGGCTCGAACCGGTTCAAGTCTCCCCTCTGTGCGGGACGCCCGCCATACTGGCCATCGTGGCCTCGCCCCCGGCAGGAAGGCCGGGAACAGGAGTGCACGCGGCACTGTTCCCTCCGGGAGAAAAGAAACCCTTTCTCAGACCCTCCCCGTCTCATGGCCTTCCCGCCCCGGAGCTCCCGCTGCTCAGCCGGACACATCACGGCTTCCTTCGAAAGGCAGTGGCTGCACACCCACATCCGTGCCAGTTCCTCAGAGGCCAGAGGCAGCGGCGGGTGTCTGGCCCCCAAGGGCTCTCACCACGTCTCCTTCGAGGCCTGAGCCTGAGAGGGGCGAGAGGTCACTGAGGGGTTTTCCACGGGAGCAAGTGACAGTCAGGAAGCATAACTTCCCATTTCTATTAACAGCCCCACAGGAGGAAGAGGTCAAGAGTGAGGATTAGGAAGTGAGCGCCCATGGTCAGTAAAAACTGAACCCAGGCTGTTTAACGAACCCTGTCCAGCACGGCCAGGGGTGAACCTGAGGGGGGAGGGGGGAGCGGGGTGTGAAGGATTAAAGCAGACAGACAAGAGAATGAAGCTGGGGCCGGGTGGGACGCTGCTCTCAGATGGAGAGACAGAGCCACGGCCTGCAAGCCAAGTCTTTATTTTATAGCAGATTCCACGAGGCAAAGTAAGGGCGTGGTCATGGTGTTTACAACGTTCCCGAGGGTTTTGAATTTACTCGATTACATGCGCCTGAACTCTATCAAGCTTTGTTTGGGCAGCACTTGCTGCACCTCCCACAGCCCACATCACTCAGCCACCTGGGCCCACAGGTTCCGACCAGAAGGTCAAGCTCACAGCCACAGCCTTTGGCTATAATTGTGCTGGGAGGGCTTTGCCCTCCAAGCTGGGACCTGTATGTGGCTTTGCCATGAAAGGACCGTGCCCTCTCATTAGTCCGAGGCTTGAACCTGTCCAGACGCTGTAGCCGCTCTCCACAGTTTAGATTCAACATTTCTTTTAAAAAAAACAACAAAAATAAAACCATAAGAGAGGAGTAAGAGACATAGAACCTTCTCCAGCCGACCCTTCCAACGACGAGATGAAGTCATGTGGGAACATGGTCCTTGCTGGCCATGATTTCCCTCTTTACACCCAATTTCCTTATCAGTAAAATGGGAAAAGCGTTGTTGTGGGAGTCGCTGGGTATGCGCTCAGTGCCTGGCATGACGGGGCTCCCAGCAAGCGTAACTGCCCCCCTGTGGTGCACTTAGTAAAAATGTGAACATGTGTGCACCCAGCTTTGGAGCACCCACATCTATAAAGCGAATAATCGCAGACCTGGAGAGAGGAACGGACAGCAATGCGATAGTAGTGGGGGACTCAGAACCCCCTGTTCAACAGCGGACGGCTCATCCAGACACAAAGTTAAGAAGGAAACACTGGACCAGCGGTTCTCAACCTTCTGGCCCTTTAAATACAATTCCTCATGTTGTGACCCAACCACAAAATTATTCTCGTTGCTACTTCATCACTGTCATGTTGCTACTGTTAGGAATCGTCATGTAAACATCTGGTATGCAGGATGGTCTTAGGCGACCCCTGTGAAAGGGTCGTTCGACCGCCAAAGGGGTCTCGACCCACAGGTTGAGAACCGCTGCACTGGACGAAGCATGTTAGGTCAGATGGACTTAACAGACTTTTCCAGAACGTGCCATCCCAAAGCGGCAGGATACCCATTCGTCTCAGGCACACAGGGAACATTCTCCAGGCCCGGTCATATGTTCGGCCACAAAACAAGCCTTAATACATTTAAGAAGATTGAAATCATATCAAGCATCCTTTCCAACCACATAGTATGAGCCCAGAAATCAATCACAGGAAGAAAACTGGAAAGTTCATAAACACGTGGAGATTAAACCACCAGTGGCTCAAAGAAGGAAGCATAAGAAAACTCAAGATATCTTGAGACAAATGAACATGGAGATACAACACACCCAAACTGACGGGATGCAGCAAAAGCAGTTCTAAGAGGCAAATTCATAGTGATAAGTGCCTACTTAAAAACTAATGATTTGAGCACAGAATAGCTGCCCTCCGTGGGTTGTTCTGACATCCCCAACAGGCGTGGAGCCGCTGCCATGACAACAGCTCCATTTTCCTGCACACCAACCAGCTCCTGCTCAGGGCACAGTGTATTCATAAAAGCAGCCAATGGGCAACCCCCACCCACCCCCGCCCACCCCAGCACCACCCTGGGATGCATTCCCAATAGCAGGTGCTGGGTGCTTACCGGTCGCTCAGCGAACACTCACTGCCTCTCACGTGTCCCTTTTCTTGGGAGGGAAAGTGCGAGTCCGAGCGGCGGGCGGTGTGGACGTGGGTCTCCCTTTAGCGCAGCGGTTCTCAATCTTCCTAATGCCGCGGCCCTTTCATACAGCTCCTCATGTTGTGGTCACCCCCAATTTCATCGTCACAAATTGAACATAATGAAAGCATAGTGACTAATCACAAAAACAATAAGTAATTATGGATGTTTTCCGATGGTCTTAGGCGACCCCTGTGAAAGGGTCGTTCGACCCCTGAAGGGGTCGCGACCCTCAGGTTGAGAACCGCTGTGTTTCCACGCCAGGCTGGCAATGCCGCTTCCTCTCGTTACAGACTGCTTGTCCCTGGGGTGTGCCGTGCCGGCCATGTTCAATTTTAAGACCTAGTTAAACTCATGTTCCTTCAGGCTGCGGGGAACTTGGTAGATCATTTTTCCCCAATTAAGGTAATAATACAACTGATTGGGGGGATAAAATAAAACCAGCTTGAGGAGGCCTGACCAGGTCTGTTTGTTGGGGTCACCGTTACAAATAGAATTAGTCCCAACATTGACAAGGCCTCCCCGAGCCCCCCCCTCCCGAGCCCCCTCCCTCCCGATCCCCCTCCCCCCGAGCCCCCACCCTCCAGGGCCCCCTCCCCCCTGAGTCTGTCCTCCCCGCAGACCGTTCTTAGGCCTCATCTATCCTCCTCTCCTGTATTAGATCGTGTCTCCATTGCAGCGTTTACTATATAACAGTTAGAAGCAAATGCAGATTGAATCTATTTCACCCGGCGAAGAATTCTCAAGGAAACCCATTGCCACTGGCACAGGTGCGGGAGCCGCCCTCCGTTGCCCTCCGGCTCCGCTGTGCGGCGGTGACACGACGGAGCACCGTGGCTCTGCCACGACTGTCCTCCCCACGGAAAGGTATGTTTAGGCCAGTGAAGGGCGGCCTGGAGCTGGCAAGAGCCACCCAGGCTTGCGTCACAGCTTCACTTACTGGGGCAGCTGGGAGCCATTGGGAAGAGAGCCCGTCGCTATGGCGATGGGAGGCAGCCCGGCCCAGTTAATTTATGGAAGACCTTTAGCACTGTCTTAATGAGAGAAGGAGGAAGGAAGGAAGGAAGGAAGGGAGGAAGGAAGGAAGGGAGGAAGGAAGGGAGGAAGGGAGGGAGGGAGGGAGGAAGGGAGGGAGGAAGGAAAGGGGGAGGGGGGAGGATAGAAGGGAGGGTCTTGGCCCACTCTATGTTGGCCCTGGCACCCCGCCTCTGATCCCCAGTGGCAGTCGTATTGGGGGACCTGGTCCCCTCACTGTGACCTCTGCCCTCAGCCCGCATCCCTGTGCTGGTGACCTCGTGGGCGAGGTGCTCTGGGCCGATGGGAGTGTCTGTTGACCTGGGGGCATGGACCAGGCCATACCGTCTAACAGGGTGATTGCGGGGGAGGGGCACTTTGGGTCACACAGAATCAGCTCGACCTCTGGAGGGGCCGGAGGTCAGCCACACGGGGAGTCAACCATGCCTGGGTGACAGAGCCCCGGAAACACTGCACACAGAGGATCAGGGCCGTCCCTGCCGGCTGCGCTGCCTGCTCACTGCCCCCTCACTGTGGGAGGAGGCCGCTCTGCCCTCACCTCCTCTGGAGGGGAACCCCTGGGAGCTCCGCATGGGCCCCCCTGGACTCTGCGCCCCCCTCCATCCTGCCGGGAGGATTGGGATCAAACCCTCTGTGTGATGAGCCAGGCCTGTGAGCACAGCTGCCCTGTGAGCTCTGAGGCCCGAGAGCAGGGGACCCACCTGAGGGTCGTCAGGGACCCCCTTCCTCTTGGTGGTCATGGTGACTGCCCCCCAACTTCACAAGCCCCGAGTTTCCAGGGCTGGGAACCCACTTGCCCCTTCCAGACCTCAGTTCCCAAGCCGTGCATGCTGGGGGGACGCTGCCCCTCCCCTGAGGCTCCCGGTGCCGACCGCCTGCACCCCGAGTCAGGTTCCCGCCCTGTGTGCTGCCCTCCTGCTCTATGTCAGCCTCCCTGACCCAGCCTGTTCCTGTTTCTCTGCCTTTTGGGTTCCGGCTTCTGCCCCTGCACTGTCTCCCCAGCACCTGCCGCCGGATCCCTCCCCGTCCCCCCCACATGCCCCCCCAGGCCCAGCCCTGCTAGCCCTCCCCGTCCCCTTCCTCCCACGGAGCCCACAGGCCACCTCCCCTTCCCGGGTGCAGGGTGCCCCCTGGGCCCATCGGCCAGGAGCCCTTGTCCATTTGGGAAAAGCCCAACCAAAGGTGCGCCCTGGGTTCTCTGGTTCTGCTAGCCCACCCCCCACCCCTTCACGTCCATCGGGTCCTGAGCACCCCCTAAGCCACAGTCCATTCCCCTTTTCCCAGAGCACGTCTCCCCGCGTCTCAGCCTGCGGCTCCCTAGACCAGTAGGCCCTGTGCCCTGCGGTGCCCATGGTGCCCTCCGGCATCGGGGACACCCAGTTCCCGGGGCCTCTTTGGGGAGCAGGAAGGGTCTGCTGGCCGGGCCCTGGGATGACGAGGCTCCTCCGTGTCTCCCAGCCGCCTGTCCTGTCCGCCCGCGGGCTCACCTTCCTGACATTAACCAAGAGCGAGAGCCGTTCCCCTAATTGGGCTCCCATCAGTGCCTGGGGCCTGGGGACGGACGGATGGACGCAGCTGATTGTCCTTGTGCTGGGAGCAGAGCTGAGAGGCCCTGACACCGCTCGGCCCGTGTTCCTCCCAGACCAGTTCCCGCACAAGGTCGCCCGGGCGGCTCTTAGTTTTTGCCGCCACGGCGCTGCCCCAGCCTCACGCCAGGCGCCGGATCTCTCTCTGCGAGGGAACCGGTGCCAGTGGGACTTCGCGGTGCTTGTGGCCCCCTCCCCGCTCCGCTCACACAGGCGGCTCAGCGTGCGTCGCCCGTGGCTCACCTCGTGGAAACGGAAAGGCTGTTGGGTGGCAGGATGACGACGCCCACAGGAGCGCTCCCGGGGACCCCACAAGGCGCCCGAGCCACCGAGATGCCGCGCAGAAGCCCCTCAGAGCAGTCGCCGCGGTCAGTGCATGGGCAGTGCCGGCGTCTGGTGCACACCAGCCGGCCGGGAGATAGGGCACCTGGGTTTCTAACTCCTGCCGGCCCGCGGGCGGGTTCTGCGCGCTCAGGAGCCTCGGTCTGCCTGTCTGTGAAGGGGGACGCTCCCTCACCTCCCTCCCCAGGTGGCTGGGCGGGAGGAAGGTAAGAAACCCAGTGGGCCCTGGCCAGTGTGGCTCGGCTGGTTGGGCACCGCCCCGCGCACCAAAAGGTTCGATTCCCAGTCACGGCACACACCCAGGTTTCAGGCTCGATCCCTGGGAGGGGGTGTGCAGGAGGCAGCTGACCGATGTTCCGCTCTCACATTGATGTTGCTCTCTCTCTCCCTCTCCCTTCCTCTCTCTGTAAAGGTCAATAAAACAATCTTTAAGAGAGAGAAAGAGAGAGAGAGAAGAAGGAAGGGAGGGAGGGAGACAGGCAGTGGGGCCACCCCTGCGCTGCCCCGAGTGCACGCCAGCGCGTCAAGGTGCCCGCTACCCTCTGGGTGTCTCCCCTTTGGTTTGGTGTCGGACTTTGCATTCTCAAGGGTGTGATGTAAATCAAATCACCTTACAGCACCTCCGGCCTGCAGCTCTGCGGCCCGCCCTGCCCCTGCCAGCCCCACCCACCCCGCTGCCCCCGCTGTGGGAGCACAGGCCTCATCGGAGACATCACTGCGGTGCCGGCCGCGCGGCGCCCAGGGCGGGCCGTACTCCTAGGAAACGTTCATGGAAACGTTCATCCCACGGTGACGCTTAAATCTCCAGCAAAGCCAGAGAGAGGGAGGGGTCCCACTGTCTGAGAGCCGAGGGAACCGCTGTTAGGAAGGTAGCGCCACCTGTACGAGGAATCTCCCAGGAGAGTCTGTCCTGTTAATATTTATACATCGTAAGGGTCAGATCACACCTCTGTGAGAGATTCCTTTTCACCTCACTCCATTGCAAAGATAATGTGGGGGTTTTGCTGTTATTGGGGGGCTGGCCTTCACCCTCAGAGTGTCCTGTGGCGTCTGACCCCCCCCCCCCGGCGGGAGGTGGCCGTTCCCCGTGGTCCCGGCTGCACAGACCCCCGGGAGCCGGAGGCTGGACTCTCCCCAGACACCCGCTTGGAAAGTTCAGTTCTTCATGTTTCGTTAAAATGGGCTCCTCTGCTCAGGCCGCTCGCGTTAGTGAAACAGGAGGTGAGGCCTGTGCCGGCCCCCCTGGGGCCCTGGGTGTGTGGGGGGGGATCCTAACTGCGGGGAAGTGGTCCGGGCAGGAGTGGGGAGGCTGTGCGCAGCCCCGTGGTCGCCGGCTCCCCGCTGGCTTCCTGCAGGAGGCCTGCAGCCTGGGCTGGGGGGGGGGGGGGGGGGGGGCAGGCGCACAGCTCCTGAGCTGTGTGCACAGAACCGACAGAAACCCCACAGGCCCTGCAGGAAGTGGGACCCGCAGGGCTCCCAGCCGCACCCCTGCAGCGGGCGGAGGTGGGAACCCGCCCGTCTTCCTTTCTCAGCAGCAGCCTGGGTTAGAGCATCACTTTTTTTCATAGTGACCAGCATTTTAGGTTTGGGTTTTGCTCTGTTTCTGAGCATTTAAGTCTGTCGTGGGAGCTGAGTGATGAGATGCGCACGGCCTCCGGCTGTCACCGCCGGCACCTCACCCGGCAGGCGCTCGCGGGCTCGGGTCAGCAGCCTGGGGCCGGGGGTCGGGTGGGCAGGGGGCTCCTCCCAGGTGCGAGGGAGGGTCCGCCCCAGGCCACGCTCTGCCTCCCGGGGTGGCTCCGTCCCTGGTCCGGGGCCTGCAGACGTGCCACCCCCTCTGCTTCCTCCTCAGGGCGCCCCCCTCCCCGTGTGAGTCGCACCCCGTTCCCCTGGGGAAGGGCCCGGGCATCTGGGAGCAGGGCCCCCCTGACGACTGCCTTAACCTGATCGCCTGCAGAGGCCCATTTCCAATGAGGTCACGTCCGCGGGCCTGGGGTCGGGGCTCGGCATCTTTGGGCGGGGGCAATTCAACTCAGGGCAGCTCCCCTCTTCTCTTCCCCGGCCCTGGTCAGCCGCCAGCTCCCTGCCCACTGGGAGCCATCCCCACCCCCACCCCCCATCACCAGCCCGTCCCTGCTCCCGCCGTGGGTCCGGGAAGCAGACTCAGAGGAGGGAGCGAGCAGGCGCTCTGTCAGGGGGTCCGGAGGGTGTCGCCTGTGGGGGGCAAGCAGGTGCGCAGGATTCAGCAGGGGGCGCTATCCAGCGTGACCCCCCCCCCCTCAAGGAAGGCCTCAGACACCCTGTCAGAGGCTCTGGAGATGGGTGACCCTCAGAGCGGTCCTGGGGGTGACCAGCACCAGCTGCTGGCTCTCCCGGGAAGGGGTGCGACAGGGGCCAGCGCCCTTCTGGCAGATGCCACCCGAGCGGTTGGATACGAGGGCTTCCTGCCAGCAGCTCTCCCGGCGTCCAGGGGACAGGCCTTTGTGGCCGCAGGGCTGTCTGGAGGCGCGTTGCCGGCCCAGGCGGGCGGAGTGATGGCGCTAAAGACACATGTGGTCACGTTACCCCACGTCCTCCTGTGGCTTCACTGCTCTTGGGATAATGACTCGACTTCTCGGCTTGGTCCTCCCCGCCTGTGCCGCCCTCCGTGCAGGACGTCCCACCCCTCTCCTCGCTGCCACCCTGCCACAGGGCCTTTGCACGTGCTGCCCCCTCTTGTTTGCTCTTCCCCTTTCACCGACATCTGCAGGTGTCTCTTCCTCAAACAGCTCCCTGACCGCTCAGATCCTCTCGCGACAGGATTGAACCGGGGGCGGCTTCCCTTGAACACGATTTGCTTTCTGCCAGCAGGAGGGGAGCGGGCTCCAGGCACGGCCTTGGCCAGACCGTCTGCCCGTCAATGGCACCGACAGCACCACTCACTGCCCGTGTGTTGGCACTTTTTCTTGTCGTCACAGTAACACAGACACGTGGGCCCTTCTGAGGGAGCCGCCGGCCAGGGGCCTGGGGCCCGGGGTCTGGGGACGGAGAGGCGCTGCTCTGGGCCGGGCACAGCTGCCGACGCAGGAAATGCCTCGAAGGCCCGCGTGTTTTCTTGGCATCTGCGCCCTGAACAGCAGGTCCGGCGGGAGGCACCTGGCGGGAAGAAAGGCCCTCCCCCATCTCGGGCCCCCCCGCCCCCCGCCCCCCACAGTCCATGTTTGCAGTCAATTCTTTCCTAACCCACCAGCCACGCGTGACCGGAACGCTGTCCCCACCGACAGCCTCATCCATCAGCGCCAGCGGCTGCGGTGTCCGGGCGGCCGGCTCCCAGCGCGGCTCCCAGCTCACCCCGCTTCACGGCGGCGCTGCCAGGGCCGGGCACGGCCCAGCCCGGAGGATCTGGGTGGGGTGGGGGTGGGGGTGGGGGGGACAGACGCCCGGTCCCTGCCGCTCTTGCCCAGGAGAAGAGGGACCCCGGGGGCGACCTGGGCCGCGGGAGCAGGACAGGGCTCCAGCTCTTCCTCGCAGTCGGGTGTCGTTGTTTGTTCCTGCCCAGGTTGTCCGGTCAGCAGGCCGCACTGCGTCCCTGGCCGCCCCCCCCATGTCACCCCGCGGCCACACCACGTCCCCGGCCCCCCCGATGTTACCCCGCGGCCACACTTGTCCCCGGCCGCCCCCCATGTCACCCCACAGCCACACCGCGTGTCTGGGCACCCCCCCGTTGTCACCCCGCGGCCACACCGCGTCCCCGGCCGCCCCCCATGTCACCCCGCGGCCACACCACGTCCCCGGGCCCCCCCGATGTCACCCCGCGGCCACACCGGTCCCCGGCCGCCCCCCCGATGTCACCCCGAGGCCACACCGTGTGTCCGGGCGCCCCCCTGTTGTCACCCCGCGGCCACGCCGCCTGTCCGGGCGCGGGTGCAGGCTCGGCCGTGGCATCGCAGACCGGCGGCAGCCTCGCTAATGAGAACAAGCAGGTGGAGCGCCGACACCAAATGAGAAGAGACGGACGTCGCTCCGCCACGGGAAAGACAGAGCCTCCGAGCGGCTGCGCGGCCTCGGGGAGCTGTCACCTCGGACTCATCAGCGAGGAGGAACGAGAGGAGGACGGAGGGCGAGGGCTGCTGTCGCCTCCGCCTGATGCGCGCTGTCAGCACCTCCCCAGGGAGCCTCCCAGAGCCAGCAGCTGCTCGTCTCCTGTCGGGGCCTTTCGCACGCGTGACATTGACTTCCTGGGAGAAGGCTCCCGGTCGCGGTTAAATAAACGGGGAAGGTGACATCGTCCACTCCTCCCGGCCCCACAGGGGAGGCACCTGGCGGGGAAGAAGGGAGGGGACCCTGGGGACAGGAGGGAGGGAGGGAGGGGACCCTGGGGACAGGAGAGGGGGAGGGAGCCCTGAGGACAGGAGGGAGGGAGGGGGCCCTGAGGACAGGAGGGAGGGAGGGGGCCCTGAGGACAGGAGGGAGGGAGGGGACCCTGGGGACAGGAGAGGGGGAAGGGGGCCCTGAGGACAGGAGGGGGGAGGGACCCCGAGGACAGCGGGAAGGAGCCCTAACTCTCCTCTAACGCTTCTATGAGGGACGCATTAGCAAGGACACCATGTACGCCGGGCCTTGACTCTCAGCGTCTTTGGCGGGTGCGTCCGTCAGTCATTCCAGACGGTCCGTGAGGGGTCCAAGCAGCACGTCCTCCGTGCGCCCACAGGTCGGTCACCTGCACCCCAGGGGCGTCTGGAGCCTCTTTACATGAGAATGGGCTGAGCACATCGTAGTGGATGGACAGACGGTGAGTCCTGCGGACGGACAGACGGACGGACGGATCTAAAAATGTCTAACACCCGACAGAAGGTGCGAAGGGAAACGCAGTCAGCGCACTAGCTTCTGCTTTGTTTCTTTCTTTTTTAAAAAGTGTTCGGTGCGTAGGTGCCGACAACTGGTTGGACTGACTTCCTCCATCAGCTCCAGAACACCCTGGGCACGCGAGTTCACACAGGATTCCCGCTCAGATGCCCTGGGCACGCGAGTTCACACAGGATTCCCGCTCAGATGCCCTGGGCACGCGAGTTCACACAGGATTCCCGCTCAGATGCCCTGGGCACGCGAGTTCACACAGGATTCCCGCTCAGATGCCCTGGGCACGCGAGTTCACACAGGATTCCCGCTCAGATGCCCTGGGCACGCGAGTTCACACAGGATTCCCGCTCAGATGCCCTGGGCACGCGAGTTCACACAGGATTCCTGCTCAGATGCCCTGGGCACGCGAGTTCACACAGGATTCCTGCTCAGATGCCCTGGGCACGTGAGTTCACACAGGATTTCCACTCAGATGCCCTGGGCACGCAAGTTCACACAGGATTCCCGCTCAGATGCCCTGGGGACGCGAGTTCACACAGGATTCCCGCTCAGATGCCCTGGGCACGCGAGTTCACACATGATTCCTGCTCAGATGCACTGGGCACGCGAGTTCACACATGACTTCCGCTCAGATGCCCTGGGCACGCGAGTTCACACATGATTCCCGCTCAGATGCCCTGGGCACGCGAGTTCACACATGATTCCCGCTCAGATGCACTGGGCACGTGAGTTCACACATGACTTCCGCTCAGATGCCCTGGGCACGCGAGTTCACACATGATTCCCGCTCAGATGCCCTGGGCACGCGAGTTCACACAGGATCCCCACTCAGATGCCCTGGGCACGCGAGTTCACACAGGATTCCCGCTCAGATGCCCTGGGCACGCGAGTTCACACATGATTCCCGCTCAGATGCACTGGGCACGTGAGTTCACACATGACTTCCGCTCAGATGCCCTGGGCACGCGAGTTCACACATGATTCCCGCTCAGATGCACTGGGCACGCGAGTTCACACAGGATTCCCGCTCAGATGCACTGGGCACGCGAGTTCACACATGACTTCCGCTCAGATGCCCTGGGCACGCGAGTTCACACAGGATCCCCACTCAGATGCCCTGGGCACGCGAGTTCACACAGGATTCCCGCTCAGATGCCCTGGGCACGCGAGTTCACACAGGATTCCCGCTCAGATGCCCTGGGCACGCGAGTTCACACAGGATCCCCACTCAGATGCCCTGGGCACGCGAGTTCACACAGGATTCCTGCTCAGATGCCCTGGGCACGCGAGTGCACACACTGATGCCCACTCAGATGCGCTGGGCACGCGAGTGCACACACTGATGCCCACTCAGATGCGCTGGGCACGCGAGTGCACACACTGATGCCCACTCAGATGCGCTGGGCACGCGAGTGCACACACTGATGCCCACGCTGCCGCAGGGGCCCGCGCAGATGCCCGTGTCAGGCCTGTGGAAGGCCCCCTCCATCTCAAGAGCCTGCGCCGTGCGCTGTGCACTGAGCACTGTGCACTGAGCACCGGGGGCTGCACTGTCTCTCCAACAAGCCCCCCCTTCTGATCCCCAATTTGCCTCCCAGGGACTCAAAGTCCTTCCACACAGTGACGCTCCATGTGCTGCCCTCACCCAGCACGTGGGCACTTCAGGGTCCAGCCAAGGTCACTCTGAAGTGTTCTTGGGTATCGTCCGTGACCACGCTCCCACAGCCTCCGGCTCCTCCGCCCTCTGGGCCATGAAGAGTGGGGACAGGTTTGACGTTCCTGCCTCCCACAAAGCTGGTCCCCTGACCCCAATGATAGACACCTCCAGGGGCCCAGCCCCCTTGGCCATCTCTCCCTGAAACGCCCCAACTGCTGGTGCCCCCCCATCCCAGGACACCCACCCCCACCCACCGGTCCGTCTCCAGCTGGACACACGTGTGTTCCATCCACGGTCGCCACAACCTCTAGGCTCCTGTCCACAGAGAAATGTCCATCAGCGCGTCCCCCGGGCCCCAGGAATCGTCCCGGCGCCCACACCTGCCCAGGCAGGAGGGCAGCGCCCCCTCTCCCTCCCCGTCCGCTCGAGGCCTGCCTGCCGTCCTCCCAGGTCGCGGCCTGTCTGGGCTCAGCCTCCCAGTCATGCCTGGGCCCCTCGCCAGCCCGGCCTCCAGCTTCCCGTCCACAGGGCTCTGCCCGCCGGCTCTGCGGTTTCCGATTCCCTCCGCCTGATACACGGGGCACTGTCCGCTCGCTCGTGTGCACAGAAGCCGCACTGAGCCGTGGAGCACTCGTGACGCCTCCCGCGAAGTGCTCGAGAGAAATAAATTGCAGGCATGGTGTCTCCGGCCCGGCCCGCGCCCGCCGCACGGCCGCCCTGAAATTGCTATTCTTGTCCTGATGGCGGGCTCTTTCAGCCTCCGGATTAGTTTTCAGGGTCGAGAGCCGTTCCCAGCAACTCCGTCCCTCGCAGAAGGGTCTTATTTACCGGAGTTAATTTTGCTCCTGTCGCCGCGCGCCTGGAAATAAGTATGAATCTTGTTGATTTTCATTTGCGTGTCCACCGGCAAGGAGCAATTGGAGCTAAATTACAAGTGTTCAAGGAATGTGCGCCCGTATTTCAGAGCCGCTGACAAACATCTTGCCGGACAAAGCCGGGTCCAAACAGAGCTATAAACCAGCCCTCTGCAGGCTCTAGGACCCCCCAGAGAGCGAGGCCCGGTGCCACCGTGGGCCTGAGGGGGGGGGGGGCTGTTTGTTTTAGCTGCAAAAGCCGGGCACGGCTCCGCCATCTGTCTCTCTGGCATCCCCGCAGGCCAGCGGGGACGTCATCCCGGAATGGCTCCGGGCCCATCAGAAATGCAAACCTTTTTATTTCCTTGGAAATCAATCTCTGCTATTTCCCAGGCCGCCCGCGGGGAGTGGGGCTGCGGGGACTCGGGACGCTCCACAAGGTCATCTCCCCGTGTCCCCGGAGCCCGGGTCTGTGCCTGGGGAGGCGATCAGCAAAACTGGAAGGTGGGCCTGCCGCCTGCCCACGCGGGAGCCCCGCCAGCTGAGCCCACAGAGCTGTGTGGCGAGGGGTGCGGCGTGCCCTCGGGGGGGGGTGAGGGGGGGAGTCAAAAGGTCTGAGAGCCCAGAGCAGCGACACCTGCCAGGCGGCGGCCCAGACAAGGGCTTCCCGGGGAAAGTGACATTTCAAAGGGGCCCGACATCTTGACGGAGCCCCCAAGCTCAGGGTTTTCTGTCGGACGCAAACCTGGGTCCCCGCATTGTCACTGTTGATCGCGTGCGGGTCCCCGGGGTACAAGGCAGACCTCGAACACCGAGTCACTGGAAACTGGGGGGATCGGTTCCTGCTCTCCATCACCCTTCAAGTCAGGGCCTTCTCCCTGCCCCTGCTACGCAGGGACCCCGAACGCTTTACTGCGAAGAGTTTCTGTCCCTCAGAACCTCCTCCAAATCACTCAGGCTTGACATTTAGATTTTTACTTCAAAATACGACGTCTAACCCAGCCGGCGTGGCTCAGTGGGTAGAGCGTCAGCCTGCGGACTGAGGGGTCCCGGGTTCGATTCCAGTCAAGGGCACATGCCCGGGTTGCGGGCTCGATCCCCAGTGGGGGACGTGCAGGAGGCAGGCGGTCGATGACTCTCTCATCATGACTGTTTCTCTCTCTCCCTCTCCCTTCCGCTCCGAAATCAGTAAAAACAAACAAACAAATAAAATATCTGGGAGCCCTCTGGGTTGATTGCAGACATGACCCTACTCCCTGCCCCTCCCGAGATCCATGCCCTCCGCCTCCCCGTGTGGCCGGTCACGTGACCTGCTTTGGCCAATGGGACGCACAGACGTGTGCGGCTCCTCCGGGCTGGGCCTCCGGCGCCTGCACTAATGCACCCTCTCCCCGCCCTGCCGTCACCCCAACACCCCGGCTCCCCGCTGGGGCAGGAGAGACCACAGGGGCACAGCCACTGAGGACCGGACAGCCCAGCCGCGGCCACTGAGGACCGGACAGCCGCGCCGACACAGGTGATCCGCTGGGACCAGCAGGGCCGCCCGGCCGCCTGTGGGCCTGAGCGAGTCCAAGTGGCCAGGTGCCCCTCAGCCCGTGGGGCAGAGCAGACAGGGGATCCTAGCAGACGGGGGCTCAGGGCAGACGGGGGAGGGGGGATCAGAGTAGACGGGGGCTCAGGGCAGACGGGTTGGGGATCAGAGCAGACGGGGGATCAGAGCAGACGCTGGTCCCCCCCCCAGGCCTGGGGGCTGGAAGGCCGGTCCAGGTGCCGCAGGGCTGGCTCCTGCCGCAGCCTCTCCTCGCGGGCAGATGGCCGTCTCCTCCCTGGGTCCCCACAGGTCACCCCTCCTGTCTGAGTTCTCCTCTCCTCTCCCTAGAAAACGCCAGTCATGTTGAAGTGGGTCCCCAGGCCCTCACTGACCTTCATTCTCTCTTTAAGGCCCCGCCTCCAAACAGCCACCTGCTGAGGGGTTGGGGCTGGGACTCAGCCTGTGAGTGGGGGCGGGGGTGGGGGGACATGATTCCGCATTACCAGGTGTACCAGTTAATAATGCGGGTTTTATAATCAAAGAAAACACGACAATTTCAAGAGAAACATCAAAAGTGCTTTATTCAAGTCATGTCCATCGCTAGCTACGCATTCCCCCATATTCCGGGTAATTTGTGGATCCGCCCCAATAGAACTTTTCTTGTTTTGAGGCAAACCATTCAGAGACCCAATTTTCCACTTCTTCATACGTTTTGAAGCGCTGCTCAGAACGTGCGTGTGCCATCGATCGGAACAAGTGCTCATCTGAGGGAGCAAGGTCTGGTGAATACGGCGGGTGGGTTCATACTTCCCAGGCAGGATCTTTTAACGTGTGTTTAACTGGTTTTGAAGTGTGTGATGGTGCGTCATCATGAAGCAAAATTACTTTGCCGTGTCTTCTGGCACATCTGGTGGTTTTATGATCAAAGCGTGGTTCAAATTGATTATTTGTTGTCGGTAGTGATCAGTATTAACGGTTTCACCTGGTTTGAGAAGCTCATAATACACCACACCTTCCTGATCCCACCAAATGCTGAGCATTGTCTTTTCTAAAGGGATTTGGCCTTGCAGGCAATGTTGATGGTTGACCTGGATCAACCCATGATTTTGTGCATTTGGGATTCTCAGAATAAATCCACTTTTCATCGCCAGTCACAATTCGATGCAAAAAAGACTTTCTTTTGTGCCATTGAAGCAACATTTTACTGATGACTTTTCGGTTTTCCATTTGTCTTTCGTTCAGTTGATGTAGCAACCATTTTTCTTCCTTTAAAATCTTTCCCTTTGCTTGTAAAAGATCAGAAATTGTTTGCTGAGCAACATTTAATCTTCCTGCGAGTTGTTTCTGAGTTTGACACGCATCTTCATCCAATAATGCTTGTCATTGTTGGTCTTCAAACTTTTTTGGTTTACCTGGACATTCTTTCTCTTTCACATCAAAACCATCACTTTTAAAGTGTTTAAACCAGCGATCACAAGTATCTTGAGATGGAGCATGTTCACCATAAGCTTCCCGAAGTATACGATAACTTTTTCTTCAAAATAATGAATTAAAACTTCCTGCAAATGCTCTTTTTTTTGGCACGAAATTGGACATTTTTAAGCATAAAAAATATCTATGATGTTAACACCTTCAGCAAACTTGACATATGAAGTTCTGAAGCTTGCTGTCCATACAACAAAATAGCATACATATCAAATTACTTATATATCAACATACGTGTAACTCCATCTATTGAAAAAAATCCGCATTATTAACCGGGACACCTGGTATTGTGGCGACTGGGAATGGCACCTCAGTGGGTGCCCACACGGTGTTGGCACTAGAGAGGACTGGTGCCCCGCCCAGGGCTGAGGCCTGAGAGCTTTTCTTCATGCCAACCCTGCACCAGGGGCAGCCACACGCGTGTGCACACACATCCCCGTCTGGAACCGTCTGTCCCCGCGGCGGGCTCAGCTCTGTCTTAGCCGCACAGACTCCAGGACACACGGGGCGGGAGAACAGTGCGCCTCCTCGTGTTCTAACACTCGCCGCCCCCGGCCACCGCTTGTTCTGTTGTATTTAACGTGCCTTTTATTGCATTTCCACATCTGTCACCAACTACCAGCGCACCTGCCTGCGCGGCGGTGAAGTCGGCGATCACTCCGCACGGGCACGCGGGGCCTGGGACGTGGGGAGGAGCGCGCGGCTCAACCGGGAGTTTCTTGGCTGTTTGATCCAATGGAGGCTCAGGCACCCAGGCACCGTTGGGGGGATCGAGGGGAGAAGGGGTGCAGGGGAGTTGGGGGGGGCAGGAGGAGCCGGCGATGGGCTTGGTGATGCCTGAGGGACAGACCCGCGTCACCCTGGAGACTGCGTGTGACATGCTCTTTATCGGGGAGACGCCGTGCGCACGTCATTGACACTGAGGGGCGTCTGCTCCCTTGTGGGGTCAGGGCCACTCTGACGGCTGCTTTGGGGCCTGCACTCGTGTCCCGGGGCCACGGTAGCCAATCCCTGCCGAGCGGGCGGCGTCAAACAGCAGAACCCGGTTCCTGTGCTCAGCTGTGGGCTCAGAAGTCCACGGTCAACGTGGAGTGAGGACTGGGTCCCTCTGGGGGCTCCGGGAGGCTCGTCCCTGCCCCTCCCCCAGCTCCGGGTGGCACCCCTTGGCTCCTAGACACACCCCCAGCTCTGCTCTCACCTCCGGGCCTGTCCCGGTGTCCCTGTCCTCTCCTCTCCTCCCAGGACCCTGCCAGTGGCTTAGGGTCCATCTCACCGCCTTCTCCGCACAGACCCGCTTCCAATCAGGCCATGGGTTTCCGATGGGCGTGGACTCGGTGGGTGACGACTCTCCACTTTGATGAATGAGAACAGGCGCCCAGCGTCACAGAGCCAGGTGGGAGGCAGGGTTCCAGCTCGGGTTTGCAGGGCACAGGAGCAGGTGGGCTGTCCGCACCTGCCGGCCGGGTGGGGCTGCGGAGCTGCCTGAAGGCTCTGAGAGAGGCTCCTGGCAAAAGTGGCCCAAGGCAGCCCTGGCTGGTGTGGCTCAGTGGGTAGAGTGTCGGCCTGCAGACTGAAGGGTCCTGAGTTCGATTCTAGTCAAAGGCATGAACCTTGGTTGCAGGCTCCTCCCCAGCCCGGACCCTGGTCAGGGCATGTGCAGGAGGCAACCAATCAATGTGTCCCTTCCTCTCTCTCTCTCTTGCTCTCGCTCTCTCTCGCTTTCATCTCCCATTCTCTCTAAAAAATCAAAGGAAAACTATCCTCAGATGAGGATTTTTTAAAAAGTGGCTGAGGCAGGCCAGGTGCAGTCAGGCTCAGCATCTGTGTGTGACTGAGATGAATATCCCCAAAGCCAGGCTCCGGCCACAGACAGCGCATCTCCCTCCTGTGCCCACCTGACGGCTCTGCCCAGGGAAGCAGGAGGGGGTCTGCAGCCCAGCATTCGCTCCCGCCGACGGCTGCGTCCTTGGTGTTAGAAAAGCCCGCGGCCACAATCAGTTCCGTGTACCGTTACCTTTCACCTGGCCCGCAGCCATTTGTAAGTAACACGGGCACGTCTTGTATCCTTAATGGTCTGTCCTCCCAAGATTTCAGTTTGGAAACACACGAGTGAGCCCAGTCGCTGAGCCGCACGCAGGGCCTTCTGGTGGCCCCTGCGTCCGAGGCGGGAGGTGCTGTGGCTACTCGAAGCTGGCAGGTGCCTGGACCTCAAGGGCAGACAGGAGAGTTGGTGCGAGTCCAGGTGGGAGCCCACGGCTGCACGTGCAAAGGCCCTGGGGCCGGGCCGGTGAACGGTACCTGCTCCTTCCTTTCTCACGGTTCCCTGGGCGCTGAGCAGAGAGGGAGGGAGAGTCCGCGCCCACGGCGCAGGGGGCTCCCGGTCCCTCTGGCAGTCCTGCCTCAGACTAATAGCGACTGACATTTCTGCCGGGGTCAGCTGACCTGCGACACGGGCCGACGCACGCAGCGCGGGAGGTGGACACGCCACAGCTCCCTCGTGAGCACCTGCTGCTCCCTCAGCCTGAGGCCTCGCATTTCTGTGCCAAGGGGGCCTGTGCCCCTCACAGAGCTGCTATAGGACACCTCCCGCGCTCCCGCTGGAACAGGCTCGCGCTATTCCATGTCGTCCCATCTAATTAGCATATTATGCTTTTATTATTATAGAGCCTCTAATCGGCACGCGAAAAGCACGATTGTATGGCACTGCGTGTTCACAGAGTTCATTTCTTTCAGGAAAACATTTTAAACGTGTGATGTTATAACTATATTTGCAGGTTGTCACATATTAAGAATTGTGGGGCCCGGCCGGCGCGGCTCAGTGGCTGAGCATCGACCTAGGAACCAGGAGGTCAGGGTTTGTTCCTGGTCAGGGCACAGGCCCAGGTTGCAGGCTCGAACCCCAGTGGGGGGTGTACGGGAGGCAGCTGACCCATGATCCTCTCTCATCATTGATGTTTCTCTCCCTCCCTCTCCCTCTCCCTCTCCCTATCCTCTCCTTCTCCCTTACTCTCCCTCTTCCTCTCCCTTCCTCTCTGAATCAATAAAAACATGTTTAAGAAATAAAAAGAAACACCCCTCTCTGCTCCCTAACCCATGGTCGGCAAACTGGGGCTCGCGAGCCACATGCGGCTCTTTGGCCCCTTGAGTGTGGCTCTTCCTAAGCCTTAGGAGCACCCTAATTAAGTTAATAACAATGTACCTACCTATATAGTTTAAGTTTAAAAAATGTGGCTCTCAAAAGAAATTCAGTCGTTGTACTGTTGGTATTTGGCTCTGTTGACTAATGAGTTTGCCGACGCTGCCCTAAGCTGTGTGAAAACAGTGCATTTTAAATGCAGTTTTGAGAAGCCCGGGATGTGGGTGGGCCCCGGGGATGTGGGCCCCGAGGGGGGCGGGCAGGGGGCGGGGGCCGGGGGGCAGGAGGGACCCAGCGGGTTTTCTTCTCTTTGGTTCACGATCCTCCTTCCGAGCTCATCACAAACCACAGGAGCAGCTTCGGGCCGAGGCGGGCGGTGCAGGGCGAGGGGCTGCCGGTCGCGGCGGGTCAGACGGAACCAGCGTCCCTCCTTACAGAGCAGCAAGCGGGACCCGCCTGGCCCGGCGTCCATGACCGGTCACAGCAGCGCCGTCACCCTCACAGGCCTGTGCGCCCCCCGGGTGTGGGGCTCCACACGGCAGCCCCTCGGCACCACGTCATCCTACGCCTCTGACCACAGGCCCAGGGCAGTGTCAGCACGAGCAGAGCTGCCACTCAGGTGTCCCCAGGCCATCCCGGCCGGCCCCCAGGATGTGGAGGGTCTGGGGGGCGGGGGGCGGCAGGAATGCTGAGGCTCAGCCGTGTCCCGGGTGACCAAGTGTGTGCATCTGAGGAAGGTTTGTATCAAAGTCGGGTTCAGAGAGCGCCAGGAAAGTGGGGTGGGCCCCAGTGCACTGGGGTGCGGGGGGGTGTCTGCCCAGCCATAGGCAGCAGTGGGCACGAAGTCTGTAGAGAATTTAAGACCAAGAGGCTGTCTGTTCTATCATCACAGCAGACCAGCAACTCCACCCGAGGCCGGTGATAGCTCCCCTGGAATCCATCTGTGGCTGGTCTGCATTCTACACCGCCCCTGGGGTTCTGCCGGGTTTTCATAAGAGACGCGGGAGCCTCAGAGGACAGGCTTGTGCCTAGCAAACCCCAGGGAACCCGCTCAAAAACGATTAAGACGAATACACACGCTCTCTCAGCAAGATTGAGAGATACAAGATCAATATATACAAACCAATTGTGTTTCTGTGCACTGGCAATAAACAACCTGAGAACAAAATCAAGAAGACAATCCATTTATAATCGCGTCGAAAGAAATAAAACACTGGGGGATGCATTTAATAAAAGAAGGGAGGACGTCGACGCCGAAAACAGTCAGCCGTCCTGGAAAGACGTTCAAAGGGACCTAAATCAATGGGAAGACGGCCCGTGATCACGCTCCCTAAATTCATTTACAGATTCAGCACAATTCCTACCAAAATCGCCGGCTTTCATGCAGAAATGGACAAGCCGGCCCTCAAGTGTCCTACAGGAGCCCAAGGAGCCCTGAACAGCCGAGGCCATCTTGAAAATGAAGGACAAAGTGGAATGACTCACACCTCCTGGTTTAAAAACATCCTTCAAAGCTACTGCGATCCAGACAGTGTGGCACTCGCCTAGGGTAGACCGATAGACAATGGAATAAAATGGAGAATCCGAAAGTAAACCCTCATTTATGGCCAACTGATTTTGGACAAAAGGGGCCAGACAGTTCACGGAGGAAAGGGTAGTCTTTTCAGCTGTGGTTCTGGGACGAATAGATGTCCATCCACATGTCAGAAACCGAATCTGGCCGGCCGGCCTGGCCCAGGGGGTGAGCGGCGACCTATGAACCGGGAGGTCACAGTTCGATTCCCAGTTGGGTCACTGGCTCGGGTTGTGGGCTCGATCCCCAGTGTGGGGCCTGCAGGAGGCAGCCGATCGATGATTCTCTCTCATCATTAATGCTTCTCCCTTCCTCTCTGAAATCAATACAAATGTATTGTTTAACAAACACCTGAATTTGGACCCAGATTTGACACCATAAACAAATATTACATCCAAGGGGACCGTGTAAGGGCTGGGAGAGTGACACTCTTAGGAGAGAAATGTGGCTGGGGCCCCCATTGATGTCCTAGGACAGTAATGGCGAACCTTTTGAGCTCGGCGTGTCAGCATTTTGAAAAACCCTAACTTAACTCTGGTGCCGTGTCACATATAGAAATTTTTTGATATTTGCAACCATAGTAAAACAAAGACTTATTTTTTTAATATATTTTATTGATTTTTTTTTTTACAGAGAGGAAGGGAGAGGGATAGAGAGTTAGAATCATTGATCAGCTGCCTCCTGCACACACCCTACTGGGGATGTGCCCACAACCAAGGTACATGCCCTTGACCGGAATCGAACCTGGGACCCTTGAGTCCGCAGGCTGATGCTCTATCCACTGAGCCAAACGGTTAGGGCAAGACTTATATTTTTGATACTTATTTTATATATTTATATGCCATTTAACAAAGAAAAATCAACCAAAAAAAAAATGAGTTTGCGTGTCACCTCTGACACGCGTGTCATAGGTTTGCCATCACTGTCCTAGGAGCTCCAGCAAACACACCATGAGAGAGTAACAGACACAGCAGACACGTCCACAGGAACATGTCTGTGCTGCGAACAGCAGCGTCAGGAAGGTGGGAAGGCAGCCGCAGACGGGGAGACACTGCTCACAAGCCACAGACCTGACACGGAGGTTGCACCCAGAAGAAAGAGCCCTTACAAGTCCACAGACACGACAGCCCACCCCTGACCTGGGAAAGGGCTAGAAGAGACACTTCTCCAAAGAAGATGCTCCAGTGGCCGAGAGACGCACGAAAAGATGCCAACGTCATCAGCAAATCAAAACCACAGCGAGAGACCACTTCACGCCCGTGAGAACAGCCGTGATTAAAAGAAAGAAAGAAAGACGGTAACATGTGTTGGCAATAAAACGAGAACGTGGAACCGCGGCACTGACGGCGAGAGCGGAACCCGGTGCAGCCGGGAGTGGAAACAGCCCAGGCCCGCCAGCTGGTGGAAGACGGACACACGGGGGGCGGGGGGAGGGGGTACAGGAAGGGGCAGCGTCTGTCATAACGGAACGCCGTCCGGCTGTGGCGCTGGGAGCCTCGGAAACACTTTGTTCAGTGAGAGAAGCCACACACAAAGCCACTCGGTACGATGCCACTTCTAGGAAACATTTAGGACAGACAAGTCCGCAGAGATGAGCATGGATGGGCGGGTGGCTGGGTGCAGGCAGGGGAGGGGACAGCTGGGGCTGGCGGGTGTGGGAGACAGACTCCCAGCGGGCGCAAGCTCTGTGTGGACGGTGACGGAAATGCTGGTGATGGCACCGCTCTGTCGATGTAGTAAAAGCCACTGAATTGTACACTCGGAATAGCTGAGCTTTATGGTCGTGGCTCGGCGCTCAGGAAAGGCTGTTAAAGCAAAAGGCTTCCTCCACGGTCGGACGTGTCTGAGTTCCTCTCGGCCGGTTCTCATCTCCAAGCTCACGTGTCCTCCTCCCGCCTGTAAACCGAGAGGCCGTTACCGAGAGCCAAGCGACCTCCTGTTACCGCGCGTCGGCCGTTTTTGTGCCCATCGGGGAGTTTTATTCATGTTTAAACTTTAAGACGGTGAGACCGAGGGCAGGTCCTAAGCTGTAATATTCTGTTTGGTAAGTACCCATTTTCGTTCAGACGGGAAGTCTTTTTCTGACTTTGAATGTCTTTAAAATTGAAATTCATTCTTTTTATAACTGATCATTATTTTCAAACCAAAAAAAACAAAACACAAATAACGATGTGTTGCCAACTCTTATATAACTAGGGGCCCAGTGCACGAATTCGTGCACCTTGAAAGGAACTGTGGGCCTCGAGGCTGCGGTGGGCACAGGGGTGGGTCTCGGCCCATCCTCTGCACCCCCGCCCAGGCCCTCCCACCGCGGCCCCGCGGCCCCCCGACCCCCTGTCTGCCGGCAACCCCACTCCCACCACCAACACTCCCAGGTGCTGACTGCACCAGCCCTGCTCACACCGTTGACGGCGTGAAGCAATTGAGGCTGGCGCCAGAAGTGGGTGCAAGAGGCGGCTGCTGGCCCCAATCGCCCCTCAGGAGCAGGGGGAGGTGGAGAAGCCCTCAAGGGCGATCGGGGCCAGCAGCCGCTACTCACGCCCACTGACGGTGCTGAGTGATTGGGGCTGGCGCAGGGGTGCCGGCAGCAAGTGTGAGCACCAGGCAGGGCCACAGTGCATGGGTACAAAGAGTTTTCAGTAACCACCAGAGGCTCACCCCGATGACAACGACCAGCGCCCCGCCTTGGTCTGGCGCCCCCGCTCACCTGCTCCACCCAACACCCACCATGTTCCGCACGCGTCCCCTGGTGGTCAGCACATATCATAGCGACGGGTTGTTCAGTTGTTTGGTTGTTCCACAGTTCGGTCTATTTACATATTCCCCTTTTATTATATAGGATTACAAGAGGCCCGATGCACGAAATTCGTGCAAGGCCCTCGCAGCCCCGGCTGCCTCATGGCCCCGCAGCCCTGCCCACTGGTTGTTCTGGAAGGTCGTTCTGCCATCCGGTCTAATTAGCATATTAGTTCTTTATTATATAGGATTCCTGAAAATAGTTTTGAACTAGAGGTTGTTAAAGTGCTCTGCCCTAGCTGTCAGTAGGAGGCGCCACTGCTGGCGTGGCCGTGGCGGGAAGGCCTGCCATGCCACAGGAGACACTGCCTGTCCCGGGGTGAGGCCCACCGGCCCAGCGGGTCCTAATCCTTATTGATAAAATGTGATTTATTTTTGTTGAGTTTACTGGGGTGACACCGGTTAACAATTAGACAGTTTCAGACGCACGAATCTACAGCACACTGTCTGGGCACCGGTCACCACCCAAGTCCAGTCTCCATCCCCTTTATCCCCCCGCACCCCCCCCTTCCTCCGAGCAATCACCACACCTCTGTCCGTGTCTGTGAGTCTTTCTCTTTTTTTCCCCTTTTTTGCTCAACCCTCCCACTCTCCCCACCCCCACCCCGGCTGCTCTAGGAGTCTGTCTCTATCTTGCTTGTTATGAGTGAACTCACATGGCTCTTGTCTTTCTCTGATGGCCTGTGTCACTCGGCATAGCGCCCTCCAGGCCCCTCCGTGCTGTCGCCGAGGGCGGGATTTCCTAGAGGAGCGGGTGAAGGGGCGGGGGTGCGTTTAACAGTGGGATACGACTCGGCCGTGAACAACACGAATGTACTTCATGTTTCTGGTCACGTCTGTTAACGCTGTATGGGCCCCTTCTCATCATTATTTCATATCAGCAGCCCCGGAGCTGTGCCTATATAGACCGTCACTGACACATGCTGTATGTGTGTGAGTGTGTGTGAGTATGAGTGTGTGTGTGAGTGTGTGTGTGAGTGTGTGTGAGTTTGTGTGTGTGTGCAAGTGTGCGTGTGTGTGTGAGTGTGTGCAAGTGTGTGAGTGGCTGTATGACTATGTGAGTGTGTGTGTGTGTGTGTGTGTGTGTGTGTGTTGTGTGGTTTGGTGGTGGTTTTGCTTTGCTTTTGCTCTGGGTGTGTCCACTGTTGCAGGCGCTCACGTGGACGCCTCGGACAGTGCCACGTGCAACCCTGCGGCCTGGACGGCAGGTAGGGTGCCGACCCATGTGCCGCCTCGGCCTCGGAACTGGGGCTGACACTGAACCTACAGACCGTTCCCCAGCAGCTTCTGTCATCAGATCCGCTGCAGTCGGCGGTCGGCTCTCCTCTCGCCTCCAGTCCTCCCTTTCCTGCTTCCACGCTCCCGTCTGACTTCCCTTCCCTCCTGTTCGCCCCCTCGCCTCACCCTTCACGCAGCTGTTACTCTCCCCCACGTTCTACACCCAGAACCGAGCCGTGGTGACGTGGACACTTCCCACGACACAGCTCCTCCATGAAGAAACTCAGTGCTCCCCACTCACACACACACACTCGCACGGCCTGCCTCCGTGGTTGAGCATTGATCTATGAACCAGGAGGTCACGGTTCGATTCCCGGTCAGGGCACAGGCCCGGGTTTCAGGGTCCCCAGTGTGGGGTGTGCTGGAGGCAGCCGATCCATGATTCTCTCTCATCATGGATGTTTCTATCTCTCTCTCCCTCTCCCTTCCTCTCTGAAATCAAAAAAGGTATATTTAAAAAAAGAAAGAAACTAAAGGTCAGAAACACGCATCCGCCCACACTCTCTGGGAGGTCACGGTCGGGGTGGGCGATCGCACTTCATGCCGGAGGGTGTGCGGGCGCGAAGGCGCAGCCCGGAGGGTTGGGTGCGCTCTCAGAAACGCAGGCTTCTGACTTGTCTGACGTACGTGCCACACCTTGGTGCCCACAGGGACAGTGCCGGGTGCGTCCACGGCGGGTGGGAGCTCCCCTCGCGCTGGAGTGGCCTGGCGGGCGGGCCCTCGGGAAGCTGACGGAGCGCCAGGCACACCCGCCAGGAGATGCCTCCTGGCCCAGCCCCTCGACGGTCTTAAGGTGCGAGTCCTCTGGCCTCGGCGCTGGTCTTTCTCAGGAGCCTGACTCCGGGCTCAGACGGGCCTTCCGGCGGCCTGGTGGCTCCGGGTGCTCTCGGCGCCGCGGGAGGGGCGCCCTGGGCGGCCTGGGAGGGATGAGCAGGCGGACCGGCTCCATCTTTAAACGGGGACCAGGCGCACAGGGCGCCCTGGAGCCTGGGAGGAAGGACTCCAAGGAGGTGGCCCCGGCGACTCAGAGCCTCCTCGGTCCCAGCTGCTACCTCCGCTCCCAAGACAGACGGAGCGTCCGTGACCACTTCCCACGCTCGCAGGCCGTCCTGACCGCAATCCCTCATCACTAGGCGGCGCCCGCACAGGCCCCACCGCACCGGCTGTGCGGCCCCGGCTGCCCTGATGCTGATGAAGTGTCTGCTGTCCTCCGTCCCCTCGGGAAGGAAACACGGGCCGAGAGCGCAGCTGCTGCGAATGGCTGAGTCCACGTTTTCTCCGCATCCACCTGCCCCACGCGCGGCGCCCAGGGGGCCCGCCGCCAGCCCTCGGTCCCACAGCAGCAGCGCCGCGGCCACCGGGTTCTGCACGTTTCTGCAGGACGCCCCCCTCAGCCCCGCGTGGAGGGGATGGTGTGTGCATGGTGTGTGTGCATGGTGTGTGTGCATGGTGTGTGTGCATGGTGTGTGTGCATGGTGTGTGTGCATGGTGTGTGTGCATGGTGTGTGTGCATGGTGTGCGTGCATGGATGTGTGTGCATGGTGTGTGTGCATGGTGTGCGTGCATGGATGTGTGTGCATGGTGTGTGTGCATGGTGTGTGTGCATGGATGTGTGTGCATGGTGTGCACGCATGGTGTGTGTGCATGGTGTGCACGCATGGTGTGTGCATGGTGTGTGTGCATGGTGTATGTGCGTGGATATGTGTGCATGGTGTGTGTGCATGGTGTGTGTGCATGGATGTGTGTGCATGGTGTGTGTGCATGGTGTGTGTGCATGGTGTGTGTGCATGGTGTGTGTGCATGGATGTGTGTGCATGGTGTGCACGCATGGTGTGTGCATGGTGTGTGTGCATGGATGTGTGTGCATGGTGTGCACGCATGGTGTGTGCATGGTGTGTGTGCATGGATGTGTGTGCATGGATGTGTGTGCATGGTGAGAAGCCGGCTCTCCAGGGCCACAGGGGGGCAGGCTCCTGAGGACACATGCACCCGCCTGCCCCGAGGGTCCCCGGGACCCAGGACTGCGGGCCGCGGCCCGGATGGGCTTGGCCCTCTCTCTCTGTGGGTTCCAGGGTTCATTCTGGACGCCTCGCAGGAAGCGCGCTCTGTCCGCCTGCTCACTGGCCGCCCCGCAGGAGCCAGGAGCCAGGGCCCTCGAGGCCCGCACGCGGAGTCACACCTTCTTGCTCGGCCATTCGGTTGACGGACTGTCTCCCTCCAGGACCCAAGGACCTCTCCCCAGACATCAGAGCAGGAAGCGGGAGGGGCTGTTCTCTGGGTGGGGGGGGGGGGGGGGCGGGCGAGGATGGTAAACTGAGGCAGGGTAGACCGCGAGGGACACGGGCCGTGGGAGGCCCAGAACCCGAGACCCCCTGGTGCCGGTGGGCCCAGGTGCACCCTCCGGACCTGCAGTGGGTCGGAGAGGGCGGCCGGCGGGCCCTCGGCGTGCCTGGGGGTAAAGTGCTAACAAGGACCACAGGCCCCAGTCGCCCTCACAGGCCCGTGGGGGGTTGGGGGGCAGAGAGGGGGGCGGGAGGGATGGCAGCCTCAGTCACCGGGACCCCTCCAGCGGGCGGAGGCCATGGGAGGCACGCGGCCCGGCCAGCCCCAGGGGCTGCTGGCTCACAGGTGAGGCGGGAGGAGGTCTGGGGTGTCCAGGCCGCAGGACTCATGCTCCCATCATTCTGGGGGCCCCTCCCACGGCCACACCCGCCTGCAGGTTTCAGAGCCGGGCAGGTGGCCGGCCACAGGGCTCACCGAGTGTCCACAGTGCCTGCCCCGGCCCCGCCCAGGGCCCACCCACCGCCTGCCGCCTGCTCCCGGGCCTGGGACCCAGCCCGCCCCTCCCCCCTTCCTTATCTCTTCTTCTAACATTTTGCATTTTAGTCTCATTTCCTGTCGGGTTTTGCATTTCCCTCCCCCGCCCTCCCGGTCTGTGACACACTTTCTCTTCTTTTTTCTCTTTAGTCGGACTCCTGGTGTCGGACTCCTGCCTCCCTGCCTCCGGGGCGCGCTGCCCCCCCACCCCCACCCCTGGCCCTGCAGCCCCCGGGCAGGCGCTGGACTGGACGGTGTGGCCAGGCCCAGGGCCGGGCCTCCGGGAGGAAGCCCGTGGCCTGCATGGAGGAGGTGCCCGCAGCTGGCAGAGCATGAGCGCCCCAGGTAGGCTCAGAGGACGTGCGGGGGTGGGGGGGCCGAGGGGGGAGTCGGGAGTCAGGGGACGCACTGGGGGAAAGAGCCTGGTCGTGGTGGGGGGAGTGACGGGGGCGGGGGGGGGGAGGTACTCGAGGGTACAGGGTCCCGGCCGGCCGGGATGCCTGGGTCCCTCAAGGGCTGTGGGCGGTGAGTGGCGGTGGGGGGTGGGGAGTGTCTGGCTCTGCTGGCCCAGTGCTGGGCCCCTTTGCTCCTCTCTCTCTCTCTCTCTCTCCATCTCTTCCCCCCCTTTCTCTGTCCCCCCTTCCAAGCCTTTCTCTTTCTTTCACTTTGCACCTCCCGGAGTCTCTGCGGTTCTCTGACCATCCGAGTGTCCACCGGGCAGAGTGCCAGCCCCTCAGAGGAGGGGTGACCCCGCAGAGCAGAGCGTCCCCGCACCTGCCCCCAGGGAGGGAGGGAGGAGGGAGGAAAAGAGCCTCTTCCACCACCTGAGGGGACAGGAAGTTCCCAGACCTCAGCCAGGCCTGACTCAGAGGCTCCAGAGAGCTGGGGCCTGGGGCGGAGGGGGGAGGCGGGTGACTGGATGCGAGGCTCTGGCCACAGGTGAGGTCCTCCTGGCCTGGGGGTCAGGCCCAGAGGAGATGGGCCGGTGCCCCCAGGCTCAGAGCGCCCAGGCCCCAGGGAGGGGGCCCCAGGTGTGGCCACGCGCGGGGAGCCTCCTGCTGACTGGGCCTGGGCCCGCCGACCTGGGCGCCTGCCTTCTCTCTAGGCCTCTGGCTTGTGGTTGAAAAAGTGTCCCCCGACATTCATGGCCCTGGAGGTGTCAGGTCCCCCCACAGGAAGCAGGAGGTGCTGGGGGTCCTAGGCCTCGGAGCGCCTGCTCCACGCGCGTCCAGCGCTGCAAACTCCGCGCACAATGAGGCGGGCAGGGCTGGGCAAGCGCTCTCCTCCGCCTGAGTCTCCATCCCCCGGCCCCCTTCCCTCCCCCCTCCGGCTGTGGGTGGTGCTGTGGCCGGGTGGCCTAGGGCAGGGACCCGCCCAGCCTCCTGCCAGCACAGCGTGGATCTATGAGCGCCCACGGCCCACAGTCCTGGCTGCACGGAGGGTCCCCGGGTGCGTTTGTAAATGGTGGTAAAATGCACATAACGTAGACGTTACCCTCTGATCCCCACAAGGTGCAGGGTGGCCCGGCTCCTCGCCATGTGCCGCCACCCCCACCTCCACCTCCCGCCCCAGCCCACCCTCCACTGGGCCTGTGAGTCGGCCGCCTCAGGGACCCAGGGAGGTGGACAGTGACTGTCCTTCTGGGACGGCTGGTCTCCCTGAGAGTCACTCCAGGCCCCTCCACGGGGAGCAGGTGTCAGTCTCCTTCCTTTTCTGGCTCCTCCTCCTCCTCCTCCTCCTCCTCCTATGTCCTCCTGTGTCCTCCTCCTATGTCCTCCTCCTCCTCCTCCTCCTCCTATGTCCTCCTGTGTCCTCCTCCTCCTCCTCCTCCTCCTCCTATGTCCTCCTATGTCCTCCTCCTCCTCCTCCTCCTCCTCCTATGTCCTCCTGTGTCCTCCTCCTATGTCCTCCTCCTCCTCCTCCTCCTCCTCCTATGTCCTCCTGTGTCCTCCTCCTCCTCCTCCTCCTCCTATGTCCTCCTCCTCCTCCTCCTATGTCCTCCTCCTCCTCCTCCTCCTATGTCCTCCTATGTCCTCCTCCTCCTCCTCCTCCTCCTATGTCCTCCTGTGTCCTCCTCCTATGTCCTCCTCCTCCTCCTCCTCCTCCTCCTATGTCCTCCTATGTCCTCCTCCTCCTCCTCTTATGTCCTCCTCCTCCTCCTCCTCCTCCTATGTCCTCCTGTGTCCTCCTCCTCCTCCTCCTATGTCCTCCTATGTCCTCCTCCTCCTCCTCCTATGTCCTCCTCCTCCTCCTCCGACCTCCTATGTCCTCCTATGTCCTCCTCCTCCTCCTATGTCCTCCTCCTCCTCCTATGTCCTCCTGTGTCCTCCTCCTCCTCCTCCTCCTCCTCCTCCTCCTCCGACCTCCTATGTCCTCCTCCTCCTCCTCCTCCTCCTCCTCCTCCTCCTCCGCTTCCCCATGCGGCACTCGTCCTCCCGCAACGAGCCGTGCTGCCCAGGACGGAAGGGCCGTGCGGGTCAGGGTGGGCGGGCGGGGAGGAGGTGCCACCTCAGGCATAAAGGCCCGGTCGGGCCCCGACATCCAGGGGATGGTGATGAAGAGGAGGGTGGACCGCGGAGCACGGAGCCTCCTCAAGTCGGTTCAGAACCAGCTGATCTGCCCTGGACAGTGTGGCTCAGTGGATAGAGCGGCGACCCGCAGACTGAAGGGTCCCGGGTTCGATTCCGGTCCAGGGCACGCACCTTGGTTGCAGGTTCCCCGGCCCTGGTCGGGGTGCGTGCAGGAGGCAATCCATCGACGTCTCTCACATCGATGTTTCTCTGTCTCTCCCTCTCTCTCCCTCTCTCCCTAAAAACCAATGGGAAAATATCCTCGGTGAGGATTTTTTTAAAAACGAGCAGCCTCTGCTCTGCTGGGCCTTGACCCGGGGCCCCTGGGAGTGGGACGGGGTGAAGCCCCACATGGCCAGCGCCCCCCAAAGGCCCCCAACACTGCTGCCTGCTGCGTTTGCACGACCAGGTCGTTAAAACTCGTGTTTTAAAAAAACGGTCAGACCCAGGGGAGGCGGCCATGGGCGGTCCGAGCTCCACCTCGGGGTCTGAGGCCGAGGGGGAGGGGGAAGGCGCTCACGCTGTGGCCGCGGACGCGGGTTCAAGGCGCCCCTGCTCCTCTGTGCTCATCCTTGACCTTGGACAGGCTGTGCCCACCCAGCTCCCCAGGAACCCTTCTTCCACTGCGGCCGGATGCTGGGGTCGGTCATTGTCGGGCCTGTCGGCTACGCCACGTGTAAGAGGAACGCGAGATGTTGCCTGTCACTCCCTGTGCTGTCCTCCCAAGACCTGCGGGGGGGGTGGGGGGGGACGAGAGGTCGGACGGAGAGTCCCGCCAGGGCCGGAGTGCGGCTCCCCACTGTCCGAGCGCCCGGCCGCCAGGCCTGCATCCCTGCCTGGTTCAGGTCCGGTTGGTCCCGGTCCAGGTGATTCAGGTACAGTTTGTCCATTTGGTAGGTCCAGGTCTGGTTGGTCCCAGTCCTGTTGGTCCTGGTCTGGTTGGTTCAGGTCCAGTGGGTCCAGGTCCGGTTTGTTCAGGTCGGGTTGGTCCGGTCCAGTTGATTCAGGTCCGGTTGGTCCAGGCAGCACACCTGGTTGGGCCAGGCAGCGGGGGTCCTTGGGCTGTGGCTGCTCGAGGCTCACAGAGGACAGTGGTCGCTGTCCGGTTGTGGACGGGGTGTCGGTGGCCCTGTCCTCTCTGCTCAGCTCGGGCTCAGCTCTCGCCTCCCTGCTCCGTCCTGTGCTCGGGCTCCCCCAGGCGCACCTGCTCGGTCATCCTCCTGCTCCTCCTGGCTGTCACGTGGTCACGGCTGCATACAAACAGGGGGGGGGGGGGGGGTACTGGGCCAGAGGCGAAAACACAGGCCGAGCCGCCGGGCCCCTGGCCTCAGGCAGCCGCTTGCAGAGTCGGGGAGTCCTACCCACACACCCTGCTCCAGGCGACATGTGCGCAGAGCGTGTGTGTCCCCCACCCAGCTCGGCACGCCTCACTCAGAGGGAACAGGGAAGTCGCCAGGGACCTGCGTCTCTCACCTGTCAGCCTGGCGGCGTCCAAAGGTGTGATGGGACCTGGTGCTGGCGGGGGAGGGGCAGGGCGCCGCACGCCTCGCTTTGGCGACGGGCACTTACCCCGCGATAACGGGGAACCCGGGCGGGGAGCCCCGCCTGCACGCGGTGTTTCCAGGGAAGCCGGGAGCCACACAGACGCTCCTGAGGGCAGCGCGACCCCGGCAGCAGGGCTCCGTGAGGCCACTACCGCGCGAGCGGAGACGGGACTGACCGGGATGCACACGGGAGTGTCTGGGAGGAGCCGGACAGAGAACTGCTTCTCATAGGACGTCCGGGGCGTGGGGCTCGGAGGCTGGGCCCGAGGGAGGAGTCGGGGTGTCTGGCTGGTTCGTGCCACGAGCCTCCTCTTTATGAGTAAGAAGCAGCGGGAACGGCGAGGCCGAGAAGAGCGTGGCCGGGCCGCGTGGCTCGGTGGCTGAGCGATGACGGATGAACCAGGAGGTCACGGTTTGATTCCCCGTCAGGGCCCAGGCCCGGGTTGCGGGCTGGATCCCCAGCAGGGGGCGCGCAGGAGGCAGCCGATCAGTGGTTCTCTCTCATTGATGTTTCTCTCTCCCTCTCCCTTCCTCTCTGAGATCCATAAACATCTTTTTCTTAAAAACAAAGAAAGGACAGTGCGGCCGGGGTGGGTGCCCCGTCTCCGGCTGCCACCCCAGTTCTGGGTGGGCTGGTCCCACTTGAAGGACAAGTTCGCTGGTCGTAGCTCCCGAGTCCAGCGTCCCCGTCAGAGAGATCCCGGGGAGGGGGGGGGAGTCCGCTCTGGTGGGGGAGCCCCTGAGCCGGTGCACAGCACACTCCCCTCCGATGTGTCTGGTGGGAGGGGGCCTCACGGCCTGTCCCAGTCGCCCCTCCCCACCTGCCCTTGACCCTCACATACACGGAACCCCACGCGTGTTCTCTCGTCTCCCGCCTGAGTTCCCTGCATGTTGTGTGTAGCAGTCAGTCACGGGGTTCTCCTTGCTGCACAGGATTGCGCCGACGAATCCACCACAATCACTCACCACCTGCCCCGGACACGCCCGTGTGGGTCCCGTGCGCGGCTGTCGGTGACGCTGCTGAACACTCGCGCAGGAGTCCCGGCGCCGCGCCCACTGTCTAACCCGAGGGCACAAGCCCCGTGCGGCGCGGCCCGGGTTCGGTGAACGGTGATTTCAGGGGATGGAGGTCGGTGAAGTGAAACCGCCTTCCATCAGCATCAGGGCCCGTCCCGGCGGCTACGTAGGGTTGTGTGACTCACTGACGTTCGCTACAAAGAAACGGCCCAGGTCGTTTTAAATGGGTCCAGGTCCGGTTGGTCCAGGTCCGGTTGGTCCAGGTCCAGTTTGTCCATTTGGTAGGTCCAGGTCTGGTTGGTCCCAGTCCTGTTGGTCCTGGTCTGGTTGGTTCAGGTCCAGTGTGTCCAGGTCTGGTTTGTTCAGGTCCGGTTGGTCCCCCCGGTCCAGTTGATTCAGGTCCAGTTGGTCCAGGTCCAGGTGGTCCAGGTCCGGTTGGTTCAGCTCCTGTTGGTCTGGGTCCAGTTTATTCAGGTCCAGTTGGTTCAGGTCCAGTTGGTTCAGGTCCGGTTGGTTCAGGTCCGGTTGGTCCAGGTCCGGTTGGTCCAGGTCTGGTTGGTTCAGGTCCAGTTGGTCCAGGTCCAGTGGTCCTGGTCTGGTTTGTCCAGGTCCGGTTGGTCCAGGGGAGCATTCAGGTGAATAATGCCGCCTCGCCCTCTCCAGCCCGCGTCTCCAGTTCTCAGAAGCTGGTCCAAGCCAGCCGCTCACCTCCACTGGGCGGGGGGCTGAGCCCAAGGCCACCCCTGCTTACTGGGCAAGACGGAGGCACATGCAGACCCCTCCTGGCGGGTTCTCCAACTCTGAAAAGCATGTGTCCCCCGCTCTCAGGGGTGGGCCTTCCTCGGGCCCCCGGAGACCCCTGGTTCTGAGTTTGGGGACGTGTGAGGCTGCAGAGGAAAGCGGCCTGGGGGCGGGGAGGTCTCTAACTTCTCCAGGTGGGAGGCCTCCCGCCCACGGCAGCAACAGAGGGCTGCTCCCGGCCACGGCGCGGCCTCCACGGCCACGGCCAGTGTCCACCCTCGCCCTTGCAGGCCCGGACCTCGGACCTCACAGCATCACTGGCCACAGCAGCCCTTCTCCCTCGGAGCACAGTGTCCACGTGGCCGCAGTGCCTCTCTCTCTCTCTCTCTCTCTCTCTCTCTCTCTCTCTCTCTCTCTCTCTCTCGTTGTTTCTCATGTCCATGCACATCCTTCCTGGTCCCTCTTTTCTGATTCCTACGTGACCTAACCACCAGCCGACTCCATGTCCGCCTGACGTCAGGAGATCCGCGATCGGACTTCCGATGTCTCCGCCCCTCCGTCCCTCTTCCATCCTGCCCGGCGCTCAGGCCTACACCCTCGGCCGGTTCCCTGCTCCCGTCTTGGCGACACGACCGTGCACGTTCACTGCCAGGCGAGCAGGCGTGTGGACGCGGGCCGGCCGGTGCTCCGGGCGGACGTCTCACCCTGCGGGTGGGCGCACGGCGGCGTGGGCAGCCCGAGCCCAGGCCCTTCTCCCGGCTTCCCCGCGCGCGAGGGGTTTCGAGGAGCCAGGGCAAGTGGCAGACGCCCGGCAGTCTTCCCTTGGGGGCCGGGCCCAGGCGAGCAGGGCGGCGGTGGAGCGGCCGGGACCGAATGCCACGCCTGCGGCGGGTGTGCGGCTGACAACCGAAGCCCGTGCCCGTGAGTCATCTCCGCCCGCGTCAGGGCCGGAACCTTCCGGCTGTAACTGTCCGTGGCTGCGCGTGGCCTTGAGCACATCTCTGCCCCGGGGTTTTGTCTCTCCCGGAGCGAGATCGAGATGAGGGCCTGCCCCCACCCCCCGCCTCCCCCCCCGCCCCCGGGGTCGCTCGGAGGGGCAGGCGGTAGCGGGTGGGGAGCTGCCATGTCGTGCGAGGTTTGCTGCTATGAAGTGCTCCCTGGTCGTGACTTCCTGTGGGTCATGCCTCCTCCCTCGGCGGGCGCTGGGCCTTCCCTTTGCCAAGACACCGGCGTCCATCTCCCTGGGACGATGAGGACGGGGCCGCGTGGGTGCTGGGGGGGTGCACTTTCTAACAGCCCCCGCGGGCAGGGGCGGGCAGGGGGAGCCTCCAGCCTGGCAGCACCGGGCGCCTCGCAGCTCAGCCAGCGTCCGCGCCCCGTGGTGATGCTTCTGCACAAAGCAGGGCTCTTTCCAGAGGCAGCGTCTGTCTCCCCTCGGGGTCGCCCCTCACCCGGATCTCGGGGTTCAGCGGACTTTCTGGTGGGCGGGGAGCAGCAGGCCCAGAGCCTTGCCCAGTGCGTTTCTGGTTAATTCCTGGAGCGGGTGCGCCCTGGGGTCCGGGAGGGTTCCAGATGCATCCATGCCTGTTGCCTGGGGAGCCGCCCCCGTGCGTGAGGGACGCCCCTGCTCCCGCCTGAATGGGGCCAACGCCTGCGTTTCCTGCCGAAACCCCGGCTCCGCCCGCAGCCTCTGGGCTGAGCTTCCCGAGTCCCGGGGGCTGGGGGGCCATCGCCCTCACATTATTGGGGTGCCAGAAGCCACAGGCTCTCTTCCCGGGGCGGGTGTTCTGCCCGGGAGTGGCGGGGCCCTCGCTGGCGGGTGGGTGCACAGCCATGGGCTCCATCCCCTCGCCTCCGCCCGGGGCCGCTCCGCCTTCGTCATGAGCCACGCGTGCTGCGTGTGAGCTGAGACGCGTGCAGAGGCTTTTTTTCTGGGTTGACGTGGGTTTTTAGTGACAGAAACATAAAGGCCTTGCGTTTCCTGCAGGACTGGAAACAGTGAATCAGATTTTTGTTTTGCTTCAAACCCGAAGGTCCCGGGCAGGATCGAGAGGCTCCTGACAGAGCGGGTCGCCGTGCTGCGGGGTGTGGGGCGATTTGGGGCGATGCTCCTTGCGAGGGGCCATTCCCGGGGGAGGGGACGGCCCCCCGAGACCGGCCAGAGGCCCAGAAGGGCTGCCTGAGTCAGAACTGCGCCAGGCGCGCCCCTCGCCTTCCTGTCCCGCGGGCACCGAGTGACTCACCCCCGGCGTGTTGCTCACCGGGCAGCGCGTGCGTGAGCGGGGGCTCTGCCGCCCACCAGCCCGCGGCCTCGGGCGACCCGGGGTGGCTCTGCCCGCTCCTGCCTGTGAGGCGGGGATAGCGCCCCTCTCGGGAGACTGCGCGAGCTCCCATCTGCCAGGGCCTGCCCGTGCGGGGAGCTCCCCTCTCAGTGGGACCCCGTGGCCCAGGCGTGGGCTGCTCGTTTCGGGGTGACCCGGGCGGGCTCTGAAGGGACCCTCCAAACCTAACACCCGGCTGAGCCACCTGCCAAGCACTTGCTTGTCCCCCTTGTCTGATCCCCGGACGTGAGCACCCATTACTACCTTTATCCTCTTTTTAAAAAATATATTTGTATTGGTTTCCGAGAGGAAGGGGGGGAGAGAGAGAAACATCAGTGATGTCAGAGAATCATGGATCCCCTGCCTCCTGCACGCCCAACACCGGAGATGGAGCCCCCAACTGGGCAAGTGCCCTGACCGGGGATCGAACCATGACCTCCCGGTTCATAGGTCGACGCTCAGCCCCTGAGCCCCGCCGGCCGGGCTGCCCTGATCCTCTTAGTCATCGTCCCGGGGTCTGTAGCCACAGGGATCCGCTGGGTGCCAGGGAGGAAAGTGGAGACCGGGTTCCCGCCCAACGAGCCTGCAGTCGGGGCGATCGCTGCAGGATGAAGCGCTGGTGATAACGGGACCCGCGACGAAGGCCGGTCTGAGGGACGGGGCGCCGGGCCTGCCGAGAGAGCCGGGGGACCTCCCCGAGTCTGGCCGCTGGATGGAGGCTGGAAGCCGCGAGGCCCTGCCCGCAGAGAGGAGTGCCCGGGGCCTTCTGGGCAGGGAAACAGCTCGGTGCCAGGCCTGCGGGGGGCCGGGGGGAGCATCCATGTGGGGAAAAAGTCTGAAGATGTGAGGTCAGGGGAAGGAGAGGCCCCCAAGGACACACACACACCCCCCCCCCCCCCGCCTGCCATGCTGCAGCAGGAGGCAGCGGCTGTCCTGTGGGTGGGCAGCCACGGGGGCTTCGGAGCAGGGGCACCAGCCACGGATGGACATGCGGGATCAACAGATCAAGGACAGCCCGGCCGGCGTGGCTCCGTGGTTGAATGTTGACCTAGGAACCAGGAGGTCAGGGTTCAATTCCCAGTCAGGGCACAGGCCTGGGTTGCGGGCTCCATCCCCAGTGGGGGGCGTGCAGGAGGCAGCTGATCCATGATTCTCTCTCATCATGGATGTTTCCCTCTCTCTCCCCCTCTCCCTTCCTCTCAGAAATCAATACAAGTATAGATATATGTTTAAGGTGTGGGATGTCCACATCTCCCTGTGGCGTGGCTCAGAGGTGGGTCCGGGGTGGGGTCTGAGGGATCCCACCCCGGACCCACCGAATTAGAATCTGCATTTTCACGGGGCTCCCAGGTGCTTTGCAGCACATTAAGGGTGGAGAGCAACCCAAGCCAACAATGCCGCTTCTGTTGTTACAAACAGCGTGGCCTGAGGCAAGGCGAGGCCAGGGACAGAGGGTCAGGTTGGGAAAAGATGGGAGGGAGGAGGACCAAGTTGGGAGCGAGTTTCGAAATCATTACAGCAGCCGCCTCTATCCCCGGCTGTGTGGCCAAAGATTGCATTGGTGTTTGGGTCTGTTTTATATTTCATTTACTCTTATTTCTAAAAATTCATGCATGGAAACATTCTTTAAAATCCTCAAGGAATGTCGCCACGCTGCTGCCTCTTTCCAAGCGCGGCATCAATCCTGGTGAGCTCCCCTGCGGGACCGGCGGCCGGCGGGTGGTCGCCGTCCAGGCCTCGTCCCGGCATCGAATGTAGCGACAGGAATACGCGCTTTAGTTTGGGGGCATCATACAACACGTATTGTCCGGCAGCTGCTTTCTTCACTTAAAATGTGTCTTGGAGCTCTTTCCATGTTGGTATAAACTCTGCCCTGTTCTTCTTCTTTTTAAAAATATATTTTTAATTGATTTTTAGAGATAGGAAAGGGAGAGGGATAGAGAGAGAGAAACATTAATGATAAGAGAGAATCATGGATCGGCTGCCTCCTGCATGCCCCCCACTGGGGATGGAGCCTGCAACCCGGGCATGTGCCCTGACTGGGAATCAAAACCTTGACCTCCTAGTTCATAGGTCGCCTCTCAGCCACTGAGCCCCGCTGGCCGGGCTGCCCCATTTGTAACAGCTCCAAGGCCTCCCCTGGGACAGAAGCCCCTGTGTGGGCATCTAGGGTCTTCCCTTCCTGCTCCTGCTGGTCTCACTCCCTCCTGTGGGAGAGGCGACTGTTTCTGTCGGTTCGGTGCCAACAGGGACTTGCTGGGGTGGGGACACCATGGTGACTTGGTGGGTGCGGCAGGGGGCCCCCCGGGACTGGCGGGACCAAGACAGCGTGAGCGTGGTTCTTCCCCAGCACCCTCGCCAGGACTTTACCTGAATGAGAGCATGTCGCCACTGGAGTGCAAGGCCACGCTGCAGGGAGAGCAGCAGCCAGGCAGGCGAGCCAGGGGCCCTATCCAGGCGTCTGCTGACTCATCCAACCCCCGGCGACCCTGGGGGGGGGGGGGCTACCCTGGGAGGGGGGTGACCCTGGGAGGTGAGGGTGACCCTGGGAGGGGGGCCACTTGGGAGGTGGGGGTACCCTGGGAGGGAGGGTCCCTCCTGGGTCTCGTGGAACAGCTGGAGCAGCTCAGGGGCAGCATGGCGCCTCTGTTGGCGCTGCATCTTGGTTGTGGCTCCCTGTTCGCTGATCACGCGGACCGGGGTGTGTCCCTTCTTCCCTTGTCTGCCGCGTTCCTGTCTTTTCCTTGATGCGGCCGCTTTCTCTCCGGCGTCGCGGGGCTGTCTGACCCTCGCTCACATCAGCTGGCGCCGCGCCCGCGGAACCGCCTCATCGCGCTCTGCTCAGCCGCCTCCACCGTCTCCCGGCGACGTCCTCACTGCGCTCGTCCAGGAGCCTTTCCCAGCCCAGGGTCAGGCACACATTTTAAATCGTTGGCGATTATCCCCACGTTATTGGAAACTTCTTTTATTCTCGACACTGATCTGAAGCGGCACCTCGACCATGCGCCGAAGTGGACACGACGCCGAGCTGCCCGCCCCACGGTGTTCAGCGAGCTCCGGTCTGCGGGGCCCCGCTGCGGCCTGCTGCTTTGTGCCGTGTGTGAACACGGGGAGAGAGCAGCTGGTCTGGGATCCGCCCTCGCTGGCCCCTGCGTCCGGCAGTGGGTGGCCTCGTTGCCGTTCCTGCTTAAATAATCTTCATCTCCCGTTTACGTTGTGATGGCGTAGCGGCTGGAGACGGTCCCCTTTGTGGTTGTTTTATTTTTATACTTTTTGCAGCGATCCCACCCCCTGCTACTTCCGCTTTTCACGTCGCCTGATGTGGTGAGCTTCTGTAAAGCTTCATGTGCGTCTGAGAGCCGTGGGCCGCCCGATGCCGATGGTCCGATGGTCGGGGACAGACTTTCAAGCTGGTCCATTACAGCCAACATGTTACGTCTGTTCCGTCCTCTGATCATACTCACGGGTCCCCTCCTCGGGGCCGTGTGACGTCTCGCACTGCGACACCCACAGCGACTCTGCCAGCTTCTGCCCGGCTGTCTTGCGGTTCTGTTTTCTGAGCTCCAAGCACGTGACCCTGAGTGGCGGGGGAGGTGGGGGTGCTGGTTCCTCCTCGCAGCCTGCAAGCCACCTTGTCCCTTTTTTTTTTTTTACTATAATTTTATTGATTCCGAGGGAAAGAGGGGGAGATAGAAACATCAGCGATGAGAGAGAATCATCGGTCAGCTGCCTCCTGCACGCCCCCCACAGGGGATCGAGCCTGAAACCCGGGCCTGTGCCTTTCAATGTGTGTCCCCTGAAGCCCCATTCTCCTGTGGCCCTTGTGCGTTTGTTGTATGTAAGGTGTGACGCGGGAGCGTGTTCTCCGGATGTACCCGCGATGGTAGCTCTCATCATTTCTTGGCTTCTGCCCCCCGGGACCGGTCAGGCCGTGTTTGTCCTGTTCTGTCCCGTAATGGCTTGCTCTCGCCGTTCCTTATTGATCTGCCGGCGGTTCCGTCCGTGCTGAAACAGGCTACTGCAGTGCGCAGCCCTCCCTGGGAGAGAGTCCTCCTGTTGACTCTGTCGATTCCTGCACCCTGTATCTCGGGGACTCCGCTGTCAGGTGCGTCTGTCATTGTTCCATTCAATCGATCGATCGACCCTTTTATCGATATATAACGTCCTTCTTTGGGTCTTACAACAGTTTTTACTTTGTCTGGTGTTCGCGTGGCCACCGGCTCCCTTTCGTGACCCTTCCCACGGACTCTCGCCGTTCTTCACCAAGGCCCCGTTCTAATGGCCTCGTCCTAACGTAGCCACCTCTTCGCGACCTTGTCTATGGATACGCTCGCGCTCTGGGGTGCGGGGGCTGGGGTGTCCGCGTGAGCTTGGGGATGCCATTCGGATCGCACGCAGCAGGCCGGCACCATTGCCTCCTCCATCCCGTCCTCCCGTGGGCTTCTGGCCCTCTCCGCCGACGGGCCTTGTCTGGTGGTCGCGTCACCGTGGGCCTGTGGGTGACACACATCTCAGTCCCTGCTCGTGTGGAAAATGTGTTTCTTCCCCTTTTACCCTGGAGTCGCTTTAGCTGAACATCGAATTTTAGTTTAAAGATTATTTTTCTGCCCAGCTGGTGTGGCTCAGGGGTTGCGCATCAACCTATGACCCAGGAGGTCAGGGTTCGATTCCCGGTCAGGGCACATGCCCGGGTTGGGGACTCGATCCCCAGTGGGGGGCGTGCAGGAGGCAGTGATCAATGATTCTCTCTCATCACTGATGTTTCTCTCTCTCTCTCCCTCTCTCTCTCTCTCTCTCTGAAATCAATAAAAATATATTTTTTAAAAAAGAAGAAAGTGCCGAAGCCGGTTTGGCTCAGTGGATAGAGCGTCGGCCTGCGGACTGAAAGGTCCCAGGTTCGATTCCGGTCAAGGGCATGTACCTGGGTTGCGGGCACATCCCCAGTGGGAGATGTGCAGGAGGCAGCTGATCGATGTTTCTCTCTCATCGATGTTTCTAACTCTCTATCTCTCTCCCTTCCTCTCTGTAAAAAATCAATAAAATATATTAAAAAAAAAAAAAAAAGAAGAAGAAAGCTAAGAAGCCCCACCCCACGGGGAAGGGTCTTGCACGGGAAAATCCCAGGAGGCCCTGAGAGGAGACCAGGTGGCCACGAAGGCGGCCACTGGGCAGAACGGACGTGTCGTGTCCAGCCCTCAGCCGCCCGTGTCAGATGGCGGGTGAGCTGGGCAGAGCTGGGGGTCCTGGGAGCAAGGACAACTTCTTCAGAAGGAAAAGGTCGCTCTACCCAGCTCTGGCGGGGGAGGGGGGCTGGCCTTTGCGGAGGTTCAGGTGGAGAAAGTTCGGGGCGCCCAGTGTCGGGGGCACTGGTGTCGGGGGCGCCCAGTGTCGGGGAGCCTCCGTGTCAGGGAGGTGACAAATGGCTCCACATTCTTGCCGAGGAGACGGGCCAGGGAAGGCGCCTTCGGATGGTGCATTAGCCGAACCTGTAAGCTTCTTGGTTGTGTTGGTCCGTGGCCCAATGTCACTGAAATGTAGTTGGTGGTGTTTTTCCTCGTGGCGCCCCCTTCTTTTCCTCGTGGCTGCTAATATCTCATGTCTCGCCTCCCCCCTCCCCCCCACCCCCCCGTGGTCACCCTACCCTCCCTGTCGCCGCCCCGCCCGGGTGTCTGTCCTTGAAGGGACCCTGCGCGGAGCCGTCCTGGTGAAAGAATCCAACGCGATGGAGCTGCAGCGAGGAAGCGAAACCCGGCCCCGGGTGGTGACTGATACGCAGGCCTTGCAGCCGGTGGGCTATTTATTGCTGCGGGGGCGGAGGCGTTTGCATGTAAAACGAAGGGAATTAATCACAGGGGGCGGGAGCGGGAAGTCACCTCCATCCTGTTCCCTCTCGTGGTTATTCCCGATGTACTTCCCTGAGGGGTTTGCATCCCGCTGGCCACCCTCGCTCGCAGGGGAGGGACGGAGCCGCAGACGCGGCCACGGTCCCGTTGCCCGGTGCTGAGAAGGGGGTGGTGGGTGGACGAGGGTGAACTGACCTGGATCCGAATCCCGGCCACACGGCTCAGGAACCGCGGCCTCCCACCGCTCACCTGGTGCCTCGGCACTGGGTCTCCTGCCCTCCATGCGCTGATCGTAAACCCTTCCTCACAGCCCCGGCTGGTGTGGCTCAGTGGATAGAGCATCCGCCTGCGGACTGAAGGGTCCCGGGTTCGATTCCCGGTCAGGGCACATGCCTGGATTCTAAGGCCCGATCCCCAGTGGGGGGTGTGCAGGAGGCAGCCGACCCATGATTCTCTCTCTTCTTTGACGTTTCGATGAACAGTCTGAAATAAACAGTCCGTAGGTTTAAATCGCGCACCGTTGTGAGCACCCCGGAGCCATCTGGCACATTCGCTCTGTCCGCCCAGGACGCGAGCGACCCCTCACCCAGCTGTGTCCTCGCGGTGCACGCCACCTGCCCCTCGTCCCCGAGCGGCCGCCTGTCACCAGATGGCCCGTCGTGGTCTCACGGAGCTCGTGTTCACGTCGCCCTTATTGTACTTAGGAACGGCCCGACGCCGCTCCGGTCGTTATATCACGGCGTGTTTCCATCGCCGCGCCGTTGTCCGATCGGTCCTGTCAGCTGGGCCGGGCTTCTCATTGGCATCACCACAGGTATGTGTAGAGAGGACCCGGGTGCCCGCGGCGGCGTGCCAGCGGGTTGATATTGGTCATTTCGTTCTGTCCTCTTTTTTCTTAATCTCTAGCTAGAGGTGCAGCAACCTTGTTGATCTTTTCAAAGAACCAGCTTTCAATCCCATTGATTTCCCCACGTTGCTCTGAATTTTCTTTCTGTCTTGCTCCCCATTCTTTATCGCCGTTCCTCTCCTTCGGCTTTTCTGCGTCTCCACGTAGAAACGCAGAACGTTCCTTTTAAGTCGTCCTTCTTCCCGAACATGAGCGTTTAGAAGCAGACCTTTCCCTCAACACACTGGTTCCGCCGCCGGCCACACATGCTGGTGTTTTGTTTTCATTTCTATTCGAGTCCAACCGTTTTCCAGTTTTCCGTTCTGCGTCGTCTTCGGTCGATGGGTTCTTTAGGGCTGCCACTGAGCTTCCCGACATCTGGGGGTTTTCCAGGTGCCTTTAAATTACCGTCTCTCGTTTAATTCCCTGGTGTCAGAGGACATATTTTTTATAATTCTAATCTTTATAAAGCTGTGGAGACTTGTTTTATGGCCCCGCACCAGGTCCTGGCGAAGGTTTGATGGGTACTGAAATGCCTCTGTGTTCGGCAGGGTCCGCGGGCGTTGGCTGGAGTGTTTGTAAGCAGATGCCCACTGGGTAAGGCGGGGATAGTGTTGTCCAAATCTCCCCTCTCCAGGATTTTTATTTATTTGTTCTAACGGTTACTGAGAGAGGAGTGTTGAGATCTATGACTAGAGCCCTGGCCGGTGCGGTTCCGCTGGCTGGGCATCGTCCGTGGTCAGGGCACATGTCCGGGCTGCAGGCTCGATCCCTAGTGGGTGGGAGGGGTGTGCGGGAGGCAGCCGATGGATGTTATGATGTTTCTCTCTGCTCCCTTCCTCTCGCCCTAAAAAATCAATAAACTATTCTTTTTAAAAAATAATAAATAATTACAATGAAAGAGAAATCTACAGCTATAATTGTAGGCTTGGCTGATCCCTTCATTTCTATCTGTTTGGTTGGGGTTTTTTTGGCCTCATTACTCTATAATTAAGCTCATACGCATTCAGATCATTGTATCTTGTTGCTGAACTGACTCCATTATTATAATAAAACTAGAGGCCTGGTGCACGGATTCATGCACCAGTGGGGTCCCTCGGTCTGGCCTGCGCCCTCTCACAATCCGGGACCCCTCGGGATGTCAGATAGCCAGTTTCGGCCCAATCCAGACAGGAGGGAGCTCGATCCTATGTGTTGAGCGTCTGTCCCCTGGTGGCCAGTGTGCATCATAGCGACCGGTCGTTCGGTCGTTTGGCACTTAGGCTTTTCTATATATAGATGTCCCTTTTGGCCCCTCCCTACACTCCTTTTCCCCAGGTCTCCTTTTCTAATGTCAGTGGCTCCAGTTTTGACGCACACTGTTCCCGCGGTTTTACTTTCGCCCTGTCCATGTCCTGATACTTGAAGTGCCTCTTATGAACAGCATATCGTATAAGCACTTTGCCATCCACTCTGATCGCTTCTGGCTTTTCAGGGCAGAGTTTAGCCCAGTGGCACGTACCGTCTAATCTCTGTTTCCTTTCTGATGGGCCTGTTCTCTGTTCCGGTTCCCCTCCGGCCGGCCGGCCTGCCTTTGGGTTGACCAAGGCCTGTGAGCTTCTCATTTCCTCTCTGCTGCCCGGCCAGCCTCCTGCCTGCTCTCCCCGTGCGTGTGCGCAGTTGTTCTGCGGCTTCTGAAACGCATCTTTACCTGGATCACAGCCTACCTTGTATTTATATTAAACCTACTCTGCCACTAAATCACATCCGCCTTGTTTTTATTTTGTTTTGTTTTTTAATCCTCACCAGAGGATATTTTTCCCATTGATTTTTAGAGAGAGTAGAAGGGAGGGGGAGAGACAGAGAGAAGCATCGATGTGAGAGAGACACATGGTTTGGTTGCCTCCCGCATGCCCCCAACCAGGGCCGGGAAAGGCAACCGAGGTACGTGCCCCTGACCAGAATCGAACCCGGGACCCTTTGGTCCGCAGGCCCACACTCTAACCACTGAGCAACATTGGCCGGGCCACCTGGATTTTACCTATCACTTCACATACAGTGTAAAGACTTGCAGTGCGCTTTCACTGAGCCGCTCATGCCTTGGGTTACTATGATCTATAGTTTACTTCTGAGTATTTTCTAAGCTGCACCATAGGTTGCCGTTATTTTTGCCCTCCGGGATCAATTATCTTTTAAAGAAACTACAAATAAAAATATGTTCTATTTGCTCACACAGCTACCGTGTTGGGCTCTCCTCGGTTCATGCAGATCTGAGTCTTCCGGCTGAAGAATCTTCTTTCATATTCTTCGTGCTGCAGGTCTGCTGGGGATGAATTTTTTCCACTTCGGGTTTGTCAAAGAAAGAGCCTTTCTTTCCTCTTATTTTTGAAAGAGGTTCCGCTGGATAAAGAATCCCATGTTAGGTGCTTTATTCCAGCACTTTAAACGTACATTTCCATTGTTTTCTTCCTCGCATTGCTTTTTGGGGGGAATAAGCAGTGTTTCTTATCACCAGTCCATTGCATTGAATGTGTCTTTTTTTTTCTCTGTCTACTTTTAAGATTGCTCTTTATATGTAATTTTCAGCAATTTGGTTATGATATGCCTTGTGTGGGGGGGAGGGTTTTGTTTGTTTACTCTGCTATAATCTATTGAAATCCTTGGACCTGTGGGTTGATACATTTCATCAAATTTGGAAAAATTTTTAAAGCATCCTCTTCCACAATTCCGCTTTCTCCGCTCCTCCTGGGACTCTAGGAACATGAACGTTAGACCACTTTATACTGCCCCACAGTGTACTGATTCTTAGCTCCATCCTTTTCGATCTTTTTGTTCCCCTCGGTGTCTCCGTTGTATCGTTCCTCTTGCCCTGTTTTTAAATTCGCTGTGGTTTGTTTGTGTTTCCCTCTGCGAGGCCCAAATGATGGTTCAGCCCATCTGTTGAATCTCTAGTTCGTGTGTTCTGATCTTTAGGTCTAGAATTTCCATTTGCTTATTTCTTGTTTCCTCTCTTTTGCTTTATTGTGTCGTGTTTTCTTTAAATCGTTGACATGCTGATAACAGCTGTTTTAAAGTCTTCGCGTGCAGATTCCAACATTTCTGTCATCTCCGGGTCTGTTTCTATCTACGGGTTTTGCTCCTGATGATGAGCCACGTTTGTTGGTTCAGACGCATCTGGTGAAATGTGAGTGAGTTCTGGTGGTTATGGGAGCCAAGTGTCTGGGTTGTGTTACCCATCCGTTGGGATAACTTTTGATCTGGCAAACCGTTAATTTACGTGTCAATGGGCTTGATTCTTTTCCCACTTATTTTTAGAGGGTGCTCGGTGCCTCTGAGTGGTCCTGTGGGTGGACTTTCCAGGTCGCTGAGGGGAGCACAGTGGGGTCTCTCCATGGCCAGGCAGGACTGCAGCATCTCTCAGTCCGCGTGTCATCGAAACCCCTCTAGTCCCGGCCCTCGGTGGCTGTTCTCTGCCAGGTTCATGCAGTCCGGCCTGCGTGTGTGTGTTTAGCATTTAGCCCACCCTCCTCTGTGTGGCTTCCTCCTCTCGGCATCCCTGTCCCAATGGCAGACGCCGGCAGCCCGATTCCAGTCTGTCTCCTGGGTTCCCTGAGGCTGCCCTGCGCCGTCTGGGCTCCACCTCTCTGCCCCCCCGCCCCGGGCTCCCCGCTCCCATGCAAAGAGCATCCAGGCAAAAAGCCAGCGTGATCCTGAGCCTCGTCACCTCCAGCAGCCCTCCCCAGCCACCGGCTGGCCAAGGCCTTTTCAGATCCCTCGTCCTGGTTTATAATTGTCTACTATGCTCACTGCTGTTGATAATGTGATGTTTCCACACCTCGTGGTCGACCTGCATGCACCAGCCCAGATGAGCGGGGACTCTAAGGGCCGACCGTGATTGGGGATTTGTTGAGTGTGTCCACTGGGTGCCGCAGCCCATCCGGGCGTCTGGGGCCCTAGCAAGGCCACAGCCAGGGGAGGGCCCCATTGGGGTGAAGGTGGAGACCTGGTCCCACACGGGCCTCGGTTACCCAGGAGAATCTCGAGTGTGTAGATCCAAACTGTGAGGTCGGGAGTGCCCTCAAAGACCGGGCGGCTCTGAGCCAGGAGAGCCCGGCACCAGTGTCAAACTGGGGCTCTGGAAGGTTCTGCAGGGGAGTGAGCAGGCCAGTCCACAACCGTGTCCCTGCGGACAGTGGAGGGAGTGTGAGCAGAGCTCTCAGTGTGATCCCTGCGGAGCCTCCGGTTGGAAGGTCTCAGGGAGCCGGGGCTGCGGAGGCAGGTCCCCGAGGGGGTCAGCGGTGCTGTGGCCGAGGGGACGGCGCTGAGGTTCGCAGACTTAGTTTACTCAGGGCATTTAATCCCTGAGCACCTGCACCTGCTGGGGCCGATATACAGCGCCCAGACCCTCAGTCCCGGCCCTCAGCCCGACCCTCAGCCCCGACCCTCAGCCCCAGACCCTCAGCCCCAGACCCTCAGCCCCAGATCCTCAGTCCCGGCCCTCAGCCCCAGACCCTCAGCCCGACCCTCAGCCCCGACCCTCAGCCCGACCCTCAGCCCGACCCTCAGCCCCGACCCTCAGCCCCGACCCTCAGCCCGACCCTCAGCCCGACCCTCAGCCCCAGACCCTCAGCCCGACCCTCAGCCCCAACCCTCAGCCCCAACCCTCAGCCCGACCCTCAGCCCCGACCCTCAGCCCGACCCTCAGCCCGACCCTCAGCCCCGACCCTCAGCCCCGACCCTCAGCCCGACCCTCAGCCCCGACCCTCAGCCCCGACCCTCAGCCCGGCCCTCAGCCCGACCCTCAGCCCCAACCCTCAGCCCCGACCCTCAGCCCGACCCTCAGCCCGACCCTCAGCCCCGACCCTCAGCCACAGCAGGTGCTGCTCCGACCTGTCCAGGAACCCAAGTGCCAGCAGAACGGTGCGATGCTTCTGTTTAAAGAAAACACACCCCACGTCGGGGCCCAGTGGCTGAGCGCCGACCTGTGAACCAGGAGGTCACGGTTTGACTTCTGCTCGGGGCTCACGCCTGGGTCTCCTGGAGCCTTGCTCACCCGAGATCCTGGCATCAGGCAGGGGAACCGGCTCCTTCCGGCTCTTTCTCGCGGCCTTTCCTTCACCTTCTCTGCAAAGACTCGGGGTTCTTCCCGGCCCCTCGCTTCTGCGTGGAGAGTGGCAGCTGCGAGAGAAGACAGCCGGCCTGTGATGGCCAGGGACACAGACCCAGGGAGGGGACGTCCGACCCCCCTGGCCCCTCCCCCCGCCTCGCACCTTCTCCCCCTGCCCCCGCCCCTGCAATTCTCCGCCTGAGGGCAGGGTCCCACGTGTCCGTCCAGGCCCAGCGGCTGCCTCACAGCTGCCCGGCTCTGCAGGGACGCGGAAGGCGGGGAGAGCAAGCAGGGCAGCGGGCCCTGTTCCCCAGGCGCCGCCCCCCCCCACCCACATCTCCAGGCCGCCCTCCACGGTGACTTCATTAGCAGCAAGCTGCTAATTAAATTTCATATTTATGATCGGAAAATAAAATCACTGGACCCGTTTGAAATGGGATTTGATGAGTTCTGGCTGCAGAGCTGAGTCAGCAGGCAAGGCTCACGCCGTGTGGACCGGGGTTTCGGGGCAAAGCTAAATAAAGCAACACCGGCGGAGGCTGGCTCCTGAGTTCTGGGTGGGCCTGGCCCGAGCCGGTGTCAGCCGGCAGGACAGACCTGGTCCCTCGGGAGGAGTCCTCCCGTCCGCCCCTCCCCAGGCTTGGAGGGGCCGGGGTTTGGGGCTCAGACACCAGAGCCCCGTGGCCCAGGAGGGTGTGTTTCGTCTCCAGGGTCCCCAGGTAGGGCCCGGGGGGGGTGGGGGGGGGGCTGAGCAGGGGAGGAGGGGGCTGAGCAGGGGAGGAGGGGGCTGAGCAGGCTTCCAGGAAGGGGCGGGGCTGACCTCTGACCCCGGGTGTGCGGGCTGCCCATCCACCCCCCGCCGCCCTCCCTCTGGCTGAGGGCTGTAGACCGCCCGCTCCGCATCGCCCTGAGGCCCAGGGCACAGGGTGCCCGCTCGCTGCCGCGGCCCGGGGTCTGGAGGAGAAGCTCGCGGCGGTGTGATTGGCTCTGAGCGCCTCCGCGTGAGGCTTTCAAGGGTTTCCTCCAGGGCCCTGGCCAGTGTGGCCCAGTGGCTAGGGCATTGGCCTGAGAACAGCAGGGCCCGGGTTCTGTCCTGGTCCAGGGCACGCACCTCGGTTGCAGGCTCCACCCCGCCCCGGTCAGGGCGTGTGCGGGAGAGCGATGTTTCTCTGTGTCCCTTCCACTCTCTCTAAAAACGAAATTAGTGGGAAAAGTGTCCTCTGGGTTAGCAGCAACAACTACAGGAAGTCCCTGCAGGGAGGTGCTGGGTCCCAGACTCCCGCCCCGGCCGCCTCCCGGGGTCCAGCGTCGGGCGGGCAGACCTGGGGCGATGCCGCTGCTGCCCAGACCTCCCGCCCTTCCCGCTGCCCCCAGACAGACCCGCCGGTTCTCTGCTGCCAGGGGCCCCTTCTCTCCTCCCAGCCTCCCCCCTCCCTGGAAAGTCACCCACAGACTCTGCTGAGAGCAGAAGCAAAAAGGGAAGTGCGGCCGCCCCCCCCAGCCCCACCGCTGCCCCGGCTGAGAATAGAGGCGCCCCCGCGGGGTGCGGGCTCCGGGCGCCACTCCTGCAGCGTCAGCCTTTGGGGGCCTGGCCCGCAGCAGGCGGGAGCGGGAATCCGGAGCCAGAGGGACCGGCCAGGCCGGGCAGCGCCATGTGCGAGCCCGTGAGTACAGCCCCGCAGCCGGCGCCCTGAGGCCTGTGCACCTGCCAGGGAGCCGCGGCTGGTTCGGAGGGAGTGGGCTGCAGGTCAGGGTGGCGTGCACCCCGCTCCCCGATTTCTCATGGTCGTGCGTCTTCACCTCTCAGCCACGCGGTGGCCCTCACACTCCTGGCGGCTGTGGGACCGGCTTCGGGTGCACGGGGCACGGAACTGCATGGAGGCCGCCCATCCTGGCTGCCGTGCGGACAGAGCCTCCTGCTCCCGTTGCTGGTCTTCCTGTCTCTTCCCCCTCTCCCCGTATGTTGTTTTTTTTAAATATATTTTATTGATTTTTTACAGAGAGGAAGGAAGAGGGATAGAGAGTTAGAAACATCGATCAGCTGTCTCCTGCACACCTCCTACGGGGGATGTGCCCGCAACCAAGGTACATGCCCTTGACCGGAATCGAACCTGGGACCTTTCAGTCCACAGGCTGATGCTCTATCCACTGAGCCAAACTGGTTAGGGCCCCCCTCCCCCGTATGTTTTTATTAATTTCAGAGAGGAAGGGAAAGGAAGAAACATCAATGATGAGAGAATCACAGATCGGCTGCCTCCCGCACGCCCCGCACTGGGGATTGAGCCCGCAACCCGGGCCTGTGCCCTGACGGGGAATCCAACCCTGACCCACTGGTTCATAGGTTAACGCTCACCCCTGAGCCCCGCCGGCCGGGCAGTTTTCCTAACTTTCCTCTGATGAGGACGGTGCCCAGGCTGAGGGCCCGACGGAGTTCTTGGGGAAGGAGTGTGGTGCCTGTGCCCCGGCTGGGCGGAGAGGACGTGGGCACAGCGTCTGTGTCTAGAAGCCGGGCCCCCGCCCCATGCAAACCTCACGCCCCGTAGCCTCGCCCCTGGGACCCACCCCTGGGGCCCGCCTTCCCGGGGCACCAGTCAGTCAGCTCCTCCGAGGCTCAGTAGATCTGGAGGCAGAGGAATCGGCGTGGATGTCGGACATCAGCGAGGCCAGCCCGCCCACAGCAAAGGGATGAGAAGGCGGCGCTGGGAGCCGAGCCGCGAGGGTGACCCAGGTCCTCGATCCTGGACAAACGGCCCCGCGTGGGGGCAGGGCTCACCCCAGGGCAGCGGGGCCAGGGCCCCCGGACAGCTCACTCCGCCTAGGATCTGCGGGAGGCGCTGAGCCGGGCCTGGTCTCCTCGTGAAACAGCCGGCAGGTCCTGTGGGCGGCAGACACTCCTGCGGGGGGGGGGGGGGGGGGGGGGGGGGGGACAGTCTCGCTCATTAGGGCTGAGTCCTCTTCTCAGGGTCGAACTGCGGTTCACAGGTGTGAGAGGTGACTCAGGTGCAGGGCGTCCTTTAAAAGGAGAAGCGAGTGGTTCATTCTTGGGGTCTCGAGTCGCCCAGAGGGTAGCACCCGTCGGTGCAGAAATGTCGGCGCCGGTAGACGCAGCCCCGGCCTGGCCTGCAACACGTGCGTGTGACGCGGGGCGGCCCTGGAGCCTGGCTTCCCACACGGTCCTCGCACGGGGGAACGGGCGTGCTCTGAGGGGTCTGGTGACACTCCCCGGGGCGTGGGACATGCGAGTCCCGTGTTGTTACGCCTCGGCCGACGGGGAGCTGGCCCCGCTAGTTCCTGGGCGGGTGGCTGGGGCCTCTGAGCGGCCAGGAGGCGGAGGGCGGACAGGGATGCCCAGAGACGCAGCCCCCAGGCGGCCCGCCCTCTCCTCCCCGCCCTGCACCCAGCGCCCGCCCGCCCGCCCCCTCCTTCGCTGCGACTCGCTTCACTGCCCTTCCCTTTTCTGGCCGTGCACCTGCGGGTGCTAAATAAAACCTGGTCCCTGTTCCCTTTTCTCCGTCCTCTCCCACCCCTTGCCCACCTGCCTCTGTGGCCTCCCCCCCACCCGCCCGTGCAGCTGGCTCTCCCAGTCCCACGGCCCCAGGACTCGGGTTTGAGAGCCCCGGGTGCCTGCCCCTGGGTCCCGTCCGCGTCGCCCCGGCTGGATTGTCTCTGAGCGTGAAGATTCCCGAATTCCTTTCACCGGTAACTTTCTGGGACGCGGTAACATTCCCATCACGGCTGTGCAGGAAGCGTGATGACATCAGAAACCACGGCATCGGGTAAAACCACGATGCCTGCACGGCGGGGCTGCGTGGTGGCAGGCTGTGTGGCGGCGGGGCTGCGTGGCGGCGGGCTGCGTGGTGGCGGGGCTGCGTGGTGGCGGGCTGCGTGGCGGCGGGGGCTGCGTGGTGGTGGGCCACGTGGTGGTGGTGGGCTGCGTGGCGGTGGGCCGCGTGGTGGTGGGCTGCGTGGTGGCGGGGGCTGCGTGGTGGTGGGCCGCGTGGTGGTGGGCTGCGTGGCGGCGGGGCTGCGTGGTGGCGGGGCTGCGTGGTGGTGGGCTGCGTGGCGGCGGGGCTGCGTGGTGGCGGGGCTGCGTGGTGGCGGGGCTGCGTGGCGGCGGGGCTGCGTGGTGGCAGGCTGTGTGGCGGCGGGGCTGCGTGGCGGCGGGCTGCGTGGTGGCGGGCTGCGTGGCGGCGGGGGCTGCGTGGTGGTGGGCCACGTGGTGGTGGTGGGCCGCGTGGCGGTGGGCCGCGTGGTGGTGGGCTGCGTGGTGGTGGGCTGCGTGGTGGTGGGCCACGTGGTGGTGGTGGGCCGCGTGGTGGTGGGCTGCGTGGTGGCGGGGGCTGCGTGGTGGTGGGCTGCGTGGTGGTGGGCTGCGTGGCGGCGGGGCTGCGTGGCGGTGGGGCTAGTGCTGGTTGGGGACCCGCCACGCATGTGCTGGGAACTCGTAGCTGCTTTCACCTACTTCATTGTATTGATCGAGGTGACGTTCCCGGGACATAAAATGCACCATTTGAGAGTGAACAATTGGGGTTTTTTTTAAGATATTTTTATTGATTTCAGAGAGAAAGGGAGAGGGAGAGTGAGATAGAAACATCAATGATGAGAGAGAATCATGGACCGGCTGCCTCCTGCACACCCCACACTGGGGATGGAGCCCACAACCCGGGCCTGTGCCCTTGACCGGAATCGAACCCTGACCTGGTTCATAGGTCAATGCTCAATCACAGAGCCACGTCGGCTGGGCCAGTGGTTTCTAGTACATTCGTGGTGCTGTGCCAGCACCCCCTCTGTCCAGCTCCACAGCATTCCCGTCCCCAGAACACAGGAGCGTCGCCCCCGCCTCCGCCCTCTCCCTGAGCCCCGAGCCCCGGGCCCTGTGGGCTTGCCTGTCCCGGCGTTTCCGGGATGGAAGCCCTCGCTGCGTGGCCGTGGGCGTCTGCCTCCCGCTCAGCAGCATGTCTTCCCGGCTCCACTGCGTGGACGTGACATAGCGTGTCAGTGCTCTGCCCCTTCTCTCGGCTGCACAGGGCTCCTCCGTGGGGACAGGCGTCTGTTTTAGGGTCACTGCTGGGTGGGCTCGGGGTGCTGGGCCGGGGCGGAAGCTGGCAGAGAGGCCGGGGGAGCGCGAGGCCTGGGAGGCACCAGGATGTGGCAGAGACGCCAGAAGCTGCCCGCGGAGTCCTACCCCCCCACCCCCGCCTCGCCCCCTGTGACGCAGGATTCGTGGCGGTGGTTCCCCCTGAGCTCCAGCAGCTTCCTACGCCCGTCCTGCCTCCACCTCACGTCGGTCCTGGGCTTTTCCTGCGTCCCTCTGTCCCCACTGACATCGAATGAGTGCCCCTGCCCCTCAGACACCCCGCCCCTCAGACACCCCAGCACGAAGGTGTCTCTGAAGGGGAGCTGGCGGCGAGGCTCCCGTCCCCTTCCCGTGACCTCACACAAGAGAGCGCGCACACGGCTCGCACAGGGGCCACTGGCTGGTTCTGGGCGATCGGTTCTCAGAGCATCGGGGTTCCACGGAGAGACTGGGACCGTGGCGTCTGGACGGGCTTCATCAACACCAAGGCCTCCGGGTTCTGGCAGCGCCACCGGAAAAAGCCCAGCTCGGACGCGGCGTCTGGGAGCGCAGCCCACGGAGCGTCCTCGCGACAGAGCCGGGAGAGGCCGCCCCGCCCAGACCAGGGCTCTGTCCCACAGGCCGGAAACCACAGGGCCATGTGGTCCTGCCTCTAATCCACGGCTGCTGGAGAGCGCGACGGACGGGCGCTCAGACCCGAAATGCAGGCGTGTGTGAAGGGCACGCGGTCCAGCCCGCAGGCTGTCGGGGGAAACCTCGCCGCGCGGAGATGAGATGACGGAGATGACAGGGCTCACCCGCCGCCGAAGGGAGGACAGCACGCACGGAGGAGGGAGCCAGCGTGCATCCCTCGGAAAGCAATCCCTTTATACAACTCAGCGCCTGTTTGTCCAGGAGTCCTGCCGGCCACAGGGCTTCCCTGCCCCGAGGATCGTAAGCAACAGGGCAGACAGACAGACAGACAGCGACACCGCCCCCCAGGGGGGTGAGTTTCTAACCAGCAGCCCCGACAGCAGGGTGGCGGCCAGTCCCTGACGTTTTCCTGTGAACTGTGTTCGGTGTGGAGGTGACTATCGGGGCCTCGGCAGAGACCTCCGTCGCGTTTGCCGCCGGCTGTGGCCGGGCTGGACGGAGCGACGTGGACTGAGTGCCTGCGTGGGCACGGTGACAGTGCTAGGACGTAAGTGCTGTCCGTCCAGCTGTGCGGACAGTAGGCGGCTCCGAGAGGCTCAGCAGCGCCGAGGCCGCAGCAGCGGACGCAGAGCGGCAGCTCCCACCAGGGGTCTCTCACTTCAGGGCACGTTCTCCCCACAGGGGCAGAGAGAAGCCCCGGCTTGGTGCCTTCATGCAAAGGTTTTGGGGTTCCCTCTCTTTTTGATTTGAGTACAGTCCTGGGACGCTTCTGCTACACCCCCCTCTTTTAGGGGGACGATGTCACTTCACACCAACAAGCAGAACATATTTTAACCCCTTGAGGGCAGGCGCTCCCTGTTCTTTGTGTGGGGGTGCCCTGCACACGGACCCCAGCCCCCCAACTCTCTACTTGGACAGCGGAGGGCTCTTCAGAGACGACCCATCTTATCGAGGTCGTGGTCACCTGGCCCTCAGAGCACCTCCTCTGCCCTCTGCTGCCCAGAGACCTGCCCAGTGACCCGACGCCTGAGAGTCCAGCTCTCACCTGAGTCCTGAGCCCCTCGGAGGAAGAGGAGGAGCCTGAGGCCTGTAAAACCCAGCCTGCGCCTCCTGCCCCGTCACTTCCGCTGACCTGAGCAGCCTGTGCAGGTGACCGCTGAGCCTCCTGCCTCCTCTGGCTCCTGCTGCCGCTCCACTGCCTCCCGGTGGCACCTGTTACCTTGGACCATCACCTGTTACTCTTCAGGTTGATTGAAATCGTCAGCAGACCTGTTTGCAGACACATGGATGGATGATGGATGGATGGATGGATGGATGGAAGGAAGATGGATGGATGGATGGGTGGATGATGGATGGACGGATGGACAGATGGATGGATGGATGGATGGATGATGGATGGATGGATGGACAGATGGATGGATGGATGGATGGATGGGTGGATGATGGATGGACGGATGGACAGATGGATGGATGGATGGATGGATGATGGATGGATGGATGGATGGATGATGGATGGATGGATGGATGGATGATGGATGGATGATGGATGATGGATGGATGATGGATGATGGATGGATGGATGGATGGATGATGGATGGATGGATGGATGATGGATGGATGGATGAATGGATGTTTAAGTGGGATGGATAATGGATGGATGGATAATGGATGGATGGATGTTTAAGTGGGATGGATGATGGATGGATGGATGGTTGGATGGATGGATGGATGGAAGGGTGGATGGATGGTGGATGGATGGATGGATAATGGATGGATGGGTGGATGGATGGATGGATGTTTAAGTGGGATGGATAATGGATGGATGGATAATGGATGGATGGGTGGATGGATGGATGGATGGGTGGATGGATGATGGATGGGTGGATGGATGATGGATGGATGGATGGATGGATGGATGGAAGGGTGGATGGATGGTGGATGGATGGATGGATGGATGGGTGGATGGATGGTGGATGGATGGATGGATAATGGATGGATGGGTGGATGGATGGATGGATGGGTGGATGGATGATGGATGGGTGGATGGATGATGGATGGATGGATGGATGGATGGAAGGGTGGATGGATGGTGGATGGATGGATGGATAATGGATGGATGGATGGATGGATGGGTGGATGGATGGTGGATGGATGGATGGATAATGGATGGATGGGTGGATGGATGGATGGATGGGTGGATGGATGATGGATGGATGGATGGATGGATGAGTAGGGTTCCCAGTCTCCCACTTTAAGTCTGCCCTGAAGTATCCTCATCACCAGACTTTCAAATGTTGCCCCACTAAACATCCAGAGGCCTCGGGCCGCCTAGTTTGCCATTTGACTTGGTCTGTCTCCTGCCCCCGCGGGACCAGTGCCGGCCCAGTGAGAAGATCAAGGGAAGATTGTAGTGGGAGTGCGGCTCCCACAGGACCTTCCCGTTCTCGTCTGTGGCTGCTCTCTGCGTGGGGCTCCAATTTGATGATGCTGGTGTCCTTTCCTGAGAAATAGAGGGCCGACCTTTTCACTTCACAGGTTCTCGGGGCTGCGGGTCCCCCCAGGAGCAGGTCTGCCTGTCGCTGCTCCAGGTCAGGCGCAGCTGCCATGTCGTTTCCAAACAGGCCCCCTCGTCCCCCCACCCCTCTCCTGGGCTGGAACTGAATGATCTGCGATGTCGGCTCCGGATGGATGCTCGCTGCGTCCACGGTGGGGTCGCCTCTGCGCGGTAGAGACCCCAGGTCTCCTGCCCAGACTCTGGGGGAGACTGGGTGGAGGTGGGGAGAGGTCACCGAGGGCCTGGCTGTGCAAGTCCCAGGTGAATCCAAGGAACCCACAGCGGGCGCGGAAACGGAATGGCCAAGGATGGAGGTGGGACTAGGCCGGGCGCAGGCGTATTTCCTGCTCCCAGGGCACACTTCCTGGGGGGCTGATGGCCGAAGACAGTGAGGTGGCCGTGGGATGATTTTATTATAAAACCGGAGGTCACCAGAGCATCCCAGTCGCATTTCCATTGAATCCCCACGTGCTGCGTAGCGTGACCGCGCCCCGTCTGGAGACTGGCGTGTCGAAGTCACAGCGGGACCGCGGGCTCTCGGAGTTCCTTCCAACCCAAATGCTGAACCAACCCGTGGCCAAGACGAGGAGGAAGATGCCGATGAGGGACGCCCAGGGGCCCTCGGACGAAGCAGAGGGCTGCCTCTGAAAGCACAGAGGCCCTGAATTGGAGCGCGCTGGTGCTCTCGGTGACTTCGCGGCTCCCGTGGTGAACAGGCGTTCGTTGACCAGGCTGCCAAGGCGGCCGCGGGAGAGAGAAGAGCGGCATTTCCTTGTGGTCGAGGCCAGAGGGCTTCCCGTGGCCAGGCGTCAGGCGCTTCCCAAGAGGCAGAGAGGTGGCCTCACACTAGGGTGGGGGGATGGGGGGGAGGGTTGACAGACCTTGAGGACTGTCCTGTCCATCCACTGTGTGCGCGGCTCTGGGATCCAGACGCAGCCAACGCTCACAGAGCCCCATGATGAAGGGACGCGCCTTCCAGAACAGTGTAAGCCTAGCTCTGCGGAGTGTGCTTTTCTCAGGAGCTTCCCTGCGGCAAGAAGTGAGAGCTGCAGGGGTAGGGGAGAAGCGGGGGGCAGGGAGGCACATCCTTCAGAAGGGCTTGTCCTTGGCGCAGGGTGGAGGCCACTGGGAAGGAGCGTGGGCGCCAGGGCCGGGGGTGGGGAGGGGTGAGGTGGCCGTGCCCTTGGTCTCCGGCTCAGTAAGTGGGCCTCGCCCCCCAACCCCCGCCCCTGCATCCTGGGGCCTCCTGGGCCTCCTCTGTCCCTGGCACTTGTATCCACAGCAGCTATGGCCCTGGCCGGTCACGGAGAGGAGTGGCTGGAGCACCTTGAGGAGCTCGCCTGGTGCCCGGGGGGATGGCGGTGGGCAGTGCCCGGCTATGGAGTGGGCATGCCTGGATGTTGGCGCGAAGCATGGCTGTAACCGGGCGTTTGGGAGCGTCGGGAAGACCGAGGGCTGAGAGAGAAGAGGCGAGGCCAGCGGGTGTGGGAGAGGCTGGGCCTGGAAATCCAGCGTCGGCTCAGGACCGGAGGCTGCACCGAGGCCGGCGGGAGAGGAATGGGCCGCCAGGCACCGCCGTCCAAGAGCGGCCGGGCAGACAGACAGAAGGCGGTGTCGTCTCGTTACTGTGTCCCGGCTGTGTCTACCGCCTCGTGGCACAGCCACCCCTCGGAGCCACACCATTTGTTGCTGTCACCCGCGGCGCTCCGTCCACGGTGGTGCTCCGTCTTCATCGATCGCCTGCTTGCTCGGTCTTGTATCTAGGAAAAGGAACAAGAGCGATGGACAGCCGGGACTCAGGCGTCTGTAGCTGGGACCACGATGGCGCTCTCAGAGGCCGTAGATCTTACTTGTCACACGTGTCTGTGAGGGTGGTTTTCCTAACTGCAAATAATAGAAACAAAATCAGAATTCCACACACACGAGGGATTTTATTCTTCTGTGGACCAGTGGCTCAAAGCTGAGCTTGGACCCGGCGTCCTGGCGGCACCCAGGCAGCTGCACTTCGAGGGCAGCCTTTGTCTTCACGCTCACAGGGCAGCTGCTGTGCTTCCGGGCGTTGGATCCGCCTCCCAGGGAGGAAGACAGGGACAAAGAAGAGGCTCTTCTGCCCAGACCCTGCCCCCAGCCCAAGGAGCCCTCCCCGGTGTCTCCCCTGAAACTTCCACTCACGTCGCAGAGGCCAGGGTTGTGTCGCACGGCCACCCTAGCTGCAAGGGAGGCGAGAAACGCCGTTTTCCAGATGGGCCCAGCGACACTCCACAAAACTGGGCTCCCTCAACAGAGTAAGAGAGCATGGGTCTGGGCCGGCAGCTGGCAGTGCCTGCCACTCGGCTGTGAATTTAAAACGATAATTGCTGCTTTCAAAACATGTACGGGTGAAGCACCACTGATTGCTGTACACATGGTAATTGATGGGAAATGTTATCATCTCAACGTTTCGGTTCAATGAGCCGAGATAGACAGAGGTGAGGACGTTCACGGGGATGCCAGGAGGAAGCCGGCAGGGGGGGTTCTAGCTGCTTCTCTGAGTGTCCTTCTTGTGGCCACGAGGGGAGAGGGGAGGGACACGAGGAAGGCGTGACTCGGGGTCTTTTCCATGAGCTTTCCTTCCTGGACTGTGAACGCCACCGGCCGGCCCAGTGCTGGTGTATCCCTGTGTGTCCTCAGTCCTCACAGGCACTAGCGCAGCAGTTCTCAACCTTGGCCGCACATCAGAATCACCTGGGAATCTTTTAAAAATCCTGATTTCTGGGCCTCGTCCTCCGGAAATTCTGTTTCTTTGTTACTCATGTTGTGGCTCCACCCCATAACAAAGAAACAGAATTTCCAGAGGATGAGGCCTGGAAATCAGGATTTTAAAGAGTCCCAGGTGATTCTGATGTGCGGCCAAGGTTGAGAACCACTGCACTAGATCAGTCTTTTAAATAATAGCCCCCTCCCCCCCACTTTTTTTTCTGCCAGAACTCCTTTCAATTAAGTGGAGGTTTCGTTGGGATAATTAAACCCTCCCTCTCGAGCCGCCCACTCCAATCTCCCAGGCAAATCAATTAACCAGAGATGCGTTTATCTCCCTGACTGCCACCCCGTCTGGCCCCGGAGCGTTCGCCCGCCCGAGGGACCAGTGCCGCCAGCAGAGGCGCGTCCGTCCCGCAGGGCGGCTCCTGGCGAAGGGCCTGGCTCTGTGCGGGCGGTGAAGTCAGAGCGGCCTCGCCGTTCGTTTATTTATACGCAGACAAGTAGATGTGGGTCACCTACTGTGGCTAAGGCCCCATGCTGGGTTCTGGCGGGGCTGCGGGGGCGAAAGGGGATGGACAGGGCAGGTGGCCTGTCTCCTCTCTGTAAAGGGGTGGGGGGGTCGGTAGTGGCCGCTTCTGAGGGCGGTTGTGTCAAATGAGAGGATCCACGGGGTGTCTGCCCGCAGCAGCTACCCCCACCTCTTCCTGGGCGGCTGGAGGGTGCACTCCAGCAACACGAGGGGAGCAAACAGGAATGAGGGAGACACAGAGCCCAGGAAGCAGGGCTCCGGCGGGCAGGAGGAGATGCTCCGCTGCCTGCACGCTATCTGTGAGGGCGGCTGGCTCCCTCAGGCCCCGGTGACGGAGAGTCAGGGAAGGGGGGCTGGAGGCTCTGCCCCTGAGCGGCTGTGGGGTCTCACCCAGGGCTTACTCCCTAACCTGCCCCCTCATCCTAACCTGGGAGCCACAACCCGACCGACCGCACTCCTGTGCAGGGGAGGGAGGGGCGTCTGTGAATGCCCTGCACGCACCTCTGGCCGGTGAAGGGGTGAGCGGTGTGACAGGCTCTGCAGAGGGTGGGGCGCGGTGAGGGTGCAGAGGAGGGGGTGGCTGTCTGACCCTTCAGACCGTAATGCAGCGTCCGTATTCCATTGGTAGATGTATGTCATTTTTTATTGATATTTTTGCCACGATAACGCATGTCATGCAGGTTTACAAGTTAAGCCGGCTCGCTCTGGTGCTCAGTGGTTAGAGCATGCACCTGCACACTGGAGGGTCGCCGGTCCGATTCCCGGTCAAAGGCGTGAGCTTGGGTTGTAGGTCCCATCCCCAGCCCTGGCCCGGGTGGGTGTGGGAGGCAACCAATCGATGTGTCGCTCTGACATCAACGTTTCTCTCTTCTCACCCACTCTCTCCAAAAACCAGTGGTGGGGAGAGGAAAAAGCTAAGTAGGCTGGTCGGGAAAACCGTCAGTCCCCAGCCTGGCCAGCAGCATGCCCCGTCCTGACCCCCAAAGGCGACCACTTCTGACTCGCCTTCATCATTGCTGTCCTCCGGCACCCACCTCCGTGTTTCTGGGCAACGTGTGTGCAGCCCACGTGTCGCTGCGTCTGCTCTGTCCTTCCTGTCGGCGCAGCGCGAGGTAGGTGAGGACCCGCGTCCTCTGGACCCCACTGTGCGCCCCCCTCCTCCACTTTCCCCGTGCACGTGGGTCACAGTGTTGTGTGCTACGTTTCCACAACTAGGTTAGTACTGTTTTATGTTGAGGCTGGTTGAGGCCTGTAATTTGTTTCCTTTCTTAGCTTTTTATTTTTTCCTGGAGTTACAACTGCCTCTCTTTTTCTTTTCATTTGCTGAGGCTTTTGGTTTTAATGTGCCTGTCCTTAATTTTCCCCATCTGACTCTCAGACCGGTCCTTTGCTTCACAATATTATGTCCTACATTATCAAATACGAGAGGCCAGTGCACGAAATTCGTGCACTAAGGGGGAGCATCCCTCAGCCCAGCCCTCGGGGGATGTCCGACTCACAGCTTAGGCCTGCACAGGGACTGGGAGCCACTGTGCTCGCTAGCTGTGAGCCTGGCTTCCAGCTGAGCGGTGCACCCCCTGTGGGAACACACTGACCCCCAGGGGGCAGCTCCTGCCTTGAGCGTCTGTGCCCTGGTGGACAGTGGGCATCTTAGGAACCGGTCATTCCGCCGTTCAATTGATTTGCATATTAGCCTTTTATTATATAGGATACGAGGTGACCATTCAGTACATTCACCCTGGCAGTGTCTCTTGTGGGCCCTCGATGGCCCTGCGGCACCCCTCTCATCCCGGAACTTTCCTTGGTGCTTTGGCCCATCAGATTCTCTGTTTCCTGGGCTCCGTGCCTTCCCCTTTACTGTTTGAGCCCCTCGTTCTGCTGGAGCACATCCTCAAGTAGCTTCCCCAGAAAGGGGACGAGGAAGTAAGCGTCCAGAGTCACTGCCTTTCTGAGAATACTGTTCTGTTTTCACTCATCATCGTTCGGGTGGGTTTACAATTCCAGATTTAATGGTATTTTCCATCGAAAATGTGAAGGTATTGCCTGGCTGCCTCCCAGCTTCCGGAGTTGCTATTGGAAGCCCGAGGCCAGACTTACTTCCAGAGCTTTCGGGGTGCCCTGCTGTTTCTCCCCCGGACGCTTTCGGGGTCTCTGCTCGCTGGTGGCCTGAAATCTCAGTGAGGTTCTGAGAAGGCGTTTCCCCGGGCTGTGCCGCGTGCTCGCCACCTCTTCCCATCGGAAGACTCATAGTCCTACATGTGGAGGGTCCCTAATATTCTTTCTCTGATCGTTTCATCCCTTCATGTATAGGATATCCTCAAAAGGTGCACAGGAAAGGAAATATAACCTCTGTTGTCTCTTCCCAGGATTTCGGCTTATTGGGTACTAGACCTTCTAAACCAGCGGTTCTCAACCTGTGGGTCGCGGCTCCTTTGGGGGTCGAATGACCCTTTCACAGGGGCCGCCTAAGACCAATCGGAAAACACATACATAATTACATACTGTTTTTGTGATTCATCACTGTGCTTTAATGATGTTCAATTTGTAACAATGAAATTGGGGGTCACCACAACATGAGGAGCTGTATGAAAGGGTCGCGGCGTGAGGAAGGTTGAGAACCACTGTTCTAAGCGGACCTCAGCCCTCCTTCTCATCTTCCTTAACTTTTTGTTAACTTTTGGGGGAGATTTCTTCAACTTTCTCTTCCAAATCCTCTATTCATTACAAGTGTCTGCGACCTTATTTCACTTGCCAAGAACCCGTTCTTCGTTCCTTTTCATGGCGTTGTTTCATGGCTGCAGCATCTTCTCTAACTTCTTCATGGGTTTTCATGATCAGATTGTGCTTTCTTACGTCTCGCCTTGCTCCACGCACTCTGCTCCCGGCGGCACAGGCCGCTCCCACCTCCCGGAGCCTCCTCGCCCTCCCCAGGGATGGCCTCCTTCAGGGGCGGCTGGGCCACACAGACAGCGCTGCTTATCGGCTAACGGCCGCCCTGCAGGATGGATGGGCTCCCCGGCCGGCCTGACTCCCACGCCAGTAACTCCCCGAGCCATCGATTCCTTTGTGAGAAGCAATAGCTCTTTTTAACCCTGAGCCAATAACTGCCGTCCTCGAACTTGGTTTTACTTCTGTTTTAGGCTTGTGTGCTGAAGCGATATCTCAGGGCGCTTTTGTACAGACACTTTCTGGTTAGAGGCATTTAAAAGTCAGACTTTAAAAAAAAAAAAGCAATTCGGGGCTCTGTGGAGCGGTGATGAGAGGCGGCCAGCGACCGTGGCCCAAAGCTGCCTCCGTGGGGATCTGACACGTGTCGTCTCCTTCACATGGGCCTCCTTGCGGGATGGCCCCCCAGGGAGCCTGTGCGCGGTCCGTGGCCTGTCAGCATCGGGGTGACGTGTCAGCATCGGGGTGACTGTTAAATACCTGCAGGTCCGTCTCTCGGGAGACGCAGCCTGTACGACTCCCCCGACCTCAGGCTCCTCAGGCTGTGGGCCAACTCTAGGGCAGAGGCAGGAAGGGCAGCCTCGTTCCCGGCGGCCCTGTGCCTCGGTTTCCCCAGTCTGTGCTGACATGTCTGGTGGTTGTGCCAGCCTGGGCCACCTGCGCTCCGTCTCTTGCAAAGGAACCTTCTCACCAGCCAATTTCCAGAAGCCTTTTCCTCTGGTTGTAGAAGGAACCCACGGCCCCTCCTTCTCTAAAATGAAGAAAATAGTCGTTTCCCTTCGCCTGTGGGCGGCCTGCTCACATCAGCTGGGCACTCGGCCCGGAGACTGGCCCGCAGCCCTCCCTGCGGCGCCCACGGCCCTCCCCGCGGTGCCCACGGCCCTCCCTGCGGTGCCCACAGCCCTCCCCGCGGTGCCCACAGCCCTCCCCGCGGTGCCCGCAGCGGGCGGCTGCTCCTGTCCCGGTCACCGAACAGGGAGACGGCGTCCTCCAGAGAAGCGTGTCCTGCGCTCCCCGGGGCGAGGCCGTGACAGCTCCCTACGATCGAGCTGACACCCGACGAGAACAGCTCTGTCAGCCCTGGGAGGGCCGGTGTCACCTGCGATTAATCCTTCGGCCCAAATCAAGCGGATTCCTGATTAAACGGGCGCCCAGGCCCCTCACTCCCGAGCGAGCACCCCCGGAGCCCTCACAGGCCTGCAGCCAGCAGGGCGGGGGGGGGGGGGGGGGGGGCAGGGGGCAGCCCCTCCCACCTGCTCAGGGCGGAGCCTCCCTCCCCTCCCGGCCCCCTTCTCCCGAGGAGCCTGGTCCTTCCCTTCAACCCGAGGGCGGCCTGGCCGGGCGGCCTGTGAGCCCGGAAGGAGCTCCGTGGGGAGTTACCAAGCGCCTGTCCCACCCGATGCCGCGGCTGCAGACGTAATGGAGCGAAGGCAGCGCCTCTGGGCTGGGGATGTGCGCTGCCCTTGGCTCCTGAGCGAGGGCCGACAGGAGCGTCCACTCAGCACGTCCTCTCGCACCGTGGGGAGCCCTCCCCGCCCCCACCCCCGCCAGGGACCTCTGTCCATCTCTGTCCCGGGGCCTCAGAACCTGGGCAGTGGCTCCCCAGGCGGCCCCGGGCTGGATCCACGGCTCTTCCTCCAGCGGCTCCTGGGCGCGGCCGCCCCACGTCCCGTCCGGGAGAGAGGCGCTGCTCGGCCGCTGAGGCCCCGCATGGCCCTTGCTCTCCCTCCGGCTCTGCCCAGTCCGCTTCTCCCCTTTTCCAGAGCCCGGCCACCGCAGCCCCAGGCCCCCGAGGAGCCCGGCCCGGGGAGGGACGAGCCCGGCCCTGGAGGAGTGACGCTCAGGCCTCGGTAACGGGAGGAGCGGCGTCCTGAGCCTGCCACATGCCAGGTACGTCACACCCGCCCCCTTCGCCCTGAGCCGAACAGAGGAACAGAGCGCGGTGACCTGAGAGTGAGGGGGCGCGGAGCCAGCTCTGACCCAGCAGGTCCCCAGCCGGCTCTGACTCAGCGTCCGTGGGTTGGAGGCCGCGGGGACGGGCGGGGGCGTGCCACACAGGGCCTGGGGTCCAGGTGAAGACTTTGACCTTCACGGTGACAGCAGCAGGGAGCCCCGTGGTACGTGTTTCAGATGAGTGAGGCGGGACTGTAAAGAGGTGAGCAGCGTGGCCCTTCCTGTGGGGCCTGCCCGGGAGCCTTGAACTTGCTCTTTCGCTATTTATAGAAAGACCGGTGGGGCCCAGGGTTTGAGACCACGCCGGACCCTGGCCAGACCCTGGTCAGACCTGCCGGTGTTGGGTTGGAGTTGCCACCAGCTCTGGTTAAGATTCAGGGGAGGGCCCGGCCGGCGTGGCTCAGGGGCTGAGCATCAACCTATGAGCCAGGAGGTCACAGTTCAATTTCCGGTCAGGGCACAGGCCCGGGTTGTGGGCTCGATCCCCAGTGTGGGGGCGTGCAGGAGGCAGCCGGTCCATGATTCTCTCTCATCACTGATGTTTCTGTCTCTCTCTCCCTCTCCCTTCCTCTCTGAAATCAAAAGTATATTTTTTAAAAATATATTCAGGGGAGGGGGGAGCGTCCAACGTGGATGTCGACGCCTTGGAAATAGCAAAGGCAGGTTCACCTGGAGGGAGCGAGCCACCCCGCCCCCACCCAGCAGCCAGGCGGCCCGCTCTGGGTTTGCAAAGGGGCTGGGGGTCAGGACGCCCGGTGGTGACAGCAGCTTGCTGTCTGTGCACTTTGCTGGCCTGACTGGGACTGCGCCCACTTGTAATCACTGAGTCAGTTGTTGCTCCAAACAGCACGCAGCCAAGGCCCTTGGTCGCATGTAGCAAAGGCCCAGGCCAGACAGCTCGTTCACTGGGAGATCATTGCGGTCGACAGCAGGGACCAGATGCCATGCGGGAGGAGCAGGGCCACGCGTGGCCGGGGCTCATGGGGCGTCGCTTCCCTGCCTCCCTCCCCGCTCTGTCCGCTGGTGGTGGCCCAGCTCTGACCTCCCTGGCGTCCAGGTGCCGGCCTCCACTCAGCCCCCAGCCCACTCCCCGGCCGCTGTCTGTGGCCCGCGTGGAAGCCCCAGGTGGAGGTGCAACCGGCGCGTGGGTGGGTCCTCCCTGGGCAGCTCAGTCGGCCGGGGCCAGGGGTCTATTTGACACAGACAAGACCGCAGGGCGGTGGCCGCTGAGAGGGTGTGAGTAGGAGGCAGCACTGGGTATCGGGGTACCCACTGCCCTAGACTTGGCTTCACCTTCATCTTCACCAGCCTGTCCCCTTCCTTCAGATGCCCAGGCCCAGGGCCCTGGAGCTGAGGTGCCCCTCCGAGCGTGGGCACGTGGGCACAAATCAGAAGCTCTGGGAACCCCAGGGTTTAGGCGTTTTTATGGGGTGTCATTACACGGGCATGGCTGGTTAATCATTCTCCATGGAGGACTTTCTTTTCCTCTTTTAAATATATGTTGATTGGTTTCAGAGAGAAAGGGAGAGGGAGAGAGAGAAACATCAATGATGAGAATCACTGATCGGCTGCCCCCAGCACGCCCCCTACTGGGGATCAAGCCCCCAACCCAGGCACGTGCCCTGACAGGGAATCAAACCCTGACCTCCTGGCTCATAGGCCGACGCTCAACCCCTGAGCCACGCCAGCCGGGCGCCATGGAGGACTGAACTCACTCTCTGGCCTCTCCCCTCCCCAGAGGTCAGGTGTGGGGCTGAGTCGCTTCCGGTCACTTGCTTGTCTTCTGGCCACCAGCCCACCCTGGAGCTCTCCAGGGCCCCTAGCAAGGAGGCATCGCATTGCCACACAAAGGACACTCTGACCCCTCCAGATCCCGAGGGAAGGGGGCAAAGACCAAAGTGCTTTTTCTTAAAGGACCTGTGTTTGTTCTGAAATCTCCCCTTTTAACACCAGCGTGTCTGGGGCCGCCCTGGGGCCACCACATGCATCCCTCAGAGCCATGGCTCCGTGGAGCAGGGCCGTGGCTCCGTGGAGCAGGGCTGGGGACTGTCTCCTGGTCAGGCTGCTCCATGCTCTCCCGCTGGAGACAGTGCTGAATGTTCCAGTCGAAAACCGGGGGGAAGGGATAAATAACGCTGCTATGTTCTTACCACGGAACACATGCCACCGTTAGACGTGAATAAAGCACTTGAAATGCAGGCACTGTCACTCTGACAATGGAGCGCCTGCTGCGCATGAAGGTCCAGAAAAGGCAGGTGCCTGGAAGGAAGTCAGTGGGTGCCCAGGCGGGAGGGGTGCGCATCAGAGGGATGCACATGGCGCTCCCTTTGGGGGCGATGAAACTGTCCTAACATGAATTGGGGTGATCGCTGGGCAGCTCTGTGAATGTACTTTGAATTGTACACTTTAGAAAGGTGAATTGTGTGCTACATAAACTATATTTCATTAAAGCAGTTTAAAAATGAACAGATTAGCCCTAACCAGTTTGGCTCAGTGGATAGAGCGTCAGCCTGCGGACTGAAGGGTCCCAGGTTCGATTCCGGTCAAGGGCACGTACCTGGGTTGCGGGCACATCCCCAGTAGGGAGTGTGCAGGAGGCAGCTGATCGATGCTTCTCTCTCATCGATGTTTCTGACTCTCTATCCTTCCCCCTTCCTCTCTGTAAAAAATCAATAAAATATGTTTTTAAAAATGAACAGATCAGACGTATATATCAACCTAAATCAGTCTCAAAAAACGTAGAGAAAAGAAAGCAAGTTGAAAAAGGAAGCGAGGAAGCGCGCAGCATGACACCACCGGCGTGAAACTGCAGAACAAAAAAATAACCACACGGGTCGTCTTCGTTGAGGACAATTCCCCGAGAGGCATGAGAACGCGGGGGGGGCTGTACGCCCGCTGCAGCCTCCCCTCTCCCAGGAGTTGTTGCCCTAACACTGTGGCTTGTCCGCCCGTGGCTCGTGGTTAGAATAGACAGGAATGGAGACACGGGTGGCGAAGCAGCGCTCCAGTTGTGAGTGCGTGGAACACAGAGCTGGTAAAGCTACCGTCACAGCCAGAACCCGTGTCTTTCTCCACACGAACACCTGTGGGCCGACTTTTGCTCACCCAGCTTGTCTGTATTCTATCCCCTCCTTTCTTTTCATTTACTGATTGATCGGTTATCGAGAGGGAGGAGGGAGAGAAACACCGATTTGCCGTTCCACTTGTGTGTGCGTTCGTCGGCTGATGCCCGTATGTGCCCTGACCAGGGATCGAACCCGAATTGCGAGCCTGGACGATGCTCTAACCAACTGAGCGGCCTGGCCAGGCCTCTCCCTTCCTTTCTTAAATGGTTAGAATACCATAATGCTTTCCTCTGCCTGACTCTTTTCATTTATCTATTTATCAATTTATTTTAAAGAATCGCTTATTGATTTGAGAGAAAGAGGAAGGGAACAGAGAGAAACATCAATGTGAGGGTGTCACATCCACCGGCTGCCTCCCACGGGCCCCCCACTGGGGATGGAGCCGAAACCCAGGCATGTGCCCTGACCGGGAATCGAACCGGCACCCTTTCGGTGCCCGGGACGAGGCCCAACCAGGCCCTGCTTGACCTTTAGAACCCGTCCAGAGGTCACCCTGAAGGACTGGGTCCCGCGGTCCCGTGAGCCCCGGGTGACCGCGTGCCTTCTGTGCGCCAGGAGGCGGCCCCGGGATGGATGACTACATGGAGACGCTCAAGGACGAGGAGGACGCGCTGTGGGAGAACGTGGAGTGCAACCGGCACATGCTGAGCCGCTACATCAACCCGGCCAAGCTCACGCCCTACCTGCGCCAGTGCAAGGTCATCGACGAGCAGGACGAGGACGAGGTGCTCAACGCGCCCATGCTGCCCTCCAAGATCAACCGCGCGGGTGAGCCAGCTGCTCCCGGGACGGGGACGGGGACGGGGACGGGTGGGCGGGCTGCCCCTGGTGGCGGCCCCAGGAAACCCCTCCGGCTACTGTGCCAGCGTGAAGTTTCTCCCGGGCGGGAATTATCAGCTGGGCCCACGGCCCTCTGCCCGGCCCTGCCCGCCACCAAGCGGTAGAACTGAGAGGGTCCCGGCCTCGGAGAGCGGGAAACGGTGTTTACTTTCCTACCCGGCCTGAGGGGAGCACCCCTCCGCTGACAGGTGGAGGCAGGCGACAAAGCAGGTGATTAGCGATACCTGGGACGTGGTCGCCCGTCACAACCCCCGACGTCTTCATTTCCGTTACCGCGGTGACAGTCTGTCCACACACCATTTACACGCATCGCTCCCTCGGAGTTAGAGTAGCCGTTAGAGCTGCCGAGAGAGCGTGTCACTTCAGGCATAAAGAAGCACATTTCTTACTGAGTCATAACTTTGCTATTCGAGAACTGTGTCCTGTATAATAAAAGGCTAATATGCAAATTGACCGAGTGGCAGAATGACCGGTTGTTATGACGTGCACTGAGCACCAGCGGGCAGACACTCAGCACAGGAGCTGCCCCCTGGTGGTCAGTGCGCTCCCAAAGGGGGTGCACGCTCTGCCAGGAGCCAGGCTCATGGCTGGCAAGTGCAGTGGTGGTGGCAGGAGCCTCTCCCGCCTCCGCAGCAGCCCTACGGATGTCCGACTGCCGGGTTAGGCCCGCTCCCCTAAGGGCGCAGGCCGGGCCGAGGGACCCCCTTGAGTGCATGAATTTCATGCACCAGGCCTCTAGTTCTATTATCATTGATGCCTGTGGAACCCAATGCGTTGTATCTGTTTAAGAATGCAGGGTGTCTCCAAAAACTGTGTGCACACTTGAGCCGCTGACAGCTCAGTTTTGAAAAGGAAATGTGCTCTAATAAGCACTGCCTTTATAATTATTCAAGGGCGTGCATACGTTTTGGGGACACCCTAGAGTCTTCTGAGAAGGGGTCAGACTGCCTCAGGGCTGCCTAGCACTTTTTTACATTCACTCAAGGTGCTACGTCTGGTTTGTGAAACTGGTTTGGGTTTTATGCACGTGCCTGTGTGTACACACGTGTGTGTATTTGTCCTTGTGCGGCACACGGGGTCACAGGATACACGTCTCTCTCTGTGGCTCACAGTTTAAAAGGTTTGGAGTCACTCCCCCACGGCGTGATGGCGGTAAGTGCCTCGTGCGCTGTGACTGTCCTTTGTGAACACGACACTCATCATCCATCGCAGCGCTCTCCTGCCGAGCCCGGCTGTCACTTCCAACCCCGCCCCCACTGCGCCGGCAGCACAGCCACACCGGCGGCACCCACACACCCGCAGCCCACACGCCGGCAGCCCACACGCCGGCAGCCCACACACCAGCACCCACACAAGATGATACGCGCGTGTCCTGCCGTCCTGGGGACACGTCGAGCTCGGGGACCTCCAGGGAAGAAACATCTGGAAGTGAAACAGTGAAGGGAGGCCAGGACATGTAAACACTAAGTGGGACCCGTGGGGCAGAGACCTGCGGGCACATCCCTCTGGCGTTAAAGCTGTTTCCAGGCGCTTGGCAGCCCCGAGGGGAGCGGCCTGCTTCCGGGGACTCCTAGCTCCCCGCACAGAATGTGCTTTCTGCTCCGAAGCCCAGAGAACACCCTCCACGCTGCAGTGGCCACTGCACTTCCCTCTCCTCCGGTCAGGGAGCCGAGCCAGCGTGGCTCACTGTAACCCGGTCGACAGGAAGCTGTGGGTGTCCTGAGGCCGTGTCCGGGTGCCCGGGTCCCCCCAGTTTCCCAGAGGAAGGGAGCTGACAGCCACCGCATCCCCGCTGAGGGCCTGATTTCCACCCCCTGGACCCGGGAGGCACCTCGGGAGCGACGGCTGTGGCGACGCTGTCTTCTCCGCGTTCGCTGAGGGATGGGAGTCCGGGATGCGGCTGGACATGGGACCCAGGTCCGGTCACCTGTGCTCTGGGCGCCGAGTGACGGGCCGTGTCCCTAGGCCGGCTGCTGGACATCCTGCACACCAAGGGGCAGCGGGGCTACGTGGTGTTCCTGGAGAGCCTGGAGTTCTACTACCCGGAGCTGTACAAGCTGGTGACTGGCAAGGAGCCCACACGCAGGTTCTCCACCATCGTGGGTGAGCGGCTCGGCCAGGAGAGCGTCCGGCGGTGGGCGGGGGGGTGTCCACTGGTGGGACAGTCCCAGAGCGGCGAACCGGTGGTGCTAGGACAGCACCTGCGGGCTGGCGGCCCCTGGTTTCTGCCGGATGGTGAAAGCGGCAAAGGGAAGCTTGAGCCGAGAGAGGGGGTGTTCCTGGCACATCCCCGTGAATGGTGGCGGCGGGACAGATGCTCCCCGCCTCTGGGTCCGGTTCCCGCCTACTCTCTTGCCAGCATCCCTGAGCCAGAGGCCTTGGCCGTCTAGTCTTACGTCCCTTCCTACACATTCCTGCGCCCGCCTCCTCCCAGCCCTGCATCCCCCCAGCTCTCTGCATCCACCCCTGCCTGCCTCGCGCCTTCGCCACCTCGGCAGACCTCCCTGTGTAAAACCTCCCGCTGCTTCTGTCTGAGACCAGTCCTCCTGCAGCCCACAGGGCGCCGTGGGCCAGCCCGGCTGACACTCCAGCCTCCACCGCCTCTGCTTCTCCCTGGGCTCCAGGCGCATGCCACGTCCCCCTCCGCATGTCCCACCTTCCCGGAGCGTTTCCCTCCACTCAACCTCTCAGCCACCCCCCCCCACCCAACACCACCCCCCCACCGCCGCCAGGCTGGAGGCCCCTCACACTCTGCCCTGTGCCCTCCCTCCCACATCTCAGGCTGCACTTGCATGTCTGCGTCCCTCCTTCCTGATGTCTGCCTCCCTGCCAGACCCAAGCTCAACCAGGATGAGCTGCGTTGCTCCCCTTGAGTCTGGGGCCCGTGGGTGTGAGAGCTCAGGAGGGCGGTGGGTGGGGGGGGGGGAGCGGGATGCCCTGACCCCCCCCGCCCCCCCGCAGTGGAGGAGGGGCGGGTGGGTGGTGGGGAGCGGGATGCCCTGACCCCCCTCCCCCACCCCCCCCCCACCCCCCACAGTGGAGGAGGGCCACGAGGGCCTCACGCACTTCCTCATGAACGAGGTCATCAAGCTGCAGCAGCAGATGAAGGCCAAGGACCTGCAGCGCTGCGAGCTGCTGGCCAAGGCGCGGCAGCTGGAGGACGAGAAGAAGCAGCTGACGCTGACGCGCGTGGAGCTGCTCACCTTCCAGGAGCGCTACTACAAGATGAAGGAGGAGCGCGATGGCTACAACGACGAGCTGGTCAAGGTCAAGGACGACAACTACAACCTGGCCATGCGCTACGCGCAGCTCAGCGAGGAGAAGAACATGGCGGTGATGCGGAGCCGGGACCTGCAGCTTGAGGTGAGGGCGGAGCGGGTGGGGGCAGGTGCGGGGCGGGGCCGCCACCCACCGCCCTCCAGCCGAGGTCCCGCTCGGGGCCCAGGTCCGGCGCAGGCAGGTGCAGACGTGTGCACAGGGACCTCGTGGGGCTTCCCTCCTGCTCGGGGCCCGGGCGCCCTATGCGCACGTGCAGACGGGCGCACAGACTGTGCACCAGGCCGGGGGTGGGGAGACGCAGGGGCCGTGCCCAGACGGTGGCCCCCAGGAGTCAGCGAGGAGATGGCACGGGGCCTGGGCGCAGCCCCTGCCCGGCACCGCTGTGCGCAGAAAGGCCAGCCGGGCCCAGTCCCAGAGCCAGGCTGCCTCTCGGTGAACGGCCGCCAGCACATGACGCTGTCATTAAAGGATTTAGCGCCCGAGTGCAGACGGGAAGGGCATTTGCTTAACCCGTTTGTTCCTTTCGCGTCCTGAGCGCCACCCGCCCCAGGCGCTGTCCCAGGGATGCAACTCAAGCCCCAACCCCCTGAGCCGGGGCCACTCTCACCAGAGAACAGCAGACACACGCCTGGCCGTGCCCAGGGCTGTTCAGGAGGAACGCGAAGAGCAGGAGGCCGGGGGGCGGGGCGGGTGCTGTCTTAAGGGGGACGGTCGGGGAGGCCACTGAGAGGGGACGCGGGGCAGAGGCCGAGGACAGGGAGGGCCGGCCATGCCAGTCTCAGGGTGGAGCTCCCAGCGACCGAGGCCCCGAGCAGGGGGCATGCGTGGTGGTGTTTCTGGAGCCACAGGAGCAAGTAGCGGGGAAGGAGGTGGGGGAGGCGGCCAGGACCCCGATCGAGGGGATGTGGTGAGACCGTTGCCGTTCATCCCAGGTGTGGGGAGCGCTGAAGGCCGGAGAGCTGGGAGTGACAGCTGATTTATTTCTAGATGGATCACTGCGGCTGCGGGTAGAGATAGACTCTCGGGATATTTATGAGGCACCTGCCACGCGTGAGGCACTGTGCTGAGCACCGTGGGGGACTCGGGGATAAATAACCTGATTTCTGGTCGGGTCACATGCAATTTAGCTGAAGCGGACAGATCAGTCAACAGCCCCCTGGAATCCGGGCGGATGGAATCAGAGGCGTAACGGGCAGAGGGACGTGTGTGTGAAGAGCAGGAGCCTTAAATACCATCGATGGGAATTCAGATCTGGCTTCCGCTTCCCCGTTAGTTGACCCTCGGCCTCAGTTTCCTCATTGGTCAGTGGCAGTCACGGCAGTAACACCCACACCCACAGATGCGTGAGCCGCTGCACCGTGAGCCGCTGGGGGAGCGGCTGGTCCCGCGTGCGCCCCTCCGGGCGGCACGCCACGCCCACTCGGGGCACTGGGGCCCCGGGCCCAGCTCAGGATGCTGACCAGGCCTTTTCCCACGGTCTCTAAGCAGGAGTGCCCCTGTGCCCGCTACCCAGCACGTGCGGACGTTAACCTAGGGCGGGGCTCACACGGTGCCCTGCTGGAACTCTCCCTCCCTGAGATGTGGTCATGGTGCGGAAGCGTGTCTAGAACTGAAAGGCCCATCTGGCCCCCGCGTCCCATCTCAGCCCCAGGCCGCTCCCCTGCGGCCTCTCCCCGCCCCCGCACCCCGGGCGAGGGGTGCAGAGCTGGCCTTTCCCAGCTAAAGCCGAGGCCCTCCACCTACCAGGCTCCTTGTTGCCCGCCTCTCCGTGAGCCTGGACCTGACAGGACACCCCCCCCTGCTCCCTCTGGGGTCCCCTCCTTGCAGCCTTGACCACGAGCCCCCGTGTTGGGAGCTCTGCCGAGGCCGGGGTCCGGGGCAGCAGACTCGCCTGGGCACCAGGTGTGAGAGGCTCCTGGCCCCAGTTCCTGACGCTCACCCCGCGGTGACGCCCAGCACGTGTCCAGCTGCCCCGAGTCCAGATGTTGGGACTGCCCCCGGCAGGCCCTCTAGACCCGTGGGCCTGGGACCTTTCAGCCGGAACGCTGTCCTTCCCAGTGAAACCTGCTGTGAACCCACGAGGACAAAGCCTAGGGGAGCAGAGCCGCTCTCGGGGGGGGTCAGGGTGGGCCCAGAGCTGGGCTCACGGGGAGCTCTGAGGACCGTGGTGAAAGGGCATCGAGTTGGCCAACGCCTCGGGGACACCGGTTGGGGATCTTTTATCCTCATCTGTCACCTGTTTCACCCGGAATTTTCTAAGGGACATAGGGGGCCTTTGAATTGTTCTAAACGGCGAATTGGGAACCCCCTCAGCCGGGAGGGGCGGCTGGTTTTACTGGAAAAGGCTCTGTGGGCCCTCCCTGGCCGCCACGGAAGGAGGAGGGAGGGCAGGCCCAGGCGGGGCCGCATCAGGGGGACCCGGGAGCGATGCCTCCTGGGCCCCTGCCAACCCCGCCCCTCGGCCCCGGCTGCAGATCGACCAGCTGAAGCACCGGCTGAACAAGATGGAGGAGGAGTGCAAGCTGGAGCGGAACCAGTCGCTGAAGCTCAAGAACGACATCGAGAGCCGGCCCAAGAGGGAGCAGGTGCTGGAGCTGGAGCGCGAGAACGAGATGCTCAAGACCAAGATCCAGGAGCTGCAGTCCATCATCCAGGTGCGGGCGCGGCACGGTGACCTGGGGCTGTGAGCGCTTCTGTAGCTGACCCGCTCCGCACAGCCGGTGCCCTGAGCCGGGGAGGCCTGCTGGTCCTTAAAGATCCAGAGAGACTCGCCGTGGCTGGTGGCCCAGTGGTTAGAGCGCCGGCCCGGGACCAAGGGGTCATGGGTTCGATCCCCAGCCCCTATCAGGGTATGTGAGGGAGGCAACCAATCGATGTTCCTCTCCACCGCCCCCCCTTCCACTCTCTAAAAAACATCAATGGAAAAAATACCCTCAGGTGAGGGTGAACCAAAAAAATCCCAAGGTCCTCCACGGTCAGCCCGTGCGTTTATTAACACTCCCAGTGCCTCCTGCCCCTGTCAGCACGGAGTGCGGGGGACGGAGGGTGTCTCCGCGGAGTGACGGCCCAGCGCACCCCTAAGGGAGAGAAGAGGCCGCCTGCCTCCCCTGCCTCCCCCGCCTCCCCTGCCTCCCCCAACTGGCTGCCTGGCGCCTGCGCTCTGACACGGAGCAGAGCTGAGCCGGTGTCACCCAAGCGGATGGCACCTAATTGGCGGAGGCGCCCACCAGCGGGCCTGCCCTGTCTTTGTTGTCACCTGTGACGTGTTGGGGAGCAGCCTCTGGGGCTCCGATAAGCAGGCCGAACAGCAGGCCTCGGGGTGTTGGCGGCAGCAGGAGCTATGCTTCTTCAGGTGATGACATTCTCACCTAACAAACCGCTGAGGACCCCAGGGGCGGCGATTCGCTCCCTGCTCGTCTCTGCTCCCAGCTCAGCGTGGTCTGCGGGCGTCTGTGGTGTCTGCCCCGTGGCTCAGCGTGGCCTGCGGGCGTCTGTGGTGTCTGCCCCGTGGCTCAGCGTGGCCTGCGGGCGTCTGTGGGTGTCTGCCCCGTGGCTCAGCGTGGTCTGCGGGTGTCTGTGGTGTCTGCCCCGTGGCTCAGCGTGGCCTGCGGGCGTCTGTGGTGTCTGCCCCGTGGCTCAGCGTGGTCTGCGGGTGTCTGTGGTGTCTGCCCCGTGGCTCAGCGTGGCCTGCGGGCGTCTGTGGTGTCTGCCCCGTGGCTCAGCGTGGCCTGCGGGCGTCTGTGGTGTCTGCCCCGTGGCTCAGCGTGGCCTGCGGGCGTCTGTGGTGTCTGCCCCGTGGCTCAGCGTGGTCTGCGGGTGTCTGTGGTGTCTGCCCCGTGGCTCAGCGTGGCCTGCGGGCGTCTGTGGTGTCTGCCCCAGCTCCCGGGCCCTGCACCCACCCTCTCTCCCGCCCCCAGGCCGGGCAGCGCAGCCTGCCCGACTCGGACAAGGCCATCCTGGACATCCTGGAGCACGACCGCAAGGAGGCGCTGGAGGACCGGCAGGAGCTGGTCAACAAGATCTACAACCTGCAGGAGGAGGCCCGCCAGGCCGAGGGGCTGCGGGACAAGGTGGGCGGGGGCTGCTCGGCCCCACATCCAGCACCCGCACCCCTGCAGCTGTTCGCTACTGTGTCCGTGGGGTCCCGTCTCCCTTCCCGATGGCAGGCCTCGGGGGGCACGCACCGGGTCTGTACGTCCCCCCTCCGTCCCCTGGCACACAGTAGGTCTGAGCAAATCCCAGCTCATTGACTGACCTACTGCGGCCGTCCCTGCCGGTCAGATGGCTGCCACTTGGGGCGGCGGCCTGGCCTGCGGGTGACTTGGCGGCACGCTGACCCCCCGCCTGCCTGTCCCCCCGCAGTACCTGGAGGAGAAGGAAGACCTGGAGCTGAAGTGCTCGACGCTGGGGAAGGACTGCGAGATGTACAAGCACCGCATGAACACGGTGATGCTGCAGCTGGAGGAGGTGGAGCGGGAGCGGGACCAGGTGCGCCACGCCGCCCGAGGGGGGACAGGGCCACGGGGGACAGAGAGCCTGGGGGGACCGAGGGTCAGGAGGACACGAAGGTCAGGGGGGCACCGAGGGCCAGGGCACCCTGGTGGCGGCCAAGAAGGGCCCACAGAGCCTTTTCCAGTAAAACCAGCCGCCCCTCCCGGCTGAGGGGGTTCCCCATTCGCTGTTTAGAACAATTCAAAGGCTCTCTATGTCCCTTGGAAAATTCCGGGTAACCGTGGGGTGAAACGGGTGACAGATGAGGATAAAAGATCCCAAACCGGTGTCCAAACATCTCGAGGCCCTTTCACCACGGTCCTCAGAGCTCCCCCTGAGCCCAGCTCTGGACGGGAGGGGAAACTCGGCCGAGGACTCGGGGCTCTGGGCCCAGGCCCTGCCCTCCCCCCGCCCCCCAGGACCCACAGCCGGCCGGGCTCTCCCACTTCATTTCAAAGATGAATTCCAACCGGAGGCTCTCCGAACGCACAGGCAGTTGAACACGTGGGGCCGGGCTGGCCTCGCACGGCCCTTCAGTGCTGGTCTCCGGAGTAGCTGGGTCGGGCCTGTCACTCAGGCGTGTGACCAACACGCGGGCACCCTGGCAGGCTCGGTGCCCTGTCTATAAAGTGGGAATGACAGGTGCCTCGGGCCCGGGGAGTGGGCTCCCGGAGAGGCGCCCTGAGCCCCCAGAGAGGCGCCCCGAGCCCCAAGCCCCACGCGGCTGGAGCCCAGCAGGACGCGTGCTGCTGGGAAAGGCTGTGAGTGACAGCGGAGAGAGCAGGAGCGCTGGGCGGGGAGGCGTGTCCGGGGGGAGACGGGTGGAGAGCCAGGGGCCCGTCCCTCCCGCAGGCCTTCCACTCCCGGGACGAGGCGCAGACGCAGTACTCACAGTGCCTGATCGAGAAGGACAAGTACCGGAAGCAGATCCGCGAGCTGGAGGAGAAGAACGACGAGATGCGGATCGAGATGGTGCGGCGCGAAGCCTGCATCGTCAACCTGGAGAGCAAGCTGCGGCGCCTGTCCCGGGACAGCGGCAGCCTGGACCAGGTGGGCGGCGGGCGGGCGGGGCGTGGCTCTGGGGGTCAGCAGAAGTGACCTCGTGCCCTCGCCCCTCAGCTCAGGCACAGAGGACAGGACCTGCCATGTTTCTGTCCTCACTTCATCATTCAGCAATGTTTTTTTGTTTGTTTGGTTTTTTTCCAAATATATTCATAGACTTCATGGAGGAACGGGGAGAGAGAGAGAGAGAAACATCAATGATGAGAGAGAATTATGAATCGGCTGCCTCCTGCACGCCCCACATGGGGATCGAGCCCGCAACCCAGGCCTGTGCTCTGACTGGGAACTGAACCGTGACCTCCTGGTTCAGGGGTCAGCGCTTAACCACTGAGCTTCCTGGCCAAGCCTGGCAATGTTTTCCGTATTCGTAGCTCAGACCGGGGGCTGGAAATTGGAGAGAGGATGGTGACCTCGGATTAAAGGGCCAGGACCAGCTCAGGGGTCCCGTCCCTGCTCCAGGCCCTGGCTGGCGGGAGGCGGGATGGAGACTGGGGAGGAGAGAGGGGGTGGAGCTGGAAGATGGCCTGGCCTCCAGGTACACGGGGTCGGGGTCGGGGCAGGAGAGAAGCGCAGGAGTCCTGAGCTCGGCCCAGGGCAGGGGCGGCGCCGGGGGCAGAGCGGCTCCGTGGCCTGCCGGCTGCTGCTCACACACACACACACCCACACACACACACCCCCCGCCCGGCCCCCCTGTCCGCAGAGTCTGCCCCGGAACCTGCCCGTGACCATCATCTCCCAGAGCTTCGGGGAGGCCGGCCCCCGGACCAACGGCCAGGAAGCCGACGACTCCTCCACCTCCGAGGACTCGCCCGAAGACAGCAGATACTTCCTGCCCTGCCACCCGCCCAAGCGCAGGATGAACCTGAAGGGCATCCAGGTACCTGCAGGCGGCGGGCGGCGGGCGGCGGGCGGCGGGCAGGAGCCGGCGAGGACGCGCCTGTGCTTCTGCTGCGGGTCTCAGGCCCCAGGCGGATCGCCCGTCACAGCCCTGCGGACGGACGGATGGGCACCGTGCGCTGTGCGTTTTGACCAGACCCCTCATTTCCTCTAAATGTCGTAGGAGAGGCCCGGCCGGCGTGGCTCAGGGGGGAGCATTGACCTATGACCCAGGAGGTCACAGTTCGATTCCGGTCAGGGCACAGGCCTGGGTTGTGGGCTCGATCCCCAGTGGGGGGTGTGCAGGAGGCAGCCGGTCAATGATGCTCTCTCATCATTGATGTTTCTCTCTCTCTCTCCCTCTCCCTTCCTCTCTCTGAAATCAGTAAAGAAATATTAAATAAATAAATAAGTGTAGTAAGAGAGGGGGGGGGAGGCATTATTTCCAAATTTAACAGGTAGGTGTGAGTGCAGCCGCCCCCTCCTGATGGGGAGTGGCGGGCACAGCAGGGGCGGGCTCCCCGACCTCCATCGGCCGGGCTCCGTGTCCAGCGTGTCCGTGGCTCCGGATGAGGAAGGAGCGTGTGAGGGCAGGAGGGAGAGGGAGGGAGGGAGGGAGCCGATGTCGTGTGAGGGCCTGACAGTGCCCACGGGTCCCCACCGTCCCCTGCACCACGGACCCAGGGCAGCACCTCGAGGGGACCCACTGGTGCTGAGTGGCCGGCAGCGGCCGAAGCCCGCCCTCCCTCACCGCGCCCTCGGCGTGTGGATCTGCACAGCCCGGCGCTCGCACCCGCTGCTCACCCTCTGGCCCGGGAGCTCTGTCCTCGGGGCCCAGCCCCGGCCTCCCTGGGGGGGCGCGTCTGCCCAGCACCGCGGAGATGGGTGCCGTGCGCCTGCTGTGGTCGCAGCCGCGTGGCAGGGGCCGCCGGGCTCCCCCGCGCACTCCCCCCCGTCACGGCGCCGGGTTGGGCCCCGCGTGACCCTGTCCTCTGCCCCCTCAGCTGCAGAGAGCCAAGTCCCCCATCAGCCTGAAGCGCGCGTCCGACTTTCCAGGTTAGTGCGGCGCGGCCTCCGCTCTGTCCCCCGCTGCTCTGCGTCCCTGTCGCTCCCCCTGGCGCTCGCCCCTGCGGGGACACCTCGGACCGGCCTCGGGGGCGGGGCGGGGTGTCCACGTGGTAATTAGTGGTCACTGTGCCGGGAGAGCAGGAGCAGCCTCGTCATGTCTACCACCCCTCCCTGTGGGTCCCCAGAGCCCCAGTGCATTGTCTGTCTGTCTGTCTGTCTGTCTGTCGCGAGAAGCGTGCCCAAGGCCCAGCAGCCCCTGAGGGAGCGGGAGGGGAGGGACTCCCTGCTCCAGGGGACAGTACCTTACCTGGGGGACGGGGACCCTGACTGAGCCGCTGGGCCTGGCCAGGGCAGAGGCTGCTGGTGAATGAGCCCAGCCTTCCCCCCAGGAGCCCGCAGTGGGACCGGGTCAGGAGAGGAGAGAGCAAGCCCCGTGGGAGAGGAGCCGAGCCCCCAGACAGGACACCCCCTGTTCCCCCTACCCCGCCAAGGGGCTCTCAACTCCCTGTCCCTCCCCTCTCCCCTCGGCCTCTCCTGCCCGTGGTGAGGACAGGGAGGGGACAGGAAGAAGAAGGCATGGACGTCAGCCCCAGCTCCTCCCGGTCCCTGCCCATCACCAGCTCCTTCCCCAAGATGGTAAGCGGGGGGGCCCTCCAGCCCCCACCCCAGGGCCCTGCTTCCCCCTGCACACCTGGCGCCCGCTCCCCTTCCGGACTGCACCCCAGGCCTCTTATGTCTGTAAAGATGTTTCTAGGGCTCAGGATGTGTTTCCACCTTCCGGCCTCCTCCTCCCCAATTTAACTCTCAGATGGAGGAGGCACACCCCCCCCCCCCAGCCCCCGCCAGGGGCTGTAGGAATCGCAGGAGCTGCGGGGACTCTGCCGCAACCCCTCAGCCCTGAAACCCCAGCTGGGTCTCAGCCGCCTCCCCCACCCGCCAGCAGCAGAGGTCTGGGGATTAGCGAGTCTAACCCCAGCTCTGGGCGGGGATCCGGCGCTCGTAGAAGGCAGCCCTTGCCAGGAGCCAGCAGGCCTGGTTTCGAAAGGTCGCCCCACTGCCCCCCACACACCAGGCCTGCAGGTCTTCATCTGGTCCAGGGCGGGTGCCCCGACCTCGCAGCTGGGGCCCTGGCGCTCAGCCTGTGCCGGTACAAGGCCACTCCCGCCTGCAGCCCATCCTCCCCGCCTGCGCCCCCACCCCCGCCCCTCCGCAGAGGAGCGACTGTGCTGGTTCTGGGTGGGCGAGGTCCCCACTGAGACCCGCTGGCAGGCCCCACACCCCAGCGGAGGCGGGGCCCTGTCCGTGCCAATGTGGTCGCTGTGCCTGTGATCCCGGTGCCCGCGGGGGCCCGGGCGGGGCTGCCTGGCCCCATAACACTGTCCCTGGCATCAGAAGCAGCCCCACCGGAGCCGGTCCAGTATCATGTCCATCACCGCCGAGCCCCCGGGGAACGACTCCATCGTCAGGCGCTGCAAGGAGGACGCGCCCCATCGGAGGTGGGTGACGGGCCTGGTGCCTGCCGTGCCCTCTGCACTGACCCCTTCCCTCCCGGGCGCCTGGGAGGGCAGCGCGGGACCCATTTTACAGACGAGGAGGCCGAGGCTCAGAGAAGGGACCTGGCTTTCCCAGGGCCACCAGCCAGCGAGCAAATGGCAGAACCGGCGCCACTTGCCTGGTGTGCGCAAAGTCGGGGTCCTCCGCCCGTGGCTCCAGGGTTTGGGCCCAGGTGGCAGAGCCAGCACCGGGCATGGCCCAGATCCTCCCTCTCCCCCCTCCTCGCCTCTTGGAAACCATCAGGGTCCCAGAAAACCACTCAGATACACCTGGCGGCACCGTAGGGGCACACCTGGGTGGCACAGCAGGGGCACACCTGGGCGGCATGGCAGGGGCACACCTGGGCGGCATGGCAGGGGCACACCTGGGCGGCACCATAAGAGCACACCTGGGCGGCATGGCAGGGGCACACCTGGGCGGCACCATAAGGGCACACCTGGGCGGCATGGCAGGGGCACACCTGGGCGGCACGGCAGGGCACACCTGGGCGGCACGGCAGGGAACACCTGGGCGGCACGGCAGGGGCACACCTGGGCAGCACGGCAGGGAACACCTGGGTGGCACGTCTCCCACCAGCCGCAGATGGCGTGTCACACTCAAGTCTGAGATGTCGGGTCCTGAAGGACCGAGAGCACAGGTCGCGGGCGGGGCTGGACCCATTTCTCCGGTCCCGCCGGGGCCTGGCTTGGGCCTCGATACTCCCTGGCAAGGAGCACGCGTGAACAACCTGGACCTGGGAGAAGGCTGACACCTTGGTGCCACCCCCACACACCTCCCCCCTCCCCAGCAGAGCGCCCGCCGCATCCACCCCCCTCAGCCACAGCCCCCCTCCCGCCGACCCTCCTCTCTCCATCCCTCCTGCCCTCTCAGAACCAGCATCTCAGAAAGCCAGGCCGTCCCAGAGGCTCCCCTCCCCGAGCCCCGCACACCCAGCCCACCGCCCTCCCGCCCTCCTTGTGTCTTGCAGCGCCATGGACGAGGACAACGACAGCGGTGGCTTCGACGCCTTAGACCTTGACGGTGGGTACCCGGCGGCTCCGAGCCTTTGCAGGTGCCGCGCTGCCTGGCACTGAGTGGGAGCAGGGCCCGCGGGACGGAGCCCTGCACATAGTAGGGCCTCAGGAGCGAGGGGATGGGTTCTGAGAGGACGCCCAGGTGCTGCCCGCGCACAGAGAGGCCTCCGTCCTGGTGGGCTGCGAGGCTGAAGGCGCCGGAGGGCTGTCCTTTGGTTTTTTGGGTGGTTTTTTTTCTTTTAAATATATTTTTATTGATTTCAGAGAGGAAGGAAGAGGGGGAGAGAGAGAGAAACATCAGTGATGAGAGAGAATCATGGATCAACTGCCTCCTGCACGCCCCCTACTGGGGATGGAGTCTGCACCCCGGGCATGTGCCCTTGACCTCCTGGTCCATAGGTCAAAGCTCAACCACGGAGCCACGCTGGCCGGGCCTGCCCTCTGTTCCGTGGGCCGTGGGGACACGGGCTGCTGCGCACGGGCCAGAGCTCGGCCTGGGTCTTTAAGAGGGAACAGCTCTCGGGCTGTAGCGAGCGCCCTGGTCCCGTTTCATGGGTTCCCAGCGACCGGCACAAGTGCTTCTGTTCTCACTTCGCAGAATCAGATGAGGGCGCGGTGGGTGGACGGTGGCCTGGAGGCAGGGCGGCCGCCTAAGCATCCATTTATTAAGCTGTTAACCAACCTGAACAAGACAAGTAGGAGAGGGGAGGGGGGCTGAGGTGGGGCGGCAGTTAAGGAGGCGTGGGGCAGGGAGCGCTGGACAGCGAGGGCACGTGGCGCTCCTAGACCGGCGCCTGGGCCCGCTGTGCCATGCAGAGCCCTGCAGGGAGCCGGGAAGGGGCTCCGTCTCTGGGGGAGAGCGTGTGCGGCCCCAGCCCCGCCCTGACGGCTGGTGGCCTGCTTCAGCCTCACCCCCTGAGCCCCGTGCCTCGCGGGCCTGGGCCACGTGCACGGGGCTCACACGCGTGTCCCTGAGTCCTTGCCGAGGCAGAGGTTGTGGTCCAGGGGACGGTGCCGAGTTCCACACCGGGAGCCCCTGGCTGGCGGGCGGAGGGGACAGGAGGGTTTGGCCTCTGGAGATGGCTCTCCTCCAGGCCAGCTCGCCGCCTGCCCGAAGATAAAATGAGAGATTAGTGGCTCCGTAATTGGGAGCCATCAGGAGCTCTATCAAGTGTTAAGAGAGGTCAGCCCTAATGGAGGCTGGGAACGAGGAGAATTGGAGGAGTTGGGGAAGGGGACGCGGGAGAGTTCTGGGCAGCGGGCCAAGCGCTTCTGCAGCGTCCGGACAAATTCCCTTGCAGACCAGCCTCGTGATCAGCCCGAGCAGGGGCTGCGGAGCCTCTGCCGAGCCGAGCTGTGCCGGGCGGCCTTCCCCGGCACTCGCTCAGTCATGCCGAGTGGGGAGGAGGAGGGGGAGGGGGAGGGGGACAGCTTTGCAAGGTCTAGGCTTTGCCCTCCTGCCCCACCCAGCCCCGCCCCCAGCCTCCCAGGCCCAGAGCTGGTTGAGGGTAGTGAGACCTCGGGTGGTCCCCAAATGAGCCCAATTCAGAAACAGAACCAGCAGCTGCGGACGGTGGCCGCCTTTTCCAGACACAGACATGGGTCCTTAGTCCTGCAAAGAGGGGCTCCTGGGGGGGCAGGGGGAACCAGGCCATCAGCATCAGGGCCTCAGGGGCCTGGCTGAGGCTGCCCTTCTCCCAGCTCCCTCACGCGGGGGAGCCTCCCAGGAGCGGCCCAGGGCACCCTCTCCGCTCCGCCCCTGCTCCTGGGTCCTGAGGGCCCCGTCCCTTTGCAGATGACAGCCACGAGCGGTGCTCCTTCGGACCCCCCTCCATCCACTCCTCCTCCTCCTCCCACCAGTCCGAGGGCGTGGACGCCTTCGACCTGGAGCAGGTCAACCTCATGTTTAGGAAGTTCTCTCTAGAAAGGTACTGTGGCTGCGGGAAGGGGTGCTGGGGTGGAGGCCACTCACCAGGTGGGACCCCCACGAAGGGAACTGACCATGGCCCCTTGAAAGCTAGAATCTGAGTCCCCCAATCAGGCCCGGGGGGGGGGGGGCTTCCCCAGCCACACAGCTGGGGGTGCCACGAAGCAGGGCCCCCCTACCCCGTTTGCCTGGCCCTGGGCCCCCGCCCATCAAGGAGGAGTGGGCGGAGACCTGGTTCTCAGGGCAGCAGTGTCTCCCGCCGCGGTCACTGGGTCACTGGGTCACTGCCGATGGCCCGGAGCAGCTCAGCTTCCCGCCCGTGTGCACAGCTCTCCCTCGAGGTGGCTGCGGTAGCAGCGCCCGCCCTCCGTGGTCCGGGGACAGGTGCCCAGCTCCAGCACGACCCCCTGTTCTGTTTCCTGCCCAGACCCTTCCGGCCGTCAGTCACGTCGGTGGGGCAGGCGCGGGGCCCCGGGCCCGCGGTGCAGCCCTCGGTGCAGCACACCACGCTGAGCGGCGACAGCCTCACCTCCCAGCTCACCCTGCTCGGCGGCAACGCGAGCGGCAGCTTCGTGCACTCGGTCAAGCCGGGCTCGCTGGCCGAGAAGGCCGGGCTGCACGAGGGCCTGCAGCTGCTGCTGGTGAGGGCGGGGCCCGGGGGAGGGGGCTCTAGGGGGCTGTCCTCGTGTCCCACCCCCACGCCTTGCATTCAGCTCGGCCCCCAGGCCAGGAGGGGGCGGGAAGGGGGCGGGTCCCCTCCTCGCTAGGAGCCCTCTCCAGCCCTTCCCCCCCCCCACCCCCCCCGCCACTCCTCACGTGTGTTTCGGGAGCCTGTGCCCATGCGGGTGCACACGGGCCAGCACACGTATGTGGGAGGGGGGTAGACAGGAGGCGAGCGAGGCGACGAGGCGGGGTGCAGTGTGGGGGGACGCTCTCGCTTCCTGGGAGCCGCCGGCCCGGGCTCTGCCGCGGCCCAGCAGGAACAGGTCTGTTCTCCAGCTAGAAGGCTGCATCAAGGGCGAGCGGCAGAGCGTGCCCCTGGACTCCTGCACGAAGGAGGAGGCGCACTGGACCATCCAGAGGTGCAGCGGGCCCGTCACCCTGCACTACAAGGCCAACCAGGAAGGTGAGGCCCGCGCGCCGGCCACAGGACACCAGGCGGGCAGGACCCCGGGCGGCGGCCTCTCGTCGCGCCCCTGTGCGGGGGGGAGGAGGATCTGACGGGCGGGTGTGGGTGGCAGCAGGAGGGCGACGAAGGTGAGCGCCGCGCACCCGCCTGGTGCACCGCGGGCGCACACCCGGCTCCGGGCGCGCTGCAGGTCCAGCCAGGAGCAGGGGCCGGAGGCCGCCGGGGCTCCCAGTGACGGGACTGGCCCTGCCTGGCCTGCTCCCCGCTCCGGGCCGGGCTGGAGCTGCTTCCTCTGTCGGGTCCAGCCCCGGGGTTGGCGTGGGCTCTGCGGTGGCCGCTCTGGCAGGAGCAGGGCCGTGCAGCCACACGGAGGGCCAGGCCTTTGTGCTGTGGCCCCGGGCCCAGGACAGCCAGGCCTCACCCGCTCCTGGTCCGGCCCCGGGCGGGAGCGCCGAGCTCCGTCTTCCCTGTGCCAGGCCCTCACCTCCGTGTTTCCCCGAGTGATTATCTCTGCAGCTGGAGCTTATTTTTAACCACAGGCTCATGAATGTTTCATCAGCGCAGAAATAGCCGCTCTCGCCGCCCTGCCGCCTCCCCCAGGCTTCCCGGCTGGGCCTGGCGGGGCCCCCCAGAGGTGGGCAGCGGGACAGCCTGGGTCTGGAGCTCAGCGGAGGCAATCTCCCTCCACCCGCCGGCTTATAGGGTCTCCTCCGGGCGGGGCGCTCACAGAGCGATCAGCATCAACACGACCCGGCAGGTGGGGGGGCCGTGAACACGCGCACACGCCTGCTGGCTCAGGCGGCCCGTGTGCGGTGTGGCCGTCTGACGAGCGGTCTCCGGGCCTGGCTGTTGGGACCGCGTGCGCGCCCACCATGTTCCCGCAGCTCCCTGCGCGTGGGGCTGACCTGGGGCTGAAAAGGGGTTCATGTCACGGGCACCCCTTGCGGCATTTGCTGCATTTGTGCTTCATGCCCTGCTTCCTTCCAAAGGGATTTGAAAGAGTCACACTGACGAGCAATGGTGTCAGGTGGGTCTAACCCAGCGGTTCTCAACCTGTGGGTCGCGACCCCTTTGGCGGTCGAATGACCCTTTCACAGGGGTCGCCTCAGACCATCCTGCATATCAGATATTTACATTATGATTCATAACAGTAGCAACATGGCAGTGATGAAGTAGCAACGAAAATAATTTTATGGTTGGGTCACAACACGAGGAACTGTATTTAAAGGGCCAGAAGGTTGAGAACCACTGGTCTAACCACAGATGCCGTGGTCCTCGCCCTTCAGAAACCCACTCGGCCGCGTGTGCTTAACAGACGCATAACCGGGGCCTGAGAACCCCACGTCTGTGACTGTGTCCAAGAGACACCAGTCCACACGTCCACCAGAGAGGCATAGGATGCCTGTCGCAGGGCTGTGCACAGCAGCCGAGGCCTGGGACAGCACCCATGTGCACGCAGGAGAGACCCACGCCACGTGGACTCGTGCACAGCAGTGAAAAGGGCACGGATGCTGCACGCAGCGTCGATGGCGCTCACGGGCATGGTGTTGGGCAACAGAAGCAGGCGGGGGCCCTGCTGTTGGCTGCACGCGTGCGCAGCGGGCACGCTGGCCTGTGGAGGCGGCAGTGGGGGGCTGGTCCCAGGAAGGGTGTTGGCGGGAGGGGTGAGCGAGCGCTCTGCATGGTGCTTGTGGGCGTGTCCGTCTGTGGCAGTGGTCGGCAAACTCATTCGTCAACGGAGCCAAATACCAACAGTACAACGATTGAAATTTCTTTTGAGAGCCAAATTTTTTAAACTTAAACTATATAGGTAGGTACATTGTTATTAACTTAATTAGGGTGCTCCTAAGGCTTAGGAAGAGCCACACTCAAGGGGCCAAAGAGCCGCATGTGGCTCGCGAGCCGCAGTTTGCCAACCACGGGTCTGTGCGAATCCCTCACGCTGAGTCCCACGATGACACTTGTACTCACTGTGCGAGCTGTGCATTGCCTAGAGCAGTGATGGCGAACCTATGACACGCGTGTCAGAGGTGACACGCGAACTCATTTTTTTGGTTGATTTTTCTTTGTTAAATGGCATTTAAATATATAAAATAAATATCAAAAATATAAGTCTTTGTTTTACTATGGTTGCAAATATCAAAAAATTTCTATATGTGACACGGCACCAGAGTTAAGTTAGGGTTTTTCAAAATGCTGGCACGCCGAGCTCAGAAGGTTCGCCATCACTGGACTAGAGCGCCGGGTGAGGGTGGGGAAGGCGTGGGGGTGTGGCAGAGACACCAGATTTGTTGCAACTTGGCCCAAAATTTAGCTCTGAGCTTCCTGGACGCCAGGACGAGCCGGGAGCCCCGTAAGGGACACAGCTGCTAGTTCCCTGGGGGGCCCGGCGTCTCCGTGCCAGCAGTTCGGAGAGGAGTCCGGGCAGGTGGATATGCCCGGGAGGCGGCGGCGGTGGCGGCGGGAGGCCCGGCACCGCCTCATCGGTGCGTGTCCCCTGCCTCCTGCCAGGGTACCGGAAGCTGCTGAAGGACATGGAGGAGGGCCTGGTCACCTCAGGGGACTCCTTCTACATCCGGCTGAACCTGAACATCTCCGGCCAGCTGGACGCCTGCTCCCTGTCCCTGAGGTGCGACGACGTGGTGCACGTGCGCGACACCATGTACCAGGACCGGCACGAGTGGCTGTGCGCGCGCGTCGACCCGTTCACGGACCACGACCTGGACCTGGGCACCATCCCCAGCTACAGCCGGTGAGGCGGGGCCTGGGGCGGCCGCTCAGCCCAGGGGACACGCGGGCGCCTGGCCGTGGAGCAGCGAGGCCCGTTCCCCCTCCTGGGAGCCTTCCTGCCTCGGGGACGCTGCTCTCTCCCTAAGTCCCCGAGCGCCCTCCCGGTCCTTCTCCCGCAGCTTCCCGCTCGCGTCCGCTGGGCCTGGGCCCGGAATGACACAGCAGTAGCCAGTGGCCACCAGGGGCTGAGCCCCAGCCTCCCCCACACACACCGCTGTTAGGTTAGGTGGCTCAGGAGGCAGCGAAGGAAATAAAGAGAGTTGATCAGGGAAGGAAGGGAGGAAGGGAGGGAGGGAGGGAGGGAGGAAGGGAGGGAGGAGAGAGGGAGGGAAGGAAGGAAAGTTTATTCTGCGTCCCCGGGAGACCCACGTACCCCAAGGACAGGGCACGTGGATTCACGCCAACAGGGAGGGGGGCGCTGTTTTTATACTGCGGTTAGGTGAGGGGCAGGGACATGAGCTGAGGTATTCAGTTGAAGTTTCAGCTGCAGGGGGTCAGCCAGGTATTCAGGAAGGAGTCAGTATCTGTGTGGGGGTCGGTGTTGATTCAGGGAGAAGCCAGTATCTGTGTCTGGCGTGCTGATCTGTTAGACATGCCAGGGGGAGTCCATTATCTCGTCACATGTCTGCATGTATCCGATTCTGGGCTCTCTCCGACCTAACAACCGCCCCGCTAGACGCACAGGCGTCCGTAAAGCATCTGTAAACGCCAGCACCATGGCCCAGGCCAGGCCTGGGGGGCGGCCTTCATAGGACCGTTAACAGATGAGGAACCCAAGGCTCTGCCTCAGCGCCACTATGATGGCCCTGGAGGCAGGACTCAGGCCCAGAGGCGAGGCTCCCGCTCACAGCCCTCACGCACGGCCCCTGCCCAGGGCTGGCCCTGCCTCGGCGCCGGCCCTGAGGTTCCGCCCCCCTGTCCCCTCCCCAGAGCCCAGCAGCTGCTCCTGGTCAAGCTGCAGCGGCTGATGCAGCGGGGCAGCCGGGAGGAGGCCGACAGCGCCCACCACACCCTCAGGGCCTTCCGGGTAGGTGCCCGCCCTGCCCGCCGGGGCTCCCCCATCTTGGGAGGGATCGCAGCCGGGAGTGGAGAAGTCCTGGGGTGAAGGGTCCCGGGGGGACTTGGTTCTCAGGACGCCCCTCCGGGAGGAGCCCGCCCTGTGACCGGAGGCCACGGCGATGCTGAGCCAGGGCTCTCGTCTCCATGGGAACGGGCCTCGGGCTTCTCCTGCCGTCTGAGCTGCCCCTGCCGGGACGCGGGTCCCTGGCTGGCACTTCCTGTCGGCTCGGAGGGGGCTTGCGACACGCCTGTGTCTCGGTGGCGGTGGCGTGTCCTGCCGGGCGCCGCGGGGCTGATGGGGGGTCACCTGGTTTCAGAACACCCTGCAGCCCGAAGAGCCGCTCTCCGCCACTGACCCCCGGGTCAGCCCCCGCCTCTCGAGAGCCAGTTTCCTCTTCGGCCAGCTGCTCCAGGTGAGGCCCGGGCGCCCGCGGCTCCTCAGCCCCTGGCCCTGCCCCTCCCGTCCAGGCGACCTGGCAGCGGGCCGGTCTGCGGGCTCTGCGCCTGCGGAAAGCAAACCCGCTGCTTTCCTAAGGGGTTGGGGAGCTCGTGGCTGGAAGCTCAGCCTCTGCTAAACAGTAACAGGAACCGGAAGCCGCGTCCCAGGAAAGGGAAGCACGTTGCCGGTGTCCGGGTCAGTGTGTCCCTCGGGCTGAGCGTCCGTTTCTCCCTGAGCCGCCCGCAGCCGAGGGAGACGGGAACCAGCAGATCCTCAAACCTTATCTAACCACCGAGCCAGTTTAGCTCTTCGGGACCAAATGATCTTCCCTTACACTCAGTTCTACAGGGACTTGTTTTCATGGGTCATTATCCCAGGACCACAGAGTGGCTGGTGGGGGTGTCCCGTGAGATCAGAAGTGGTTTCACACACACGGTGAGCAGGTCCATGTGGCCGTCCCCGCGGTCACAGGCGACAGAGCTGAGGGAGCAGCTCTAAGCTGGGCCTGCGGGGCGTGTCCCTCCACCGCTCTGTCCTGCTGCTGGGACACGGAGACCCAGAGGCACGGTGAACGGTGTGACCCGAAAGCCCAGGGGATGCGGACAGGTAGCAGGAAGCCCCTGGCAGAGGTAGCAGGGAACCCTGCTGGGCCTGAGGCATCCTGGGGGCAGGACACGCGGGACCACACGTTACTGCCACATGTCAGCAAGCTGATGTCCAGGGGCCGCTTGACAGCACAGCAGACAGAAATCCCGGCTCCCAGGCTCCCCTCCCGGCTCCTCAACTTCCCTCCCGGCTCCCCAACTTCCCTCCCGGCTCCCCAACTCCTCTCCCGGCTCCCCAACTCCCCTCCAGGCTTCCCAACTTCCCACCCGGCTCCCCAACTCCCCTCCCAGCTCCCCAACTCCTCTCCCGGCTCCCCAACTTCCCTCCCGGCTTCCCAACTTCCCTCCCGGCTCCCCGACTCCCCTCCCGGCTCCCCAACTCCCCTCCCTGCTCCCCAACTTCCCACCCAGCTCCCTGACTTCCCTCCCGGCTCCCCAACTCCCCTCCTGGCAGAGGAGGGTGTGGAGAGACGCAGAGTGTCCAGGGGACATGGTGGGAGCCTGGGTTCTGTGCCAGCCATGGGGGTAGCCCTCTCGGCCCCCCAGACCTCATCCCTGAACTTGGGAGGGAGCAGGTCCTGGAGGATCTGAGGACAGCAAGATGGGTGCAGAGAGCAGTGTCCGGGAGGTGGGGCCTGGGCTGTCCACCAACGGGGCTCCCAGCCACAGGGCTCCCAGCCAGTGGGGCTCCCAGCCAGGGCCTTCAGCGGCCGGGCACCCCTGGCCCCACTGCCTGCGGAGGCCGCACCCATGGTCTGCAGGATGCAGGCGGGGCCGCAGGAGGAGCCCCCAGCTCCAAGCCTGGGCGAGGAGAGAGTGGGCGCCTGTCCACTCAGTTACCTAATGACACCCACGCACAAGGACCGCAGGCCTGCGGGCTCCTGTGTCCCCAGGGGGAGTGGGGGCCGGGCCGGGCAGGCTGGGACCTGGACAGAGGTCTGCGGAGTCAGGCTGAGAGCACGGGGGCGGGTTAGACGCGAACGCGGTCAACAGCCGTGTGCGCCCTCTGCCCCCAGTTCGTCAGCAGGTCGGAGAACAAGTACAAGAGGATGAACAGCAATGAGCGCGTGCGCATCGTGCCCGGGAGCCCGCGCGGGGGCCTGGCCCGGCCCTCCATGGACGCCACCAAGCTCTTGGCGGACAGGCAGGAAGGTACAGCACCCACCGGCTGGCCCCTCCCCGCTGGCCCAGCGGCTCAGGGTCCCCGCAAGGGGCGCTGGAACATCTCCCTCCAAACAGGGTGCCTCCCGGGGAGGATCTGCCTGGCCTCAGCTGGGGGGGACACACAGCCCCCCAGGTGGCGTTTGCCAAGCCCATCCCCGCGAGCCCCGCTCCGGTTGGTTTGTGCCCAGAAGCCGTGCTGGTGGGAGCTGTTTGCTGGGAGCGTTTGCTTGTTGGTGCCTGTCCCCTGTGCGCGCTCCTGCCACTCATCACGCCGGGGAGGGGCCCCGGGCACAGGCCCCTGTGCAGGGCCTGCTGGTGGCCAGAGTGGGGCCTGGGCTGCTGGGTCAGACAAAGCACATGACCAGCCTCTGGTTTCCGGAAGGCGGCTCCTCCAGCCCGCATGGGGTGGGAAGGCGGCATGAGGCCGTGCGCTCCTGCCTCTGCCCCTGCAGCTTCCAGGGCTCCGCCTGGCGCCCGGTCAGCCCTGCCCCTTGCGGGCTCCCGCAATCCTGACTCCCTGGCGTCCACCTCCTCTGCCCAGATGGGCCTGACTCCAGCCCCTCGCTGTCCATGCCCCTCGTCAGAGCAGCATCCCTGCCCGTCCACTCCAGGCCCCTCCTCGGCACTCAGTGCCGTCCAGAGGGACCGAGTTGGTGTTTGCTCCTCGCACCTTGTCTGCCTTCTGCCACCACAGCCCTCCTGGCATGGAGCGCCCAGAGGCAGGGCCACATGCCTGCTTGTTGTCATTGCCCAGCTCGCAGCACAGGGCCTGGCCCAGGGTCTCGTAAGCTTCCTGGCGGCCAGGGGCGGCCCGGAGCCTGTGGGCTTGCCGTCAGCCTTATCTGCCAGACCCGGGCTCCGTGGTCCATTCTCCCCCGAAAGGATCCGTGAGGCCAGAAGGCACCCAGGGCCTCCGTGCCCCCCCACCCGGGCCAGGCAAGCAGGGGTCCCCAGCCAGCCCTTCTCTGTCCCTCCCAGAGCTGGATCCCGAGAGCGAGCTCAGCAAGAACCTCAGCCTGATCCCCTACAGCCTGGTGCGCGCCGTCCACTGCGAGCGCCGCCGGCCCGTGCTCTTCACGCCCACCATGCTGGCCAAGGCGCTGGTGCAGAAGCTGCTCAACTCGGGGGGCGCCATGGAGTTCACCATGTGCAAGCCAGGTGAGCCCCCCGCCGGCCAGAGCCCCCCCCACCGCCACGTCACATCACAACAGCGGCTGGGGAAGCAGGAGGGGCGGTGGAGTGGCCGGGTGTGGACGGGAGGCCTGTGTGCCCATGCCAGCCTGGCCAAGTTCCCACTCAGGTGTCTTCCCTTCCCCCCTTTACTCTGAAGGTGGCAGTGTGAATACGGGTTTCAGGGTCAGCCAGGGGTCCCCACTCTGGGCCCTTATGTGGGAGACAAGCCACCCCATCACTGGGGACTTCTGCATCCTCGTGTGGCAGGGAGACAATGATGGGTGGTGGGTGGACAGATGGATGGATGGACAGGTGGGTTGATATGTGGATGGATGGATGGATGGATGGATAAATGGATGGGTGAGTAGATGGATGAACGGATGGGTAGATGACTTGATGGATGGGTGGGTGGTGGACGGATGAATGGATTGGTAAGCAGATTGATAGATGGATGGATAGATGGATGATGGGTGGGTTGGTGGGTGGATTGATAGGTGGGTGGATTGATGGATGGTGGGTGGACTGGTGGGTGGATTGATAGGTGTGTGGATTGATGGATGGTGGGTGGACTGGTGGGCAGATGGATTGATGGGAAGATAGTTGAGTGGATGGGTAGATGGGTGGGTGGATGGGTGGGTGAGTAGAGCAGGAAGTCCCTCATGACAGGCACCATGATCCTCATGAGCCGCTTTGTCCGGTGAAACTTACCGCTGGGAAGCAGAGTGAGGCGCACTCACAGCTGTGCTGGCACTGCCGGCGGAGTCGCAGCCGCGCCCTCGGGAGCCTCCAGCGGTGAGAGGCGGGTTATGTACACGTGGCCAGGAGTGGGCCCGGGCCTGCAGCTGTGTCCAGCCCCGATGGGAAGGCAGAGCGGACAGGACGTCGGCCCAGCGCCGCCTCGAGCCTCCCTCAGGACTGGGCCTGTCCCCGCAGATGTCGTCACGAGAGACGAGTTCCTCAGAAAGCAGAGGTCAGAGACCATCATCTACTCCCGAGAGAAGAACCCCAACACCTTCGAGTGCATCGTCCCCGCCAACATCGAGGCCGTGGCGGCCAAGGTGAGGCGGGGGAGGCCGGGCGGTGTGGCCCCTGCCCGGTGACCGCGGAGGCCGCCTCGGCCGTGGCTGAGCGCCGTGGGGATGCGGCTGGCTCTCGCCTCCTTCTCCTCCTCCTCCCTTCTTCCCTCCACGCCTCGTCCCGGCTCTGACGTGCCCTCATGTTTTGAAACCTCCTGTTTCTGCCGCTTCCTGGGGTTCTAGTTCACGCTGTTTGCGGGGGGGATGCTTGGCCGTGACAACAAGGGCCAGAGACAGAGAGCGTGTGTGTGGGGGCCGGGCCGGGTCCAGGGCCAGCTGGTGGTGACAGATGGGGTGTTGGCCAAAGGAGGGGAGACGGAGCGCCAGAGGTCATGGCAGCGACACGAGCAGGTGTCGGCGCGCGGGCAGCGTCCTCTGGAGCCCGGCGCACGGCCCTCCGCACTGAGTCTCTCCCAGCCCAGGGCTCTGAAAGCGCAGCTCCCGACCTTGGGTGTGACCTTGGGGACGGCCAGGAGCTCGCATTTGCCGTCCAGCAGATGGTCACGCCAGCACCCTCCTGGCCTGGTCACTCGCAGACACAAGCACAGGCAGAGCCCTCAGCCCGGGGCTCGGTGGCCAGAGGCTGGGCCGTGGCCAGTGAAGGGTTCGCACAGTGGACGAGGTCGTGGGAGCGAGGCAGTGATGCCGTCAGATCTGCGAGAAGCCGGCGGCCGCTGGGCGGGAGGGCGGGGAGCAGTGAGGGAACATGGGGCGCCGGCGTCAGTTCTCCATCCCACGTGCGAGCCCCGGTGCGGTTCCGGTCCCGGGGGTGAGACCCGCGGCCGCTCGCTGGGAGCACGTGCGGTTTCCCACCTTCACGGCCGCTTCGTGCAGAGGTGGTTTGTGCTGGAAGCGACCCTGCAGCCACAGGGATTGTCCCCTCGGAAATGAGCTGGCGGGCACCGGGGCCTGTGGACGCCCGGGCACCCCGCTGAGGGTGCTCCCCCTGCCTGGGACCGGGACGCCTTTGCCCGGCACCTGGCACAGCTGGCGTTCCTGGTGCCCCTTTGACTTTAGGACTCACTCAGGCCGCCAGGGTCGCCTGGGCGCCCAGTGCCTTCTCCATGCATGGCCAGAGGAGGCTGGGTTTTGCTGTTGATCATTCCCGGTTCTGCCTTGGTTCAGCCCCTGGCACTCTGGGCTCTCAGCCTGGTCTGCATCCCAGGCCCCGCCCCTGCATCTCAGGCCCCGCCCCCTGTGCCTCAGGCGACACCTGCATCCTAGGCCCCGCCCCCCGCATGTCAGGCCCCGCCCCACCTCCCAGGCCCCACCCCTGCGTCTCAGGCCCCGCCCCCTGTGTCTCAGGCGACACCTGCATCCTAGGCCCCGCCCCCCGCATGTCAGGCCCCACCCCTGTGTCTCAGGCCACTCCCACACCCCAGGCCCCGCCCAGGCCCCTCACTAGCTGGGGAGGAGCAGGTGGGCCGCTGCTGACTCGGGGCTGTGCCTGCAGAACAAGCATTGCCTGCTGGAGGCCGGGATCAGCTGCACGCGAGACCTGATCAAGTCCAGGATCTACCCCATCGTGCTCTTCATCCGGGTGTCGGAGAAGAACATCAAGAGGTTCAGGTAGGGCTCCGAGACCCCCAGGCGCCCTAGAGCACCCCCTCTCCTCCCACCCCACCGCCAAGCCTCTGGGGCTCCCACCCAGAGCAGCCGGGGCCGTCTGGCGGGAGGTGAGGCCAGGTCGTGTGCAGTTTGTCAAAGGCTGGGCGGTGGGGTCTGAGAGGAGAGGAGTCGGGATGACGCTGAGGTTTGGGGCCCGGTGGGGACACGCATCACCTCTGACCCCACCTCTCCTCGCACACGACCAAGACTGAGAGGAGAGCTGAGGCCACTGCGCTCTGTCCCCAGATGTTTGGGGGGCGCCTGTTAAGTGCCAGGACCTAGGGGACCCCTGAGGGAGCAGATGAGACCAGAGTCCCACCTGACCACTTCACACACCCCAGGTGGCCCTCATCCAGAGCAGACCCCGCAGCTCGCCGTGGGAACGGGATGGTGTGGCTGCTGCGGGAAACACGATGGAGGGCCCCCAAAATTAACACCACCTCCAGGGACCCCGCAACCCCACTCCTGGCCACAGCAGGGCTGGGCAGGTGCTCACCCACCCACGTTCCGCGGCCAGCCCAGTGCCCACGGATGGGCCAGGAGCCAGCGGAGCGGGGCCCACCCATGCAGTGGGATGGTCGTCACCCCTGAGGTGGGGGCGGGGGGACCCTGTTTTCCAGGGCCGTTGGAGTGTAACACATCATTCTTGGGCCACACAAAATCGCCAGCTGAAACATTAGCCTACTCCGTTAGTCAAGCATTTAATCACTCGCCCCTCACGCCTCGGCAGGGCCAGAGCACATGATTTCAGGGCCTTGTCCATCCCGCGGCCGATGTCCCCCCCTCCCTGCTTTCAGGGGAACGGAGCTCTGACACATGAAACATGGACACTGTGCTCAGAGGACGCACACTGTGTGACTCGCCTACACGAGGCCCAGAGGAGTCACGTTCAGAGAGACGGGTGGAGGGGCCAGGGGCTGGGCGGGGAGTGAGTGTTTAATGGGGACAGACGCTCAGCTGGGGAGATGGGAAGTTCTGGAGATGATGGTGGTGACGGTTGCACAGCGTGTGAGTGAACTTACCGCTAAGCTGTGCACGGAGGAATAGTGACGATGGGAGGTTTTATTTCTATGTACCTGACCACGTGGGAAAGTAAAAAGAAAGTGGGTTTTTTAATCCCCACCTCTTGGGATTTCCGTAGAGCAGAGTAGAAGGGCTCAGTACACCGTGTGCGAGAGGCAGCAGCCGCTGCGGAGAAACAGCCAGGGAAGGAGTGGTCGGCGGGGTGGCCCGAGGGGGGGTGGCCTCCAGCAGGGGCGGCTGGGCTGGACAATGGTCGCACACCCCGGGGCCCAGCCGTCCGCGCGACCTGCAGCCTCTCCCCAGCCCTGAGCCCACCCCGCCCCGCCCCACCCGCAGGAAGATGCTGCCGCGGCCGGACACGGAGGAGGAGTTCCTGCGCCTGTGCCGGCTGAAGGAGAAGGAGCTGGAGGCGCTGCCCTGCCTGTACGCCACGGTGGAGACCGACATGTGGGGCAGCGTGGAGGAGCTGCTGCGCGTGGTCAAGGACAAGATCGGCGAGGAGCAGCGCAAGACCGTGTGGGTGGACGAGGACCAGCTGTGAGGGGCGAGTGGCCACGGGACTCGGCGGGTGTCCGGGCCCCACCGGCAGGGCTCTGGGCGAGGGCAGAGGCATCGTGTGCCCGCAGAGCCGCCCAGCCGGGGGCTTCTCCCACCAGCGAGAGCCCGGGCCCAGGCCCTCCCTCGGAGGGAGCGGGCACGGAGCCGCTATCCCGCGGGGCTGGGCGGCTGAGGGTCCGGCCTGGCTGCCCGGAGCGGGGGCAGGGCCCCCAGAGGGCACAGCCGGCCGAGGAGCCGCAGCAGCAGTTGAATGTGACGCAGGGGGCAGGTGTGCGGCCCGTGATGCAGGGGCCCAGCGGCCGGGCACCGCCTGCTCGGGGACGGGACGCTCGGAGCGCACATTCCCGGCAGGACCGCCGTCGGGCAGGGAGCTGTGCCCGCTGTTCTTTTTCTTGCATTAAAATGTCTCCATTTCCTTGGTTTCATCTCATAGCCTCCTTTCATCTCACGGTCGGCAGGGCTTGCAGCTCCTGCCGCCTCCTGACCTGCAGCCACAGCAGCGGGTGTGTCAGGCTCACGTGGTGGCGGGTGAAGGCGGTGAACGTCCTCCTCCGTTTTCCCAGGATGACCGAGTGGGGGGATGCGGTTTCCTCTCCTGGACCACGGCAGCCGCTCACGCCCAGGCGCCCCCTGAGTGGGCCCTGGGCTCCACCTCACCAGCCACAGTGGGGGTGGGGCTGGGGGGAGAGCAGGTGCTCAGGATGCAGGCAGGGCTCAGCAGGCAGCCCCAGCCACCTGGGTCCTCAGCCGGCTCGGTGACGCTCAGCTGCTGGCAGGCCTCAGTCACACCTGTGTCGGGCCTAGTCCCACCTGGAGGTCACACCAGACTGTCCTGGGGGAGGGGTCGAGGTCAGACCAAATTCAGGGAGCCTGGGTGCCCAGGTCTGGGGAGAGGCTGAAGGAGAGGAGGGCCCGGCCTGAGGGCTGTGGCAGAGGCCCAGGCCCTCCCTCTGCACATCCTCCGGTCCCTCCACCAGCCACTCATCTGCTGGCCTGGCACACCTCCCTCCACGGCCCCCGGTGCCAGCAAAGCCCTCTGCCCCAGGAGCGTCCAGGCCTGGGTCCCTGGGTCCCTGGGTTCCTAGGCCGGGCCCTCCCCTGGCAGAGCCGTCCAGAGGGCGCCACGGCCAGCGACAGGAAGTGAGGCTCAGGGCAGTGAATGGGGGGCATAGAGGAGAGAGGAGATTGGGGGCTTCCTGGTTTGTTTGGACACTGAGGTCAGCATGTGTGGGCGAGGGGGCCGAGCTGCTGACACGCCCGGTGCTTGTCTGAAAGGGCGCAGCCGCCGGGAACACTTCCAGCACCGGAGAGCCTTCCTCTCCCATCACGTGTCATCCTGGCTCTGAGGCCGACTGGCCATGAGGGTGTGTGTGTGTGTGTGTGTGTGTGTATGTGTGTGTGTACACGCAAGCGCACACACAGGCATCTGTTTCAGCAAATGAGTCGGAGGCCTGGGAGGCCTCCAGTGCCCTCTAGTGGCGAGAGGGGCCCACTACTCGGTGCATGGGTGTGAGTGTGTGTGTGTGTGTGTGTGTGTGTGTGTGTGTGTGTGTGGTGTGTGCCACATGTTTGGGTATATGCACATACGTGTGTTGTGATGGAGTACACATTCATGTGTTTGGATGTGCGTGCATGTGTTTGCATATGCACACATGTACTTGGGTGTACACTGGGTTTTGTATGCTCACGTGCACGTGTGTGTTTGGGGTGGGTGTACACACATGGGTTTGGGTGTGTGCATGCACATTTCTGCTCACGCTGGAGTGTGGGGTGTCAGGTCCAGGTGGGGCACACGTGGGCATGGCTGCTGGGCTCTCAGTCACATGTCACACGTATGTACATGGAGACCCCACTCCTGGCTTTTCTCCATCATCCCTGGCCTAGTTGATGGCCTGTTCCCTCCTGGCTGTGACTGCCACCTGCCCCCCAGTGCACCCCACTCCATTTAAATTCCCCCCAAACAGCTTGGCAAGCCCAGCCCCCCAGACCCTGTCCCTCAGGCCGGCTGACCTGGCTTTTGGTCAGAGTCCCAGGGCGGGTGACTGGGCCACCCGCTGCCCGGGAGCCTGCAGTCCCGGGGACATAAATCTCCCAGATGCAGCTGCCCTGGCTGTGGAGGCGCCTGGCTGTCACCTCCAGGGCACAGCGTCCTGCTCAGCTGGCTGGACCGGGACCCATCGAGTCCCTTCCGCCAAACGCCACGGCCAAAGGGCAGCCTCTTCCTGGTGTCGTCCATCCCGAGTGACCGGGGCCCGCCAGGGCCCGGCACACCCAGGAGGTCCCCAGACCTTCAACCTCAGGTCAGTAAATCCTGCATCCCTCACTCGGGCCCGGGCGGCCTGTGTGGAGGAGAAACCCCGTGATTCCCGACGCCCACTGACAGGGTGGGAGCCTGGCTGCACCACTCACGACTCTGTGAACCTGAGCAGGTGCCTCAGTGTTCCCAGCTGTGAAATGGGCACGGATCTAAGACTCGCTGGCGAGGGCTGAGAACCTCGCCTCCGTGGTGGGCCAGGTGCTCACAACCTGACGGAACCCTCCACCCTCAGGGTGACGGCAGAAGAGGAAACTGAGGCTCAGAGAGGCAGGGCCTCCCTGGGGGCAGGGACTGTGCAGCTGGGATGTGCGACCAGGCCCGGCTCCCCCGGAAGTGCGGGCTCTGCAGCGCCCCCCAGAGCACATGTGTGACTGTGCACCCCGCGGGGAGGGAACCGCCCGGCTGCCAGATACCCACAGAGCGCCCCGCTGAGCAGGCTGGCGAGAGGGGTGTAACGGCCACAAGCAGCACAGGTGGTGATGCCTCGTTCGTTCGTGGGGGCTGGGGGGCTCCCCCAGAGCCCCAGGTTCATTACCCGCCCCTCCCCCACGTCTCCACACCTGGTCCCACTAGGTGGCAGCATCGGACCCCCGCTCCCTGAGCTGCTAGGGGTCGGCACCTGGGCCCGCAGGTGTGACCAGGTGAGCGGCAGGCGCAGAGGGGTCACGTGTCTTCCCCAAAACTCCCCGAGGCTGGCAGCACCCGGGGGTGCCCCTTGTCCTGTCCTTTAAGATGTGGCTGCAACCCCCACCCCACGGAGGGAACCCCGTCCTGGGGCTCAGCCCCCTCTGCCCGGGCACCCCCACCCCACCGCGGGCTCGGACATAAATTAAAATTCCATTTCATTAAGGCAGCGGCAATCCATCCCCGCTGCGCTAACAATGCCGGGCGGGCTCCTCGGCGGTAACTCACGCGGCCTCCCCCGCTCCGGCTCGCAAACTGCTGGAGCTGCACTTTCCGCCCAAATTTATGGCGCTGGCAGCGTCGGGGGCCTGAGTTACAGCCGCGGGTGTGATGGGGCCAGCATTCTCCTGCATCCAGCCCTCCCGCCCTGGCAGCGGGAGCGGGGAGGGGCAGGCCTGTTGTTCTCCCCGGCACCGGCTTTGTTCTCTGGCCGCCAGGCCCCGGCCACCCACCCCGGGCAGACACCCCACAATCCAGGCCCCGGCCACCCACCCCGGGCAGACACCCCACAATCCAGGCCCCGGCCACCCACCCCGGGCAGACACCCCACAATCCAGGCCCCGGCCACCCACCCCGGGCAGACACCCCACAATCCAGGCCCCGGCCACCCACCCCGGGCAGACACCCCACAATCCAGGCCCCGGCCACCCACCCCGGGCAGACACCCCACAATCCAGGCCCCGGCCACCCACCCCGGGCAGACACCCCACAATCCAGGCCCCGGCCACCCACCCCAGGCAGACACCCCACAATCCAGGCCCCGGCCACCCACCCCGGGCAGACACCCCACAATCCAGGCCCCGGCCACCCACCCCAGGCAGATACCCCACCCCAGGCAGACACCCCACAATCCAGGCCCCGGCCACCCACCCCGGGCAGACACCCACAATCCAGGCCCCGGCCGTCCACCCCAGGCAGACACCCCACCCCAGGCAGACACCCACAATCCAGGCCCTGGCCGTCCACCCCAGGCAGACACCCCACAATCCAGGCCCCAGCCACCCACCCCAGGCAGATACCCCACCCCAGGCAGACACCCACAATCCAGGCCCCGGCCACCCACCCCAGGCAGACACCCCACCCCAGGCAGACACCCCACCCCAGGCAGACACCCCACAATCCAGGCCCCGGCCACCCACCCCAGGCAGAGGCCCGAAGCGGTGCCTACACCCAGCTGAACGCACTCCTGTGTCATCCCGTAAAGGAGGGAGTGCCGGAACCCATTTCACAGACCAGCTAACTGAGCCCGGGCCTGCGAACAGCAGGGCCCACAGCTTAGCCTCTGCCCCAGCGAAACACTGGCCCAGGTGCGGGCCGACCGTGGCCCAGGGCGCCCAGGGCAGCATTGCCTGCAACGGCCCCAGACGAGAACAAAAGAGCAAACCCAACAGGCCACAGCGCAGAGGCTGGTGGGACCCGGAGCCTCGGGGCTGGTGAGGAAGAGCCAGGCCGCTCCGTGGATCCACGCAGCCACGTGGCCAAGCTGTGCTGGACGTGGCCGCCGGCAGGAGCAGGTACGGGGGCGGGTGAGGCGCGTGACGTACCATGCAGGCCCGCGTGCACAGAAGCTGGGGGAGGACGCAATGGACAGGGCCCGGCAGGGACTGGCCTGTCCCCACCCCCTTGCGAAACGCTGGCCCGGCCTCCCCTCGGCCCACAGCCTCCGGGAAGCGGGCTGGTCTTCCCGCCTGGAAGGGACTTCCCAGAACCCAGAGCAAAGCCTGCGCCCTGCGCCCCGGGGCCAACGCCAGGTGACTCCCTCCCGCACATTCCTGTCCAGGCCCGTGTTTACCAGAGCGGTTTCGTCCGAGGGCTGCGGTGTCCAGACACGAGTCCTGCCTCCAGGGTCAGGGGATGCAGCCAAGAGCTTGGGGCGGGAAACGGGGACCCCGGGCGCCAGGCCAGCCGGGCGGGGGCCAGCCCAGGGAGCCTGCGGAGCGGGAGGGGGGGAGCCCTGGAGGCCGGGGTGGGCGGGGAGGGGGCAGCATGCTCGGGCCCCCGCTCCATCACTGGACACAGCTGGGGTCTCTGAGAAGGTCCGCTCCGCTCCCTCGCCCTCCTCTCCTCTCTGCAGACAGACGGAACTTTCTAGTACGTGCCGATGTGGCCGGTCCCTGCCCAGCGCAGACACCTCCAGGGCTCCCACTGCCCTCAGGGCAGACTCTGCCCTGCAGCCTGGTCTCCACTTCCTGCACCAACGTGATCAGCTCCCCTGACACACACACACACAGGCACACACACATGCACGCACACGTGCACACGCACACAGGCACACACAGGCACACACGTGCACACACAGGCACACACATGCACACACGTGCACACACACGTGCACACACACGTGCACACACACGTGCACACACACAAGCACAGGCACTCACACACTCACACACACACAGGTGCACGCACACACACACAGGCACACGGTCCCACACTCCAGCCGCGTGAGCCTTTGCCAGCCCCTCCCTCCAGCGCCCCCCCCATCTGGCTGGTTCCACTCCCTTTAAACTCAGGGGGCAGAGGCCCCTCCTGCCTCCACAGCTGCTTACACCCCCGCCCCCTGAGGTTGGGCTGCACCCCTGGGAACTGATGGAGGGAGACCAGCACATGGGGGAAGGGGCAGGGGGGCCGCCTGGGACACACGCACCCCCAGCAGCCGCGGGGCCTGACATGAGGCCTCGGGCCTGTGACGAGGTTGGAGGGGTGGTGACTGTGGCACAGATCCTCCCAGGAGTCCCGGCACCGTCCGTCCTCCACGGCCCTGACCTCCAGGCCGCCTGCAGCAGCCATACCACCCCCACCACATGGCTCCCAGCCGTGGCTCATGGTGGGTGGGGGGGCTAATGGAGCCTAGACCCCACCGCAGGGCCCAGCACAGAGTGGGGGGCCGGCGTTAGACGGAGGGAAGTGAGGAGGGCTTTGGGGGAGGGGGACACTGCCACTCGAGGGCACAGGGGGTGGGGGGGATCAGGACCGGCCCACAGGGAGATGCCGGACCCGGGACCGAGGGGCTGGCTGGCTGGCGGGGAAGCAGGGGCCGGCCGAGAGGTCCGGGTAGACACTGCTCTGAGCCGTCAGCCTCGCGGCCTGAGCACCGCCCTGTCCCGGGCAGAATCCCGAGACCTGGTCCCAGCTGCACGGTCAGGGCCCAGCCCCTCCCACCCGGCGCTCGCCCTTCCGGGGTGACCCCCAGCCTCCCCCGCCTTCCGTGGAGGGTGGAACCCGCGGGCCGGATGTTCTCTGCTCGCACTCGGCCTCTGTGGGAGCTGGAATGTATTCCTTCTCAAGCTGAGTAACTCCCGCCGTCTGCTCGCCCCGAGAGCTGACGTATCCGCGCTTTCCCCACGCGGGCCCGGCAGGCCCGTCTCACCATGGGCCCCGCACAGCCTCTCCAGGACACGCTGTCCCCCCTGTCCGGCCTCGCACTCCCCGCCTCCCGCCCCAGCCCGCGCCGTGGTCACTGCCGTCCCTACACTGACACCTGCCGCCCCTCGGCCCCCCGTCAGCCTGGCCTGGACTCTGCCCAGCTCACTCCATGCACAACCAGGCCCGGGAGCGACTGAAGGGGTCCGCCAGGCCAGGTCCTCCAGGGGCCGCCAGCCTCGGGCAGCCCCTGTCCAGGTGCCGCCCCAGGCCCTGTGTCTGTGTCGTCCTCCAGAACGTCACGGCCACTCAGGCCAAGAGAAGGGCCAAGGGGGCTCCCCTCGGAGGCTCAATGACCAGTTTCCCTGGAACTGGCCCCGGTGGCCCTGGCTCTGGGCTGACTTACAGGAAACAGCCATAGTGGCGTGAGTGCACCCCCTGCCCGATCGTGGGCCACCTCCTTCCCACAGAAGCCAGCAGCTTCCAGACCCAGCTGGGAGGCGAGGGCAGCAGTGGCCAGACCCCTGGGGCTCGAAGCTGAGACCCTGGCCAGGGGAGGGCCACTCCCTCGGCCTGCAGCGTCCGGGGGCGGGCGGCCTGGAGGGGCGGGCGGTGTGGCTGGCGTCGATGCATGGCCTCGCAGACCCAGCTTTCCTGATGGCCAAGGCCCAGGTCGGTGGGCAGGGCTGCTGGCTGGGTGGCACCATGGCCACAGGCCTCCCGGGCCTGGGCCCCCACCTGCCGCCACCTTCCCACGCTGCCCGTGGCTGGGGAGGGGGAGCCCGAGGTGGTCACACCTGCCTGGTTCCGGAGGAGCAAGCCCAGCGTTGATGGAACCCCATTTGTGGCTCACAAATGAGATTTGCCGACACTGCCCCCCCACTCACCCCAACAGTCCCTCGATGGGTTTTCTTGTGTGGCGTGAGCGACACCTGGTGGCTTCAGGGTGGAATTTCAAGTCGTGGTATCTAGGATGCTGAGGACAACTCGCGCCCCCTCCCCGCCTTGCAGGACCCTGCCCTTCGCTGTGCAAAGGTGAGACCATCCACTGAGCTTAGCGGTGGCCCAGCAGGTGCTGGAAGACTCAGGACCGCGGCAGTGAGGGACAGCTGTGCGGCCACGCCTCCCAGCCAGGTGCCCGTTCATTCATTCATTCGTTCGTTCATCCATCCCCCAAACAGGTATTAAGCGCCCACTGCATGCCGACATGCTGAGCGTTAGGGACAGAGGGATGAGCAGAGGGTCACGTGCGGGTTCACGGAGCTCCCACCACAGGAGGGAGGTGATAGCAAGCATGTAGGGAGTGGGATATCTTCATATGTCAGCGCCCGGGGATTCAGGAGTGGAGCCCAAATCCTCTTTCTTGGGCCTTCAGTAACCCTCACATCAGCCTCACCTCCCAACATGCATCTGACACAGGCCTGAACCCCAACCTCACGGGGCACCTGGCAGGCCCCGGTCTGTAGGTGCCGGCCAGGCCTCAGGGCCTTGGCACACGCTGCTCCCTCTAGCTGCAGTGCCTTCCCGCCTGGTCCCCGTGGGAAACCCCGTTTGCCCTTTATAACAAAATCAAGGGCCGCCTCTTCATGAAGCCTTCCCTGACTCTCCACAGGCAGAATCGGCCCCCACCCCATCGTCCATGCACCGTGTATGACCCCTGACAGAAGGTCGGAGAGGCGAGTGGTCGTGAACACTGGGCCTGGCGCTGGGGAGGCCAGATGCTGCCGCTTCCTGCCGGTGTGACCTCGGGCAGGAGTCTGAGCTTTGTCAGCCTCGGACTCCTGGCCGGTGAGAAGCAGGACGTGTGAGAACCCGCTCCCCCTCATTGCAAGACTGCAAAGCGGGGTGGGGGCGTGGGGTGTCAGGAAGGTGCTCGCACAGGAAGACACCAGGAAGGTAGCCCGGTGGTTGGTGGTGGTACTGTGCCCAGAGGCCAGCAAGCGCTGAGTCGTCTGCCTCCCCACAAGATTTGGGTGTCTTGCTGTGTCCTGCATGGGGCGGGCCCTTTCCTGGCCCCGGAATTGTGGCCGGGACCCCCAGCTGGAGGCAGAGGGGGTCGGGGTCCCGCCAGCAGCAAAAGGGGTGCCTCTCAGAGCTAAAGAAGTGGCCAAAGGCTCCCGCCACCTCCCACCCTCCACCCCCAGCCACGCAACAGGAGGCCACCCAGGAGGCAGCGGGGGCGGGGGGCGGGCGGGGGTGGGCCGTGGAGAATGAAGAGACGCGGTTTGGGGGGTTCCCTGCCCTGCCTCCCCGCCCCCCCCCCGCCCCCCCCAGCCTAGCAGAGAGGGAAGAAGAGGAGGTGGCACTGGCCCCCGGTCCCTGCCTCTTGCAAGCTGGGGCCCGGCTGGGCTGCTCTGCGGGAGGGGACAAGGCGAGCGTGAAATTGGATTTGAGATGGAAGTTTTAGATTCAACCAAACCAGCCTTTTTATTGCCCCGAAGTGCCCGGGGAATGACAGCGTGGGCCTGAGCCCCGGGGAGGGACCGGAAGCCAGACTGGAGGGAGCAAGGCCTGAGGCCGTGAATCCCCAGGGAAAACTGACCCATTTCCTGTGCATCCCGGAGAGGCCGGGCTTCATAGATAGACAGCTGCTCCCCCTCCTGTCCCCCCCCGAGAGGCCGGGGTTCATCAGCCGCTGCTCCCCAGGCCTGGATCAAGCCAGGCCCAGCCCAGCGCCTGAGCCTGTCCCTCCCTCTGTCCCTCTCCCAGCCCCAGACACGCTGCCCTGAGGGTCTGGGCCCCAGGCTGCCCCAGCGCCAGGCTCTCGGCAGACTCGGCTGTGCTCAGAAGCGCCCTGGCATGGCTGCAGGCTCTGAGCTGCCGTCTGAATTTCCTAACACGGCTCAAACAAGGGGCCGTTTTGCGCTGGGCCCCCCAAAACCTGTAGCTGGTCCTGGGATGGCTCCTTGCTCCCCAATGGCACCGTCTGGGGTCTCTGATCTGGAGCAGGCTCCCCACTCATGTCCCCAGGAGGCTCTGAGCCGCCCCCAGGATGCCCGGTGCCTATGAGCTCTGAGAGCCTCAGCCTGCACGAGCCCCGGAGACAGGGGCCCAGAGAGCAGGGGAGGCCCCATCAGGGCAGGTCTGCACGCCTTGGGGGGAGGGGAGAGGAGTGCGGGGCTCCAGCACAGAAGCAGCAGGAAGTCAGGCAGGACTTGCAGGCGGCTGCAGTGGGAAGGCCAGGGGCAGCGGGACAGGCCACACTCCTGGGGCCCAGACAAGTGCTGAGTTCCAGGCTTGGTGATTTCATCTGCATTTTACAGAATAGGAAACTGAGGCACAGAGAGGTACACACCTTGTCGAGAGTCAGCCCCCTGAGAGTGGCAGAGCCTGGGCGAGGCCAGGCCCTCTCTGCAGCCTGGGTGTCTTCCCTACATTGTCACTACCCTTTGTAATGACTCCAAGGGACTCATTAACACTAACCCAACACCAGGGCCTCACCACGGCATGATGGTACCTCCCGGCCCCTTTGTCGGAGACGGCAATGTGACCTGTGTCAGTTTGGGGTTCTCCAGAGAAACAGAAACAACAGAAGAGTATGTGTCTATAATCTATACTAATAAAAGGGTAATATGCTAATTAGACCGATGTCTTCCGGACATCCTTCCAGACAAAGCCATGATGGCAGAGGCCGAGGCCGAGGCAGTTAGGGGCGATCAGGCAGGCAGGCAGAGTGGTTAGGGGAGATCAGGCAGGCAGGCAGATGAGCGGTAGGGAGCCAGCAGTCCCAGATTGAGAGAGGGATGTCTGACTGCCGGTTTAGGCCCGATCCCACAGTCAGACATCCCCTGAGGGGTCCCGGATTGGAGAGGGTGCAGGCCGAACTGAGGGACCCCCTGCTCTGTGCACGAATTTTGTGCACCAGGCCTCTAGTGTTATATAATACATAGTAAGTATACATACACTATTGTATAGTAACGACATCTATCCGGAGACTCATGCCATGTTTCCGTACGTCAGGAGATTTATTTTAAGACACGGGCTCATGCAATTGTGGGGCTGGCCAGTCAGAAACCTGGAGCCTCCGGCAACTGGAGACTCGGGCAGGACCTGTAGTCTTGAGGCAGAATTTTTCCTTTTCTGGGAAACTTCAGTTTTTGCTCGTAAGGCCCTTCAACTGATTGGATGAGGCTCACCCACACCACTGAGGGTCATGTCCTGAAAGTCAGCTGATTGCAAGTGTTAACCACCTCTGCAGAACACACAATGCCACAGCAACTGCTGGTTTATGTGTGATTAAGTCGCTGGGTACCTGAGCCCAGCCAACCCAACACGAAACGAACCAACCCGAGTGGTGCCCCATCCGCTGCGCTGTGCTGGCAAGTCCCTTCCAGGCTGTCACGCCAACCCTCCAGCCTCCTCCCCTTCCCTCTGCTCAGTGGCCGCTGTGTTCGACACGGGGCTGCGGGGCCGGCCTGGGTCCTGGAGTGAGGTCACCTGGAAGGAACCTGCCAAACAGTTGTGACGGACTTGGGAGCCAGACGCACATTTTGGGTCCAGGAGCCTTTGGTGAAGCTAAACTGCAGCGAAAGAAACTGGGTCCCTCTGCGCCACGTGCATTTGCGCATCCCTGACGGACTGGCTGCTGCCGCCGGAGCATCCCCCAGGCGCCCGACCTCGCCGGAGCCGCACGGACCAGGCAGGAAAGGCCCCGGGCGTGGCTGCCAAGGATGGAATGATAACACCCCCGTGATGGTGGAGCCCTGATCGGACCCTGCGATAGAGGTCAGCCAGCTGCCGGCCTGCTGACTTGCTTCTCAGAACGGCTGACTGTTAGTTCCTATACATGTTCTCCTCAGGGGCTTGGGGGACAGAGAAGTAAAACCCAGGTCCAAACAGGGACCCGTGATCCTGGTCCCACGACCACACTTCCTTAAAAACATGCTGACTTCGGGGGAGGTAGTTCACCAGCCAGCCCTGGCAGCACCCTGGAGAGGCCCCTTGTCCACTCTCAAGAGAAGTGACAAAGCTCATGCTAAAGAGAGGGCCCTCTGCACTGCTCCCAAGGTCCCTGGGGACTGTGCCCGCCACCCATCCACCCATTCATCCACCCACTCATCCATCCATCAACCCATCCACCCACTATCCACCTATCCATCCATCCATTCATCACCCATCCATCCATCCATCCATCCACTCATTCATTCATCCATCCATCCACCCACCCATCTACCCATCCACTCATCCACCCACTCATCCATCCATCCACCCATCCACCCACTTATCCACCTATCCATCCATCCATTCATCACCCATCCATCCATCCATCCACTCATTCATTCATCCATCCATCCACCCACCCATCTACCCATCCACTCATCCACCCATTCATCCATCCACCCATCCATTCACCCATCCACCCATCCATCACCCATCCAGACATCTACCCATCAATCCATCCATTCATCTACCCATCAAACTATCCACTCATCTATCCATTCATCCATTTATCCATCCATCCATCCATCCATCCATGCGTCATCCACCCACGCACCCATCTATCCACCCAACTATCCATCCATCATCCATCCATCTATCCACCCATCCATCCACTCATCCATCCATTCATCCATCATTCTTTCATCTTTCCTCACTCCCTTCTTCCCTTCCTCCCCCCGCCCCCATCTACCCAGCAAACAATGATTGAGTTCCTACTGTGTGCAGGCACAGGGGCTGCAGCCCTACCTAAAGAGACCCCACCCTACCTCATGGATTCAGCACATAACTACACGGATGATTTAGAATGTGATCCGTGCTAGGAAGGAAAAGGATGGCACTGGGAGAGCAGATGGGAGGACTGGGCCTGGGTGGTGGGGTGAGGTCGGGAGTTTGGGGCGAGAAGGCCTTTCCTGAGGAAGTGCCGTTTGCGCTTGGCTCTCAGGGGAGAGCGTGGGAGAGAACTAGGGCAGTCTCCGGGGCTGAGGGGACGCCTGGAGCCGCGGCCCTGAGGCAACAGCAACCTCTCCCTGGAACTGACCCGAGTGGGTGGGCTTGTGGGGACGCAGGAAGGAAGGGATGGTGACTTAGTCTTGGTCACCACACCGAGGGGCTGCGAGGGGAGATGGGTGAGGACCAAAGACCGGGGTTCTGCAGTGTGATTTGGGGCGAAGACTTTACATTTCTGTCAGCTTGACCTCTGTAATAATAATAGTAATAATTAACATGTATTGCTATCTTACTGTGTGCCATGCTTCTTAGGACTTTACCCGTTACCTCACTGCGTTTTTAGTGATTGCCGCCTTGTGCTGTGGGGGTGCCATTGCTCTCCCCGCTCTACAGATGAGGGAACGTGAGGCCCCGTGAGGCTAAGCGATTTGCTCAAGGTCCTCCAAGCAGAGGACAGGCCAGGACTCCGGTGGAGGCGGCTGGCCCCAGAGCCCTGCTCTCGCTGTCAGACCGCGGTGCCTGAGCGAGGTTGTACCCGGAGGGTAGATCAGATGATGGGCAGTAACTAGCAACACCAGAATCCTCTTACTGTGATGCAGTAACAAACAGTTTGACAAGCTGGGCTGTTTACTTAGAAGGTATATTCTTAATTTCTATAACTTTGGACTTTACAGAAGAAATATTGATGTTTATGATATCAAAGGTAATTGCAGCACGGTCCGAGAATGTGGTCTGTGCGGTACGAATCCTTTAAAACGCAGTGAGACTTGCTTGATGGCCTATTCTGTGGTCAGTTTGTGTTGTTAATCCTCACCTGAGGGTATTTTTCCAGTTGCTTTTCAGAGAGAGAGTGGAAGGGAGGGAGTGAAGAGGGGGGAGAGAGAGGAATAAAAACGTCGACCTGAGAGAGACACGTCAATTGGTTGCTTCTCACACCTGGGGAGCGAGCCTGAAACCCAGGTACATGCCCTTGACCAGGAATTGAACCTGTGGCCCTTCAGTGCGCAGACTGATGCTCTAACCATTTAGCACACCGGCCAGGGCTTCTGTGGTCAATTTTTTTTTAAATGTCCCTTGGATTTCAGCAGGACGTGTATGCTCTAATTATGGGGTTCACGGCTTAACGTGTATTCAGTAGGTCAAGCTTGTTCACTGCTGCAGAGAAGTGTGTGCCACCCGCACCCTCACCCCCGCCGTGACGGCCGAGTCTTCAGTGCCTCCTTGAGGTTTGCCAACTTCTTTGCCTTCAGCGTTGGAGGCCACGTAATTAGCTGCGTGAGAGTTTAGACACGTTACCTCTTACCGGCGAATAAGCCTTTCCCCGTCCGAAAGGACTCGATCGCTAGTCTAGCTCTGGCCTTGACATCTATTTTGTCTCCTGCTCACATCGATACGCCAGGCGGCCTTCGGCTGCCGTTTGCCCGGTAAATCCCGCCCCACTCCTTCTTTCACTTGGATCTTTTCTGGATCGGCAGGTGTGTCCTTCCTAAGCAGGTAGCCGGGCCTTGTTTTCATGTTCTCTAGTCTGACGTCTTCATCTTTTAGCCATTGTAGTGCGTTTGCATTGACTGTGGTGAGTCATAGCTTGGGGTTCATTGCCACCTTCCCGTTTTGCTCAGGCTGCTCCGTTCTCTTTATTTTTTGCGTTCTGCGCATTGATTGATTTCCGCTCCCTCGTCCCACTTGGCCCCTCTGCTCACGTGGCATTCACTCACTCACTCTATGTCTCTCCTTTTCGTGTTTACCCTAAACATTTTAACGTGACTGTGTAACTCGACAAAGTTGAATGTTAATCAAAATATGTACTCTCCTCGTAAATAATTCAAAGATCTTAGAACGCTCTCATTATGGACGTCCCCTCCTCACACGTCCATGCCTTTTGTGTCCTATTATTTTAATTCTGTTTTTCCTTAACTCCACGCATGAAAACGATCGGTGTTTGACGCGGTCAGTAAGAGCTCCCTGTCTGTCCACAAAGTCGCCGCTGTCCCTTCTGTACGGCAGACCCTCCTTGTGAGACGATGCTCCCGAGGCACCGGTGTCAGGCCGCCAGGGCTGACGTCACGAAGCGCCCCAGGCCGGCGGTGGAGCAGCAGGACTTCGTTTTCTAACAAACCTGGAGGCTGGGAGCCCGGGGTCCAGGCGTCGGCTGGGTCGGTTTCTCCCGCAGCCTCGCCCGCTCTCACGCTTGCCGACGGCCGTCCCCCCCGACGTCCTCACATGGTCTACCTTCCGCCCGGGTCTGCGTTCACATTTCCTCTTCCTTAAAGGATCGAATCACATAGGATCGAGGCCCAGCCTAGTGACCTCCTTGTAACTTCACCGCTTCTTTAAAGCCCTGTGTCCAAATACAGTGACACTGTGAGGTGCTGGGGGCTAGGGCTTCCACCTATGAATTTGGGAAAGGAGGCGCAAGTCAGCCCTTTACACACAATAGATAAAATGATCTGTTTTTATCTGTTTGAAATGTCCTCGTTTTCTCCATTTTTTCTTTTTTTTATATAGATTTTTATTAATTTCAGACAGAGGAAGGGGAGAGGGAGAGAGAGATAGAAACATCAATGAGAGAGAATCATGGATCGGCTGCCTCCTACACGCCTCCTGCTGGGGATCGAGCCTGCAACCCAGGCATGTGCCCTGACCGGGAGTCAAACCAGGACTTTCTGGTTCATGGGGTGACGCTCATCCACTGAGCCAACCAGCTGGGCTCTCCGTTGTCTTGAAAGCTATTTGACAGGGTTTACAATTCTCGGTTAGTGGTTATTTCCTCTCTATGGTCTTAGGATATGATCTCCCATCTGGCTCCCACTTTTGTCACTGAGCTATCAGCTCTGCGAGTAGGTGGTTCCTCTGAGGGTTACATGGGAAGCTTGTGCAACGTGCTTGGCATCGGGCCCTGCACCCAGGAGCTATTATATAAATAGTAGCCATTATTGCCCGGCCGGCGCGGCCCAGTGGTTGAGTATCGACCTTTGAACCAGGAGGTCAAGGTTCAATTCCCGGTTGGGGCACATGCCGGGGTTATGGGCTCCATCCCTGGTGTGGGGCATGCAGGAGGCAGCTCATCAGTGGTTCTCTCTCATCATTGATGTTTCTATCTCTTTCCCTCTCCCTTCCTCTCTGAAATTAATAAAAATGAAAAAAAAAATTTAAAGTATAGTCGCTGTTATTTTCTCTCTGGCTGCTTTTAAGGTCTCCTCTTTGTCTTTGATGCCCTTGCAGTTTCGCTGTGGTGATCTTGGTCTGGGTTCCCTTTTTGATCCACTAAGCATTTTGTGTCATTTGTCGATTTAAAATGCCTGGCCATTGTCACGTCCAATATTGCCTCTTCCCCATTCTCTGCGTCCCTTCTGGAAGCCTGGGTAACTATATGTTAGCGATTCCTCCTCCATCTTTCCTGTCTCTTAGCCTCTCTATCTTTGTATTGGATTTCGGGTAATTATTTTCAGATCTGTATTTCAGTGCATTCTCTTCACCTGTGTCCGAGTCTGCACCTTAATATATCTATTCCGTTTTTATATACTCCAATCATTCCAGCGTTCGTTTTCAGATGTGGTCTTTGGTTCTTTCTTGCCTCAAAGCGTTTTCTGAATCCCCTTCCCTTCTTTCAGCTGCGTGAGGGGCTAACGCTGGTCCATTGCTGAATTCCACAGTCCCCTCCTTGGTGGTACAACATTCCCGATTTCTTTCTAAGAAACGTGGCCTTGGAGGCCTCTGCACTCTCCCTTTTGTTCTTTCAGACAGCTAGCATTTAGCGTTTAACTTTCCTGGGGAAGGCCATTTTCACAAAGAAACCGAACTTTTTTCCGTCACTGAAGGATGACAAAGGACTGCAGAAGGCGTTGACACTGATTCTCGGTCCTCGGGCGGGAACTGGGGACTCACCCCTCCGCACGTGCCTGTGACCTGTGCGGTCTAGTGCCCGGACTGAAGTACGCGTTCCTTGCTTTTTGTTTTTGAATCCTCTCCCGAGGACATTTTCCCATTGATTTTTCAAGAGAGTGGGAGAGAGAGGGAGAGACAGAGAGAATGGAAGACACATGGATGGATTGCCTCCTGCAGGAGCCCTGACCAGGGCCCGGGCTGGGGAGGAGCCTGCAACCGAGGTACATGCCCTTGACCAGAATCAAACCCCGGACCCTTCAGTCCGCAGGCCGATGCGCTCTCCACTGAACCAAACCAGCGAGGGCTGAGTTGTAAGTTTCTTGCATTTTATCTGTCTTCAGATTCCTCTCCCGCAGCCCTCAGCGCCTGGCATTTTCATAACTATGCAAAAAGCATCTGTACAACCGGGTGAGATCACACCCGCTGATGTTTCCTCGTGCTCCCACCCCACCGTGCAGTGAGCACAGGGTGGAGAGGGCAGGGTCCGAACGGCCCGAGATGGAACCTCAGCTAAGTCCTCCGCGCTGGTCTTTACTTCACACACCTGTTCATGGCGAGGGGGTGGACAGGATGATCTTTCAGGCCCGTTCAATTAATTCAACAAGGTGGCCCCGCGGCTGAGGCGGCCTTGGTAGGAAAACCAGAATCTCCGCCTGTGAATGCCTCCCGGTTACAAGATCAGAACTCGAAGGACAACCCGTCACAAACAACCCGCTGGTTCCCAAGCTATCGCCAATCACACAGCCCCCTTTCTCTGGTTCGCGCTACAGTGGTTCTCAACCTTCTGGCCCTTTAAATGCAGTTCCTCATGTTGTGACCCAACCAGAAAATTATTTTCGTTGCTACTTCCTAACTGTCATGTTGCTACTGTTAGGAATCGTCATGTAAATATCTGATATGCAGGGTGGTCTTAGGCGACCCCTGTGAAAGGGTCGTTCCACCACCAAACGGGTCGCGACCCACAGGTTGAGAACCGCTGGTCTATGAAGTCTCTGTCCTGCGCCCGTCCTGGGGCAGAGCTTCTATTCAGTCTGGCACTGCCCGACGGGGATCGATTTGTGCTCAAACTCTTAAAATGCTGGATACGCCGCAGTTTATCTTTTTAACAGCCCCAGGCTCCCAAATCCGGCCAGCCGCCTGGAGGTGAAGAGGCGCTGCGTTTCTCAGGAGCTGGACTCACACGAAGACTCCGTAAGATGGGCCAACGCTTAGCAGGAGCGAACTTGGATCCCGGCACCGTGCTCCGGGTTGTGCAAGTTCATGTCCTGTTTATCGCTTCAAGCCATGCGAGGTAGTTGCTATCATCCAGTTGGTTGAGTGTCGACCAGCCAAGAGGTCGCTGGTTCAATTCCCCCGCAGGGCACGTGCCGGGTTGCAGGGCCTGGTCCCAGGCAGGGGGTGTGCAGGGGGCAGCCCATCAGTGATGTTTCTCTCATCATTGATGTTTCTGTCTCTCCCTCCCTCTCTCTCTAAAAAAATCAATCACAACATAAACTCAAAACAAAACAGGTGGGGGAGGAGGAGGGGCTGCTGAAGAGGTTATTCGACTGGTCAACTGGCACCGGGTCCCGTGCAGGTTCCAGCTCTGACCCAGCAGCGCCAGGCCCCGCGCTCCGTCACTGCGGTGATTCTGGTGGTTCCCAGCTCCGGGGAAGCAGCCAGAGCCCAGGCCGCTCTCAAAGGGCGCATTTGTCTGAAATGTACAGCCCATCCCCCTCCCCGTTCCTGGAAGGAAAATGGTTTAGGAACAGCTGCCTCCCTAAACACAGGTCTAGCGGCGGGTGAACCTCTCATCGGCATTCCCCAGCTTTCGGGCAACACGGAGCGCAAAGCGCAAAGCCCCAGGTCTCACAGGTTGGTCCCATCTGGGAATCCAGGGCGACTTTTTGTACACCTGGCACTTCTGGTCCCGCCCCCTTTCGCAAAACCCCCAATCCCAGACACTTTCGCCGTGATTGACGTGATCCCGGAGCAATTATAATTGGTCATGGCGGACGGCCACTCCGCCTCCCCGACGACCCCGCCTCCCTTTCATTCTGAAAGAAAGAACCTCAGCCCGAGCGTCCAATGAAAAGCGCCTCCACCCCCAAGGTCCCGCCTCTTTCGGCTCCGACCACGCCCCAAAAGCCGCAGGGATGCCCGCCTTTCGGCGTGACGCTGACCAATCGGAGGGCGCGTTCGTCCGTATGGGAGGCAGCCGGACCAATCCCCAGGCCCCGGGCCGCGTCGCCCCGCCCCTCCGCCGGGGCCAAGCGGCGGGCGAGAGCGGGCCTCCGGGCGGCGGCGGCGGCGGCGGACGCGGCCTGAGGGAGCGGCCGGCTGCCGCGCGGGGCTCGCCTCGCCCGCAGCGGGGTCCATGGCCTGAGCGGCCATGTCCGGCGTGGTGCGGACCCTCAGCCGCTGCCTGCTGCCGGCCGAGGCCGGCGGGGGCCGCGAGCGCAGGGCGGGCGGCAGCGGGGCCCGCGACGCGGAGCGCGAGGCGCGGCGGCGCAGCCGGGACATCGACGCGGGACTGGCCCGCGAGCGGCGCGCCGTGCGGCGCCTGGTCAAGATCCTGCTGCTGGGCGCGGGCGAGAGCGGCAAGTCCACCTTCCTCAAGCAGATGCGCATCATCCACGGCCGCGAGTTCGACCAGAAGGCGCTGCTCGAGTTCCGCGACACCATCTTCGACAACATCCTCAAGGTGCGTGCGTCGCCGCGCCCCCGCACACCTGCGCCCAGGTGCGCCCAGGTGCGCCCAGGTGCGCCCAGGTGTGCCCAGTGCGCGCAGGTGCGGCCGCGGAGCACCGCCGGGACCCCCGCCGCCCCGGGCCGCCCCCAGGCGCGGGCACCGCCCCCTGCCTGCGGCCACGTGCCCCCCGCTGTGGGGAGCGGGCCAAGGATGCGCGCCCCGTGTGCCCGGCCGTGGCGGCCTTCGCTCCCGCCCTGCCCTCGTAGGGGCCTGGGCGCGGTGGGAGCGGGAGGCCGGCCAGCGTCGGGGGCCGGCGGGGCGGGATCTCGGAGGTGGGGAGGCCCCCGGACCCGGCCGAGGGCCCGTCCCTCTGCGATGGCAGCGGCGCGGTGCCAGGTCCAGCCGGGGAGCCTGCCCTGCCCTCCCGGTGAGCGTGGACAAGCGCCGGGAACGCGGGGGGAACGGGCCGAAGCCTCGGGTTCCGAGTGTTTATCCAGAAAAGGTCAGCCGTGTACCTGGGAGGACAGGGGGCGCCTCACCAGCGATTGGCGGGCCAGCGTCCACCTGGGCCCCTGCCGCCCTGCGGGGTGCCGGTGGGTGAGACCGAGCTTAAGCGCATGTCTCCCCGCATCAGCCGGGAACCCATGACCCCTCGCCTCTCGGGTACCAGCCTGTTCCCACCCCCTCTGCGCGCACCTAGTTGCTTTGTTTGTTTGCGTCCGGATACAATCGCCTCCCTTTAATACACGTCTTAGGTGCCGTGGGTCTCCAGGTTCTCCTCTGTCCCTTGCTCCGATTTTACTCCTTACAATTTATTGGGGAAAAAACAAAAAACCTATAGATGGACAGAGTCTGGTCCTGGTGTCTCCCTAGCCTGTGTGTGCGGGGTCTGGGGGACCCGCCCTGGATGCCCCTGGATACCCCTTTCCCTTATTTCAGGTCCTTATCTCCCCTGCCCATCCCTTCACCGCCCTCCCCAGGCCTGGTGGTGGGAACCAAATTACAGGTTGAGGAGGGTTGTCTGGAAGCCGAGGCCTGGAGGCAAGGTTTGTGTGCCCGAGGGACTTAAAGTTAGACCGGGCGTAGCTCCCTTTCCTCCGGCACGTTTTCCCTCCTCACCCCCAGGAAGCTCTGGCCTTGGCCTGCTAGGGCCCTCCTTGCCGGGGCCTGGGTGCTGGGATCCTGGGACCCTGGGCTGCCAGCATCCAGGCCCGCATCCGGAGTCCCGCGCCCGCATTCCCACGTGATGCGTCTGTTACTGAAATATTTCACTGTCGTAGAAATAGCCCTTTTAGGATCAGGGAGAGAGCGACCGGAGTGATAAAACCGCCCCTTCCCTCCTCACCTCTTTCCAAAGCCCCTCGTGAGTCAGCGGGCCCAGCCCTCCGAGGCGGGTGCCCGGGGCGATTCCGGGACCGCTGTGTGTTTGAAATTCCCCTCGTCCTCTGGGGTAAAGTGCACTTGATTGTCTTTCTGTGTCCCCGGCCAGCGATGCTTTCTGCTGCTTTTCTGGCCTCCAAGCCGGGCACAAAGATCCGGCCGACTGTCTCCTCGTTTCTTTCAACTCGAGAGGCAGAGAAGATATTTTGGAAAACACAGAATCTTCGTCTGGATCAGTGTGGAAATGTGTTTTAGGAAGCTCAGTCTTAAGCTTTTCCCGATGCACAGAAACATGAGCCTCACTGGCTTAGCAACAGACACGGGATTGTTGAACCAACTCCCAGTTTCCTTCCCACGATTTTCACTAATTGCAGTTCCTAGTGTGAAGCTCACTTCAGTAGCTCAGTTAGGACAGATCCCTCAGGGAAGAGGCTTGGGGTGGCTTCACCGGGGGACAGTGGAATGACGCTGTTCAGAACAGTATTTGTGCTGTTTGTAAAGCGCTAGCTGTGCGCCATGCTCATCGCCAGGCCCTCACACCCGCATTCACCTCCCATGGCGCTTCCGATGGCTCCGTGCCATTTAGCCAGGAGAATTCGGAGATCGGGGGTTAAATTCAAGGTCAGTTACCTAATTTGTAGGAGGTAGAGCTGGGAACCTGGTCTTTTTTTTTTTTTTTTTTACTTTTAATTTTGAGATAATCACAGAGTCCTATGCAGTTGTAAGAAATAATACAGACATCATGTCCCCTCCACCTAGTCACCTCCGTGGAATTATCTTGCGAAACTGCAGTGCAGCGTTACAGCCGGGATGTTGACGTGGGGAAAGGTACAGAACATTCCATCACCTTAAGGCTGCCTCATGTTGCCTCTTATAGCCACTCCCTGCCCTGGCACTGACCTGTCTGCTCTCGATTGTATACTTCTGCCACTTCAAGGATATTATATACGCAAGACAGGCAAAGTGCTTTTGGAATTGGCTTTTAGCACTCAGCTTAACTCCCTGGGGATTCAACCACGTAGTTTCATGTGTCAATCACCAGTCGTTTCTGCCTTTTGATTGCTGATCAGCATCCGTGGTGTGGATTTACCACCGTGCACCGTTTACCTGTTGGGGAACATCTGGGTCCTTTCCCGTTTCTGTCTCGTATGAGCAAATCTATGAACACTTCTGTACATGTTTTGGTATGTGCATCAGTTTTCGTGTATCCGGGATAAAATTGGTCAGTTGTATGGTAGCTGCATGTTCAGTTTTGTTTTTTAGTTTTTTTGTGATTTTCTTTTTCCTTTTATTTATTTATTTATTTATTTTATTTTTTATATATATTTTATTGATTTTTTACAGAGAGGAAGGGAGAGAGATAGAGAGTTAGAAACATCAATGAGAGAGAAACATCGATCAGCTGCCTCCTGCACATCTCCTACTGGGGATGTGCCCGCAACCCAGGCACATGCCCTTGACCGGAATCGAACCCGGGACCTTTCAGTCCGCAGGCTGATGCTCTATCCACTGAGCCAAACTGGTTTCGGCTATTTATTTATTTTTTTGTTAGTCCTCACCCAAGGATATTTTTCCATTGATTTTTTTTTTAATATTTTTTTATTGATTTTAAAGAGGAAGGGAGAGGGAGATGGGCTGCCTCCTGCATACCCCCTACTGAGGATCAAGTCCACAACCCGGGCATGTGCTCTGACTGGGAATCAAAAATCAAAACCTTGACCTCCTGGTTCATAGGTCAGCACTCACCCACCGAGCCACACCGGCGGGGCTGCATGTTCAGCTTTGTGAGGACGCTGTCTGCAAAGTGGTCGCACCGTTTTACACCCTCACCAGCCCTGGGGGAGTGAGCCGGCTTCTCCGCACTCCCGCCGGCACTTGGCGGCGTCGCCTCTTCAGCCCAGGCGTCCGTAGGTGTGAGTGCCACCGCGCTGCTGTGGGTCGCAGTGTTGAACGCCTTTCCGTGAGCTCGGTGCCACCCGGCACAGATGCGTGGTTTGCAAGTATTTTCTCCCGGTCTGTCTGCAGTGGTTCTCAACCTTCTGGCCCTTTAAATACAGTTCCTCATGTTGTGACTCAACCATAAAATTATTTTCGTTGCTACTTCATAACTAATGTTGCTACTGTTAGGAATCGTCATGTAAATATCTGATATGCAGGATGTATTTTCATTATTACAAATTGAACATCATTAAAGCATAGTGATGAATCACAAAAACAATATGTAATTATATGTGTGTTTTCCGATGGTCTTAGGCGACCCCTGTGAAAGGATCGTTCGACCCCCAAAGGGGTCGCGACCCACAGCTTGAGAACCGCTAGTTTAGAAGGTCATCTCTGACCGGCATTTTGGGATTGTCAGCCTGTGCATCCTGCCTGTGTTTTGTTACATTTGTACTAAAGCATTTCATTTCCTTTGGAGCCGTTTTAAAGGATACTGTGCTTTTATTTTCCATTTCCAAATGCTCCTCGTTAGTACAGCAACGGGACTGATTTTTGTGTCTCAGTCTTGTGTCCGGTGACCGTGTGGAATAAACTTATTGGTTCCAGGGCTTTCCCGTACATTCCTTGGGATTTTGTAGATATATCAGCGTGTTATCTGCAGATAGGGACATTCTCATTTATTCTTGCCCCACGGGTATGCCTTCTGGTTCTTCTTGCCTTAGTGCAGCACTAGGACTTGTCGTGTTATGTTGAACTGAGTGGTGAGAGTGGCCTTAGCTTCTGTTCCTTTCCTTTTCATTTTTGTCCGTCTTCCTAGAAGTTTATCAGATTTCTTGATTTTCTCCCCCTGAGGATCCAGCTTTTTATTTCATTGGTTCTTCTTTATGTTTTTTTTCTATTTTTAAAAAATATTTATTTTATTGATTTCAGAGAGGAAGGGAGAGGGAAATAGAAACATCAGTGATGACAAAATCATTGATTGGCTGCCTCCTGCACGCCCCCTACTGGGGATCGAGCCTGCAATCCGGGCATGTGCCCTTGGCCGGAGTCGAACCTGGGACCCTTCGGTCCACAGGCGGACGCTCTATCCACTGAGCCAAACCAGCTAGGGCATTTTCTATTTTCAATTGCACTTATTGCTACTCTATCATTTCCTTCCTTCTACGTCCTTTGGGTTTATTTTGCTGTTTTTTCCCCGAGTTTCTTGAGGTGGAGACTGGCGTGTTTACTTGAGACATTTCCTCTCTTCTGCTGTAAGCGTTCCTAGTTCTGTAACTTCCCGCCCGGCACCGCGTTCGCCTGCCCACATGTGTCTGTGCGCGGTATTTCCATTTTTATTTAGATCCACGTGCGTTTTGATTGCTTTTGCGATGTCTTCTCTGACCCGCAGATTACTCAGAGGCGCGTCGGTGTTTCTGAGAGGTTATGGGCTCTCCCGCCGCCTTTGTTACTGAGTCCTCTGACTCCATTATGGCCAGAGCACTCTGTGTGGTTTCGTTTCCTTTAAATTTGTCAGGGTCTGAATATGGACTGTATTCTGTGCGCCGTGTCTGGGAACGGCCCATGGGAACTGGAGAAGGTGGTTATGCGGGGCAGTGAGGTCCTGTTGGTTGACGGGGTGTTTTCCTGTGGCCTCGATGCCCGAGGGTTGGCAGCTGCTGAGAGTGCCGTGCCCAAGTGCCCAAGTGTCCGCCCTCCACGCAGCCACTGCCGACCGAAAGCCTTACCGATGGCATGACAGTCCGCTCGCACGTATTGTGTATGTTATATGTATTACCCACTGCATCCTTACAACAACGTGAGCTAGAGGAAAGCGCGTGTTAAGAAAGTCACAAGGAAGAGAAGGCACATTGGCAGCACCTATTGGAAAAAATCCGAACGTTAAGTGGCTCCGGCGGTTCAAGGCCGTGTTGCTCAAGGGCCGCCGGTATGACGGTGGGTTTGTCGGTTTTCCCCTTTAGCTCAGTGCTGGCCTCGAGGAGGCTGAGCCGCTGTTGTGTGGTGTGTAAATATTCAGATTACGTCTTCTGGGGGACTGACCCCTCTGTCATTAGCGATTTCCTCCTTGTCTCTGGCAGTGTTCTCTGCTCTGACATCTGTCTGTCTGAGCGCGGCCACGTTTCTGCCCTGAGTGCTGTCGGGGCATATGTTTTCCATCCGTGTACTCGTAACCGACCTGCTGAGTCCTGCGAATTGAGTTGCATAGTCAGCGTGTTGTTGCATCGTATCATCTTTATCTACTCTGTTCATACCTGTCAATTAGTTTGTATATTTAGACCATTTACGTTTAAGGTGAAGTAACTGTTAATACGTTGGGGCATAAGTCTCATTTTATTGTTGTTATTTTTTGATCCTCACCTGAGGATATTTTTCCCATTGATTTTTAGAGAGAGTGGAAGGGAGGGGGAGGGTCAGAGAAACATCAATGTAAGAGAGACACATCAACTGGGTGACACCCACACGTGTTCCGACCGGGGCTAGGGATGGGTTGAGCCTGCAACCGAGGTATGTGCCCTTGACAGGAATCGAACCCTCGATCCTTCAATCAGCCGGCCGGTGCTCTAACCACTGAGCTACTGGCGAGGGCTCATTTTATTATTTTTTTATTTCTTACCTTCCTGTGGGTTATTTTTTTATTTTTAATCCTCACCCAACGATATTTTCTCCATTAATTTTTAGAGAGAGTGGAAGGGAGGGAGGGGGGAAAGAGAGAGAGACACATTGACCAACCGCCCCCTGGCTGGGAATCGAACCCGAGACCCTTCGGTCTAAGGGCTGACACTCCAACCACTGAGCCACCGGCCAGGGCCTCCCTGTGGGTTATGGAAAGGTGTCTCAGGATTCTGTCTTTGATGATTAGTTGTCACGTGTGTCAGGCACAGCTCTGCCTCGTTTCGTGGCGGTGGCTCTAGGTTTACTATACACACATCTAGAGCAGCGGTTCTCAACCTGTGGGTCGCGACCCCTTTGGCGGTCGAATGACCCTTTCACGGGGGTCGCCTAAGACCATCCTGCAGATCAGATATTTACATGACGATTCCTAACAGTAGCAACATGACAGTGATGAAGCAGCAACGAAAATAATTTTATGGTTGGGTCACAACATGAGGAACTGTATTTAAAGGGCCAGAAGGTTGAGACCCACTGAAGCTGGTCCCGTGCTGGAACCTGTGTTACAGCTTGAAGTGAAGTGTGGACACTCTACTCCCACTCAGCTGCCTTTGCCCTCCACACCGTTCAAGCTTAAATGTCCTACGTGTTGTTATTATTCTTGGGACGTCGCATCCTTGGCTTGACTGCAGCCCTCAGAGGGGGTTTCACACCCACCAAGGGCAGGCCCGTCTGCGCCTGGGCCCCCCACGGCCGCTCTGAGCGTGTCCCTTCCCGGCGCCCGCGCCTGTCCCTCTCCCTGTGGGAGCCTCTGCCGCCTTCTCTGCGTTCTCAGTGGGGTTTGCTCCCAGGCCTCTCGCTCTGCTTCGCCCCAACATCTGTGCCCCCGCCCCTGGAGGGCATCCTCGCCTGCGGTGGGACCCATAGCGACACCTCTCCTGCCCACCGTGTCCTCTTGCTCAGTGGCTGGCATTTCAGGGGCGAGGGGGAGGGGGAGGGGGAGGGGGAGTCTGGGCGGGACCGGAAGTCTCCCTCCCGGGCCTGGGATTCCAGGACCAGGCCCTTCCCTCGGCAGCGGCAGCGGGGCCTGAGTGGGAGCGTGTCGGCCCCGCGTCATCTCCTCCAGGCCCCGCCACGGGTCATGGGAGTCTGCGCGTCGCGTTGACTTCCTGTAAATACTCCCTGTCCTGCGTTTTGTTTTCCTAACCTTAGAGGTGACCGTCTCTCCCTCCCGGTGGACGTGGCGGCTCAGCGATGGTGCGGGCGCTGTGAGCCGAGGCCCAGCAGCCAGGCTCCCCCTCGGGCCCCTCCCTCGCTGCGCGGACGGAGCCTCTTTAACACTGAATTTCACAGCCGCTGGGATAAATGACACGTTCGCTGTGTTAGCTGCTTCAGGTCCTCCGTTACAGCCTGGAGGTCACAGTGTCATGCACGTGGTTGCTGGGTGTCCCTTTCACCGCCCGTGTGCCCCCCCCCCCCCCCCGAGTATCCACGGTTTAGGAACCTGGCGAAGGAGTGGTTCTCAACCTTCCTGATGCCGTGGCCCTTTAATACAGTTCCTCATGCTGTGGTGACCCAGCCATAAAATTCTTTTTGTTGTTACTTCATAACTGTACTGTTGCTACTGTTGTGAATCGTCATGTAAATATCTGATATGCAGGATGTATTTTCAGGGGTCGAGACCCACAGATTGAGAACCGCTGGACTAGAGCATTAAAATGAGCGTCTCCTGTTGGCGCTGGAACGGAGAACCACCTTGACAGACTTTTCTGACATGGACCCAGGACCCTCTGCCAGTGCTGGGGGCCCTACAGTGCGCGCTGAGTCCCTGCCCCGGGCATGCTGGCAGCGGAGGAGACGGGCGCCCGGTGCTGGTGCCCAGTCGGGTGTGTGCGGGGCTCAGTGGCTGCAGAGGCGCTCGGAGAGCAGGAGGCGCCTGGCCGGGCACCTGGAAGGGCCTGTCGGGGCGTGTGCCGCACCGGCCCTTGAAGCCCACGGGGCTTGGCAGGCGGAGGAGACACAGGGCCCGTCTCCGCCTTCTCCGCCCAGCATCTGTGTGGTCAGGCAGGGGGTGCTGATTGCAGGAGGTTCTAGACGAGAATGAGTGGAAGAGCTGGATGGAACTTTCTAGTGCCCAGGGTCATGACACGTGCTTGCTGCAGACCCGTGGTCTCAGTACTCACACTGGAAGCCACGACTTCCCCTAGAAACACACATGCACTCATGTAGTGGTGGGCGCCTTCCCCTAGAAAACACACGTGTACACATGTAGTGGCGGGTGCCTTCCCCTAGATAACACACGTGCACCATGTAGTGGTGGGCGCCTTCCCCTAGAAAACACACGTGTACACATGTAGTGGCGGGTGCCTTCCCCTAGAAAACTCACGTGTATGCATATAGCAGCGGGCAACTTCCCCTAGAAAACACACGTGCACACATGTAGTGGCGGGCGCCTTCCCCTAGATAACACAGGTGTACGCATATAGCAGCAGGTGCCTTCCCCTAGATAACACACATGTGTACGCATATAGCAGCAGGTGCCTTCCCCTAGATAACACACGTGTATGCATATAGCAGCAGGTGCCTTCCCCTAGATAACACACGTGTATGCATATAGCAGCGGGCGCCTTCCCCTAGATAACACACGTGCACCATGTAGCGGCGGGCGGACAGCCTGCGGCTGAGGGACGGCTCAGGAGTGTCTGCCGTGGACCGGCTGCGCCTGTGCTGGGCTTTGCGAGCTGGTCTCCTCCTCCTCCTCAGGACGGTGCGGGCTGTGTTTTCTTTGCTGCGGCGGCGGGACTTCGGAGGAAGCTGCGCTGCTGCTCTGCTAAGCTCGTGACCCGCCCGCGGCCGCTGCCCGGGTTCTGGAGCAGCCCCGTCTCCGGGCCGCAGTGGGTTTGTGGGACGGGGTGCCCGTGTGCCCTGGCCCCGGGAGAGCGCCCGGGGTGGGGTGCCTGCTGGCAAATCGCATTTCAGTGGCAGGTCCACTGTTACTGCCGGGCACACGGGCTGGTCTCTCAGGCATGCAAACCCAACCCTGGCCATCGGCTAACACCCCAGAGAGGCCCGCTGGCTGTTTGGGGTTCAGAGCACATGCCGTTTGGTCCCCAGCTTTCGGAATCGGCCTCAGCGGACAGGTTGCCTTCCCGCCGACTGTCCGCTGAGGTTGGAACCTGCTGGCTGGACGCCGGACAGTGCTGTGTGGAGGCTCGGGGCCGGGTTCTGCAATGACACAGCTGAGTGTCGCATGGGTCTCCCCGGTTTGGGATTTGGTGGAACGAGGACGGACATAGGCTTACCTGGAGAGGTAGTTATGGGGCGGCCTCCAACCCCAGAGGCCCGCGCTGTACAACCACCTGCGCGTAGCCTGCACCACCTGGAGGCCGTGGCGGCCCAAGACAGGCCGTGTCAGGCCGTGGCCGTGTCCTTTGCAGGTAAACAAAGCGCCAGAGGCATCTGCGTCCCTGCTGGTGGGCGGGGCGCGGCGCAGCGCCACTGCCTGCCCTGGAGCGGGAGCCGCTGGGGGTCGCCGGCTGCGGCTGCTCCGCGCCTGGGGTTCTGGGCAGGAAGACACGGTGTCTCACACGGGCTCGATGCTCACGCAGGCCCAGGCGCTCGGTCCAGGGCAGGGGTGGGAACCCTTATTCTGCCAGGGGCCATTGCCTGTTTGAAATGTCATTCAAGGGCCATACAAAATTACCAACTTGAAAACGAGCCGGCTGTCTTTGGTCGAACACTGAGTTACCTCGCCCCTCGTGCCTTGGCAGGGCCTGGCCAAATGATTTTGAGGCCTAGATGGCCCGCGGGCCGGACGTCCCCCGCCCCTGGTCCTGGGAATGGAAAGCTTCGTTAGAGAGGCCACGCCCATCGCCCGGTGGACTGAGTCGCTCGGAACTTGTGCTGTGAGTGCAGCGAACCAGGACAGGACCGGGACAGTGTGGCTGTGGGAGTTCTCGCAGGTGCACAGAGGGCAGCAGATGCCACAGGTAGAGAACGTTCCGGGCCCGCTCTCAGAAGGGGCAGAGGCCTGGGACAGCCCCTCTCTCTGAGCTGGGCATCTGTGTGACAGTCTGAACCTTGGCACCAGCCTGGTCAGCCGCCCTGTGCCATCAGCTGGGCAGCCAGACCTCCCTGGTGTGGGCCAGGTCTCAGGTCACCTGTCCACTTAGACAGCCGAGCGGACACTCAGCCAAGGGGACACGGAGACTCAGAACCTGTGTCCTCAGCGTTAGCGCTGTGGGGACCTCGGAGGGGGTGTCCGGTGGCTGGCACGGTGGCTTCCCCTGCGCCCAAGTGCCTGTGCGGACCGGCCAGCAGAGCTCCCAGCGGGTGAGGCCGTGGGAAGCCCGCGCCGGCGTGCGGGGCAGGGCCTCTGCGCTGCCCTGTGCGTGAGCTGAGTGGAGGGTGCACAGCGCTGGGCCCTCCTGTCCTCCTGCCCATCTGCCCATGGGCTACTATGGGGATGGGAGACACGGGAGGGGACAGGCGCCGGAAGGTCACTGTGAAGTCCCTGGGGGGACAGGAGCCTGTGCACAGGATGTGTGACCGTCACCTGGGCTAGAGCTGCTGGCCACGTCCTGGGGCCGCCGGTGACTCAGGCTGCCGGGAACCCATGACAGGCAGCCCGTGCTCAGCGCTGGGCAGTGAGGCAGGCATGGCCGAGCACTTCCGGGTGCAGAGTGGCTTCATTTTCAAGGTACTTGTGTTCGTCTTTGTAGACAAGATGTGTGCTACAAGCAGAAGACCTGACACTTGCCGAGACGGGAAGGGAGGGAGTCCCTCAGTCCCTGCTCCCTGCTGGGTCCCTGTGGGTGAAGGAGAGGCCGCTCCCCAGGCGCGGCCGTGCGAGTTTCCAGCACTGTGTGCAGGGCTTTTATGTCTGTTTTATTTAGAGAGAGGGGGAGGGGGAGGGGAGAGAGAGAAGCATCGGTGTGAGAGCAGAACAGCGGCCAGCGGCCTCCTGCACCCCAACACCGGGATCGAACCTGCAGCCCCGCATGTGCCCTGACGGGATCGAGCCAGCACCTGTTAGTGCTCGGGACGACGCCCAACCGACTGAGCCCCCGGCAGGCCGAGCAGGGTTGCCCACAGGCACACAGGGGGTGCCAGACTACTCCTGTTTGATGGGCATCCAGGTGTTTTCTCGGACGCAAAGCCCCACAATTGCAGTGTCATGTGCTGCTGCTCTCGCCGGGGGGGAGGGACGTGTCTTCCTGGGATCGCGATGACCGGCTGAGGCTGAGGCAGGCTGTGACCTGTGGAAGGGGAGGGTGGGGGAGCTCCCGAGAGGCCAGTGGAACTGAGACAGAAACTGCCATTTACTTCCTCCCGACGCTTACCTGACGGACTGCAGAGTGAGGAGCTGTTTAAGCCGCATTCCAGATCCCCCGGGACATGCGGCCAAAGCAGGCGTCTCATCGGGTCAGCATCGCAGGAAGCCCGGCCAGCAAGCACTGTGTGGGCGCGCGTGCTGTGTGCGCACATGTGTGTGTGTGCGTGTGCGTGTGCATGCTGTGAGTGTGTGTGTGTGTGTGTGAGAGAGAGCGCTGTGTGCGTGCTGTGTGTGCGCGCTCAGTGTGCATGCATGCTGTGTGTGTGCGTGCACATGCGTGTGTGTGAGAGTGCTGTGTGTGTGAGCTCAGTGTGCATGCATGCTGTGGGTGTGCGCATGTGTGAGTGTGTGTGTGTGCTGTGTGTGTGCAGGCTGTGAGTGTGTGAGAGAGAGTGCTGTGTGCGTGCTGTGTGTGTGTGCGTGCTGTGTGTGTGTGTGTGAGCTCGGTGTGCATGCATGCTGTGAGTGTGCACGTGTGTGCATGTGTGAGTGTGCGTGCGTGCTGTGAGTGTGTGAGAGAGAGAGTGCTGTGTGCGTGCTGTGAGTGTGTGAGCTCGGTGTGCATGCATGCTGTGGGTGTGCGCATGTGTGAGTGTGTGTGTGTGCTGTGTGTGTGCAGGCTGTGAGTGTGTGAGAGAGAGTGCTGTGTGCGTGCTGTGTGTGTGCGCTTAGTGTGCATGCATGCTGTGAGTGTGCGCATGTGTGAGTGTGTGTGTGCTGTGTGTGTGCGTGCACATGCGTGTGTGTGAGAGTGCTGTGTGTGTGAGCTCAGTGTGCATGCATGCTGTGGGTGTGCGCATGTGTGAGTGTGTGTGTGTGCTGTGTGTGTGCAGGCTGTGAGTGTGTGAGAGAGTGCTGTGTGCGTGCTGTGTGTGTGCGCTCAGTGTGCATGCATGCTGTGAGTGTGCGCATGTGTGAGTGTGTGTGTGCTGTGTGTGTGCGTGCACATGCGTGTGTGTGAGAGTGCTGTGTGTGTGAACTCAGTGTGCATGCATGCTGTGAGTGTGTGAGAGAGAGCGCTGTGTGCGTGCTGTGTGTGTGAACTCAGTGTGCATGCATGCTGTGAGTGTGCACGTGTGTGCATGTGTGAGTGTGTGAGAGAGAGAGTGCTGTGTGCGTGCTGTGAGTGTGTGTGTGCTCGGTGTGCATGCATGCTGTGAGTGCCACCTGCTAGAAGGAGCAGCACCTGCCTTCCATATGGGGCTCTGCGGTGTTGGCAGCACCTTATCTGCTATTTACTGGGTTCTCATGAACCCCTCGGGTCAGGTGGGGGCCAGGTGGTGGCAGGGCCTTCAGGCCTCTGGCCTCATTGGTCCACAGGAGGCGTTTCAGCCTCACCTTCCCTCGCCTGGCTCCCAGGGGGTGAGCGGCAGGACCACGGAGTTTGGGAGGAGGAGTGAGCACGAGGGATTCAGCCTCTTGGTCTGTCCCAGGAGCCGCCTGCCCCCAGGGAGCGTGCCTGCTGTGTCCAGGTGCCCTGAGCTGGGGTGCCCACCGGTGTCTGTCCAGCTGGGCCAGCGAGCCTCGATCACCCCCTCTCCCCTCTGCAGCCAGTGTTATAAGCTCAGTCTGGGGATGGATGTGTGTGTGTGTGTGTGCTGTAAATACTCTCACATGGGAATAGAAAACCTCCCAGAAGCAGTCAGGGGCGGAGCACCAGTGCACAGAGGGTGAACCGTGTGAAATTCTCATATGTGACCCTGTTGACCCACAAAAACACAGTTTCTTATGGTCCAACCTCTTCGCTCAGAGACAGGTCACTCAGGGCGAAAGAAGAGGGTCCCCAGCTGCCCCGGCCCACCGCGCACAGCGACGGCTTCGCCATGCGCTTGCAGGTTAGAGCCCCATGCACAGGATTCTCTCGTGCGACTTTGTCCGGCAGGAGTTGTGACACGGGTCTGGTTCATCTCCTCAGGCTTGTCTCTTAAAAAATGGGCGTCTCCTCTGTCCAGGTTGCCCAGTGGTTAGAGCGTCAGCCCTCGGACTGAAGGGTGTCGGGTTCAATTCCAGTCAAGGGCGTGTACCTCGGCTGCAGGCTGATCCCCGCCTCATCAATGTGTCTCTCTCACATCGATGTTTCGCGCTCTCTCTCTCTCTCTTTCTCTCTCCCTCCCTCTCCCCCTCTCTCCCACTCTCTAAAAATCCATGGGAAAAAAAATATCCTTGGGTGAGGAATAACAAATTAAAAAATAATAACAACAAATGGGAGTCTTGCTTGGGTGGTCACAGGTTCCCGGGCATCTATAGTTTTTCCTGACCTGGGGCGTCAGAAGGGGACTTGGGAACTGAACTCAGTGTGGTCATTCTCCCACGTGAGCAGAACCACGGAAACCCCCGTGGGACACGGTGCCACGCGCGGGGAGAAGCACACACTCACGCAGTGCGGGACGGCCGCGGCCCGGGCCCGGCTGGAAGCGTCTGTGTACCCTCCCCTGGGGGAGAGCAGGACACCGCGTGCCCTTCTGAGGAGCAGGGCGGGTGTGTCTCGTTCTAAATGCGTCCTCTGCCCTGGGCGTTCCTTCGCGGCTGCCTGGCGACCGTGCCGTGACGGCGTGAGACCCTGGGAGTGGATTTCGTGATCAGCAGCGATTACTTAAGCCCCTCTCCCTACGTGCACTCCTCTGACGTCACCGGGCGTGTTCATTGGGAACTGTAGGCGCTTTAACTTAATTTGTGGTTTGAATCTTGCTTCGGGGTTTTGTGATCTGAATATTTTTAGGATGCGTAAACATTTGCTGAGGAGGCCACAGCGTCTTCAGCATGTTCTTTAATTGGAAACTGGTCTTGTTTCTGAATTCTTGGTAACTTCAAGGAAGAGCCCAAGTGCCCAAGCTCCCTCTCCTGTGCCCGCTGCAGCGGCCCACTTCCCCCCTCTCTCGTCTCATTCGTGGTTTTATTTTTACTTATATTTTTAAAATATATTTTTATTGGTTTCAGAGAGGAAGGGAGAGGGAGAGAGGTAGAAACATCACTGACCAGAGAATCATGGATCCGCTGCTTCCTGCACGCCCCCTACTGGGGATCGAGCCTGCAACCCCGGCACGTGCCCTTGACCATGACCTTCTGGTTCTTAGATCTACACTCAACCACTGAGCCACGCCGGCTGGGCTCTCACTTGTGTTTTTATTTATTTTTTTTATTTTTTTTAAGGATCTTGTTTAGATAGTGCTTTATTTGGGAATGGCTGCAGCATTCTGTTACTTTTTTTTTCTTTATTGATTAAGGTATTACATATGTGTCCTTATCCCTCATTGCCCCCCACCCCCTCGCTCGTGTTTTTAAATGGCCTCCTTAAAAATAAGCGATTGGGGAAAAGGAAAATGTTCCAGTGTGTTTTGAAGTAGATGAAAAGACTTACATCTTGAATTAAGTCTTCTAAAAAAGAGCTTTGCCCCATGTTTTAATAGTTAATTAGCAATATATTGTAATAAATATACATAGTCATTTTTCTTGCATATTGCTTTTGTAAATTTATACTCGGGTGATTGTTTCTTTAATTATGGCTTTTATTCCCAAATTGTTTTGATATTGAGCCTGCGCTTTAACGTATTTTATGTAAATGACGTGACCCCAGAGGACGTCACTTACACTCAGCCAGACACCCAGTGAGCGGGAGCGTGCGTGGTGCTGGCGTGAGCCGGCGGCTCCTGGCACAGACCCTCCCCCTCCGACGGCAGCCAGAACGCCAGTGCCGATCGGTGATTCCGGGGCGTGTGGCACCCCAGCCGGTCAAGTACGAGAGGAAAGACATTAGGTGTAGCCCCCACAGCCAACGCGAGAGACGACCCAGCATGTCACCGAGAGGTGACTGGGATGAGAGCCGGTCTCGGGAGGGGCTGGATACCAAGTGTGAGCGGGTGTGAAAGCCTTTCCCGGGCACCGAGGAGAGACGCCAGGAACAGGCGCAATTGAGTATCAGACATCCATCAGTGGTGCCGGCTGGTGTGGCCCAGTGGTTGTCAGCCCATGGCTCCCGGTCAGGGCACCTGCCGGCTCCATCCCCAGTGGGGCGTGCAGAAGGCAGCTAGCTGATGATGGTCCTCTCCCTCCTCTGAAAAACCAATGAGAACATTTTTTAAAAAGCGTAAGTAAACGTGGGGGCAGGACAGTGACCGTCGGCAGGCGGAGTGAGCAGCGAGGCCACAGCTCCGTTCTGAGCGCGTGGTTCACCCTGGAGGAGACCTGCAGGCGCCCGTCCCTCGGGGGTCACGGCCTGTCCTCTCCGTCCAGCTGTGAGCGGAGCGCCCGCTCGGTGTTTACAGAAGCTTTCGGAAGCTCTGTCTCCTCGGGTCATGCACGTCCAGCCGACCGGAGTGCGGGCCCCTGTGAGTGCGGGCCCCTGTGAGCTGCGCCCCTTCGCCGGGCTGGTGGAGGGGTGGTTCCCGTTCATGGGGAACGTGGGCTCCCAGCGCAGTGTGTGCTTCTCAGCGGCAGAGGTTTCCTGTGAGCTGACCAAGCCCAAAGGAGCAGGGCCACCTCCCTGGGTTCGTGTGTCTTCTCTGTCGTGCCCCCTTCCTGCTCCCTCCCAGCACTCCCCCCGACCTCAGCTCGGAGCCGTGTCCTCGGCACACTCTGTCCTCAGTGAGACTTCCTGAGATAAGCAGCCTTTTTATAGCAGCAGCTCCTCTCGCCTCTGTGTCCCTGTCGCCGGGGAACTGCGTGGCACATGAGGGGGAGGCCGCAGTGGGCCGGCGTTGGCCCTTCCAGCAAAGCGCGGTGCGTGGGGGGTGGTTGCTGCAATGCAGGAGGAGCCGGGCGAGGTGACGTCTCAGGGCCGCAGTGGAGGCTGGCGCTGTGCTGCTGGAAGATGGAGGCTTCTCACCTCTGCCCCACCTGGGGTCCAGGGAGTGCGCGGGCGCCCCAGGGCGCACAGTGGGGCCTTTGGTAGAGGCACAGACCCTGGGCGGGGGAGGGGTTTGTCTGCCGCCTTCGCAGGTCACTGTGTTTCATCTCCCCTGGGGCTGGAGAAGGGCTCCTGAGATCTGAGATTGGAGGTGAGGCTCCCCCAGCCACAGGGCACTGCGGTGCTGCGCAGACTGGAGCGGTCCGGTGACACCTGGCCCGTGAGACCCAGAAACTGCCAAAGGAGAGCGTCCCGGAGCAACGCCAGGAGCAGGGGAGACGCACAGGTTCCAGTGAGACGCGTGCCCACAGGCTGGGAGCGGAGTGAGTGCGGCTGACGCCCGTGAGCTGGTGTGGGCAGGGCTCGGTGTTGGGGATCTTGGTCCCGGCACCACATTTGACTCGGTCCCCGCCCTGAATGTCAGCCCTGGCTTCGTGCCGGGAGCCTCAGGCCGGGCCTGGTTCCGGCATGCGGTGGGCATCCAGCATTGGTTGGACGTGTGAATAAATACGTTCAGGGGAAATGTCTGGAAGAACAAATGTAACATTAACGATCTCCTAAACCAAGCGTTTCCATGGTTCAAGACCACGAGGTCAGGTCTCCGCAGGAAGATGGTTGACCTGGTGCCTCCGCTGGCACTTGGCAGGGGAGAGCCCGCTCACCGGGCGTTGGTCCAGCCCAGGGGTGGGCAAACTTTTTGACTCGAGGGCCACAATGGGTTCTTAAACTGGACCGGAGGCCGGAACAAAAGCATGGATGGAGTGTTTGTGTGAACTAATATAAATTCAAAGTAAACATCATTACATAAAAGGGTACGGTCTTTTTTTTTTTTTTAGTTTTATTCATTTCAAACGGGCCGGATCCGGCCCGCGGGCCATAGTTTGCCCACGGCTGGTCCAGCCTCTCGCTGTCGCTGAGGGAGGCTTGGGAACTCAGGTGGCTGGAGGGTGGCCGGGCCACTGAGGGAGGAGGAGCCACAGGCCCAGCTTCCTGGCGCAGTCGCTCGCTCACTCGCTCACCCGCGGAAGCCTCTGTGCGTCGTCCTGGTCACAGAGCACACGGCCTGATTCTGCACCGTCCGTCCCCCACCCGCACTGGCGCGCAGACTCCCGAGGGCGCTGGGGGTGGCTCGTGCCACGGCCTTTCTGCTGGGCAGCACCAAGGCCTCCTGCTCTGCGGGGTGGCGGGCTCACTCGATCCCCAGCCCATCTGTAGGATGCCTGGGCCGAGAACCTTCTCGGAGCTCCGTGAGCCTGCAGAAGGCGGAGCATCCGGCAGCAGAGCACTGACAGCCTTTCACTTAAGGACATCGTTGGTTCTTTTGTTCGGTTTTGATCTCAACCAAGGGTATTTTTCCATTGATTTTTAGAGAGAGTGGGAGAGGGAGAAACAGAGAGAAACATCGATGCAAGAGAGACACGTCGATTGGTTGCCTCCTGCGTGCTCCTGACCAGGGCTGGAGCCTGCAACCAAGATACGTGCCCTTGACGGGAATTGAACCTGGGACCCTGCATCCGGAGGCTGGTGCTCTATCCATTGAGCCACACGGGCCAGGGCTGGAGACGGTTTCTATAGAAGGTGGTTCCCGGGGAGCGTTGTCTGCGCCAGGATGGGGCTGCGCAGTCAGCAGCCGTTCGGTGGAAGTTACCGCAGTGCTCCTGCCGTACCACGCGTCTGAGCAGTAAAGCCAGTGTGTCCCCCATCGGCCCTGCACACGCGTGACCCCAGAGCTGCGGGTGAGCCAGGTCAGCCCTGCTGGGGGGGCCGAGCCTGCCCGTCTGGAGTGAAGCTGCCGCCCGGCCCCCGGGAGCTGGGGCGTGGGCGTCCTTGCATCCGTTCCTTCCCGAGTCCAATCTGCTGCTGGAGGTGAGGCCCCCTCACACGGCTGTGCCGGACGGTGTCCTCCTGATTCTTTCCCTGCGAGGCTGCCCGCCCGGCAGGGACCCGGGGCCCTGCTTCCCCGTGTTCTTGTTACCTGGCCGCCACCTGCCGGCACCTGCCGCCTGGGACCAGCGTTTCATGGTGATGACTGTGACCGTCACGACGAGGATCCTGAGCTACAGGAACGGTGTGGGGTGCTCCCCACGGCCCTGAGCAGGGGGCGGCTGATCCGGGAGCTCTCCTCCGTCTGGGCGGCCCTTTTGTCAGAGCTTCTCCCCACAGGTGTGAGCGGGGCTGTGGGCGCAGTTGCTCTCGTCACACGGGGCGGCCCGCGTGGGGGGGGTGCTTCTGTGTGAGCTGGGCCCATCGCTTTGCCGCTTTAATTTACTCACCACAGTGAGCTGAGCTGTTTCTTTGGTTGAGCTTTTCCTGTAAACAGGCTTTTCTCTTCTCTTTGTACGTGAAAAGGAGAGAGCTTTGTGTGTTTTTAAATATGGAACACGTCACGGATTTGCATGTCATCCCTGCACAGGGGCCATGCTGATCTCTTATCGTTCCAGCTTTAGTCGACGTGCTGCGAAGCGAGCGCACGGGGGTGTTTAAAGGGATTTCCTAACCCAGTACAGCACAGCTGCTTTCAAATAAAGCACAGACCAGCGTTAACGCTCAGCCTCACTAACGATCCACGTGTGGCCAGGTTTCCGGCGAGGAGCCATGGACATAACAGTGGTGGCGGCTTCATCCTGTGCCTCCACCTCTGCCGTCAGGAACCCTCACCGCAGCCTGAGAGGCAGGAAGGAAGGGTGGTCCCTGGGCCGCCCACGGGGGACCCGAGACCCAGGCACCCTTGTCACCAAGTAGATCACGCACCGTGCAGGCCTGGGGCTGTGGAGAGAACAAGCGCCACCCAGAGCCGCCTCACAGCCTCCCTTCCCGGCGGGTAGAGCAGAGGCCTCGCCTGGCCCGGCGCTGAGCGAGAGCGGAGGCCAGAGCCGGCAGCGGGGGCTGCGATGTGGGGTCAGTGGCCACGCAGGGCCTCGCTGAGGCTGACCTTCGAGTAGTGGCTGTGGACTGAGGGAGGGGGTCATGTGGATCCTGGGCAGCGGGTTTCAGGCACCAGGAGCCAGCAGGGCCAGGCCCCAGGCAGATGCAGGGAGGCCCTGGCCCAGGGCAGGCAGGAGATAAGGAGGACACGGGGTCAGGGGCAGCAGGCTGGGTGCGGGGTCAGGGACAGCAGTCTGGGCGCGGGGTCAGGGGCAGCAGGCTGGGTGCGGGGTCAGGGACAGCAGTCTGGGCGCGGGGTCAGGGGCAGCAGGCTGGATGCGGGGTCAGGGGCAGCAGGCTGGGCACAGGGTCCGGGGAAGCAGGCTGGACATGGGGTCGGGCAGCAGGCTGGGCACGGGATCAGGGGCAGCAGGCTGGGCGTGGGGTCAGGGGCAACGGCTGGGCACAGCGAGCCTCTGTGGGGACCGGAGCTCCTACCCTCATGAGAGGGAGTCAGGTGGGGTTTGCAGAGGAATGCGATGGTGGCTGGTTTGAGAATGACCGAAGGGGCCAAGGGCAGACGTGAGGAGACCAGCGAGAAGGTTTGCAGGAATCCAGGTGGGACGTGATGGTGGCCGACCAGAGCCTGAGCCACGTGAAATGTTAATGTCACACAGAGAGATTTCCATTGGGAGCGAGAACCAGGGCATTCTCAGATCTCAAACGTTATCTCTAGGAAGAGATATTTTTGAGAACAGAAAGCAGGCTGACAGTGCCGGGCGGGGGTTGGGCCAGGAGAGAAGGTGAAGGGACTGAGCAGTGCAGACGGGTAGGTACAGAGCAGTCACGGCGACGTGTGGCACCGGGCATCGTTGGGAACATTGTGATGACCGTGTGGGGCCTGAGGCGGCGGGACCTCGGTGCCGTCCACCTGAACCCAACGGAGTGAGGCTGAGTGTGACTGTCACCGAAAGGGAACGAGGCGAACATTCTAAGACGTTAACAAAAGTTATTTCCAGACAGTGATACTTTTGAGGGTTTAGTTCGCTTCTCTATGTAGCTGTTTCCTGTATTTTCTACAGTAAAAAATGGCGTTTTTGTAATCGGAAAGAAACAAACTTCATTTTAAGAAATGTTCCTGTACAGCAATGCGGTCCAACAGAAATGTAAGGTGAACCTCATACACATGTTACCCACAATCAGCCCAGCTGGTGTGGCTCAGTGGCTGAGCACTAACCCATGAACCAAGAGGTTATGGGTTCGATTCCCAGTCAGGGCACATGCCCAGGTTGCAGGCTCGATCCCCAGTAGGGGGTGTGCAGGAGGCAGCCAATTGATGTTTGTGTCTCATTGATGTTCCTTTCTATCTCTCTATCCCTCTCCCTTCTCTCTCTCTCTCTCTCTCTCTCTCTCTCTCTCAAATCAATTTAAAAAGCACATTTTAAATTACCCACATGGAGAGAGGTAAAAGAAATAAGTAAAATGATGTATTTTAATAATGCAAAATATCCAAAATATTATAATTTCAACACATAATCAGTATTAAAAATTTTAAAGTATTTCCATTTATTTTTCATGCGAAGTCTTTGAAACGCAGTGAGTGTTATAACACACCTCAGTTCGGACTGGCCGTGTCCCGCGGCCCACAGCCCGGTGGCGGGGGTCTCGGCCACGCTGCTGTGACAGGTGTGTGAGTGACGGCGTTCCCTGTTTGTAAAGTCGGGTCTGAACTCATCGCATCTCCTCTGAGTTCACCAGGCGTTCAGCCCGTCCCTACTTCTAGATCTAGTTAACTTTTTAACAAGCAGAGAACCAGAAATGCCGGGTCCGCCCAGGTCAGTGCAGATCTGCTTCTGAAGCCCGTGCCACCCTCCTGCCCTGCCCGTCTCCCCGACACACCCGCCGAGGTGCAGGAAGAATATGAGTTAAAACAAGCACTCGCATCGGCATCCCTGATCCTGAGCTGCGTCCGTCTCCTCCATGAAGTGGGCACAGCACTGCGCCCCACGTGTCCCGAGGTGGAGTGAGCCCGTGGCTGCTGGGCTCTGGGCAGGCTTGTTCGGGGGCGGGCGCAGCTGTGGGCGGTGCCGTGTGGCCGGAGCACCTCAAACGGCCTTCGGGGTCCCTGCATCTGCCCACTGGACGCCTTGGTCAGAACCGAAAGGCCTGCGGGAGATGGTGAGTCCGTGCCCTCCGAGCCTGTTTCCCGTGACGTGCCCAGGCCCACGCCTGAGGGCGAAGCGGCCGTTCTCAGGAAGGGGGCTTCGCTCCGCTGCTGGGCGCCTGGGAAGCTGGCCGAGCAGGTGGGCGGCTCCCAGAGGAGGGACTGGTGAGGAGCAGCCGGCCATCAGAACGAGGCGTTGTTCCCGAGAGGAATGGGGGGGCGGGGGCTGCACCAGGAGGCCGGCAGCCCTGCCATCCACCTCTGGGACCCTTTGCCCGCGGGCTGCTCTCCTTCATCGCATTTCGTGCGGCCTCTACGTTGGAAGGTGCCTCCCGCGGGGTCAGGCACTGAAGAGGTGCCGCCGCCTTGCCGGCTCCCGGCTCCCGGCTCCCAGGACCGTCCTGTCTACATCCCTGGCGCACGTCTCCATCCGGGCGGTGGCCAGAGGCCCGTAACCAGCCTCGGATCTCCAGCAAAACCCGCTCTCCGAGCGCAGGTGCTGCTGTCGGCGGCGAACACACCGCGGACCCTCCCTGGTGTCCCTTCAGGCTCTAGCAAAGGCGTCGGGCGCCCGCACGCCGCGTGCCGGCTGCAGCGCTTTCCAGGGAGCCTGGTGAGGACGGCGGGTCTGAGAAGGTGGTTCGATTAGGAGTGAAACTAACAAGACGTGTTTGGGGTGAGCTAACAGGGTTTGCGACTTTTGGTGTTCGTCCAGTAAAACCAAAAACCCCACCTACGTCCCCAGCAGACAGGGAACCTGTTCTTTGGAGGTTTAAGTCCTGGGTTTACAGAGTGTCTTAGAAATGTGTTCTCTGAGCAGGTCAGTGGTACATGGTAGGGAGGTGAAGTCAGCTGCTCAGGCTGCACTGGTGTGTTTGGGCGACTGGATGCCACGCGCCGTTATGGGAACCGCACTCAGCACTTCCTGCTGCCCTCGCCTCGGCGCTGGGAGCAGGGCCTCGGTCGGTGTCTCCACCTTCATCTCTCCTTCCTGTGAGTGTGTGGCTGGGGGAACTCGGGCTTTCGCGTGGGAAATGGGTCTTCTGCCGGAAGATGGCGGGGCAGGTGTCTTTCTGTCGTGCCTGCTGTGTGGTCTCCGCACATGGTGGCGCTCTGTGCAGTGATGGCGACGGTAGGACTGTCCGCTCCGCACGCGGCCAGTGCGTGTGACACCCCAGGGACCAGGCTCTCAGCGTGGGCGCAGTGTGAGCAGACGCCCCGCAGGAAGCACCGGGCAGTGTGGGTGCTCGGGCTCCCGCACGGACAATCTGAAAGGACAAAGGAGACACGTCTTTTCCTTGGTGCCTCGCCCTCCAGATGAGGAGACGGAGAAAGGAAGTGCATTCAGGGTGGGGCAGCCGTGCAGAAGGGCCCCGCCTTCCGCGGCATCGCTGTGGCTCCCGCCTTCATCTCCGACGTGAACAGAGCGGTTCCGGGTCACGTGTGACTGAGGCTGTGCGCCCTGGGAGGCTAACCCTCTGCGTGTGAAGGCGCCTCGTGGTCTGACCATGCTGTGAGCTGTGGGGCAGGGCATCGCGTGCAGGGTCAGTCCCCTGGCAGGGCAGGGGCGAGGGCGCCGAGGTCCTGAGCAGCTGCCCTTCTCCGAGGCCCCAAGGTGGAGCACCCTGCCCGCTGCGCGCACCAGGCTGTGCAGGCATCTTTCTCGGTTCTGGCAGGGGGGGTCTGTTGAGATGTCAGAGAAAGAGGGGAGATGGACGGCCCCAGGGGTGTGGGCAGAGGAAGGAGAGCCGAGCACCTCTCTGTCCTGTTTGCTCTCGACGGGCCTGACTCACTGCTGCGGTGAGGGTCCTCCCTGCTGGTGCGTGGGGAGGGCACGTTGCCTGGCAGAGGAGCACCCCTCCCCCCCCCGGCCCCCTCCCCTCCCGCACTGAGCAGCCGAGCAGGCCCGCAGCCCGGGAGAGGCTCAGGTCCCCGCTCCCATCCACCCAGCTGTTCGGGTGGCGCCACGCGGAGGCGGCACTGCCCCTTCTGCCCGGGGAGGAGGGGAGCTTTGTCAGGGAACCGCCAGCTACACACCGGGAGCTGGACCACGGGAACGGGGTGTGGTGCGGTGTCTCGTCCGCTGAGGCGGGTTCGGTGGGTCTGGGTTTGGTGGTGCTGGAGTGGTTCCCTCACTGCCGCCTCCTGCCGTGGCCCGTTCAGTGTTGGCTGTGCTCGGGGCGGCCAGGTCTCCCCCAGGCGTGTCCTCCCAGGACCTCCCCGGTGAGGGCAGCAAAGGGCACGCTGCCGCCTGGTGTGTAACCACATGGCGCAGTCGTGTCCCAGGAGTACGGCATCCGCGCCTGACCTGACAGCCCGGGGGCCGTGAGGGCCGTGTGGGTGGCACGGTGGACAGCGGGGTGTCCTGCTGTCTCAGTTGCCGCTAGGCGGCTCCGCGTGGTCCGGCCTCTGCAGCTCACTCACCCTTTCCTCTGTCCCCAGGGCTCCAAGGTGCTCGTGGACGCGCGGGACAAGCTGGGCATCCCCTGGCAGCACTCGGAGAACGAGAAGCACGGCATGTTCCTCATGGCCTTCGAGAACAAGGCGGGGCTGCCCGTGGAGCCCGCCACCTTCCAGCTCTACGTGCCCGCCCTGCGCGCCCTCTGGGGGGACTCGGGCATCCGGGAGGCCTTCCGCCGCAGGAGCGAGTTCCAGCTGGTGAGTGAGCGGCCGCGGGGGTTCCCTGTGGATGGTGACCTCGGGGCAATGCCCTTGGACTCTGCACAGGCAGGCGGAGGCCGCTTTCACCCTACAGCTCACCCCGCACACGGCAGGCCGCACAGCTCACCCCGCACACGGCAGGCGGCACACAGCTCACCCTGCACACGGCAGGCGGCCGCACAGCTCACCCCGCACACGGCAGGCGGCACACAGCTCACCCCGCACACGGCAGGTGACACACAGCTCACCCCGCACACGGCAGGTGGCACACAGCTCACCCCGCACACGGCAGGTGGCACACAGCTCACCCTGCACACAGCTCACCCCGCACACGGCAGGTGGCACACAGCTCACCCCGCACACGGCAGGCGGCACACAGCTCACCCCGCACACGGCAGGCGGCACACAGCTCACCCCGCACACGGCAGGCGGCACACAGCTCACCCCGCACACGGCAGGCGGCACACAGCTCACCCCACACACGGCAGGCGGCCACACTGTCTAGGTGTCGGGGGAGCGGATGACTCGGGCTCAGCCGGGTCTGTAGGCTGGGAGGGCCCCGAAGGGTGAGAGACGGTAACTCGGAGCTCAGGGTTCAGGTCTGGGGGGAAGGGGTGATGCCCCTGGGACGCGCCCCGCGGGCAGTGTGGGGCCTGGAGCTCCCGGGACACGCTGCTCGGATCCACCACTGGGCAGCTCACCTGCTCCCTGCAGCGGGTTCTGTTCAGCTTCTTCCCCTTCACTTTAAGCCCGAACCTTTCAAGACGCGTGTCCTCCTCGTCACTTAGAGTCGTGGAGGTATGAACCTGAGCGGGAAATGTGGGTGCTGCGGGGAGGTGGGCCGGCGCAGGCCACGCACCCACGGCACGCCCTCACACGCCGCAGCCTCCCCCTCACACCGGCTGAGCTCCCGCAGGGACCGGGGCGCGGCACTGAGTGAGCGTGGAGGTGGTGGGAGCGTTTTGCGCTGGGGACTGCGTCTCCTGCTCCTCCGGCTCCTCTGGGCTCGTCACCTGGGGTCTGGCTTCCCCTGTGGTTGCCGTGGCGGCGGCGGCACAAGGCCACACAGCACACCGCAGCGGGAGCAGGAGGGCACCGCAGGGCAGCCAGCGTGGCAGGGCTCACGGTGACAGCACGGGTGGGGAGGCCTGGGAACCCTCCGTCCCTGTGCCACCCGGAGCGGTGTGCAGCCGCGGGGGGTTTGGCAGGGCGCACTGGGCTGCGCTCGCCATGCCAGGCGATTGGAATTATGAGAGAGAGCCACGGAGGTGGTGAAGCACCAGAACACAGATCCGACCTGCAGCGTTTCCAGAGATGACCGCAGGGTGCACTGAGGGAGGCGTGGGCCGGACGCCGGCCGGACGCTGAGAGCTTGGACGTGGGCAGAAGTGGTTTGGAGACGGGACCTCATGTTTCATGCTCCATGTTTGCACAGCTCCTTGCTTGTTGTCTAGGGCAGCGGTCGCCAACCTTCCGGACCTCGCCGACCACTTGTCTAGGGCAGTGGTCAGCAAACTGCAGCTTGCGAGCCACATGCGGCTCTTTGGCCCCTTGAGTGTGGCTCTTCCACAAAATACCATGTGTGGGCGCGCACGTACAGTGCGATTGAAACTTCGTGGCCCATGCGCAGAAGTTGGTTTTCAGCCTGGGTGAGTCTATTTTGAAGAAGTGGTTCTAACTATAGGTTCTAAATAAGACAAAACTTTAAGTAAAGTTTATTAAGTTAATTTTAGGGAATGTTGTGGAGTGAAAGAAGATGTAGTGTCGAGGATTGAGAACGGTATGTTGAGATGGTTTGGACATATAGAGAGGATGAACGAAAGGAGATAGACGAAACAAGTATACAAGACGAGTGTGGATGGGAGAGTTGGAAGGGGTCGACCTCAGCGAACGTACCTCAATCAGATTGAGAACGTTTTTAGCAAAGGCCAGCTTGGGAGTCCCCTAATGAAGTTAATAACAATGTACCTACCTATATAGTTTAAGTTTAAAAATTTGGCTCTCAAAAGAAATTTCAATCGTTGTACTGTTGATATTTGGTTCTGTTGACTAATGAGTTTGCCGACCACTGGGCTAGGGCACCGTCATCTTCATTAACGGACCGGTGAGCAGCTGGGGAGACACAGGTGCCGAGCTGACTGAGTGGCGGAGTGGTGCCTGCTCTCCATCCTGCTCTCCAGGCCCATCGCTCCAGGAGCAACACGGTTCCGGTGGGTTGGGGGCAGCTCCTCTGCTCGGGGGTTGGACAGTGACCCTGGGAGCTCGCCTGGTAGGCCCTCACTGCCCTCCTGTTGCCGGTGGCACCAGGGCTGTTGCTCAGGCGTGGGGAGACGTGGTCCAGGTGCACCTCCGCCGCTGGCTTCACGCCGCTCGGGTGTTCACGGCCCATTTTCCATCCTCCAGCTTCATGTCCAGGTGGCGGCCTGCGCTTTCTTGAGGCTCCGTCGTGGGGCTTTGCAGCCGGAGCCGCCACGGAGAGGACGTTTCTGTGGAGAGCACGGTGTGTCTCCGTTTCTGTGGAGAGCACAGTGTGTCTCCGTTTCTGTGGAGAGCACAGTGTGTCTCCGTTTCTGTGGAGAGCACAGTGTCTCCGTTTCTGCAAGTCCAGCGATGCTGCCGTTCGTGATGTTCCCTGCAGTGCTCACAGGGATCGAGGCTGTGGCTTTCCCAGAGTGCAGGGAAAGCGGCCGTGCGGGCTGCGTTGTCGGCGTGGAGGAGCGGTGCCCATCATGGGCGGGGGCTGCTGCCTCCTTAGGACCCGAGGGGTGGGCAGCCCCAGGATTGGCCTGCGGCTGGCTGAGCACTGTGCTAACTGTGGAAGGGGCCTGGGGTGGGTGGCGATGCTCCTAACGCGCTGCCATCCCTGTGCCGTCGGGGCGTCGGAGCACTCGGTCACTGCATGCGCCTCCCAGGCCTGACCCTCCTCCCACCCTCGCCCCGTGCACGTGCCCTTTGTCGGGGCTGCACACCACGTGCGCGGCATGGCGAGCCTCCTGGGGCGGCTTGGCGGGGGAGTGCCCACATGCCCCTTGGCATTCCTGAGGCACCTGCCGCCCTGCGTGCAGCTCCAGTGCCTCAGGACACAGCCCCGCTCTCCCAGAGCCGGGCCGGGTTAGCCTCGCTGCCTGGGAAGCGCGCCTGTGCTTTTGCCGCTATTGTTTTCATCCAGTTTCCGAAAACTCTCCCCAGACTTTCGAGACACTGGGGGCGGGGCTAGATGCCCTTCGTGCGGGTCCCAGTGCTTCTAGGAAGGAGGCCCCTCTGCTGCCTGTCCCCTTCAGCTGCTGGGAAGCGTGGAGGGGGTCGCTGTTGACTCGGGGTGAGACCGGAAGTAGCAGCCGGCCTGGTGAAGGACAGCTATGTCCTGGGCTGGGGGGGGACGTAGGAGTTTTCTGCGGTCCTGAGGGCCGCTATGTCCAGCTGCCTCCTCGCCATGAGTCTCAGCCAGGCCGCCTGGCTTCAGCGGGAACCCTCTTTTCTCCGTGAGGACTGCTGCTTCGGCGGCCGCCGTCCACGGTGTGGACCAGAGGAGACAGGGCGGTGAGGGCAGTGCCTTCACGGATGCTCCGTGGGTGCAGTCGGGAACTTTCCAGACTCCTGCTTGGAAAGAGCGGGGCTGCTGCTGGCGGCAGGTGGGGCGTGTGCTGGGGGAGAGGGTGCCAGGAGGCGGTCACAGGGTTGCATGTGACGCAAAGCCCGGGACCGTTTCCCGCATGAGAAGCTCAGAGCCCACCAGCCCAGGCGACAGGGTGGGTGACCTCCCAGGGCCCGGGGCCTGGCTCCTGCCACAGGCGGCACGAGTGCACCCCAGACAGGAGGTGCGGGGGAAGAGTCACCCCTTCCTTCTAGGGCGACGGCCTGGTCGCCTGGAGCACCCGCCGGCAGGCCTGGCACAGCTCATCGCCGGAGCCAGGTCACGTGGCCACCCTCCCGGAGGCTGCTGGACGTGCTGCAGTGCTGCCCGGGGTGATGGGGTCCTTAGGGAGCCCCTGGGAGCACACGGGGTTTTGTGAGTCTCACTCAATGAAGTGTCACGTATGCTAATGGAGACACCTCGCAACTGTGCTCCCGGCGTGTGTGTCTTTAATTTTATGGAATTCATTCATTCAGCACATATTTGTGGAGCAGACACCACGTGTCAGACGCTCTTACGAGTCCTGGGAAAGAGCAGCAAGCAAACACAAACAAGTCTGCACCCGACGGAGCTGTCTGCCAGGGAGACTGTAAATACGTGAATGGGCGGGGTGCGGTTTGCGAGTGTGCACATCCGTGAGCGCGTGGGTCCTGTGAGGAGACGAGAGCAGCGAGTGGGAGGGCTGTGGGCAGGGCAGCTGGCTGGCAGGTGAGTGGCGCAGAGGGTCGTAGCAGACTCTTGGTGCTCCCACATCGTCTCCCCTGCGCGCATGGTCCTGGGGCTGTGTGCGGCCACCGAGCCAGGCCCCGTCTCCTGCTCTGGTTGGGTGGGTGCAGCCATGGGACTGCGCTCGGAGTCTCACTCTTCGTGACTGGACACGTGGCCAGCCTCCCTCCTGCCACAGGCTGACGGTGTTGAGAGCCCGGGCGGTCAGCACAAAGCCACGGGGGAAGCCACGTACAGCGTGTGGCCGAGGTGCCTGCCTTTAGCCCCACGTGGCTTCCCGAGTGGCCTCAGAGGAAGCCCTGAAGTGCAGGCTGTTTCGGTGTCTGCGGGAGAGGGAGGGAGGAGGGAGTGTTCTCGCCTGGAGAGTAGCGAGCTTGAGACACGCATTTGGAAACATCCAGCAGAAGTCTCTGTTGAGACGGCGGAAAACATGCTTTGAGAGGCAGTTTATCAACACCTTTCAAATGTCCTCTTTGTCCGGGTGGCTTAGGTCTCCGTGGCTCTGCTCCGGGACACACCCTGTGTGGCTCTCAGGCGGCTCCCCGGCAGCCGGGCTGGGTTCCGAGCCCTCGCGGGCGCCCACCAGCAGCGCCTTGGGGGACGCTGTGCCCGCAGGGCCCCGGCTCCGCGTCCCGCTGCCAGCTCCACTCCTGGGGGGAAAGCTGGCGGGGAGTGCTTCACGCCCGTCCCGCTGCAGAGAAGAGAGCGGCGGCATCCGTCCAGGACGGAGGTTAGATCACCAGAGGCTTGGCCAGTCAGTCTCAGAGTCATCTCGCAGGCTCGGCCCGCCTGGAGCTGCGTCCGCACGGAGTCTGGGCGCGGAGGCCCGGCTCGCCTGTGTGGCTCTGTGGGCGTTGGAGGCAGGTGGACTCCTGTGGTCGCTCAGGTGAAGGAGAGCACGAGTGAGGCCCCTGAGGTCCTGGCGCGTCCGGGGGTGACTGCAGCGGCAGCCGGTGCGCCTCGGGGCCCTGAGCTGCTTGTCCTGGGAGCCCGTCCCACGGCCGCGCGGCGTTTAGACCGGAGGCGGCTCTGTGTGAGCTCGCTGTTTCGAGTGGAGACGCGCGTGAGTGCGGGCTCTTCCCACCCGAGGACTGCACAGGGGCAGCTGGGACGCGGGGCGTGCCCGGAGGCGGCCAGAGGAAGGCATCCCTGTGGGTGCTCGCCTCTCCGCCAGAGACGCAAACAAACGGCTCAGGGTGGCGAACAGCCTGCCGCGCTCGGGGTTCCTTCCCGCTCCCCCACTCCCCCTGGGCGTGGGGCACGAGCTTCTCCGGGGCCTCGCCTGGCACGGGTGCCCCCCCCCAGCAGGTGTCTGCCCTGAGCCCCTCACTCCTGACAGCAGAGCCCTTCTGCGGTGTGGGAGGAGGGGCTGGGAGGAGGGGCTGGGAGGAGGGGCGGGAGCGTCCCTCCCTCCACGGAGCTCAGGTCAGCCGCGGCAGCGGAGCCTGAGCACAAGCGCCCTTTGTGAGTGGCGTCCGGCCGGTCTCCCCTCGCCCGCCCCAGCGCTCCGTGACTCAGGCCCTGGCAGAGGGAAGCGCTCGGGGCCCTCCTGCCCTTTGTGCCTCGAGCGGGGGAGGACAGGGCGATGGGGAGCGCCAGTGAGGAGCACCCTGACCTCAGCCTGGCCCTCCTCGGCGAGGGGGCGGGTTAGGCTCCCCTGGCAGCCAGGCCACCTCGGGGTGGATTGCCGTCCTGGGCCGACCCCTGGCGTGTGGCCTTTGCTGGTCCGTCCACGGGGGTCGCACGGCTCTCTTGGCCTCAGGCAGGTCGCCTCCCAAGCCGGGGACGCGGGAGTGACGCACGAGGTTCGGGTAAATGTGATAACGCGTGCCAGGCACGTGGCACAACCTGGCGGGACCTCCACGGAGAGGCTGCTGCTGGCGCGTGTCTGTGCTGACTGCCCCGCGATCTTTCAGGAACCCGGCGGGGGCGTGTCCCAGCTGGCACTGCGAGGCCCCGTCGTGCCCCCTGCGCGGACCGCGTCCAGCCGGCTCCCCAGCCTCCCCCCAACCCAAGAGCACTGGCTTCGTACTGCTCCGCGCGGCTCGGCTGGCGGTGGGGTGGGGGCCGCCGTGGGGAGGAGGGGGAGTGTAGCGTGTGGTGTTGTGGGTGGCTGGGGAGCTGGACGCGCCCGCTGTCTCCGCCGTCCTGTCCTGTGGGCGTGACAGATGGGACGGCGAGCGGGGCTTGGAGCAGAATGTAAGTGTCTGCAGAGCCAGGGCACCGACCCGTCTGCCCGCGGGAGGCAGTGTTTTAGTTGCTGTCACTCACCCAGCACGCGTGCTGACACCTTATCCCAGGGGTCCTCAGACTTTTTAAACAGGGCCAGTTCACTGTCCCTCAGACCGTTGGAGGGCCGGACTATAGTTTTAAAAAAAACTATGAACAAATTCCTATGCACACTGCACAGATCTTATTTTGAAGTAAAAACACAAAACGGAACAAATACAATATTTGTATCTGCATGTGGCCTGCGGGCCGTAGTGTGAGGGCCCCTGACTTATTCCGTAGCCTGTGGGCAGCTGTTCACGCAGCGGCTGTCAGCAAACCCAGGCCCGGAGCAGGGACCCAGGCGTGCGTGAGGTGGATGCGTGCGTGGGGGCTGGAGCGTGGAGAAGCGACGATCCGGGACAGGCCCAGGGCCGCGGGGTGCTCTGTCGCCCCTTCCTGTCCCCGGGCAGCGCTCAGTGAAACGCCCCCTTTCCTGCGTGGGCCTCGGGTCCCGCCCCTCGTCGGCTTCCTTAGGACCCGCACCCCGCCCCAGCCCTAGCCGTGACCTCAGGACCTGTGGGCAGGAGGGGCCCTTGGACAGCCCCTCTCCCTGTCCCAGCCTGGGGGCAGCTCTGGGCGGAGACGGTGAGGGGCCGCGCAGGGAGCCGCGGGCTGGGCTGGGACCGCGTGACCCACTGCAGATGCCCTGGGAGAGGCTCCCACGCTGAGCCCGGGCGGGGGAGACGGGCAGGAGGGTGAGGCTGGGCTCTGTGACTCCGTGTCGGTTGTGTGGCTCTGGACCCAGAACAACCAGCTGTCCCAGCAGGAGTCACGGCTGTGCCGGGACCAGGCCGCCCTGGCCGGGGTGAGGAAGGCTCCCATCTGCAGTGCCCCCCAAAAAGCTGTTGTGCAGAGGCACCCTGTGCCCCGGGGCTGACAGCCCTGTCATCGGCCCTGCGAGCGAGCTGGGCGGCCAGCTGGGCGGCCATTGGCCTCTGGCGAAGGCCTGGGCCGTCCTGGAGGGGGTGGGGCGGCGGCAGCTAAACTTGCTCCCAGAGATGCTGCTGGAGAAGGAAGTGGCCGGGTTGGAGGGAGGGGGGAGGACTTAAAGGGACAGTGTCCTGCGGGTGCGTGCGGGCGCTCGATGGACCTGCGGGCGGGGGGCGTGGCGTCCTCGGCGTAGCCGCGGTCACGGGCGTGGGTTGGAATGAAGAACACGCTGCCCCGGAGGGAGGCGCCAGCGCGCACCTGGAGACGGCACCCAGCTCTGTGCGTCCGGCTGTGCCGGGGAAGGCGTGGGGCTGGCGTGGCGCCTCCTGTGGCCAGGCATCGTCCGGCGCGTGAGGGAGGTGCACCAAACGGGGTCATCGGGGCCACACGGGGCAGCGCTGCTCAGCGCCAGCCCGAGTGACGGGGAGTGGAGGCCGGATAACCCGCCCTGGGCCGTCTTCTCAGCCACTCCCCACCCCTCGTTCCCGAGGCAGAGCGGGGACGCGGGAGAGGACAGCCAAGGGCCAGGGTCCGCGGCCACACGTCACGGCACCGGCTCTCGGGCTTCCCTCTGGACCAGCGGCCGCCAGCCTTTGGGCCTCGTGGATGCCAGCGGCCGTGGATGGCGACCGCCGCTCCGGACTCCGCGCCTCGAGGTCTCTGTTGTGGTTACTGCCTTTTAGGGTTGAGTGTGGATGGCATTGCCGTGTGTGGGGTCTAAGATGAAGCCTCTGCTGCTTCCTGGTGGCAGGAGGGCGGAGGGCCAGGGGCGCCCGTCACCGGCTTTGAGAAGCGTGGCCGGCAGCTGGGAGTTCGCAGGATCTGAGCACCTTCCGGAAACCTGCCGAGGGGCGCGGCTCGGGGCCTGCACTGCCTTTCTCTCTCTCTCGCTCTCTCTCTCTCTCGCTCTCTCGCTCTCTCGCTCTTTTGAAAACCAGATACAGACATTTGTCTCAGCCTGTGAGACCGCAGAAGGTCTGAGGCCGTCAGCAGTTTAAGGCGCCGAGCCAGTCCCGCTGCCCGCACTTGGCCGCAGCCGCCGGCCCTCTCGCTGCCGCCACCTGACAGCCTCCTGCCCGCTGGCCTGGGCTCGCTGCGCGGTTCCCTCCTGGGTGTTTCCCGCCTGGTGGCCCCGCACAGCGCTGAGGAGCCGCACACCTGGCTGCGTGGCAGGTTCCTGGCCCAGCGCCTCGGTCCTGTCGTCTGTGAAGCGGGTGCCATGGCCCTGCCTGATTCCCTGGAGGGTTAAGGAGCGGGTGTGGGGGCGGCACCGGGAGCCGAGTCCTACACGTGGGTGAGAGGCTGCAGAATCGCCCCGGATGCGTCTCGAGGTCACTGCTGCGTTTGGAGCGTCTCCGTGTGGGTCTCAGGGTGCTGGTTCCACGGGACCCCCCACCCCACGTCCTGTCGTCTCACACGCCACCGCGGCCGTGCCCTGCGCCCAGTGCAGGGTGGTCTCTGCGCTCTGGCCGGGTGCTGGAGGCCTGGGGGAGGGTCCTCAGCACGAGATGAGACCAGATGAGACAGCTCTCCTCCCCTCCTTCCATCAAGGGTGCGCAACGCAGAGGCCCGTGGGGCGTGATGGCGTCCCGCAGTGGCTGGCTGCAGACGTGCTCGCGTAGCCTCGTGTTTTCTGATTCTCTCAGTTTTAACCCTGATCGGTGAATGCCGGGCGTGGGGGTGCTGCGTGCGTGGAGGGGCTGCTCTGTGGGATGAGTGGGTGGCACGCAGGGGCTGTCCCCGTGGAGCCTGCCAGCCAGCTTCCGACCCACCCGCGTTGGAGTCGGCCGTGATGAGCCCAGGCCAGAGGCCCAGCGGAGACGACAGCGTGGCATCCACCCCCGGAACCTGACCTGGGCGGCGAGTTCTTCGATGTGACACCAAAAGCACAGTCCGTGAGAGTCATTTCTGAAAAAGGCCCGTGTTGGTACCATTGAAATTCAGAGCTTCTGTTCTGCCCAGACCCTCAAGAGGACGGGGAGACGAGCTGCTCTGCCTGGCCCCAGGCTCGGCCTGAGCGTCAGGAGGCGGCGTGTCCTGGGAGCCGGTGGAGTGAGCGCCTGTCCTCGGCTGACCTGCCGCTGTCCTCCTCCGGTGAAGTCTCCGCAGCCTCCTGCCCGTTCCCTGTTTGGAGGGATTAATTATGGCCGAGTGTCCGAGTTCTTCATCTGCTCCAGACGGTCCTCCTGTGGGGCCAAGTGAGTCCTGTAGGTCGTCTCCCCGTCCTCTTAGGAGGGTCTGGGCGGAACGGAAGTTGTGAATTTCAATGGTACCAACACGGGCTTTTTCAGAAATGACTTTCTCACGGACTGTGCTTTTGGGGTCCCAACGAAGACCTCTCGGCCCAGGTCAGGTTCCGGGGGTGGATGCCATGCTGTCGTCTCCGTTGCGAGGGGGGGGTTACACACGCCTACAGACGTGATAGGGCGCTGAGAGCCGATGCACGCGCCGTGCCCGTGTCGGTCCCGGCGCTGACACTGCACTGTCTGTCAGGCGGGCCATCGAGAGAAATGGGTGCAGGCACTCGGGACCTCTCTGTACTGTCTTTGTAGCTTCCTGTGCATCTAGAATTATTGCAAAATACAAAATGTATAGCAGAAGGAAAAATGGTACGAGCCTGGTTCTGACGCTGGCTCTGTCTTCTCACGCCGATTCCTGCCTTGGAGCGTGTCTTGTGATTTTCTGTTGAAAGCTGGACATAGTGCCGGTCGCTCCAGCCACATCTCTGGTCCCGAGAGGCTGTGATTCTCTGTATTTGCCCGTCCCTGGTGGGCGGGGCCACAGTCAGCTGTGCCCTCCGTTCTCAGCGGGATCTCAGGAGAGTTGTTGATGTTCAGCTCGCTCAGCGTTTTCCTCGTGAGGACGGGACCGGAACAGTGAGGTTTCCACTTCGAAGTGCGCGGACCCCGAGCACGGCTTTCTCCGCGTTCACTGTGTTTGGAATTTGTGAGCTTCCTGAAATCTGTAAACTTATATCTTTTACCAGATTAGGAAAGTGTTGCGCTTTTTTTACAAAAAGCATTCTTCCTGCCCGGCTCTCCCTCTCCAGTTGGGTTCCAGTTAAGGTGTGAGACCTTCTGCTGTTGCCCCACGGACGCCACAGCTGCTGTCTGCTTCGTGAATCTTTTCATTTCCAAGCTCATGAATTCTTTCTGTGTCATCTCCAGTCTGTTAAGTCCGTCTGCTAATTTTTTTCTTTTAGAATCTGTACATTTAACTTCTACAATTTCTACTTGGCGCCCTTTGTATTTCCTGTGTACCTGCTAAGATTTGTATGCCTTTATCCATTGTAAGCATATTCCCTAGTTGAACATAATTACGGCAGCTGCTGTAAAGCCTGTGTCTGGCAATCCCGGTGTCTGGGTTATTTGCGTTGCTGTCTGTGACTGTTTTTCCTTGAGGATAAGGGCCATTTCCTGGCTCTCCACATAGTGAGTGATTCTGGGTGGCACCCTGGACATGACGCATGTTGTCGTGGGGACTGGGTGCTGTCCTATCCGCCAGCTAACCTGGGGTTTGCTTTAGCTGACAGTCACCGAGGTGAGACTAATGCCAGTCCTGTCGTGCTGGCCCGGGTGGTGGCCAGGGGCTCACGCTCCCCGTGGGAGGCTCGCAGTCTCCATTGTAAGCGCCGAAGGGCCTGCGCCACGGGCAGGTTTGGTGGGGGCTCCGCAGCTCTTTCCCTCACAGCTGTTTCCTGTCCGCGTGGGAGAGGCAGGGGGTGCAGACGAAGCAAGGACACGGACAGCCGCGGGCGGACGCACTGCCTCCGAGGCCCGGATCCTGGCTTCCCGGCCGCCAGGGCCGCGTGCGGGAGGGGAGGGGCCTGCAGTCACGTGGCGAGGCGGCTGCGGGAGGGGAGGTGTCTTTCTCCCTGGAGCTGCGGGTGCCTTTCCACGCTGGCCACTCGCCTCCCAGAGCGGATGGTCCCAGTCAACGCCCACAGCCTCCTGGCCTGGTGCGGGGGAGGGGGCTGCATCTGCTCAGCGTGCTCCGTGCTCCGTGCTCTGTGCTCCGTGCTCCGTGCTCCAGCAGGAAGACTGTTCTGCCCTCAGACAAGGCAGCCAGAGGCCTCGCTGTAGAATGGGAGGCTGGCCCTTCCCGAAAGGAAGTGGACGCTGGGTGCTCCGCTGGGACCGGGGGGGGGGGGGGGGGGGGGATTCGTCAGAGCTGGGCCCTGTCCTCCAGCTCCTTTTCCTCTTTATGAGCCACGGCTCGGCGTGACCTCGCTCCTCCCACTCGTTCCCTCCGAGGTCTCGATGGCGCTGCCGCGGGTGCGGGTCGTGTCGCCTGGCTTTTCCCAAGGTGCAGCCCGCCTCCCGCAGAGCCTCAGTGAAGGAGCAGAGCCCTAGGCCTGTGAGAGCCCAGGGCCGCGAGACACCCAGGCCGCGAGAGCCCTGGGCCGAGAGAGCCCTGGGCCGAGAGAGCCCTGGGCCCCGAGACACCCAGACCGCGAGAGCCCTAGGCCTGTGAGAGCCCTGGGCCGTGAGACACCCAGGCGGCGAGAGCCCTGGGCCCCGAGACACCCAGGCGGCGAGAGCCCTGGGCCGCAAGACACCCAGGCGGCGAGAGCCCTGGGCCCCGAGACACCCAGGCGGCGAGAGCCCTGGGCCCCGAGACACCCAGGCGGCGAGAGCCCTGGGCCCCGAGACACCCAGGCGGCGAGAGCCCTGGGCCCCGAGACACCCAGGCGGCGAGAGCCCTGGGCCCCGAGACACCCAGGCGGCGAGAGCCCTGGGCCGCGAGACACCCAGGCCGCAAGAGTCCTAGGCCTGTGAGAGCCCTGGGCCACGAGAGCCCTGGGCCACGAGAGCCCTGGGCCATGAGAGTCCTGGGCCGTGACACTGAGCTCTGGCTGTTCTTCCTCCCTGACAGGGCGAGTCGGTGAAGTACTTCCTGGACAACCTGGACCGGATCGGCCAGCTGGTGAGTACAGACCCGCCCCCGACTGTGGAGAACAAAGCAGCTCAGGTGGCCGGGGCTTCGCTGGACTGAGGAGCCGGCTGCTGCGCCCGGTGACCGTGGGAGGACGATGCCACGGCCTCGCTGGGAAGGGCCACCCCATTCCCTCGAGGGAACTCCACTCCTGTTCATAGACCGCCAGTCCCGCTGACTCACATGGAGGCGGTGTTTCTGCCAGAATCCCTTCGCCCAGACCCCGTCAGGGAGGCGGGCATTGTAACTTTTTATTGTGGAAGATTCAAACATGTACCAACATGAAGAGTTAATGAGCCCTGGCTGGTCTGGCTCAGCAGACAGAGCGTCGGCCTGCGGACTTGAGGGTCCCAGGTTCGATTCTGGTCAAGGGCATGTACCTCAGTTGCAGGCTCTGGCATTAGGCAACCAATCGGTGTGTCTCTTTCAAAGCGATCTTTCCCTCTCTCTGTCTCTCCCCCTTCCACTCTCTCTAAAAATTAGGGGGAAAAGATTCTCAGGTGAGGATTAACAACAACAGCTAACTAATTAATTTTAAAAAGAAAGCTGCTTAAAAAAAAAAAAAGTCCATGAAACCCCAGGTTGAACAATGATTACTTGTGACCCGTCTTGTTCGATCAGCCCCACCCCCTCCCAGGAACATATCCCTCGTTATATTATCTCATTGATGATACGTCAGAGCCTGTCTCCGAAAGGTAAGACTTCAGAAATCAAAACCACACACCACTGTCGCTCCCGGAAAACTGCAGCCTTTCCTAAGGCCAGCCACCCGCCAGCGGCCGGGCTTTCCCGGCTTCTCGCGGCGTGTCCGTGTGGGTGCCGCCCTCCCGCCGCCAGTCAGCATCCTCACAAGCCCACCCGGCAGGTCCCTCTCTCAGACGGCTTCCCCTGCGGCCTCTCGCTCCGGCTCCTCTCTCCCTCGCTGCCGGACCGGACCGGGAGTGTCTCTCCCCTGCGGGCTCCCGCCCACCTGCAGCGGGTCCCGTCTGCCCTGCGGGTTGGTAGCTGGTCCTGAGGCGTTGCTGTCCCTGTTGGGTTTGGGGAGACTGTGTCCTGAGCACCCACCTGGGGGTCACGTGGGTCGCAAAGGGATGACTCCGGGCTCTGAGACTTCCCACGCCCGCCTGCCCGCGGCTAAAGCCCTGAAGCTCCCCTCCAGGAACATCCTGGAGGTGCGGAGACCTCCGGGACACTGGTTCCCGGCGAGGCTTGGAATGCATTTGCTCTGAAGTTAGGGGAGTGAACGGTGGCTGTGGCGCAGAAACAAAAATAGACGGCTTGTTCCTGTGGCGAAGACAGAGCGCGAGGTGTTCCCCGGGAGCAGTGAGGGTCCCGGTACCTGCCCCTCCCGTGGCTCCCTCGGGCGGCGGCAGCCCCCAGCCCGCTGGTCCCAGCACAGCTCACGTTCTACCAGCCAGCCAGCGTGGCCTTTGGTATTTGGTGCGACTCCTCCAAGCCCCTGGGACTGTCTCTCCTCCTGACCCCTGTTCCCTGCCCTCTCTAAGCTCTCCTCCCCCCTCCCTAAACTCTCCTCCCCCCTCTAAGCTCTCCTCCCCCCTCTAAGCTCCCTCCCCCCTCCCTAAGCTCTCCTCCCCCCTCTCTAAGCTCTCCTCCCCCCTCTCTAAGCTCTCCTCCCCCCTCCCTAAATTCTCCTCCCCCCTCCCTAAGCTCTCCTCCCCCCTCCCTAAGCTCTCCTCCTCCCTCTAAGCTCTCCTCCCCCCTCTAAGCTCCCTCCCCCCTCCCTAAGCTCTCCTCCCCCGTCCCTAAGCTCTCCTCCCCCCTCTAAGCTCTCCTCCCCCCTCCCTAAGCTCTCCTCCCCCGTCCCTAAGCTCCCCTCCCCCCTCCCTCAGCTCTCCTTCCCCCTCCCTAAGCTCCCCTCCCCCCTCCCTAAGCTCCCCTCCCCCCCTCCCTAAGCTCTCCTCCCCCCTCCCTAAGCTCTCCTCCCCCCTCTCTAAGTTCTCCTCCCTCCCTCAGCTCTCCTCCCCCCTCCCTCAGCTCTCCTCCCCCCTCCCTCAGCTCTCCTCCCCCCTCCCTCAGCTCCCCTCCCCCCTCCCTAAGCTCTCCTCCCCCCTCCCTCAGCTCCCCTCCCCCCTCCCTCAGCTCTCCTCCCCCCTCCCTCAGCTCTCCTCCCCCTCCCTCAGCTCTCCTCCCCCCTCTCTAAGCTCTCCTCCCCCCTCCCTAAGCTCTCCTCCCCCTCCCTCAGCTCTCCTCCCCCCCTCTCTAAGCTCTCCTCCCTCCCTCAGCTCTCCTCCCCCCTCCCTCAGCTCTCCTCCCCCCTCCCTCAGCTCTCCTCCCCCCTCCCTCAGCTCCCCTCCCCCCCTCCCTAAGCTCCCCTCCCCCCTCCCTAAGCTCTCCTCCCCCCTCCCTAAGCTCTCCTCCCCCTCCCTCAGCTCTCCTCCCTAAGCTCTCCTCCCCCCTCCCTAAGCTCTCCTCCCCCCCTCCCTCAGCTCCCCTCCCCCCTCCCTAAGCTCTCCTCCCCCCTCCCTAAGCTCTCCTCCCCCTCCCTCAGCTCTCCTCCCTAAGCTCTCCTCCCCCCTCCCTAAGCTCTCCTCCCCCCCCTCTAAGCTCCCTCCCCCCTCTAAGCTCCCGCCCCCCTGTCTTGCAGAACTACTTCCCCAGCAAGCAGGACATCCTGCTGGCCAGGAAGGCCACCAAGGGCATCGTGGAGCACGACTTTGTGATCAAGAAGATCCCCTTCAAGATGGTGGACGTGGGCGGCCAGCGGTCCCAGCGCCAGAAGTGGTTCCAGTGCTTTGACGGGATCACGTCCATCCTGTTCATGGTGTCCTCCAGCGAGTACGACCAGGTGCTCATGGAGGACCGGCGCACCAACCGGCTGCTGGAGTCCATGAACATCTTCGAGACCATCGTCAACAACAAGCTCTTCGTCAACGTGTCCATCATCCTCTTCCTCAACAAGATGGACCTGCTGGTGGAGAAGGTGCGCAGCGTCAGCATCAGCAAGCACTTCCCCGACTTCCGCGGCGACCCGCACCGGCTGGAGGACGTGCAGCGCTACCTGGTGCAGTGCTTCGACCGCCGGCGCCGCAACCGCAGCAAGGCGCTCTTCCACCACTTCACCACGGCCATCGACACGGAGAACATCCGCTTCGTCTTCCACGCCGTCAAGGACACCATCCTGCAGGAGAACCTCAAGGACATCATGCTGCAGTGAGGCCGCCGCCCCGCCTCCTCCCCGCGGCCAGACCTGCGGGGCCGCCACGAGCTACTGAATCCGGGGAAGGTACACTACTGAGCTCCGGGCAGCTGGGGCGACCGCCGTCGAGGAGCACGGCTTTCCACAGGACGCCATTGCCGCCCTGAGCAGCGCGCGCCCGCGTGTCCCGGTGTGTGTCCGCGTGTGTGTGCGTCTCTACCGCCAGCACAGACCGCCCGCCCGGCTCTCCCTCTAACCCGCAGGCCTCCCTGCCGCTAACCCGGAGCCTCGCCTATGCGGTAGGCGGCCCAGCGCGCAGACACGGCCGGTGGGCCCGCCCGGAGGGACCGCGTTGCCTTTTAAAGCTCCTGTGCCCGTCCCAGACCCCAGCCTTGGGGGCGGGGTGGGCTCCGGCCTGCCGTGCCTTAATGCCCGGGGGCGCTGTCCTCCTGCTGTCACCTGGCCCGTCACGTGGACAGGGCTCGTCCCTCCACACGGCGCTCGGCGGTGCTCATTACTCCCACCGCCCTGCCCTGCCACCCCCTCCCCGCAGACACCCCCCCCCACCCCCTGCGTGCCTCGTGCCTGCGGCGGCCGCTGTGGCGCAGCCCGGCTTCCTGTCCGCAGCTTCGGGAGCCGCAGGGTGAGCGCAGCCCATGTCCAGCACGCAGCCTGTGCACCGCAGACACTGGCCTTCAGGAAGCCCCGGCCCCCGCACCCACCTGGGTCCTGCAGGCGGCCGCCACCCCCAGTGCCTCTCACAGCCGGTCCCTTCTCAGGCCGCCTGCACCGGGTCCTGTCCAGGCTCTGCCTCTAGGATTCCACACTACACGTCTCCCAGCTCGGGGTGCGGGAGCTGCGGGCCCCCTGGAGGCCCACCCTTCACTGCCGTGCGGGTCCCTCCACTGCGGTCCTCGGGGCTAGGGCTCGCCCAGCACTGGAGAGAAAAGGAAAGCGCTCCCTGGCTAACCGGCAGCAGAATTCACTGGCCTCGTCACGTCCCGGCCCCTGTCCCAAGGCCACCCTGGGCCCCTCCTGGGTCCCTTCGCGCCTCCCTCGGCTCCGTGTCAGCAGGCCCGGCAGCCGTGGGTCTGGGCAGGGGCTGACCCAGAGGGAAGGGAGGCCGCCTGCTCCTGAGTCACCTGTCACTGTGTTTGGTGAGGACATGCACAGCGTGGAAGTGCTTGGTGCGTGCGCTGAGGGTTGGCTCTGGTTAGAAGGTGCTGTTTGGGGGCTGCCCCTGCGGCTGTCCACCAGCTGAGGCTGAGGCTGCGGCCGGGACCAGCCCGTGTGGCCTGGAGGGGAGGAGCACAGGGCAGCTCGGGCAGGCGGTTCTGAGGTCGGGGCGCCGGGTCTCGGGTGTGAGGAGCGGGCTGGTCCTCCCCGACCGGGAATCGGGGCTCAGGAGAGGCGGCTGGGTCCCAGCCGGGCCCCTGCCCCCCGCCCCCGGCCCTGAGCGCTTTGCTCTAGCCAGGCCGAGCCGTTTGCTCCTCACTTTCGTGTGAGTGTGAGGGACTGTGACCGGGTGAGCGGGGCTGGATGGCCCGGAGGCCGGGACCCCGACCAGCTCGGCCACCCCTCGCCCTGTGGGCTTCTCACTGCGCCAGGCGCTGCTCCGAGTCCTGGGAGGCGCCTGACCGGAGCAGAAGTTCCTGTTTGTGAGGCTGAACTAAACCATTTACAACTTTCTCCACATAGACTAGTCCTTGTCTCGGAAGCCTCGGCTTTTGTAATTTTTTATCTTAATTTCACTGTCACCCTTGAATATTGTCTTTTGTATTGAGACGCTGGAGGAGCAGGAGATAGTGGTGCCTCATCTATTATTGCAAAAATGTAACAATAAACTTCCTCAAAGAAGACGTGTTTCTCCCGCTTACACTGTCCACACGTGGGGGTTGCTCAGGTGTGTTAACGGCTCTGTTTGTAGAGATTGTTCCAGATGCTGAGTGACCGCTTTGCGGCTGTGGCACTTGCGTGCGTGTCTTGCCTTGTGAGTCGGGTTATGAACTCCCGGGAGCAGGCGCTGATCTGGAAGCAGGACCCTCAGCGTGGCTGTGACGCCCGCGGGTGAGAGCGCCCGCCATGAGGACCGGGTGTCTGCGTGGGCTCCAGGCGGCCCTTCGCTCCGGATTAGCACGGCTGCGAGCGTCTGGTTTGCCGTGTGACCACCTCCGGGCTCTCGGTGTTTATTAAAATAAATCCTTAGTTTTTCTTTCCTCGGTAGAGAATACCGCTCAGCCCGGCCAGCATGCTCAGGGGCTGAGCATCTGCCTGAAAACCAGGAGGTCACGGTTCGATTTCCGCTCAGGGCACCTGCCCCGGTTGCAGGCTCAACCCCCAGTGTGGGGCCTGCAGGAGGCAGCCAATTCATGATTCTCTCTCATGGGTGTTTCTTTCTTCCTCTGAAATCAATAAAAGTACATTTTTTTAAAAACAAACAAACCACTCAGCACTCAAAACCAGCATTAAGTTTAATTTCAGACCCAAAAATTCAGACCAGGGCGCTGATGCTAGTTTGCTTGCGGGCTCACTGTGTGATGATCACAGTTTCACTCCACGTGCTAAACAGGCCGGCCGCACGGGCGGCTGGCACAGGTGCTGCTGGGAAGGAGGGCCTCCAGGCACAGCTTCCAGCGGGCAGGCGTGGCGCGACGCCCCCAGCAGGTGACCGCCGGCTGCGCGGGATCCGCCACGGAACGAGGGCGAGAGGCTGCCGCGTGCTGGCCGTTTCCCCCGACAGACGGATGGGAGCAGCCAGGGAGGGAGGTGGCCATGGTGCCTCCCGCCCAGCTGCCCCTGGCCACCTGCTTCCCCTGCCCCAGCAGCCCCTCCCGTGACCGGCTGGGCCGGTGGAGGCCTACACTCGACTCTCATTTCAGACAGGTGTGACCTGAGGCAGGTGGTGAGGACCGGGAGGCTGGGCCGCCCTTGTTGCTTTAAGCGCAGGGGAGAGGGATGCGTGGGCTCCAGACCCACCGAGGCCGCCTGGGGGCTCCTGCTCTCTGGCCTCCTGTTGGCAGGTGAGTGTGCCCCAGGTGTTAGGACCAGGCCCCACTGACCACGGGCCACTGAGAGGCCGTACACATGGACACGGTGAGAACAGCACGGTGCTGAGTGTCCATGAGCCCACAGGGACGCGCGGTGGCCTCGCTGAGGTGACGGTGACGCTGTGCTCTGGGCAGAAGCTGGTACGGGTGGGGGATGCGTGCAGGAGAGATGCGCTCGAGATGTGTGTGCTGTCTGGAGGCCAGGAGCTAGGGTGGCAGGGCCTGCGAGGGCAGAGGGGCCCCGGGGGACGGGCCGAGAGCCGGGACGCCAGGCCTGGCCCAGCTCCACACGACACAGTGGATTCAAGTGCTCGGGCCATGGCCTCACGTGGGGCCGGCCGACTTGGTTTCTGGTTGGCTGGTTGAGAGCCTGAGGGGAGGGGGGCGACACAGCCGGCCTTGCGGGCCCTCCGGGGGCCACTCCTCGGGCCGAGGAGGCGGACACTGCGTTCGGGTGCCTCTGCTGAGCCAGCCCTGGGCCGCCTGGCCTTCATCACAGTGAGGAGCTGGTGGATACGGAGTGGACGTTTCTTGGGAACTGCTTTTTAAAATAGCCCCTGCCGGCTTGTTTTCATTTGCCTCTTTACCCAAGAAGCTGGTCTAAAAATAAACCTGTTATTCCGGGTTCTCGTTAATCAAGGTGCTCAGGCCAGCGGGGTTGCTGGCCGTTTCTCCCTGGTTTACGGGGCTTTCGGCAGCTCTTCACGCACAGCTTGGCGAAGCGGAGGCGTTTCCTGGCTCGTTCCCAGGTGGAGCTTTCCCGGCCTTCGTTCCGAGGGCCATACACTGGCCATAAGCTGGGTTCCTCTGTGTTCAGTGGCCCCACTGGAGCCAGGACTAATCCAGCGCCACTAGGACCCTCGGGCCGGGGCGGGGACAGTGGCTGAGACCAGGCCACCCCTGGGCTCCCTGCGCCTCCCCAGGGAAGCCCTGCTCCTCCGGGCCTCCGGGATAAAAATATTCCTGCTGGGACTCGCCCTCTCTATGCAAACAGGGCCTCGGAGCCGGCAGGTGGGGCCTGTTTAGGTTGGCACCTTCGCCCGAGGCTGGCCACCCACCCGGCCGCTGGGACCTCCAGAGTCTGGGGGAAGGTGCCACAGCTGCTCGTCAGGACCAGGCCGGGCAGGGCCGAGCGGCTGCCGGGAGCCGGCTGCGTCTCCCACCTGGGGCCTCCTTCCTGCTCAAACTGGCCAGATGCTTCTCTAAGAAAGACCCAGGGCTCAGAGTCGGTGCCAACCAGGCTGCTCAGCAGCCCCCAGGCCAGCGGGGCCTCCTGGGCCACAGCAGGCATCGCCCGGTGGGCGCCTCTAGACTCGGGGCTGATGGTGGCCAACTCCCAGGGGCGGATGGAGACAGGCCTGCTCCGGGCAGTGTCTGCAGGGGAGATGTCATCCTCCCCGGGGAGGGGTTCCAGCAGCCGCCCGGCCCGTCGGGTCTGCAGAGCCTCTGCGTGGCCCGTGCTGGCCCTTCTGTGTGCGCGCCCTTCCCGAGCGCGGTGGCCGCTCCTGTGAACTTGGAGGGCTGTCATTTGTACTCGGAGCTGTAACATTAGCCGGTGGCTAAGCCGGTGTGTGCTTACTGTTTTCTTTAAGCCCTTTCGGAGATTTATTTCCCCCCAGGAAAGGCTGAGTCAGATGTCCATTGGCCGGTATTAGCAAGGCCACTTCCCTCCTCCCTGCCCCCCGCTCCCCTACCGTGGGGCCCGCAGGGAGGCTAACTTCCCTGTCCTGTCTGTTGGGGCTTAAATGAGGTGGGTGGGGCTTGGGGCTTAAGTGGGGTGGGCGGGGCTTAGGTTGGAGGGGGCGGGGCTTTGGCCTTGGGGCTTAGGTGGATGGGATGGGATAGGGCAGGGTGGGTGGGGCTTGTATGGGATGGGGCGGGGCTTAGGTGGATGGGATGGGGCTTGTGTGGGATGGGCGGGGCTTAGGTGGATGGGCTAGGGCTTGGTGGGTGGGGCTTGTATGGGATGGGGCGGGGCTTAGGTGGATGGGTTAGGGCTTGGTGGGTGGGACTTATATGGGATGGGCGGGGCTTGGTGGGTGGGCTAGGGCTTGGGTTGGGGCGGGGCGTGGGTGAGGTTGGGCGGGAGGAAGGATCGGAATGGTTTTCCAGTCTCATCTGAAGTGACTGGCCCTGGAGAGAAAGGGAAACCGAGGGGCCAGGAATCGGGGAGTCAGGGCTGCGTGGAAAGGGTGTGTCCCCGAGACGGGGCCTGGGTGCTCTGCCCCTTCATCAGGACGCAGCTGGGCGTGTGTCCCAGCCCTCGGGCTGGACTGCTGGCCGCATCCCACACCGGAGCAGCCGTGGGGACTGGCGTGACCCCCTCGCCCGGGCTGAGCTGGCAGCGCGGGGACCTGTGCCCCGAGCGTCACCCTTGTCCGCTCACAAACCTCCGCTTCTCGATGCTCCTTTAGAAGGTCCCCCCTGGGATCCACCGACGGCCGGGAGGCTCTGCGGCCAGTGGCTTCTCCTTCCCACTGGACAGTGCTTTTTGGGTCACAGTTGAGAGACGAAGGCCAGGGGCACAGACAGACAGACAGACAGACGCGCTGGGAAAGTGGCATCGCCTCCATGGCGGTGCGTGTGCGGGACCCGCGCTCCCTCCCTCCGGGTCGTCCATGCCGCCAGCATGTCCCGTGTGGGACGCCTCGTGTGAGATGCCCGGTGTGAGACGCCCCGTGTGGGACGCCCCGTGTGAGATGCCCGGTGTGAGATGCCCGGTGTCAGATGCCCCGTGTGAGATGCCCGGTGTGAGATGCCCGGTGTCAGATGCCCCGTGTGAGATGCCCGGTGTGAGATGCCCGGTGTGAGACGCCCCGTGTGAGATGCCCGGTGAGAGACGCCCGTGTGAGATGCCCGGTGTGAGACGCCCCGTGTGAGATGCCCGGTGTGAGACGCCCCGTGTGAGATGCCCGGTGTGAGACGCCCCGTGTGAGATGCCCGGTGAGAGACGCCCGTGTGAGACGCCCCGTGTGGGACGCCCCGTGTGGGACGCCCCGTGTGAGATGCCCGGTGTGAGATGCCCGGTGTGAGATGCCCCGTGTGAGACGCCCCGTGTGAGATGCCCGGTGAGAGACGCCCGTGTGAGGGACGGGACTTCCTTTAGAACAGGGTCCTCACTCAGAACCCCACGGCTCGGCGCTGCCATCACTTCAGTCGACAGCGGAGGCCTGTGGGGGGACGGGTGGCGGGTCCCCGTCTGCCGCCCTCGCTGTCCTTGCCCGGCCACGTGGGAGCAGGCCTGTGGCCCCCAGAAAGGGGGTCAGCTCTGGCTGCAGGGGGACCCCTCTCTCAGAAAGAGGCAGTGGCCACGGCCAAACCCTAACCCTAGGCCAAGTTTTCATTCACACGCTCTGCTGGCCTCGCCCCGTCCCAGCGAGTGACCTGCAGAAGAAGGAAAGGAGAACCGGTCAGATTAGGTCGCAGGGGCCGTGGCCCCTCCAGCAGCGGACCGGAAGGGGCGGGTTCTCCCAAATGTTTCCCATCTCACCCGCGCTGGGCGCACCTCGCCATCCTCCGTGGGCCCGGGTGGGTCTTACGAGACGCGGACTTGCCCCCCACAGCCCGTGGGGAAAACCACCACCGCGGGGAGGAAGCCCCGCCTCCTGGGGGCGGGCCCTGCGGCCAGGCCCCGCCCACACCGCGGGCTCCAGGCCCTGGGCGGTGGGGGCGTTGGCGGCGCTGAGATTTTACAATTTCCTGGGATATGATGCCCCTGCGGTGCCTCACGCCGCCGGCAGAGGGCAGCACGGCCTCGCGGGCCAGAGGATGGAGCGCCTGCTTGTGGGCCTGCTGGGGCTGCCCTCCCTCTGAGGGGGGGGTGCAGAGCAAAGCCACACGGGGGACCACGCCATCGCCACAACGCGGGGAGGCCTTCGGGATGCAGACCCCAGGTGAGGCCGCGAGCGCCAGGTCAGGGCCCTGCACCGAGCAGCACCCTTGTGGACAGACGGACAGACAGCCGCCTCTCATCCCTCCTCCTCCCCACGCTGCCTGCCCAGGCCCCAGGCTCCGGCTGCAGCAAGACCTGGGGGGCTGGACGCCCCGCCCGGGCTCGGCACCCGGGGCCCACAGTGCAGTCCGCTCACACCGCCCCCTCCCCGCCTGGGCGCCACCCGGGGCGCGGCTCACTTTGTCCCTCTCCGAGCTGGAAGCCCAGGACGAGCTGCAGCTTCCCCAGGGCCTCGTCCAGGCTGAGCGCCCCCTGCAGGACGCAGCCAGTGGCAGCGCCTCAGGCCCAGCAGGTGGCAGCGTTGAGGGGCAGCCCACTGCTGTCCTCGCAGCCCCCCGGGACCCTGAGCGCCCTGGGCGAGGCCGGATGGCCAGGATGTGGTCTGAGTGACCTCAGGGAGTCAGGGGACAAACGTCGGGCCAGACCTGCCCAAGTGGGGGTGTACGGAAGGCCCCCCCCACCTTAAACTGGACATCGAAGGGCTGTGCTCTGAGGGTGGGAAGGGGTCAGAGTTCAGCCGGCTCCGTGTCCCAGAGGCAAGAAGCCGACACTGAAAGGTGCCCCAACCCTGTGGACGGCACCACGAGGGGCTGTGCAGCGCGGCAGAGGCGGCGCGACTGCCCACCTCCCACCCTCAGCCTCTGCACCCGTCATCGTGGCCACGTGTGCCACGGGCACCGAGTCTGAGCGGGGGGCTGTCGGTGGCGGGTGTGAGTCGGGAGGCGGAGCCGGCCTTGCCTGCCTGAGCTAAACCCACTTGGTCAGGACAGTAATCGAGTGACCCGGCATTCGATTCCTCATTTTGTCAAGGATTTTGACGTCTGTGTTCATGAGAGAGGGAGGCCTCCCTCACTTTCTTGGACCGACTGTCTGGACGTGGTGTGAGGGTGATGCTGGCTTCGGCGGGTGAGTCGGGAAACAGCCCCTCAGTTCCACCTCCAGGAGCAATTGCAGAGAATGGGAGTGACCTTGGATGTTTGGTGGAATTCACCAGGGAACCGTCTCGGCCGGCGCTCTGATTTGAAATGTTATTAATCCCGTCCCGTTAGCAGCAACAGGTCGGCTTAAACCATCTCCTTCTGTGTGGGTCTCGGCCGACTGTCCGTTCATCTCGGCCATCAAAGCCGTGGGCGTAGGGTGCTCACCGCATTCACTCCCCTCCCCGTGTCCGCGGGCCGGGCGCTGGCCCCTTCCGTTTCCGACCCTGGTGATGCCTGCCGGCTTCTCGGCGTGGCTAGAGGCTTACCAACGCCTTGATCTGCTGGTCAAAGAACCAAGCTTGTGGTTTAGATATGCTCTCTGTTGGCTTCCGGTTTCCAGTTTGACTTCTGCTCTTTTATTTCTTCTACTTACTTTGGGTTTAATTGGGTCGTTTCCCAGTTTTCCGAAGGTGGAAGGTCACTGATGTGTGGATGTCCCCAACGTGAGCACGCGAGGCTGATGCCCCCACGCACCCTCCTGCTGCGTCCCCCACGTGACGGTGTTCCCCGAGTCGTCATCTTTGAGTGTCTGGACCCTTCTCCTCTGATCGTGCCCAAGCACTGGGCGCTCACACTGGGCGGGAAGGGCAGCCGGGCTTGCCCGGTTCCGAAAGGCACCTGTTTGGCCAGCCTGGACCTCAGCTCCCCAGACGTGACCACGGCAGCGCCACCTGCCTGGGGGAGGCTGTGAGCTGAGTCGCTACATGCTCAGGGCGATCCTGGGGGTTGAGGCTGAAGCCCAGCCGTGGTTGGATCGGGGGCCACTATCATGAGGAGCCAGGGCCCAACACCAGGCCGTGTCCAGGCCGAGCTGCATGCTCTGACCCTTGGTGATCCCAGAGGCCCGGGGGCCAAGGGCACACCCGCAGGCCAGAGGCAGGCGGCTGCCACAGGAGGTCCCTCCTCGTCCCTCCTCCAAGCTCCACCTGGCCGGCGTCTGACACGGCACTGACTCAGTGGCCTGCCACCGGGACTGATTTTTAGTAGAAAATAAGCCACTTTAATAACTTCCAAACACATGACTGGCCCGCTGGTCTTCCCAGGCCTGGCTCCCGAGGGTCCCTGTGCAGCCGGCCGAGCTGGGCCCGGGCCTGAGGGAGGGACAGGGCAGGGAGGTCGCTGGGGGGCAGGGAGGTGGCTGCGGGCGGCTCAGTAGCAGTCGGCCTCGTTGTCGCCCAGGATGCCCACGGTGGCCAGCATGTCCTGCAGGAGCGACTGGGGGTTCTTCTCCACGTGATCACTGCTCTCGGCCAGTGCCCCCCGGAGGCCCTCCAGGTCCATGGACCGCAGCACGGCCAGCACAGCCTCGGGCTCCAGGGGCCCCAGGGGCTGGCCCTGCTCGCCCGCCCGCCACCTCTGCAGGGCGGCCTCCACGGAGGCCACGTCGGGGCTGCCCCCCGCCTCCTGCAGGCTGTCCCAGGGGGCAGCCTGGTCCCGCAGGAAGAGGAGGAGGTCACAGGACTTCTGGGCCACGGGCCGGTCATAGTCAAACAGGGCGCGGAAGGCGAACTCGACGAGCTGCACGCGGCAGGAGGCCCGCAGGGCCTGGGCCACACGGCCAGGGGTGGCGGCCTCCGGGGTGGCCACAGCATAGGGACAGTGGGAGCCGGGCTGGCCCAGCGTCTGCTCCAGGAACACCCGCGCCAGCTCCAGGCCCTGGGCCCGGACCTCCCAGTCCAGGTCCCGGCTGGCCGCCTGGAGCACCCTGGCCACGAAGCACTCCGTGTCCTCGGCCACCTCGGCGTGGCTGTCCCGCAGCCACTGGGTGAAGACCTGCATGGCCGCCCTGCGGGGGAAGCCCTCCGAGTCCGAGGCCAGCACGTGCAGCAGCTCGGGAAGCAGGCTCTTCTGCAAGACAGGAGACGTGGGAGGGTCGGGGGGCGAGCGCCCACTCGGGGTGCAGGGAGAGCCCCCAGAAGCCGCCCACAGGCCTCGGGCTGAGCACGTGCAGGGGAGGGAGGGCCACATCCATGCGATGGGGTGCTGGGAGCTGAGGGGGAGACCCGGGCTGGGCCGGACAGAGCCGTGCCCCAGGCTGCCACGCCAGGCAGGTCCCAGGCCCTGCCGCCGCCTACCTGCGGGCCTCCCGGGTGCTCAGGGCTGGCGGGGGAGGCGTGCAGCCCTCGGCTGGAGAGCTGCCCCACGGCGGTCACTGCGCTCGCTCGGACGTAGCTCTCAGGGTCCTGCAGGAGCTGCTGCGCGAGCTGGGGCACCTCGGAAGCCAGGAGCGCGTGTCTGAAGCCGGCCTGTCCTGAGGGTGCGAGCGCCACAGCCGCTGTGACCCAGAGCTGACCCTGCAGCCTCGCTGGTCCAGGCTCCAAAGCCAACCAGGGTGACCAGTGTAGGTGCCACAGCGGGGCCAGCCCTCCCCCCGCCGCCTGCACTCACCTGCCCAGCGTCCGACCACCTGGGTCAGGAACTCGAGGCCCGAGTCCCTCACCTCCCAGCAGGGGCTGCACAGGCGCCTCTGCAGCACAGGGAGAAGCTCTGGGGCGGGAGGGGGGTCAGAGTGGCCCGCGCCTGCCCGCCCCCGCCCAGCCCCCCAGCCCCGCCCAGCCCTGCGGCTCCCCAGGGTGGCCTGCGGAGGCCGGCCGGGTTACCTCTGAGGAACAGCTGGGTGGGGGGGTCCAGGTCGCAGCAGCCCCGGGGCGTGGGGGCGCTCAGGAGCCACCGCAGTGTGGCCTGGAAGGCCTTCTTCAGAACCTGGGGAGGGCGGGGCTGCAGGCCGGGAGGGGAGACCCTGCAAGCCCACCCCGTGCCCTGCCCTGCCCCTGCCCCGGGGGTCAGATGGGCTGTGGGAGACCGCAATGGGCCTGTCTCCAGGAGCCCAAGCTTCGGGAAGCAGAGGGGCCTCCAGATGAGAGAGGAGGGGAGGGCAGAGGCAGCCTCGTCAGGGCCTCACTCCTGGGGACACGCAATTTCTGCCCAAGACACGAGAACTACAGGGCGCCTCTGCCTCAAGCCCAGGGACCCGGGGCCTCGCCCACTCCCACTGCTGCTCAGGGCGAGTGTGGACGTCACTGTGCCCCGCCAGGGCCCGGCTCAGCCGTGGGGCTATGAGAACGGGTGCGTCTGCAGGGAACACCAGGCACCGGCACAGGGTACCCCGGCTCTGGGCCACCTCTCCCGCGAGAACCGTGCGAAGCCCGCCCCTCCTGCCTCCCTCCCTGCCCAGCGCCCAGCACCCATCCCGCCTCACCAGGCCCGGCAGAACCCGCAGCTGCCTGCCCCCGGGAACTCCCTCGGGAAGCGACTGGCCTGGTCAGAGGCCTGCAGGGCGCCCTCCTCCGCCCCTGCCCCACCCCCCAGGCCTGCACCCCAGCCTGTACCGTGGGGCTGGAGTCGGGGCTCTGGAGGTAATCCAGGAGGACGGCAAACACCTGCGTCACCAGCTCGGGGGGCCCTGGGACAGACGTGGTAGGTGGAACCCCCACCTCCCGCCCGCCTGCCCGCCCGGGGCTCCCAGAATCCATCACAGGGAGGGCCCCGCCGCCCCCTAAGACAACAGGCCCAGGACGTCCTGAGCAGCGAGGGAAGGGCGGCCTGTGGGACCTGCTCCAGCCAAGCCGAGCGCGCAGCGTCCTCGCTCACCTGTGTCCTCAGACAGCACCCCCAGGAAGCCGAGAGCCGCTCGCTGGACACGGACGCAGCCGGCCAGGATGGCACAGAGGCGGCCCCCCCACGTCAGAGCCGGAGGCGGGCACCGCTGAGCCATTGCAGAACCGCAGGACCGTCAACGCGGCCCCCAGCAGGGGCGCCTGGGGCCAGGGCGCGGGGCGCTGGGGCTGCAGGAGGAGGGGGGTCAGCGCGGCCCGAGGCTGCTGCCTGCTGCCCTGGGGACGCAGGCCGGGGCCACACCTACCAGGGACTGCAGCAGCTCCAGGTGGGCCAGGGTCTGGCACAGGAGGCCCACGCAGGCCGACCGGGAGGACAGGAGCGTGTCTGCCACCGCCGGGTCACCCTCGGGCCCGGCCGACAAGCCTGCGGGGGACCAGAAACAGCTCCCGGTCAGCGGCAGGTCCTGCGGGCAGCACAGGCCTCGCCACCGGTCACCAACCCCCCAGCTACCCCCACGCCAGCAACTAGGAGGGAGGTTCCAAGCAGGGGCTCGTCAGGTGACCTCAGCCGACCAGGCTGAGGCTGGGCCTAAGCCTGGCCCCAGGCTCCCCAGGTCGAGGCCCCGCCGTCCGCTGCCCAGCCTGGGGCGGCTCCTGCGTGGGGAGCTCCTCTCTGCGCCCGACAGCCCACAGGGCACCCCTGGTGCTTCTCTACCCCCAGCCGTCGTGAGGCCCAAGTGGCAAGTCCCAGAGCCCAGCCAGGCGGGGCAGGCAGGTGCCAGGCCCAGGCACCGTTCTGGCTCAGGAACACCACCCTGCCCAGCCGGGCGGGCGAGGCGGCTGCTCTGTGCCACCGTGGTGCCCACTGGGGCGACGCGCCCTCTGACTGGGGCGGGGACGGGAAGACAGGAGCGGCAGAGCTGGGTGGCCCCGTGCCGTCCTTCACCCCGGGTTGGAGTGGCGCCCGCTGCCCGCCAGCCTTCCTGACCGAGGTCCCGTCCCCCCACGTGGGTCCGCCCTGCCCAGCGGTACCTGGGGGCCCGGGGGCCTGCGCGGCAGCCTTCAGGACACAGGCCAGGGGCTGGAGGAGGACGGCAAAGGCCTGGGCGCGCAGGGCCTGGGGACTGAGGACGGAGGGTGCGGTGAGCCCTGCTCCCACCCAGGAGAGCGACTGCTTCGAGTGGCCCAGCCAGGGGACAGGGGGGCAGTGCCAGCACCTGGACGCGCCCTGAGAGGCAGCTTCCCCACAGGCACCTCGACAGGTACCCCCGGCCCCCGGCGGGCGGGGGTGGTGGGAGCAGCTAGGACATGCCCACGGCCTGGACACACCGCCTGGACAGTGCTGCTCGGACCATGGACAGCGAGGCCCCGCCCGCCCGCCCTCACCAGTCCTGCAGCGTCAGGAGCCCCAGAGCCAGGGGCCCTGCGTGTGCCGGGCTCAGGCGGCCCAGAGCCTGCGCCACCGTCTCCCACCGGCTGCCGTCGGACCTCAGTGCGGGGGACCTGCAGAGAAGGGCCCAGCAAGAGATGTGAGTCCTGCCCTCCCCCGAGGCCACGGCTGCCACGCCCGCAGCTGCTGTGCCCGGCGGAGACGCAGGTCCCTCCCAGGGCGCAGGCGTCCAGACCCTCCGGTGACCCCTCTACTCCCGGCCTATCAGCCGCCCTGAGGCTCCCGGGAAAACCAGCGCCCCTCTGCCCCCCTCCTGACCCCGGGGCTGACCGGGCCACGCTGAGGAGGAGGTCCACCAGCGAGTGTGTGGCTGGCACGGGGTCCTTCTCGAGCAGACAGGCCACCAGGGGACTCAGCCGTGCCCAGAGCACCTGCGTCCACAGGTGGTGGCAGTGCCCGAACGTGGTGGTCAGGACGTTGAGGGCCTGTGTGACCCGAGGGGCGGCGGGGGAGCACAGGGACTCCTCCATGTGGCCCACGATCCTCTGGGCACTGGCCGGCCAGTCACACACCTGGGGGCCTGGGTGGCCCTCGGCCTGGCCCCGCAGAGACAGGCCCAGGATGTGCGCCAGGAGCTGCCCAGCCGCCGAGGCCACGAACAGGCTGGAGTCTCCCTGCAGGGAGACCACGGTGTCCAGGGCACCTGTGGGGGAGACGGCTCAGCGGGACGGGGAGCGTGGGGACCCACACCACGCAGCTCCCTCAGCAGTGGCAGCACCTCGGAGAGAGCTGGCGCCCACAGCCGAGGGGCCACGGAGGCCCAGCGTCCTCTGCTCTGCGCCCGTCCCTCCCAGCTGGTTCCCAAGCCTTCCGCTGGCTCTCAGCCGTGAGTAAGGATGCTCCCACTCTCGAGGGGCCTCCAGCCCCCGGTCACCCCAGTGCTCCTCTCACAGCCCGACACCCCTCCCGCCGCCCCGCGGGGCCGGTGCAGAGGTCTCCCGGGCCTCCTCGCAGCAGCGACATGGCGAGGCCACAGCGCGCAGGGGTGGGGTGGGGGGGCCACTCACCGAGGTCGGCCAGGAAGTGCAGGGCGCTGGGGTGCTGGGCCAGGGAGCGCAGGCCCTGGATCCAGCCGCTGCGCACAGTGGGCGCCGTCCAGGCCGCTCCGCCGAGGGGGCCCGCCTCCCCGAAGAGCCCGGGCAGCAACTCCCCCTGCTGGAAGGAGAGGAATCGGGCCCCCCAGAGTGGCACCCCCAGCGGCACCTCCACGGGCCCACCTCTGCCAGGACATCCTGGCTTAAGGACCCCCTGGCCTCCTGGCCTCCTGGCCCCGGCCTGGGGGGCCATCAGGGCACACCCACCTCCAGCTGTCCCCACCGGGATGGCCCCGCACGCCCGGGGGTCAGGCTGTCCCCTGGCCCACGCAAACCCCTTACAAGACAAGCCACTGCGGAGACTCGGGGGTGACAGCCACCCCTGCTTTAGGCACCTGCCGGGGCAGAAGGCGCGTGCTCGGCAGCCACGCGGCCGAGGACAGCTCACCTGCAGGAACTGGAAGCAGTCCTCCTGGGCGGCGAGCAGGCCCGCCAGGCGGAGCGAGAAGGCGAGGACGCGGGGACTCAGGCCCGGGGCCTTCGGCACCTGCAGCAGCAGCTCCACCAGGCAGGGGCTGTCCTGCAGCAGCCGCAGGCTGGGCCCTGGACAAGGCCGGCGGGGCGTCACCGCACAGCCACGCGTCCCGAGGGCCGCTCTCCCCGGCTGGCCGGCAGCTCCCACTCCCCTCGGGCCTTTAGATGGAGCGGCTAACGGGAGGACATGTTTGCCACAACAGCCGCGAAGGCTCCAGCACTTAACTCAGCGGTTCTCAACCTGTGGGTCGAGACCCCTTCGGTGGTCGAACGACCCTTTCACAGGGGTCGCCTCAGACCGTCCTGCATAGCAGATATTTACATGACGATTCATAGCAGAAGCAACATGACAGTTAGGAAGTAGCAACGAAAATAATGTTATGGTTGGGTCACAACATGAGGAACGGTATCTAAAGGGCCAGAAGGTTGAGAACCACTGACTGGACTCAGGGAACAAACTAGGAGGCCGACACCTCACACAGGTCGAGGGCGCAGACAGGAGGTGCAGGTTCCAGCAGGACCATCGTTCCCTCAAGTGGACACTTTTCTTAAACTGAGCGAACTTGATGCCGGAAGCACAGCAGGAGGCCATTCCTGCGACCCGCACCTCAGCGTCCACCCTCAGCGACCGACGGGAGGCAACGCGGATGAAGGCGGGTCCCCAGGGGGACCCACGGCGAGGACCCCGCACATTGAGCTTCGGGGAGAAGGGAACGGACAGGGCAAGGAAGAGGGGGCAGCAAGAAGGGCGGCCACCGACCGGGCAAATCTACAGGCCCCGCTGTAAGGGCTGGGTTGGCTCCAAACACCAGACAAGGGCCCAGCGATCGTGCCGCCCGGAGGAACCGCCAAGACCCTGGACGGACGTGCAGAGGAGACGCTAGCGAGCGGAGGGTGGCCGCTCAGGAACAGGCGTGGGACGCGCAACTTCAAAGCCGAAGAAAGGGCTGACAAAACCGAAAGCTTTATTCACCCGTGGAGGACAGGACCAGGAGGGACAGGAGCAAAGACCGGAAAACAAAAGAACGCGGCGAGAACAGGCCCAGATACAACAGGAAGCAAACGGAACCGGTTCCCGGTGTTAACAGAGCTGCTCAGACCACGTGCAGAGCCCCAGGCCGGCTGCTGGCTACGGGAGACGCCGGCACGGGGACCTGCGGGCTGAGGGCGGAGGGACAGGCAGCACCTTCCAACTGTAAAAAGCAGCTTCAACACAGAGCCCTCGGGGCTTCGGAAGAGGCGACGGACCCGTCAGCCTGCTCGCTCCCCACGCCAAGGCTCCTGAAGGGAAAAGGATTCCCAAAGAAAATGCCGGGCCCACAATCTCAGCGTGAGATGGTCACACGCCTCCCAGAAACAGCCACGCAAAATGAGCAAGAACGACAAACACGTGAACGCAGGAACAGGCGTGGAGCTAGGAGACAGAACACAGGAAGGCCAGTGCCGGCTTTGTGGGGGGGGGGGTCCCTGGGAACCAGGCCTCTTTGGGAGAAAAATGTTACAAAATGAGGTTGTGGCGATGGCTGCACAGCCCTGTAAATGCGCTGAAAGCCACGGAAGTGTACACTTTAAATGCGTCAGCTGCATGGTGTGTCAATTAGTGTATCTCAGTACAGCGGGTCAAAACTATTTTTTAAACTGTGACTACAGCCCTAGCTCGTTTGGCTCAGTGGATAGAGCGTCGGCCTGCGGACTGAAAGGTCCCAGGTTCGATTCCGGTCGAGGGCATATACCTGGGTTGCGGGCACATCCCCAGTGGGAGATGTGCAGGAGGCAGCTGGTCGATGTTTCTCTCTCATCGATGTTTCTGACTCTCTGTCCCTCTCCCTTCCTCTCTGTAAAAAATCAATAAAATATATTTAAAAATAAATAAATAGCCAAAACCGGTTTGGCTCAGTGGATAGAGCGTCAGCCTGCGGACTGAAAGGTCCCAGGTTCGATTCCGGTCAAGGGCACGTACCTGGGTTGCGAGCACATCCCCACTGGAGATGTGCAGGAGGCAGCTGGTCGATGTTTCTCTCTCATCGATGTTTCTGACTCTCTATCTCTCTCCCTTCCTCTCTGTAAAAAATCAATTAAAAAAAAAAAAACAAAAAAAATAAATAAATAAATAAATAAATAAACTGTGACTACAGCCCTAGCTCGTTTGGCTCAGTGGATAGAGCGTCAGCCTGCGGACTAAAGGGTCCCGGGTTCGATTCCTGTTAAGGGCACATGCCTGAGTTGCGGGCTTGATCCGCAGGAGGCAGCCAATCAATGATTCTCTTTTCTGTCTCTCTCCCCCTCTCCCTTCCCCTCTCTATTCAATAAAGATATATTTAAATAAATAATGTGGCTTACGAACGAGGCCACCAGGGAGGACTCTGCATACGCCAGAACACAGCACATGCAGCAGACTCTACAGAACATTTGCAAAAACTCCCCGTGCAACGCGCCTCAATCAGACCTCAACAGATGTAAGAAAAGTGAGATGCAGATACTGTCTACCTCCAATGAAACGAATGAGCAATCAACAGGGAAGACGAAAAGAAACCCACGTTTTGCATCTAAAAGACACACCTTTAAAGAATTTCCGGCCGAAGAAAACAACCATGGTGGAAAGTATGAAATCCCTGGAACTGCATTACAGCAGAAGCACTCGCTGCCCAGGGCAGCCTGAGGGAGGGCGGGCAGAGAGCCCGGGCAGAGGAGCGCGTGTAGGAGTGCTGGGGTCCAACCCCAGCAGGTCCAGGGGTCCCCAAAGGTGTGGACGGAGTCGGCGAAGAAGGAATGACACGGAGGTCCACGGCATAGGAGAAAACGAGACAGGCCTCGACGTTCAACCCAAAAGAGGGTAAGAGACTGACTAAGGGGAAAACAGCAGAAGTCAGCGTCGGAGAATTGTGGCACTGTTTATAGTAACGAACCGTTAGAGACAGGATCACCTTACAATGGAGACGTGACTAGGTAAAATCTAGTGAATGACAGTCAGTAAATCGACCTGCTCCAAGCACAAAACACCTGCTGTGAGGTACGAGAGAAACGGCATGGAGGGACCTCGTTTTTATAAGAAAAACTAGAGGCCCGATGCATGAAATTCCTGCAAGAGTAGGCCTTCATTCTCCCGGCTGCCAGCACTGACTTCCCTCACAGCCTGGCTTCATCCGGAAGGTCGTCCAGTCTAATTAGCATATTACGCTTTTATTATTGTAGATACAGCTTCGTGTTAGGAAAATGGCCGGCAGGAAATAAAAAGGTGACTGGTTTAATTTTCCTTTACTCCTTTGTGTTGTTGAAGTTTTAGTACATCTCTACTGATTTCAGAGAGGAAGAGAGAGAGAGGGATGGAAACATCAGTGATGAGAGAGAATCGCTGATCAGCTGCTTCCTGCACCCCCCACACTGTGGATGGAGCCCACAACCTGGACATGTGCCCTGACCGGGAATCAGACCCTGACCTCCTGGTTCATTGGTCGATGTTCAACCACTGAGCCACCAGCTGGGCATGTGGTTGAAGTTTTATATAAAGAATATGCGTTATGCCCCTGGCTGGTGTGCTCAGTGGTTAGTGTCAGCCTTGCATGGAAGAGTCTCGGGTTCGATTCCTGGTCAAGGAATACCTGGGCTGCAGGTTTGATGCCCAGCCCCGGTCTGGGCATGTGCAGGAGGCAACCACATCGATGTTTCTCTCTCTGTCTCTCTCGTCCCCCTCCCTCCCTTCAATCTTCTCTAAAAAAATCAATGGAAAAAATTTCAGGATTAAAAAAAAAAAAGTTTTACTTTCATAATCAGAGAGAAAACAAAACCGATTTTTTAATAAAGAAAAAAAATGCACTGAGAACAGGAAAACGCGTGTGCCCTGGCCCTCGGCAGCCACCTAGCATGGACGGAACTGCGGAGGCCTGAATCCGGCTGGAATCGGTAAACTTCAAGCTGCAGTTCTCGAGCCCTGATCACTTCCTCACCCTGATGTGACCCCAAGTAGCCAGGGGGGGCCTTCAGGATGTGAGGGAAGGACACTGACCAGATGGGGACCCCTCCTCCAGGACAGGGGAGCCCTTTCCCCTCTGGCCTCTGGGAAAGACAAGAACAGCGCCCCTCACCTGCTTCAGTTAGAGCTTTAAACCAGTCCAGCAACTTCTCCAAGCAGGTGTCATCTGCCAGGGGCTGCCCGGGGTCTGCCAGGGCCGCACAGAGAGCCGGGAGGAGCTGGGCGCACTCGGGGTCCATGGCGAGGCCGGGGTCCTGCAAAGGAAAGGTCAGGCCCAGCCCCCACCAGCCCGAGTTGCAAGCAGCCCCCAAGCCCGCTCAGGGCCCAGGACTGCCAGACGGCGGGCGGGTCGCAATGACACAGCCCTGGGGTGATGCAGGCACCGAGGCAAAGCCTCGCCCGGGGGTGGAGGTACTGGGGGGAGGTCTAGAGCAAGCCGGGCCCTGACTCCTGGTCACGGGGCTGGGAGGGAGGCCGTCTGCTGTAAACCACGAGGCCTTAGGAGCTCCAAGCTGCCAACCGTGGACTCCGGTGGGAGGGTAAGAGCATGATGCTCACCAGGCGGCAGGCGGGCCAGAGATGGGGTGCGGGTACGTCCGGGGCAGCTATGTGCACAAGTGCGGCTCAGTCCGGAAACACTGCGGCCAGCGGTGTGTCCACACTGCCCTCCCTCCCGAGCCGGGTGTGCACCTGCGTGTGGGGCCTGGGCGAGGCCGGGGGGGGGGGGGGGGGCGCTCGTGTAAACGCGTTAACACGCACCCCGAGTGCAATAAGTAACCTATAAACAGCCCGGGGTCAGGGAGGGCTTTGAGGCAGGGGTGGGGGAGGGGGGTGGCCAGTGGCTCTGTCGGGGTGTCCGCTGTCCACCCGAGCGAGGCCAGGTGCCTGCAGAACAGCCCTCACTGCAGTTCGGAGTCAGTCTCAGGCCTGTGGACGCCGCCGCGGGCGCCGGGCCGGGGCAGCCAGGAAGGGCCACAGGGATCAGGGGACGGCGGCCGCGGTGCCGCTGGGACCCAGCCGGGGCCGCGCACGCCCAGCCCAGGCGGCTCCCCGCCTTCGCCCGAGATCCCGATGCCGCCGACCTGCACAGACACGGGAACCCTTCCGCACGCAGCTCATCCACTCCGGGTCCTTCCGCCGCCGAGGCCCCGCCCTCGCCCACAGGCCCCGCCCCGCCCCGCAGGCCCCGCCCCGGGCCGCGCCACCTGCCAAACCTGGAGGGGGGAGGACGGGACAGCGGGCATGGGGAACCGCGAGAGCTCCCGCGAGACCACTCTAGAGCCCAGGGGGCCCGAGCTAGGGAGCAGGATCAACCTGAAAGGCGTCGGGGGCAGGCCAGCGCCAAACTGGTCGCCGCTACCGAGGACATCCCCCCGCCGGGATACTCAGTGGTACATTCCAGAGCGTCCGACGGGCGTAGCGCCAGGAAGGCGAGGCTCCAGGAAGAAATGGGACTATCCCCGGAAGGGGCGGGACTATCCCCGGAAGGGGCGTGGCCTATCCAGGCACGGGGCCTCTGGGCTGGGCTGGGGGGTGGAGCACGTGCCCGAAAGGGGCGTCTTCACCCTGGAGGCAAAATCTGCGGTCGTTTGGCCTCAAAACTGGGCCCTCGGGGGCCCGCCGCTGCCCGAGGTCCTCCAGGCCCGCGGATAAAAACAGAAACAAGGCTCATCTGTACAGAGTCAGTTTTCAACATTTTGGGGGAAATACCTGACCTGCAGGTACAAGGAAATGGGAAGCAGAATTCCTATGAGTATTAAAGCAAAGTAAAAAGGGGGCTTTAAACACGTGAACTTTGATGGAGGACCCGCTTGGGACCACACCCTCCCGGCCCCCAGAAGCACTTGGGTGCAGAGGTCAGACCGCCCTGTCGCCCGCCCTGGGCTGGGCTCCTATTGGGGAGCGGGGCTGGGGGGGCGGCGGTAGATGGCGCTGCGCGAAGAGCCTCGCTCGGTACAAACTCGGCGACTCCGCGCCTCCAGGCGGCACCACCGCCGCCCCTCCGACGAGGACACGGGCGCAGAGCGGCTCACGGGCTTCCCGCGGGGCGGGCGGGGGCGCCGTGCGGACTGCAGAGCCCGAGGCCGGGGCCCCACCCGCACCTCCAGGAGCGAAGCTGGTCGGCCCGCCCGCGGGGGTTGCCGCGCACGCGCACAGTCGGCCGGCTTGCCGGGCGCCACATCCGGGGCCCGCGCGGTTGCCATGGCAGCGGGGTCGCGGCGGGCGCGCGGACGGGTCTTGAGGTTGCGGCCCGCGGAGCCCCAGAACCGGACCGCCGCGCCCGCAGCGCCACAGCCATGTCGCTGGGCACCGGGGATCCGGCTTCGGAGACGGTAAGCGCGGGAGGCGGGCCTCCTCGCTCCCTCCCGCTCGCGGGTCCGGCGGCAGGGACGCGGGCCGGGGAGGGCGCACGCCGCGGCCGCCGGTGACAGCTGCCGGGATTGTTACCGCATAAGAGCGGCCCTGCGGCCCCCGCCCACGTGCGGTCGGCGGGGCCTCGCCGCCCCTCGCCCGCCTCCGGCACCCCTGGACCCCGCCCGCCCTTGCACCGGCCGCCGCCTCCAGGAAGCCCTCCTGGTCGCAGCGCCCTCGCCTGGGAGGCCAGGAGTGTGCGGTGCCCGCGATCGCGGCCCGCGGGTGACGGAGCTCACTGTGTGAGTGTTCGCCCGCCCCGTGCCCACCCGCTGCCTCTAGGGCCGGGGCCGCCGACGGGCCGAGCGGCCGAGCCATCCCGGTGGGAGGGAGCTGGACCCTGCCCAGCGCTGATCGGAGGAGGCTTCCCGGAGGCGGTGCCGCCCCCCTTCCTCCCTGGGATCCGGACCCGCGGCTCTCGACACTCCCGGTACCGGTGCTTCTGGCCCAGGACCTGGGGGACGTCTGTGGGGGCAGCGCGTTCCCCAGGGGGAGCGAGGCACGGACAGATCACCGAGCGGTCAGACGGTCAGACGGGGCGGTGTGGGGGGGTCAGGAGCGGTTGCCCCGGGGTCCCTGGGGCAGAGGGGCAGCCAGTGCCAGGCCCTGAGTGGGAAGCTGCAGCGGGCTCCGGCCCGTGGGGGGCAGGCAGCTTGGAGGGGGCCGACCTCGCCGACCGGGCAAGGCGTTTGAGTTGTATTCGGCCCCGTGGGAAGCTTCTGGCCACGGGACCGGCCCCTGGGTCAGGGCCCGGCCCCCCTGGAAGGCAGACACGCCTTCTGCCCTGCCCGTTACCCTCCGGTGATGCCCATCAGAGGATGTGGAGGACTGCCGGACCCCACCACCTGCTGAGCCCAGTCCATGTTCCATGGATTTCCTTCCCAGTCTTTTCTCCGAGCGCCTTTTTTTTCCATGCAGTTTTAAAAATTGAGGGATGTATACTGTTTTGTAACCTTTGCCCTTAATTGTTAGCAGTTTCCCACGGCCACACGTTTTCAAGAACATGATGTTATTTATTTTTTAAATAACGGTTTATCACTACTTGGTAACTTTACCTGTTCTTTGTAACGACATCTGTGAATCAGCTTCAATCTTTTTTTTTTTTTTTTAATTCTCACCCGAAGATAGTTATCCATTGATCTTTAGGGAGAGTGGAAGAGAGAGGGAAAGACAGAGGAACATCGATGTGAGAGAAACACATGGATTGGTTGCCTCCTGCACGCACCCCGACCAGGGCCGGGGATGGAGCCTGCAACCGAGGTCTGTGCTATTGCCCGGAATCGAACGTGGGACCCTTCGGTCCGCAGGCGGACACTACCCACTGAGCCAAAGCGGCCAGGGCTCGGAAATGTGACTTTTAGTATCTGACCTGTGGCTACCCCTGTTTTATTGATCATGTCCCTGCTTTCGCTCCTTCACTTCGTTGTTTGCTATTAGAAACGCTCTTTCGAATGCGTTTGTCAGGCCCCTTACACATGCCAGGCTCGGAGGGCACAGACAGAACGCAGCCTGGGCCCGGCCCTGGGAGACGCCGCAGGGCACAGGCGGGCGGTGGTTTCTCCGCTGAGCCGGGATCTGTTTCACCAAACGGGGACTTTGCGGGGCAGGCTGTCCAGCCCGTCCAGGCCCAGCCCCGGCGTTCCTCAGCGCAGAGCCGCTGGGCTTGCTGGTCACTTCCCAGCGCTCACCACCTGGGGCCCTCCCCTCCCCGGGGTGCCATGGAGCCTGGTCGTGACCACCAGTGATTTCAGAGCCAAGCGGGGACAGTGTTTCGGGCTTTCAGCCTCACCTGCCAGGGGTCCCTCTCGGCTCAGCAGAAGCTCCTGTTGGTCAGCGGCCGTTTGAGGCCCTAGACCAGCCCGGTTTGCCCTTGCCGTTGCGTGGGCACGGGGTGTGACCTGGAGGCTGTGGCCACCATGCGGCAGGGACCGGGGACCTCGACCCCATCAGCCGGCCCGGACCTCACTCGCTGGCCAGGCGGGCCCTGGACCGGGAAGCAGGGCCTTCGCCAGCCCACCTGCTGGCCTGCGTGGTTTTCACGGGACTTTGACGTGCTCTCACCGGGAGAGGTCACGGGTCCTGGTGCTCCGATGGAAGATGAGAGAGAGAGCGCTTAAACACGCCGGCCATGAAAGAGGCACTTTCCACAGGGACTGGTTCTTGATCGAAAGTCCCCAGCGACTCGGGACACGCCTGCTGGGTTGAGGGGTGGAGGCGTTTTTGCTTTGTGTCCGAGCGGTCCCTCCTGACACAGCCGAGCAGCCTGCTGGCGGCTCCCCAGGGCGGGGTTGGGGTTGGGGTTCCTGCCTCAGCGAGGCCTTGTGAGTGTGTAAGTGTGACCGCGGGGGCCAGGCCGGTGCCTGGAAGTTCCATGTGTGCGTCTCTCCTGCAGGGAGATGACAGTCTGTCGGCGATTACCTTCGACTCCGACTTTGAGACGGTGAGTGGATCGGGAGGCCCGAGGGCCGTGCTGGTGACTTCCCTTCCGCTCCTCAGGGTGCAGCGGCACTGCCTGCACGGCTGCGTGCAGACCTGGAGCCCGGATCCCAGATGCCTCTGAAAGCGGCAGGTCTTTAGCTGAGCAGCTGTGAATGTCAGTGCCAAGCTTGTGTTCAGAAGCTGGTCCTGCCAGTGGGCAGGTTCCCATCCTGCATCTGGTGTCGGCCCCGCCCCCAGCCCCCAGTTCTGACCGGTGAGGGGAGGGAGCAGGGCTCAGGGTGCGGTCAGGGCAGCTGTGGGAGAAAGGATGCCGTGAGCTGCACGCGGGTCCTGGCCAGTCCCAGCCCGAGGAGCGGAGGCAGCAGGTCGGGCAGGTCTGGTCCGGGCACCTGTGGACCCTCGGCCCCCGGGTTGTTTGGAGAATGGAGCCGGCTCCCTGCGCTGGTGGGAGAGAGGAGCCGGCTCCCAGCTGGGCATTCCAGCCAGCCCGCTGCCCCCGTGGCAGCTGACTCCCCACACCGCACTCCCCCCGTTCTGCGGCCGTTGTCTGGTGGGAGGGCCATTGCAGGGTGAGGAACTGTCCCCCAGCCCTGCTGAGGGACGGGCCAGCAGTCTCGGCTGAAGTCCAGCTGCCTGGGACAGACCTGGTGCCTCGGCGGAGGCCAAGTGAGGGGTCCCTGCCGGGGAAGCCTGAGGCCACAGGGCCCGAGGCGGGCAGCCCAGGGGCACGGCTCTGCATCGCCACCCTGCTTGTCCCACCGGCTCTCCAGACACACTCCCTCTTCTCCTGGTCACGAGGTCTGAGCTGTCTGAGCCCACCCTGGGGACAGTCACACCGCCATCCAGGCCTGAGGACAGTTGGGGGGCAGGTCCACCACTTGTGCAGCGTTTCCAGCTGAATTTAAGGCTCCCACATCCCCTGTGTCTGTGATGTGACTGGAGCCACCACACCTCGGGGACCCTCCTCAGCTGCAGCCCACGTGGGCCCCGGGTTTGGTGGCACCCCCTGAACGACGTGGGCCCTGTTTTTAGTGGCACCCCCTGAGCCACATGGGCCCCAGGTTTGGTGGCACCCCCTGAGCCTGTGGGCCTTGCTCTGCTCGGCCTGCAGGTCAGTCTCCCGTCGCTGCCCTCACACCCCACCCTGAGCAGGCAGGGCTTGGCCGGGCATGGGACTCATCTGCTGCCCCCGGCTCTCCTTTCTTCCAGAAAACAAAGAGGAAAAGTGTCCACAAACCTCCACCCACATCGCCCAGTAAGTACAGCCGGGCGCCTGGCCCCCAGTTTCCTGGGTAAGGGGCTGCTGCGGGGGGCGTCCTGGGTCCTGGGAGGGAGGCCCAGCCCAGCAGCTCCTGAGCCGTGGCCCGAGCCTCCGAGCTGCCAGCGCCGCACTCCTGGGCCTCCGGCTGGGTTTCTCCTTGCTCGACACCTGGGCGGAGCGCGTGTTGGAGGCCGGTGCCGCCCTGACCCTGCGCTGGCTTCCAGAGTCGCCGTATCACTGCAAGCCGAGGACCGCGGCCAGCGGGCGGCCCCCGAGGACGGCGGCGAGCATGCCCCTGGGAAGCAGGACGCCTCTGACGCCGCAGAGGCTGTGGCTGGGAAGTGCCAAGCAAGGTCCGTGCTGCCCGACAGTGACCTGCGGCTCGCGGGGGTGCAGGCGTGGCGGGCGGTGTGAGATGGGGTTTTAACGTGACTTGTCTGGAAGATTCACATGGACCTTGAGACGTGGAGCCTCCTGGCTTTTACGAAACACAGAGCTGGTCTGGGACGGTCTCCGTGGTGACGCCGTCCGGGTCTCGTGCGGTCGGTGCTGCGTGGAGGCGGCTCCGGCCCTGCACGCCGTCGGGGGTCGGAGTCCGTGAGCTGTGGGCAGCGCACTGACGGGCAGCTGGACGGGGGCCGTGGGCACACGGATGCCGTGGGAGCGGCAGCGGCTGCGGTCGGGCGGGCTCTCCGCTCTGAGGGCCGGCTGCTGGCGTCTGCTCCTCGGCCCCTGGTCCGAGCCTTCCCACGAGGAGGCGAGAGGAGAGCCTCCACTTCCCCGCTGGGCCCTGGCACAGTGACCGCCCCCGGCCAGCAGGCTTGCCTGGGAGCAGCGCCCCCTCTCCCCACCCCCACCCCCGCCTCCCAACCACCTGCCAGAGGCGCTGAGAGCAAAACGTTCAGACCCAGGCGCTCAGCCAGCAATGGGAGCACGGGGGCCACGTGACCGAGCAGGAGCAGAAAGGGGTGAGAGTCGGGCTTCCTCTATGGAGTATCCCGAGGACAGTGACCCCGAAAGTCCATTCTGCCCCCAGGAAGTGGCGCTCCTGACGTGACAGCGACAGCGTCCCGGGCCCCCCTGTTCCCGCCTCCCCACACGGTCTTAGTGACGTCGGCCGTAGGAACGGCTAGAGGTGGGCATCGCAGCACCACGAGAGGCCAGGGCTCACAGCGGGAGGCTTGTTCTCACGTCCCTGTCTCCTGTCGGGCCTCTCCCCGCGTGGCCCTGGCGCCCGGGTGGCCCCCCTGCACCGCCCGGGCACTTTGCACACGTGCTGGCGCGTCCGAGGCCCGTGGGTCGGTGTTGGCCCGAGCTCCCCTCAGCCTGGCAGCGGCATGGAGCCCTGGCGGGGATTGCTCGTGGCCTTTGTTTTGTTGGCTGTTTACAAGGTATACGTGTCCCTTCCCGCGACTCCGCCCCAGCCCTGCACTGTAGCTCCGCCCCCAGCCCTGTGGGCATGGCCATTTCCACTCCTCCGGGGGACAGATTGTGATTGGACTAAAAGCATTGAAACATTTCCACTCTTTATTCTTCAGGATAATTTTATTACCTCCCAGGTTTTCCTTAAGATCTGGCTAAGATCTTCCTCCTTCCCAGGTCTTTCACAGGCTGTGTGTTTCCTCCAGGTCTCGCCCCAGGGACTCCGGTCTACAGAGAGAAGGAGGACATGTATGACGAGATCATGGACTTGAAGAAGGTAGCGTCTCTCCCTGCTCCTGGCGGGTTCAACCAGCCATGACGGGAAAGCAGGGTCTGTGCTGGGCCTGGCCATGGGAGAGCGGGAGCGTGACCCCGCCGCGCCCTGGCTGGTGACCCTGGTGGAGGAAAGGCCCACGCCCGCGTGTCTGCGCCCTGCTCTGCGCACAGGGAGGCGGGCCCTGCAGAGCCCTGTGGCCCTGAGACCGGCCTGCGATCCCAGCGCTCAGTGCGTTACGCCTCCCGTTCGTGTATTTCCTTGGTGCTAACGGGGCGTTTCCCACGCACTCACTCGGCCGCTCTGCACAGCTCACAGCTGTTACTGGGTGGTGACCTTGAGGGCGGCGGTCTGTCCAAGGGGAACGCTCCAACCAACGGAACCCCCCCCCCCCCCCCCCCGCCACGGCCAGCTCCTCTCCAGCTGACGGCATCTCTTTCTCAGCCTTTTACTTTCAACCTACCTACCTCGTTAGTTTAAAGGAGTTTCTGTGGACAGCCTGTGATTGGGTCAGGTGTTTAGACTACTTTGCAATCTCTGTCTTCTAATTGGCCTGTTTAGATCATTTACATGTAATGTAATTGTCGCTATATTAAGATTTGTCTTCAGTTTTGTTAAGTGTGTGTGTGTGTGTGTGTGTGGCCTCATTGCCACTGGCCGATGGGAAGTCCGGACCCTCAGTGGGCCGCCTCTGACCCCCACACCTGCCCCCGGGAGGAGGGCAGCACCTGCAGCAGCCGGCAGGGCGGAGGCCGGGCCGCACTCAGCCTTCCCAGCAGGGAGGGCACGTTCTGTGGCGCTTGCTGGGGTGGGGCAGCGCTCGTCCGTCAGGCCGGCCCCTGCTAGAGAGGGCTGTTCTGGCCTGTGCCCATTGGCTGGTCCAGGCCGCCAGGCCGGCTTCTCCAGCTCGTAGTGCGGCCCCAGGCCCCAGCTCCCAGCTCCCTGCCTTCCCCCCACACGCCCAAAGCCGCGCCACAGGAGGCAGAGGGAAGCGGTGCTCCGTGTTTCCGGGAGCAGAGTCCCACCGCTGGCGTCCTGACCTCCCAGTGACCGTGCGCGCCTGCCGGACCCGCGGGACACGCAGCATGGCTGCCCGCCGCCCCCCTGGGGGGGTGCCCTGGGAGCCCTGGGGGGCTGGTTTGTTCAGACACTGCCCTCCCTGAGCCCACGAGTCCCTGGAGGGAGAAGGGTGCTTCATGTGGACACGGAAAGAACACGTGACCTTGTGCCACGGCCTTTTGGGGGGAGAGTTCCTAGTTGCGTGGGGCAGTTCTGCCCCTCCTGGCACTTACAACGCCCCCCCTCGGCAGTGCCCTCGGTCTCTGTACTGTGACCCCACCTCCACCCCGCCACGCACAGCCCTGAGGGCAGCCAGGCAGCTGTGAACTCGGTGCCTCCCACTGTCTGTGTGCACGCAGTGTGTGACCCAATGTATATGCTCAGTATGTATGCATGGTGTGTGTGTGTGGTGTGTGTGTGATATATGTCTGTGTGTACCTGGTGTATATGTGTACTCTGTATGTGTGTGGTGTGTGCATGGTGTGTGGTGTGTGTGCATAGTGTATGCATGATGTGTGCGTGCGTGGTGTGTGTGGTGTGTGTGTGCACGGTGTGTGGTGTGGTGCACGGTGTGCAGTGTGTGTGCACAGTGTGCGGTGTGTGTGCATGGTGTGTGTGTGCACGGTGTGCGGTGTGTGTGCACGGTGTGTGGTGTGTGGGCATGGTGTGTGTGTGCACGGTGTGTGTGCATGGTGTGTGTGCACGGTGTGTGTGCATGGTGTGTGCACGGTGTGCGGTGTGTGTGCACGGTGTGTGTGCACGGTGTGTGTGCATGGTGTGTGCACGGTGTGCGGTGTGTGTGCATGGTGTGTGTGTGCACGGTGTGTGTGCACGGTGTGTGTGCATGGTGTGTGCACGGTGTGTGGTGTGTGTGCATGCTGTGTGTGTGCACGGTGTGTGTGCATGGTGTGTGTGCATGGTGTGCAGTGTGTGTGCATGCTGTGTGTGTGCACGGTGTATGTCCTTTCTCCCCTCAGTCGCTGCACATGCAGAGAAGCGACGCGGACCTGCTGAGGACGAAGCTCCGGCGCCTCGAGGAGGAGAACAGCCGGAAGGACCGGCAGATCGAGCAGCTGCTGGACCCGTCCCGAGTGAGTGTCCGCCCGCCGGGCGGTGCCCTGGCCAGAGGCGTGGCCGGGCGGTGGGCCTGCCTGCGTGTCCTCACGTCCCGCTCTGCTCACACAGGGCCCGGACTTTGTGTGGACTCTGGGCGAGAAGAGGCCGGACGCGGGCTGGGTGAGTGTCAGCTGCGGCCGGACAGGCAGCCTTTCCGCCCGAGGGAGGCGCCTTCTCTCCAGAGCGCCCGCCCGCCCCGGTGAAGCAGGTGCGGCCGAGGGGCTCAGAGCTTCTAAGACCCTCCTCCTGGAGCCCGGCATCGCCAGACACCGCTGAGGGCCTGGGAGGGGCCGGGAGGGGCCGGAGAGGGTGGGCTGAGCAGCTCCCGCAGGTGGATTCTGATGTAGGAGACACGGTCACCGGCCTCCCCCCCTAAACAAGCGCTGGGTGCCGCCGGCACCTGGTTCCGAGCAGGAAGAGAAGGACCCCCCCCCCCCCCCCGCATTATTTAATACACGTGGCCGAGGAGGGACCAGCGATGGGGGACCGGCGATGGCGGGCCGTGGTGTGGGCAGTGCTGGGCGGCGACCAGCAGCTGCAGGAGCTGCGCCTCCGGGCACAGACACGGTCGCACTGGGCAGGCCAGGCTCCGAGGAGGGAGCCGTCCGCCTCAGGTGTGGCTTCTGCTGCAGGTCATCAGTGGGCTGAAGCAGAGGGTCCTGCGGCTGGAGCAGCAGTGCAAGGACAAGGACAGCACCATCAGGTGCGGGCGGGCGGGGGCGGGGCTGCCTCGTTCAGACTGGCATTGGCTCCAGGTTCTCGGGTGTAGCTTGACTTCCCACCCGCCCCCTCTGCCCCAGGTCCCCCTTCTGCCCCAGGTGCCCCCTCTGCCCTAGGTCCCCCCTCTGCCCCAGGTGCCCCTTCTGCCCCAGGTGCCCCCTCTGCCCCAGGTCCCCCCTCTGCCCTAGGTCCCCCCTCTGCCCCAGTTCCCCCCTTGGTCCAGGGCCCCCCTCTGGTCCAGGTCCCCCCTCGGCCCTAGGTCCCCCCTCTGCCCCAAGTCCCCCCTCTGATCCAGGTCCCCCCTCTGCCCCAGGTCCCCCCTCTGCCCCAGGTGCCCCCTCTGCCCTAGGTCCCCCCTCTGCCCCAGGTCCCCCCTCTGCCCTAGGTCCCCCCTCTGATCCAGGTCCCCCCTCTGCCCCAGTTCCCCCCTCTGCCCTAGGTCCCCCCTCTGATCCAGGTCCCCCCTCTGCCCTAGGTCCCCCCTCTGATCCAGGTCCCCCCTCTGCCCCAGTTCCCCCCTCTGCCCTAGGTCCCCCCTCTGATCCAGGTCCCCCCTCTGCCCCAGTTCCCCCCTTGGTCCAGGGCCCCCCTCTGCCCCAGTTCCCCCCTCTGCCCTAGGTCCCCCCTCTGATCCAGGTCCCCCCTCTGCCCCAGTTCCCCCCTCTGCCCTAGGTCCCCCCTCTGATCCAGGTCCCCCCTCTGCCCTAGGTCCCCCCTCTGATCCAGGTCCCCCCTCTGCCCCAGTTCCCCCCTCTGCCCTAGGTCCCCCCTCTGATCCAGGTCCCCCCTCTGCCCCAGTTCCCCCCTTGGTCCAGGGCCCCCCTCTGCCCCAGTTCCCCCCTTGGTCCGGGGCCCCCCTCTGCCCCAGTTCCCCCCTTGGTCCAGGGCCCCCCTCTGCCCCAGGGCCCTGGTCCCAGCTCCGTCTTCCACCAGAAAGAGAGTGACTACTAGCCGTCTCCTGCAGGTGTCAGTAGGGAGCAGTGTTTTCCTTTAGCCTTTCCTGCTGCTGCCCCTTTGAAGAGGTGTTTCTCTCCTTAGCCCCTGGGCTCGCTCTTCACGAACTGCAGCAGGGACGTGTGGGTCTTGACACAAGAAGCCCTGATGCGTGGCTTGTCCCAGCCCCCCCGCCGCACCTCCCTGCACCCCCCGCACCTCCCTCACCCCCCTGCACCCGCGCCATCAGAGGGCATTGCCCTCGTCTCCTCGTGGTGCGTCAGTTTCCCTCTCCGTTTCTTGCTGAACTTGTCAACGTAAGAATGTCACGTGCTGATCCCTCTGTGCTGCAGGGCCCCGAACTCTGTAACTTCCGTCTCTGTTAGCGCCTTTCTCTAGTCTGTCCGCAGCTGAGGAGGGAGGATGCTGCAGACGGGACAGGAGAAAGTAGGTCTCTGTCCTGTTACAACTCCGCCCCCCGAGGTCCAGCTCCAAGGACAGCCTCTCCCTAGCGAAGGCAAAGGCGTCGTCAGGGGTCTGTCCCCTCCCCTGGGAGCAGCCGCCGCCTGGAAGGGCCTGTGCTGCTGAGCGGTCTCCCGTCAGGAAAGGGTCCCTGTGTGGCGCCCGCGGCTGGGGCCTCAGCCCTCACTCCCCACCTCTCCGAGGCCCAGGACAGGCCGTGTCTCTGCCCCGGGTGCGGGCTCTGTTGCTCACTCTGAGCTTGGGTTTCAGCAAGCTGCAGGCGGACATGAAAACCACGAGCCTGGAGGAGATGCGGATCGTCATGGAGACGTACTACGAGGAGGTGGGGTCCTCTGCCCGGGCGGGCGTGGGGCTGGGGGGAGGGAGGGGTCGCTGCTGGCTGGGGTGGCCACCCGGTCCCCTGCCACCGCGAATGTGAGTCAGGCACCCAGCGCTTCCCTCTCTCCCGGGCAGAGCTGGCCTGTGACTTCGCTCCGGGGAGGCGTCCGTGGCGCTAGGACTCCACGCCTTTCTCTTGTGTCCACAGATCCACCGCCTCCAGACGCTGCTGGCGAGCTCGGAACCGTCGGGACGGAAGTAGGATGATCTCGTGTTACACTCCCTCCTCTGGGGCCATTGCCATGGTTACGGAGGTGCCCTCAGTCCCCTGCTCACTGCCAACAGCACGTCCCTGTGCTGTCACTGTCCACACCCACCACGGCCCCCGCTCAGCATCGCAGGCACTGGCTTCCCAGACGCACGTGTTGGGGAGACACCACGCAGGGTCCCCTGTCCGCGCCCAGAGGGCACAGGCTGTCAGCAGACAGGGAGGCGCTGGTCCCGGCGCGGTGCGCGGCTCGCGGCCTCGCCCTCGCCCTCCCCGTTGTGTAGGGCGGGTGGCCTCCTGCTGTGTGAGGGCGGGGGGTGCTGTGTGACCCCATCTGCAGGGCGCTGGGTAGTGAATGCCACGCGGTTTGGGGGCAGGCATGTTTCAGGTGTTGGTCTCGGCGCCTCCCAGGTGCCTGCTGTTCTTTGGGTCACGCTGAGCCCTCGGCCACGGGGGCTGCCTCCTGCAGTGGGAAGGTGGCCGCGGCACTCTGCAGACCGCGGGCAACACTCAGTGACCGAGGCTGAGGCCCGGGCGCAGCGCCTGTCCCACCCGGGCCGTGTCCGTGCCGACCATGTCACTAACGGGAGTGTGCGGGTGGGCAGGGGGCGACTGCTCTAAGGCTCTGGGACTAGGGGTGCTTATGCCCCGGTGTCTGCAGCTGGGCCTCCCCCTCGGTGCCTGACGCAGGGACGGAGCCCTGTGCGGGCGGACAGCTTGCTGACGGGGTCAGAGCTCACGTCCTGCGGGATGGCAGTTCGCAGCCTGAGCGGCATCTGGTTCCCAGGCCCGCGGGGGAGCGGAAGGCCGGCCTGCGGCGGCAGCGGAAGCTGAGTGGTGCCCTGCTGAGCCTGTCGCGCAGCGTGCAGGAGCTCACCGAGGAGAACCAGAGCCTGAAGGAGGACCTGGACCGCGTGCTCAGCAGCTCGCCCACTGTCGCCCGGACCAAGGGTACCTCCCACAGCCTCCCCCCCACCGCGAGGCCCACAGGGCAGACACCGCCACGGGCAGGCCATGCAGAATGTGCCAGAACTTAGTGAGGGCCTGCAGTGTGCCCAGCTCGGGCCTGGGGGCTGGATACAGTAGTAAACGGAAGCAGGCAGACGCCCTCGTGGTGACATGGTGCAGGGAGGGAGAAGCCAGCAGGTCGGTGTGGGGCAGGCAGATCAGGGCCAGGGGCAGGGCCTGCAGTGTCCTCGCAGGGGCTGCTGGTGCCCTGGGCCAGGCTGTGCACAGTGCAGAGAGGAGCAGATTTGGGGAGGGGGTCAGTGAGGTCAGGGTCTAGGCCTTGGCAGACCGAGGCCTGGTGGCCATCAGCAGGTGGCCATCAGGGGGCAGGTGGCCATCAGGGGGTAGGTGGCCATCAGGGGGTAGGTGGCCATCAGGGGGCAGGTGGCCATCAGGGGGTAGGTGGCCGAGCGACATCATAGCACCTGTGGGTGAGCAGAGAAGGGGCCAGGAGCAAGTGGTGGCCTGGAGCAGGTGCAGGGTGTGGGGGCGGGGCCAGAGGCTGCGTATGGGGACGGCTGTGGGGCTGGCACAGTGAGGACCATGGCCTTGAAGAGCCGTGCCCATGGACCAGCGGGCCAGGCCTGACAGGGCAGACTCGGGGCTGAGGGTCACCTGAGGCCTAGGAGACGGGTACCGGGGACTCCACAGTGGGAGGGGCAGACCCCCCTGCGGAGAAGCCCTTTGGAGCAGGAACCTGCCCGCATCACGGGGGCCCAGAGCGGTGCCAGGCAAGGGGCGGGGTGGCTGCTGAAGACGGTGGCTGCACACTGTCTTTACAGGGTGCGTGGAGTGGAGCAAGCCCCGGCTGCTGCGGCGGATCGCGGAGCTGGAGAAGGTGAGCGCCTGTCAGCATCACCGCCTGGTCAGGGCCTGCCCTGCACGGGGAGGGGCGGGACGGAGATGGGGACAAGCGGGCTTTGCTCCTGCACTTAGGGACCGAGCCGGGCAGCCCTGAGCGTGGCTGACTGCAGACGGGCACCGACCAGAGGGGGCGGGCGCCCAGCGGGGTGGGTGCAGAGGCCCCAGCGCCTCAGACAGCGGCCGCCTGTGCCGGGTGGCTCCTCGCTGCCTATGCCTCGCGGTGGCTCCCTCAGCGTGTGCCGCCTGTGCTCAGAGACTGCCCGCCACGCTGCCCCGCTCTCTGATGCCAGCGTCAGACTGAGGGCCCAGGGCCGGCACCCGGGCATCGAAGAGCGGCTCCGGGCCGCCGCGCTGTTGGCTGAGCGAGTAGTCCTGTGACTTCACGTCTAGAAGCTGAAACGTAGAACTTTATAATTTGGGGCGTTTTAAAACCAAGCGTGTTGGGAAGGACAGGCCCGGAGGCGGCCCCAGGGCCAGTGGCCGAGTTTTCCTGGCTGGGGGCGCTGGCGCCGGGGTGGGGAGGTCGCTCGGAGTGACGCTAACCGGTGCCTGTGCTGCCCCCAGAAGATCAGGTCGCTGGAGAGCCCCCCGCCGCAGGCCTCGGACGGGGGCCGGTCCGACGCCCTGGCGCTCTGCGCGTCCAGCACGTGGGGTCACCGGCAGCCGCTCCCTGAGCCCCAGGAGGACGGCGAGCGCCACCAGGACAGCGAGCGCCAGGACGACAGCGAGCGGCTCCGGGGCGCCCTGCGGAGCCTGAAGGGCGAGCGGAAGGCCCTGCGGGCCCAGCTGCAGGAGAGAGAGTACGTGTCCCCCAGCGGCGTCCACTCCGATGTGTTCTCCGGGCTCACGCTGCGCTCTTGGGCGGGGGGGTCCCCGGCTCCCAGCCCCGCGCATGCTGGTAGGGAACTCGCAGCCTCTGTTCCGGCTGCGAAGTGCAGGCGGCGTGAGTGTGAGGACATTCGTTGGCCATAGTGCATCATGAGAGGGGCCTTTAGGGCTCCTGACCCCGCGCTGTAGAGGGACTTCCACGTTCTCCTTTAATCCTGTGCAGAGGCACACAGGCTCGGTCCGTGTTTATGACTCCACGTTCGCTAGTCCCCGTCCTGTGAGAGTAACCCGAGCCTGCGTCTCCTGAGACCGCATCGCTCTCAGACCTGCTGCTTGGTGGGTGGTGGGGAGCCAGCACCCAGCACCTCGGCCCCGCCCACCTGGGGGCTGATTGGAGATGCGGCACCTCAGGTTGGATGCGCTGGTTGGAGGCCGGGGCCCAGACCTCGAATCTGACTGGTGTCCGCTGAGGCCCCCTGTGCCCGCGCGCACACCCAGGCCTGGGGCGGACTCCCGGCTGCGGTGGCTGATGCCCGGCTTCTGCGACCGCGGAGGCCACGCCCTGGCGCCGCCTGCTGCTGCCCCCGCAGTGGGATCTAGTAGCGCATCCAGAAGCGAGGTGCCCGGCTCTTCCTAAGTTCGTGTGTCGGAGCTGAACGCGAGGCTGGTCGCTCTGAGAGGCCGTGACGTCTGCGATGCCTCCTGAGCTGCCAGGTGGCAGGGCAACAGCTGCCCCCCGAGCCCTGCTGTGCCCGCTCTGCCCACCACCCACGTGCGATCTCGGTCACGGGATCGCGGGACCTCCGACAGGTCTCCGAAAGCCCCGTCCTCAGCCCGTCACCCGTGGGACAGGATGGCCACGTGCGCACAGCTCCTGGGAGGTGCCTGGGGGCGCCTGTGCCCAGGACGGCGAGGCCGGACGCGGGGAGCCTGCCTGACTCCACGGTCCCTGCACCCGCTCCCGCTGGCAGCCGGTGCTCAGGGCATGTGGCGCAGGACTCTGCCATCCTGCTCCGCCTTCCCTCGGCCCCTGTGTGCCCGCAGTCCTGAGGGCGTGGGCTGTTTGCTGAGCACCCCTGCGGTGAGGCCGGGCGGGCGACTGACCGCATGTCTGGTCCTCTCTCCAGTCTGGAGGTGAGGCAGCTGCTGCAGGCCAAGGCCGACGTGGAGAAGGAGCTGGAGGAGGTGCGACGAGGAGAGGAGGCCAGGCGAGCGCGGGAGGCAGCCCTGAGGTGAGCGAGCGGAGCCAGCGGGCATGGCCTCTCCCCCAGGTAGGCCAGTCAGCAAGCTGGCCCGGCGCCTCTGCGCCCACACGCTTCACCCCCCACGCCCCCGTCAGGCCTCCCTGGACGGTCCCTCCCACACGCGCCCTTGTCCACCACAGCCCCTAAGCGGAAACAACCCGAATGTCCACCGGCAGATGAATAGAGAAAAACGAGGTGTCCGTACCAGGGCACGAGAGGGACGCAGCCTGACATGCACCCGCATGGATGGGCCTCAGAACCGTGTCCACGGGAGCGGCAGGCAGACAGGCCACTGTTGACCCGACACGTGCAGAGCGGGCTGGGCAGGGCAGGCAGTGGTCAGTGGTTGCAGGGCTAGGCCAGGGCGTGGGGGTGACAGACGGGTGTGGGGCTCTGGGGCGATGGGAACCCTCGGGCCCTAGAATTAGGCAGGAGAGGCGGCCCCCAACACCGTGGATGTATGGACACGGGTGTGCACCTTGGCTGTCACGTCAGTGAAAAAGGCCCCCACGAGTAGAAATCTGAGCAGAAACATTTACACTCAGAGCAATTACTAAGGCAGGTTGCTGAAACAAACTTTATTTTTACAAAAGTTTATTCTTAAATGTACACCCAGACAGCACTCCATTCCAGCTGTAGTAGCAAGAGATGCTAAAACAGGAGTGGGATCGGGTCACCGCTGCCCCAGGCCCCAGGGACAGCTCACGTTGCCAGATTTCTAATTCCCCCGGCGGCCGGGCCCTTCCCCCGGCGGAGGCCCTCCTGTGGCCTCGCTCTCAGGGCCTGGAGGGCCTCCTGCTCCTCTTTCTGCTTCTGCTCGAACGCCTTGTCTTCTCCATCGCCGTGGCCTCTGCGTGGCTGCCCAGGGGCTGCTGGCCACCTTCGTGGCAGACAGGGCGCCGGCCCCTCCCTGGACCCTGCCACCGGGACCGAATGAGCATTTGTTCTCAGACGAAAGGTGCAGCTTTGGTGCCGGCTGGGCGACCAGAGGGCAGGTCACAGCGCAGAGGTGTTCGAGTTCCTTTAAAGCCGCGGCGGGCGCACGTCCTCTGTGCACGTTGCCTGCTTACACCCGCCGAGCACCTGCCCACACCGCACAGTCAGCGCCTCTTCCGTTCTCGCCTGGCCAGAGCGATGCTGGGGGGCCAGCCCACGGTGCTCCCGCCCGACGGGACAGACACCCGGTGCCCCGTGTGGGTGCTGCCTGGCAGCTGGGCCCCCACCACGCGTCTGCGCACCGCGTGAGGCCAAAGGGTGTCCCTGTCCCCGTCCCCTTCCCGCTAGAGAGGAGATCCAAGCACTGACCCGGAAGTGTCAGGACCTGCAGGCAGCGAAGGAGGCAGAGGAAGACGACCCCACGGAGGGGACCCCTGAGGTACGGCCTCTCCGGGAGGCTTACTCCGGCCACGTGTCCCCTGGAGCTCTCACTCGGGGGCGAGGACGGCGCTCGTGGCGGCTTTTCTGGGGGTGTCCTGCAGGCAGTGTGTGTGGGCCCCCAAGTGCCCCAGTCGGGCTTATTCTGACCGTCACAGCAGCCACTCCGGCTTCTTCAAAGCCGGGCTAGGAACGGCCTTCACCCCGAAGGCCCACTTCTGTGACGGCCTCCGCAGAGGACGAAAGGGCCCAGGAAGCTGGTCCTTCTTGCGCTCTGCAAAGCTGCTGGGCTGCCTCCTGGAGCCCGCGTCCCAGGAGAGCGCCCCCGAGGGCCCAGGCGGCGAAGACCCGCCTGTGCCGCGGTCCCTCCCGAGCGTCCACTGGGCGTGCGGGCAAGACCTCTCCGGCACCGGCTGAGTCGGGCCAGTGACCCCTCCCCCACGGTTCCCAGCAGGCCCCGGAGGAGCCCCAGCCTGGGCCTGCCGGCAGTCCCTCTCCGCAGGACTCGCTGGAGCCCGGCGCCGGCGAGGACAGCCCCTCCCAGCCCTGCGCCTGCTCCGAGCAGCGGAGACACGCGGCCGCCAGCACCCTGCAGGCCCAGTGGAAGGTGTACAGGCGCCAGGTGAGGGCTCCCGGGCCCTGCTGGGCTGCACCCACCAGGCGGTGCTGAGGCCCCTCCCAGCTGCCAAAACCACTGCCCGTTGTTTACCGACCCACGGTCACCTGCCCTCAGACGGGCGGGTCTGTGGTCGGTGCAGGTGACAGAGCAGACACCGCGGAGAATGGCGTGGAGGGGTTGGGGGGGACCACACACCACCCCTGGAGGCACGAGCAGCCCCCTGGGGAGGAGGGAGCGCTCGAGATAGCAGTGGCTGGTCCCAGGCCTGGCAGCTGGCAGAGCCGGCACCTCCTCTCCCTCCCCCGCCCCCGACTGTGGCAGGGGCAGGACCAGGAAACGGACTCCACTGTGAGAAGTTGGTCCTCGGTTAACTCATTCCTTGTCTCTGTTTCAGAAGAGGGAGGCCGCGCTGGACGAGGTGAGCAGGTGTGGTTCCCCGGTGCCAGAAGAGGTGAGGGTGGGGTGCTCAGGCAGCCGCATGCTGGTCCCCACGAAATCCCACCGCGAAGACGGGTCTGCGGCACTGTCCTGCCACAGCGGGAGGTCGTGTGGCCGCTCCTCCGGAGGTGCGGGTGGCGGTGGGACCTGGAGAGCGGCCACCCGACACCAGCTGTGCTTCACGCACACACGGAGCCGCGGGGGTCCTGGTGGGAGAGGCGCTGTGAGTCTCCGTGACCGTGCGGTCGGTCGTGAGGGACGCCCTGCCTCTGCTCTCAGAGCTCCCACCCCGCAATCTCCCCTGGTCCGAACCCGCCACCTTCCTGGCTTTAACCTCCAGTCCCGTCCTCTCCCTGCAGGCGGCCATGGTGCTCCAGGCAGCCTTCCGCGGACACCTGGCTCGGGCGAGGCTATTGGCGAGCCCAGCATGTGGTCCCGGACCTCCCAGTGTGCCCGGCCTCCCCAGCCAGGTAATGCCCCCCCCCCCCCCCGGGGCAGGACCCCGCAGCCCCTCCCAGGCTCCGGTCCACCTCGCCTGCCCGAGGTTGTGCCTGCCTCCCTCCCGGCCCTGCAGGCCCCGCCTGGCGCCCTTGGGGTCCAGTTAGTGGAGGCGCTAGGACATCCACAGAAGGTCCTTCTTGCTATTAAGGCGGGAGCTTAGGCATGAGCGTCCGTGCGCCTGTCCCTGGGGAAGTGGCGAGGTGTCACCTGAAGGGTCTCTAGAGCCAGGCACTAAGGACCTGCAGCGGAAACTGCTGCCTGGAGAGTAGGAGCCGAGCCCCTGACGGAGCTGTGCCCACCTGCTCTCCGGAGGGGGCACCGGCTGTGCCACCCGAGGGCGGGCGGTTCTCAGGGCTCTCTCACTGTCCTTACGCGCAGAGCCCTCCCTCACCCCGCCCTCCGAGCCCCGTTGTCCAGGCCGAGGGCGACCCCAGGCAGGAGGCGGCCGTCACCCTCATCCAGTCGGTCTTCCGGGCACACCTGGCACGGGTCGGGCACAGGTAAGCTGCCTGGCAGGCCCGCTCCCTATCCTCCGCACAGGTGCGCCCAGGTGCAGGGGCGAGCCGGGACCACGGCGTCACCAGAGCAAAAGTTGCACCTTGTGAAACTTGCTCCCGTGCCGTGCAGGTGGGTGGGCCACCGTCCTGGTCGGACGGGGAGGGTCAGGTAGGAGAGTGAGACCCGTGTGGCTGGCAGAGCCCAGTGGTGGACTGGCTGCCCCGTGTCCTAGCGCATCCCCCTTTCTGAGGGACCACGGGGCGTCCTGGGCTCGGGCCTCCTGCAGCCACACCGTCCTGAAGAAGTAGTGCCATTGCTGGTCACGCTGCCCCTCAGGGAGCACTCCCGGCTGCAAGCACTCAGCCCTCTGAGCGAACTCAGCCCACGGGTGGGGTCCAGGGTGGGTCCGCAGTGAGCTCAGTGGGCGCCACAGTGTCTGCTGCCTGGGAAGTGCAGGCCCCTCCCGGTCCCGCAGACGCTGCTCCCTCGCCCCCCACACACCTCCGCTTCTCGCCTGCATGGCAGAGGGCGGCCCCGCGCTGTTAGGTCTACAGCTTCGCTCTGCAGAAGGGCAGCCGAGTCAGAACTGCACGGTCCGGGGGGCCGCCATACGACTGTGCGGGTCCTCCCTGGGCACTCAGCCAGGCCGGCAGGTGGATGGTGGCCTCACCACCGAGACAGCAGGGAGGGGTGTCTGAGGCCCGGCCTCAGCGAGCATGCGGGAGGCTGACGGAGGACTCGGGGAGCCCCCACGGCCAGCTGTCAGGATGGGTTCGGCCGGGAGCAGCTACCTGCTGCCTATCCTGTCGGACCAGTGGCCTGAGGAAGCCAGCAAGCCCGGCCCGGCGGTGGTCAGCTGCGGTCACTCTCTTCCAGGACCCGGGCGCTCCCTGCAGCCTCTACCAGGATGCCTGTTCCGGCCACACTCAGTGCGCCCTCCCCGCCAGCGCCCCCTGTGGCGCCTGCTGGTAAGTCCAGGTCATTGAGTGTCGGTGCTGGGGCCAAACAGCCACCACCCGGAAGCAGAGGACGTGGAGCAGAGTGAGGGTCTCGCACAGCCTCCCCGTCACAGCTCCGCCCCTTCCCCAGGCTGTGGGGAGACAGAGGCCCAGGCACTTCCTGGGACTCAAAACCCACACGGTCACCTGCAGGCCAGTCACCTGCCAGCACCTGGTCCTGGCTGCCGGCAGGCGTCCCGGCTTTGCTCTCGGCTCCAGCTGGGGACCCTCCCTCGGCCAGTGCTCCCCGGGGCTGGGTTTTAAGTAAAGAATTACTCAGTTTCCTTTTCCGCTCAGTAAGGCCCAGAGCCGCCACTTACAAACCAGGGTGGCGGGCCTGTGAGGTCAGAGCCCGGCGGGGCCGCCATGCCAGGTGGCAGCTGGGAATTGCTCCGTGCTGTCCTGGGGATCCTCCCACCTCGACCTGCAACTGGGCAGCTCATGTCCACCTGCTGGCGGAGGATGAGCCCTGGTGGGTGGAGATCTGAGACCGGCCGGTGAAGCCTGCAGCTCGGGCTCTGGGAAGGCGCCAGCAGGTGCTGCCACCAGCAGCCTTTCCCGGGTGCACTGGCCCGCTGCGTCCTTGTCCTCGGGTGGGAAAGACGAGTGAGAGGAGGCGGGCAGGCGGGCAGGCGGCGCCGTGCTCCCAATCAGGGATCTACGAAAGGAAGCAGCCGTTGGGGCTCCGAGGTGTCATGAGGTATGAGGTGTGAGGGTCGGTACACAGCGCAGTGGCCGGGATCTGTGCACCCGGAGCAGTGATCGCCTGCAGCGTTTTTCTGAACCAACGGTGTCGGGAGAACGGAGGGTGGGAGGGCCCCGCCCGGTGCTGACTGCTTCTGGCCTGTGTTTCAGGTCAGGAAGACAGTGAAGTGAGCGGCGGGGACGCCATGGAGGGCCCAGCCCCGCAGCCCTGCCCTGGTGAGTGGGAGGCCACTGCGGCAGCAGCCACAGGGGCAGGGAAGGAGGCGCCCTCGGCCCAACACCCCTTCCCTGCAGGGGGTGCGGGGAGGGGAGCTGAGGATAAGCTGAGTTTGCGCACAGCTCGCCCGGAATCCCTCATCGGAAATTGCCACCTCGTCGCCTTTTGCAGCCTTGTCCGGGCTCTCGAACTCCGATATTCTCTCCAAACCTCCGTTTGTAAAGCTCCGCACACAGTCCTGGGACCCCGCCCCAGCCCCTGCACTGGGGCGCCGGGCTCCTGGCCCAGCAGACCCCGTGGCGGCCTGGTCCTGTGATGGGGCCGCCATGTGCCCACCCGCCTCCCGGCAGCCTCGCCTCCGTCACACACGGCAGCGCAGGCGCGTCCCGAGTGCAGCTGCTCCCAGAGCCAGTCTGCGTGCCGGTCCGTGCGCCCGGCTCCTCTGGTTGCCGGTGTTTTTAAGGGAAAAGGCCTGAGTGATCTTTTCGTTTTGTTGGTCCTCGCCCGAGGGTGTGTTTCCATTGGTTTTTAGTGAGAGTGGAAGGGAGAGGGAGAGACAGAGAAACATCGATGTGAGAGAGAGACAGCGATGGGTCGCCTCCTGCACAAGCTCGGCCAGGGCCTGGGCCAGGGAGGAGCCTGCAACCAAGGTTGTGCCCTTGACCGGAATCGAACCCTAGACCCTCAGTCCCCAAGACAATGCTCTCTCCACTGAGCCAACCCCGCCAGGGCGACGTTTTTAATTTCCTAAGTTTCCGCTTTGGTGGTAATTTCCCCGAGAGTCACAGAAGGAAGCCGATGCTGCAGGAGTCCCCCTCATCTCACCGCCAGCTCAGCCATGTTTCCCTCCGATCCCGCGAAGCCGTGGAGCAGGAGCCCTCTCTGTCCCCTGGTCCCAGGGCCCCTCGCCTGCGGTGGCAGCCCAGGTTGCAGTGGGCACACAGCTTGAGTGGCTGCTGGGTGGCCGGACCTGCCTCCAGGAGCCCCGCCCACACTCAGCCTCCCGGTGCCGGTGCCGGCAAGGCTGCCTCTCCCCGCGTTTGCGTGTCGAAAGGCCCGTGTTGGGAGCTGAGCCGAGAGGCTGGGGGGACTAGGCGGTGACGGGAGAGGCCGTGGCAGTGACGCGGGTCCGAGGTCTGACCGTCCCGACCGCTCTGGCAGTGACCCTGGGCGTCCTGCCAGGAGAGGGCAGTGGGGTGACCCCTCCCTCCCCCTCTGGTTCCTTTCAGCCGAGCCCCCTCCCTCGTCTGCGCCCTGGGAAGACGTCTCCTCGGATGATTCGGACGAAGTCATCATGGCTCCAGCTCTGCCCTCGAAGAGAAGCCCCTCCCTGCCCCCCGCCCTGGGTCCCTGCGGGCGCGCCGCACACGGGGACGCTTTGTCCGCGGAAAGCTAGGTTAGCAGGACAGAGCCGCTGGAGGACAGGCCCTGACACTGGGAAGTCACTTACCTTTAGGGAAAGAACAGGACCTGCTCTCCCTCGGCACCTCCGGCTTCTCGTGTGGCTGGTTTGTGTGAGGCCCGAGCGCCTCCCCCTCCCCGTGGGGCAGGTGGTCGCCCCTGCCCGGTGCCCCGTGTCCACATGGCGGTGTCAGGGCCCACACCTGAGGGGCCAGGAGCCGCCTTGGCCCGAGGGAAGGGGTGCACCATCTGTGGGTGCGAGGGCCCCCCGCCCCCCTGCTGGTGCTTGGTGCTGGCCGAGCCTCACTCTACCCGCTGGGCCTGTCCCGGTTCAGAGCCGGGGGACAGGAAAGCCCCGCAGGTGCTGCATGATTCCGAGGCGCCCTCCGCCCGAAGCCAACCTCTGCGTGGCTGTTCCTCTGGGAGCTCCAGGCCATGGGCCCTGAGGGAGCCTCCGGGGCTGGAGGGCAGGCCCTGCCGAGGAGCAGGCAGGCTCCGGGGCATCCAGGCCCGTGCACCCGACCCCAGAGGCCAGGCCGCGGGCAGAGCTGGGAAGGGCAGGACGAGCCCTGGACTTGTGTCCTGGGCGTGTGGGTGTGTGTACGTCCTGTGCCCTGTCCTGGGCCCAGCACTGCTGGGCTGCTCCGCGCACACAGCCTCGACGCTGCCTCAGCACACGCCCACCTCCCGGACGGCCGGCCGTGCAGGGTGCAGCCTGCCTGTGGCCCTGGCCCCTCAGACTCTGCGACTCTTCCCTGGGGATGCCCCCGCCCCTGCCAGGCGCGCGTGCCGGGCTCAGCCTGGGCTGGGACCCAGGGCCCGCCTTCCGCGTGCTGCCAGACTGGCCCCGCTGCTCCCGCACCCAGGTGGGCGCCAGCAGTGAGGTCCACCGGGGGCAGGGGCAGGGCCAGGTGACGGAGCAGGCCTGCGTGAGTCTGGGGGTGGGACTTAAGCGGGTAGCAAGACTGAGGCTCCCTGGGGAGACTGGACAAGGCCCAGGAGCAGGGATGTGTCCTCAGTGAGCGCCAGAGGCCCAGATCCTGCGTGTCCAGGGCGGGGGGAGGGGTGGCTCTGGGCCATTTCCCTGCAGCCCCTGCGCATCACCTCGCACTTGACAGCGAGCACACCTGTCTCCCCAGACCCTGACCTGGCAGTGACACCATCGGCCGGCGGAGCTGTGGGGCACCTGCCGACACGGTCGGGTATGGGGGTCCACCCCTCAGGCTCCAGGGGCACCCCCCTCGGGCCCGGCTGGCTGTCTGTCCCACAGGGTCACCTTTAGCTCACATCCCCCCTCCCACACGGACAGACTACGGACTCGAGAGGCGGGCGCTGGTGGGAAGTGGCCCCAGCCTCAGGCAGGAAGAGGAGGGGCTGACGCCAGGGCGGTTGCGGGGCTGCAGGGTCTGTGCAGTGTGTGGTCCCCCAGTGGGGGTGCGTGGCTGGGATGGCCTGGCCACCAGGCCCCAGGCCTCCATGCATGAGCCCTGGATGTCGCTGTGCTGACCAGGGCTCATCCCCGTGGGCAGGAGGGACGGATGTGGCCCTGATGCAGGCGCTGCTGTGTGTCCTGGAGGAGGAAGGGCCTGGGCGCCGGGAGAGGCAGGTGCCCAGCCCGGCTCTGCGGCCTTAGAAAGCCCAGCTGCACCCAGGAGCGCCCTGGGAGTGGCGGCACCTGTCCTCGGGCTCTGAGGACCTGAGAGCAACAGACCTGCTGGGCCCCACCTCCCGCCTCCATCAGCTGACCACCCTCGTGCTCCCTGAAGACCCCAGGAGTCCCCTCTGTGTGGCCCTGGGCAGTTGGGTGGGCGGGCCCCTGGCTGCACCTGTTGCCACGAGGCTCTGGGGAGCGGGAGTCCCCTCTGCTCCGTGCTGCCGGCCTTTGTGAATAAACGCAGTTTGCAGCGTATTTGTCACCATCACCCATAAACCCGCACATTCAGTTGCTTCCAGGCGTGGGCTGTGGCTCACGCGCAGCCTGTGTGCTGGGCTGCGGGGACGCACGCTGGTTCCTGGCAGGCGGCTGGTCAGCTGGGCCCCTGAGCAGGAGGGCGCCCACGAGCCTCAGCCAGGCTGCCTCCGGGCACCCCGTCCGTCCCCCGATGTCTCTCCTGCTCCCCAGTGAGGACTGAGCACCAGGAGAGGAAAAGTGGGGCGCGTTCCCCAAATCCCATTCCCCTTCCGCTCTAGCAGCAGGGCGAGCGTGTTCCGGACCAAGTGCAGAGCCGCGGCGAGGACAGGCGGCCCTCAGAGGCAGGGTCCACGTGTCCTGGAAGCGTGGCTTCCCGGCGGTGCACCAACGAGGCGGGTCCGTGGTCTGTCCGCGGGCACCGCTGCTGGCCCTTGCACTGGGCGGAGCTGGTCGGAGCCCCCAGTGACCTGGGGGTGGCCGAGGGTGTGCCCGAGCCCGTCCTGGCAGCCGATGCCCCCGTGCGAGCTGGCATGGCACTAGGAGACTTGGTGCTTGCAGAGCGCGGTGGGGCCGATGGGGCCGTGACAGCCGAGAGCGGGCACATCCGACAGCCTGCCACGCGCCCCCCAAGGCCGGGTCAGAGCAGAGGCGGGGACTGGGGTTCCAGCTGAGCTGGGCAGGGAGCGTGGGGTGACGTCCAACCTCGAGGCTCCTCCCCGAGACAGGAGAGCCGGCCCCTCAACAGAAATAGGTGGCAGGTGCACCCGCCGCACACACTCAGCCCCCGCTTCCCTCTGGGGAGTTCTCTCCACTTAAAGCCCCTCAGGTGGGGCAGGGAGGGTGGCCGCCCTGAGCGGACTGTGCCGTGGAGCTGGGACCTCAGCCCTGGGCAGATGGGGAGGCCGCCCAGTGGGGCTCCGACTCCCACTGCCCTGCGGCCATCACAGAACCCAGGAGGGTCCTGGCTGGGTGCTCGCTGGCCACCGGCCTCCGTTTCCCCATCTGTACACAGGGAGGAGCCATGTCTCCGGGAGGGTGTGAGCCGGCGGCCAGGGCAGCCTGTCCCAGCCTGGGGACCATCTCCCGAGGGCCTGGCCGTGACAACGTCAAGGCCGTGCTCCTGTCTGAACCCTGCTCACCCAGTGCCTCGCCGGGAGGGAGGGGCCAGGCGGAGGGCAGAGGGGGACTTTGGACTTGGTCCTGAGGCCGGGGGATGGGAAGGGCAGCAGGGGAGGGACAGGCAGATCCCTCATGGAGACCGGGGGCAGCGGCAGGGCCGAGGGCGTGGCTGTGCTCCAGGTGACCTCGAGCAGGACATTGGGGTCATATTCCCTGGGCCCCAGGGCCCCTAGGAGAGGCCACCGTCCTGGGAGGGCGACCCTGGCCTCCCCTGCCCGCCCCGCCCCCCACACTCACACCGCCTGGGAGGGAGGGAGCGAGGCTGTCAGAGCCGGGCTCTGAGACTGGGCGCCCAGGGCCCCCCATGGCACAGACCCTGCTGTTGGGCGTGACAACCCCAGGGCACGTGGGGGAGCCGCACGGGGACCGGCTTCGGGGGGGTGGAGGTGGGGGGGGCAGGAGGCTGGCCTCCAGCTGTGGCGCCGTCCCTGGGTTATCCTGGGACCCACGGGGGAGGCTGGGACTCCTGCTTTGCAGACGAGGAGACCAAGGCTCAGACAGCTGCCTGCTCGAAGGGCCTCCGCCCTGGAAAGGGATGCTGTCCCGGGCCGCCCACGGCAGAGCAGCCGGCAGGCTTAGGAGAGGACGGGAGGCCTGTCCCTCCACGACCAGGCCCCCTCCGCACGACTGGCCGCCTCCCAGGCCCGAGAAAGGCGGCCTCCCCCCGAGGCAGGGCCACGCGGCTGACATCCCCTCCAGCAGCTGCTGCCACCGTTGCCCCAACGCCGGTGGAGCGAGGGTGGTGAGGCTGCCGGGAGGGGGCCATACCGGCCTCCACGCCCACGCCCATCATCCGGTCCAGCCCCTGCCCGTGCCCACCAGGGCGTTCGGGGGGTTACTGGCTGACGAAAGGACACCCCTTGAAGGTATCAGACGTTACGAAATCTCCCCCGGTTGTGTGAGCCCAGAATCAGAACTGTCACGGCCACGGCCCGGCCCGTGTCCACACCTCCCATGTCCACGCCACCTCCCGTGTCTGCGCCTCCCGTGTCTGCACCTCCCATGTCCACACCTCCCGTGCCCGCGCCTCCCGTGTCCCCGCCTTGACCAGCATGGCCTTGGCCAACAAACATCACTAAGTGGGACCCTGGCAGGCCCTTCGTGCTTGGGGCTTTGCACCCTCTTGCCTCGCCGAGATGCCAGGCGGAGGTGGCCTGCAGGAGCCACTGCCCACGCACCAGCACCAGCACCAGCCCCAGCCCCCTCGGAGCTGCCACGGGACTCCAGGTGCCGACAGGAGAACAGCCCAGCTGAGCCCAAGCCGCTGGCCCCCAGGTGGTGAACAAAGACCGGGGTTGTGTTAAGCCACCAAGTTCCGGGAGCAGTAGGTAACGGATCCTTCAGCTTTTAAGCCTGCGTCGCTCAGGGCTGTGGGAGAGCATTAGACTGGAAGTAAGATGGTTCCCACCCGTCTGCACCTCATTCTCGCCTTCGTCTCCTCCTCAAAACGGGGATGGGGTCGTTGGTGCTGTGAGGGTGAGGCTGTGGCGTGAAGGGCACCGGGTGACTTCCGGGGGTCAGACGTCTGCGGACACTGTCCCCCGGGACGGCCTTGCTTCTGACCCGATCGCCAGATTGGGGAGTTGCCAAAACCAGGCTTCATTCCGGTGATTTTCGAGGATGATTCACGTTGCCGGCAGCTGGCATTCCCACGGCTTCCGTTTATTAGCGCAAAGGATGCAGATAACCATCAGACGGAGGGGGAGAAGCAGCGAGAAGATGTGTGGCCCTGCCTTGGTGTGTGACAGACACATGGATGTCACCGTGGCCGGCGTGAGCAGCGCCCGCGGTTCTCCGGTAGCCGGGACCCACCAGCCAGGTGTCCGTGGCGAGCAGGCCTGGCTGGCTGCAGGGCCAGAGCGGCCTCAGGCCGGGCCGCATCGCTGCGGGCACCAGGGAAACCCAGCCTCCCGCTGTCTCATGAGCTCTATCTCCACGGAAAATATGAACCTCTTTGGGCCACGTCCAAACGCAGGGGATTCCATTGTCCTGGCTTCCGCCCCGGCCCCGGGGGCCCGTCCGCGCCTGGCCTTTCTCCAGGCTCCACAGGTCTTGGGACAGCCCTCCCGGAGCCTCAGCCCAGCCCCTGCTGGCCGGGGAGCTGGACCTGGGCAGCGCCTGGCCGGGCCCCTCCCCCTCCATTCTAGATGCTGCCAAGGAGCTCAGGCCTGCCTCAGCCTTCCTCCTCCCAGTTTCACTCACAAACTCTGCTTCCCCGGAGGGAGGGAGGGAGGGAGGGAAGGAAGGAGGGAGGGAGGGAGGGAGGGAGGGAGGGAAGGAAGGAGAGAAGGAGGGAGGGAGGGGAGGGAAAGAGAGAGGGAGGGAGACCCCAAGGGAGGCCCTTTCCCATGCATCCTGTTGGGGGGCGTGGGGTGCATTTACATAACCGTTTTAACCATTTTGAGTCTAACTCAGTGGCATTTAGCACATTCACAATGTTGTGCGACCATCACCACTATCTCTTCTGGAAATATCTTCGCCACCCGGAAAAGAGACCCACACTCACTGAGCACTCACCCCCACCCCTCGTCAGGCCCGCAACCTCTGACCCACTTTCCGTCTCTAAGGAGGTGCCCGTTCTGGACGCCGCAGTGAACGGAACCCCACTGCCCGTGGAGGGAGGTCTGCGTCCGGCTCTCACTCAGCACCCTGTGGTCCAGGCGCCCTGTTGTAGCCAGCCGCCCCCGCCCCGTCCTTTTCACGGCTGCATAGTACTCCTCGCGGCTGGACCGCCAGGCGCTTCTCCGATCGCCAGCTGACGGGCACGCGGGCCGTTTCCACCCTCTGGCCAGTGCGGACCGCGCTGCTGCGTCCGGTATTTTACATGCTTCCCTCGTTCCTGTGAGCTAAGCATGACTGTCCTCGCTGTAGCCACGAGCAGGCAAAGCTCCCGGAGGACCTGAGCCCAGCACATGGCGTAGATCCGTAAACAGAAGAGAAAGGAGGGCCTGGGGAGCGGGAGGTCGGGGCCCAGGGTGGAGCGGGCCTGGCCCCGGGCTCAGGGCTCTCGGCCGGAGATGGCCAGGTTGTCCTTCCTGTCCTCGCAGATGGGCCTTCCGGTCCCTGGTGGGGAGCCGGGATGCTGCAGCCGCTGTCATCGCCTGGGGCCACTTCCTTAGCTGGGAGAGACCGAGCAGTTCCCCATCCGTCACCTCCCCCTGAGTCACCCCTGAGTCATCTCGGCTCATCCCCGTGCCCCAGTCCGTGCCCGGCACTGCAGACCTAGTCGTCTCTGACTCTCGGGCCGCTGGTGCCCTGTTTCAGGTCACCCAGTCTGTGGCCTGGTTGGAATCTGGTTCCCTAACTGGGTGGCAATCTCATGCCTTTGAGCAACGGCGCGATCTGGGCCTCAGTTGCTCCATCTGTAGAATGGGACTAAGGCCAGACTCCAGCCACACATCCAGGCCAGGCAGGAAAACCAGGTCTCAATGCTGCAGGCAGGAGGGGCTTTCCCTGCCCCCCATCCCTGGCACCCTCTCGCTCACCCTCACCCCAGCGTGCAGTTCAGGGACAGGAGTAGGGACGCTGCCCTGAGCTCACACAGCTGCTCGCGTGGGACTGCAGAGCCCCTGGCCCTCCCAGGAAGGCTCGTTCCCGGGGCTTCTCAGTCCTACGGGCACTTTCCCACCAGCTGTGGACCCCAGGCGGCAGCAGGCTCGGGGCTCAGGGTCCAGATAGGGGCCCCGGTGGGCTCCTCCAGGCCGTGAGTGAGCACTGGCTCCCCCTCTTCTCCACCTGCACCCTGTTATCGTCTTCCTCGTGGACCCCTTAGGAGAGGTCCACTGACCGCAGCAGCAAGCCGCCCAGCCCATCGCTTCCTGTGGAGCCCGTGACCAGGCGCGTGGCGCGGGGCCTAAAGCACCGGGACTGCTGCCTGGGTTCTGGAGGCTGAGGTCTGGGGTCCCGGTGCCGGCAGGTCGTTCCTTCTGAGGCTGAGAGGCGGGGCGGCTCCGGCATTCCTCGGGGTCCTCTGGCTTGTAGACGCATCGCCCCCATCTCTGCCTCCATCTCTCCACGTGTCCTCCCGCGTCTCTATCCGCATCAGAGCCTGGGGGCCTGGTACGGCCTCCCGCCCGCAATGACTCTACTTCCAGGCAAGGGCACAGTCACAGGCTCCCGGAAGTAGGACCTGAACCGAGCTTTTGGGGCACACAAGCCAACCATTAAGCTGAGTCAGCATTCCATATCATGTTTGGGGCAGGCTTTCCGGGGCCTTAGCAGGGAAATGCACCATTTGTGAGGCTTCCGGAAACCCTGAAAGGAGTTCACGGACCCCGTGCCTCCGCCTGGGGACCCGGGGGGCTGCCACACTAGTGCTGGGGCAAAGCAGGGGTCTGTGGCCGTGTAACCTATTAGTAACAGGCGTTGGGAACTGTGTCCTGTAGGGATGGCGCGTGCGACCTCCCTCCCCCCCGCCCCGCTGTTAGTCCCCAGCTGGGTGGTGTCCGTGAGTTACCCTGAGAACAGAAACCACAGCGTCTGGCCCCAACCCTCCCATGCCGCTGCCTCATCACAGGGAACAGGTGGGTCAGGGCAGTGGGATGAGCAGATGGACAGTCCCCCCCCCCCCCCAGAAGCCACTGCCCAGCCTGCCAGGAGGCCCGTCTGCTCGCCGAACTGGCCCGGCTGGTTGAGCGGGACACAGCAGGCAGCAGGGCCCAGGAACCTGGTTCTCAGACTCAGACCCAGAAATAATGCCCCAGGGCGGTGAGGAGCCAGAGCCAACGGACACACCCACTGACCCGTGCAGAGGGGTGCCCAGGGCCGAGCACCTACAGCGTCTCCAGTCTCCCCTGTGTCGGGGTCCCCACCTGCACTCTAAGGGGCGTGGAGATGCCCCAATAGGGGGTGTTGGCTGTGGAACCCCACCATCTGTGCTCGCCTCCTGGCAGCTGCCTGAGTTTCCAGGCCGAGGGTGCCAGGCTTGCTTCCTCTTAGGTCTGGACCAAAGACAAACCTCTCCCAAAGGCAAGGCCAGGGAGGGGTTCTGACCACCCTCAGACCCTTACAGCTTGAGCTCGGTCACACGTTGATGTTCTGAGCTCTTTACAATCGTCGTTCTTCCCTTTCACAGATGAGGACATGGGTGCACAGAGAGGGTGCGTCACTTGCCCGAGGTCACACAGCTGTAGGCAACCAAGCCAGGGCCTGAATCTAGATCGTCCTTATTTTACAGACAGGTCACTGGGTCCCTTGCTGGGCAGGCCGACCCCACAGAAGCTTAATGTACGTGCAACAGTGGGACCAACGAGCTACGGCCCGGCCCGGCCCGGCCCAGCCCGGGGAGCACAGCCAGCGTTCCGAGCCCCATCCCCACTGGCGGGCGGGGAGAGGGCGCTGGTCCTCCTGTCTTTCCTGCCCAGCGCCCCTCGGCTGGGGGCGGGGAGGGAGGAGTCCTGGTGGGCGGAGCCTAGCGCAGCGTGCCAATGGCGGCGCAGGGGCGGAGTCGGAGCGCGGCTGGGGGCGGGGCCGGAGGGTGGTGGGCCAATGGGAGCCGGGGGCGGGCCGGCGGCGGCGGGCGGGGGCGCGCGGAGGCGGCGGCGGCGGCGAACAAAGAGGCGGCGGGCGCGGGCGGCCGAGCGGAGCCGAGCGCCGACGAGCACCGCCGAGCCGGGCCGAGCCGGGCCGAGCCGGGCCGGGCCGGGCCCAGGAGCGCGCAGGCGATGCGGGCGACCAGGCCGGGGTCGGCGGGCCCCTGAACCCCACGCCCCGGGCCAGCGAGGAGCCGCGCGGCGGCCGCGTGTCCGAGGGGCCGGGCCCGCCATGGCCGGGGTCAGCTACACGGCGCCCTGGTGGGTGAACCTCCTGCACCGGCTGCCGCACTTCAGCCTGCGCTGGGAGCCCACCAGCAGCCAGTTCCGGCCCGAGGACCCCGACTACCAGCAGGTGACCGGGGCCCCCGGGCGGGGGGTCGCGGGTCGGGGGTCAGGGCGCCGGGTCACGGCCCTTCCTTTCAAAGGTCGGAAGACTCCCCTCCCCCATCGGTGGTCACGGCCCCTCCTCCTCGGGGTCGTGAGCCCCTCCCCGAAGGTCGCCGCCCCCACCTTTTCGAGGGTCTGAAGACGCCCCACTCTGCTGCCATCTGGAATCAGGCTGCTCCCCTGCTTGAGGGTCGCCTTCTGGGTCATGGGTCACTCCTTTTCCAGCGTATCAGGGCCCCCTACCCCCATCGAGGGTGCGGGGCCCTCCTGCAGTCTCGCTTCCCTTCTGGGGTCACTTGAGGCCCTCCTTTCTGGGGTTCCTGGAGCCGCCTCCCTCCCCTCCTTGGAGCTCCCTCTGCCAGCTGTCAGCTCCTGCCCAGGCCCCTGCCCATCACTGGGGGCTGTTGCGGGGCAGAGCCCCCCCCCTACCCAGAGGACCCCACAAGGGCTGAGACCTGCGGGGGCGCCTCTGCGGCTGGAGCAGGGCCGGGGAGCAGGCCGCGGGCTGTGCCTTCCTGCCCGGGGATCCGGGTTCCAGCCCGGGGATCCGGGTTCCAGCCCTGAGGGCCGGGTGCCTGGTCACCTGGAACCCCCCTGGGCTGCGTCTGGCAATCATTGCACAGCCTCCGGGGTGGGTGGCGTTCGCTTTGCTTGTCAAGACGGCCTGGGAGTCCCGGATCCCGTGGACCGTGTCCCTCCCCACCCCACCTGTGCAGAACTCTGTTCTCCGTGGCCTCCCTTCTCCAGGGCAGAGAGCCAGAAGCAGCGGGCGAGGATGCCGTGGGCACCCGGCTCCCGGCTCCCGGCTCCCGGCTCCCGGCTCCCGGGCCTGCTGGCCTGTGTCTGAGCAGGTTAGGAAGGGGGCGAGGGCTTGGCCCAGGCACGCCCTGAGGCAGCAGAAGTGTATAAACCAGCACCCACATTCTAGAGGCCCAGCCCCGGGGGGCGGCCAGTGTGGGCAGCACCTGTGCCTCCAGGAACTTGGTGGGCGGGCTCTGCCACACCTGCCGCGGGGGCTCTGCGTCCACAGGTCAGGGGCTGGGCTTGACCTGAGGAGGTTCCCTGCCACCCCTGGGCACCTGGGCTGTCTGCCCGCCCCGAGCTCTCCTGCTGGCCCGGGGACTGCCCCCTCTGCCTGCTGCCAACCACGCTTGGACTGGCTGCCTGGCTCCTGCTCTCTGGGTGCCACCCCCCTACCCCCATGTGCCAGCTGGGATTCCAGGACACCTGGTAGAGGGTGAACCAGGGGCAGACACCTGAAGCCCTGGGAGGCCTGGGGTGGGGGGCAGGCACCCCTCGCACAGCCTGGCCTCCTGCAGGGCCCTTTGCCCCCGAGAGGACCCTGCTCCTGGGCCAGCCTCCTGAGCCGTCCCCTCCTCTGCTGTGGGAGGGCTCTGACTCACTCTCCTGCCTCCTCTCTGAGGAGCAGAATTAGCCACTGAATAATTCACGGGGTGGAAACCAGCCCGGCTCCATCCCGCCCCCTGCTCCTGGCGGGGGCCACGGGCGAGCCAGGCCTGGGGTGCGCGCTGCCTCTGCCCTCGGAGCTGGTGCTCTTGGACAAGCGCTCGGCCTCTGTCGGCCTTCAGGCCTCACCCCGAAACCCCGCTGGTGTGCCTTCCCTGTAGGGGCGCCGTGGGAATGCGAGGGCCCGGCTCTGGTCCCTGCTGGGTGTGCAGCAGAGGGAGCCTCCCTGGGTGGGTGGGTGATGGGGTGCCCTGGGCCATGGCCTGGGGCCCCTGCCTGCCTCCCCTGGGGCAGCCTTCCTAGCTGTGGGGGCTTCTCCCTCCCGAGCTGACCAGGGAAAGGCGGGGCCTGGGGCCGGAGTGGGGGTGGCCCGGGAGACCAGCCTTCGCCCTTCTCTGCTGTTTCCTACCCCCACCATCGGCTGTTGGGAGCCATGGTGAACCCCACTGGAAAGCCCCGGGGGTCACCCTTTTTCTGGAATGCTGTGTGGGGACATCTCTCACTAGCCCTTTGTCACACAAGCCTGGGAGATGAGGACTCTCCCCATTGTACAGATTAGCAAACTGAGGCCCAGAGAGGAGACTGGCTCCGGATCACGTAGCGAGGCCATACTCTCTACCCTCAGTCTTTCTCATTCTTGCTCACTGTCCTCACCAGTTCAGGGGGTTCTGGAAGTTCCAAACTGATGGAGAAAAACGGGAATGGCCTGGTGTAACAGTGCTGTGGTGGGGTCAGGACAGGTCCTGCTGGGGCCTGGCAGTCAGGGGAGGCTTCCTGGGGGAGGTGCTCCTGGCCTTCCATGGAGGCTGCAAGCCAGACTATGGACGGGCAGCAGGCTGGGACCTGCCTGGAGCCTGGTCTGCAGTGGGCACACCGGGCCCATCTTCCAGGCCAGATGGTAGCAGTTGCCGCAGGTTTGCCCTGAGGACTTGGATGTTTCCAGCAAGACCCTAAACATAGACTGAGGTAGCTGTGCAGAGGCCTCGGGGAAGAGGGTTCCAGGCAGGGGTACAGCACGTGCAAAGGCCCTGAGTCGGGGAAGCCTGGGCCTCAGCCCCAAATAAGAGAGTCCCTCTGGTCTGACATGCTGCCCTGGAGGGCTGAGTGGCCCCTGAGGGGTTTGAGACCACGTGGGGGTCTCCCACCAGAACGCAGCACTGAGTTGAATGCGATTTGAGCAAGCTCAGCCCATGCCGGCAGCAGCGTGGTGGCAGAGCGGTCATGTCCGCTGGGCAGGGCTGGCCCTGATGTCACCCTCACTGCTGATGGGAAGGAAACTCGCTCTGCTTAAACAACGGGAGTTGTCGCCTCTCTTCTCTTTTACAAAAGGAATACACGTCCAGGGAGCGTTCGGAAAATAGGAAAGAGCTTGAGACAGAAAAAGCCCCTCCCCGCGGAGCCCGTCCATGCGCTTATCCTGGGGAGCGGGGCAGGGGGAGTCCGCTGAGACCTGGAGTCGCACCGTGCGCCCTCAGTCACCTGCCTGTAATCATCACGTGTTTGGGACCGTGTCCATGGTCCTTGGTTCTCGAGGCTTGGCCTGATCCATGTGGCAGTCCGGATTCTGAGGCTGAAACGACAGCACATGGGGGCCGGGTGGAAGCTTCTAACGCACCCCCTGCAAGGACAGCTCACGAGCTTGGCTTTGGGGTGCAGGGCCCATGCACGGGTCGGGGGGTAGGGAGTCCCCCTGGGCCCAGTGGACTCTGCCTGTCCCCCTCTTGGCCAGTGTCAAAGTCCCGGGGAAGAATCCAATTGGCTGAGCTGGGGTCACGTGCCTGCCTCTGGCCAGCGGAGGGCCAGGTGGTCATTGCCTCTGCCACCAACTGCCCACCCGCTGAGGGGTCGGTGTTGGCCAGACCCCGTGTCCCCCGCCTGGTGTGTGCGGGGTCTGCACCACCAGCTCTATTGTTAGGCCCCTCGGCTCCTGGTTTTGGAGGGTCTGGGGGCAGGGACATCAGCTGGGTGAGGCCGGGCCTGGGGCTCTTAGTTAGGCTCTGGGGGTGGCGCCGACCTTCAGGCCACAGCCGCTGTGCCGGAGAGGCTCATGCTGTTTGCTTACAAGCATTTTTCTGGGCACCATCACCCCCACAGAAGCAAAACCGAGGCCGCTGGCACCTGGCATCAGTGAGCGGAAGACGTGGGCAGCTTCCTTGCCGGCCAGGCACTCCCCTGCCCGTGCACACAGCTCGGAGCCGCTTCTGAGTCGGGGGGAGAGGCCCCCTGGCCCCTCGCAGGTGCTGGTGTCGGGACTGAACCCCTCCCCCAGGCAGCTCTGCTGAGTTCTCTGCTGGAGAAGAGGAACCGAATCTGCAGACAGAGATGGGTCACCATGTGGGAAGTGCCCCATGTGGCCCCCGAGGAGCTGGGGCCCGGGGGGGGGGCAGGAGCAGAACCCCGGGAGCCCCTGGTTGTGCTGGGCCGGGACACAGAGCCCTCCGGGGTCTCGGGCGGCCGCAGTCCTGCGGAGGGGAGGGCTCAGTGCTGACGCTGCGATGGGCACACGCGGGCTCGGTCACCCGAGCAGGGCCACTTCCCAAAGGGCATCCCTGAGCTGGGTGCTGAGGGGGTCTCTCCTGGAGACAGGAGGGCAGATGCCAGCGAGGTTGGGTCTGCTGCCTGCCCCGCAGGCCCCCGAGGCTCCGGGGCAGGCAGACATCTGCCGAGGCAGCGGGTGTCCTTGTCATGCTTGGGGACTGGAGGGCTGTGGTGGGCCTGGGTCAAGGCCAGGCCTCCAGCCCAGTGCCAGGGCAGGAGGGAGCTGTCCCGGTGCCAGCTGGCCACGAGGCCACTCCTGTTCTTGTCTGGAGCCAGGGAAGGCGCCAGGGTGTGGGGCGTGCCTAGGTCACAGGTGGGTGGGAGGGCTGCAGGAGAGGGGCTGTGCAGGGCCCTCTGTGAGCCTCCCTTTCCACACCCCTTGCCCAAGACCTGGGCTTTGTGTGCCCAGAGGAGCTGGGGCACGTGTGTATCAGCGTGCACACGTGTGTGAACGTGCACACCTGCAGTCAGAGCTCGGGCACATGCAGGCCTGCACACGTGTGTGAGCGTGTACACCTGCAGTCAGAGCTCGGGCACATGCAGGCCTGCATACATGTGCCACCCTCTCTTGCTACAGGAGGCTGGTTGAGGCCTGGGTCCCCACGGGAGGGCAGGGGCCAGAGGGGCTGTTTCCTCTCGCAGGCCCCGCTGTGGCCAGGCCTGTCCTTTGTTGACCAAGGGCATGGGGTGAGGCCGGGCTCCCCAAAACCTCGGTGACCACTTCTGCCTCTGAGAAGGGGGGCTGCCCGCCCTGGCCCTGGGCACCCAGGTTGGGTCCCTGACTGTGGTGAGGGGCGCTCGGTCCAGGTCTGGCCCGAGTCTGGGGTCCGGCTGTGCCCCTCAGGCTTCATCTTCCTGGTAGAGACCAGCCCTGGTGATACCACAGCCCCATCTGAGACCGGGCCGGGTCCCCAGAGGTGGCGTGGAGAGGCGCTCGCAGAGCCCTGGTGGAGGGCAGGGGCTTTCTGGGTGTCACGCTGGGCGGTATTAAAGCTGCAAGGCCGGCACCAGGCAGCCCAGGTGCGGGTCTCTGGCGTCTGATCAGCCCTCCGGCAGCCGGTGTGGGGGGAGAGCAGGCCTCAGCACTTCCTCCACACGAGCCTGGCTGCAGGGGGGGCGGGTGCTGGGCCTGGGGGTGACCGGTCAGAGCTCCCGGGGCCCCTGGGCTCTGTCCACGTGGTTCCTGGCAGGGAGGTGAGCGTAGTGTGTGTCTAGCGGAGAGGACGTGAGCGCAGCCGGTGTCTGCGCCCTGATGGCCCGGACCTTGGACCTCGGACCTCGGCCCTCGGCGGGGAGGGGGGGAGGGACTTGGACAGAAAGCGGGGGCCCCTCTCAGGCTCCCGCAGGGCCACGAGCTCACCGGCATGGAATTCGAGAAACCCAAGCCTGCTCGATGGAAATGTGTTTTTAATTTCTGGCCGGCATCTGGGAGCAGCGGCCAAGCCTGTTGGAGGGGCGGGGGCTGCGGCCGCACGGCCCTCCTCTCGGCCTCAGCCAGGGCCCTCAGCACGGCACCCCTCGGCCTGGCGGGAGGTGCAGGGGCGTTTTCTGGAGCTTTCCTCGGGGCCTGTGGAGCTCGTCACTTAAGTGTGGGCCCTGGGTCCCTTCTGGCCTCAGGCCCCCGAGCCTGGGACGTGGGTGCCTCCCCGTCTGGGGGTCTGGAGCCCAGCGAGCCGGTGGGTGCGGAGGCAGAGGGCCAGCCCTTAGGGGAGCGGCCTCTGGAGTGTGTGTCTTCCCAGCAGGGGACCAGGCAGAGGGTTCAGCCCAACGCCCCCTCCCCTCCCCTCACCGTGAGCCCGGGGCTCCAGCCAGGACGTCTTCCTGGGGCTGCGGCCGGACGAACCCCATGCAGTGGAGGGGCCCACTGCCCCCCCCACATCTCTCTGCCCTGCCCACCCACTAGAGCCCCCACTCTGCCCCCGGCACTGCAGGCCCAGGCCTGGACCCCGCCTGGCCTCAGCTGCCTGTGGCCGTCCAGGACGCAGGTTTGCAGCCTGGACCTGTGCTGGGCCTTTGCCCACACTGTCCCCCTCTCATGGTGCCCCGCTGGCACCCGCTGGCACCCCCTGACACTTCTGCACCCGGTCCTTCTGAGCCTCCGGCCTGCACTGCGGGGTCTGGGAGACGCTGGCCCCGCCCCGCCCAGCCCAGCCCAGCTGTCTGTGTGCCCTGTGGCCCCAGTGCCAGGCCCGTGCTGAACCACATGCCAGGCATCTGGCCTGCCCAGCCTCGGCCTCTGCTCACGAAGGCTGTCCTGGCAGCGAGGCCGGTGGTGCCAGCATGTGAGCAGGCACTGAGGGCCCAGGCCCCTCTGGAGGCCTCCCCGTACCACCTGTGGGCAGCGGGAGGGCCGGGCCAAGGTGGGCAGGCCTCTGGCCCAGGCCGCCTCAGGGCTCTCCTGCCAGGGCCTGCAGGCCGCTGCCATCCTGGGCTGTGCCTGAAGAAGTCCCTGACCTCTCCAGCCTGCCTGGGTGCCTGTGACCGCCCACAGCGAGGCTGGCCAAGGGGTCACGCTGTGGCCGGGCAGCAGGGTGTGGGATGTGTCCTTTGGGGCCGGGTCAGGGTCCCTGTGAGGGTCTCCCGGGGCGGAGGCTGTGGACTGTGGGGCGGGCAGAGGGCCAGAGCCGGCACCGGGAGCCGTGGGGGTGCGTGCTCAGCAGGCAGGCTGTCTGTGGGTCCGGTGTCTGCGCCAGGGGTGGTGTGCTCCCCGCAGGGGGCACGTGGATGTGCTGGGCAGGCCATGCGTGGTGCTGGTAGTCTAGGGCATTTGGGGGTGGCCTGGTGCTGAGCTGCCACTCTGCACAGGTGGGGTGCCCACACGGTATCTGACAGGCGTGTTCAGGCCGAGGAAGGAGCGGCTGGCTGCCCGGCTCGAGGCCACGACCTCCCACACCCTCCGGCACTGTGCCCTCGGGTGGAGCTGGGCCTCAGGCTGCATGGCTCTTAGTAAGATTCGGGGTGCATAGCCCGCCCCTCGTGGGGCTGCCTCCCACAGGACAGGACTGCCCTGGGCCCCTTCCCGCCCCGTCTCCCTGCCAGGGCCTGGTGGGGGCCGGGGCCTGGGCCTGGGCCTGGACTGGGATGGAGACAGACTTCCGACCCGAGTTCTGGCTCATCCGTGTTTCCGGGGGCGGGGGGGGGCTTTGGGGGCCTTAGGGCACCGGGAAAGTGTGGGCTCAGGGCAGGGCCGCTCCTGGATACGCTTCGTGGCGGGGGCTGCAGGGTCCTTGAAAAGGATGCGTGGTCCAGGCTGGAAATGGAGCGGTAGGTCAGGAGGGCGCGTGGGCTGGGGCGCCGGTGCACGTGCGGCCACCCGAGCCCTGGCTGCCTGCGTCCTCGCCGAGCCCAGGGCATTCCTGGCGCTGCGGGTGGCTGGTAGCCAGCGCGGTGGCCGGCGGTCAGGATGCGGCCCAAGCATCTCTCCTCGCTGACCCAGTGCTGACATCACTTCCATCACAGACGGAAAATTCCATGTGGTCGGAGCCCAGATGCTGAGCAGACAGCCCTGCTCTTTCTGAATGGGCCCTGGGAAGCTGGGGCGCCGGGCGCCAGCCAGCGGGCAGGCAGAGTGGGGTGGGAGGGGCCGGGGAAGCCTCGCAGCCTGATCCCTGAGACTCTGCCTTCAGGAACTGGGGCAAAGGTCACGCTTGGCACCTGGCCCGGGGACAGGAGGACACGTGTGCTGGCCTATGTGCTGGGCTAGGACCCGGGTTCGCTCCTGCTCCCCCCTGGGGGCTGTGGATACAGGGACCGGCTTGTCCAGGGCTGCCCAGGCCACACCAGCACCCACTGTCCTTGCTTTAAGGCCCCAGGAGGAAGCTGCCCAGTCTGTCGAAGCTTGGGGGAGTCCAGAGGCCCTGAGTTTCTGAGCACCCACTGTGTGCCAGGCTCCGGGCCACAGGGCACCACCCTGCTCATGGGCAAGCTCACTGCGGCCTTCCCAGCACCCCTGGGGGAAGAGGGCAGAGAGACCGGGCCGGGTGGTGGGAGGGGGTCCCTGATGACAGCATCTGGCAGACAGATTGGGGGCAGGCCCTGATGCTGGACACCTGGCCCCCTGTGCGCAGGGCTCAGGGCGCGGTGGGCACCTGGGCCTCCACTGCCACTGCCTCCCGCGCTGGAGTAACTCCTGCCTGCGGTATCCCTCTCGGAGCCCCAGGCCACAGGCTCACTCTCTTGGGCACAGGTCCCACCCTTGACCAGCTCCCTGACGCAGGGAGGCTGTCCCCCCAGGATGGGCATGTCCTTCCCCCCCAGGCAGGTGACTGCCGGCCCCTTCTGCCCCTTCAGGCTCTGACGAGTGTCTGTCTGATGCCCAGGTGCTTGGGCACCCTCACCCACAGTCCCAGAAAGTTTACAGCCGCTGCCGGGAGCTCACGGGGCAACTCCTTTATGTGCAAGCGTGAACGTGTGTGTGTGTGTGATAGCCTGTGTGGGCATGCACATGTGTGAATGTACCAGTGTGGGTGTGAACGTGTGTGTGTGTGTGTGATAGGCCCGTGTGGGCATGCACATGTGTGAATGTACCAGTGTGGGTGTGAACGTGTGTGGGGGTGTGAATCTGTGATAGGCCCGTGTGGGTGTGAACATGTGTGAATGTACGGGTGTGGGTGTGAACGTGTGTGTGGGTGTGAACATGTGTGAATGTACCAGTGTGGGTGTGAACGTGTGTGTGTGTGATAGCCTGTGTGGGCATGCACATGTGTGAATGTACCAGTGTGGGTGTGAACGTGTGTGAATGTACCAGTGTGGGTGTGAACGTGTGTGTGTGTGTGATAGGCCCGTGTGGGCATGCACATGTGTGAATGTACCAGTGTGGGTGTGAACGTGTGTGGGGGTGTGAATCTGTGATAGGCCTGTGTGGGTGTGAACATGTGTGAATATACCGGTGTGGTTGTGGATGTGTGGGTGTGAACATGGGTGTGTGGGTGTGAATCTGTGATAGGCCCGTGTGGGTGTGAACATGTGTGAATGTACGGGTGTGGGTGTGAACGTGTGTGTGGGTGTGAACATGTGTGAATGTACAGGTGTGGTTGTGGATGTGTGGGTGTGAACATGGGTGTGTGGGTGTGAACATGTGTGAATATACCGGTGTGGTTGTGGATGTGTGGGTGTGAACATGGGTGTGTGGGTGTGAACATGTGTGAATGTACTGGTGTGGGTGTGAATGTGTGTGTGTGGGTGTGAACGTGTGGGGGCATGCACGTGTGGATGTGCTCACGCTCACCTTGTCTGTGATCTGCCCTGGGCGCCCTCCCCCACAGCCAGGCTGCCCCCCCACCCCCGCCTCCTGTCCGCAGCCCACCAGCTGCCTGTGGGCAGGGGGCCCTGGAGCACCCCATGGGGCTCCCCACAGAGGCGCCTTTCTAAGCCTTTACACACGAGCTCATTCAGCCCGAGTAAGTGACCAGCAGTGACATCACGCCTCCGTCTCCCTGTGGAGGCACGGAGCACGGAGGTGAGAGTCGGACTCCACCTCACATCGAGAACCAGGCAGGTAGCCTGGGTGGACCTCGACGCCCTGGTTCCCTGAGAGCTGGGCTCCCCTCGGGCCTGAGTTTGGGGGGGCTGTGGGGCCAGGCAGGAGGCCCTCCCCTGGGCCTCCTGTGGCTGCATCCAGGAAGTTCCGTGATCTCGGCTCCGGAGGGACTGGGCGACAGGCAGCCCGCACGGGCCTGGGGTGCCGGGCCCTCGCCCTGTGAAGCGGGTGGGAGTGCGGCCCTGTCTCCACGGCAGGGCCTGCCCCAGGCCTCCCACGCCCAGCTGAAAAGAGCTGCTCACAGGTTTCTGGTTCTGTGTTTTAATTATAAAGTAGCATGTGTTTGTGGCTAAAAAAAAAACAAGAAAACCCAAAAAAACAACCCACAGCAACAAAACGAAGTGAATCGAAGTAGAGGAAGATCCAGGGAAGGTACAGGCGCCGCCCGCCCGCTGCGGGTCGGGGGGAGGGCAGGCCCTGCACCGCCCAGACCTGGGAGCCCAGCCGGGCCTCGCCCGCGTGCCAGGATCTTATCTAGCCTCAGCTTTCTCATCTGGCGAATGGGAGTGGGTGTCCTGGCGCCGCCGAGGCGGTGATCCGGGCTCCGTCCTGGCCAGCTCCCCGCCCGCCCCTGCTGCGCCGCCTACCCAGGAGCGTCTCTGGAGAGCACCTGCCCGCTGCTGTCTTTTTCATGTTTTTATCTTTTAAGTTGATGTCAGAGAGGAAGGGAGAGGGCCCGAGAGAGAAACACCCATGATGAGGGAGAATCATGGATCGGCTGCCCGCCCCCCCTCCCCACGCCCCGCACTGGGGATCGAGCCCCAAATCCGGGCCTGTGCCCTGACCTAGAATCGAACCGTGACCTCTGGGTCATAGGATGACGCCCACCACTGAGCCACGCCAGCCGGGCTGCGTGCTGTCTTTAAGCAGCAGCTCCGAGCCAGCTGTGTTCTGGAAGTGGGGGTAGGGCCCTGCTCCCCCGGGTTGTGTCCCCCAGCGAGGGGGAGGCTGTTAGGGAGGAGAGGGCAGCATCCAGCAGGGCTGCCAGCGCAGGCGGAGATGGGCCAGTCGTGAGGCCCGCAGAACCGCGGGGGCAGGGCGGGCAGGTCTTGGGGCTCCAAGGCGGCTTCTAGGTGGGGGTGGGGGTGTCTGGTGGGGAGCTCAGGGCGGGGCCTGGGGGCTGCCAGCTGGATGGGGCTTTGGCTGTGAAAGGGTAGACATCCCCTGGAGCCACGGCCCCGGGGCAGTGGGCGCCCTGCCCTGTGCCTCGGACCCTGAGAAGGCCTGGAGGACTGCGGCACCTCCCACCAGGGTCCAGCTCCGCGTGAGGTCGCCCCGGGGACCCACAGATGGCGCTCTCCCAAGCCCCCAGTGTTTACTGGCTCCCGGTGTGGGGCAGTGCTGGGTGGGGTCGGGGTGCTGCCTGGTGCCAGGCCCTCAGTGAATGTGCCCCCACCATGACGGGGTCCCGGCCTGTCTCCCCGTGACCTTGGGCAAGCTGACCCCCCCATCCTTGGAGTCCGGGGACCTAGAGAGCCTGGGGCTGAGAGGTGGCTCTGGTGCTCGCCCCACTAGGCCGCTCCCCACCCGCCGTCCAGCTGGAGGCAGGGGCTGTCGGGCCGATGGGGCCTGCCAGGCTCTGGGCTGGTGCGAGGCAGTGGGTGGCTGTACCCCCGCCTGAAGCAGCAGTGGAGGCGCCAGCCCCCCCCCCCCACGCCCACTGTGCCCAGATTGCTTGCTGGGCGGCCTGTGGGAAGGGCTGGTGCCCTGGCCTTCCCCAAGCCAGCGCCTCCTCTCCCTGCTGCCTGGCAACCGTCTCCCGGGAGACAGCAGCTGGCAGGGCTGCGAGGCAGCAGTCCCAGTGCCTCCGGTCCAGTCTCTTGTCCCAGGGGCCCGGCTGGGGGCTGGTGGACCTGGGGTGTTCCACCCCCGACAGCTCCCAGCTCAGGCCCGGAAGGCCCCGCTGCTGAGTGGGGAGGGAGGGCGTGTCCAGGGTCCTGAGGGCTGGGCAGCTGCAGCGGGCAGCTGAGGGGCGCCCCGTGGTCACAGCGCAGCTATGATGGTGCTGTGGGGGCCCCTCCACGTGTTAGGCCTCCTGTGTGGCCCCGCCCGCCCCCGCGGGGTGCACATGGCCCTGTACCCCGGAGGGGACGGGACGTGGGTGGGCGTGTGTGTCCTTCCTCCATTCCTTCTCTGAAGGTCTGTTTCAGTGAATGGGGTGAAGGGGCCCAGGGGGCGGGGCTAGCGCCTGTTTTGGCCAATGGGGGTCTGTGCTGCCCCCTCCCCCTCCGGTCCCCGGGCTGAGCCGCAGGTCAGCTGCTTCCCTGGGGGGCCCCCAGCCTCCGTGCCAGGAGGGAGCCCCCTGCGACGCGGTGGGCTTCGGGGGCTCAAAGGTTTGGAAAGGCGGCCGGGTCCAGAGCGGGCGGAGGGCCAGGATGGGGCGGATGCTAGCAGCCTCCCGGGCCTGCTGTGCGCCCGGTCCCACCGCGGACACGCGTGGGTGTCCTGGCTGTGCCTGCCTCTCCTGGGAGCCCTGCCCGCCCCCCCCCCCCCCCGCCCCGCGCCTCCTCACGGGTTCTGCGGGGGGCCCTGTGCAAACGACCTGCCTTGGGTTCTGGGGCCCAGGAGGCGGCGGGGGTTCCCAGATCTGGGCGACCACAGGCACTGCCTGAGGGGTTGGGGGCCGGTCCCCAGGCTGGGGGCTCTCTGGGAGCACGTGCGACTGGGCTGGGACCAGCGGTGGGCCGGGAGCCCCACCTCCAGCGCCCCCGCCCCCCGCAGGCGCTGCTGCTGCTCGGGGCCGCCGCGCTGGCCTGCCTCGCCCTGGACCTCCTCTTCCTGCTCCTCTACTCCTTCTGGCTGTGCTGCCGGCGGCGCAAGAGCGAGGAGCACCTGGACGCCGACTGCTGCTGCACCGCCTGGTGCGTGGTCATCGCCACGCTGGTGTGCAGGTGAGCGGCGGGGCCTGGGGTGGGGGCGGGGCCTGGGTGGGGGCGGGGCCGGGGCGGGGCGGGGCCTGGCAGGTGAGCGGCGGGGCCTGGGTGGGGGCGGGGCGGGGCCGGGGCGGGGGCGGGGCGGGGCCGGGGCGGGGCCTGGCAGGTGAGCGGCGGGGCCTGGGTGGGGGCGGGGTGGGGGCGGGGCCGGGGCGGGGCCTGGCAGGTGAGCGGCGGGGCCTGGGTGGGGGCGGGGCGGGGCCGGGGCGGGGCCTGGGTGGGGGCGGGGCCTGGGTGGGGGCGGGGCCTGGGTGGGGTGGGGGCGTGGCCGGGGCGGGGCCTGGCAGGTGAGCGGCGGGGCCTGGGGTGGGGGCGGGGCCTGGCGGGGCGGGGCCGGGGCGGGGCCTGGCAGGTGAGCGGCGGGGCCTGGGTGGGGGCGGGGCCTGGCGGGGCCTGGGTGGGGGCGGGGCCTGGCGGGGCGGGGCCGGGGCGGGGCCTGGCAGGTGAGCGGCGGGGCCGGGCGGGGCGGGGCCTGGCGGGGCGGGGCCTCCCCGCGCGCTCACCTGGCCTTGCCCTGTCCCAGCGCCGGCATCGCCGTGGGTTTCTATGGCAACGGGGAGACCAGCGACGGCGTCCATCGGGCCACCTACTCGCTCCGCCACGCCAACCGCACGGTGGCCGGGGTGCAGGACCGCGTGAGTGGCTGGCGAGACGGGAGGGCGCTCCCTGCCGCTGCCCCCGGGTCTGCGGTGCCCGAGCCCGTGGGGAGGGTGGGCGGGTGGAGGGGCGGTCCGTGCTCACCGCTGACCTGGCGCAGGTGTGGGACACCGCGGCCGCCCTGAACCTCACGGCGGAGCCCGGCCTGCAGAGCCTGGAGCAGCAGCTGGCCGCCCGGCCCGAGCCCCTGCGCGCGGTGCAGCGGCTGCAGGGCCTGCTGGACGCGCTGCTGGGCTACACGGCCGCCATCCCGTTCTGGGGGAACCCCGCGGTGTCCCTGGAGGCGCTGGCCGAGCAGGTGGACCTCTACGACTGGTACAGGTGCGCCCCCTCCCCTGCGCCCTCCCAGCGCCCCTCCAGGGCCAGGCCTCCAGCACCAGCGCCTGGTGGGTGGGTTGGAGCGGCCGGGTCTGCAGCAGCCGCTCGGGCAGGAGTCCCCGTGGGGCCGTCTGTCTACGGACTCCAGGCCACGTTGCCCAGAAACGGCCCCGGGGCCCGGCTGCTAGCCTCGGCGCTGCGGCCCTCGGTCTGGATGGCCTGCCCGGCCTGTGCCCCCCAGCCCACACCTCCGTGCTCCGCAGGTGGCTGGGCTACCTGGGCCTGCTGCTGCTGGACGTGGCCATCTGCCTGCTGGCGCTGGTCGGCCTCATCCGCAGCTCCAAGGGCATCCTCGTCGGGTGAGTGTGGGCCTGCCACCAGGGGTGGGGAGGCGCCCAAGCCGGTCTCCCTGAGTCAGCCCCTCCCCACCCTCCTTCCTCAGCGGGTCAGACACAGGGCCTGCCTGGGGAGGAGCCACAGGCCTGTGTGGGCGGACCCCCAGGGGTGCCCTGGGGCCTGGCCCTCTGGCTGGCATCCCAGCAGGTGGCATGAACCCCCTCACCTCCCCCCTCACCTGGGGGTGCTGATTGGCTTTCATTGCCCCAGGGTCTGCCTGCTGGGGGTCCTGGCCCTGGTCATCAGCTGGGGTGCGCTGGGCTTGGAGCTGGCTGCGTCTGTGGTGAGTGGCAGCGGGGATCCCTGTCTGCTGGGCCGAGTCATGGGGGAGCCACACTTCTTGCCCCTCCCCCTCCCGTGGGACATGAGGGCCCAAAGGGGCGGGTCCTGTCCTTGGCACACAGCGAGTCAGTGCCCCAGGGCCTGGATGCCTGGCCTGCCCAGCACCCGCAGGGAGTGCCTAGAGCAGCGGTTCTCAACCTGTGGGTCGCGACCCCTTTGGCGGTCGAACGACCCTTTCACAGGGGTCGCCTAAGACCATCCTGCATATCATATATTCACATTATGATTCATAACAGTAGCAACATGACAGTTATGAAGTAGCAACAAAAATAATGTTATGGGTGGGTCACAACATGAGGGACTGTATTGAAAGGGCCAGAAGGTTGAGAACCACCGGCCTAGAGCCAGTGTCCCTGTTAGGGGTGGGGACCCAGGAGTGGGGACCAGGCTCTACCTCTGAGAGCGGAGGGTTGGGGGGGCCTAGCTTGGTAACCCCATTTTCCTGCCTACGTCCATCCCAGGGCTCCAGTGACTTCTGTGTGGATCCCGACACCTATGTGACCAGGATGGTGGAGGAGCACTCGGTGCTGAGTGGGGGTGAGCCTGCGCCCACCTGAGCTGGCACCAGGGGCGGGGCTGGGAAGACCCCCTGAGCGAGGCCGAGGCACCCCCGCCCTCATGGACCCTGGGTCTGGGTCTGGGTCTGGGTCTGGGTCTGGGGGAGGCAGGACCTCCCAGCACAGGAGGCTGGTGAGTGAGCAGTAACACGGGTGGGAGGCTGTGGGAACAAGGACAGGCACCGTGAGTCCAGCGATGACCGGAGGCGGGGGAGGGGGCAGGTGGCCGTGGGGAGGGGCGAGGGGAGCGGGTGACGGTGGCTGCTCAGGCACGTAGTCAGGGTGGCCTGCCGAAGAGGCGGCATTAAAATTGAACCAGAAGACGCTGTGTGTCTTGTGCAAAGGCCCTGAGGCAGAGACAAACATGTGTTCTGAGGCAGAAAATAGACCTGTTGAGAGGGGAGGATGAGGGAGCTTCGGGGCAGGTTGTGGCCGGAGCCTGGACTTGACTCTGGGGCCGTTGGAGGGTGGGGAGCAGGGGAGATGGAGGACTTTCGGCCGCTTTGGGCTGCTGGTGCGGTGGCCTCAGGAGGGAGCAGGGCGGAGACGGGGCGCCCTGAGCCTCAAGGGGCCTGGAGCGCAGTGTGTCTGCTGCCTGCACACGCGTGGAGCCTGCAGGCTGTGCGGAGGGGGCGGGGCTGGCGGGACTTCCCCACGAGTGTGGGTGCAGGGGGAGGCGGCAGGACCCAGGCTGTGGGCTGAGTGGGGGGCAGAGCCTGGGGGTGCTGAGTGTCCCTCGTGGGACCACCCTCCCCCGTTTGCCCAGGAAAGCCCCAGGGTGCATGCGAGGCTGGGTTTTAGCCGTTTCCACCTCAGCCTGGGCGCCCCCATGCGGGGGAGGGGGACCGGGTCTGTGGGGGGTCTGGCAGCGCCCTGACAGCTGTCCTTGCCACTGTCGCTCACCTTGGTGCCACAGCCCGGCCTCCCCGGGTCCTCGGTGCTCGGCTCTGGGCGCTGGACAAGCGCGAACAGCCGCCTCAGGGCCCGTGCCCGCTCCGCCCACAGGCGGCCGCGGAGGAGCGGTGCTTCCTGGCGGACCCCAGACCTGGAACCCCAGCCCTGCCCTCCATCCCGCGCGGGGCCCAGAGTCCCAGGAAGGGGTGCCTAGAGCCAGTGCCCACCCCCCAGGGGCCTGTGGGCCAGGCAGCCGGGCCAGGGCTCCTCTCTGGCTGCAGCCAGGCTGGGGTCTGCTGGCGTCTGCAGGTCAGAACTGAGGGAGTCCCCGTCCGTAGACGCCTGCTCAATGGGGCTGCGACGGACAGGCCGCCTGTGTGCGCTGGGCCCTCAGCTGCGACTTCGGGGCTGCGTGCCTTTCTCTTTGGGGTGACGCTGGCCTCAGGAGTGTTCTCCCCCACGGACCCCTGAGCAGGTGCTCCGGGTCATCTGCCCCCCCGGCCCCCGCCAGGGCCCTGTCTGCTGCTGAGGGAGGCAGGGACGGCGCGGCCCCCGGGAGAGAACCTCGCGGGGACACACTCAGAGCCGAGGGTCGGGCCTGCCCTGGGCTCCCTGGAGGCCGCCCACCCTCCCCCGGGAATGTAGGCACTCAGTGCGGGCAGACGCACGGCATGTCCACCCACGTGCAGGTTCCCACGCACAGGCCAGTGCACGTGCACCCGCAGGATGCAGAGTACACGCAGATAGGCACACAGGCGTGTCCGTGCACACACGGGTGCTTGTGTGAGCGCACACATAGCCATGCGCGCACAGACGGAAGTGGCAGTCGCTGAGCTGCCGGCTCTCTCCGCAGACACCCTGCAGTACTACCTGGCCTGCTCGCCCCGCGCCGCCAGCCCCTTCCAGCAGGTGAGAGCGCGGCTGCCGAACCCCCACCCCCCGCCCCCGCCCATGGGAGGCCGTCCCAGGGCACAGTGTGGAGCACCAGGCAGGCCCGCCCTTCATCTCGGACGTCCGCAGCCCACGGGCCCGCTCGGCCATTGACCCTAGGCCGTGGGGACACAGCTGGGCGAACAGCGGGCTGATGTCACTCAGTGCCCCTTTGGGTGGCCTGCTGGTGCCCCCAAACCCCTGGGACTCCCTCCTTTCATTTCCTGGGTCGCCCTTGGCCAGCCCTACAGGCAAAGCCAGTGGTGGGCGTGGCGGGTCCCCGGGAAGCCTCGTCAGGGAGGGTGCTGTGTCCCCTCGGGATAGCTGGGCAGGTGTGGGCGTGGGTTTGAGGGGAACCCTTAGCCCGCTGCCCGCCACTCCCCGTGACTGAGGACCATCTGCTTTAAAGATGCCGTGTCTTCCGGGTGCCGGGGCCCCTGCTGGCCAGGGAGGGGTGTCCCGCCAGCCTCCAGAGCAGAGTGCTGGCGCCCCCTCGGGCCCTGGTGCAGCCACTCACCTGGACTCCCCATGTGGGCAGGGCCTGGGGGGGGGGGGGCGCTGGCACTGGCCCTGCTGCAACCGCGGCCTCTCTCCGGAGCAGAAGCTGTCGGGCAGCCACAAGGCGCTGGTGGAGATGCAGGACATCGTGGCCGAGCTCCTGAGGACCGTCCCCCGGGAGCACCCGGCCACCCAGGTGAGGGCGGGGCGGGGCGGGGCCACCCACAGGCGGTGACACCAGCTGGGCGTCACCCTGCCCTCCGTGTCCCTGAGGATGTTTGGTGGGTTCTTTAACAAGTTCTGCTTCTTAATTTAAAAATCATATAAATTCTTTATATTTAAAAAGTGAGGAAACTGGGAACAGACATAAAGATCCACCAGGCGGGACCCTGCAAAGGGGCGTCCGGGGGACTCTGGACTGAGCTCTCCCGGTGCTCAGGGCCCAGCCTGGGACACGCACACACGGTGCACACACGGTGCACATACACGGTGCACATACACGGTGCGCACACGGTGCACATACACGGTACACACACGGTGCACATACACGGTACACACACGGCGCGCACATGGTGCACACATACGGTACACACACTGCACACACGGTGCACACACACGGCGCGCGCACACACTGCACACACACGGTGCACACACAGTACACACACACAGCGCGCACACGGTACACACACGGCACACAGACGGCGCGCACACGGTACACACACGGTACACACACACAGTGCACAGCCCACCCCTGGCATCCCCTCTTGGTGACTGCACCTGAGTGAGTGGGGAGGGAGGTGTGTCAGCCGCTGGTGTCTTCACAGAGTCACCCGGAGGCTTCAACCTCTGTGCCTCAGCCCTGGAGGCCCAGGCCCCAGGTCAGATGTGGGCAGGCTGGCTGCTCCTGCCCTCAGTTGTCTTGGCATGTAGACATCACAATGTGGGCACGCCATGCAGACGCACACACACAGACACACACAGACACACACAGCGCAGATGACACAAGCAGACACACAACAATGGAGATGCACACAGTACACACACAACAATGCGGACACACCACAACACAGATGACACAACACAGACACACAACAATGCGGACACACACCACGCAGACGCTCTGCAACACAGACACGATCGGGCTCACCTGCACGTGTTGTCGGAAATCTTCCTTTGTCTTGAACTGCTTCTGGAATTGCAACTTTTTTTTAAAAAATATTTTTTATTGATTTTTTACAGAGAGGAAGGGAGAGAGATAGAGAGTTAGAAACATCGATGAGAGAGAAACATTGATCAGCTGCCTCCTGCACACCTCCTACTGGGGATGTGCCCGCAACCCAGGTACATGCCCTTGACTGGAATCGAACCTGGGAACTTTCAGTCCGCAGGCCGACGCTCTATCCACTGAGCCAAACCGGTTTTGGCTGGAATTGCAACTTGTAAAAGAACCGGCCATGTAGGAGGCGTGGGTGTTTCTGTCCCTCCCGTCGCAGTGAAGGGACGCCTAGTGGTGGCGCCTGGGACAGGCGTTTGTGGTCTGTCCTTGCGTCCTCAGCTGTCCCCACGGCTGGCCACGGACTCTGGGGATGCGGTTCCTCAAAGCCCAGGACCCTGGAGGTCTGTGCTGAGGTCACAGGGTTGAGGGTGGTCTCCGGGCAGGGGGCTGGGCTGGGCGGAGACCAGGATGCTCCCCCTCCTGACCGTGTGCTGACCGCGAGGCGTGTGCCCCCAGGACCCTCTGCTCCGCGTGCAGGAGGCACTGAACGGCACGGAGGTGCACCTGCAGCACCTCACGGCGCTGGTGGACTGCCGCAGCCTGCACCTGGTGAGCACGGGCCGGGGCTGCTGGGGGGGGCAGCCTGGAGGCCAGCTCCTGGGCCGGGGCTGCAGGGTGGGGGCGGGGGCAGCCTGGAGGCCAGCTCCTGGGGCCGGGGCCTGCAGGGTGGGGGGCGTGGGCAGCCTGGAGGCCAGCTCCTGGGGCCGGGGCTGCTGGGGGGGGCGGGGGCAGCCTGGAGGCCAGCTCCTGGGGCCGGGGCTACTGAGGGGGGGCGTGGGCAGCCTGGAGGCCAGCTCCTGGGGCCGGGGCCTGCAGGGTGGGGGCGGGGGCAGCCTGGAGGCCAGCTCCTGGGGTCGGGGCTACTGAGCGGGGGGCAGCCTGGAGGCCAGCTCCTGGGGCCGGGGCTGCTGTGGGGGGCAGCCTGGAGGCCAGCTCCTGGGGCCGGGGGCTACTGAGGGGGGGAGCAGCCTGGAGGCCAGCTTTTGGGGCCGGGGGCTACTGAGGTGGGGGGCAGCCTGTAGGCCAGCTCCCTGGGGCCAGGGGCTACTGAGGGGGGGAGGGCAGCCTGGAGGCCAGCTCCTGGGCCAGGGCCGGTCCAGCGTGTCCGTCTCACCTGCCTCTGTCTCCGGCCGCTGGGCCTGCGCCTCCCGCGGCCTCAGGACTACGTGCAGGCGCTGACCGGCCTCTGCTACGACGGCGTCGAGGGCCTCGTCTACCTGGCCCTCTTCTCCTGCGTCACCGCGCTCATGTTCAGCTCCATCGTCTGCAGCGTCCCACACACCTGGCAGCAGAAAAGGTGAGGGGCCCGAGGCCCGCCAGCTCCCCAGGCCCTCCCGACACCCCGTCCCCGTCCCCAGAGCGAGGACGAGGGCCCCTCACCCCTCCACGCCTGTGTGCCTCCGCAGTGCTGGGCTGGCGCGTCCGGGGCGAGCAGCCCCATTTCACAGACGGCAAACGGGGTCTAGAGGGGCTCCCAGCCCAGGGCCGCGGGTGCGGAGCAGGAGCAGGCGGGGAGACGCAGGGCTCCTGCCGTGGTGCTGGCGCCTCTGGTTCAGGCTGTCTCGTCCGTCTCCCCGTCCCTGTCCCGTGCGGTCCTGTAGGTTTGGTTGCGGGGACCACCAGGCTGGCTGTGGGGACTCACAGCTGCGAAGGGGGGGCCTCCGGCAGCCCTGCCTCCGTCTCCCCAGCCAGTGCTGGGCTGGGTGGTGTATCGGGTGCCAGGCCCCTTCCTCCTCAGGCCCCAGGACTTGTCTCCACAGCGACCACCTCCCACCCTCTGAGGTGTGGCTGCTGTCGGGGGGCCCAGCGTGGATGCTGGGGCCCTCGGTTCAGATCTCTTCCCTTCGTCTGGATGCACTCTGTTGTGTTCGGCTGTGGAGGCGATGCTGCTGCTACCTGCTGGGGGTGCTGGTTCTGGTGGTGATGGTTCTGGTGGTGATGGTTCTGGTAGTGATGGTGATAGTGATGGTGGTGGTGCTGGTATGATAGGGATGGTGATGGTGGTGGTGGTGCTGGTGGTGATGATGGTGCTGGTGGTGATGATGGTAGAGATGGTGGCAGTGGTGATGGTGGTGGTGGTGGTGCTGGTGGTACTGGTGCTAGTTCTGGTGGTGATGGTGGTGGTGATGGTGGTGCTGGTTCTGGTAATGGTGGTGGTGCTGGTGGTGATGGTGGTGATGGTGCTGGTGGTGATAGTGATGATGGTGGTGGTGATGGTGGTGGTGATGGTGGTAGAGATGGTGGCAGTGGTGATGGTGGTGGTGGTGGTGGTGGTGATGGTGCTGGTGGTGGTGATGGTGGTGCTGGTGCTGGTGCGATAGGGATGGTGATGGTGGTGGCAGCGGTAAGAAAAATGGCAGCTGTAGGAGTATCTGGATTGGATTCAGACTCTGACTCTACCCCTGCTTCTTGGGTAACTGTCAGCAGTCACTCACCACTTGAAGGTGGGCCTCAGTGTCCCCACTGACGTGAGGTGTGTACCCTCCGCCCCCGCAGAGGCCCCGAGGAGGCCGGGGGAGGAGGCCGGGGCAGCGGCCACGGGATGAGTCACGGGTCACTGGTGTGAGCACAGCCTGGGCGTGGCTGGCCATCGCTGCTCAGCCATCACTACCCCGATGCGTGGAGGGTGGCGCAGACCCTCGGAGGCCACCCAGCTGGTGGGCGGAGGGGACCAGGCGGGGGGGTGCGTCCTGAGAGCCCAAGATCCGGGCCCTGGCCCGCAGCAGCCCGACCGGAGTGGAGGAGGGGCGCCAGGGGCCGCAGAGCAGGGGCCGAGCTCCGGCTCTTTGGGTGCAGGTCAGCCCCATGGGCCTGCGCTCCCCCCGGGGACCTGCTCCCTCTTCCTCTTCTTTTTTTTAAATATTTTATTGATTTCAGAGAGGAAGGAGAGGGAGAGAGAGAGAGAAACATCAATGATGAGAATCATTGATCGGCTGCCTCCTGCACGCCCACCACTGGGGATCGAGCCCACAACCTGGGCCTGTGCCCTTGACCGGAATCGAACCCGGGACCCTCGGTCCGCAGACCTGCGCTCTATCCCCTGAGCCACACTGGCCAGGGCTTTGCTCCCTCCTTTTAATCGGCGGACGGTCCCCGTGCCTGTGCAGGCCGAGCCAGGGCCCTGGGCTCCCCGTCCCGCAGAGGAACGCGGGGTGACTTGCCACAGCCCCTGGTGTGCGCGTGCCCGAGCCAGGATCGGGACCATCGGACCTGCACCAGAGCCGGCCCCGTGGCCCGGTGGCGCCGCCCGGGCCCGGCCTGAGCTGGTGCCGGTGTCGCTCCCCGCAGAGGCCCCGAGGAGGACGGGGAGGAGGAGGCGGCTCCGGGGCCGCGCCAGGCCCACGACAGCCTCTACCGCGTCCACATGCCCAGCCTGTACAGCTGCGGCAGCAGCTACGGCAGCGAGGCCAGCATCCCGGCCGCGGCCCACACCGTCAGCAACGCCCCGGTCACCGAGTACATGTGAGTCGGCCGGGAGCCGGGCAGCCCGGGCGGCGGGGCCCAGTGTGGCCACAGGCACGTCCACCGGCCGCAGCTCAGAGCCGGAGAAGGGGTGCTGCGGGCGCCGCGGGGGAGAGCGGCGGGGACTGTCCACCGTGGGGGCTGCCCCACAGGGAGGCCGCTTGGTCAGCTGGGGGGTCTGTGTCGGCCACAGGGAGGCTGCGGCCCAGGGCCCAGGCGAGGGCAGGCGGGCACCCGGCGCCACTCTGAGCCCGGGTGACTGTGCTGGGCTCACGGCCCCCCTAGGCCCCTGGGAGCCGGCAGCATCCAGGGAGGGCGTGCCCGCCCTGCTGGCGCCCGGAGGGGAGGGTGCGGGCAGAGCAGTGGGCACACGGCCGGCTCTGGGACGGGCCCTCGGGCTCCGAGCTGGGACCACGGCCAGCGGTCACTCAGCCCCTCTCTCCTTGCTCCTCAGGAGCCAGAATGCCAATTTCCAGAACCCCCGCTGTGAGAACACCCCCCTCATCGGGCGCGAGTCCCCGCCGCCCTCAGTAAGTCTCAGGCAGGAGGGCGGGGGGTGTCTGCGTGTCCTCCGTGGCCTGCGGCGGGCGGGGCGGCGGGCGGGGCGGGCTCACAGCTGGCCCCGACTTCCCTCTTCCCACCTGACCTCTCTTCTCCTCTTTGTACCTTTCTGAGCTCAACCCAGTTCTCGGCCCCTGGCCGGTCCAGCCTGGCCTGGGGTCACCTCGGCCCTCGGGGCTGAGACGCGGAAAAGAGGGGACACAGTGGTTTGTGCCAAAGAGACGGAGCTTACAGAGAGGCAGCCAGGCAGGCTTCCTGGAGGTGGTGGCTGCAGGGGGCAGGTGGCCAGAGAGGCGAGGCACTTTGCTTTGGAAATTCGTGCCCACGTGGGCGCACAGAGCTGGCCTGGGGCCCGCGGGGCTGGACCTGGGGCAGCTGGGCTCCAGGCTGTCATCCACGTCCCACTGCCCTTCTCACCGCCCGTTCAGGCCCCGTGGCCTCCTGCCGGCCCACGCCTGGCGTTGAGGCTGCCCTCTCTCTCTCTCTCTCTCCTGCACCCCCCTACCACCCCCCCCACCCCGGGCCCTCCTAGCGATATCTGGCTGCCCTGGACTCTGGCAGCCACACGGGCTGGCAGTTTAAGCCCATGGACAGTGCCTGACCGCCGTGGTGGCCATGCCCTCAGAGTGACAGGTACTGACCCACCTGGGTGCCCTGCCCTGTGCATCGCCCGCCCGCCTGTGCCCCGTGCCTCACGCCCTCTGCTCACCGAGCCCCCTCGCCAGGCTGGCCTTGAGCCCCCCTGCCAGGCCTGAGCCGTTCCAGATCAGGGCCACGGGCCAGCTCTGGACAGGCTGCCTGCGGGCTTTGTGGCCTCCAGCCCAGCCACAGAGGCCTCTGGTGCTGGCCTGGGACGTCACTCACCTCAGGATGGTGAGCATCCCCCCCCCCCCGCCCCCGCCAGCGCGGCTGCAGTGGCCACAGCCCCTCTTGTCACCTCCCAGCAAGGAGACCTCGCCCAGAGCCCTGTGCCCGGGCCCCGGGGTGCGGCCAGCAGGCCTGGCCCTCGCGATGCCGCCCGCACATCCCAAGTGCCCTCGGGTGGTGCCCGGCGTGCACGCTGCCCCCAGAGCTGAGCACCGCATGGCTCCCCGGCCCTCGCTGCATGTCCCTGAATGGCGCCCCTGGTGCTCGGCTCCTTCCGGATCCCTCCCGGCCCCTGCTGGGCACGTGCAGCCTTCTCCCCACCAGCACTTCCGGGAGGGCTCGCAGGACCAGGGGGCGCGGTGCCCCCAGAGCTGGGGCCTGGGCGGGTAGCGTGTGGCTGTGGAGTCAGCCGCCAGGTGGCCTGTGGCACATGCCTTGGCCTTGGTCCCCACCCCCATGGGCGTGTGACCGTTTGTACACTGCCTGGTCTTAGCACACGCCTCCTCCACTTGTCTGTGAGCACGCACACACCCATGTGCACACACGCACACACCCATGTGCACGCACGCACACACCCATGTGCACGCACACACCATGTGCACGCACACACCCATGTACACGCACACACCCATGTGCACGCACGCACACACCCATGTACACGCACGCACACACCCATGTGCACGCACACACCCATGTGCACGCACACACCCATGTGCACGCACGCACACACCCATGTGCACGCACGCACACACCCATGTGCACGCACACACCCATGTGCACGCACGCACACACCCATGTACACGCACGCACACACCCATGTGCACGCACACACCATGTGCACGCACACACCCATGTACACGCACACACCCATGTGCACGCACGCACACACCCATGTGCACGCACACACCCATGTGCACGCACGCACACACCCATGTACACGCACACACCCATGTGCACGCACGCACACACCCATGTACACGCACACACCCATGTGCACACACACACCCATGTGCACACACGCACACACCCATGTGCACGCACACACCCATGTGCACGCACGCACACACCCATGTGCACGCACGCACACACCCATGTGCACGCACGCACACACCCATGTGCACGCACGCACTGAGCAAGCCCCTTGTGCTTCAGGTCAGGCCAGGGCATCTGAGACGCGCAGCTCTCCCTGCCCCAGTCGCCTCGGTCCTGCATCCATCACTGGGAGGAGACCACAGCGGGGACTCACCTCCGCCCGAGGGCCCGCGTGGCTTAGGGGCCCCCTTTTGCGGTCCCGGCCCCTGTGGGCCGTCTGACTTCCTGGGACACAGCCCGCCCCGCCCGGAGCTCTGCTGGGGGCTCGGCAGGGGTCCTGCAGGGAGAGGCGGCTTGTGGGTGCCTTTGGGTCCTGCCAAGGAGCCTCTGGGCGCTGGTTGGGGGTGGAGCTCTGCCCGGCACAGCGCCCATAGGCCCGGGACGGGATGGGCCGAGTGCGTTCCTCCCACCGGGCAGGAGGCGGTCCCGACCCGGCCGGGGCCTGGGGCGCAGAGTCCTGGTGCTGGGCCAGCGGCCCCTCCCGAGCCCGCCCCCAGGGCTGCCGTCGCTGTCCTCGTCTGTCCTGCCTGCCCTGGGGTGCTTCTGGCTGGCCCCCCAAGGCTCACCCCGCTTCCCTGTCTCCCACAGTACACGTCCAGCATGAGAGCCAAATACCTCGCCACCAGCCAGCCGCGCCCTGACTCCAGCGGCAGCGGCCACTAGACCACCGGCCGGCCGCCGCCCACGTGCCAATCACCCCGCTCCTCCCCTGCCAGCAGCGCGCCTCCCCCGGCTCCCCCAGGCCGCCAGCCCGGCTGCACCCCCCCTTTCTGCAGGGGCCCTGCCGATGGAGACGAGGGGGCTCTGAGCTGCACCCTGTCCTCGGGGTCCACGCCTGGACACACGGGGCGCTGTCACGGACACCGGGCCCTCGCGGATCCCCCCCCCCCGCCCCCCCCGCCCTCTAAGGATTCGGGTTCGCAGAGCCCGGCTCTGGGCCAGGCGGCAGCCCCTGCAGCACGGACCCTGGACCTGCGCCTCCAGCTCAGCCCTTCCCTCCGCAGCCCTGACGCCTCTGGCCACTCGCTGCCCTCTGCCCGGCCCTCCGTGCTCCTGCGTGTCTCTGGCTCCTTCTCTCCCCCCCTGACCACAGGCCCCTCCAGCCAGTTGCCAGCGGTTCCTGGGCCCGCCTCCGCCTCTGCCTCCGCCTCCGCCAGCTCCGCTCTCTCCCTCTAGCTCCTGCGGCGCCCGCCCTCCACGCGGCCAGAGGACAGCCGGTGTCGCCGAGCCTGGGCCGCTCACCATGGTGCCAAACCCCCTCCCCCGCAGGCTTGGCACCTTGTTCCGGTTCATTCCTTGCACTAACCATGCTCCTCATCTCTAGGGTACGCGGGCCGCACACACTCCCTCCCGCCCCCTTCCACCCAGGACAGGTGCCGTGGCCTGGAGCCTGGCCATGGGGGCGTTTGGGGGGGGTGGGCCGAGCTGCCTGTGAATGAGCCCTTGGCCCTGCCGCCCAGGACTAACCACTAACCTCACCCCAGCCGCCCGGTGCTGCAGCCCCGCCGGCCAGTGTGACCCCGAGTCCGGAGGACCGGCTGGGAGTCGGGCTGAGCGGCCGCTGCTTCTCGGGGCGCTGCTGGGGGCATCGGCGACGGCGCCCCGGGCCCCGGAGACCCTCCCGGCAGGTGCTACCCCAGGAGGGTGTGGGCTGTGGGACGAGGTCCCTGCAGCCTCGGGCTCCCCGCCTGTGAAGTGGGGGCGAGGCCTCCGTAAGGTGCTTCAGGCTTTATGTGCAGTGTTTGCCGTCCTGCCGGGGGGGGCAGGGGGGGGCCGGGTCAGGCCCCCGGCAGCTGAGGGAGGCCCCAGGCCAGGGTCCTGCTGCCGGCTGGGCAGTGACAGGCCTGTGGGCTCCAACTCCAGAGGCCCCTTCCCTTCCCTCCCCCGGGACCTTCTCTCTGTGCTGGTGTCTGGGACCAAAGGGGGGGGGATGGTCCCCACCCGGGGCAGCCTCTGCCAGGAAGTGGGGGCCTGAGTAGACCCCCCTGGGCACGTGTCCAGCGTGCTCCAGGCCCCTGCCCTCCCCTGGGCTCCCCACCCCCACCCCACCCCCTGTGGCGGGAGTGTGACGGCCTCCGGTCAGGAGGGGGCCCAGCAGTCCTGCTGCCGCGAGGCCCCCCGATGTGAAGGGACAGCAGGGGTGGCTGCCCGCCCGGACCTGTGCTGCCTGGGAGGCCGCCCCGCGTGGGGCGTCGGGGTGCGTCGCTGGCCGGGCGGGGCCACGTGGGTTTTCTTTTCTGTTTTGGGGCCTCTTCCCAGCCATGCCCCCGCCATTGACCTCCACACCCTCCCCACCCTGCACCAGAGGGTCTGGGGCGTGCAGGCCTGACTGCATCTTGGGGGGCAGGGAGGCCGCAAAGCCCCACAGGGTCAGCCCTCCAGCCTGGTGAGCAGGAGGCGGGTTGGGCCCCCGGAGGCCTGGTTGGAAGCCCCTGACCTTCTCTGGGCCACCCCCACCCCATCTCACTATGCAATTCCCTCCGAGCACCAGCCCCCCCTCCCCCCAGGACCCTGCCAGCCCCGAGGGGGAGGGAGCCGGGGAGGGAGCTCTCCTGGGGGTTTTGTTCAGCGCGATGGCCACGCGCCCCTGTGATACTGACCCACCTCAGTGTGATGCTGAGCCCCAACCCTCCAGCCCCTCCCATCTGATTAACATCTGAGCTGACC